>NC_142758.1:2533750-5067500 GCF_054948205.1 Urtica dioica subsp. dioica | reverse complement strand
TGCTATCATGCATGAAACATACATTACTATGTATTTACCCTTTTAAATTTTTTAATTTGGTTTTTTTTGCAGTGTACACAGCGGATAATCCTAAGTTGGTAACAAAATGTTGCCACCATCACCATCTTTGCTACCGAGTATGATCAATTTCCTCACTTAATTACATATTGTGTTTGATAAAATGGGTTGGGAAGTACGAAAGAGGTGTCTTGGAATAAACAATAATGTCTTAAGTATATCCTGTTAATTATATTTTAATGAGAACTCAAATATGCGTTTCTCTTGTTGTATATATGCATGCTTACATTAGTACTGAAAATGGCCATAATGATATGAGTTGAGCAAAGTACACTAGTATTGTTTAATGGGTGCAAATTGATTGAATGTGTCACACGTCCATAACAAATTAAAATAGCAGCAAAAAATAAAAGAAAATGATAATCACGAATTTTAGCAAAATAGTTCATTATAGTCTTTAGATATTAAATGTATATACAAAATATCAACCGTCTAAACCAAAACATATATATATATATATATATATTGAATATAGTATATAAAAAACTTCACAGAATACTTCCAAAACATATATAGCTATTATTGTTTAGCACTGAACAAGAGTCCAATCATGAGGGGATTATTAGCTAATGAACAGAAGTCGAATCATGAGTTGTTATCTACAGTATTTCATTTTTTAAATGCATAAATAAAAATTGGGTTTTCTAGCTAGCTATATCTAGTTTCATATATATATATATATATATATATATATATATATATATATATATATATATAAAGCTAGCTATATCTAGCTATATAGCAGCAAAAAATAAAAGAAAATGATAATCACGAATTTTAGCAAAATAGTTCATTATAGTCTTTAGATATTTAATGTATATACAAAATATCAACCGTCTAAACCAAAATAGGTATTATTGTCTTTAGGTATTATAGTCTTTAGATATTAAATGTATATAAAAAACTTCACAGAAAACTTCCAAAATATATATAGCTATTATTGTTTAGCACTGAACAAGAGTCCAATCATGAGGGGACTATTAGCTAATGAACAGAAGTCAAATCATGAGTTGTTATCTATAGTATTTCATTTTTTAAATGCATAAATAAAAATAGGGTTTTCTAGCTAGCTATATCTAGTTTCATATAAAAAAAAAAAAAAAAAAGTAGCCATATCTAGCTATATAGCAGCAAAAAATAAAAGAAAATGATAATCATGAATTTTAGCAAAATAATTCATTATAGTCTTTAGATATTAAATGTATATACAAAATATCAACCGTCTAAAACACAACACACACATATATATATATATATATATATATATATATATATATATATTAATTATAGTATATAAAAAACTTCACAGAAAACTTCCAAAATATAAATAGCTATTACAAAATTGACCAACATGCACTACTACAAAATTGATTTTCTGATGCGCAAGACTATCAGATGCGACTAGTCGCATCTAAAAGTCGCATCTAAATAACTTTCAGGTGCGACTAGTCGCATCTGATAGTCAATCAGAAGCCGAAAAAATTTGCTCAAATTGTCTTTTGATTTTGACAATCCGATGCGACTAGTCGCACCTGAAAATATGTTGAAACTTTCAGGTGCGACTATGTCGCATCAGATAGTTTGAAATTTTTGAGCGGGCCTCATCTCCCCCTCTTTTATTTTATTAATCTGACGTGGCGAATGAAATTTTTATTTTTTATTTTTATAATCAGGTGCGACTAGTCGCACCTGATAACTCATCAGATGCGACTAGTCGCACCTGAAGAATAATCAGGTGCGATTCTGTCGCACCTGATTATTAAGGTTTTGTTTAAAAACCCAGGTTGCGATCCTTTCTTCTCCAGCCGCTCAAACTCTCTGCACTTCAAAAAAAAGCCATGCACTTAAAAAAAAACCCTCTCTCTCTCTCTGACCTCCGCCGCGCTCCGCCCTTTCCACCACCTCCGCCGCGTCTCTCTCTCTCTCTGCCTCATCTGCGACACCAGCCACGCTCCGCCGGCAGCAGCTCCTCCGTCAAGCCGAGCTTCGATCGGCGGCCAGCAGCTCCTCCGCCAAGCCACGCGCGCCACCATTCTCCGGCTCTCTCTCTCCGGCTCTCTCTCTGCCTCACTCTCTCTGGCTCTCTCTCTGCCTCACTCTCTCCGACTCCCACTCTCCGGCTCTCTCTCTGCCTCACTCTCTCTCTCCGGCTCTCTCTCTGCCTCACTCTCTCCGGCTCTCTCTCTGCCTCAGTCTCACTCTCTCCGACCTCTCACTCCCTGGCTCTCTCTCTGCCTCACCTCTCACTCTCTGGCTCACTCTCTCCGACCTCGACAGCCTCGGCGTCTCTGCCCCGATAGCCCCGCTGCCTCGACGCGTGCTCAGCCTCGGTGTCACTGCAATCCCGGTAAGCTATCTCTCACTGCCTCTCTCTCTCTCTTTCTCTCTCTCTCTCTCTTATTTTCCCTTTGGCTGAACTGATGCGTTGTCCCGTGCTCAGCCTCGTCAAGCTGCTGTCCCGAGCTGCCTCGCGCGTCCCTGCTGTTTCGACGAGTCCCTGTCCTCGACGAGTCTCTCTCCCCGCTGCACCGAACCGTCGCTGCCTCGATCCCTGCTCCGCCGTTTCACCGAGCCGTCCCCTGTTGTCCTGAGCTGTCCAAGTAAGTCTAGCCTTTTTAAAAAAAAAAATTGTTTGTGTTGTTAGTTTAGTTAGTTTAGTTAATTAGGTTAGTTGATATAAAATGTTAGTTAGTTAGTTAATTAGTATGTAAATGTTAGTTAATTAAATAGATATGTTAGTAAGTAATTATTTAGAATGTTAAGTGTTAGTATGTAAATGTAAATGTTAGTTAATATAATTGTAGTTAATCATTGTAAATTTTAATTACATAGTTAGTAATATGTTTAGGTTCTTTAATTTAATTTTGATTAGTATGTTAATTGTAATTGTAAAGAAATTGTAATTAATTACAATGTTTTGTGACATGTTTTGATGTTTTGTGACATGTTTAATATAAAATGAAGTTTAGGTTAAAATTAAGTTAATGAATTTGTGATTAGTTTTAGTTTATTTAACATGAAATGAAATTGTAAGTTTAAATAAGAAATTAGTATGTAAATGTTAGTTAATTAAATAGATATGTTAGTAAGTAATTATTTAGAATATTAAGTGTTAGTATGTAAATGTAAATGTTAGTTAATATAATTGTAGTTAATCACTGTAAATTTTAATTACATAGTTAGTAATATGTTTAGGTTCTTTAATTTAATTTTGATTAGTATGTTAATTGTAATTGTAAAGAAATTGTAATTAATTACAATGTTTTGTGACATGTTTTGATGTTTTGTGACATGTTTAATATAAAATGAAGTTTAGGTTAAAATTAAGTTAATGAATTTGTGATTAGTTTTAGTTTGTTTAACATGAAATGAAATTGTAAGTTTAAATAAGAAAAATAGTTTGTGAAATGTTTTGCTAGTTTGTGATATTTTGTTTATTTCGATTTTTCATTTATAAATGTTTTGATCGAACCACGGAGGTTCGGTTTAGGGCTGAGCTAATTTATAGGATAGTTCTGGATGGTTTATGTATGTTTTTAAATAATTTTGCAGGTTTTTGGTTTGTCAGTATAATAGGGGAAACTCTGCCGAAATTTCGGTAGAGTTTCGAATTAAGTAGTTTAAAAACTCCCAACTTATTCAATCTGAGCTCAAAATAACATAGAATTCATAATCTCTCTTTCATTGTGTTCTCCGTCGTCCTTTATCAATAACTCTTCCAAACTTTCATTTCTCGCTCTCATTCAGCGAAATGTCCAATCCAAGTAGAGATTGGATCACGGCGAATAATCGGGTGACATTGCAGTACAAAACCGGTGTTAACGAGTTTATTCGCGCTGCAAGAAGATTCCCTAACGAAATTGGCAAATATCGGTGTCCTTGCAAACCTTGCAACAACGTGAGATGGCACGACATCGGGGTTGTCAGGAATCATTTGCTGAACAAGGGGTTTAGCCCAGGCTACACAAAATGGTATCATCACGGCGAGCTCGAGCGTGTCGTCCTTCCTCATGAAGAAGATTCCATCGGAGGAACAGATCAGAGAGGAATAGGAGGATTGCACGGTGCTGTGGAGGATATCAGGGATCACGAGGATTTCGACGATGCTACGGAGCCGACCCAGAGCGAGGTGCGTGCAGATGAGCAAGTGGAAGACCTCTTCGCCGAGTTGGAAGCAGAATTGTACCCTGGATGCAAAGAGTTTTCTTCTTTGTCGTTCTTGGTTTCGTTGATGCACCTCAAAGTCACGAACCATTAGACGAACAAGTCTTTTACAGAACTCTTGCAGCTCTTGAAGAAGTCTCATCCAGCTGGTAATCGAATTCCGGAGAAGCATTACGAGGCAAAGGCGAAGCTGAAGCGTTTTGGCATGAGATACGAGATGATCGATGTGTGTATTAACGATTGTGTCCTATTTCGAAAAGATCTCGCGGAAGTCGACGTGTGCCCAGTATGCAACGAGAGCAGATGGAAGCCAACTGGGAAAATGATACCGTAAAAGATTTTGCGATATTTTCCCCTGAAAGATCGATTGAAGCGGTTGTACGCGTCTCGACACACGTCGCTTTTGATGCAGTGGCATGAAAGAGATCGCGTCAGGGAAGTTGGTGTTCTACGACATCATGCGGATGGTACGACGTGGAAAAACCTGGACGAGAGATACCCAGGCTTTGCTGCAGAGCCTCGAAACGTGCGGCTTGGACTAGCTGCGGATGGATTCAATCCGTTCGGAGAAATGAGTTTATCGTACAGCTTGTGGCCTGTGGTACTAACTGCGTACAACTTGCCGCCTTGGTTATGCATGAAGAAAGAGTACTTGATGCTGACGCTTTTGATCCCGGGGCCTCACTCACCAGGAAAGGACATGGACGTGTTTTTGCAGCCAATTGTCGAAGAGCTGAAAGAACTGTGGGAGACCGGATTCCGCGTTCGAGATGGCGCCAACGATGAAGTGTTTCGATTGCGTGCCGCGCTACTTTGGACGATTAACGATTTTCTAGCTCGATCCTATTTATCGGGATGGAGTGGCCAAGGGTATCTCGCTTGCCCGACGTGCAACCTTGACACGCCGTCTTTGAAAGTCAGAAACAGGATCGTCTACTACGACCATCGTCGATTCTTGCGTATGCGTCACCGATTGAGAAAAAGCACCGATCACTACAAGGATCGCCACGAGAAACGCAGTAAACCCGAGAAGTTGACTCCGCAAGACATACTCGCTCAGTTGGCTAGTGTCTCTTGCACGACAACTGGCAAACATGCTGGCTCCGTGGGCAGAAAACGAAAGCGAGCCGAGTGCGAACTAAATTGGGCCAAGAAAAGCATCTTTTACGAGTTGCCGTACTGGTCAGATTTGGAGTTGAAGCATAACATGGACTTCATGCACATAGAGAAGAACGTGTGCGAGAATCTTCTCGGAACCTTGCTCAGCTTAGAAAAGAAGAACTACGACACAGATAAGGCGAGGTTTGATTTGATGGACTTGGGCATCAAGACCGCTCTCCACTTGAAAAAACAAGGGGATTCGTGGTACAAACCGCGAGCATCGTACACCTTAACCCTTGTTCAGAGGCAGCGATTTACCGAGTTCCTCCAATCTGTCAAATTTCCAGATGGGGTCGCTGGGAATTTGAAGAAAAATGTGACTGCTGATGGAAAACTCACAGGTTTGAAGTCGCATGATTGCCACGTGATCTTGCAGAGGTTGTTGGTTGTTGGTATTCGTCCTTTTGTGCCAAAAGAAATACATCAGACGATCTCCGAGCTTTGCAACTTTTTCAAGCTGATAAGTTCGAGAACCTTGAGAGTAGAAGATCTTGAAAATGCGCAAGAGTCTATCATCGAGATCTTGTGTAAGCTTGAGATGATATTTCCACCAGCTTTTTTCACGATCATGATTCACGTGGCGATTCATCTACCAGATGAAGCGTTGTATGGCGGCCCGGTGCATATGCGGTGGATGTACCCATTTGAGAGATACCTTGGGACGTTAAAACATTATAGGCATAGATGATGATGAATGATTAATATCTTTTTTGTATGTTTATTTACTATATAATGTAACCACGGTTTTCCTCCGTCATATGTGAGGTTTGTTAATAATAAAATCCGTGGTGCCGTCCACGTTTTTTTTAAACATAAAACTAATATTTATTTACTAATATTATTCACATCTTACAGGATGTCAGATGCAGGTGGAGCAGGTGGAGATGAGTCTCCGCTACACCGTTCAGGAGCAGGTGGAGATGAGTCTCCGCTAGAGACACCGGGTTCCCAAGGTCCTAAGAAAACAAGGAGACCAACAACCGGGTCTACTTCGGCAAAAGCAGCGCATGGGGTACCCGGTGCGAAAGTTGTTAGGTACGACCCAATCAACCAAACTTTCTACCAAGACGTAAGAAAAACAATAAAAAAAGGTAGGAGTATTCAACAACCGCGTCGGCGCTTTGGTGAAAGTCCATATCCCGGTCACACTTCGTGATTGGAACGAAGTGACGCCCCAGATGTTGGGCAATATTCTGAGCGCACTTCATTCCGAGTACACTTTCGTGTACAAGGATGATGAGACCGAGGAGCTGCTTCCGGCGGATTGCTATCGTCATCAGATTGACCAGACTATCATTCGCGATGCAAAGCGTATGAGGCGCAACCAAAAGTCTAGATTATCAGGGACTTTCTTAGGAAAATGTTGTGGGCAAATGAATGTCGCCAAGAAAGAAATCCCAAAAGGATATCAAAAAGACGATTGGGAGAAGGTGATAGAGGAGTTTGCAACTGACGATTGGAAGGTAATGTATAATTCAAAAAATTATGTTATCTTCTATGAAATCGAATTATAACGCAATTTAATATGTGCAGAAAAAGTCTACTCGCAACAGAGACAATTCAAAGAACAAGAAAACGAAGTCCACACAAGGGTCGATTTCTTTTTTGGCTCATCGACATTTGAACGTAAGTTTATTCTAATTTTGTAATATTTTTTTTGCAATAAATACATTACTCATATTTTCATAAGAACTGCAGAGTAGGGAAGATGGGACTTTGGCCTCGGCGTTAAACACGTGGGAGAAAAAACATCAAGATGATCAAGGCAATTGGACGACAGCTTGGGCGCAACAAGCATTTATAAGTTACTTGTGTTAATTACTTAATAATCAAGTTTCGATAATCTTAATAATTTTTTTAACATATGTTTGAAGGCGCGAATTATGACTCAAGTCGAGGATATGCAGCGACAAGCAGCGGAGTCAGGCCAAATGTTTGATATAGACCAGGCGGAGCAGTACGCGATGGATACTGTTCTCGGGCAACGTCGAGATTGGTATGTCGGGATAGGTCCCTCGATCCCGAGATCCTCGTATCTCTTGGCTCAGGCTCAGGACGACAGCTCGTCCTCAGGTTCTTCATCGACGCGCGTTCCTAATCCAGTGATTAGCGAGCTACAAGCAGCGTTGGCCGCACAACAAGCTCAGATGGAGGCGTTTCAACGACAGTTCTTTGCCTACACACAGCAGCATCCGTCTCCCATGCAGACATCCCCCGCGATGATGCACCCTGGGACGACGCCGCCATCAGCTTCAATGCCGAATGTTCAGACGCCGGCATCCGCTTCAATGCCGAATGTTCAGACGCCGCCATCCGCTTCAATGCCAAATGCTGATCAGACGCCAGGTTCGGTAGAATTTCAGCGACATCGTTCGAGCGGCAGCGCATCAGGCCGCCAAGGCGCACGAGCAAGATCTGGCGGAAGAGGAGGCCGTGCATTCCAGAATTGGCAGACTTCGAATGAAAAAGGGAAACAAAAAGAATAAATTGTAATTTTTTTAATTTATTGAATGTAAATTATCAAATTTTATGAATTTAATATTAGAATTTCTATTAAATTATTTATATAATTATTCTAATTAATATTATTCAAATTATTTATTTAATTTAACAAAAAAATTATTTAATTAATTTTTTAAATTATAATTTTTATATATTTAATAGGCTGATTCTATTAGAATAAGCATTTTAAAAAAAATAACTACAGACAATCAGATGCGACTAGTCGCATCTGATACTTTCGCGGGAAGAGTATCAGATGCGACTAGTCGCATCTGATTGTACTAACACCCGCCAAATATTTCGCGGGGAATTACTATCAGATGCGACTAGTCGCATCTGATACTCTTCCCACGAAAGTATCAGATGCGACTAGTCGCATCTGATACTATAATTCACGCTTTAATTTCTTATTTTGAGGGATATTTAGGTGCGACGTTTGGTGCGACTTGTCGCACCTAAAATGTCGCACCTGATAGTGATGACTTTCAGGTGCGACAAGTCGCACCTAAAATCATCAGGTGCGCACTTTCAGATGCGACTTTGTCGCATCTAAAGTCGCACCTGATGATACTTTCAGGTGCGACATTGATGCTTTCCTTTCAGGTGCGACTTTTGTCGCACCTGATGCTATTAATTGTACTAGTGATGTGACCGAGTATGATCAATTTCCTCACTTAATTACATTTTGTGTTTGATGAAATGGGTTGGGAGGTACAAAAGAGGTGTCTTGGAATAAACAATAATATCTTAAGTATATCCTGTTAATTATATTATAATGAGAACCCAAATATGTGTTTGTCTTGTTGTATATATGCATGCTTACATTAGTACTGAAAATGGCCATATGATATGAGTTGAGCAAAGTACACTAGTATTGTTTAATGGGTGCAAATTGATTGAACGTGTCACACGTCCATATCAAATTATAATAGCAGCAAAAAATCAAAGAAAATGATAATCACGAATTTTAGCAAAATAGTTCATTATAGTCTTTAGATATTAAATGTATATACAAAATATCAACCGTCTTAACCAATATATATATATATATATATATATATATATATTAATTATAGTATATAAAAAACTTCACAGAAAACTTCCAAAATATATATAGCTATTATTGATTAGCACTGAACAAGAGTCCAATCATGAGGGGACTATTAGCTAATGAACAGAAGTCGAATCATGAGTTGTTATCAACAGTATTTCATTTTTTAAATGCATAAATAAAAATTGGGTTTTCTAGCTAGCTATATCTAGTTTCATATATAAAAAAAAGGTAGCTATACCTAGCTATATAGCAGCAAAAAATAAAAGAAAATGATAATCACGAATTTTAGCAAAATAGTTCATTATAGTCGTTAGATATTAAATGTATATACAAAATATCAACCGTCTAAACCAAAACATATATATATATATATATATATATTAATTCTAATATATAAAAAAACTTTACAGAAAACTTCCAAAATATATATAGCTATTATTGTTTAGCACTGAACAAGAGTCCAATCATGAGGGGACTATTAGCTAATGAACAGAAGTCAAATCATGAGTTGTTACTTATAGTATTTCATTTTTTAAATGCATAAATAAAAACTAATTTATTTATTTATTTTGCTATCATGCATGAAACATACATTACTATGTATTTACCCTTTTAAATTTTTAATTTGGTGTTTTTGCAGTGTACACAGCGGATAATCCTAAGATGGTAACAAAATGTTGTCACCATCACCACCCTTGCTGTATTTACGATTGGATTGAGAAGCAATCTTTGACCAACCTGTGACCGAGTATGATCAATTTCCTCACTTAATTACATATTGTGTTTGATAAAATGGGTTGGGAAGTACAAAAGAGGTGTCTTGGAATAAACAATAATGTCTTAAGTATATCCTGTTAATTATATTATAATGAGAACCCAAATATGTGTTTGTCTTGTTGTATATATGCATGCTTACATTATTACTGAAAATGGCCATATGATATGAGTTGAGCAAAGTACACTAGTATTGTTTAATGGGTGCAAATTGATTGAACGTGTCACACGTCCATATCAAATTAAAATAGCAGCAAAAAATAAAATAAAATTATAATCACGAATTTTAGCAAAATAGTTCATTATAGTCTTTAGATATTAAATGTATATACAAAATATCAACCGTCTAAACCAAAAATATATATATATATATATATATATGTATATATATATATTAATTATAGTATATAAAAAACTTCACAGAAAACTTCCAAAATATATATAGCTATTATTGATTAGCACTGAACAAGAGTCCAATCATGAGGGGACTATTAGCTAATGAACAGAAGTCGAATCATGAGTTGTTATCTACAGTATTTCATTTTTTAAATGCATAAATAAAAATTGGGTTTTCTAGCTAGCTATATCTAGTTTCATATATAAAAAAAAAAAGGTAGCTATATCTAGCTATATAGCAGCAAAAAATAAAAGAAAATGATAATCCCGAATTTTAGCAAAATAGTTCATTATAGTCTTTAGATATTAAATGTATATACAAAATATCAACCGCCTAAACCAAAATATATATATATATATATATATATATATATATATATTAATTATAGTATATAAAAAACTTCACAGAAAACTTTCAAAATATATATAGCTATTATTGTTTAGCAGTGAACAAGAGTCCAATCATGAGGGGACTATTAGCTAATGAACAGAACTCAAATCACGAGTTGTTATCTACAGTATTTCATTTTTTAAATGCATAAATAAAAACTAATTTACTTATTTATTTTGCTATCATGCATGAAACATACATTACTATGTATTTACCCTTTTAAATTTTTTAATTTGGTGTTTTTGCAGTGTACACAGCGGATAATCCTAAGATGGTAACAAAATGTTGTCACCATCACCATCTTTGCTGTATTTACGATTGGATGGAGAAGATGAAGCATCTTCTTGGTGGTCCTCGGAGAAGAAAGTCCTACCAAACTCAATTAATATTGAATAAATTCTACAGCAATAGATGTGGGAGCAAATTGTACACATTCACTCAAGTACTAACTTGTCTGAAGAACTAGGTGATATTGCTGCTGGTAAGCAAGAAAAGAGTCAATCAAGCGAAGCCGGTTAGATGGAAATGCCACCTCCACAACTTAGACAGACGGAAATAATCCGAAAGCCGAATTCCAGGTATGCAAACTTAGCAATTTTTTCTTGACGATCCTAGGCGATGAAGGCAGGGTTGACCACTCTATTTTTGCGGTTGCGCTCGGTTGTGAATTCAGGTGGAGGAATGACTTCGGTTGAAAGAAATCGCTGAAGGTTGTGACCGCGGAGATGAGCTAGAACTTGTTTACGCCACACGATGAAGTTGTTTCCATCGAGTTTGGAAGCAATCGGATGAGAGAAGGTAATTAAGTGAGGAAATTGATCATACTCGGTCACAGGTTGGTCAAAGATTGCTTCTCTCCATCCAATCGTAAATACAGAAAAGATTGTGATGGTGACAACATTTTGTTACCATCTTAGAATTATCCGCTGTGTACACTGCAAAAACACCAAATTAAAAAATTTAAAAGGGTAAATACATAGTAATGTATGTTTCATCTAGCTAATAGCGTTTTATTAATTGATGTATTTAATTTTTAAAAAGCAAGAGAAAAAAATGTAGCCACACTGAGATTATATCAGGAAGGTTTTAAAAAGGGGAAAAAAAGGGAAAAACTATCTGTAACTTTTTTTTTTTTTTTTTTCAGGTGATAGAAGTTGGAGAACTTAGTTCAATACTCGAACAAATATAAAAACAGTGCGCACAACTGAAGACGATAAGTAATTCTTTTATTCCTATATATAAATTATGGACATTAAGCTCGTTTTATCTTGTTAGAGTACCATAGGTGTACGATTAGTCGTTTCTTAATCGCTCTTTGTTTGTGTCGTTTATAACTCTAGCTAGTTGTATAAATACTCTGTACAATTCAAATCTGATCCGATTGCTTCCAAATTCGATGGAAACAACTTCATCGTGTGGGGTAAACAAGTTCTAGCTAATCTCCGCGGTCACAACCTTCAGCGATTTCTTTCTACTGAAGTCATTCCTCACTACAACATTTACAACATTTACCGACGATTTTTTTCGTCCGTAATAACCCTAAAATCATCGCTAAATGTATTTAGCGACGATAAAAATCGTCGCTAATTCGCCGTGCCTAAATATATTTAGCGACGATTTAATCGTCGGTAAATATTTAGCGACGATATTAGCGACGATAAAATCGTCCGTAATTGTTGTGACGAGAAGTTTTTTTTCATTTTGAAACAGACAATTAGCGACGAATTTGTCGTCGCTAATTACCGCGGGAAAAAATCCCGCGTCAATTAGCGACGACAAAGTCGTCGCTAAATGTTGTGACGAGAAGTTTTTTTCGTTGTGAAACAGAGTTTTAGCGACGACTTTGTCGTCGCTAATTCACGCGGGAATTTTTCCCGCGCCAATTAGCGACGACAAAGTCGTCGCTAAAACGTTGTGTGAATATTATTTAGCGACGATTTTATCGTCGCTAATTATTATTATTTTAATTTTTTTTTTCGTCGTTTATTATTTATTTTTTACGGTTTTTTGGTTGTGAAATTCTAAAATGAAAAATCATATAAAAACTAAATTATATTATCCAAATCAACAACTATATAAAATCCGGTTACGTACGTTTTCGGTTATCGAGAAATATGAAAATAATAAATACACAAAACAACTAATAAACCACTAGTCGCGACGTTTGCTTTGTTGTCCCGCCACTCGTTTTCCCCCTCCTCGACGAGAAACGCTCTTCTGCTGGCGCTGAAGTTCTGCAGGCTGCGGCGTCGGAGTAGACTGACTTGGTCCGCCGGGCGTCGTCTGCTGGCTGGCGTCGGGAGTCCTCTGCTGGCCGCCCGTCGGAGTGCGGACGTCGGGCGTCGGAGTGTGGACGCCGGCCGTCGGAGTCTGCTGGCTGTGGGATGACGGAGCCTGCTGCGAACTCTGCAGAAATTGGGACATGAACGAGCTAAGGTTGAGGCCGGGCACCTGACTCTGTATTGTCTCGGCGAACGCGGCGAGGGTCGATGCCAACACCTCCTGCGAGACATATCCTGGTTACGACGTCCCAGCCTCCGAACCGTAGACTTCGGCGACTTCAGCCGCCAACCGTGCTCCCTGTGGCACCAAACGTCCGACGCCGGTCAAGTGATCAGTCCGCGAACCCATAATATCGCGGATCGCCTGCTGCTCTAGAACGGAAATATCAACGTCCGCTCCTTGGTGCTTAGCCTCCGCTCGCAACGTGTTGAACTTAGCGACCAGTCGATCCTGATATAATTAACTAGTTAGTATATATTAATCGAAAAATAAGAAAAATAAATGTAAACTTACATAACGTGCGGAGGCTTCAGGAGTCAGCCATTCAGACTTGTCGGACTGATGTTGGCGCTTGTAGTTCGCAAACAAGCTCTCGAATGCGCCTGTCTCGATGCTCTTCTGCATGTAAACAAAACTTCAAGTGTTAGATAATTTTAACGATTTGATGTATCATATAAACATAAAACTTACGTTTTTCATGCGGTGGGTCGAGAACCCAATCGTCCCCTGTCGAGTCTTCGTCTTCTTCTTCGCGCGATTCGCCTTATTCTTCGCTTGTATAGCCTGTTGTAATATAAGTAAACGTACACGTAAATAACAAATCGTTTAATAAACATTCGAGTAACATAAATGATTCGATATTACCTTAAATTCATCGCTCGTATATCGTTGTATCAGCGTCTCCCATTCGGTGTCGAGCTTAACGGTCTTCGGTTTCAGCGACCGCGCCACCTGTACGCTGCTCTTGCAGTCGATGTCGAACCACGACCACAATGTATGCCTCCAATCGCGAAGACGAGTCTTCGCGTCTCGAATGATTGCCGCATCGACAATCGCCTTCTTCTTCCCGGTTTGATCACCATCGACTCGAATGTCGTACTTGTCTCGAATCGCTGCTCGGATCTCGGCCTCCTTCGCCGGCCCCACGTTCGCATTCGTCCACCTTGGGACCGTAGGCGAGATCTTGTCTCGGACGACCACGAAGTCTATCGCTCGCTGATTTTCTCACTGGTGGTGGTCGTTTCTCATTTCGTACCTTGTACAGTTTGCTCTTCCTCATCGGGTGTAACAACGGCAAGAATCGACGATGATCGCAGTAAACAATCTTGTTTCGAGCCTTGAAAGATGGTGTGTCGTTGTTACACGTCGGACAAGCAAGGTACCCTTGACCACTCCATCCCGACAAACTGCTTCTCGCTGGAAAATCATTCACCGTCCATAGAAGTACGGAAAACAACCTGAATAGCTCACCGGTCGAACCATCTCTCAACACAACACCGGTTTCCCACAATTCCTTCAGCTCATCAATCAGCGGTCGTAAGAAAACATCCATGTCTTTACCCGGCGCACTACGACCTGGTATAAGCAATGTTAACATCAAGTACGATGTTTTCATGCACAACCACGGCGGTAAATTGTACGCAGTCAAGACTACCGGCCACATACTGTACGATAAACTCATGTCACCAAATGGGTTGAAACCATCGGCGGCAAGTCCAAGCCGGACGTTCCTCGGTTCTGCCGCAAACATGGGATATTTTCGGTCGATCTCCTTCCACGTTGCTCCGTCAGCAGGATGTCGCAGTACACCATCCTCTTTAATGCGTTCATTCTCGTGCCACTGCATCTCTAGAACTGTGTGCCGACTCGCGTACAGTCGCTTAAGTCGATCTTTCAGTGGAAAGTAGCGCAACACTTTATGCGCTACTTTTTTTCCACCGTCTTTCATCAGCCACCGGCTCTCATTACAAACTGGACACTCGTCTAGATTGGCGTTGTCCTTCCAAAACAACGCGCAATCGTGTTTGCAAACGTGAATCGACTCGTAACCCATACCAAATCGACACAATTTCGCCTTTGCTTCATAATGTGACTCTGGAATCGTGTTGTCGATCGGATGAGATTTTTTCAGTACTTTCAGAAGCTGATCAAACGACTTATTCGTCCACTTGTTCATCACTTTCAAATGCATCAACGTGACAACAAATGAGAGTGACGAATACTCCGTACAACCCGGTCATAATTCTGTGTTCAGGTCGCTGAAAAGGTCATCGAACTGTCCACTCTGGTATTCTGCATTCGGGTCAATACTGTCATCGTCACCGTCTACGTCTTTGTGATCTAAGATATCGTGTACAGCATCAAACATCCCTCCTCCTCTGTACTCCGTCTGATACTGCATTACGTCATCTTCTTCCTCCCCGTGAAAGTTCCACCTCGTGTAATTCCTCTTAAATCCTCTGATAAAGAGATGATTCTCTATATCATGAATTTTTTGCATCAACACGTTGTTACACCTCTTGCATGGACACTTAACTCGTCCTTCGACATTTACGTGTTGTCGGGCCATTGCCATGAACTCTGTCATGCCAGCCGCAAACTCAACGCTTAAACGTTGGTCCTCGATTATCCAATTCCTATTTGGATAACTCATTTTACCTATAGATTGAACATTTCAAAATTTAGTAGTTTTCGGATTTTATTTTATAATTTCACGATCGATCCTACCGAAATTTCGACAGAACCTCCCCTATAAACTTAACAACCCGGCATCAAGCCTTTAACTTTAAAACCTGCATAGAAACATCCTAAAACTAACAATAAATCCAACCTCAGTGGTTCGATTATTAAAATTCATAATCCATCACATTTTTAATCATTTCTAACAACAATTAAATACAATTCCATTTAATTTACATAAACTAACTAATTGTTTTTACATCATTTTACCAAATATAAAATTTATAACAAATATATAATTCATTTAAAATTTATAACAAATATTTATAATTCATTTATAATTTATAAAATTTATATTTGGTATAACAAATATATAATTCTAAAAATATAAATGATAACAAATTTATAAACTAAAAATATATAATTCATTTATAACTAATTTATACTTATATAACTAAATAAATTATATTAGTTATATATAACAAACATTTATAACTAAAATTATAATCCTATAACTAATTAACTAAAATTATAATCCTATAACTAAAAATTATATAATTCATTTATAACTAATTTATAACAAATATATAACTAAAGTTTATAATCCTATAACTAATTAAAATAAATTTATAACTAAAGTTTACAATCCTATATATATTAATCATATATAACTAATATATACATAAATTTATAACTAATATATATTAATCCTATAACTAACTAATATATATATATATATATATAGTTTTAAAAAAAAAAACTTACCGATCGGACAAAATGAAGAAGAGCGCGCGCGGCCAGAGAAGGGGAGCGGCGTCGGCGTCGGTGGTCGAGCGGCATCGGTGGTGGAGCGGCGTCGGCGTCGGCGTCGGCGGCGGAGCGGCGGAGGAGCGGCGGAGGATGAGCTGTAATGGGAGAGAGAGAGACTTTAGGAGAGAGATGTGAGGAGAGAGAGAGAGAAGTAGTGAGGAGAGAGACTTACCGGCGAGGCACACGGCGGAGGAGCGTCGGCGGCACACGGCGGACGAGGCACACAGCGGAGGAGGGAGAAAGTAGAGAGAGAAATGGAAGTTAGGGTTTCTGAGCGAATGGGGAAGCTGGGTCGCGTTTCTAATATTTAAAGACATTTACCGACGATTTTTTCGTCGCTAACTGATTTCAGTTCGTCGCTAAATGAACTTACGTTTACCAGACATTTAGCGACGATTAAATCGTCGCTATTAGTAAATTTCACACATTTAGCGACGATTTAATCGTCGCTAAATCATTTCGTTTTAATTTAATGGGAGGGATTTTTCCCTCTTTAAAATTCGTCAAATTTTGATAACATTTAGCGACGATTAATTCGTCGCTAATTGTATAGCGACGATAAAGCAATCTTTAGCGACGATTTTATCGTCGCTAAATGTTTTCGTCTTGATTACATTGGAGGGATTTTTCCCTCTTTAAAATTCGAAATTAATTCAACGTTATTAGCGACGAAAATATCGTCGCTACATGTATTTTGAAATAATTAGCGACTAATTTATCGTCGCTAATTATTTTCCCGCGAACTTTGCGACGACAAAAAAGAATTAGCGACGATAAAGTCGTCGCTAATTATCTTTGCCGCCAAACTTTAATATTTCTCGCACCAAAGAATTAGCGACGATAATATCGTCGCTAAAAGGGTTATTAGCGACGATATATTAGCGACGACTAAATCGTCGCTAATAGTGTCGTCGCTAAATGTGTTATTTCTTGTAGTGCCTCCACCTGAATTAACAACCGAGTGCAACCGCAAAAATGGAGTGGTCAACCCTGCCTTCATCGCCTAGGATCGTCAAGACAAACTCATCTTCTCCTGGCTCATGGCCTCCATGAACGACAGTCTTCTCTCGCGAATGGTCTCGTGTGAAACATCCGCTCAAATCTAGAGTAGATTGAAGATCTTTTTGCTGCTATATAGCTAGATATAGCTACCTTTTTTTTTTTACTTGCTGCACGTGTTAGCAGGACCCGTATGGTAGTGATCTTCGTCACCGGATTAAATGTTTCATCATAGTCTAGTCCATATTATTGAGAGAACCCTCAAGCAACTAAGTTAGCCTAGTAACTCATGATTGATCCATCCGGGCGATGCTTGATTTTTTAAACCTACTTGCAGGAAATGGGTTTGATATCTCTTGATATTGGCAATAGCTCCCAAGTTTGACTTTGCTCCAAAGCTGTAATTTCTTCTTCCATCGCCTTCTGCCAATCAGAGTCTTGTGACGCTTCTTCAAACGTCTCCGGCTCTTGAACATTTCCCTCTAAAACTGCTACGTTTGCATACCTGGGATTCGGCTTTCGGATTATTTTCGTCTGTCTAAGTTGTGGAGGTGGAATTTCCTTCTAACCGGCTTCACTTGATTGAGTCTTTTCTTGCTTACCAGCATCAATATCACCTAGTTCTTCAGACACGTTAGTACTTGAGTGAATGTGTACAATTTCCTCCCACATCTATTGCTGTAGAATTTCTTCAATGTTAATTGAGTCTGGTAGGACTTTCTTCTCCGAGGACCACCACGAAGATGCTTCATTTTCTCCATCCAATCGTAAATACAGCAAAGATGGTGATGGTGACAACATTTTGTTACCATCTTAGGATTATCCGCTGTGTACACTGCAAAAACACCAAATTAATAAATTTAAACGGAACTTAGTTCAATACTAAAACAAATATAAAAACAGTGCGCACAACTGAAGACGATAAGTAATTCTTTTATTCCTATATATAAATTATGGACATTAACCTCGTTTTATCTTGTTAGAGTACCATGGGTGTACGATTAGTCGTTTCTTAATCGCTCTTTGTTTGTGTCGTTTATAACCTGCGTAAGTTAGATTATTATTATATTATTAATATTATTATTGTTATTATTTGGGTTTTCTAGCTAGCTATATCTAGTTTCATATAAAAAAAAGGTAGCTATATCTAGCTATATAGCAGCAAAAAATAAAAGAAAATGATAATCACGAATTTTAGCAAAATAGTTCATTATAGTCTTTAGATATTAAATGTATATACAAAATATCAACCGTCTAAACCAAAATATATATACATATATATATTAATTATAGTATATAAAAAACTTCACAGAATACTTCCAAAATATATATAGCTATTATTGTTTAGCACTGAACAAGAGTCCAATCATGAGGGGACTATTAGCTAATGAACAGAAGTCAAATCATGAGTTGTTATCTACATTATTTCATTTTTTAAATGCATAAATAAAAACTAATTTATTTATTTATTTTGCTATCATGCATGAAACATACATTACTATGTATTTACCCTTTTAAATTTTTTAATTTGGTGTTTTTGCAGTGTACACAGCGGATAATCCTAAGATGGTAACAAAAGGTTGTCACCATCACCATCTTTGTTGTATTTGCGATTGGATGGACATAAGCAATCTTTGACCAACCTGTAAGTTATTATTGTTTATTCCAAGACACCTCTTTTGTACTTCCCAACCCATTTTATCAAACACAATATGTAATTAGGTGAGGAAATTGATCATACTCGGTCACAGGTTGGCCAAAGATTGATTCTCTCCATCCAATCGTAAATGCAACAAAGATGGTGATGGTGACAACCAGTGACGGAGCCAGAAAAGTTCATCAGGGGGGGCTAATTTGAAAAAAAAAAAATTCAGGGGGGCTTGATTGTAAAAAATTTATAAAAATTGGGCCAAAAGTATAAATTTTCAAGGGAAAAAAATGTAATTTTTTTTTTAAAATGGGCAAAAAGTGCAAAAAAAAATTTTTGAGGGGGGGCTTAAGCCCCCCCTGGGCCTTAGCTAGGATTATCCGCTGTGTACACTGCAAAAACACCAAATTAAAAAATTTAAAAGGGTAAGTACATAGTAATTTATGTTTCATGCATGATAGCAAAATAAATAAATAAATTAGTTTTTATTTATGCATTTAAAAAATGAAATACTGTAGATAACAACTCATGATTTGACTTCTGTTCATTAGCTAATAGTCCCCTCATGATTGGATTCTTGTTCAGTGCTAAACAATAATAGCTATATATATTTTGGAAGTTTTCTGTGAAATTTTTTATATACTATAATTAATATATATATATATATATATATATATATATATATATATATGTTTTGGTTTAGACGGTTGATATTTTGTGTATACATTTAATATCTAAAGACTATAATGAATTATTTTGCTAAAATTCGTGATTATCATTTTCTTTTATTTTTTGCTGCTATATAGCTAGATATAGCTACTTTTTTTTTTATATATGAAACTAGATATAGCTAGCTAGAAAACCCAAATAATAACAATAATAATATTATTAATAATATAATAATAATCCAACTTACACAGGAAAAATCGAACAAGCTGTAATTAACTAGATGATAAATTTTTATGTAGATACGAATAAAGATTTCAAGGAAATTTATACCTTCAAAACAGATTGGGCAGGTATTGTCATACACTCATAATCATGTTCCTCATCCTCATAATTAAGAGTATTGGGCTTCTGTACTTCTGTAGCCGAATGAGAGGCTCTGTGGGGATTGTTTCCAATCAATGATCTGACCTGTCCTGTATATATATATATATATATATATATATATATATATATATATATATATATATATATATATATATATATATATATAACAATGCAATTCAAATATGAAAATAAAAGATTCATTATGACAATTTGATCTATTTGCAATACATAAAACCTACTCCGAAACGATCCAAGTAATAATTTGATCAATCACGAAATACATTAAACGTACGTTACCAACTTGTTACAACTTCAAATAGACAAGTTGTTAATCTGGGATGTTGAAATCCAAAAAAATCATATTTTTATTGGCTGAGAAAAGTAAAAACCATATGATTTAGCCCAACTGTAGATCTGGGAAATACATGGTCAATAAGAACAGTTTAGATGAACAAAAAAAGAACATATTGGAATTTTTATTTTGTAAATAAATACCTTTGAGATAATGAAAACAATGAAGCTGGTGCAAGATAAATCTTCAGATTCGACCCCAGAGACGCCAAAGCCCCAAGTGAAGCCATATGTGATTATTAATTGGAAAAAATGAAACATTGATTTTCTTTGTCCAGCCTAATGAATTACAAGTCCACAAATTAATATGTATACATTTTAGAAAATAATCTCTAGCTACATAGTTTACGTTATTTTTCGTAACTAATCTTAATTAATTAGGTTTAGGGTTTTGTGTCTGATGTATTAATTATACAGTCGATAATATGAGAAACAAGCAGCCAATTAGAGTACGTAAAGGTTCACTTTTCTTTCAACAAATAAATAAACAGCCAATAAGAATCGCATCCAGTATCAGCTAATCTCTCTGCTTCGTGAAACATTTTTTTATTTATTTTTTTGATGTACCGTTTTCTAGCGAGGATCATGAGGGCCAGTCAAATCTTTTGGCCGTTTAAGCCATGACCAAGACCTCAAATTTTTAATGAAAAAAGTAAGCTAAAAAAAAATCCCACAAAAATAAAATCATTATATATAAGACCCAAATCTTTATAATATATTTTATCTGTTTTTAAAAATAAATGCCTCAAATCATAACACGGCCTGGAAAAATGACAGTATTGAAGTTGTCATATAATCAAATCATTGTACGGCCCTGAAAATTCTATTACGAAATACTTTTGCCATTCTAAATAGTTGAGGGCAGAGAAAAAAAAAATATGAAATGCCAAAAAAGGGACAAAAAGGCATTTCATCCTCGTGAGTTGCAAGACGGCAAAATACGTGAAATTCCATATAAAAGTTGATTGTTTGAAAATAAATAGAAAAATTTAAAACTGCATCTACATACTGTTGAACATAACTCTTTTGTGAAAACATCCACACCTTTTATTAACATCGCTCAAAAGAGATTAAAAGACTAAGTGTTTATGACTCACACTAGAAAACTACTTTAGGACTTTTTTTATAACACTCTCTAAGAGACTACTACTCTTTAGTTTTTTTGGATGCAAAACTTGGTGATGATGTGAGGTATTTCTAGTGGTGGTGAAATAATATCAACCACACATTTTCCCACCTTCTAGTACATTATAAAAATATCTAGATATTTTACACACTTCTAAGCATTCTAAACTCTTTTACACATAACAAAATTTTTTTTAGTTAATGGGCTTGTATTCCAAGCGGGCTTTTAATTAGACTCCTTTGATAATTGGGCCTGCATAATTATTGGGTTTTAAAACTCCATTGGACTAGTGTTGATCTTTTAACACTCCCATCAGCACTAATCTCCATTCGTCGTACCATGTTGAGCTGACTACGACAGCCCTCACATTTGCTAATAAGCCCTTTTGTGAACAAGTTCCTACTAGGTAATTCGTCTTGATCTATCGCATCTCGATTTCCTCCTTCAAAACTTTCTCCCAGGACAAAAATGATAGTGCATCTCCACGTGCTTTGTTCTAGCATGAAACATCGGATATTCTGCCAGGCGAACCGCAAATTGGTTGTCGCAATGAATTGGCACCACATAGTCAACTTTCTGGTGCAAATTCTCCATTAAGAGTACCAATCACGTACTTTCTTGAGCTACTGCTATGTACTCCGCTTATGTAATTGACAATGACACTGTTGGTTGTCTTTTGCTGCACCAAGTAATTGTTCCCATCCCGAGCTTGAACACATACCTCGTGGTTGATCTTCGGGTATTGTGGTCTCCTGCATAATCAGCAACACAATATCCAACTAGCTTGCAATCTTTGCCTCTTTTATACAAAAGACCGTAGTCAATTGTACCTTTCATATATCTCAGAATTCGCCGAGCCGCATTCAAGTGAGGCTTCTTCAGACTTTGCATGTACCGACTCACGACTCCAAGTTCATAAGAAATGTCAGGTCGAGTTAAGGTTAGGTAAATAAGACTACATACTAGTTGTCGATACATCATCCCGTCGTCTAATTATTTGCCTTCATGTGCACAAATCTTGGCATTTGGCTCCATCGGTGTTGAGATTGGTTTGCACTCAATCATGCCAAACTTTTGAAGTATATCTCTTGTATAATTTGTTGGTAGAGAAACAACCCTTCTTTTGTGCGATCAACTTCTAATCCCAAGAAGTGTTTAAGCTCTCTTAGCTCTTTCATCTGGAAGCTCACCGATATATTTTCTCTTATTTGTTGGATTTCTCTTTCATCGTCCCCGAAGATGATCGACTCATCCACATAGACCAACACAAATGTCAATTTTCTTTCTATTTCTTTGATGAACAAGCTTGAGTCCGCATTCGCAACTGAATAACCACTTCGAGTAAGAAATTCAGCAATCTTACCATACCAAACTCTTGGCGCTTGCTTCAATCCATAAAGAGCCTTTCTCAGTTTGCACGCATGAATGGGATTAGCTGCATCCTCAAATCCCTTTGTTTGGTTCATGTAGATCTCTCGGTCCTGCTCTTTGTGCAAGAAAGCATTCTTCACATCCATCTGCCATAATTTCTAGTTTTTACTTGCTGCACGTGTTAGCAGGACCCGTATGGTAGTGATCTTCGCCACCGGATTAAATGTTTCATCATAGTCCAGTCCATATTATTGAGAGATCCCTCAAGCAACTAGGCGAGCCTAGTAACTCATGATTGATCCATCCGGGCGATGCTTGATTTTTTAAACCTACTTGCAAGAAATGGATTTGATATCTCTTGATATTGGCAACAGCTCCCAAGTTTGACTTTGCTCCAAAGCTGTAATTTCTTCTTCCATCGCCTTCTGCCAATCAGAGTCTTGTGACGCTTCTTCAAACGTCTCTGGCTCTTGAACATTTCCCTCTAAAATTGCTACGTTTGCATACCTGAGATTCGGCTTTCGGATTATTTCTGTCTGTCTAAGTTGTGGAGGTGGCATTTCCTTTTAACCGGCTTCGCTTGATTGAGTCTTTTCTTGCTTACCAACATCAATATCACCTAGTTCTTCAGACACGTAAGTACTTGAGTGAATGTGTACAATTTGCTCCCACATCTATTGCTGTAGAATTTCTTCAATGTTAATTTAGTCTGGTAGGACTTTCTTCTCCGAGGACCACCACGAAGATGCTTCATCTTCCACTAGTTGCATCACAACGCTTCCACCCTTTTTATTGATTGTCATATCCAATAAATATATACATCTGATTTCTTTCTTGTCGAAATTGCTACGTAGATGGCTAGGCACAAATACGTAGCAAATCCAACCAAATACTCGGATGTAACTAACCGTAGGTTTCATGTCCCATAGTGTTGAGATGAAACCTAACCATGGTTAGGGAAATTTGTTGATCACACGAGCAATAGTTCGCATGGCTTCAGCCCAAAATCTTCCTGGAAATTCTTCACGTGTAGCATGCTTCGACTAATCTCTGAAAGATGTCGATTCGTTCTCTCCGCTACACCATTATGATGCGGGGTATTGGTACATGTAAACTGATGACGTATCCCACGCTCTTGTAGATATCTATTGAACTCGTCTGACGTGTATTCTCCTCCTTTGTCTTAGCGTAGACAATGAATCTTCATTACCATTTCGCCTTCGACTTTTGTCTTGAATTCTTGAAATTTTGAGAATGTGTCAAACTTTTCTTTCATGAAGAATATCCACACAAATCTCGAGTAGTCGTCAATGAACGCCACAATGTACCGTATCCCCCTGATTGATATTTGCTTAACTAGACCAAATCAAATAAGTGAATTAACTTTGATGGTTTCTTTGCTATGAACTTTGACTCATTGTATGGTAATTGATGAACTTTACCATACTGACATCTAGTGCAAATAATATATGTTTTGACTTCAAGTTGAGGTAGGCCATTGAGCATGGATTTCTCCATAATCAGCTTCAACTTGTGGTAGCCAACATGTCTACATGATTGCCTGATGTTGTTAGTTGTGGCACTGACAACAAGTTCTTCTTCATACCCAGCCGGTACATGATACACATTGTCTAGTAACACGATGTCAAATTTATTACTAGGCACGATCGTCATGCTACCGATTTAAGCAATCAGCGACGGTGAGTTATTAGTTGTACGTACCACACGACTCCCTTGTATTCTTTCTTGTTTCACAATTTCCTCTGATTGACAGTCATGTGGTTTGAGCATCCCGAATCAATGATCCAGTCATTTTCATAATCGATCTGATCTCCTACCATCCCCATGAGTGCTAGCTTGTCTTCTTCTATGGCACATAGTACCTCAGCATCCATTCATATCCTCCATCTCCTTTTTGGAAGTTACTGCGTTCCCGACAGATCAACTCGACCCGGTAAAAGTATTGAGTAATCTCCAGAAGTTGAAGCCTCGTTATCGTTCTTCTTTGAGAAAAGCGTCACAAACGTGTCTCACGCTTCTTTCGGCATCTTCTCGCCCCGAATGTGCTCCAATATTTATTTTCGATTGTGGTCTTCAATGCAAACATTGCTTTGGCTGCTTTAATTCTCCATTTGCGCAAGGTGCCATTAGCATCCTCATATGGCAGCGTAGTTTCACTTCCGCCAACTATTTCCCAATTAAGATCTTGTTGTTGTATGTAAAGCATCATGCATGTTGCCCACGTGCTGTAATTGTTGCTGCTGAGTTTCTTGATTCCTCCGACGACTTGGAGATCACCCATCGTGTTGGCAGTACCTGAGTAATACCTAACAAGCTAGTTTTTGGCACTGAACTTGTAGAGATACAGACTACTCATGAAAAGAAGAAACTCACCCACTAACAACGTTTCTAATGTAGAAAATCAGTCAGAGCCGCAACCACAGAGCATACTAAGAGTTTCAAGAGATCGGACAACCTAACTCTAACCTCGCTCTGATACCAGACTATTGAACATAACTCTTGTAGGAAACACTCACACTTTTTATTAACACCACTCAATAAGAGATTAGAACACTACGTGTTTAGGACTCACACTAGAAGACTACTTTTGACTCTTTTGAGAATACTCTTTAATAAGAGACTACTACTCTTTAGTTTTCCTGGATGCAAAACTTGGTGATAGTGAGTGGTATTTATAGTGGTGATGAAACAATATGAACCACACATTTTCTCACATTCTAGTACATTATAACAATATCTAGATATTTTACAAACTTCTAGACATTTTAAACTCTTCTACACATTTCTAAGAAGTTTCTAGTTAATGGCCTTGTATTCTAAGTGGGCTTTTAATTACACTCATTAGATAACTAGGCCTCCGTAATTATTGGGCTTTAGAAACTCCATTGGGCTAGTGATGATCTTTTTACACATACATGCCTGTATCCATGCTATGTAATCACTAAATGATTTTGAAAAAAAAAAAACTTCACAACATTTTTTACCTAACTTTTATTTTTTATTTTTTAGATTATGGATTATTATTTTAGAGCTTTATATGACTCGTTTTGTACTCGTATTTAAATCATTGTAATAATTTTAGAACTAGATATGTATTATAAAAACTGGATAGCCGGTTTGTTGAAACCGGATATAAAACTGGATCCGAAATTTAAAGAATCGGATAACCGAATTTTGAATAACGGATACTGGATCAGATATTGGATTTAAGAAACCGGATAACCGAATATTTGGATAACCGAATTTCGGTTTTAGACTAAACTGGACCGGATATTGGACCGAATTTCAAAAAACCGAATATTCGGATTCGGATATAAAAAATGTAAGAAACCAAACTGAACCGATCTAGTTTCAGTCCTATTGAAAACGATAATATTTTAATTTATAAGAGTAAATAGACTAATAACAAATTATTAATAAAACCTAGATGAAAATAACTTATTCACATTCGGTTTCGTCGCATAAGATCAATCCTGGACAAGAGCCTAGAAAATCCCCCAGTTCAGTTACTCTGCAGCATCTGAGTACATTAAAAAAATTAGTGCATCAGAAAAAAGAAAGAAAGAAAAGTATGACATTCTAAAGAGGAATTTCCGGCATAAATCCCTTATGTTTTCAAGACCATACACTTAACTCCCTAATCTTTTTTTTTTCGCGGCTAAAATACCTAATGTGCATTTTCAGTTGCACCGTTAGAGGTTTGGTTGTTAAATTTAACGTTTATCCATGTGTAGGTGGCAGATTGAATTGGTCTTCTTTAATGGTTTAAAAACCTCTTTACGCATATATAATATTATTATATTTGTTTTAAAAAGAAAATCCTATATCTAATGTCATTTCTTTTGCCCGTATCATTTTTGAAGCATTTTTTCCCCAATTGGTAACCCTAGATTGGGTCTGTTCTTCGTCAGCCGCAATAAAAAAAATCGGCATCATGGTAGACGAATACTCGTGTTCATCCAACTGGAGCAAGAAAAACCAGTGCTCATGTCGGAGCGATTCTTCATCGAAGATGAGAAAAGAAATGGTGTTTGACGAGTGTTGTAAATGTGGCGTAGCTGTGGTTGAGAGGACAGCGTGGACGGATCTCAATCCTGGGAGAAGATTTTTGGGTTGCTACAAGAAAGAAGTAAGTTAATTAGTCAAACCTGAGAACTTGTCTTCAAATTCGTGTTTTATTAAAATCCCGTATTTTTTTCTTTTTTTTCTTTTCAAATTCGTGTTTTTTTCTTTTCAAATTCGTGTTTCATGTCCAGTCAGAAGGTGGATGTACGTTCTTCAGGTGGATAGACCCGGAGATGTGTGAAAGGTCAAAAAAAATTATACCTGGTTTGCTTCGGAGAATTAACGGCTTACAATTCGAAATTGATCAAATACGAGCGGCTGGCCGCGTGGAAACAAAGACAGAGCCAGCATCCGGTTCGAGAGTTTTAATGGTTATGAAAACATAAGGGATTTATGCCGGCAATTCCTCCATTCTAAATGATAGGTTGTTTTTTGTGGCTCAGCCGCTCAAGTGTTATACAAATTTTCTTTTTTCTTTTGTTTCACAGTTAATATATATATATATATATATATATATATATATATATATATACATAGGATATATAATGATCTAACAGTTAATTTTTATTTTCACTCACCAAACCCATAACCGTACAATTTTCGAAAAAAAAATACTCATAAGCCATAACCCTACTGATCAGTTTTTTTTTTTTTTTTTTTTTTTTTTTAATAATTAAACTGCCTACTGTACAGAACCAATGAACATATCTTTGACCTATATTTCTCTATTTCATTCATTCATAGATATCCTCCGTAAATTTCTCTGCACTTTCTATCTACTATTTCTAACAAGACGAGTGAGACACGAGAAACACGCACAAAGCCACCGACCACTCTGAAAAAGCCCCAACGGATATTGTTTTCTCTTCTGTTAAAAGAAGAAGAAGAAGAAGAAGAAGAAGAAGAAGATGACCTCCGAGCAAGTCTCCGCTCTCAAGTCCGTCGGCGAATGGGTCTCCTCCGACCAATCAAATTCCTCTTCTTCGAATGAGACCGGGCTCTTTGAATTGCACTCTCATTCCAAGTGCAGCGATGGCATTCTCTTTCCTTCCGAGCTCATAGACAGAGCTCACGACAATGGGGTCAGTATCACTGTGGAGTTTTTTTTTATTATTATTCTTTATTAAAATAGCTAATCAGACTATGTGCTGATTATATATCAGGTGAAAGTTCTTGCTCTAACAGATCACGATACAATGGCTGGCATGCCCGAAGCTGTGGACGCGACTCGCAGATTCGGGATGAAGATAATCCCCGGCGTCGAAATCAGTTCCATTTTCACCCTAAGGTGATTCACTAATTCACATACTAAGTGAATAACTCTACGCATTCAGTAGAGTACTAGCATGTATATAACACGAGTTCGTTACGAGGGTTTTTTTCCGATCACTCGATTGTGCATATAGTGGAAGCGATGTATAGGTTTGTTTTGGAATGAATATATTGTTTCCTTTCTTGTTCTGTTGCAGAGGAAATTCTGGGCCAGATGAGCCGGTACACGTTCTGGCGTACTATAGCAGCCTAGGGCCATCGAGAGCGAAGAAAGTCGAGAAGTTTCTGAGTAAATTAAGAGAAAGTCGTTTCCTGAGAGCAAAGAAGATTATCAAGAAGCTGAACAAGCTCGAGATGCCAATATCGTTGGAACAAGTCGCCAGAATTGCCGGAAAAGGAGTCGCTCTCGCGAGACCCCATGTTGCCCGAGCCATGCTCGAATCTGGCCACGTCCAAACCATCAAACAAGCCTTCTCAGACTACCTCTTCAACAACGGGCCCGCTTACGCTACGTAGCATTCTACTCTTGAAGATAATGCTATAAAGTTTTTTCAGAAGAGTTGTGATATTTCAGTAGAAATAACTCGTTAGGGCTGTTTATCCGAACAGTAGTTTATTTATTTGATTCATCTCCTTTGGTTCACGTCTAGAATCCGGAGCTAGCCCAACCCGAATTTTTTTCAAAGATTTTTTGTGTTATTTATTTGATTTAGGGGAACCGAGCCTCTTGCAGAGGAAGCGGTGAGGTTTATAGCGAGATCGGAGGCGTGGTTGTGCTTGCTCATCCATGGGCTCTGAAAAATCCCAAGCCCGTTGTTCAGAGGCTAAAAGAAGCCGGCCTTCATGGAATGGAGGTTTTCTGGAGCAATGGAAGGCGCTCGGGTACGTCAAACTTCCACTTCTTTCTTTCGAAAATGGATGGAGACGGAGTATCTAAATTTGTGTTTTCATAAAATTGAACTGGATGTTCTAAATAGACTTGAGTTTTGTTTTATTTATTGATACTAGTTTGATTACAATCTTTCAGGCCTTTGGCACCTAATAATCTCATTTTTCAAACTGAGTTGTTTCTGGTTTAATTAATAGTCGTCTTGATTATTGACCTGCGATAGTTAAGCAAACAATTAGATCAAGCTCTCTTTTTAGATATTCTCTACTCCTAAAATACATTGACTATAAACTATGATGATCTGTTGATACTCTCCTTTATAACTAAAAGAATTACTAATACACCCCTCTGATAATATGAAGAGTCCGTTTCTCACTAATTTGTCTCCGTAAATAATTACTAATTTACACTTTCTAATAAAAATATATCAATATAATTAACTCTTTTATTACATTTTCAATCTTGCATTATAAAATATATTGATCAAGGATAAACCTTCGAGTTTCAACATGGAAGACTTTTTACATTTTTGGGATAACCCTTAGTGATGATAAAATGAAGTTAATTAATCCCTACTCTTCCAATTCTTTTAGGTAAAAATACATTGTGCAGCAACCTCGCCGATACTTTTGATCTCTTGAAGATCGGTGGGTCCGACTTCCACGAAAACGAAGCAATGCCAAGTCCGACCTCGGGAGCGTTCAGCTTCCAGTTCTCCCTCTCCATGAATTTCTCGAAGTGGCCCGTTCTATTTGGTGCAACTCAATAAGGAACCTCGTACAGAGTTATGCCGAAGACCCATCGGATTTAAATCTTTTGAGCATCTCGAAATTTGGAAGAAATTCGACTTCAAAAGGAGGTTTAGGATCGATCAAGCAGTGCTTGTCTTCGTGGTTGACCAACGACGAAATGCATAGCCCAGAAGTCGAGGCTATCATGGTAAAGCTCGGTAACATCTCACTTAACGATAACCCGGAAACTGTGGAGTAAATAATCATTTAGTGATTACATAGCATGGATACATGCATGTATGTGTAAACAGATCATCACTAGCCCAATGGAGTTTAATTAGGCCTCCATAATTGTTGGGCTTTTGAAACTCCATTAGGCTAGTGATGATCTGTTTACACATACATGTCTGTATCCATGTTATGTAATCACTAAATGATTATTTACTCCACAGTTTCTGGGTTATCGATAAGTGAGATGTTGCCGAGCTTTACCATGATAACCTCGACTTCTGGGCTATGCATTTCGTCGTTGGTCAACCACGAAGACAAGCACTGCTCGATCGATCCTAAACCTCATTTTGAAGTCGAATTTCTTCCAAATTTTGAGATGCTCAAAAGATTTGAATCCGATGGGTCTTCGGCATAACTCTGTACGAGGTTCCTTATTGAGTTGCACCAAATAGAACGGGCCACTTCGAGAAAGTCATGGAGAGCGAGAACTGGAAGCTGAACGCTCCCGAGCTCGGACTTGGCATTGCTTCGTTTTCCGTGGAAGTTGGACCCACCGATCTTCAAGAGATCAAAAGTATCAGCGAGGTTGCTGCACAATGTATTTTTACCTAAAAGAATTGGAAGAGTATGGATTAATTAACTTCATTTTATTATCACTAAGGGTTATTCCAAAAATGTAAAAAGTCTTCCATGTTGAAACTCGAAGGTTTTTCCTTGATCAATATATTTGATGATATATTTTATAATGCAATATTGAAAATATAATATAAGAGTTAATTATATTGTATATTTTTATTAGAAAGTGTAAATTAGTAATTATTTACGGAGAGAAATTAGTGAGAAACAGACTCTTCATATTATCGGAGGGGTGTATTAGTAATTCTATTAGTTATAAAGGAGAGTATCAATAGATCATCATAGTTTATAGTCAAGGTATTTTAGTAGTAGAGAAAATCTAAAAAGAGAGCTTGATCTATCAGTTTGCTTAACTATCTCAGGTCAATAATCAAGACGACTATTAATTAAACCAGAAACAACTCAGTTTGAAACATGAGATTATTAGGTGCCAAAAGCCTGAAAGATTGTAATCAAACTAATATCAATAAATAAAACAAAACTCAAGTCTATTTAAAACATCCAGTTCAATTTTATGAAAACACAAATTTAGATACTCCGTCTCCATCCATTTTCGAAAGAAAGAAAAAGAAGTGGAAGTTTGACGTACCCGAGCACCTTCCATTGCTCCGGAAAACCTCCCTTCCATGAAGGCCGGCTTCTTTTAGCCTCTGAACAACGGGCTTGGGATTTTTCAGAGCCCATGGATGAGCAAGCACAGCCACGCCTCCGGTCTCGCATATAAACCTCACCGCTTCCTCTGCAAGAGACTCGTTTCCCCTAAATCAAATAAATAACACAAAATCTTTGAAAAAAATTCGGGCTGGGCTAGCTCCGGATTCTAGACGTGAACCAAAGGAGATGAATCAAATAAATAAACTACTGTTCGGATAAACAGCCCTAACGAGTTATTTCTACTGAAATATCACAACTCTTCTGAAAAAACTTCATAGCATAATCTTCAAGAGTATTGAGAGTAGAATGCTACGTAGCGTAAGCGGGCCCGTTGTCGAAGAGGTAGTCTGAGAAGGCTTGTTTGATGGTTTGGACGTGGCCAGATTCGAGCATGCCTCGAGCAACATGGGGTCTCGCGAGACAGACTCTTTTTCCGGCGATTCTGGCGACTTGTTCCAACGATATTGGCATCTCGAGCTTGTTCAACTTCTCGATAATCTACTTTGCTCTCAGGAAACGACTTTCTCTTATTTTACTCAGAAACTTCTCGACTTTCTTCGCTCTCGATGGCCCGAGGCTGCTATAGTACGCCAGAACATGTACCGGCTCATCTGGCCCAGAATTTCCTCTGCAACAGAACAAGAAAGGAAACAATATATTCATTCCAAAACAAACCTATACATCGCTTCCACTATATGCACAATCGAGTGATCGAAAAAAAAACCCTCGTAACGAACTCGTGTTATATACATGCCAGTACTCTATTGAATGCCTAGAGTTATCCACTTAGTAAGTGAATTAGTGAATCACCTTGGGGTGAAAATGGAACTGATTTCGACGCCGGGGATTATCTTCATCCCGAATCTACGAGCCGCGTCCACAACCTCGAGCACGCCAGCCATTGTATCGTGATCTGTTAGAGCAAGAACTTTCACCTGATATATAATCAGCACATAGTCTGATTATGTAACGCCCCAAAATAGGGGGTCAAAGAAAAATAAAATTAAGACTCAAACGAATAAATAACACTGGACGAAAAAATAAAAAAAAAAACGCCACGACGGACATCTTTTGAAAAGTCAACAAAATTTTCACCCATGGGATTTAAACACATCGATAAAATAAAATTCAATGATCAGTCAACAAACCACCACAGTTTAGTGCAGCACTATTTATGTATAATAACGACAAATATCATCGAGTCATCTTAGTCAAAGTATTAGTCAATAATGAGAATACCTCACGATAAGGTGTATCTCCACGTCATTCGTTGGGATGCCACAACATTTCTACGATTCAGATCTTTTATTTTCAAACACCTGGAGTGGAATTAAAAGGAAAAAGGGGTGAGCTTCCACGTGCTCAACAAGAGAACCATTACTCAACCTAAGGTTTTGTTCATTTTAATATCATGCCATTTTATTTATCAAAAACCATAATTACCATCTTTACGTTATTAATCGATTATTTAGCAAAGATTATTAAAACTCAAAATTATAAGTTATGACGAAACCTCTGACATGAAGTCAAGAGTAACCACTTTGGACTGTAAGGTGCCAGGTGGACGCGCATCACCTGCAACCGATGCCAGATCAAAGCAACTGGGCGAGGTGGGCCCAACAACCGGTAACCCCGAGTCTCGCCATGCGTAAACCTGCTGCGCAGCAAAGGGAAGCGGAATGCGCCATCGCTCCCTCCAATCAACCTTTTTGGACAATAATGTCCCCGGACGGAAGTGCATCGTGTGATAACGAATACTTTGATTCCAGTTCATTTATTAATATCATACTAGGTTATAATTATTCAAAAACTATATCCCGTCAGCAGATTGAAACGGCCTATTTGGTTTAATGTTTCACCTAGTCATTTACTCTACTACTAACCATTTTTAATTAAAGAAAACTCTCACAAAGGAAGAGTAATAGAACCCCTACCTCAAATAAATCTCGAACGAGACTTAAAGAAAGCTAGGTAACGATCGCCTCGAAGTACGTGCCACCGAACACGGCCGATTTTCGAAACGCTCGAGAATCTGGTTGAACGGAGTTCACGGTTGCGTTCGGAACGTCGAAGAGACTCGAGAGTAGCCTCTGCTCAAATTTTCGAGCCCAAAACTCCGGCGACGGTGGCGATTTCCGGCGACCGGAAAATCTGTCCGATAGGTGTTCTTCGAACTCCTCGACCTCCTGAATACATTTACGGGGTTGATTTTATAAGGAAACACACACACAAACCTAGATCTACGCGAAACCACCCAAAACTTACGTTTTTCCGACAAGTGCTCCGGCGACCATCTCATGTGCGAATCTCGATACCAAGCTGTCCAGAATTAAAGATCTCTTCAAGATAAATGCAACGCAAAAAGAATCAAGTCAAACGGAGCTTGGATGACGGAGATATTAACAATTGAAGTTTTGAAACCCAAACTCACCGATTTTCCGACCTCGGCCATGATTTTCCGGCGATCGGCAGCAGTTCCAGATCAAGAGTGAGCTCAAAATGCTCCTTGACACGAGCACTACACTTTGGTGGAGGAGGTGTACTTCACCTCCGCCCAGTTTGGTCGGAAAAATGGCGCCGGAAGAAAGAGAGAAAAAAAGAGAAAGAGAGTGATAGAGGCTGTGTTTGGCATAGCTTTGCTTTTTAAAAAAGTGATTTTAAAATAGCTGTACGAAAAAACTGTTGTTTTAAAAAACAGATGAGTGTTTGGTAAACTATTGTAAAATAGCTGTAGCTGTTAACAAAAACTGATTTAGTGTTTGGTAAAATATATATTAATATTTAGAAGTGATAATTATTTATATAAAATGTAATTAATAATAATAATAAAATATATTTTGTTATATAAAAAATATATCAAAGTGGGTGTCTATAGAATGTAAAAAATAAATTATAAATTTTGGTGACGTCAAAAAAATTATTTGATAAAAGCATATGAAGATAATTAGAATTAAAAGTTAGTGTAAGAGAAAAAAAAAAGTTAAGAGAGAGAAATTACAATCTAAATTTTTTTTGGTTTTTTAGTTAAAATATTCAAAAACACTTTTTAGCTTTTAGAAAAAGCAATTTTACCAAACACTTAAATATGATTTAACTTTTAGAAAAAATTAAAATCAAGCTTAATAAGCTGAACCAAACATAGCCAGAGGGAGTGAGAGAGAGAGAGAGAGTGACGGGAGGGGAAATTTTTTTTTTTTTTTTTTTTAAACATCAAAGTATATGACCAGGAAGAAAAAGTAAATAAAAAGATAAAATAAATAAATAAAAGGGTTTTACAGATTAGCTATTTTAAAAAAGAATAATAAAAAAAAACTCCACAGTGATACTGATCCCATTGTCGTGAGCTTTGTCTACGAGCTCGGAAGGAGAGAGAATGCCATCGCTGCACTTGGAATGAGAGTGCATTTCAAAGAGCACGGTCTCATTCGAATTCGAAGAAGAAGAGGAATTTGATTGGTCGGAGGAGACCCATTCGCCGACGGACTTGAGACCGGAGACTTGCTCGGAGGTCTTCTTCTTCTTCTTCTTCTTCTTCTTCTTCTTCTTCTTCTTCTTCTTCTTCTTCTTCTTCTTCTTCTTTTAACAGAAGAGAAAACAATATCCGTTGGGGCTTTTTCAGAGTGGTCGGTGGCTTTGTGCGTGTTCTCGTGTCTCTCTCGTCTTGTCAGAAATAGTAGATAGAAAGTGCAGAGAAATTTACGGAGGATATCTATGAATGAATGAAATAGCGAAATATAGGTCAAAGATATGTTCATTGGTTCTGTACAGTAGGCAGTTTAATTATTAAAAAAAAAAAAAAAAAAAAAAAAAAAAAAAAAAAACTGATCAGTAGGGTTATGGCTTATGGGTTTTCGAAAATTGTACGATTATGGGTTTGGAGAGAGAAAATAAAATTAACTGTTAGATCATTATATATCATATGTATTTATATATATACTAGTTGAAAAAACGCGCTACGCGCGAGTCAGCAATATTTAAAAAAAAAAATTAAAAAGAAAAATAAGTAAAATAAAGTAAGTTTATAAAAAAAAAATTAAAAAGAAAAATAAGTAAAATAAAGTAAGTTTAGACTTTTAATTGTATTAAATATAATATACATAAAAAAATTATACAAAATATATTGATAACAGAGGGAGGAAAAAAATTAATATACATACAAAAATTATACAAAATATATTTATGAAAGAAGGAAAAAAAAAATTCAAAATCGGAAGTAAAAAAAGAATCAAAACCGGAAGGGAAAAAAAAATGGTTCCACGTGTCGCTGCTTAACGGCACCAGAATTCAAGTTGAAATAAAAATATATACAAAATATATTGATGAGAGAGGGGAAAAAAATTAAAGGTCGGAAAAAAAAATAAACGATAACATAAGTTATTGATATAGTATAATATATATTAGTATTATGATTATAATATACATAAAAAAAACATACAAAATATATTGATGTTTGGAAGGGAAAAAAAATCAAAATTGGAAAGCAAAAAAAAAAAAAAATCAAAATCGGAAGTAAAAAAAAAATCAAAATTGGAAGGAAAAAAAATGGCTTCAACGTGTCGCTGCCTGGCGGACCAAGATTCAAGTTCGAAAAAAATATATATACAAAATATATTGATGAGAGAGAGAAAAAAATTACAAGGTCGGAAAAAAATAAATGATAATATATGTTATTGATATAGTATAATATATTATTAATAATTATGATTATAATATACATAAAAAATATTAAAAAAATCAAATTGGAAAAAAAAAATCAAAATCGGAAGTAAAAAAAAATCAAAATCGGAAGGGAAAAAAAATGGATTCCACGTGTCGTTGCCTGGCGACACCAGGATTCAAGTTGAAATAAAAATATAAACAAAATATATTGATGAGAGAGGGGAAAAAAATTAAAGATCGGGAAAAAAATGATAATATATGTTATTGATATAGTATTGGTAATTATGATTATAATATACATAAAAAAAATTATACAAAATATATTGATATTTGGAAGGGAAAAAAAATTCAAAATTGGAAAAAAAAAAAAAAAAAAAACAAAAACAAACAAACAAACCGGAAGGCTCCCTTAAAAAAAAAAAAAAAAAAAAAAAAAACAAACAAACCGGAAGGCTTCCTTAAAAAAAAAAAAAAAAAAAAACAACCGGAAGGCTCCCTAAAAAAAAAATAAACCACGTGTCGGCCCCTGGTGCCGCCACGTGTCGCCGCCTGGAGGCGCCACGTGGCGGCACCAGGATAAAAGTTAGAGATGCATTGTCTCTTATTAACTATGCTATGGATATATATATATATATATATATATATATATATATATATATATATATATATTATATTATTATATTAACTGTGAAACAAAAGAAAAAAGAAAATTTGTATAACACTTGAGCGGCTGAGCCACAAAAAACAACCTATCATTTAGAATGTCATACTTTTCTTTCTTTTTTCTGATGCACTAATTTTTTTAATGTACTCAGATGCTGCAGAGTAATTGAACCGGGGGATTTTCTAGGCTCTTGTCCAGGATTGATCTTATGCGACGAAACTGAATGTGAATTAAGTTATTTTCATCTAGGTTTTATTAATAATTTGTTATTAGTCTATTTACTCTTATAAATTAAAATATTATCGTTTTCAATAGGGCTGAAACTGGATCGGTTCGGTTCGGTTTCTTACATTTTTTATATCCGAATCCGAATATTCGGTTTTTTAAAATTCGGTCCAATATCCGGTCCAGTTTAGTCTAAAACCGAAATTTGGTTATCCAAATATTCTGTTATCCGGTTTCTTAAATCCAATATCCGATCCAGTATCCGTTATTCAAAATTCAGTTATCCGATTCTTTAAATTTCGGATCCAATTTTATATCCGGTTTCAACAAACCGGATATCCAATTTTTAAAATACATATCTAGTTCTAAAATTATTACAATGATTTAAATACGAGTACGAAACGAGTCATATAAAGCTCTAAAATAATAATCCAGTCTAAAAAATAAAAAATAAAAGTTAGGTAAAAAATGTTGTGAAGTTTTTTTTTTTTTTTTCAAAATCATGGTCTAGGTGGTTGTGAAAGACCTATGTTTAAGTATTTTTAATTTAATTTTTTAAATAAAAAAAATTCGGTTATATAACCGATATTCAAATTTGTCTAAAATCAAATCCGATATCCGGTCCAGTTTTTGAAACCGGATCGGTTATCTGAATCCGAATTTCGGTTATCTGACGTGGCTTCAGATTTCGGTTTCGGTTCGGTTTGGATATCGGTTTTATCCGATTTTCGATTCGGTTTTGTACAGCCCTAGTTTTCAAACCTTCAAGCAAGAAAAGTATGCTACTTTCGTATTATATCCTTATTTTTTATACTATTATTAATTAGAGAAATTGTCGACAAAAATACTCAAAGATTTCGAGTTGTTGCAATTTAATAATCAACCTTTAAAACTTACAGGAAAAATAGTTAAAAGCATATCTTTGTATCACCGTTACTACTTTTGATGTTAAAAAATGATGGAAACCACATGGACGCACGCCTCCGATTTGCTCGAGAGTGTTGCTCAATATCCAACTCCAACTATTCTTCTAAGCAATCCCGGAAATTTTATTCGCTCTTTCATAAACTTTAGGATCAACCCATTGGAAAACGTACACACACCCTCTGCTTGAAAATCACACGACAAACCCAAATACCCAAAAATCCAAACAACTCTCAGAAAACAGAGTATCATCAATTCCAACCAAACATTCAATGATGTCCTCTGGAATTATCCTTGTTCGATGACATCCTCTCAACCCATCGTATGCCGCATTTACACAAAAATTCACCTGGAGAGTCTCTCATCGTCGTCGAATCTCGCGGACTGCGTTCGTGCTTCGTGTGTGACAAATAAGATTGTTGCGATGAAGAAACGCGTTTCTCTGCTATTCGCAAGTCGAAACCTCACCGGCGACGAAGATGGATCGGACGAGAGATGGCAAAAATGGAGCTTGGTGGATTTTGGGGATTTAGGGTTTAAAATGATTTTCAATGCTTTTCAAACGAAACAAAACATTTTCTGAGATTTTTTATACAAATGATTTTATTAAATGCAAAACCATTTAAAATGATCTTCTAAAACGATTTGGTCCTTCCATGTGTTTTTTATCTATTTTTTTTAACGTCAAAAGTAACGGTGATACAAAGATGTGCCTTTGGGTATTCTTCCCGTAAGTTTTAAAGGTTGAGTATTAAATTGCAACAACTCGAAATCTTTGGGTATGTTTACTGTCAAATTCTCTATTAATTATATCCAATTTTTTGGTTCTTGACAAATATAAATATTAAATAACCAAAAAGCTTATGCTCCTATGTTGTACTGCAGAATTAACTATGCAATAGACCATATCCAAGCTTCAGGAATAGGTAAACTGTATATAGATATAACACTTTATTTGTTACGATGAACCCATGAACATTTCAAATAACATCGAAATCATAATGTTTGTGTAAGAATAATACAAGATAAAATCATATAATGCAAAGCTGACAGGTAAACAGTCATTTATATCAGTGTAGGTAAGCCATATAAGGCCTTAATAATTATATATTTTTAGGGGAAGCTTTTGATTGAGACAAGTATTGGCAAATCATTTGGAAGTACTTTAGAGATTTTATAAGTTGTTTTCGCTATTTTTTTAACAAAGTCAAACGTGCCAACATGCTTATTGTTGACAAATAAAATTAGTACGACAAATATTTCACGAAGAGCACATGATTCCGAAAACGCAGTCACGAGAACTTTGAGCGTCTAAGCAAGATTTTCTCTAAATACAGACTAATCTAGTAAAAATGAGTGAATAAATGAGGATGCCAAATGATAGGTGAAGCTTTAGACTTGTGCTTTGTGTATGAAAAGTCAAGTGTCCTCTTCAGCGTTCTTCTCTTCTATTTATACTCATGTTAGGATTTAGGACGTGGGGTGATTAATCCCATGTTCCGGACGGTTATTGCGTGACTGCTCATACTACGTGTGTAGCGGGCGGTTATCCTTTGTAGGTTTGGCTCAACTGCTGAGATGAGCGTTTTGTTTTTTATTTTACACGTGTTTCCTTTGCTTTCATTAGTCTTTGGCCTACCATATTCTCTTCTCTTCTCTTCGAAGTTCTACTTGATAGGATTCGTTTTTTACTTATAAACGGGCCATTCCTTAACCTTCGATAGTCCTCGAGCCTATTTGACTCAGACTTAGTGCTTGATTCCTTTTGTTTTCAGACCGTCCGCAGAGCTCGAACTCTTGAATGAGGCTCTGTGCCTTCTCGGCATACAGCGACATCTTTTCGCCTTTTGCGTGAAACTAATTTTTAATTTGATTAATTATAAGTTGATAGTCCGAGTAGAAGCTTAGCTTTTTTATTTCTAAATCTTTGGCAATTTTGAGTCCATGTATCATCGATTCGTACTCGGCCTCAATATTAGACGCAGTCAATGTAAATTTTAAAGCAAATTTTACCTTATGTCCGTCCGGTCCTGAGAATGCAATCCCGACTCCTGCTCCTCTTTCATTCCCTGCTCTGTCTACATGCATCTATCTTGTCGGGTACTCGATCGATCTGTATGCGAGCTCAGCGATAAAGTCCGTCACAACCTATACTTTGATGGTCGGCTGAGGTTTAAACTGTATATCATATCGAGTTAACTCGATCGACCATTTCATGAGCCTTCCCGAGATATTCAGCTTCTGTATGACTGTCAGAGTTGGAAGTTGGTGAACACGGTAATGGGATGCGCCAATAAATAGTGCTTCAACTTCCAGGAAGCAGTCACAAGGGTGAAAGCCAGTTTTTCTAATTCAGGGTATCTTCCCTCGACATCATTGAGGTGTCTCAAAGTGTAATATACTCGCAACTGGTGTCTTTCTTCATTTTTGATCAGTGCCGAGCTTACGACATGCTCCGAGACAGCCAATCACCAGAGGGTCGTTGTGCGGGAACATTATCCATCCAGCATCTTCTTCCATGAAGGTAATGGGTTCCAAGCTAGGCTTGATGATCTTGCTCGACCTCTGTCGTACTATGAAGAGGATTTGTCGATGCATCACCTCAGACTCTCTGACATAGTTTTTCTGGGCACTTCTTGTGTTTCCTCCCACATGTGGCCCGCCTACGGTCAAAGAGAGTTCACCATACGCTTTTTCTTTTGTAAGATGTGCTCTTCCTGTTTGGCTCGGATCTTCTTCAACGATCCTCTTCGGATCAGAGCTTCTATAGCTTCTTTTAAATTGAAGCAGTCCGCGGTCTTGTCACCGACGTCATGGTGAAAGGCGTAGTACTTTGTTTTATCTATCTTCGAGATATCTTTCTTGATTTGGTTTGGCTTCTGGAAAATTCTTTTGATCCTGAGTAAGACTAAATATCTCTTCTATTGGAGCGTTTAGAGTGTTGTTACATTTATATTGGCTTATTTTAACAAAGCAAGTCTCTTCAGAAAGATTTCGGTCGTCATGCTTCAGGATTCGTAAAGGCATCTCTCTGTTTTCATCTTCTTATATTTCTGGCAAGATTCCTGTTTATGGCTTAACCTTTCGCGGATGACTTTCCTCACTTATCTTTCCGTGTGTATGGGTAAGGAAACCCTAATTTGACTTCCTCTTGTGTAGAACTGCCATAAAAATCGTGCTTCTGCCCTAACAGTCTCTTGATGCTTTTGTTCACATAATGCTTTTGATCTTCAATGGTGTAAATCTCTAAACATATATTTGGATATGAGTGTTTGAAAGATTATGGGTTCTTGTGCGTTCGTTATTGAAGTTTTCACGTAAATCGACATTGAAGACTATCGGAGAGTGCTTGAAGAGTGGCATTGAGAGGGGTCTCGAATTCAGGGGGAGTCCCTGTTTTGGTAATAACTAGTAGTAATAGACTTAGGGCATTGTTTATTTGTGTTATTCATATAAGTCCTCATTTGTACTATTGACTACTTTATAGTGAATTATTTTCCACTAGCTGAGAGCCCCCAGATGTAGGTGATATTGCACCAAACTGGGTTATCATATTGTGTCCTTTACTTTGCGCATTGTTTATTTATTATCCTTTATTTGCCTCTGTGCAAGTTGTCGACCACATTGTCTCTACATTGTATGTGACATCTTGTCTATCTCGTTAAACAGAATTTTAATTGGTATCAGAGCGAGCGCCCAAGTCCTTAGGGTGGATACCTTGAGTTGACATTTACCAAGAATTTTACCATTACCAACATTGCCAAAAGGAACATAGTAATTGGAGTAAGGCTTTAGATTAGCCAAATAGCTTTTAACACATGTCATGTAGAGGTAGCAACCAAAATCGAAGTACCAATCTTCAGTGCATGAAGCACGAAGAGAGATCTAAGCAATATTGGCCGGGTGATCAGCTTTGACTCTCCAGATTTTGTAAGTGTTAAAGGGTTCCACAATCTGGCGCCTATTGGAGAATCAGGGTCGATGGAGATTCCTCCCCCATACATATGATAGAAAAAGGGTCGTATATGACAGCGATGACCACAGAAATGGTAGATCCAACGAGGTTTACTGAAAAGAGAACTCATTGATCTAGTATTAGGGTGACACTAATAATTATGTTGATACATGTCAGCACCAGATGACGGAGAAATCTTGTGAGACACCTGTCACGTTCCCTTCTGTGAAAGAGGAACACAAGTGGTCTTGGAAACAGAAGCACCATGAGAATAAAACAAGGTTTCCAATGGTGAGGATCTTTTCAAGATTGTTAGTACCGAAGTTAAGCATTCTCACCGACTTTGTCATATTATCAAGCTCTAAGCTAAGACGCCTCACTTCATGCTTATTATGCCTTCGATCTCGGTTCCAAGAAGATGAGACATGTAACGCAAAATGCATGGAGAGGCGCACGATTTCGGAGTCTAAAGCGGAGATAATAGGATGACGTAAGCCTTAAGTAGACCTATCGGCGATCCTCCAAAAAAGAGAACAAGACGCACCTCGGAACGCAAGACAGAAGATCCCCGCCGGTCGAATGACTCCAACAAGTCGGGTTACTCTTGCTGACCCCGTGACATGCTAGGCGGAAAATCTTTGTTGGCCTCATGACTCTAGCCGACCGGAAGACTCCCATCGGCTCCCTGCCTCATCGGTCGGGTGCCATGACCTACCAACCTCCCTGCCTTGTCGGCCGGGTGCCATGCCCCACGGCCTCCTTGCCTTGTCGGCCGGGTGCCATGACCCGCCCGCATCCCTGCCTTGCCTGCCGAGTGCCATGGCCCGCCATCCTTGATGCCTTGTCGGCCGGGTGGCATGACCCGCTAACCTCCCCGCTTTGCCAGCTCAGTGCCACACCAGCTTCCTTGCTTTTCCAGCCAAGTGTCACATCGGCCTCCTGCCATGTCGGTCTATTGACTCCGATCGCTCTCATGACGTGCCTCCAATCCTGTCACGCCAGTCGGTCCCTTGATCCAGTAATTGATCCTCAAGCATGAGGGCAACCCGGTGGTGCATGTCGGCCGTATGACCCAATGACCGGCCTCTTGCTTCCCTTTGACTGCCTCCATGACATGTCCGGCCAGCCAAAGATGGCCAGATCACGCCAGCCGATCCACAAACCCGGTGACCTGCCCATTGGCTCCATATGGTCACCTTTATGACACTCATGGCCGGCCAGCCTCCAACCACCCGGCATTTTGACACACTGCTAGTCGAGTCACTTCACTCATTGCCTCCCAAGGCAAGGACAATGAGTCTCCTTGACTCATCCAAACGCCCATAAATACATCATCTTCACGAGGGGTGAGGTAAAAAATTCTACACCCCTTAAGCTATGCTAGCATTGTCTCCTACTGAGGCAACTCTTGAGATTTCATGAGAACCAAACACATTCAAACTAATGATGAGCGTTAGAGAGTGTGCTATAGGCATTGCCTCTGTGCCCCAATAGCTCAAGTGTTCTTTGTCTCTCAGGAAATCACAAGCGTAGCTGGAGCTTAACCACACCTACGACTTGAGCTTAACCACACATACAAGTGGAGCTTAACCAATAGCTTGGAGAAAAACTCACAACACCTTTACACGGAGCTTGAATTGAAGAATTTCGTACCAATTTGGCCTTAGTGCGGTCACAGGGTCCGTCCCTGGACCGAACTACTCTAGTTTTAAGCGTTCATCCATTTTCAAGCATTAACACGCTTCAAATTAAGAATGGTCACGACTATTCTAGTATTATCTTCTATAAGGGACTCAATCATCCCTATTTGATTCTCCCTAACCTGTGATTCTTCAATCCACTTATAGTAAAGAAATCTGTAAGTTTTAGCAAGAACTTCATCAAGAATTTCATCATCATCATAGTGGGAATGTGAATCTCAACAGGATTGGAGGAACTAGCTATAATGAACTCATCTAAAACATGATTAGTTATAGAGGCAGTGAACGCAATGAAATTGCTTATCTGATCGGATTCACTTTCATCAAACTTATCATCAGTTAGGGTCTCATTGCATCCTCTTTTTCTGCTTTCTCTAAACTTAGGGCATTCTTTCTGAATATGTCCAAATATTTCACTCTAGCGACACTTAATCCTTTTCGATCTGTTGGAATTGTTAGAGTTGAATCTATCACCATCACGTCCATTTCGCTGAGTGTTTCCTCCTTTTGGAAACTGTTGTTGAGACTGATTGTCTTTGATAATAAGAGGTACATTCCTCCCAGATCTCTTGTCAAATCTACGCATCACCTTGCCAAAATTCTTGGAAGCATAGCAATAGATTCACAATCATTATCATCATGTTCAGTTCAGAATATACCTGCTCGCTCTGATCAGGAATGGTGTTTCTAAGAGCCAAGCTCTTGCTCTTCTTATCATGGTTTAGAAGAGACAATTCATAGGTCATCATTGACGCATTTAGCTCATCAACCTTCATTTGGGCCAGGTCATGAACTTCTTTGATGGCAATAATCTTCATCGCAAAACTTTCAGGGAGAGATCTTAAAATCTCCAAAATAAGTTTCTCATCATTCATAGTGACTCCAATTGAATAATAGTCATTAGCGATGTCACATATGCAAACATTAAATTCAGAGATGGTCTCTTCTTCAAGCATGTTCATTGCTTCAAATTTATTGGTGAAGAGTTGAAGCCTTTGGCTACGCACTTTGGTTGTGCCCTCATGAATAATTTTGAGAATCTTCCATGCTTCCTGACCGCTCGTACAGTTGTTGATAAGCTTGAAGATCTTCTTGTCAATACTATTGTAGATGGCATTGAGAGCACAAGAATTGCCCAGAGCGGCTTCTTCTTCTTCTTCTTCTTCAGCATCCCATTCCTTCTCATCTTTGAAAGAGAGAACCAATCTTGTAACATCTTTGGTAGTGGGAGGAGACCATCCATTGATGATGGCTTTCCAAGTCTTACTGTCAACAGACTTGAGAAAAAAGCACTCATACGAGCTTTCCAATAGGAATAATTTAAGCATCGATGGATAATTGGCAGATCCGCCTTCTCTAGTATTATCCTTCATAAATAGAAACAATCAACAACACAAGGAATACACACTAAGCTTTTGGTGCCCGCTTTGATACCAATTGAAATTTTGCTTAGTCAGAGATAAGATGTCGCAACAATGTAAAGTCAATATGTGCGACAATCTGTTCCAATGCAAATGATGAATAAATATAAGACATTGCGTAAAAGTAAATGGCAGAGGGAATGGTAACTCAGTTTGGTACAATGTCGCCTACTCTGGGGGGCAGTGTGCCAAGTGAATTGGAATTCACCATATGTAAAAGTAGCCAATAGTACAACAATGGACTTATATGAACGATCCCTCCTTCAAAGCTTTTTTCCTGTTACTACCCGTGAATTCTAAGTCAGGCTCCCCCTGAACGTTAGAGCCCATCACTTGCACTCTCAAACACTCTCCCAAGTGTTTTGTGTTCTTCGATATCAACAATCACTCTTCAATCACGAAATCACGGAACCCACACAATCCTATAACACTCAATGGATCTGGAATAGTGTCTAGAGAATTACACCACACACAATACACAATTAATTTCTCAATCCGCCGACCGTACACGTCTAAGAACCCTAAATGTTTGAATGAATGCGTCGAGACTACTAAAAGCAGAACTTTGGATTTTATAGTAGTCAACATCTCTGAAAGTTGAATTAAGGTTTCCTAACTCATTCACGCGGAGATAATAATTATACAAGGTTTTCCGTGAATCATTATGGCGAAACAAAAACTTGTCAAAAATACAATTTTGCAAATAGTGATCAAGATGTCTAAACATATTTTGAAGCATGATATCTTCAATATTAATCATGTCCGCTAGTGTCGGCATGCACATTTTAGGACAATATATATATATATATATATATATATATATATATATATATATATATATATATATATATATATATATATATATATATTGTCCTTAGCAAAAACAGTGCAGTGTCTTGAAAATCCCGTGCCCGAAATCATCAACGCAATGCACGTTGGGTGAGTTGAATTTTTAAAATAAATGGCATACATAAGCTCCACCAAATTAATGTTGGAATATGTGATTTTGCTCTCCAATTAACAACATTGACTACAGTTGTAATGGGCTAGACGTGAGTTATTTACTTTAATATCTATAAATGGTTTGGCTAGTAAAAGTTTTTTTTTAGAGAACCTAGTAAAAGTTTAATGTAGTAAAAGTATTTAATTTAATATTTATAAATGATTAAATTATTTTTAACACATGATTGTGCTTTCTGTATGTCAATATTCGAGCATCATAAAATGATGACTTTTGGTTGCGTTTACTTTAAAGCAATAATTAATATAATTCAATAAAACAAATAAAATCAAGTGCTAAATATTGTCAACTTGTATTATGCTTTATCTCGGAACAATTATTGCTCTATCAACCCTCACCTATCTTTGGAGGCCCTCATATTTGCTACAGCCTATATTACACTACAGATACCTAATTTAGCAACAATGCATTTCCAAACCAGGAGAAAATGGCGGGTTGTTGCGAAGAAAAGAAGACACAAGATCAAATGCAAACAAATCTAGGATTTTAATTGAAATCCTTAGTATTAGCTCTGTTTTGTCGGGACACCAATAAAGACCATCACGACGACGATATGATTTAAATAGTTTTGTAATTGTTTCGTCATGACGCATATTTTCCCATCGTGATGAAAATATACTAATTCCACAAACGAAACACTTTCGTCGTGGAATTATTTACCGTCACGATGTGAAATATTCTCATCACGACGGTACGGGAGGAAAATTTTATTTTTTATTCTTGATTTAACTTATACCATCATGACGTGACATATATTCGTCGATATGAACTCATTGTTAAACGCACTTTAACCATGACAAAATATGTTTCGTCGTGGAAACGCTCCATATCATGACGTAGTATTTTTTATGTCGTGACGAAATCATTAAATCATACTTTTTCAACAACGGAAAACAATCCCCTCGTGTAAACTAAATGTCATTGTGACGGACCATATTTTCGTCGCGATGAAATACAAAAAAATCGTTATTTTTCCACGGTGGGACTTATTCTCATTGTGGAAAGAAAGCCCCTTTCCATGACAGAAGAAAAAATGGTCGTGAAGGCCAAAAAAATACAACACTCTTTCCACGACGAAAATGAATTATGTCGTGGAAATGGGAACGTCTGGATTTTCAACGACTGAAGTTAAAGACCGTCATGAAAATTCCCTCGCATAAGAGGATTTTTGTACTAGTGGATGTGGGTGATTATTGCACCTTAAATAACCAATTAAATGCGGAAAATAATAATTACGCTAACAAGAGCTAACATGGTTATTGAACAAGATCTAGATTACTTAATTAATTAATCATAAGAAACTTCATCAAGCAACCATATCAGATAAAAGACGAGTTTAAGAAAACTTACAATCTTTGGCTCACGAACCAAAAGCTTTCACAATCCGTCTTTATCTTGAACGTACAAGCCTCCACACGAACAGATCTGGAACTCCTCCTTTAAGGACTCGATGTGATGACACCAAAATCTTCCGAAATGTAATCTTCGAGGAAGATAAGACAAAAGAGTGGACTTCGTTTTATCTCACTAGATCAGGAAACGGGGTGTTTCCGATCTATCTCTCTTATTTCTAAGATTGGAATAGAAGCAATTCCGAGGGGAAGGAGTAAAGAAATTAGGTCGGCATACTCAAGGGAGAGAGGCCACGAAATTCCTTGGCAATTAGGTTAAATTTTTATTCACATCAGCCCTCTATTTATAGCAGTTTAAAAGGTATACTTATAGAATATTCCAGAATATTCTAAAAGATATTATTTCTTTTTATTGTGTTCACACTAGTGGATTAAATCTCAGCCATTGGATCTCAACAAGTGAATCCTATTTTTTCTCCCATCCGTCAGATCAGTATCTAGGATTTTATTTTATACAGCAGTATAAAATATTTTGCTATTGAGAAAATCTAGGAAAATACATTCTCCTAGATTTTCTCTTAAATATCCTCATGATATTTACCTAAATATTAGGAGAGAATATAGGAAAATATATCTCCTATTTATTCTCCTATATTTTAGGAACAGAAAAACAGAAAAAAAAAAAAAATACTGGTTACCACACCAGTGCAAAAAAACGTCCAACACTGTAAGGGGGAAAGGCGATTTTTTTTCTTTTTCAAGGCCCAATAGATTTAAGCCCATTAAACACTTATTTACTTGTCCAACAATAAATAATAAGTTTATTTACTTGATCCAGCAATAAATAAACATCTTTAGTATAAATATTTATTTAATTCTCAAAATACCCTTTTTTGAAATTTAATGTTGTCAATCACTATTACAGCAAGTTAGATTATAATAATAATACATACTATTATATTTACGTTCTTATCTGCCTCTATCGAAGCCGAATCAGGGACGATGGACCTAGTAGTAGAAGCTTAACAAATCCGATCAAAAAGATGAAAAAAGTCCTTTCTCTTTTTTGATCGATTCATCTAATCTTAGTCAATACTCCACCGTGTAAGCTAAGACTGAACTATCCTCTAATACTAGAATTATAGTTACTCATCGTAACGAGTGTCTACTGATTTAGTCAGTACGTGATCATGACCATCCAGGTTCTGCCTGTATCGAGATAGGTCAATTTGTTCTGTTATACATTTCTCGTTACATATAAGCCCTGAGCATCGTTGCTTCCCCAGCGAAAGATTCAGCCGAACGTAAGCCAACTTCGGAAGTGTGCACAATCAATCGGTTCTGGAATCAACCCTTTGGGGAGAGAACATTAACCTTCTTTCAAGAAGGCTGGATTCTGTATCTGTAAACCACTTTCTTCTACAATCATGTCCCGAGTTCCCAAAACATCCATTTATTCAACCTTCATTGGCCTTTAACGTGATGAATCAAAGAACCCAGTAACATGACCTAGAAGTCCATGATCACTTCAGGATTAAGATCAAGCATCACTATGACCATCATTTGTGACCCTAGCTAGAGTGTCATAATGGTCCTTAAACGACACATCTACATGCAAGGTCTGTCCAGGTGGTACACTTACCACAAGTGCAGAATGCTCCCACTAAGTGATCAACCTTCACTTGTGTTCTACATATATGACTTTAGATAAGGCTTTCCAGGCACATATCAGTCATCGACCAAGTTTTAATTCACAGCCCGATCTCGGATGCCCACCATGTGATTCAGTTTGGTACGATTACTATGGATGATAGTTGTTATTGATTCTGAATGTTATCAGACCTCAACCCACTAATCATATGATGCTAATAAAGTAACTTCTTATCTTATTTAGTAATCATCATCTTCTAGTGGGCAATATTCCTAACAGTGGAATCTCCTTTGCATTCTTTGGTGTATGCCAGTTTTCAACGGCCTCCACTTTAGTTAAATCCACAGCTATACCATTCGAGACAACATGGCCAAGAAACAATACTCAATCTAGCGAAAACTCGCATTTTGAGAACTTGACATACAAATTCTGCTTAACAATATTGGCAAGTGTTTTTCATGACTGTGAATACACTAGAATTTATCTAGGTACTCATTAAACAATTGCGTCATTAAGTCCATAAATGCAACATGTGCATTAGACAACCTAAAAGGGACCACCAAAAATTCAGTGTCCATACCTAGTGTGGAAAGAGATCTTTGACACGTCATCCTTGTTTATGTTCAATTGATCCTAACTGTGGGTGTAGAGTTCGACTCTACACAATAAAGCGTTTTTGGGCTGTCAAGACCAATAATTTGCGAAGCCCATAGACTTGTGATGTAACCGAACGACAAAAATTCTTTGTCATTTATTATTTGTTGTCGTAAAAATCTAAGAAATCACTTGGGTCTGGTCCATATTCTGATTTGAACTTGGTCCATCTTCACCAGGGATCATCATGAAACCGAAGTCATCTTGGAGATGAGATCTCTCCTTAATTCCGAAGTGTTGACAATTTCTACAGAGCCAGTTCAATAGAGGAAAGCGACATGGCAGAGTGAGAGGCAATGAGGACGAAGTCGCCATTACATGTCTCTGGAGATGTCGCACCTCTTCGTAGTATAAAGTCATTTTCATCCGTAAAGAAAAGGACATTCTTTTTCCTATTATCGCTTCTCTCTCTCTCTCTCTCAATTATATCCCTGACCTTGTCATTCATATTTGAATAATTGAGCTCATCATTTGTTATTGAGATCAGATTATTAATACAATTTCTAAGACTCTATTTCTTATTTAATTTCAGCCTATTTTATTGTTTACATATCAATACTTGCTTCTATACGATGACTTTCTGAGATCCACATCAAAATATAAATTGATACATGTACTTTTATTTCTTTATTTTTTTCGTGATTTTTGAGGTTCAGGCTCTATCAAAAAGACCAACCTCGAAAGAAATGAGCTAAGCTCAACAAAAAAGAACGTCTACATCACTAGATCGCATTAAAACCGATTCCGTAATCTCTTTCGGGTTGAAGTCAATTATGGAGATGTGGCTTAAAAGAGCCGATGGCTAAAACAAAACCAACCAGAGCATACAACCCCGATTGGATTGTCTCACAACACCACCATCGCCTTTTTTGGGGTTACGAACTGAAATGGGTGAAATAACCATCATGGGTTCAATCCGATGCTCTGCTTCGGCTGCACAGATGGATCACTCCTTCCTCCCAGCACCCCCTGGACTTTGAAGGAATCCATAAGGTTTGGGCCCTCCAATCTTCTAGATAGGAGCCTCCACTTGAGTCGCAAATGCGTCCGCATAGGTTGCCCAAGTGGGTTTAGGCAGTCTGCCTCCGCCTCCTCTGACTACGTCCACTACGGGCAGTCTAAATGTGACTGCTCCAGCAAGCGAATCTCGACCCTTCACCCAGCTGGCTGGAGGATCGAGCTCGGAAATGCCTTACCCGACCAAGCAAACTAAGGTAACCCCGGTCTGCATGGGATATCAATTCCTCACAAGTGAAAATATGGACCAGACCGAGTATCAAAAATTCAAGGAGTCTATTGTAGCAGAGCTCAAGGTCGTCCACACAAAGTTTCGCAACTCAATGAGTTTGGCTCTAAAGATCAACCAGCTTGTCGTCGAAACAGGACAAATTCTTTTTACAAAAATTTAAGATGTATTTGTTAGAGATGATGAAAAAGTTTGACTCTCTCGTTATGATGGTACATCCAATCCAAAAATCGCGATGGGCCGAGCTCAGCTTAAAGAGGATGAACAAGAGGTAGGCTACTGCTAACTGTTTGCTGAAAACCTGTATATGGGGCTACTCTTGAGTAGTTCTCAAAACTAGAGCAAGGATCCATTGATAGCTTTAGACAGTTATCAGCGGCTTTCCATAAACATTATTCGATGTTTGTGAAAGAAGAATCCACCATGGCAGACCTTTGGAACACGTCATCAGAATCCGAATCCATAAGTGATTTCACGGGTAGCTTCTAAGGCATCATAGCTAAAATATCAAGCATCGATAACGATTCCGCCATGACTGCCCTGAAAAACAGACTCTGGCATGACTCGAGATTTCATGAAGAAATGAACGTTAACCGTCCCCTAAACATCGAAGACGTGATTTATCGAGCTTCCAAATTTGTCAAGGTGGAGGAAGAAATGAGCTTGTTGGCCAAAAACTATGATGCAAGTAAGAAATCTGAGGTCGGCTAAGCGAGAACTTGGACCCAAAACGGAGGGAACGACTTCAAGAAGGGTGGCAGACAAAGTGAAACCTCGCACTTAAAGAAACAGAACGCCTTCCTGGTTTCGCATTCAGCGTAAGCGACGAGGGTAAAGACGAGTGTGGTCACAGAAAGAAATGGACCTGAGACCCCGATGCGTACTGTGACTTTCATAAGAGCAACAGTCACGCGACGATCAATTAGAGACCATGCGGAAAGTTCTCCCACAAAAATAAACGAAGGGTAAGCTGAAGGACGTCGACATTGAGACTTTCTCCCCAGAAGAAGAACTTCATATTTTGGGATAGAAGAAATCCCTCTCCAGATAGAGGAAGACCGGAAAAGGAGAACCCATCATCTCCGCAAGCCCAAGCCAAGCAAAGGATCGACTTCATCATCGGTGGATTGAAATCTTGCAAAGAATCAATCAATTTGATCAAGGCGCTACAGTGGCAGCTAAAGAATGGACCCCGCCAGGCTAACCTCGGGAGTGACACGTCAATCACTTTCTTGGAAAGCGAAGTGAGGAGTACGGTTTGACCATATGACGAAGCACAAATAATAACATTAGACGTGTCAAACTGTGAGGTAGCAAGATTCTTGATCTATAATGACAGTTCGTTCGATGTTATTTTTAGGAGTACCATGAAAATTATGAACATCAATGAAGTCGCGATCGAAAAAGAATCAACCGATCTAACCGGATTCAACGGCGCAACAACTTGTTCCCTAGGAATGATCTAGTTGCCCGTCCAGGCCAAGGGCGTAAACAAGATTGTTGAATTTGTTGTCCTTGACTTCCATTCTCTGTTAAACATCATATTAGGAAGGCCATGGATGCATGGTATGAAGGCCGTACCCTTGACCTATCATCAGTGCATTCGCTTTCCGACACCGGGTGGAATCTGAGAAATTAGAGGAAGTCGAGAGACCGCTAGGATTTTCTACATGAGTAGTTACAAGATGAAGGCCAAAATAACAAACGAGGGTCAATAGAAATTAATGACCATTGGGTCGACCGCAAAAGAAGACAAACTCGGAGATGAAAAGGTTGAACACCTAGAAAAACAAGATTCTTCCAGTGTCCTGATGATAGTGCTGGTACAGCTTGACGGAACCGACCCCCAAAAATGCGTCGAGATAGGTGTGTAGCTCAAAGGTAGCATTCGGCGAGAATTGATCTGCTTCTTGAAAAGGAACAAATTTATTTTTCGCTTGGATTACTGAAGATATGCCGAGAATTAGTATCAACGTTGCGTCTCACCAATTTAATGTCGATCCTAGCGTTAAACTCGTAAAACAAAAAAGACGTAAGCTCGGCCCCGAGCGAGCCAAAGTGGAGTGTGCACCGACTACACTTCTCGCTGGTGGCTTCATTCGCGAGGTGAAATACCTGGAGTGGTTAGCAAACACCGTCGTAGTTAATAAAATAAAATGAAAAGTGGAGACTTCACTCACCTTAACAAAGCTTGTCCGAAAGATAGTTTCACATTGCCTCAAATCGATCAACTCGTTGAGGCGACATCGGGACATAATATCCTATCGTTCATGGATGCTTTTTCAGGAGAAAACTGCATTCATAACAGATCTCGGGGGATTCACTGTTACAACGTAATGCCTTTTGGACTAAAAAAACTCAAGCGTAACCTACAATAACTCGTTAAGGAAATGTTCGTGGAAAAAAATAGCAAAACTATGGCGGTTTCCATCGACGACATGTTAGTAAAATCTCTACGAGATACGAAGCACATGTATCTTTTGGAAGAACATTTCGAGATACTCAATAAGTATCATATGAAAGTGAATACATCAAAATGCTCGTTTGGAGTATCCTCCAAAAAAATTCCTCGGTTACTTTTTAACCCAAAGAGAAATCGAGGCCAACCCAGACCAGCTGCGTACCCTATGTGAGTTACCATCCCTGATAAATAGACGGGAAGTACAAAGACTTAACGATAGGATAGCCGCGCTTAGTCAATTCATCTCTCGCTTGACCGACAAATGTCTTCCATTCTATTAACTTCTAAAAGCAAATAAGAAGTCTGAATGGAATGAAAAATGCGAGCAAGCCTTCCAAGAGCTAAAGAACTACATGCAACGCCGTCAATATGCACGAAACCCATCGAGAGAGAGCCCCTCTTCCTCTACATCACCGTTTTTTAAGTGGGATGTTAGTTTGAAAGGAACACCGGTACCAGCGACCTATATATCTTTTACCTAAGCAGATCGCTCGTTGATGCACAGACCCATAATCCCGCCATGAAAAAGTTAGCATTGACAGTGGTCATGACAGCTCATAAGTTATGACCTTACTTCCAATATCATGCCATAATCGTGATGACCATACAGCCACTCAGAACATTCTTACATAACCTAAACCAGTCGGGTAGACTGACGAAGTGGGCCGGAGAACTTAGCGAGCACGATATCGAATATTGGACTAGGACATGCGCCAAATCTCAAGTTTTGGCCGACTTCCAGTCGAACTCCATAAAGACGAACTTGGACTTTAAAAATAGATAGAGCCTCCTTCAAGGAAGATGGCGAAATAATGGAACAGTCCTTAGACTCAACTTCGTCGTCTCAAAGAAAGAAGATATTGAAGATTTATTGACATTTATAAAATTTATTGACAAAGATGTCAAAAATCTTCAAACGAATTTCCAGATTCTTCAGATGAAAAAAAAATCTTCAAAGGGCTCTATGAGAACGAAAGTGAACGTTGTGAGGATTCAGCAACGAGAGAGAGAGAGAGAGAGAGAGAGAGAGAGAGAGAGAGTATTAAGAATGTAAATGTACAAAATAAGTAATCATACTTTTGGATTAAAATAGATTTATTATATCTTGGTCTAAAACTATTGAGATGGTCATACTTGTGGTATAATCCCATATACATTTGTAAGCAAGTATTAAATTTCATAATTATTTTGGCCATGCATATAAAATTATATACATAAATATGTTATATATACATATGTATGTCCAAATATTTATTGAAATATCAATAATTTCGGTGTGTTAAATTTTAGCTATCTTATGCTTTAAGTTATTTTCTCATTAGCTATTTTGCAAATCAAATTTTTGTTGAGGACTATTTCGTATATATTTTTCGAATGGGTATTAATAATTTAAGTAATTTTAAACCAGATAGAGGATATGTTCTTCGAAGCTAACTGACTATATTTTATAGAACTGTTTGATAGACTTACATAATTACTTTACCTGGTTATATTCATTTAAAAATAAAGACACAGTTTAAAATTCTTAAAAAAATATAGAAAACAATTTAGTAACTTAAAGAGATAAAGGCACGGAATTAAATCAGATATCGGAAAAATTTACTCCTCTTATTATTAGCTATAAGCCTCCTCGTGGCCGTAGAAGATCTCGCAGTATCTAAAATACGTATCCACAAAGACTTTTAAACCATATATACTTAAACTTCATAACAAGTTACAAAGAAAGGGATCGAAAGACTAGAAGAAGAAAAAACTAAAACAAAAGACCAGCCAAAAAAATAAATAAATAAACTGAGAAAGTCTGGTCCAGCGACAAAGAAACATGGAGCAAAACCCTAGGAGAGAGAGCGACAGCGACGACGATGGCGGCCGTACGAACGAAAGAGCCACGTCAGCATGGCCGGAGGAGGCAGTGCCTAAGTGGACGGAGCAGATAACTGTGAGAGCGATAGCAACAAGTGTGGCTCTGAGCGTTCTGTTCAGCTTCATAGTGTGCAAGCTCAACCTAACCACCGGAGTGGTTCCGTCTCTTAACGTCGCTGCTGGGCTCATCGGCTTCGCGCTGCTAAAGGGATACACGGAATTGCTCGCCAAGGCCGGTCTGTTGAGACAGCCCTTCACACGCCAAGAGAACACCGTTGTCCAGACCTGCGTCGTTGCTTCCTCTGGAATAGCTTTTAGCAGTACATCTTCTTCTTCTTCTTCTTCTTCTTCTTCTTCTTTTTTCTTTTTTTCCCTAGTTGCGAGTGAAAGCTAAGTCCAACTTAAAAACTATTTAAGGAAAAAAAAAAGATGGAGATGTTGCTATGTGATAAATTCCTTTGATATTAATTAGCTTAGAATAAAAAAGGAAAAAAAGAAAAGAAACTAGCGAAGTGAAAACCGAGGAGCGTGTTAGCTTGTTAGTTTTATGATCATTCATTACGTACGTCTTTTTCTGTACATACAATGGCCAATCGCTAATATATTTATATTACGTATAAAATTAAATAGGTGGTACTGCGAGCTATCTGCTGGGAATGAGTCCAATGATAGCCGGTCAAGGAGAGGAAGGTTTCAGTCCGATGAACGTGAAGACGCTTTCACTTGGCTGGATGATTGGCTTTCTCTTCCTCGTCAGCTTCGTTGGCCTGTTCTCTATTGTCCCTATAAGGAAGGTATAAATCAACATTCAACTTCATAATTAATTTAAATACTTCAAATTTACATATTTTTGACTTTTTTTTTTCTATCCATAACAGATGATGATTATGAAGTTCAAGTTAACATACCCAAGTGGAACTGCAACTGCGTACCTTATCAACAGTTTTCACACACCCAAAGGAGCTAGACTGGCTAAGTAAACACACATATAAACTTCTTTTTATATTTTATTTTTCTCTCTATATTCACATGGACTATATTAGCCTAATTCAGACTTTGATTGAATAAATAATATCGTAATTTATTATTAGCGTTGAAATATGAAAGTTGTCATACATTTTTTAATAGAAAGGAAAGCGTAAGCATGAACTATTTTTGTTCCTTTAATTTATTAATTTATTTATAACATTCCGAGACCTATAAATGTGTGTGTGTGTGTGTGTGTGTTTCAGAAAGCAAGTCTCAGTCTTGTTGAAGGCGTTTTGTTTCAGCTTTGGTTCTGCGTTTTTCCAGTGGTTTTTCGCCGCCGCGGACGGTTGTGGATTTTCCAACTTTCCAACATTCGGTCTCGAAGCCTTGGCACAGAGGTATAATATACGCATACCTATATAATGAATTAGAGACATGATATAACATTATGTGTATACAACAATCACAGGTTCTACTTTGATTTCTCAATGACATATGTTGGAGTGGGAATGATATGCCCGTACATGGTGAATATATCTCTGCTTCTCGGGGCGGTGATTTCGTGGGGAATCATGTGGCCTTTGATTGAGCAAAAGAAAGGTGACTGGTACAGCGCTGACGTATCTCCAACCAGCCTTCGTGGCATCCAAGGTTACAGGGTAAACAACACAACACAAGTCCCAGCTATATTATTAACATAAAATTAAGAAAATAGTTAATTTAACGTTTGAAAATACTAAATAATTAACGTTTGGTAAACTTTAACTAAATAACCACCTTCATAGTGAAAATGACTACTTAAAACTTACCAAACGTTAACTATTTAATTAGCAATGTCAGACGTTTAAATTGATTATTTTCATAATGAAACTCATTATTAATTAATTATATCCATGGAGTAAAGTTTAAAAAAAAATTAAAAAAAAGAACTAACAAATACACCACCACCGTTGTGTTGGCTAGGTTTTCATCTCCATAGCCATGATCTTGGGTGACGGACTATTCCACGTGCTGTACCTACTGTTCAAGACAGCCCGTAGCCTGATGACCAAAGTGAAGTCTCCGTCTCCGTCTCAGTCTCCATCAGACTCATCATCTTCTCCTTCGGACGACGAAGAGCGTCTCCGCGGGGAGTACTTCCTGAAGGAGGAGATCCCGGGGTGGGGGGCGGTGGTGGGGTACGTGTCGCTGGCGGTGGTGTCGACGGTGATGGTGCCGCGGATAATCCCTCAGCTGGCGTGGCACCACGTGATGGTGGTCTACGTGGCGGCCCCCGTGCTGGCCTTCTGCAACGCCTACGGCTGCGGCCTCACCGACTGGTCGCTCGCCTCCAATTACGGGAAGCTGGCCATCGTCGTCTTTGCCGCATGGGCGGGCCCCGACGGCGGCGGAGTCGTGGCCGGCCTCGCCGCCTGCGGCGTCGCCATGAGCATCGTCTCCACCGCCTCCGACCTCATGCAGGATTTCAAGACCGGGTACCTGACTCTGGCCTCGCCGCGGGCCATGTTCGTCGGGCAAGCCGTGGGGACCGCGCTGGGCTGCGTCGTCTCGCCCCTCGTCTTCTGGTTCTTCTACAAGGCTTACCCGGTGGGCCAGCCCGGCGGGTCCTACCCCGCCCCGTACGCGACGCTCTACCGGGCCATCGCGCTCCTCGGCGCACAAGGCCTCTCGTCCCTCCCCAAGAACTGCCTCGCCCTCTCCGCGGCCTTCTTCGGCCTCGCCGTCCTCCTCAACGCGGCCCGCGAGCTCCTCCTCTGGCTCGAGCCCCGCCCCGGCCGTGGGCTCCACCGCTTCGTCCCGAGCCCCGTGTGCCTCGCCATCCCGTTCTACCTCGGAGGCTTCTTCGCCGTCGACATGTGCTTCGGGAGCCTCATCCTCTTTGCGTGGAGACGGGGTGATCCGCGCAGGGCCCGGGACTTGGCCCCCGCCGTGGCGTCCGGCCTCATCTGCGGCGACTCTCTCTGGGGCGTGCCCGCAGCCCTACTCTCTCTCGCCGGACTCAAACCTCCCATCTGCATGAAGTTCCTCTCTGCGGCCGTGAACAGAAAAGTCGACGCCTTCCTGGGCTGATCCCAATCAACCGCTTTCAACCATTCATATCAAAAGCCAGGCTGATATAAGCTATAAAACCAAAAAATTTAACCTAGTATGTATATCTATATTTTTACTACCGTATTAGGTCCAAGGGTCCAATGCCCCTCAACTTTTAAAAATTGCAATTTTACACTAAATTGTTTTTATAAACTTTAATAATTTTAGCCCAAATTTATATAGCTTTTCAGATTTGTCCTCGCTCATTGGAATTTCTAACTTCGTCACTAATCGTATTGCCATTCATATATCAATTAATTGAGTGACTCTCTTGTAACGATATACCTACACACTTTATGAGGTAAAAATCATGTGATTGTTTTTAGTTTATTAATGGTAATTTTTTATTGGACGGTCAAGTTAACTAAAATTAACTTAGAAGTAGGTTTTAGCCAATTGTAGCAAATAAAGAATAATGCGAACTTTTTTTTAAAAGAGTCTGGTGGATATATAGTCATATGAAACGATTTTATAAATTTTTGGTAAATAATCACTTACACCGTTGTAAATACCCACTGAAACTTTTTACCTCATATATGAATAATTGCTGGGTATTTACGTACTCTCAACAGTGTAAATAAATGCTAGTGACTATTTACCAAAAATTTACGAAATGTTGGCTAACTAGCAATTCTTCTACTTTTGGTAGCTTAATTAGTTAATTATTATTTTTCAATTAGAAATTAATCAAGGAATTGTTAATAACTGTTATTATGAAAATTGGTTAATAAAAAAAATGAGTGCGCTCAACTTCCTCCCAACTCAAGCTAAAATTAGTTTTTTAGAGTATAGTTAAAAGCTGATGTTTGATGACCTGCTCACATATTTGGTCAAGTGAAGACTAAAAACATTTAGTAAGAAACAAAAAGGAGATATTAACACCAATAATTATATTTGGTGTGCATTTATTAAAAACATTTAGCAAGAAACAAAAAAGAGATATTGACACCAATAATTCTATTTGGTGTGCATTTATCAGCGAATATAACTCTACAATGTTCCGAATAGTATCTTATTTGAGATTTTGTGGAGACCAGGTGACAAATCATAACATGCGGGAAAAGACGTTAATTACTTTTCACGCGTCAAACGTAACCTTGTAACAACAATATCGCGTTCGAGGATTGGTACGCTCAAAAAAAAAAAAAAAAGGGTAAATAATTAATTACCCTATATCTACCTTGTTGACAAATGTATTCATTATCTACTATAAATACATGTAGAAAGATGATTGAAAAATTTCATCCTGATTACATTCACTCTTATATAATATATATATATATATATATATATATATATATATATATATATATATCTCAAATCTCTTTGCCTACAATTATTAGTGTTTAAGAACCAAAAAAATACCCTAGAATAGTTATGGAAGAGAGATAGAGAGAGAGAGAGATATATATGGATTGTAACACTGTATTTTAACTACACTTTCGAAACCCAAAATGGGATTTGCAACAGAACATTAAAAAATTGTAAAAAATAACATTTAATAAATTGTGCTTATTTATCTTGACTAATCAATTGATACCTGGACAAAGACGAAGATAAGAAAGGAAAAGCAATATTGGCATATCGGATCCCTATTATTTTCATAGTATTTGTTATATCATACTGCATATTCATTACAGAGTATTTGACTAAATTTTCTTATGTGTTGTGTAAAACATTTAAATTTTCATATTATGTTATGTAAACATTACAAAAATGGAAGTTAAGTTTAATAGGCTATTTTAACGGTTTTTATATATTGAATAAGTCGTGTAATATGCTTAATTTTATTATTATTAAAATATATCAGTAATATGATTAATTTATTAGTATTTAAATGAATCAAATAATTCAATTAAGTTTGATAGCTATTTTAAAGTTTTTATATATTGATTAAGTTGTAACAATGTAATATGCTTAATTTAATATTATTAAAATATATCGGATATATGCTTAATTTTATTAGTGCACGCATTTGCTTGCATAGCATATATAGCAAAATGTTAAAAGAAAATAAATGTCTTTAATATCTGGTCAAAAAAGAACAGCGGGAAGAAACGCTTAAGGGCGAAATCATAAGTGTTATCTTTGGACTCCTATCTTCAAAACGGGGGGTCCAAATCTTATTATCAAGTCTTGTTACGCTACGACATCGCAAGCAGATCAACGCTGCTCCTCATTGTTTATATCTCTGATTACTTGCCTCTTTCTGGTAAGCTTCTTCACTGTATACTCGCATTCATCAACATTAATACAATTACCCAATCAATCATTAGTTATCATAAAAAAAAACATAGCAGAGGAAATGATTTTGTTATAAATATCCAAGTCTGTTTGCAGATAATATCGGAACAGTTGGTGCTCAACATCTTTTATTGTACTCGCTTGGCTTGTAAACATTCATTAACACTCCCATTTGTATTATTAGATGACATGTCTTACTCCTGATCTGCCCCACATAACCTTTCTTTTTTTAGTAATTAATAAATACTTTTTTTAATCACTAAGATCTACGCATAGTATGATCATAAAGTTGTTTGCCTCTGTCTTCAATAAACTTCCTCAATTGTGCTCTTGTTGAAACAAAGAAACCCAATTTTCTTCTCTTCTTCCACTATGCTTCTTTACCATGGTTCTGGTTCTTCTAATTTTGTCACTAAAGTTTCCCGTCAAGTTCTTTTTTTTTTTTTTTTTTCCTTCTGAAAATCCATCACTCCGCCTCCCGTGTTCAACTCGTTCCTGGGACAAACCTCTATAAACTTTGGGTTCCTCTGAGACTACAAATTTCGACCGTTAGCCAATTCCGACATTATTCATATCACCAATCACGCAGGTTTAGGGGAGGTCCCAATTTCTCTTTTAACTTTTTCATGAAGTCCAAAGTGTGTTTGATCAGTCAAACGCTACTATCTACATGCTTATCCGAGAAGCTGAGAACCACAAAAAAGGATAGTCTCCTCCAAATTAGCTTCCTCACCTGACTCAATGGTCGTTCGTTTTCTTCTTTTGTAATTAAAGCCCCATAATATCTCTGCCCTCATTTATCATGAGACCCAAGTCACAGACGATAAAGAATCGACAATAGACAATTTTTACATGCTAACCATATCGACACAAGACCTGGTCGATATTAAATTTAACAGCCAGAAAGGAAGTCATATTAAAAGTAATTGATAAGTGAAACTAAAGATAACTCATAGTCATTTATACAGATCAATATTCGAGCTAAATTTAGGTTTATTTTTATATTTTTTTATTTATACAGAGATAATGGCTGTAGAATTACTCGCTGGAGCTTTTCTTTCATCCTCTCTCAAGTTTCTGTTTACTAGGATTGGTTCTGAAGAAACTATGTCATACTTGCGGGGAAAATCAAAGAGGGGTGATATGGATAAGCTAGTTGTAAAGCTGAAGAATGTGTTGAACATTGTGATGGCAGTGATTGAAGACGCTGAGCAGAAACAGAGAAAAAGCAAGAGCGTGGAAGTTTGGCTTAACATGCTTCAACAAGCTGTTTTTGATGCTGAAGATCTGTTTGATTTCATTGAAACTAAAGCCATGAAGTTGAGAGAGAAGTCTGAGTCGAGCATTGGAACGAGTAAGAAGCGTCATTTCCTTAAGAGAAAGTTGCAGAATGTTTTTTCGCCGTCCGAAAAGGGAGATCTAGAAAGCGATGTGAAGGAGCTTCTCGAGCGGTTTGAGAATATTGCTAGCCAAAGTGAACTTCTTGGTCTAGTAAAGGGTGCTAATCAGGAAAAGGTAACTTTTAGGTTGCCTTCTACATCTCTTGTTGACGACTATGAAGTATACGGAAGAGATTATGATAAAACAGAAGTGATTAAGTTCTTGTTGTCCGATGACGAGACCAATGACGAGACAAGCTTGATTACAATTGTGGGAATGGGAGGCCTCGGAAAAACTACCCTTGCTCAAACAACTTTTAATGACAAGAAAGTTAATGAGCATTTTGAGTTAAAGGCTTGGGTGTGTGTCTCTGAAGAATTTGATGTTTGTAGAGTGACCAAAACAGTACTTGAGAAAGTAACTTCAAGTTCATGTGATGTTTCAGAGCTAGATTCCTTGCAAGTGAAACTGAAAGAGAGCTTGTTAGGAAAGAAGTTCTTGATTGTTTTGGATGATGTGTGGCATGAGAAACCCGCTGAGTTGGATACTCTGTGTTTTCCGTTCAAGTATGGTGCTCAAGGAAGCAAGATAATCGTGACAACTCGAAGCGCAAAAGTTGCGTCAAGTATGCGCTCCGCTCAGACCCATCAAATTCAAAAATTATCAGAAGATTCTTCGTGGAAATTATTTGCAAAGCAAGCATCCGGTAGAGACGGGGAAGATTTTGGCTCAAATCAAGAGTTGGAAAGTATTGGCCGAGAAATTGTGAAGAAATGCGATGGGTTGCCATTAGCTTTGAAGACGCTCGGTGGGCTTTTGCGCTCTATACTTGATGTTGGCGAATGGAGAAGAATTCTCGAGAGTGATTTCTGGGATTTAAGAGAAGATGAGAGTGATATTCTTCCAGCTTTAAAGTTGAGCTATCATTATCTCCCATCACAGCTGAAACGATGCTTTGCTTTTTGCTCGATATTTCCCTCCGACTATGAATTCAAAAAAGAGGAACTGATTTTATTGTGGATGGCTGAGAATCTTTTGGAGTGCCCTAATCGAAATAGAAGAATTGAAGATGTGGGCGAGGATTACTTTAATGGTTTAGTTTCTAGATCGTTTTTTCAGCGAGTTGACTCCGAAAAGCCCATTTTTGTGATGCATGATTTGATCCATTACTTAGCAAGATCTGTATCGGCAGCGTACTGTTTACACATGGAAGATGAAATGCCGAGTAAAACCAACAAGAAGGAACTACGCCATCTTGGATATATTTTAAGAGAAGTAGACCCGTACAAGAGATTCAGTGATGTATTGCAAGCAAAGCATCTGCGCACTTTTCTATCACTACATACAAGATATGTACATCATGTAATATCTATGAAAGCAATAACCGACTTGTTATTAAAGTTGAGGCGTCTGAGAGTTCTTTCTCTAAGTTGGTATGCTAATGTCGATCACTTGCCTGATTCAATCGGTGATCTAACACATCTTCGCTACCTAGACCTTTCTTGTATGGAGAGGTTGACCTCGCTGCCTGAATCGGTGTGCAGTCTATTCAACTTACAAACGTTGAAGTTGAGTTATTGTCGTTGTCTCAAGAATCTGCCCAAGGACACGCATCGTCTACTCAACTTGAGACACCTCGATCTTCGAGTCTGCTACAATCTGGAGCTTCCAGCGCGGTTAAGTGACTTGAAGAATCTTCAAACTTTGGGTGGCTTCAATGTGGGGAAAGACAATTGTGTAGGGATTGGATTTTTAAGGGAACTTTCTCATCTTCGAGGAGAGCTTCATCTTAGCAACTTGGAAAATGTTGGAACTGTGAAGAATGATACGAAGGTGTTGGATCAGAGTCGGCTTGGCTCACTATCGTTGGAATGGAGTGATGATAATAACACTAATACAGAACACGCAAGGAATGTGCTTGAGCGGCTAAAACCAAACAGAACCTTAGAGGAGCTAGATATCGGTGGTTATCCAGGTACAACATTCCCAAACTGGCTTGGGTTCAACTCATTGGACAACATCGCCTCTCTAACACTTTCAAGGTGTACGAATTGCACATCCTTACCACCATTGGGGCAGCTTCCATCGCTCAAACACCTTGAGATCTCATATTTTTCTGCATTGGTTGATGTGGGTCCTGAATTTATTTACGGCAATGGTTCTTGTGTCGTAAAGCCATTTCAATCACTCAAAACCCTAAGCTTCAAAAAGATGAGGAATTGGGAAAGATGGTTCCAAGATGATTCTGGAGCTTTTGCAAAGCTGATTAAACTTGTCATAGACGATTGTTGCAGCTTCACTGGGGTTTTGCCAGAATTTCTTCCATCTTTAGAAAAGCTTGGAATTTCAGGCTGTCCAAAGCTTGCTTTTTCTCTCCCCAAAATTCCACTTGTCCATAAGTTGAATGTATGTGGCTGTAAAGATATGATGCAATTTGAATCATCTATTGAAGGGTTGAAGCAAATGGAGTATTGTACAGAGATAGAGCTCGGTCATTGTCAGATACAAATACCTATCAGATGCCTACCCACCAATCTCACAAAGCTAGCGATAAGAGAATGTGAAGGAATAGAGTTCAACTGCCGTCACATGTCCCTCGAATTCCTAGGAATACGGAGTTGTGATTCCTTGAAATTCTTACCCATGGAATTCTTTCCAAAGCTCAGGCGACTCTCAATTCGTGAATTAGGGAACCTAGAATCGCTATCAACGTCTGATGGCCAGAGCCTAACATCTCTGACTTCTCTGGATATCTATGGATGCAAGAAGCTGAAGTCATTGCCTGAGAAAATGTTCAGCCTCCTCACTTCTTTGAAGCAACTCGAAATCAATAATTGTCCGGAGATAGAGTGGCTTCCCGAAGAAGATGGTATTCACTCTAGTTTGACCGAGCTCACGATAAGGAATTCCGACAAGCTCTTGTCCTCGCTCATTAAGAATTCTGGTCTGAAAAGGCTCCCGAATCTGGCCACACTTGATATTGAAGGCAGCAATGAAGACATTGAGTCGTTTCCAGAGGATGGGCTGCTTCCCATGAGTATAACCAAGCTTTGTATCTCCAGATTTCCAAGTCTGAATTCGCTGGACAAAGTCGGGCTTCGGCGGCTAACCTCTTTGGAAGTGCTGAGATTACGAGGGTTGCCTAAGCTGAAGTCATTCCCAGGAGAAGACATGTCTGTGTCTCTAAAAGCTTTGTTCATACACAACTGCAGCGACTTCCAGAGAATCTCCAGAGAAGGCCTTCCAACCTCTCTCGAAACTTTGAGCATCAGAGACTGCAACACCTTCGGCATAATTCTGGACAAAGCCCTTCCTGGCTCTCTAAAATCTCTGGGAATCTACTGCTGTGATGAGTTTCAGAGAATAGAAGAAGAAGGACTTCCATCATCTCTCGTTGAGTTGCGGATCTACCACTGCCCAAATTTGACGACAATTCCGACCAAACATTTCCCACAATCTCTTCTACACTTGCGAGTACATAACTGCCCTTTGCTGGCCCAAAAGTGTAAGCCGAAAAAAGGAGAGTACTGGCGCTACATTGCACACGTCACCTATATTAGAATCGACGACGACGTCTTTGTTTCAGGTACTTTCTTTTAGTATTAGTAGTATTCATATTTTATATAACAGAATTGTATACTTAAAAAGAAAAGGGGTAACATCATCATTGTTTGGTTGTGATACTTTGTAGTGGTTGCGGAGCTTATTTCCTTTATCAAGTTAGTACATCTATTTATTATTACTTTTTTTTTTAAGAAAGAAACATCTCTTTATTATTTATTCGTGTTTTGTTATAGCGTAGCGTAGTTTTTTTTTTTTTATATTAAAAATGAATGAAACTCATATATACACTTGCGAATATATTGTTCAGCCTACAATTTAAATACTATATAAGGTGATTAGTTACTTAATTGAAGTAGTATGTAACTCCATGGTAATTAAAGTTTGACTTGTAAATGATCCAATCAGTAAATGATTGAAACTTTGTTCAAATTCTACTTAGATGCAATCCAGTGGATATTTTAATATAAAACGTTTGAAATTGTCGTAGAGTCAACGTTTGCTAAATTTTAGTAAATAACCACCGACAATTATTTACACCGTTAAAATTACGTAAATACCCACCAAACTTCCCACCTCAAATATGAATAATTATTGGGTATTTTACATATTTTCAGGGGTATAATATTTTATGGGTGGTTATTTACCAAACATTTACGAAACGTTGGCTAGTTAACATTTTTTCTACTTTTGGTGGTTTAGTTACCTAATTATTTGTTTTATTATTCTATTTAATTTCATCGATGAAATGATATATCTATAGGAAGCTTGTAGTTTATACGGACAATATATCAATCATAGGGAATGAGCTAACGCCCAATTTCCCTAAATGCAGATGATTAGTGTAAGCACTCATTTCCTTCTCCAAACTCAAATCAATCTTGAAGACAAAGGGACAGAGCTTTAATCAGAGGCAATCCTCTAACTACAAGAAAATGTACACTGAGATTTACTTTAAGCGATCCGATCACTTTAAGCGATCAAGGTTGTTTTCTTATAACTATTTACTTTAAGCAATCTGATAACAAGCCTTGGAACCTGAACGGGATGAAAGAAAGCACAAATAAACGTATGCTTTATGGTTTTTTCCCACTTGTAGCGAATTTTAGATGTACTTGTGTGTTTTTTATTTATTTATCGATAATCGGGTATAGGGAGTCGGGGTGGCGTGTACGACTAGCGCTCGCTCTGGTTTCCCTTTACCAGTGTCTGTTTTTTTTAAAGGCACTTAAAGCAATCAAGTTCATTTTATTTTGTGAGCAAAAAAAAGTTCATTTTATTTAGACTTGCGTTCTTTTCATACTCTTCGAGTTGCTTTGTTTGGATGTGTATGTTGTGAAATGGTCAACTTCGGGCTAGTAAAAGAAAAGAGTTATTAAGCTAAATTAGTGATGCACTAATCTAATAAAAGTTCATACAACTAGTTTTTTCTTTGCACGTGGACCTTGCCACTTATTCCGTAAAATAATTGACGCTGATACACTAAATGAATAAAAATGAATTATCGTTTTACCCATTTCAACCAAGTTAAAGAAAACCAAGCTGCATCTGATCACCCAAAAGACCAAATGCATAACATTCCTCAAGAATGTCAAGAACAAATACACCTTAAAAGAAAACTGTGAAATACATCATTGACTTTATTTGTTCAGTTATTGCCGAGACGTTGCTTCGAACTACGACTGAAAATAAGCGACAAGAAACGCAAATACATCATTGACTCTTTTTACTAAAAAAACATGTCAACTTCGATTGAAGAAAACTAATGAAACGAGTTATTAGCATTTAGCAGACAAAAAAACTCAACATCAAAATCTTTTACTTACGCGATACAAGAGCCCAATCTTTTTGGGTCAACAATCTTTTCATAAACCCAGAAATGCAGTATTGAAACAAAGTCTTATAGCACAAACTAAACAGGTTTCCAGTCATAAAAAGCTTTATATACAGCTCCAACAGTAATTTCCATATACAATTTTGTACTTTACGCTTACTAATTCTCATCCAAGTAGGTTGAGGCTATCAGACTTGCTATGCATTGCCCTGGAAAAGAATTTTGCAGATGAAAGTTGTACAAACACTATTAATTAATAATCCTATTCAAATGAAATGGTAGAAGACAATATTAGACTTTGTGAATAAAGCTGAGAACTGTGTGGATGATGTGAACTTAAAAATCAGTTTAAAAAATTAATCCATTTATTTTAATTTTTGTTAAAAAGCTTTATCAATAATGCCAATTAGATTTAGTCTATCGCTATTAATATTAAAATTATTTACGTGTGGTCAATAATTATGGCGTGTGGTCAATAATTATGGTATAATATCGTACTGAGTGAAGATATATTAGTCATAGGAAAATATAGATTATGAGTCGCATCCCTAGATATGCGACATGGCAAGAGTTTCTGAAATTAAGAATAATATGTTTTGATAGGTTAGAGTTTAAAAATTCTAATTGTTAGCTTGCAAAGAGAAAAAAAAATTCTTCAAATTTTCTGAGAACTATTTAGATATATATTAGGAGCTACCTTATTTAAATTAGTTTTATGTCAACTTATAAAAATGTGTTTATTCTTTTTATTATGAATGTTTTGAAATGAGATATGATTCAGAGATTTGTTAAATATTCAACCTTTTATAAATTTTAAATAAATAATCACTATGGTAATGTGACATTGTTTGGACGTTTATATAACATTTTTTATGTCATTAAAGTTTAACAGTTATTTATAATTATTAACAAATATTTATAATTATTAAAGTATTTTTGGTTTTGTTAATCAAATCCCGTAAATATTTACTTAAAATTTATTAAAAATTGGTTATATGGAAAGATGAATTTTCATATAACTATGAGAGTATATATATATATATATATATATATATATATATATATATATATATATATATATATATATATATTATTCCTATTCATATTTGTTTCTTAGTATTAGTTGGTTGTTTAAGAAAATATTTGGTGTTCTAACAAATTCCACCATTTAATGAAACTTTTGTGTGAAAATGCTTTATCACATTATGGTTGCAAAATTAAAACGAAAGATGCATGCAAAAGAGGAAACGCACGAATTTTATCACGGGGTTCCATGATACTTAGATCATCTCCAACCCAAAAATCAAATTTTGTATAATTTTATACTAAATTTGATACAGCTACAGTGTTTACACTCCAACACACAACACCAAATCCTACCCAAAAATAATATTCTCTTTTTATACTTTTCAATATTACTTTAAATTAATTTCATATTAACTTAATATGTTATGCCAATATTAATCTTATTAAACATTAATTATTTTTCTATGTCAAGAATATTAAATTAATTTATATTTATATTAAATATTATGTTAATATTACAATATAAAAATTAACTAATAAAAACAAATATTATTTTGGATAACATTAATAGAACAAAGATATTACATAAACATTGCACTTCGTAGGATAACCGATCCAAATGTGCCTGAGCATTTGCGTGAAAGACAAATGAATATTTTAAGAAGTAGAGATGAATCTTCTCAACAATCAAAAGACCAATTTCAACAACAAGGATATGAAAACTTTAGCCAATACCTCAATAACATCAGAGCACCCAACTCCGATATGCCAGACTATTAAAGATAGTTTTGTTCAAGTAATTTGTGTGTTTATTTTGAATTATGCATGTTTTTGTATTTTTTTCTATTATATGGCGTACGTTGTAAGAATTAATTTTAATTTAAGATTGTATTTTTATAATTATTAGTATAATTGGTATGTATTTTATTTGGTTGTATTGTGCTTAATTAATGTTATGTATTATTATCAATGTCATATTATTTACTCTCTTTTTTAATTTATAATATGTATTTTTTAGTATAAATTATTTAAATCAGGGTCTAAATTACAAATTAATTTTTTTGTGGGTGGATTTGTAATTACAAATATTTCACCCCAAATCTGGGGTGGATGAATAGTTTCACCCCAAATTTGGTGATATACTATTTATCAACTTCAAATTTGGGGTAAAATTTGGGGTGAGTTTGAGCAATCCCACCCTAAATATGTACAATCCCACCCCAAATTAAGGGTGGGTTTGAGATGGTCTTACTGGGAATGACAAGAAAACTCATATCCTCGTAATATTATAGTAATTTTTATTCTTATATTTTCCTAACATGCTACACCGATCAAGATAGTTGGTTCTTTGCATATACTCATCTTATGCCGAATCTAAAATATTAGATCCGATGGCTATGTGGACTTTGTTTGATTCTTATACCATAAGGATTATACCCAAACTATGACTATTCAAAACTTTTTTGACCAAAATCGATTAATTGTTTCTAATTCTAAAATTATAAGTATTTATTGACAAACTAATAAATAAATAACTGTGTTCATTAATAAAAATGTCAATAAATTATTGTGTTTATTGACAAATTTAGTCATAGGTTTGGAATTAGAAACAATTAATGAATTTTGGTAAAAACAAATAATATAAAGTTAAATGATCAGAGTTTTGGAAGTATCCCTATACTATATGTGAAGTATCATTGAATTTCATAAAATCGCTTGACCAATTGAATATGAGAAGAGTAGCCTTATAAAGTAAATTTAGTTCTAATTTTCTTTTGCATACGTTTCTTCTGCAAAAAAAAAATTCCGACATATAGTAGTGAAATTCAAGGGTACTATAGCCATTTAGATTACCTTTCAGCTCAAACACAAATAAGAAATCTATAACCATTATGTGGAAGAAAAAAAAAACTAACAAAAGAAAACGCTTAAACCCTATTTGTTGCAATGAAAATCTATTAGAATCATGTCATTAAGATTTCTGGATAAAAAATAGTTAAAACGTTTGTAACTTTAAACCCTGTATGTTTTACAATTACATGATGTGTAAATAATGTCACACGATCTAATTGTATTATAAACAAGATGAATACCTAGAACCGGAAGCGAAATGGTTAAGCTACGTCTCGTGATTGTTGCCGTTGAATAAGAATTCGATCGGCTCATGTCGATTAGATCGAAGAATGATGAATGACGACAAACTCAAAACACAACTTCGATACCATAAGAAGCAATGTAGCCATGTATGGCGTCATATCTACAAGTAGCAAGGCATTGCAAGAACACTCTGGTCGTTCCATTAGGGAATTGGGTGATGCAGTAAGTATTCCAACATACTAAAGAAGCCGGAGATCAAAAGTTTGCATTGACTTGGGAAAATCCTTAGAAATCGTAGGTCAAGGTACGTACATAGTACGTTCGCAAGATCGAATACAAAAGAACTTCTGAATCTTATAACCAGTGTCTTTTCTTTTATTCTCAATTGAACAAATTTGTTTAGAAAGTTATTTTAAGGGTTCGAAGTCACTTCTACAAATCAATTTTTGCAGGTGTCCCAAGTCAGATCGAACAATCACGAGCTCGTGAAGAATAAAGAAAAACACACAAGATAAGACAAAGGGACCTTACAAGGATTTCTCCACAACCCTAAATTTCTCAACTTTCTGTTACTCTTGACCGATCAATTAACTAGTCTTGACCGAAAGAATAAAACACTTGCACCAACTAATTTTTGCAGGGTTTTCCGACATTCGATTAAATGATCGCAAGTTGCAATCAAACAACTTAATACAACTACGACATGAGAGTAATCAATTTTTAATTGTATACGAACTTCCAACTCATTTTCATTGCTTGATTCGATAAGCAAAGAAATATCAACTATGAATTCAAACTCATGAGAAGAACTCCCGTCGGTTTCATATCAAAGAAATATCAAAGTTCTTCTCATCAAAACAATTCATGTACTAACTTTGATAGTAGGGACTTGATCAAATCAAATGATAACGATTAAATTTCGATATTCTCATTAGAACTTCGCTCACATGTTGAAGACTTGAGTGTGTATATAGCTTAGATGCACTATGAATTTATAGCACATTAAAATTAATATTTCTTTATGTATTAAGAAATAGTCTACATCCAGTATCAATAAAACTAAGAAACTAACAATGCAAAACAAGAATATTAATTTACAGGATACTGGAAAAGAGAGTAAAAAAATTTCCAGAGCGCACCAATATTAACTACCAAGGCTTTTCTTTAAAAGGTCCTCTTTTTTCAGCCATCCAAAAATGCGAGTAATTTTTTTTTCCCAAAAATACCCCTACGCTTTGGACTTCATATGTGTTACTTTTTCGTTTCCCTAAAGGAAAAAGGACTAATTGTAGAGCCTGAAAGGTTATTGATTCACAAATCCAAATCGTGATTTTTGCCTGCTTCCACCTTCACCATATTGTTCATTCCATTTCCGAAGCTCATTCATAGTTGTAGCATCATATGCGAGTGATGGCCCAACCTATAAAAAAAAATGTTAAAAAATCCACAAATAATACAGAACACACTATTCAAAGAAATTGTCATGCTCAAGTAGAAAGATATACAGAAAATAAATTAAACCATTTCCTCCTCTGACATTAAATTGCATATATGTTTTTCAAAGAAACCGAATTTTTTTATATTGAAATCATACCCCCAATCAGAAGAATTTCCTCCTCTTACATTAAATAAAAAAAAAAAAAAAAAAAAAAAAACCGAATTTTTTTTATTGAAATCATACCACCATCCGAAGATGGGAAACAATAAATAAAACTCAATAACTCTCCTCCTAACCCTAATGACTTATTCAGACTAATATACAATATAATACGTAAAAAGAAATTAAATATATAAATTACTAATTTACCCGACTTTGGTCTGACAAAATCATAGAACAAAGACACATCATATCTGACATGAAAATGGATAGGCCACACAGCAGTGCAAGTTAAATTTAAGCGATTTTTTTTTTCTTTTACCTTGGCTTTCGACTGAATGAAATCAGCAAGATTAAGCCGCCTTAGTGTTGGGGCTACACCCTCCTTCCCAACCTGCCATAGAGAATTAAAATCGCTGAATGCCTAGAACCAGAAGCCAAAATTTTTACTCATACTTAATTTCATTATCCACCTACGCTTGCAGAGGAAATTACGTAATTAGTGTGTTTTGAGTTCGTGATATTAAACTGAAATCGAAAAGCTGGTAGGTTCATGCACATCAGGACAGTGACACCATGAGTGTCTAACAGTGTTATATAATTTATAGATTTTAAAAAATAGTTTACGGACGTACCTTCTTTTCTTCCTCTAGAAGCTCCTGGACTGGTCTATATGCCGCAGCAATACAGAGGTTCTGAAAAAAGAAGAGGATACAGTGAGCATTTTTTTAATGTGCGAGCAATCATAGAAAAAAAAAATGAAAGACATTTTTAGGGATTTGACCTTCAAATCACTCCCGGAGTATCCTTCAGTTGCTGAAGCTAGTTTCTCGTATTTGAACTCCGGATCTAAATTCTCTTTCGCAAGAAAAATTCTCAAAATCTTCAAGCGGTTTTCAGCATCAGGTAAGTCTACGTATATCCTACACGAAGCAGCAAAAACTTAGGATCCTGTCTAATATCTGTTGTAAATATATCTTACGCGTCTCCAACAACTTGTGCATTCTTGAAACATGCACAGAACAAACAGAACCTACCTGGCAAAAAAAAAAAAAAAAAAAAAACATAAATATTTATTTTCTACAAGACCACAAAAGCATTCAGAGTTGGAACCTTCTTGGCAAGCGTCGAATCACTGCGTCATCAAGATCAAAGGGCCGATTTGTTGCCCCAAGAATCAGGATTCGTTGACTGTCTTTCGATCTCAATCCATCCCAAGCGGCCATGAATTCGTTTCTCATTCTTCTAGTCGCCTCGTGCTCAAAAGATCCACCACGAGCTCCTAGCAAACTGTCAATCTATACAAAGTCCAATGTGAACACTCAGAATATAAAAAGATGGCATTCTCTAAAAGGTGCTACGTTTTGCCAGGTTCCATTTGAATATTTGTAATATTAATACCCTTAATGGTTAAAAAATATCCCACATTTCAAGTTCCGATCGATAATCTATTAAATTACCAAGTGAGGTAAAATCAATCTCAAGTATCTAGCAGTAAGAAAAAGAAAATTCGTATCGTGACGTATTAAAGATAAGGGAGATAAAGAGCATGCCTCATCAACAAATATAATGACCGGGGCAAGCTTTCCAGCAAAAGAAAAGAGCGCTTTTGTCAGCTTTTCTGCGTCACCGAACCACTGAGAGCCAACGAAAATAAAAACAGTCGATCATTAGTTAAAAAAAATATAAATATTATATATATTTAAAAGTGATTTAAAGTAACTAAGGAAATTCAAAGGAACTGTCTAAGATACAAGTATAAAATGTTTACCTTGGAAGTGAGTGCTGAACCAGTTATACTTATAAAGTTAGCACCAGCTTCTGTAGCAAGTGCCTTAGCAAGAAGGGTTTTCCCAGTCCCAGGAGGCCCAAAAAGTAATATCCCTTTGCAAGGCTGGTTAAGCATTCGCATAGTTAGAAGGAATTTCATCTTAGATCAACAAACAAAAGGACTTAGGAACTCGAGATATCATACGCGTAACAAGTTCCCATGAGAAAAAAGTTCTGGTCGCTTCATTGGAAGAATAGCCAGTTCTTGCAAGGCTCCCTTTACATTTTCAAGAGCGCCTATGTCGTCGAACTTAACACCAATTTCACCAGGAGGAACCACGGATGAAACAAAGTTGCTCTCGTACTCATCCTTTGCAAGACTCTGCTACGATTTGTACAATTAGGACGTGCTTCGGTGTCACTCATCAAAAGTTTTTCTTGTTACAAGTAGCGAAATATAGTGGTAACTTATGAATGTAATCCTTAATTGTTAGAAAAAATACACGGATTAAGCCACTTGGAACGTTTGTAAAGTAGCTAACGTTTAAGGATTTTGAACAAAATAGCCAATTTTTTTATGATGTAGCAATTAATTCGAAAATTGCATTCCTAATCTATCCTTATATTTTAAAAAAAATATAAATAATTGGAATTGATATTAACCAATATACGACTTAATGTTTTTTTTTTTTAAAACCAATATGTAACTTGATAAACTGTTTTTAACATAGGTAAATCATCATTAAGGGTTTGAAGTTTTGAATGGGTTATTATTTTATTTTTTTGTTTAGTTGATTTGATTTGATTCGGTGTAGCAGTGGTTTTCCTCCATAACCGTGGGATTTTGAAATTTTGAAACTCAAATAGGCTACTTTGCAATATATATCAAACTAGAGTACCCTAATTGTTAAATCAAATTTTTTTCACCTTTGCTTAATTTAAGGACATAAGCATATATTGGCCTCTGTCAATATATATATATACATAATATATATATACATATATACATACATTTATGTATGTATATATGTATATATATATATATATGTATATACATATATAAAGGTATTATTGCCTTAAAAAAAATTAATTGAAACAAATTTCAATTACAAGATGCAGCTGGTCTACAGAAAAATAAAGAGACTTGCCTTTAAACTCTGTGAGGGCTTCCGAGATATAGCTTCTTGCTCCTTCATTCTCAAAATTGCAAGTTCGAGGCTTTTACAAATAACCAAGCATTAGAAAACTCAACAATCAAAGTTTCAAGACTGTGCAAACAGTGTTGAAGCAGAAGATGGTGCAAATAAATAAATAATGATTACCTTTCACGAGGTATGAATAACCTTTCCCCTTTGACGGAAGGTAGCGGACAAGTTGATAAGTAATGACTTTTGGCCCAACCAACAACTTTCTCAGCTTCTGCAAAACAAAGTAAAAACCATTAGGCCATAGATATACAGTAAACGTCAAAACCAAAAAAGAATATTTGATTATGTCTTCTAGATCTAATGGTTCCTTCCAAGGTTATGTTTACTTCGCCATTTATGGACCAACCAACCAGTCTGTTTTTTATTTTCACAAACCCGTCACCAAAATATCTACATATACATTTATAAAACAGGTCATCTTTTCCAATGAAGCATGGGGGTCGGTTAATACTAACTTAATTATTGAAGTAGATTTGTTAGAAAAGAATCTACAAATAAAAGATTCAGGGATCTTTCATGGACTGATTCAACGGGTAAAATAGAGCCAGCATTGTAATTTCCCTAATCAACTCATCAATGAGATTAGTGAATCTCAAAGGGATTCTCATTATCCACCAACTCATCTCAACGAATCCAACCATTCAGCTAAGAAAGAAAAAATTTCACCAAAGCAAAATTTTGGATGATTAGCTTTTTGAAATATTCAATACTGTTACTAATAAAATTTAATTTAAAAACAAACCTAGAAGAAAAAATAGGAGTAATAGCATAATAGTCTAAGATGCTATGAATTTGTTGTGAACTTTGATAGTGTTGATCGAATCTCCGGGTAATTGTAGAGACCCGGGGCTCTCCAAAATCCTTTTTCAGGAATTCACAAATACAATGGATTTGATATAATTTCTCCCCTCATTCTCTTCTAATTATACTCTATTACAACTTATCATATTACCATACTAACCCCTAACTAATTATTAATATCTATCTTCACATTTATATCTAATGCATAACAATACTGGCCCCTAACTCAGTGTTGGTACGAAGTTCACGACATAATTCTTACTTTGCTTTGTTAAGACCACACCGTCACTGCATACGTGCAATAAATCCACACATGATAGTTGATGTTCCTCGAGAACCTGAAATGAAATATAACATAAAGTAACCAATCTGAAAACTCGTTTATCTTATAAACCGTACAAATTTCAGTTATCAGAAATGTGCAGAAGCGTTTGGATCACATAAACTCGCCTACTTCATATTTTGAAATCCTAAAAAAACTCCAATTTATTACACACCTTGTTTAATTCATTTAAATTGCTACGCAATATGATGACTCTTCTGTCTTCCTCCACCTGTTTGTGGAATGTTTGAAGGACATCTTCCTCCTAAATAAATATTAAAACGAAAGAAAAAAAAAACAGCATGAAACAAACTATGATTTTCATGAAGAGAAATTTTGAATCTTAATCAAAAGCAATAAAGTTTAACATAATAAGTTCCTCATAACAGAGGAAGACCTTTATTGTAGACGAAGAGGTGGTAGAACTTTACCTTAGGAGGATATACATTAAGAACATTTGTAAAGAGCTTATACATCCCTTCGTCGCCTGAACTCTTTGCTCCTTTCAATCCCTCAGTAAGACGCCTCAAAGATAGAGGCTGGAAAACAAGTAAATTTTTTAATATATCTAAGATGGAAATACAGCAGAACTATAGATAACACATTCCATGTCTTCATCAGAACGGTATATAGAAAGAAATACTTTGACAATATGCGCAGCAGAAATTAATTCACATGACACGGGAACAAAAAACTTTCGAAACCAAATTTTTTATTATCCATCTATGACTTAAGTAATAAAATTATGAAGTATTTTCCAAGGTTAATCTATCACTAAATGAAACACGTAGACTCCGCCAAGTTTACGCTCAGAATTATCATTTTATAATAAAAAAAATTTAAATACTAATCATTAAAGTCGACAGAGTATGATATCAAGATGAAGAGTATTACCAGCTTAGCAAGACGACCAAAATTTGGGAGTATCACAGGCTGTCAAGTAGTATGTTGTGTAACAGAAACGATTAGACTACGTTTGCAAATTATCAGAAACAGAAACACATTGTTAAGATAATAATTCTAAAAGCTTACGTATTTTTCTTTCTCCTTAGTTTCAGATTCAACTTTATTTTGCCCACAAATCAGAACAACAGGACCCGATAACTGGTTGAAAATTTCTTCCACCTTCGCGACAAATTCCTTCCACTTCGATTTTGGAACTGCCCTAGATAACCATTGAGACAAGTCCGGAAAATAAACCACAACTGGTTGCATTGCATGCAAGACCTGCCAGCAAAGCGAAATTTGGTCATTCGTTTCAATTGTGGCATTCTCAAATTAGATCCATAAAACCAAAAAAAGAGACCAATAGGCCCAGTTCAGAATATATAAAATAAAATATTTCTGTTTCACAATATAAACCTTAGGTTCAAGTGTCTCAAAACTAGGCTCAGGCATACGAATAAAATAAGAACAGAAAGGGACTACCAGTAAAATTATTGTCAACGACAAGCACATACCTCAGATAATGCCTCCATCGCAATATAGCAGTCCTCAGCCTGGGTGTCAAGATCATGCTCAATATCCGAAACTGTAAGCCAAGGACACCTTTTGTCAATTTTGTTATACTCGTTTTCTTGTTTTTCATCCTAAAAACTACTCAAGAAGAAAAGCATACTCTTTTCAAAACTATCTTTCAAACATTATGATACTTATTTTTCCTTTACGGATACTTTTATAACAAACTCAGCTACCAGTATTAGAACAGGCTACCACAGAAGATCAGGGAAAAATATAAAATACAAATAGTAATAGTAGTATATTATTTAAAACATAATTAGAAAGCAAAATATATGAAGTCGCGGTGTAGAAACTAAATAGGTTCTGCAACGAAAACGAAATGTTATGGCTTCTTCCAAAATCATGACGGGAACAAAATGATAAACGTGTGCAGAAGAAGACATTAAAATCTGTTTGCTAAACTAGCTCTTTCTAGAAGAAATGATACCATCGATCCAATAGACCCGTGGTTTATCATGTTTCTTCTCTTCGTTGTCTCCCTTACTAACATCATCAATTTTTTCATCACTCATTTCCAAAATTACCGCAGCTCGATCTCCGTTCACCTCATATACCTCCCCACGTGTGCCCTTTGACAAAGTTCTACAGAATGTAACAATAAAGTCAGAAACTACTGAAAGAGTTTTTCATGCACAAAATCAATTCAAAAAGCTTACTATATCCACAACATTCCATGTGGCACTTAATTGATCATGAACAAACCCAAGCGCATCAAATTGTATTATATATATACACATCGTTTTCTACCGTTGGAACAGTAAACTCACAAATGAGACAGGGTGAAATTCACAGGCAATAGAACTCGCTAAAACAGCAGGGTAAATTCGGAACTGAAACAAACTAGTGGCCTAGGTCCTGTCTCCATGTTAATGTACTTCATACACTCCCATCATTCTCAATCACAATTCATAGCATACACTTCCATAAAACAAGGATAAAACATTGATACAAGGTGATTCAGTGGGAATAAAGCAAGTTCAAAAGAATCATGGACAAGGATAAAACAAATGTTGGGTACAACAGCGAAGAATTTGTTTCTAACCTTACAAATAATCCAAAGAGAAAAATTCCAACATTCTATAAACTAGCAGATGAAGAAACATGCAACCGCTATAGAGGACAAGCCAAAAACTACACAGCACATCACAAAATCAGAGCAGATCACATCCCTAAGTTTCCCAGAAATAATGCACCATATTGCAAACCCCAGAACCTTATAGCAATTAGTATAAGTTTTATAATTAATGAAATAAATAAATATTTGAAAATTTACTCGTTTGTTCTCAGCAGTAAAGCGAATAGAAAGTATGTATCCGACATGCAAATGCATTGTCATGAGAGAAAAAAAGAATGGGACTCTCTTGAGAAAATTCTTTAATTTTTTCCTTGCCATCAACAGTTTATGACGTCGATGATTCAGCAAGGAAGAACCACAAATTATCCCCTCCAAACTCTAAATGCTTTGTATTATGTGATCCTAGCAGTTTTCTATAATAGCTCTTTTTTTCATTTTCTTTAGAGACTATAACAGAAGGTTCCAGCGTTGGCTCCTACAACAATCAGTTTTTAGAATATTTTGAGTACATGACAGCGAGTTTTTCTTCTCCCATCTAGGCAGATCACAGACCCACCTTAAAGGAATTTTGGTATAAGCATTTATTGGACCATCAGTTGGGCATTATGTGTGTCAATGTCAGGTGTAGGTGAGCCCAGAGACATGATGGGATGAAATGACGCCAAAAAGTTTAGGACAGACCATAAACGACCTCAAAGAAGATTACTACAAGTTTCTGTTATGTCAAATGCCAGTAAAATCATTTAGAATTCGCTTTACTATAAATATTTTAACCAAATAGTCCAAAATAACATGAAGTGTATTGTGTTTGTACGCTCCTACAAACCCGAAAAGTGATAAATAAGCATCAATCCAGAACACAATCCCAGAAGAAGAGCTATCTAAGCTACTCTCATCACACAGCATATGACCTGATAAGGATTAGTGTTGAAGTGAATATGTTGACAAAACCATAAAGAGAATATGATACCCCAGTGGAGAAAAAATATGTAGTACGTTGTCATTAAATAAGTCAGATAAAATAATTATTTTTTAAAAGAAACTCTGATCTTTTATTGATTGAAACGGCATAGCCGTAGGCAGTACCGTCAGATAAAATAATCACTTATATAGAAACTGCATTTCACATCAAAAGCAGAAATATGCAAGGACTAAAGCTCAACATTGATATATCATGTACTGAAGTAAAAGGAGAAAAGCAACATCCGGACATCAAATTAAAATGATAACTAATTCGACTTGGACTAATTCGACTTCCATGTCATCATATTTATACGAAAAATAAATTATTTGTTCACTTGAATGCTCTAAACACTAGAAGTAGAGCATAGGATATCCTCATTGTAATACGTAAGAAAAAACAGAAACCGATGGCTACAGCAATGGAAAAATCCTTTAAAACGCTCTTCAAATGCTACATCATCTAATGACAACTAGATCAACACAATCCATAAAAAGAAACTTTATCACTTAATTAGATGGCGCCCACAATGGAAGAAGACGAGATCATGACATTTCAAAATATGATGAGGAATCACAGGACTTTTATCTTATTCTAGCGTATTTCTCAATCTGAATGTTCCTGATATAAATAAGCCACTGACTTTCACAATGCTATGGGACCCTTATTCATTATCCATATCCAGGAAGATAGAACTATAGCTTTCCTGAATAATAACTCCAACCCAGCAAAGTCAACCATTACAGAAGCTATGCATACCAAATTTATGTTATTGCTATATATCTGAAGTAATGAATAAGGTATTACTACAACCAACTCAACCTTTTTGTTTCACAAGAATCGGCAATCGAAATGAGCAACTTTCGACTTCCGGGAATCTAAGAACCATAAAGAAACAACAAAAGATTTCCAATTGCATTGCACATAAACCATGGACTGTTGATATCCTCAATTTTAGATGCCGGCATTGACTCTAATAATTAAGCACCACACAGAAGAGCAGGCTAGTAAAAAATTCACTTCCATATCTTATTAAAGCAAGTTTTCATTGCTAGCAAGAGTTCTAAACCCTGCCCACAAATTTCTAAAACAGGTGATATTTCTCTAAAAACACAAATGTTCTTCATCGAAAAAGATGCAAAAATCGGCACAAATCAAAAGCACAAGAGCTCAATAAAGAAAGTGCCAGTAAAACTAACACAGAAGTCAAAAGAAACAAAATCAGAAGAAATCAATCATGGTTGATCTGAAACTTAATACAACTGAAGAAGAAAATGAACTATTTGCAAGTTAAATAACAAGTAAGAAAGAAGCTAAACATTTTTTCTCAAAAACTTATTGTGCCACTTCAGCAGCTTTATTTTACAAAACACAACCCAAAAATAAATAAATAAAAACATATTAGAGCTGTTATTGTTGTTACTATCAAAACGTTAGGATTATCAACTCTCTACACCCCATGAAGCACCCAACTGGCCATAAGACGGAGCAATTTGCCCACTACATTAGTCAATACTTGATATCTCTGAGCAATATAAGCTCTACTTCTAATGCTCATTAAAATAAATAGTTATTTAAATGCTCTCATGCTAAAGCTAGTTCTTTCATATGCTTTTGACAATGACATCAAACATCATGAAAGAAGATTCAACAAGATCTATGATTTTGACAGCACATAAAATATAAATAATCCAAATGAGAGATAAAATCAAGGTTCGCTGCATGACCTGTTATCAGCTTCAACGTACTCGGAAGGCCCTACGTATTTCACTCGATCACCTTGAAATACGTGAGAAGAACTGTGAGTAACAAGAAAATGTTTTTTTGGGGGGGGGGGGGGGGGAAAGAGACTGCTTGCATAATAAATAAATAAAAACAAATATATGAAATGGGTGAGTATCCTCAATTACACGTGAAAATTAAAATTATTAACGGTAATGATTTACCAAAGTTACTATATATATATATATGACGAAGTGGAGATGTTATGAAGTCATGTGAAAATGCATAATATGTTAGTAAATTGGAAATATAAATATAACTTTACTGACTAAACCATGTTACTGACACTTTTTCTATAACAAATTATTGACACAGAATGAACAGCATTAATGCACAATTTATTAGTTCAACATCATATAAATTATTCAGATGTTTTACCTCTCCTCAGCGCCCGTTGGGATTTAGTAGAATCCACATCTGAAGACCCAGAAACACTAGCAGATGCTCCACGAAGATTCTGATTCACAAGCATTTATAAATAAAATATATAACAGTCAATAGTATTTCTTCCAATTACTTTTTTGTTGCAAGAAATATCATATGATTCTAATCCTATTATTATTGTAATACCAGACAATTCTAATTAGTACTAAGAACATGCAAGGAAGAGATAAATGAAACCTAAAGTTTTACAAATTCACAGCTACGTCACTGATGCATGCAATATAATCGCCTTTTACTAAATTGTTTCGATAATTATGTCAAATAACATCATAATCCACTCAATATCTAAGAAGTTTTCGCATAAGAAGACCTGGTAAAATTATACCTTCTCAAAATTTTCAATACTGCAGGGAATAAGCTTCTTAATGGCCGCGTCTGCAACTGCCTCCAAATCAACTTCATCATTATCGGTACCATCTGACTTGGCCTCACTAGTCCATTCCTCTTCATTACCCGCCTCATGTTCATCATCGGCCTCTGATTCCGAAGATATTTCCTCAAGTTCAATCGTATCATCATCCGACTCACTCTCTAACTGGTATTCATCACCAAAATCCTATACCAAACAGTAAATTTAACATAACCACTTCGCTCTTTAAGAAATTCGAATTTTTATCTCAAAAATCTTCTTGATACGCTCAATTATGCTCATTGCATTAGCCTTACAAAAGGGGCAAGCACACTGCTATCCAACACCAGAAGAGGAACTTGTAAATCTCTCGAAAGGGCCTTGACTAGTCTTTCACGGTAAAGCTCGGTGCCTGTGGACAATTATATTAGCAAATAAAGAGATAGCTGGAAAAAGCTCACTGAAAGTTGATAAACCTGCATCAGAATCAATACGAACCTGGTGCACTCTGGAGCAGTATTCTCCCACTCGAAGATTCCAATCGTGCACCATAAGAAGCAGTGAATCGTTTGTGTTTCAAGTGGGAAGCAGCGCATTCCACCAAAATATTTTTGGTGTGTTCACTGGCAAGATAATGATAATGATAATTTAGCAAACTTCATAGGCAGAACCAAACAAACAATAGAGGGAAAACGAGTTGAAAGTAATTACTGAAAGAAGTAAGGAAATGTGTCCCATGAGACCGTTATCTTCTCCCAGGGAATAACTCTCCGCAAGAACTCATTCTTAAACTTCTCACGTCTAGTCAAGAAAGGCGACTCCTTCTTTCTACCCTCAGCGGAAAGCTTCTCGTTCGCAAGCCATTCTCTCTGATCTTGTTCCCCGAGCCGAGCATGTGCATCAGAATTTCCTGCACCTTCTTTAGCTGCTTCTTGACAACTTTTTCCTTTACCGAAACTAATCTCCTCCTTTACAGGCACATGATCGTTCCCACTCGCACTTTTTCCGTCGCCTTCCGAACTATAAGCTCGCAACTGGGCACCATTTACAAGGTTCCGATTGCAAGTCGATGCAATACTTCTAGATGTGAGATGTCCTCTAACCAAACTACTATTTTGTGTGAACTTGTCTCCTGAAACCACTCTGCCGATCGAATATTGAGAAAAACCGCCATTTACACAGGACGGCCTTGACCAATATTTTGAAGGCTGAAATGCCCGGCGTATCTGATTCCTACACTTTATCCGCCTCAGATACATTTCGGCTTCTTCTCAAACCCCACAAAACTGCGAAAAATAGTTTCATTAGTTTAAATTGCTTCGTACCAATTGAACTTTAGCAAGTTCTGGTTTTAAAGAGATACGCTTAACAGTTTTTTGCTAATAAAACCCTACAAAACTGTTTTCTTATAGCGCAAAGAATTTGCGTTCCGAGAAATAAACGGGATGCATTATCATATCACAAAACATGCACAATAAACGAAATTATATTAGATTCCGAATTGAAAAAACTTAAGCAAAAATTTAAAATCTTTCCAGAGTTCAAAACCAAACGCAAAAGAGAAAGTTAAAGCGAGCTAGAAATGAAAGATTGGAACTTGGGGCAATTGTAGACTAATTTGGACGAGCCAAATGTGAAAATGGGACAAGAAACTGAGCAATTACAGAGTTCGATTATCGCCGTGAAGCTCTGGACTTCTACGCGGACATTTAAGAGTTAGAGACGCGAAAGAATGTGCGAGAGTCCAGGAGACGAAGCGGGGATGAGCGAAGAGACTCTAGTTCTATGTGAAATACGCAGTTTCTGTGTTCAGTTTTTTTATTTGTTTGTGAATTTTTTTTTTTTTTTTCCTGCTTAGAAGCCTGTCTGTTTACTTTTGGATTCTGTGTAGGTTTCGTTTAGTATTTGGGCCAAAAGCCCAAATGCTCTTCATAACAAAAATAAGGAAATAAGGAAATTTTGTTGGGGAAATGGACAGATCTATTCATAACAAAAATATTCTTTGGTCAAAAAAAAAATATTCTATATAATTTGGTCAAAATCTATTTTTTTTTTTAAAACGTGGCCGGCACCACGGAAAATATTATTAAAAACCCTCACTTAAGTGGTGGAGGAATACCGTGGTTACATCAAGGACTAAAACTACGGAGGTCGTTCACGGCCTCTTGAACAACATTAGGAGGGGCCGATCCCAACCACCTGACGCCCAGATCAAAATTAAAAGCACAACTAGCTAGAACATGGGCAGCCTTATTACAATCCCTTGTATGAAAATCAAAATTCAAGCTATCGAAACTAGGGAGGAGAAGAGTAATATCTTTTATAATAGTACCTAGTTCCGTAACCGGCACCTCACGTCTTTGGAGCGCCGATATCACCTCAAGGCCATCCGATTGAACGATGACATGTGGCCACCCCATATCCCGCGCAAAAATCATACCTTGGAGCACAGCCGAAGCTTCTGACAATTGGGGCGAGAGACCGAGCTGAATAACTGTCGTTTCTGAACCAAGAATCTCCCCCCTCGCATTTCGCGCGATTGCCCCAAGCCCAATCCGGCCCTCATCCGAGTGGACTGCGGCATCCACCGAGATTGCCACTTTGTCTTCCTGGGGAGGTTTCCACTGTCTCGGCGGGGCTGCCTCCCGTTCTCCCTTCTGCCCCCCGCACGCTTCTTGGTAATCACGAAGGAACAAAACCGACCATTCTATGAGGGCGTCTGGTGTCCACACCTTTCGCCCGGAGCATATATCATTCCTGTGATTCCATAATTCCCATAAAATAGTAAGAAAGAGTTCAAGGGAGCGTACCTTCAATTTCGTCGAAGCAAGGAGGAGCAAACCAATTGTGTCGTCGCCCCGAAAGCACCGAACAATATCTTTAAACCCACCAAGCTTCCACACCTTCTTAGCCCAAGAGCAGCCCCAAAAAGCGTGAAAGATAGTTTCCCCTCCCGTATTGCACACCGGGCACCTGTCATCAAAGGTAATATGGCGGTGTCGGAGGAGAGACCTCGTCGGGATCCAGCCTCTACACAACCGCCACAGGAAGGACTTGACTTTGGGGGGAATATTAAGCCCCCACATCTTGTTCCACCACTCCATATTCCCGGATTTACTAGAAGGGCCCTCCATCACTTTCGCCTCCATCGCCACCCGATAACCACTCCGCACTGAATAATCGCCGTCCTTGGTAAAATGCCATCGTAACATATCCGGACCACCACCACGGCTTTCCGGTATGCTTAGAATAGCCTCCACGTCCTCGGGACAGAACATTGCCGTAATAAGGGGATATTCCAGGCACCGCTGGAATCCTTAAGCTCGGAGACCCGCATTTCCTCCGGTATAGAAGCCGCATCGCTAATTCTGAATCTCGGAAGCCTGGGGAGCCACCCACCCCCAGAGACCGATGTAGACTCTCCATCCCCAATCACCCATCTAGACCCCCGAAGGATGAGCTCCTTTCCCCAACAAAGACTCCTCCAAATGAAGGACCTCGTAGACCCGCAAGTAGCATCAAGGATATCACGATTCGGAAAATAGCTCTGCTTGAAAACGCGCCCCACAAAACTTCCCGGCCGACGGATGAGGCTCCACACACTCTTGGCAAGAAGGGCCTTGTTAAAGTCCCCGATATCCCGGAACGCAAGACCACCGTCTGACTTGTGTCTCGTGAGCTCCGACCACTTACACCAGTGAATCTTCTTATTCTGGCATGTGTCCCCCCACCAGAAACTCGCGATGGCTTTGTGAATCCCATCTATGAGTCCTTGGGGAAGACGGAAGCAGCTCGCCACATAGGTAGGGATAGCTTGGAGAACCGCCTTAACCGGAGTCTCTTTGCCGGCCTGCGAGAAATAGAGACCCCGCCAAGATTGGATCCTCTCCCAGACTCTCTCCCGAATGAACGCAAAGATATATTTAATGAGCATAATGTGTAAATTCATTTTTACGCTCATTTTTCTTTTTTCTTTCTTTCCCACCCGCACATTATCACTCGTTCACTCTTTCTCTATTTTCATTCAGCCACAATAAAAAAACACACAAACTTTTGAAGCATCGGTTTCACTCCTCCGGCGAGGTGCTCCAACTGCACAGTCTCCATTCGTGAGATTCACTCCTCAGTCATGATTGCTTCAAACGCGGAGAGAAAATCCTTATCCGCGACATCTAGTGCTAGGAAATTTCTACGGTGACCCGAAACACAGATTCGACGGCGATTCCAATGGCAGTCCTCGATTCGCCCTTGAACTCTGGCGAGGAACAGGTGATCTCGTAAAACTCGTCGCTGACTCCACCGGACACTGCGCTGGAGTCACTGCCGAGAACGACTTGCATCACTAGATTTTGGGCATCTCTGGCCAGAAGTGATTATGTATCATTATCTCTGTGAATTTCAGTGGTGCCGCTGAAGCTCTCCTTTTATGCCAAATCCCCCGCCGCACCACTTTTGAGAGCATCGACTAGGGGATTGTTGAGATCTTTTCAACTGTACACCTCTTTCTCTTTATATCTAATGATGCTTCCACACAAAGTCTTGTCTCTGACGAGAAAGTTCCTCTTTTGGATTTCGAATTTAATATCTAGGGTGCTTTTTGAGCTATGATATCCTATTAAATTAAACAAAATAGAGAAATTGAGTTAGCTTGTGCTCATGGATGACCGAGCTATTATGTGGCCTTAGGCAAGAGTAAAAAAAAATTGGGCTTTTTAAACATATATTAAAACGAAATTAAGTATAATAGCTTATTTTTCCAAAAATTTGAGGGTTTTTTTCCTTAGATTTGAGGCATTTTTTGGGCCTTATTTCCACAAAAAATTTGGGGCCTTTATCCATTGCCTAAGTGGCTTAAGCCTCAGGCCAGCGGTTATGGTATATATCTGATGATGATTAATAAAAAAAATGAATTTTTTAACGAACTAAGCCTATACAAACATATGATCTGGCACACGTTTCAGTCTTTTTAAGGAACTAGCCATTTAATGACATGGCACTGATTAGTTTAGGTTGAAATTTGTTGAGCCGATTATGAAGATTAAACCGAGATCCGAAAGAAATTTATGAATAATATGAATTTATAGAAGAAACAAGCGAAAGAAATTTTCTTTATTGATGATCGAATATAAACCATACAAGAATGAAATAAATGAGCAAGAAATCTAAGTATTAATAGCGAATCAAGATACAATCATATGGCACTTCTTTCTTTAATATTCAGTAGTCGTAAAATGAAGGCGGAGTGGGCTTTTATAGCTAGCTCGCTGATTCCCCTTCTTCTTCAGATCGATACACGTGTACGAGCAGAACTGGTCTTCAATCCTCCAATCTCGTGTCCATCCTCATCTTTAGGCGATTTGACCGTTTCTTATGAGATTAATCATTCAAATCACTTGGCAGGGCCGTCTAGGAACGTCTATGGGCCCGGGTCGAATTGGGATTCGGTCTTCAGCAAAGAATTCCTCTCTATTGTCTTGGGCCGATCTCGCCTGCGTCTAGGATTATTAGGACGAACTAAGTTTTGGGCCGAACTAGTGATTATCCTCAATCCTTTTGGGCCGAACTAGCTATGGGCCCACTTGATCCAACTTGCCTGGTGGATGGGGACGATATCCACTCCCACAAAATTTCTTTTTTAACCTTGATTAATATTTACGATTCTTTAATAAATTAAACACGATTTTTTAAATGGATCTTAGATATACCTCATTTGAATAAGTTTCCTTTTTTAAGTATTCAGTTACTATTTATTTTCACACTCATTTTAGTTACATTATTAATTTGAAATACGAATAAGCGCTTTTCCGGATGGGATGAATACTAAGTATTAACAGAAAATTAGTAAAATAGCCCACTTAAACGTTTGACATTGCTAAACAGTCAACGTTTGGTAAATATTAGTCACTCGGCGGGAATAAAATTGAAGAGCAAATAATGTCATTTGTTGGCATGTATATTAACAAATCGTGTCATTTGTTGACATATATTCCAACGTATCCACAAGCTTTTTATTGTTGACATTTGTTCACATATATGTCAACAAATTATGTCATTTGTTGACATATTTAACAAATCGCCAAACAAGCCCAGATTTGTTGACATATATCAACAAACGGTTTAAATCACCAAATCATTCATATACAATACAAAATCACTTAAAAATTGTACCTCTCAAATTCAAAAAAAATATTACAAGAGTTAAAAAATACATATCATATACAATATACAAATCATGTCGTTTGTTGACATATTTATGTCACTTGTTGGCATACGTCAACAAATCGTCAAGTAAGCCCAGATTTCTTGACATATATATCAACAAACGGTTTAAATCACCAAATCACTAATGTACAATACAAAATCACTTGGAAAATAAACCTCTCATAGTAAAAAAAAAAGTTATTACAAAAGTTAAAAGATACATATTATAATACAATATACAAATTATGTCATTTATAGACATATATGTCAACAAATTATATCATTTGTTGACATATATGTTAGCAAATTGTGTCATTTTAGTAAGGATAGTGTAAATTAGTTGAAATTAATTATTTGAAATGATTTTTGAAATTGAGTTTTTTTCTATTGTGATACGCGGCATAAGCAACGCGGGAGCAATCGCGGCTCTAAAGAATGCATTATCGCACGAATCTCGGTTCCGTGAGGAGCTGATTGTAAATCAGCCCGCCACGATCGAAGATGCTATGCATCAGGCTGCTAAGTGGCTTTTTCCGAAGAGGAGAAGGCCGCCCTTGCAAAAAAAATCGCAATTAAGAAAGCGGCTCCGAACCAAGAAAATCCTTCTACTCAAAATTCTCATTCATTTACACCTAAAACGTAATGATGACCCAGAAAGCATCAAGGAAACCGATTTCAACCTCAAGGAGGTAGAGTGAGGTTTTCGCTTCAGTTTACGTATGTCGTCACTGGGGATGACAAAGGGAAATAATTTCCCCCCGCGATCAAACACCTGAACCCAAGATAATTCTTTGATCACCACAAGTATCATGGTCATATGACCAAAGATTGCAAAGTGATCAAAGATCTCCCTCGCTACAAAGTTCGCATGCAGCGAGCACGAGGGCATCAATTTAGGGGAACCTCCCAAGCCACGAGACCACGAATCACGACCTTGAGGTGGTCCTTTACCTGGTTAAAAGGGACGCCCCGAGGAAAGAACGCCTCCTCCGTTGGCTGCCCCAAAAAAGTGCATCAATTGCATAATAAGGGAATCTCAATTTTGCAATGAATCTGTTAACTCTATTAAGGCATATCAACGTCGGGCTCTAACTGGGGAAACTAGTGGATGTCCCCCTAACTGCTCTGATCACTTGATCGAGTTCAGGGAAAATGAATCATGGGTCCTGGATTGCCCTCACGACGATGCTCTCATCTTGACCTTGGACGTATCAAATTGGGAAGTATCTTGGAATCCCAAGGATAATGGGAGTTCCATCGATGTTTTTTAGCACGTCGAGGAAAATGGACATCGATGAGTTCGAGATTGAAAGGGGTTCACTAGAGCTTACTAGATTTGACGGAAAGTCAACTTCGTGAATATGATCTACTAAGCTCTCCATGTACTCACGAAGCGTAAACAAGATAGTCGAGTGTCTTATGTTAGATTGTTCCTCGGTATTTAACATGATTTTGGGTAGACCGTGGATTCATTCCATAAGGGTTGTCTCGTCGACTTACCACCAATGCATTTGACTCCCTACTCCGTTAGGAGTGAAAGAAATTCAAGGCAACCAATCTGTTGCCCGATCTTGCTATTTGAGTCGAATTAAATTGAGCCATGAACCAGCTCAATAGCAACTAATGACCATGAAGGATGCGAAATCGCTCCCCGAAAAAGATGAAGAAGAAAATGAGTCTGAAACTCAAGATCTACCTCGACTAGAACTAACTACCCAGATTCAGATCGATGAGTCTGATTCTGAACGAAAATTGGACATTGGTTCTGAACTAAGAGGCGAGTTGAAGCATAAGCTTATTAGCTTTCTGAAAGAAAATAAGCCGACTTTCTCCTGAAAAACCAAGGATATGTCGGGGATAGATGTTAGCATAGCTTCTCATCAACTAAACGTTGATCCGAGATTTCAAACCGGTAAAACAAAAATGCCGCGAACTTGGCCCAAATTGGGCTAAGGTGATCAATGACGAAGTGGAATGACTCTTGAAGGCAGGGTCAATTCAAGAAGTAAAATATCCGGATTTTCTAGCTAACACAGTCGTTGTAAAGAAGAATAAAGGGAAAATGAGGGTACATATAGATTTCATAGATCTAAATAAAGCATGCCCGAATGATAGCTTTCCCCTTCCCCATATCGACCGTTTAGTTGAGGCAACTACCGAGCACAAAATGTTGTCCTTTATGAGGTACAATAAAATATGGATGCATCTCGATGATCAAGAGATAATGGCTTTCATCACCGATAAAGGAATCTATTGCTACAAGGTGATGCCATTTGGTATGAAGAGCGCGAGCGCAACTTAACCAAATACTCGTGAACAAGATCTTTGAGGAGAAAATGGGTAAGACCATTGAGGTTTACATCGATGACATGTTGTTGAAGTCTCTCCATGATACGGATCATATAGCACACTTCGAGGAATGTTTCAAGGTATTGAACCAATAGCAAATGAAACTTAATTCTACGAAGTGTTCGTTCGGGGTACCATCCCAAAAAATCACGGGCTATCTCGTAACCCAACGCGGCATGGAGGAAAACTTGATCAGATCCTAAAATTAACTGGAATTCCCTTGCCACGCAACACACGACAAGTTAAACGTCTCACTAGAAGAGTCATTGCATTTAACCGATTCATCTCAAAGTTAACGGACAAGTGCCTCTCGTTCTTCCAGTGTATCAAAAAGAACTTTGGTAAGGACTATATATGGGATGACGCTTGCGAAAAGAATTTCAACAACTTAAGAAACATATGGCTTCCCCTCATGAGTTGGCAAAACCAGTTAAGGGCAGACCCTTATATCTGTACATTGATGTATCCCCCGCCGCAGTTAGCGGGGTGTTGGTAGAGAAGAGATGGGAAACCAAAAACCCGTCTTCTATATAAAAAAAAAAACCTTTGAAGACACAGAGGTCAATACCTTACTATCGAGAAATTGGCACTGGAAGTGGTCATATCAGCGAGAAACTCTACCCTTACTTCCAGTCTCATCCTATAGTGGTGATGACAACCCAACCACTACGTACTGTCCTCCGTAGTCCAAATCAGTCTGGAAGATTAACCAAGTGGGTAATCGAGCTCTTGGAATATGATATTGAAAATCGGATAAGAACCTGTGCAAAATCACAAGTTCTCACTGATTTCCTTATCGAGCTCCCGACTTACTAATGTGGAACGCATCTTCTAAGAAAGCTTATGGGATTGGAATCCGACTCATATTTCCTACCGGAGAGGTACCCAAACAATCATTTAAACTCGGTGCCTCAAACAATAAAGCCGAGTATGAAGCTCTTATCTCCGGTCTAAGCCTCGCTAAGGGGGTTGGAGCTCGAAATGTAAATGCATTATCCGATTCACAGCTCGTAGCCAACCAATTTAGCGGTGAATTCGAGACCCGCGATGAACGTTTGAGGAGCTATGTAGCTATAGTACACAACCTTGCTAAGCAGTTTGATAAGTTCAAGCTGAATCGGGTCCCTCGAGAAGAAAATAAAATTGCAGACACTTTAGCTCCACTTCACCTCTACCTCGGACCCCAACATAAAAAACGGTTATTCCGGTAGAAGCGATTAACTCCCTGAGCATATCCATGGAGGAAACATTCATCGAGATCGAATGTGAGAAATGGAAAATGTCGATCACAGTATATCCAAATGGAAAATTAGCATCCGATTGACAAGAATCACGCAAATTGAAATCTACAAGCGCAATATATTGCATTATAAATGAAAAGTTGTACAAAAGAAGCATCTCAGGTCCTTATATGAGATGTCTCCGGCGAGGTGAGATAGACCAGGTCCTAGGTGAAATCCACGATGGTGAATGTGGGAATCACGCAGGAGACATGTCTCTCACTCTTAAGGCAAAGAGGCAAAGCTACTTTTGGCCGACCATGCTTGCAAACAGCTTGAAATGGGCAACTAGATGAAATAAATGCCAAAGGCATGCAGTAATAGAGTTTTCATACGTATCTACACTGTATCTATTTATGAAGTGGTCAATGAACATCGTAGGACCCATGGCCCTCGCCCCAAGAGAGATAAGGTTTCTCCTTATCTTGACTGACTACTTCTCCAAATGGATCCAGGTCGAAGCCTTCCCAAACGTGACAGACGTTCACATGGAAGGATTGTCTGGAAAAAAACATTATTTGTCGTCATGGTTTCCCAAGGGGAATAGTGGCTAATAATGGCTCACAATTCATATCCACTCGCTACGAGGGATTCTGCGATCGGTTGGGAATTAGATTGAGTAAATCTACCCTTTTACCCTCAAGGAAATGAGAAAGTAGAAGAAAATTAATAAAATAATCTAAAAATAAAACTTTAGGACAAGAAGGAGAGGTGGGCCGACAAGCTCCCTAGAGCCCTTTAGGCATACATGACAAGTCATCGTCGAGCTACCGGAGAATCCTCCTTCTCATTGATATGCAGAATGAAAGCCGTAATACCTGATGAGATAGAGGTGCCGAGCTTGAGTAAAGAATTCACATGGCAAAACAAAGCAACACACGACAAAATGCTGAAGAACGAGCTGGATTTAATCAAAGAAAAATGAGAACAAGCTTTGATTTGAACTCAGGGGTACCAATGAGCTACAACTCGGTACTATAATTCCCGAGTCAAAGAAAGACGATTCTCTGTTTGAGCATTAGTCCGAAGACGTATTTTCCAAAACACGGTCGAATCTAATACTGGTAAGCTAGGCATGAACTGGGAAAGACCATATAGGGGAAACAATGTGATCAAACTCGGTGTTTACGAGCTAGAAACCTCTAAATAATGTGCCCGTACTCTGTTCTTAGAATGCTCAATACCTAAGTAAATACTTTTGCTGACCTTTACGTCAACGAATTGAACTACGACATGACTTGATCTTGCTATACAAGTACATAGGAAGCTTGCAACATGACAATCGCCCCTTTCATCGAAACTCCCCTAAGTCCGTTTATATCGTCTTATGTTTTTGGCCCCGAAGTAACCCTTCGGTGACCTTAGCGCACTTTAAAGTCGAGCTCATACGCTTACATTTTTGTAAACCAATCTCATACACTCGCATACATCGAAGCCGAGTTCATATACTCGCACCGAGTTTTGACAAGGTCGGACATATACATTCATATATACAATCATTCAGCTACAAGCTAGATCAACAAAGAAAGAAAATATAACAAAAAAAAAAAAGCAAAGTTGTATTTGAAATTTATAAAGAAAAATGAGAAGTCTAAAAAATTGCACTATGCTGGCCTACCCGGGAAAAACAAGATTGTAAAAAGTTGCCCATGTAAGGGACTTATCTAAAAAGAAGAGTAAGAAAAGTTCAAAAGCAAGAAAAAATGGAAAACAATATTGGCCCACTCGGACAAAACAATATGCCGACGATGTCTATGTAGTAGCAGGAAAATACTTTAAAAAATTAAATTTTTTTCACATCTTCAGTTTGCAATGGTGTCGGTGGAGTCGCGGCTTTCTGGGAAGATGTCTCAGCTTGCACGCTAGTCGGAGGAGAACTCGAACGAATGGCAGAAGTGACCTTGGTAGCAAGGTCGGCAATCGTCCCGAACTGGTCCACTCCTTCAAGCACAGATTGATCGAGACCTGCATTAAACCCACTGCCTTTTGAGTAAGGCGTAAAGGACAAATGAAAAAGCCTGGGAGATGGGATGGCATCAAGCGTTGCAGGTTGCTGCTCTGCGAGATCCTTCTTGTCCTTCTCAACACCAGCCAAGTCTTTCACTACCCCTACAATAATAGACCTTAGAAGTTGGACGGTGACGCCGCACTCAGCCGCATCCAGCTCGATCATTCTGGCCTTCTCCTTCGCCTCGAGGTGAGCCCATATATTCTTGATGATCTTTTGGTATTTCACATAAGTGGCTTTCTTCCCCTCGCAAACCCTCTTCTCAACCTCATCTCCGAACGCAAGCTTGAGCTCATCGTGATCAGCAGACAACTTCTTGAACTCGTCTTGCTGGAGTCCAAACTCTTTCTTGGCAATGTCCCTCTCTCTCCGAGCCCTGTCATATATTTTCGCATCTCCTTGATCTGCTTCTTCTGGGCTGTGATGTCAAGCTTGAGCTGATCCGCCTCTCCATCTTGAATCGCTACCGCCTTCTTTAGCCCGTTGAGCTCCTTATCCTGGGAAACGAGCTTGAGATCGAGCTCCTTCTTCTTGTTCTTCGCCGCCTCGACCTTTTTGGGCAAGTCTTGCACAAAGCCTCTCCCTCTCCGTATGCTTCTACTCATGCTTAAACTAGAGGTAGTTGAGCTCGGCGACCGCCTTATAAGCATTCAACACAAAAATTTATTAATATGTTTTCTATCCCAAGTTTCTTTAAGTGGTTGATATTGGGAAACGAGGGGGGATATCATGCACAAACGATTGCTCCGACACAACTCGTCGGTGAAACACGTAGGATATCATACACGAACAATTGCTCTAATACCACTTGTTGGGAAAGCTAAGTAGGTATCAGCACGAACAATCGCTCTAATACCACTTGTTGCAGAAACACGGGCGATAACAGACACGAACAATCGCTCCAATACCACTTGTTGTAATTATGTGCTCATCTCGATAACCATATAAGTTGCGGAATAAATTAATTATACTAACAAGAGCTAATTAAATGTATGATTATCTAACAAGATCTAGATTTACTTTATTAATTAAATAATGAAAGCATTCAAACATGTCAATCAAACAATAAGAACAAAGAACAAGGCTCATAGAGAACTTACGGATTGGGCTCACAAACAGAAACTTCAAGCTTTCTCATGTTGGAATAGATCTAGGATTAAGATAATTTATCACTTCTAGCAAGCGGCGGAATATAAAAAATTATTTAAAACACGTAAAACGATTTTACTACCTAGACAAAGTGCATGAATATATAATTTAAAATTTAAAACTATAAAGAGTTTTCACTCGGTACCAACCTCGTTAGAAGCTTGAGCGTTGAGAAGCCTTTGGAAAGGTTGAATCGCTCGTCTCCCCACCAAGCTCGTCTCCTTTGTGTCTTCTTGAACCTGAGTAACCACGATAGTTTCTACTACTAGAGTCTTTCGAGTTTGGTTAGGATTTAGTGTGTGGGCACTATTAAACACGATGACTCAAGAACTAGTCTTAGAGCCAAAGAGCTAATACAAAATGCTAGGTCTAATGAGGACCTAGGTGCCAAAAAAAGAGCAAGAAGAGAGAGAGAAGGAGAGGGGCGGCCAGGTCTAGAGAGAGAAGCTCTCAATCTAAAAAACTTGTGTATTCAACATTGTGAATGAGGTGTGGTATTTATAGGAGGAGAGATTTCCTTGAAGAGGTAGTTTCCTCTTTTCTATTGAATATCAAATATTCATGAGCATAATCTTTATTTCTCATTCCTATCAAAATACCAAGGTTGGAAGTAGTTTCCTCTTTTCTTCCATGCTTGGCCGCCCAAACCTATGTGGCATGTGCCACAAAATTGTTTCCTCTTTTTCCTTTTGGCAAGTATCTTCATACATCAATGCACAAAATAAATTCTCTTTCTCTCTTGATGGTGCACGAAATTAGACCTTCTAGAACATGCTTCTATATGTTTCTTTATTTGTTCATGACAATATAAGAAAAACCCATGTAGAATGTTCACATAAAACTCCATAAAATGAAATTCAATCCTCAAGGCCCAGTACACTAATGTTGTCCGTGTGACTTATTTCATTGTCATCATATTACAATGTCAAAAAATTTATTTATTGACATTCATATAATCTTATGTCATAATGGACAAAATTACCCTTTAGACAATTTTCGTAAAACTTGTCTTGTTCAACATTTGAACTTGTTTTGAATTAGCTTCTAGTTTAACTAATCACACTTTAATGACTTGTGGTAGTGACCTCATGGATCCAAATGAACAAAGCTTGAGCTAGCATACTTGGACTCAAAAGTTCACAAACTTTTTCCAAGTTCTAGCTTAATGTCAACTGACTACACTAAAGAGCTGACACAGAAATCTCTCGGTTCAAATGAATATATTTTCTACTCAAGAATTCTACTTAATTGTGATGAGTGGATCAATTTAATATTATCTATGTTTACTCTTCATGAATATCATCAACTAGATGAGATTTATAAAAATTATCATTTTACCCTTCTAGTTGTTATTTCCTCAACTCATTTGTCAGTTGTGAATAAGTTAGAAACAATGTATTGACGAGTAGCTAACAAGTCACATTGATTCATCCAAAAGAGTCATGACTCAATTTGGACACTGGCCAGTTCATTTATTCACATTCCAAGGAACAAAGCATAAGGTGATATACATTGCATTTCAGCAATCTTGTACATGAATTCCATATCTATGAGATCTTCACAAAGTTGTTGATGACATCTTCATAACTTAGTACTTCACCAATAGGTCTTGTCTATATTATATAGTGAATCCAGAACTCTGACTTTCTCAAATGAGAGTACGTAAGCTATGAAATGACATGTCTCATTTCAGGATTGAGGTAAGCATGATGCAATTCATACATAGTGACTCCGAGACATAAAAGGTTAAATGGTTTGTTCTTATTCTATCTCTAGAAGTCTCACTGGGACCATCGTAGTGACCCCGGTTAGTGTGTCTTAACAGTACTTAAACAACACATCTACAACCAAAGTATGTCCGGGTCGTACACTACCACAAGTGTAGAATGCTCGCAAGTCGTGATCAATTTTCACTAGTGTTCCGCATATATGCCTTTAGATATAGTTGTCCAGGCATGTATCAGTCATTGACTATGTTTTACAACACCGCCCGAACTCAGGTACCCAGCACGCGACTCAGTTTAATACCAAGGCTATAGATGATAGTTGCTATTGATTCTGATATTCAAACCTCAACCCATTAATCATATGATGCTAATAAAGTAAACCATTATTCTATTTAGTAATCATTTATTTATTATTTCTCATGGGCAAGAATTCCTAACTATTGTGATAAGTCTTACCTTAGCGTTCACAACTTGAGCAAAAAATAACGGTTGCTTGATGTCAGCTCCTTCATCGGGGCGAGTCTCACCCCGGGCTTGTTGATTTGATGCTTGAGTGTGCCGAGCACATGGCATCCTCATAGAAGGGTTTAGGGCAATTTATAGTCAAACTTAATGAGCTCGAGTAGAGAGCCCGATCTCACGACTTCTCCGCCATTCTCTGGACCCTATGGTTTCTTTGTCGTTGTCTCAGCCGACTGACTCTTGAGTAGCGTCTTCTACCCACTGCTTTAGGCCTCAGAGTCTAGAGCCTTGGCTGAATTCTTCACCGTCGGAGAATCCTTCTTCCATTTCCATATCTTTGGTGTCACCACCATGACCCTCTTCACTGGAGGGGCCGGCCTTTGCCCAGAGCTCTTGGCTTCCTCAGCTGGAGCCTCTTTCTCTTCATCTTTGACCTCATGCTTGTCACCTTTTTTTCTCTTCCCCGGTCAAGCTTGGCCTTCTAAGGGTTGATGTGAGTCGTAGGCTCTTTGGGTCTCGGGTGCTCGATGACGTTGGTTATTTCCATTTCGGGATCCAAAGTGGTAGCGCCACAGGTTGGTCCGAGAATTGCGAGCTCAATGCCCACGACTCCCTTCTCCTTGGCCGTCTGTGCTTCATCCTCCTTCATTTCCCTCCATCCACCAGCTCGGACCAGTCTTTCTTCTTGTTCTTCTATCTCTTTGTCTTGGATCTTGTTCTTTTTTTCCTTCATCTTCTCATCATTGTCATGGACCTTCGTCTTCGCGTTCGACCTGAGAAGACAAGTTCTCTACGACTAATAACATCTAAGCCTTATAATCTACCTCATCAGATCAACCAAGCATAATAAAGTTAGAGTTATGTACCTGGTACTTTGATGCCAACGAAAGCTTGATTGAATCAAGCTGGCATAAAAGAAGGCTAGTCAACAAGGCTTTGACAAAGCCAAATGATCTGAGTGTTGAACTTGTCATCTCATCGAATGGTCTTGAGTTTGGCTGCAAGATATATATTTTTAATTAGCAAATACAAACTAAAAAATACAAGGAAAAGCACGTGGCCGTAACTACCCATAGATTGTTGTGAAATTCAAAAATAGAAGTAATTCTTTGCCCACCGGTTATCTTTTGAATGATAGAATGTTATAGTGGATTTATATTGCTTCCACGACAGATAAAAGGTGCCCGGGTGGGCAGAATTCTTCTTGGCCCTGTATCAAATCCTTTAGGGTTAGCCTAACCCCCTACTCGCAGGCCAACGTGAACTGCCCGTAAATGATTCGTATAAATGTTGGTGCAAGCAGGGGAAGAGTGACCTCAGAAGTAAAATTAAAACTTAAAAGAAGTGGCAAAATAGGAAATCGAAGCCCGCACTTTTCAAAAATATCTCGTGCACACAATAGTACCCGCGATTAACACTCTCAGCCATTTCGCCGGTTTCGGGAAAGATCAGCTCAATCTCATCTGGAACGTGGTATGCATACCTAATTTCCTAACCAAAGAAGAGATGGTGCACATTGGTGAGGAAAATCACGCCAATGGTGTTCAACCTCGCGAGTCCGAACCCTCTTCTACGAACAAAAACTAGAAGCCATTTAATTTTTAGTTTCTCAAAAATAAATAGAAAAGAAAGGGAAGCTTTCAATCAAGAACACGATGAACAAAACCGAGAAATTCAAACAAAAACCCTGAAAAATACCCAAACCTTCACAAGAAAAACCCACAAGTTCCTTTTAAAAGTAACTCCACGACACTATAACAACAACCAAAGAATCGGAATAGCACATTTTTTTTAGAGAAGAAGAATGCAAACCCTAGTAGAAAGAATGGAATCACAACAAAATAGTGAGAGAGCGAGAAAGAGAAGAAAAAGTACGTTTTGGCTCTTCGGAGCAAATAAATAAGAAATCGCAAAGTTGCGTCCATTCGATTTGTATATACATGAAATCCCAACGGACTCGCATTAAATGTGTCTTCATATCAAATCAAATTAAACCCAATATTTTATATTAACCGTTTGAGATTCTTGAGAGAAAATCATTGCGGTTTAAAACATAAAATATTATATACCCGATGAAGTGCGCTCCACGTGGCACTACGCATGAATACACACCCAAATTGGACTTCGTCCTCCATGTACATGCAATTTTTTGGGGCCCAAATTGGTTTCAATTTGGCCCAGGTCATGATGTTAATCCATTACGGATTGAGCATGCTCAGCCCGATGACCCGAAGAATGGCATTGGCGAACACTAGTACAAAATATAGCTTCAGGTGCGACAAAAGTCGCACCTGAAAGCACCACAGTCGCACCTGAAAGTGTCATCAGGTGCGACTTTAGATGCGACAAAGTCGCATCTGAAAGTCCGCACTTGATGATTTTAGGTACGACTTGTCGCACCTGAAAGTCATCACTATCAGGTGCGACAGTTTAGGTGCGAATTCTCGCACCCAAAGTCACACCTAAATATACTCCAAAATAAGATATTAAAGCGGGATATATAGTATCAGATGCGACTAGTCGCATCTGATACTTTCGCGGGAAAAGTATCAGATGCGACTAGTCGCATCTGATAGTAATTCTTCGCCTGATATATTGGCGGGTTACAGTACAATCAGATGCGACTAGTCGCATCTGATACTTTTCCCGCGAAAGTATCAGATGCGAGGCAGAGAGGGAGCGAGGCAGAGAGGCAGAGAGGGAGTGAGAGAGAGAAATACCGGTTGAGAGGCGGAGAAGACGGCGGAGCGCGGCGGAGCGCGGCGGAGCTACCGCGGCAGAGTGCGGCGGAGGTGGCGCGCGCGCGGCTTGGTGGAGGAGCTGCTGGCCGAGCGCAAGCAAGAAGGAGAAGAGAGAGAGAGAAGCGGCGGAGCACGGCGGAGGGTGTGGAGCGCGACAAAGGTGGTGGATAGAGCCGAGCGCAGTTGTAGAACTGGAGAGAGGGTTTTTTTTTTAAATCGGCGGAGTGAAATGAGGAAGATGAAGTGCAGACGATTTTATTTTATAGAAAGCCTAAATTTTCAGGTGCGACATTGTCGCACCCGAAAGCTCTATTCGATGCGACTAGTCGCACCCAATAACTTATCAGGTGCGACTAGTCGCATCAGATAATATCTAAAAAAAAATTAACTCAGAATGCCACGTCAATGCTGAATGAAAAAATGAGGGGGAGAATTGGCCCGCTTAAAATTTGAAACTATCAGGTGCGACTTTGTCGCATCGGATAGTTTTTTTTACTAGCAGATGCGACTACTCGCACCTGATACTCAAAAGCAAAAACAATTTTAAGAGAATTTTTTTATACTACGAGGTCACAATCTGGTGCGACTAGTCGCACCTGAAAGTCATTTAGATGCGACTTTTAGGTGCGACTAGTCGCACCTGATAGTCATGCGCATCAGAAAACCAAATTTGTAGTAGTGGAAGGTCAGCTTGATCCGCAATAGCGAGCTCACCTTAGCGAAGATCAGCTCGATCGGCAAACTTCTCAACCATCTCCCCGAAGACCCATACAGTGCATAGTAATCGCAGTTCAAATCCTTTAACCATTTCATCCAGCCCTGATCAAAGGTGATACGTGGCCCACCAGGATACTGTCAGATTCGGATTCTACGCGAAATGTGACCCTAGAAGACCAGAGCTCGCCAAATGCCTCCTGCATATATAAATACGAGAACATAGAGCATATTGACACATGTTACATTAAGCCTACAACTTTGATCTTTTGTCTTGTGTTCTTGAGCTCATTACTAGATAACTTTCGTTCATATACCAGATTATTCGTCAACGTTCATATTCAATAAAAAGGTCCAGAGCCATCCTTTGATTCGTTTGATTTATGTCGTCTATTTGCATTCATTACTCACATCAACAATGACCACGCCCCACTTAGCGAAGGATTGATAGACGATATTAGTGCACTACACGGTTGGCGGGTGCTTTAGTATGTGTGCGAAGCGTTGATATTTGTCACACTTTCTTGCCCATTCGTAGGCATCTTTCTTCATTGTGTTCCAGAAATAACTCTACTTGAGGGCCTTTTGCATGAGTAAGAGCTATGTGGTATGGTTCTCGCAGATTCCTTCATGGTTTTTGCAGAGGACTTTTGTCGACTCAGCTCTCTCGAGAAACCTAAGCAATGATGTGGAGTAACTGCGCTTGTAGAGTGTGTCTCCCTTTAGCGTGTGTTTGGTTGATAAGGTTTTTAGCAACCTGGCTTCCTCGCAATTTTCGTAAAGCCCCCATGTCGTAGGAATTTCATTATTGTTCTCATCTAGGTTGGTTGAGGAATTTCTTTGATTATCCCAACTTCGTCTCGTGAGACGGACGATCGGGATATTGATTCAATCGGGACAGTTCCCAACTTTTCTTCGTTGATTTTAACAAATTGGTCGGCCTTGGATTTGTCAACGGCGATCGGAAAAAGATCATCAAAAGTCTCGATTTTAAGCCTATTTACCTCGTCGCGGGGATCTAATTCCCCAAACTTTCTTCATTCTTTTAGGTCGCATGGATAGTCCTCTGACATATGGAAGATTGTACTAACCATTTTTTGGTAGTTTTGCCATCGACCCCTTGGATATAGCATACTCTAGCTTGAGCTTGATCGCCAGCCATGGTCCCAATCCTTTTTCTTAGTTGGGAATTTCACTACTAGGTGATAGGTGGATGTGATTGCCTTTAACGTGTTAAGTATGGGCCGACTAATTATGACATTGTAAGCCGATAGTTGGTCAACCAATAGGAAGGAAACCATGTGGACGATTTTAATGTCCCCCATAGTTTCGAAGGTGACGTGCATGTCAATGGTACCCTCGGTCATAAATCGCTCTCTAGTGAACCCGAAAATGGGTGTTTGGATTGGATTTGGGCGTAGCCCCCCGAGTTTCATGCGGTCCAAGGTAGTCTTGAATATTATATTAGTTGAGTTGTCGTTGTCAATGGGTACTCTTTTCACTAAACTATTGGCCACTTAGGACAACAATCGCGTCATGATGTGGGTGAATGACCCATGCCGCTTCTTCTTTGGCAAAGTACATCATCTCATAAGGCATGGACAAATATTTCTCATATGTGAGGTTGATATGCTCGGTATAGCCTTCTTGTGAGGCAGTTCTTAGGAATTACTTCCCTTGTTGAGTCGAATCACCGCAGTCGGGTCAGCCTAGTATAGTGGTCACCACGTGAAGCTGGGAGTCGGAGATACCTGTGGCCCCAGGTCAGTTCGTAAGAGTGACCGTCCATCCTCCTTTGTTAGGATGTGGCCTACTTGGGGAAGGATCAGTGGCTGTGATCAGATACAACACAAACTCTTTAAGCCCCCCTACTGTTGGCACTCTTAGGTCTGATGACCATGATCCTGATGGAATTCGCAGTATTTGGACTTGTCGCGAGTCCCGGTGTCCTTTTGGATAGGAAGTGGGCGGTGAATTTATCATGCGCTAAGGCCAAGATTCGGTCTCGTGGCATATTCAAACATATGAACATGGAGTATTTCCTGAAGTTATTCGCGAGTTGCAGTATAAGGGGTGCATGTGGCTGACTGTTTGAAGTCTTATTACCTCACATGTTCCTTCTCTTCCGCGAATCGCCTTGCTCGTTGTTGGGCTCACCTTGGCGGCAAGAGTTTTGGTTGTATCTTTTTCATTTGTCGAGGTAATCTTCGAGTCCCATGAAGGTCTTGGCTCGCGTAATGAGTTCAGCCATGCTTGAAGGGACACAACCAATGATGGACTTTAGGAAGTTGCTTGTGCCCAAGCCTTCAATAATTACGGCTATAGCGTCCCGGTCATCGAATCGGTCAACCTTGTTTGAGTCTTTACTGAATCGAGCAAGATATCTCCTAAAGGATTCGCCGTTCTCTTGTCTGATGAACCACAAGTACATCCTGGTCTTCTTTTGGACCATAGAGCGAGCCATGAACGTGCCATTTAGTTCTTTAAAAGATTGGATGCTTTCTGGTTTTAAGCTTTTGAACCACCCCTGGCATCGCCATCCAGGTCTCGCAATGCAAGATGTGTTAGGCGGGATCCGTCTTCCCATCGTATGGAGCGATATTCGAGAGTTTGAAGTTTCTCGTGTAGGTCTCGACCAATATTTGAGTCGTGAAAGGCGAGGAAGTTTCCTCAACGACACCGTAGGCTCCATAGTGGCCTATAACGAATTCTCTAATGTCACAAATTACATTTCGGATGTTGTGAATCATTATGACAACATCGAGACTAGTGGTCGGAGTAACCCCTTGCTCGGGAGGAGTTACTTTCCGCCTTTTGTTCGACCCTTGGTTCGTGCAGCGAACCCCAATCGTCGTAACCACAAGAGGGGCATTAGACTGAGAGCTTAGGCGCTCTATCAAGTCTTTGACACGAGCGTTGTGTTGAGCGGTCAAATGATCCCTTAAATCTTGGTTCACAACACGAAGGCGCGAACTTCATCTTGGACGTTTTGTCTTTTGTGTGCCTTGGCTTTCCCTAACGCCTTTCCTTTGACCAAGTCAGTCATGGGCCAAGCGTCGAGAGTTTCCTTCCTAGGTAGCGACATTGGTTTCTTGTCTTAGGTTGAGGATTCAAAGATCCGGCTCCATTCACGATGAGGAGTACCCCGTCGTCACCGAGAGAAGTCTCGACATCTTTGAAATCTTAAAGACCCTTGTAAGTGGGATCATCCTCTTGATCCTCGTTGTTAAGATTTTCAGGGCCCTGTTGGGGTTTTGGCCTCCTTAAGAACGTCCGAATTGTTCATCTTTTCTCCAGTTCAAGAAAGATTAGATTACTTAGAAGAAGAAATGAGAAGATAGTGGAGGGGTATGAGGCAGTTGAGTCAAGAAGTCTCCTCTTTCTAGCGCCAAAATATTGTCACTCTAAATGGAACTACTATTTAAGACATCGGATGGTTCGACCCAAGGTCGGACCAAGTAGTCACGCTTAAGTCGGGTATTCGCAACTCGAAAGTCACGAGTGTTGCTGCTCTAACTCATGGACGTTCTTCGTTTGTTGCTGAGAGAATGAGAAGAAGAAAAAAAATAAGTTCGACGAGTGTTGCTCCTCTAGCTCATGGACGTTCTTCGTTCGTCGCTGAGATCTTAGAATAAGAAGAAGAAGAAAAAGATATGTTCGAGCTAGTGCTTGTGGCGCGCGCTCCGATGCTCAACATTAGTTTGATTGCTATGCTTGACATGGAGGCACCAATATTCACAGAGAATAATTTAGGAGATTTGTGACTTGATCAGAGAAAACTGTGTGCGGAGAGTTCTAGGTAGCGTTTCTGAACTCTGGAATCGTGTAGAGAGTGTTTAGAGAAAGTTATGTAGATCCTTCTTAATATAGGGGTATTTATAGTGAGGAGGAAGGCTTTTCAGCCCTCCTGGGTGGAGGCAAGGTGCGCGCGTGCAAGGGTGCTTGCGTGCGCTCCTTTCCCGCGCCGACGGGTTGCCTCCAAGGGTTTGCGCGACGCGCGCCTCGTCATTTGCAGTGTAGTACGCAGTGAAGCGTGAATACGACGCGCGAGGGGACGTGCTCCATGCGCTGGGGCGACGCGTGTCGAAGTCCACACGACACTGCCCGGTGTCCGCACAATGCGCGTTGCTGTGGCACATGTGGGTTCGGCACGTGCGAGATCGGGCTTGGCTTAGGCCTAGTTTGGGTGGGCTTTTGACTTCTTTGGGCCCACAATGAGATTTTTCATGAACCCGAAACCTTTTCAGATTAGCATGCATTTATCGCACATGAACCTTTTATCACTATGCTCGCTAACTACCGTAATATGGAAGCAGGTCACTAATTTTATTGTATATTTGTGAGTTGGCCCAACATTTCAGAATGGATTAAATCGGTGAACCTGCTACCGTAGATAGTCATAACTCACGATACTTACCCTACCCTATCGCTTGAATTAAAGTAGGTCTTTCCAAACGAGGTCACAGATAGATGCCTAAGCAAAGTTCCCGACTCGAGACAGTTGTTTCATCCTCACAGTGTCTAACAATGTTGGAGATCTAAAACTCACTATCTACTAGTGTTTTAATTTTATTACTAGTCTTAAACCTATAAACTAGATGAGATCAGTTCAAGATTTACAAATCATATTATAAATATTGTTAAGGGATATCTAAGCCACCAATTACAAAAATCCATTTTTTAAATGTTTTTAGATTAGGTAATTCGTGAATTCTATTTTTGAATTAAAAACACCTACAAGTGTCACAGATAGGCTACCAGTAGTAGCAGGAGGGTTACACAAGTTAATATAAAGAACGAAAGCCTTATGTAACGAGAGGGCGATATTAAGTATCAAGCAGCCAAACATTAAAGCATTCAACATAATTAATGAATTTTGGTTTTGATTTCGTAGTTATTCTATAACCCGTAAACAATAAAACAAGCAAAGCCAAAACCCTTTAGGCCCAAGAAGAATGTATTGGGCCCAATCTAATCATCCCATGAAAAATAAAACGGAAATTGTCAAAAGTATAACTAAATTAAGGCCCATTCCCAATTTCCTACTTTTTCCAAAAATTTTCCAAACTAGGACTAGTAAAAAAAAAAATTAGGGTGAGCTCGATGGGCTGAGCGGTAAAAAGAGAAAGAAAGAGAAAAAAGAAGAGATTTTATTGGGGAAGATGGTAGGTTGGTAATTAGTACGATGGTATAATAAGTAGAATTTTGTTATCTCTCATTTGACTTTTTTTTTACTAGTCCTAGTTTGGTAAATTTTTTAAAATAGTAGGAAATTGGAAATGGGCCTTAATTTAGTCCTACATAAGGAAATGTCCCAAAATAAAACAATTCCGAATTTATTACTCTTATAATTAATTTAATTAAAACTGTTTAATATTACTTATAAATGAATATTGGGCCCATTTATTAAAAAAATTTAATTATTCAGGCCCATGGGCCTGCTTGCCAACCAAGAAGGTGAGCCATGGCCCTATCCTTGTCTCAGTCGAGCAACAAGACTCATAAGTTCGGTGTTTGGCCAAGGCCCATCAAGTTCTTCTCTGCTCCAGCGCGCCGTGCCGGGCTGACGAGCCTGGCGCCTCCAGCCTTCGTCGCTGCTGACGAGCGGCAGCCCTCCAGCCAAACAGTCTCCCTTGACTTTAACTCGGCCTATTCATCGAGACGTGATTGTCTCATCTTTGTTGTTCGTCGTGATCCGAGTACAACATATATTTAATGTACAAAAAAATAAATTACATAAAATCCTAACCCTTTCCTTCTATAATTAATATTAATCGATGGCTTGAAAAATGATAATAATTAAATCCAGATGAAGAAAACTCACTACTTTTTTATTCATCATGATGCGTTATGAATTCGACTAAAATTTCCTCTAAGATTCTAAATTATTATTTCGAATACTTAGGTTTTCGGAACTCCAAAGGATTTTGAATCTCTGACTTCTGAAACTTTGGCTATTGACACCACATTTTTTAAGACGTTTTCCCAATAAACAAGGACGAAATCGTGTCTAACTTTTTCTTTGTTTTGAATGAATCAACTAGATATTAGTTGAAGCAATGAAACATACAGTTTTGGGAGATGGGATTTTCGAGAGAGGGAGAGAGAGAGAGAGAGAGAGAGAGAATAGTCGACTTTTCATCCTAGGAGATATACTTCTTAATTTTTTTTCTCCTAGTGCCTTTATTTATAATTTTTTTCTTAAATCGTAGTTGAGAGGAAAAACTCAACCACTTTAATTTATTTTATTTTGATTCCCATAATAAAAAAGAATAATAATTGTTGTCAGTCGTTCTCGAAAAGCCTAAAATATTAAATTCATCGCGACTTGCGATAAATTACAGATAAAAAAGCTCAATGGGCCGACCTATCGCTCGCATAAACCCCAACCGCGCACAAAGCGGTTGCGCGCGCCGCGCGGGCCAAGGTGTGCAATGCGCACAACGAGTGGCTTTCATTGCGCCATGCCTTGGCGCGATGAGCCCTTCCTCTCGCACGAGCATCTAAAGAACTTATGCGCGTGCCTCACAACAAGAGGCGTGTGCGTCGCGCGATTGACATGGTGCGACGCGCCTGCCCCTGTGAGGCGCGCTAGCAAGCACTCGCGCGTGCATACCTTGCCTCCGCCTAAGAGACCTTTTTCAGCTCTTCTCATCACTATAAATACCATTCTCTTCATATGGATCCATGTTACCTTTTCTGAACACTCTCTAATCGAATCCAGAGTTCTAAAATGCTATTGATGACCATCCACACACAGTTTCCTCTGATCAAGCCACAAATCTCCTAAAATATTCTCTACAAATATCGGTGCCTCCACCTTAAGCAATCAGACTAATGTTGAGCTTCGGAGCACGCGCTAGAGGCACTGCATATGCGCCCTTTTATCTTACTTTGTGTTCTTCTTATTCTCATCTCTCTGCGATGAGCGAGAAACGTTCTTGAGCTAGAGGAGCGGCATTCGTTACTTACGAGTTTCTCACACTTGGGCTCGGGTGCGACCACTTGGTTTGGCCCTGGGTCAAACTTGTCGAAGTCTTCAATCGTTGTTCGATCTACAATGACAACATTTTGGCTCTAGAAGAAGGGTACTTCCCAACATAAAACAATCTGAAATCTCTTCCAATCTTCTTAAAAAATCCAATTTTCTCAAACTCGAGAAAAAGATGAACAATCAACAACCCGCACGTTCCGAGGGAAGCAAAAACCTAAATAACACATCAAGAAGCTCTAAATACTTCTTGCACTCTCAAGCGTATGGTGATGAAGAGTCACTTTCTGAAGAGTGCTCGACTCGCTCACCATCTCCAACTTAAAACGCACGGGACGCCTGTATGAGCGAGACGCATGAGAACATTCGCAAGCTTCAAGAGGCTAATGTTAGACTTCGTAACCGAGTGGCTGTGAAAAAACCTATACAAATAGAGGGGATTCCCAACAAGGGCCCCAAAAACATCAGAAACGAGGATCAAGAGGATGATCTCAATTACGAGGGAGTTGAGGATTTCGAAGACACTGTGACTTCTCTCGCTACGGACGGGGGACTCCCCGTCGCGATTGGAGCCGAACCATCTGATCCTTAACCTAGGATGCCAAATGCACCTGTAGATTCCCAAGAAGAAAACTCCCGATGTTCAACTCATGACCGACTTGGTCAAAGAGAGGGCGTTAAGGAAAGCCAGGGCGCATAAAAGATGAGACGTCCAAGACGAAGCTCGCACCTTTTTTGCCACTAACTAAGATGTAATGGATCATCTGATCACCCAACGCAACGCGCGTGGGGACGACTTGAGAAAGGGCTTGAGCTCTAGGCCTAATGAGCAACCAAATGGGAACCAGCGCACAAACCAAGGATCGAACGAAAGGTTGTAGGTAACCCCTCCCGAGTAAGGTATTACTCCAACAACTGGTCTTTATGTTGTCAAAATGATTCACAAACTCCTAAACGTGACATCTGAGAATCCGGTGTAGACGATTATGGAGCCTATGGTACAGGTGAGGAAAATTCATCGCCCTTCACGACCCAAATATTGAACGAGACCTGCACTAGAAACTTCAAACTCTCAAATCTCGCTCTCTACCCGTGGAAACCACTCAACAGGACTCTCGCTTGCAAAAAAAAACCCCTCAAATAGGGCTATTTATGGCCATACATGACGAAGGACGCCTACGTATGGGCAAGAAGGTGCGACAAGTGTCAGCGTTTCACCCACCTATCAAAGGAGCCACTGACACCTATGTGCAGCATCATTGGTCCTCGATCCTTTGCCAAATGGGGCGTGGACATCATTGGCAAGCGCTCGAGAACGCTAAAACAATACGAGTACGCTATCGTCGCCGTAATTTGACTGAACTAATTTGAGTTAGACATCTTAATCAATAAATATTTATGTTAATATTTATACTTTTTTTAGTTTTTGCTATTTTTAATTAAATTTGTAAAGAAATTAAAAAAAATACTTAAAATGGTTTATAACAGTCTAAACCGGACCGGTCTAAAACGGCTTGCTCCAGTTTAGTTTATTTTCTTAAATGGTCCTATCCGGTTTAAAAATTTTCAAACTCTTTGAAACAGTCCGGTCCGATTTGAAGACCGATTTTAGACCGGACCGGACAACGCACACCCCTAATTTTAATACAGCATTAGTAACGTTAGATTGCATCGTTTGTTATATTTAAACTTCTTTTTACATATGTATATGCTGTTATATATTTTCTTTGCGTTATATATAAATATATGTATGTATATACTATCATAGTTATTACATTTCATTTATGGATATCCAAGCAAAATTCCCACGCGATGCTGCGGGTTGCTTGATTTATATTGATGATATTTAAATATTTATATAATTCATTATATTATATATTGATAAATGACATACTAAAAATATATAGAATGTTCCAATATCTAAATTTATCTTGAACTATGACAATGTTATAGGTTCACCCACTACGCCCCGGGGCGCTCAGGGCAGCCCCCGGTGAGTCTTCCAGCTAGCAATGAGCTCGCGATGCGTGACCTTCACCCATTCCTTCGAGTACTCAGCGCAGGACCGGCATGGCCCGCTAAGCACAAGTCGTTGACTTGTGAGTACCACCGACACGAGTTTAATAGGTATAACACTCATGTTATCGCAGTAAAGGATCATAACATCTTATTAAACCCCATACTCGAACAACATATGCTTCATCCATAGTAATTGAGCATAACTACTGCCAACTACTATGAATTCAGTCTTAGCAGTGGAAAGTGTGATGCTATTTTTCTTCTTGTTGAACTAGAAAACAAGATTGTTTCACAAAAAAGAAACAACATTCAGATGTGCTCTTTCAATCTTCTACACTTCTAGCCCAGTCAACATCACATAAGTCCAGCAGACTAGAGCTAGTGTCTTTTTTGTACCAAATACCATAATCAATTGTGCCGGACACATATTTGATTATCCTCTTCATATTAGCCAGATGGCTCTCTTTAGGATTCGCTTGATATCTGGCATAAATACCCACTGAATAAGAGACATTAGTTATGGTTGTAGTCAAGTATAAGAGACTTCATATCATGATTCTATAGAGAGTTTGATCAACAAGAACACCACTCTTATCTTCGATGATCTTGATATGCGTAGCTGCATGATTTTCTTGTGACTGGCCTTCTTCAACTCAAACTTCTTCCCTAGACTCTTAGCATATTTGCTTTGTGAAATGAAGATGTCATCGGATTTCTTATTCACTTGTAATGCTAAAAAGTATGATAGCTCCCCTACCATGCTCATCTTGAATTCTCATTGCATTTGTTCAACAAATTGTTCGACCAACTTCTACGAACTTGAGCCAAATACAATGTCATCAACGTAACTTTAAGCAATAATGAACTCTGACCTCATGTGTTTCACAAACAAGGCTTTGTCTAATCTCCCTCGATCTTAGCCATGATCAAATAGAAATACAGTATGCCTTTCAGAGCAGGCCCTCGGCACCTATTTCAAGCCATAGAGAGCCTTCTTTAGCTTATAGACATGGCCGGGTCCTCGCAAATTCTTTGGCTCGAGGGGTGGCTGAGAAGAAGAATGACCTAGCGAAAGTAGACTCGTTGGCATCAGGATCAAGAGAGAAGTCAGCAACCAGACCAAAACGCAATGGAGCAGTCCTAAACGCATGAGAGGCCACCCAAACCCACAGCTTGCAGTTCTTAAAGTCCGCATCACCGACCAGTCGTGTACCACCGCGATAACGGACTTGATAGAAGTTGGAATAGTTCTTCACCTCAGAGACCGCGACGAGAATTTAGAAGTCATCCGCAGTCATACGCCTTCCCTCATTCTCATACCAAAGCATATGACATAAAGCAAGCACGCGATAAATATAAGGACTCATTTGGGAAGTATGCACCTGAAGTGGGGAGAGCACCTCATGCACAATGGGCTCAAAAGGCGAATGAAGTCTCCCCAGTGAGACTAACAAGTAGGACGGAAGCAAAACCACAACGTGAAAGATAGGGTCGATCATCACAAAGCGGTTGGCGAACCTCCACATCCGAAAGGATATCGATGCCTCCCGAAGAGCCTAAAAACGATTGAGGGAGATTATGCTTCGAATATCGAGCCTCGAACAATCGAAAGAATCATCAATGATTGGCTTTCCAAGTGGAATGACTCGCGTCAGCAAATTACAGTCCTTGGTCCATGTCAAATTCTCCACCGGCTTGATTTCATCATCATTCAAACTATCGGAACCAACAATGGCTATACGCTCCTTATCAAGACTGAAGGAATAACGCCGCAAGACCACATACGAATCATCATCTTCCTGTCCAGCTTGCACTCCCACCATGGTTGCTTGATTCATCGGCACCAGATATCCAGAAGCATCACAAAATCTACTCTCCTGATGAGCAGCATCGCCTCGAAAGGCGACTAGAGCGTCATCAACAAGGACGGGGCACCACTGTCCGGTCCCAATGCTCCGACCGGCCCGATCGTGTCTGACCCTGACGTACCGGCATGCTCAGACGAGACTGGCCTTGACATGCCAGTCGGTCGGGTTGAAGATGGGCGAGTCGAGTGTATCGGCCGTGTGGCATTCTGTTGGCCCGTTCGCGTCAAAACGGAAGGAATGACCGGCCGGCCCTGTCACGTCCACCAGCCCGGTCATGACGGCCGAAGTCTCCGCCTTCTCCCCCACTGTTTAGCCACGCATCTGCTTCTTGCATCTCCAAGAATGAAGAAGGAGCGGCATTCGTCATAGTAGAATGAAGAATCGAGAGTTCGCTCCAAATGATCTCCGAACTAGCAGTATTTAAAGAAGAATAATCAAACTCCAACTCGGGAGAATCAACAAAAAATGTTTAGTGGTCAATGCATACAAGTTTAAGAAAGAGAGAGAGCATAAAACAGGGAGAATGAGAGAGAAAGAGAATAAGAGGCGCGAATAAAGCCAAAAAGGGAGAAAGACACGGGCAGGAAAGGAAAATCGGCAGTTTCCCTTTCCCTCCTTCACTGACCAGGCATGGGCATTGATTTTCAAGAAAGAAATGCAAAAATACAAGAAAAATCAAAAGGCGAGAAACAAACCTCGAATGACATGGAAAGTAGGAGCTGGAAATAAGTTTATCGCTAGATCTATGCCGACCAATAAATATGGAGGACTAGTGTTATGCCCTCATTCTCGGTTTCGAGAATCAAAGGCGCACGACCTACAAGCGATGAAAAATGGTTCACAACTTTGGAGAAGCTAATAGAAGGAATTTAATGCGCTCAATCGGACCGAGGATCTTAAAAAAGATCCGATGAAAAGCTCTCGAAACACGGACGCAACAACACACACCATTGTAATGATGCCACGGGAGCAGCACCACGGCTGACCCTCTGACCCTGGCCAGCCTCCTGACTCCAACTGGTCGGGTGACTCTCATCGGCCTCCTGACGCGCTGGGCAGGAAGTCCCTGCTGGCCCAGTGAATCCAGCCAGTCGGGTGACTCATGCTGGCCTACTAACGCACCAGGCGGGAAGTCTGCGCCAACCCAATGACTACACCCGGTCGGGCGACTCCTGCCGGCCTCCTAACCTAGTGTCACTTTGACATCGGTCGGTCTTTCTTGAAGCACAACTCCGGTCACGCATGTTAGTCCCTTGATTCGGTGACCGGCCCCTCAAGCATAAAGCAAGTCTAGTCACGCATGTCGGTCCCTTGACTCGGTGACCGGTCCCTCAATCACAAGGCTGATCCAGTCACGCTTGTCGGTCCTTTGACTTAGTGAATGGCCTGTTAAAGCCTCTTGGCCGCCTCCCTGACACAGCCAACTGGCCAAGGATGGTCTTGTCACGCTTTCCAATCCTCTGACCCGGTGACCAGCCCATTGGCTCCCTATGGCCGCCTCTCTAACGCAGCCGGCCGGCCTCCTAGCATGGCCGACCTGCCTTCATCTGGCGGGCCCATTCGTACATGGCTGGCCAGGCCATCTACACCCTTGCCGCCCAAGGCATGGACAAGGAGTTATTGACTCCTCCAACGCCTATAAATACTCCTTTTCCGCGAAGAGGGAGGTAACAAATTTCTATACACTCGAAACTCTGCCAAAATTAACATCTTGCTGAGATTCTTCTCTCAAGACTTCTTACGCCCCTAACGCAATCACACTAATGTTGAGCATCGGAGCGTACGCCAGTGGTACTGTCTCCGTGCCCCACTAGCTCAAGTGTTCTCTTTTCTTAGGAACATGCAAGCAAGGCGTAGCTGGAGCTCAATGCATAGCTAGAGCTTAACTTGGAGCTCAACCCATAGTTGGAGATTAACCTGGAGCAAAACTCACGAACAAGGCTCAAAACCTTAGCACGGAGCTTAGAGTTAAAGAGATTCATATAATTTTGTCCTTAGTGCAGTCACAGAGTCTGGCCCTGGATCGAACCACTTTAGTTTTAAGTGTTGATCCATTTCCGAGCATCAACAACAATGATGCCGACAAATTTATCATTCTCGCGACGGTTCTTCTAAAGGAAAATTGGTGTTCCTAGAATAACAAATGGACCAACGGCGTAAAGGCTAATCTCGAGAAGCCTCTGATTCATATCAAAGCCAAATCAAGCAAACAACTCAGAGTTGTGAAGCATGCAATCGTTGTTCCAAAGAATCTTGTCGCGAGGCCGAGAAGCTGCTGGTCTCCTCCGAACCCTAGTCTCGTCAAAATCAACATCGACGCTTCTTTCAAATCCGTCGAGGCAGCTGTGAGTGTGGGCGCTAGAGATTGCAGGATTAAAGTTCTCTGGATTTCGGTCAAGTACGTAATAGAGTAGTATGGTGTGTACTCCGCATGCTAATTGGTGAAACATCAGAAGTTGAGTAATATGGTGTTCGAAGGGTAATAACCAAGGAGTAATGATCAGCTTGGAATCTGCCAAGTCTGTGATTAATTGGGAGCTTTTTGGTTTATTTTATGTTATTTTAGATTATGTATAGGGATGGCAACGGGTACGGGTAAAGTCGGGTACACCTATTCCGTTACCCGTACCCGCTATAATTTTTTACCCGTTACCCGGATCCGTTTACCCGGATTTTGAGACGGACCGGGTAACGGGAATACCCGCTGGATAAGCGGGTTAAAAATATTGGACCCGTTATCCGTTTACTCGGTTTAAAAAAAGGGTAGCGGGTCGGGTAGACCCACTTACCCGTTTATAAAATAAAAATCCATCAACAATATAAAGTTTAAAAATAATAAAATTTAGGTGAAAAATATCAAAGTGCTACTACAATATAAAGAACATTAAAATTCAAAATAAATAAATACAAAATACAAAAGAAGTCTTCATTGCAAATTGATCATCTTCATTGTAAATTTGGTCATCTTCATTGCAATGCTATCATCTTCATTGCAACATATAAAAATTTATTATCTTTTTAAATATTTAAAAGTTAACGGGTCGGGTCTTGGGTAACCGGGTACGGGATGACTATTCCATTGCCCGTAGCCGGACTCGTTAAAACCTTAACGAGTATTACCCGTTTACCCAAAGAGAACGGGTATCACCCGACCCGAATAAATCGGGTAACGGACCGGAACGAGGATAACAGGTCAAATTGTCATCCCTAATTATGTAAGAGATTTTGGATCTGTTCAATTTAAATGGATTCCTAGGAAAGCGATTTACGTAACTCACGAAGTGTGTAAGTGGGTCATTCAATCTCGTGCTTCCAGATTCGTAACGTTAAGGGATCTCCCGCTCTTTGTATGGGAGAAGTATGACGGGTTTGGTATAGGCTGAATTCGATGCAATAGGGCAGTAATTTCTCTTCCTCGCACCAATCGGGGGCGAAGAGGTTTTAACGAGAAGCTTTTCTAAAAAAAATAAAAAAAAATTACAGTTAGGGCCAACCACATTATAACGCGTGGACATCACTAACTCTAGACTAGACGCTTGGAATGATCTCCAATAGATATAGTAGTATCTGTAATTAAGAGTTCTAGATCCCGCATATGTAATATTAAAAGATTTCAGATCTCCAAAATGTCGATACATAGTAAAAGTAGTATATGTAATCAAGAGGTCTAGATCTCCCATTTAAAACATTCCACAAAAGAACTATAGACTAGATTAACATCTTTATATCTTCAGATTTTGTGGCGTACGTCTGAACAAACATGGTAAATTGATAAAATAAAAATATATAAATTGTATCCCCCACAAAACACAATCTAAAGAAAAATCCCTAAATCAAGATCAATATGAAGAAAATTTCTCTCAACATGGCGTCTGCTGCACTATTTCTACTCATCATTGCTTGTTAGTCCCTCTCTATATTGATCTATCTATCTCTCTATACTTCGATTGTTCGTTTTCTTATGTTTTGAAGTTTTTTCACGTGGATTTTTATTTGAAATATTTTGTATTTCTATTACTTGCAGTATTCAAGATTTTTTTTTTTACCATATGAAAAAGATAAAAATGAATAATCCACTGAAAAAAAAAATCATATATAATACAATTTTTCTAAATAAACTGTATGTCCCTCAAGTTGTTAACTCAGTACAAGAATAATTCACGAGGTTGAGACACTCTTTTCTCTCCGTCGCACTTTTGTACTTGAATAATTAGATTTTTACGAGGTCCGTTTTATTTATAAAAAAGTACAAGAATAATCCCTATACTTGTCATTTCAATTTCTTACTAAATTTTATATTTACAAATATAAAACTTGTTAGGAATGTATCCATCTATATTTTATGGTGTCAGCCTAAAAATGTGTATATAAAAAAACAGAAAATCAGAAAAATAGTCAATTGAAACGTTCGATATTGCTAAATAGGTAACGTTTGATAAATTTTAGGTACATAACCACTTTCACACGTAAATTTTAGGTAAATAACATGTTTGGTACATGAAAGTGTATATTTACTTAAGATTTACATATGAAAGTGACTATTTACAAAAAATTTACAAAACGTTGGCTATTTAGCAATGTCAAACATTTAAATTAGCTATTTTTCTAATGGACTAAAAAAATAGGTATTACGTGCAAAATCTATCACATGGCGATGGTTTAACCATATTCAACAATTTTCCTTTTTAATATTTTATGCATAAACGCAGGTGGCGAATTAGGGGTGACGACGGCACTGCGCTGCAAAAAGGATTCAGATTGTAAAAGACTTGTGTGCATTGATCAAAGGTCAACTAATAAATTTTGTGTAAACGAAAAGTGCAAATGCCCTGATCCTCCACTGAGTACTACTCCGGATGAAACCAATGGAATAAAAAAAGATCATCCCATCCATAACAAACCGTCTTTTGACGATTGATGGATTTGGAGTTTTTGTGTCTAATTTATGTGCTAAAGTTTTAGCCTATATTAATAATGCTTTTTTTGTATTAAAATAGTTTAAGAGACGAGAGAAAAATAGTTTACATAATGGTAGCGATATTATAATAATATTGACGAGATATAAACAACTTGCGGAAATTTAATAAAATAATTTTTCCAGAAACTAATAAAAAAAAATAGAAAAACAGATTACAAACAATACGGAAGATAAAAATGATAAACCGGATAAATCTTAACCGGTATGAGCTCAAGAAGGAGAATCGGAAATTAGAAAGCGTCGAGGCCCGTTGGACGATTTTCCTGAAGCTTTTTATTACCCTCCACAGGTGCTGTATTACTTGAGCGAAAGCCTCTCAGGATACAATGACAACTAAACGCGCTTAGCACCACTCGTCCCGACTACGGCGAACTAGAACCACTCTGCCAGAAGCTATCACTGGGCTATGAACGAAAGCGAAACAATATATGAAGGAGAGACGAAAATTAGAACTCTTGATGTGTTTGGAATGAGAGCTTAGCCTACTTTTATAGGCAAGTCTTAGCACAAAAATGTTCAGCACTAACACGGCTATAAAGGCATGATTACAACATTTGAAAAACGTTCAAACCATTACTGCATGGTTATTGCACGTTAATTGCATTTGAATGTTCACAATATGTGCTCATTAGTGCTCGGTTACACAATTAAACCGTAGCAATTAACACCAATTAATAAATATTTTATTTTATTTATTTAAAATAAAATTAAAATATGAAGTAAAAATGATAGGAATTTAGGCCCAAGCCCAACCCAACCTGCCTGACTGCAGCGGCGACGCGCACGTATGGTGGATTTAGGCTTCCCTAAGCCCTTGTCCATCTACAAAACTAGGCCACCCTTGGGAATCCAAACCCTTTTGACCAAATTTGAAATATAAGCTCACACAAAATCCACACATCTCTTCAATGTGGAACTCTTGTAATAGCACCCTCAACCACAACACTTTCATGATTCCTTCAAAGTTATTGGTATTTTCCAACACATTTTGATCATCAATCACTAGTACAAATGTTGGATTATACAACTCATATTCTACAACACTTACGACTAATTGTTGTAGAGATTGGGTGCTTCTACAAAGCTTATGACTAAGCGTTGTAGAAGCATGGTTTTCTACAAGCGCTTATGGCTAAGCGTTGTAGAAGCTTGGTATTTCAATAACACTTATTATAAGTGTTTTAAAATGTACCATATTTCAAATCTCCGACAATGCTTAGACTATCCGCTGAAGAAGCTTCTCCGCAGTGATCGACATGTTTTTCTCGCTACGGCGGGAACCTTCTACAACGGATAATCTAAGCGTTGTGAGATTGGTGACATTTAATGAACCTCGTTGTGGCGAGAAGACGTGAATTTTTAGGGTTCTTCTCGCCGCGGCGAGAGCTAGCCTTTTTCACGGCGAGAATAGTTCTAGAGAGCCTTTTTTGGAGAAGATAATTTGCGCCATGGCGAAGGCTATCTCTCGCGACGGCGAGATAATTCTTGGATTCCTTTTTAGCAATCTCGCCGTGGCGAGAAATAGCCTTAGCCGTAGTAAGAGTTCTGCAATGCTTACTCTAAGCATTGTAGAAGCGTTTTAAAACCTAAAAATTTCAATTTTCTCAAAAAATCACCTGAATTTTCAACTTATTCTTCTTCTTCTTCTTCTTCTTCATTCTTCATTGTTCTTAATTCTTCTTTTTCAACCTTTTTCTCTCTCCGCCCTCTCTTTCCCAGCTCTCACTTATCTCTTTCTCCGCCCTCACTTCTCTTTCTCTCCGCCCTCTCTTTCTCCGCCCTCACTTCTCTCTTTCTCCGCCCTCACTTCTCTTTCTCCTCCCTCACTCTTCTTCTACACCCTCACTCTCTCTCCACCCCCATTTCTCTCTCTCTCTCTCTCTCTCTCTCTCTCTCTCTCTCTCTATCTCTCTCTCTCTCTCTCTTCGCCCCCACTTCTCTCCCTCTGCCCTCACTCTTCTTCTCCGCCCCCACAAACTCACAATCCCAAACCCCAACCCATAAACCCACAAAATCCTCAACCACAAACCCACAAAACTCACCACCACGTCAAACCCATACAAGCCTAGGTATCTCTGGCCATAACTCCGACTCTCTCTCTCTTCCACGCCTCTGTGCTCCTTGTCTTCACTCCAGGTTAATTTTTGGTTGAGAATTATGTATAATTTAGGTTGAAAATAGGTGTTTGTTTAGAATTGAGAGTATAAATTGATATAATTTAGGTGGAAACACCCTATGTTTTTTTTTATATTTAATTGGAATTGAGTTTGCATTTGATATTTAGTTGGGATTGAGATATAATTTTTTTGGTCTTGTGATGGAATTGAGATTGAGTTCTTCATTTGAGTTGAGTTGAAATTATGATTGGATTTGAGTTGGAAATTGAGATTATGTTTTGAATTGTGTTTCTTAGATTCCATGTCATCCACTATTAGTTCTAGCGGTAGCGGTAAAAGGAAATCTAGAAGACAACTACCTCAAAATATACATCGTTGTGGCGAGAATTGGGGCAGAACCCATATATTTTTTGCCATGGCAGTGCATATTTTTGCCATGGCGAGATAGTTCTATAAAAGATGTCTTATCCATTGTAGAATACCTCGCCGCAGTGAGAAGTATACATCGTTGCGACGAGAAATTCTGGAATTTTTAAAAATTGGACAATGGAACTCTATCGTTGTAGAAGTTTCTACAACGGATCCGTAAGCGTTGTAGAAGCTATGAAGCTTCTACAACGGATGTTTAAGCATTGTAGAAGCTTATGCAATGATGGATTCTACAACTGTTTTTAAGCGTTGTAAGATCTCAGTTTTGTACTAGTGAATTTCTCATTTAATATATCATTGAATTAGGCAAATAAATATTCAATCTTATATTCGACGCAACAAAGAATAATAGTACATAAAAAATAATCAATTTCAAAGAATGGACCCCACTCAAATTTTAGCCATAAATCAGCCATATATAAAGTATTAAATTCTTTTAATACTAATATTTCAACACATAATAAACATCATTAATTTCAAATTTCTACACGTTTTCTTGCATAGCTTAGGGAATTCCTCAAACCAAATGATAACCTTTTTATCGTACACAAAATAATAAATTTTCGGACTTTGGAAGAATAATATCACAAAATAAAGGGGTGGCCTTAAGCAGTAATAATGTCATAGCCTGGATAGACTTGCAAGAGTGATTAGTTACGATGCTTGTGTTATGTTTTCATTATAAGTAATACACTTGAGTTCTTATAACAAATTTTTATTCAAGTACTTATAATTTATTGTTAACCGTTCATTTCATTTACTCTTTACAACAACAGAATACAAAATTACAACACGAATCTTCTAATGAACAGTTTAAGATTAAGTTCGTAGTCTTAGGATCGATTGGACGATCAAATCCAATTAAAACTATGTACTACAACATGATATGTGGCCTGAGGATCGTGACTCTAAGGTTTATCTAGACTACTTTAATTAGAAGAAAGTTGAACAAGACTAGCAAGTAACGTCTTCCTGAGATCCAAGCGTAAAATCATCAACTAAGTTTGATTCGTTAATATTAAAACTAGGGTTATTTATGTAATAACCTTAATCCTAGGATGAAATGAATGCATATATCCATTTTGTCTATTTGTGATATTTAATTTATATCGATTAGTAGGACTCCGCGTTACACAATTAATTAAACCTCATGATTTGTATGCGGATTGTGAATTAATAATAAATTAGACTTGTTAGTTGATCTTGCTATATCAGCAATTAAAGCGTAATAAAGTGGAATGCATATTTCACTTGATATGATTTTGAAAAGGGAACTGTGTAAAAATAATACTAGGTAAACCGGCTATTTACAATTCTGTCTACTTTTTAAGAACGATAACCTGTGGTACGTGGACCTAATGTAACGTGTATGAATCGAGAGATTTTTTATTTGGAACCTTTAGTTGAAATAGTTTGTTATTAAGTATAAAAATGTTGGAAATTATGATTGTGATATTGTGATTGTGAATTTTTTATTTACATAAATTATGGACGAAGGGGCACGAAAGTATTGAACACTTATTCAAGGGGGTGCGAACGAGATCATGTGCCACTTTTGTGATTGGAAAAAGAAAAGTGGCGGAATAACTTGACTGAAATACCACTTGAGTGGTAATGATCCCAGGGAAGATGCGAACTTCCAGAGTGGTATCTCGCTGATGGCTCGGGCCCCCCGAAAGGGGGCTTTCTTGGCCTTCCACCTAACCTGCCCAGAAAAAGCCCAAAGCCAAAGTTCCTCCCAAGATTCAAACCGAGATTTGAAAAATGCTTCTAGAAAGCACCCAAACGTGATAAAAGAAGAAGAGTTTTGATATATTAACGTGAGTCAAAGATTGACATAGACTCTTGATGATTGATGAAGAATCCGAGGCTATAAGGGAGTTGTTCAGACAATTCAAAAAGAACCATCAGGAAGAAGCCCCAAAAAGATTTGCTATCGGGTATGAGCGTCCTGGTGGAGGCTCGGGCACAGTGCCCTTGGATCCGTCTCTTCATCAATTTGAGAGTGAGAGGCTATAAAAGGATTCCGGAGATGGTGAATCCGAGTAAGAAAAAAAGTAGGCCATCTTATTAGCAAGTTTTTCATCCACACGAATATCACGTTCAACAAAGTAAAATACCATCATTTCAAGAACATGATAGCTGGAGCCGCCGAAGCGAGTAAGAAGTTATTTTTAAATGCTCAAATATAGAAATAGTTATGTTATAGAAGTTTAAATATAAACTTGTTCGTTATTCATGTACAGGTCTCGATGTGCCTATTCTCTCGCCTTATGAGATATCCTCCGTGTACTTGTCGATGGAGGTTGAGGACTTTAAGACGTGCGTGGATTCACAGTGACCCACGTGGGAACAATATGGATGTACCATTATGTCAGAATCGTGGGAAGCGAGTAAACTCAAGAATTCAACCGCCAGTAAAGACTTGGAGAAAACGGTGATGGACTCGCCTCTTTTGTACTTCCCTTGACATGGTTTTCTCCATTTATGAGCCGATGTATGCAGCTCTACGTGTAGTCAAAATTGAAGTTGCCCCCACTCTCGGAATGATGTACAATGTGTTTGAGTCAATGGTAGTGTAAAGTATAAACTTTTGTATCACTCGACTTCTAATTTGAAGTAAAAAAAATACGAGCTTCCATTGTTGCAAATAAATTATTGAGTGAATTATGGTCCAATACATATATTGGTTTAATTTAAATCATATTTTTGCGATGTTAGAATCTCATAACGCGTGAATGAAATTTTGAGTTCGACTCAAATATAAATTATTTTCTGAGGCGAAATTCCGGAAATTAATTAAATAAATAAATTTTCAAGAGCGAGAATTATTTTCGAGACACCTTGAATATATTTAAATTAATCAAAATCGAACAAGAAAATTCTCGGTTTAAATCATATAATTATTATCCATTTGATTATGGATTTAATTAAGAAATTATATTATAGGACCCAATTGCAACACATTTGAAGGACCCATTTGAAACAGGTAATACAAATTGGGCCAGAAATGAGAGCCCGGCTAAAAGCCGATGGTTTGAATGAGTAAATATTGAATCCTTGGCCCATATAAAAGCCTGATCTTCTTCTTCTTCCTCGTCACTTCTCTTCGACCAAACCCACGCAACACAGAAAGAAAAAAAACACACTAACCAGAGATTTTCCTAGGGCGAATTCGAGGAGGAAAATCGATTGGAAGAGAAAAAAAGTCACCGAAATAAGGTAAGAAGGATAAGACCTTAGCACTTCTTTAATTTCTTCTTCTTATTTCTCGTTCGTCCGATTCTTCTGATCCCTTATTTTCGTTCTCTTCTCAGTCGTGGGTTCTAGGGTTTCTAGCGCTTGTTTAGACGAAAAAGCTAAGTGAGGGTTTCAATTTTTCCCTCTCTAATTGCTCGAAAATTAGGTTTTAAATTGGGACTTTTGATTGCTTGTGATGATTTTCATGGATTACATGCTGATTGGCTTCGTGTTTTGCTCGTGTTGGCTTCAATTCATGTGTAAGGATTGATTTTTGAATTTGCTCAAATTGTTTGTTCGATTTTCTTAGTTTCACAGCCAGATAAAACAGACGTGGATAGTCTGATGTATTTCAAGATTATTTTTGTTGTTAATTTTCCTCGATAGTAGACTCTATGGGATTTCTAAAATGACAAGAACGTAAAAATCCGTTGACTGTTGATTTAGTTATGAATTTTTGAAAAACACTGATTCAAAGCTGCGAAACAGAAATCTGAAGCGTGTAACAACAAAGTACGAGCTATTTTTGAGATAGTTGTCATGACTCAAATTTGGCCTATAATATTTCGTTGGAAATCTACGGAATTTATCTTTGTTATGAAATTAGAATTGTTGCATTTTGATTTGTGTAACTAAAGTTATGATGTGTTCTTTAGCTAGTGTCGGATATGAGAATCGGTTTTCGTTCGTATAGCGAGTCTAATGTTTATTTTGTTTTAAATTCTGGCTGAACATTGTTATTTGTCTAGTGTTATTTCGAAACTTTGTCATATGAGGATATTAATCGGATTTGAGAATATACTGTGGATTTTGAATGTGATTGTTATGGCCGTGCATTGTGGCCGGTTGTGGTTTTGTATAATAAATCGATTAGTTTTTTTATTTATTTCCTTGATGTTTGTTGTAAATGTTCGGAAAGCTGGATTAAATTCTATTTTTGTTGTTCCTTTTCGATTGCGACTTGAGTGTGATGTATGTTAGTTTTGGTTCGTTGTTTGTTGGCTGCTTCCTTCAGTTAGAGTATCGAGGCTGTTGTTTGGGTCTCGAAAACTCTCGACTCTCGACGTGAGATCGAGTGGTTAGATTTCGAGTACGGACTAAGTTTGGTGTTTTGGTTTTGACTTGATACTTGTGTTTGATTAGCAGCGGTTACATATGAGCCGAATCTTAATGCATAGAATCGACGCGTTCAGACTCGATAAAGCCGGTGATTGAAGAGAAGAAGACGTCGACGCTAGACTCGTTACATTCGCTCATCAGCGTCTAGTCCTCTCGAATTAGGTTGTAGGCATCGAGGAGTTCGGATGTTGCAAGTTTAATTACAAATTTATTTCCATTCGTGAATTTAGTTTAAATATAAAAGTTATCTAGAAATCTTGACGAGCTATGAGGGCCTGTAAATCTTGACTATGACGAAAGTCGAATCTATTTGGCATGCTATGAGGGCCTGTAAATCTTGATGAGCTATGTGTTGGAATAGATCTAGGGTTTAAGAAAAGATTATCGCTTCTAGCAAGTGGCGGGATATAAAAATTTCTTTAAAATTCGTAAAATGTTTTTACAACCTAGACAAAGTGCATCAGCGTATAGTTTAAAATTTTAAAACTACTTTAAGTTTTCACTCGGTACCAATCTTGAATGGAGCTTGAGCGTTGAGAAGCCTTTGGAAGGTTGAATCACTCGTCTCCCCAGTTAGCTCGCCTCCCACTAGTCTTATTGAACCTGTGAGTAACCACGGACGTTTCTACCATTAGAGTCTTTCGAGTATGGTTAGGATTTAGTGTGTGGGCACTTTTAAACACTATGACTCAAGAACTTGTCTTGGAGCCAAAGAGCTAAAACAAAACACTAGGTCTAATCAGGACCTAGTTGTTACTTCCTCAACTCCTTTGTCGCTTGTGAATAAGTTAGAAACAATGTATTGACGAGGAGCTAACAAGTCACATTGATTCATCCAAAAGAGTCATGACTCAATTTGGACACTGGCCAGTTCATTTATTCACATTCCAAGGAACAAAGCATTAGGTGATATACATTCCATTTCAGCAATCTTGTACATGAATTCCATATCTATGAGATCTTTACAAAGTTGTTCATGACATCTTTGACTTTTTCAAATGAGAATATGTAAGCTATGAAATGACATGTCTCATTTCAGGATTGAGGTAAGCATGATGCGATTCATACATAGTGACTCCGAGATAGAAGAAGTTAAATTGTTTGTTCTTACAATGTCGTGCACTGGTCAAATCAGTACATTTAGAAGATACCTAGGATGAACTATAGAGTCTTCAACTCTCTATGCCTCATAACCAGACATCATAGATTCTCCTAACAATCATACTAAGATCAATAGCCCTTTGATCCTTAGATTGTGAATATATTATTTTAAGTAAACCATGAAGAGCTTGTTCATGCAAATCTATATTTGAATCTTCATTTGTTGTAAGGTTCGTTTAATGGCTAAAGACTATAGTTTATCATAAAGCTTCCAACAGAAAAGAAAGAATGAATGAACGTTTCAACTTTTATTAATTATTCAGCAGTTACAAGCAAGAGTCTTCGTGAGGCTTTATTACATCAAATGTACATAAGTAATGAATACTACTATTCTTGTGGGCACCATTGACAACAAACTCCCATTTGACTCAAAGAAGATGCGAGTAGTCCTTCATGCCTAATCTCTTCTGATGCTGGTCGAAGACCTTGTTGGCTAAAGCTTTGGTGAATGGATCTGCCAGTTCCATCAACGAGATCTTCTTCACCACCACGTCTCCGCGCTGCATGATCTCTCGAAACAAATGGTATTTCCTCTCAATATGCTTAGAACGCTTATGGCTTCGAGATTCCTTTGAGTTAGCGACAGCCCCACTGTTATCACAATAAAGTGTCCTGGGCTCGTTGACATTTGGAACGACTTCCAAATAATTTAGGAATTTTCTAAGCCATACAACCTCTTTGGATACTTCACAAGCAGCCACATATTCTGCTTCCATTGTAGAGTCAGCAATGCAAGATTGCTTGATACTCCTCCAAACCACAGATCCACCATTTAGGATGAACACAGATCCTGAAGTGGGTATCCTGGAATCCTTATCCGCTTGAAAATAGGAGTCGGTATATCCCGTCATAGTCAGGTCAGTACCTGAATATGTAAGCATCAAGTTTCTAGTTCTCCGAAGATACTCAAGAACATGCTTAATATCAATCCAGTGCTCGGGTCCAGGGTTGGATTGAAAATGGCTTACTACGTCAATTGCAAAGCAGATATCTGGTCTAGTACAAAGCATAGCATACATGAGACTTGCTGCGGCTGAGGCGTAATGAATTTTTCTCATGTCCTCAATCTCTTGTGCAGTCTTGGGAGACTGGTCCTTAGAGAGTGAAACTCCATGTCTAAAGGGTGTTTGGCCCTTCTTGGAGTCTTGCATCGAGAAGCGATCCATCACCTTATCAATATAAGATGCTTGAGAGAGGGACAAAGTCCGGTTCTTCCGATCTCGAAAGATTTGGATCCCCAGAATGTACGCGGCTTCTCCTAGATCCTTCATATCGAATTGCTTTGCTAGCCAGATTTTAACCTCAAACAATTTACCCACATCATTGCCTATGAGTAAAATATCATCGACATATAATACCAGAAACACAACTTTACCTTCGTGTATTAACTTGTAAACACATGGCTCATCTATTGACTGCTCAAAACCGAAGCTCTTTATAGTTTCATCGAATCTAATATTCAATGACCTAGATGCTTGCTTTAATCCATAAATGGACTTAAGAAACTCACAAACCTTGCTCTCTTGACCTTCTTCCACGAAACCGTCTAGTTGAGCCATATAAATGCGCTCGTCAAGATTGTCATTCAGGAAGACAGTCTTAACATCCATTTGCCAGATCTCATAGTCGAGAGCTGCAACTATGGATAGAAGTATGGGGATGGATTTAAGCATCGCGACTGGTGAGCAGGTATCCTCATAGTAAATATCTTCCTTTTGGGTGTAACCCTTAGCCACTAGTCGTGCTTTGAATATCTCAACGTTCCTATCCGGACCCCTTTTCTTCTTGTATATCCACTTACACCCTACTGGTTTAATCTCTTCATGAAGGTCTACAAGTTTCCAGACTTTGTTGACGTACATCGAGTGCATTTCAACTTTCATGGCGTCAAGCCAAAGGTTTGACTCAGAACCAGTCATTGCATGGCTGTAGGAAACAGGGTCATCCATGTAAGAGACGGCTACGAGAGTATCCCCGTAAGACATGTACCAATCAGGCTTTTGAGAAACCCTCTCACTACGTCGAAGTACTACTTGACGAAATTCTGATGAGTTTTGTTGTGTTTCAGTTGGGGTAAGAACAGTTCTTACAGATGTGGTAGAAGCTTCCTCACCCAACTTTTCTTCAAGCACAATTTTGCTTCTAGGTTTTACATCTTTCATAAAGTCCTCCTCAAGGAAACGAGCGTTCGTGCTAACGAATGTTTTGTCATCCTCTGGACTATAGAATGTGAAACGTTTGGTCTGAAAAATTTAAAACGGTCTGAAAAATCCCCCCAAAATTTTTTCACTGTGTAATTTCATATTCGGTGCGATGCCTGGTGCGACATGTCGCACCAAATAAACTTAGGGTATTATAAATACCCGGACCCTCTTCTTCCTCCGCCCGTGAACCACTCTTCTCTCTCTCTCTCTCTGTAACTCCCCGTCTCTCTGCAACTCTTTCTCTGGCGAGCTCGACCTCGGCCCATGAACCACGCCGTGAACCACCCCTCGGCCCGCCCCTCGCCATAGTCGCACCTGAAAGTTTCAACATATTTTCAGGTGCGACTAGTCGCATTGGATTGTCAAAATCAAAAGACAATTTGAGCGAATTTTTTCGGCTTCTGATTGACTATCAGATGCGACTAGTCGCACCTGAAAGTTATTTAGATGCGACTTTTAGATGCGACTAGTCGCATCTGATAGTCTTGCGCATCAGAAAATCAATTTTGTAGTAGTGTGCATGCACTTTTGTAGTAAACACATACGAAAGAATCTTTCGCTGGGGAAGCAACGGTGCTTAGGAAATATATGCATCAAGAAAGGTATAATAGAATAATTGAACTTTCTCGATGCGGGTTGAACCTGGAAGATTTTGATCACGAACTGACTATATCAGTGGACGCTCTTACGTTGAGTAAAATATAATTCTAGTAATTAGAAGAGTGCAGTCCTGGATTATTTTGTGGAGTGTCCCCAAAGATTGACGAATCGATTGAAAAAGAGAAATGGATGTTTCGTCTTTTTAATCGGATTTGTATGAGCTTCTTTTACTAGGTCCATAGTCCCCGATTCGGCTCTAATAAGATGGATAAGAACTCTCTAGTAATAATGAAAATTATTATTGCAATCTCACAGCTGTAAAAGGTATTAGCATCATTCATTTAGAAATTAGTTTGTTTGCTGTATTAACTATTTATTGTGGGATTAATTATTTATTATTGGACCAAGTAAATAATTAATTGAATTTTAAGTTGGGCCTTATGGACACTGTAAAATTCAAAAATTCCTTGGCCCATGACCTTATGGTAGGCGCATATTTTAGGGTTTAAATACCAAATATTCTCTCTTGAATTAGTTGCTAGATTTATGGAAAAGAAATCATGTAACTAAATAAATAAGAGAGAGAATAATAATGGTTGAGATATTCTCTCTCAATTAAATAAGGAAATAAGATATTGTCATTTATTCTCTCTGATGAATATATTCCTAATATCTATGATAATAATAATGGTAGAGATATTTTCTCAATTAAATAAGGAAATAAGATTGTCCTCATTATTCTCAAATATCTAGATTCCTTAAATATATGAGAAAAATAAGAAAATATAATATCCTAGATTCTGATACGATAGATGAGAGAAAAAGTAGGATTTGTAGTCAAGATCCAATGGTTCATGCTTAACTACAAAATAGGAAAGAATATAGGAGAATAAGGAAACCTTAATGGCTTCCTAAAATATCTCCATTATACTACTATAAATAAGGCTCAAGGAGAACACAAAAGACAGACAAGAAAACTAAAAAATTCCCCTATCAGAGCATTATTGTGGCCGAATTCTTTTGCTCTCCCTCTCCCTCGAAATTTTGTGATTCGAATCCCATAAACACGATACGAGTGGAATCTCTATATCAAGTCGTAGTGAGATAACGAGTAAGCCCACACTTTCTTCTTATTCTCGTTTTGGAAGATTACAGTATCATCTCTAGAGATCCTAATGACGAGAGTCCTGTCGTTGTTCCCAAAGATTAAAAGCTTGAAGATCGAGTTATTGGAGCTCAGAACATGATCTTGAAGAACTCGATTGAAGGAGTCATTACCAAACACATACGTAATCTGAAAACTCGTTTATTAATCGGTTGGTTGAATCGCTATCTAGTTCATTCTATTCAAATATGCAAATCTAGATCTTGTTTTATAAACGTATAAATAATTAGCATGTTAGCGTAGTTATTTATTTTCCCCACGGTAATAGCGATGTATAATTCTCAACATCATCATCCTCTGAGACTCTAGCCGTCTCTTCAACAACCTCCTTGGCCTTCCTCTTCTTGGTCTTCTTGGAAAGACCTCATTCTTCAGTGGCCTTCTCAGGATGAGCAGGATGTTGTTCAACCCTCTTCTTCGGCCTTCCAATCTTTTTCTTCAAATTTTTCATCATCTTCCCCAATGTAGGTTCATTTGCTTCCACAGGTCCAGGAACAAGATTTTCCTCTCCCTGAGAAGCAAGGACCTCGACAACCTCTTCACCGAATCCTACTCCTTGGGTAGGGCAAGAAGGTGGTGGTGACAGCTCGACATTAATTTCTTGATCCGCAACCTCGGCGATGAGAGAAAGATGAGTGGGTGCCGTGGCTGTAGGAGCTTGGGACTCAGCAGGAACAGAAGCTTGAATCGATCCTCCACTATTTTTGCAGGATTCGGAGAGTAAAAACCTCGAAACAATTTCCTCGGAGAGAAGAGGGTTAGGGTTTTGGATGAATAAACTCTTGAACATGTGAGCAAAAAAAAAAAGGAAATAAAAATTTTATTTAATCAATTACTTCCCTGGGAATTCCTGTCGGTTACAAACCACTCTTCCCATGTTTTCCACGTGTGCCACTAAAAGACCCATTTCAAATCAAAATCAAGTTACCATTTTCTCGAGAAAAAAATAGGAGTAACTAAAGCCTTCAACCAGAATGCACGCTGTTACTCCCACTTAATTCCACGTCAACACATAAACTTGGTCAAATAAATCTTGGTTGACAGATAGGATCAAGAGAAAATTAATTCTCAACAACACAAAGACCCAAGGGGGATCTAAGTATCTCAAAATGCACGTAATCAAGGGGCTTGATGAAAATGTCTTCAAGTTTTTTATCAGTAGGCACGTGCTTCAACTCAATCACATTCTTGTCAACCAACTCTCATAAGAAATGGTGCCTGATATATATATGTTCTTCGTCATAGAGTTTTGCATAGGATTCTTCGAAATACTTATGGTGCTCATGTTGTCGCAATATAATGGCATAACATCTTGTTGAACACCATACTCGCACAACATCTGTTTCATCCAGATCATTTGTGCACAACTACTCCCTGCAGCTATGTACTCTGCCTCAGATGCAGTTAATGAAATGACGTGTTGTTTCTTGACGAACCATGACACCGAATTGTTCCCCAAAAAGAAACAAGCTCCAGATGTGCTCTTCATATCTTCAGCACTGCCCGCCCAATCAGCGTCAGAATAACCTACAATACAAGAACTAGTGTCATTGGTATACCAGATACTATAATCAATTGTGCTGCACACATACTTGATTATTCTCTTGACAGAAGATAGATGACTTTCTTTAGGATTTGCTTGATATCTTGCACAAACTCCAACAACATAAGCAATATTCGGTCTTCTTGCAGTCAAATACAATAGTCTCCCAATCATAACTCTATATAGGGTTTGATCAACTGACACCCTATCTTCATGCTTAGTGACTTTGATGTGAGTGGCCGCTACAGTACTCTTGTGTGAAGATTTGTCCAGCTCGAACTTCTTTGAAGAGATGAAGATTCCCTCTGATTTTTTCTTGACTTGAAGCTCAAGAAAATAGGACAGTTCATCCACCATGCTCATCTTAAATTCCTTTTGTATTTGTTCAACCAATTTCTGAGAATTGGAACCAAACACAATGTCGTCAACATAGATTTGAGCAATTATGAAGTCTGATCATGTGTGTTTGACAAAAAGTATTTTGTCTACTCCCCCTCGAACATAGCCATGATCGATCAAAAATGCAGTCAGCCTCTCATACCAAGCCCTTGATATCTGCTTCAAGCCATAAAGAGCCTTCTTCAGTTTGTACACATAGTCCGGCTGATGAGGATCGTCAAAGCACTTGGCTTGAGCAACATAAACTTCCTCATTGAGAAAATCATTTAGAAACGCACTATTGACATCCATTTGGTGAAGCTTGAACCTCATATGGCAAACTAGAGCAAGTAGAAGGCAAATTACTTCGAATTTGGCAACAGGGGCGACGGTTTCTTCAAAATCCACACCTCTAATTTGAGAGTACCATTGAGCAACAAGGCGGACTTTGTTTCTGGTAATGTTGTCTGTGTCTTCAGATTTGTTTTTAAAGATCCACTTTGTACCTATGACATTGACATCTGTGGGACGAGGAACCAGATCCCAGACATCATTACGTTCAAACTCACCAAGTTCTTCATGCATAGCGGTTATCCAATATTCATCACACATCATAACAGTTATCCATATTCATAAACAATTGTCTCTTTAATATTTTTGGCCTAATACAGGAAATAAAACAAGAGTGATTAATCATATCTCTATATTTGAGAACAAGATTATCTCTTATTTTTCTCCCCTTATGTGGATCACCAATAATGGATGACATAGGATGATTCTTCTTCATTATTGACGAAGGTTGAAGAATATAAGTGCTTGGAGCTTTAGTAGAGATTTGCTTCTCATTCAAGTCTTGAACAGATTTATCATCAGATGAGTAAGGAAATTTATCTTGAAGAGTTGCAGAAGTCTCTGTTTGAACAACTTCTTGAACATCTGAAGGGATGTCAAAATCATCTTCATCTGGAGTTTTGTGGTCTTCTACATCTTTGATAGTCACATTGATAGACTCCATTACAGAGTGAGTGCGATTGTTAAAGATTGTATAAGCACGGCTAGTCATGGAATGCCCAAGAAAGATTCCATCATCACTTTTGGGATCGAGCTTCTGCCTCTACTCCCTGTCGTTGAGGATGTAACACACACTTCTAAAGACATGGAAGTATTTGATTGTGGGCTTCTTGCCTTTCCACAACTCATAATAGGTCTTCTCAGTACCTTGAGAATCGCATTCAGAGAAGGATCTGTTCTCAAATTCCCTGCCATGGTCACTTCGAACAAAGGATATGTCAGTTCCTTTTTCTCTTTGAAGTCTGGTACACAATGTGATGAAAGCCTTTACTACATCTGATTTTTCTCTGAGAAAATCCTAGGAATATCATGATAATCATCTACGCAGACAAAGACATACTTCTTACCACCGATGCTTTCCACTTGAAATGGTCCCACTAAGTCCATGTACAGGAGCTCAAGAGGTCTGGTAGTGTTGATTTGAGAAATACTTTTGTGAGCATTCTTAGTTTGTTTCCCAATCTGAAAATCTCCATAAACAATACTAAGGTCTCCTTTGAGTTCAGAGATTTCTAACAAGTCCACCAATAGTGATTTTCTTCATAGTCCAATTCAGATGCTTCAATCTTCTGTGCCATAAACCCATCTTATCGGATTTGCTGACCATACATCTTGTGCGAGAATTTGTTCCACCTTCTCCTCGAAGATAACAATTGTTAGACGATCTCATTCCTGTCATAACACATAGGTCTTTCTTGTAAAATGCATGACATCCTTCACTGGTGAATTCCACATGATGATATTTGTCGCACAATTGACTGATGCTCAACAAGTTAGCTTTCAATCCATCAACATGAAGTACATCTTCTAGCTGAGGTACTCCTTTTAGATTAAGGATTCCCTTACCAACAACTTCACCTTTCCCACCATCTCCGAAAGTCACAGGCTGAATCCTGCTGTTCTTCATCTGTGTGAGAGATTTTTTTGTCACCAGTCATATATGACAAAAACACCCGATGTCAAAATACCAGCTTTCTTCTTCAACATGGCAAGTAGAGTTTAGGCCACAAAACAAACATTCTGCTTGATTCTCCACTCTTGACGGATATGAGCATGATGTTTGATGGACGAAGGCTTTTCCATTCTGTTCATTCTGAGGTCAGCAAGATACCTGAAACATCTGCGTTTGATGTGACCATCACGATTGCAGTAGCGACAGATCCACATCTTCTTGCGTCTGGAGTTGGTATGAGTGGCAAGTACAGAAACTTGGTTGAACAACTTCATAGAACCATGATCAAACAATTTTCCATTGGCCTTGACGAACTTGGTGGTAGTTTGAGAAGTACCTCATTGAAGCCAATTCCTTTTATATTTCCACTTCTTCTCGGAGTAGCCAGGATGGAGTCCAGATCACTAGAGCCCGAATTAAGCATCTTCATGTTCTTCTTTAGTTGGTTCAACTCTAAGTGAGCCTTCTGTTTTCCTTTCACTTGTTATTTCAAGTCTATGACAGCAATATTCAACACCTCATTCTCATTAGAGAGCTCAAGACTCCTCTTCTCTATATCACTCTTCTCAAGTTTCAAACTAGTGATGTTCTGGTTCAACATCATGTTATGTTCAATCACAGCAAACCACTTCTCATTCAGCAGATAGTAATTCTTAACAATATCTTCCTCAGTGACTTCAGCATTGTTGTAACTGCTCCACTTATCAGGATGATGTTCAACCAATTGCTTGCTCGAACTGTTCTTAGCCTTCTCATCAGTAACACCATTGAAGGCCATGTGATTGACTTCTTCATCTGCTTTGCTGGACTCAAAATCGTTGTCACTCCAGCTAGCCACATAAGACTTGTTATTCTTCTTCAAGGTGTTGGCACACTCAGCAACAATATGGCCAAATCCCTCACACTCTCAACATTGAATTCTGTTAGGCTTATAACCTTTGTTGTTGTTGCTTCCTTCACCTAACCGGTTCGTCTTCTGGAAGTTCCTTTCTCTTCTGTTCTTAGCATTCGATGAATATTGTTGCCCTTGATCATCTTTCATTCGATTCATCTTTCTCATAAACCTTCCAAAGTTCTTGGCAAGGTATGCAATCTGTTCAGTGAAATCTTTCTCATCATCAGAGACAACTTTAGCTTTCAAAGAAATTCCTTTAGTCTTCTTCTCAGACTCCTTCTCTTTCTCCTTAAGGTTTATCTCATAGGTTCTGAGAGATCCTAAGGTTGTGTTTGGTTCTCAACTCAAAAGAGTTTTTGACTTTTTGAGATAAAAAAATTGGAAACAAAAAAAGGAAAGTTGCGTTTGGTTGTGTTTTCGGAAAAAAATTTTAAAAATTTTGAAGTTATTTTGTAAAAGAGTAAAGAAAACTGAAAACAAATAAAAGGTGTTTTTGGAAAAAAAAAAAAATTTATCTTCTCTCCTCCTTCTCCTCACCCGCGCGCAAGACTTGAAAAAAAAAAATCCGGCCATCTTCTTCAATCACCACCGAGCCTCACCATCGCCGCCAAATAGTTTTCATTTTTTTCATTTTTTCAAAAGGTGTACCAAATAGTTTTCATTTTTTTTCATTTTTTCAAAAACAAAAATGAAAACTGTACCAAACAGTTTTTTCAATTTCTCAAAAACAAAAATGAAAACTGTACCAAACAGCTTTTTGAAAACAACTGCAAAATAATTTTCAGTACAACTACAAAAATTAGAAAATAGAAAACAAAAACTTTTTTAGTTAACTACCAAACAAAACGTAAGAGTTCATCAAGCTTCATCTTCTTCAACTCAAGGTTTTCTTCCACAGCCAGAACCTTCATAGCGAATCTCTCGGGAAGAGTTCTAAGCACCTTACTCACAAGTTTGGCATTGTCTATTTGCTCACCCAAAGAAAAAGAGTCATTGGAGATATCATAGATTCTAGCACTGTACTCAAAGATTGTCTCCTCATCTTTCATGACAATATTCTCAAAAAGAGTAGTGAACAAAACGTAAGAGTTCATCAAGCTTCATCTTCTTCAACTCAAGGTTTTCTTCCACAGCCAGAACCTTCATAGCGAATCTCTCGGGAAGAGTTCTAAGCACCTTACTCACAAGTTTGGCATTGTCTATTTGCTCACCCAAAGAAAAAGAGTCATTGGAGATATCATAGATTCTAGCACTGTACTCAAAGATTGTCTCCTCATCTTTCATGACAATATTCTCAAAAAGAGTAGTGAGTTGACGAAGACGCTATTCTCTAACCTTTTGAGTACCTTCAAAAGCAACAATCGGAATATCCCATGCCACTTTAGCAATCTCGCAGTTTGAGATCGGCTTAAAGACATTCTCATCAACAATAGAGAATATAGCATTCATGGCTTTAGAGTTTCCATTGGCAGCTTTGTGATGTGCATTTGACCACTTGTCGACAGAAAAATCCACAGTAGTTCCTTCAACTTCAACAGTAGGAGCCTTCCACCCATTTACAACAGTCTGCCAAGCACTTTCATCAATAGCTTTAAGAAACGCCTTCATCCGAGCTTTCCAGTAGGCATGATTGGATCCTTCCAACAGAGGTGATCGACCAATTTTACGTCCTTCTTTTGGTTCATCTAAACACAGGGCACATGCTAGTAATTATCCCAGATAGCACTCAGCAAGATAGAGTGACTTGCTCTGATACTAATTGAAATTACTGAATGTGGTTAAGATGGTTGTTCAAGATTTAGGTTGACCAAGTTATTGAACAACTGATTGTTTTAAGCAAATTGATCAATGTGATAAACAAGCAAACAATCAAACAGAAAGCAATATAGAACACAAGACAAATGGTAACCCTATTCAGTATGAACAACCTACTCAGGGGAGCTGATACATCCAGGTAAAAGCAATCCACTATAATCAATCAACCAAGGTTATAGGAAAATTAAGTTTGACAAAGCTCCCCTTCGCAAACACCTCTCTCCTTTGGTTAATATCTCCAATGGAAATGGATCCAAGCTCCGCTCGGATCTAGAGACTCCCTCTCTATGCTTTACCTAATCTTATCTGGAAGATCAATAGCACGTCAATGCAACACACGATCTCACACTTAATACGACGGTACAAAAGGTGTGAGTTGTTCTAGGCTTGCCGTCGATGAAGATCTCTGTACAAGTAGAGAGACAAGCAAAAAACTATGACGCCATGTATATCCAAACAAAGATCCAAAACCAACAACCTTAAATATAAACCCCTAGTTGAGATATATCTATATATATGTGTATATATATATGGTTTGGTTTTGAATCCTACGCGGAAAGTTAAATCAATCGCATCTACCAAATCCGAGATTATAATCCTAAGAAAATCAAGTAACCAACTAAAACAGTTAATTACTGGATTCCGCGTGAGGAAAAGACGCAGCTGCCCTGAATTTAAGTTGCTTGAACAACTCGGTTACGATTTGTTTTTTCAAATAAACTATGTCATAAAGATACAACACTATCTAAACTGGATTTCAATTTAAAAAAATAAGACCAAACTAGATAATAAAAATATAGTTTTTAGACCGATCTTCTAGTTCAAAAATTAGTCTGGTTAACCGAATTTCATTTTTTTTTCTTTCACAAAAGCAAAGATGCAAAAAATAAGTGGCAAATGTGTGAAAAGAAGTCAGTATATCCTCTCCCTCTCTCAACCGATCATTACACACGATCACACAGCGACCACTATTATTGTTAATCAACCAAATAATGTTTCATCCAAACAAAGAAAAGGGTCTTCATGTATATATATATATACAAAACCAACACACCATGACTAAGAATAAATAAAGGTATAATAACAAGGTTATCTGGGAGCCGAGAGTTGATGCGAGGAGATGTAAGCAGAGGAAGTAGCTGTGTCGCTGGTCCACATCACAAACTCCTCCTTCTGCGATGTCTCGTTGAATCTGCGGCCGTAGAAGCGCAGGAAATTGAGGGAGTCGGAGAATGGCTCGGTGGTCGGAAGCACCCCCTCGAGCATGCCGACCACGGAGGCCATGGTGGGCCTCAGCGTCGGGTCTTCATGGGCGCAGCAGAGTGCTATCTTGACAGCCTTGGCAAGGTCTTCCTCGGCCACGCGGCCCTCGAGCCTGGGGTCGGCCAGCTCCGAGTACTTCCCCTGCTCGTGCATCTCCACGGCCATTTCCGGGAAGTAAACCGACCCTGTGCTGTTCCTCTTCCCTCTCACGATCTCGAGCAGAACCATCCCGTAGCTGTACACGTCGGCCTTGTCCGTTATGGACGAGTTGGCCAGCCACTCGGGCGCCAGGTACCCGCGCGTCCCTCTCATCGTCGTGAACAAGCTCGACTGCTCCGTCATCAGCTTCGAAAGCCCGAAGTCCGAGAGCTTGGCCTGCGACCCGCCTCGGTGCAGCAAGATGTTCTCCGGCTTTACGTCGCAGTGGATGATCTTGTGGTCGCACCCGTTGTGGAGGTACGCCAACCCCCGCGCCGTTCCCAGCGCGATCTCGACGCGCTCCTGCCACTCGAGGACGGGGCCGGGGCCGCCGAAGAGGGCTTTGTCGAGCGAGCCCCGGTTCATGAACTCCATCACAAGAAGCCGCTGCCTCCCCTGCGCGCAGAACCCCTTGAGCCGCACGAGGTTCACGTGGTGGATGTTCCCGATTATCGACACCTCCGTGCAAAAGTCCTTCTTCCCTCTCACCCCCACCTCGTTGATCTTCTTCACCGCGACCTCCGTCCCGTCCCGCAGCGTCCCCTTGTACACCGTCCCGAACCCCCCGCTCCCGATCTGAGCTCCGAAATCCCCGGTGGCTTCCGCGAGCTCCTCGTACCCGTACCTCACGGGCAAGCCGGGGATGGACATCGCCTCCTCATCCTCGTCCTCGGACGAGTTACGCCGCCTCAGCATAGGCGCACGGCCCCTTCTCCTCCTCACCCAAATCGTCGCAAGCAGCGCAACGCCGACCACGACAAACAGGGCGGTGATGGGCAGCATAACCAGCGCGGCCACCGAGAAAGCCTCCTCGTCCTTGTGCGGAGCGACGGTGACGACGGCCTTGATGTATGCGGATCGGTCCTTGGTGGTTCGCATGAGAGAGCCCAATTGACGGGCGACCAAATGGCAGGAGCCGGAAGGGGTGTGGTGGAAGACCGCGAGGCACGAGCAGTTGCGGGAGCACAGATCCTGGCAGGCGGAGAGGTCGAGGGACTCCCTCGCGGCGGTCGTGAAATCATTCGCAAAGTAGTCGACCCCGTCCCCGAGGCTCACGTACTGAACCACGCGGGGATCGCAAGTGGAAGCCGACGGCAAAGAGAGCGAGTTATTTGCCGGGAAGCACGAGCCGTCGCCTTTCTGGACGAAGCCGGACGGGCAGAAACAGCTCGTCGTATCGCACACCTGCAGAGTCCCGCACCACATCGGGACTCGACAGCTCTCGGCCGGAGCGGAGAATATTTCTCCCCCGACGCTGATCCTGCCGTTTTCCCCGAGCTTGAGCGCGGCGAGCTGGGACGAAGAGCTTTCGAACCCCACCTTGACGACCGCAGTGGAGTTGTCGGCGGCGATCAGGAACAGCCCGGAGGCGTTGACGGACATGAACGAGACCGGGAGGTTGGAGTCTCGGTACGCGCCGGCCTCCATCGAGAGCTTCCAGTACGGCACGCCGCGCCAGAGCAGCACCGCGTCGCGCCGGGTCAGCTCGAGGCGGTACTCGGCCTTGGGCGGGGCGAGGGACTTGCCGACGTGGAGGAGCTGGCCGGGGATGAGGGTGTCGGTGGGGTGGTCGAAGCTCCGCCACAAGACCAGGCCGTCGGCGTCGACCAGGCGGAGGTCGCCGGAGTCGAGAAGGATCATGGCGGAGACGGGGGACTTGAGAGCCGGAGTGGACCAGATGCTGCGGGGGAGGGAGAGGCCGGCGGGGGTGAGAGAGAGGACGTCGGAGGAGGAGAGTGGCTGGGAAGGGTTCGCCGACCACACCACCGCGTTGGAGGCCACGTGTTTAACGGAGAAGTAGTACAAGGTTGGGTCCTGACCTATCAGGTTGTGGATGGCGGCTTTGAAGCTCGCGTTCTGGGATATCAGGAAGTCGCCGGCCTGGTCGATGAACTCGAAGTTCGACGCCGTGAAGTTGGGCTGGATTGGCTTCCTGATCACCGGCCCTGAAGAAACCAGAGCTGGAGTAACAAGGAGGAGGACCACGTAGAGATGAGATACAGACAAAGACATTTTGTGGGTTTGACTTCTTCGTCCATCCATGCCTTGACATATCGGCGATTAGTATTAGTGGTTGTCTTGTGTGATAAATGCATTGACTCTCTTGCGTATCAACGCACCCCATGCTATGTCTGTTTTCAAACTTTGACTTCTTTTCGATATTATATATATTTATACAAGAAAATAAATGGAAAATTGGACTACTTCTTATAGTTAATTGTTTTCGGACTCGCCATAGGTGACTTTGCTTTATTACGTTGGGGAGCGAATCACGTGCTAAATAGTCGAATGTTCAATCGTCCACAGATAACAGCCTATTTCAAATAGAAGGAAAAAGATACAAAATAGCGATTTGAAATTTATTGATTAACAAAATAGTAAAAGTTTCAACTTTCCAGTAAGGTAATCAAACTTACGTTTTCAAAATAATTTGATAGTCAAAATTAAATTTTTTGACGATTATTATAAATAGTTTATCACTTAAAAAAAAAATTAATCTTGAGTTCAATTTTTTTTTTTAAATCAACTTATTGACATTTTAGATATTTCACTAAATTAAGACAAATATTGATTATTTTGCAAATTCTTAACTTTAAATTGATTATTTAGTTATATCACCTATTAAATAATATATTTTTTTTAATAATACAACATCAGATCATATTTCAAATTGTAATGTATTTAAAATTTGAAATTTGAATGTAGATCTAGAAGTGACAAAAGTCAACGCAAAGAGTCATTCACTGTATCTGCGACTGCCTGTACAATTATTTATTTATTTTTTTAAAAGAAACCGGTACTCAATAAAGTGTCCCTATCATCAACCTACTGCCAGCCAAGTAGTTGGCCATTACGCTTGATTATATTGATGACCGTATGACTATGGTGGACAGGAGTCACGGGAACTTTTAAAAGAGTGCAATACAGTGGTCGTATAAACTCATAAATAATAATAATCAGGAATTCTAGGCTATTGACGTTTGTGGTACAATCGTGATATTGTAAGAATTAGGGATTCTAGGCTATTGACGTTTCTCCAATTGATAGTTTACGAAAAATTAGAACTGTCCACACAAGATTACAAATGGTGACTGAACCAAAATAAAGATTTGGGTATTTGAGTAGTCAAATGGTGTCGGTCTTTACTTAAATTTAGAAGGTAAACTCTTTGTATTACGAATCACTCTCCAGATATCCGATTTGGTTATTTTTATCATTGGCGAGGTTGCTTCTGTTGCAAGTTGATCTAATCATCATAGTCATCAATTGGACGTTTCAGATTTGATGAACAACAGAAAATCCGTTAAAGCTGCAAATGACCGTTTGATCTTAGGTGGCCAGCTATATGTCTAAATTATTTTAAGTAATTGTGTGATGTAATTTTCTTATTCAGCTAGTTCACAACACATATAATTAAGAGTGTTAATGATAACCGACAAATCAAACAACTCGATCATCTAAATCAAATCGCACTCTTTTCTAACCCGCTTCATTACAACCCGATCATCCAAACCAAATCGCACTCTTTTTTAACCCGCCTCATTACAACCCGAAAAAGTTTGAGTTGAAACCAACCCAACCTGCAAGTGTTTCGGGTTGGTTTGATTTTTTATAGTCATGAGATTGTGTTGAATTAAACCAACCCGATCCTGTTAAAGTAAAAACTTTTTCTCTAGAAAAAATGAAAAATGTTATCAAGGTAAAATAAAAAAATACACCATATGTTTTATGGGTTTTAAAATGAAAATATAAATGCAATTTTAAATTAGTTAATTATTTTGTAGATGTATCTCTATGCTCACGACAACTGACAAATAGATAATACAAGTAGACTCGATATGATCATAAAGACTTACTTATATTAGTTTCTACAACTTTTTTTTTATTACTTTACAGCTTTTTCATTAGGTATAGATTTTATGAAGTATGAAATTTGATATGAGACATGAATGATTTATTCTTAGTAGTAGTTGCATGAGTTTTTATGAATTTGATTCAAAGATTCTACTTTGTATCTTTGTTGTGCCAAATTAACCTGAACAAACTGACTTAAGTCACCCCAAATAAATCAAACCAAACCAACCCGATTAATATCGGTTCGGGTTGGTTTGATTCCAATACCATAAACGGTTTGGGTTGGGTTATAAAAATGAGAAACCGAAAATTTCGGGCCGGGTTCATGGAATGTACAAACCCGAATAACCCAACCCGATGTACAGGAGAGAATCTGACATAAAAAAACTTGAGAGAAAACGTGGTAGAAAGAGAAATCGTGAGGGATCGGTTCTTGAAGGAGATTTGTAAATGGAGGATTGTTGAGTCTAGTCTCATTGATAGTGAAAGAGGGCTCAAGTGGCGGCTGGAGTAGGTTATCCAATTTATAAAATGTTGCTTCACGTCCTGTATGAAATTATTCATCATGCTGCAAAATAAGCACGCAACTTATTTAGACTACTTTGAGAACTCTTTAAACTATTAAAATGATGTGCATTTACATCAGTACCATATTTCGTATCAAAGCCGATTCTCTTATCTTTCTATTTATCTCTTTAATTCAACGAAATGAACAGGTCAATCTTTGTATTGAAGAAGCTAGTTCTTAAACCAGTTCCCAAATTCTTTAGAAGCTGAGTTTGTTGAACATCTCTATGTAGTTTGTTCGTGTACGATGTTGATCATATTCTCAAGTCTCAGAGTAAAGCACAGACGTTGGATCATATTAAACTAGAAGACGTTTTGGGAGTTGAACATTAGTGTTGTCTGCCCGTCGACGACCGACGCAAAGAAGTCAATACATGTCGCGGTTCGAAGAACCACCTGAAAGCGAGGTGTTGTTGGCCAGTCCGGACCAACAAGGGCAAAATCGTCACGCCACCTCCCGGCCTGCCAAGGCCCGTCCGGCCGACTCCCGGCCGGCCAAGGACCGTCACAACACCTCCCGGCCGACCAAGTCCCGTCCAGCCAACTCCCGGCCGGCCAAGGCCTGCCCGGCCGACTCCCGGCCGGTCAAGGACCATTCCAACACCTCCCGGCCGGCCAAGTCCCGTCTGGTCGACTCCTGGCCGGCCAAGGCCCATCCGGCCTACTCCCGTCCAAACAAGGACCGTCAAGACACCTCCCGACCGGCCCATGTCTCGCTCGGCCAACGGCCGGCCTATGTCTCTCCCGGCCATTGGCGGGCCCAAGTCTCGCCCTGCCATTGACCGGCCCAAGTCCCGCCCGGCCAATCGCCGGCCCAGTCTCTCCGGCCGTTGGCCGGCCCAAGTCCCGCCCGGCCAATGGCCGGCCCACTTTAACTCGGCCAAGGGGTTCCCCAAACACCCCTTAGTCGCCTATAAATACAGGGGTCCGTCCTCTTCCAAAGGTAATCCATCTTTGAGTCCTAAAACGCTGTCGAACCTCCAGGTCACTTGTTTCATTCATCTTTGTCCTCTCACCCTCTAAAACCTCTATACTCCACCTCAATCCCACTAATGTTGAGCGTCGAAGAGGTAAACAAATGCACCCCTTTTGTTTTCCCTTCGTAGTTCATGGTTTACTTATCTTTTTCAAGTGTGCCGGCGAACTCAAGGACCATTGACAGCTAAGGGAAGACTCGAGATATCGAGTCCGACACTCTCAAGCCAAAGCGAGACCACTTGGTCCGGCCTTGGGTCTAACCGCTTGAGGCTTCTAAATCGTTGTCCGAAAACGAGCGACAACATTTTTGCGCTAGAATGAGGGGATTTCCCGACCTTGGCGACACATTCCCTCTAGTATTCTTCTTCTACCTTGGACGACAAAACTCTCGATAGATGAGTCAATTGCCTGTCACCTACGCGGCCGACTGAGCGACTAGCTCGAGATACGTCCTGGGAAGCTTGGCACGCCAAATTGGGGATCAATGGCCTCGTGACAATGATAGCCTTCCCCTCGAGCCAACCGTCCACGAATGGGGCGGCGACGCCAATGACGCTCTCCGTGAAGACACGGCCTGAAGACTCTCTGAACTCCTCGAGCGGCCATGGGTGAATGGTGCACTCATCGTCGACCTCCTCGACTACGGCATCGAGGACCACGTCAACCATTACGAGAAAGACCCCAACTACGTGGCGAGATCAAAAACCAACGAGACTAACCTCGACCACGCTATTCACGAAAGTGAACGCGCACGCACTCCTTCAAGGGGACACCATAAGGTAACCGCATCAAGACGTCAATCGTCGAGTGAACACACACATGCGCCCTCGAGGGGACACCCTCGAGAGACCACATCAAGGCATCAAAGATCGAGTAATACTCAAGGACGCTCAATCTCAAGGTCTCGAAAGGGACGCTCCAAGCTTACCGTCTGCGTCCAAAACCCCTGGCGAGAAGATGACATCGATGGTCGCGGCGTCCATCGAGGACGTCGCTTGAATGACATACCCTTGCAAAGGGTGATAGGAACGGCCAACGGAGACTCTAGAGACCGCCTCAATTCTCGAAGGGAATCTCACGGGAGTGACTTGAGTGAAAAAATCAACACCCAACGCGAGATCGCAAGAGAAGTCATCTTGGGACACCAACCACCCAATGTTGTTAATCGAGCATCCAACAAGAAGCGCGTTGCCACACCCGTGGCCCCGGCCGTCGGCCCCGAGTCGCGAAGGAAAAGGCGCAGAAATGGTCAGGTCCCTATTGACCATCCTTCTCCGACCCCGAAGCAATCCTTCGTCCTTCTCAACAAGACACCCGACCGGATCCTGAGCTTACACAAAGAGAAGTTGGGATCTCCACCTCCAATGAAGAGGGACCCCGCAACGCGGGATAGGAGCAACCAATGTGAATATCACAAAGACCACGGACACGTGACGACCAAATGCTACCAGCTTAGGAAGCAAATTGATTCCCTGATTCGAGGCGGGAATCTCAAAGAGTTCGTCGCATGCGCTAGCAAGGTGACAACCCCGGCTGAGCGCCCGACTCATCGAAAGGAAGAAAACGTCATCACCGCTACAACCCCCATGACAGGCAACAACTCAAATACCTCAAGCATGAGAACAATGAGACGATGAGCGCGGTTCATCGACTAAAGAACAAGCTCCTAACATTTGTGGCCACGACTGACCCAGCTTTCGCCATTAAATTCACACCTGAACTTACTTGACTTTGTGATCGTTTTATTTCAAACATGTTATTTTCTTTTTCCTAAAAAGGCTAAGTGCCAAGGCAAGCTGTAACAACCTTCTCATTACAATAAAAAGTTGTTCTACCCCTTATGACGTACTATTGTATATCTCCGACACGAGAGTTTCTTGGTCTTCGTCTCGCAAACACAAGAAACTCAGGGGGCTAATGGGGAACAATACTCAATCAAAACCTCAAAAATCAAAATCAAAAGTAAAACGAAGTCTCAAGGGGCCGATGGTTAGGCCCGAGGTCCCGAAGAGAAACAATCTCCATACACGAGTCGACTACCTAGTCCTCGTGTCGACTCTACATGTAACTCCTCAAGTTGAGCTCACTCCTCGAGTCGAGTCTCGAGTCCACGAGTCGAATAATTAGTCCTCGTGACAACTCTACGCATAACTCCTCGAGTTGAGTTTACTCTTCGAGTCGAGTCCCAAGTCCACGAGTCGACTGATAAGTCCTTGTGTCGATTCTACACATAACTCCTCGAGTTGAGTTCACTGGTCGAGTGGAGTCCTGATCCACGAGATGACTAACTAGTCCTTGTGTCGACACTACGCGTAAGTCCTCGAGTCGAGTTCATTCCTCGAGTGGAGTCCCGATCCACAAGCCGACTAACTATTCCTCGTGTCGACCTTGCACGTAACTCCTCGAGTTGAGTTTGCTCCTCGAGTCGAGTCCTAAGTCCACGAGTCGACTAACTAGTCCTCGTGTCGACCTTGCACGTAACTCCTCGAGTCGAGTCTCAAGTCCACGAGTCGACTGACAAGTCATCGTGTCGACTCTACACATAACTCCTCGAGTCGAGTTCACTGATCGAGTGGAGTCCCGATCCACGAGATGACTAACTAGTCCTTGTGTCGACACTATGCCTAACTCCTCGAGTCGAGTTCATTCCTCGAGTGGAGTCCCGATCCATAAGCCGACTAACTAGTCCTAGTGTCGACCTTGCACGTAACTCCTCGAGTTGAGTTTGCTCCTCGAGTCGAGTCCCAAGTCCACGAGTCGATTGACAAGTCCTCGTGTCGACTCTACACATAACTCCTCGAGTGGAGTCCCGATCCACGAGCCGACTAACTAGTCCTCGTGTCGACTTTACATGTAACTCCTCGAGTCGAGTTCATTCCTCGAATCGAGTCCCGAGTCCACGAATTGGCTGACAAGTCCTCGTATCGACTCTACGCATAACTCCTCAAGTTGAGTTTACTCTTCAAGTCGAGTCTCGATTCGCGAGTCGACGGACAAGTCATCGCGTCGACTTTACGCGTAACTCCTCGAGCTGAGTTTACTCGCCAGGAAGAGTCCCAAGTCCACGAGTCGCCTACAAGTCCACGTGTCGAATATGCATGACTCCTCGAGTCGAGTCCCAAACTCGTGAGTCGACCCACAAGTCCTCGTGTTGAATACGCATAACTCCCCGAGTTGAGTCATAAGCCCATGAGTCGACTTACTAGTCCTCGTATCAAACATGCACGACTTCTTGAGTCACCAATCAACGATAGGCTCGCAAGTCTCGATGATAAATCTACATGCTCTCCTACAAGCAACAGAAAACCGTCCCTAACGACGAGCTTAAGTCGCCACTAACAGCGCACCAATATTTGTTCCACGACGCTCTCGTGAGCGGAAGAATGGGCCAATTGAGTCCCCAAACATGACACGCGCACCGTGGGGCCACGCTCACAAGGGCACAGGACTCGACCCAAGAGACTCAATTCGAAAACGCGACCATCGCACTAAGGTGCCACACTCGCCGGGGGCATCAAGTCTATACGTAACCCCGCCACTCACATGACACGCGCACCCAAGGGTGCCATGCTCATAAGGTAGTTTGGTCGCGCTCGCCGCCCGATACAGCGAGTCGTAAGCCAAGAGGCCATCAACGACACCGGGTTCTAGGCATGCGTCCGCATGGGGAGTAACCTGGTCTGCCGGCTTCCACGGGAAAAACAAGACGTGCAAATCTATTATGCCCTCATTGGTAAATCGAGAAAATAAGACACGCATTAATAAGACGTGCAAATCGATTATGCCCTCATTGGTAAATCGAGAAAATAAGACACACATTAACAAGACGTGCAAATCGATTACGCCCTCATTGGTAAATCGAAAAAATAAGACACACATTAACATGACGTGCAAATCAATTATGCCCTCATTAGTGAATCGAGAAAATAAGACGCGCTTCGACAAGACGTGTGAATCGATTACGCCTTCATTGGTAAATCAAGAAAATAAGACGCGCATCGGCAAGACGTTCGAATCGATTACGCCTTCGTTGGTAAATCAAGAAGATGATACATGCATCAACAAAATCGTGCAAATCGATTACGATAGTAACTCGAGAACGTAAGACGCGTAAAACGAAAGACAACCAAGGCCGTCCTTCGCGATGCACAAAAGCCGTCCCTCGTGATGCCCCAAAGACGTCCCTCGCAATGCACCAAAGCCGTCACTCACGATGCACTAAAGCCTCTCTATGGCGCACTCACAAACTCGAGAGCGTTCGTCCCAAGTCAGCGCGTCGGCGCAACTATTGAGTTTCCACTCGACCCACGCTCCGGAAACTCGGGGGGCTAATGTTGTCAGCCCGTCGATGACCGACAAGAGCAAAGAAGTCAATACACGTTGCGGTTCGAAGAACCACGTGGAAGCGAAGTGTTGTGGGCCAGTCCAGACCAACAAGGGCAAAACCGTAACGCCATCTCCTGGTCTGCGCCCGGTCAGTCAAGGCCCATCCGGCCGACTCCCGGCCGGTCAAGGCCCATCCGGCCGACTCCCGACCAGCCAAGGACCGTCACAACACCTCCCGACCGGCTAAGTCCTGTCCGGCCAACTCTCGGCCAGTCAAGGACCATCACAACACCTCCCGGCCGACTCCTGGCCGGCCAAGGCCCATCCGACCGACTCCCGACCACCCAAGGACCGTCACGACACCTACCGCCAGGCCAACGGCCGGCCCAAGTCCCGCCCAACCATTGGCCAGCCCAAGTCTCGCCCGGCCAATGGCCGGCTCAAGTCTCGCCCGACCAATGGCCGTCTCAAGTCTCGCCCGACCATTGGCCGGTCCAAGTCCCGCCCGGCCATTGGCCGGCCCAAGTCTCGCCCGGCCATTGGCCGGCCCAAGTCCCGCCCGGCCATTGGCTGGCCCAAGTCTCGCCCAGCCATTGGCCAGCTCAAGTCCCGCCCGGCCAATGGCCGGCCCGGTTTCTCCCGGCCATTGGCCGGCTCAAATCCTACATGGCCAATGGCCGGCCCAGTTTCTCCTGGCCATTGGCCGGCTCAAGTCCCGCCCGGCCAATGGCCGGCCCCGCCCCGCCTCTTCCGGCCGTTGGCTGGCCCAAGTCCCGCCCGGCCAATGGCCGGTCCACTTTAACTCGGCCTAGGGGTTCCCCAAACACCCCTTGGTCACCTATAAATAAAGAGGTCCGTCCTCTCCTAAAGGTAACCCATCTTTGAGTCCCGAAACGCTGTCGAACCTTCGGGTCACTCGTTTCAATCATCTTTGGCCTCTCACCCTCTAAAACCTCTATACTCCACCTCAATCTCACTAATGTTGAGCGTCGGAGAGGTAAACAGAGGCACCCCATCTATACTTCTTAGTTCATGGTTCTCTTTGGCCTTTCACCACCTCAAACCTCTATCTTTTTCATGGTTCTTAGTCCTATATCGAGTCCGACACTCTCAAAACAAAGCGAGACCACTTGGTCTTGCCTTGGGTCTAACCGCTTGAGGCTTCTAAATCGTTGTCCGAAAACGAGCGACAACAGTTAGGTCATCTTCGAGGTAGTTTAAGTGACACATAAAAATCTCTCTTTGTAGTTTATAAATAGAGGATCGTGAATAGGAGATAGATTAGAATTCTTAACATAATTACATTTTCTCATCTCTCTGAAAAACTGTCTAGAAAGGAATCTCAGATAGGAACCCTAAAATTTGGAGATTTTTGTGGAAGGTTGTAATTGTTGTCTATGGTGCCCACAATAAGAGTAGTAGTCACTATTTATGTACATTTGATGTAATAAAGTCTCACGAAGACTCTTGCTTGTAACTGCTGAATTATTAATAAAAGTTGAAACGTTCATTCATTCTTCATTGTCTGTTTGAAGCTTTATGATAAATCTTAGTCTTTAGTCGATAAATAAACCTAACAACATATGAAGAGACAAATGTAGATTTGCACGAACAAACTCTTCATGGTTTGCTTAAAACTACATATTTACAATCTAAGGATCAAAGAACTATTGATCTCAGTATGATTGTTAGGAGAATCTATGATGTCTGGTTATGAGACATTGAGAGTTAGAGACTCTATAGTTCTTCTATGTATCTTCTAAAGGTACTGAATTGACCAGTGCACTTCTAGAGACAAAATAAGAACAAACCATTTAACCTCTTCTCGAAGTCACTACATATGAATTGCATCATGCTTACCTCAATCCTGAAATGAGACATGTCATTTCATAGCTTACATATTCTCATTTGAGAAAGTCAAAGTTCTAGATTCACTATGTTATATAGACCTATTGGTAAAGTATTAAGTTATGAAGATATCATGAGTAACTTTGTGAAGCTCTCATAGATATGGAATTCATGTATAAGATTGCTGAAATACAATGTATATCACCTCATGCTTTGTTCCTCGGAATGTGAATAAATGAACTGACCAGTGTCCAAATTGAGTCATGACTCTTTTGGATGAATCAATGTGACTTGTTAGCTCCTCGTCAATACATTGTTTCTAACTTATTCACAAGCGACAAATGAGTTGAGGAAATAACAACTAGAAGAGTAAAATGGTAATTTTGTAAATCCCATCTAGCTGATGATATTCATGAAGGGTAAACATAGATAACATTCAGTGGATCCACTCATCACAATTTAGTAGAATTCTTGAGTAGAAAATAAATTCATTTGAACCGAGAAATTTTCAGTGTCAACTCTTTAGTGAAGTCAGTTGACATTAAACTAAACTTGAAAATGTTCGTAAACTTTTGAGTCCAAGTAGGATAGCTCAAGCTTTGTTCATTTGGAACCATGAGGTCACTGTCACAAGTCATATCGAGTAGGATTACTTAAACTAGAAGTTAAGTCAAAACAAGAACTGTACAAGTTTTACGAAAATTGTCTAAATGGTATTTTTGTCTTTTTGGACATAGGACGAAATGAATGTCAATAAATAAGTTTTTTAACATTGTCATATGATGACAAATGACTTAAACCTCTCGGCCATGTTAAGAATATTAGGCCTTGAGGATTAATTTCATTTCATAGAATTTTACTTGAAAATTCTTAATGGGCTTTTCTTATGTTGTCATGAACAAATGAAGAAAAATCTAGAAACCTCTTCTAGAAGGTGTTGCACGTCCAACATAGCAAGAGAGAGTTTATTTTGTGCATTAATGTATGAAGATACTTGCCAAATGAAAAAAAAAAGACAAATTTCCTCTATGAAGAAAGAATTTTGGGCGGCCAAGGCTAGGAGAAGACAAGCAAAAGAGGAAACAAATTTGCTTCTAGAAGCGTCATGTTGGACGTCCATATAGGTGAGAAAATAGGCAATATTTGCTCATGAATATGTGATATTCTATAGAAGAGGAAACTACTTTTTTGAAGGTAATCTTTCTCCTATAAATAGAGCCCCTCATTCTCATTGTTTCTCATCCCACATAATTTAGAGATTGAGAGATTCTCTCTCCAGACCTTGTGGCCGCCCAACTCTCTCTCTCTCTCTCTCTCTCTCTCTCTCTCTCTAACTCTTTTCGTTTTTGTTTTGGCACCTAGGTCCATATTTGACCTAGCATTTTGTTTTAGCTTTTCGAGTCTAAGACTTGTTTTTGAGTCGTTGTGTTTAAAAGTATCCACACACTAAATCCTTCTTACCTCGAGTGATTTATGTGATAGAAACTTTCGTGGTTACTCGAGTTCACGAAGAATGAAGAAAGACGAGCTTAGTGGGGAGACGAGCGATTCAACCAAAGGCTTCTCAACGATCAAGCTTCGATAAAGGTTACTTAACGAGTAATGCTCTTTAATAGTTTTAATTTAAATATAAACATGTGCTTGCTCTTTGTCTAGGTTAGTAAAAATCGTTTTACTTGTTTAAAGAAATTTTTTATTTTCTGCCGCTTGCTAGAAGCGTTAAATCTTTTCTTAATCCTAGATCGATTCCAACAGTAATCGGAGGTGTTGATTTGTAATCGGCAAGAAGATAGTGGATTTGAACTCGTTGCTGGACTAGATCATATCGATCAAACCAGGGTAAAATTATGTCTCTCCAATTTTTTCAAGTTATGCTTCGTTGTTTAGGTTGATTGATCAGTTACGTGTTTCGTAAGAGATCTTGTTTGGCAAATTGAACAGGAAAAATACGCTACAATTGGTATCAGAGCTATCAAGAAACATGGTTCACGAAGATAGAAATTGATCGGTTTGATGGAAATGGTGATTATGCGTTATGGCATCAACAAATTCGAGCGATCCTAGTCCAGATGAAGATCGCGAGGCGAGAAAGATTTGTCGGTGACTCTATGCATCAGAGAAATCCGGTATCCTTGAACTCGTCACAGTACGTTAATCCTTCACCTCGGCGATCATGTTTTGAGAGTGGTTTCAGAAGAAAAGACAGCGGCGGCTATCTGGTCGAAGGTGGAAGCCCTCTACATGACCAAGTTTTCATAATTTTCTCTACTTGAAGGGAAGACTCTAAGCATTCAAGATTCAAGAAGACAAGCCAATGAATGCGAGCCTAGATGAGTTCAACAAGATCATCATAGATCTTGCGAACATAGAAGTTGTCATTGAAGACGAAGATCAGGTAGAACTAATTCTAAATGCGCTTCTGAAATCTTATGCTAATCTCATCGACACAATGAAGTATGGAAGGGAATCTCCCTCCCTTGAAGAAGTTCAAGCAGCCCTGAAGTCAAAGGACTTGGAGGCAAAGCCAACGAGAAAAACTCTGGTTGAAGGTCTCAACTTCAAAGGAAAGTGGGAGAAGAAGAACAACCACACCAATTACAAAACGAGTCAAATGGGAAAGACTGAGTTGGTGACAAGCCATTTGTGTTAAAGTACTATAACTGTCTTAAAGAAGGTCACAAAAGGAAGAACTGCACAGAAAGAAATGGTACAACCATTCAAAGGGGAGAATGGCTCTAGCTGAACAGGGTCTTGGAGTTGCTGAACTTCTATATGTCTCAGATCATGCTTCTTCAAAGGAATGGATCTTAGAAAATGAATGCACATACCACATGTCTCCAAATCTAACATGGTTAGAAGATTTGTGTTTGGAAGATGGTGGAACAATTCTTCTTGGAAACAACTTGGCATGCAAGGTTCTTGGACATGGCAATATCATGATCAAGATGTATGATGGAATAGACAGAATTCTACAAAATGTGAGGTACATTCCTGACTTGAAAGGAAACTTAATTTCCTAGGCACACCTCAACAAGGTTTCTCTTTCAAATCTAAAAAGGGAAATCTTGAAGTGTCTAAAAAAAATTCAGTTGTCATTCAAGGAAGATGGAAAAATAGTATTTACTATCTCATTGGTCAAAGTGTTACTAGAAATGCCTTTCTGGTTCAAAAATTATGTAGAAAATCAAAACTTTGGCATCTTAGATTAGGCCACGTAAGTGAAAAGGCTATCCTTGAACTATCAAAGCAAGGTCTGTTTGGTACTGACAAATTAGGGATGTTAGAATTTTGTGAAGAATGTGTTCTATGTAAAGCTCATTGAACAAGCTTCAACCAAGTTGTGCACAAAACTCAAGAAAGGCTTGACTACATCCATTCAAACCTATAGGCCATACAAGAGTCAAGAGTCAACTCCCATGAAGGAAATAGATACTTCATGACCATCATTGATGACTACACAAAAAGAGCGAAAACAAAAAATGGAATCGTATTACAATGTCCTACGCTCCAACTAGGAAATAAATTTTTACCCGAAATCCATTAACCCATGTGTTACCCTACTTAAACGGGTCGGGTAATACCCGTTCAAAATGGGTTAACGAGTTATTACCCGTTAGCATTTTAGCGGGTACGGATTGGGTAACGAAAATGGTGCTCGCCCCGTAATTTATTTATTTATTTAAAAAAAAAAAACCTAGATATATAATCTGCTAAACATTGGATTACATTGTTGTTTTTATTTTTATTAAATATTAGTGTATTTAAAAAAAAAAAACAAATATTAGTGTATGAATATAATGAATATCACTTGATAGTAGTCTAGACTTTTTTTTAGTGGAATATTTAACTTATAGTGGAATTTATATATATGGTAGTCCGTAGAACTTTTTTGTTTTGATTTACAATGGTATGTAGGGCCCCGTTTGGTTTACTTTTCCAAATCCATTTTCTGTTTTCTGATTCTAAATTCTTATAAATTCAAAAAACAGATTTAGAATCATGTTTCTGTTTTCTTTGAAATTTGTTTAGAAAACAGAAAACAATGAAAAATTGTTTTCTATTTTATCTCTATACAATTGAATGGAAAACATAACCAAACAACATTTAAAATATTCTGAAACGTAATTCTAAATCTGTTTTTAAAATTTAAAAATTAGAATCAGAAAACAGAATTTAAAAACAGAAAACGAGATTAGAAAACTAAACCAAACGGCCCCTAGAATTTTGTAGATTATTTTTCAAATTCTAAATGTGGTGATTTGTCATAGATGAAGAAGAGGTTTCGTCAACTCCGAATCAAAATCATGTCATTTTTAATATTTAATTTAAGACAAACAAAAAAAAAATTTCACAGATTAACGGGTGCTCAATTTTGGCACACATCTACTCTGTTAGAAAAATTAAGTTAACGGGTACAAATTATCGAGTATTTTTTTTAGGCGGGTATGGATACCGGTATTATTGTACCCATTCCTAGCTAGGGATGGCAACGGGTACGGGTAAGACCGGGTACACCTATTCCGTTACCCGTACCCGTTATAATTTTTTACCCGTTACCCGGACCCGTTTACCCGAATTTTGAGACGGGCCGGGTAACGGGGATACCCGCCGGGTAAGCGGGTTAAAAATATTAGACCCGTTACCCGTTTACCCGGTTTAAAAAAAAGGTAGCGGGTCGGATAGACCCGCTTACCCGTTTATAAAATAAAAATCTCTCAACAATATAAAGTTTAAAAATAATAAAATTTAGGTGAAACATATTAAAGTGCTATATGAAAGATTGGTTGTAGTCTATATGAAAGAACCAACTTTTTTTTTTTATTCTTTTGTATAAAAACAATGTTTAAAATATATCATATAATTAGGTAAACATATGATTTATTATATTTTTAAATATTTAAAAGTTAACGGGTCGGGTCCCGGGTAACCGGGTACGAGATGGCTATTCCGTTACCCGTACCCGGACCCGTTAAAACCTTAACGGGTATTACCCGTTTACCCAAAAAGAACGGGTATTATCCGACCCGAATAAACCGGGTAACGGGCCGGAACGCGGGTAACGGGTCAAATTGCCATCCCTATTCCTAGCTCCGGTTGTGACAATTGTGGGTCCAGCAGGTTAATTTTCGTCTCGAACCGTCAAATTCTTACACCCCCAAAAAAGTATTACGTTGATCAGACGATAAGCCTTCAAATTCTGAGCGAATACATGTACAATATTTTTTGCTTTACCTTAATCAGAGACTATTTTAAATCCGTTCTGGTCCGCTGTAAATATATTTTTAAATGTAGCTTTCTTCGAATTACTTTCACCGCTGAACAGACGTGAAAGCATATTAATCTCTCTCTCTCATATGTTTTAGGGTTTCGATTTTTCCCGAACTGCGCTCCGATTGAACTCCATGGATTCTCTGGGGTTCAATGGCTTCGATATTCTCCTGGTTTATCGCCGATATTGCGGTAATTTCTTGTGTGTTTTGATTATACGAGCGCGTACGTTCGAAAATTCGGTGTTATATTGTTGAATAATAACGGTTTAAAGGATATATTGAAAGTCTGCTTTATTTGAAAAGGTTGTGTATACGATCAAAGTATTGGTTAATTTCTGTAATTCGGTTTCTTTTCTTCTGTACAGTTGTATATTATCTTAGTTTGAACTTTTCTGAGTTTCTTTTCAATGGGAAAGAGACGAATGAATCTTTTTTAAAGATTGTCAAAGAGTAACCGGAAACGAAACGTATATGCATATTAGATTTCGCTGTTTGGCAAAGTGGCAATGACCTGTATTTCGGTGAAGTACCGTCTTCTTTTCTGCTTAGTTTATTTGATTATTAACTGGCTAATGTTTTTGTTTCTAGTTTAGGAATATAAACTGTGTAATGTATCAATGGGTAGAATGTGAACTTTCAAAGGGGTTGGTTTAACTGGTATCAGATTTATATTTCCAGATATTATATCAGGGAATCTTGGTTTCCAAAGCCAACAAGGTTGCATCAGTAATGAGGAAATGAAAAATGCCAAATTCTCCAGGGAAGTTTTGGCTCAGTTATCACAACTGGTAGAGTTGAGTTTACCTGCAGATTCAAGGTGTTCAATTTTTTTCTTTTGACTTAAATTTGATTATATAGCTTCAAGAAAATTGATTTCAAGAGAATGATCATCACGCACCATAAACATAACTTGTCTTGCTTATAATTTATCAGCTTTTCTCTGACAGGAGATCAATATTTGATGAAATTCGCAAGCTCATGTCATTGCTTGACTTTACGGTAGCATTAACACTATGTCGCTCTTTAGCTCGATTACAATTGTCAATTTTGCTGACATGTTTTGTTTTGGGCTTTACCTGACCCTGCCTTATCCTTTGCAGGTAGATTTTTCTGAATTCTCACGCTTTTATGGATTTGTTTACTTCATTTGCCGTGAAAATGGTCAAAAGAATATCAGTGAGTTTCTGGGTCATAATTAAGATTATTGACTTGATGTATAGTATAGTCTATGTATATATCTACCTAAGTATTATAATTAAAGGTGGATTTCACTGTTCATAAGCCTCGTCCAATCAGATTTTCGCTTAGTGCTCTGCTTCTTAATTAAGCCTTGAGTTCATTTAGCCTTCAGCCAATCATTTGTCCCAAGTAATTGTTTGGTTAAATGAGACTAAGACAAATGTTAGACAAAGCCACGCGTCGTAAGGAAGTACCAAAAATTTGAGCCTGAGCGCAATAGATACCACCGCCTAAGAGAAGCCAAATGATAGACTAGAGTTTTGGTTCTCCAAAGTTAATCCCACGTCAACGGTATATTTTTCACTAAAAAAATGGTATAATAATTTTGTATAATTCCCGACTCGTCTGATTTACATTGATTTGAGTATAAAAAAGAATTTACATTGTAATTACCCCGCCGCAACGAACGGGTCTCAATTCTAGTATATATATTATATAATGTATATATTATATTATATATAATAGTATATATATCATATATATATATATTATATAATATATATATGTTATATGTATTTATATATATATATATATATATATATATATATATATTACAGTAGATAACAATGGACGTGATTGGGGAGATAATTGTGTATCATCTAATTTTTCTCTCTCGTTATTTGTAGCTGTAAAGAAGGCAGTTGGTGCGTGGAGAATAGTTTTGGCTGGACGGTTTCGATTGCTTAATCAGTGGTGTGACTTTGTTGAGGTATGACTATGTTTGCTATGCGAAGTACACAAATCCTTACGAAAGAAACTACAGATAATGCAATTATGATATGATCCCTAATGTCTTATGAAAGGCAACAAACTGATGTGAAAGTACGAAACAGAATTTTTTTTGTTAGAAGTTTTTATGCGAGTGTCTGAGTGCCAGGGTATTAATATTTTTGTGTGATTAACTGATCTTCTGGAATCCTTGTAGAAAAATCAGCGTCACAATATCTCTGAGGATAGTTGGAGGCAAGTTTTAGCTTTCAGTCGATGTGTGCACGAAAATTTGAAAGGTTATGATCCCGCAGGTACTAAATTCACTGTCCTTAAATTCATTCCAGATTGGGGCACATTTATCGGATGTTCAAATTTCATGGTTTTTAATAAAGTAGGACAGTTTATCAATGAATATTATTGTCTAAAATAAATTCTAGGATCTGTCACGATTCGAGTCAATTTCAATTAAAAGCCCAAATCCCTCATAATCAAAGAGCTTCAGCTACCCGTGGATGCCCTTTGATCTTTTCTACATTTTCATTCTTTGAGTCTTGATCGATTTGTTTTCTCTTTAATCGCAAAGTTCTTCACAGGAAAAAAAATCAAATAAAAATCAAGTATGACAATGATCTATCGTAGCTTATTTTTTTTTTAAAAGAAACAACGGGACTTTATTAATACTTTAAAACGGCATAGCCGAGTACCAATACAAGGAGTTCAAAACTGGGAAACATAAACCCGAAAAGAACGAAAATTACAGAGCACTGGGCCAATCCCTTGCCAAATCGGTCAAAGAAAAAGACTTAAACTCAGAGCAGGAAGAAAAAAGCCACAAAGCAATACAATGATTCAGAGAGTCAATTAAGCTATGGAAGTGCCAGCTCTCATCCTTGAAGATAACCTTGTTCCGAGTGTTCCAAATTCCCCATAGACCCGCCAAAATCCCAGTCTTGGCGGCTTCTGCCCTTTTCAAACTAAATCCTGGGGACTCGTATAAATTTAGCAGCGACTCTACAGAGGTAGGAAGGAAAGCGATACCCAGCTTCGAGAAGAACCACTGCCACAAGTCAGCAGCCACCACACACCTGAGAAAAAGGTGCTCGACATCTTCAGACGCACTTCGGCAAAGGGGACAGAAACTCGGCGACAGGAACTGATGAGGATTCAATCTTTGGATACGATCTGCTGTGTTTACTCTCTTGATAGCCACCAGCCATGCAAAAAACTGTACCTTATTTGGGGCAGCAGCTTTCCACACAGCGTCGTAGTAAAGAACGCGGGGCCAAGATGCAGCGGGAGATAGGTCCTCAGCCAGAGATTTTACAGAAAAAACGTCTTCGTCACCCAGCCACATACGTCTATCTTCGAGACCTTCCCAAATCTTGAAATCTTCCAAAAGACCTGTCAAACCAGCCGCTTCGCAGGATTCTCTATTCGTCAAAAATCTAGGGAAACCGAAATTCCATTCCACCTGACCAGGAGAAGAGAGAGAGGGAGACGCGAACCCATTTATGGGGGCGTTCTGTGAGGGGCAAAGTCTCGCCAAAAGAGGGAACCGATTATAAAAACCAACTGAATACCTTGATGTATCTTATAAGTAGGATAGTATTCAGACATTATATAGTTCAGTATACTGATCCAAAGTTTGGAATCAGTATTCTTTTTTTATTTTTTATTTTTTTATTTTATGCATCTTGTGTTTACAGAAGTTCTTGTCATGGTTTCAGGTGCATGGCCAGTTTTAATAGATGACTTTGTCGAGCATATGTACAGGTTAGTCAGGACATTTGTTTCTATGCTGAAATAAGTACTTAAAAGTTGTTGGAGCTCCGAGTATTGCCGAAACTAATGGGTATTCTTGCAGGATTTCTGGACCTATGGAAAATTATGATGATATGGAATCTCATCCGTGCTCATGTGATGACTCACTTCCTGGTGCATAAATGTTTACACTCATTGAGCTCAGTCCTATTTCTCAGTATATGAGTGTAATGGTATTGTTCCTTTTGTTTCAGGGTTGAAAAGCATACCGGGGTTAAAGAGGAAGTCTGTCGATGACATGGAAACTGATGATCTGGTGTCCTTAATAAACACATTTCCAAGTAGTACAAACCTTGGTCCTGGAATGAGTTTCAAGAGAAGTAAACCGATATCGTACAAACCTCCAATTGACTTGATGAAAACCAGAAGGCACAGTTACAACTCAAATTGCGTTCAGTTGAATTCTTCTTCCAAGTCTCAATGTGCAATTGAGGGTTGTCTTTCTGAGGGTCTTGCGGGTATCTTTCCTTCGCGGTCTTGTTTGCAGTTCAAGCGAGAGACGCTCATTCCATTTGGACAAAGTTACGAGCCCCTCTAGCGATGAGATAAATCTTACCTAGAGAGGGATATAAATGCTAAAGATTCATGTACTGTTTTTTTTTTTCCATTCAAATTGTTGAATAATATAATTTCTATATCATTATATATATATAAAAAAAAGAATTAAATAATATCCTGCTGTGCTTTGTTCTTTTTTTTTTTCTGTTGTACTTCCATGGTTTGTAAACATAAGTAATTCGGTAATGGCGTGAATGATTTATGCTGGAGGAGAAATTTGCTAACTGGCAACGAAATTCATTTAGAGTAATCATAAAAAGAAAATGTTATACAAACGCTAGCTGATACAAGTTCATCGATAGTTATAAAGAGTATGAGTTCGAGTCGAATTGGAGAAATTGCAAAGCAAAACATGAAAGCTACTCCCAATTCTCGTTGAGGGGCATGTTTTCATTACATGGCTTTTTTGTTATTTTATTTTTCAATAATTCAAACCCATCTTGTTTCAGGTAGGAATGATAATTTTACCCACAAGATCCCCGAGACTCTACCCGACATAGGTAGAGTTTTACCCATGTAAATAGATTTTGGGTAGTATATCCATTAAAAATTATAAGGGCATGGTTAAGCAACCCATTTAAAATTACAATTATAGTTATAAGTTTTAAATATAATAAAACATATAAATGGGAGGTATTCTTCGTCTTTTCATCTATCGTGTTGGCATTGCCATTGATTACGTTTTATTTAGTCTTAATATGGAGCTTAATTTTGATATTTTCTAACAAATTTTGGCGGACTTGTGAATTTCAAGTATTTTATCTTAAGTTCATTTTTTTTCTTCCACAATACATATAAAATGGGTAAGGAAATTTATTCATGAGTATAGGGTTCACCCGTACTTATTTCCTTTAAAAAATAAATAAGTATGCGTATATTTTTCGAGGGTAGGATTTGATTTTGTCGGACCATACCTTAGCTTTACTCATTGCAAATCTTTCCTATATTCAAAAGTATTTGAGCTCAATCTTATGTATAGTTTACGAAGCAATAATAAAACCACTTTTTCTGATTATTTTTGCATTTATATTAGTGCTACTCGTATATCTTTTTTTATATTCGAAGTGATTTTGTCTTCATAGCTAAAATTTGAGTCCCATTATTAACAAGTCTGACTTAGAATTTGTAGCACAAATCCTGTGATTGCAAAAAGCGCATTTAAAGATTTGAACATAACACTAAATATGTTGTTTTTATTTTTATTTATTATTTTAAACTATAAGCACCAAGCATGTTACATGTAGTAATTCACACTATTTAAGGGAAAAAATGGTCTCCTCAAAACCTTTCTGTCTCCGAACCGGTGCAGCAGAAAAGAAAGAGTACCCCCATGCATCTCATATAATAACAACTTTCTCCTCGAAAACATCCTGCACAAGGAACTGGACATCCCTCGGTACACAAAAACCATCTCCTAAAAATCGTCTTGCCCATTGGCATAGACGGTGAGCTCCCAGAAATTGGCCCCGGGAGACCCAACTCAAATTACAAAACTCGAACTTAACAATCAGAGAAATAATAAGCTCATAAGTGGGAGTAGAAGGGCCAATTTGGACACACTTCCCAAGTGCATCCATAATTACCTTATTATCTTCCTCTACAAAAATCCTCCGGTCGTTGCGAAGCTTAGCTAGCTGGACCGCCATGAGCACCCCCACATGCTTTGCCACGATAGCCATCCTCGCCCTCACCCTGCTCCCCCACATCCAAAACACCTTGGAGTCGGAGTCTCGTGCAATAATCCCTACCGTAACCACGCCATCAGCGAATGTCGCATTCGTATTGAGCTTGATGACATTGTGCCTCGGCCTGATCCATCTGAGAAGCCTCGTCGCCGTTATCATGCTATATCTGAGTGCCTTGAGAAGTTGTCACTACTTGCCCCCTGGATCTCCGAGACGAGGATAAACACCTGAGCCTTCAGTCTATCCAACGACGTATTCTTTGCCCGAAACACGCGATTGTTCTTTTGGGGCCAAACAATTTTCATAATTGCGATTGCTCATCCGACCCAAGCCTCTTTCTCACCTCTCTGTTACACGCTATTAGGGCTTCCAGAATCTCAAGATCAGATCTCGTCGCCGATGTGACCCACTGTTTTCCAACTTTCAAATCAAACCACAATGCTTTGGCTACATTGTACAAGAATAACAAATGCCAGAGCGTTTCCTCCTCCCCACCATAGATCCATCACGATTTATCAATGTTCGGGACGCATATTGCCATTCTGATCGCAGTCGGAAAACTCATTCTCCCCACTCTCCACAGAAAGAGCCAGAGTCGTTCGTGAACCCAAATAGACCACACTTCCTTCCACATGGTCGAATTAGGATCAAAAGAAGCTCCGCTAAGCTCATTATATGCCTATTTAACATTGAATATCCCATTCTCAGCTTTAGTCCACACCTATTGATCGTCTTTATTCCTCGAAAAAGTGAGGGTTCCCACAATTTCATGGGCGAAAGCTCCGACCCGCACACCACCGTGTGACTTTATCCCTATCTCATTGCCTCGTATCATTACGAAATAGGAGAGCAACTTTCGCGTTAGGATCGACTCTAGAGTTAGGCCTCTAGCTCGGGCATGCCCGTTTCTTGGAGTTCGCATGTGCTGCAGAATTTCACTCGGTAGAGGGGGAGTTTGACTTGGATTTCAATCTCTTTAGGATCCGGAGTAATTTCGAATTCTGCTAAACCCAAGCGAACACCCGGTGGGAGATTCCTTCCCGGCCTACTACTTTAGCCATCGTTCAGATACGGTCCTGCTGAAGGGATTCTACTCGCATCCATGCGAGATTCCAGTGTGTTGTACTTCGACGAGATTGCTGAGACCTCACACATTACGGTTTAATAAGAGAGATCCAGATGGGCAGCCCTCTCCATGAGAGCTTCTAAGATGGATTTCAACTCGGGGATCATTTTCAAGCCAGATGCAGGGGTCGAAGGTGGTGGGGATGCCATAAGGGTCTAAGGAGATCGGGTGAAAATGTTTGGGAAAAAAGGGATTCAAATCTTAGAGTGAGGATACCTGATAAGATTCACACAAACAGCGCCAAATTGTTGACGTGAAAAATCAATTCAAAGCAGTCTCAACTATTCGTGTTGAAGATGGGTCGTTTTGGATTTGTAGAGATGGGTCACATAATTTCGTAACGAGATTAAATCCTATTATGAACTAACAAATTAAAAAACATGTAAGGAAGAAAAAATAGACAAAAGGTGATTCTGGATACTCGAAATGATTAACAAAAGGTTGTACGCTAAAAGACACGGGTTCAATAACACAAGATGAACATGATAGTAAAATTGACAAGACGTACGTGCGTAAATATGCTTCATGATCTTGTATTTATAGCTGCAGGAGGCGGTTGACGAGCTTCGGTCTTCTAGGGCCACGTCGTGCGTTAGATCCGGGCTATGTCGGTCTCTTGGGGGCCAGGTATCTCTTCTGATCCGGTTCGGGATGAACAGTTGAAGGATTCAAAATGCGGATGATGTGCGTTGTCCAAGTCTCCAGGGAAGCGGTTAAGAAGTTTGCTGAGCGAGCTAACCCTCGCTAAGGTGAACTCGTGAATATGGATCGAGCTGGCTTTTGCCAAAGTCAGCTCGGCCAGTTCAATCGATCTTTGGGACCTCAGCTGAGTGTATGCAGTGTCCATCTCGTGGCCTTAATGGAATAATATCATGGGTTTGGGCCGAATTGCTTCCAATTTGGGCCTAAACAATTGCGTGTAAATGGAGGACGAAGTCCAACATCAACAAATATGACTTAATTTTTTACAATGGACTTTGGGCTGAAAATTTTATGATTATCACACTATTAAACTATCATATGGCTATATCACTTTGTTAAGACCTACCGCTTATGCCACATGGTCATATATTTATTAAATAAAAAATATAGGATGATGTAACTAAATAGCCAATTTAAAGTTATGAATTTGCAAAATAGCCAAAATGTGCAATAATCTGGTCTCAAAATTTTTTTGATCCCAAGATTAATTTTTTGGAAGTTGATAAATTACTTATAATAATTGTAAAAAAAAAAAAAATTAATCTTGACTGTCAAAAATTTTTGAAAACGTAAATTTGGCTATTTTACTGAAAAGTTGAAACTTTGGCTATTTTGTTAATGAAAAAATGGCATGAAATAGCCAATTCAAACTATGGCTTTTGCAAAATAGCCATAGTTTCATTAGGTTAGGCAAAATAGCCAATTCAAAAATCCTTCCCCAAAATTCCCAAACAAAACACGGTCCTCACACAATTTCCCCAAACAGAACACGTTCGATCGTGGCTGATGAAGAGGCGGCTCCGGCGGAGCCCGATGCTACAGCGGCTGCTCTGGCGGCGGCGGAAGAGGGTGCTCCGGCGGCGGCCAAACAGGGCGGCGAGGCTGCTGTGGATGAGGGGCTGCCGTCGAATCCACTCCTGAATCCCCGTCGATCTCCTCGCCTCCGCCGCCGTGACGGAGAGTCCGACAGGAGGTAAGATCGACGGAGCGATCGGGAACATCGCGAGCGTCGAGGACGCAAGAATCGCGTTGCCGAAAAAGGAGATGTTTCGGTTCTGCTCAGATCCTCGATTTCTAGATTGTCATTAAATTTAATCATGCCTCGATTAATTTTAATCCAGCCGTCATAAACCTTACATTATGTCTTTATAGTTCGTTGCGATTAAATTTAATCCAACCTAGATTAATCTTACTTTAGCTGGTTTGCTTATAGTTGACAAATTATGACTATTTTGCAAAAGCTTAAGTTCTATTTGGTTATATAGCCGCTTGACCCTTTGTTAATCAATAAGTTTAAAATGACTATTTTACACAATTTTTTCAAAAAAATTTAGTGTAACAGACGATAAAAAAAACATAGAACAGCATTACTTGGTTCTACAAAAGTCGGAAGTAATATCCACATTCTATTTATTTATACTATATTAAAACAGTTTTACTTCCGGTCCCTATTTCCTAAAACATCCTATTTTAAATTTCATCCCATTTGCTATCGTTAGTACCATGAATCCTTTTTTATTTTTGTTCACGGTGAAACAGCTGCGCTAGTTAAAAAAATAATAAAAAAAAAGCAATATCTACACCCGAAATTTGTATTTCCTTTTCAAAGCTAGAAGTATGTTACACCTCGTTTATTACATTTCCGAGCAAAGAATGAATCACCACTGATACTTGGCAGCGACGAGAACCTCCTCGTAACTCTGCGCGGCCTTATCCCAACTGAGATCCCGAGTCATCCCTCGCCTCTGCAGCCCTTTCCAGCTCTCCTTGTACTCCCTGTAAGTGAGCAGGCAATTCCCGAGAGCGTGTATGAGCTTCCCGGTGTCGGCGCTGTCGAAGGTCCAGCCGAGCCCCGTGTCGTCGAACGGGTGGAAAGGCTCGACGGTGTCCCTGAGGCCGCCGACCCCGTGGACCACCGGGACGGTCCCGTATCTCATGGCGTACAGCTGGTTGAGCCCGCACGGCTCGAAGCGCGAGGGCATGAGAAGCACGTCCGCCCCCGCCGTTATCCTGTGGGCCGTCTTCACGGAGAATCCGACCCAGCCGCGCACCTTGTCCCGGTGCCGGCCCTCGAAGTGCCTCAGCATCTGCTCGAGGTCGGGCCGGCCCGTCCCGAGCATGACCAGCTGGACGTCCTGGTCCACCATCCAGGGGATCGCCTCCGCGATGAGGTCGACGCCCTTTTGCTGGTCGAGCCGGCCGATGAACCCCACCAGCGGGGCGTCCGCGCGGACCGGCAGCCCGAGCTCCCTCTGCAGAGCCTCCTTGCACTTGGGCTTCCCCGTCCCCACCGTCTCGAGGCCGTACTTCTCGTACCCGTCCGCGCCCGCCAGGTGGACGTCCACCTCCGGGCTCCACTCCTCCGTGTCGATCCCGTTCACGATCCCCCTCAGCTTCCAGTCGTTCTCGTTGATGATCCCGTGTAGGCCCCACCCGCCCGCGGGGGTCTTGAGCTCCCACGCGTACCCGTGGCTCACCGTCAGGATGCGGTCCGCCGTCCTCAGCCCCGCCGCAAAGATGTTGAAGTGCTCTCCGCCCACCGGGTCGTACAGTCGGAAGAGGTCCAGGTAGTGGTGTGGGAGATCCACGAACGAGAAGTCGTTCACCGGGCCCCGCCCCTGCACCCCCACGACTCTTGCTTAAAATTATTATAATAATGATTGTGATCGCGAGTGTACGTGTGTGTGTTTACCTGGTGGGCAATGTTGTGAATCACGAGCGTTGATCTGGCGTATTGCATCAGACCGTTGTCTCGGTAGTACGCCTTCAGATACACCGGTAAAAGTGCCGTGTGCCAATCGTTTGCAATGAAACCCAGGTTCCCGTCTCCGTAGCAGACCCCGCCGCACGGTATGTGCCAAGGTACCTGAGATAACAAAATAACCCGATTAGGTGAATTTATATTTTGAAGTTGAGATTGATCTACATTACGTTTCTTTTTCACTGAGATCCGGTGTTCAGCTACGTACCTCAACAGCAGCCTTGCAGAATAAGACCATGCGTCTCAAAATGTCCTGCACCATGAAACTAAAGGCCTGTGAGCCTCGGCTCACCATAAATGGAAATTAAAATAGCAGAATTTCACACCATTGAACAGTCATATGGTCCAGCTCGACTCGGGATGGAATTTATAGATTAGTGAAGTTCACCACAGTATAAGGGGGGAAATAATACATTTAACATTTACTGTAATAGAGTAAAGAGCCAAGATCCGGATATAATTTTACTGCAATACGGGCAAAAGTAGCATACATGAACAAGATAAGACCTGTCATAATGACGACCCGAGTTCCTGGGAGGATTATAATATATGGTAGTACTTAATCTCTAACTTAGGTTTGATTTCCTGTTGATGGTAACTCACACAAATTTTCTTCCAGCAGAAGTCACCAACACCCTTCGTGAAAAACAAAACAAGGAAATGTTATCTCACCACTCGGTGTCCGCCGTAAATATCGTCCTCTGCATTACGGAACATTTGATTGTCGATGAAGACAAAATCTACACCATCGATATAGGCTTGGTAGTACGCTACTTCACAATCCTGAAAAGACAATTTTAATAGAGTAAAAAACAAAAAACAAAAAGGGACGAAACATCTAAATAAGGTGTTCGATAACCAGAGTTGATGCGAAAATAATTGTATACCTCATCACCGACTTTATACCTTCTGCGAATGCCTGAATCTTGGGGCTCGGCATAGTTCCCATAACGAGGTGCCACAACCTATGAAAATAACAAAGGAACATAGATTTACACACACACACACACACACACAAAAAAATAAAAGTCATTCGCTACCGACCGTGGTTGTGTTAAAATATAGTATAAGATACTACTACATTAAGAAACATAGCGAAGCATCATTAAATTTCACGTCTCTATTCTATCTACAACAATATTTGAAAAGCTAATTCTTAATTGCTACCAATGAAGTTTAACGAAAGTAAAAAGCTAATGATCAGATACTACTGAAAATCACATTACCATAACCCTGTGCCCACGCCGAGCCAAAGCCTTCGGCAAAGCCCCAGCCACATCTCCAAGACCACCTACGACACGAGTATTCCACGTATCAATCTCCAAGACCCAGCGTGGTTATTTTTGGATTACTTTGTTCATACACACGTGTAGCAAAAATCATGTCCAGATTCACTACGCCAGAGAATACGTGGAAGAAGGAAAAAAACACTTTATACAATCTACATGGTCTTGGTTTGAGAATCACCTGTTTTAGACCACGGAGCACATTCTGCAGCCACGATAATGATGTTCATGACATTAGCACCAGCCAAAGGAGGGGGTTTTGCTTCTTCGCCCTTGAGATCAACAGCTAAATTTTGATCGTTCAAGTCTATTTTCTTCTCATCCTTACGAGTTGATACTTCAGAGGCACTCGTAAGAAAAGTTGGAAGGGAATCCGATTTAGTGCTTTTCACCTCTTGCGGCTCTTTTTTCTTAGGAAGATCATTCGCGGATTTCCTCTCGGCTCCAGAAGGAGCTCGGATAGGAAGGGGCGATTTGGAAAAAGTAGTGTTCTTTAGCTGTCTTCTGGGATCTACTTGGGACGGTGCCGTTTTCTTGGAAGGCTCTTTCTCCTGTTTGCTCTCGATAGAAGCAGCGCTAGAAGACGTTGTCGAAATAACATCGTTCCACTGTCTCGGAGGCTCGGCTTGAGGGAGATCTTTACTGTGTCCGTTTCGGTTTTCTGGCTCCTTTTCTTTAGTAGATTGTCTGGAGAGACTTGAAGGAACGCTCCCATTTCGGTCTCTGATTGCATTTGCATCGTCGGTCAGATCTGTTTCGAGAGAAGAGGCTTCTCCTTGTTCGTAAGGACCAACATCTTCCCCGGAATCAGCCGTGCTACCTTTAATGGACGAGATCAACTTTTTTCTTTCAGCGATCTGAAGATTCGAAACTTTCATGGTGTAAATTGAATAGTTGATCATAACGAAAGATGCACATAAAAAAAACCTTGTAAATGTACGTAACTACCATTTTTCTTCTTCATTAAAACTCGCTAATCGCCATAAACCCACAATAAGTATGAAACAATGGTAAGACTATACGGAATATTTATTTATTTATTATTTTTTTTTAATGTTTAGGAAATCAAACAATGTAATAAAAGCAACATTGGAGAAAGACGATATTATTCCTCATACTATTTTCTTGGAAATTACCTGTTGAAGCAAGCCTCTTTGCATAGCAAGAACCTTCTTGCTCTTGTCAATGGTAGCTTGAAGAGCGTCCTCTGATTCATCGCGACCCTCGCTTCCTTCCAAGCCTTTACCGATAGCTCTCACGGCCTCATTCACACCTCTCAAACCCTCGAACGGATTCGGCCCAAGATTCTTTCTTGGAAGATTCGCGAAGAAGGGAAATCTTGGTCTCCTGTAATAGCCATTGTTTCGGAGTAGAATCGCCGAGCTCTGGATCTTGCTCTCCGAGACGAAAGTTGGGGACCCGAAAGAAGCCATATACACAGTCGAGAGAAATGGAGAGAACCCAGTTGGGGAAATCAGGGGACGAACGAGCCCAGTTCGGACGAAGAGTAATGAGAAATTCTGGAGAGAGTTTGAGGCGAAGGAAGCTGCGTTATCATCACAGCAGAAGAGAGGGAACTTTTTTTTTCGAAGAAGAGAGGGAACTTAGAATATGAAAGCGTTGAGTAGTGCGAGTTGGCACAACGACGAGCCGAGAGAGAGAAAGAGAAGAGAGAGAGAGAGAGAGAGAGAGAGAGAAAATTGTGAATTTAAGATGTATTTCTCTTTTTTTATGGATAAGACGTAGTATTTTGTTTGAGGCTTTTGGCTCCTTGAAATAGAGGCCTAAATTATGCGCAGAAGTAGAGATGGCAATGGTAGTTCCTGCAAAACTAACCCTATAACGAAATTTTTATCATATTTGGATCTGGGCAAAATCCTAAAAATGCAGGATAATTTATGAATATTTCTTTCCTTATTTAATTTTAATTTACTAATAAAAAAATTTAAAAAATATTTAAATTAATAAATAGGTACACTAATATTTGTTTAAAATTCATAAATATAATAATAATTTCGAACAGATAAGATATGGATAGAGTACATACCATATATGTATACTCATATAATCTTTAATGAATAATACTCATATCATATCAATTACCCATTTATTTAGGTAAGACCATACTTATGGCGGATAAGATTTGGGTAAATTGTCACCCCTATACATAAGTTTGTGAATATCGATTCGAGATCGAAATTCACATTGATTTTTGAATTTTTTTTTAAATATTTTATTTTAATCTATGTTTTGAATGATTTTAGTTTCTTTTTTTTTTAAATTGTTTCGTAAAAGAAATAAAGTAATAAGTATTAAAATGAAATCAATTAACATTAATCACACTCTATCTAATTTTTTTTTTTTATATACGTTGTCAATAATTGTCGGAAAAAACTAAGAAAATGCTTTAAAATGTAAAAATAAGTGAGAGAAATATTGAAAATGACAAAGAAAATTGTAAAATAATCACCCTATAACTATTTTATATAGATTTTTTGTATGAATTTTGTATTTAGCAAAATAACCAAGGTTTCATAAGTTACTGCATTTTAATCACTTATAATGTAAAAATTCTAATATACTCTTAATTATTATAACTTTCCAAAATTTTAATCAACTGCACTTTTGGTATTAATTCATTGTTCTACAAACGAGAAGAAGAAAAAGAAGAAGAAGATGTCAAAAAATTTAATCCTGTTTTCAAAATATGTAATCCACTCTTTGATAAAGAAGAAGAAGAAGAATAAGAAGAAGATGTCAACAAATTTAATCATGCTTTCAAAAGATTCAATCCACTTTTCAATAACAAAACCCCTAAAAACCGAAAGAAGAAGAAGAAGAAGAAGAAGAAGAAGAAGAAGAAGAAGAAGAAGAAGAATGCACTAATGGTGGTGATGATGATGATCGATGACGAAACCACCTTCCGATCATCAACCGAAGTTTTGCAATCCTCTCTTCTTGCCCTCAAATTCCACGGCCTCGCTTCAATATCTGTCTACTCCTCCGTCACCGTCATTTCGCCCTCAAATTCCACGGCCTCGCTTCAATTTATGTCTCCTCCTCCGCCCCGGTCAAAGCAGCCGTCAAATTCGCCGCGACGTTAGATTATGCATTGTCCTTCGTCTTCTTGGCGATGTCGTCTCTGAAAGACGACGAGATTCCGGTCTTGCCTTCAAATCCTAGGTTTTCCTGGCAATTTCAACCCATTAAAAAAAACCTTACAACTTCAAACGCACAAAATCACACGATAATTAGAAAATTGAAGAAAGAAACGCATCATATTCATTGGCGATATTTCACAAATCTGAGCTCGTCACCGGCGATTCTATGGAGTAATCGTAATCATCATCGGCAATTATGTGGATCAATCATCACACACCGATCCATTCACCGTCTCTATCGCCGACAATTATGTGGACCAATCATCACACACCGACCCTTTCACCGTCTCCGTCACCGACCGCGAGATCGCCACCGGCAATTTTGTGGAGCGATCGTCATCCACCGCCATGAGAGACGATCTATATGTGGATCAGAGTTTTGAATGAGATCAGAATTAGGGATTGGGTTCGTCTGCAAAGTTCTATCTAGGAGGAAGATAAGTGCGGTTTTATTCGGGGTGCCTAAGGATGTGAGGGTATTTTTGGAGATTTTAAAATTTTGACTATTTTGTTTTAACTTTGAAAAGTTGGACTACTTTGTCAAGTCCAAACTTAAAAATGGCTAGATAGTTGTATCGCCAATTTATATATAGTATTAAAAATTATGGAAAACGAAGAACATAAAATAATGACTTAAAATATGAAAAATATAAGAACAAGTGAAAACAAATGAGTGATAAAATCACTTAGAACTAATCACACTATAACTGTTTTTTTTTAAATCACATTAAACTATTTATATACTGTATTAAAAACTATGGAAAATGAAGAACATAATAGAATAACAAAAATATGAAAATGTGATGAGTTAATCGAAAGTAAAAACCTCAAAAATTCTTAAAAAAAATATTTGTTCACGCAGAATTACAACGGAAAAAAAAGAGTGAATTTATATATATTTTGTTAAACATTGAATTTTACATGGGAATCACAGGCTATAATAATTCATACATTTAACCACGAAGAAGAGATATTATTAATCACCATATACTGATGTTAAAAATGTTAAAAAAAATTGATAAAGAGTGCGTGGAAGTCTGTCAACAGCTTGATGACTATTTTTCCTTACGGCTGAAAAGATTTCCTATTTTATTTAAGGGTATTGTAGTTTAATAACCAACAAATATATTCATGTTTTGAAAATAGACAAGACAACGTTTACAAACGTTTGGAAAAATAATCAAACAGCTTAAGTGACATAAGTGATAGACAATAAAAATTACTTTTATGACCTTAGCTTTTTAAATTCGTCACTTTCTCTTTGTGGTTTTTAATTCGTCATTTTCTCTCTCTTACTTCATTTCCTACATTTTTTTCCAAAAAACAAATTCAAAAATCCATATCTATCTCATATGAACTCGAAATTGAGTGGATCCAAATTCTACGGATTCGTGGCGCTGAGATCTTCAAAAATAGGTTCATTGTGTTTGATGAAAAATCATGTTTAATGCGCCATGTTTATGTGTGTTTGTAAAGACTTTTCCTAGAAATATTCAATAAATTTTCATTTATTTCCAGATGATTTCCGAAAATTTTCAGTTATTTACATATCTAAGGCAATAACGTGATTTTTCTACATCTATGACATTAAAAATTATTTTTCATCCAACATAATGGGTCTATTTTTTTAAGATATCGGCGCCACGAATCCGTGGGATTGAAATCACTCAATTTTGAGTTCATATGAGATATATATGGATTTTTGAAGTTTTGATGAAAAAAAATGTTTGAAAAAAATAGGAGAGAGAAAGTGACGAATTCAAAATCAAAAGAGAGAGACAGTGACAAATTTAAACAATTAATGTCATAAAAATAATTTTTATTAGTTATCACTTATGTCAACTATGTTGTTTGGCTAGTTTTTGAAAAATATGCAAAAGTTGGCTATATTCCAAACGTGTTGTTTGTAATGACCTAGTTAATGACAAAATTCTTTATATAAAAACTTAAAATTTCACCCGTTTTACATTTTTATTTGGAACAACTATTTTACTTGAAAAATTAAGACTATAACTACATATAATTTCCACAACCTATTAATAAAGAATGGTTCTTGCGTCCCATACCCATAATTCCAATTGTTAATCACATGGTTCTTTATATCCATACCCTACAATAATTTTGGTTCCTTTTACCCGGTACTTAAGCTAATTTAACCGGTTAGAAATTTGTGGCTCGCTCACCTCACCCAGGGTCCGTTTGAAACCCGACAAAGTGGGAGAAAGTGAAAATTGAAAAGAAAATGAAAATGTTACGGAGAAGGCATGAGAAAATTGAAACTCTTCGTTATATTTGGAAGTGGTAAAAATCAAGTTTCTCTTTGATTTTTCTTAATTCAAACCAAGATAAAAAAACACAACGGATTCTCGTTTTTTTCCCCAAATATTTTTTGGGTTCCAAACGAGTCTCTTTTAGATCAAGAACAAGTGGATGTTTATGTGGCCCGAGAATGGCCACAAAAGAAAATGTGATATAAAATCAACCTAACGGTCCAAACTCCAAAATAGGTTATTTTAATGAATTAAAAACGAACCGCCAACAACCTTCTCTCGTCGTGAGGGTGGAAAACGACTAAAGAAAAAACGTAGATCAAGCGAAGTGATTGTTTCTGGGCGAAATTGAACGCATAACAGTATTCAAGAATAAAAAAAACGTGCTAAAAATAGAGAACTTATCCATACACTTGTTGTTGATCATAAAATGTGGTGAGTGGAAAAATGACATATCCACAAATGTCACTATTCTTAGGCCGGCCATCATACTGAGAGTTTCCCGGTCTTTTAAGGATAAACATCACGGGATATTGTACATTTTCCAATTATTATGAACGTTTAGTAATATATATATATATATATATATATATATATATATGTATAAAATTATAAATAAAAGCCACCTTTAGGTTTTGTAGATTGTCATATTTTAATATCCTGAATTATTACACCTTTTTAAAAAAAAAAATTACTATAAATACATATATGTAACACCAGAATGGGCGTCCAATTTCTTTCTGTAAGCGCATATACTTTTTCCTTCATATACTCTTATTCAATGAAACTTTTAGGTAGCGTTTGGTAGTTAACTCAAAAAGTTTTTTGTTTTCTGTTTTCTAAATTTTGGAGTTGTATTGAAAAACTGTTTTGTAATTGTTTTCAAAAAGCTGTTTGGTACAGTTTTCATTTTTATTTTTGAGAAACTGAAAAAACTGGAAAAACTGTTTGGTAAACTTTTCACTTTTTGTTTTTGAAAAACTCAAACGTGGAAACTGTTTGGTACAAGAAGAATTCCAAGATCCCTTAAATATATTTAAAATAACGAGAAATAATAATAATTTTCTCGGTTATTTTTCAAGATTATTTTTAAATTAATTAAGGACAGAATTGCGAAGTTTTATTTTAAAAGGACTTATATGCAAAATTTTGAGGGATGAGATTGAAAGAAAAAGAAGAGTTGGGGTCATTTTGAGAGAATTGTGGCAGAATGTGACTGGGCCACTTGTGCACGCGTGGCACGATGAGACGCGGACACCTACCCCTCCCTCTCTTTCTCTCGCTGCCACCTCATCACTCCCATCTCTCTCTCTTTCTCCTCACTCTCTCGGTCACGCTCTCTCTCTCTCCTCTATCTCCACTTCTTCTTCTTCTTCTTCTTCTTCCTCACTTCTCTCTCTCGGCCGAACAAGAGAACCAGGAGAAAAAAAAAAAAAAAACACGACCACGAGCCTCACCGAACCACAGTCACCGCCACGACCCTCGTTTCTTCTTCTTCTTCTTCTCCGCGCCGCGCCGTCGTCCTCACCGAGCCTCCACCGCGTGCGCTCCGGGCCGAGGAGATACAGCGCCGCCGAGCCTCCGACGTCGCCACCGCCACCTCCCACTCATCTCTTCTCTCTCTCGCCTTCGCGCGTCACCGATCGCTGAGCCACCGCGCGCGCGTAGACCGAGCGACACGCCGCCGCCGCGAGCTCGCCGTGACCGCCGCCGAGGAGAAAGACGCCGGGAACGAGCAATCGAGCAACGACAACTCTCCGGCGTCTCTTTCTCTCTCTCTCTCTCTCTCTCTCTCTCTCTCTCTCTCTCTCTCTCTCTCTCTCGCTCGATCTCGCTGAAAAAAAAGGAAAAAAATTTCGGAAAACACTCCCCCCTTGTTTCCATTTTCCTTTACCATTTTTCAAAACTTTCCCAAAATTTTTCAAAAAAATTTTCCGAAAATTATTACCAAACGGCCCATTCAATTTTCCTTTCCTATTTTTTTCACTCAAAAAGTGAAAAACACTTTTTGAGTTACTAACCAAACACGGCCTTAATTTCGGTCCTCAAAATATGTTCAGTTGCTCAGTTAGATTTGGTAATTTCATAATTACTATTACGAATTTTTGGCACAAAAAACACCCTAAAGCCTATTAAAGTTCATTTGCTCGAACTCTCTCCTTATTCGTGACTTGAAGTTAGGATAATGGGTTAGTTGACTTCAAGCATTCTAATTCTTATTCAAAGCACTGATGATCTTTGATAATTACCAAAAAGGTCTGATTAGTATATTCCAATGAGGTCTAATTAATACCGACGAGGTCACCTGATGACTTCGTTGTTTTTCATTTCAAAATGTTGTTTTCTTATGTTATTGTAATTGAAAAAGTAAGAGTACTGTTTTCGTGATGTCTCTTAAAGTGTTTTAACAAGATATGAAACAACTTATCAGTTTAGCAGATTAGGCAAACTAAAATAAACTGTAAGTAAAGAGACAATGAGTTGGTAACCTATTTCGGTTAATCGTGTCTACTTCTAAATGGATGATACTCTCAGTGTAAAGAGAACTTCACTAGACGGTACAATAAGTATTATAATGGACAACTATGGATGAACACCTTGCAGGTTTCCTAAACTTCAAGACTACTCTAGTGCTTTCTAATCTAGGCTCCCCTGTGTTTGAGCTCCCTAACTTTCCACTCAATACACTCCTCGAGTGTTTGAACAACACTTATAAGTATGCGTGTTTTTACAATACTTGAAATACCCAAAACCAACTCTGTAAACAAGTTAAGACAATAGTTGTTAAGAACAACATGGTAAAATGCACAGCAAGGACAAGGTTTTCGGCAATGAGGACTCTCACAAACCTAAGTGTGTGTAACCCTACCAAAGAGGGTAAACCATTCCTTATATATGACACATTCTCAACTGTGTGTTATTGACTAGGGTTACCCAATGCACCTAGAAAAACTTCACTGGACGACAAAAAATAGCGCGGAAGCAAATCAGACAAAAAAGTAGAGTGCAAAAATTCCACGTCACATATTCTGACGTGGAAAGTGAACCTAATGTCACAACCTAGATGTTTTCGACATCTCTTAGAACAACAGGTTTTGCCAAAACAAAAATAGCCAATACCAAGTAACAACAAACTCCCCCTATGAATTTTTTTTAGGCAAAACTCACATCGCCAATGACCAAAGAAACTCGATCAAATAAGCATCTCATACACAAATGCACATAGACAAGGAAACTCGGCACAAATCTACATGTCACAATGACTGACAGAGACTTAAAAACAGCACACACCAATCTTCAACATTGAGACAGTTTAAGACATATAACAATATTACACACAACACACAGATTACAAATTACTCCCAATGTTTCCCTCAATAAAGTCAAAGAGAGAGGCTAGGGAGCAATAAAAAAACACCAAAGTACCAGAGTTGAATCAAGTCGCACAACCATAGCAAGTAGATAGAGGAATAAAAACCATACAGACTGAGGGAAAAAAAAAGTTGCATGTGGTACTTAAAGGATAAAATAGACTTATCAGGATTGGAATAGGCCTGATCAACATCTTCAGTGGCAGTAGTGGTCGAAGCAGCGTTGGAAGGATTTATCATCTTTAGAACATCTTCTATCTCCTTCTTCCTCTTAGAAGCCAATACCAAGTAACAACAAGTTTTTCAAAACAAAAACATTCAATACCAAGTAACAACAAACTATCCCTTTGGCTTTGTGTAAAACACACATCGACCAATGACCAAAGAAACTCACTCAAATAAGCAGCTCATAAACAAATGCACATAGACAAGCAAATTTCACACAAATCTACATGTCACAGTGACTGACAGAGACTTAAAAATAGCATACACCAGCCTTCAACATAGAGATAGTTTCAGACATATAACAATATCACACACAACACACAAATTACAAATTACTCCCTCTGTTTGCCTCAATAAAGTGAAAGAGAGAGGCCATGGAGCAATAAAAAAAAAACCAAAGTACCAGAATTGATCAAGTCCCACAACTATAGAAAGCAGAGAGAGGAATAAAAATTATACAGACTGAAAGGGGAAAAAAGGTTCATGTGGTACTTAAAAGATAACACAGACTTATCAGGCATTGGAAGATGCCTAATCAACATCTTCATTGGCAGTAGTAGTCGAAGCAGCATTGGAAGGATTCATCATCTTCATAACATCTTCTATCTCCCTTTTCCTCTCAGAAGCCTTACTGATCACATCCTCTAGGTCTCACAGATGAGCGTCCACGCAACAAGAGACCTAAGATTAAATTACATTGGAGGCACAGTAGGAGCTTTTGTAGACAAGGAGATAGACTGAGCCACAAAATGAGGTGGGCATGCTGATGTCCGCAACATGGTGAGAATGAAAGAGTTTGTAGTTGAACGAAATCTTTCTGGGAGCAACCATATAAGATGTCAACCCTTCTTCCTTCACTATGTCTGGATACTGCTTGAGAATTAGACCACATAGCAAGGAAGAGTATGTAATGAGGAGCTTGATAGCTTCTGACCCTGCATGCCTAATCACCTGTTCAAACACAAATTTGCCATAATCAAGTGCAACACATGTTTTTCACTTGGTGAATGAACTGTGCTAGGGTGAGAGAGATGTCGGTGGAATGAGCAGACGAGGCCCAATTATTGACTCCAAACTTATGAAGAATTGAGTACTTGATGCTCAGTTCGGAGGTAGGGTAGAGACCCTTCTCTGGCCACCATTTCTTGTATTTCCCACCTCTAATCTCCTTGACCAAATCTACCATTGCAGGAAGTGGATCCACTGAGGATGGAGGGATCCTTCCTAGATAGTCATTAATGGCACAATGAGAGAAGTCAATGCACTTTCCACGTTCATACGCCGTCAAGTAGACGAGAGATTTAGCATCTGTGATCTTTTCAAGGCGATTGACGATAAACTCTCTAACTAACTGAACATGGTAAACACCAATGTTAGTAGCAGTCATCATCATATCAACAACTTTGATGAGCTAAATAATCTCTGAGCATTCTAGGGCTTCTTCAGAGATAACAAATTCAGGAGCAATGTTCCTCTTGACCACAAACTTCCAACGAGCAGCATCTTGAAGAAAGTGAAAAGAAATGCCATCCAAAAGAACATATGGAACTTTATTCATTGGTTTCTTCTCTTTTCTTTCAGAATTCCTCTCTTCTTCTTCTTATTCTTCTTCTTCTTCGAAAATGTTGGTGACAAAGCCAGACACATCTCCAGGAATATGACGTTCCTCAACAGCTTTCTTTCACATCTTCTTCTTCTCAATCCTCATCTTCTTCGAAGTAGGTTCATCAACTGCAACACTCTTTCTTTTCTTCTGTTGATCAGGCTTCTTCTTCTTAACATCCTTCTTCTTCTTTCTCCCTTTGGAAGTAGCAGGGCTCTTCACAGAGCTGTGAGTATCGCCACTCATGGTGTGAAATCCCAAAGATCCAAGCTATTAACGGTTTAATTTTTTTTTTTCATATTTAGGTTTTAAAATTTAATTCAAGATATGAATGCATTAGAATTTTTTTAGCTTTTCACGTGGATTTAAATCCAAAGAAAAATTATGTGTGTTTATTAATATATATTTGTATATATATTATTTATATATAGATTCATATATAGTGAGTGAGAAAAAAAAACTCTTAGAATATATATAATCTGTTATATAGAGAATATATATGATATATAAGTTATATATGTATTATATATAAATGGCATGTGTTTGTAAGTTTGTTTGTAAGTTTGTAAGTGATGTAATATAATATATTACATATATATTAGTTGTTAATTGGTGTGGTGATATTTATGTATGTGTATATGTGTTATAATATAAACGTATATAGCATATACGCATGATTTAGTTCATTATTGAACGTTTCCACAAAGCCTCTATTTGGGCAAAGCTAACGTTGCTTATATATATATACACATATGTATTAAATAAATAAAAATATAATAATTTTCATGCTAGGGTTTTTTAAGGCGGTTATAGAAATAGTTTTTTGTAGCCGCGTCGAAACACTTTTTTTTTTCTCTGACGCGCAATTCTCATGCCTCAGTCTCTGTTCTCTATCCCCATCATCCCTTCTCTTCTCTTTCTTTTCCTTATCACAAAAACGAAACCCTACACACCAAATTTTGATTCATATGAGTTTTCACTATCCTAGAAAGCTTATTACACTTCTATTCTTCATCTCTAGCAGGGTAATTTGTGATTTTTCACTAATGTATCATAGAATAATTTTGTTTTTCTCTCTTTTCTATGAATACAAAATTATAAAAAAGTTTCTAGTTCAGATATAATCAAATCAAATTTTAAGATGCTTGCTGTGGTTTCAAAAATAATTATTTTTCGTTGTTTTTTTTTTGTAAAAGCTTGTGCTAGATCTCTTCTGTTTAAATATGAAATCGGAAAATATTTTTATCAATTCTATAATATTTTCATATTTTCTTCAAATCAATGCACATACATGTTTCACAGTTCTGGCATAACTTCAAAAATCGAATTTGAAACGCTTAGTATGAATAGTTCGTTAATTATGTTAATTCGAAAGTTTTTCCACTATTCAATATTGCGTGTCATCTGTTCTAATATCATTTTTTTTGTTTCAATAAACCAAATTTATGTTCCAGTTATTTTTTAAAACGATGCGCAGCGAGTTTTGCAAAGGTTTTTAAAGTTATATTTAATACTTGTTTTATTTTTAATAAGTAGTTAAAGAATAGTTTTGTCAATGATGCCTTTACAAAAAGTGCTCAAAATAACATTTTGTAATTACTGAAATTTTTATAATTTTTTTTTTCAGAGCTTTAGTTTTTCCTCGAAACCGAGAGTATTTTAGTAATTTCTTCACGTTGAATCTCATTTCTGAAAATTTCCAGAACCTAAAGCATGTATTGTATCCTTTTCTTAGATGATCCCCGATAGTCTTTTATTCTGATTAGGTTTCGAGTCTAACATTCTCAAATCTAGTTTAACTTAACATCACATAGCTTACCAAACATAAATCACTACTTTATATTAAACATATAATAAATAGCATCAACACATAACTTGCAAATCATAGTTCACTCAAATGACAAACCACATAATAACAAACACGCCATCAGATAGTAAAACGCATATTTAAGCGTATAAAGCTACATATAAACCATGTCATAGATAATATACTCATCAAATATATTTCAAAGAGTTTTCTAATTTGGTTGAGATTTATATTATGGATTATGTTTTAATATTTTTGCCGTTGTGTTTAGTTTTAAATAGATACTTCATATTTCCAGTTTTAGTTAAGTACTTCTCATCAAATGTTTGAAATGCAATCTTCATAATTTTCTTTAATGCTTTTGTTTCTTTTTAAACTCTTTAAAAAAATTTGGTTCGTCTTTATATACGATGTGTTTAAAAGAAATTCCTCCAATTTTTCTAAAGATTTTTCTAAAGTTTAAAAATTAAGTAGAGTAAGACAGTCCGAAAAGTCGGATCGTCTCACATGATCTTTGCAAAGTTTTCTTTAGAAATAATGTTCTTGATATTGTACTATGAGTCCCCTTCGCTATTTCCTCAGAATCATACCATGATTTCCTAATAATAGCAGCCATTTGGGCCAGAGTGCGATTGTCATCAGTGCCCAGACCATCCTCTAGGGACTTTAGAGATGTCATTTCTTCTGAAGCGGGCGCATAAGGAGAAGGTTTCTCAAGACTTTTATCAATTTCAGCTTCACTAGCACTAGAAGGACTGATGTTCTTGAACTTGCCAGTCCTAACACCCGAATTCATCATAGCAAACACAACTGTCCTGTTGTGATCTCCAACCAAACTTTGCAACACATTTTTGTTAGGACTCCGAGGGTCAACGAATTTCTCAGTATCTCTAGTGTCAGGAACAAGAAATGGGTTACCTTGTTCCACATTTATGATGCTTTTAGGTTCGACGGTGGCTGGAGGCGTAGCATGTGAGTCAGACTATGAGGAGGAGGCGCTGGAAGTACCTCATGTGATATCAGCGTTTCAGAGAGGTCTCTTGGGAATAGGGGTGAAAGATGACTATTCTTCACAATGACACCGTGCTAAACATGATGAGTAGGAATATCGGCTTTCAAATCTATGGGTAGACTCTTAGAAGAAGAATCTTTGGCCTGGCCATCGACTCTTTTAGGGGTCTTTCCCACAAGTGTCTTGACTCTATGTTTCCTAAGAGAGACCTTTTAAGGGAAAACATCATTGACATATTTGTTCTTGGGACTTTCCTTCTGGTCACTAGTAGTAGACGATCCTCGGCGAGTAGAAATCATCGTCGTAAAAAAGAATTTATGGGGAAAATTGGCTAGGTCAAGGATAACACATCGAGAGAGACGAAGTTTCTTAGGGGTAGAGAAACAAGCAAAATGATTCTGAAAGAGTGTGGGGCTGTGACCCAACAGTTTTCTCTTGAGAAATAAACCGTCTTACTCAAATGAGTGTCATAACACGTGGATAGAGCAGTTTGAAATGACAATTTCACCGACACGAGCACTATGGGCTTAAAAGAGATAAAAAACTTGGCCCACTCAATATTTGACCCATCAATTAATTGCTGTAAGTCTAGTAGACAAACACCCAAGGCTGCCCTCAATTTTTTGAACTGAGCAGTGTCAAGGGCCTTATTGAAAATTTTCGCCAATTGATTTTATGTGATGATGTGTTCAAGAGAAATGACTTTGTAATCAGCAAGATCTTTGATAAAATGATGACGAATATCAATGTGTTTTTTCTTGCTGTGCTGCATTGGATTCTTGGCGATGCTGATGGCACTCATGTTGTCACAATAGAGTGTCATTACATCTTGTGGGACATCATATCCTTTCAGCACGTGTTTCATCCAAACTTTTTGAGTGCAGCTCCTTCTTGTTGCAATGTAATCAGCTTCTGCAGTACATAAGGAGACACGGTTCTATTTCTTGCTGAACTAGGAAATCAAGTTGTTACCAAAGAAAAAGCATCCACCAAAAGTACTTTTCCGATTATAAAATTTTCTGCCAAATCCGCATCACACTACCAAAACAGAGGCGTGTTGGCGTCATGAGAGTATAAGATTCCATACTCTGAAGTCCCATGAACATATTTGATAATTCTCTTGACAAAACCGAGATGGTTGTCGTTTATATTAACTTGGTACCTATCACACACACCTACAGAGAAAGCAATATCTTGTCTACTAGCAGTAATATAGAGGAGACTACCTATCGTACTTCTGTAAAGGCTTGAATCAACAGCTTATCCGATTTCATCCTTTGAGATATTAAACTGAGTAGCAGCAGAGGTCCTCTTGGGTTTGCCATTTTCCATACTAAGTTTCTTCACAATCTTCTTTACGTACTTGCTTTGTGAAAGAAATATGATGTCTTCCATCTAGTTGATCAGAAATCCCAAGAAGTAAGTGAGTTCTTCCACCATGCTCATCTTAAACTCTGACTGCATATGTTGCACAAAATGTTCTACCATGGTCTATGACATTCCACCAAACACTATGTCGTCCACATAAATTTGGGCAATCACCATCTCTGAGTTTGAATTTTTAATGAATAGGGTCTTGTCAGTGACTCCTCTTGAATAGCCATTTTTAGTGAGATACTTAGCAACACGTTCATACTAAGCCCGATGAGCTTGCTTCAAGCCATAAAGAGCCTTTCGAATTTGAAAACATGGTTTGAAAGTTTAGGATCAACACCTTTAGATTGTTCTACAAAAACTTTCTCATTGATGAAACCATTTAGGAACGCGCTCTTCATATCCATTTGATAGTGCTTTAACTTAAAATAAAAAGATATTCCAAGAAGAAGGCGAATGGCTTCAAGTCTGGCTACCGGGGTAAACTTTTCATCAAAATCAACCCCTTCCATTTGTGTTTACCCTTGAGCAACCAGTCTGGCCTTGCTTCTAGTAATATTTCCATGCTCATCAGATTTGTTCTTATAGATCCATTTGGTGCGACTGATATTTACTGCATCAGGTCTTGGGAAAAGTTCCCACACATCATTTCATCCAAATTGAACAAGTTCTTCTTGTATAGCATTCACCCATAATTCATCATTAAGACCTTCAATGCCATTCTTTTGCTCAAGGAAAGTGAAATATACTTTCCCAATTATTTCCAAGTAATTTACTGGATCCTTTCTTCGAGTAGTGACCCCCTCATTGAGGTTCCCAATGATAAAATTAGTGGGAGGATTCTTTTTTACTCTACTGGAGGGTTTCTTATCAAGAATGCAGACATCATCTTCTTCTTCACTAGAGTCTGAATCTTCATCGTCATTGCTTGTATTAGAGACACCATCTATGACATTGCTTGTATTAGAGACACCATCTATGACATTGCTCGTGACATGACTAAGAACAGTGACCATATCATCCTCACCTCTAGGGAGCTCAACTATCTCCTCATCATTAATCACCACATTTATTGACTCAATGAAAATCTTTGTACGCTTGTTGTAGACTCTGAAAGCGCGACTATTTGTGTAGTAACCAAGAAAAATACATTCATCACTGTTGGAGTCTAACTTCTTTCTAGGATCTCGATCAGATAAAATGTAGCATGCACTTCCAAACACATGGAAATATTTGACACTAGGCTTCCTCCCCTCAATATTTTATAGTTTGTGAAAGAAGTACCGGAACAATGTTTGTTGGAAAAAACAGGTTGGTATTAGACACGAACAATCGCTCTGATACCACTTCGTGGTGAAAAACCGGGTTGGTGACAGACTCGAACAATCACTTTGACACCAGAGGTCATTGATTATTCACCTTATCATAATAACTGTGTGGAAATTAATAATTAATTACACTATCTTAAGCTCATCATAGCTGCTATTGGGCCTAGGAATTTCGAATTTTACAGTGTCCAAGAGGCCTAACTTAAAATTCAATTAATTATTTACTTGATTTAATCAATAAATAATTAATTCCACAATAAATATTTAATTCGGCAAATAGACTGTAGCGACTCGAAATTTAAGCTTAATGTCGTAAATTAAGTTAATCAAAGGACGAGAAAATTATGTAAATTAATTTTCTAAGAAGTATTTCCAGTATTTTTGGATTTGAAATATATTAAGGTAAGGAGAAATCTCGGAATAAAATAAAGGATTTTTCGAGTTCGTTTCGTATAATAAATTATTTTTCGAGGAGATATTCCGGAATTTAATTTAAGAAAATAAATTCTCAAGGACGAGAATTAATTCCGAGAAATCTTGAATATATTTGAATTAATCGAGAACGAACGAGAAAATTCTCGGTTTGAAACATATAATTAAAAGTGCCATTGGTTACGGACTTAATTATATAATTAGGCGATGAAGGATATAATTGTAACAATTTTCAGGACCTATTTGAAGAGAATTTACAAAGAAGGGCTGAGTTGTAATTCTCGAAGATATGCTCTCTTGGTCTTATCTCTTGCCTTATCTTCATCCACTCAATTTATGCCACGTCAACATTACCACTTACCTTAAGGAATCATCTTCTTCATTTGTGATTATCTCTTGGCCGACCAAAGTAGCCACCAGACCAGGAAAAAAAAAACGAGAAAAAAAGAAAAGAACGGGGAAGAAGAAGAAAGAAGAAAATCGGGAGAGAAAAAGAAGTAACCGAGAGAGAGAGAGGGAGCGGGAGATCAGAGACTGAGAAAGAGAGAAACGATGAGATAGAGAGTGAGATACATTAGGCGGGAGGAAGAAGAGACCAGCGAGGAGATCAGAGCTCGCGCTCTCCGTGGTTGCGCGCGCCGTGGGTCAGCCGAGAGAAAGAGATTCTCGCCGGAGGTTTGTCCTTATTTTGAGGGTATTTCGAAATCAAAGTTTGGGGCTTTTCTTTTCATGGTTGTGGTCGGATTTTTGGAAAAGAAGAAGAGGCAGAAAGGTCACAATCATTTAAGTTTCCGGCCGAATTGCTCGAGGAAGAGACAGAGGGCGAGAACCTCGCCGGTGTTCGTCAATACCCGGAGGTAAGGGAAACCTCATATCTCCCTTAGGTTATAAAATTTGGAATTTTAATTTCGGAAATTTGGGTGCGAGTGGTCCGATCGATGTTAGGTTTTGCTGCGTGTTGGTTTCAAACTTCTGGATGGTTAGGTTTCTAATTTTTGAGTTTGAGTTTCAGAAATTTTAGGGGTTGAGTGTTTCATCGAGGTATTGGACAAATGTTAGTGATTCTGAATTAATGGATTATCTCGTGTCACAGGTTCGGAGTTGATGCTTCTACGCGGAAGCATTGGACTCGTTGTGATATGGAGATTATAAGTAAATGACTAATTTATATGTTCCGGGTCGAGTTTATTATCGAGATGTCTGGAAATTTCTTTGGGTTGTATTTGGATTTAATTTTTGAGATAAGGAAATTTCTTTGGGTTGTATTTGGATTTAATTTTTGAGCTAAGTGAGAATTTGAGAATTACTGTGAGAACTCAGAATTTACACTCGTTGAACTCAGATACGTAATAATTCAAAAGTTGGTTATGTTGTACGACGATATTAATTCCCGAATTGTTGTTGAACGTGTTTTGTTGGATTTCAAGAAATTAAGCAGAAATGTATTTGAGACTTGTTTATGAGTTTTTGGATTAAAACTCGACATTAGTTTGATGTTTGATTTCTCGGTTTTCGTTATAGAAATGAGATTAGATTCGTTCAAAGGAGAACGAACTTGCTTATTAGAATTATTTCTCGGTTTTGAGATTTATCGTAGTTTCTCGTTCGAGTTTACACGTTCTCGTATCGTTTGAGGCTTTGTTCCGAGGACTTGGTTTCCTTATAATTGGATATGTCTTTGGGTTCTACGATTATTAAATCGTACGTTTGAGTTTGAGTATTGTGGACTACTCATAGGATTCTGATTCAGGATCGGTTTGATTTACAGTGATAGGACTCAAGACTGAAAGTCGTTTAGAGGGTTCACGGAGTAAGTGAACGTCTGGATTCTCGGTTTTAGTGAACGTTCGGGTTCACAAGACGAGCGAACGTCTCGTGGAAGAGCGACATAGACGCTTACTCTCGAGGTAGGTTATTATAACCCTTCTCTCCTGATTTTATGGTTTGGCCTCAAGTATATATTATTTTCGAAATGAAAATGTTTGTGAACGTGCCACGAAACCTAGAATCGTTTTCAAAATGTGGCGGAACTTCAACTCGGGATATCCGATTATGAAGTTGAGAATATTTTCGATATTATACATATATCCCGTATTTGCGAAAGAAAAATGTTTTGTATATCCTGATAGAGCCGGAAACGTATATATATGAAGCGGAGAGTGCAATCGTATATATATAAGGGTGTGGAGAGTGCACCATTCTGATAAGAGGACTGTCACGGGTTATGTTGACAGGGGCTCAGGAAATAGTAGACGTTTAAATGGGCGTAGATGCACATTTAAATTCAATTGCATTTCTTGCATTTACATTTCTAGCATCAGCATTCCGTCATTTACATTTCTGTCATTTACATTCATGCAATTTACATTCCTGCAAGTTATACTTGTGCGTGTATGGTGATTTACACGTATAAGACTATTATTATACTTGTACGTGTATGGTGATTTACGCGGGACAAGAATATTATTATTATAAAGTAAGTATTATTTTCGAAAATCTTTTTTTAAAAATCAAACCATTACTATAGTACCTACTGAGCCTCAGGCTCACCCCTATTTCCCTCAAATTTTTCTTATAATCAGGATGTGAGAAGGAGAAGGGTTAGGAAGACCTCGGAGTTAAGTGTGGTCGAGAGTTGGAAGGTTTTCGCTGGATAGTCTATCAAGTGTCGAAGGTTGGTTTTATTTTTCGTTTTCTTTCTTTTATCTTTGGACTTGTAAAGTAATCAACTGAGTATGCACCGTGGGTTAGTTTTGTAAAGTTTATTAGTGTTTTTTTTTTATATTCTAATCACGCCTCACTTTTCCCGGGGCGTCACAGGGTGGTATCAGAGCACTAGGTTAAGAGTCTCTAGGGAATGCATACTCGGTTTACTTTATACTTATAGTCCATCGATAGTCGTTTTAGAAGATCGCCGGATGCGAGTCCTTCGAATGTTCCTTTGCTATAAGGATTTTTATGTCCACTCGAGCCTTTTGAGTATGGCTGAGTAATGAATCGTTTTTCAAGAGGTGACAACACGTGTTCGGAATAAAGCACGTGCTAGTACGTCTAGAAGTGGATGTCTTTGAAAGTTTTAGGACTTCTACATTCATGTATTTAAGGATATATGGCTCTGCGAGTTGCAGGTCATTGGGTTCAGAAATATCGTAATGCAGTTGGATATAGTCAGAACTCCGCTAGAGTATTGCGTAGAGTTCATGGTAACTAAGCATGAAGCTCGTGCTAGATTAACGTTAGGACTGTTCACGAAAACGTACGATGCTCATGACGTAGGAACAAATAGAGGGATTGTTCTACGTACAATGCTTTTTGGATGAAAGTTGGTGGACCTTGATAAAGGAAGATGATAGCGTCTCAATGAGGGACAAGGCTACGATTGGTTGCGTTTTGCACTCTCAGTATCGAAACCAAGCTTATGAAGTGCATAAGGTTTGAGGATGGCTTTGGGGCTTATGTCTAAAGATAGCCAAGCATATGAACAAGGATGAGCTGTACACGGAAAGTCTTCTAGGATGTGGCCTAGTGATGATGGTTGAATAGGGTGAATACATGGACAACCTATGTACGTGAAAGGTAATGTTCTGACATAGATTGGTTGTCAACGTATAGAGTTCAACTAGATCTCCTTTGGCAAAGAGTTAAGCTACGTATGGAATCTAGGGAGATAGTTTCTTATTAGGAATGCCAAGACCAGGGGATGCAGAATGGTATCATGAAGTCTTACGTTGGAGGACGAAGAAAGTTTTCATGTTATGCACTTCTTTCGGCATCAGAAGCCGACGTAAAATACGCTGATACATGATTTGTTATTTCTGTTGTGGATGAATTTCTCAACGTTTTCCAGAAGAGTTAACTAGTCTGCCGCCTGATCGGGAGATAGAATTCTGTATTGATCTTATCCTCGATTCCTTGCCATGATTGTCGAGTTGACAAGCAAGGAATACATTTGGAATAACACGTCATCATGGGAAGCAACTGTCTTGTTGCGAAGAGGCATGATAAGAGTTTAAGTTTGTACATAGAGTACAGAAAGCTGAATGCAGTAACGATCAAGAATAAGTACGCATTGCCCGGGATTAATGAGTTGTTAGATCAACTGGGAGGATCTCGATTCTTTTCCAAAATAGATCTGAGATGTGGGTATCATCAGCTGAAGGTTCGTGAAGAAGATATTCCCAAGACGGCTTTCAGGACTCGTTATGGTCATTTTAAGTTCCTGGTAATGCCTTTTGGATTAACGAACGATCCTACAGCTATCGTTCAACTCGAAGATGTACCGATTCAAAAGGATGTTACTTACGATGAAGTTCCAACCCAGGTTGTCGATAGAAAAATGAAGAGTCTTCGTAACCATGAGATTCCGTTGGTGAAGGTTTTGTGGACTCATCATGGAAGCGAAGAAGCGACTTGGGAACTGGAAAGCGATATGATGGAAAAGTATCCGTACTTATTTCATGTGGGCAGTTAGATCTTAAATTTCGGGACGAAATTTCTCTAAGGAGGGGAGAGCTGTAGCGACTCGAAATTTAAGCTTAATGTCGTAAATTAAGTTAATCAAAGGACGAGAAAATTATGTAAATTAATTTTCTAAGAAGTATTTCCAGTATTTTTGGATTTGAAATATATTAAGGTAAGGAGAAATCTCGGAATAAAATAAAGGATTTTTCGAGTTCGTTTCGTATAATAAATTATTTTCCGAGGAGATATTCCGGAATTTAATTTAAGAAAATAAATTCTCAAGGACGAGAATTAATTCCGAGAAATCTTGAATATATTTGAATTAATCGAGAACGAACGAGAAAATTCTCGGTTTGAAACATATAATTAAAAGTGCCATCGGTTACGGACTTAATTATATAATTAGGCGATGAAGGATATAATTGTAACAATTTTCAGGACCTATTTGAAGAGAATTTACAAAGAAGGGCTGAGTTGTAATTCTCGAAGATATGCTCTCTTGGTCTTATCTCTTGCCTTATCTTCATCCACTCATTTTATGCCACGTCAACATTACCACTTACCTTAAGGAATCATCTTCTTCATTTGTGATTATCTCTTGGCCGACCAAAGTAGCCACCAGACCAGGAAAAAAAAAACGAGAAAAAAAGAAAAGAACGGGGAAGAAGAAGAAAGAAGAAAATCGGGAGAGAAAAAGAAGTAACCGAGAGAGAGAGAGGGAGCGGGAGATCAGAGACTGAGAAAGAGAGAAACGATGAGATAGAGAGTGAGATACATTAGGCGGGAGGAAGAAGAGACCAGCGAGGAGATCAGAGCTCGCGCTCTCCGTGGTTGCGCGCGCCGTGGGTCAGCCGAGAGAAAGAGATTCTCGCCGGAGGTTTGTCCTTATTTTGAGGGTATTTCGAAATCAAAGTTTGGGGCTTTTCTTTTCATGGTTGTGGTCGGATTTTTGGAAAAGAAGAAGAGGCAGAAAGGTCACAATCATTTAAGTTTCCGGCCGAATTGCTCGAGGAAGAGACAGAGGGCGAGAACCTCGCCGGTGTTCGTCAATACCCGGAGGTAAGGGAAACCTCATATCTCCCTTAGGTTATAAAATTTGGAATTTTAATTTCGGAAATTTGGGTGCGAGTGGTCCGATCGATGTTAGGTTTTGCTGCGTGTTGGTTTCAAACTTCTGGATGGTTAGGTTTCTAATTTTTGAGTTTGAGTTTCAGAAATTTTAGGGGTTGAGTGTTTCATCGAGGTATTGGACAAATGTTAGTGATTCTGAATTAATGGATTATCTCGTGTCACAGGTTCGGAGTTGATGCTTCTACGCGGAAGCATTGGACTCGTTGTGATATGGAGATTATAAGTAAATGACTAATTTATATGTTCCGGGTCGAGTTTATTATCGAGATGTCTGGAAATTTCTTTGGGTTGTATTTGGATTTAATTTTTGAGATAAGGAAATTTCTTTGGGTTGTATTTGGATTTAATTTTTGAGCTAAGTGAGAATTTGAGAATTACTGTGAGAACTCAGAATTTACACTCGTTGAACTCAGATACGTAATAATTCAAAAGTTGGTTATGTTGTACGACGATATTAATTCCCGAATTGTTGTTGAACGTGTTTTGTTGGATTTCAAGAAATTAAGCAGAAATGTATTTGAGACTTGTTTATGAGTTTTTGGATTAAAACTCGACATTAGTTTGATGTTTGATTTCTCGGTTTTCGTTATAGAAATGAGATTAGATTCGTTCAAAGGAGAACGAACTTGCTTATTAGAATTATTTCTCGGTTTTGAGATTTATCGTAGTTTCTCGTTCGAGTTTACACGTTCTCGTATCGTTTGAGGCTTTGTTCCGAGGACTTGGTTTCCTTATAATTGGATATGTCTTTGGGTTCTACGATTATTAAATCGTACGTTTGAGTTTGAGTATTGTGGACTACTCATAGGATTCTGATTCAGGATCGGTTTGATTTACAGTGATAGGACTCAAGACTGAAAGTCGTTTAGAGGGTTCACGGAGTAAGTGAACGTCTGGATTCTCGGTTTTAGTGAACGTTCGGGTTCACAAGACGAGCGAACGTCTCGTGGAAGAGCGACATAGACGCTTACTCTCGAGGTAGGTTATTATAACCCTTCTCTCCTGATTTTATGGTTTGGCCTCAAGTATATATTATTTTCGAAATGAAAATGTTTGTGAACGTGCCACGAAACCTAGAATCGTTTTCAAAATGTGGCGGAACTTCAACTCGGGATATCCGATTATGAAGTTGAGAATATTTTCGATATTATACATATATCCCGTATTTGCGAAAGAAAAATGTTTTGTATATCCTGATAGAGCCGGAAACGTATATATATGAAGCGGAGAGTGCAATCGTATATATATAAGGGTGTGGAGAGTGCACCATTCTGATAAGAGGACTGTCACGGGTTATGTTGACAGGGGCTCAGGAAATAGTAGACGTTTAAATGGGCGTAGATGCACATTTAAATTCAATTGCATTTCTTGCATTTACATTTCTAGCATCAGCATTCCGTCATTTACATTTCTGTCATTTACATTCATGCAATTTACATTCCTGCAAGTTATACTTGTGCGTGTATGGTGATTTACACGTATAAGACTATTATTATACTTGTACGTGTATGGTGATTTACGCGGGACAAGAATATTATTATTATAAAGTAAGTATTATTTTCGAAAATCTTTTTTTAAAAATCAAACCATTACTATAGTACCTACTGAGCCTCAGGCTCACCCCTATTTCCCTCAAATTTTTCTTATAATCAGGATGTGAGAAGGAGAAGGGTTAGGAAGACCTCGGAGTTAAGTGTGGTCGAGAGTTGGAAGGTTTTCGCTGGATAGTCTATCAAGTGTCGAAGGTTGGTTTTATTTTTCGTTTTCTTTCTTTTATCTTTGGACTTGTAAAGTAATCAACTGAGTATGCACCGTGGGTTAGTTTTGTAAAGTTTATTAGTGTTTTTTTTTTTTTATATTCTAATCACGCCTCACTTTTCCCGGGGCGTCACAGGGTGGTATCAGAGCACTAGGTTAAGAGTCTCTAGGGAATGCATACTCGGTTTACTTTATACTTATAGTCCATCGATAGTCGTTTTAGAAGATCGCCGGATGCGAGTCCTTCGAATGTTCCTTTGCTATAAGGATTTTTATGTCCACTCGAGCCTTTTGAGTATGGCTGAGTAATGAATCGTTTTTCAAGAGGTGACAACACGTGTTCGGAATAAAGCACGTGCTAGTACGTCTAGAAGTGGATGTCTTTGAAAGTTTTAGGACTTCTACATTCATGTATTTAAGGATATATGGCTCTGCGAGTTGCAGGTCATTGGGTTCAGAAATATCGTAATGCAGTTGGATATAGTCAGAACTCCGCTAGAGTATTGCGTAGAGTTCATGGTAACTAAGCATGAAGCTCGTGCTAGATTAACGTTAGGACTGTTCACGAAAACGTACGATGCTCATGACGTAGGAACAAATAGAGGGATTGTTCTACGTACAATGCTTTTTGGATGAAAGTTGGTGGACCTTGATAAAGGAAGATGATAGCGTCTCAATGAGGGACAAGGCTACGATTGGTTGCGTTTTGCACTCTCAGTATCGAAACCAAGCTTATGAAGTGCATAAGGTTTGAGGATGGCTTTGGGGCTTATGTCTAAAGATAGCCAAGCATATGAACAAGGATGAGCTGTACACGGAAAGTCTTCTAGGATGTGGCCTAGTGATGATGGTTGAATAGGGTGAATACATGGACAACCTATGTACGTGAAAGGTAATGTTCTGACATAGATTGGTTGTCAACGTATAGAGTTCAACTAGATCTCCTTTGGCAAAGAGTTAAGCTACGTATGGAATCTAGGGAGATAGTTTCTTATTAGGAATGCCAAGACCAGGGGATGCAGAATGGTATCATGAAGTCTTACGTTGGAGGACGAAGAAAGTTTTCATGTTATGCACTTCTTTCGGCATCAGAAGCCGACGTAAAATACGCTGATACATGATTTGTTATTTCTGTTGTGGATGAATTTCTCAACGTTTTCCAGAAGAGTTAACTAGTCTGCCGCCTGATCGGGAGATAGAATTCTGTATTGATCTTATCCTCGATTCCTTGCCATGATTGTCGAGTTGACAAGCAAGGAATACATTTGGAATAACACGTCATCATGGGAAGCAACTGTCTTGTTGCGAAGAGGCATGATAAGAGTTTAAGTTTGTACATAGAGTACAGAAAGCTGAATGCAGTAACGATCAAGAATAAGTACGCATTGCCCGGGATTAATGAGTTGTTAGATCAACTGGGAGGATCTCGATTCTTTTCCAAAATAGATCTGAGATGTGGGTATCATCAGCTGAAGGTTCGTGAAGAAGATATTCCCAAGACGGCTTTCAGGACTCGTTATGGTCATTTTAAGTTCCTGGTAATGCCTTTTGGATTAACGAACGATCCTACAGCTATCGTTCAACTCGAAGATGTACCGATTCAAAAGGATGTTACTTACGATGAAGTTCCAACCCAGGTTGTCGATAGAAAAATGAAGAGTCTTCGTAACCATGAGATTCCGTTGGTGAAGGTTTTGTGGACTCATCATGGAAGCGAAGAAGCGACTTGGGAACTGGAAAGCGATATGATGGAAAAGTATCCGTACTTATTTCATGTGGGCAGTTAGATCTTAAATTTCGGGACGAAATTTCTCTAAGGAGGGGAGAGCTGTAGCGACTCGAAATTTAAGCTTAATGTCGTAAATTAAGTTAATCAAAGGACGAGAAAATTATGTAAATTAATTTTCTAAGAAGTATTTCCAGTATTTTTGGATTTGAAATATATTAAGGTAAGGAGAAATCTCGGAATAAAATAAAGGATTTTTCGAGTTCGTTTCGTATAATAAATTATTTTCCGAGGAGATATTCCGGAATTTAATTTAAGAAAATAAATTCTCAAGGACGAGAATTAATTCCGAGAAATCTTGAATATATTTGAATTAATCGAGAACGAACGAGAAAATTCTCGGTTTGAAACATATAATTAAAAGTGCCATCGGTTACGGACTTAATTATATAATTAGGCGATGAAGGATATAATTGTAACAATTTTCAGGACCTATTTGAAGAGAATTTACAAAGAAGGGCTGAGTTGTAATTCTCGAAGATATGCTCTCTTGGTCTTATCTCTTGCCTTATCTTCATCCACTCATTTTATGCCACGTCAACATTACCACTTACCTTAAGGAATCATCTTCTTCATTTGTGATTATCTCTTGGCCGACCAAAGTAGCCACCAGACCAGGAAAAAAAAAACGAGAAAAAAAGAAAAGAACGGGGAAGAAGAAGAAAGAAGAAAATCGGGAGAGAAAAAGAAGTAACCGAGAGAGAGAGAGGGAGCGGGAGATCAGAGACTGAGAAAGAGAGAAACGATGAGATAGAGAGTGAGATACATTAGGCGGGAGGAAGAAGAGACCAGCGAGGAGATCAGAGCTCGCGCTCTCCGTGGTTGCGCGCGCCGTGGGTCAGCCGAGAGAAAGAGATTCTCGCCGGAGGTTTGTCCTTATTTTGAGGGTATTTCGAAATCAAAGTTTGGGGCTTTTCTTTTCATGGTTGTGGTCGGATTTTTGGAAAAGAAGAAGAGGCAGAAAGGTCACAATCATTTAAGTTTCCGGCCGAATTGCTCGAGGAAGAGACAGAGGGCGAGAACCTCGCCGGTGTTCGTCAATACCCGGAGGTAAGGGAAACCTCATATCTCCCTTAGGTTATAAAATTTGGAATTTTAATTTCGGAAATTTGGGTGCGAGTGGTCCGATCGATGTTAGGTTTTGCTGCGTGTTGGTTTCAAACTTCTGGATGGTTAGGTTTCTAATTTTTGAGTTTGAGTTTCAGAAATTTTAGGGGTTGAGTGTTTCATCGAGGTATTGGACAAATGTTAGTGATTCTGAATTAATGGATTATCTCGTGTCACAGGTTCGGAGTTGATGCTTCTACGCGGAAGCATTGGACTCGTTGTGATATGGAGATTATAAGTAAATGACTAATTTATATGTTCCGGGTCGAGTTTATTATCGAGATGTCTGGAAATTTCTTTGGGTTGTATTTGGATTTAATTTTTGAGATAAGGAAATTTCTTTGGGTTGTATTTGGATTTAATTTTTGAGCTAAGTGAGAATTTGAGAATTACTGTGAGAACTCAGAATTTACACTCGTTGAACTCAGATACGTAATAATTCAAAAGTTGGTTATGTTGTACGACGATATTAATTCCCGAATTGTTGTTGAACGTGTTTTGTTGGATTTCAAGAAATTAAGCAGAAATGTATTTGAGACTTGTTTATGAGTTTTTGGATTAAAACTCGACATTAGTTTGATGTTTGATTTCTCGGTTTTCGTTATAGAAATGAGATTAGATTCGTTCAAAGGAGAACGAACTTGCTTATTAGAATTATTTCTCGGTTTTGAGATTTATCGTAGTTTCTCGTTCGAGTTTACACGTTCTCGTATCGTTTGAGGCTTTGTTCCGAGGACTTGGTTTCCTTATAATTGGATATGTCTTTGGGTTCTACGATTATTAAATCGTACGTTTGAGTTTGAGTATTGTGGACTACTCATAGGATTCTGATTCAGGATCGGTTTGATTTACAGTGATAGGACTCAAGACTGAAAGTCGTTTAGAGGGTTCACGGAGTAAGTGAACGTCTGGATTCTCGGTTTTAGTGAACGTTCGGGTTCACAAGACGAGCGAACGTCTCGTGGAAGAGCGACATAGACGCTTACTCTCGAGGTAGGTTATTATAACCCTTCTCTCCTGATTTTATGGTTTGGCCTCAAGTATATATTATTTTCGAAATGAAAATGTTTGTGAACGTGCCACGAAACCTAGAATCGTTTTCAAAATGTGGCGGAACTTCAACTCGGGATATCCGATTATGAAGTTGAGAATATTTTCGATATTATACATATATCCCGTATTTGCGAAAGAAAAATGTTTTGTATATCCTGATAGAGCCGGAAACGTATATATATGAAGCGGAGAGTGCAATCGTATATATATAAGGGTGTGGAGAGTGCACCATTCTGATAAGAGGACTGTCACGGGTTATGTTGACAGGGGCTCAGGAAATAGTAGACGTTTAAATGGGCGTAGATGCACATTTAAATTCAATTGCATTTCTTGCATTTACATTTCTAGCATCAGCATTCCGTCATTTACATTTCTGTCATTTACATTCATGCAATTTACATTCCTGCAAGTTATACTTGTGCGTGTATGGTGATTTACACGTATAAGACTATTATTATACTTGTACGTGTATGGTGATTTACGCGGGACAAGAATATTATTATTATAAAGTAAGTATTATTTTCGAAAATCTTTTTTTAAAAATCAAACCATTACTATAGTACCTACTGAGCCTCAGGCTCACCCCTATTTCCCTCAAATTTTTCTTATAATCAGGATGTGAGAAGGAGAAGGGTTAGGAAGACCTCGGAGTTAAGTGTGGTCGAGAGTTGGAAGGTTTTCGCTGGATAGTCTATCAAGTGTCGAAGGTTGGTTTTATTTTTCGTTTTCTTTCTTTTATCTTTGGACTTGTAAAGTAATCAACTGAGTATGCACCGTGGGTTAGTTTTGTAAAGTTTATTAGTGTTTTTTTTTTTTTATATTCTAATCACGCCTCACTTTTCCCGGGGCGTCACAGGGTGGTATCAGAGCACTAGGTTAAGAGTCTCTAGGGAATGCATACTCGGTTTACTTTATACTTATAGTCCATCGATAGTCGTTTTAGAAGATCGCCGGATGCGAGTCCTTCGAATGTTCCTTTGCTATAAGGATTTTTATGTCCACTCGAGCCTTTTGAGTATGGCTGAGTAATGAATCGTTTTTCAAGAGGTGACAACACGTGTTCGGAATAAAGCACGTGCTAGTACGTCTAGAAGTGGATGTCTTTGAAAGTTTTAGGACTTCTACATTCATGTATTTAAGGATATATGGCTCTGCGAGTTGCAGGTCATTGGGTTCAGAAATATCGTAATGCAGTTGGATATAGTCAGAACTCCGCTAGAGTATTGCGTAGAGTTCATGGTAACTAAGCATGAAGCTCGTGCTAGATTAACGTTAGGACTGTTCACGAAAACGTACGATGCTCATGACGTAGGAACAAATAGAGGGATTGTTCTACGTACAATGCTTTTTGGATGAAAGTTGGTGGACCTTGATAAAGGAAGATGATAGCGTCTCAATGAGGGACAAGGCTACGATTGGTTGCGTTTTGCACTCTCAGTATCGAAACCAAGCTTATGAAGTGCATAAGGTTTGAGGATGGCTTTGGGGCTTATGTCTAAAGATAGCCAAGCATATGAACAAGGATGAGCTGTACACGGAAAGTCTTCTAGGATGTGGCCTAGTGATGATGGTTGAATAGGGTGAATACATGGACAACCTATGTACGTGAAAGGTAATGTTCTGACATAGATTGGTTGTCAACGTATAGAGTTCAACTAGATCTCCTTTGGCAAAGAGTTAAGCTACGTATGGAATCTAGGGAGATAGTTTCTTATTAGGAATGCCAAGACCAGGGGATGCAGAATGGTATCATGAAGTCTTACGTTGGAGGACGAAGAAAGTTTTCATGTTATGCACTTCTTTCGGCATCAGAAGCCGACGTAAAATACGCTGATACATGATTTGTTATTTCTGTTGTGGATGAATTTCTCAACGTTTTCCAGAAGAGTTAACTAGTCTGCCGCCTGATCGGGAGATAGAATTCTGTATTGATCTTATCCTCGATTCCTTGCCATGATTGTCGAGTTGACAAGCAAGGAATACATTTGGAATAACACGTCATCATGGGAAGCAACTGTCTTGTTGCGAAGAGGCATGATAAGAGTTTAAGTTTGTACATAGAGTACAGAAAGCTGAATGCAGTAACGATCAAGAATAAGTACGCATTGCCCGGGATTAATGAGTTGTTAGATCAACTGGGAGGATCTCGATTCTTTTCCAAAATAGATCTGAGATGTGGGTATCATCAGCTGAAGGTTCGTGAAGAAGATATTCCCAAGACGGCTTTCAGGACTCGTTATGGTCATTTTAAGTTCCTGGTAATGCCTTTTGGATTAACGAACGATCCTACAGCTATCGTTCAACTCGAAGATGTACCGATTCAAAAGGATGTTACTTACGATGAAGTTCCAACCCAGGTTGTCGATAGAAAAATGAAGAGTCTTCGTAACCATGAGATTCCGTTGGTGAAGGTTTTGTGGACTCATCATGGAAGCGAAGAAGCGACTTGGGAACTGGAAAGCGATATGATGGAAAAGTATCCGTACTTATTTCATGTGGGCAGTTAGATCTTAAATTTCGGGACGAAATTTCTCTAAGGAGGGGAGAGCTGTAGCGACTCGAAATTTAAGCTTAATGTCGTAAATTAAGTTAATCAAAGGACGAGAAAATTATGTAAATTAATTTTCTAAGAAGTATTTCCAGTATTTTTGGATTTGAAATATATTAAGGTAAGGAGAAATCTCGGAATAAAATAAAGGATTTTTCGAGTTCGTTTCGTATAATAAATTATTTTCCGAGGAGATATTCCGGAATTTAATTTAAGAAAATAAATTCTCAAGGACGAGAATTAATTCCGAGAAATCTTGAATATATTTGAATTAATCGAGAACGAACGAGAAAATTCTCGGTTTGAAACATATAATTAAAAGTGCCATCGGTTACGGACTTAATTATATAATTAGGCGATGAAGGATATAATTGTAACAATTTTCAGGACCTATTTGAAGAGAATTTACAAAGAAGGGCTGAGTTGTAATTCTCGAAGATATGCTCTCTTGGTCTTATCTCTGGCCTTATCTTCATCCACTCATTTTATGCCACGTCAACATTACCACTTACCTTAAGGAATCATCTTCTTCATTTGTGATTATCTCTTGGCCGACCAAAGTAGCCACCAGACCAGGAAAAAAAAAACGAGAAAAAAAGAAAAGAACGGGGAAGAAGAAGAAAGAAGAAAATCGGGAGAGAAAAAGAAGTAACCGAGAGAGAGAGAGGGAGCGGGAGATCAGAGACTGAGAAAGAGAGAAACGATGAGATAGAGAGTGAGATACATTAGGCGGGAGGAAGAAGAGACCAGCGAGGAGATCAGAGCTCGCGCTCTCCGTGGTTGCGCGCGCCGTGGGTCAGCCGAGAGAAAGAGATTCTCGCCAGAGGTTTGTCCTTATTTTGAGGGTATTTCGAAATCAAAGTTTGGGGCTTTTCTTTTCATGGTTGTGGTCGGATTTTTGGAAAAGAAGAAGAGGCAGAAAGGTCACAATCATTTAAGTTTCCGGCCGAATTGCTCGAGGAAGAGACAGAGGGCGAGAACCTCGCCGGTGTTCGTCAATACCCGGAGGTAAGGGAAACCTCATATCTCCCTTAGGTTATAAAATTTGGAATTTTAATTTCGGAAATTTGGGTGCGAGTGGTCCGATCGATGTTAGGTTTTGCTGCGTGTTGGTTTCAAACTTCTGGATGGTTAGGTTTCTAATTTTTGAGTTTGAGTTTCAGAAATTTTAGGGGTTGAGTGTTTCATCGAGGTATTGGACAAATGTTAGTGATTCTGAATTAATGGATTATCTCGTGTCACAGGTTCGGAGTTGATGCTTCTACGCGGAAGCATTGGACTCGTTGTGATATGGAGATTATAAGTAAATGACTAATTTATATGTTCCGGGTCGAGTTTATTATCGAGATGTCTGGAAATTTCTTTGGGTTGTATTTGGATTTAATTTTTGAGATAAGGAAATTTCTTTGGGTTGTATTTGGATTTAATTTTTGAGCTAAGTGAGAATTTGAGAATTACTGTGAGAACTCAGAATTTACACTCGTTGAACTCAGATACGTAATAATTCAAAAGTTGGTTATGTTGTACGACGATATTAATTCCCGAATTGTTGTTGAACGTGTTTTGTTGGATTTCAAGAAATTAAGCAGAAATGTATTTGAGACTTGTTTATGAGTTTTTGGATTAAAACTCGACATTAGTTTGATGTTTGATTTCTCGGTTTTCGTTATAGAAATGAGATTAGATTCGTTCAAAGGAGAACGAACTTGCTTATTAGAATTATTTCTCGGTTTTGAGATTTATCGTAGTTTCTCGTTCGAGTTTACACGTTCTCGTATCGTTTGAGGCTTTGTTCCGAGGACTTGGTTTCCTTATAATTGGATATGTCTTTGGGTTCTACGATTATTAAATCGTACGTTTGAGTTTGAGTATTGTGGACTACTCATAGGATTCTGATTCAGGATCGGTTTGATTTACAGTGATAGGACTCAAGACTGAAAGTCGTTTAGAGGGTTCACGGAGTAAGTGAACGTCTGGATTCTCGGTTTTAGTGAACGTTCGGGTTCACAAGACGAGCGAACGTCTCGTGGAAGAGCGACATAGACGCTTACTCTCGAGGTAGGTTATTATAACCCTTCTCTCCTGATTTTATGGTTTGGCCTCAAGTATATATTATTTTCGAAATGAAAATGTTTGTGAACGTGCCACGAAACCTAGAATCGTTTTCAAAATGTGGCGGAACTTCAACTCGGGATATCCGATTATGAAGTTGAGAATATTTTCGATATTATACATATATCCCGTATTTGCGAAAGAAAAATGTTTTGTATATCCTGATAGAGCCGGAAACGTATATATATGAAGCGGAGAGTGCAATCGTATATATATAAGGGTGTGGAGAGTGCACCATTCTGATAAGAGGACTGTCACGGGTTATGTTGACAGGGGCTCAGGAAATAGTAGACGTTTAAATGGGCGTAGATGCACATTTAAATTCAATTGCATTTCTTGCATTTACATTTCTAGCATCAGCATTCCGTCATTTACATTTCTGTCATTTACATTCATGCAATTTACATTCCTGCAAGTTATACTTGTGCGTGTATGGTGATTTACACGTATAAGACTATTATTATACTTGTACGTGTATGGTGATTTACGCGGGACAAGAATATTATTATTATAAAGTAAGTATTATTTTCGAAAATCTTTTTTTAAAAATCAAACCATTACTATAGTACCTACTGAGCCTCAGGCTCACCCCTATTTCCCTCAAATTTTTCTTATAATCAGGATGTGAGAAGGAGAAGGGTTAGGAAGACCTCGGAGTTAAGTGTGGTCGAGAGTTGGAAGGTTTTCGCTGGATAGTCTATCAAGTGTCTAAGGTTGGTTTTATTTTTCGTTTTCTTTCTTTTATCTTTGGACTTGTAAAGTTATCAACTGAGTATGCACCGTGGGTTAGTTTTGTAAAGTTTATTAGTGTTTTTTTTTTTATATTCTAATCACGCCTCACTTTTCCCGGGGCGTCACAGGGTGGTATCAGAGCACTAGGTTAAGAGTCTCTAGGGAATGCATACTCGGTTTACTTTATACTTATAGTCCATCGATAGTCGTTTTAGAAGATCGCCGGATGCGAGTCCTTCGAATGTTCCTTTGCTATAAGGATTTTTATGTCCACTCGAGCCTTTTGAGTATGGCTGAGTAATGAATCGTTTTTCAAGAGGTGACAACACGTGTTCGGAATAAAGCACGTGCTAGTACGTCTAGAAGTGGATGTCTTTGAAAGTTTTAGGACTTCTACATTCATGTATTTAAGGATATATGGCTCTGCGAGTTGCAGGTCATTGGGTTCAGAAATATCGTAATGCAGTTGGATATAGTCAGAACTCCGCTAGAGTATTGCGTAGAGTTCATGGTAACTAAGCATGAAGCTCGTGCTAGATTAACGTTAGGACTGTTCACGAAAACGTACGATGCTCATGACGTAGGAACAAATAGAGGGATTGTTCTACGTACAATGCTTTTTGGATGAAAGTTGGTGGACCTTGATAAAGGAAGATGATAGCGTCTCAATGAGGGACAAGGCTACGATTGGTTGCGTTTTGCACTCTCAGTATCGAAACCAAGCTTATGAAGTGCATAAGGTTTGAGGATGGCTTTGGGGCTTATGTCTAAAGATAGCCAAGCATATGAACAAGGATGAGCTGTACACGGAAAGTCTTCTAGGATGTGGCCTAGTGATGATGGTTGAATAGGGTGAATACATGGACAACCTATGTACGTGAAAGGTAATGTTCTGACATAGATTGGTTGTCAACGTATAGAGTTCAACTAGATCTCCTTTGGCAAAGAGTTAAGCTACGTATGGAATCTAGGGAGATAGTTTCTTATTAGGAATGCCAAGACCAGGGGATGCAGAATGGTATCATGAAGTCTTACGTTGGAGGACGAAGAAAGTTTTCATGTTATGCACTTCTTTCGGCATCAGAAGCCGACGTAAAATACGCTGATACATGATTTGTTATTTCTGTTGTGGATGAATTTCTCAACGTTTTCCAGAAGAGTTAACTAGTCTGCCGCCTGATCGGGAGATAGAATTCTGTATTGATCTTATCCTCGATTCCTTGCCATGATTGTCGAGTTGACAAGCAAGGAATACATTTGGAATAACACGTCATCATGGGAAGCAACTGTCTTGTTGCGAAGAGGCATGATAAGAGTTTAAGTTTGTACATAGAGTACAGAAAGCTGAATGCAGTAACGATCAAGAATAAGTACGCATTGCCCGGGATTAATGAGTTGTTAGATCAACTGGGAGGATCTCGATTCTTTTCCAAAATAGATCTGAGATGTGGGTATCATCAGCTGAAGGTTCGTGAAGAAGATATTCCCAAGACGGCTTTCAGGACTCGTTATGGTCATTTTAAGTTCCTGGTAATGCCTTTTGGATTAACGAACGATCCTACAGCTATCGTTCAACTCGAAGATGTACCGATTCAAAAGGATGTTACTTACGATGAAGTTCCAACCCAGGTTGTCGATAGAAAAATGAAGAGTCTTCGTAACCATGAGATTCCGTTGGTGAAGGTTTTGTGGACTCATCATGGAAGCGAAGAAGCGACTTGGGAACTGGAAAGCGATATGATGGAAAAGTATCCGTACTTATTTCATGTGGGCAGTTAGATCTTAAATTTCGGGACGAAATTTCTCTAAGGAGGGGAGAGCTGTAGCGACTCGAAATTTAAGCTTAATGTCGTAAATTAAGTTAATCAAAGGACGAGAAAATTATGTAAATTAATTTTCTAAGAAGTATTTCCAGTATTTTTGGATTTGAAATATATTAAGGTAAGGAGAAATCTCGGAATAAAATAAAGGATTTTTCGAGTTCGTTTCGTATAATAAATTATTTTCCGAGGAGATATTCCGGAATTTAATTTAAGAAAATAAATTCTCAAGGACGAGAATTAATTCCGAGAAATCTTGAATATATTTGAATTAATCGAGAACGAACGAGAAAATTCTCGGTTTGAAACATATAATTAAAAGTGCCATCGGTTACGGACTTAATTATATAATTAGGCGATGAAGGATATAATTGTAACAATTTTCAGGACCTATTTGAAGAGAATTTACAAAGAAGGGCTGAGTTGTAATTCTCGAAGATATGCTCTCTTGGTCTTATCTCTTGCCTTATCTTCATCCACTCATTTTATGCCACGTCAACATTACCACTTACCTTAAGGAATCATCTTCTTCATTTGTGATTATCTCTTGGCCGACCAAAGTAGCCACCAGACCAGGAAAAAAAAAACGAGAAAAAAAGAAAAGAACGGGGAAGAAGAAGAAAGAAGAAAATCGGGAGAGAAAAAGAAGTAACCGAGAGAGAGAGAGGGAGCGGGAGATCAGAGACTGAGAAAGAGAGAAACGATGAGATAGAGAGTGAGATACATTAGGCGGGAGGAAGAAGAGACCAGCGAGGAGATCAGAGCTCGCGCTCTCCGTGGTTGCGCGCGCCGTGGGTCAGCCGAGAGAAAGAGATTCTCGCCGGAGGTTTGTCCTTATTTTGAGGGTATTTCGAAATCAAAGTTTGGGGCTTTTCTTTTCATGGTTGTGGTCGGATTTTTGGAAAAGAAGAAGAGGCAGAAAGGTCACAATCATTTAAGTTTCCGGCCGAATTGCTCGAGGAAGAGACAGAGGGCGAGAACCTCGCCGGTGTTCGTCAATACCCGGAGGTAAGGGAAACCTCATATCTCCCTTAGGTTATAAAATTTGGAATTTTAATTTCGGAAATTTGGGTGCGAGTGGTCCGATCGATGTTAGGTTTTGCTGCGTGTTGGTTTCAAACTTCTGGATGGTTAGGTTTCTAATTTTTGAGTTTGAGTTTCAGAAATTTTAGGGGTTGAGTGTTTCATCGAGGTATTGGACAAATGTTAGTGATTCTGAATTAATGGATTATCTCGTGTCACAGGTTCGGAGTTGATGCTTCTACGCGGAAGCATTGGACTCGTTGTGATATGGAGATTATAAGTAAATGACTAATTTATATGTTCCGGGTCGAGTTTATTATCGAGATGTCTGGAAATTTCTTTGGGTTGTATTTGGATTTAATTTTTGAGATAAGGAAATTTCTTTGGGTTGTATTTGGATTTAATTTTTGAGCTAAGTGAGAATTTGAGAATTACTGTGAGAACTCAGAATTTACACTCGTTGAACTCAGATACGTAATAATTCAAAAGTTGGTTATGTTGTACGACGATATTAATTCCCGAATTGTTGTTGAACGTGTTTTGTTGGATTTCAAGAAATTAAGCAGAAATGTATTTGAGACTTGTTTATGAGTTTTTGGATTAAAACTCGACATTAGTTTGATGTTTGATTTCTCGGTTTTCGTTATAGAAATGAGATTAGATTCGTTCAAAGGAGAACGAACTTGCTTATTAGAATTATTTCTCGGTTTTGAGATTTATCGTAGTTTCTCGTTCGAGTTTACACGTTCTCGTATCGTTTGAGGCTTTGTTCCGAGGACTTGGTTTCCTTATAATTGGATATGTCTTTGGGTTCTACGATTATTAAATCGTACGTTTGAGTTTGAGTATTGTGGACTACTCATAGGATTCTGATTCAGGATCGGTTTGATTTACAGTGATAGGACTCAAGACTGAAAGTCGTTTAGAGGGTTCACGGAGTAAGTGAACGTCTGGATTCTCGGTTTTAGTGAACGTTCGGGTTCACAAGACGAGCGAACGTCTCGTGGAAGAGCGACATAGACGCTTACTCTCGAGGTAGGTTATTATAACCCTTCTCTCCTGATTTTATGGTTTGGCCTCAAGTATATATTATTTTCGAAATGAAAATGTTTGTGAACGTGCCACGAAACCTAGAATCGTTTTCAAAATGTGGCGGAACTTCAACTCGGGATATCCGATTATGAAGTTGAGAATATTTTCGATATTATACATATATCCCGTATTTGCGAAAGAAAAATGTTTTGTATATCCTGATAGAGCCGGAAACGTATATATATGAAGCGGAGAGTGCAATCGTATATATATAAGGGTGTGGAGAGTGCACCATTCTGATAAGAGGACTGTCACGGGTTATGTTGACAGGGGCTCAGGAAATAGTAGACGTTTAAATGGGCGTAGATGCACATTTAAATTCAATTGCATTTCTTGCATTTACATTTCTAGCATCAGCATTCCGTCATTTACATTTCTGTCATTTACATTCATGCAATTTACATTCCTGCAAGTTATACTTGTGCGTGTATGGTGATTTACACGTATAAGACTATTATTATACTTGTACGTGTATGGTGATTTACGCGGGACAAGAATATTATTATTATAAAGTAAGTATTATTTTCGAAAATCTTTTTTTAAAAATCAAACCATTACTATAGTACCTACTGAGCCTCAGGCTCACCCCTATTTCCCTCAAATTTTTCTTATAATCAGGATGTGAGAAGGAGAAGGGTTAGGAAGACCTCGGAGTTAAGTGTGGTCGAGAGTTGGAAGGTTTTCGCTGGATAGTCTATCAAGTGTCGAAGGTTGGTTTTATTTTTCGTTTTCTTTCTTTTATCTTTGGACTTGTAAAGTAATCAACTGAGTATGCACCGTGGGTTAGTTTTGTAAAGTTTATTAGTGTTTTTTTTTTATATTCTAATCACGCCTCACTTTTCCCGGGGCGTCACATAGACAAATTTCCTAATGAATACTACTAAACAATTTATAGCTGTGAGATTGTAATAATAATATTTATTATTACCAAAGAGTTCTTATTCGTGTTTATCGAAGCCGAATCGGGGACTATGGACCTAGTAATGGAAGCTTAACAAATCTGATGAAAAAGACGAAAAAGTCATTTCTCTTTTTTTCCATTGATTCGTCTAATCTTGGTCAAATACTCCACTATGTAAGCCAAGACTGAACTCTCAGTTATACTAGAATTATATTTACTCATAGTGACGAGTCTCCACTGATCTAGTTAGTTCATGATCAAGATTCTGTAGGATCAACCCGTATCGAGAAAGTTCAATTATTCCGTTATACCTTTCTTGATACAATATATACCCTAAGCATCGTTGCTTCTCCAGCGAAAGATTCTTCCGAACGTACATACTTTGGAAGTGCCGGTAATCTATCGGTTCTGGAACTAACCCTTAGGTGAGTGAACATTGACCTTCTTTTAGGAAGGCTGGATTCTGTATCTGTCAACCTTTTCCCACTTGAATCATCTTCCGAAACTCACAAGACATAAGTTGTGATTAGCATGATAGTAGCCTTTTAGCGAATGAGTCAAAGAGCGCGGTAACATGACCCAGTGTCCATGATCACTTCAAGATTTAGATCAAGTCTCACTGTGACCATCATAGCAACCTCGGTTTGTGTGAAGTAACGGTACTTAAACAACACATCTACAACCAAAGACTGTCCTGTTTGTGCTCTTACCACAAGTGCAGAATGCTCGCACGTCGTGATCAACCTTCACTAGTGTTCTACATATATGACTTTAGATGCAGCTATCTAGGCATGTATTAGTCATCGACCATGTTTTAGCTCACCGTTCAGACTCAAGTTCCCAGCACGTGACTCAGTTTAATACGGAGGCTACGGATGATAGTTACTATTGAATATGATATTCAAAGGTCAACCCACTAATCATATGATGCTAATAAAGTTAACCATTATTCTATTTAGTAATCATTTATGATTTATTCGTTATATATTGGCAAGAATCCTTAACAATGTTGATAGCTTTAGCCCAAAATCTTTTGGAAATCTTCTTTGCATGAAGCATAACTCCAGCCATTTCTTGAATGGTTCTGTTTTTGCAATCAACTATGCGGTTCTACTGTGGAGTGATAGAGGCTGAGAACTCATGCATAATTCCTTATTAGTTAAAGAAATTAGTGAACTGACTGTTCTCAAACTCTCTCTCATGATCATTTTTTATCCTCACAATCTTTCTTGTGGTAGACTGCTTCTCGTTTCAAATTGAGACACAAGGAATCGAATGCCTGGAAGGCATCTGACTTTTCACGCAGAAACTCAACCCAAGTATACCTAGAAAAATCATCAGCGCAAACAAAGATGTATCTCTTCCGAACAATACTCTCAACATGCATAGGCCCCATCAAATCCATATGCAGTAGCTAAAGAACTCTATTGGTAGTAAAACCTTTTACCAATTTGTGAGAGGCTCTAGTCTGCTTTCGATTTGGCATTCTCCACAAATTTTCCCTTCTTTGATCTTAAATATTGGAAGACCACATACTATTTCCCTTGAAACAATCTTCGCCATGCTTCTCAGATTTAGATGTCCTAGCCTCCTATGCTATAACTTTGTGACATCTTCCTTGTTTACTAGACAAGAAGTAGAAGGAACAGTAGAGGGTGTATTCCATAAGTAGCAATTATCTGAGGAACTGGTCCCCTTTATCATCATCGACTCATCTTTGCTAACCATAGTACAACAATCTTTAGAGAAGTTGACAGTCAGACCTTCATCATAGAGTTTATTGATGCTAATCAAATTAGCAGTCAGACCTTCCACCAGTAAGACATTACCAAGAGCTGGAAGACTTGTGACATTCACTTGACCTTTTCCTACAACAGTTCCTTTGGCATCATCACCAAAAGTGGCATGACCCTTAACACATGATTTCACATTGCTCAAATAGGATTTTACACCATTCATGCGATGAGAGCAACCACTATCAAAATACCAATCGTCTATAGCGATGGCTTTCAGAGAGGTGTAGGCAGTAAGAGCTCTATGATCAACACGAACTCTCCACGCCCTATTAACCACTGTGGGAGAAATATTGATGGTCTTTTCATTTAGATCAATCTTCACACAAAGGTATCAACTCTGAGCAAAATGAGTGAACTGCTTGTGCCTTGGAACCCGAGCTTTCCTCTCTAGACACCTACCATAGAGAACATAACAAGGACGAATATGATCCAATTTTCCATAGTAGTGGCATCTCCATTGGTGTTTGAAGTTGTGAGGGACATAATGATCACTTGATGTTCCAGATCTTGGCAGCAACATCTTCTGCGACATGTACTCATAATGCTTGGCATAAGAGACAAACATAGTCTTCTGAGACAACTTAGAAGATGACTGAAACCCAAGACCTCTATGACTTAAGGAAGGTTGACCCATCTTCATGATGTCATTAAGATTAGAGGTACCTGAATTCAACACTTGAACAAATTTGTCATGGAAGATAAATCACTCGTGACTTAACAACATGTTTCTTTAGATTAGTGGTTATTTTCAGGAGATTTGTCTTCTCAGTGAAAAGAGTTCTAATCCTTTCTTTCATGTATTTAAGGAAGTCTCTCTTCAGTTTAGTAATGCTTGTCAATAGTTGATCTTTACTGGCTTCAAGTTCTTCAATCTTCCTTTTCTGTTTCAGAAACACATTAGACTCGTCTGCCTACTCGACGAAGAGAGTTTTGTAATCTTCTAGAAGAACTTCATCGCTAAGTTCATCATCGTTTGAAGGAGTAAACTGAGTTATACTAGAAAAGCTGGTATGAGATACACTCGAATTGACATTGGTCTCATCTTAGACAAATTTAAGAGATTTTGATATCTTTACAATGAATGCCATGAATTTGTTCACTACAACATCTTCTTCACGTTTGTTAGAGTTAGTGTCTTCGTCACTGAGAGTGGACTTGAAATTATTCTGCTATCTCTTCTCGTATTTTGGACATTCGACTTGAATGTGACCAAAACCCTCACACTCTCTACACTGGCTACCATTTCCTTTATTTTGTTGACCATATCCATGATCTTCTATACCTTTCCTAAAGTTACTTCCTGGTTTTTAGCCCTGAGTGGCTTTGTCGCTGTTTAAAGAAGCACCAAAGGGACCATTTCCATTGCTAGTACGCTTCTCAATCCTTCTCACGATCCTCTCAAAATTCTTTGCCATCATGGTAGAATATTCCTCATAACATTCATTAGGGACATTATTCTTATGTGAGTGTCATTCAAAATTTGCAGCTTTGAAGGCGACCCCCTTTGACTTCTTTACTGGTGGATTAGCATCAAGATCTCATAGGTGAGAAAAGAACCAATGAGTTCATCCACCTTTATCTTCGAGATGTCATGCACCTCATCAATCGTAGTGATCTTGATCTTGAACCTCTCAGGTAGGGAGTGAAGAATCTTCTTCACAAGCTTAGCATCAGGCATAGTTTCACCCAGATAGAATTCGCTGATGGTCTCTTCCTACAACATTTTTAGATTCTCAAACTTTGCAGTAATAAGTTGAAGACAAGAGTTGTTCACCTTGTCAGTACCTTCATAGGACGTTTCCAGAATTTTCGAAACTTCTTTAGCACTCATACATGTGTTGATCAGCCTGAAGACATTCTTGCCTAAACCATTGTAGATGGCATTTAGTGCTTTGGAGTTGGCAAGAGCATCATCATCTTCAGTGGTATCCCACTCTCTTTCAGTTTTGTCGACCGATGTAACTCCATCCTCAAGAAGCTTTGTTGGAGGACTTCATCCATTCACTACAACTTTCCAAGTCTTGTGGTCAATGAACTTGATGAAAGCACTCATCCTTGCTTTCTAGTACGTTTAGTTTAAGCCATCGAGTTAAGGTGCACGACTGACAAAATCACCTTCCCCGAAAGCATCCATCTCAACGTAAGTAGTTATAACACCACTGAACACACCCTAGAGATGCAAGGTGCCCGCCTTGATACCAATTGAAAAAGTAGGAGTACTATTTTCGTGATGTAAGGTGTTTTAACAAGTTATGAAACAACTTAGCAGTTTAGTAGATTAGGCAAACTAAAATAAACTATAAGTACAGATACAAGGAAGTGGTAATATAGTTCGGCCAATTGTGCTTACTTCTAGAGGGATGATACTCCCAGTGGAAAGAGAACTTCATTAGACGGTAGAATAAGTATTACAATGGACAACCATGGATGATAATTTTCCGAGTTTCTTAAACTTCAAGACTACCCCAGTGCTTTCTAACTCAGGTTCCCCCTACATTTGAGCTCCCTTCACTTTCCACTAAATACACTCTCCAAGTGTTTGAACAATGCTTATTTTTTTACTTCACTCAAGACCAACTCTGTAAACAAGCTCCAACAATAGCTGTTAAGAACAACAGAGAAAATTGAACACCATGAACATGGTTTTCGACAATGACGACTCTCACAAAACCTAAGTGTGTAACCCTACCAAATAGGGTAATATATTTCTTATATATTAAACAATCTTAGCTATGTGTAATTGGCTAGGGTTTCCCAACGGACCTGGGAAAACCTCATTGGACGTTCAGAAAAAGCGTGGAAGTAAGTTAGACAAAAAGGTAGAGAGCATAAATTCCACGTCACAAATCCTGACGTGCAAAGTGAACCTAATGTCACAGCCTAGATGTTCCCAACATCTCTTAGAACAACATGTTTCGACAAAACAAAAAAACCAATATCAAGTAAAAATAGCAGTTTAGATACTATTTAAGGGCACTCTGGGGAAAGAAAATCATAATGAGACTTTGGAGATGTTGTAACCTCACTTACTGATGTTTTGGTCGTCGCTCTATTTTAAATGCGATATTCTTAGTGTCTTTTAAACCCTTTTTTTAGTAACGCGATATAATGTGGAAATTACCTCACATATATCATTATAATGTTTTGTTTCTTGAATATCTCACTTCTCATTTTTATTATGAAAATATCTTTTTTATTGCAAAAAATACTTATGTGTACAATTTTTTTCTTGTTGTTTATAGTTTTATTTGACTTACTTTTTTTTTTTTTTTTAACATTTACGGTTATATATAATTTTTCTTAGTTGTTTATAATTTCATTTAAACTAACAATAAAATCATATGATAACAAAATTATGTATTTATGGCATATTTTATAGGTTGAGAATCACAATCGTCAATTGAAATATTTCTTAAATTTTCTCTACAATGTTATGTTACCTTATGAAGCCTTTTTGTGAGCTTTGCTATTGGTTCAAGATCTCTCGGATCTTCTACAAGTGGGTATATCCATACTTGCCACTAGTATATGTTGCTTTAAAAAAATATTCAAAACGCTTCGATGCATTGCTTTATGAACTTCAACAAACCTTATTTTTATTTGTACCTTCTCCTTTCAAATTTTTATTTTCCTCCTTCATTAGCCCTTTCACTGCGTACTATTCTCGCCTCAATTTGAAGATATAGCATAAAATTTGTCTTAAATGTCTTGAAATCTTATACATAAATCGAATTAAGTTGAGAGAAATTTGTTGCAACTAACCAATCCTCTACCTTCTTTTAAGATTGTAGCCAAATTTATTTTATTAAGAAAATAGCCCACCAGACCTACAATATATTAATTAACTAAAGAGTAAATTTAATATACTCTTGTAGTTAATTCAATTTTACTAAAGAGTAAAATTTTGGTTATTTTTAAAAAATATGTTTCGTTATTGAGCTACTGACTTCATTTTCAGTTAAATTAATCTAAATATGATTATATTTATTTAAGCATTTTCTCAATTAAGTAGTTTTATGTTAATAGCTGCCAAATTCACGACTTCGTGTGGTTTTCTTGGTGACAACCATCAACCTTTTATGTGGCTAAATGATTCTTTTTTTAGTTTCATGGCGTTGTTCTTAAATTTGTTTTACTAGTCGTTATATAATTGTTAACTACTGGCTTATAAGCTCGGTACGTTTATTTATCATAGAATTAATGACATTTCCCCCCTTGTAGTATAGCGCTCATGACAATCCACCCCTTATAATATAAAATCGAACACAATGCACTTTAATATTATTAGCTGTAACAGCTTTGGGCCTTCCGTGTATTTTCAGCCCAAAACGTCAGTTAAATACTAACGTGTTAGGTACGTGTTACACGAGTTGAATGTTATTACTGAAATGGCCTTGGTCGTATATAACAGCTGATTTATTAACCCCCAAATTGTTTTGTAAAATCCTTTAAAAAAAATCCTTTTGTTTTGTAATATTACTGCAATTTTTTTGTAAAATCCTTTAAAAAAATCCCCAAATCGAGAGAGCTAGGTTTCTGTCTTCAAACATCTTCGATTTGAGTTCAACAAGTGAGATAGGGTAGGATCGGAATCTGTGTGGCTGGGTGTGAAAGAGAATCGACCGGGAGTTTTGTTCGTGATGGAGAGCAATCATAGAAGTGCGTCTAATCGCGAGCAAGCCCACGTCATTGTTGACCAAGCGTCAGTGCGGCGGCTGACTTGTTCTTGCAGTTTGAGCATCGAGAGGACGTCACAGATGGGGTATAACCCATCAAGACACTTTTTTGGATGCCCTAAGTACAAGGTTAGTCTTGCTTCTCAATTTGGGTTTTTTTGAACAATCTGGTATTTTTAATTAGATGGTACTATTGGTGATTGGCGGGTAATTGTTTTGTTCCTCAAAAAAGAAAATCACAAGATTGCGGATGCCTGGACCCTCTCACGTTTTCACGATCGACATAAGTTATTGTATTTCTTTTGTTGTTTGATTTTGTTGAAGTAGAAGTGTTGGAAGTGGCTGGTATTTTTTTGTTCAAAGGACATCTAAGTTGTATTTCTTGGTATGAATTTTCCTTGAATTTGGAGAGATGTTGCTTGGTATCATGGTTGACGTGATGTTGTTCAAGTACATTATTTTAAGTTCTTTGACATGAATTTGAAATGAATGATTGAAGGATAAGCTGTTTGACAAGCATTTTCAATATAATGACATCGTTATAAACATTGTAAAAACTGGATACACAAAGTATTTACACAAACACAGATTCATTACACATTCTTACATAGATCAAGTTCCAAAAAGGTTTGTCAAGTTTTACACATCTAATTAACCTTATGTTCAAAATACTATAAAAATAAAGCTATAGAATAAGCCCAAAATAAGGACTACACCTGTCACGGGCCGACTAATTTCACTCGGTAGATAGTCGGAACGTGCGACACTTGTGGCGCTTCGCTAGCAAGTCAGCCTACTGGATATCTGCAAGAGAACATAAGATAATGATCAGCCACATAATAACATTGTAACGAGCTATTGGGACAATCATTCACACATATTAGAACATATCGACAAGTGTACGAATAAACAAGCCAACAATCAAGCAATCATTCATAGGGACACAACATGGCAAATACAAAAACAAAATGAGTCTACTTGTTCATTGATATCAAACGGGAAGGTTACACAGCAAGTTTGATATCCCAGGTCGTAGACTAAGGATCCTTGGGCTAGTTCCCCTCCTGCCCTTCCACCACCCTCCCATAAAGAAGGAAAACGAACATTTGGCAAAGTGACTCCAGTAAACATTAAATAGGTTGAGGAACCATACAAAATCCTCCAGGGACCTATTTGCAAATATTTTATGGAGAGCAAAATATAAGGTCCCTAACATTCACCCCCACTAATTCTATCGATGCCCTCATCGGGTTTACAAAAGTAAATCATAAATACAATCTACCGAAAATACTTAGTGATGGGCAAGAGGCCATGGGTTTACTTACGACCCTGGACGAACTTGCCATTCTCAAATGAACCTAGTACTCTACCCCCACCTATGGCCGGAGTTTTCGATGTCGATGGCAGATGGCGACTAGCTTCCTTGAACTCTTCAATCTCGTGCTTGAAGTCTTCTGCACGCTCCCAAGTTGATTCTTCTTCTCCTGCGTCTTTCCACTTCACGAGTAGCTCCTAATGTCATTTCTGTTTGATCTTGACATAGTGGTCTGCGAGGATAGTGTCCACCTCCTTGGTAATCTTCTTGCATTGTGGCCCCTCCATGGACGGGCACTTTTCTTTATTCCGGGACGTGTCTTCTTTGTCGGGGCGGTACGGTCTTAGGTTGCTAACGTGGAACACTGGGTGTGCATCTTCATCCAGGGTTTGGTGTCGACCCTGTAAGACACCTTGCCCACCTTTTCAAGGACGGTCAGCGGGCCTTCGTATCTTCGGAATAAGTGCTTGTCTCTTGCTTGGTGATACATCACCTGTTCGGCCATCAGTTTGAGGAGTACTCGATCACCAACTTTGAACTCGAGCGTTCGCCAGTCTTAGTCTGCCCACTTCTTCATTCTCTTCACAGCCTTCTCTAGGTATGCGAGGCAATCTCGTGGTTATCTCCCCATTCCTTGCTAAATCCGTAGGCGCGTAGATTCTTGCCCACGTACTTTGGGATAGAATGAGGCATCAACGGTTGTTGGCCTTGGACTACCTCGAAGGGACTGAGAGACGTGGCTGAACTTTTGCGAGCGTTAAAGCTGAATTGAGCTACATCTAGTAATTGCGACCAATTACGTTGGTTCTCATTGACGAAATGGCACAATTACTCTTCCAACATCCCGTTGAGTCGTTCGGTCTGTCCATCTGTCTGGGGGTGGAAACTCGTGGTGATGTTTAACTGTGAGCCGAGCAACTTGAATAACTCACTGCAGAAGGTTCTTGTGAAGCGAGGGTCTCGATCACTCACAATGTGTTGCGGTATGCCCTAATACTTCACTACGTGGGTGAAGAACAGGTGAGCTGTCTCTTCGGCCTCACAATACTTGCTCGTTGGGATGAAGGTTGCATACTTGGAGACCCGGTCAACCACAACTAGAATGCATGACAAGTATCTAGTGTGTGGGAGGCACATAATGAAGTCTAGCGAGATACTTTCCCAAGGCCTTGTTAGGATGGTCGACGGCTCTAGAAGTCCGGGGGTCTTTTTCTCTCGACCTTGTCTTGTTGGCAAATGAGGCAAGTTCGAGTATGGTCATGAGCATGGGACTTCATCTGAGGCCAATACTAGGCTTGCTTAAAGATGTGCGGTGCCACTCGGGATGGCCAACCCACAACGTGTCGTGGCACTCCTTCAAGAGAGTATTCCGTAAGTCATCCACCTTTGGGACAAACAAGCGGAAATCTTTGGTTAACAGGAGCCCATCTTCGATCCAAAATCGACGTGATTTCCCTTCCTTGACAAGGGCGATGATGGCGCGGGCGACTGGGTCTTTCTTGAGATTTTCCTTGATGCAAGTTCGGATTGGGATGCTTACTTGACTTGTAGACAAAGGGGCAAGCATCCGTATTGTGGCAAACTCCGCTTTTCTGTTCAAGGCATCTGCAGCTTTGTTGGTGCTCCCCGAGCAGTGTTCGAAGCGGAAGTCAAATTCCGCGACAAACTCTTGCCCCCGTGCTTACTTTGGGGTGAGTTTGGGCTGGGTGAGGAAGTGGTTCACTGAAGAGTAGTCCGTCTTCACAATGAACTTTGAGCCCAGAAGGTAATGCCTCCAAACTCGCAACGATGTATCACTGCTAAGAGTTCTTTTTCTTGCGCGGCATATCATCGCTCGACATCTGACAGCTTGTGACTTTCGTAAGCTACGGGGTGACCATCTTGGACAAGCACTCCACCCAGAGCATAGTCTGAAGCATCAATTTGCACTTTGAAGGGCTTCATGACATCTGGGAGTGCCAAGACTGGGTCATGCATCATCGTTTCCTTTAGATCTTCGAACGCGCTTTGGCATCGAGTGCTCCAATCCCACACCTTATCTTTCTTTAGCAGCTTCGTGAGTGGGGCTGCCCTTCTTGAATATCCTTCTACGAACTTCCGGTAGAAGTTGGCTAGATCGAGGAACTAGCATAGTTCCTTCACATTGGCTGGGACTTTACAGTCTCGGATGGACTTCACTTTGTCCATGTCCATGCGGATACATCCCCGCTTAATTATGTGCCCGAGGAACTTGATGCGCTCTTGCGCAAACGAGCACTTCTCTTTCTTAACATATAGCTGGTTCTCCCTTAGCTTTTAGAAGACCAACTCGAGGTGCTTCTGGTGCTCTTCTAACGTAGTGCTGTATACCGCAATGTCATCAAGGTATACTACCACGAATTTGTCGAGTAATCCGTGGAACGCTTGATTCATCAACGGTAGCTGGTGCGTTGGTCAACCCGAATGGCATCACTAGGAACTTGAATGCCCCATATCGGGTGACACAAGTGGTTTTTGCTTCGTCGCCCTCCGCAATCCGCACTTGGTAGTAGCCTGATCGCAAGTCTAGTTTTGTGAAATACATGGACTGACTTAGCTGGTCGAACAAGTCGGCGATCAAGGGGATTGGGTAGGTTTTGCGCACTGTCAGTTTGTTCAATGCTCGGTAGTCAATGCATAACCGCAAGCTCACGTCTTGTTTCTTATGGAACAACACCGGGGCACCAAAGGGTGCTTTGGAGGGCTTGATGAAGCCCGCTTCAGACAACTCGTTTAGTTATTTTCTAAGCTCTTAAAGTTCTAGGGGTGCCATCCTATAAGCCTCTCTGGCCGGAGGCTTGGCGCCCGGGACGAGCTCAATTTCATGGTCTATACTTCTTCTTGGTGGTAGTGACTTCAGGAGGCTATCGGGCTTCACGTCGTGATACTTCGCCAATAGCTCTTAAATCATGGGGGGAACGAGTTCACCCATACCATCTTCGAAGGCGGCGATAGCTGCGGTAAACGTGGATTCTCCTCGATGCACACCCTTTTTGAATTGCAATACAGAGATGAGTCTCGTCGCTACACTCTGCTTGACTCTGGCGGGCACTACGGCGGGCCGTTCGCCCATTATGACTAGGGTGTTTGCTACGGGGATGGTGATTCCTTCATTCTCAATGAGGAAGTCATTCCCGAGCACGATGTCAAAATCGTCCATCTGTGATGCGATAAAGTCCGTCTGTCCCTCCCACGTCCCCATCTTGAACTTCACTCATCGGGCAGACGTGGGTCTTGCTTCTGAATTGACAGCTTTCATTCGACCAGTATCTTTGTCTAGGGAGAGGCCTAGGCGTTTCACTTCGGCTTCGGATATGAAGTTATGGGTTGCTCCAGTGTCGATCATCACACTCTTTGCAAACTCCTCATTTACATGTGCATCAATGAACATAAGCCTCTTTTCGGCAGGCTTCTTAGGGTCGATGCCTTATTTCTTGAGTGCATTAAGGAGTCTAACGGCACCCATCTGGACAATTTCCTCCCCGTCTTCCTGTTCGGCTTCAGCTTCGTGCATCTCGGCCTGGACCCCGGCTTGGAGAGCCGTCAGGCGACTGCGGCCAGGGTAATGGCGGACATTGTGGGGACCTTTGCACAAGAAACACGGCCCTTTTCTGACTTCACCTTGAGCATCTTCGTCTTCATCATTCCTTGTGGGAGGTTGTGAAGGAGGAGCAGGCCTCGGGTTGAATTGCTTCTTCTCCCAAGTCTGCGTTGTCCCCCTCGAGGCTCTACTCGGGCCCACGTTGCTCAGGATTGGGTCCACATGTGGTCTCTTCGCTTGAGAGGGTTCGGTTGAGAAGTCAGTGAGACGTTCAACAGTTGTCTCGTAGGTGGCAATGGTCTGCAGATTAAGGCGGTGCAGTTCAGTCATCACCCACGGTTTCAACCCGTCAAGGAACGCGAAGACTTTGTCTTTCTCGGACATGTTGCTGATGTCTAGCATAAGGGTCGAGAACTTCTTCACATACTCTCGGACATTGCCCGTTTACTTTAGGTCTCTGAGGTTCCGCCTTGCCTTGTACTCGACATTCTCGGGGAAGAATTGGGCGCATAGTTCTCTCTCTTCATGTCGTCCCAAGTGTTGATGGTTACTTCACCCGTTTGGATCGCACGGTGTTTGGTCCTCAACCATAGCTTGGCATCATCAGTCAAATACATCGAGGCTGTGATCACCCGAGTACCCTCTTCAGCACGAACTACACGAAAGTACGGTTCCATGTCGAGGAACAAGTTGTCCAACTCTTTTGCATCTCGAGTGCCATCGAAGTGTTTCGGCTTGGGGACTCGAGATCAGCCAAATTCGACTATGGCTGGACCCATGGGTTGGTTCCCCATGACCCGGACTGTGAGGTTGAGGGTGGACCTTATATCTAGTAGTTCTCTTTGGAGATAGTAGACAGCATCGTGCGTATTTCCTCGAGATCTTGCATTTGATTCGCTAGATGATCTCCCACCCCTGGCTCAGTGGCAACTCGCGGTGAAGAATTCGAGTCGCAATGAGAACGATCCCGGCGCTCTAGGGCATTTATTCTCTCTGCCAGGGTGCCGAATCCTGCTTCGAAATCAGTTGTGGGGTCGTGTTGTTCTCGGCGCTCTAGAGCGAGTATTCAGTTGGCAAGGATCTCGACTCTTTCGGACAAGCTGAATACACTTGCTTTAAGGTTGCGTGCCGCGGGGAACGATTTGCTTGTTTGATTTGGGAGAGGCGCTCGATGATAGCTTCTAGCTTTGCCTCGGCTTCTTCGACAGACAAGCTGAGGGATTCAGTCTTTCGTAGCGCCTCTTCGAGTGGCTTCGCCCTCTCGATGAGGTTTTTGATGTCGATGGTTTGCATGTTCTCTTGTATGTCGTGGAGTCTTTCTTCAATCGCATCAACGCCCATAATGTGGTGTTTGAGAGCATCGAGGCGTTGAGTGTTTGTGGGTCTTTGTGGATTCATCTCGTTCTTCCAATGCTTCTCAACCTGGCTCTGATACTAACTGTCACGTGCCAACTAATTTCACTCGGTAGATAGTCGAGACGTACGGCACTTGCGATACTTCGCTAGCAAGTCAGCCTCCTGGATGTCTGCAAGAAAACATAAGATAATGATCATCCACAGAATAACATTATAACAAGCTATTGGGACCACATCATTCACACACACAAGAACATATTGACAAGCATATGAATAAACAAGCCAACAATCAAGAAATCATTCATAGGGACACGGCACAGCAAAAACAAAAACAAAATGAATATACTTGTTCATTCATATCAAAAGGGAAGGTTACACGACAAGTTTGATATCCCCGGTGGTGGATTTATTAAGGATCCTTGGGCTAGTTCCTCTCCTGCCCTACCACCACCCTCCCCTAAACAAGGAAAACGAACATTTGGTAAAGTGACTCCAGTAAACATTAACAGGTTGAGGAACCATACAAAATCCTACAGGGACCTGTTTGCAAATATTTTTTGGAGAGAAAAATATGAGGTCCATAACAACACCACATAATTTGCTTACAAAGCTTTTTTTTTTTACACTGATCAAGTTTCAAAAAGGTTTTCCGGGTTTACATATATAATATGCCCTATATATTATCAAAATAAGGCTGTAGAATAAGACATATGCACACCACTACTACAAATTTCATTTTCTGGTGCGGAAGGGTATTTGGTGCGACATGTCGCACCTAAATGGGCATTGGGTGCAACATGTCACACCGAATACCTTTCCAGAAAACCAAAAATTTCGCTCATTTTAAGTGGTATTGGGTACGACATGTCGCATCTAATACTATCCGGTGCGACATGTCGCACCTAATAGTTTTAAAAATTTTAGGCGGGCTTAAAATCCCTCCTCTTATTTTCACTGTCCTGTTTTTTTTAGTATCCGGTACGACATGTCGCACCTAATGCTCATTTAGGTGCGACATGTCGCACCCAATACACTCAACAGGTGCAACATGTCGCACAATATCGCACCTAATACTATCAGGTGCGATGTCGCACCCGAAGCCTTTAGCGATGTACTTTTGGGTGCGACAATGTCGCACCTAAAGTCGCACTCGAAGAACTTTCGGGTGCAATATTTTGGGCATCGGGTGCGACTTTCATCGCACCTGATGCCTATATATGTAGTAGTGAACTGATCTATAGGATTGATTAGATTTATCTTGTGCTTGTAATGTTTCGGTAAGACTTCTTTTTGTACCAATTTGAGACGTATTTCATTGGGTCTTCATGCCTTTGCCATATTAAGCTAATCGCATGTACCTATAATTAAAGGACGTGATAAACTGTAAAAGAATAAACATACAATATATTGTAAAACACAAAGTAGTGTTATAACACCAATGGTCGTACCTGAAAAATCCCAACGTTTACATGAATAGGTTTGACTCGCAATATCCCCTTTATACATGGTTCCATACATGTTTGAGACTTGATACTCCGAATCATCGGCACGAAAAAACGATTTTCTCTGCACTGAGCACCTTGTTCTTTTCAAGTATTTTGAATATGTGTGGTCCAATATCTGATGTCCAATTTTCATCGGCAACTCGTTGCTTACTGAACCCTTGCATGAGATACATTTGAAAGTGCTCGAGCATTGATAATATTGGTTTCTGCGTAACCATCAAGATTGCCTTCTTCCCGTTGAAAATCTCACATAAGTTCAATAATATCTCACATTTAAGCCCGCTTATGAAATGACTTATGGCCTAGTGGTCAGTGCCTTTGGTCATCAGCCAATCGTATGCTTCGGGAACTTCAACTTGTAATAGAACCATTTCTGCTTCAAATCGAGGCTTCGAATATGCCATAGCCACGACCATCATCTTTGTCTTTACAAACATTCCTGTATGAACTTACAAAGTAATATTCGTGAAGTTACAATTACAATACATAGCAGAGTCATAATTAATAGAGTTAAAAGCCGGATTTATTCATCAATAGTTCTACAGTGAAGCAGAAATGAATAACCTTTGTGAAGTTACTTTGTAAATGTGTGGCACAGTGTCTGTGTTTGGCTTGAACGGACCATTCTTCCCACATACTCGACAATGCTTCTTGAAGCCCTTTTTACTTATTCGATATGAATTCCAGTGATGTCCAAATCAGTTTTCAGGAACTTTAAAAACCACGTCCATGAGGCCTTGCATTCTGGCTAAACAATAGTGTATGCGACCAAGAAGATACTGTTGTTTTCATTGATGCCAATTTCCCGTTCGCAACTGACTAGTGTGATGACCCTTTATGTGGCATCCGTCGAAGCCAATCACATGCCTCTAATGTTTAAAACCACCTCTGCAGCCTTGGAAACATATGTACATACGTTTGAATACTAGTTTACTATCTACACCAATATCTGATTCAAATTGGACTGCTGAATTTTGATTTGATGCTAGTAGTCCAGCACCGGAGTCCTAGAGTTTTGCATATTGTTCTTTATACGACCCTCAATTACATGTGCAACAAGTTTCTTCGCCATGTACAACTTCACACGATAACACAAAAAAAAGAAAAATCTTTATGAACTCGGTTTTATGAAATTTGGTGTCGACCACAACTCAATGTCCTGAAATTTCTGCATATAAGTTCATGCAAACCTCCTCGAGGTCGTACACCTATTACGAATAACCCTAGGGCAAGTATGTTCAGACTTATATGTTTTGACAATGAAAAAACCTGTTTTCCCTAACAAAGAAGCGAAACACGTCTATTTGCAGTTTTTGTCCTTACATTTTGCACGAATTCGATCAGGACCGTTCTTCTTAAAATGTATATCTTTACCGATACATATCACATTCTCTTTAATGGCATCCTTGAACAGTTTCCCTCCTAGAAGTTTGGGAGTTTCTTTGTTACTTTCCTCACATCTCTGAACGGCTCGTGTGTTGAACTTTCGACAAGAGGTTCTCTTTCATCTTTAGACGATGAATCGTCATCAACGGCGATTTTTGCATCAATGTCAAAGTCACTATCCTCAGAATCATCATCTTCTTCACTTACCACGATCTTGCCTTTACTGCGTAACCTTGACAATCCAAGGTCTACAGCATCACCATCAACGTCATTGTCATCTTTGCTCGACTCAAAACCGAAGTCTTGAACGTCTTCATTCTTCTCACCCTCTTCAACGTCTCTACTCTCATCACCCTCTGCAATGTCTTCACCCTGCTCACCCTATTCAACGTCCTCATTTTGCGCCCCACGAGTGTTCCTCTTTTTTTCTTGGATTAACTCATCAAGTTGGGGTGGATCTTGTATGTGCTCATCCTCTGAATCTGCATAGTCCCAGTGATCGATGACCCCACCATTATATCTTTAACCATGAGTTGTAAACTCAATCGTACCAAAATGCTGAAAGTTTATGGTAAACTTATGCAGCAACTCCTCTACGAAACAAACAAAAATGATACAATAACCAAAGTCATTAAAGATTGCCCACCGACACCATATAAACATGAAGGGCCCACACTTTAAATGGAAGGGGGCAGAAAAATAACATTAGATATTAGAAACCACAACAAAACAAACAATAGAAAAAAGTGCGGTCCCCAAAATACAAATATATTCCATTCAGTATAAACTGAGGAACCTGCAGATGGGGACTTCGTTGCACGCGCTGCCGAATTTTTCTTCAATGGTGATTTGTTCGTCGCTTGTGCTTTCCCTTTTCCACTGTCCGACTTTGCACGAGATGATGACACAGACCCAAATCTCCCACCACTCTTTTTGCTGGAGATGGCTTCCGCGGAGATTCCCTTTCGCCATTAAGAGACAGGCGATTTAGAGATTTAGGGTTTCTCTCTCAATTCGTTCCATTGGCATTCTCTCTCAATTCGTTCCATTGGCATTCTCATATTTTTTCAAGATCAGGTTTTCATTTTTTTTTTCATTAGTCCATTTCTTTTTTTATTTGAATATTCTTTTTATTTTTATTTCAATAAAACGGGAATTATTCACTCATCTCATCCGAATTACCCATGATACCCTTATTTTGGATAGCACGTGCGTGCCACGTGCAACTTTAACTGACGATTGGACCTATTTTTTGACGGAAGGACGACAATGAAACTAAAATGAAGACTAAGGAGAAAATAGCAATAGTTTATAGATCATGGGGTGGATTTTCATGAGCACCATATTACAGGTGGCAAGAATGTCCTTAATTTTTTATTTTTATTAGCCTTTGTGGTTTTAGTTTATACTTTATTTTTCACTAATATGCCGGGCTGGTTAGTTCTGATCAGCTCAAACATTTTACAGCAATACATAATTACAAAGCTAAATATACTCTAATAGGTACATGAAATAGAATAGATATATACATTCAAGCATCAGTCAAGGAGGGAATAGAGAGTCATTACATGCCCTGAATACCTTGCCGTCTCTGAACTCCAAATTGTCAAGCTTTTCTTGACACCACTTGAGTTGGGGTGAAGAGATCATGGGCATTTGGACAACCCTTGAAACCAGACTAATGTCTATCTTGGTCAACATCATAACCATCCTTTGGGACTCTTCAACAGGGTTAACTATCCTCTTCAACAAACATCTCTTCTTACCTTCTAGATCTTTCAACCATAGCTTTACCTTCAAAATGTACATATATATGTATTTTAAATGCAGTTCAAATAATTTTTTTTTCTTTGTTCTTGTCTAGTATATATAGACATTTAGGTTGCATCTTCGGTCAATAACTTAATAGGCAAAAAGTTGTGATCTTACCCCTAATGACTCTACACTTTTTAAATATAATCTAACACCAACAAAATTTATAACATAGTCACTAACATAAGAACTTGTCAATCTTATAATATATATATATATATATATATATATAAAATCCTAAAATCTTGAAGTTATTTTTTATTTTGTGCTATTTAGTGTTTGCTTTAACATTTTTTTTAATAAAAGTAAAAGGGTCATATCTAAGGTTTTACATAACATAGCAATAAGTTGTTTATGTTTTAAACTCTGGTAAGAAGTTCTACATCGATGTAAATAAGATTAAACTTGGTAAAACAAATCAAAGGTTTTTGTATGTATGATTAATCTAGTACTAAATACAAATCGTACAATTTAGGAGTTGTGTGTACTAAAAGGCCTATATATATGTAAGTAAATTATGTGATTCAACTTTATAGATAAATTTGATTAATTAGATCGAATTATACACTTAATTGCTTGGTGAAATTTGATATTTACAAAGATTCAATAATAGAATTACAATGAGACCAGAATGCTCCTAAATTGCTTCAAAACCACCGTCCGGAATCGCCCATCATCTTTGTCCGCAAATGCAATTGGGTGAACAAAAAAACATAAATCTCGATAAAACGCCACAGTTTAAGAATTATTAAGAATTTCGATGACGGCGACGATGGGTGATGGCAGGTGATGATTTTGAGACAATCTAGTATCGTTTTGGGTCAAAAGTCGATTCTTTAGGCTTGGTAAATAATAAGCTCAATTAAGCAATTAAGTGTCTAATTAATCAATTTTTTTGTTTTATTTTATTTTATATTACCTTTTGGAGTCTTTTGCTGAGCTCGGCTAGTTGCTCAAGGTCTCTCGGGTCTTCAACAGGTGGTAAAGTCCATGAAGAAGTTTGTATTTGCCACCAGGATCTCTTGCTATTGTCTGTGTTCATAAACATCCAAAATGCTTCTATGCATTGCTCTATGACCTTCAACACTCCTTGTATATTTGTACCTTCTCCTTTCAGCTTTTCTTTCTCCTCCTTCATTAGGCCTCTCACTGCATACCATCCTTGCCTTAGTTGAAGAAGTTTATAAATTTTGCCATAAACAAATCTTCAAGGTTTTTTTTTATATATTTTTATTTAAGTCCATTCATATAGAATTGTATTAATAATTTATCGGACAATAGTGCACTTCATATTTGATATTTTGAGATACTATTATAAATAAAAATATATAAAAGGCTACAGATAACTACAGATAAATTTTTGACATGCCATGTCATGTACAACCAAACCGTGAAAGGGAATTTATAATAAAGATGTGGAAACTTGATTTCGAAAGGGGTTAACGCTAACTCAGCACTTTTGTATTCTTATATTAATTAATAACTGGACCAATGTGAGCCTTTGAATCAGGTAGTTGGAGGATATTGTCACATGGAAAGATTTTTGTAAAAAAAAAAAAAAAAAAAAAAAAAAAGTTATATTACCCGAGACATCTGGAACCTGAAGAAGACCTTTGAGAGAAAATCTTCCATTGACATAATTCCATACTCTTTTTCCCTCGGACTGCTCATCCTCCATGAATCTCTCCAGAAGTATCTGAAACTTCTGGAACTCACCAGCCACGTGGCTACAAAATATGCCGTTGTGAGGTGTAAAATTTTCTAGTGCCTTGACCTTCATGTACTGGTGGTGAAGGGCTTTCCACGCCAGGCATGACTGTGCCACGTAGACCACTTCAAAGTCAATCTCTAGGCTTCTCAACAGCCTTCTCGTGGTCGCTTTGCTCCGTGGGACCCGAATCATTCCCAACGGTTCTGGAGACTCGACGAGTCTCCTGAGAGGACTCGGAGTTTCGACCTGGTTCTTCTCAATGGCACCTAGAATGAGCAAATTGACTTGATCAGATATAAAACAGAAAACCATAGTTACTTGTGCTCTAAGGTAGAGCTGCGGTGATTGGAAGACCTACTGATTCCACAGGCTCTGTCGTGGTTTAGTATGTCGAACCATCTCATCCTCTCGGTGTATGCTTTGAAGAGCTCGTCGGATTCTTCCTCGATATCCTCTTCTTCTGATGTGTCTTCTCCGATCACTTCACTTTCAAAGGGGTCAAAATCGGGTGTATAAGTACTAGTTGGAGGATATTCATCCATGTCAAACACTGATGGCTCAGATTCGCTCTGGCCTTGATGTAGAAGCCCGTCGGAGTTTTCATCTGACGTGGACGAGTCCGTGGTAGTACTGCAAAACGAGTCCTCGTCTACACTTCTCACGTAACAGAGAAAGAGCTTAGCTTTGCTTTCAGTTTCCTCTTCGAGGAGTCTTGCCTCGCAAATAATAGGCAAATCCGTGGAAGTAATGTAAGTATAGGGAGTTTGGTTCGGGTCAAATGTCCATTGAGCTTCAAAATACTGCTCGGCCTCTTCATGAACTCGTGCTCCGTTCGGTCTAATGAATGAAAGAAGACACGTGACACACCTTCTAAGAGCTACAAAAATGTAGTGACATGAAATAGAGAAAGGTTTGAGAGGTATAAAGAGCACAAATGAAAGGCAGTCTTTTAGCACTCTGACCCAGAGAAAGATTTGGCAAAAAACCAGAATTGAAGGGTGGATATAGAAGCTCAAATAAAACCACTTCCTAAACCCATCAGGGATTATTACATTTTCAATAATGAGCCAACAAGTTATTAGAAAAGACATCCTCAAACCTCAATTCACTCTTCCTACTATAGACTCCAGGAATTTTTTTTTTTAATTTTTTTTAGGGACAAAAAGAACCAACTACTATGTCTCTTAATTCGTGGGTTGTTTGTAGTATTTATGAGATTGATAAGTCGTCAAATGAAACATCCAGGAAAGTAGTAAAGCGCCTTTTCTCATCATATCCCCATTGACTAATCAATATTTGTGGGGTCAGTGACTATTTAATATATTATTTCCAATTATTTTCTAATGATATAGGAGAGACTAACTATTTTTGCACCACCTAAAATAAATATTTTACTTGTTGATTACTTGGATCCTATCCGGAAAACAGTGTTTAACCAGATTGGCATGTAACATATTTTTCGCCCAAATGGCCAATTAATACTACGTTTTATTAATAATAAACTTATTTAGTACCAACATGTTGTGAATCGTGATGTATAATCAATAGTTTTTGGAGGTTTAAAAAAGGAGAGAATGATGAAACTTGTGGGGAAAAAAAAACCCTATAATATTAACGCTTCCACTTCATACCAAAGTATTATTTTGGATATTAAATTCCCTTTTGCGGTATTCATTACTTGATATAGCGTAGCTTAAGACTATGCACATACTTTTTTTTTTAATAATATAAAGTGTGGATTATATATTTTAATAATTAAAATAATAAATAAAACAAGATTTTTAATCAAAGTACAAAAGGGTATAAGAAAAATTACACAGAAGAACTTCCGTCGGCGGAAGTTACAGATAAAATGTAATAAGAAAAGCTTTAGTTTTAAAAAACTAAAATTAAATAAAGGTCATCAAGCCAACTCTTGCGATTGGCTATTGGAGGAGTGTTGGGACATAAGACATGTTGGACCTTTTTTTTCATGTATTCTCGTTAATTATTGTTAATATTATGACACCAAATTTAAAGATGTAATTGAAAGCATAACTATCTATGCAAGTAGGCGAATGACCAAATCTAACATTACCCATGTGGCAGGATAAAAAAAATGAAGGTGGGAAGGCAATTTATGTTATGGGGCTCTTAAGTCTTACCTCACACTCCAATTATTATTTGAATAGAGACGAATATTTTTTTATATAAACAAAAATTGGCACTAGTTAACTAAAATTTGAGTTTTGCTAAGCAAAAAATGCATATATGATATAATTATCCATCTTAAATGCCAATATATATATATATATATATATATATATATATATATATATATTTCCATTTGCTTAAAATTTTAAAAAGATCACAGAAAAAAAAAACCACTCTTATTACTTGTAAAAAAAATCAATTATAAACAAAAATCAACCTAAAATCAAACCCAATTTCGAAGATTAATATTGGTTATATTTGCTAATAATAGTCCATGAATGTAACATTTGCTCATATCAATTGCAAACATAGAAGTAAGTGCAAGAAATAAACCGCCTACTTGACTTCTAAAATCTCAAAAAAACGCGAAAAACTACACCTACACCAAAATAAATCAAATCAACTAAAAAAAAAAAAATCACAATCGTGGTTAAAATATGTTTATAACCGCTATATATGTATATATATTTGGTAATATCAACAACATATATAAGAAAAAATGCAACATACATGGTTTTGATTTGAATTTACTGTCGAGAGCAAAGTTCGATTGCTAGCCACTACTATCACCAGTTAATTACAACAGACATAGATATGCAAAAATTTGAAGATAAATTAAAAAAAAAAAAAAAAAATCATTGGATACACACTCCAACAAAGAGCAGCCATTCTGTTTATGACTATACTAGCAATGATGACGGTACGGAGCCAATGTAGCGGGGTGAAACTTCGGGAGATGAAGGAGTGGCGTGGAGCAAGTGGTTTCAAGCATATATTCCGAGCCAATTGGATTAAGAGCGAGAGTTAGGATGCACGGAGAGACACTAGAGGAGCAACGTTGTGCAGTTTGTCATTGCTGTCTTTCGAGAGCTTCTACCCGACCTTTGGTTTCTTCTCCGTCGGAGCTTTCTCTGTCACCGTGGTCTTGTTTTTATACGTCGGCTTATTCTCTGCCTTCAGTGCCATTGAATTCGAAGGTTTTTTTTTTTTTTTTTTTTTTTTTCAAGTATCAAATCAAAATGAGGGTTTAGAAATTTGAGGACAGTTTTGCTTGTTTAATTGAGTGAGTTGACATTTGTTTAAAATTGTGTTATATATGAAAAGAGGGAAATGTATGAAAAAAGAGAAAGAGTTGCAAATTTTTAATCAATTAATTGATAACTAAACTATAAAAATTGAAAATTTGTTAAATAGTCAATCATTTGTAAATTTTAAGTAAATAACCATTATATTGATGTGATATTGTTTGGATGTTTTTAGCATTTCATTTATGCCCTTAGAGTCTTATGGTTATTTATAATTATTAACGAATATTAATGTCTTTTTGGCTTTGTTAATGATATCTCGTGGCTATTTATTTAAAATTTATATATAAAAAAATTGACTATATGACAAAACTTGAGTTTTCATATAGCTATATATTTAGAGAACTCATTTTTAATTATTAGTTACATTGTTTAAATTGATATTCCGTTTAAAATATTGAAATGTTTGACTGTTTTACAATGATGAGGATAATTTACTAACTAAGTTAATCCTCTTATCGATCTAACATCTACTATCACTAATTGATATTAAAATTGTTATTGAATATTCATTGATATATCCGTCAGTAGTCGATATGTTAGTAAAATCATAACCTCGATATCAATACCGAAATCGGTATTTTAATCTTTGCTCTGACTTTTACTAAATTTATATAATTATTAGCTTTTGCCGAAGTCTCCGTATGAGTTATTTAACCCCTATGAAAAATTATTTTATACGAGATTCAGAGAGCAGAATAAGATGATAATAGTCAGAGCGTATGGAATCATGCACTAGCAATTTTTTTTCCACACGCCGCTTTAACTCATCGTTGTTGACTTGACAGATGAGTTCAAGAAGATTCCTTGAAACGACATTAAAGTGTCGTATATTTTCCAATATTAAGTGGAATGTATTCTCTTAAATAATTCCCCACTTTTATCTGACTAGACTTCCTAGCCAGTTCCGTATGTTGACCAACAGTTATGTACTCTTAATTAAATCTACAAATAATTGTATTTTTTTAATTATATTATGACGACCAACAACATATTGATAATATGTTTAAGCTCCATAAAACTCATTTTTTTAATGGTCCTTTTTCTATATAAGTTATAAGACGTCTCGTACGGTATTTGATTACTTACCTAATAACAAAGTCCAAACTTATTTGTCAGTGTATCAAGACACATGTTTTCTTTAATATATATTTTAAAAATTTTTAAGGAAACTTTATGAGTTTGTTATCTCATGCACTATCTTTTGAAAGGACTTGAACTTATGATCTCAAATTTATGTGAGTAGAGGTACTTACTGTGTGAATGGAATTTCGTCCCCCAACAAAAGTCCAATTGAGGGCCACAGTGGAAATTCTTAAAGAAAGAGGAAAGACGTTTGAAAGCTCAGTGAATCGATATTCCCATGGGATACCCATAGATGAACGAGTCTTGGCCGGCTCGCAGAAATACCGGTCAAAGACGAGAAAGATTTAAAGTCGACTCAATCGTGGCGAAAAGAAAAAAAAAGGGTTACATGAAACGAGCATGAAGTATAGAGATAACAAAACGATTATTATTCTTCAGCTTATATAGACAAAAATCTACGGAGATATGGGATGTCGGTTAATTTGTCTCTCATCAAAATGAAACCAAGAAAAATCAAACATAATAAAGAGTTCACCAGCACGAGCACCATAGAGATAGAAATATTACCCATGAAACAATCAAAACATCCCGAAAAAAAAAATTAAACATGAAATTAAATGCAGATCCTAACATATTCGGGTCAATCATAATAAAAAATCAAACATCCACTAGCCTTCGCTCTTCGACACTCCTCGCCGAGAAAAAATCTCCATCCACGGAAAACTCTCTCTACCTTTCCGCACGTTTGAGGCGTTGCACACCACCACTATTGAGACCTCGACAGCCGTCCTAGCAGGCTATTTCCGACGAGGTCAGGCGCTGCCATTGAGAAGCAATCAAAGCCACCGGTTGCTAACGACATCGTCGTATGACCACCGTGGAGAGATTTTAACACCCACGGGAAAAGGGTCACGAAGAAGACATTTATGGGCAAAGCGAATCTGAGAAAAATAGTAACAACTAAGAGGGGAATTATGCCTCCCTCGAACGTCTTGGGAGCCTGGGTTCTAGGCAAAAGGGGATACCAAAAAGTCCTTAATCTTTCCGATTCATAAAGAGTTAATGTGGGATCTCGTGGATGTTTCTGGAGTACCATCTTTCTAGTGCCAAAATGTTGTCGATCATTTTTGGACAACGATTGAGGAACTTGAGTGGTTCAATAAGAGGCCGAACCAAGTAACTACACTCAAGTTTGAGTGTGTTCAGCTCAATGTCTCGAGTATGCTTTCTTTGCTTCAAGAGAATTATTCGTTCGTCGTAGAGACCTGAGAATAACAAGAAGAAGAAAGGTAACCTAACATTAGTTTGACTATTTTTTACGAGGTGTGGGTACTGAGATTATTTGTATGTGATTATAGAAGAGTTAGAGTAAAACAAGGTGCGGAGAGTCCTCAAAACGTTTCTGAGGTATGAATTAAAGTTACTTTTTTCATTCTCCCGTGGGGAGTATTTATAGGTGTTTGGAGGCTCAAACCTATATGGGCATGTTGGTCGTGCATGCGCAGAAAGAGAGGAGAGCGCGCGCGGACTGGTGGGAGATTTTCCTTAACATAGAAAAATTCACACAACGCAAGTGTACGTGTCGTCAAGTAGTAACGTGCATAAACACAGATATCGATTCAACGAGGACTTATATTAAGTTTCAATGTAAATGCTTTTGCTTTTTCCTTTATGAATTGTAAAATAAGTAAAGATGGGGTTTTTTTTTATGGTTTTTAAATTGTGAAAAAGTAAGAGACAATCAAGCAAAGGACTAAAACATGTTAAAACTTAAAAAGAAAGCAAGATGCGTGATTTCATTAGCTCAATGATTTGGTTGGTTATGGAAACAAATATAAGAATGAGTTAGAGTGATAAAACTTAGTCTAAATCCCCCTAAAAACATCCACTCATCTCTCTCGAGTCTTTAGGGATCTAATTATTTGTCGAGTTACACCTCTCAGCTTGGATTCTATCAAAACAAATAAACACAATACGCCCGGGATTTCAACCAACTATACCTATCCCTAGTCTTTTTTATAAATCTAGGTATTTTATAGATATAGGTGTATAGCAATTTGGTTATACAGGCTTTGTTTTTAGCCAACCTTTTGTTAATTTTCAGTAAATAGTCACCCCACCAATTAACAACTAATTAAAATACTAAACAGACCTCAACAACTATCCCGCTCGTTTTAAACTGAATAATAAAACATAATTACAAATATTTGGTCATCATAACTGTCACGCTATTCGAGGAAGCAAATTAAAAGTCATTAATTTGTTGACTCCTTAACCTAACCATAATCCCGAAACAAAAAACCAAAAAAAGAAAAAAAAATATAAAATTCCTTTGATTGAGGAACTTCCTTCATCGCCACCATCGTCGTTCCCCAGAAGAAGAATGGAGAAATCACCACCGCCCACTCCCACACCTCATCCGCCGCTCCTCAATAACAACACCAGTGTGGCAATTCTCGAACGGAATGTTTGCATTGGTTCGTCTTCGATGCCGAGAACGACGAGGTCGAGAATTTCTTCAGATCGAGCTTCATTGTTGTTCTTTATTTTACACATGATTTTTTTGGTTTTATTTTCCTCTTTCTTCTTCGTCTTCTGGATGTAAATTGGATTTGTAAATAAGAGTCATGTAAATTGTAAATTGATTCATTTATATGTAAATTGATGTCATGTTAATAAGAGAGTTATATACACGTTAAGAAAGAATAAATTTTGAATGTAAAATTGGATAAAAAAAGATCCAACCAAAATAAATAACAGATTTCCAGATTTACAGGTTTTATTCCTTAATTAATAGCCACAAAAATAGAAACAACTTAGCTAAAGTCAACGCATATCCTCACGTCCAAAAACCCTAAAATACACGTTAATAAATCTTTCTAAATAAGTAAGATTCAAAATTAAAAATAAAACTCTCTAATTATAATTGTGTAACAAATAAGGACAAACGTGTAAAATTATTTCAATTAATAAGCTGCCACGTAAGCAAGATGGCTATATCTACAGAAAATTAACGAAAGATTGACTAAAACCAGATTGCTAGCCTTAAAGATGGCTACGTAGCCAATTTTTTGTTCTTATTTTTCACCCACATGAAGCTCAACTTTAATCTTAAGTGATCAATCAACCAAATTCAAATTGCTAACATTACGCCCCTCTTAAGATTCAGCTACTCATAATCAAAAGAAAAACAACAAGATAATAAGAAGACATGTAAATCAATACGAAAAATCAAATCAAACTTTATTCAATAGCCAAATCTAAATATTCACTTCAACAATATTTAAATATGCATGAATACTAAATCAAATCCAAAATCCAACAATAAACTAAACTTCAAATCAAATATTCAACTCAAAAGAACTAAAACCAAGCATAAAACAAGAACTAGAAAGAAAATGAAGTTCAAGACAATAAAGTAAATCAAAAGAGAAAGGAAAAAGAGTGTTTATGCTGCTGATGAAGGAGATGTGAACTCTCTTCTTCTTCTTCTTCTTCTTCTTCTTCTTCTTCTTCTTCTTCTTCTTCTTCTTCTACTTCTTCCCTCCAAGAACTCAAGTTTTCTCTCTAAAAAATAGGTCTTAGATCTAAACTATATAGTATTGTGTATTGTAAAGATTTAGATCTAATTAAGAGTATATGATACTCACGAGTGTATTTTTGTAGCATTTTAGGCCCTTACATAGGATCCAAGGGCTAAGATTATCTAAAGAGCAGGGCTAAGATTATCTAAAGAACAAGCTCTTTAAAAAACTGCTTCCGCCTACGTACCCGTCGCGATGGGATGGTTTCCGCGTTGCATCCCCTTTCACGTGTCGAGTCGACGTGAACGCAACTGACATGCGAGACTTTGTGTATCGATGTAACGCATTGACTTTTTGGTTGACTATTCTGCAGCTTTGAGTTTTGACTCCCAAGGACCGTAACTTCCTCCGCTTAGCTCCGATTTAACTCGTTTTCACACCATAAACTGCTCTCACTCTCTTATACCTGGAAATATACGAAAAACTATCAAATAACATCAAAAACCTAAAGAGCAAGCTTTAATTCTCTCTTAAAAGGTAAAGCTAAGTGTGAATGAATATCATTTATCACGGAGCCTCAAGCAGGCGCGCAGTGTTGTCAATGGTGCCCACAAGAAGAGTTGTAGTCTTTATTTTGTACATTTGATGTAATAAAGTCTCACGAAGACTCTTACTTGTAATTGCTTATTCATTAATAAAAAAGTTGAAACGTTCATTCATTCTTCCTTGTCTGTTTGAAGCTTTATGAAAAAACATTAGTCTTTAGTCCATAAACAAACTTAACAACTTACGAAGAGATAAATGTAGATTTGCATGAACAAACTCTTCGTAGTTTGCTTAAAATGATATATTCGCAATCTAAGGGTCAAAGGACTATTGACCTCAGTACGATTGTTAGGAGAATCTATGATGTCTGGTTATGGGGCATTGAGAGTTGGAGACTCTATAGTTCTTCTAGGTATGTTTCGAAGGTACTGGATTAACTAGTGCACTTCTAGAGACAAAATAAGGACAAACCATTTAACCTCTTATGTCTCGAAGTCACTACGTATGAATTGCATCGTGCTTACCTTAATCCTGAAATGAGACATGCCATTTCACAACTTACGTATTCTCATTTGAGAAAGTCAGAGTTCGGACTCACTATGTGATTCTGAACATGGCCTATTGGTGAAGTACTAAGCTGTGAGAATGTCATGAGTAACTTTGTGAAGTTCTCATAGATATGGAATTCATGTACAAGATTGCTGAAATGCAATGTATATCACCTCATGCTTTGTTCCTTGGAATGTGAATAAATGAACTGGCCAGTGTCCAAATTGAGTCTTGACTCTTTTGGATGAAACAATGTGACTTGTTAGCTCCTCGTCAATACATTTTTTCTAGCTTATTCACAAGCGACAAAGGAGTTGAGGAAATAACAGCTAGAAGGGTAAAATTATAATTTTGTAAATCCCGACTGGCTGATGATATTCATGAAGGGTAAACACTGATAATATTCTATGGATCCACTCATTACAATTAGGTTGAATTCTTGAGTAGAAAATAAATTCATTTGAACCGAGAGATTTTCAGTGTCAACTCTTTAGTGGAGTCAGTTGACATTAAGCTAAACTTGGAAAAAGTTTGTGAACTTTTGAGTCCAAGTATTTAGCTCAAGCTTTGTTCATTTGGATCCATGAGGTCACTGTCACAAATCACATCGAGTAGGAATAGTTAAACTAGAAGCTAAGTCAAAACAAGAACGAGACAAGTTTTACGAAAATTGTAAAAAAGGTATTTTTGTCTTTTTGGACATAGGATGAAATGAATGTCAATAAATTTTTTGACAATGTCATTTGATGACTTAAAACCACTCGGCCAAGTTGGTTTAATTGGGCCTTGTGGATTAACTTCATTTCATAAGAATTTTATTGAAAATTCTTAATGGGGCTTTCTCATGTTGTCATGAACAAATGAAGATGCTTCTAGAAGCTCCTTCTAGAGAGCCTTGGGCGACCCTAAGCAAGAAAAGAGAGATTATTTTGTGCATTAATGCATGAAGATACTTGCCAAAGTAAAAAGAGGAGAGATTTCGGCCAAATGGGTCAAGGGAGAAGCAAATAAAAGAGGAAACAAATCCAAGGACTTGCTTGGCAAGTCTTGGCCGTGTGGAATAAAGGGAAATAGAGCAAATTGTGCTCATGAATATGTGATATTCTATAGAAGAGGAAACTACCTTATTGAAGGTAAAACCTCTCTTATAAATAGAGCCCTCATTCTTCACATTTGATTCATCCAAAGTTTTAGAGATTGAGAGTTTCTCTCTCTAAACTTGGCCGAACTCCTCCCTCTCTCTCTAGTTTTCTTTCGTTTTTGTTTTGGCACCTAGGTCCTCATTTGACCTAGCGTTTTTAGCTCTTCAACTTTGAGACTTGTTCTAGATTCGTAGTGTTTAAAAGTGCCCACTCACTAATTCCTATTTCTATCGAGTGATTATAGTGATAGAAATTTTCGTGGTTGCTCGAGTTGGCGAGGAAAGAAAGAGAGACGTGCTGCGAGGGAGACGAACGTTTTCAACCTTTCGAATGCTCATCAACGTTCAAGCTTCTAAAAAGGTTAGTAAATTTATTATGCTCATAATAGTTTTTATTTACGTGTACTTGATCTTTGTCTAGGTTAGTAAAATTGTTTTACTTGTCAAATTTTTTTTTTTAAAATTCCGCCGTGTGGCCGTATGGTCATGCGTCCGGAAGTCGATCAGCCGACTGGCCATATGACAGTGTGATAGCGCGCCCGAGAGTCGAGCAACCGACTGGCCGTGTGGTCGTTCGTCCAAGAACCGGCCAGGTGGCTGGCCGTGTGCCCGTGCGTCCGGGAGCTGACCGATCGGCCGGTCGAGCATACTTGGGTGTAGGGCCTTGGACTAGATCCACTTCAGGCCGGTCTATTGAGCCATTCTGGAGGCTTGGAATGGATATACAACATTGGCCCCCTAATTTTATTATCGATTAGAGCTTGGCAGTAAACTAAGAGCAATTTTGGTGATTTGGTACGTGGCGAGGAAACAAATTTGGTGCGCCGCAAGGGACAGCTTTAGGTGCACCGTTTGGGGCGGCTTTGGTGCATCGTGAGAGACGACTTTAGCTGCGCCATTAGGAAGAGCTAGGTGCGTCACGGGGGATAGATTTAGCGATGGCTTAATTGCGTCGTTAGGGGCGCCTTGGTGCGTCGGGAGGGATGTCTTTAGGTGCGTCATTAGGGCGGCTTAATTCATCGCGAGGGATGTCTTTAGGTGAACATTATGGATGGCTTGGTGCATCGCGAGAGACGGCTTATAGGTGCGCCGTTAAGGGCGGCTTTGTGCGTCGCGAGGCATGGCTTTGGTTCATCGCGAGGGACGGCTTTAAGTGCACCGTTAGGAGCGGCTTGGTCTATTGCAAAGGACGGCTTTAGGTGCGTCGTTAGGAGCGACTTGGTGCATCGCGAGGGATGGCTTTAGGTGCGCCGTTAGGGGCAGCTTTGTACGTCGTGAGGGATGCATTTGGTGCGTCACGAGGGACAAGTGTATGTGCGCCGTTAGAGGAGGCTTGGTGCTTCGCAAAAGACGTCTTTAGGTGCGCCGTTAGGGGCAACTTTGTGTCTCGCGAAGGACGTCTTTAGGTGCACCAAGTCGGAGTAAAGAAACGCCGAATACGTGGAACATGAGAAGGTGGAGACTGGCGAACAGGACACGACAGATACGTGGAGTATGGAAACGCCGACGACAAAAGCTTTGGTTTTTGGGCCGCGCTAAGCCCAAGTCGGGGTTACAGATTTTGGGCAGGCGTGTTTTTCTGGACATAGGAGAAGGTGTTGAGGTGAGAAGTGTTGAAAGAGAAAAAAAAAAAAAAAAAAGAATCTTTAATTGGTGGGAATATATGTGTGTGGGGTATTGGACAAATAAATGAAATGTAATTAATGATACAACTTGAGGTTAGAATGAGTAACATTTTGCTCTCTCATTTGAATCGGAGTAGGATTTTGTTGATTACTCCTAATTTTATTTTTTTATTTTTTTTATCAAACAATCAGATTTATATTAATGTGGCAAATCAGCCATTAAATCGGGGTACAACCAGGGTGGAGCTTCATTGCCCCACGTTACATCTGCATCAAAATTAAGAGAATATCAAGGCAGTAATTTGATAAATTTTTCAAAATAGTAGGAATTTGGAAATGTGCTCTCAAACACTCCATATCCCTACATGTATGTGCATATGGACATCAATCGTGGGGTCAATAATCGGATCACATATATGGTTAGATTTATCTCAATTATAATTGTGATAAATGAAAAATCTTTACACTTTTTGGTACCACTATTTCTTATCGCAACATTTTTATTATTATTATTTTGCAGTACGCACGCACCGTGTCTTTGAGAGTGGTTGAAATTTTTCGCATACATATGAGAGACCAACGGTGACTAACCAAATAAACTGCTTCGTTAACTTTTATTTATTTTTCGCTTAATTTTTCTCCCAACCCATCTTCAGGCATTCCTTTTATTTTCCACCATTGACATTTAGATGATCAGCGCCTCGCACGAAATTAATAGAACAATTATAACATTACTGTAGTTTTTTTTTTCCCACAAAATTTACACAATATTTAGTTTGGAGGTGATGTGGAATTATGACTCTACTCAATTAAGTACCATATAAATGTAATTAGTTTAGGGTAAGTAAAGAGATTAGATTGCCTTTGTATTTTATCAAAGATCTCAAATTTTATAATGGTTTCTAGAGTGTGAATTCAAAATGCTTGGTAGTTGATACTTATTTACAATAATGCTCGTATTTAAAAAAAAAAAGTATTAAAATTTAATCTATGAAAAATATAAAACAAAAAAAAAAACATACAAGAACCGAAAGCAACTTAGTAATAGAAGAAAACGAATAGAGTGCTCTAGCAACAATTATAACATACTAAAACAACTACGATAACCCACACGTAAACTATATATTGTTATTATACAAACATGAACCCGTTTTAAAGAAAATGGAATTAAATCTAACCGTATATTATAAACATGTGAGTTGATAACAAATTAGGTGGCCATGCAACCAATCCCGTAGCGAGTGTTGGGGAAGACGAGAAAGAGCGCGCTGCAAACGATCCCGATCATCAACGGAAAGCTCTCCATGAGCTCGTCCATGTCTTTCTGGTGTCCCGGGAAGAGACAGTCGGTGACGCGCCTGTCGGAGAAGGCGATGGCGGCGAACACCATGACGGACATGAGGGCGTGAACAAGGTCGGTGAGGCTGGCTCTGTACTTGTCGTCGGTGGGGACGGGAACGTCGAGGCCGGGCTTGAAGACGGCGAGGCCGCCGCGGGTCACGAAGCCGTAGTAGACTTTGCCGTCGGGTCCTTTGAAGCTGTCGGTGAAGTGGAAGAAGAAGCAGGAGAGGGAGCAGAGGGCGAGGAGGGCGTGGGTCATGGACGTCGACACGGCCGTGCAAACGCCGCCCTCGCCGGAGCCGTTTTTGGCGGATATCGCCGGAAGGACCATCTCGAAAGTCAGGAGGGTTCCGGTGGGGAGGAAGTTCGCCAGCATCGACGTCTTCGACAGAGTCTTCTGGACGCCCTTCGCCACCGCCCTCCTCTTCCGCTTCTCCAACGCTTCCGCCGGAAGACGCACCAGCGGCAGCGACTGCGACGGCGGCGCTGGATCTGCCGCCGGCGAGTTTCTGCCCGGAGTGTAGATTCGGATCCCCGTGCTCTCGCCGTTTTTTCCTTCGTCCGGGTTCATTTCTTTTTTCGGTTTTTTGGAAGTCTGTGTTTGATTGATTGCTTTCTGTGGATGGTTTCCTTTTCTGAATTATATATATGCAGTGTAAGATTTGAAGTGGTGGTTACTAGCGGTTTCTTTCTTAGTGGGATTCAACTGTAACCGCTTCGTAACCGTTAGTGCGTAATTAATCAATTTTTCACGGGTGTACTAACAAATAGTAGTAACTTCACATCTATTTTTCGCGCTACTCGTACCTGGTGATCTTTTCCTCTTTTCGTAGCATTTATTTATTTTTTTTTTCAATTTTAACCGGAAAATTTCCACATTCTCTTAGTTATTCGAATATGATATTTTATTTTTATTTTTTTTATTTACCCCCAACGGCAAAAAATATATTACAATCAATTTTATTTTTAGGTTTGAAAATTAATTTTTGTTATTAATCTGTAAGAAAATGTTGATACAAAGAAGGGAAAATTGCAAAGAAAAATAATTAGATGAGCGTTACAAGAAATTTCTCTTTCAGTGAAAAAAATAATTCTGTCACACAACAAAGTGCGAAATGAGAAAAATATTTAATTGACAATTTTCTTCGGTTTAAGAAACAAAATGTCGCGCATAAATGTGTGTATTTTGCGCACGTAATTCTTTTTTCAAATACTACAATTGTGCAGGGAAATCTAATTGAGGTGATCTTGTTGCATATCATCGGTGGGGATCATAAGGGAACAAGAGAGATTGATGACGGCATAATATTGGCGTAGCAGGGCAGTGGATGATGTTGGTGGCGTTATGATCAAAGCAAAGAATGACATTGGAGAGCTGGGGAATCTTGTTGAACAAGTTACACCCGATTATGGGTCTGTGCCCAGTTGCGCTTCTGATGGCATTGCTGATCGTCTCGATGCTGTAAATGTTACTCAACGGCAATATTCCTGCCCACATTAAGGCGGGTGAATTCTACATATTTTGGGATGCTTGCGATGCAAGTAATACTAGAACTGCAATGTTACCTTGGTTCGCAAGCATGTTGAGGAGGTTGTACCGTTGCTTTAGCTCAACGGCAGTCTGAAAGAAATCGTGCTGAGAAAGCACCGATTCCAGGCAAACCCCGTGCCTCTCCCATTCCTCTCGCCATAGCTCCGTGTTGTTTTCGTGAAGTAGCGATGGCCACTCTATATTTAATCTAGCTCGAAGATCTGAAATCTATTTTCGGCATATTTTATTCAATAATCTATGTGTAATTGGGAAGCCTTCTACGATTACAAGATCTTGTTAAAATACCTTTCGAAGATCAAACTCATTACCGCCTTTGCAATTCGGTAGGTTTTCTTTTGAATAAGAAGCAGGCCAGAGCCCTCGGATGCTGAAATCTGATCTAGCTGGTTTTAGGCAGCGGCGAGGCCTTTCATCGCATACAGAAACTTCCCACTGATTCACAATAATATTAGATATTACAAAAAATTAATGAAAAATCAGAGGCTATAGAGTAATTTGAAAGGGTACATGTTTTTATTTTTTTTTGCTACTCAACCTGTTGAACAAAGTACATGAAGCGATACTGTGTGCGTGAAGGCCAAATCCCACGTGAATTAGTACTTCCAGGCAAGACCTGTGAGACAGAACCCATTGGATCTCATTATAAGACTATGTAGGGTGTGCTCATCTAAAATAAAAGTTTTGAAGAGATTTCGGAGACATTATTATGTGGAAAAGTGTGACATAAAAGAAGCTTGAGCATGATCAATAACAAAACCAGAGAGATATTGCGGTTTCTGATTTTCATTGCTTTTCGCATAAGCTATGAGATCTCTCCTGCAAAAACATTTATAAAACCATCTATAAACAGATACACTCATACACCTCTTGGTAATCAGTTTAGCCACAAAATAAGCCAAAGAAAATTGTTAGCCAACTTTTTATATTGAGGAGGTGAAAAAGACTACTTATTGAGTAACTCATGAAGAATCATGTTTTCCGAGCACAATTTTTTTTTTTTTTTTGAAGAATCATGTTATGAAGTATAACAGCTGTATAAGAAAGCGAGTCTTTGTGAAGGTCATATTTCTCTTGACATGAGAGTTGGTTGACGGTGGTTAATTATTGCACAGCGGTTAAAAAACTTTATCTGAAAATCTAATATATATATATATATATATATATATATATACATATATATATATACACACACATATATATATATATATATATATATATATATATATATTTCAAGCTTTATGGCATGTGTACATTAAATGTGTTACACACTTATCTTATTTTTTCGTTGAAATGTAACACATACTTTATCAATTCAAGCTACAATATCCATGATCATATCCTAATCAAAGAACATAATGTACATTTGAAGAAACAGGTAACGATGGTTTGTAGTTTATTAGTTTTTGCATGAAAGAAGTTCATTAGTTCCATGAGTTCACATTGAAATTCACCACGTTGCACCAATTATATTTCCTATATAATTTGATTTGTTTAGTAAGATTTTTTTAATTTCTATATAAAATAATTATTTGTTATGTTAATCATCATGTACAAGTATCAGTAGTCACTACTACTACTAAAAAAAAAAAACTAAAAAAAAGATGCCTTTAGAAGCGACGAATGTCGCTTTTAGAGTTTTGCTTCTATAGGTCCGTCGCTTCTAAATATTAGAAGCGATATATTTAGAAGTGACTAGTCGCTTCTAAGTCGAACTTTTTGGCGTCAAAAATGGCTACTGCGAAATGTCGGTAACAATTTAGAAGCGATATTAGAAGCGGAATGTCGCTTCTAATCGTTTCCCGTCATTTTGCGAGAAATATTTAAAAGCGACATTAAATGCGGATTTTCGCTTCTAATGTCGCTGTTTATTTTTATTTTTTTAATATAATACAATTTTTGGATACTAATTAAAATTTACAGATTTTATTTAACTTAATTTTCAAAAACATGAAATAAAAAATTTCATTTATAACAAAGTACATGGTAATAATCTAATCAAAAGTTTAAACAAAATAAAACGAAATAAAAATAGTCTGAACATAATAAAAAGACTAGTAATAACTGCGATTAATGTTGGGAGTTCTTCCTCGTGATCCGCATCTTCTAGCTGGTTCATATATGGGCTTATCAGGGTCGGGGCCACGACTTCCTCTACCAGCTTGAGCCGATGAGGATGGAGGATCCTCGGGTAATCGTTGTCGTGCCTCAAGGTGCGCTCGGATGTAGGCAGAGAGCTCGATGACGGCAACCCAAAGTGGCTCCCAATCTGGCTCACCCTCGGTGCAATCTCCAGGTCGAACGTTCCCCTAAACAAGGCGTCGTACGCACAAGCTAGGTCTCTCACTGCTCCTCATAGCGATGACATCTCTGCGTCCTGCATGGGCTCCTCCTTGACTTGAGCTGATGAAGGTCTAGCTTCGATCTCGTGAGCCTGGGCTTTTACGCAGATCCGAACGAGTGATCAATGGACCTATCCTTGTAGCCCAGTCACGTCGCGTTCCGAGACCTTGAGCCATCGCAGCCTCCTCCATAACATATTCACTCGTGCTCCTATAATAAAATACGTTATATATTTTCTCTATTATTCTTAATTTCTACATCGAATCGTATGAGAACCCATAAACAAAAATACCATGAACACCTTCGAAAATCTATTTACCCTCACTTCATCCTCATAAAACTCATCATCCACGTTCTCACACTTCAACCTCGATCAACTTTCCCATCATGTCACGAATCACAAGCTTAACGGCCACAACTACTTTCAGTGGTCACTATCTGCGGTCATGTTATTTTCGGGCGAAACGACTACCCCACAAGCGTGGCGAAGGCTCCGAAGAGTGAAGATTTGGTATACAAAGAGTGGAAGGCCAAGAAAAACATGATGATTTTTTGGTTTATCAAATCAATGTACCTCGAGATCAGAGAAACTTCCTACTCTACTCCACTGCCGCTACAAAAATTACCATGGCATTTTTCGCGGCTAATTCCATAATAGCCGCTACTTCAGCCGCGGAAAATGTAGTTGCTAAAACTTTGTCGCTGTTTTAAAATAACCACGACTACCTAGTACCGACTATGCTACAACCGCGACTATATAGCAAAAACACCCATAAATCGCTGTAGAATTCAAAAATAAGATAGGAAACGACAATCAATAGTTTTACCTTGCCGTGTTCTTGTTGTGCACAAAGAGATCATTGTTTATCTGAGATACACACCCTATCCTACCCTCCCCACCCCACTCGTCCCCCATTTCCTGTACTGTGATCCGTGTCCCCACACACACCGATTCACACACACACATACACACACACACACACACACACACACACACACACACACTCTCTCTCTCTCTCTCTCTCTCTCTCTCTCTCTCTCTCTCTCTCTTCAAATCGCGCAACCTCAACCCCCCATAACACTCCCAACCTCAACAAAACACACACACATAACACTCCCACACAAGCGCGCACACACACACACACACACACACTCTCTCTCTCTCTCTCTCTCTCTCTCTCTCTCTCTCTTTCTTAAATACACACACACACACATAAACTCAGACACATACCCACCCTCTCACACACATAACACTAACACGTTCAACAAAACAAACAAACACACACACACATACACACACACACACACACACACACACACACACACACAGCGAACACTAACACACAAATGCACACTCTCTCACACACATTCTCACATAAACACACACACACACACACGCACACACACACATACATACACACACACACACACACACACACTTAAAAACACACACATATACACACCTACAAAGCCAGGAAACACATATACACATACATACACACACACACACACACACACACACACACACACACACACACACACACACACACACACACTTACTCACTCACTTACTCGCTAACAGACTCACACATCATACACACACATATATACTTAGATGCATACTCAGACACACACACAAAAACATGCACGTAGATACATAAATACACACACATACACTCACATAGAAGAGACTTACCGGAGTTCAGTGAAGATGAGCTCATCGATGTGGCTCGCCAAGAGAATGTCGAAGAGATACACAAAAACAAACAAATACTCACATGTTTAAAGATACATATAGAGATAGAGTGAGATGGAAACAAATACTCACAGGTTAAAAGATGGCGGGCAAGTGGTAGAGGTTGACAGCGGACCTGAGCGGTGGTCGGAGTGCTTCGAGGGATTTGGGAGTGGAAAAATATCTAGGGATTTGGGAATCACTACTACAAAACTAGGATTCTACAACGCTTAAAAACAGTTGTAGAATGTTTCTACAACGCTTATTAAGCGTTGTAGAAACCTGCGTTGTAGAAGCTTCTACAACGCTTAAAAATCCGTTGTAGAATCCAACAGCTTTCTACAACGCTTAATGATCCGTTGTAGAAACTAAGCTTCTACAACGGATATTTAAGCGTTGTAGAAGCTTCTACAACGGTTTGAATCCATTGTGTAATTTTTAAATGTTTTCAAACTACTCGCCGCGGCGACGTATATTTCTCGTCGCGGCGAGAAATTCTACAACGGATCTTCAATCCGTTGTAGAATCATGTCGCCGCGGCGGAAATAATACGTCGCCGCGGCGAGTTGTGTGCCGCGGCGAAGTACGTTCCGCGCTGCGGCGACATGATTCTACAACGGATTGAAGATCCGTTGTAGAATGTTTTAGCCGCGGCTAAAATTATACTTCGCCGCGGCGAGATTCACGCCGCGGCGACGTAGGTTCTGCGCCGCGGCAAGGGTATTCTACAATGGATTTTTATCCGTTGTAGAAGTTTTCTGAATATTTTTTTAAAAACCCGCCGCGGCGACGTTTAAGTTTCGCCGCGGCGAAACTAAAACATCGCTGCGGCGAGTTTTTGATGCATGAATAATGTGCTCTCGGTATCTTTTTTGCCGCGGCGACTCTTATTTTTCGCCGCGGCGAACGTTATACGCCGCGGCGAAATTTCTAAGTCGCCGCGGCGAAGGCTTTATTTTGAACCTGAAATCATTTTTTACACGTACTAAACTCGGTTTAAAAAATATGGCACCTGAAAATAACCTTCAATCCAAAAAATAATATATACATCTTCAAAACATTCAAAAGAAATATTTACATCTAAAACAAATCCAAAATTGAATATAAAAACTAACTAATCATCACAATTAATAAATGTTTGTACATAAGTTACCCATTCTTCCCTAACTCTCTCTAAATCCTCTTTTGTATAGTTTTTCTTAGTTTCTAATTTTCCTACACCTCCTACGACTATATCGCGCATATAAGAAATAACAAAATACCCGCATTCCGTGTTTCCGGTTTGTCTCGGAGCGTTCCAAGCCTTGATGTACGTTGACTGTCCGTTATTATGGGCGTTTTGGTGTTCGAGCTTGAAATCCACAAAAACCCTATAACACGGAAATCATAAGAGAAAAAACCTCTACAATGATTTATAATAAAAATAGTTTAAAAAATCAAAATATTACCTTTTTATCAATCGAGTTAAATCGATTGGAATTTTATTTCTTAACGGGTCGAAGAACATAGCACTATCTCTCCAAGGGTCGAGGACAACGAGCATCCAATGCGCACCTTTATTGTACGGCATCAAAGCTAGTTCACCAAATTTGCATTTTCGTACCATGTTTCCAACGTCCTTGACTCTCTTTGACAAATAAGTGTCCTCGTCGTTGTTTTCGATGTACGAACTTAAGCCCGGATTTATAAAACAATAGTCTCGACTCTTCTTCGCCTTTTCTAGCCTCGAGCGTAGATAGCTATGACAAACAAGTATTTGATTGATCAAAACACTAAATATTGAATATTTATATTAAAAACGCATACAAAGAAAACACTTACTCCATATAGACCGTTATGCTCCCCGCGCCAATTTCCAAGTATTGCAAAAAGTCGGAAACATCTTCAAATGACATCGGAATCGGGATAGCCGCGAGACTTGGACTAACATTGACCATAATCACATCCCCTTCCGGTAACATTACTTTGTTGGCATGTTAAGCGAGCAATCGAAACTTTGGATTAATCACCTTGTACGGAATCTTCTTAGTATCATCGATGCTAGGTTCACTCTCTAAACCGAGCTTTGAGAGTTGTTTGACAACCGGACCGCGACTCTCTATTCCCGTGTCCACTTCGATCAATCTCTTCGGCCACGAGACAAATCCTCCTATTGCATCTTCAATGGTTTGAGCTTCTTCGGTGGGAATTGGCAATTTTGCTTTTTTAATCAAAACCCCCAAAACGGTCACACGTACATTTCCTTCCTCCAAAGGTAAAGAGTGAACGACGCTCCCATTTAGGTATGCTCGCCCATTTGCAACATGAATCGTGCCTCCTTTCACAACATCATCTATGAAAAGAAGACACTCGAGGCTTTCATCCGAAGTCGGTGTCACCGGGGTGGTTGGATTCAATGAGCAACTAGCACGAATACTATTGGGTTTTTCCACAACAATAGGATCGAACTTCGGACGATCATCAACAATGATAGGATCGATCTTCGGACGATCATCAACATCGTCGTGTTCTAAGCGAATCAAGAATATTATCAATAACTTAATACCAAAACATTTATCTTTATTAATAAATAGATAAAAAAAAAATTAAACATACCTAAAGAGACCGCTTCATTGACGTGTTCTTCAACATTTTTCATCTCTTTATCATCAACAACCTTCGCGTTGAGATTCTCTTCCACACGCTCGACACTAGGCGACTCGACATTAGCATCTCCGACATTAATGCTACCATTTCCACCGAAGGCCTTCATCACCAAAGACTTTAACTCGCTCATTTCCCGACGCATCTTCATTACTTCTTCGTTGGGCGTTGGAGGAACAAAGTACTTAAAACGCGACGTGTGTTTGGATTGACCGCAAACTCGCGACGTTCCCAAAGCTTCTTGCAAAACGCTCTTTCCCGATTCCGGCAACCATGTCCCTTGCGATGCTTGTTGTGATAACGTTTTCTACACATAAAATTATTTGAAAATAAAATTACAAGGTTAATTGTTATAACAAAGGGAAAGAACTTACGATTTTTTCTCCCATCAATTTGTCTTTCTCATCCTTGTAGTTATCTACGTCTTTCATTCGCGAGTCAATCCAAAGTTCCTCTTTCGTAGGCCATTCTCCCGTTTCGTCATGCTAGTAAGAAGTAATTTTATAATAAATTAAAAAATAATTGCAACATTTGGAATAACTAAAAGAAAAAAAAGAATCTAACCTTTTCTTGATCAAGCTTTCGATATCCATTTCGGCCCGTTCGAGATTTGTACACACTTTTTCCGATATTTGATTTCCCATGTTCAGATGTTTGTTTGAACATTTCGGTCCGTCTATACTCAACAAATGCTATCCAATCTTCTTCGGTGATACTTGTATAGAATTTCAAAATACAAGCCGGTCTCTTTAAGGCGATTGGTTCGTTGATTATGTCTTTGAGTAGATCGTTGTATATCTCATGACGAAATAACCTTGCCACTTCTCCAACTCTCATAAGGCAATCGTGTTTTTGTTCGATAGGAATCGTAAATCCTTCTTGCATTTCGTTCCAAATCCGTTCTTTAATTTTGGCGTTGTCTTTACATCTCCAATCACGCATCGAAAGTGGAACGTGTTCTCTTGCTAACACGCCAAAGTAACTCGACAACTCATCACCCTCTTTACCCATTGGTTGCCCTTTATCATCAAATTGTACCGGGATTTTTTTACCAAGTGTTTTAGCCTTATTAACCCGACCCATAAGAGTGTTTCTTCGTTTTCCTTGTTCATCGGAGTTAAGCGCTAGTTGTCTTCTAATTTTTCTTTTACCACTACCGCTAGAAGTAGTAGTAGTAGTGGACGACATGGAATCTAATATACAAAATTCAAAACATAATCTCAATTTCTAACTCAAATCCAATCCGATTCCAACTCAAATACAACTTCAAATCAATATCAAACTCAAATAAAACGAATTCAAATCCAATATACTAAAATCCAATACAAATTCTTCCTAACTTCAAATAAATACCAAATTCTAACTAAATAATAACATAAATCATATTAAATTCAAAAAAAGTTGGGAAATAACATACCCGGTCGAGGCGAGGACGTGGCGAGCGAGAGGCGAGGTGGAGGCGGGGCAAGGGCGAGGTGGAGGCGGGGCAAGGGCGAGGTGGAGGCGAGGCGGGGTCAAGGTGAGGCGGAGGCTATGAGGAGTGAGAGTGAGGACCGGAGAGAGATGGGCGGGGAAAAGAGAGGGTGAGGGCCGGAGAGAGAGGGGCGGCGAGAAGAGAGGGTGAGGGCCGGAGAGAGAGGGACGGTGAGAAGAGAGAGAGGGGGGCGGAGAGAGAAGGAGGCGAGAAGAGAGAGAGAGGGGCGGAGAGAGAAGGACGGCGAGAAAGAGAAGGTGAGAGAGAGGGGCGGGGAGAGAAGAAGAAGAATGGAGGAGTAGAAGAGAATGAAATATGAATGAAAAATATGGGAAAAAAAACGCTTAAGTCTGAAAAATAGGCAGGAAGTTTAAAAAAAATGAATTTTTTTTGTTTTAAAAGGCTTCTACAACGCTTATTATAAGCGTTGTAGAACCCTCGCCGTGGCGAAGTGTAATTCCCGCCGCGGCGATTTGTTTCTACAACGCTTATAACAAGCGTTGTAGAACTCTCGCCGCGGCGACGTGTAAAGTCCGCCGCAGCGAGACAAACCCAGAAAAGTAACGCCGCGGCGAGAAATATTCCTAGCCGCGGCGAGTTGAGACTCCTAACCCTAAATGTGTATAATTCCCGCCGCGGCGAGTTGTTTCTACAACGCTTATAATAAGCGTTGTAGAAGTCTCGCCGCGGCGACGTGTAAAGTCTGCCGCGGCGAGACAAACCCAGAAAATTACCCTGCGGCGAGAACAGAATTTCAAATAAGCATCCTCTCGGTAAGTTTTGCGCCACGGCGAAATCTATTTCCCGCCGCGGCGAATAAACATCGCCGTGGCAACGTTTGTACATCGCCGCGGCGGGAATTTATTGGTTGGATGTCGCCGCGGCGACGTGTAATGTCCGCCGCGGCGAGTTGTTTCTACAACGGTTATGTTAACCGTTGTAGAAAGTCGTAGCCGCGGCGAAGTCATATGTTCGCCGCGGCGAGAAACACGAGGCTGATGATATATATTCTCATTTCTCTTTTTTTTCACTTAGAATTCTCATAACCTCTCGAAAAATATTTCCAGCACCATTTCGACTCATTCTACTGCGTTCTCATTTACAAGTCTCATCTACACATCCAAATCTAGTAAGTTCTTCTTTAATTTGCTCCAAATGTTGTTCTCTTGATAGTTTACTAATTAGAATGAGTTTTTTTTTTTTTATATAATTAGGGTTTTCTATGAAGATGAGAAAGTGGATGTGGGAGAATAGATTAAACGAGATATATCGTAAAGGTGTAGATGAGTTTTGTGATTTTGCTAGAGAGAACATGGTAGATGTGAAATCTATGCGTTGTCCTTGTATTCAATGTGGAAATCATAGACATTTTTCGATTGATGTCGTTCGGACCCATTTATTTGTATATGGAATAATGACCTCGTATCAAAGATGGTACTACCATGGTGAGGTTTTTCGTTCTACGGTAAACGAGGATAACAATGATGTTGAAGATGATATTGATGATATGTGCGGAATGATGAACGATTTGGAGGATGATTTTGTTGAGCGACCGGAATTGTTTGAGTCCATGATGAATGATGCGGAGACACCATGATATGAAGGGTGTACAAGCTTTTCGAAGTTGTCGTTTCTAGTTACATTATTTCATTTAAAGGCATCGGGCGGTTGGACAAACACTAGTTTTACTCTATTGTTGGAAACACTAAAAGAAGCATTTCCGGAAGATAATAAAGTTCCTTTAAGTATGTATGAAGCGAAGAAGACTTTGGGCACATTAGGCATGAAGTACGAGAAATTTCATGCGTGCCCAAATGATTGTGTTTTATATAGACATGAGTATGAAGATCTGAATGAATGTCCGACGTGCAAAGAGTCAAGGTGGAAGAAGGGTAAAATTCCATGTAATGGGGTTAAAGGAGTTCCAGTCAAGGTACGTACATTTTCATTATTTGATTAAGAAATACATGTAGCTCATATTCATTATTAATTATTGATTTTCTTTAAATATATTTCAGTCATTATGGTACATTCCTCCAATGCCGCGCTTCCGTCGAATGTTTAATAGTGTCAAAAACGCGAAGAACATGGTTTGGCACTCCGAAAAACGTATCGATGATGGTATGTTGAGACATCCTGCTGATGCTTCACAATGGAAATCCTTCGATTTAGAGTATACGGATTTCAGTGTTAATACTCGAAATTTGCGCCTTGGTCTAGCGTCTGATGGTATGAACCCGTTCAGCATGATGAGCAGTAAATATAGTGTTTGGCCGGTTATACTCGTGAACAACAATCTCCCTCCAAAGCTATGTATGAAGAGAAAGTTCTTGATGTCAACGCTTCTGATTTCAGGACCGAATCAACCAGGAAATGATATCGATGTTTATTTGGCACCGTTGGTCGATGATTTGAAGATGTTATGGGAGAAAGGGATAGAAGTCAAAGACGCTTACCGTGGAGATTCGTTCAACTTAAGGACAATGTTAATGTTGACTATTAACGACTTTCCTGCCTATGGAAACTTGTCAGGATACTCTGTGAAATGCTCGATTGGTTGTCCGATTTGCATGAAAGACACATCTTCCATCAGGTTGAAGCATGGTAAGAAGACCGTTTTTCTTGGTCATAGAAGATTTTTACCAAGATATCACTCATATAGAAGGTTGAAACAGGCATTTGATGGAAATACAGAAGAACGACCGCCTCCTAGAATTTTTTCTGGTGAAGATGTCTATGAGATGGTTAAAAACGTCAATGAAGTGCTTGGGAAAAGAAAGCGGAGTGCTAGTACTAAAGAATCCTTCAAAGAGAATCCTTGGAAGAAGAAATCGATTTTCTACCACCTTCCTTATTGGAAGTCACACTACGTTCGGCATTGTCTGGATGTTATGCACATCGAGAAAAATGTGTGTGAATCGTTTATCGGTATGCTTCGTGATGATGCAAATAAATCGAAAGACGGATTAAAATCTCGAATGGATCTCAAAGAGATGAATATAAGAAGCATTTTGCATCCCCAAGAGGGGGGTGGAAAAAAATAAAATTGCCACCGGCAAAGTACACTCTAGATCGAAAGGAGAAGAAGAAGTTGTGTACCTGGTTTGCTTCTATTAAAGTCCCGGATGGTCATTCATCAAACTATAAGAGGTTCGTGTCTTTGAAAGATTTGAGACTTATTGGAATGAAGACTCACGATTGTCATGTACTGCTACAACAAATGTTGCCTCTTGCTTTGCGAGGAATCGTGCCAAAAGATGTGAGATTCGCAATATCAAAGATATGTGTATTCTTTAACTCAATTTTCTCGAAGGTCATCGATCCTACTCGCCTAGATTTAATGCAGTCAGAATTGGTGAAAACACTCTGCTTGCTCGAAAAGTTCTTTCCACCTTCGTTTTTCGACATCATGGTTCATTTAACCGTCCACTTGGTACATGAAGTGAAATTATGCGGGCCCGTATTTTTACGGTGGATGTATCCAATCGAACGTTACATGAAAGTGTTGAAAAGCTACGTGAAGAACTACAATAGGCCCGAAGGAAGCATAGTTGAAAATTACATAGCAGAAGAGTCGGTTGAGTTTTGTTCTGAGTATTTAGCTAAAGCAGATGAAATTGGGGTACCCAAAAACACCAATTTTGATTCAAAAGCTCTATCTACAGGTATGTTTTTGACGCTTTATTTGTTACTTTAAATTATGATGCGTTCTTATTTAAGTATGTTTTTATTTATAGGTACCTACTCGAGTGTCAACCGAAAAGAATGGCAGCAAGCCGGTCTCCATGTGCTACACAACGTTTCTGAGGTCACGCCATTTGTGGATATTCATTTGAATGAGTTGAGAGTGAATAATCCAAAGAAAGGCAGAAATGAAAAATGGTTACAAGTGTTGGAATCGATCTAGGGTTTAAGAAAATAATTAACGCTTCGGTAAGCGGCGGAATTTTAAAAATTTCTTTTACAAGTAAAACCAGTTTTTACTAACCTAGACAAAAGAGCAAGTACACGTAATTAAAAACTATTATGAGCTAAGAAGTTTACTAACCTTTCTTGAAGCTTGATCTTTGAGAAGCTCTTAGAAAGTTGCAACGCTCGTCTCCCCTCGCAGCACATCCCTCTTTCTTTCCTCGGCACCTCGAGCAACCACGAAAGTTTCTATCACTAAATCACTCGAGAGAAAAGGAATTAATGAGTGGGCACTTTTAAGCACTACGACTTAAGAACGAGTCTTGAAGTCGCAGAGCTAAACACTAGGTCGAATGAGGACCTTGGTGCCAAAACAAAAAATCGAAAATAAACTAGAGAGAGAGAGGAAGGGGCGGCCAAGTTCTAGAGAGAGAGTCTCTCAAATCTCTTAAACTTGGATGAATGAAAAGTGAGGAATGAGGCTCCTATTTATAGGAGAGGTCTCACATTCAATAAGGTAGTTTCCTCTTCTATAGAATATCACATATTCATGAGCCAATTTCCACTTTTTCCCTTTGAGATACTCGGCCAACACAAGCCTTCTAGAGGCCTTGATTTGTTTCCTTTTTTTTGTTCCTTTCTAGCCTTGGCCGATTCCCCTATGCATCCTTATGCAAATTTGTTTCCTCGTTTTCTTTTGGCAAGTATCTTGATACATTTATGCACAAAATATTCTCTCTTCCTATGGGTATGTTGGGCGCCCAAATGGTCTCTAGAAGGAGCTTCTAGAAGCTTCTTCATTTGTTCATGACAACATGAGAAAAGCCCATTACGAATTTTCAATAAAATTCTTATGAAATGAAATTAATCCACAAGGCCCAATTAATCATATTATGGCCGAGTGACATTAAGTCAACAAATGACCTTGTCAAAAAAATTATTGACATTCATTTCATCATATGTCTCAAAAGACAAAAATACCCTTTTGACAATTTTCGTTCTTGTTTTGACTTAGCTTCCAGTTTAACTATTCCTACTCGATGTGATTCGTGACAGTGACCTCATGGACCCAAATGAACAAAGCTTGAGCTAAACACTTGGACTCAAAAGTTCACAAACCTTTTCCAAGTTTAGCTTAATGCCAACTGACTCCACTAAAGAGTTGACACTGAAAATCTCTCGGTTCAAATGAATTTATTTTCTACTCAAGAATTCAACCTAATTATGATGAGCGGATCCACTGAATATTATATATGTTTACCCTTCATGATTGTCATCAGCTAGTCGGGATTTACTAAATTACCATTTTACCCTTCTAGCTGTTATTTCCTCAACTCCTTTGTCGCTTGTGAATAAGTTAGAAACAATGTATTGACGAGGAGCTAACAAGTCACATTGTTTCATCCAAAAGAGTCACGACTCAATTTGGACACTGGCCAGTTCATTTATTCACACTCCAAGAAACAAAGCATGAGGTGACATACATTGCATTTCAGCAATCTTGTACATGAATTCCATATCTATGAGAACTTCACAAAGTTACTCATGACATTCTCACAACTTAGTACTTCACCAATAGGCCCCGTTCGGAATCACATAGTGAGTCTGAACTCTGACTTTCTCAAATGAGAATACTAAGGTGTGAAATGACATGTCTCATTTCAGGATTAAGGTAAGCATGATGCAATTCATACATAGTGACTTCGAGACATAAGAGGTTAAATGGTTTGTTCTTATCTTGTCTCTAGAAGTGCACTGGTCAATTCAGTACCTTCGGAAGATACCTAGAAGAATTATAGAGTCTCCAACTCTCAATGCCTCGTAACTAGACATCATAGATTCTTCTAACAATCGTACTGAGGTCAATAGTCCTTTGACCCTAAGATTGCGAATATATCGTTTTAAGCAAACTACGAAGAGTTTGTTCATGCAAATCTACATTTGTCTCTTCGTAAGTTGTTAAGTTTGTTTATGGACTAAAAGACTAAGGTTTTATCATAAAGCTTCAAACAAAGAAAGAATGAATGAACGTTTCAACTTTATTATTAAATGAATAGGCAATTACAAGCAAGAGTCTTCATGAGACTTTATTACATCAAATGTACAAAATAAAGACTACAACTCTTCTTGTGGGCACCATTGACAACAAACTCCCACTTGACTCAAAGAAGATGTGTGTAGTCCTTCATGCCTAATCCCTCACGATGTTGGTCGAAGACCTTGTTCGCTAGGGCCTTGGTGAATGGATATGCGAGGTTGTCCACCATTGAGATCTTCTTCACTTCCACGTCTCCGCGCTGCACGATCTCTCGAATCAAATGGTATTTCCTCTCAATATGCTTAGAGCGCTTTTGGCTTCTAGGTTCCTTTGAGTTAGCGACAGCCCCACTATTATCACAATAAAGGGTCATAGGCTCGTCGACGTTTGGAACAACTTCCAAATACTTAAGGCATTTTCTAAGCCATACAGCCTCTTTGGATGCTTCACAAGCAGCCACATATTATGCTTCCATTCTGGAGTCAGCAATGCAAGATTGCTTAATACTCCTCCACACAACAGCTCCACCATTAAGGATGAACACAGATCCCGAAGTGGATTTCCTGGAATCCTTATCCGCTTGAAAATCGGAGTCGGTATATCCCGTCATAGTCAGGTCAGTACCTGAGTATGTAAGCATCAAGTTCCTAGTTCTTCGAAAATACTTAAGAACATGCTTAACAGCAATCCAGTGCTCGGGTCCAGAGTTGGATTGGAAACGGCTAACTACGCCAACGGCGAAGCAGATGTCAGGTCTAGTGCAAAGCATAGCATACATGAGGCTTCCTACGGCAGAGGCGTAAGGAATTTTCCTCATGTCTTCAATCTCTTGTGCAGTCTTGGGAGACTGGTCCTTAGAGAGTGAAACTCCATGCCTAAAGGGTGTTTGGCCCTTCTTGGAGTCTTGCATCGAGAAACGATCCATTACCTTATCAATATAAGATGCTTGAGAGAGCGACAGGGTCCGGTTTTTCCTATCTCGAAAGATTTGGATCCCCAGAATGTACGCAGCTTCTCCTAGATCCTTCATATCGAATTGTTTTGCCAGCCAGACCTTAACCTCAGATAACTTACCCACGTCATTACCAATGAGTAGTATATCATCGACATATAGTACCAGAAACACAACTTTATCTTCGTGTATTAACTTGTAAAAACAAGGCTCATCTATTGACTGTTCAAAGCCAAAGCTGTTTACAGTTTCATCGAATCTAATATTCCATGACCTAGATGCTTGCTTTAATCCATAAATGGACTTAAGCAACTCACAAACCTTGGTCTCTTGACCTTCTTCCACGAAACCGTCTGGTTGAGCCATGTAAATGCGCTCGTCAAGATTGTCATTCAGAAAGGTTGTCTTGACATCCATTTGCCAGATCTCATAGTCGAGAGCTGCAGCTATGGATAGGAGTATGCGGATGGATTTAAGCATCGCGACTGGCGAGAAGGTTTCTTCATAGTCAATCCCTTCTTGTTGGGTATAACCCTTCGCCACAAGTCGTGCTTTGAACGTCTCGACGTTCCCATCAGGACCCCTTTTCTTCTTGTATATCCACTTACACCCTACGGGTTTAATCCCTTCTGGAAGGTCTACAAGTTTCCAGACATTGTTGACATACATCGAGTGCATTTCAACTTTCATGGCGTCAAGCCAAAGGTTTGATTCAGAACAAGCCATCGCTTGGCTATAGGAAACAGGATCATCCATGTCAGAGACGGCTACAAGAGAGTCTCCATAAGACATGTACCTGTCAGGCTTTTGAGTAGCCCTCCCACTACGTCTAAGTACTACTTGACGAGATTCTGATGAGTTAGGTCATGTTTCAGTTGGGGTAAGAACAGTTCTTACAGATGAGGTAGAAGCTTCCTTACCCAACTTTTCTTCAAGCACAATTTTGCTTCTAGGTTTTGCATCCTTCATTAAGTCCTCCTCAAGGAAACGAGCATTCGTGCTAACGAAAGTGTTATCGTCCTCGGGACTATAGAAGATGAAACCCTTGGTTTCCTTTGGATATCCCACAAACAAGCACAATTCTGACCTACAAGCCAACTTGCTAGTCTTTTGCCTTAGCACGTGTGCAGGGCAACCCGAAATTCTGATGCGGCCAAGATTCACTTTACGGCCAGTCCATCGTTCATAAGGAGTACCAGGAACCATTTTGGACGGAACTTGGTTCAGAATATAAGCGGCTGTTTCGAGGGCATATCCCCAAAAGGAAAGAGGGAGTGATGAGTAACTCATCATTGATCTAACCATCTCCATAAGAGTTCGGTTTCTTCTCTCTGACACTCCGTTTTGTTGAGGTGTGCCAGGTGCGGTAAGCTGAGAAGCGATACCTTCTTCTTTAAGAAAGTCATCGAACTCTCCAGACATATACTCACCACCTCGATCAGATCGAAGGGTTTTGATCACTTTGCCAGTTTGCTTTTCCACTAAAGCCCTAAAGACCTTAAATACGTTAAAGGTCTCGGATTTGTGTTTGAGCAAATAGACAAAACCATATCGCGAGTAATCATCGGTGAAGGTAACGAAGTATTCGTATCCTCCACGTGCCTGTTGGCTGAGCGGTCCACATACATTAGAATGTACTAGTTCCAGCAACTCAGTGGCTCTTCGACCCTTATCGGAGAAAGGTCGCTTAGTCATTTGTCCTTCTATGCAGGATTCACAAGTAGGTAGTGAACCTATTGCAGAGGCTTGGAGTGGACCGTCCCTCACAAGTCTCTTAATCCTATCTAGACTGGTATGACCAAGTCTTAAGTGCCATATGTATGTTGATTTTGTTAGATCGGAGGATTCAGAAAGTTTGATCCTATTTGGCTCCCTAATTAGATCGTTATCTATTTCGGTGTCTAAAAGAGAAGGTTGAGTGGGATAGATGTAAAAAAGACCATTCTTCATACATGCATCAGTGACAAAAGAATTAGAAAAAGAAATACGAATTCCATTCTTTATAAACTTTAAATAATAATCTTGCTCGAAAAGTTGAGCAACAGATATTAGGTTTTTCCCAAAGGAAGGAACATAATAAACATTATTCAAATTTAAAGTTCGATCTTCAAAAGATAGCGTCACGGATCCCACAGCCTTCGCAGACACCACGCTCCCATCACCCCACTTGAAGCAGAAGTCGCCATCCTCTAAGCTTTTGTTTTTCCTAAAACCAGTCAAGGAGCAGCAAATATGGTTAGTAGCAGCGGAGTCAATAATCCACGATGATTCATTATCAGCTACTAAATAAGCTTCAGTAACAAGTACAATACCTTTTACTTTGGTTTTGAGGTAGGCGGGACAGTTCCTACGCCAGTGACCAGGCTCATTGCAGTGGTGGCACTTGTCTTTAGACTTGTCCACCTTCGGAGCCTTTGGCGCCTTCTTCTTTGTTTGAACCTTAGGTTGGTTCTTCTTCTCGGCATTGCGAGGTCTCTTCTTAGATCCAGAGGTGGAGGCAGTAGCATGTACTTCTCCTTGAGCCCTCTTTTTCTTAGTGAGTGCCTCAGCGGTTTGAAGTTCCTTCATGAGCTCGGTAACAGTGTACTCTAGCTTGTTCATGGAATAATTCAACTTGAAGGTATCAAAGGTTTCGGGGAGAGTTTCCAAGATCATATATATTTTAGTCTCCCCATCAATCTCGGATCCAAGGATCTCCATTTTGTTTAGATAGCTAATGATCAGCATCATATGATCTCTAACGGGAGTTCCAGCCTTCATACGGCAGTTCATGAATTGTCGGACCGCTTGTTGCCTAGCTTGACGTCATTGCCCTCCAAACATCTCATGGAGATTGTAGAGCATATCGGTGGCAGTTTCGTAATCACGATGTTGTTGTTGCAACACATTGTTCATCGATGCCAGAATGTAGCACCTCGCAATCTCATCGGATCGAAGCCAGGCCGCCAGGGCGTCTTTTTCCTCTTGCGTCGAATCTTCATTCGTTTGAGGACAGGGGGTGGTGAGAACCCATTTGTGCTTGTCGACAGTAGGGACTATGTCGAGGTTACGTTTCCAGTCGACGTAATTGTCGCCTTCGAGTTTATTCGAGGAAAGAATGGTTGAGAGAGGGTTGAGAGACATATTGCCTATAAAAGTTGAAACAAGTTTATGATTAGTCTTTGGTTTAGGATTTGAGTTTTATTAAGACTTTTATAAAATCCAAAGGTGTTATAAACCAAACGATAATTTACTCCCTCAAGAGAAGGCCGCAAAAAATCTCCATTTATAAGTAAATGACACATCATTAATGCTTAGCCAAGATGTCAATACATCTACTTTGACTAGCCACCTTTTAAATTAGTTTGATCACTCACATCCTTTCGCAGAGCCTCAAGGGAGGATTACTAGGGATTGAGCCTAAGTGTGCAACCAACCACTTAGTCCAAAAGATCAACTTTAAAAAACAATCCCCCAAGGGGAGGCCTTGCCATCATCGTCTCACTCTCGGACGTAGCTCATTGAGCAATGATCGAAGCAATAACGCCTTGGAGTACTCCTATTTAAGTGAGGGTCGCAAGAGCGGCTCTTAGTCCCACGTTAATTGCTTCTTTCATTAGTGTTGGGGATCGTGGGTTACAAACAACAAGTATAACCCTCCCACTTAGTTTTTGGAGTTGGTTCATCGACTCTTATAAGTTCGGAAACAGATTTCCTAGTTAGAGAGCGACAGAGCGGACAACTAGAATAGAATCCTAGATCCACATGTTCAGAGTAGTATTAGTGCATAAAGGCACAAGGTACATACTCGATCTTTTCCTATTTTCTATTTCGGGAAAGTGCGTGAGGGAAGTGTGAACTTCAACTCACTCGAACACTTGAAAGTTTGAGATTACACATCTTTTTATTTTTTCGGCTTGTCTACAAGGAGATCTCCCACTCAAATTTTCAAGAGCATATAGATTTTGAACATATGTGATATAGATATAGTTTTGAAAACATTTTGAAAACTTATTTGATTTGGATGACAAAATATTTTCAAGTTTGAAAGTGAAAACGGTTTTTCAAAATTCAAACTAGTTTTGTAAAAACTAAATTTCAATTAAACTTTCAAAAATCAAAACATTTTAATCTTACACATCATGTTTATAATCATATGAAAAACATTTTTGCTCAAGAAAATTTTCTCATTAGAGTTCTATAACTCATGGTAGTGGGGTTTGAAAATCCGGATTTCTAAAAAATTGGAGTTTCAGCACAGCCGCGCACCTCGGAGTAAAATCGCCATATCTGGCTGCTCCGATGTGCTTTTGAGCCGAAACTGATGGCATTGGACAGACGACAGACAGAGCTTTAATTTTATTTAAGAATCATTAAATTTCAATTTATGAGCAGAGAGTTATGCCACTTTTAATGCGGGTTTACTCCAGCTCAAAGAAAAAGAAATAATTAAAGCTTGGTCCTTTTTAGGTGCGAAAAAGAATCGAGTGTAACGGAACGTTTTATGAAGGTTGTTAAAGCTTTTATTTGTGTTTTATTAGCAAGGTAATAACAAGGCATAAAAGAAATAACAACAACCATAAAACGATTCAAGTAAAAATAAGAAACTAGTAAGACAAGAAAACTAGTCACAAAATTTTACTCGAAATTTCTCAAACCTTTAAAACACGTTTTTCAATATAAAAAATTAAAAACTTTTAGAACTTATTCTAATGTGTTTTTAAAACATCCCAAACTCATAGAAAATCAACATGTTTTTTTTTTAAAAAATTTAAAGGCAAGAGCAATAAATTAAAAAAAATCTAAGATAACAATTCTAACTTGTCACAAAATTAGTAAACTTTCGAAAACGATTTTCAAGCTCATATTTTTAAATACATGTACATGCTAATCTTTGACCATAGCTCTGATACCATTTGTTGGAATCGATCTAGGGTTTAAGAAAATAATTAACGCTTCGGTAAGCGGCGGAATTTTAAAAATTTTCTTTTACAAGTAAAACGAGTTTTTACTAACCTAGACAAAAGAGCAAGTACACGTAATTAAAAACTATTATGAGCTAAGAAGTTTACTAACCTTTCTTGAAGCTTGATCTTTGAGAAGCTCTTAGAAAGTTGCAACGCTCGTCTCCCCTCGCAGCACATCCCTCTTTCTTTCCTCGGCACCTCGAGCAACCACGAAAGTTTCTATCACTAAATCACTCGAGAGAAAAGGAATTAGTGAGTGGGCACTTTTAAGCACTACGACTTAAGAACGAGTCTTGAAGTCGCAGAGCTAAACACTAGGTCGAATGAGGACCTTGGTGCCAAAACAAAAAATCGAAAATAAACTAGAGAGAGAGAGGAAGGGGCGGCCAAGTTCTAGAGAGAGAGTCTCTCAAATCTCTTAAACTTGGATGAATGAAAAGTGAGGAATGAGGCTCCTATTTATAGGAGAGGTCTCACCTTCAATAAGGTAGTTTCCTCTTCTATAGAATATCACATATTCATGAGCCAATTTCCACTTTTTCCCTTTGAGATACTCGGCCAACACAAGCCTTCTAGAGGCCTTGATTTGTTTCCTTTTTTTTGTTCCTTTCTAGCCTTGGCCGATTCCCCTATGCATCCTTATGCAAATTTGTTTCCTCGTTTTCTTTTGGCAAGTATCTTGATACATTTATGCACAAAATATTCTCTCTTCCTATGGGTATGTTGGGCGCCCAAATGGTCTCTAGAAGGAGCTTCTAGAAGCTTCTTCATTTGTTCATGACAACACGAGAAAAGCCCATTACGAATTTTCAATAAAATTCTTATGAAATGAAATTAATCCACAAGGCCCAATTAATCATATTATGGCCGAGTGACATTAAGTCAACAAATGACATTGTCAAAAAAATTATTGACATTCATTTCATCATATGTCTCAAAAGACAAAAATACCATTTTGACAATTTTCGTTCTTGTTTTGACTTAGCTTCCAGTTTAACTATTCCTACTCGATGTGATTCGTGACAGTGACCTCATGGACCCAAATGAACAAAGCTTGAGCTAAACACTTGGACTCAAAAGTTCACAAACCTTTTCCAAGTTTAGCTTAATGCCAACTGACTCCACTAAAGAGTTGACACTGAAAATCTCTCGGTTCAAATGAATTTATTTTCTACTCAAGAATTCAACCTAATTATGATGAGCGGATCCACTGAATATTATCTATGTTTACCCTTCATGAATGTCATCAGCTAGTCGGGATTTACTAAATTATGATAAGTGAGATTCATTCACACTTATCTATGACTCTTAGATAAGAATCGAAGCTTGTTCTTAATGTTTTTGATATTATTTTGTAGTTTTTATTGCATTTTCAGGTTTGAGAGAGTATGAGAAGGTGGTGGTGCGAAAACGGGCTGAATCGGAGCTAAATCGAGCAAGTTATGGTCATTTGAAGTCAAGTCAACAAAAGTCAACGGCGGTCAACAAGAGGTCAGCGTTTCAAGGCTGGCGCGCCGCGCCTATTGAATGGCGCGCCGCGCCCTGATGGCTAAATTTACACCCGAGAGCTCGAGCGGCCAACGCGCAAGAGAGGCGCGGCGCGCCTTCAGAAATTCAAGAGTGACGCGACGCGCCTGTTATGTGGCGCGCCGCGCCAGGTGCTTTTTCAGAATTTTTGGAGCTCGTCTTTTAAATCATTTTTGGCCCTTGGATCTCATCCAAGGGTCCATATTTGCTCCGAAAACCTCTCCTAAACCCTCATATACACTTATTCAAAGAAGAAAAAGGAGGCTTGACATATAACACTTTTACATTTTGTTCTTGAGAGTTTGAAGAGAGTTTTAGAGAGAGAAACTAGGTTTTGAAGGAGATTTCTTGGAGTGAAGAAGAAGAAGGAGAGTGACAACCTCCATCATCATCATCAACTTCATTTGTTCACCCTTAACTCTCTCTTTTTACTTATTTCTTGTTTATTGAACTTATTACTCCATTTATTGCTTTGAACATCATTTATTGCTTGCACTCTATTTCTATTGAGTTTTGGTGATTATATTAATATTTGTGTTTTGAATTTATTGTTTTGGTTGAGTGGATTTTTGGAGTTGGTGGTAGTATATTAATGAGAGCTTAAGTGTTTGTTTATTTTAACACTCAATGTCTACTTATTTTATTGCTTTAATTCTTTTGTTAATTTCTATTTTGCTTTGTTTATTCATAATCATGAGTAGCTAAGTAGATTTAGGGGTGTGATGTAGTTAAGTAATTGAGTTGGTTGGTCAAACCTTTAGATTAGATTTTGTGCTTCATGGTTGGGTTGAGAGTGAAATATTATGGGTATGGGTTGTGTGTTAGCGCTAATTAGAGTAGCTAACTAATTAGTGAACCTTAGACGAGTTTAGAAACCGAGAGGTAATAAACGAGTGAGCTCCACCCGTCCCATCATTAACCTTCCTAAAACTATAGAAAGACTAGGGGGTAGATGTAGTTGATTGAAATCCCGGGCTAAATGCGGTTTTGTGTTTTAGTTGGACCCAAACCGAGAGGTGTAAGTTCGACACGTAGCTAGATTCCTAAAGACTCGAGAGAGATTAGTGAATGTTTTAAGAGGGATTGAGACTAATTTTTACAACTCTAAACCCGAGCTTAGAATCGTACCAAGACCGACCGACTCGATGAAATAACGAAATCGTGCCCCTTCCTTTTAACTTGTGTGTTTAAGTATTGTTTTCACTTTTGTTTACATTTCATCTTGTTCTCAAACCAATCAAAAACCCCCATTTTTCCTTTCCATAACTCGAAAAAGAAAGCTAGTGAGTTTGCTTCGGAAATAGTCTAGAGTCCTTGTGGGATCGATATCCGTGCTTTTGCACTCTATTACTTGACGACACGTTCGCTTGCGTCGTGTAGAATTTTTCTAGTTAAGAAAATTCCCATCAAGTTTTTGGCGCCGTTGCCGGGGACTTCGGTTCTATTTTCGATAGAATTATCTAGTTTAATTTTTTGAGTTTGTTTGTTACTATTGTGCTTATTGTGTGCCTTTGGTGTTTTAAAGGTGTATGCGACGACTTGGCCCTCCGCTCAATCCTATCAATCACGAGATCGAACGGACTTGCCGACGAAACCGAGCGGAGGCGAGACGAGCCGCAATGGAAGAAGGCAACGAAGCACAACCACGTGGTCGTCGGAACGCGGAACATGGAGAAGAACGAAGGACCATACTCGACTATGGTCAACCTACTTTCGACGAGCACCAATCGGCAATACGAATTCCGGAGATGGAAGGGAACCCAAACTTCGAGATTAAAACCTCAATCATTCACATGGTGCAAAACAACCAATTTGCCGGTTCCCCTCCGAAGATCCGCAAGACCACATCAACAACTTCTTGCGGATTTGCAACACGTTCAACCTCCCTCATTTGTCCAAAGAAGCCGTGTGCCTCCGACTTTTCCCGTTCTCCATCCGAGACCGTGCACATGGGTGGTTATCCTCGCTTGCTCCGGGTTCGATCACCACATGGGATGACTTGTGCTCAAAGTTCATCTCACGACTCTTCACTTTTGAGAAGATGACCCGGAGGAGAAATGAAATTCATAACTTTGGACAATTCGATGGAGAGTCCCTTTACGAAGCGTGGGCTCGCTTCAAGGACATGATTCGGAAGTGTCCGGGCCACGGTATAGCGGAGTGGGTACAACTACAAATCTTCTATAGCGGGCTTATGGCCTCGACTCAAGACCGAGTCAACACCGCATCGGGAGGCTCACTTCTCGACAACACCACCACCGACGCGTTTGCACTACTCGAGAAGATGGCCCAAGTGAACGATCAATGCCCGGTCGAGAGGAGAATTGCTGCGAGAGAGCCGATAACTCCGGAGATGGAGCTCCTCATATCGTTGACAATTGAGGAAGCCAAACTCGCGAAGACCGTTCACGGTAAAGAAGCGGTGAAGGCGGTGGGGACATCTCACCACAAGTGTGGTTTATGTGCGGGTCCTCACCCGACGGACGAATGTGGCGAGATAGAGGAGTCAAAGTTTGTGGGGAACCACAACAATCGTCCCACGTACCAAAACTCGGGGAATTATTACACGGGAGCGAGGAACAATCATCCAAACTTCTCATGGAGAAATCCTCAAGACCAAGTGGCAATGCAACCGGCTCCACCTCAACACCAACAACCATACCTCCCACCGCATCCTCAACAACACCATCAACAACACCATGGGAGCTCTCAATACCGGAATAATCCTCCTCCTCAAGACAAGAGACCGAATCTTGAAGATTTAATTGCCCAAATGGCAATTGAAAACACCAAGTTCATGACGAACACCACGGCCGCACTCGAACGCCAAGAAGCGGTCCTCAAAAGCAACTCGGCCCAAATAAGAACTCTTGAAGTTCAAATGGGTCACTTCGCTAAAGCCATGAGCGAGAGACCGCAAGGGTCCCTTCCAAGCAATACCGATGTCAACCCCCGATCACAATGTAACGCCATCACTTTGAGAAGTGGTAATGTGGTTGACAACTCGACCGAGAGCCAAGAGAAAAAGAAAGGAAAGACGCATGTAGACGAGTCTTCACCGACGGATCAAGCTTCACCGACGCGACTTCCGATTGCTCCACCAACCACCAAGGTTCCCGTTCAAGTCCCGTTCCCTCAACGCCTCAAGAAAAACAACATCGACAAGCAATTTGGTAAGTTTCTTGACATCTTCAAGAAACTAGAGATCAATATACCATTTGCCGATGCGATAGAGCAAATGCCGAAATACGCGAAATTCCTAAAGGAGATCATTACCCACAAGAGACGGATAAGCGAAGAGTGCGATACTATCACTCTCACCGAGGAGTGTAGTGCGATTATCCAACGGAGGCTACCCACGAAGTTGAAAGATCCGGGGAGCTTCACCGTCCCTTGTGATATTGGAGGCTCGAATCTTGGGAGGGCGTTATGTGACTTGGGAGCTAGCATCAACTTGATGCCGTACTCAATCTTCCTCAAGCTTGGAATCGGAGAAATCAAACCGACTCGCATCACGCTTCAAATGGCGGACCGGTCAATCAAGTATCCTCGTGGAGTGATTGAAGATGTACTCGTCAAGGTGGATAAGTTCATCCTCCCCGCGGATTTTGTTGTGCTCGACATGGAGGAAGATAGGAACATTCCTATCATTTTGGGGAGACCTTTCTTGGCGACCGCCGGTGCTCTCATTGACGTGCAAAAAGGAGAGTTGAAGTTGCGAGTCAACGGCGAAGAAGCTCTTTTCAACGTTTTTGACTCGGTGAAGTACTCGAGAGCTAGCGATGACGTGTTCCGAGTCGATATGTGCAACTCCATCATCAACGATTATGCTCACCAATCCACCGACTCACTCGAGGTATGTCTTCTAAACTCAATGGATTTTGCTAATGAGTTGTTGAGATGTGAAACTTTAGGTGAAGCAAATTACATGGACAGCTTTGAGCCAAACCGGAGGAAGTATTTTGAAAGTTTGGGAGAGAGACCACCACGAGTCCTTCCGTCCATCGAGAAGCCACCCGAGCTAGAGCTCAAGAAGTTGCCATTGCACCTCCGATATTCCTACCTAGGAGACGAGTCCACACTCCCGGTGATCATTTCCGCTCACTTGAGCAAAATGGAGGAAGAGAAACTCTTGGAGGTGTTGCGGAGACACAAGACCGCTTTAGGATGGACTTTGTCCGACATCAAAGGCATTAGTTCATCCTATTGCACGCACCGAATCCTCATGGAAGAAGACCACCGCCCCTCGATCGAGCATCAAAGACGACTCAACCCGGCGATGAAGGAAGTGGTGAGAAAGGAGATTTTGAAGTGGCTCGACGCCGGAGTCATTTACGCCATCTCCGATAGCCCTTGGGTGAGCCCGGTTCAATGTGTGCCGAAGAAAGGAGGCATAACGGTGGTGAAGAACGCCAACAACGAGCTCATTCCGACTCGAACGGTGACCGGTCACCGCATTTGCATGGACTACCGAAAGCTCAACAACGCAACTCGGAAAGACCATTTTCCGTTGCCATTCATTGATCAAATGCTCGACCGTCTCGCCGGCCACAACTACTATTGCTTCCTCGACGGCTACTCCGGATACAATCAAATCGCCATCGACCCCGAAGATCAAGAGAAGACCACTTTCACGTGTCCCTATGGCACGTTTGCTTTCCGGAGAATGCCATTTGGACTATGCAATGCACCGGCGACTTTCCAACGGTGCATGATGGCGATCTTCTCCGACATGGTGGAGCGTACCATCGAGGTATTCATGGACGATTTCTCGGTGTTTGGTTCCGACTTTGACCAATGCCTTGAACATTTGTCCATGGTGCTTGCGAGGTGCGTTGAGACTAATCTTGTGCTAAATTGGGAGAAGTGTCACTTTATGGTGAAAGAAGGCATTGTGTTGGGTCATCGAATCTCGGCGCAAGGATTGGAGGTTGACCGAGCCAAGATAGAGACGATTTCTAAGTTACCTCCTCCAATATCGGTGAAGGGAGTTCGAAGCTTTCTCGGCCATGCGGGTTTCTATAGGCGCTTCATCAAAGATTTTTCAAAGATCACTAAGCCTCTTTGTGGCTTGCTCGAGAAGGACGCGAAGTTTGTCTCCACTTTGGAGTGTTTAGAAGCTTTCAACACTCTAAAGAAGATGTTAAGCATGGCCCCGATCATCACCTCCCCGGATTGGGACTTGCCCTTTGAGTTGATGTGTGACGCGAGTGATTTCGCGGTTGGAGCGGTTCTCGGTCAAAGGAAGGACAAGGTCTTCCACACCATCTACTACGCAAGCCGAACTCTCAACGAAGCTCAACTCAACTACACCACCACCGAAAAGGAGCTCTTAGCCGTGGTGTTTGCCTTCGACAAGTTCCGGCCGTACGTCATCGGAAACAAGGTGGTAGTCTTCACCGACCACGCCGTGATACGATATTTAATGACGAAGAAATATGCCAAGCCTCGGCTTATTCGGTGGGTTCTCTTGCTTCAAGAATTTGATGTGGAGATCAAGGACAAGAAAGGAACGGAGAATTTGGTAGCCGACCACCTCTCTCGTCTCGAGACCTTTGAGCACGTCCACGATCATGCCAAGCCCATTGACGACTTATTCCCCGACGAGAAACTCATGGCGGTTCAAGGAGTCACACTACCATGGTATGCCGATTATGTCAACTATTTAGTCGGCGAGGTAACTCCGGAAGACCTCAAGTCGTACCAAAAGAATAAGTTTCTCTCGGATGTACGAAGATACTATTGGGAAGAGCCGATTCTCTATCGGCAATGTGCGGACCAAATCATTCGGCGGTGTGTCCCGGAAGACGAAATGGACTCGGTTATGAGGCATTGCCACAAGTTGGAGTGTGGAGGGCACTTCGGCCCGACACGTACCGCGGCTAAGATTCTCCAAAGCGGCTTTTATTGGCCGTCGATCTTCAAGGATTGCCGAGAATTCATAATGTCATGCGATCGTTGTCAACGGACGGGAAACATCTCTAACCGGAACGAGATGCCGTTGACGAATGTCCAAGAGATTGAGCCATTTGACGTGTGGGGGATCGACTTCATGGGCCCATTTCCATCGTCCTACAACAACAAGTATATCCTCCTCGCGGTGGATTATGTAACGAAGTGGGTCGAAGCTAAAGCGACACCGATGAGTGACGGGAAAGCGGTCCTAAACTTCCTCAAGAAGAACATCTTCTCTCGATTCGGTACCCCTCGAGCCATCATAAGCGACGGTGGGTCTCACTTTTGCAACCGCCAATTTGAAGCGCTTCTCACCAAGTATAGCGTTACCCATCGGAAAGCGTTGACTTATCATCCTCAAGCCAATGGCCAAGCGGAAGTGTCGAATCGAGAAATCAAGCAAATTCTCGAAAAGACGGTGGGTAGTTCGTTGAAAGATTGGTCTAACAAGCTCGACGACGCTCTTTGGGCTTACCGAACCGCATTCAAAACGCCCTTAGGTATGTCTCCGTATCGACTTGTTTATGGAAAAGCTTGTCATTTACCGGTTGAGCTTGAGCACAAGGCCTTGTGGGCGATGAAAAAGCTAAACTTCGACTACCAAGCGGCGGGGCAACAACGACTCCTTCACCTCAACGCCCTCGACGAGCTAAGAACCGATGCGTATGAGAACGCAAAGATCTACAAAGAGAAGACCAAGGCGTGGCATGACAAACATATCGTGCGAAAGGAGTTTGTAGTGGGCCAAAGAGTTCTTCTCTTCAACTCTCGGTTGAAACTTTTTCCCGGGAAATTGAAGTCCCGGTGGTCCGGCCCGTTCGAAGTCGTTCAAGTATTCCCATACGGCTCGGTGGAACTCAAGGCAGCCGATGGGTCGACCTTCAAAGTGAATGGACAATGAGTGAAACCATACTACGGCGGAGTATTCGAGAGTGAGCGGGTAATCACTCTCCTCGCCCCGGAACAATGAAAGACAAATCGGTACCCCGTCGAGCTCTAGACGTTAAATTAAGCGCTTGTGGGAGGCAACCCACGATTCTTTCGTTGTCCTTATTTACTCTTATTTTCTTTTATTTAAAAAAAAAAAAAAAAAAAAAAAAAAACAGACAGGGCGCGCCGCGCCAAGACCATGGCGCGCCGCGCGCTGGTGAAAAAATAGTTCCCGAGAGCCAGCGCGTTGAGGCGCGCTCGTAGGCGCGACGCGCTTTCACATTTTTTCAGCTTGGCGCGGAGCGCCTGATAAGTGGCGCGGCGCGCCAGAGCGTTTTTTATAAGGCCGAATTTGGCTCAAAACACCCATTTTCAAATTTTCTCAAGCTCTCTCCCTCTCCCTCCGAAACCCTATACATTTTTGCTCGAAATTTCTCATTCCAAACACAAAATTTCTTCAAAATCTTGCATCCAACATCATCATTTGTGCATTTACTTCGGATTTCATCGTCGATTTTGACTCGTTGAGCACATTTTCACCCGAATTTCAACTTTTGAGGTGAGTTTGATTTCGAATTTTTATGAGTTTAATGCATGTTTTGAGCTTGGATATTGGTATAATAATGTGTTTAGGATGTTTATTGATGTGTTTCGGTGATCAAAATTTGAGTCTAGTATGGTTTGCATAGTATCAATTTCATGCACTCTAGGTGTTCGTGAAAATTCCCGAGAGAGAGTTTGTTGACGTTTTTGTGTGTTTTAGGCCGAATTTGAACTTGTTGTTGACTTTATATAAGGTGGTAGTGTGGTGCGTAAGTGTTGATTTGACAATTTTGAACATAGGGTCGATTTTTAAATTTTTCCATATTGTGACCCGTTTTCCCGGACGCCGTGGTCCGTTGTGAAACTAATGTCGTGCCGAGTTGTGATTTTCAGGAATGGCACCAAAGCGAGCGAGAGCGGCGTCAGCCCGTGGAACTCCATTGTCGAGGCTCATCGTAGGAGCCGACGCTAAATGGGCAAAAATCGTAGAAAAGAACTTCATTCCGGAGAGGAAATTCATACCGAGCCCCGACAACGGCAACCTCATGGCTCAAATCGAAGAGCGCGGGTGGACAAAATTAGCGACCATCGAGACCCGCACTATCATGGATCTTGTTCGCGAATTCTACGCGAACCTTGGGGCCACCGAAGAAACAAGCCCTTCGGTAACGGTTCGGGGGGTTTTCGTGAGCATAACGTCGAGGGCAATCAACAAGCATCTCGGCCTCCCTAGCATACCCGACGACGACTACCACAACTTAGCCCTCAACCCTCCATTCGACGATATTGTGACCACGTTGTGCGGCCCCGGAGCGTCGTGGAAGCGCAATCAAGCGGGAGAACCGCTCGAGCTCAAGACGACGCACATGAGCAAGTACGCAAAGACTTGGGCTCATTTCATAAGCTCGAACATCATGCCGAGCACGCACGCCCACGGCCTCCCGATCTCCAAAGCGGTGCTCTTGTATTGCATCGTCACCGGGCGTAGTGTCAACGTCGGGAAAATAATTCGAGCAAAGATGTTCGATGCGGCAAAGTGTTCTACAACCGGCGGTCTCGGTTTTGGCGGGCTTATCACGGAGATGTGTGAGACGGCCAATGTGAAGACGTATGACGATGAAGAGAGGGCGCCGAAAGGGAAGAAGATCGACTCCGCCTTCATCAACGGTCTTCCTCAAATGGCCGGGCTAGCGGAGGCGAATGGAAGAGGCTTCCTCAACATGGCTCCCGACCTCGAGGAACCCGCCCGCTACTGACACGCGGCTCCGGAAGCGCCTATGCCCGAACCCGACATCAATGAGCCACAATACGCTCAAGTGCTCGCAATGATGGGGAACCTCGGTGTCGCCTCTCAAGAGCGGTACCAAGTCGAGGACCGAAGGTGGGATGACTTCATGCGTCAAGAAGCCGAGCGGCGCCAACAAGACGATCAAAGATGGGAGTACACCTCTCAATTCATGCGCGAGGAGATGGACCGACGCCGTGTAGACGACCAAAGATGGGAACAATCGGAGGCTCGACTTGGGCAACTCGAGCGGAGCATCGATCAACTCGGTGCGGCGCACAACTCGCTCGCCACCTTTGTCGAGAATCAACACTCGTGGTTCTCGACCACGGCGGAGTTTGGCTACAACGCATACAACCAATGGGCTCCCGGAGGCGCCTCAGCAAGCTACCCCAACACAAGTGGCACCGGTGCATCGTCAAGTCTCCCCGACGGTTTCTTTGACCCGTTCCCGCCATGCTACCAATACCAAAGCCACTACGGCACACCACCACCACCACCGGACAATGATGGCGACACCGCCATGTGATCCCATAGCTCCGCCCCCCTCCAATGCGCGTCATCGAGGACAATGTCGAGTTCAAGTTTGGGGGGGTGTTTCCACAAATTGCGGGGGCTTGTCGGTACTCTATTTTCTCTCTTTTCTCATTTTTCATGGATAATTTAAGTTTTATTGCTTTATTTTCGTTTTCGTAGCATATTTTATTTTGGATAATTTAAGTTTGTTTGTTGTGTTATGTGTGTCTTTGGGTTAATCTAGTTTTTTTTTTATTTTTCGGTTTTCCATAATTTGTGTGACTTGATCTTAAGTAGCTTAATTTCATAATTTATTTTCTTTCTTTTTTTAGTGTTTGGATGTGTGAAATGCCTTGGTTTTGCTTGTGGAATATGAATGTTGATGACCCGTAGAGTCTTGAGACTTAGGAGTAATAGCAATGTATCTTTCTTGCGCTACATGTCTTGTGCTTGGCCAAAACTCTATGGTGGCTTTGCTTAGCTTTTAGTGACCCGATGAATCTTCATCTCACGTTGCACGTTTCGAGTCCATAGAGAGTATTTAGGAGTTTTGAAAATCTAATCTTAGCAAGAATGCATCTCGGAACACTAGAACCGGTTGATCCTTCCTCGAGGCTCAATGGTAATAGGAGAGAAGCGTTAGGATGTAAAAGGCATAGGAATAGCCAATCGAGCCAAAAGCCAACCCGTTTTACTTCCATTTAGAACCCTATTCACATAAAGCCGAACGTAAATCAACTCTTGATACATAGTCACAAAGAAGCCTAGCCAATGAATTGAAATTCCCACAAAGAACCCCGTGATCTAGCGACTCTTGAGTAACTCTTTGGGCATGTGTGTTATATCTTGTAGAATGTGTGCTCTCCTTGCTTGTCGAAATTTGTGCCGCGCCGGCTTTTGTTAGATCCATGTAATTATTATTTTCCTTTATTTCTTCTAAGTAAAAAAAAAATATATATGAAATGAAAAAAAAATGAAAAAAAAAGAAAGAGAAAAAAAAAAGAGCACAATCTTGCTTAGTAAAGAGATGTACATATTCATATATCCTTTTACATTTTATTTTATTTTGTTTGTATTTGGCGTGGTGCAACGTTTCTTGTTAGACAAGCAAGCACATAGTCTAGGCTAGAGTTTGAAAAGTCTAAGTTTGGGGGTATTTGTGAAGCTTAGTGTTAACGAAGAAAAGAATGTAAAAGAAAGTTGTGAATATTGCTCTTCTGGTGAGTATGAGTCGCTAGGGTAGCGTGTTTAGTCACTTAAAAACTCCATATCCTACCCTTGACCCAAGCCTAACGTTACAAGCCTTGAAAGACCTTTGGACTAGCGCTTACTCTCCTAAACCGAGTGGAGAGTGTTTGGTGAAAGCCTTATGGTGTTCCTAATTCATCATTGAATATCCATTTTGAGTTTGCATGCTAGGAAAAGGTGGAAAGAACTCCGAAGATACTTGACTTGGACTCGATGAAAACTTTTGCACGGGAAGCCTCAAGCTAGGTAAAGCCACACGAGAATTGGTTGAACACTTGTATTAATTGAGCTTTACATGTGATTGTTCTTACTCTTGAGTCGATTTTGTCTAGGAGAGATGTTCATGCGAAACCAAGGCCATAGCACTTTCAACACTCATTTTTTTAGTTTAGCGTAGCATAACTTCTTTCATTCTTCGGTATAGCTTTGTGACTTTGTTAAGTTTTGTGTGGTTGTGTTGTATATACTTTTGTTTTGTTACTTGAGGACAAGTAACGGTTCAAGTTTGGGGGTTTGATAAGTGAGATTCATTCACACTTATCTATAACTCTTAGATAAGAATCGAAGCTTGTTCTTAATGTTTTTGATATTATTTTGTAGTTTTTATTGCATTTTCAGGTTTGAGAGAGTATGAGAAGGTGGTGGTGCGAAAACGGGCTGAATCGGAGCTAAATCGAGCAAGTTATGGTCATTTGAAGTCAAGTAAACAAAAGTCAACGGCGGTCAACAAGAGGTCAGCGTTTCAAGGCTGGCGCGCCGCACCTATTGAATGGCGCGTCGCGCCCTGATGGCTAAATTTACACCCGAGAGCTCGAGCGGCCAACACGCAAGAGATGCGCGGCGCGCCTTCAGAAATTCAAGAGTGGCGCGACGCGCCTGTTATGTGGCGCGCCGCGCCAGGTGCTTTTTCAGAATTTTTGGAGCTCGTCTTTTAAATCATTTTTGGCCCTTGGATCTCATCCAAGGGTCCATATTTGCTCCGAAAACCTCTCCTAAACCCTCATATACACTTATTCAAAGAAGAAAAAGGAGGCTTAACATATAACACTTTTACATTTTGTTCTTGAGAGTTTGAAGAGAGTTTTAGAGAGAGAAACTAGGTTTTGAAGGAGATTTCTTGGAGTGAAGAAGAAGAAGGAGAGTGACAACCTCCATCATCATCATCAACTTCATTTGTTCACCCTTAACTCTCTCTTTTTACTTATTTCTTGTTTATTGAACTTATTACTCCATTTATTGCTTTGAACATCATTTATTGCTTGCACTCTATTTCTATTGAGTTTTGGTGATTATATTAATATTTGTGTTTTGAATTTATTGTTTTGGTTGAGTGGATTTTTGGAGTTGGTGGTAGTATATTAATGAGAGCTTAAGTGTTTGTTTATTTTAGCACTCAATGTCTACTTATTTTATTGCTTTAATTCTTTTGTTAATTTCTATTTTGCTTTGTTTATTCATAATCATGAGTAGCTAAGTAGATTTAGGGGTGCGATGTAGTTAAGTAATTGAGTTGGTTGGTCAAACCTTTAGATTAGATTTTGTGCTTCATGGTTGGGTTGAGAGTGAAATATTATGGGTATGGGTTGTGTGTTAGCGCTAATTAGAGTAGCTAACTAATTAGTGAACCTTAGACGAGTTTAGAAACCGAGAGGTAATAAACGAGTGAGCTCTACCCGTCCCATCATTAACCTTCCTAGAGCTATAGAAAGACTAGGGGGTAGATGTAGTTGATTGAAATCCCGGGCTAAATGCGGTTTTGTGTTTTAGTAGGACCCAAACCTAGAGGTGTAAGTTCGACACGTATCTAGATTCCTAAAGACTCGAGAGAGCTTAGTGAATGTTTTAAGAGGGATTGAGACTAATTTTTACAACTCTAAACCCGAGCTTAGAATCGTACCAAGACCGACTGACTCGATGAAATAACGAAATCGTGCCCCTTCCTTTTAACTTGTGTTTAAGTATTGTTTTCACTTTTGTTTACATTTCATCTTGTTCTCAAACCAATCAAAAACCCCCATTTTTCTTTTCCATAACTCGAAAAAGAAAGCTAGTGAGTTTGCTTCGGAAATAGTCTAGAGTCCTTGTCGGATCGATATCCGTGCTTTTGCACTCTATTACTTGACGACACGTTCGCTTGTGTCGTGTAGAATTTTTCTAGTTAAGAAAATTCCCATCAAATTACCATTTTACCCTTCTAGCTGTTATTTCCTCAACTCCTTTGTCGCTTGTGAATAAGTTAGAAACAATGTATTGACGAGGAGCTAACAAGTCACATTGTTTCATCCAAAAGAGTCACGACTCAATTTGGACACTGGCCAGTTCATTTATTCACACTTCATGAAACAAAGCATGAGGTGACATACATTGCATTTCAGCAATCTTGTACATGAATTCCATATCTATGAGAACTTCACAAAGTTACTCATGACATTCTCACAACTTAGTACTTCACCAATAGGCCCCGTTCGGAATCACATAGTGAGTCCGAACTCTGACTTTCTCAAATGAGAATACTAAGGTGTGAAATGACATGTCTCATTTCAGGATTAAGGTAAGCATGATGCAATTCATACATAGTGACTTCGAGACATAAGAGGTTACATGGTTTGTTCTTATCTTGTCTCTAGAAGTGCACTGGTCAATTCAGTACCTTCGGAAGATACCTAGAAGAATTATAGAGTCTCCAACTCTCAATGCCTCGTAACCAGACATCATAGATTCTTCTAACAATCGTACTGAGGTCAATAGTCCTTTGACCCTAAGATTGCGAATATATCGTTTTAAGCAAACTACGAAGAGTTTGTTCATGCAAATCTACATTTGTCTCTTCGTAAGTTGTTAAGTTTGTTTATGGACTAAAAGACTAAGGTTTTATCATAAAGCTTCAAACAAAGAAAGAATGAATGAACGTTTCAACTTTATTATTAAATGAATAGGCAATTACAAGCAAGAGTCTTCATGAGACTTTATTACATCAAATGTACAAAATAAAGACTACAACTCTTCTTGTGGGCACCATTGACAACAACAAGAAGAGCACAACCGTTTGTTTCAGAACTGGCTTGGAAAACGATTATTTAAAGAGGCAGGACATTCTTCTACATTGAGTAAACTATCTGGCGGGCCTTCCTTAATGGTTACAAGGTACACTGCTTGGTCTGTTAATGGTTTTATATTTTACACAAGAGAGAGAGACAACAAGCATCCCGTTCAAAATAGTGGTGTTACATTGTTTGCCGAAGCATTACATGTTTCGTCGGCCAAAGATAAGAATCCAAAACATGATTTTATGAACTATTATGGATACATTGAAGACATTTGGGAACTTGATTATTGCGGGTTGCGAGTCGCTTTATTCAAGTGCAAATGGGCAGATAATAATCATGTTAAAGTTGATAATGACGGAGTTACAGTTGTCGACTTTAGACGGATTGGCTACGAGAATGATTCATTTATTTTGGCTTCGCAAGCAATTCAAGTGTTTTATGTTTCGGATCCAGCCAATCCAGAGTTATCGTTAGTAGTTCATATGAAAGCGAGAAATGGTAATGATGAAGAAGACGAAGACATGTCTAGCATTCCACCGTTCACATCGGGATTACCTCCTATTGATCAAGAGATGGATGATTTTGATGATGACGATGTTTCTCATCTACTTCGTAAGGATATAGATCCTATTTTTGTTTGATTTACAACAGTTAACAATGTATTTTCATTTTGGATTTTATGTTATTCTCTTATGGACAACATTTCTATAGTGTTTAAATTTACAATATCATTTCTAGACTCTTGCCGCGGCTATGTATGTTGTCCGCCGCGGCGAAAAGTTTCTACAACTCTTAATAAGCGTTGTAGGACATCTCGCCGCGGCGATTATGTAATGTCGCCGCGGCGAGAGAAACTTGCCACGGCGAGAAAATTATGTCGCCGCGGCGAGGATATGTTCTCAAATATGAAGGCTCTCGGTAAGTTTCTCGCCGCGGCGATGTTGTATTTGCGCCGCGGCGAGGTTATGTTTTAAAAAATGCAAGCTCTCGGTAAGTTTCTCGCCGCGGCGATGTTTACTTTTCGCCGCGGCGAGATAAACATGCCACGGCGAGAAAATCATGTCGCCGCTGCGAGGTTATGTTTTCAAATATGCATGCTCTCGGTATGTTTCTCGCCGCGGCGATGTGTACTTTTCGCCGCGGCGAAGACTTTCTACAACGCTTTGAAAAGCGTTGTAGAATGCCTCCCCGCGGCGAGGTAGAAAACATGCCGCGGCGAACATTATACGCCGCGGCGAAATTTCTAAGTCGCCGCGGCGAGATTAGAATATAATCACCTCAGCCTACATATTTTCACTTTCTTTCCCATTTTAAACCTGGTTTTCAACAGAAAAATTATCATTCAAATAAAAAACCATCACACATTCAGATTTCACAATCTTTAAATATTAATCAAGTCTCAAACACACATTAACTAAAACACGAGTTAAACATAACCATAAACATAAACAAACCATGCGAGTCTTAATTTAAATTTAAAATGAAGCTTAAACAAACCAAGCGAGTCTTAAATTTAAAATTTAAAGTTGGTGTTGTTGGTTTAGTCGTCATTCGGTGGTGGTGGTGGTGGTAAGTGCGCCGGATATTGAGGAGGTGCCATATGCGGTGGCCACTGTGGTGGTGGGTACGGATAATCGGAGTATTGACGATATGGAGGAAATAACACCTGATTCTCTTGGTTGATGTCCCACCGAGAGTAGAGATCGTTCAGTTGGTTGATGTGAGAGGCGCCATACTCCGCTTGTTGGTGCATGTACTGTTGCGTGTGTTGGAACCCGCCGACGAGATAGTTGGAGCATTGAGCTATGTAGTCGATGGTGGCGGGGTCGACTACCGGAGGTGCTGGTAAGAACAATCGAGGCTCGTTGACTGGTGGTCCCTCTTCCCCTTCCTCCTCTTCTTCCTCTGCTTCCTCCGCTTCTGGTTCCTCCCTAATCTTGTAGCGATCGATGATGTTATTCGTAATAGGCCCCATAGGACCCTTGATCGTATCCCTTTTCGAGCGTCCTACCCCCGCATTTGTACAAAGGCCGGTAATGATCGACGGATATGGCAAACCGTGTCGTTCATTAGTATAGTCTAGACTCTTCATCCAATTGTAGATGAATCGACCGACGTTGATAGAATGACCTTTTATGATGCAGAACAACACCTGGATACGACCCTCGTCAAGAGTGGTGAAGTGCTTGATCGGATAGAGACGAGCGCAAACAAAGTAAATCCAAGCTTTAGCAATCCTGGTGAGTTGGTCACGCTTGAGTACCCTTTTCCCTTTTTCAAGGACCCAATTCTCTCCTGGAATGCACAGCAACCTCGCCATCTCCTCGTGGCTGCAAGTTCTCAACCATTCCCGATAGCCTTCATTCTCGAAAGGCACATCTGGGGTCCCAAGCAAATCGTTGATCGCTTCGACGCTCACATCGACCGGTCTAATTCGAACCGTCACAACATCTCCATTGTGATCTGGTAAGTTTGCGTAGAATTCGTACACGAAGTTTAAGTTCGCCTCGAACTCGGGAACGGCACAATACTTCACCCAGTCATGACCTTGAATACTGTTGCGGATTGACACTCCTATATCGGTGTTAGAGCTCACATTGAATCCCCGCTCAGGGATCACACTGCGCGACGAGATTTTGTCGTAACGATCCTCCGCGACCTTGCTAGTGAAGATACTTGTGTTATAATCTGCTTCAGGGGATGATTGACGAGCTCGCTTACCTTTACTTTTACTAGGACCTTTGGAAGTGCCCGGAGCCGTGGCGCCCGCCGGATTTTTTGTTCGAACCATTTTTCACCTTCACAAAGCATAATCATAAAATATTCAATCTCGACATCTACAATCAACATAACCATTTTAAATACTAATAATGTCACAACAATCACAAATTCTATATCAATTCCAACTTCATTTAAACATAACAATATCAAATTCATAAACAATTCCATTCTAACACAAATTCTAACTCAAATTCATTCTAACACAAATTCGAACTCAAATTCGTTCTAACACAAATTCTAACTCAAATTCATTCTAACACAAATTTTAACTCAAATTCATTCTAACACAAATTCATTCTAACACAAATTTTAACTCAAATTCATTCTAACACAAATTCTAACTCAAATTCATTCATAATAAAATAAAAAAAACCCTAATTTTGTTAAATCAATAACCACCTTAAATCAATAACCCTAATTTTGTTAAATCAATAACAACAACATGCAACTCGGGGAAATAACATGAAATCCATATTCAAAAACATGAAATCCATATCAACAACACGAAATTAAATCAATAACCACCTTAAAAACTTAGAAAATCATACCTTTAAAGAGAGAGTGAGAGGTGGCGAGAGAGAGAGAGAGGCGCGAGAAAATTGGGCGGCGAGGACAAGGCGACGGCGAGAAATCGGGGCGACGAGGACGTGGCGAGGGAATTTGGAAGAGAAAATGAAGACAGACTCGGCCGAAATAGTTTGTCTCGCGTTTGTATTTTGAGGAGAATGAGAAAAAAAAACTGAAAATGGGTTTATATAGTGAAAACCTAAAAACCTCGCCGCGGCGGGAATATGTCGTCGCCGCGGCGAGAAGGTCCTACAACGGATTTTATAACCGTTGTAGGATCCTCTCGCCGCGACAGGAGTCCTTCATCGCCGCGGCGAGGCAGTTTCATAAAAACTGCTAGGCCACGGTATCCTTCTCGCCGCGGCGGAGTATATTTCCAGCCGCGGCGACATAATCTCGCCGCGGCGAGAGATGACCATCGCCACGGCGACTGTATTCTACAACGCTTATAAAAAGCGTTGTAGAATGCTTCGCCGCGGCGAGGTTTAAATCGTGCCGCGGCGAGGTCCATCCTTCTACAACGCTTTTAACTTGCGTTGTAGAAAGTTTTCGCCGCGGCGAAAATCACATGGTGCCGCGGCGACGGTTCTACAACGGATAGTGTTAACGTTGTGGGAAATCTGAAATTTAAGTTCTTCTACAACGCTTTACAAAAGCGTTGTAGAATCACCCAGATTCTACAACGCTTATCCAAAAGCGTTGTAGAAACACCTGGATTCTACAACGCTTAGTCATAAGCGTTGTAGAAACACTAAGTTTCTACAACGCTTATGTTAAGCGTTGTAGAATCCCTAGTTTCTACAACGCTTATGTTAAGCATTGTAGAAAGTGGGTTGTATAATCCAACATTTGTAGTAGTGAATGGTGAGAAATCTAGGAATTTGAGATGGAAATTCGAGGGTGATGGTTGTGGTTGTGATGGTTTGAGGGTGGTAGGAGTGAGATGGAATGAGGATGGTGGTCGATATGGTGATTTTGGGGCGGTCAAAATTTGGAGACAAAGAGAGAGAAGAGAAAGAGAAAGATATGGTCAGAACGAGTGACAAAGTGAAACTAATATTTGATATTAGATTTTAATCGAAAAATTGCCGCGACTATAAAAAAACATCTCCAAATTATAAGCGCGAAGAACGTCCCGCAAGAATGAAAAACTAAAAATAGAAACAGCCGGGACATGTTGCGGTAGTAGCCTAGCTTGTCGTGGCTATTTAGCCACGACAAGTCGTGGTTATTAATGTTGAGACTATTTTCGGTATTTGTTGTAGTGCGCTGCATAAATTACAAAGGCGGTAAGAGAGATCTTCTTGAGCTCTGAAGATGCGTCAGAGCTGTTAGAGACTGAAAGTAACCTACACGATCTACGATGAGGTGATCGTCTATCACTCAATACTTCAATTCACTCACACATCTCAGGAAGAAAATCGAACCCTACGAACATCACCAACGGACTTGCCCAGACAATGTCAAGCTCTACCGCAAGATCGTGGAAACTAAAAAAATCTTCAAATTGTTATATGGACTCAACAAAGAACTAGATGAAGTTCGGGGTTGGACTCTCAGTATGAAGCCTTTATACTCTATTCGAGGAGCATTCTCTACTGTCAGACATGAAGAAAGTCGAAGAAAGATAATTTTTGGAGGAAGCACTTCGACCTCGAGCTCACAGCTATACTCACTTTATGACGATAACCTTGACGCTCAGTCTACCTCTTGTTGGTGATTATAGTACTTAAATAACCTTATTAGTAGCGGAATTAATCAATTACACTAACAAGAGCTAATTAATATTATGGTTATCTAACAAGATCTAGATTTACTTATTAATTATTCATGAAAGAAATATCAAGCAACCAACAAGCATACACTACCAGAAATATGGGATACAACTACAGTTTTTTTTTTAACTCCAGTTTAGCCTTTTAATGGAGTCTTTCAATACAGACTACGGTCACCTTTTTTTAGGCCTATATTAGACTCCAGTCGAATATAAAGCTGTAGAGAATGGTCTATTTTTCTCTACAGCTAATATAGAAAAGTAGTGGTAATACTCAAAAAATTAAAAATGATCAAAATTTCACCATTTTTAAATGGAGGGAAATTTCCCACAAAATTTTGGCACATTTACACTACAGTCAAAGATAAAGAAGGAGTTGTAATACTTAAAATATAAAAAATTAACAAAATTTTAGTATTTGAGTATGAGTGGGAAATTTCCCGTAAAAAAATTAGTTTCCCACCAATATGAAAATTAAGAAGAAATGACCGAGTATACTTTCCCTCTCTTTCATCTTCGTATATCTCTCTTTCAATGTTTCTCTCTCTCCTTCTCTAAAAAAATGTTTCTCTCTCTCTATCTCTTCGTATACACTCACCTCCGATCTACAGAACTACAATCCTCACCTCCGACCTCCCCTCTCAAATACCTCATTCAGTCCTCCAAATCCTAACCAAGAAATATGAATCACAAACATAACATTCAGATGCTCTCTCTCATCTCGTATCTCTCTTTCACCCAGAGTCGCTGGCAACCATCGCCTCCTCTTCGCCGCGCCTTCGCCATCTTGTCGCTTGACCGGAGAAGGTGATGAAGAAGATAATATTATTTCCTCTGATTTTTCGATTTGGTCAAAGAAAAATTGTCGCTTCAGGTGCTTAAAGCTCACAGAGAAGCAGAGGTCGATATCATAGATCGATTGCCGACGCCTTTTGGATTAGTCCGCTCTGGCATAGCTCCCGGTCATCCAGAAACAAAGGTCGGCTTAGTGTGTGTGTGTGTATGCACGCGCATATATGTATATAACAGCTGTACTGTAATGTCAAGAAAACTAATGAAGGTTATTTCATAGTTTCAATTGACTCAAACTCAACTTAGCTAGTGTTTGAGCAGCTCAGTACTTTGTCATTTTGAGTCTCTTTGAGCTGAGTAATTTCTTTTTTAATTTCTTTTTATCAGAAAATTTGCTACAGGTTGTGATCAACCAGTTTACGCGGGTTGCTCAACAAGAGCGCTGCTCTTTTTTCGGAAACGTAGCTCTTAGATCATCCGTTTTCCTTTCTGAGCTTCGCAAGCTTTATGATGCGGTTGGTTTCTAGTTCAGATTCGATTTGGTATTTCTTTTGGTTTGGATCTTTCATTTTGTTGGACCTGTTTTTTTTTCCTTATTGGATGAAATTTGGATTGAGAGCAGGTTGTGCTTTCCTACGGTGCCGAATGTGATAGAACTATGGGCATTCCGGGAGAAGTATGTTCCTCGAACTTGATACTGACTTTCTTGTCTGTGACCATTACATGATTTCACAAGTGGGTTAGGGTTTCTGTTACTTGTATCTTATCTTCTACCATTATTTTTGTCATTTTTATGATAGGATTTGGTCGGGGTACACTCAGCTAGAGAATTCGTTTGGTGGTATAATGGCCATCCTGATTGCAGGTTCCTTGATCCCGATTTAAAGAGCACTGATACAGCTGTAATTCTTGGTCAGGTATGTACAGCTTCTATAAACTATTTAGGAAGGTAGTAAGTTATATATGACCGGTTTTCAGTTTCCAAACATCGTATAAGCTGGAAAGTGTAAGTATATGTTCAAACGAGGCTGTTCACTACAAAGTGGCCTCAGTGGAGATAGGGTTAAACTGGAATTGATTGCTTATCTGGCTTCTTTCTATTTAATTCCAGGGAAATGTGGCTCTTGATGTTGCTCGTATACTATTAAGGCCAACAACGGAGTTGGCAATGACTGATATTGCAAGCCATGCTTTGGCTGCCCTTGAACAGAGCAATATTAGGTTTCCTTCTTGCAAATATGTTGTTAGCTACGAGACACACACGTTAGCTTCTATTGCAGTTGATAAGTTCTCAAAATATTACTGAAGTTTTTGCTGTCTTGGGAAAGTGTATTTGGTGGGTAGGCGAGGTCCAGTCCAAGCAGCATGTACCACTAAAGAACTTCGTGAACTTCTCGGTATATTCTTTGGAAACTTTGCCTTTCATTCAAGTATTGGGATTGAGCTTATATATATGTCTCTTGTCTAAAATGTGATGATTTTTGATATTTGGTTGTTCGAGTAGTCATTACCTGCAAATTGCCTGACTTTTGGGATATTCTTCCAGGTATCAGAAATCTGTCTGTGCACATACAGGGAGCAGATCTGCTTAAGTCTTGAGTAGATGAGGTAAATCGTTGTCTCTCTCAATACGCCTAACAGTACCCATATTTGGTCTGATAAACATTTAAGCTAGGCCTCTCAATGTTTAACGTTTTTCCTCTTACGCTATTTACCGATGTATTATGCAAGGAAGAGCTGAAGAATAGTCGAATCCAGAGAAGGGTCTATGAGTTGCTTACCAAGGCTGCCAGCTCAGCACCTTCAAAGCCGAGCTGCAATCAACGCGAGCTACATTTTGTCTTCTTTCGGAAACCCGACATATTCCTAGAATCATGTGATAGAGGTGGCCGCGTATCTGGTGTTCGGCTCGAGAAGACAGTTCTTCAAGGTAAGTTGCTCTGTGTTCGCTAATTACAATTATGGAATTCTAAATATGTAGACAGGAAACCACACATCTTATTAATCATTTATTTGCTGACCTTGTAAAGGAATAAGTAAACGAAGAATGAAGCTGTTGTCCCGCGATCGAGCCACTGTCCCTGCTACCAAGCGCAAGGAAGCTGCTCAGAAGTCTGGTTTGGTCATGCAATGAGAAAGTCTGGTCAATTAAGGACTCCGTTCAAAGGAATAAGCTCCTTGAAAGTGGCGGTGCCTTCCTCGACCAACAGGTCTCTGATCCCGATCTCCTCCGCGGAAGCCTCGACGACCTCGACGCCGTCCGCGCCATCATCATCATACTCGACTCTGAACACGCCTTCCGTACTGTAGGGATTGTTGGGCTGGTATGCTTCTCTAGGGTTAGTGTGACAAATATCCCCTAACTTTGTCATCAGCAAGGTAGTCATTTTTGGATGTGTGTGTGTGTGTGTGTGTGTGTGTGTGTGTGTGTGTGTGTGAGAGAGAGAGAGAGAGAGTGTGTGTGTGTGTGTGTGTGTGTGTGTGTGTGTGAGTGTGTGTGTGTGTGTGTGTGTGTGTGTGTGTGTGTGTGTGTGTGTGTGTGTGTGTGTGTGTGTGTGTGTGTGTGTGTGTGTGTGTTTAAGTGTGTGTGCGTGTTTGTGTGTCACACTCACAGCATGTCGTCTTCTCTTCCAGCACCGTCGTAGATCGTTGTCTCGTCTCGGTAACCCAAAATTAAAGGTGCGTGCTTTTGGACACAAAATTGATGCTTGAAGACTTTTACTCTCTAGAGTGCTGAGGGATTCTCGAGGAGACTGTCTTGGACTATATGAACTCATATCTGCAATGATTTTGTTCCAGGATATCACGGCGTTGCTTTTGGACACAAAAAGCTCTCAGAGACACTATTAATTTGTTCGTCGGGAGGTACAAAGACAAAGATATCTCCTTCGTTGCAGGTATAATATTTCTCTCGCTTTTGTATGGGTGAAAAAACTTATTGGGAAGTTTGGTCTCTTGGTGCTTTATTTGTCAAAAATTTCCTTGTCTAAGATGATGAAATGGGAACAAGAACAACAAAGGCTATTGACTATAGAAAGAGGGAAACAGTAGTTGAGTTGTGAGAGAAAACCATGAGGTTACAAACACATCCGTGTGTATGAACCATAATCTAGATACTTTATATGACAATGTTGCTAAGAGTTCATAGTGAGATTATGCTTATTTAACTTGTTGCTGTACTGGCAATTTGGCACATGCACTGAAGCTAGGGGCTTTACATTTAACTTCTTGTTTTTTATTTAACTTGTTGTACTGTGTGTTATTAGAGTTCAGTGCCCGGTTTGAACAATTTTGATGTGTGAATTTATCAAAGGTATCTACTAATTGAATCTTTGATGGCGTCGAATACATGTCAATGTCAAATCTTGTTTAGCTAGAATATGGTGTTGTGACTATTAGTCTGATAGCCACGGGAATTTCAGCTTCACATCCCAGTTCAAAGATGAGTATAAACTACCAAGAAGTTGGTGAGGAAGTACTTGGTCAATCTGGTATTCTTTTTTTTTTAATAAATGTTTGTTTTAAGCTTTTATGTCATAACTTGTTTTTGATATGGTTTCTCTGATTCTCTGCTCTCAAGGTTGGCGACCCAGATAAAAAGCTCACAGAGGGAATTAGACTTTATGTCGTTCGGTCCAGCCACTCTCCCCGGTGAAACTTTATTGCGTTTTGTTTAATTATTTTTTTCATGTGAATGGGTATATTAATTTTGCATGCTAATGGACTGATATCAAAACATTCTTAATAGCTTGTTTGGCCAAGTTAGCAATAAATTAGACATGAATTTTATTTGTATGACACTATAATGATATTGATTGATGATTTAATGGAATAGGAGATTTATTTGGATATCATGTGTTTTTTTAGATATTCATTTATGTATTTAATTTTATATTTATTTAAATATATTTTTATTTTAAAAAATTGCTCTACATAAATAAAATGTAGTCTATATTGTTAAAAAATAATTTCATGAATATAAACTACAATTAAAAAATGTAGTCTTCAAGAGAAAAGACTGGAGTCATAGCCAAATAGAATAGACTTCAGTGCAATAGATGACACAAAAACACAGTAGTCAGTCAAATTCAATTAATTAAAACTACTTTCTAAAGTTGTAGTCTTTATGCACTCTTAACTTCAACAACTACATTTTAAAGATGTACTCTTCAACAGAAAAGACTGGAGTCATAAGCAAAGAGATAAGACTCCAGTGCAATAGATGCCACAAAAACGCCGTAGTCTGTCTAATTGACTCAATTAAGACTACTTGTTAAAACTGTAGTTTTTTTATCTTATGTAATTGAGTTATATATAACTACATCATAACGTTGTAGTATTTATAGATGCCACTAGTAAGACTACATCTAAACAATGTAGTTATATATTTTAACTACAGTCTTATAAAACAGATACACTACGGCCAAACACTGGAGTCATAATCAAAGAGATAAGACTCCAGTGCAATAGATGACAGTCGGTAAACTGTAGTGGATTTAAAATGACTACGGCGTTCGACAGTAGTTAGAGGCCAAATTTCTGGTAGTGATAGTTTAAATATTCAGAGAGACTCACATAATTTGGCTCAGCTACAAAATCTTCAAGCTTTCACTGCTCCGTCTTTAGTCGTATAAAGACTATCTTCTAGCTTTAGCTCCTCAACGATCTGAACTCGACAATGATGACACCGTAGTCTTCCGAGACATAATCTCCGAGGCTAACAAGAATGATGAGTGGGCATATATAATCTTTATCCCACTACGATCTAGAATGACGTGTTTAGATCGCACCGTATTTATGGGATTGGAATCACGGAGTTTCAAGAGGGGAGAGATGAAGAGAATTTTCGTCCAACACTAAGTGTGATGGGCGAAATTTTGCTCATGTAATTGTCACTTTTTTGCTTACTCCTAGACCTTTATTTATAGTGGTAGAAATGCGATATTCCAGGAAGATCCTAGAGATATTTAATTCTCCTTTATTCTTTCTTATCTTGTAGTTAAGCATGAACCATTGGATCGTAACTACAAATCCTACTTTTCTCTCATCCATCAGATCATAATCTAGGATATTTATTTCTTTATTTTTCTCATATATTTAAGGAATTTAAATATTTTAGAATAATGAGGACAATATCTTATTTCCTTATTTAATGGAGACAATATCTCCACCATTATTATTCTCCTAGATAATAGGAAATTAATTATGAGAGAGAATAAAGAACAATATCTTATTTTCTTATTTAATGGAGATGATATATCTACCATTATTATTCTCTCTCTTATTTAATTTGTTACCTGATTTCTTTGATCACAAATCTAGCAACTAATTAAAGAGAGAATATTGGGTATTATCTACCCAAAGTAGGCGCCCATTATTGCTGGTACTGGACCTAGGAATTTTAAATTTTATAGTGTACATAAAGCGACCTTAAAATTCAATTAATTATTTACTTGATCCAACAATAAATAATTAATTCCACAATAAATATTTAATTCGGCAAATAGACAAATTTCCGAATGAATGATGCTAAACAATTTACAACTGTGAGATTATAATAATGAAACATTATTATTCGAAAGTTTTTATCCGCCTTTATCAGAGCTAAATCGGGGACTAGGGACCTAGTATTAGAAGCTTTACAAATCCGATGAAAAGACGAAAAAGTCATTTCTCTTTTCCACATCGATTTGTCTAATCTTTATCAGACTCCACCTAGCAAGCCAAGATTGAATCCTCCTTAGTACTAGAATTAAATTTACTCATTGTGACGAGTGTCCACTGATATATTCAGTTCGTGATCAAGATCCTCCAGGTTCAACCCGTGTCGAGAAAAGTCAATTATTCCGTTATACTTTTCTTGACACTTATAAGCCCTAAGCATTGTAACTTCCCCAGCGAAAGATTCTTCCGAACATTCATATTTTGGAAGTGCGCGCAATCTATCGGTTCTGGAATCAACCCTTAGGTGAAAGAACATTTACTTCTTTTAGGAAGGCTGGATTCCATATTTGTAAATCACTTCCCACTCGAACCATATTCCGAAACTCCCAAGACATAAGTTGTGATTAGCATGATAGTGCCTTTTTAGCGAATGAGTCAAAGAGAGCGGTAACATGATCCAGTGTCCATGATCACTTCAAGATTTAGATCAAGTCTCACTGTGACAATCATTAGCGACCTCAGTTAGTGTGTCGTAATGGTCCTTAAACGACACATCTACAACCAAGACCTGTCCGAGTCGTACACTTACCACAAGTTTAGAATGCTCCCACTAAGTGATCAACCTTCACTTGTGTTCCACATATATGATTTCAAATTTAGCTACCCAAGCATAAATCAATCATCGACCAGTTTTAGTTCACCGTCCAAGCTCTGGTGCCGAGCATGTGACTATGTTTTGATACGAAGACTATGGGTTGATGAATGTTTGATAAATCTTAATATATAAGAAATAACGCTTTCGATTCGAATAAATTATAAATGACAAAACTTTATTTTATTAATAATTTCAACGAGAATTTACATAAGCATCTTCTCGTGGGCAAGAATTCCTAACACCTTTGACATGGCTCTTGAAAATCTCGACCATAATGTGATCGGTGTAGATGTCCGAGCAAAAAGACTAGAAACCAGCTCGCTAGACCAAGAACCCGAACTCGACCAGGAACTCGGCCACGACTTCAACCTCACCATCAACTACCACCTAGTAGTCATGAGCAGGAAATAGTTATGTTTCCACTATTTCTTTGACCATCGCCATGACCTTGACCACGGCCACAATCTCGATTTTTGGAGTACCATCACGAAAGGGATAGGCAACATCAGCGGTGATCGAGTTGTGGATTTTTTAGCAAAGATTGGTGGTGTGTTGTTCGAGACGCATTTCTTGCGATTGTAACATAAATTGAACCTCTTGAAGATACAGAGTTTGATGACATGAAGTTAAATTGACAATAACAAACTAGTATTAGTGACTAGACCGCCAAGAATGTAGAGGATGAATTCGTCATCACGGATGAAATGGCCCGCTGAGTTGAGCGAATTCGCTAGTCCTTGCATCTTGACAATGTTTTCGTCAATTGGCACAGCTCCTTTCTTTAGAGATTGAAGCTGAAAGCGGATCTGAAGAACTCGAACTTATGACTTTGTGGTGGAGAGACCTTGAAACGTCAGCTAGATTTCCGCCGCGTGAACGAAGTAAGTCAAGTGTCCGAGCATGGATTCTAAAGTTGAAGAAGAAGCTAGCTCACAACGAGTTGACTGAATTGGAACTAGCGCATGAACGTTGTTGTGTCCCCTGAGATAAAGATAAAACATATCTAAAAACCTATTCGAAAAACAGATAAAAAAACCTATTTAAAATTTGGGGTGTTGATGAAAACCGCCATATCGAACAACCTGATGATCCAAATCAAACCGCACTCTTTTTTAAACCGCCCCATTAAAACCCGATGAAGTTTGAGTTGTAACCAACCCATACAGCAGTTGTTCTGGGTTGGTTTTGTTTTTTATAGTCGTGAAATTGGAAATTAAAGGATTAACACCATCAGGTTGGTTTGGTTTTTTAAGATTCCAAATATTAAAGGATTAACACCATCGTGAAATTTGGTTGAGCCAAACCAACCCGATGGTGTTAATCATTTAATTTTTTTAAGATTGCAAATATTTTATATGTACTATTGTTAAAAAAATTATCATTTTTTAATAATATTATAATTAAATAGAAAATACTCAATATTATATTTTATTATTTGCGAATACATGAAGATTTGGTAATTAACAATATGCGTAATTTTTATTTTAATATGTAAACCTTTTAAAGATAAGTAAAGTTTTTTATTTTATTTGACATAACGTATTAGATATAATATACATATATGATTTTCATTCGAGTTATAAAGACATTTGTCAATAATTATATCCGAAAATATCAACTCAAACCAACACGATTATCTTTGGGTTAGTTTGGTTTGGTTTTACCGTTCAATCGGGTTGGTTTGGATTTTAAAACTAAAAAACTAATTGTAGCGATTCATTTTGATAACACATGAAAAAATTGACTAATCCAATTCGATTGCACTCCTATTTAAAATAAAAAAAAATTACAAAAATACAAAAATAATGCTCCGAAATCGTGTACGTATATAATACAAAAGTGTGAGAAATACGCAAAAGAAATAAGATGAGACTACAATGACAGGGCGCGAGGGGTGGAGAAACACTGAGCTATGTATAAATGCTCTAGTGTCCAAAGTGGAGGGCTAACCTTTGTCTTAGCTCCAAAGACGTTAAACGGCATTACAGATCCTCTCTCGATAAAGCACAATCTCTTATCTCTTCTAAAGCTCTGCTCGTCGACCAAACACCTCTCTCAGCTTCACGCTCGCATTCACTTCTTTGGTCTCCAGCGAGACTCACATCTCCTAGCCGAGTTCGTTCGCTTCTGCGCGATCTCTCCTGGCAAGAACCTGACCCGCGCGCGAGCACTCGTCGATCACTACTCCAATGATTCAGCGACGATCTCGTGGAACTTCCTCGTCAGAGGCTATGTCTCCGTCGATTCTTCGACAGAGTCCGTACGGGCGTACCGGGAAATGCGTCGCCGCGGAGTCAGACCCAACAATCTCACGTTCCCTTTCGTCTTCAAGGCCTGCGCTGCGATCACGAATCTCGACCAAGGAAATCAAGTGCGAGTCGACGCGTTCAAGTTCGGTGTCGACGACGATGTCTACGTCGGAAACACGCTGATCCATTTCCTCGGCGCGTGCAAGAGTATTTGGGACGCCCGCAGGGTGTTCGACGAAATGCCCGAGAGAACAATCGTGTCGTGGAATTCTATTATCACTGCCTGCGTCGACAGCTCTTGCTTCACCGACTCCTTAATTTACTTCACCAAGATGATAAAAGAAGGTTTTGAACCGGACCAGACTACGACGGTGCTTTTGCTCTCCGCGTCCGCGGAGCTCGGAAACTTGAGCCTCGGGAGAAGAGTTCATTCCCAGATTATAGTGAGAGGAATGGTCATAAACAGCAAGCTCGGGACAGCGCTGGTCGACATGTACGCGAAATCCGGAAATCTAGGCTACGCGGAATCGGTGTTCGAGAGGCTGAAAGATCGAAACGTGTGGACGTGGAGCGCGATGATCCTCGGCCTGGCCCGGCACGGTCACGCCGAAGAAGCCCTCGACCTGTTCTCAGTCATGACGAGCCGCTCCGTGGCGCCGAACCACGTGACCCTCCTCGGCGTCCTCTGCGCCTGCAGCCACGCGGGGCTGGTCGAGGCCGCCCGCAGACACTTCCGCGAGATGCGGAGCGTGCACGGGATCGAGCCCGGGCTGGCCCACTACGGGGCCATGGTCGACGTCCTGGGCCGCGCGGGGCGGCTGAGCGAGGCCCACGGCTTCGTGGCTGACATGGCGGTGGAGCCCGACGCCGTTGTGTGGCGGACCCTTCTGGGCGCCGGCGGGGCCCACGGGGACGTGGCGAGGGAGAGGCTTCTGGCGGTGGAGCCGCGGCGGACGGGGAACCTCGTGATGGCCGCGAACATGTACGCCGCCGCCGGAATGTGGGACGAGGCCGCCGGAGTGAGGTCGGCCATGAGGAGGGCGGGGATGAGGAAGCCCGCCGGCCAGAGCTCCGTCGAGGTCGCCGGCTTGGCCCGGAGCTTTATGTGCGGGTACGATATTTCCCGGCCCGGCGACGAGGCTGTCTACGGGTTGGTTCGTTTGCTGAACCTCCAAATGAAGATGACACCGGAACAAATCTAAAATGGGATATTGAGAGTGTTCGGAGTTGGATGGGTAAAATTTATTTTGCATTGAGAGTTTTCGGAGTTGGATGGGAACATTTTATTTATACAAACATGGGATATGAACACTGTTTTATCGAAAGAGCTAAACCAACATGTTAATCATTGTTAGGAAAATCGGGATAGCTTTTTAGACACTGATTACTTGTTATAATGAAAACGATTCCATTAAACTCCAACTAGCTCTTACAAAAATGCTAGCTGTTTCTTGTTCTACATATTGCTAAGAATACAATATTTCACTATCCGAGATTGGCAACGATTTCTTGAATAGAGGTGTAGGTACCGAGCACGGCCATTGCGAGGCCAAAGAAGACAATGCCCACGAGAGCCACGATTTCGCAGCCGAATCTTCGGTAGGCCCCGGAAATCTTCATGTAGCAGAGGCAGGGTAAGATGATAGAGCCCGCGACGCTGAGGAGCGCCCCGACCAGCGACATCAGGGCCGCAAAGAAGGGGATGGATAGAGCCACGACGACGCTGGTGATCACGATCGCGGTACCAACGAGGAGACTGTAGAGTCGCTTGTTGATCATCGGACAAGGGAGACTGAGCTTGAAAGCGTCTACTATGGGTGTGACCATCAGGGCGTACTTGGATATGGGGTTGACCAGGGTCGTGTATATCGCCACCCTCGAGCTGAGCTTCGATGTCGGAAGGTTCAGAGTAATCTGGGACTCAACGCTGGACCCGAACATTAAGTACCCGAGAATTGCCATCGATGCGTAGCTCACAGTGCAGAGAACGAAGCAGAGAAGCAGGACCTGTGAAACAATAATTTTACAGAAGAAGTTTCAGGTTTTTACTTTTATCCTAGTTTTTGGGGATTCGAAATGAAATGATTGTAAATTACATGCCACTGGGTGGGGACCTCTGAAACAAGAAATCATGGGTTTCTGAACATGATTTTTATGAAGGGAATACTTGGTTTCTATCCATTATTTCATGTACCGGGATTTAACTTTTAAGTATTCACCAAAACCTTTTTGTTAGATTAGTAAAAGAACACCAATATCCAAACTTCCAAATAAAAAATTGAATAAATAAACAAATAATTAGCAAATTAGTCGTATTTACACTTTCCTATTGCTATTTAACCGATGTTTAATAAATATTTGATAAAGAGTTGAATATATATTATTTACAACTATTTACACTATTATTTAAACTATTATTTATAACTGATTAAACAAAGGTCGATTATTTACTAAATATTTACAAAATATTGACTAAATAGCAAATCATACATGTAAATATAGTATATCTGCTGACCCATAATTAAATGACGATAAATTCCATGCAATCTAGTATTAACAAATACATGGCAAGCAAAAGACTGAAATTCAGTTCCAAGGGCTATTGGAAATGTTTTTGAGAATTTCTATAAAACCAGGCATATAAAACAAATAGAAAAATAAAAAAATAAAAAGGGAGAAAACTCACATTAGAAAACTGTTTTTTGTTCTTCATGGAAGTGTAGAGAGTAGGGAAAACCGGATGAGCACAGAAACAGAAAGCGTAGAGGCTAAGAGCCGTTGGGATTCCACTCCAATTGAGCGTTTTCCTTTCCACACGAAACTCGACTCCGTCGAAAACTCCTGTCCACGCGATAGAGCCTATGATGATGAGTGAGGCCAACACACCGCTGGCCGACACGTAGGAGAGCAGGCTCAGATTGTCCAGCCACACCGACGGTAAAATGACCAGAGCCACGACCACAACAAACATCTGTTTCCCTCCGATGAATACTCCTCCGATATTAAGCTCTAGGCCCGGAAACAGGTTGTCCAGGTTGTCCCCTTCGAGGATCAAGAACCCAACCGAGACCAAGTACAGCTCTGTGTACATGACGGCGGAGATCAGAGCTCTTCCCTTTGACCCGAAAGCCCGCTCTCCGATGTCCGGGTAGCTTCTGATCTGCGCGTCTAAGTCCATGCACCGCTTCATCAGCACGCCTGTGTAGAACGCTGTGAGAGCTATTCCGAAGAACAACACCAGGCTCACCCATCCTCCGCTGGCTAGAGCGTATGGGATTGAAAGGATTCCGACTCCTGAAAAAACAATTACAAAATTAGAATTATAAAAAATGCTAATAATAATTTGTTTTGAGCTATCCTGGTTATTCGCTGTAGGGGACCTGATAAGGCGTTTAGTCCGTTGAAAATGGTTTTGGAGAAAGACACCGTGTTTGTGGTACCGAAGTCAATATGGTTGTTGTTTGACTCCTCTTCGCCCAGCTTATTACTACTATGGCTTCCATGGCTGCTTTCCCGAAACAAAAGAGGCAAGGTCAAGGAATTTTCGGCACTTTGTTCACTACTATCCATTTTGTTAGAGAGAGGAAAGAGAGATGAGATTGTTGATGATGATGTTGTGAGTAGGTAGTATATGTGACAAATATTTTATTACATGTAGAGATCATGATAACGTGGATTTTAGTCGCAACACGTTCACGTCGTTATCTATCACCGTTATATAACAAATCATCACGTTTAGATTACATATCAAAAACGTTATAAATTTACGCGTTTACGAGTTAGTGTGCAACTGTGCATATGTATATATAAAAAAAAACTAGCGTGGGATTCGTTTTCTTTTTTTTCATTATTTATATATCACTCTCAATAATAGACTAGATAATAGTAGAATCCGGAATTTTTGGTGTTTTTCTTGGTGTCCTTCCACTCAAAATAAGTCATATCATTATTTTATTTAATTATTAATTTATATGTATTTGAAAATAAATTAAAATAATTGAATTAATTTATTTTGATTGGAGGAATACCAAATGAGAAAAAAAAAAAAAAAAAAAAAGACAGAAGATCTGTATTCATAGTAATACGTAGTATTATATCACTATCTCTGTCCAATATTGGGCGTGTTTGGCACAGCTTTTTTAAGCCTGTTTTTACTGTTAGCAAAAACCAAACTGCAATCTTACTGTTTGGTAAAACAGTTTTTAGAAAAAATTTCAAAAACGATTTTAAAAATTGTACATGAGTCACAAAAGCTAAGAATCTTAGCTTTTAGAAAAAGCGTTTTTGTATCTGATATAAAATTACTTTAATATCCTCACATGATTATCCATAGCACTGTTAAATATTTATTTTATGTTTATTTTAGTATTTTTACTATAATATATTTATTTTACCAAACGCTAAATTAGTTTTTGTTACCAGCAACAACTGTTTTATAAACAGTTTACCAAACACCTTGTCAGTTTTTGAAAAAAACTGTTTTTTTTCAAAAACTGAATCTAAAAGCACTTTTTGTAAAAACAAAGCTATGCCAAACGATGTCATTAATTATTGGTTTTTGATTACTGATACTTTGTAGCAAAACTATCTAGTAGATTAATATATATTTTTAGTATAAGCTATTAACAGCAGAGTCTAGTTAATACAACAAGATATATAAAATTCTATTTAGTCAGAGACAAGATATCGCAGACAATATAGAATCAATATATGCGACGACAATCTGTTCTGATGCAATAAATGGAAATAAAGAGTAGTGCATAAAAGTAAATGACATATAAAGTGATAACCCAATTCGGTGCAACGTCACCTATTCTGGAGGACAGTTTGTCCAGCAAAAAATAAATTTACTATATAAAAAGTAGTCAATAGTACACAATAGTCTTATATGAACGATCTCCGTCTCATAGCCAGTTTTTAATTACTACTCGTTAATTTCAACCCAAGCTCCTCTCACTTCCACTCTCAAACACTCTCTCAAGAGTTTGGTAATCTTCAATGTCCACGCTCGTGAATACTCAATAACGAAATCACAAAACCCAAACATCACTCTAATGCTCAATGAAACAGGAATAACGTCTACATAGTCACACCACACACACCACATAAATAGTTTCTTAGTTCGCCAATCTAGCATGTCAAAGACCCTAATTGTGTGAATGAATGTGTCAAGAGACCATTAAGGGCAGAACCTTTTCTTTTATAGTGGTTAACACATCTGGAAGTCGAATTAGAATTTTTCCTATCCATTCACGCGGATAAAATATATGTAAAAGGTCTTCCGCGTATCATTTTGGCGAAATAAGAAACTTGCCAGAAATACAGATTATGCACACCGAACATGTTGCAAGACATATCTTGGATAAAATGTTCGGATAGAGAGAGAACCAGAAGTACCATCATCTTCTTCTTATGTGACACTGATCGAGCTGGAGTCTTCAACCTTTTCATCATGAGCTTCTTTTGCGGGAGCAACACTAGTGTCCTCGATAGGAAGGGCATGGTGGGAGGAGGAAGTACCATCAGTGCGATCAGTTGGCGCAAATTAGCTTGATCAGCCCTTCACAAGCAGCTCTTTGGCAAGAGTAAGTGTCGATGATTTCTTGCAGAGCACTAGCCTCATGAATCAAGACTTTCAGAATATGACTGGGTATATGCCCAAATAAAGGGGCCACATCAAGAATTTCATTACCTGTTCCCAACTCAAATCCGAGAGAAGGCCTAGAAGATTGCCTAACAATGTCAAGGGCATGTTTCCCCTAAAATAGTTTGTGAGTAAAATTTAGCTTCCCAGCAACTGCACCAACAACGTCATCAGCACGCAAAATGTCCCTCTTTTGAGAGAGAAGGATCCCAAATTTCAGAGAGGGAGACCCAATGGGGAGCTTCACAACATAAGATTCAGCGTGCTTCACAACATCCTCGAAAACAAACTCTCTATAGTCAAAGTAGCACGTGTACTTATCTGATGGATGAGGCAGGCAATAGTAGGACTTAAACCCGAGCCATGAGAAGATGAGACCTAGTTAGCTATTCCAATCATGTACATAATACTTAGCACTCAGGAATGCCGAAGGCAAAAATCCCTTCTACGACCAATCCTTCTTGTCGGACCCAGACAGATCGTACACAATGGTCTTCATGGAGGAAAATCAATCGACATTGATGATCCTAGGGTTGAGGAAAAATCACCATGAGAGCACTTTTACCCTCCTGGAAAACGTGCAGTCAAGTGTGTCGTCGAAATTCCTCTCTCTCGGTTTGAAATAATTCGTCCACTACACTTCCCGAAAGAGGGAAAATTATTTCGACACCTTGTCGGAGTAATTGTGAGGCAAGAGAGTTGGCCCACGCCTTGGTCCTTGTGCATCCGGAGAATGAGTCGGAAAATTTTGAAGATTGTCAACCGGCGTGAAAATTCAAATAGCAAGATTTTAAGTGAGTTATTTTGAATCCTACTATTTAGTTTATTCTTTTTTTTTTATATAGTAGCTCAACGAATGTTTAATTAAAATAGAAACTATATCTGTTGTTTGTGTTTTCGTAGAATCTAAATCATCATCCATGGTTCCCCTTTCTTGAAATGATAAGGGCAATGCATGTTCCTCTAACTCTGAAGCGGATTCATCGGAGACATTTCCAACAAGGTGAAAAATAACAAGGGGTTTCGTGGAGAGGGGGAAAATCGTCCATATTACCACTTATCATATGCCTAAATGCTATGGGTGTCCTATTAGCTATACATCATAGCTATGAGAACATATTTTGCAGCTCAAACCTTTCAAATAATGAGGTCAGTGGGATTAAGTTTGTTACTTTTTTACGCGATGCCAATCGGAATACTAATGAGGATTTTTTATTTTATAAATCTCACAATATGCAGTTGTATGTGTTGTTAAGAAATAAAGCATGCACGAGACACGAGTATCGATCCCACGAGAAACTCGCTCTATTTTAACCTAAAAATAACTATAAAAAAACTATTTAAATTATGAAAACGATAAAAATGGAGGATTTTATTGTGTTTATTTGATTTGAAAACTATGATTAAAAGGAAGTGGCACGACTTCTTTGGAGAGTCCCAATACCCTTGACACGACCTTGAGAGCTTTGTATAGTTTCTTCGACCAGGTCAGGTTTTTGTTATTTATGTTCTCTTTTGTGGTAAGTTGATGTTGTATTGGAGATCACTCTTTCTCGGAAAGTTTTTTGGGCATGGCTATTTTTGTTTATACTTTCTCTTCCCTATCTCTTTTATTCTCTTACTTTAACTTTTAATTTTAGTTCTCAATTATTTTATCAAATAATTTTTTTATGCCACCAAAATTTATAATTTATTTTTCACAATCTATAAACACCCACTTTAATATATTTTTGAAATACCAAAGAATTTTATTATTATTATTAATTACGTGTTACATAGATAATTATCAATTATAAATATTAATACATATTTTACCAAACACTAAATCTTCTTCTGCTAACAGCTTTTACAACAAATTATCAAACTCTTATCTGCTTTTGAAAATAGCATTTTTTTACAAGAGAATCTAAAAACACTTTTTTTAAATGTATACATCAACACCAAACAGAACCAAAATCGTTCCGATGAGAAAGTGAGGGTTTTCTCATAGAAGGGATTTTCTCATATACAAACAATAGTGTACAATAATTGATTAATATTGTGGAAATAGCCTATAGTAATTGTTTTTCATAATTTTTTTCGATATTAACCGCTTTCATATATGAGCGCTTTAATTTTTAAAGTGTTCATTTTGCCCTTAAAAATTAGTAACCAGATTACAATAATTGTTGACAAGATTTCAATAATTGTTAATCAGATTTCAATAGTTGTTAACCATATTTCAATAACTGTTAATCAGATTTCAATATACCAAAATTTTTAACCATATTTCAATAACAGTTAACCAGATTTCAAAAACTGTTGATCAGATTTCAATAGTTGTTGATCAAATTGCAATAACTGTTGATCGGATTTGGAACACGAAGGTATTTCTATACGGAGAAAAAGAAAACGATTACTGAAAAAATATTTTGAAAACACGAATGAAATATGAAAAATAACGCACATTTTAAAATAATTACGTAATTTTGTCATTAATATTTTATGTTGCAAAGCCATAAGATAGACGTGATAAAAATTGCCTGGGAAGTGATAATCTCTTCTTTTGTGCTATTATATAATATCCTCGACTTGAGCAGTACAAGGTTACGTACTGATCCACGTTCTCTCAGTGGTGTCTACTAAGATGCTCTAGTTTAATAGGTCTTATTATGTTTTAGGGGTTCTAAACTTTAAATACAATTTCGATACGGAAGATAACACTGACTAGAAGACAAACACGCCAATGCCAAACGACAAGCAAGCCAATATAGATAATAGACGACTTCAAATAGTTAACAAATTAGAATTGCCAACTGCGGATAAATTATACGAACCTGAAATGGATATGCAACGCATGATGTAAAATGTTATCACACATATAGTTTACAAATGACCGATTGGAAGTCAAGTCCATCCATATCTTGCAAGAGTCAGTGTCATCGTAATAATAATAGGGATTATTGGCGGCACAAATACTCAATCTTTTTCTTTTGATACACTTAAATATCACTTTTTTTTTACGGCAAATACTTGACCTTTTCTATTTGAGAGCACCAATAATTAAATGACACGTGGATGACTCAATGCAGTTTTCTTTTTAGTTATATAAAAAAAATATTTTTCCCCATATGCACTCTCCCTCTCTTCTCCATTCTCTTTTTCTCCATCATGTGTTCTCCACTATGAACATCTGCCTTCATGTCCGACCCATCTCAACATTGGTGACTCGGGTCCAAAAAAACCCTAAACCTTTTCCCCGACGTTGGAAACAAAGGACAAGAGTACGCATCGATTTTTGATCCCCCACCCCATTTTTCAACTCGCTGATAAGTCTCTAGCGATCTAAGCCCCTGCTTACTCACACGCCCAAATGGATTTAAACATGCATAAGGCTAACGGTGGTCCCAAATAGAAACGTTAGATATTTCTTACTTCGAAAAAAATGTTGTGATATTTAAGCGTATCAAAATAAAAAGATTAGGTATTTATGCCGAAATTAACTCTAATAGTGGTGTCATCAAATTATATCAAAGAATCATAATTCACGATAAATAACCTTAGTTCTCACTCAATCGTCAAATTTACAATAAATATAAAGGATATCAATTAATTATTGATATTTTTTTAATGTATTATTATTAAAAATACTCAATGTTACAAATTTGTACCTCTGTTATTACTTAACCGTTAAATTAGACGGAAAAAACACATATAAGCATCTAAAATCATAAAAAAATAAATGATAAATAATTTATTTTTGTTATACATATATAAAGAGCGTTATTTATTTTTAATAAAGAGAGAAAAATCATGATTTACACTAATATATACATATTCGTATATATATATATATACATATAAAAGGGTGTCATAATTATTTTAATAAAGAGAAAAAGATCATGATTTGTGTGTATGTGTTAATATATGTATAAGTATATATATATATATATATATATATATATATATATATATATATATATATGTGTGTGTGTGTGTGTGTGTGTGTATGTGTGTGTATATATTATATATATGTGTAAGTGAGAGAATCAGAAAGAGAGAAGGAGAGATTTATTTAACTCTAAAGCCTCATAATTAATTTTATTCAATTTTCAAGACTCATTCAAAAGAAATTAATTTAAAAAGTTGTTATGTGCTAGTTTCCCACCGAGAGAAAATGAAACCCACGTACAAAGACACAAGGCCAAAGGGAGTAATTTCGAGCACCGGAGAACAATAGTTCAAGAACGGGCTTGCACGTAGGCTCAGGGACATGACACAACCTACCAGCCTCAATTCACGTGACTGGCCTTGGTCATGTGGCCGACTCAGGTCACGTGAACAGTGAGCCTGGGTCACAACAAACCAGCCGAGGTTAACTGAACGGCTCGGGTCACTTGACACTTCTCCGGCTTGGGGCACATGGTCGGCCGGCCCTCCTTGAAGTCACTTGGCCGGCCCCTTTTCACAAGATCGGCGCCTCTTTAAGTGACCGGTCCCTTGACACAAGGTCGGCACCTCATGTCCACTTAAGAGCAAAACAACAAGTTGGTTGTCAATTCCTCATGTCGACTCCATGCAACTCCACGAGTTGACTCTCGAGTCCTCGTGTCGACTTAGGAGGAAGTCCACGAGTTGACTCTCGAGTCATCGTGTCAACTTAGGAGCAAGTCCACGAGTTGACTCTCGAGTCCTCGTATCGACTTAGGAGCTAGTCCTCAAGTTGACTCTCAAGTCCTCGTGTCGACTTAGGAGCAAGACCACAAGTTGATTTTCAAGTCCTCGTGTCGACTCCATGCAAGTCCATAAGTTGACTCTCGAGTCCTCATGTCGACTTAGGAGCAAGTCCACGATTGACTCACGAGTCCTCGTGTTGACTTAGGAGCAAGTCCATGAGTTGACTCTCAAGTTGTCATGTCGACTTAGGAGCAAGTCCACGAGTTCACAGTCAAGACCTCATGTCCACCCTCAAGCAAGATTCCCGGAGTCGACTCTCGAGTCTTCGTGTCGACATAGGAGCAAGACCACGAGTTAACTATTAAATCCTCGTCTCGACTCCATGCAAGTCCACGAGTTGAACATTGAGACCTATTGTCAACTTAGGAGTAAGTCCTCGAGTTGACTCTCGAGTCCTCATGTTGACTTAGGAGCAAGTACACGAGTTGACTCTCGAGTCCTTGTGTCGACTCATGAGTAAGTTCACGAGTTGACTCTTGAGCCTTTGTGTCAACTAACGACCAACTCCTCGAGTTGACTCTCGAGTCCTTGTATAGACTCACGAGCAATTCCACGAGTTTACTCTCGAGTCCTAGTGTCGACTTATGAGCAAGACCACGAGTTGACTATTAAATCTTCATCTTGACTCAATGCAAGTCCAGGAGTTGAACCTCAAGACCTCGTGTCAAATTAGGAGCAAGTCCTCGAGTTGACTCTTTAGTCCTCGTGTTGACTTAGGAGCAAGTACACGAGTTGAATCTCGAGTTCTCGTGTCGACTTAGGAGCAAGCCAACGAGTTGACTCTCAAGTCCTCGTGTCCACTTAAGAGCAAGACAACGAGTTGAATGTCAAGTCCTCATGTCGACTCCGTGAAAATCCACAAGTTGACTCTTGAGGTCCTCGTGTCGACGTAGGAGCAAGTCCACGAATTGAGTCTCGAGTCCACGTGTCTACTAAGGAGCAAGTCCACAAGTTGACTCTCGAGTCCTCGTGTCGACTAAGGAGCACGACCACAATTTGACTCTCAAGTCCTCGTGTCGACTCCATGCAAGCCCACGACTTGACTCTCGAGTCCTCATGTCGACTTAGGAACAAGTCCACAAGTTGACTCTCGAGTCGTCATGTCAACTTAGGAGCAAGTCCATGTGTTGACTCTCGAGTCGTCGTGTCAACTTAGGAGCAAGTCCATGAGTTCACTGTCAAGCCCTCGTGTCGACCCTCAAGCAAGATTCCTAGAGTTGACTCTCGAGTCTTCGTGTCGACTTAGGAGCAAGTGCACTAGTTGACTCTCATGTCGACTTAGGAGCAAGTCCACGAGTTCACTCTCAAGTCCTCGTATCAACTTAATAACAAGTCCATGAGTTGACTCTTGAGTCCTAGTGTTGAAAGATGAGAAAGTCCAAGAGTTGACTCTCGAGTCCTCGTGTCGGACCAAGAGCTAATCAATGAGCAGACTCTCGTATCCTCGTGTTGACTCCAAGAAACATTCGTCGAGTTGACAAGCGAGTCCTCAAGTCGAATCTTAAGTCCACAAGTTGACTGTCAAGTCCTCGTGTTGACTCTAAGAAAGATTCCTCAAGTCAATTGGCGAGTCCTCGGGTGAAATCTTAAGTCCAGGAGTTTACTGTCAAGTCCTCATGTCAATTACTCCATACAAGTTCATGAGTTGACTCTCGAGTCCTCGTGTCGACTTCTAAGCAAGATTCCTAGAGTCGACGCTCGATTCCTTGAATTGGATCTCAAGTCCACAAGTTGACTCTCGAGTCCTCGTGTCGACTCATGAGCAACTCCATGAGTTGAACATCGAGTCCTTATGTCGACTCAATAGCAAGTCCATGAGTTGACTATGGAGTACTCGTATCGACTCCCAAGAAAGATTCCTTGAGTCTACTGGCGAGTCCTCGGGTCGAATCTTAAGCCAACGAGGTTACTTTCAAGTCCTCTTGTTGACTCCATACAAGTCAACGAGTTGACTATTGAGTCCTCGTGTCAACTTAGGAGCAAGTCCATGAGTTGACTCTTGAGTCCTCGTGTCGAAGCAAGAGCTAGTCCACGAGGAGCAAAGTCCCTTAAGCTAAGCGACATAGGCTATAACGCGACATGGCCCACTAAGCTAAGACATGGAGGCTAGAATCCGACGCGAACAAAGTCCAATAAGCTAAGCCATGGAGGCTATAATGTGACGTAGCCCGCTAAGCTAAGCCATGGTGGCTAGAATGAGAAGCGCAGAAAATTCCACTAAGCCAAGCCACGGAGTCTATAATGCGATGTGGCCCCCTAAGCTAAGCCATGGAGGCTAGAATGCAAAGCGAAACAAAGTCCAGTAAGCTAAGCCATGAAGGCTATAATGCGACATGACCCATTAAGCTAAGCCACAAAGTCCTTGTGTCGGTACTAAAGCCATTTCTCACGATGCACTAAATTCATCACTCACAAAGTACTAAAGCCGTCTCTCATGACGTACAAAAGCTGTCTTTTCCGACTCGTTAAAGCAATTTATCACGACGCACTAAACCCGTCTCTCACGATGCACTAAAATCGTCCCTCGCGACGCACCAAAGTCATCTTCAAAGACGCACAAAGCCGTCTTCAACAACGTACAAAGATGTCTTCAACAACGCACAAAGACGTCTTCAACCACGCACAAAATCATCTTTAACAATGCAAAAAGTTATCTTTCACGAAGCACATAAAGCCGTCTTTTATAACACACCTTAAGCTGTATTCCATGACGCACCTTAAAACGTCTACAAAACGCATCAAATTTGTCTCCTACAATGCACAAATGAAACATGCTATCCAAGTGCAACATTCTCGCTAAGCGCTTCAACTACGAACCGAGCCCGACTTGAAGTAGTTTGTCGCGTGACAAGTTGTACAAGAAACTTGGGGGCTAATGTTTGTGCCCTTTTCCAACCGAGAGAAAATCAAAATCACATACAAAAAGACAAGGCAAAAGGGAGTTATTACCACCACCGGAGAGCAAGAGTTCAAGAACAGGCTTGCACGGAGGCTCAGGGACATGACTCGACCTGTCGGCCTGAGTCATGTGACTGGACTGGGTCACGTGGCCAGCTCGGGTCACATGACCGGCCGGCCTGGGTCACAACCAACCAGCCGAGGTCAAATGACCGACTCAGGTCACTTGACCATCTTGGGTCACTTCTCCGGCCTGGGAAAAATAGCCAGCCGGCCCTCATTGAAGTCAATTGGATGAACCCTTGTCAAAAGGTCGGCGTCTTGTCACTCGACCGATCTTTTGACAAACGGTTGGCGCCTGTCACTTGACTGTTCCCTTTGACACAAGGCCGACTCTAAGAAACTGGCCACCTCATAATGGCCAGTGCACAGAGACTGGCCGCCTCCCAATGGCCGGTGCCAAGTGACTGGACGCCTCCCAATGGCCGATTCCAAAAGACTGACCGCCTCCCAATGGTCGGTGCTAGGTTACTAACCGCCTCCTAATGGCCAATGCAAAGAGATAACTACCTTTCAATGGACGGTGCCAAGTGACTAACCGCCTCCCACTGGCCGACGTGAAGAGACTGGCTATCTCCCAATGGCCAGTGCCTAGTGAATGACCGCCTCCCTATGGTCGACGCCAAGAGACTGACCACCTCCCAATGGCAGGTGCAAAGAGTTTGGCTGCCTCTGAATGGCTAATGCCAAGAGACTTGGTGTTTCCTGATGGTTGGTGCCAAGTGATTGCCCGCCTCCTAATAGTCAACGCCAAGAGACTGTCCGCCTCCCAATGGCTGGTTTCAAGCGACTGACCGCCTATCAATGGACAACGCGAAGTCATTTCCCCCTAAACCTCCACATCAATAAATACACCACTCCTCGAGGGGAAAGTTAACAAAAACTCTCTATACTCTACTAAAACTATCTCTCACTTAGTCAACTCTTGAGATTTCATAAGCACCTAATGCAATCACACTAATGTTGAGCGTCCGGGAGCGCGCTAGAAGCACCACCTCCGCGCTCCAATAGCTCAAGTGTTCTTTGTATCTCATGAACATACAAGCATAGGAAGATCATCCTCATAAGTGGAGCATGCTCATAACTGGAGAGTCCTTAAAGCTGGAGTGTAACTATAGCGGAAGCGTAACCATAGCTGGAGCGAACGCATAGCTGGAGCATACGCATAGTTGTAGCTCATCCATAGCTAGAGCGAACTCACAAACTAATCAACAGTTCTTCTACGTGGAGCTTTGGGTTGAAGATTCTCATACCAATATGGCCTTAGTGCGGTCACAGGGTCTAGCCCTGGATCGAACCACTCTGATTTTTAGTGTTGATCTATTTTCGAGCATTAACAAAAGTCATCATCCATTTTTTAAAATATTTTATTTTTACTTATTTCAATTCTAGTAAGATAATTTGAGATACGGCTGCCCATATTTTTTGTTAGATAGGCATCTAATGAAGCGGATTCTATCTCACCTGTCAAGGAGTGAAAATCGTAATTTATATTCTATTTTATTTGTTGATTAGGAAAAAATTGTACCTCAAATCTCATCAATTGATTAGAACCAGCAAGATTTCAAGAATAAAGTAAGCGAATAACAAAATATAGTACTTTTATCAATAATAATTGGGGAATACAATATGATATTGAGCAAAGGAAATACAGCAATGATCGGAGACATAAATCAAAATGAGTTTCATAGTATAATGTGAATTACGGGCCTTATATGTGTGATTTTGGAAGGTTGAATTGTTATTTGTATCCGTTCTCATAGCCCACGTCATCCGTTATCTTCTGCCCTACATTGCTCTGATCTCGCCAAAGTCTTTAGATTGTGTGATACGTTCTTTTGAATCAGTCTTCCAGCTCCAAATGAAGGTAATATCTTTGTTGGCCGTATAACCTACTCCATGTAGTCTTGCCATGTACATACCACGACTAGCTCTCCATCTTGATTGAGGAGCTCATCAGAACTTCTGGGCTACTTCATTTTCGAGGTGTCTAATCAACTCACCTCATCATTTTTCTGTTCACTTGGTTGGATCATAAACGCAGATATTTCGAGGTGATTCTTCAAAGAGTTCGAAGGTGTTAACATCCAAGTATTGTTTCTCGAGGTTGCGATGCCAAAATTTCTTTAACATCCAGGAGGGCCTGAGGTCCTAAAGCCCACATGTAGGACTTAATGTAGTAGGACGAAGTACCACAAAAAGAGTGTCTATGCCCAAGTTTCTTTCCAAATCAATGTCTTTTTTTAATGTAAAATTTTACGTAAATGAGAGACACTTCTAAGAGAAAAATATGAAAGAGACATAGAAGCCTACCATTCCCAAAGTTAGGGCAAATAATGTCTCTTTGACAATATTAAATAAATAAATAAATAAAAACTAATTCTATCTCTTAATATCAAGTTCAATTATAATTTTTGTTCATTTCATTATTTAAAAAAAAAAAGCAAAAAATATGTTCCAAATCTTGAGGTATTTTCATTAATATCATAGTTATTTTTAAAAGACCACAAATACCGCAAACATACTTCGAATGTATCGTATATACTGCAAAACATCTAAATTAACTATTTCCTAAAACATCGACATAACCACAAATTTACAAAAAAAAATACTACATTATTGTAATTTTTAAATGTTCATTTGTATATCTATATCTAATATATACTATACATACCTGCAATATGCTCAAAAAATTGTGGAACATCTCAATGGTATGTGGGTTACCACTAATATCAAATCTTCCGCGTGGTACTAGTAAGCCCTATTTTAATCATCTATATATCATAACTATTCACGAGCTTCATGGAGAAGCTTTTCCCAGGCCAAAGGTTCGAGAGTGGCATAGAAGGCTACTTCACGGAGAAGCAAGACCATCCTCTAGTACTCCATCATTTGTATCGCAGATTCTTAAAGGCCGCGAGAATGCCAAGGAAGTTGAGAAAGAAATTTGTCTACCTCGTCGCCAAGGTAATTGATTATCCCTCGACGACTAGTTTTGATATGTAACTTTTTCTCACTTCTTTGGTTTCTAAGTTTTTAATGACATATTTCGTGTTTTTTTTGTTAGGGTTTCAAACAAGTCATCATTGTTGTTTCCGTTTTTTGTATCACATTGCAACACCCCCACTGTGAGGTGGGTGGACAGTAGTCTTTCCTTTGGTCTCAAAGGAGATATCACATATGGGATCTTGCTTAGATACTTGCGAAAACTCCTAAGGTTCCTGCAAAACGATCGACCGCGAGAGTGCGGTCGATTCCTAGGCCAAACGAGTGTTTACGATGGTCAAGCAATAAATTACTCGATCGTGGATGTGTTTCTCGAGGGGCATTGGAATGGAATTTTCTTCTTTGGCGGTGAATCTTCCAAGAGCTTCCGGGGGTGGTCTCCGGGATCGGTTCCTAGGCCAAATGAGTGTTCACGTTCCCCAAGTAATGAATTACTCAATGAAAGCCGTGTTTCTCAAGGGGCCTCGAGATGGAACCGTCTTCTTTGGTGGTGAATCTTCCACGGGCATTCGAGGGCAGTCTCCGGGTTTGATTCGTAGACCATATGAGTGTTCGCGGTCACCAAGCAATGAATTACTCGATGAAAGCCGTGTTTCTCAATGGACCTCAGAATGGAACCGCCTTCTGGGGTGGTAACTCTCCGAGGATGATAATCGGCTCTTTCTTTCCCAAGTAAAAGATGTAAGACAAGAGGAAAATTAGATGTATCTTTTGGTAGATGAAGAACAAGAGAATGGGTTTCCACAAGCTCTTAGTCATCATGAGAGAACATTTGTATGGCATTGAGCCTATGGAAATGAATGGAAATGGGTAGAAAATGTGGGTTAGAGGGTGATCTTCTCCAATTCTTGAGAGAAAGGAAGGAAGATGCTTATCTTATGTATGGTTGTGGGATGAAAGAGAGAGTGAGAGGTGTAGAGAGATGTGTAGAGAATGTGTAGAAAATATGTAGGCAGTGTGTAGAGAATAAATAGGGAATGTGTAGAGAATATTGGAGCAAAGTAGTCAAAATAGTACAAAATGGGTGTTTATGGATGGTATGAAAGTGTAAATGGGTTGTATGATGTGTAAAATGGTGACAAAGGGTGAGAATGAGTGATGTATGAAGACATTTGTGTGGGGGAAGAAGATGGAAGAGGAAAGGTTATTTAGAATGTATTTTAATGATCTTTTTAGGGGATTGTACTTGGGTTAAGAGAGAATGAGAAAGAGGAATTTGTGTAGAGTTTTTGTGTGGAGAAATTGGGGTCCCTTTCTTCTGGTGGGGTGAAGGGTATTTCTTGGAGTTCCAAGGCGTAGGGGTGTGAAAAATTCTTGGAAGGTGCCTTGAAGGGTTAGGATAAATTTTGGGTTTGATTGGTGAGATAGTAAGGTTTGTACGTGTTAAAGGAAGGCAAGGAAGAGGTGGGGCTACATGGCCATGTTGGAGGTGTGGGGGTGTTGTATGGTCATTTTTTAGTTGTCGGGGTGTTGTATGGTTATTGTGGAGGTGTGGGGGTGTTATATGGTTGTTGTGGAGGTGTGGGGGTGTTTTAGAGGCGAGGGAGAGTTGTACGGCCAATTTGGACGTGGTAGAGTGTCGTACTGCACCTTTGGATTTCCGTTCGGCGTGCTTCAGATAAGGAGGTGCCGTATGGCACAAAGCATTGTTTAAGTGGAAATGGCCCAATAAACAAGACTCAATAAAATTGAGGTCTCAAGATGTAAGCCAGATTCTATCGTTTAGGGCCTTAAATAAGCACTTTTAATTTTTCTCGTACGGCCTTGTCAAGGGAGTTTCCGTACGGCACCTTTGGGTTGCCGTATGACCATTTTGGACGTGGTAGGATGCCGTACGGCCATTTTGGACATGGTAGGGTGTAGTACGGTGTGTCTTGAGGTGAGGAGGTGTCGTACGGCACAGAAAATGATGTCATAATATCATTTTTTGAGTGGAAACAGTCCAATAAACAAGCCTCAATGATATTGAGGTCTTAGGATATAAGCTAAATTATGTCGTTTAGGACATCCGAACGGCAATTTATGTTTTTAAATTTTCTTGCTTTGGTTTGCAAGGTTGGATGAGCACAAGGGGGTGGTTGTACGGCCTTGGTGGGCCAAGGAGAGTGAAGGCTTGGCGAGGGCATGACGTGGCACGTGTACGGTGAGGGCAAGGCGAGTGCGCGACGAAGCGCGACACGGCTCACGCCAGGGCATGGCACGGTTCATGGCGAGGCATGGTTGAGCATGTTGAGGGCAAGGTATGGAGATCTTCAATGAGTCGTCTCTATATCGCTTCTTGATTGTGACTTTGTCCTGGACTCGTGTCTTTAGTCATTTTTCTTTTGTACTGGTCATTTTTTTACGGCAACTAGTCGTGCGTGAAACTTGAACTCTTTTGATTCTTAGAGTTTCCATCCTCCTTGGTCTTTGTGCGTTCTCTTTGATTTTGTGTCGCTTAGAGTCTTCATCGTTCTGCTTTTGTTGGCTCGGCTCGTCATGTGTTTGTGTTTGGTCTGCGACTTTTTTGTTGATTCTCCTTGACTTGTGTTTGGATTTTCTTTTGAGTGTTGATTGCTTGTCTTCGATGTGGATGGGTCTTTGTTGCTGACTCGTTCCGAACTTCTTTGACTTTGTTTTGTTGATGAACTTTATGGATTGGTTATGTCGTGTATGTTGGTTATCTTGTAAGCATGGGGTTCAAGCGTCATGTGTGCACGGCTGTCACTAGCTCATGGGCGTCAGGCATGCGTCGGCTTTGTAGGTGCAACTATCCCTAGCCCGGAGGATGCACGGGTGCCTCGAATTTGTAGGTGCCACTGTCCTTAGCTCGTGGCACCAGGCATGCGTCGAATTATGTGTGCGACTATCCCTAGCTCGACGGCTGTGCAAGCATCATCGACTTTGTAGGTGCGACTGTCCTTAGCTCGTTGGTGCCAGGCATGCGTCGACTTATATGTGCGACTATCCCTAGCCCACGCGTCATCGGCTTAAGGTTCTATCCCTTGCAAACTGGGGATTTGGCATGGTAAATTCCCTTGCAAGTAGGAGATTCGCCTTGAGCCGGAGCATTCAGATTTAACCGAAATTTGTGGGTCTATCCCTTGCGGACCGGGGGTTTGACATCGCCAGTTCCCTTGCAAATCGGGGATTCGGCTTGAACCGAAGCTTGTATATCTATCCCTTACGAAGGGGGATTTGGCATGGCCAATTCCCTTGCAAGTAGGGGATTCGGGTTGAGCCGAAGCTTATGGGTCTCTATCCCTTGCGAATCAGAGATTTGGCGTGACCAACTCCCTTGCAAGTCGGGGATACGGCTTGAGCCGGATCTTGTGTGTCTATCCCGTGCAAATCGGGGATTTGGCGTTGCCGACTCCCTTGCAGGTCGGGGATTCAACTTGAGCCAGATCTTGTGTCGTGGAGGTGTCCCTGAGAAGAGTCTTGAGGTTTTTGTTGGTATTGATTTTTTCTTCCTATGTGTATGTTTGGGCTTTTGCACGAATATATTTTGCAATTGGTGCTTCAATTATGATCTCTGAGTGTTCGTGCAGGCGGAAGGTGGGTACCGTGAAGCTTTGTCGGTGTCACCCTTTTAATTGTTGAAGGTGTTTTTATGTGACTTTCAGAAGTGAGTAAACTACATATCTTCCTTGAATTTTTATCTAACAATATATATCTTAATATCGCATCAAACACACCATTTACACCTTTAATGGGCGAGTACGATGAACTAGTAAAAAATAAGTTGGTTGCCTTGTGAGGGTGAGCTAACGGCCAAAAGCTGCCCGCAACTCATTTTGTATGCTAAATCGCATAGATAGGCTATAATTACTAGAACCAACAATTAACCATACGCCACTGTATTCTTTTTAGGGCATTGTAGTCACTCGGTTGTGTCACTCAAAGAAAAACGCAACCAAAAATCTTTAGAATCGATAACATTAATGCAAACAATAATCTCATAGAACAACAGCGATGACAACGACAATGACAATGACTAATAAATTATTGTTCTTATTTTTATATCAGAACACAACATGGAAAAGTGCGGAGTACTTCGAAAAAGAGAAGAGTGCGAAACAGAAGATGAACAGATCTTGAAATTGTGACTTCTTAATCAAGTTTTACCATAATCACAGCTCCATAAATCAGCGTGTCTCACTCTCAAGGCTTCCAGAGGATAGTGGTCTCAGCGATCATCGAAGTGACCACATAAGGATCCATGTTCGAAGCCGGCCTTCTGTCTTCAAAGTAGCCTGCCATAAAATCAAACGCCAAAAAAAAAAATTAATAATTAAAATTCTGGATATAAACTCAAAATCTTAAGCAAACTGTCTAGACCCTTGTACGGCAATAAACAAACCTTTTCCATCCTTTTCAGTGTCACGCCCAATACGGACTGAGGCTCCACGGTTCGCAACACCCTGTTAAAGTTTGGCGTAAATAAATAAATTAAATTACAAAAAAAAAAAAAAAAAAGTTGAATGAAAACAAAGTAGAAGATGTGGGATTAAGAGACTTGTTTACCCAAGAGAAAGTGTTGATGTCAGCAGTCTCGTGTTGACCGGTCAATCTCCTCTCGTTGCCTTCGCCGTAGGCAGAGATGTGCTCTCTGTGGCGCAGCCCCAGTTTTTCAATAGCCTTCTTAATAACATCGATACCGCCATCGGACCTCATCGACTTCGTGCTGAAACAATGAATTCAGAGTTGTTTCAGAACCAACAAAGGTTACATATAAGTGGTTTATTATATTCAGATGAAGCAATGCCCAAAATGAAACAAGCTACCTGTAGTTCGTGTGGGCTCCGGCGCCATTCCAGTCACCCTGGTAATGAGTTTGCGAAATCATTAAAAACAATCGACGGTAAAACGTTACGAGTATTGTTAACTTTGCATATTGAGAGAGTTGAGATAAACATTGTGAATGAGAACCTAACGATTGCCTCTTCATTATCAATGACTGATGATTAGCTACATGATTACCAGCACACTAGCTAATCTGGCTGTGACTCAGCATCAGAGATGCTGGGCTGGTGTTGCTGACTAGACACTCCTACGCTCTTACAAGTATAGACAATTTTAAAAAAAAAATTGTGGAATATGCAATTTTCAATTAATGAGTAGCTGAAACAAGCAAATTTGATCCCAGATATACATTTTGAGATTATTTATCAGCTTATTTCTTTTAAAGTGCAAACAGAAACATGCTAGATATCATTTAGGAGGTAAAAATTAAATTCTCTTTCAAATTTTAAGCAGGATAAGGAGGTAAAACGAACCGCGATTGGTTTCGGGTCAAACGACACAACCACCCCAGCAACTTCTGCAATCCTCTGCAACATTTAACAACGACAGTCTTTTTTATAAAATTAAATTAAATTAAAATATATGTATTTCATAAGAAGAAAAAAAAAAAGTGGAGTCAGCAAATGAATTCTAAGATTCGAATTCGATCCTGGAATAGTTTAAAATTTACCTCAAGAATGTAGCGAGAAACCCAAACTTGATCACCAGAGCTGATGCCGAGAGTTGGACCAACTTGGAACTCCCACTGTAATTACAATAAACAGTATAAGAACCTCTTCTTCTTTTATTTTCTTTCTTTCTTTCATTCTGTCATTGGAGATTGGATTGAAAAAAAAAAACATAGCGAGTTTGTACATACTTGACCAGGCATAACTTCGGCGTTGATTCCACTGATGTTGATTCCAGCATAAAGGCAAGATTTGTAATGCGCGTCGACTATGTCACGACCAAAAGCCTTGTCAGCTCCGGCACCACAGTAATACGGTCCCTATTTTTATTTCAATAAATTAAATCAAACGTTCGTGGCAATTTGAAGGCGATTTGAAAGAAAAACGAGAATAATAATACCTGAGGACCAGGGAAGCCACCAACTGGCCATCCAAGTGGCCACTTGGTATCCTTCTGAAGAAGAGTGTATTCTTGCTCAATTCCATACCTGAACAGTTAACCAACAAAAAAAAAAAAAAAAAAAAGACACCGGAGAAGTGTTGGTCCAAAAGAGCCCAAGGGAATAAAAGTAAATGATACTCATTTTTATCGATGATTCAAATGTGTGAGTTTGTTAGACCATTCTTTTTACACGATGCGGAATTTTACAAGCTAAAAGAGCTTGTTTCTGTTTCACACAAATGTAACTCACTTAATGTTATTTTACATTTGCATCATTATGGGGGCTACAAAGCCTGCTTGATGAATAATATCATATGACATTTACGATTCTCAACCACGTATGCTTTTTAAGATATAACTCATACTGCTATTTAGCGTTACCCTATAAATGGTGAGCCTAATCCTACAAAATAACCAAGTAAATATGAGATAGAGAAACGGAAAATAGACACGTAATCAATGTTCAAATAATTCCTAGTTAGTACTTAGCGAAAAACCATTGACCCCCCACAGACGATAAATTATATAAAAGTTCACCCACCACCAGGGAAAAAAAAAATATATATATATATATATATAACATTTACATATATGCGGTGATAAGAAAGTTGCTCATGTCATGGACCAATAGAAAAATTCTGAAAATCACGTATTTTAAAGAAAATTTAAGTACTGTTTTCGGGGTTTTCAGAATATATGTTGAAAAGTAGAAAACGCATTAACCAATTGAAATTTTCAAAAATTTATTGGTATTTACGAAATATTCTTTAAAAAGCGTTATTTAAAATATATATATATATATATATTCTTTACTAATTTTTCATATGTTGACAAGTTTTCAACGTATATATATATATATATATATATATATTCTTTACCAATTTTTCATATGTTGACAAGTTTTCAACGTGTTCATAATATATATATATATATATATATATATGTATATTATTTCATGATGTGAACGAGTGCGTGGACTGCATATATCATTACACTACGTTTTGAAAAGGAAAGAAAGACGACAAGACCAACACAAAATTGCAAAATATAAACAAGGGTGTCCCATGCAATAGTATTTTTTTTCTTCGAGGGCCAATAATGTTTTGCACTCCAACTATTCAATCAAGAAATTGGAAAAATGATTTGTAATTTTCTGGAAAGAGTACCTAGTTTATTTTATATTTATTTTTAAATGTAAGAGAGTACCAAGTGCTTGACATGATATATTGCGCTGTTTAAAGAAATATAAAATTAAAAAAAAATAGAAAGAAAGATGCCAATATTACTATTAATCATGACATGCGACAGCGTTACTCTAGATCCACGTCACCCCAAAATAAACTGGACAACCAACTATTAATAGTCCAAAGTTCCAAACACGTAATCATATTGCACTGGTGTTGAATAAGTCTAACCAACCCACTGAAAACATTCACCAACTAATCCAAGATTCCTAATCCAATTACACATATTGTTATTTATAAGAAGAATAAAATAATAAAAGAGAATAGAGGTGATATAGAATTAATAATATTACTAACACAATTTTTAAAGTAAATTTATAGCTTTGATCCCACTTCCAAATATTTTAATAATAGAATTTATCATATCGATATTTTTCAACAGTTTCTATTATTTTAACCAATTACTATTAACTAGGTTTTTTATTTAAATATACATATATATAAACTTATTCAATTTACACCGTGAAAGCACGATCTATCATCTCAAATAATATATATTTCACATCAACTCGTTATTATATTTATAACATTATTAAAGATGGTTTCCGATTAGATGACCTCGCCCAAAAGACAACTAGTCAAGCGCTAATAGAATTTATATATTATTTGACCATGACACCCGTAAAAGGAGATTCCATAACAAAACCAAAGTACAACGAATCTAATTAAAGGGATCTAAGCTAAATCCTCTTATTTCGGCATAAATAAATAACAATTTAATTTTATTATGTAGAAAATACTAATTAACTGTTAAATTTACGTAATTAATCACTTACATTATACAGCGTGTCGCATATAAATTAACAGTTAATAGTTTATATATGCTATTGATATGGATATTTTTCTAAATGACAATAAGATTTCCGGTATAATTTAAAAATGTTGTAGATAAGTTCGCTTACCAAGGCTCCTCAGCGGCAACTTCGGGGTTACTAAATATCTTGGCTGCATTGTGTCTTTTGTTCGTGGGAATTGGCTCGCCAGCTGGCGTGTAAGCATCGCACATAACCTATATAATTATATTCTACTCAGATTCCTTACAAACCAATATAGAAAGACAAACAAAGCCGTACTAGTCTTTTGTTTGTAAATAATGCGATATATTAAAACATTCACTTATATATTTATATATATATATATATACATATACATATATATATAATAGTTTATACGTTTCGCCTTCAATTTGATTTACATAAACATAGATATCTTTTTTTTTTATTATTCATAGATATCTCAAAATGTTCTGGATACTTTCGTCGTTGTGAACAAGAACGGATGAATTAACGCTTTCTTGTGACTATACGAACATCAATTAGGTAACAAAACTAGCATAGTACTAATATTATCTGGATAGATTTATACTTAAAATTATGCAAAATTTTCTAATGTATTGTATAGTAGTGACAATTCTGAATAATACTTTGTTTAATACGGACAAATATATCAATAATAATCTAGACATGCATAGTCAGGTCAACATAAAAAACTATGAAGTTGTTAAATAATATAAACTTGATATATATCATGCGAAAAGAATAAAATCAAATATCCGTATAAATAAAATAAACCATTAGACTAATGTTTCCGAAAATTAAAATTATAAAGATAAAGTGTTTGGAATAATTTTTTAATTATTAATCTATAGTATGCATATATACTAGAATTTAATCACTAAAATATCTTTAAACGAAAATTAGAGATGTGAATGAAAGCTTGGTTGTAGACGATAAGTGAGAGAAACTATAGAGTAAAAATGAGACTTTTCAAAAATAAAGTAGGATAACTATATTAAGGACTTCAACAGCTGTTCGGTGGCACAGTTGTGGTTTGTTGCCCAAACTTTATTGTTACCAATTTCTCAAAAAAAAAAAAAAAAAAATATATATATATATATATATATATATATATATATATATATATTGTTACCGAAAACATTGGAAACCTCACGTGACAATCAATCAAAAGGATTAGATTTTGACTATTTCTTTACCAGAATGTTGTTTCCTCTCCTGAATGGATCCTTGAACACAGCTTGAGGGCTTCATTGTTAATCCCACCACAGATGCAAACAAAAATGAAATAAAATAAATAATATGAACGGACGGCTAAGATAAGACCAAAAGAAAACCAAAATTGATCAGGACCGTCGATCGCGTGATCGGAATAGTTACGTACTATAGAATGACTTCGCTATCATCTCCGGGAGCTTGATTTGTGCTTGAACCGTCAAAGTTCCATTTTGGAAGCTTTGATGGATCTGAAACCGGTCCGTTCAAAGTCTGAAAATATTTTTATTATTTTAGAAATTAATTTGTTCTGATTAAAAACAAAAAAGTAGGACCAATAACAAAATGATTTCTTATTAAATGAAATTCTGTAAATCAATACCCTAGCTTTGCTTCTGAGGTCCATTCCAGATCCACCGATCCTGGTAAGAAAGTATCATAATACATGAAAATAAAATCAAGTAAATCAATACAAAGAACAAAAATGAGGTGGTTAAAATATATAAAAACAAAGCACAAAAACAGACCATATGTACTCGGCGATGATCTTCTCAGTGGTGCCTGTGAGGTTTAGGTTGACGAGATCGTTGAGGAGAGACATGGCTTCGTGATGAGAGAAGATTAAAAGGGACCAAAACGGGAGAAGAAAGAGAGGCTTCTACTATGTGTGTGTGTGTGCTCTGTTCTGTAGGGAATGAGTTGGTGTTATATATAGGCCAACAAGTATAATATCGTAATAAATTATTTAACTAACATATTAAAAAAATATATTTTTTTAAAACATATTGCAACAAATTATTTTGTTTGAAATTTAGTTTCATACCAAAGATTAAACAAGTTTGAATTTTTTTATTTTTTTTACTAAATTAAACAAGTTTAAATTTGGAGGTAAAGATTTTATATAAAGAAAAAGTTTCAGGTAAAAATTAATACAATTTTTTTTAAGATACAACTAAAATTGTTAAAATATATGGGAATTCATACCATTAATCCCTTATTCCAAATACAGGAAACGATGCTATAAATTTTTACTTTCCAAAAATAGGCTAGATTTTCAACTTGCCCATCAAATTACTTCAAAAACTATTCAAGTATTATTATTATTATTATTATTATTATTATTATTATTATTATTCTAAGTATTATCGTGGGTTATAAAAAATTAATATTTTTTAATATTTATTGGGCTACAGTTCGACCAAAGGCCCAATAAATGATTTATTCTGGCTCAGAAAAAAAGCCCAAACCCAGTCCGCAGAGAAGTGATCCAGCTTGCCCATGTTGATCCAGTCAAAAAGCGAAGTCGTAGTCAAGACGCAATGTCGTCGAAAAGACCAGACCTAAAACTTGATCAACCTGCGACGTGGCCCTGATGAGCTGATCAACACGTGTCCTAGAGATGATCGTTTTTTCGTCTATAAATAATAATCGTTGTATTCATTTTTCACACACAAGCTTTCGTTCTATAATTCGTATTTATTAAAAATTCTCTCAGTTATTTGTTGAGCTCGTCCATTTGAGTTCGACATTTCGCCGCTCCTGTAAATAGCTGATTTCAATAAAGATTTCTTCTCTGACATATTTCGTGTTAATATTTCTTTAAATTAAATATTGTTTGTTTCTTATAAGTCATTTTGAGATCTCGACATCAACAATTTGGCGCCGTCTATGGGAAACATTAAGAAAGACCAACACAGACTCATTACGAATCAAGAGAGGAAATCCCTGCGGGGATCAGGGCAATCCTGGATATGCTGAACAAGAAATTTGAAAATCAAGAGGAGACAAATCGAACTCTCAATGCTCGGTTGGACTCCTTTATGACCCCTCTGAACACCCCGGATCCACAAACTAGGTCTGGCGAAATGACCACTTCGGAGAACCGCACAGACGAGCCGAGCTCTTCCTTCGGGCATCTAGCTGGACTTCGCCGAGATTCAGGTTTCCCGAGGAGCAGATTAAAGCTCTTACCCGAACTTTTAGTTTGGCGAAACCTTTGCTGAGCCTGCCCGGGAAGTTCAAAACGACCCGATCAGGTTGCCCTCTCATCTGTCGACAGGAACGCCCCCGGGTCCTTTCCAGCAAACTCTGTACATCGTCCCCCGATGTCCTCGCCAACATTCATCACCCAAATTCCAGACGAACTGAATCAGGCCACAACAGAACCGGTTGAAGTCACGACCATCACACTGATGCGCACAGGATACCACTATTCTCATAATAGCGATCCCAGCATGACCGAATTCAAAAAATTCAAGGAATCTATGATGATCGAACTGAAGGCTGTCCACTCGAAATTTCACAGTGCGACTAGTTTGACTCCTGAAATAGATCGACTTGTCGCCCGAAACAGGGAGGACTCCTTTCACAAAAAATATTACCGATGTGTTCATTGGTGATGCCGGGTAAGTTCGTCTCCCACGCTACAATGGCACCTCGAACCTGAAGGCTTATATCATGTCCTTTAGAATGGCTATGGTACGAGCTATGCTGACGGAGAGAGAGCGAGACGCAGGTTATTGCCAACTGTTCGCCGAGAGCCTCTTCGGATCTGCAGGTCATTACTCTATGTACATCGAGGATGAACTAACGATGGCCGACCTATGGGGAATCCAACAAAAATAAAATGAGTCCCTGAAAGACTTTATGGTCCATTTCAAAGATATCTTGTCAAAGTATCCAATTTCGACCATGAATCCCCTATGACCGCTCTCAAGAACAGGCTATGGCATGAATCAAGATTAAGGTTAGAAATAAGCGTCAATCGTCCTCCACTCTTGAAGACGCAATCCATAGGGCCGCAAACTATGACAAGGCCGAGGAAGAAATTACCTCATTGGCTAATAGATATGCGGCCGAAAAGAAGCATCACTTGAACACCTGGGTACGAACTGGAAATGGGGGAAATAACCCTAAAAGGGCAAACCCTCATGACGTTGGACCGCAAACTAGGAAACAACACGCTTCTTCAGGTTTTTCTTTCAACATAGGTGACGAAAGTAAGGAGGGATGACCTCAAGCAAAAAATGGACGAGGGATTCAAACGCGTATTGCAAGTTTCATCAAAGTAATGGTCATACGACGGTGAATTGCGAGACTATACGAAAAGTCTTAGCTGAAAAATACGCAAAGGGAGAACTAAAAAATGTTGATTTAGGTCCCCCGCCAAAAAAGATGGTCTTCAACAATAGAGGAAGAGGTAATCCCTCGCCAAAAAGATCAAGACCAACTGAAGAAGGGGAACCCGACTCCCCACCGACGCAAACAAAACATCGAGTGGACTTCATAATGGGGGGCTCAAAATTTTGTAGCAACTCAGTCAACTCGATCAAAGCTCATCAGCGACAGCCGAAGAACAAGACCACCCAGTCCGGAGCGGAAGAGGATGTCTAAATCACATTCCTAGAAAGTGAGGAATCCGGAAAAATAGAACCACATGACGACGCGCTCGTTATTACAATCGACGTGTCCAACGGTAAAGTCGCTAGAGTCCTCATCGACGGAGGAAGTTCTGTGGATCTCATCTTCCAAGACACCCTAACAAGAATGGGAATAGAAGAGTCTCAGATAGAAAGGGAGTAGACCCAACTCACGGGCTTCAACGGAGTAACCACTCCTTCGATAAGAACCATAAAGTTACCCGTAAAGACGGAAGGAGTCAACAAAATAGTAGAGTTCCAGGTTCTGGAATGCCCCTCTCCTTACAACATCATACTAGGAAGACCGTGGATACACCGGATGAGGGCGGTACCTTCAACCTTCCATCAGTGTATCCGCTTTCCTACGCCTGAAGAAATAGGGGAGATTAGAGGGAACTAGTCAACCTCTCGCAGTTGTTACCTCACGAGCCATAAGCTAAAAACCAAGTTGCCCATTGAGAAACAATAGCAATTAATGAACATTGAGCTGACTCATAAAGAAGACCCAAATTTGGAAGAGTCGGACTCCCCAAGCACCGAGGTGATAGTCCAAATACAGCTTGACGGCCTCGACCCCACCAAATGCTCAAAGGAAATGTACGGCGAAAGTTGATTTGTTTCCTTAAACAGAACAAATCCACATTTGCGTGGACGACAAAAGATATGTCGGGGATTAGTATCGACGTTACGTCCCATCAGCTTAACATTGATCCTAGCTAGTTTCAAGCCCGTGAAACAAAAAAGACGTAAGCTCGGTCCTGACAAGGCACAAGTAGTCAACGACAAGGTAGACGTGCTCCTCGGAGCCGGATCCATCCGTGAAGTAAAATATCCGAATTAGCTAGCTAACACCATCGTCGTCAAAAAGAAAAAAAAAATGGAGGGTATGCCTCGACTTCACGGACCTAAACAAGGCATGCCCGAAAGACTGTTTCCCCTTGCCACATATCGATCAGCTAGTCGAGGCAATCACGGGACACAAAATCCTATCGTTCATGGATGCATTCTCAGGATATAACCAAATCCTGATACATCCCGATGACCAAGAAAAAATGGCATTCATAACAGACCGAGACACATATTACTACAAGGTCATGCCATTCGGACTGAAAAACGATGGCGCCACCTGCCAAAGGTTAGTCAACGATATGTTCACCGAGAAAATAGGAAAAAGCATTGAAGTGTATATCGACGATATGCTGGTAAAATCCCTAAGGGAGAATGATCATGTCGAACATTTGGAAGAATATTTCAAAGTACTCAACAAGTACCAAATGAAGCTTAATCCAACCAAATGTTCATTCGGAGCGTCATCCGGCAAGTTCCTCGAGTACTTTTAAACCCAACAAGGAATCGAAGCGAACCCGAATCAATTACATGCCCTACGAGAAATGCCCTCACCTCGCAACAGGCGCGAGGTGCAAATATTGACATGCTTAATCGCCGCTCTCAATCGCTTTATTTCTCTATCTACGGACAAATGCATCCCATTCTACCGACTCCTCAAAGGAAATAAAAAAAACTCGAATGGGACGAAAAATACGAGAAAACATTCAATGAATTGAAAACATACTTGTCAATACCCCTTATTCTCACAAGCCCGTAGAGGGAGAGCCACTCTACCTATACGTCACCGTATCCCAAGTAGCGCTTAGTGGAGTGCTCGTCAGAGAAGATCAAGGGGACCAACTACCGATCATTTACGTAAGTAAGTCGTTAGTCGACGCCAAAATATGATACCCTATTATGGAGAAATTGGCCCTAGTAGTCATTTCCGCCGCACGGAAACTACGACCTTCCTTCCAATCTTATACCAGAATAGTAGTTACGACTCAACCGCTAAGAAGTTTTCTACACAGTCCCAAAGAAGATTAACCAAATGAGCCATATAAATAAGTGAATACGGCATCGAGTATAGAATTAGAACATGCGCAAAATCGCAAGTTTTTGCAGATTTTCTAGTCGAGCTTCCTAGAGAAGATCCCGCCGTGACAGCAATCGAGGGTGCCTAGACATTAAAACTAGATGGGGCGTCATCAAAATAAGGGGAATTCACCTAACCTCCCCCACGGCGAGATAATCAAACAATCATTCAGACTCAATTTCGTTGCATCTAACAACGAAGCCGAATACAAAGCACTAATAGCCGGGCTACAATTAGTTGCAGCCGTCGGAGCAAGCAAGATCAAGCTTTCTACGACTCGTAGCTCGTAGCAAATCAATATTTGGGTGAGTACGAAATGCGAGGCGAGCGAATGAAAGCCTACATAAAGGTCGTCAAAGACATCACGACGTAATTCAAATAATTCACTCTGACGCGAATCCCTCGGGGCGAGAATACCTCCACAGACGTTCTCGCCGCTTTAGCATCCACTTCGGATCCAGACCTGAAAAGAATTATGTCAGTCGAGACAGTCAAGCAACCTTCTATGGCCACTACTATTACCACAGTAATAACTATAGAAATGGGATTGGAGAGATGAAATCATACATTACATCACCACTGGTACAGTCCCGAGTGAAAAATTGGCAAAATGCAAACTCATACTGAGAAGTGCGAGATCTTGCATAATAAGTGGAAGCATGTTCAAAAGAAGCGTCGCATGACCATAACTCAAATGCGTCGGATTGGCTGAATCTAAGAAAATCTTCGAAGACATAGATGAGGGGGGAATGTGGAAGCCACGCAGGCGGAAGTGCACTCGCCATTAAGATAAAAAGACAGGACTACTTTTGGCCTAGAATCTTAGCCGACTGCGAAGCGCACTCGCGCCACTGCGATCGGTACCAACAACATGCCCCTAATATAAAAAGAGCCGAAGAAGAGTTGTCTTCCATTTCAACGCCATACACATTCATGAAATGGTCTATGGACATTGTGGGACCAATGCCAGCCGCCCCAAGCGGATTAAGATTTCTCTTGATCTTGACAGATTATTTTTCAAAATGGATCAAGGCATGCGCCTTTGTCTTGATAAAAGACATCGACGTAGAAACGTTTATTTGGAAAAATATAATCTGTCAGCACGGGACACCTCACAAAATCGTGGCAGACAATGGCTCGCAGTTCATATCCAAAAGATTAAGAAAGTTTTGCTACAACAACAACGTTGAACTAAGGATGTCGACACCGCGATACCCCTAGGGAAACGGACATGCTGAGGCAGCAAACAAGACCATCGTAAACTCCATCAAGAAAAGCCTTACGTCTAAAAACGGACGTTCGGCGGAAAAGCTACCAGGTATGCTCTAGGCCTATCAGACTAGCCCACGGAGGCCGACCGAGGAAACCCTATTTTCTCTAATACATGGATTTGAATCCGTCATCCCAGTCGGACACCGGGTATAAACTCTTAGGACAATGCACGCCCACGACAATGAACAAAAGCATGATCAATCATTATACGACACTTTAGATTTCAAGACGAAAAACAAGAATTATTATTAATACGGCTATCCCAATACAACAGTATATCGCCAGGTTCTATAATAAGAACATCAATCCAAGAAAGTTTGAAATAGGATACTTAGCCTCCGAAAAGCCTTTCAAAACACCACTGAAGCTAACGTCGGAAAACTTGGTGCGAATTGGGAAGGCCCTTACAGGGTCACCAAGGTTGTACATCCCGTGTTTTAAGATCATGGAACGTGATTAATCTAAAGAAATACTACTGCTAGCCCAGTAAGAATCGAATTACGTCTGACTTGATCCCTACATAAAGGTACATATGCATCCTTTCTTTCAAAGGCAGAATCCCCTTTTTCACCAAAATGATAACTTCCCCTTGACATAGAACGTCAAATACCACGTATCATCAGGGCTTTGGAGCTCGCACTTTGACCAACAGTCTCGAGATCGGACTAGGTCGGTAGTGCAAATACCTCGCGACGTCCATGGTGAGATCTGACATGTCACATCGTCATTTCTAGAAAACATTTGAGTTAGAGGTCGCCCTTCGTCAAGCTCGACCTCGCCCAAGGACCTTAAGGGAAACGTTTTAGACCACCGACGATCTAAAAGACTTAACAAAATCTTGGTAAAATTCATTTGTTGATTTAGGCTTAAAATCTTAAGGGAAACGTTTCAAATCATCGGACGATCTGAAAAGACTTGTTAGATTTGTTTTTTTTTAAAGTACGCCATTCAATGACTTCGACCTAGGGGAAACATTTTAGATCTCCGACGATCTAAAAGACTTAGCAAATTTCATTGAAAAACATCTCTATATGACTTCGGCCTAAAATCTTAAGGGACACTTTTTGAATCTCGGCATCTAAAAGACTTAGCAGATTTTACAAGTTCAAGTTGTTAAGACTTCGACTTAATAATACTAAGTGAAATATTTTCATATCGAATGGGTGATCTGAATGACTTAGTCAAAATCTACAAAAAAAATTCATGCTGTTGTCGGTCGTTTTCGGAAAACCCAGAACATCGAGAAGACACGTCACTCAAGAGGCCGATGGTTAGGCCGAAGGTCCTGAAGAGTGGCGACCTTCTTCCAGAAGTCGGCTGACAAGTCCTCGTGTCAAAACTTACATCTCCTCGAGTCGAGTTTGCTCATTGAGTCGAGTCTTTCTCCTCAAGTCGAGTTTGCTCCTAGAGTCAAATTCTGCATCCACAAGTCGAGAGACGAGTCCTCGTGTCGACCCTAATTCGTTGAGTAGAGTCTTTCCCATTTCATGCGACTTACACAAAATCCCGAACTCCAAAAGCCCAACAGGCTGGGTCGTCAAAGACCGCTGAGACCCACAACGGCTAAGGCCTATACAAACAGCCCAAAAAGTCCAAGTCCATGCTCCCACATGCAGCATGGAGTAGCCGTCGCGCGTTCCCCGAAAGGAGCACATGCTCGGTGCACCCTTTAAAAGGAGCTCATGAGCGCGCTCCTTGAAAGAGAGCGCGCGCACGGTGCACACATCGCATAGTGCACCGCGCTGCACTCCTTGAAGCCATACGCGCGCTCTTTTTCAAGGAGCGGGCGCCCGGGACCTGCTCCCCGCTCCATAAGGTACGGCCCTATAAATACCTTTTCTCATTGAGGGGAGAGACACATTCATTCTTCTCAAAGATTACTCGCTCTCAGAGTTTTGAAACGCTACCAGAGACTTTCTGAGCACATTTTCTTCTTATTGAGCACTTGATCTAGAGCGCAAGCCGCTCCTAGGATTTTCCATTGAAAATCCCCTACGCATCTAACACACAAGACACGTCCACGATTTTCAACTGAAAATCGCCTACACGTCCAACGCACCAACCACGTCCACGATTTTCTACTGAAAATCTACTATGCGTCCAATGCGCTAGGAATTCCCAATCGGCAATCTCCTACGTCTCCAAAGAGAGAAAACACACATTCTCTCTCGGGTCACTCGATTCTAGAATTCTGAGACGTCGCCGAGGACTCCTCTGTTGAGCACACCCTCCAAGCTCCGCGCCTCAAACATCGTTACATACGCCTTGAACTACGTTCTGACTTGATCCGGCAACGTGGATACGTAGACAGCTCGCAATAAGTATAGTCATACCCCTCATTCATCCTCTTCTCTACTCAGAGAACACCTTCGACTGGAGGAAACCTCAACTCGAGACTTTTGAGTTCACACCTTGGCTCGGGTGCGGCCACTTGGTCTGACATTGGGTCGAACCGCCCGAAGCTTTAAATCGTTGTTCATTTTCGTGAGACAATATTTTGGTGCTAGAAGGAGGGGACTTCCCGACTTATTCAGCCCGAAATCCCTTCTATTCATCTTCTTCTTTCCTTCTGAAAACTCCATTTTCTCGGACTTGAGAAAAGATGTGTAATCAATCACCCACACATTCCAAGGGCGTTAACAACCCCCGATAATGCTACTGGGACAAAAAAAGATTTCTTGCGCTCCCGAATGCATGGTGATGAAGAGTCGCTCCCTGAAGAGAGCTCGACCTGCTCAGCATCTCCATCTCCTGATAGCCAGGACGACCGCATCATGAATATGTGATATTCTATAGAAGAAGAAACTACATTTATGAAGGTAATCCCTCTCCTATAAATAGAGATTGAGAGCTTCTCTCTCTAGACCTTGTGGCCGCCCCCTCTCCCTCTCTCTCTCCACTTCTTTTCGTTTTTTATTTTGGCACCTAGGTCCACATTTGACCTAGCATTTTGTTTTAGCTCTTCGACTCTTAGACTTGTTCTTGAGTCATCGTGTTTAAAAGTGCCCACACACTAATTCCTTTCTTTCTCGAGTGATTCATGTGATAGAAACTTTCGTGGTTACTCGAGTTTCCCGAAGAACGAAGAAAGACGAGCTGCATGGGGAGACGAACGTTTCAACCTTCCTAAGGCTTCTCAACGTTCAAGTTTCACAGAGTTTAGTAAACGAGTAATTCTTTTTAATAGTTTTAATTTAAATATAAACATGTGCTTGCTCTTTGTCTAGGTTAGTAAAATTGTTTTACTTGTTTAAAAGAAAATTTTAAATTCCGCCGCTTGCTCGAAGCGTTAAATCTTTTCTTAACCCTAAATCAATTCCAACAATTCTCGGCAGCGATAGCTTCCCGTCACTCCACCGCCACAGCGCGCCTCACCTTCTCAACCCCAACATCAAAGTCGTCATGCAAGTCTGACACAAGTTGCTTCGCTGCGGCCTTCTCTGCAGTAAGTCGAGCTACTTCCTCCGCCAAAGAGTCGCGCTCGCCCTCCGCCCAGACGCAGGCAGCCTCGCTTGAGGAAAGTAGGCCCTGTATGATGTTCACCTCATCTGTCCGCGTGTCCAACTGGCGTTGATGGTCATGCACCTCGCTCTGGAAAACTTCCGTTGACCGAGTCGCCACCTCTAAAGCTTGACGCTCCATAGTCAACTCTCTAGCCATCTTCTCCACTGCTAACTGGGCACGATCACACTTGCCTTGGACGACTCTCAATTCCACGCGAGTCTCTTGAAGCTACTCGCGAAGACTCGCGAACTCTGTCCTTGACTGAGAACCTCGCTCGACCCGAGCTAGTTGAGACTTCGCTTGAGCAAGCTCCTCCTGGATAAGTCCATTGCGCCGAATGAAATCATGTAGAATCTTCACGCCTTGGGTCGCACGTGCGAGCACCTGAAGCAATTAGAAGAGCAAGTCAGCAAAAGTGAGGTTGCCGCAAAATAGAGTGACAAGATAAGCAGAGGGAAACTTACGGTCTGGGCGTCAGAAATGCCATTAGGGAAGAACTCCACGTCGCCACATGATACCTTTTCACATCTTCAATGGAGACTTCTTGAGCCCTTGAGAAACTTGCCCTGACCTCCACAGCCTCCGCCTCGATCATCGAGTTTGCGCGCTTCGAGTCCCAAGGCGCATCCAAAAGTGCCAAGGAAGAGGGTCGCTTCAAAGAAGCGCGGGAACTGCTCTCCACCGAGCAATCGACATCAGACTTCTCCTTGTCGTTTCGCGCTGCAATCCGAGAACAAGTCACTGCCAATGACTTCGAGTCTCGTGAAGATCTCGCCAAAAACGCACGAGCCCTCGCCCCGGCCGAGGAACCTGCAAAAACAACAAAGGTCAGAACTCTGACTAAAACAGACTAAAGCTACAAGACCAAAGGAAAAAGTACCTGGAAGACCGGCGCTCAAGGGAGACGACGCAGCACGAGCGACTTCCTAGCTTGCTAAATGTCCTCGCGATCGGAGGGAAAGACGGAAACCACCCAGTCGACGCCATCAACTCGGGTGAACGGAATCGCTCGCCGACTTTCCGAGCCTCCGGCATGCTTCGGATCTCCTTCACAAACTCGAGACTATCTGCCCCCGCATCGACAGAAAAGTCAGCTAGAGGACCAAATCGGAGCAGCGCTACTCCAAAGGCCTCGATCGAGACCCACACCCACACCTTCCTGTTGGGCATCTCGATGTTCATGATCAGCTTGGTGTTATGGCGATCACGGGCCATGTTAAATCTGGGTTTCCTCGATGCTTGGAAGACCGCGGCAAGGTTGCGGAAGTCGTCCACGATCATTACCCGCTCGGTTAGGCAATACCACTGCATGTGACACAACGCCGGACTTATCTGATAGGCATGCACCCCCAACCGCGCGAGAAGCTGCTGGACAATGGGTTGAAAAGGTAGTCGCAACGCACACTGGAGATCGGCTACAATCACCGCGGAAAACTCACGCTGTGGGAAGAACAGGCGATCATCCGCCAAAGGACGGAGAAGCACCACGAACGTCGAAATGACGTACGCCTCCCTGAGACCGACGTATGCTTAGTAGGTGATCGAGCTCGAAGCATCGACCCCTGAGCAGTCGAAGCTCTCCGGAGCAGCAAAGCCTTCCACGGGATACCACTCCATCCTCTCCAAAGACTTAGTTGATACATTTGACTCCACGTCCGAGACCTCGGACCTGGCGCACCTTGGCTCCGTATGAGAGCCTTCACTCCTCAAAACGGCTGAGGCAGTCGCCATCACCTTCCCCGGGTGCTCCACGGCGGAACTCCCGCCCCCTGTACATCCAAAGACATCCACGCAGTCGATCTAATCGAGAATCAACTCTGGTAGAGCCAGCAAAGCAGCATCAACGCCTTCCTCCAGCATGCCCGGAGCATCCGAGAAAGACACACGACACAGCGCGCCAGATTTTGGCGTGTCGCCCCCCTCCCCATCAACCAAGTTGATCACGAGGCGTAGCTCAGCTCCCACCGGCACACCACGCTGACTGGCTCCTTCGTCCGTGCCACGCCTAGTCGGCGCGCGCACCTCCTCCCGCTCCATGAGCTGAGTGAGGGGCGCAGTCGCGCCCTCCTCGCCCACTTCAAGCCATTTCTCTACTTCACTTGGTTCCTCCTCCACGTGCACGAGAATCTTCTCCAATCCTAAAAAAAGATCGCTCTCTATGTGCTAAGGATCCCAAAGCAAGAGAGAAAAATCTACCTCGGGATCTTCGGTTGAGAAGGGGAATGGAATTTCCATTATGCACTAGTGTAGAGAGAGAGAAAAAAAATAATAAGTGAGAAAAAAGTAGGTGTGAAAAATATGTAGAGTTATGCCCTTATTTATAGGCACAAAGGGGTGGAAAACTTGGACTCCAAAAGTAGGAATCCTAATCCTAGTCCAACAAGGGAAAAGGAGGCAAGGAAAAGAGGAAAATTTCCTCTTTGGGCTGCAACTACCACACAGGCAGACAATTCTGTGCGCGCACTGCGCAAAAATTCTGCACGCGAAAAAAAAAAAATTCACGACAGCGAATCTCTTGGAAATAAATTTTCCTCAAACACCCGGCTAAAACAACTAAAGTTCATCGCCCGGGGCCTTCCTAGCAACGAACTTGGGGGGTTAATGTTGTCGGTCGTTTTCGGAAAACCCGAAACATCGAGAAGACACGCCGCTCAAGGTGCTGATGGTCAGGCCAGAGGTCTTGAAGAGTGGCGACCTTCTTCCAGAAATCGACAAACAAGTCCTCGTGTCGAAACTTACAACTCCTTGAGTCGAGTCTTTCTCCTCGAGTCGAGTTTGCTCCTCGAATTAAATTTTGCGTCCACGAGTCGACTGACGAGTACTCGTGTTGACCCTAATTCCTCGAGTAGAGTCTCTCCCATTTCGTGCGACTTGTGCGAAATCCCAAACTCTGAAAGCCCAACAGGCCGGGTCGCTGAAGACCGTTGAGGCCCACAACGGCTAAGGCCCATACAAACGGCTCAAAAAGTACAAGACCATGCTCCCACATGGAGCATGGAGTGGTCGTCACGCGCTCCCCGAAAGGAGCACGCGCTGGGTGCGCCCTTCAAAAGGAGCGCACGAGCGCGCTCCTTGAAAGAGAGCGCGCACGCGGCACACACAGTGCATGGCGCGCTGCGCCGGGCAGGCCGCGCGCCGCGCCCAGGTGCACCCGCGCTGTGCTCCTTGAAGCCACGTGGGCGCTCCTTTTCAAGGAGTGTGTGCCCGGGACTTGCTCCTCGCTCCATGAGGTGCGACTCTAGGGCGTCCTGGGCCTCCTCATTCATTATAAATACACATTCTCTTTGAGAGGGAGAGACATATTCATTCTTCTCCAAGATTACTCAGTCTCGGAATTTTGAAACGCTGCTAGAGACTTTCTGAGCACAATTTCTTCTTATTGAGCGCTTGATCTAAAACGCAAACCGCTCCTAGGATTTTCCATTGAAAATCCCCTACGCGTCTAACACCCAAGCCGCATCCATGATTTTCCACTTAAAAGCCCCTATGCGTCCAATGCACCAACAACGTCCACGATTTTCTACTGAAAATCCCCTACGTGTCCAACGCGCCTGGAATTCACCACTAAGAATCTCCTACGTCTCCAAAGAGAGAAAAAACACATTCTCTCTTGGATCACTCGATCCTAGAGTTCTGAGACGTCGCCGAGGACTCCTCTGCACTCCGTCTCCTCTGTCGAGCACACCCTTCAGGCTCCGTGCCTCATACAGTGTTACATACGTCTTGAACTACGTTCTGACTTGATCTCACAATGCGAGTATGTAGGCAACTCACAAGAAGCACAGTAACACCTCCCATTCACCCACTTCTATACTCAGAGAATACCTCCGACTGGAGGAAACCTCAACTCGAGACTTTCGAGTGCGGCCACTTGGTCCGGCCTTGGGTTGAACCGCCTGAAGCTTTAAATCGTTGTTCATTTTCGTGCAACAACACATGCATACATAAAGGATAGGCGATCTAAAAGATTTAGCAAAATGCAGAAATAATTCGAAAGCATGGATAAACAAAAATTTAAATAGAAATAAAATAGGGCTACCGAAGCCCCCAAAATAACACAAAACAAAAATTGTTTCACCCAAAACATACGGGCCCCAAATAATCAAATTTCATAACCAAAAATAATAATGATGATAAAATTATGAATGACGAAGTAGACGGATTCTAGGTTTGAATTGGAGGCTCGACGACGTTTTCTCGCTCAGGAGTCGTAGTGAATGCCGCCGCGTTTTCATTCCCCTTTGGAATTGAGTTGAGGAAAATGACAGCTGCTCGACTTCGGTCACGGAGAGGTTGGCGGGAGATCGGTCCAAGTAAGGAGTGAAGGGAACTTCCTCACCTTCGGGGATGGTGATGGCCGTGTAGTCGGCCTTGTACTGAGCAATGTCATCCTCAGTATCCTTCATTTCTCAGTCCAAGATCTCGCCTTAGAGAGCCTCCGAGTCAGTTCCATGTTTCCCCTGCACTTCTTAAGTTTTTTTAGGGATAAAGATAGCCCCATCCGTTTTCTCCTTTTAAGCTCGCTACTTTAGAATATGCTCCTGATATCGCAGCAAAGTCGCCTTCTTTGCTGCTGCACATCTCGAACCCGATCCGCATTCGCCGTCCTCTTTGTTCTGGAGAGCTCCTCGTGAGCATCTTTAAGCTTTTTGTCCCGAGCAGCCAGATCGACCTCAAGCCTCTCTTTCTCCCTCTTCAAGCCGTTCACGAAGGCACAACACTTCTTGATCTTTGCCTTCTTGTCGTCGAGGTCCACATACAGGAAGTGAGCCTTGCTGTAAAGCTCTTTGTTTCTCTTCTCTAGAAGGGCATCCTTGGTGAAGAGATCATCCTGAACAAAGGCGAACTTCTCGTTCATCGCCTTGATCTCGGCTTGGAAGGACTCCGTCCCTTTTTGAACCTCGGCCAGCTGATCCCGCTCGACCTTAGCATCGAGGATGTGTTTCTCATAACGAAACACACATCGGTTCAGTTTGGTCAACATGTGAAATAAAAAAATATTTGGTCAGCTCGTCTACTAAAATAAATCGCCAAGTATAAGAGTTCGACAACATAAAAAATTTTAACTAAGTATTCAGCTCGACTTCTTGAGAAATTTCCTAACCAAAATTTTTCAAAGTTTAATAGCTCGACTACTAAAAGAAATACTACAATAAGACGCTTACCTCGGTGATGGCCGAAACAATCATTATGTACCAGTCCGACTCGGCGATCTCGTGTACTTTCGAGAGCTCCATGTCGTAGCAGGTCAGCTAACGGAGGAACCCCACCGAAGAATATATGTCGTCGCACAACATATGGTCCTACGCATAGTGGAAGTTGACGGCATGTTTCTTCTTCCGAGATGAAGTCGGGACGGAGTTGGCTCGGCCGCCACTCCGTGACTTCGACGACGCTCTACTCCCATCGGCAATCCTTTTTCCCTTCTCGGCTCGAACCGCTACAGCCGTGGGGACTTTGGCGGCAGGCTCTTTTTCGGCCTCCTCGCCAATCTTTGAGACTTGGTCCTTCTTCTTCTTCTTCTTCTTCTTCTTCTTCTTCTTCTTCTTCTTCTTCTTCTTCTTCTTCTCTCCTTCATCGACCACTTCACCCTCCAGAACCTGATCCATCGGTGCCTTTCTCTTCTTCGATGCCTCCGCGACCGCCGTGCCCTCAGTGGGGCGCTGTCCCTTGGTCGCAGGGTCAGCAGACTCGAGGGGTTCACCCTCGACACGACATTCTCTTCGATCTCCACTACTTTAGGAACTTCGCTCGAATCCACCGGGACGATCGGGACCGAAGACACCAACCTGACTCCCGTCACTTCAACGTCGAAGTCCCAAGTAGGCACTGTCGGCGCCAGAGTCGAGGTTGAGGCCGTAGTCCCCAATAGGCGCCGTCGGCGCCAGAGTCGAGGTAAAGGCCGCACCTCCCTTCTTTCTTTTCCTTCCTTTCGCAAGCATTCACCGGAGTGTTCATATTGTCCTCTACGTTTAAAAAGTCTCAGTAAAAAATATGAAAAAAAGAAAAGAAAAAGAAGAACTTGATTTCTGTCGAACTAACTTTCTTCAAGATCTTCTAAGACAGTTGGAGGATGTGGCCAAAGTTTGCCGAGGTAAATCTATACGAGGTGAAGCTCGGCCACTCACCGCAACCCCCTTGCAACTTTAAAAGTTTCTCGGCGAACTCGTATCCGTGAGAGGGTGTCTTGATCTTTCCTGAAAAACAAAACAAAAAAAAACGAAATTTTTAACATATTTTTCAACTATTTAAAAGACAATATAAATTAATAATAAGTCTTTGCATACTCGACGAGCTCGCCCACTTCAACTAGAAAGAACGAGCTCGGTTCCCGAGAGAGTGCTCCTTGACGGCGAAGTAAAAATATCACCTTCCCCCAGTATTTTTCTTTCAAAGGAATACCCGAGATCACTCCATTTCTCGCGTCCTTCGAAAGATAGAAACACTTCAGATCGTGTTTTGAATTTGCCTTAACGACACAAAGACGGACTAAATCCATCAGTATGAGTTCGATTTTTTTTCTTGGGCCACAAATATCATACTCAGTACTATCCTAACAAAGTTCGGGCACATCTGAGGTAGGGTTAACTCTAGGACCTCGACGAATTCGAACAACAGAGGATGAATCTGAAACCTTAACCCGCACGACTCTAACCAAACCTCGTAAATGCAGCGATAGCCATCAATGATTGTATCGGCTCTAGCTCCGGGAGGGGGAAGAAGGGTTTAAATCTCAAGAAGTAACAGCCAAAGGCATAAGAATACCCTCGTTCCCTAAAAGATTAGACCTTGACGGGCGAACTCCTGAGTTCGACATCTAGACTTAAGGGTATAAGGGACGAAGTAACTAAAAATATGAACTTGGATGAGTTCACTGGTCAAACTGAAGACAATATCTAGCCGAAGTCTATCGAACTAAGAACTCAGAGAGAAAATGAGAGTTCGAAATAAGTAAGAGAGAATGAGGGAGAGAGAGGAATTACCTTTTTTACTTCAGATCCTGAGAATATAAATGAGAGAAAGAGTCTTTTCATTGCACATATTTAAATGCAATTATATTTAACCATATTCCGAAAAAGTCTCTCATGATTACCTAGTAAAATCAAATCAAATATATTTGATATCCACGAGAATATCAACAGGTACCTGCAACCCTTCGACTCCGAATTTTCAAATATGACCAGAGCACGCCACGCATCAATCATTGATGAAGAACGCGCCACCACACGAATCCACGTGTCGAAAAGATTTACCAAATTCCCTCCATATTTTCGAGACAGTTCGGATTCTTCGCACGAAATATTTGAAATATTTTGGAAATATTTTTGGGGCTGATTGTGGGGGTATAAAAAAATAATTTTTATTATTTATTGGGCTTCATTTCGACCAAAGGCCTAATAAATGATCCAGTCCGGTCAAGTCCAGTCCGCAAAGAAGTGATCCAGCTCCCCCATGTTGATCCAGTCAAGCAGCGAAGTCGTAGTCAAGCCGCAATGTCGCCGAGAAGACCGGATCTAAGACTTGATTACCTGCGACGTGGCGAAGACGAGATGATCAACATGTGTCCTAGAGACCACTATTTCTCATTACTTATACTTAATTCATTTTTATTTTTGCGTAGTCCATGATCTGAACGAGTCACACATACACCCTAGTACACGTTCCTCGTCGTTGAGGACATCCTCCAAGATCGTTTCTTCGTCTATAAATAATAATCGTTGTGTTCATTCTTCACACACAAGCTTTCGTTCTATAATTCGTATTTATTACAATTCTCTCAGTCATTTGTTGAGCTCATCCATTAGAGTTCGATATTTCGCCGCTCCTGTAAACAACTGATTTCAATAAAAAATTACTTCTTTGATATATTTCGTGTTAATATTTCTTTAAATTAAATATTGTTTTTTTCTTATACGAAGACATTCTGAGACCTACTAAATAAATAAAATAAATACATCTTAAATAGTATTTGTGATTGTTGAGATCTCGACATCAACAATTATTATTATTATTATTATTATTATTATTATTATTATTATTATTATTATTATTATTATTATTATTATTATATAGAAGAGCTTAGCCCTAAGAGTTTGATTTCTGTTCATGCTACAATAGATTTTTTAAATCACAAAGAAAAAAGTATCTCTAAAAAAATTTAAATTCATTTTTTCAAACCTACATATTTTTTGACATGTCTCTATATATTTCTTCCTTCATATTAAAATATATTAATTATTTCACAGCAACACGCATGACATACTGCTTATTTATGGTATACAATAGGGATATTTACCTCTAACTTTTTTTTTTTATATAAGATCATCACCTCCAACTTCACACTTGTTTAATAATTTGTTATTTAGCAAACTACCTCCAAATTTGAGACTCATTACTCCATAAAATTTCATTTTAAGTGTATACTTTTCATCTAATAAATATTACCTTCCCTTACACTTTCCGACGACAAGCCCACGTTCTTTTGACGATGATGGGAGCTGGTAGGAATACGACGGTCATATATTTTGCTCGACGATGACCGGAGCTTAACAAAGGAGAAACCCAAACGCCAAACCAATGAGGTCACTGTTTTTGGAACATTAGAGAGTTGTTGCGAATAATGAAGAGTATTTATTATCTAATGAGTTACTGACTTTAGGCAAAGATTTGAGTGGGTTCCACTCAACGGAATTTGATAATTCCTTCGTATTATTCTTCTTTGCGGAATGGGGTATAATATCGATTATAAGTTTGCCAAAATCTGAGCTATAATGAATGAGAAATTGATGCTCAAAGTATGCTTAAAGAACACATTTGTTATATGTAAATGAAGTGAAGTTCAAGAGTCCCACATGGGTAGGGTAAGTGTGGTGTGTAGTATATATATACTATCATCTTTCTTTAGTGGATAAACAAGTACAAGAGAGGAGAGTATGGGTGGGTTAACTCTTAACCCCTCACGCTTCGCCGCCGAGCCGAGCTGGGCCGGGCTCGTGCTCGGGCTCGGGCTCGGGTTCGGGTTTCAGGTTTCGAGAATGTCTCGGTCTCGGGCCTTGGGCCAATTCTATCTTTTTATTGAAATTTTCACTTTATAAATTTGTTAATTCCACAAATAACTTGTGTTGCTATGATGGGAATTAACTTTGTACCGTACATGAATGCATGCATTGATGTTAAGCGGTTTTGAGTTTAGCAAACGTTTGTAACCATGTCATTAGTGGGTATTAATGTTTGTAACCGTATCATTAGTGAGTGTTAATGGTGTTTAATTGCCATAATGGCCGGATGGTTTGTGTGAGGCTAGATATTGTAATCTCTGAGACCTTGGCCTATAAATAGAGGCCTCTACCTCTCATTCGAAACACACCAATACACACAAATTCTCTCTTTTCCTTCTCTCCTCTGAAATTGCTTTATTTTATTTTGGTAGTCGGTGATTAGTTCTGTTGCAGTGTTTAGTTCGCCGGAGAAGTTCGTTTGGTGTAGCGTTCTTCTTGTCCTCCGCCGTTGTATCATGCGAGGTAAATTGCTAGTCGATTCCGACACCCGTGGGAGGGCAATATTACTTTAAGGAGACCGTCGAACGGTCATCGGCCTTTGGTTTTCCGTCTTGTTTTTCCTTTACTTCTTCTCGTTCATAATATTGTTGTGTTGTATTTTATTTATTCTAATATCAAAGTTATCGTTTATTTTCCGAAAATAAATATTATTTACATAATATTTCTAAAATTTGTGTTTAATTAAACAACTCATCAAAAGCAATTGGATTTGTCTCTCAGTTAGATTTTAGAGTAAGATAGTTCTTAATGATGTGTTAGATTAGAAACAGAAAATAATGTATATTACTTCATAAAACTTTGGTTTTAAATTATTTTAAAATGTTGAAGATGAACGTAAAGTGGGACCCGGACGGTTCGAGAGGGACCACCATGGCTCCTCTCTTCTCGAGAATTCATACATCCCTTATCAGTATATGGACAGCTATCTCTCGAGCCGAACTAACAGGGCTTATAAACCACATATATAAAGGCGCAGTTGCACATGTAAGGAAATTTCTCGTTGATTTACGTATTAAAACTCTACCTTTGGTGTAATTGGCAGTAGATTAGTAGAGTTAGCAGTAGATATTTAAAAAAATACACTATATCGTTATAACTTTAAAAACTTGTTTTACATATTGAATTGATATAAAATTATATTTTTTTCATTGATGATTAGTATGCTTACTTTTATTTTGAAGGACAATGACGAGACCACAATAACTATTTATTACAAAGAGAAGATGCCGAAGAATATATGTTCAAATTGCGATCAGTATGGACATAACATATTTGCATGGAGAAATTGTCTAATTTGTCGCCAATTTCATAACGTTTTCTCATTTTCCACCAAAATATTAATTTTTCCCAAAATACCACCATCTATGTCCACAATGTTGACATCTACGTTTGCCCTTCACTATTAGATGTCAACATTGTTGACGTAGAGGTGACATTTTGGGAAAAATTAGTATTTTGGTGGAATTTGGTGACAAATTAGTCAATTTCTCATTTGCATGACTGTTAAATATGGACCATAAGCTCGCTCGACGCAAACAAAAAAATGTAGGAAGAAAGAAAAAAAAAATGATTTTACTACTTTCAAATGACTTACCGCATGTCCATTATTTATTTACCAAATAATAGTTTCATTTTTTGTAATCAATAGCATTATATTGCGTTTTGTTTTGTTATACCAAGAAGTAAAGTAGTTCGAGTGCTTGACTGATATAGCTCTACAAAGTAGTAGTGCTACTACTCTAATGATCTATAGAGCTATATATACTCATTTATAATGGTCATATCTACTCTTTAGTATAAGCATAATGCTGACTGAGATATAACTTAATTTGAAATGTAATTTTTTTAATATATTTTAACTTAATAATTGAGTAAAAGATAACAAAATATATGTTACGCAACTATACTGATTAGTGGAGAAACTTTAATGGGCGGTAGAGTAATTTATATTCAACTCTAATTACCAATAGATCAAATCAACTCTCCATTAGAGTCATTTAATATTTACTAAAATAAATAACCCGTGAAATGTAAATTTGTTGTTTTTCCTTGATTAAAACAAATTAATTGGTAGTTATAAAATAATTACGTAACAAAAATTACTGTATAACTTTACCAAATAGTAGAGTTTCTCTAATGCGACGCAGAGCTTTGTTGCTCTACCGATTAATAGATTATAAATACTATTTGATAGTACAATTTAATATTACTTGCAACTCAAAAATCTAACATGTAATAATACCGCACAAATTTTGAAATTTTAATTGTTAATTTTTAACTTGAACTATTTACATCATATCATTATAGAATATGAAAATAAATATACATATAATAAATCAAAATTCAAGTTTCTGCTTTATAAACTAAGACAAATGATAAGACAACGTGTGTAATGTTTATCTTACATAATCAAGCTATTCTTTTGACTTTATTATTATAGTATAAACTCATTTTTCTAAATACGAGCGTGTTAATGATATATTTTCAATTAAATTATCTTACTTAAGTACACATAATCTTCATTTTCTTGTGTAAAGATAGAAAAATCAAGATGTATCGAACTAAATAAATCGTTTGTTAGACTATATTATTATAGATGAATTCACTAATTTTAAATATGGGTGTGTATAATGATATGTATCTAATCAAATTGTTCATATCAAGATATATGCTGCAGCTCTAGTGACAATTGATCAATTATATTGCTCAGTAGAATCACGAGTACTATTAATCTACCGACTAGTAGATCATATCTACAGCTCAGTAGAGCCACAAGTAAATTTGATTTGCCGGTTTGAAGATCAACTCTATTATTCGGTAGAACCTTGAGTAATTTTGTTTTATTTCTAAATATACCAGCCATATTTCTCAATAAAGCCATGAGTTAGTTTGTTCTACCAACCTGTAGATCATTTCTACCCCTCAGTAGAACTATAAATTATTTTGCTCTCCAACTATTATATCAACTCTTCATAAAACACAAATTTACTGAAATCCTTAAGTATTTAAATAATAGTTCTCCAAAGTGGTTGCTTATAATATGTATCCATAATAAGAAATCGCAACAAACTAAACTAGTACATAAATAGAAGTTAAGGGTTCAAATAGCCTTCAAAAATATCAGCACTCATCTTCTTCTTAAAGAATTAATTTGAACATCGTTTAGATCTTCAAAGTCTACTCCAGCCGAATCAAACTCGATATATTTGATTCCACATTGTCCATAAGCTGAATCAAACTCAATATATTTGATTGCACATTGTCCACAATCCGATCCCTTATTCACAAAGAACGAAAGTTAAAATAAAAAAAAATTAGTAAATACAATATTTCGACAAGATCATCAAACTGACAACTTTTCTTATGAATAATTGGGATCATCGTGCAAAGTGGTTTCATATAAGCTCAAAAATGAATGAGTCTGAGCTCGAGGATTTCAGCTCATTGGGAATCCTTGAGACCGGGCACAACACATTTTCTTCTAGTTCATCCAGTACTTTTTACTGAATAAACAGGGGGGACTGACTATTGATATTGGACTTCGTCCTCCATTAATGCATAACGATTAGAGCCAAATTAGATTAATTTGGTCCAGGCCTAGAAAGTAATCTAAAAGCCCAGATAGAAGCCCACAAATGTTATCAAGTTAGACCTTGATTTAGGACCAGCTCGGTATCACAAAGTTTTACCTGGCCGAGCTCACCCTCGTGGTAGCTCCCGTCGATGTTCGGCGAGCTCACCCTCACGCAGGCCAGCTTGCTCAACGACATGTTCCTTCAACGGTCTCCCTGAAGACTTGCACAACGTACAACAATCTACGTACGAGCTACTACACCGTCCCCTCATAACCAGGTCAAAGGAGCAACATGGCCATCAAATGAGCAATCAAGACCGCTTCTGACACTTGACGTTGCCCTGAAAAACCGAAGCTAACCCATACCCACCGATAGCTATAAATATAGGATTTAGGATCATATATATGCATGTTACATTATGCTTACTAATGCTTACACTGCTAGTTTATTGCATTTTTATAGTTACATTAAACAAGGGGGACTGACTATTGATATTGGACTTCGTCCTCCATTAATGCATAACGATTGGAGCCAAATTAGATTAATTTGGTCCAGGCCTAGAAAGTAATCGAAAAGCCTAGATAGATGGAGATAGAATAATTTAGACAAAACAAAAATTTAAGGATTTAAATGCTCCGAACTCTGTGGAGCTTGAGTGGTTCTTGATTTTGGTTTGGCAGTGTTAAAATCTTCGGAATGAGGTTGTGTTTCAAAGGCGGAAAGCTGATTCGGTGAAGAAGGTGGAATGAGTGTTGAGTTTCATTAAAGATTTCGGCGAGGCGATTTCAAATGTAGAACCAGCGGGTTCGTGTCCTACAACTCGACAACGTTGGCCAGTTCCTCCAACGGCGTGGGTGGCTATTGTTATCAGCTATTTCAAGAAGCAAAAATACGTGCACGCCTCGGAGCCTTATCAGAATTGGTCGCATTCATGGGTCAAAATGTTAAAAAAAAACACTTGGCAATGACTCGACAATCGTCCATTGGCCTCCCGGGCACCTAGGGCACGCCCACTGACCTATTGGCTGACTAGGTCACAGACGTTAGCCAGTCAGCTAGCCGGCCTCTCGTCCACAGCCTCTCGGCCACTCGGCTCTCAGCTAGAGACTAGTTGGCCACTTGGCTCCCGGCCATTCGGCCATGGACCGACCGAGTCTCGACCATAGACTAGAGGATGTACCCAGAAGGCTCATTCAGCCTGGAGGAGTACATCGTCGATACTTGTGACATTCACAGAAGAGCGCGCTCGAGAAACGTCAATCTACACCAGACAATGAGTAGAGACTTGATGGAGCACTTGAACGCTCAAAGATATCCCCGAGGAGGAGACCTAAGAAAAATGCTGAGCTCTCGAAGGGAGGCGCTAATAGCTACGACCCTTAGGAATCCCTCGACAAACATAATGAACTAAGCGTCCAATGAGCGATGACAAGTCACGCCCTTGGCACAGACGATCACTCCGACCAACGGTCTGGACATGGTCACTATGATCCAAAATTTACAGAACCAAATCATAGAGATACGCGAATCTGGTACTGGGGCTCAAAGAGCGTACGACATCATTAAGAAGACATCCTCACTGTTCTTTGCGCATATCTTCGCGCAACCATGTGTGGGAAACTTCAAGTTGCCATTCCAGATCCAACACTACGAGACCTTGCTTACAATGCATGGCCAGCCCGACACCACGCTCTGCCAAGCTTTTTGCTTAACACTCTCTGGATTCAGATTCGAGTGGTTTAGGAGCTTGAGGCTTGGAAGTATCCATTCATTCAAGGTTCTCAAAGAGGCGTTCCTGACTCGATTTATAACCTTCATGATGAAAAATAAATCAAAGATGTATCTCTAGCCAGCCTGTCAAGGAAGTGGATAGTCTTTGAGGCAATACCTCGCCCGCTTCACCGAAAAGTTGAATAAAGCCGTCTGATTCAACGACAACGACGCCATTACAGTTATTATCGAGGGATCGGGACTAGCGACTTTCTCAAGTTCATAGTGGGGCGCGTCCCCGAGAGTATGACCAAACTAATGGTGCAAGCCAAGTCTTATATTGGAGTTGAGCATTGCCTCGAAGGTAAAAGGACTACACTCAAAGTTCCCAATACCAAGATGATCACGAGGACGAATACACCAACTCTCGAAAGAGGAAAGGAAAGGGGGGCCTGGCCGATGGCCAATCACTGATGAACCAGAAGCCGCAATTTTCAGACGAATTTAGGAAGTACTCTACTTCACGCCGATGGCTCGCGGCCTGAAACAATCCTCGAATTAAGGCGCGACAAGTTTTCCGACCCTGCACCTATGAAGGCTGACTCTAGGCGTGACCAAGCACAATACTGTGCATTCCACAAGAATTGTGGACACACGACCTTCAAGTGCAGACATCTAAAAAATGGAATCGAGAATCTCGTTCAGGAAGGAACACTGAAATAGTTCTTCCTACAAATGGTCAACAGTAATGAGGCTTCGACAAGCTAGGATGCAGACATCGACTGCGCGATAGTCACCATGGATCGACAAGTAAATTCAGGCCCATGAATGTCGTCAGGAAGGCTTCAAAATATCTCTCTCTTTTATTTATGCTTTTAAAATTCCATGTCGCGAAAATTATCGATGCTTTTCCCGACATAAAGACTTTGTCTTAAACATTCAAACATGAAATCAAAAAGTCAATCAAGTTTATTGTCTCTTTAAAATAGTCTTATAGCAGCCCACGTGGTGCACCTAAAGTCACCTAGGCGCACTCTAAGACACCCATGTGGAACACATTAGCGGTCCACGCGACGCACCTAAGCTGCAAGCAAGGTGCACCTTAAGTCGCTCACGACGCTCGCACTCTAAGCCGTCCAAGCGAAGCAATCAAAGACGTCCATGCAACGCATCTAAGCCCCACACAAGGTGCACTCTAAGCCGTCCACACAACCCATCTAAGCCGCCCTCGAGCCACACTCTGAACCGTTCAAGCGACACAATCAAAGCCGTCCATGCGACGCACCTCGAGCCACTCTAGTTGATCCCCTTTGCTGTAAAAAAAAAAAAAAAAAAAAAAAAAAAAAAAAAAAAAAAAAAAAAAAAAACCACTTTCTAGTACCGTGTATATTGTATATTTCGATCATGGATGAATATTTATAAATGAGCAAATATATCCTTATTTTAATCCACTGTAGAGAAATAGCAATATACTGTCTCAACTCAACAGAACGAAACGAAAGGCAGCTTTCGAGGGTTTTCTCAATCATAGTCCAATTTAAAGTCTCTAAACACAAAATCGGAAATCTAAGCACCAATTAAATTATATATTTCTCTGATGGCCGGTGCCGGAATCCATCCCTACCACCAGCAATGGACTCCGGCACCTCCGCCGCAACCTTCTCCGGCTGCAGGCGTTGCTCCTCCGACTCCCATCCTTCTCGACAACCCTAACCGCTCCGCCACTGACGAGGTCGAATTCGAGATCCAGGATTCGCATTTCTTCAAAATGTGTGTTTCAAAATTGGTCGGCTGATCTAAAGGTTTTCTTCGGTTCGTTGTGATGATTTAGGTACGGACGATATTCATAACTGGATTGCCTGATGACGTGAAGGAGCGAGAGCTTCAGAATCTGCTTCGATGGCTTCCAGGTTATGAGGCTTCTCAAGTTAACTTAAAAGGTGAAAAACCTATGGGTTTCGCACTTTTCGCTTCTTCTCATCAGGCTCTCCATGCCAAAGATACTCTTCAGGTTTGCTTCTGCTTTTGATTTTCATTTTTCACTTTTTTTCCACGCCGTGTTCTTTTTTTGGACTAATTGCTGGATATTTTTTTATTTTTTATTTCTTGAAACTGAAGTTTTACACATTTTGTTCAGAACATGGTGTTCGATACAGACTCGCAGTCAGTTTTGCATACGGAGATGGCTAAGAAAAATCTTTTTATTAAAAGAGGTTAGTAAGAATGCTGTAAATTATTCGTTGTACTGTTCTGGTCTAAAATCTTAGGTGTTATGGAATTGGCATTTTAGATTTTGAAATCAGTTTGCAATGCTCATTTAGAAATCCTTATGTAATATGATGAATTTGGCATATGTTTATTTGATGCGTGTGCATTATTTTCTGTCGTGAATTGTTAGAGCTTTTAGGAGGGCTAAATTTATCATGATCAATGTCTCGTAAATACCTAAAAGAGATTCTTCAATTTAATTTCCCGCTAATGCTTCGCTCATCTCGTTGTCTATCCAGACACAAATTGTTTTACCCCCTAAAGACCATGGCATGTCCCCTCACTTTTACTTCACTCCGCACATTATTTTAAAAATGGGAATTTTGGAGAGGGGCAGTGAGTACTTGTTTTTTTTTTTTTTTTTTTTTTTTTTTTTTTTTTTACTTTTCTTTTCTTTTTCTTAATTAAGATTATGAGCTGACTCACTGATCCGTAGGTATAGTTGCCGATTCAAATGCTTATGATCAGAGCAAGAGATTGCGAACCGGTGACTACTCGCATCCTGGCTATACAAGTCCGTCTCCATTTCACCCCCCTCCACCACCTGTTTGGGCACATCATGGGTAAAAGTTCCAGTCTTTTACACTGTCACAAAGTATAAGGATAATAAACTAGGATTCTCTCTTTCTCTTTCTGATTTCCGACCAAGTGATAAGTTTGGTATCATTTAAAACATTTGCATTCCTTCTTTTGGATAAAAGCTTTACGTTCACTGCAATGCTTGTCTGGTACAGCTTTATGACTCCACCACCACCTCCTTACGATCCATACATGGGTTATCCAGTTCCCACAGTGCCAATTCCCGCTCCCTCTCCCGTTCAAGCACCAAGCAGCTACTTACCTATTCAGGTTATATTTCAAGGCTCTGTTCAATTTTCTTTTGTGTTGCAACTTTTGGTATTCAATCACGTTTCGTGCGGCAGTACTAGGTTGTGAATTTCTCAAAAGACAGCCAAACTGTTGGCATAGACGCTCCCATTTGTTTTTTTTTTTTGTATTTTGAAGAGCCATGGCTGGGGCTTTCTAAATTTTATTTATATAGGTCCATGGGTATATGTGTCTAGTATTGCTGATTTTCGAGACTATTCTTGCGAAGTCCATTTATATGGGTTCAAAATTTTTAATGTTGAAACGGGCTTAGTATACTCATGTCCTAGCTTTGTTATTCAGTCCAACCACCACTCATATTGTCATGTTACACGTATTTAATTAATTTTGAAACGTCTAAGTATTCTCTACTGCCCAGGTTTATGTAATCAGATATCTAATAAAAACAGTGTGGTATGAACCAAGAACTTTTTAACTTTAAGACTTTTATTTCTGGAAAGTTATGGAAAACTCTTATAAAGTTTTTTTTTTTTTTTTTTTTTTTTTTTTTTTTTTTTTTTTTGTGTGTGTGTGTGTGAAAAGTTATGGAAAACTCTTTTTTGCAACTTTATTTATTATTATTTTTTTTTTTTGTAAATAATCTGTTCGTTTAATGAGAATTGGTGTAGTGCTAAGGAATAGAGCCTGTAAGTTTGACATAGGCAAAGGTCACAGGTTCAAATCCGAAGAGCTGAACCAACGTGGCGCACACGATTCCAAATAAAAGTCTTGAAAATAATGTATCATTATTGTTTTGGATGTGAAAATTTATCGTCATTTTTTCCCCTCTCAGAACACTAAAGATAATCCACCTTGCAATACTCTATTTATTGGAAATCTGGGAGAGAACATTCACGAGGAAGAACTGAGAGGCTTGATCAGCGTGTACGAACACCCTTTTATATCCACTATTTCATTTGTTCATATCTTTCTGGAATCAATGCATGACGTTTAGCTTTGTTTCATAACATTTGGTCATTCAGACAACCGGGTTTTAAGCAAATGAAGATATTGAGACAAGAGAGGCACACTGTTTGTTTCATTGAGTTTGAGGTAATTATCAATTGACAGATTCTATGCTTGATTCTTAAAGTTGATGTATAAGATTGATAATTTTGTCTTTATCAAGTGCCTGAACCATGCATTTTTTCTTCATAACAGGATGTGAACAGCGCTACCAATGTACACCGTAATTTGCAGGGTGCAGTAATTCCTAGTTCGGGCGCTGTAGGGATGAGAATACAATATCCTTTACCCATTTTACCATGGTTAAGCCCGATAATTTTGTCTGCTAGAATCCGTAATATATCTCTGTATATTCTATAATCTGTGTTTATATGTGTGGTAGGTGGTCAAAGGTTTGGTTTGGCCTCACAAAATTCGCGATAATTACGTCACATCTTTTAAACCTAAACTATAGTGCTACTACCAAAACCAATCAACAATCTTCTATGTTAGATATGGACTCCTAAATTTCTTTATAGGGCCAAAATTGAACTTATTCTTTTGCATCAGCCCCGTATACTTCACTATCTTTGATTTTGTGACAATCACTTAATTTTATCTATTTCTTTTGACATTTGTGGTTCTCCTTAATTTTGTTCATACATATTCCAAAAACCCATTTGGGAAAAGGAAGGACGGTGGGTACCAAGGCTCAATCCCCGGTGGCAATGGAGCTTCACCGGCTATGCCATATCATCAGTAGCTTGAAGGGGATGTACTCTGATCATATACAACTGCATTATAGGATGCATCTTGGGGGCTGATTCATGCATCCATTCATATCAAGTCATCAAACACCATATAATATATCTGCTCATGCAAATGAAAGCGTTATGTAGTGGCATCTTCAACAACACACTATTTGACATTGTTAAACTAACTTCTTTGCTAGACATGCATTTTCTTTTCCATTACTGCAATAGTGTTCTGATAATTTATAGGAAGAATGGTGGTAGGGGTTTGGAGAGATCTGATGCCTTTGGGAGCTTGAGTTTCTCACATCTGACTTGGTGTGCATTATCAATAGGCTTTGTTTATCATTGTCTTGTGTTTCATCTCATACTGAGTTAATTTTGTTTATTACCAGCGCGGGTGTATTAGGACATGCAAAAACTTTTCCATAACTCCCATTCATCATGTTTGACCTTCACAGTAAAAAAAATGGCACTCCATACAATAGAGCCGACATGTTATAATTTGAGGGTTTTTCACATCATCGCTTAGGCGAAGCTGCAAAAGGACTAGTTATTGTTTCAGCATCATGTTGAAAATATTGGGATAGGGTTTACTTAAGAGACCGAAAAGTTATATATTATAGGGTGTGTGATCTATATACAGGGTTTCCGTACAGAAAGACATTTGAGGAGGCAGGCGTACAGCAGATCTTTCTTTCAGGTATTTAATTTACAGCTGTTAACAACTCGCATTTCGAAAGTAATTATGCTTGATTAATATATTCGTACTCCTAGAACAAATGATTTGGAGTTTATGGGAGCATAATTTTATTCATTTTTACTTTCCCAATTTTGTGGTTGTAATACGTTTGGGAGTCTGCTTGTGTTCTGTGTTACTGCTACCTCTGATAAGTGGGCAAATGAGGAAATGTGTCTTATTTCTCATTAGAACAATAGTACAGTTATTATAAATGGTTATAAATGTCACTGACAGTCTGACACCTTGCAAGCAATAGAAAATGAAATAAATTATGGTGGAAAGTAATATTGCACAAGAAAAAGAGAAATAGAAAGAATAAATTGTACACAATCGAAAAATACCTATTTGGTTTATCTATTTATTTATCTCTACGTGTTTAAAATATTTAAATTGCTGTTGCAGTGTTTAAAAAACATATACTGAAATGGGAAAGAAAAATCTTTCATATACAAAACCAAGGATTGAAATGTAAATCGGCCTAATGGTCCCGATAATCGGAAATTGCGGTGGTCGATGGAAATAATGTGAAAATTTGAAACAATTGTATCGGGTGGAAGATGAAAATTTTAATAAAATACAGTAATTGCGGCGAAAATAATTTTTTAAATATATATATACATATACATATACATATACATCAGTTTGTTATTTCTTTCAATTTTATTTTATTAGAATACAATTTTAGATAATTAAAAAAAAGGCAATTGAATACATCAATTAATTAGTGTATGTTGCATATAAATACATATTTGATTATTTGCATCATCCATCATTTTTTTTAGTAGAGCACCATCGGCCAGGATTACATGATATATTAGCAGTGCAAAGCGCATGTGGTACTATCGGCCAAGATTACATAGTAGGTGACACTACTGGCCAAAATTACATACTTATTAGAATAAATCCTAGAGGGTATGCATTTCTGCATCCCATGGGGGCTTAAACCCATGACCTCTCCGTCGATGAGTGTGTGTGATTACCGCTAGATCAAGCTAACTACCACTTGCATCATCCACCATTATTTGGACTTTTGGTTGATAATAGATGAGATTCACGTTTTTCCATTCATGTACACTTTCAAATAATATACATATTTATTTGAAAATTTGCACGTGCATCATCCACCATTATTTGGACTTTTGGTTTATAATAGATGAGACTCACGTTTTTTTTCCATTCATGTACACTTTCAAATAATATACATATTTATTTCAAAATTTTCTTTCAACCCTCTCTCTCATATATATTATGTCCATTGTCAAATTATAATACATTGATTAAAAAGTCAAGCCACATTCTTCTTCTTCTTCTTCTTCTTCTTCTTCTTCTTCTTCTTCTTCTTCTTCTTCACCATTCTCATGCATTTTGACACATATACAAACCTTTAAAATTCAAACATGGCTACGAGTTCAAATTAAAAAAAATGATTTTTTCACACAAAAAAGGGAAGAAAGTTTGGCTCGACCGTAGTGGCGTCGAACTCATCGAAACATTGTTGGATATGCACAAGATGCGTCGGCTTTTGAATGGTCAGAGCGATATTGCGCTATAAATGCGCGATTTAGGTCGGCGATCTGGAACGAAAATTCTAGGGTTTAGTTCAGTGATTTTATGAGAAAATCACGCGTTTTATGTTCTTTCATAGTCTTCATCGAACGATACACACAAACGCAATGAAATTGCGTATTCCACACATAAACGACGGAATTTTGGCAACATCGTGCGGCAAAACGGCCAACACGTACGAAACACGTCGATCTTCACCAAACAACGCAATTTCCCCGTAATTCCCCGAAATATAAAACCTTGTACTAACCAATAACCTTGTCATCCTGGCGAATTATATCTCATTAATAAGGCCATAAATAATATGAATATATATAGAGAAATTTCATTAAGTGGGTCCCAAAGTTAACAAAATATTAAGACTAGATCTACTACTTCAAAAATATTTATGAAATTGAACCTTATTTCGAAAAAAAAAACTACCCTTCTGACCTATTTATCCTCTCTCACTCTCTTATTTTTTCTATTCTCTTTCACTATAACTCTCAAATATTCTCTCTACCTCTCAAATCATCTGTACCAGATTTCGTGGAATCATTAATAAGTTTACTTGCTTAGTCGTTTTAAATAAGTTTTAATTGATGTTAAGATGTGAATTACATAGTGAATAATTTTGATTTTAACATTTTATACGACGAAATACGATATTATATGATAGGATATGATGAGATTGAATTTTTTTTGTACGATGAAATTAAAAAAGAATTATGAAATTATATGATAACATACGATGTATACGATAGGGTACGATAGTGTACGATGATATACCATACTGTATGATGTTGTATGATGCTATACAATACCGGATGCTTGTTGATGTCGATTTCAACAATCTCAAATTATATGGGTTTCAGAAGACGTCGTATAATAAGCAAAAATAATTCAAAGGAAATGGGCCGAAATGAATGTAAATGCTCAAAGCTTTTATTAATAATCGAATAAATTACAAACTGGAAAATGGCGAAGTGCCGAACTCAGCAAGAGCGAACTCAAAGAATATAGAGATAATAGATCGAAAATAAGGTTGTAAGTTTGCGTGTCCGAAATTTGACATGTTGCCTTCTATTTATAGTCGAGGCTGGTTTGTTGGAATGGACACGTGTTCGTCAGTTCGGCTCTGTCACGTCGCTAGTCGAAGTTATCTCAGATCCGGTCTTCGCGCCGGAGTCTTCTATCTGACCATGACCGATTCTTCTTGCAGGATCAACTCGGGCAACTCCCCTTGTGGCTAACTGGGCTCCTTATTGGGCTTGGGCCGATCTCCACGAGTCGAGCTGGGTCTGTTGTCGGGCTTTGGCCATGCTAAAGCCCAACTTTAATGATTTTATTATTATTTTTTTAGAAAATTTAATTTTGACCCCCACAATTAGCCCCCGAGTATTTTGAAAAATATTTCAAATATTTTTGAAAATACTTGAGCGAAATTTTCGAAATCCCGAAATAAAATGGGGGGAAAGATTCGAATTTTCGATTTTGGGCGCGCAGTGCATACTTCTGGAATATTTTGACACGTGGCGCGAGTTTAACCGCGCTTCGTCAGTCGAAATCAAAGATTCAGTTTGGAATTCCCTTCTTTTGGCGCGTGGTGCGCATACCCAAAGCTTCTGTGACATGTGGCACAATTTCGACTGCGCTCCGTCAGCGAAGTCGAAGAGTCGGATATTATTTTATATTATTCTTGATTGACAGAATATTTAGTTTGATTGGCAATCATTAGATATTCTCGGAATTCGGTTTTAAAATGAGAGATTATAAATAAGAGTTATTCGAAAGGACGTCTCATCTCATTTATATTCCAAGCGGCTTTGGCGATAAGGTAATTTCTTATTCTCTTCACTTTTCCGAAATACTTTTCTCTCTTCTCTCTCAAACAGCTTTTCATTTTTCATGATTTCGGCTTCAAATTTCTTCATTTCTCCTTGCGAACTCAAGCCAACTTTTATTTCCTGAACACTTCGTCCTTAGTTCTATCAACGAACTCAGACGAGGTTCCTGTCTTCAAACACTTCGCCTTCGTTTTCTTAATTTAACCTTCGTAATCTTCGATATCTGGGTCTGAGATACCACAGCCGGGACCCAATCCTTTGGGTAATGAGGATATCCTCATGCATTCGGCTGTTAAGAGCTCAGATCTTTCGGGTATCCGCCACAAATACCAGATAGCCCCCGAGATCGGGCTCCTTCTACCTCCACCCCTTGCTACAGCGGATACCTTGGTTGAGGGGTATTGTTGTATATACGAGGTCTGGTTGGAGTCGTGCGGACTTCGGTTCTCGATCCACCCCCTTCTTTTCGACTTCGTTGAGGCCCTGGGGCTAACTTTGCCCCAGATGTGCCCCAACTTTGTCATGGGTCTCTTGGTTGTGGCCCATGAACAAAAGGTTGAGCTTGCTTTGACGGACTTAGTCCGTCTTTGCGTGGTCAAGGCGAACTCGAAACACGACCCCAAGTGTTTCTATCTTTCGAAGGCTGCGGGCCGGGGAGTGATCTCTGGTCTTCCTTCGAAAGACAAGAACTGGGGACGACGTTATTTTTATTTCGCCGTCAATGAGCAATCCCTCGGGAGCCGAGCTCATAAATTTTCGGCGAAGTGGGCGAGCTCACCGAGTATGCGGACCTGTTATCAGATACTTTTAAACCTTTTTCTTCCTTCTTTTTTTTTTATAGGTGATTTAACCATGTATCGTTATTTCTGTTATTACAGGAAAAATCAAGGCTCCCTCAATCACTGAGTTCGTAGTTAAACTCGATCAACTTAGAGAAGGCGTTGTCGATTGGCCTAGCTTCACTCCGAAGCGATTTACCTCAGTCGGACTTTGGCCTCCCCCGTCTGAAGACGGTAAGTTCGGTACTTATGTGATTCTTGTTTGAGGAGTCTATTAATCATCACTCATTAAATATTTATTATATTATTATTAGAATTAATTCCTTTTTTACCCCCTGGACTCGTACCTCGATTTCATTTCACCCCCTGGACTCGAGATTGTTGCAGAACTAATCTCAAAACTTAGACACGTCTTACAACTTGCCACTTCCGTCAGCATTTGGACGTTAAGTTTAACTTTTTGATGACGTGGCAATATTTTAAAGCGTATAAGAGTATTTTCTATTATTCTAAATAATTTTAATATTTAAATATTATTATCAGATATATTAATTGTTATTAAATAATTAAATACATCCATTTATTCTCTCTCTCCTCTCTCTCTCTTTCTCTCTTTCCTTTTTTCTTCTTTTCTTCTCTGCCTTTTTTTCCAGGAATTTCCTGGTTTGCAGCTATCAAGGTTACAAGATTTTTCCTTTCCTGGTTCGCAACTATCATGGTTCTTCTTGTAACCTTGATAAGGTAAAAGTCTCTCTTTATTGGAGAGGCAAGTCAACGACGTTGTTGCCTCTATTTGAATCTCATTTCATTCATCGCATTCACATCACATCTTCAAAAGAACAAAAAAAAAAAGATAAAAAGAGATTCCATTGAAATTCAAGATATCCAAAGAAAAAAGAAAAAAAAAAGCCAATCCACTTAATTTCAGTTTCTCATCGAGTTTTCCTCTTTCTTCTTCTTCTCTCTTTCAAAAGCTGTAGAGCTCAAAATCCATGGATCCAAACTTCGTCGGCCATAACCAAATCCATAGCTCTAGACTCGCTAGCTACAACTCTACTCCGACTTCGTACCTCACCAGCCTCGTTGACCGGAACTACGAAGCCGAGACGATCCTAGACCACCTCATCTCCTTTTGCAATGACTCCGAGTCCGTTCGATCGAGAACCAGTCTCGGAATCAGAATCGAAATCGGCTCTGATCTCGTTCGGAAGAATAGTTCTCCGTCAGGATTCTTCGACGACAGTAATGGTGATTTCCAATCTCTCTCTCTCTATTTATCTCTCGTTTTTCTAATTGATGGACTGACAGGCTATGCGACGATGAGAGGAGATATGAGAGTTGATCGCAACGGTCAGATTGGAACGAAGAGCGGGTTCGACGCCTCCGAAAATGGCTTCAAAACTGGTCTTAGAAGAACCCATGCGAAGAAAAAAGGCAGAGAAGAAAAGAAGAAAAAAAGGCAGAGAAGAAAAGAAGAAAAAAGGAAAGAGAGAAAGAGAGAGAGAGAGGAGATAAAGAATAAATGGATGTATTTAATTATTTAATAACAATTAATATATCTGATAATAATATTTAAATATTAAAATTATTTAGAATAATAGAAAATATCATATACCCTTTAAAATATTGCCACGTCATCAAAAAGTTAAACTTAACGTCCAAATGTTGACGGAAGTGGCAAGTTGTAACACGTTTCTAAGTTCTGAGATTAGTTCTGCAACAATCCCGAGTCCACGGGGTGAAATGAAATCGAGGTACGAGTCTAGGGGGTAAAAAAAGAATTAATTCTTATTATTATTATTAATTTTTTACTTAGTCACCGAGGAAGCGATGAATGTCCCCCTGAGTGCTCGGGATGCAAGGCGTAGCAAGAAAACCGCAGTGGCATCCTCTTCGGCTGCCGTGTCTTCGGGTCCTTCTCAAGATCCCAAGGTCGAGATCACCGGGGAGCGCTCCCAAGCCGGTATCCCAATTGTGGATGTCGAAGCTGAGGTCGTCCCTGCGGGGGCCGGAGAGGCTCAGGGCGACCTGGCGCCCGGGTCTGTTTCCACTACGCCTGTTGGACAGGCGGGTGCCTCGGCCGAGGCCAGTGCGCGGCCCAAGAAGAGGAAGACTCCCGCTGGCCGGAGCGAGGGTCGAAGTGAAGAAGAAGATGCCCCTCCTGAGGGCGAGTTGAGGAGGAAGAAGAGGAACGACATGGGTAACCGGGGCAGGGACCCGGAACCCGTGGTCACCCCAGTCGAACAAGAGAATGCTCCCGAAGTCGGAGCGGAGCAGGGTGAGAACACCCCGGCTGGCAACAGCGGCGCGGCGAGGACTCGGGGCGGTCTCGCGAGGACGCGAGGAAGTGACCCCGGTGCTTCTTCTTCGAGACCGAAGAAGAAGCATCTCGTCAACTTCCACTACAACCAGTATCATCTCCTCTGCGATGACTTCTATTCGTCCGCGGGACTCGTCAGGTTGATGACCATAGAAGGTCACGGGCTGCCCAAGGTTCCCGAATTGACGGAGTCGGATTGGTACCGATGCATGGCATCGACCATCACTGGGGTAAGTCTATACTTCGTTTCTTTTATTATGATTTTTATGGTTCTCCGAACTAAAATACATTTTTTTTTCTTTTTTGCAGCTGTGTACCCAGTTCAACCGGGGGGTCTACCGGTACGAGAGGTGCCTTCGAAAAACGAGTGCTTCTCTTGCCGAGCTCGACTCGGTGAAGAAGAGGACAGAGTCCCTTCAAACCGAGCTGAAGGAGGTGGGCGGGAAGGTGACTTCCCTTGAGGAGGATGTCGCTGCCAAAGACGCGCTCTTGGCGAAGTACAAGGCCGCTTAGGCCGATCTGGTGGCGAAGGCCAAGAGCTTGGAGGCTGAGGTCACGAAGAAGGGGGCCATGGTTGAGAAGTGGGGCGTCCACTCGGCCGAGCTGAAGAAGAGGTTGGAAGTGTCCGAGGCCAAGGTGAGGAACCGGGATCGGGATTTGGCTGCCGCTCTGAGCAAACTGGCGAAGATTAAGAGATCGGCGAATGTCGAGAAGGCTCGGGCAGTCCTGTCGGCACGGAAGGCGACCTCGCTGCGATACCGGGAGCAGATACTGAAGTATCGTGCTCAGAAGGAGAAGATGGATGAGGCCATCATCGTCTTGAGGAAGCTTGAGCAGTGCCGGGGCAACAGAGAGTTGATATCGGAAGCTCTAAAGAGGGATATTTCCGACTGGTCGGGCGAGCTTAAAGATACCGAGGATGACATCGCTCAGTATGAGGCGGATTTCGCTGCCATAGCCATTCCCGAGGTCGAGGATATCCCCTTCACTCCCTATGCCGACCGTTCTCCTCCCGAGGTCCAGCCCGACTCCGCGCCTGATGCCTCCGCCGAGGTCCCTGAATCCGAGGCTCCTTCCTTCGACGAACACGGGTCGATGATGGGCGTGACGGACGAGACTCTGACTTCGATTCCTGAGGTCGAGGAGGAGGCTCAACGATTCACGCCTTCTCCTGAGCACCCCGAAGCTTGAGTTCGAAGCTGTTCTCATCGCCTTTCCTTCACTATTTGTTTTTGTTTCCCATCGTTTTTATTTTTATTATTTGATGTTTTGGGCCCGGTTGTTTTGGGCCCGGTTTTTTTGGGCGAAACTTTTATTTATTTTGAGACGATTATAGGGGCTTCGGTACCCTTATCTGTTTTGGATTTTTGTTTCTTTATTTTAATGCAATTTACATTTCTTAAATATTTGTCAAGTCTTTTAGTTCGCCAATTTTTTGAAGAATGTATGAATGTGTGTATCTTGCCCGAGTCATTCAGGTCCCCCTTTCGTCTGAGGGTTTCCATAGAATGTTACCCGGCCGAAGTCTTAATCATTTTTGCAAAATCTGTTAAGTCTTTTAGATCGCCGGGATCTAAAATGTTTCCCTTAAGATTTTAGGCCGAGGTCATATGGCGATATTCTCTAAGTGGCTAAGTCTTTTAGATTGTCGTAGTCTCTAAAATGTTTCCCTTAGAACGGAGTCGCGTTGCCATATGTTTTTATAGTTGCTAAGTCTTTTAGATAACCAAGATCTAAAATGTTTCCCTTAGGCTGGAGCAAACAACTGAATCTTATCCGGGCGTTGTATAGTCCTTTTAAATCGTCGAGATCTAAAAATCTTCGCTATGTTTTTCCTGGGCGAGGTCCTCTCTGGCGAGGTACGCCCTCTGGTTCAGATGTCACGTGAGATGACGAGGTGAGACTTCGGATCTCGATCTCGGTCGTGAGGTATTTACACCGTGGTCCTCGGACGAGGTGTGGGCTTCGGAGCCTTCCGTTATACTTTTGCAATTGTTGCCCAATGGGCGACTAGAGTTATTTTATATTTGGGACCGTGCCTTTGCGGAGAAGGGCTGCCTACGTACCCTTATGCAGGGATCCAGTCAGTCGTAGTTCGATTCTTGCTTTTAGCAGTAATATTTTTTTTAAGTTGATCACGTTCCATGATCGCAAAACGGGAACGCCACTGAGTGTTTCGAGTTCATAGATCCCGGGATGTGCTATTTTCGTGACCCTGTAAGGGCCTTCCCAATTTGCACCGAGTTTTCCCGCGTTTGCTTCGGCAGTGTTCTGGGATACTTTTCGGAGAACCAAGTCTCCTATGTCGAATCTTCTTGCGTTGACTCCCTTGATGTAGAATCTGGCAATGGATTGCCTATAGAGGGATAGCCGTGCCAAGGCCGCGTCCCGTCTTTCTTCCACGAAATCCAAGGAGTCGCATAATGACTCGTTGTTTTTTAACTCATCTCCAGGTGCGTGTGCCACCCTAAAGGTTTGCACCTAGTGCTCGATCGGGATGACTGACTCGACCCCGTGAACTAAGGAGAACGGGGTTTCTTTTGTCGGTCTTCGGGGACTGGTTCGGTATGCCCAGAGCACACCGGGAAATTCTTCTGCACATCGTCCTTTCCTGGCGTCGAGCCTTTTCCTTATTGAGTCTACTATAGTTTTGTTTGTTGCTTCTTCATGTCCATTTTCTTGAGGATACCGTGGTATCGACATCCTCAACTCTATGTTATTGCGGAAACAAAAAGTTTTGAATTTTTTTGATATGAACTGCGATCCGTTGTCCGTTACGATCTCGTGTGGGGTTCCGTGCTGACAGATTATATTTTTCTAGATGAACGCGGTTACGTTGACATCTTTTATCAAGACGAAGGCGCCTGCTTCGACCCATTTTGAGAAATAATCTGTTAAGATCAACAAAAACCTTAATCCACCGGGGGCGGACGACATTGGTCCCACGATGTCCATAGACCATTTCATGAATGGGTATGGAGACGAGATGGAGGAAAACTCTTCAGCGGGTCTTTTTATGTTGGGTGCATGGCGTTGGCATTGGTCGCAGCGGCGCGAATGTGCCTCGCAATCTGCCAGCATGGTCGGCTAAAAGTAGCCTTGCCTTTTTATTTTGACGGCGAGTGCTCTGCCTCCTGTGTGGCTTCCGCACTCTCCCTCGTGTACGTCTTCCAAGATTCATTTTGACTCGTCCTCGCCGACGCACTTAAGGTACGGTCCTGCGAAGATTCTTTTAAACAGACTTCCTTCTATTACACAGAATCTTGCGCTCCTTAGTATGAGCTTTCGTTTTGCCATCTTGTCGGACGGGACCGTACCAGTCGTGATGTAATGTATGATTTCATCCCTCCAATCCCCCCCTTCTATAGCTATTACTGCCGTGACAGTGATGGCTATGGAAGGTTGTTTGATTGTCTCGACTGGTATTACCCTTTTGAGATCCGGGTCCGAGGTAGATGCCAATGTGGCTAGTGCGTCTGCAGAAGTGTTTTCGCCCCTGGGAATTCGCGTTAGGGAAAATTGCTTGAATTGCGCCGCAAGGTCTTTCACGACCTTCGAATAGGCTTCCATCCGCTCATCCCTTGTTTCGTATTCGCCGGAATATTGGTTTGCTACAAGCTGAGAATCGCAATAAGCATGCACTTGCTTTGCTCCCACGGCTGCAACCAATCTTAGTCCGACTATTAGCGCCTCATATTCGGTTTCGTTGTTGGATGCAACAAAGTCGAGTCTGAACGACTGTTTGATGACCTTGCCGTGGGGCAATGTCATGTGTATTCCTATCCCTGCCCCTTGTTTTGATGATGCGCCATCCACTTTCAGTGTCCAAGTGCCATCATCCTCGGTCACAGCTGGGTCCTTTCTCGGGAGTTCGATGAGGAAATCCGCTAAAACTTGAGATTTAGCGCAAGTGCTAACTCGATACTCAATGTCGTACTCGCTTAGTTCTACTGCCCATTTGGTCAGTCTCCCTGACTGGTTGGGGCTGTGTATGAAACTTCTTAGCGGTTGATGTTGTCAATAGTGCCCACAAGAAGAGTTGTAATCTTTATATTCTACATTTGATGTAATAAAGTCTCATGAAGACTCTTGCTTGTAATTGCTTATTCATTAATAAAAAGATGAAACGTTCATTCAATCTTCCTTGTCTGAAGCTTTATGATAAAACATTAGTCTTTAGTCCATAAACAAACTAAACAACTTACGAAGAGACAAATGTAGATTTGCATGAACAAACTCTTCGTAGTTTGCTTAAACCGATATATTCGCAATCTAAGGGTCAAAGGACTATTGACCTCAGTATGATTGTTAGAAGAATCTATGATGTCTAGTTATGAGGCATTGAGAGTTGGAGACTCTATAGTTCTTCTAGGTATCTTCCGAAGGTACTGAATTGACCAGTGCACTTCTAGAGACAAGATAAGAACAAACCATTTAACCTCTTATGTCTCGAAGTCACTATGTATGAATTGCATCGTGCTTACCTTAATCCTGAAATGAGACATGTCATTTCACACCTTAGTATTCTCATTTGAGAAAGTCAGAGTTCGGACTCACTACGTGATTCCGAACAGGGCCTATTGGTGAAGTACTAAGTTGTGAGAATGTCATGATTAACTTTGTGAAGTTCTCATAGATATGGAATTCATGTACAAGATTGCTGAAATGCAATGTGTATCACCTCATGCTTTGTTCCTTGGAGTGTGAATAAATGAACTGGCTAGTGTCCAAATTGAGTCTTGACTCTTTTGGATGAAACAATGTGACTTGTTAGCTCCTCGTCAATACATTGTTTCTAACTTATTCACAAGCGACTAAGGAGTTGAGGAAATAACAGCTAGAAGGGTAAAATGGTAATTTTGTAAATCCCGACTAGCTGATGATATTCATGAAGGGTAAACACAGATAATATTCAGTGGATCCGCTCATCATAATTAGGTTGAATTCTTGAGTAGAAAATAAATTCATTTGAACCGAGAGATTTTCAGTGTAAACTCTTTAGTGGAGTCAGTTGGCATTAAGCTAAACTTGGAAAAAGTTTGTGAACTTTTGAGTCCAAGTGTTTAGCTCAAGCTTTGTTCATTTGGGTCCATGAGGTCACTGTCACGAATCACATCGATTAGGAATAGTTAAACTGGAAGCTAAGTCAAAACAATAACGAAAATTGTCGAAAGGGTAATTTTGTCTTTTTGGACATGGCATGAAATGAATGTCAATAATTTTTTTTGACAATGTCATATGATGACATATTATATCACACGGCCATAACATGTTTATTGGGCCTTGTGAATTAATTTCATTTCATAGAATTTTACTAGAAAATTCTTAATGGGCTTTTCTTATGTTGTCATGAACAATTAAAAGAAAACCTAGGAAGCCTTTCTAGAAGGCTTTTGGCCGTCCAACCCAAGTAAATGGGAGACCAAATTTCGTGCAGCCCTTAGTGTGAAAGAGAGTTTATTTTGTGCATTAATGTATGAAGATATTTGCCAAAAGAAAAAGAGGAAACAAATTTCCTCTAGGAGAGTATGACATGGGCGGCCAAGGCAAGCAAAATAGGAAACAAATTTGCTTCTAGATGGCAAGGCTTACACGCCCAAAATGAGAAAAGGAAATAAGGATTATTTCCTCATGAATATGTGATATTCTAAAGAAGAGGAAACTACCTTATTGAAGGTAAAGCCTCTCCTATAAATAGGAGCCTTATTCTTTTCATTTCATTCATTCCACATAAGTTAGAGATTGAGAGCCTCTCTCTCTAGACCTTGTGGCCGCCCCTCTCCTCTCTCTCTCTAGTCAATTTCGTTTTATTGTTTTGGCACCTAGGTCCTCATTTGACCTAGTGTTTAGCTCTGCGACTTCAAGACTCGTTCTTAAGTCGTAGTGTTTAAAAGTGCCCACTCACTGATTCCTTTTATTTCGAGTGATTTAGTGATAGAAACTTTCGTGGTTGCTCGAGGTGCCGAGGAAAGAAAGAGAGACGTGCTGCGAGGGGAGACGAGCGTTGCAAACTCTCCGTAAGCTTCTCAAAGTTCAAGCTTCAAGAAAGGTTAGTAAACTTCTTAGCTCATAATAGTTTTTATTTATATGTACCTACTCTTTGTCTAGGTTAGTAAAAATGGTTTTACTTGCAAAAGAAAATTTTTAAAATTCCGCCGCTTACCGAAGCGTTAATTATTTTCTTAAACCCTAGATCGATTCCAACAGTTGGGTCGTCATTACTATTATGGAATGGGATTGGAAATATGGCCGGAGTTTTCGTGCTGTGGAAACTATGGCTAATGCCAATTTTTCCATGACAGGGTATCGAGTTTCGGCGTCGACTAACGACTTGCTTACATAAAATAGGGGTCGTTGGTCCCCTTGCTCTTCCCTGACGAGCACTCCACTGACCGCTGCCTGAGAGACGACAACATACAGGTAGAGAGGTTCTCCTGTAACAGGTTTTGCTAAAATCGGGGGTGTCGCCAGGTACTCTTTTAGTTCTTTGAATGCCTTCTCGCATTTTTCTTCCCATTCGAGTTTCTTGTTTCCTTTTAGGAGTCGATAGAATGGGAGGCATTTATCAGTGGATCGAGAGATGAAGCGATTGAGGGCGGTAATGCGGCCTGTCAGTCGCTGCACTTCTCGTCTATTGCGTGGCGATGGCATTTCCCTTAGGGCATTTAGTTGGTCTGGGTTTGCTTCAATTCCACGTTGGGTGACTAGGTATCCAAGGAATTTCCCAGATGATACCCCGAAGGAGCATTTAGCAGGGTTCAACTTCATTTGGTATTCATTCAATACCTCGAAGCACTCCTGCAAGTGCCCTACATGATCACAATCTCTTAGGGACTTGACGAGCATGTCATCAATGTACACCTTCATTGTTTTTCCGATTTTTTCTTTAAACATTTTGTTGACTAACGTTTGATAGGTGGCACCAGCGTTTTTTAGTCCAAATGGCATGACCTTGTAGCAATAAATGCCTCGGTCAGTTATGAATGCCGTTTTTTCTTGATCGTCCGGATGCATTAGGATTTGGTTGTATCCTGAAAACGCGTCCATGAATGAAAGCATCTTATGTCCCGCGGTTGCCTCCACCAACTGGTCGATATGTGGTAAGGGGAAGTTGTCTTTGGGTCATGCCTTGTTCAAGCTTAAAAATATGAGCTTGAAAATCGTTTTCGAAAGTTTACTAATTTTGTGACAAGTTAGAATTGTTATCTTAGATTTTTTTTTAATTTGTTGCTCATGCCTTTAAATTAAAAATCATGTTGATTTTCTATGAGTTTGGGATGATATTAAAACACATTAGAATCAGTTCTAAAAGTTTTTAATTTTTTATATTGAAAAACGTGTTTTAAAGGTTGAGAAATTTCGAGTAAAATTTTGTGACTAGTTTTCTTGTTTTACTAGTTTCTTATTTTTACTTGAATCGTTTTATGCTTGTTGTTATTTCTTTTATGCCTTGTTATTACCTTGCTAATAAAACACAAATAAAAGCTTTAACAACCTTCATAAAACGTTCCGTTACACTCGATTCTTTTTCGCACCTAAAAAGGACCAAGCTTTAATTATTTCTTTTTCTTCGAGCTGGAGTAAACCCGCATTAAAAGTGGCGTAACTCTCTGCTCAGAAATCGAAATTTAATTATTCTTGAATCAAATTAAAGCTCTGTCTGTCCTCTGTCCAATGCCACCGGTTTCAGGTCAAAAGGACATCGGAGCCGCCAGTTATGGCGATTTTACTCCGAGGTGCACGGCTGTTCCGAAACTCCAGTTTTTTAGAATTCCGGATTTTCAGCCCCACTACCATGAGTTATAGAACTCTAATGAGAAAATTATCCTGAGCAAAATTGTTTTTTATAAGATTATAAACATGATGTGTAAGATTAAAAAGTTTTGATTTTTGAAAGATTAATTGAAATTGAGTTTTTACAAAAACTAGTTTGAATTTTGAAAAACCGTTTTCACTTTCAAACTTGAAAATATTTTGTCATCCAAATCAAATAAATTTTCAAAATGTTTTCAAAACTATATCTATATCACATATGTTCAAAATCTATATGCTCTTGAAAATTTGAGTTGGAGGTCTCCTTGTAGACAAGCCGAAAAAATAAAAAAGATGTGTAATCTCAAACTTTCAAGTGTTCGAGTGAGTTGAAGTTCACACTTCCCTCATGCACTTTCCCGAAATAGAAAATAGGAAAAGATCGAGTATGTACCTTGTGCCTTTATGCACTAATACTGCTCTGAACATGATGATCTAGGATTCTCTTCTAGTTGTCCGCTCTATCGCTCTATAACTAGGAAAACGGTTTCCGAACTTATAAGAGTAGATGAACCAACTCCAAAAAACTAAGTGGGAGGGTTATACTTGTTGTTTGTAACCCACGATCTCCAACACTAATGAAAAGTGCAAGTGTCGCCAGACTAAGAGTCACCCTCGTGGCCCTCTCTTAAATGAGAGTACTCAAGGGCGCTTTGCACTTATCATTGCTCAATGAGCTAAATCCGAAAGTGAGACAATGAGACAAGACCTCCCCTCGGCGGATTGTTTTTTAAAGTCAATCTTTTGGACTAATTGGTTGGTTATACACTTAGACTCAATCCCTAGTAATCCTCCTTCGAGGCCCTGCGAAAGGATGTGAGTGATCAAACCAATTTACAAGGTGGCTGGTCAAAATTGGTGTATTGACATCTTGGCTAAGCATTAATGATGTGTCATTTACTTATAAATGGAGATTTTTTGCGGCCTTCCCTCGAAGGAGTAAATTATCGTTTAGTTTATAACACTTTTGGATTTTATCAAAGTCTTAAATAAAACTTAAATCCTAAACCAAAGACTAATCATTAACTTGTTTCAACTTATATAAGCAATATGTCTCCCAACTCTCTCTCTCTTTCATTCTTTCCTCGAACAAACTCGAAAACGAAAACTACATAGACTCGAAACTTAACCTCGACATCATCCTTGCCATTAACAAGCACAAATGGGTACTCACCACCCCGTGTCCTCCTCTGACGAATGATGATTCGACTCAAGAGGACAATGACGCCTTAGCGGCCTGGCTATCTTGGCATCTATGAACAATATGCTGAAAGAGCAACATCATAACATCGAGACTGCCGCCGAAATGCTCTACAATCTCCTTGAGATGTTTGAAGGGCAAGGGCATCAAACAAGGCAACAAGCAGTCCGACAGTTTATGAACTGTCACATGAAGGCTAGGACTCCTGTTGGAGACTTTATGATACTGATCATTAGTTTTCTAAATAAAATGGAAATCCTAGGATCTGAGATTGATGAGAAGAGTGTCATAGATATGATCTTAGAACTCTCCCCGCATCTCTTGATTCCTCCAAGATGAACTACTCCATAAACAAGCTAGAGTACACTGTTACCAAGCTAATGAAGGAACTTCACACTGCTGTAGGTCTCGCTAAGAGAAAGAGGAATCAAGGAGAGGCACATGCTACTGAGCACAAAGCCTCCGCCTCTAGAACTGAGAAGGGACCTTACAAGGCCGATAAAAAGAACTGTCCCGCCTATCTCAAAGCAAAGGAACATAGTATTGTACTAGTTACCGAAGCATGCTTAGTAGCTGATAATGTATCAACGTGGATTCTTGACTCCGCTGCTACTAACCATATTTGTTGTTCCTTGAATGGTTTCAAGAAAACCAAAAGCTTAGAGGAAGGCGAGTTCTGTTTCAAATTAGGTGATGGGAGTCTGGTGTCTGCAAAGGCTGTGGGATCCGTGACGCTGTCTTTTGAAGACCGCACTTTAAACTTGAATAATGTTTATTTTGTTCCTACCTTTGGGAAGAACTTAATATCCGTTGCTCGTCTTCGTGAGCAAGATTATTGTTTAAAGTTCATTAAGAATGGAATTCGTATTTCGTTTCTTGATAATTCTTTTGTCACTGATGCATGTATGAAGAATGCTCTTTTCTACATCTATCCCACTCAACCTTCTCTTTTAGACACCGAAAAAGATAATGATCTAATTAGGGAGCCAAAGAGGATCAAACTTTCTGAATCCTCCGATCTAACAAAATCAACACACCTATGGCACTTAAGATTTGGTCATATCAGTCTAAATAGGATTAAGGGTCTTGTGAGGAATGGTCCACTCCAAGTCTCTGCAATAGGTTCACTACCTACTTGTGAATCCTGCATAGAAGGAAAAATGACTAAGCGACCTTTCTCCGATAAGGGTCGAATAGCCACTGAGTTGCTGGAACTGATACATTCTGATGTATGTGGTCCGCTCAGCCAACAGGCACGTGGGGGATACGAATACTTCGTTACCTTCACCGATGATTACTCGCGATATGGTTTTGTCTATTTGCTCAAACACAAATCCGAGACCTTTAACGTATTTAAGGTCTTTAAGGCTTTAGTGGAAAAGCAAACTGGCAAAATGATCAAAACACTTCGATCTGATCGAGGTGGTGAGTATATGTCTGGAGAGTTCGATGACTTTCTTAAAGAAGAAGGAATCGCTTCTCAGCTTACCGCACCTGGCACACCTCAACAAAACGGAGTGTCAGAGAGAAGGAACCGAACTCCTATGGAGATGGTTAGATCAATGATGAGTTACTCATCACTCCCTCCTTCCTTTTGGGGATATGCCCTCGAAACAGCCGCTTATATTCTAAACCAAGTTCCGTCCAAGACGGTTCCTGGTACTCCCTATGAACGATGGACTGGCCGTAAAGTAAGTTTGGGCCACATCCGAATTTGGGGTTGCCCTGCACACGTGCTAAGGCAAAAAACTAGCAAATTGGCTAGTAGGTCAGAATTGTGCTTGTTTGTGGGATATCCAAAGGAAACCAAGGGTTTCATCTTCTATAGTCCCGAGGACGATAAGACTTTCGTTAGCACGAATGCTCGTTTCCTTGAGGAGGACTTTATGAAGGATGCAAAACCTAGAAGCAAAATTGTGCTTGAAGAAAAGTTGGGTGAGGAAGCTTCTACCTCATCTGTAAGAACTGTTCTTACCCCAACTAAAACACAACCTAACTCATCAGAATCTCGTCAAGTAGTACTTCGACGTAGTGGGAGGGCTACTCAAAAGCATGACAGGTACATGTCTTATGGAGACTCTCTTGTAGCCGTCTCTGACATGGATGATCTTGTTTCCTATAGCCAAGCGATGGCTTGTTATGAATCAAACCTTTGGCTTGACGCCATGAAAGTTGAAATGCACTCGATGTATGTCAACAAAGTCTGGAAACTTGTAGACCTTCCTGAAGGGATTGAACCCGTAGGGTGTAAGTGGATATACAAGAAGAAAAGGGGTCCTGATGGGAACGTCGAGACGTTCAAAGCACGACTCGTGGCAAAGGGTTATACCCAACAAGAAGGGATTGACTATGAAGAAACCTTCTCACCAGTCGCGATGCTTAAATCCATCGCATACTCCTATCCATAGCTGCAGCTCTCGACTATGAGATCTGGCAAATGGATGTCAAGACAGCCTTTCTGAATGGCAATCTTGACGAGCGCATTTACATGGCTCAACCAGACGGTTTTGTGGAAGAAGGTCAAGAGACCAAGGTTTGTGAGTTGCTTAAGTCCATTTATGGATTAAAGCAAGCATCTAGGTCATGGAATATCAGATTCGATGAAACTGTGAAAAGCTTCGGCTTTGAACAGTCAATAGATGAGCCTTGTGTTTACAAGTTAATACACGAAGGCAAAGTTGTGTTTCTGGTACTATATGTCGATGATATACTACTCATTGGTAATGACGTGGGTAAGTTATCTGAGGTTAAGGTCTGACTGGCACAGTAATTCGATATGAAGGATCTAGGAGAAGCCGCGTACATTCTGGGGATCCAAATCTTTCGAGATAGGAAAAACCGGACCCTGTCGCTCTCTCAAGCATCTTATATTGATAAGGTGATGGATCGCTTCTCGATGCAAGACTCCAAGAAGGGTCAAACACCCTTTAGGCATGAAGTTTCACTCTCTAAGGACCAGTCTCCCAAGACTGCACAAGAGATTGAAGACATGAGGAAAATTCCTTACGCCTCTGCCGTAGGAAGCCTCATGTATGCTATGCTTTACACTAGACCTGACATCTGTTTCGCCGTTGGCGTAGTTAGCCGTTTCCAATCCAACCCTGGACCCGAGCACTAGATTGCTGTTAAGCATGTTCTTAAGTATCTTCGAAGAACTAGGAACTTGATGCTTACATACTCAGGTACTGACCTGACTATGACGGGATATACCGACTCCGATTTTCAAGCGGATAAGGATTCCAAGAAATCCACTTCGGGATCTGTGTTCATCCTTAATGGTGGAGCTGTTGTATGGAGAAGTATTAAGCAATCTTGCATTGCTGACTCCACAATGGAAGCAAAATATGTGGCTGCTTGTGAAGCATCCAAAGAGGCTGTATTGCTTAGAAAATTCCTTAAGTATTTGGAAGTTGTTCCTAACGTCGACGAGCCCATGACCCTTTATTGTGATAATAGTGGGGCTGTCGCTAACTCAAAGGAACCTCGAAGCCATAAGCGCTCTAAGCATATTGAGAGGAAATACCATTTGATTCGAGAGATCGTGCAGTGCGGAGACGTGGAAGTGAAGAAGATCTCAACAGTGGACAACCTAGCAGATCCATTCACAAAGGCCCTAGCGAACAAGGTCTTCGACCAACATCGAGAGGGATAAGGCATGAAAGACTACACACATATTCTTTGAGTCAAGTGGGAGTTTGTTGTCAATAGTGCGCACAAGAAGAGTTGTAATCTTTATATTCTACATTTGATGTAATAAAGTCTCATGAAGACTCTTGCTTGTAATTGCTTATTCATTAATAAAAAGATGAAACGTTCATTCAATCTTCCTTGTCTGAAGCTTTATGATAAAACATTAGTCTTTAGTCCATAAACAAACTAAACAACTTACGAAGAGACAAATGTAGATTTGCCATGAACAAACTCTTCGTAGTTTGCTTAAACCGATATATTCGCAATCTAAGGGTCAAAGGACTATTGACCTCAGTATGATTGTTAGAAGAATCTATGATGTCTAGTTATGAGGCATTGAGAGTTGGAGACTCTATAGTTCTTCTAGGTATCTTCCGAAGGTACTGAATTGACCAGTGCACTTCTAGAGACAAGATAAGAACAAACCATTTAACCTCTTATGTCTCGAAGTCACTATGTATGAATTGCATCGTGCTTACCTTAATCCTGAAATGAGACATGTCATTTCACACCTTAGTATTCTCATTTGAGAAAGTCAGAGTTCGGACTCACTACGTGATTCCGAACAGGGCCTATTGGTGAAGTACTAAGTTGTGAGAATGTCATGATTAACTTTGTGAAGTTCTCATAGATATGGAATTCATGTACAAGATTGCTGAAATGCAATGTATATCACCTAATGCTTTGTTCCTTGGAGTGTGAATAAATGAACTGGCCAGTGTCCAAATTGAGTCTTGACTCTTTTGGATGAAACAATGTGACTTGTTAGCTCCTCGTCAATACATTGTTTCTAACTTATTCACAAGCGACAAAGGAGTTGAGGAAATAACAGCTAGAATGGTAAAATGGTAATTTTGTAAATCCCGACTAGCTGATGATATTCATGAAGGGTAAACACAGATAATATTCAGTGGATCCGCTCATCATAATTAGGTTGAATTCTTGAGTAGAAAATAAATTCATTTGAACCGAGAGATTTTCAGTGTCAACTCTTTAGTGGAGTCAGTTGGCATTAAGCTAAACTTGGAAAAGGTTTGTGAACTTTTGAGTCCAAGTGTTTAGCTTAAGCTTTGTTCATTTGGGTCCATGAGGTCATTGTCACGAATCACATCGATTAGGAATAGTTAAACTGGAAGCTAAGTCAAAACAATAACGAAAATTGTCGAAAGGGTAATTTTGTCTTTTTGGACATGGCATGAAATGAATGTCAATAATTTTTTTTGACAATGTCATATGATGACATATTATATCACACGGCCATAACATGTTTATTGGGCCTTGTGAATTAATTTCATTTCATAGAATTTTACTAGAAAATTCTTAATGGGCTTTTCTTATGTTGTCATGAACAATTAAAAGAAACCTAGAAAGCCTTTCTAGAAGGCTTTTGGCCGTCCAACCCAAGTAAATGGGAGACCAAATTTCGTGCAGCCCTTAGTGTGAAAGAGAGTTTATTTTGTGCATTAATGTATGAAGATACTTGCCAAAAGAAAAAGAGGAAACAAATTTCCTCTAGGAGAGTATGACATGGGCGGCCAAGGCAAGCAAAATAGGAAACAAATTTGCTTCTAGATGGCAAGGCTTACACGCCCAAAATGAGAAAAGGAAATAAGGATTATTTCCTCATGAATATGTGATATTCTAAAGAAGAGGAAACTACCTTATTGAAGGTAAAGCCTCTCCTATAAATAGGAGCCTTATTCTTTTCATTTCATTCATTCCACATAAGTTAGAGATTGAGAGCCTCTCTCTCTAGACCTTGTGGCCGCCCCTCTCCTCTCTCTCTCTAGTCAATTTCGTTTTATTGTTTTGGCACCTAGGTCCTCATTTGACCTAGTGTTTAGCTCTGCGACTTCAAGACTCGTTCTTAAGTCGTAGTGTTTAAAAGTGCCCACTCACTGATTCCTTTTATTTCGAGTGATTTAGTGATAGAAACTTTCGTGGTTGCTCGAGGTGCCGAGGAAAGAAAGAGAGACGTGCTGCGAGGGGGGACGAGCGTTGCAAACTTTCCGAAAGCTTCTCAAAGTTCAAGCTTCAAGAAAGGTTAGTAAACTTCTTAGCTCATAATAGTTTTTATTTATATGTACTTGCTCTTTGTCTAGGTTAGTAAAAATGGTTTTACTTGCAAAAGAAAATTTTTAAAATTCCGCCGCTTACCGAAGCGTTAATTATTTTCTTAAACCCTAGATCGATTCCAACAGTTGGGTCGTCATTACTATTATGGAATGGGATTGGAAATATGGCCGGAGTTTTCGTGCTGTGGAAACTATGGCTAATGCCAATTTTTCCATGACAGGGTATCGAGTTTCGGCGTCGACTAACGACTTGCTTACATAAAATATGGGTCGTTGGTCCCCTTGCTCTTCCCTGACGAGCACTCCACTGACCGCTGCCTGAGAGACGACAACATACAGGTAGATAGGTTCTCCTGTAACAGGTTTTGCTAAAATCGGGGGTGTCGCCAGGTACTCTTTTAGTTCTTTGAATGCCTTCTCGCATTTTTCTTCCCATTCGAGTTTCTTGTTTCCTTTTAGGAGTCGATAGAATGGGAGGCATTTATCAGTGGATCGAGAGATGAAGCGATTGAGGGCGGTAATGCGGCCTGTCAGTCGCTGCACTTCTCGTCTATTGCGTGGCGATGGCATTTCCCTTAGGGCATTTAGTTGGTCTGGGTTTGCTTCAATTCCACGTTGGGTGACTAGGTATCCAAGGAATTTCCCAGATGATACCCCGAAGGAGCATTTAGCAGGGTTCAACTTCATTTGGTATTCATTCAATACCTCGAAGCACTCCTGCAAGTGCCCTACATGATCACAATCTCTTAGGGACTTGACGAGCATGTCATCAATGTACACCTTCATTGTTTTTCCGATTTTTTCTTTAAACATTTCGTTGACTAACGTTTGATAGGTGGCACCAGCGTTTGCAAGGGGAAGTTGTCTTTGGGGCATGCCTTGTTCAAGTCGGTGAAGTCGATGCACACCCTCCATTTTCCATTTTTCTTTTTTACGACGACAGTGTTGGCCAACCAGTCCGGATATTTGATTTCGCGGATTGAGCTAGCTTTGAGAAGTCTTTCAACTTCGTCGTTAACTATTGATGCCCTGTCGGGGCCAAGTTACGCAGTTTTTGCTTTATTGGCTTGAAACTTGGGTCTACATTAAGCTGATGGGACGTAACGTCGATACTAATACCTAGCATATCTTCCGTTGTCCAAGCGAAGGTAGATTTTTTTCGTTTCAGGAAACAAATCAGTTCTCGTCGTACGCCCCCCTTAAGTTCGGCTCCGATTCCCACACACTTGGAGGGGTCGAGGCCATCGAGCTGTATTTGTACTGTCATTTCAGTACTTGGGGAGTCCAATTCTTCTAGTTTAGAGCCTTCATTTTCTGTTGGCCCTAAGTTCGTTAATTGCTGTTGCTTCTTACTAGTTTCTTTAATATTTTGCTTGTGGTGCGTGAGGTAGCAGCTACGGGAGGTCGCCTGGTTACCTCTTATCTCGCCTACCCCTTCAGGCGTGGGGAAACAGATACATTGATGGAAGGGAGAGGGGACGCCCCTCATCCGATGTATCCATGGTCTCCCCAAGATAATGTTGTAAGGGGAGAGGCATTCCAAAACCTGGAATTCGACTATCTTATTTATTTCGTGGATCTTTATGGGCAGCTTGATGTTCCCTATCGATAGGGTGGTCGACCCGTTGAAGCCTGTTAATTGGGTTTGCTCCTTCTCAATCTCAGATTTTTCGATTCCCATTCTTTTAAGGGTATCTTTGAAAATTAGATCTACGGAGCTCCCTCCATTGATTAGGACTCGGGCGACTTCGCAGTTGGACACGTCGATTGTTATTACGAGCGCGTCGTCGTGCTGGTCTGCTGCTCCGGCGGCTTCTCTTTCGAAGAATGAGATTTGAACATCTTGTTCCTCTCCGATCTTGACAGTCTTATTCATCAGCTGACGCTGGTGAGCTTTTATTGAGTTGACCAAGCTTTTGCAAAACTTCGATCCGCCCATTATGAAGTCGACTCGGTGTTTTGCCGCGGTCGGCGGGGACTCCGGCTCCCCTTCTTCAATGGGCCTAGATCTTTTTGGCGAAGGATTGCCTCTGCGCGGTTGTTAAAAACCTTCTTTTTGGGCGGGGGACCCAGGTCAATGTTTTTTAATTCCCCCTTTGCGTATTTTTCGGCCAGTACTTTGCGCATAGTTTCGCAATATATTGTGGCGTGGCCGGTGGCCTGATGGAAGTCGCAGAAAGCGTTTGGGTCCCTAGTTCATTTTTTTGCCTGGGGACCTCCCTCCTTGCTCTCTTCTCCTATGTTGAAAGTGAAACCCGGAGGGGTGTGCTGCTTCCTAGCCTGTGGTCCGACCTCTTGGGGGTTGGGCCTCCGAGGATTGTTCCCAGTGCTTACGGGGCGATCCTATGTGTTAGCGTGGGGTTTCTTTTCGGCCGCCAGCTGTTTTGCTAAGAGGGCGAACTCCTTCTCAGCCTTAGCGTAGTTTGCAGCTTTGTGGATCGCGTCTTCCAATGACAGGGGCCGGTTCACAATCATCTCCAGTTGGAACCTCGAGTCGTGCCACAGCCCGTTCCTCAGAGAGGTTATGGCAGATTCGGGATCGACGTTGGAGATTTTCGAGAGGACGTCCTTATAACGGATCATATAATACTTTAAGGACTCACCTTCCCTCTGTTGAACCCCCCACAGGTCTGCTACTGTGAGCTCGTCTTCGACAAACATCAAATAATGTTTCAGGAAAGCTGCCGATAGTTTGGCGAAACTATCGATGGCATTCGGCTCTAGTCTGGAGAACCACTCTAAAGCGGCTCCGGACAAGCTTTCAGCGAACAGCTGGTAGTATCGCACCTCTTGTTCTCTCTATGTCAGCATAGCTCGTCCCATCGCAATCCTGAAAGACAGGATATAAGCTTTCGGGTTCGAGGTTCCGTTATATCGCGGGAGTCGAACTTTCCCGACGTCTCCAATAAAGACGTCGGTGATGTTCTTTGCGAATGGGGTTCTTCCTGTTTCGGTGACAAGTCGGTCTATCTCGGGGGCTAAGCCGGTCGCACTGTGAAATTTTGAGTGGACAGCCTTCAGTTCGGTTGTTACCGACTCTTTGAACTTTTCAAATTCTGTCGTGCTGGATTCACCCTCTTGAAAATGGCGAGGTCCCGTGCGCACTGGCGTGACCGTAGTGACCTCGCCCCGATTAGTTTGCGTCTGGTGTCCGCCAAAATATTGGGGGGTGAACATTGGGATGGTCGTCGCAGGGCGAGGTCCGAAATCCGCTGGGAAGGATCCCGGAAGTGCTCCCGCCGGCGGCGGCTGGGGAAGTCTGTTTGGATCGTTTGGGGCTTCGGTGGCGACCTCTTTCGTGCCCCCTCCGAGCTGTGAGCTCGAGCACGGGGGCTGGTCCATGCCTTGAGAAACTTGGATCCCGGTGAAGTCCAGACGGACTCCAGGGGGGAGAGCCCGACTCGTCTGCGCGGCTGACACCGCGTTACGAGCAGACTCTTGTGCGGTCACCTCACCAGGGTTCGGATGTCGACCCAGAGTATTTTGAGGGATCAAGAGGGAATCTAACCGGGCATTGAGGCTCCGGTTGGTTTCTTCCTGACTTTCTATTTTCTTGTTCAGCATATCCAGGATTGCCCTGATCCCCGGAGGGATTTCCTCTCCCGATTCATAATGAGTTAGGGTGGAAGAATTGATATCACTCTTCTGGCAAATTTGCTCCTTTCGAGGTTAGCCTTTCTGGACTTCCTACAGACGGCGCCAAATTGTTGATGTCGATTTCAACAATCTCAAATTATAATATACTTTATATATTTGATTTATTATAAATATGGGTTTCAGAAGACGTCGTATTAGAAGCAAAAAGAATTCAAAGGAAATGGGCTAAAATGAATGTAAATGCTCAAAGCTTTTATTAATAATCGAATAAATTACAAACTGGAAAATGGCGAAGTGCCGAACTCAGCAAGGGCGAACTCAAAGAATATAGAGATAATAGATCGAAAATAAGGTTGTAAGTTTGCGTGTGCAAAATTTGACATGTCGCCTTCTATTTATAGTCGAGGCTAGTTTGTTGGAATGGACACGTGTTCGTCAGTTCGGCTCTGCCACATTGCTAGTCGAAGTTATCTCAGATCCGGTCGTCGCGGCGAAGTCTTCTATCTGACCATGACCGATTCTTCTTGCTGGATTAACTCGGGCAACTCCCCTTGTGGCGAACTGGGCTCCTTATTGGGCTTGGGCCGATCTCCGCGAGTCGAGCTGGGTCTATTGTCGGGCTTTGGCCATGCTAAAGCCCAGCTTTAATGATTTTATTATTATTTTTTTTAGAAAATTGAATTTTGACCCCCACAATGCTAATTTTGCTTAATTTGGGGTTTTTTTGCTCTTTATATCTTGGTTAATGATAATTGGGAGAAAAAAGGACACTTATAGATGTTCAAGAATGCCGTTACATATGGTATTGAAGTTTCGAAAGAAGTGACATACACAAAGTTAGTAGATAAGAGATACGAGGCGATCGAAGTAGACGGATTCACGTTCGACTTAAAACTTGAAGTCCCATAAGAATGGGTACTATTCCGATGGCTCATGAGGTTTTGAAGAACGATGCGCTCGTTTCGTACTATATGAAGCACAAATATCGTACGAGATTTCCACTTTGTATAAGCTTGGTAATGAAAGAGATCATAGTGCCAAGTGCATTTTGAGGAGTACGTAAAGGAAAAAATTGTGACGGTTGGAGAAACAAGACACATAATAATTGTAGGAGTGGATTTCGCCCCTCCTCACGAGCTGGGCCAGTTCGACCCAAAATCCAGTTTGACCCAGAAATCCCAGGCGCAGGCGAACTCGACCCAAGACGATAGCAAGGAATTCCTTGCTGAAGACCGAAGCCCAGTTCGACCCATGCCCATAGATATTCCTAGACGATCCCGCCAAGTGGTTTGCGCGATCCACCTTCTCGAGGAAACGGTCAAATCGCCTAGAGATAAGGACGAATCCGAGATTGGCGGACTGAAGAGCGGTCCTGCTCGTACACGTGAGACGATCTAAAGAGGGAGGAAGATCGATGACCTAGCTATAAAAGTCTGCTCCACCTTCATTTTACGACTACTGATTTTTCGCTTAAAAAAGCATATAATTGTATTTCGCTTTGCTAATATTGTTTCGATCTTCTGCTCATTCCCTTTTATTTTGTATTTCCTACATTCGAATATCAATAAAGAAATCTTCTTTCGCATATATTTTTAATATCTTATATCGTTTATTAGTTTCCTTCGGATCCCGATCTAGTCTTCATAATCGGATTCTGAGACCCTTCCCTCTCAAAAATAAATATACAAATCTCCGTCTAGATAATCTTCGTATAGATTGTTGTAACGGTAAATCGGTTCAAAAATTTGGCGCCATCTGTGGGAAACACCATCAGAAACCTAACACCGAAGAATAAAGATCATCCGATCTGAAAAATGTCATTCAACAACGAACACGAGATCCGATCTCTGGAGTCGATCCAGAGATGCGAGCTCTGTTGCTGAAACTCTTTGAAACTACCTCCGAATTCCAGAGGTCGTCCCGATCTCTGCTCGATAGCTTGATGGTTGGGCAGTCTTCGCTTCAGGAGCAGCTCGACGTCTAGCGAGCTACCTTGCTGAGCTCGGTCGGGCCTGTCACCGCAAACGGGCGCAGGGCCACCACGCCCGGAAGGCGACTGAGCTCCTCCGGGATTCAGATGTCCCCCAATACCGCCGGTCCTAGTAACACGGCCGGGACAAGACAGTTTGACGAACAGGTCGAGGCCAACGATTGGTGAGCTCGACCGAACCAAGGCGACCTGCCGCCCCTCCTCCAGGAGGTCCCCCTCCTGGATATGTTCCTCGGGTTGTCAACCTCCCCCAGGAGGAAGAAAATCAGGAGGAGCCAAACTATTTTGGACCCGCAGTTCGACAGGAAGAGAATAATCCTTAGGGAGGACAAAACCGAGCTGGGACAGAATAACTCGGAATAGAGCCCCTAGGGGACAATCACCCCGCCGTCAATGCTTTTCGCCAAGTGGTGGAAGCGAAATTCCGAGCTGTGGATTCCAGGATGCATTATGCCACGAGCTCGGCCCCCGAGATCAACCGACTGGTGGCAGATACTCGGCGAACTCCTTTCGCCCAAAACATAACCAGGGTTAGAATCGGGGATGCTGGGAAGTTCAGACTCCCAAAGTACTCCGGGAATTCAAACCCGAAGACTTATGTAACGGCCTTCCGTATTGCGATGGCTCGAGCATGTCTGAGAGATAATGAACTAGAGGCTGGGTATTGTCAATTGTTTGCCGAAAACCTTTCAGGGAACGCCATTGACTGGTTTTTACGTCTCGAGGAAGGCTCGATAAGTTCTTTCCAGCAACTGTCAGCCGCGTTCATTAAGCTCTATTCAATGTTGGTTAAGGAGGAAGCAACCCTGGCGGATCTGTGGAACACCCAACAAACTCAGGACGAAACCCTAAAGAACTTCATGACGCGGTTTAAGACCGTTATGTCAAAAATTCCCTGTGTCGAAGGGGAATCTGCCCCTAACTCCCTAAAAAATGGACTCTGGCACGAGTCCAGGTTTTGGGAGGAAATGACCATAAACAGGCCACCTACCATCGAAGACGCGATCCATCGCACCTCAAACTTCACAAAGGCCGAGGAGGAGAGGACTCTCCTAGACAAGAAACATAACCCGAGGAAGATCCCGTCCATGGCACCCATCCGTCACGACCCGCGATCTTTAGCTCGCACGCGAGCCATCGTACTCACATATCTTTCCTTCATAATACTTAAATAAACATAGCATTTGTATATAGTAAGCGGAAATAAATTGAATAGCTATAAGACATATATAATAAGTAACCGAATTTTCGGGAAATTTTTTTTTCGTTTTTCTTTCACACAGTCTTATAGTGACTATATACAGCTCAAAACACACTCGTTTGTTTCTAGCATATCTTACATATAACGTATTTACAAACACGGACACAAAACGAGTAACTAGAATACAAGTTTACTAGTTACATAACAGAACACCATTTTTCCCCATTTAAAACAAAAACTCTCATTGCCACACGTCGAGTGACGCAAGCTTGGACTAGATCTCCTCCTTCTACCCGAGTAAAGCCTTTCCTTTGCCTATATTACCAAGGTTCATAAACTATGAGTCGAAAGACTCAGCAAGTGAGAGTCTATCTAGTAATAAAAGTGACTAGATGACATGTGACGTGCACATAACACATAAAATATGCATGAAAGTCATATGATTTCTATCATATGACATGCAAGCGTGTGCACACTTACTATATGTGAACTTGTAATTCTGATCTTCAGGTCATCCAACCACTCACTGCAACAACCCTCAGAATGACAAGTAGCCAACCCTCAGACCCGAGCAATTTAATCATGAGGGTGACTCCAAGTATTAAACTTCGTCTAGGAACCTCTAATGGTACCATCTTCAATCATAGGGGCGCTCAGGAGCTCCCTGAAAGCTCAGACATGCCCGACACACTGGCTAGTTATCAATTACAGCACTGCGCCCTTCAGGTTTTCCTGACAAAAACACAAGTCTTCAGACTTGCTGGTACCACCGACATCTGTTCTTTTTAAATGTTTGGTACCCGATGGAATCAGAGTACAACCCTAAACTACAATGGAAAGAGCATCGTTTCGAGTAGAACTCGATTAAGTATTGTTTAATATGCTCATCATAGTATTTTAAAAGAGAAATCAAGGTGTGACCCTTGCAGTCCCTAGAACAGATATCTCAGCTGGAATCTGAGAAAAGTCTATCCCTGCTTTTCCCGTAAACCCGTTTATCGGGTGAATCTAAAATTAGTAAGTCAAGGGAAAATTAACTAATCAAATAAGAAACGACTTGGGTTGTTAGCGGGTTATGCTTGAACTTAACGGGACAAACCCGAAGCTACATTTTCAATAATAGTAGCCGAAGCCTTAATCTTGATTAGTTTGTCAAATTCATGGGCTTTCAACTACTCTTGCTTACTAACACAGTAAAATGCACATAAACATGTGATTCCCTTGGTAAGTAGTTGACTTAATTCCCACTTACCTGAACTCCTGATTCGCTAGCTCCTTCCCTCTCTAACGCCTAATCGTTACGGCGATAGCTGAAAATATCTAAGGAATGAAATGGAGCGTTGAACACCATTAGTTATGCACTCGCAGAAATACTAATATACAAATTCTCATCACAGAGAAACTGAATAAAGCGCTCGGAACTCATATCTGTCACACGCAAAACACATGTTCTCACTTAAGAGAAGTAGAGAAAACAAGAACACGATTTCCACATGAAACAGTGATCATGAGAGAGAACAAGTCCTAAAAGTAGCGACTAAACATGAAACTCGAGATTAGCTATGCTAAGAAAGCATTTACTAACCCAAACCCCTTTAGCCGAGCCAAAAATCTAGAACCGAAGCTCAACGTTAAGAACCCGAGAGGGAGAAAGACTTGTTTCTTTCCACTACGATCCACAAGAAATTAGGATCACTACTCTTAAACTGTAAAGAAAGTCTTACCTCTAAGATCGTAGAAATTAGAATAACCAGTCGGTTAGACTATAAGCGTAGTTAGTAAAGTAACCCGTTTAAAAACTATAGATATAGGTTTTGAAAAATAATACTAATCTTAATAAAGGAAGTATATTATAATAAGTAAAATAATTAATTAAAAATAATTAAAATACTTAGTTTAAATAATAATTAAGAAATAATACTAATTAGTAAGGCTATACAAACCTTTATTTTTAAATCACTTCCTTAATTATTTTTCAAAACTTATTACTTATAATAAGATACATAAAATATGGTTTAGCTTAATTATAAGCTGTAACAAAAAATAATTGGGTCAAACGGCTATATAGTCAAATAGAACTTAAGCTTTTGCAAAATAGCCATAGTTTACCAACTATAAGCAAACTAGCCAAAGTAAGATTAATCTAGGCTGAATTAAATTTAATCCCAACGAACTATAAAGACAGAATGTAAGCTTTATGAAGGCTGGATTAAAATTAATCGAGGCAGGATTAAAAGTCGTAGTACTCTCAATTGGCTATTTTGCTATACCTAATGAAACTATGACTATTTTGCAAAAGTCATAGTTTGAATCGACTATTTCATATCATTTTTCCAAAATAATTTAAGCTTGATCATAAGTTTATAGGTTATAAAATTACTTTTGAAAAGCATTACGATACGGAAACGTTTCGGATTCAATCACACACGTTCGGTACTCTTAACTCACGAAAAACGACAATCTCGGTTTGTCTCGAACCCACGAACCAAAGCTCACCGAAGCACTCGATTTGAATCCCGAAACAACTCACTAACTCACGTGATTAGTATCATAACTTACATAATTATTTTACAAATAATATTGCACATATAGTTAGGATTTTAAAAGTGAAACGATTCACTTAATAATTAGAGTCGGGAGTCGGTGCATTTTCGACTCGTCGTCGCCGCCGTCGCTGCGTAACTCCGCCTAGACTCGCCGATGCTTCGCAGCTGGCATTTGTGCCATCGCTGCGCACTCTCGCAGCCTCAAAACAACTCGCCGAGCCGTTGACTTGTCGCTGGAATGAACAGCCCCTCTTTGTCTCGTCGCCGAACCCGAACAGCCCTCGCTGCTCGTCCGCGACTTGCTGGAACCGTCCTCGCTGCATCCTCGTACCTGCGGTACGAGCTCGGAGAGACACGCAGCACCAAGAAGAAAGCACGGTTAGATTAAAAATTGAACCGAGAATACCCAAGTTTCTCGATTCGAAATCAATTCCCGAACAAGGCATTTGGAAATCGAGCACTACCCGATCCTAACCCGTCCCACACTCAGCAACAATAACAAACAACAACCAGAGACAAGTTCAAAACAAGTAAATTTTCTATAAAAAAAAAAAAAAAAAAAAAAAAAAAAACCTACGTTATTCACATCTTAATGAGTCTCCGACTCGTCTAAAAACACCACAAATTCAAATCTGATCCTACGCTACCACAAACAGAACAAAAATCCATTCAACCCACTTCAAAGTCAAGCAAATCTCCACAAATCTGAAACCCCCAAAATCAAGACCAAATTTGTCAATAATTCCAATCAAGCAAGGAATCTTGAAATTAAACAAGTAACTATCCAATTAATCACTGAATTACTGAGACCCAATAATCAATTAACTTATTCAAACATCACAACATGAAAACCCCCAATTTTCCCTTCCAAATTTCCGGCCAAAATATCCATAAAAATCTGAAAACCTTAACTCAAAAAATTTCAAATCAATAACAAATTAGATAATTGCTTTTTCTTTTTGTTTTTCTAAAAGAAATTATCGATATGACATATTTTACAAATATATATATATATATATATATATATATATATATATATATATATATATATATATATATATAGGATATTGACACCAATTTCGAGACCGATCTGTCACGAATTTTCAAAAAAAATAAAAGACACGTTTCATGCATAGAAGAGAACAAGTGGTGTTCTCATATTTTCAACAATGACAATATGGCAACAAAATCTTTTAAATAACCAATTTCGAGACCGATCTGTCACGAATTTTCAAAAAAATAGAAGACATGTTTCATGCATAGAAGAGAACAAGTGGTGTTCTCATATTTGTTCAACAATGACAATATGGCAACAAAATCTTTTAAATAACCAAGTCCGTAGGTAAAAACTTCCACCAACTGTTCCACAGCATAAACTATAAAAATTAGATCAAATCATCACCAAAGCAATTAAAAAAAAAATCAGTTCAAAAGCTCTTCCCAGTTGTGCACCCATGGATTTCTCCTCCTTCGTTTCTCAATCAGAGAGATCGGTAGCTCTTCTTCTGCCTCGGCCTCAGCACTTGAACGCGAAGCTCCAACGCCGAAGACGAAATCGCCGCTGATGAAGAGCACATCCTATCTGTGGTCAAGCATTAGTACCACCACCCGATCTGGATGATCGCCACTGCAACGATAACGGTGAAGATGGGCAACGATCTTCCTGGAATCAAGATCGGATCCTCAGCGAGTCTGTGACTCCTCATCGTACTCTTCCACCGGGACGAGGCGCGATGAGCCTCTGCCCATCGACGGAGGGTGGTTGCGCTTCTCCGCGAAGCTATACCGGTCTGGAATGACTCGAGCTTGGCGTCCATGGTTGGAGGCCGACAAGGTCCTGGCGAGATTCTGGCCAGCTTGACGATTGGAGTGGAATAGAATGGTTGTGTTATGACCTACACTACAAACAAAAAAGGAATAACTCTGAATTCACTTTAATTAGACCACAGTCTTTGACTGAAATCTTGTACTTTGCTCTCTTAGGTCAGTATCTCCATCTTCGAAATAGAACCAACCTAAACGGTTTAAATTATATAGAGATCGACCACTAAAAAAAATCTATAAAATAGAACCAGCCTCTAGAGTCCTATAACTTGCGATTTCTATATTGAAAATACTAAAAACATCAAATTTAAAATCAAACCTTACATTTTAATGAATATTTGTATCAATACTAGTGTTCATGGCAGTTTTATTCTCTCTAAGAACACAACGTATAAAAGAAGAAAAAAACTTAACACGAAACATACATACAAAAATCATCACGAAAAGCTGTAGCAACAACAAATTCCCAAAATAAACACACATAAAATAAACAAAGAAAAAATCATTCAAAAAGCGAGTGCACACAATGAGCAGATTTTGATTTGAAAAAATGAGCAAATTTTCAACAACAAAAACCGCAGTGAATATATTTAAGAGTATAAATTATCTGAAGCGACAACATTGAAACTCAAAGGCATGTGATTTGACGAAATTGAGCCTAGCGAGCATGAGCCGTGTTAATGCCTAAAAATGGATCAACACGAAAACCGGTCCGCGGTTCGGTCTAGGGCCGGACCCTATGACCGCGCGGTGGTCGAACGGAGAAGTTGTCCCAACACCTGTACCTCCGCCGTGCCGGAAAAGGATTTCCGACGACTCGTCACCTGAGAACGCCAGCTTCGGAGGTCAGGGTCGACCTCCAGTCAGGCTCGACATCTACCCTCGTCAGCCTCGGAGGTCAGGGTCGACCTCCAGTCAGGCTCGACCTCTACCCTCGTCAGCCTCGGAGGTCAGGGTCGACCTCCACCCTCATAGCAGTCAGGCTCGACCCCTAACCTCGCCAGCCTCGGAGGTCAGGGTCGACCTCCAGTCAGGCTCGACCTCCAGTCAGGCTCGACCTCTACCCTCGTCAGCCTCGGAGGTCAGGGTCGACCTCCAGTCAGGCTCGACCTCTACCCTCGTCAGCCTCGGAGGTCAGGGTCGACCTCCACCCTCATAACAGTCAGGCTCGACCTCTAACTTCGTCAGCCTCGGAGGTCAGGGTCGACCTTTAGTCAGGCTCAACCTCTAGTCAGGCTCGACCTCTACCCTCGTCAGCCTCGGAGGTCAGGGTCGACCTCCACCCCCATAGCAGTCAGGCTCGACCTCTAACCTCGTCAGCCTCGGATGTCAAAGTCGACCTCCACCCTCATGGTGACCAGGAGCGACCTCTACCCCATGTCTGAAGGGGGAGCCCGAGCAAATGAAGGTTTTACCCCGACTCATTATCACATCTATAAATACCTCCAATTTTCTCATTTGGAGGTAAGTTGGCTCACACTTACAAAACCTCTGCTTCCCTCTCATCAGAGCTTCTCTCTCTAGAACTTGAACCACGACACCTAGACTAATGTTGAGCGTCGGAGTGCTTGCCGGAGTAAACCCCTCCGCGGTCCTTTAGCTCATTCTTCTCTCTTTTTTCAGGTGACGAGTCGTCGGAAATCTTTTTCCGGCACGACGGAGGTACAAGTGTTGGGACAACTTCTCCGTTCGTCCACCGCGCGGTCATAGGGTCCGGCCCTAGAGCGAACCGCGGACCGGTTTTAGTGTTGATCCATTTTCAGGCATTAACAAGCCGCTCAAGCTTATCGGCGCTCTCAACCAAATCATCTACGGTGCCTCCGCCGAACGCAGACGTTAACCCGGAGGAACGCAAATGCTCTATGCCGAGCGCGTCCTCGTCACGGCGTTATCCCAGAATAACGCAAGCTCTCCAGCAATAAACGTGTGCTAAGCGAAACAACGTCCCTCATCGGAGGATCATCACAACATTGACGTGCTCACGATCGACATAAATCGGGAAATCGAGTCTGACGAGGCTCAATGCGCAGAAGTAGCGGTGGCGGATGTATAAGGTGCTTTAGGAGAAAGAGACAGTGGTGTTGAGTGGTGAGATTCTGGCGGGCTTCTAGGGTTCTTTGGGCGAGCTTGGCAATTGGAATTTTGAGGCCCTCAAAAATCGGGAATGAGAACTGAGGGAGGAAAAAGAAAATGGAACAGAGCAAAAAACGAAAAAGAAAAAAGATTTGTTGTTAAGGGTAATTTTGTAAGAAAAAAATTATGTCGCCTCATTTTGATAATAAATCCGTCAATTTTTCATTTTATGTTGATTATTGATAAATGGCATCCAATTATCACTTACTAATATTGGTGTCTATGTCGCTCTCTCTCTCTCTCTCTCTCTCTATATATATATATATATATATATATATATATATATATATATATATATATATATATATATATATATATATATATATATATATATATATATATATATATATATGTACATATCAAATTACACACACGCACATACACCATAATCTGATTGGCTAATAACGGAATAACACCTCTGAATCATTATTACCGTTTCCCATGGCTTCCGTTGCAAGCAGAGCCAAGATCTCCTCCTCCGCTCCGATCCATCCACGCCCACATCCCAAACCATCAAACAGCAAAGCCTCTTCCCTATCTTTCCCCAGGAACGCACCAAACCCCAAAATCCCATCATTCAAAGGGCTGTCCGTCTCATCATCACCAGGAAACCGTCCGGCGAAAACCGCCGTGGAAACGACGACGAAAAGGGAGGAGGAAACGCCGCGAGGAGGCACGTCGGCGTCGGAGGCGCGGCGGGCGAGGATCCTGGTGGCGGAGAAGCTGGGGGAGAGCGGGGTGGCGGTGCTGAGGGCGTTCGGGGAGGTGGAGTTGGCGTACGGGCTGTCGGAGGGCGATCTGGTCGCGAGGGCGGCGGAGAGCGACGCCCTGATCGTGCGCAGCGGGACGACGGTGGGCCGGGCCGTGTTCGAGGCCTCGCACGGCAGGCTGAGGGTGGTGGGCCGCGCCGGAGTCGGGATCGACAACGTGGATCTCGCCGCCGCCACCGAGCACGGCTGCCTCGTCGTCAACGCTCCCACCGCCAACACCGTCGCCGCCGCCGAGCACGCCGTCGCGCTCATGGCCGCCATGGCCAGGAACGTCGCTCAGGCCCACGCCTCCGTCAAAGCCGGTCAGTGTGATGAACCGTAATCTCATGCTTGATTAAGTAAAGCATTAAAATTGAAAAAAATAAAAAAAAAGACTAATTCTTAAATTATCACATGAAGACAACAGATTATAAATTATCTCATTTTGGATGGTTAAGAACGCGATGAGAATAGTAATAGAAATTAGAGAGGGAAAAAGCATTATAATTCTTATTATTACTATTTACTACACTCTGAGCACGTTTTTATTATTTATTTACTTTACTTAACTAGTGATCCGCTGGATAGAAAGATTTCAGAAGACGTCAGCGCGTACGATACTAATTTTATGCAACGAAATTTGTCTTTCATTAAATAGAAGCATTGAGTTTTTCTTTCATAAATAAATTAAAAAAAAAACATGGGAAATAAAAACTAATTTTCCTTAAACTGAATCTAGTATTTGATTTAGCTAAAATCCAGCATCAGAACGTGGTCTTCTTGGCATGGCAGAACACAATTATTGCTAAAGATTTTTAAAAAAAGAGGGGTAAATAATGTGTTTTGTCAAATATATGGTATACAAGTAATCAATATTTGTAGAATGCGCTCTTTACATTGCCTGTGGGGTCGTTCGTATATGTGGAGGCCTTCCTGAAGTAGAGTTTTCTGCTTTATTAGTAGGTATGATCATTTAAGTATTTGAATTGTCATTTTCATAGTGCAATGGTTGGAAAAAATTTCGTCAATACAACCCAATTTGTAAAATTAACTTAAGCACTACCATCAGGCTAGTATTTCAACGACTAAGCTCCCACTACCTTTTATGGGGCTTGGGCACCGAGGGACGGCTCTCGTTAATCAGTTTAGCCTTAATTCTATGATTGCGGAGGTGTTTAACGAAACAATCAAGCCAATCCAACTAAGGCTGAATATCAAGAAGAGAAAAAATTGTTAGTTTTGATTCAAACTGATAAGCCGTGGGATGCGAGATCTTTGGGATTAGGTAGACCGAAAAGCCTAGCCCCAACATATTTGACATTAATTTAAATATGGTCCATTAGTTATATAACCAATTTAAACGTTTATTTTTTTAAAATAGTCAATGTTTCGTAAATCTTAGGTAAATAATCACTACTTATTTACGTTTATTTACAAGTGTATATTTATAAAAATACCCACAAATAAAAAAAAAAATTGAACTTATTCATGGGTATTTTTGTAAAAATTCACTTGTAAATAAAATGTAGTGGTTATTTACCTAAAATTTACGAAACGTTGGCTATTTTGCTAAACCCAAACGTTTAAGTTGGCTATTTTGCTAATTTTTTATTATTTAAATATGAGCACATTTACTAACGCCAATTTACAGTAAAAAAAAAAATGGAAATGTTATTTAGGGTGTTGATGCCTTAAAATAAAGGGAATTGAAGAAACAGTATAGTATAAGAATGGCTTCTACTTACATAACATTGTTCAATGAATAATATTTTATTAATTTATATATTTAAGAAAAAATAAGAGATTGGACTCTAAACACAAGTAGTGTTCATTCATATCGATTTTTTATCGGAAAGATAAAAATATCTCCAAAAAAACTTTAAATACATTTTTTTCAAACCTAAATATTTATGAACATGTCTCTCTCTCTCTCTCTCTCTCTCTCTCTCTATATATATATATATATATTTTATTTTTTTCCAACCTAAAATATATTAATTATTCTGTAGCAACGCGCATGGCATACTGCTTGTTTATAATATAAAGGGGTAGGGGACATATGGGTTTGGTTGGTGTGCTGAGCTTCTAGCTTAAATAGAGGGATGTTTTCATGCAATTTTTAATATTTTATTATATATATAAATATTGTAAAGAATGAGCATTTCTTTAGAATGATGCTTAAAGCAAAAGGATATATCTCCTTTTAAGGTTGGGCCCGACCTGATTAGGAAAATAAAATAGAGAGATTTGCACCAAAGTCAGTTCTTATGAACAAAATTGCATCTACGTCATCACCAAAAAACGTGTTGCAAGTAAGTCACTCTTATTTATTATTATACCAAAATACCCTTAAAGTAGAACAATAGTTAAATATTTACAAAACAAAAGTAGACTAGAAGAAGAAAGTAGAACCACAGTTAAGTATTTACAAAACAATAGTAGACTAGAAGGCCGATCGAATCTGTGATTCCGGCGAGAGCTCCGGCGAGGGTTACGGCGGCGGTGGCCTCGTCGGAGCGGCGATCGACGCGGTAGTTGGAGCTTAAGCTAGAGAGATTAGGGTTTGGGAGGGATTTGATGAGAGATTAGAGTTTGAGTGTGGATATGAATTCTTGTTGGATATAAAATATAAGGGTAATTAAGACATTGTATAGGTGACAAATATGCAAAAAAACAAAAAAGATACGAATGCAATTTAGACTTATTTGTGATACAAACGAAATAATGTGCTGTTGTTGTGACTTCAACAGCAAATTCCACAATAAAATATGGACCAAATTAATTTAAATTAACGTGAAAAGATAAGAAAATAATTATTCTTTATAATAATTTGGTAGAATCAATTGAATGTAATCTTAAGCAACTCCTCTATTTATGTTGAATTTAGATCGAACTATATACGTATCATACTTGAGACTTTAATCTATTTTTTTTAAAAGTGACATTATTGGTCAAAATTATATGATATATTAGCAGTGTAAACACATGTGATATTATTGATATAAGATTATACAATTTAGGATAAATCATAATAAAACATGCATTTTTGCAACTCGTTATATTAGACCTCAAGGCTTCTCAATTGAGATTATCACGAAACCAAATTAGCTATTAGCTTGATCTTTATTGCAACATTAGTTAGGCTTTTGAAAATCTATAGGCTCTAATAATGACATTCAAACTTGGGTTGGGTGAGGGAGGGCCACTTTGTGGATCCTGTTTTCTTTTCACCAGAGGCTTCTCGCTTGTATTATTGGAGAGAGAATGAATCTGAAATCTGAATCTACTAAGGCAAACGTGTTTTTGGCAAAAACTAGAAACTAATGAACGAAAATAATTGAGGGGTTATTCTATTTATTTTTTTGGGTGGCACATGTGTGGCGGAAAGAGGGAATAATAATAATTATGTTATGTTTGTTAAACAAACTTAAATTATCGTTTTCTGTAGGTCATTCTCAATTTATGAGTGACATTTGTTTCTTTCGTCAACAAAGTTATGACTGCTAAATGACGCCATAACATATAATGCGAGTGCCACTAAATAGAGGTTTGTACTTTGGATTGGTACCAAATGTTAAAATTCTGGCCTGTTGCAGATTGTTGTCAATCTTTGTCCAACTATTGGTCAAGTTATGTCATTTCTTAGGAGTTGGGATCCAAGTGGTTATTGCGTCTTTCTCAGTCAAATTTATTACATCAATAATTTTTGAACAATTGTTGCAACAAATAACATTTAGAAGTTTTATATGTCAGAGGAGTTACACTAAGAAATCCGTACTTATTTTATGTATTAAATTATTAGCAACTAGTTATATGTTTACACAGTAGTAAACATATTATTTTAATAATTAAGGAATATCATAATAAATAATCTCCTTAAAAATAATTATCGATTACTTAAAAAAATTATTTAGCATATTTTTTGTTCGGCTATTTGTATGTTTTAGTAAACTACAAATAAATAACCTCATTTTTCTGCAAATATATACCCTCACTTTTCAATTATGCAAAATTTTAACCCCATATTTGAAAATTCTACAAATTTAGACTTTGCTTATTATTAAGAACTGAAGTGACTTTTTACCAATATATATATATATATATATATATATATATAAACTACATTCAAACTTATAGAATAAAGAAGTTTTAAAAAATAGAAGTAAAATAAATAATTTTTTTATTAAAATAATTAATAGTAAAACACATGAAGATAGAGGTGTAAAAGGCTCCTGTAGAAGACTCAATTATTTTCTCATCTTTGTATTTTTCTTTTTTCTTAATTGGTTTCGCTGTGTTTTTTCATCTTCACTCAGTGTGTTTTCTTGCTGTTTCATTTCTGCTCTTAGTATCTTCATGTGTTTCTATCTTGTAGTGGTTGTTGTTTTTTTTTTTTTTTTCCCTCTGTTATTTGAATCTCTTATTGGTTTGTTTTCGCTCGAGCGTTACTACCATCCAGGCAACAAAAAATGGGGTCTTGAATTATTGCTTTCTGCAATAATTTAAAAAAATGTGTAATTTGTGGATGTAACAAAGTAATATTTGTTACAGTTTGGCTTACTCACGCCTCTGGCAATTATTACTTCATGGACACTTGAGTTCTAAAGCTTTTATATTTTTATTTATATTCATTATGACATATTTCTAAAGCTTTTATGTAGTTATTTATAATTGTTCTATTTTGATTTCTATGTTATATTATTTGTATATATAAAGCAATATTAATATGGCCATTAATACTTTCTGACTTTCAGCCTTCTGAGATAACGATTTGTCTCTATTACATGATATTTACAAAATTTCTTTGTAACATAAGCTTAAATATTTAATGTAATATGTATGAATGAAAAATAGTAACAAAAAAATATGGCCATTTTAGATTTAAAATTATAGGTATGATATAAAGATGCAGAATCGTGCAATGCTAAGGTATATCTTTGTAAAATTGAAAAGTGAAGGTATAAATTTGCTGAAAAATAAAAAAGTGAGGGTAAATTTTTTATTTATTTTTTGTTTACTCTAGCTATACTTAATTAGTTATAACTGCATGTCATTGTATACTTATTTTGCAACACTACATGTTTACTAGTTAATTTTATTTTAAACATTTTGATGTCTCAGTGAATTATCCAACTAGAAAATTAGTTGACAAGTTCATAGCTATTATTGAAAACGCCATTCATTTTGCTCATATTCGACATTACACAGGTAGATGGGAGAGAAGCAAGTATGTTGGAGTGTCTCTAGTGGGGAAAATAGTAGCAATCATAGGGTTTGGAAAAGTAGGGACCGAGTTGGCTCGGCGCGCAAAAGGGCTTGGGATGCACGTGATTGCGCACGACCCTTATGCTTCGGCTGATCGAGCTCGCAGCATCGGAGTGGATTTGGTGCCTTTCGAGCAAGCTATTGCCACGGCCGACTTCATCTCTCTTCACATGCCTCTCACTCCGACCACCTCGAAGCTCTTCAACGATGACACGTTTTCGAAGATGAAGAAGGGCGTTCGGATCATTAATGTTGCTAGGGGCGGAGTCATTGATGAAACCGCTTTACTAGGTGCACTTGAATCCGGCGTAGTCGCTCAGGTACACATCGATATCATGGCTTATTATATTTACAATAACCTATTGGAAAGTCTTTTTAGCAAAACCTAAAGTTTAAATGCCAGAATGATTAGAATGGCCAAAATATTAACTAACATAGCCACTTAACGAGCAAGCTTATTATTATGAGTACCTAACATAGCCTAGTCGGTAAGTCCATGCTACTTCCAAAGCGGAAGTTGTGGGTTCAATAATCTCCACTGGCAGCAAAATTGTTCTTTAAAAAAACGATTAAGCTTGTTGTTGTAATAGCCTTATTTTAAAAATTGCAGCCTAAAATAATTTGATTATAATGTTTTGTGAAATAGGCGGCACTAGATGTATTTACAGAGGAGCCTCCGCCAAAAGACAGCAAGCTAGTTCAACATGAAAATGTTATTGTCACACCTCATCTTGGTGCTAGCACAAAAGAAGCACAGGTCTGATTCCTCTAATTATTTACCCTAAATGTGTGTGTGTGTGTGTGTATATATATATATATATATATATATATATGTATGTGTGTGTGTGTGTGTGTGTGTGTGTGTGTGTGTGTGTGTGTGTGTGTGTGTGTGTTTTCTCTAATTATTGAGATCATGTACCAAAATAAACTAAAAGCAATTCACTCCCAGGAAGGTGTGGCGATTGAAATAGCAGAAGCTGTAGTTGGAGCTTTGAAAGGGGAACTTTCTGCCACTGCAATCAACGCCCCCATGGTCCCACCTGAGGTAAAAAAAAAATTCACAATTTATTGACAAAGCTGTCAATAAATAACTGCGTTTATTGACAAACATGTGTTTATTGACAAACTTATTCATAATTTTGGAATTAAAAGCGATTAATGGATTTTGGTCCAAAATTTTTTAAATGGCCATAGTTCTGAAATTATCTAAAAAACTAACATAGTAAAGAGTAATATGATAAACCCCTTATTAAGAACACTTTCTTCTTTCAAATATATATGTTGTCAGGTGCTATCAGAGATGGGTCCGTATGTGGAACTGGCGGAGAAGCTAGGGAAGCTCGGAGTACAGCTGGTGGGCGGAGGAAGCGGAATCAAGTCGGTGAAAGTGGTCTACAAGACGGCTCGCGGGGCCGGCGACTTGGACACGAGACTCCTACGCGCCATGATCACGAAAGGCCTCGTGGAGCCCGTGTCCTCGTCCGTGGTCAACCTAGTCAACGCGGACTTCATGGCCAAGCAGAAAGGGCTGAAGATAAGCGAGGAGCGGGTCGCCGTCGACTCGTCCCCCGAGCTCCCGGTCGACTCGATCGAGCTCAGGATCTCGGGGGTGAGCTCCAAGTTCGCGAGCTCGGTCTCGGACGGCGGGGACGTGAGCGTGGAAGGGAAGGTCAAATACGGAGCGCCCTACTTGAAGCGCGTGGGTGGGTTCGGGGTGGACGTGAGCCTCGAAGGGAATCTTATCCTGTGCCGCCAGGTGGACCAGCCCGGGATGATAGGGCGGGTCGGGAACATTCTCGCGCACCACAATGTCAACGTGAGCTTCATGAGCGTGGCAAGGACTGCGCATAGAAGGAAGGCAATCATGGCCATCGGCGTCGACGAGGAGCCAGGTAAGGAGGCGCTTTGTGAGATTGGACAAGTGCCTGCCATCGAAGAGTTCGTCTTCCTTGAGCTATAGAACACCCGATTGATCGTTAAAAAAAATGCAGTTGTGTGTGTGATAATTGAATAAAGCGGTTATAAATACCACTGCTATCACAATGTGGTTGCTTTTGAATTGTGTTCAAGTCTTAGTTTTGGACTCGGATTTTATGTCTTTAGTCTTACCACTGTTTGTTTTGCTCAGATTATAAGTAGATTACTATTTATAGGTTTACAGTTACAATCAAATATATTCACTACTTACTATTTGTGCTACTGCACAAAATGAAATATGTGAAATAGAAGTCGCTTGATTTATGCCGCTTCAAGGATGGCAGTGACGCTTTAAGTCTATCAAAAAACGCACAGCCTCTCTCTCTCTCTCTCTCTCTATTTCCTCTCTCTGAAACCAGGGTTTCAAAACCCAGTTTCCTTCTCAGCCACCACTCCCCCCAAGTGCCAGCCGACGGTTCAACGGTGGCAAGGCTGAGACTTGGGGGGAGGCCTGTTTTTTAATTTGCCTAAAAGCTTTTGTTTTTTTTCTTTCTGGTTTTTGCGTCCAGATCTGCCTTTGTTGCGGGCGGGGTTCTCTGGCAGTGTGAAATCCCAATTTTTTTTAGCTTAGTTAAAAGATTAAAAGTTTTGTGTTCGAGTGACGTTAGTATTTTTTTTGTTAGTAAAATAGTAGTGAATAATTTGTTTATGTGATATGTATGCTTTAGGGTATTTTTTTTATTTAATATACCCTTTAGTATTTTTTTATTTATAAGAGTGATCATCATCTTTGTTTTCCAATTCTCGGTCGATAAAATTAAGCTCAATGAGCTTGTAAACTTGACTAACGGTGAATTGGTGTTGCATTCCTCTTGAATTTAGAATTTTCGTGTCTTGAATATGGAATGCTTTTGTGATAGCTTCTTTGGCCTTGAATAGTAGTCTGTCAAAGAAGATTTTTGTGAACTCTGATGTTGCAAATGTGAATAACGATTAATTTTGTAAATTATATTACAAAATGTTTAGATAAGCAAAACATATTTTTATATATTGTTTTACTTGCTCCGAAATGTTGGATATTTGTGAAGTTTTGCATGAAAAGATCTTTTCAACAGTGTAACCAGAGCACGCAACTTCGAACTTCTTTGAACCATCCGTCAAAATGAACTGAATGCGTAACCTATAAAGTATTTTGTCACATGGGAAAAATATTGTCATGTGGAAAAATATTTTGTCACGCGAAAAATTAAAAAAGAAAATATTGGCAAGACTAATCTTTGAGTGGATAATCCTCAGTTGGATTTTCCTCTGATTCTTAATTAGCAAATGGTTACGCACGTGATAAACTTAGATATTAAATGGCAAAGATTTTAATTAGGTATGTCAATGTAATTATCTAATTTTAAGTAATACAACTCCGCCGAGGCCCCGAATACAATCTCACCCTTTTATTTGTGCAGAACCCAAAACACTGAAAGAAAGAAAAAAAATATAAGCAATATACATTTTTTTATAAATTATGAAAATATTTAATAGCATCCGAGAGCTTTGATTCAGCATCCAAGCTTGAATCATCGCTGTGTTTTGCTAATGGGATTAATAAATATCGTCATTTTAATTTGTTCTATCAAGGTCCACCGAGGCAATTAAATCACTGAATTACAACACAAAAAAATAAAAGGAATTAAGAAATGAAGAGAAAACGTTAGCTAATTTCTTCAATAAACTTGGAGAAGATTAAAACATGTACCAGTAGATAACTTGCGTGCAATAAAACAAAGTGGATGTGAACCAAAGACTTGAATTTATCAACAATTTTAAATCCTGATTCAGAGAAAAAAAATACACATGATTCCAAACCTAGTTACTTTCTTTGAAATCGGAAGAGGAGAAGAGAATGACGAAAATGACAATCAGTCAATCAAGAACCTGAATTATCATTAAACATAGTTGTCAGGTATAATATGGACATACATAATTGAGTCCGCTAGCCAAAACTTCTAATAGAAAATAGAGTATGGCTGAAACATAATTCAAAATTGGGACTATATATGGATAGTGGAACTATGATTCTTCCCGATAAAAGAGTCTCCATTCTAACAAATTGTAAGAATAGGCATCCTAGGAATTAAAACTCACAGCTTTGTTTCTTTTGTACAAATAGTACTAAATTTCTTTTCTATGACGATTATTTCATCCGCGTATACAAATGCAAAATATAAATATATATAAAAAACCCACGACAATTCAGAAGCCTAAACAAGATTTCAAACCAAAATTCGATGCATATGTACCAGCACTATGAAATCCCTGATTCATTGTTGTGAGTAAGACCTGCGCAACATGCACAAGTTTCTCAACTATCTGCAAAGCCAAGAATGTAGGGACAAAAGGTCTTATTCAAATTCAGATTTTTGAATAGAATGCCTATGTGGAAGGCGAATTGACAATCAAAATTAGTTGCATGGTATAACTATAGTAATTCTGCTTCCTACCTCTTCAAAGCTCTTGCACCAAAGTGATTTCTTCTTCAAACTTCTTACAATCTTCCTTTGACTCCTGATCTCAGCTCTTAAGTTTACAAAATCTCTAACACCTAAGAAACAAAGACAAATCTAAATAAAGTAACGGATGAATCATGATTTCCATGATAGACGGGCAAATAAGTAACATTACATTAATTATATAGACAAGAAGTTAAAATTGTCTCTTTCAAAATGTGTATTCTATCGACCATGAACTTCATTGGAAATCACTTGTATAAATTCCCTAAAAAATGGTTCCTATGGCTATAAGTGTGACAAAAAAAAAAAAAAATCAAGGGCACTAAAAATGTTTAGTATTTGATGAATGTATATGTGGCTTCATGTTCTCTAAGTCATTGATTAGAGTCTTATAAACTACATGTCAAGGATTCAATTTGTGTCATTGTCACTGTCATTTTAGCTTTCTACCATGTCATTTATATTGGGATCATATACTCGGGCGAGATATTAAGTCCTTCCCCGGTTGGATATTTTCTCAGGCTGTCCATGCATAATTTTTTTGGGTTTTAGAAAAAAGCAAGACAAAATCTCTTTAAAGGTAACACATCAGAACAAAAAAAAAATCATAAATCTCTATAGGTCCACAGTTTTTTTTTCTTTTCCCTTTTCTTCCTTCCTTGTTGTCTAGTACTACTATAATGATGTGGTACTGTGAGGACCACTGTTTTATGTAGTATTTCTGTTAGTTCACTATATTCATATGGTATTTTATGAGATAAGGTCAGTTGCTATCACCAACAAAATAAATAAATAAATATATAAATAAATAAATCCATACCTCAGATGGGTGAGCGATTCTCCAGTCAACGACACATTCTATGGATGGGCATATATGGGTTGAGGAGATCGACCGACCAATAGTTTTCCATGGGAACGAAACTGCGGCTGAAAAAATCTTCATACTCGGGCGATGTTATCAGCAGGAGAGAGCCACAAGACAAAATGTATGTCAAGCTCACAGACCAGGCATACCCTTCCGCATAGATTTTATACCTATAAAAATGAAACAAACTCTCTTAACTTCCAATCAATCAAAAACCAACATCATATCTTGAGACCAAATATTTACGACACTAACCAAGTTTTACACTGATTAGACAGTCTGGACTTCTTGTAGCCACCGCTCGCCTCGTTAGCCCAATCCTGTTTCCATGAAGAGAGAGAAACTGAGACATCGTGGGATGTACGAAGAAGAGCTTATTACGTACGTCAATCCCAGGACACGAGAATGAAAAGAAAACCTGAGGGAAAATCTGGGCTCCCCAAATGCGAGTGGTTGCATTGAAGCAGCTTTGTTCGGACCGGAGATCCAACGTCTGGATTTCCTTTCCAATACGCTTGCCCCAACTTCTTCCAACTCTTCTTCTCGTATTCGCGTTTGCTGTCTCTGAGCGTATACATACACACAAAAACACACATAGTGTAGCGTAGGGGTTATTTATTATTATGTAAGTCGAGGAGATCTAAAGATCGCATCCAAATGATACATAGAAAAAAAGACAGTTTCGGTGCCGTATTTAATTATACAGAATCTTTTGTATTATTATTAAAACTATATTATATTACAAAAACATATAACAAACAAATCAAATCAAGCCATACCCTTTTTTTCATTTCAAAATCAAGCACACCTCAAAAGAAACACCAGGCCTTATTTGATGAGATTCAAGCATAAGCCTCTTTAATCTTGTCCATACAATCAAACATGACCATCCCAGGATACCTTCTCAGCAACTGAACAATCCCCCAAATCGTGAACGCCAATTGCTCTGAACGCAATGCGTACTACATCTCCACGAACAACCTTCCTCTGACGATCACCGCCCTGAACGCCCGCGCTCTCTCCACTGCCGCGGTGCTGATCCCCTCCCGGGCCCACGACTCTAGATTATGGTGGATCCATCGGAAAAATTATGGACATTGGGGTTTGAGATTGGGAGTGAGATCGGCGCCGAATCACCGCGGTTCCACAAAAGAGATAGGATGAGTAGCGGAGGATCTTGATGGCTATGGCACGGCGAGATTCACCGAAGAAGATTTTGGCGAGAAAAGGTGCCATGGCGTGGGGTGGAGATTGTGGCCGGTGATGGTTTTGGTCCTTTGACGCGGCGTCGTCAAGTTGTTCGACGAAATGCGTCAGAGAAAGAAAGATTATGAGATTTAAGAAAGTGAAACAAAGAAACACCTTATAGATGAGTAAGAAGAGGGTTAGGGAGATGAGGACCAAAGTGACGATCTCACGTGGCGGCCGTGGATGGCGGAGCCGAGCGTCAGAAGAACGCCACGGGGATGTTTCGAGCGAATCTTGAAAAGCCTTCTGTTTTGTTTTATTTTTATACGAGTCTTACTTGATCAGTCCATTCTCTCCTACGGTAATAGATCAAGCTACAAGACACGGAAAACAAACTTAGACCGTTGTTCTTTCTTCCTTAAGAGCAAAGAAAAATAACATCAAGCTATTCGGACAAAAATTAAAGAACTGGATCAAGTGAGTGTGTAACAGATAGAGAGAGATGAGAACCTGAGTTCGTCATCGAGGATCGAGGAGGACTTGCGTAGGAGAGAGCAAAGACGCAAGAGTCTAAAAACAAAAGACAGAGAAAATGGTAGTTAAAAGTTAAAACACACCAGAGAATATGGGAGAAGAGGAAAGGGTGTGAAATAGAGAGGGAAGGTAATGTGAAAGGAACGGGTGTGAAATAGAGAGGGAGGGTAATGAGAGAGGAATGGGTGTGTGAAGTGAGAATCAAAGAGAGAGAGAGAGAGAGAGAGAGAGAGAGAGAGAGAGAGAGAGAGAGAGAGAGAGATGAGGAAAGGTCGGAGATAGAGAGAGGGAGAGGAACATGTGTGTCCTATTTCAATTGGCTTAGGTGTCCTATTTCAATTGGGTAAAACCTTATGAACAGTGATTTCGGATTTGCACTTATAATATTTTAAAGATATATAACATAATACATAATATATATATATACATGTTACGTACTTAAATATATATTATAATAATATCGATATATATATTATAGTAAGTAATATATATATATATATATATATATATATATATATATATATATATTACGGTCTGTAATATAATGTGATATAGAGTCAGCGCAACATGTGTGCTTTATATAATAATAATAGTAATAATATATATATATATATATATATATATATATATATATATATTAATATTATAAGTAGGATTAGGGTTTGGGCTTTTAGAGTGTGAGTTTTTAGGATTTAATTAAGGCATATTTAAACATCCCCTCCTCTACTTTTAACGCTTCTTCTCTTCTCTGTTCTCCCTCCCTCATCCCTTTTGGACATTCGTAGCTCTTATTAGGTATGCTTTTTTTTTTTCTATCTGGTTCGAATTCCTTGAAAACGGTTTTTTAAAACTCTTGTCCTGGTTTCAAAAAGTATGTTTTTGCGTTTATTCTTTTTGGAAATGTTAGGTTTATGTTTCTTCTATCTAAATCGTTAATCGAAAAATATTTTTATGAAATACAGAATATTTTTCGATTATTTTCAAATCAGTGCACAGACCTGAGACCTATTTCCGATTTTCAGACTTTAAACGCTTACTGTGGATTCAAAACATTTGGTTTTGCGTTGATTCTTTTTGGAAAAGTTTGGTTTAAATGTTTTCTATCTAAACCTTTAATCGAAAAATATGTTTATGAAATACATAATATTTTCTGATTATTTTAAAAACGGTGCGCAGACAGTTTTTGACAAAAAATTTAAAGTTAGATTTTAGCACTTATTTTATTTTTAATAAATAGTTAAAAAACTTATTTTGGCCGTGGTGCCTTTGCAAAAAGTGATCAAAATTATGTTTTATACGTACTGGAATTTTTACAGAAGTTTTCTTAGAGTTTTAGTTTTTCACCGAAACCCTAATAGCCAATGGTATTTTGGTAATTTCACCTTGAAAGTCGTTTTTGAAAATTTCCAGAACCTGAGTTGTATTTAGAACTTTTCAACAATAGCTTAATAATATTTTTTCCCATCGATTAGGTTCCGAGCCGCGTAGCTTTTCTGACCCGTTTAGTTTTCCCGAGCCGTCCTCGACCAACGGTCGTGATTTCCGAAGCGAATGTGAGAATAATCTCACTACAACACGGATTTCTTTGAAAATAAAAATTTGTGACTATGCAATTTGTTTTAGTTGTGTTATGTGACTTTATATGTTGATTTTGTTGATATGTGTGATATGTTGATATGTTATGTTTCATGTGGTTATGGTGTGTTATGATTCAATTATGTATGTTATCTACAATATCTTCTTATTCTAAGCATGTTATCAAGTATGTCAATAAATTATGTTGTTCTTGCATTTGACGTAATCAAGTAATAAGTTTAACAAGTAAATAAGAGGGTCGTACCGCCTCGATCCAAGGAGGTAACTAGAGGATCTTCTCGAGCCGAATCAAGGGCTCACCTAGAGAATTTCCTCACAAGTTTATCAGACAGATGAGACGTTCTATGGGAGGTTGCAGGCCTATAGTTCGTTACCAAAGTGTACACTGAAATTGGTACGACTACTCTAGAGGACCCCGAATTAAAATATGCCAGACTTTACTTTTTGATATCATGTGTCACCATTTAGCAAATGAAATACTAATAACTGGCTATGCATATTTATTGCTCTTGTTTTGTGAGTATAGTTATTCTCGCTGAGCGTTAGCTCACCTATGTATATCCGTCCGTGTTGTAGGTAAACAACATATGAGCAAGTGAGGATGGTGGATCAACGGCGACGATGGCGAGATGGATGGGTTATGGTTGCCGTTTTTGAAAATAAAAGACTTCCGCTTTGCTTTCAGTTTTTCAATAATCCAAACCCAAGGTTTTATTTTTCATGGTTTAAGTGATGTTTTTCAATTCCGTTAAAGGATACGACTTTATTTATGGTATTAATTTACAATGGTATTTTTGGGTTTTAATCTTCGAGTATGCAACTTCGACTTTTTGGTTGTTTTCGTTCATCAAGTTTTAAATGAAAATTTATTTTTAGGTTATGAATTTTCAAACTTTATATTTTAAGTTATGTTTAAAAAAAATTACCTCAAATTTTCTTAAGTTTTAAAAAGTAAGATAAGTAAGACGGTCCGAAAAGTTGGGTCGTCACAGTTGGTATCAGAGGCTATTAATGTTTACTGGGACGGGCTCTCCGAGTTTGAAAAGCAACGAGGGAAGTATCGCACCTACGAACCTGCGCCTGGATTAACCTACGAAGATTTCTTGAGGCACATAAGGCACTACATGGAGCTGGTCGATGACGACGACTTGCCACTAGGGAACGATACTAGTATGGACCCTGTCGAGTCTGAATCAGAAGAAGATTCTAGTGAAGATGATCCAGAAGAAGACTAAGTCTTCGTATTGATTTAGACCATCACTGTTTCTTTCTTCTTCTACTCTCCAAAGTCTAAAGCACTCATTATTTATTTATTTATTTTTTTTGTGTGGTTTTGGTTTTTGTTTTGAGTATCACTTTCGGATTTGGATTATATGTTTAAGTTATTTAATATGGAAAGCACTGTCATCTTAATGGTTTTATAAAGTTCTTTGTATTTGGCTGTTTTGCATGTTAAGTCTTTTCTATAATCGATCCGAATAGTTTTAGAAGCCGAAAACCCTAATCGCGAATGTCTTCGAAATCTTAGATGGAAAACGTTCAAGTTGCTCGTGGACAAGATAGAGGTAGGCCACGAGGCCGAGGTAGAGGAAGAGGCAGAGTTGCTGCTGATGTCCCAGTGCAAGATGCTCATCATGCAGCTCAATTTCCCGAACAACAGGGAGCAGCAGATAATCCTAACGGTCCAGCCCCCGCACCTCAGCCAGTGGCCCAGCCAGATCTTGCGGTACTCGTTACTGCATTGCTACAACGTATCGAAGCCCAAGAAGTCGAGATACAAGAGTTGAGGAACCATCTTCCCCAAGTGAATGGAAATGTGGAAGAGGATCAACAAGCACCACTAGCACCTCCCCAGAATGTACCTCAGATGGGCCAAGTTGTTGTGACTGATGATCTTTTCGAAATGTGCAGGAGGATGAGAGCTCCAGATTTTGAAGGATCGACTGATCCTTTAGTGGCTGATGAGTGGATGTCAGAGATGAAGAAGATCTTCAACTTCATGAATATCTCGGAATTTGACAAGGTCATATGCGCGTCTTTTGTTCTGAAGAAAGATGCACAATACTGGTGGGAGACAGTAGTAGCTAGAAGAGTCACACGCGCTATGTCTTGGGAAGACTTCATCGAGGAGTTCAACAGTAAGTATTTCAACATGCGAGCGATGAATACTCAGTAGAAGGAATTTACGGAGCCGAAGCAAGGGACGATGACTGTGACTGAAGCTGTAAGTAAGTTCAATCAATTGGCTAGACTGTGCTCTCATTTGTTTCCGACAGAGACATAAAGAGTTCGACGGATGATGGGAATATTCCGACCAGAATTAGCCTTAGCCATTGATAGTGGAAGTCAGCCACCTATCACAGTTGCAGACTGCCTCGAACGTGCCATGCGAGCCGAGTATCACTTGGTCCAAGTAAAGGAGGAACGAGCCCAGTTTTACAAGGCTCGAAAAGAGGAGAAAGGCCAAAATCGAGGACCTGACAACAGGAAACCAAACCAATCAGGAAATCTCCAGCCTAATTACAGTAGCCAAGGCTCCAAGGCACGACCCCAATGGAATGGGAATGGAAAGAAGAGAAACCATCCTGGAAATGGTGGTAACGCCAACACCAAGGTCAAGACAGAGGTAGCGACATTTCCTATATGCAACACTTGTGGAAAGAGGCATCCCGGAGAGTGCCGGAGGGGAAACATGACCTGCTTCAAGTGTGGTCAGCCTGGTTACTATATTAAAGACTGTCCGAAACCAAATTTCGCTCCGAATGCACAGTATCAGCAACACAGTCAGAATGGACGACTCAACTCCATGCAAGCTCCCATTGAAGGGCCACAAATTTTCCAGGGTCGACTTGAGGCACCACCCACAACTCAGACGCCACCACCGCCCTAAGGTCGCATTTACGCCTACACCAACGCCGATGCTCTAGCCAGCTCTTCGAATGTTATACCAGGTCAGCTTCCTATAGCTCACTTTGATGCTCTAGTTTTGTTTGACTCTGGTGCTACGCATTGCTTTATTTCATTAGAACTTGCTAGAAACTTAGGCGATAGTGTAGTGAAAACTAGGAAGGTTTTCAAGACGGAATTACCGTCTGGTGATGTGCTATTATCAGAGTACTGTTTAAAAAGAGTACCGATAATAATTGGTGGTCAAGAGTTAAAGAGTGATTTCATTGTCTTAGAAATGAAAGACTTTGATGCTATCTTGGGTATGGATTTCTTAGACGAGAATAATGCAATGATCGATTGTCATCGTAAAAGAGTAATCTTCAAACCGGTAACGGGAAGACGGTTCACCTTTGAAGGAAGACTACTCAAGAAATCAAACATGTTGGTGTCAGCATAACAAGCTAGAAGATTGATGAGTAAATGGTGTTGTGAATTCCTAGCGTAGGTAGTGGACAAGACTAAGGATGTAGAAGCAACCCTAAACGACGTGCCCGTGGTGAGAGATTTTGTTGATGTTTTCCACGAGGATTTACCAGGCCTAGCTCCAGAGCGTGAGAATTCTTTTGGGATTGAATTGCTACCTGGTACGGGACCGATCTCTAAGTCACCCTATCGAATGGCGCCAGCTGAACTCAAGGAGCTGCAATCACAACTTCAAGAGTTACTGGATAAAGGGTTCGTTCGGCCAAGTCATTCACCATGGGGAGCACCGGTTTTATTCGTGAAGAAGAAGGATGGATCTTTCCGTATGTGCATCGATTACAGAGAGCTTAACAAGGTCACCGTCAAGAACAAGTATCCGCTTCCTAGGATTGATGACTTGTTTGACCAACTCAAGGGAGCAAAAGTATTTTCGAAGATAGACTTGTGATCTGGGTATCATCAATTGCAAGTCAAGGAAGACGACATTCCAAAGACGGCATTCCGTACCTGCTACGGTCATTACCAGTTCACGATCATGCCGTTTGGACTTACTAATGCACATGCGGCATTCATGGACATGATGAATAGGATCTTTAGCAACGTCTTGGATAAATTTGTAATCGTCTTCATTGATGACATTCTGATTTACTCTAAGAGTGCCGAAGATCACGAAGAGCACCTGCGAGTTGCACTACAGACGTTAAGACAACATCAGCTATATGCCAAGTTCTCGAAGTGTGAATTTTGGCTAGATAAGGTGCATTTTCTTGGTCATGTGGTTTCTAAGGATGGGATCTCTATTGATCCTTCCAAGATAGAATCTGTGAATGATTGGAAACCGCCTCGAAGTGTGACAGAAATCAGGAGTTTTCTCGGTTTAGCTAGTACTATAGAAGATTTGTTGAAAGGTTATCTACTTTAGCTGCTCCACTCACCGCCCTCACAAAGAAAGATAAGAAGTATGAGTGGACTGAGAAATGCGAAGAGAGTTTTCGTGAGTTGAAGAGAAGACTCATCACCGCGCCAATCCTTATAGTCCCTGAAAGTGGAGAACCTTTGTCTATTTACAGCGATGCATCAAAGACGGGTCTTCGTGATGTGTTAATGCAAAACGGCAAAGTAGTGGCTTATGCGTCACGACAACTCAAAAATCACGATAGGAATTATCCTACTCATGATTTAGAGTTAGCCGCAGTGGTTTTTGCCCTCAAGATTTGGAGACACTACCTGTATGGTGTTCGGTGTGAGATATTTACCGATCATAAGAGCTTAAAGTATATTTTCTCTCAAAAGGAGTTGAACATGAGGCAAAGAAGGTGGCTAGAATTGGTTAAGGATTACGACTGTGGTATCCATTACCACCCCGGAAAGGCAAACGTGATAGCAGATGCCTTAAGTAGGAAGGATGAGGCTAGGCTATCGATGATGCGAGCATTATCTCCTCAACTCACAGATGAAATCAACAATTTGGGAATTGAAATTGTCACACAAGGGTTAGCCAATATGACCTTACAGTCAGATCTTTTTTAGAGGATCAAGGAAGCGCAGATACGTGATCCGGAGATGTCAAAGTTGAAAGACGATGCGTTGGAAAGCCAAGAGTCAAAATTTTCCATTTCGGAGAATGATGTACTCTTTTTCGATGGAAGGATTTGTGTACCCAACAAAGATGAGTTACGAAGGGAAATTCTTACCGAAGCACATGAGACACCGTATTCAGTCCACCCAGGTTCCACGAAGATGTATCAAGACCTCCGAAAACACCTTTGGTGGAACGGAATGAAGGGCGACATTGTAAAGTTTGTAAGTAAATGTCTTACCTGCCAGAAAGTGAAAGCCGGACATCAACGACCAGCTGGAGAATTACAGCCAATCGAAGTTCCTGAATGGAAGTGGGAACAAATCACAATGGATTTTGTGGTTGGATTAACTAAGACGGTTGAGAGTTATGATGCTATCTGGGTAGTGGTGGACCGTTTGACCAAGTCTGCTAGGTTCATCCCGATGAAAGTCACGTACTCCGTGGAGAAGTTAGCTGAGCTATACGTTAATAACGTGGTGAGACTACATGGCGTTCCTCTATCCATCATCTCAGATCGTGACGGTCGTTTCACTTCTAACTTCTGGAGGTGTGTGCAAAAGTCGCTGGGATCGCAACTAAAGTTTAGCACCGTTTTCCATCCCCAAACGGATGGCCAATCCGAGAGGACGATTCAAACCTTAGAGGATATGCTAAGGGCATGTGTCATGGATTTTTGTGGGAGTTGGAGTAAGAGGCTGTCACTTATTGAATTCTCATACAACAACAGCTACCAAGCCTCAATCGGCGTTGCACCGTATGAAGCTCTCTATGGTAGAAAGTGTCGATCTCCAATTCACTGGTTTGAAGCGGGAGAAAATAATCTCGAGAAAACAGATTTTATCCGAGACACAACAGAGGCTATCGAAAAAATTCGTGATCGAATGGGAACTGCCCAAAGTCGACAGAAAAGTTACGCCGATAAGAGACGACGGCCACTGAAATTTCAAGTCGGAGATTTTGTGTTCTTGAAGGTCGCACCTCTCAAGGGTGTGATGAGGTTCGGCAAGAAGGGAAAGTTGAGCCCGAGGTACATTAGTCCTTTCGAAATCATAGAAAGAATCGGAAAGGTAGCCTACCGTCTAGCCTTGAATCCTGAGTTAGCATTGGTGCACAATGTGTTTCATGTCTCGATGCTCAAGACGTACCAACCTGACCCAACGCACGACTTAATCCAAGAGCCCATCAAAGTTCACGAAGACTTGACGTATGAAGAGAAACCTATCCAGATTCTCGATCGCGAAGAGAAAGTTTTGAGGAACAAGGTGATTCCTCTGGTAAAGGTGCTATGGCGGAATCACAAGATAGAAGAAGCTACTTGGGAACGGGAAGAAGACATGAAAACACGATATCCCGATCTTTTCAAAGGATTTTAGTATGTCCAAGTAAGAATTCTTATGTTTTTCTCGACTTTTGTTAATTTTTTGGACGAAAATTCTAATAAGTACGGGAGATTGTGAAATCCCAATTATTTTTAGCTTAATTAAAGGCTAAAAGTTTTGTGTTCGAGTGACGTTAGTATTTTTTTTGTTAGTAAAATAGTAGTGAATGATTTGTTTATGTGGTATATATGCTTTAGGGTATTTTTTTTATTTAATATACCCTTCAGATTACAAAATATGGATATTATATATATAAGTTATATATGTTATAAATAAATCAATGTGCGTATAAATATACATATTTTACGTATATTGAATATAAATATATATATATATATATATATATATATATTATAGTTATAAATTAAAGGTCAACCAAGTAATATATATATATATATATATATATATAACATAATACATAATATATAAATACATATTACGTACTTAAATATATATTATAATAATATCTATATATATTATAGTAAGTAATATATATATATATATATATATATATATATATATATATATATATATTACGGTATGTAATATAATGTGATATATAGTTAGTGCAAACATGTGTGCTTTATATAATAATAATAGTAATAATAATAATAATAATAATAATAATAATAATAATAATAATAATAAATATATTAATATTAGAAGTAGGATTAGGGTTTGGACTTTTAGGGTGTGGGCTTTTAGGGTTTAATTAAGGCATATTTAAACATCCACTCCTCTTCTTTTAACGCTTCTTCTCTACTCTCTCTCCCTCATCCCTCTCTTGGTTTGGAAATTCGTAGCTCTTATTAGGTATGCTTTCTTTTTTATCTGGTTCGAATTCCTTGGAAACAGTTTCTTAAAACGCTTGCCCTGGTTTCAAAAAGTATGTTTTTTGGGTTGATTCTCTTTGGAAAAGTTAGGTTTATGTTTCTTCTATCTAAATCGTTAATCGAAAAATATTTTTATGAAATACAAAATATTTTTCGATTATTTTCAAATCAGTGCACAGACCTGAGACCTATTTCCGATTTTCATACTTTAAACGCTTACTGTGGATTCAACAAATTTGGTTTTGCGTTTGATTCTTTTTGGAAAAGTTAGGTTTGAATGTCTTCTATCTAAACCTTTAATCGAAAAATGTTTTTATGAAATACAGAATATTTTCTGATTATATTAAAAACGGTGCGCAGACAGTTTTTGACAAAAAATTTAAAGTTAGATTTTAGCACTTCTTTTATTTTTAATAAATAGTTAAAAAATTATTTTGGCCGTGGTGCCTTTACAAAAAGTGATCAAAATTATGTTTATACGTACTGAAATGTTTACAGAAATTTTCTTAGAGTTTTAGTTTTTCGCCGAAACCCTAATAGCCAATGGTATTTTGGTAATTTCACCTTGATAGTCGTTTTTGATAATTTTCAGAACCTGAGTTGTATTTAGAACTTTTCAACAATAGCTTAATAATATTTTTTCCCATCGATTAGGTTCCGAGCCGCGTAGCTTTTCTGACCCGTTTAGTTTTCCCGAGCCGTCCTCGACCAACGGTCGTGATTTCCGAAGCGAAGATGTGAGAATAATCTCACTACAACACAGATTTCTTTGAAAATAAAAATTTGTGACTGTGCAATCTATTTTAGTTGTGTTATGTGACTTTATATGTTGATTTTGTTGATATGTGTGATATGTTGATATGTTATGTTTCATGTGTTTATGGTGTGTTATGATTCAATTATGCATGTTATCTACAATATGTTCTTATTCTAAGCATGTTATCAAGTATGTCAATAAATTATGTTGTTCTTTCATTTGACGTAATCAAGTAATAAGTTTAACAAGTAAATAAGAGGGTCGTACCGCCTCGATCCAAGGAGGTAACTAGAGGATCTTCTCGAGCCGAATCAAGGGCTCACCTAGAGAATTTCCTCACAAGTTTATCAGACAGATGGGACGTTCTATGGGAGGTTCCAGCCCTATAGTTCGTTACCAAAGTGTACACTGAAATTGGTACGACTACTCTAGAGGACCCCGAATTAAAATATGCCAGACTTTACTTTTTGATATCATGTGTCACCATTTAGCAAGTGAAATACTAATAACTGGCTATGCATATTTATTGCTCTTGTTTTGTGAGTATAGTTATTCTCGCTGAGCGTTAGCTCACCTATGTATATCCGTCCATGTTGTAGGTAAACAACATATGAGCAAGTGAGGAGGGTGGATCAACGGCGACGATGGCGAGAGGGTTGGGTTATGGTTGCCGTTTTCGAAAATAAAAGACTTCCGCTTTGCTTTCAGTTTTTCAATAATTCAAACCCAAGGTTTTATTTTTCATGGTTTAAGTGATGTTTTTCAATTCCGTTAAAGGATACGACTTTATTTATGGTATTTATTTACAATGGTATTTTTGGGTTTTAATCTTCGAGTATGCAACTTCGACTTTTTGGTTGTTTTCGTTCATCAAGTTTTAAATGAAAATTTATTTTTAGGTTATGAGTTTTCAAACTTTATATTTTAGGTTATGTTTAAAAAAAATTACCTCAAATTTTCTTAAGTTTTAAAAAGTTAGATAAGTAAGACGGTTCGAAAAGTCGGGTTGTCACAGGCAGTCTTCCTCAACGCCGAACCGTGCCTTTGGGAATCCGGCACTTCTCTTTGGATGGCTACTGTTGGTGCCGTTGGTGGTCTATTTTTGGAGGCGCAGTGGATCTCGATCTCGTCTCACCTATGGGCAATTTTGGGTGTTCCCTCTGCTCCGGCCTACCCCGATCCCTCACTCCTCGCCGACATTGCTCTAAACCTCCGCTGCTCCTCGATGAAGTGCTCCGACGAAATCCAACCTCACTCTTGGCTTCGGTCCTCACTGGGTTATTTCATTTCAGATCGGTGTCCCCCCGCCGATCTCGATTCAACCTCTCTATCCGGTGAGATCTTCGTTAGCCTAGATGAGCGCCACTCTTATCCTCCGTTCCCGACTTCGGACAGTCGGTTCTGTTGGAGCTTAAGAATGGTACATGGATTCTTGTTTGTGCGAAGCTGGTGTGCGAATCTGGAATTTTTCGTTTAGTTTCATTTTTACAGTTGTCTATTAAGTCTTTTAGTTTTTGCATTTGGTTGTACTAAGTTTTTTTTTGTGACGGATTAGCTGTCTTCCCCGGACTGAAAATTTTATGTTTTTGTTGTATTTTTGTTGTTTTTATTCCCCGGTATGGATTTCCTGTTAGAATTTTCTCTATGCAGGCTTAAGAATCATCTTCTACATGGTCATTGGATCAAGGTTGATCGGATTTCTCCATTATCCGTTATGGATATTTTGAAAGAGCCATATGTGGGCTCGATTTATTTTGTGCTAGGTATTCTTCCTCTTATTGGAAGCATGCACAAGATTGGACGTTCATCTTGTAGCGTCTATGCCCTGTTTTATTAACCAAACAGAGATTCCTTACGAAACACGCAACTGATCTATCAACCAAACAACGAAGGAACAAATCATAAATGGACGAGACACAGTTTTACCTTGGTTCGATCAATGTGATCTACGTCTAGCAACGAAATCCAATCCACTATTTTCTTGAAGATTACAGACCAATTTCTCTACTAACAAACTTTCACCAGAAATCCCCAAATTATAGGGTTCCTATCTTCAGACTTCAATCGAGAGAGTTTTTGAGAGATTTGAGATTGTTTCTGTATACTGATTCATTCCTACTTCTAAGACACGATCATCTATTTATAGACCATAGAGAGATTCGTTTACACACGCTGACTTGAGTCATAAACTTCTTCTGACGAACCCTACGGTTTACTTCGCTGAGCCTCACTTGCTTGAAAGGATCTGACGGCCAGCGTTTGAACTGCCTTTAAGAATAAGATCAACACCGTACAATTCTCCACCTTGATCTTCATTCTTCAACCTTTTAGTGGATTGGACTTGCTTTATCAGTTCCTTGAAATTCCGACCTTGATCAGTTTCAGGCAGTGAGCAAATTTGGTGCCTGAGACTGTCTTGGTTAACATATCCGCTGGGTTTTCTTCCGTTGAACTCTTCTGAACTTTCACTTCACCATTGTTGATGATGTCTCGTACGAAATGCATCTTGACGTCTATATGTTTTGATCTCTCATGGAAGACTTGATGTTTTGAGAGATGTATGGCACTTTGACTCTCACAGTGAACTGTGATTTCATTTTGAGGCATTCCCAACTCAGCTACTAAGCCTTTCATCCAAATGGCTTCCTTGATGGCTTATGTGATGGCCATAAATTATGATTCAGTTGTTGAAAAAGCCACGACTGATTGTAGATTAGATTTCCAACTAACAGCTCCACCACACACAGTGAACACGTATCCTATGAGGGACTTTCTCGTATCCAAACTTCCAGCGTGATCTGAGTCCACGAATCCCTCAAATTTTACATTCTCTTCACAACATCTTCTGTAAATGATTCCAATATCTAAAGTCCCTTTTAGATATCTCAGAATCCATTTCACTGCGTGCCAGTGCTCTTTTCCAGGCTCAGTCATGAAACGACTCACTACACTGACTGCGTGTGCCAAGTGCGGTCTTGTACATATCATAGAGTACATGATGCTTCCTACAACACTTTAGTATGGAATTCAACTCATTTCTAGCTTCTCATCACCTGCAGGTGGTTTCTGAGACACAGACAACTTAAAATGATGTGCAAGCGGAGTTAGGACACTTTTTGCAGATGAAACATCGAATTTCTCAACTACTTTATTCAAGTAGTCATGTTGATGTTGACATAGAATTCCCCTAATTTTATCCCTTTTTATTTCCATGCCAAGAATTTTCCTTGTTGGTCCTAGATCCTTCATTTGAAATACATCTTTGAGTATGTTTTTCAACTGAAGAATCTCAGACTTGTCATGGGAAATTATTAACATGTCATCAACATAAAGCAAAAGATAGATCATTTGCTTTTCAGAAATTCTTTTCATGTAAACACACCAGTCATAATTACTTCTCTTATAGCCATTTAAAACCATGAACTGGTCGAACTTGATGTACCACTGCCTTGGTGATTGTTTTAAACCATACAAAGATTTTTCACTACAAAAAATTTGGCCTCTAACTACTGCCGAACGCTGTAGTCATTTTAAATCCACTACAGTTTACTGACTGTCATCTATTGCACTGGAGTCTTATCTCTTTGATTATGACTCCAGTGTTTGGCTGTAGTGTATATGTTTTATAAGACTGTAGTTAAAATATATAACTACATTGTTTAGATGTAGTCTTACTAGTGGCATCTATAAATACTACATCGTTATGCTGTAGTTATATAGAACTCAATTACATAAGATAAAAAACTACAGTTTTAACAAGTAGTCTTAATTGAGTCAATTAGACAGACTACGGCGTTTTTGTGGCATCTATTGCACTGGAGTCTTATCTCTTTGTCTATGACTCCAGTGTTTTCTGTTGAAGACTACATTTTTATAATGTAGTTGTTCAAATTTTGAGTCAATAAACACTACAGCTTTAAAGAGTAGTTATAATTAATTGAGTTGGACAGACTACGACGTTTTTGTGGCATCTATTGCACTGGAGTCTTATCTATTTGTCTATGACTTCAGTCTTTTTTGTTGAAGACTACATCTTTTAGGTGTAGTTGAAAAATTGAGGTGGTTCATGTTTTTATCTTAGACTACTGCGTATTGTTGTAGTCTAGGAAGATAGATATTTATATTTAGCTTTAAGACTACATTTATAAATTGTAGTTTTCAGTTTACGCACTTAAGACTCTAGTTTACGTTTGTAGTCTCTTGTGTGATTCAGCTTAGACTACTTTCTTTTAATTGGAGTTGAACTTAACGTCATCATTTAACTACATTTGAATTCTGTAGTAAAATATCTGTGAATGCAATATTTTGTATAAAAATATATATTGAATTAAAATGGTTCAATCTTCTAATTTGTATAATTTGTACCTATATTTGTACCAAAACACAAACATGCATAAAAACACATCCACATAAGTACCAGATTTACATCCAACCATATATCCTGAATAATCCTACAAGAGTACCAAATTCATACCAATCATACCAAGTACCAAATTCATCAACATATCCATACTAGTACAGGCATTGTAATGCTACAAAACCACAATACCTAAATCCAAAGACGTCCCTGCTTCATGCATACTAATTAAGTGCCAAATATCACAGAATTGTACAGCAAATCCATCCAAGTATTATCATGATTCTACATAAAATACAAAATAGTTTGATAGTGTCCAGAACACTACCTAATACAAAGTTTGAAGGTAGGCAGCCCATTCTTGGCGCATCACATCGAGCTCGTCTTGAGTATAGCTACGTTTTCCATCGAACTATATTAACGATGAAAAAAATGAAAATTACTCAACCACATCAAGTAAACAAACAAGCTTATAACTATATTAAGGCTGTATTTTTCCAGAAAAAAAAAGATTAAGGCTAAGCAAATTACTTTAGCTTCAGTCGAGATTAGGTGATGGCCAATGATATCTTCCATGTACTTGATCACATAATATCCACACTCTGTTCCGCCCGGTTGTCGAGGACACTAGACAAACAGAAAAAAGTAAGTTAACAACCAATGATTGAGTCAGCTACAAAAATCAGATTCAATCCACACAGTAGCTCAACCCAATTTCAGATTCAATCCCAAGCACAAAATCAGACTAGCTACAAAATTTAAACATACCTTAACAACTTCCCATGTAGCTTGTTTCTTCATAGTTTTGTTGGCTTTCGAGTTGAATAATTTCATAGCACTACGTCCAGAAATACACATGTCATGATATATATGTAATGTATAACTATGTAAGATCCATAAATATGAAGAAGTCGATCAATGTGTGAACTCACGTATTAATAACAGCTTTGATATCATTTCCAGGTTTACGAGCAAGAGAATCAAAGTAATAAACTCGGTCATTATGCGGGTCGAGTGCAAGCAACGTCCAATGATTTCTGAATCCACGTAAACAATGTATTAACCGTCTAAGCACCGTCCAACGAAAAATGAAATCATATAAATACTCAAAACATATAACAATAGACTCATGTAAATATACTTACACGGGATTGAAAGGAGCTAAGAATAGTTGACCAACACCACAACCCTCCATTCTGTTGGCAATAAGGTCAGATTTTTGTCCACTGGTCCCCATATTCAAAGACACTGGATCTATGAACGCATACATAGATCCAATTTTCATGCTCATGATCTTCTGATACAAGTAGCTAATTCACATAAAGCAAAGATTCATTATGATGTGGCTAAAATATACATATATTTGAAATAGATCAATGAGTATTGAAAAGATTACCTCATGTACAAAACAATGCAGCTCGACGTGATCCACTCCATGCTACAAAATGCCATAATATCATCACGAAGAATATATAGAACTCGATCTTTGCCAAAAATATTCTCGTCCAAGGGAAAAGATATTGAGTTGTCATTCCCCATGACTTTAGCAACATTAGTCTTGAGATATTCTAGACTCCATATCTGTTTGGTTTTTTTCCTGGGAGACCTACGAACGGGTGTTACCACCTGAAAAGAAACACGTATTGGATATTCTAGACTCCATAATTTTTAAAAAAAATGAGCAACACGTAAGAATTAGTTGAGTGATTACCTTGGATTTCTCAATTGTAACCATATTCTTAGGCCACGGAACTTGATTACCAACTACTTCTTTGACAGTCAATTCATGTTTACCCATTCGCATTGGAGATATAGCCTTCTCATCAACGCACATATCTACATGGACACGTACAACTTCATCCCCCAATTTGATTCCCCAAACTGTTCCTTTGGTCGCAGTTTCAGAACAAATTTTACCATAAGCAACAACATTAGAAATGTTGTCCACAGCTAGTTTACATGGTTGTTCCTTAAAAAACACAGAATTTAGTTTAGTAAATTTTAACAATTAACTAATTAAGAACCAAAACAGGGGTCATTTTTACCTTTCCGTTGGCGAAATCTCTACGCCCGATCAATTCGATATCATCGCATTCTTCCTGGTAGAGTTTTTGTTCGTCACTGCAATTTTCCTTGTCATCGGAGAAGTGTAGATTTGGTTTTTTGGCTGTGCAACTACCCTTATCTGATTGAAGAAGAGAGCTTTTGAAGTTGTTATCGCCAGCCTTTAACTTCATGTTTTCCTCTTGAAGTTCCTTGATTTGTAATAGTAAAATTCGCCTTTCATCGGCGCCTCGTTGATGTGCCTATGTCAGTTTCTTTTGCTCCTCTAAGACGAGTTGTAGGACAGCGCTTGTTTTTGTCTGCCTTGGAGTGTTGAAGTACTTTGAAGGAGTAACGCCATGCCCAATACACCTTACTAAACCACCACGGTCTTTATTTCCCAATGCTAATGTGAGAGCGTCTTCCTTCGGGTTTAAATAAATAGCCCCATCCGTAATCTTTTTGGTACAATCATCCTACAAGTATACAAACATATAGGTAAGTTAAGTTTGACTACCCAGATAGACAAAAAAATAGTTCAATTATTTATTCTAACCAGATTGTCTATAAATGAGCTAATCTCTTCATCCTCTGCAGCACTGCCTTTTGCATAAGCGATCTTCCAAAGCTCACTTCGAGATGGTTTACCAGTGCCACCCCTTTCCTTAGACTATAATAGAGCAGGAAATGAAACAATCCACATACTAAAACAACTTCACAATATCAATATAAAAAACAGTCTGATGCACATATATCAACTTCAATACTCAACAAGTCAGCTGCTACGTTTGCGAATCCACGCCTAGAAAGGTGGTGCCGATACTTGATCTTCTTTGACTTGTTAGACTGTTCTGTACTCAAAGTTCTAAAGTCATCGGAGAGACGTTTCGCAACAAAAATCTTCCAAGATTTCTGCGTAATAAAAGGATACACCGGTGGCGGTTTTGCAAACATGCGTGGCTTGTCAACATAGTTGTTTATGTAATTGGTTGCCAGCTTGTACTTGAACTGTCTCCACTTTGTACACGCAGATGCTAATATAGCTTTCTTACCCTCGAAAGGCACGTCATACGATGTCTGCATAAAAAAAAAGCACGGGTATTACATATGGAATACGACACCATAGTTTTTAAATGGAATCAGAACATGGCTTTACCTTGATTTGATCCCACACTTTCTCCTTGAGCTCAGTTGATACCGAACGCCAATTTTCGATCTCAATGGGTACAGTTGATCGCACAACAACACCTACATAGCTTTGCATTTCTGAGTTTGTGTCACCGATGCTTTGTCCAAGGTCATTGTAAGTTATTGGCTTCACCACACCATTTGCTCTAGCTATAGCAACCTTGGTAAGAAGAGTAGGTCCCCTTGATGTCCTTTTTTTGCTTTTGGTTCCACTGTTGTACAGTCATTTGGCACTGATGTTTGTTTTTCCTTTTCCCGAACTACATGTCCAGATTTTTTCTTCTTTTTTGGTTGCGGTGCCACTGCTGTGTCGTCATTCTTTTCCTCCTCTAAACGTCTCAGTGCCTCTGATTTGCCAGTGTTTTTTTCCTCAACTATACATGCCCTTCTTGTCCTTTTTTTTTGCTGGAGATGTCTGTGATTTGTCTTCATCTTTTGCATTAACCACAGGTACACTACACCTACACACAATAAGGTTATGAATCAGAATTATACACGTACAGACACAAACAATATACATCAGTATTAATTATGAAACAATCCTACACACACACACACACACACATAAACATGTTAATTAAGTTTTCTCACTTCTTCCTCGCACTAGTCATTATCGATCCAAGTACCCTCTTCATCTATTTGCAAACATGTTTCGTCATCTGTCGAATTTGAAGACTCTGCATCAGAGAATAGTTCGGTGGCAGGAGCTTCATAATCAACATCATCCTCTGGTATTGGACTAGCAAAGTCATTTTTCAAATTCGGTACCACAATTGACCACGACGTATCCATTCCGTCTTCTACATAGAAAACTTGTTTGACTTGGTCTGCCAAAATGAATGGATCTGACTTGTGACTAGTCTTTGAAAGATCAACCACTGTGAATCCATCATCTACCTTAACACCCCTTGAACTGTCAACCCATTTACATTTGAAGACCACCACTTTGGATACGACATAGTCTAACTCCCATATTTGTTGAATAGTCCCAAAGAATGTCATGTCTGAAACAATTGGTTTCTTGTCCTTTGAGCTGCACACTTGCATTGTCTCAGCCATTACTGCGACACCGCTATTTTGAACAGAACTTGTGTCATCACGGTCCTTTGTGAAAAAACGAAATCCGTTGATGATATATCCACTGTAGGAAAGAACGTGTGCTTTCGGTCCATGTGACATCCACCTTAATGTCTGTGATACCGAAACTCTAGACTTTTCCAAATCAAGAGCAACCTATAGAAATTAAAAAAAAAATAACACACTTATTGATTTTGTGTTACTAGTTCTTGTATAATGAACATATACTTTGTCACGGAGCCAATTGGTAAATGATCGATTGTGCTCATCTTGAAGCCATTTCTGGTCCTTCACTTTACTTGGATTACATTCAAGCAAGTACTCCATATGCTTCCTAAGTAGCATATCAACAAGTCACCATTTGTCTTAAAACATATATCATATGAAGTAAAAAAAAACTTATTTACTTACTTGATATACGGACTGATTTCAGTAGTGTTCTCCACCACAAAAAGATGTGCTTGCTCCAATTCTATCTGTTTAGGTGTATGCACTCTTCCGGAAGAGATTGGTTTGCCAACATCTACACCCGATTCATTTCTCGTTGACGGAACACCAACAGATTCTACAGAAGTCAAGTACTCCGAGCAATATTCCATACCTTCTTCAACTATGTAACATTCTGCAATACAACCTTCTGGTCGGCTGCGATTGCGCACGTAACCTTTCATAACTTTCATGTTCCGTTCATGTGGATACATCCAAGTTAGACGAACCGGTCCACAAAATTGAACTTCTCGTACTAGATGTATCATTAGATGAACCGTTATGTCAAAAAAAGATGGTGGAAAATACTTTTCCAAGAGGCACATAGTTGTTGTAAATTCTTCTTGAAGGCTTGCCAGTTTGGAAGCATCGACAACTTAGCTGCATATCGCATTGAAGAAGCGAGAGACTCTTGTTATTGTGGTTCGGACCTTCTTATCCAGCAATCCTCGTAATGCGACTGGAAGAATCTGTTGCATAAGCGTATGATAATCGTGTGATTTCAATCCAAACAGTTTTAACTCCTCCATCGACACACAGTTTCTAAGGTTGGAACCGTAGCCATCGGGCACTTTGAGCGCTGACAACAGATTGCAGAACCTTTTCTTCTCTTCCTTCGTCAATGTGTAGGTTGATTGAGGCAAATATGTTTTCTTGTCACCAACCTTTGGATGAAGCTTGGTCCGGATGCCCATATCCTGAAGATCTAAGCGACTTTTAAGACCATCCTTTGACTTGTGCGAGACATCAAGCAATGTTCCTATAATACTTTCACACACATTCTTCTCGACATGCATTACGTCCAAAATATGACGCACAGGAAGAAACTCCCAATATTCAAGATCAAAGAAGATTGACCTTTTTTTCCAAGGGAGTATCGGAACCGCCTTTTCTTCACCCTTCTTCTTCTTCGAACATTTCCCATATACATATCCAATACGAGTCACCTTCTGTAAGACTTCTGTTCCGGACAAGCATGTAGGAGCATCACCGAGTTCTTGGGACCCATTAAATGCCTTCTTTGCTTTTCTGAAAGGATGATGCCGATTCAAAAACCTGCGATGACCTAGGTATACGACCTTCCTGCTATGACGAAGATACAAGCCATGTGTGTCTTTACCACATACAGGACAACCATTGTAGCCTTTTACGACACAACCGCTCATATTTCCATACGCTGGCAAATCGTTTATTGTCCAGAGCAGAATGGCTCTAAGAGTGAATGTCTCTTTTAAATGAGCATCAAAAACTTCGATACCTGTGCTCCATAACAGTTTCAGGTCGTCCACGAGGGGTTCCAAGTAGACGTCGATGTCATTTCCTGGTTGCTTGGGACTCGATATCAGTAACGTTAACATGATATACTTCCTCTTCATGCACAGCCACGGAGGAAGATTATATGTTATCAACGTAACAGGCCACGTACTATGCCGACTACTGAAAGAACGATACGGATTAATCCCATAAGCCGCTACAGCCAATCGAAGATTCCTTGATTCATCTGAAAAAGCAGGCCACTTCTTATCTATCGATTTCCACGAAGCTGCATCGGCTGGATGTCTCAAATACCCGTCGACTTCTCTATCGTTGGCATGCCAAGTCAGATTCTTCGCTATTTCCGGTGTACCGTACATTCTTTTAAATCTGGGTATTGGGGGGAAATACCACAAGACTTTTGCTGGAACACCTACTGTAGGTTTCATGGACCCTTTTGGAATTTTCCACCGAGATGCATAACAAACAGGACAAACATCGAAATCAACCTTGTCCTTCCTATACAGAATACAGTCATTAGGACAAGCATGGATTTTTTCATATTCCATACCTAAGGTACACAACGTCTTCTTGGCCTCGTAGATAGACTTTGGCAATTGACTTCCTTTCGGAAACATGTCACCCAACAGCATCAACAGCTCGTCAAAACTTGTATCGCTCCACCCGTGTTTGACTTTCAGATTGTACAATCTTACTAAAGCTGATAACTTAGTAAATTTCAGACAACCGTCGTAGAGTGGCCTTTTCGCATCTTCTACGTATTCAACAAACATGTCAGAATCTTTTTCCAGAAGATTATTAGCGGCCTTAACCATTTCGACGGTATTAAAAGCATCATCGCAGTCACCAAAAGTATGTGCTTTTGGTTGGTGGATGAGCTTTTTGTCTGTACTACAGACCATGTTTTCACCATGCCATGTCCAAATAACGTATGTTTGGTCCATACCATTACAGAAAAGATGATCTCTGATGAATTCAAAAGAATGCGATCCCATATTTCCACACCTTTTACATGGACATCGTAAGGACTCCAAATTGGGTAAGTTAATTTTACAAAACTGTAAGAAAGATTCAACACCATCTTCAAATTCTTTTGAGCGTCTATCGGAATTTAACCATGACTTGTCAATTCTGTGAAAATGTGTTATATAAATCAATTTATTAAATGACCTAATAGTCTAATATTTCTACAACCAGATCAACAAGAACTTACTTTGTACTTTGTAAATGTGTAAATGACATATGAAGCATAAAAGTACTTACTTTGTACTAGGATCACCAACGTGTGCTTCTCGGGAACTATCCCCACGACCAGAAGATCTCGAAGTCTTTTTAACGGCTTCTAATATCCGTTTTGTCACTCCTGAGACCTTTGGATGAGCATGACCAACCTCTAAAACATAATAAACCAAACACACAGAGTTCAATTAGCAACCACAAGCACACACACAGAGTTCAATTAGCAATCACAAGCACACACATAGAGTTCAGTTTACTTACTCACGCGAACCATTGTTGACTGAGTTTAATCTCTGTACATAAGAAAACATACACAAAACTGAATAAACTAGATAATTTGCATTCTTAATCTACAAATAGGTAAGAACATGCAATGAGACCCCAAATAACCCCAAATCGAGCAACAAAGCAATGAGACCTCAAATAAACCACAAATTTCTAAGACATTAACCCTAAATTTCTCAAATCCGTTACTAAATAACCCCAAATCGAGCAACAAAACTGATGAAGAACGGAAAAAAGCTCATACCGATCGAAGACGACGACGTTAGGATTATGACTGGAAGACCTAGAACAAGGTTTTTAGGGTTGTGATGTGTCGCCGGCAAAGCTGCGACGGTGGTCAATGTTGGGTGGTGTCAGTGATGGTGGTCAACGAGAGTCAAGTTCTTGTTCGAATTTTTTTTTTGGAGCAATATTAGATATGGTATAATAAATGTTTCAGTTGTTTTAGTTCCTCGTGTTGTGTACAAGTATACTTAGTCATTTTTTCTTACTTTTCATATTCATATATGGGTGGGAAACAATTTTGTTAGTGTGAAATTTCCCTCCCGAAATCAAATAGTAAAATTTTGTTAATTTTTTATATTTTAAGTATTACAACTCCTTCTTTACCTTTGACTGTAGTGTAAATGTGCCAAAATTTTGTGGGAAATTTCCCTCCATCTAAAAATGGTGAAATTTTGATCATTTTTTATTTTTTGGGTATTACCACTACTTTTTTATATTAGCTGTAGAGAAAAATAGACCATTCTCTACAGCTTTATATTCGACTAGAGTCTAATATAAGCATAAAAAAAGGTGACCGTAGTCTGTATTCAAAGACTCCGTTAAAAGGCTAAACTGGAGTTAAAAAAAAAAAACTGTAGTTGTATCCCATATTTCTGGTAGTGTTTTCAATAAACAAACTTTATTTTCATCTTTTACAAACCCTTCTGTCTGAGCCATAAAAATTGTTTCTTCTAGATCACCATAGAGAAAGACAGTTTTAACATCAAGTTGTTCAAGTTCCCAATTATTTTGTGCTATAAAGGCTAAGAGAGTTCTTATAGACCCGTGTTTAACTACAGGGGAATAAATCTCATGGAAATCAATGCCTTCTTCTTGAGTGAAACCCTTAGCTACAAGGCGTGCCTTGTACCTGGGTTTCTCTACACCAATTATTCCCTCTTTAATTTTGAGAATCCATTTGGATCCAACTAGTTTATGATTTTTAGGTCTGTCAACTAGGATCCAAATGCTATTTTCATTTAAAGAGTCAATCTCATCTTGCGTTGCTAATTTCCATTTGTGACTATTATTGCCTATAACTGCTTCTCTATAGGTTCTCGGTTCTTCAATCAAAATGTCAGAACCTATTGAGAAGGCATAGGCAATAATGTCAGCATAACCATACCTGTCAGGAGGTTTGTGTGTCCTCCTCACTTGATCTCTTGTGAGTTGGTAGTCAATCTCCACCTCTTCATCATCATCTCCAAGCTCAGGTTCATCGGCTTGGTTTTGATCTTCAAGTTGAGGCTCCTGATCCGGCATTTCATGTTGATCTACTGGCTGATCATGGTTGTCAGGTTGAGGTTCTTGTTGTTGTATCTCCACCTTAATGTTGACGTCCTGATCTTGATCTTCATGTGCCTCAAGTGATCCGAAATCTCTATCTAGTTGCCTTCCCAGGAAGTCATTTTCATCGAAGATGACATCTCTTTTGATTAGAGATCTTCTATGACCTTGTTCCACACACCAAAGTTTATATCCCTTCACTCCTTCCGGGTATCCAATGAATATACACTTCAGAGCCTTGGCCTCTAATTTTCCCTGTATTACATGTGCATAAGCTGTACAACCAAACACTTTTAATCTAGTGTAATCAGTCATATGGTTAGTCCACAATTGCATAGGAGTTTTGAAATTCAAAATAGATGAAGGACAACGATTTATTAAGTAACAAGCAGTGGCTACAGTTTCTGCCCAAACAGATTTAGGCAACCTAGCGTGGATCAACATGCATCTTACTATTTCATGCACTGTTTTGTTATACCTTTCAGCAATGCCATTCTGCTGTGGTGTTCCAGGAACAGTTAAGTGCCTTTGAATTCCATTGTCCCTGCAAAATTGGTTAAACTCTTCTACAACATATTCAAGACCATTATCAGTTCTGATCTTTTTTTACCTTACTACCTGTTTGGTTTTCTGTCATGAGTTTCCAGTCTTTGAAAGTTTGGAAAGCCTCATTCTTGTGCTTAAGGATGTAAATCCAGGCTCTCCTTGAATAGTCATCGATGATTGACATGAACTACCTGCTTTCTCCATGAGAGTTCACTCTTGCAGGTCCCCATAGATCCGAGTGGACATATTCAAGTCTTTCTTGAGTTTTGTGTATGGCTTGGTTGAAACTTGCCCTGTGTGCTTTACCCCGAACACATTCTTCACAAAACTCTAGTTTTCCCAATTTGTCAGTGCCGAAATAGCCTTGTTCTGACAGTTCAAGGATTGCCTTTTCACTAACATGGCCTGATCTTAAATGCCAAAGTTTTGAAATATCACAAAAATTTTGCATTACTGGAGTGGCGTTACTAGTGACAGTTTTTCCTATAAGATAATATAAGCCATTTTTCCATCGTCCCCGAATAACCACTGAATTTCTTTTAGACACTTCAAGAATTCCCTTTTCAGATTTGAAAGTGAATCCTTGACGGTCTAGAGTGCCTAAAGAAATTAAGTTCCTTTTCAGGTCAGGAATTTATCTCACGTTTTGTAGAACTCTGTCAACTCCATCAAACATCTTTATCCTTATATTTCACTGTCCAAGTACTTTGCACGGCAAGTTGTTCCCAAGAAGAACTTTCCACCATCTTCCATGCACAAATCTTTGAACCATTCTCGGTTTGGAGACATATGGTATGTACAGCCACTGTCTAGGATCCAGTCCAATGAAGAATCTTGATCAGAGACGTTGAGGAGTTCGGCAGCGGCTTGTTCTTGTTCGACTAAAGCCGTCTGACCCCCTTGATTTGTGGCACCTTTTCTTTCAGGGCAGTTCTTTCTTGTATGACCTTCTTTGTGACAATGATAGCACTTGAAGGAGAAAGGCTTGTCACTTGTATCAGATTTTCCCTTTTGGTCTTTCTTCTGGTTTTTCTTCTTCTTTTCCCACTTTCCTTTGACGTTCAGTCCTTCTGCTGGTGTCTTGTTCGCAGGTTTTATCTCAAGGGCCTTTGATTTCAAGGCTGCCTGAACTTCTTTAAGAGAAAGATATTCTCTTCCATACTTCATAGCGTCAACAAGATTGGCATATGACTTTGGCAGTGCATTGAGAATCAGGATGGCATGATCTTCGTCTTCTATTGGCACGTCAATGTTCGCGAGATCGATGATGATTTTGTTGAATTCATCCAGGCTCTCATTCATCGGCTTGACCTCTTGGATCTTGAATGAGTACAACCTTCCCTTTAGGTAGAGTCGATTACGTAGAGACTTCTTCATGTAGAGGGCTTCAAACTTTGACCATATCACCGCCGCGCTCTTTTCCTTTGACACTTCTCTCAGAACTCGGTCGCCAAGGTGCAGAATAAGTGTGCTGTAGGCGAGTTCAAGAATATCTTATTTTTCCGATGAGGAGAGGCTCGCCGGTAATTCCTTTTCGCCTCCGAGAGCTTTCGCTATTTTCATCTGAACAAGGATCGCACGCATTCATTGCCGCCACAGGGCAAAGTCGCCCTTTCCGTCGAATCATTCGATCTCTATCTTCGTGAATCCCATCATTCTTCTCTTATACCAACTGTAGCATCTATGCCCTGTTTTATTAACCAAACAGTGATTCCTTACGAAACACGCAACTGATCTATCAACCAAACAACGAAGGAACACATCATAAATGGACGAGACACAGTTTTACCCTGGTTCGATCAATGTGATCTACGTCCAGCAACGAAATTCAATATACTATTTTCTTGAAGATTACAGACCAATTTCTCTAGTTACAAACTTTCACCAGAAATCCCCAAATTATAGGGTTCCTATCTTCAGACTTCAATCGAGAGAGTTTTTGAGAGATTTGAGATTGTTTTTGTATACTGATGCATTCCTACTTCTAAGACACGATCCTCTATTTATAGACCATAGAGAGATTCGTTTACACACGCTGACTTCAGTCAAAAACTTCTTCTGACAAACCCAACGGTTTACTTCGCTGAGCCTCACTTGCTTGAAAGATCTGACGGCCAGAGTTTGAACTGCCTTTAAGAATAAGATCAACACCGTACACATCAGATTTTAGTGTTAGATTCACTTCGATGTAGGTCGATAGTGTTCCTCGTATGAAGATGTACTTGTCTTGTATTTGTGGGTATTTTACCCCTATCTAATGGAAATCCTTTATATATATATATATATATAAAAAAAAAAGATGGCAGTGACAGATCTAAAAATTAGATTAAGAGAGGGAACATGAAAAAAAAATACATAGCTAAATTAAAAAATTATATTTGAAAAAAAAGACAATTATTAATAGTTAGTACCATATTTTAAAGAAATAAAAAAGTAGAATGCAATTATGTTAAAATAAAAAAAAAATACAGTACCAAAAAAATCTATTTAGCCATATTAATATTTTTATCAGAAAATAACTTATTTCAAATTTTTAATACTATTTCAAATCTATAAGTGGATTTAATTTGTATCAAATGTAAGGTATGCAAATTTAAAAATTCAAACCATATTTAAAAGTTCTTTAAGCATCTTTATTCTATACAGGCTTCGTAGGTAGAGAATAACTGCTAAATAATAAGTATTAAAAAAAGGAATTTTTTGTTTTTTCAAAAAGAGTAAAAATAAAATAAAAATCCTTTTTAATGATACATGTACGTTTGTCGAAATTCCCTCACACCTGCTTCCTCTAATATTTTTAGAGATATTACTTCATCCATAAAAAATTAAATCATGGGTTTTATAATACTTCTTTATGTTAATAAAGAACGTGAAAGTTAAAAAATTAAATTTACGTTTGCATCTTTAATTTTTTTTGACAGAAGTATTTTAAAGAATGCACGTGACCACATGGCATAAAACTATAATATATATATATATATATATATATATATATATATATAATATATTAAACATTAGCCTTCAAAAATGTTTTTTTTTCCATAAAATTAAACATATATATTTACATATTATTTACATATTATTTACATGTGTGTGTGTGTGTGTGTGTGTGTGTGTGTGTGTGTGTGTGTGTAAACTCAATGTTATATGACATTCACCTTATAAACTTACTTTTGTGCTTTATCACACATATTTTAGAATTATTTCCAATCTTGGATCAATATATTAACGTTCAAACATTTAGAGCATGGGTTTCCGTACTTTATTTTTTATGATTTTCCGTACAAAAATAGAAATTTTAACTAGTCGCTGGTACTGTTACGCCGTTTTTTGGATTAACACTTCCGGACACGTGACGTGAGCGGACTTGGTCACGTGCCTTTGAATCCGTAGGATTAGTGATGAAACATTCTTCTTCGATTGAAGAACATGAGAATCGATTTCTCAAGCTCTTTGATACTTTTGTAGAGAGAATATAATTTGACTTGAAAGCCTTTGTTTGTGAAAGAGTGAAGTTTTCTTCTCCCACTCTAAAGAGAATTGAAGTAGATTGTTCCTTTTGTATGAAATTGTATGAGTGGAGTGCCTTTGATTTCTTTTTGTTCTTGATTTTAGTCTTTTAAAAGGTTCTTTAAGCATCTTTAGTCATAATTTTTTTAAGGGCATTTGCTATCTTTTGTAATATTTGATTAGCCATTTTCTACCGTATTCTATACTATAGGCTTTGTAGGGTAGAGAATAATGGTTGGATAATAAGTATTAAAAAGAAAAAGAAAAATGAGAAATGAGTAAAAGAAAAATAAAAATCCTTTTAATTACACATGTGATGTGGTTGGTCAAAATTCACTCAACACCTGCTTCCATTCATTTTTTGGAGGCATTGTTTCATCTATGAAAATTTAAATCATGGATTTTGTTATGACGAATTTGTTGTGACTATTCAATCCCTTAGTTTCTTTTTAGATTCTAACCAAAGTTTTATTTTATTAAGAAACTTTAATTTAAATTAATTTTTTCTGGTTGATTATTTTCTTAATAAAATAACTTTAATTAAATTAACTAAACCCGTTAATTTAATTTATTTCGCCTGGTGGGCTATTTTCTTAATAAAATAAAATTTTGGCTATTTATTTAAAGGAGTATGGGCTATTGGACTAATGGTTTAATTGCCCATTTTATTATAATTCTTTATGTTAATAAATTATGTGAAAGGTAAAAAATTCAATTTATATTTGCATCTTTAATTTATTTCGAAGACGTGACGACATACTAGAAAACTACAAATATATATATATATATATATATATATATATATATATATATATATATATATATATATATATATAAACTCAACCCTATGACATTCATCTTATAAACTTAGTTCCTTACTGTAGAGCACCTATTTTACAAAATCTCTTGTGTAAATTAATATTTTGAAATTATTTTCAATTTTGCACCAATATATTACCGCTCAAACAATTGGACCATGGAAGTCCATATTTTATTTTTTATAATTTTACATACATAAATAGAAATTTTAACTAGCTGCTGGTGCTAGGACGAATCAAGAAATTAGATTAATAGGGGGCGGAGAAAAAAAAATGCATAGATTCATTGAAAATTTATATTTTAAAAAAGACAATTAATAATTAGTACCATATTTTAAACTAGGAAAAATGTACAATACAATTATGTTAAAATGAAAAATATACCGTACAAAAAAAAATCTATTTAATCATATTAAAAATTTAATTAAAAAAATATTTCAATTTTTAAAACGATTTCAAACTTGTAACTGGTTTTAATTTGTATTTCCTAAAATTATTTTTTTGCTCATATTGCGAATTTTCAGTGTGTGGTTTCGATCATTTGTGTTCTTTGCATTGTATGTATGTTTCTTCTGCAATTCTCAAAGGTGGTTGGAACAAGGAGTGGTGCAAGGACCTCTGTTCATGTCAAGAAGGCTCCGAAGAAGAAGAATGTCGCAAAGAAAGATGATTGAGACAAACATGCTGTCGGGGATGATTCCCCCATATAACCATATAAATGCGGAAAAGTAATTAATTACGCCAATCATGAGCTAATTAATTCAATGATTATATGACAAGATCTAGATTTACGTTAATTAAAAAACTATACGAGAGCTTATATGTCAAGCAACCGAAATAAGAGTAAACGAGTACTTACATTGATTTTCGGTTCACGAACTGAAAGCTTTCACAATCCGTCTTCATCTTGAACGTACAAGCTTCCACACGATCCAACAAAGAACTCCCTCTTCAAGGACTCGATGTGATGACACCTTAGTCTTCCGAAACGTAATCTCCGAGACGAATAAGAAAGATGAGTGGGCACAGTCTTTATCTCACTAGATCACGAAACTAGATGTCTCGAGATCTCTCTCTTATTTTACTAAGAATGGAAACGAATTTCCGAGGGGAAGAGAAGCAGAAGTGCACGGCCAAGGGAGGGCCAGGTTGCACGAAATTTCTCTCAAAAATTGCTTATTTTTGCCTTCTCATGAACCCCTATTTATAGTAGTAAAAAAGATATATTCATGGAATCTTCCAGAATATTTTATTTCCTTTTATTGTGTTCACACTAGTGGATTAAATCTAGGTCATTGGATCTCATCTAGTGAATCCTACTTTTTCTCTCATCCATCAGATCAAAATCTATGGGATATTATTCTTTTATTTAAATAGAGAATAATTTATTTAGTGAGATAATAAAGGAGAATATATTATTCTCCTAAATACTTTCCTTTAAATAAGGAGAAAATATAGGACAATATCTTATATTTTTCTCTCTCCTTTATTTAAACAACTAAAGAGAAAATATTGGTAAATACCAATATTGAAAAAATCGGATTTGGAGGCACACGGCCAAGGGGATTTGCGCAAATCCTATGCCGAAATTCCCAATTCGATTTTTCCATGTGTGCAAGGCCTAATTGCTTAAAACCCAATTAATCATTTATTTACTTGGTCCAACAATAAACAAATAATTAATAATTGTTTATTTACTTGATCAAACAATAAATAAACAATTCTATCATAAATATTTATTTAATTCTGCGAATACCCGTTTTCCAGAATTAATGCTGTCAATCACAATTACAGCAAGTGAGATTAATAATGATAAACATTATTATACGAAAGTTCTTATCCGCCTTTATCAGAGCCGAATCGGGGACTATGGACCTAGTAATAGAAGCTCAACAAATCCGATGAAAAAGACGAAATAGTCCTTTCTCTTTTACCATCGATTCGTTTAATCTTGGTCAAATACTCCACCTTGTAAGCTAAGACTGAACTCTCCTTTATACTAGAATTATATTTACTCATCGTGACGAGTGTCCACTGATATAGTCAGTTCGTGATCAAGATCCTCCAGGTTCAACCCGTGTCAAGAGAAGTCAATTTTTCCGTTATACTTCTCTTGATACATATCAGCCCTAAGCATTGTTGCTTCCCCAGCGAAAGATTCATTCGAACGTTACTTACTTCGAAAGTGCGCGTAATTTATCGGTTCTGGAATCAACCCTTAGGTGAGAGAACATTAACCTTCTTTCAGGAAGGCTGGATTCCGTATCTGTAAATCATTTCCCACTCGAATTATGCTCTGAGAAAACTCCCAACACATAAGCTGTGATTAGCATGAATAGCCTTTTAGCGAATGAGTCAAAGAGCTCAGTAACATAACCCAGTGTCCATGATCACTTCAGGATTTAGATCAAGTCTCACTGTGACCATCATAGTGGTCTCGGTTAGTTTGTCGTAACGGTCCTTAAACGACACATCTACACCAAGACCTGTCCGGGTCGTACAGTTACCACAAGTGTAGAATGCTCCCACATAGTGATCAGCCTTCACCCATGTGTTCAACATATATGACTTTAGATATAGTTTTCCATGCGTATATCAGTCATCGACCATGTTTTAGCACACCGCCCGAACTCAGGTGCCCAGCACGTGACTCAGTTAAATACGGAGGCTATGGAATAATGAATGTTTAATAAATCTCATTAAATAAGAAATAACGCTTTCAATTCAAATAGATAATAAATGTCAAACTTTATTTTATTAATAATTTCAACGAGAATTTACATAAGTATCTTCTCGTGGGGAAGAATTCCTAAGAATCTCCCACTTTGACCTAGAGAAGATATGGCATGTATCTAAGGCTCATTCCTCCCACATGTTTGATGAAAACATGTTCAGATAGTCCCTTTGTCATTGGATCCGCAATGTTGTCCAACGTCGAGATCTTCATGACTGCCACGTCTCCTCTTCGAACTATTTCTCTTTTAAGGTGGTATTTTCGTTCTATATGCTTTCCTCTCTTATGGCTGCGAGGTTCCTTTGAGTTTGCGATGGCTCCAGTGTTATCACAGTGGAGTTGCACAGGCTCGTTCATTTTAGGAACTACCTCCAGTTCGGCTAAGAAATTCTTAAGCCAAACAGCCTCTTTTGCTGCCTCGGAAGCTGCAATATATTCAGCTTCCATAATAGAGTCTGCGATACTAGATTGCTTAATGCTTCTCCAGACAATCGCTCCTCCATTGAGAGTGAACACTGATCCAGACGTTGACTTCAACATGTCACGGTCTGCCTGAAAATCAGAGTCAGTGTATCCTTGTATCACCAAGTCATTACTTGTGTATACAAGCATCATGTCTCTAGTTCTCTTAAGATATTTTAGGATATGCTTAACAGCTATCCAATGTTCTTGACCAGGGTTTGACTGGTATCTACTAACAACTCCCACTGCATAGCATATGTCGGGTCTAGTACACAACATGGCATACATCAGACTCCCAACTGCTGAGGCATATGGAACTCGACTCATATCCTCCACTTCTTGCGGTGTCTTAGGACACTGCTCTTTCGACATGAACTTTCCTGAACGAATTGGCAATAATACCCCATGGGCATTTTGCATCGAGAAGCGAGAAGTACCTTATCTATATAAGTACCTTGAGACAGAGCTAGTAGTCTGTTCTTCCTATCACGAATGATTTAGATTCCTGGAACAAAAGCAGCATTCCCCAAATCCTTCATTTGGAATTGCTTTGCCAGCCACTCCTTTATGTTAGACATTACTTTAATATCGCTTCCTATAAAGAGGATATTGTCTACATAAAGGATTAAGAAAACAACTACTTTCTTCTAGTACTTGTAAACACAAGGCTCAGAAAGGTTTTGTTCGAAACCATAGGTCTTGATCACCTCATCAAACCTTTGGTTCCAAGATCTAGACGCTTGCTTGAGTCCATAAATGGACTTCAATAATTTGCAAACCTTGTGCTCTTGACCCTTTTCTATGAATCCGTCTGGTTGAGCCATATAGATTTCTTCTTCCAGATAGCCATTCAAGAATGCCGTATTTACGTCCATTTGCCAAATCTCATAATCGTAATGAGCGGCAATGGCCAGAAGAATTCTGATGGATTTAAACATGGCTACAGGAGAGAATGTTTCGTCGTAGTCGATTCCTTCTCTTTAGGTAAAACCCTTAGCCATAAGTCTAGCCTTAAAGGTTTCGACTTGTCCATCATCTCCTTTCTTCCTCTTATAGATCCACTTGCACCCAATCGGTCTAATTTGTTCGGGTGCATCTACAAGAGTCCAGACTGAGTTCGAGTGCATAGACTCTATCTCTAGATTCATGGCTTCCAGCCATTTTTCTTTGTCCAAGTCGACCATGGCGTCATTAAATGACACGGGGTCGTCATCGTTCGCATCCAAGGCAACGACGTTTGCTTCAAAACCAAGATATCGGTCGGGCTCTCTAGAGACCCTCCCACTACGATGAGACAGTGTAGCACTTGGACCAACGTTTGTGTTTTCTTCTTCATCTCCCACTCTTACAACAATTGTAGGTGGAGATGGATTCCCTTGGACGTTAGTCTTTGGGGTTGGTCTAACAGTTTCCTCGAGTATAATTTTACTTCGAGGCTTATGATTTTTAACATAATCATCTTCAAGAAAAGTAGCATGAGTTGAAACGAATGTTTTCCTATCAATAGGATCATAAAATATACCTTCTTTTGTCCATTCTGGATAACCAACAAAGAAACAAACGTTTGTTCTTGGTTCCAGCTTGCTCGATTTCTTTTTCAAGACATGAGCGGGACAACCCCAAATACGGAAGTGACGCAAACCTTCAGGTGCTCCATTCCATAGTACTTTGGGTGTTTCGGATACAGATTTGAAGGAACTTGATTTAAGATATACATGGCAATCTTCAATGCATAACCCCAGAAAGATGTTGAAAGTGAAGAGTAGCTAATCATGGATCTTACCATGTCTAATAAAGTTCTATTTCTCCTTTCAGCAACCCCATTTTGTTGAGGGTTACCAGGAGCCGATAATTGCGACTCAATCCCATGCTCAAGCAAGTAATCGGTGAACTCATTGTCTAAGAACTCGCCTCCCCGATCCGATCGAAAGGTCTTAATAGTCTTACCCAATTGGTTTTCAACACAAGCACGAAATTCTTTGAACTTACTAAAAGTTTCAGATTTTCGTTGCATTAGGTAAATGAAACCATATCTAGAATAGTCGTCAGTAAATGTGACGAAGTATTCATAACCGCCTCTCGCAGCTTCACTCATTGGTCCACAGACGTCAGAGTGAACAAGTTGCAGAGGTTCGGTGGCTCTTAATCCTTTTCCAGCAAAAGATCGCTTGGTCATTTTTCCTTCAATACAGGATTCACAAACAGGCAGAGTTCTCACTTGAAGGTGTTTCAACGGCCCAAGCCTTGAAAGCCTCTCTAGCCTCTTTATATTTATATGACCAAGTCTTAAGTGTCATAAATAGGTTTCTTCATCACTAGACAATTTAATTTTCTTATTAGATGTGGGTTTAGCTACTTTAAACATTTCAGCATTAAATGAAAATTTTCAGGAGTTAATACATATAAACCATTATATAATAAGGCATCACATATTAATCTTCCATCTAAAGAAACACTCATAGTTTTCTCATTCATAGATAAAGAAAATTTTTGTTTAAGTAATTCAGAAACTGAAATTAGGTTTCTACAGAACCCAGGAATAAAATAAACTGAATCTAATATAAAATATTTATTTCCAAATCGGAGTCGAACTATTCCTAAAACTTTAGCCGTGACGGACTCTCCGTTCCCCACTCTAAGCTGTAGTTCGTCTCCCCTCAGTTCCTCCCACGAGTCAAACACCTGTAAGGTTGTACAAACATGATTAGTTGTCCCCGAATCAATTAGCCAAGACGAGAGAGAATCTCCAGCATATAATGCTTCTAATACATGTAAGTGAGTGAACGGTACATTACCTTCACACGACTCAGAGCTGGTGTCATCATCATCAGGAATCACTATAAGTGATGGCCTTTCCATTACGAGAACATTCTCTAATGGTAAATCTTCTGGTGAAGGTGGACAAGGCTGTGGTGCCAAACTCGGTTGCACCTGATGGTAAGCATACTCTACCAAACCATCACGCCAAGAAAGAAGTTCGCTTTGAAACTTCGTCATCTTATAATCCGGGCCAAAACTACGAAAGTAAATGACAAAATCGGCGTATTCCTCGGTCAGTGAATTCAGAATGATTTCAACCCGAGTTGCCTCATCAATCTTTGTGCCACGAAAGGCAGCTAGATTCATCCAATCCGACATGTTTCTCATATAGAGAACTGCACATTCACCAGACTTCATTTTGTTATCCATAATATACTTCAAGAGATCATAATTCGAAGTCATGCTGAAATTAATAAAATACAAGTACATAAATTACTAATGAAAAGAAAAAACATTCATCATATAAATTTAGGAAATAAAAAACATAATGCATAAGCACGGGGAAAAATACTAAAGATTTAAAAGACCCAGTTTTTTATATTCCAAGGTAATTCGACTAATAGTCACAGTCCGTTTCACTCTGGTGACGTAACGGAGTGCACCTAGTGAAAATGAGAACCATCTCATATTAGTGAACAATCACAGTACATGTACCTTCATAACTATGCTCACTAACTACCATTTTAATAGGAATCGTTGGCCACATGAGCAACCACCGGTTGGTTCATGCATGAGTCGACCCAACATTTCAGTGAAAGAAATCTAGCCCATACGCACTAGCGTAACTAGTACACGCAGGGATCAACCCTCCCACCTATCGTCAGAGACACAACCTTGGTATTGGAATCAGAAAAGCCCTTCCGAATGGAACTGACCACCATGTTTAGAAAACCGCCGGTCACGAGGGGATCTTTCATCCTCACGGTGTTGTGTCAATGTTGGAGGCCTAAGACTCAGTATACTTTTAGTATTTTAATTTCCTAGCATTAACTTTAATCTAGGTGATACACTCGTGTTTACTAAATCATATTAAAAGCTCGAGTGATTCTAAGCTACCCTTAAAAACAATAAGTTTCGATATAGCTTAGTCATTAGGAAATTGTGACATTCTAGTCTTGATTATCCTAATAGTATTCCTTCACGGAAAAGCTCCCAGTAGAGAAGGTGAGACACTAGGTCTTCTTAAATACCTCTCAGCTTAGCCTCTTATCGGCTTGGTGACAAAGCTCTCCGATCCGTTCAACTCATTCATTATTTAACTATCCTAATCCAATTAGACAATTTTAATTAATGAAAGCCCATGACAACCATAAACATACGATACATGATCTAAGTTATAGCATACAAGCATGGCAAAACAATTAAATAAACAAGCATAGCAAGCATGGTTTGATTCGTGTTGATCGTATCCTAATTGACTCTTATAAAGTAAATCAAGATGAGCCCAATCATATTGACCCATGGATTCAATTAGGCCCATTCTTATGTCCTTTAGAAAAATAAATCAATATCAAATTATTTAATTTTTCTAAGTTTTTTATCGAAAAAATTAAGAATTAATGACATTTTTGGTCCCTCGTCTTTGACCTCTTTAACACCTTGGTCTTCCGTTAAAAAAAACTGCCATTTTGATCCTTTATGATAATCAAATTTTCAATTATAATCCTTCTGCTACTTTTAGTGTCAAAATAGTCAGAAAATGCTTACGTGTCGAATAAAAAGAGTAAAGTTATTAAAATGCCCTTCTCATCTATACAATTTTTAGTTATTAAAATGCCCTTCTCATCTAATAATTTGACAAAAAAAAAAAGAAAAAAAAAAGAAAAAAAAAAGCCAAGAGCGATCTGAATCACGACCCACTCCCGAGAGAAGAAGAGCCACTCCGCCTCGCACCTCCGGCAGCGAAAAACCCTAAAAATAAGGCGGCGGGGCAATCTTAAGAAGCCACTGCCTTATTTTCGCTGCCCAACCCTAAAAAAAACAACTGTAGAACGCAAAAAAAAACCAATATTCCATTACGAAGACGACGATGAAGATGATTCTAGGAAAAAAAATTCAGAGAAGATAAGCGAAAATCAATAGAATGATTACCATGTTTTTTCTTCTTTGAGCTCAGTAATCTTGAGAAATTTCTGAACGATTCTTTTTCGAACTCTTGATTTGGGTGTCAATAGACTGTGGGGCAATTCGTCGAACACTTGGCGGGCGTAGTTCCGTGACTATTTTGCTTTGTTTTTGTTCTACATAGCAGAAACCAAAAAAATTTTAGACTAACATTAACACAAGGACACTATTGGCTTTGTTTTTGTTCTACATAGCAGAAACCAAAAAATTTTGTTTCTCTGTACTTTTTTTTTTCATAATCAGGCGGTCTTTCGTGACTATTTGAATATACAAATGAGAAGCTTCTTAGTCGAAGACCCTCACTCATGTCGAATCGAATTTTACCTGGGTGTATGTCGACTCCGAAAACCTGCAAGAAATTGTTAGAAATATGTTAGCGAAATGAGAAGTGATTGAATACAAGACCGTAAAAAAAGAGGGGGGTAATTTCGGTGATATGGCCCACAGTGTTCTGGTGGTCACCATAGCTTTCTGCGACACCGACTCCCAGGAAATACTCGCCGAGGACGCGCGACAGTGATTAAAATGTCCTTGGTGGCTCGCGGCGATCTCTGTCGGCCTCGGCGGACGCGCGACACAGTCGAGCTCGGTTGATGGCGCGCATGAGTGAAGAAGAAGAAGAAGAAGAAGAAGAAGAAGAAGAAGAAGAAGAAGAAGAAGAAGAAAGAAAGAAAGATGAGGAAGGAGAGGTAGTGGTGATGATCGGCCGGATCTTGAGCGAAAGAAGAAGGAGAGGAAGAGAAGAGAAAGAAAACGTATAGAGAGAGAGAGAAGAAGAAGATGATTTGTTTTTATTTTTAGAATTCTTATTTTTATTTATTTTTATTTTATTAATTTTAATTGTAATATGATTTGTTTTTTAATTTATTATTAAATTACGATTTTGTCCTCATTTAAAAGGCACGTGATACGCACATGATCCATTTTTCATCTGTTTTGACGGTTTTTTTAACAGAATGATTGAAAGTGAAAAAATGACTATCATAATGGGCCAAGACTGTAGGTTTTTTTAATCAGGGACCAAGGTGTTAAAGAGGTCAAAGACGAGGGGCCAAAAATGTCATTAATTCAAAAATTAATTAAGTAAGGGCTCATTCCAATGTCCCATTTAAAATAAATCGATATCATAATCATTTATTTTGTAATGTTTTAAATAAAAATCATTAGGGCTCAGCCCATAGAATTAATTAAATGAAACATTTAAAAAACTTAATTTTTTTTTCCGTAATTTTTTTTTTTAATGAGTGGGCCCGTGGGCCCACTAGGGTTTCCGGGCTGAGGCCCGGACGAATCCTCTAATCTTGACCTAGGTCAAGTTTAGATTTGAGGCTGCACCAGACCGCCGCCGCCACGAGGGCGCGGCCCGGCACGAAGAGGACGGCCGAGACTTGTCACAAAATTTTGTGACAAGTTTTCTTGTGGCGTAGTCGTTGAGACTTTCTTCGTCCGTCATGCTTCTTCGTTGTGTGTCCGTCTCATCTCTCGCCGATCTTCGTGATCAAGAACGTCGCTCGTCGGATTACAACAATAATAATAATAATAATAATAGATTTACAATAAATCCTATACCCTTTGAATTTCGGGTGTACAAAAAATCTAGAAAAGCGAGAATAAAAAATTCTACGATCAACCACAAATCACAATTCACATAATCGTATATTGAATTGCATGAACTTCATATCAAAATATAAATTCATTCAAACCATATTAAATTTAATCACATCAACGAATCAATTAATTAAGTAAATCAACTAGCTCTGATACCACTTGTCGGGGATGATTCCCCCATATAACCATATAAATGCGGAAAAGTAATTAATTACGCTAATCATGAGCTAATTAATTCAATGATTATATGAGAAGATCTAGGTTTACGTTAATTAAAAAACTATACGAGAGCTTATATGTCAAGCAACCGAAATAAGAGTAAACGAGTACTTACATTGATTTTCGGTTCACGAACTGAAAGCTTTCACAATCCACACGATCAAATAAGGGACTCTACTTCAAGGACTCGATGTGATGACACCTTAGTCTTCCGAAACGTAATCTCCGAGACGAATAAAAAAGATGAGTGGGCACAGTCTTTATCTCACTAGATCACGAAACTAGGTGTTTCGAGTGTTAGGAATTCTTGCCCACGAGAAGATACTTATGTAAATTCTCGTTGAAATTATTAATAAAATAAAGTTTGACATTTATTATCTATTTGAATTGAAAGCGTTATTTCTTATTTAATGAGATTTATTAAACATTCATTATTCCATAGCCTCCGTATCTAACTGAGTCACGTGCTGGGCACCTGAGTTCGGGCGGTGTGCTAAAACATGGTCGATGACTGATATACGCCTGGAAAACTATATCTAAAGTCATATATGTGGAACACATGGGTGAAGGCTGATCACTATGTGGGAGCATTCTACACTTGCGGTAAGTGTACGACCCGGACAGTTCTTGGTGTAGATGTGTCGTTTAAGGACCGTTACGACACACTAACCGAGGCCACTATGATGGTCACAGTGAGACTTGATCTAAATCCTGAAGTGATCATGGACACTGGGTTATGTTACTGAGCTCTTTGACTCATTCGCTAAAAGGCTATTCATGCTAATCACAGCTTATGTCTTGGGAGTTTTCTCAGAGCATAATTCGAGTGGGAAATGATTTACAGATACGGAATTCAGCATTCCTGAAAGAAGGTTAATGTTCTCTCACCTAAGGGTTGATTCCAGAACCGATAGATTGCGCGCACTTTCGAAGTAAGTAACGTTCGAAAGAATATTTCGTTGGGGAAGCAACAATGCTTAGGGCTGATATGTATCAAGAGAAGTATAACGGAAAAATTGACTTCTCCTGACACGGGTTGAACCTGGAGGATCTTGATCACGAACTGACTATATCAGTGGACACTCGTCACGATGAGTAAATATAATTCTAGTATAAAGGAGAGTTCAGTCTTGGCTTACAAGGTGGAGTATTTGACCAAGATTAGACGAATCGATGGACAAAAGAGAAAGGACTATTTCGTCTTTTTCATCGGATTTGTTAAGCTCTTATTACTAGGTTCATAGTCCCCGATTCGGCTATGATAAAGGCGGATAAGAACTTTCGTATAATAATGTTTATCATTATTAATCTCACTTGCTGTAATTTTGATTGACAGCATTAATTATGGAAAACGGGTATTCGTATAATTAAATAAATATTTATGGTAGAATTGTTTATTTATTGTTTGATCAAGTAAATAAACAATTATTAATTATTTGTTTATTGTTGGACCAAGTAAATAAATGATTAATTGAGTTTTAAGCAATTGGGCCTTGCACACATGGAAAAATAAAATTGGGAATTTCGGCATAAGGACTTGCGCAAATCCCCTTGGCCGTGTGCCTCCAAATCCGATTTTTTCAATATTGGTATTTACCAATATTTTCTCTTTAGTTGTTTAAATAAAGGAGAGAGAGAAATATAAGATATTGTCCTATATTTTCTCCTTATTTAAAGGAAAGTATTTAGGAGAATATTTAGGAGAATAATATATTCTCCTTTATTATCTCACTAAATAAATTATTCTCTATTTAAATAAAAGAATAATACCCCATAGATATTGATATGATGGATGAGAGAAAAAGTAGGATTCACTAGATGAGATCCAATGGCCTAGATTTAATCCACTAGTGTGAACACAATAAAAGGAAATAAAATATTCTGGAAGATTCCATGAATATCTCCTTTTTACTACTATAAATAGGGGTTCATGAGAAGGCAAAAATAAGCAATTATTTTAAGCAAATTTTGAGAGAAATTTCGTGCAACCTAGCCTCCTCTTGGCCGTGCACTTCTGCCCCACCTCCCCTCGGAAATTCGTTTCCATTCTTAGTAAAAATTGAGAGAGATCTCGAGACATCTAGTTTCGTGATCTAGTGAGATAAAGACTGTGCCCACTCATCTTTCTTATTCGTCTTGGAGATTACGTTTCGGAAGACTAAGGTGTCATCACATCGAGTCCTTGAAGAGGGAGTTCTTTGTTGGATCGTGTGGAAGCTTGTACGTTCAAGATGAAGACGGATTGTGAAAGCTTTCAGTTCGTGAACCGAAAATCAATGTAAGTACTTGTTTACTCTTGTTTCGGTTGCTTGACTTATATGCTCTCTCATAATATTAATTAACGTAAATCTAGATCTTGTCATATAATCATTGAATTAATTAGCTCATGATTAGCGTAATTAATTACTTTTCCGCATTTATATGGTTATATGAGGGAATTATCCCTGACAAGTGGTATCAGAGCTAGTCGATTTACTTAATTAATTGATTCGTTCATGTGATTAAATTCAATATGGTTTGAATGAGTTTATATTTTGATATGAAGTTCATGCAATTTAATATATGATTATGTGAATTGTGATTTGTGGTTGATCGTAGGATTTTTGATTCTCGCTTTTCTAGATTTTTTGTACACCCGAAATTCAAAGGGTATAAGATTTTTTGTAAATATTTTATTATTATTATTATTGTTGTAATCCGACGAGCGACGTTCTTTATCACGACGATCGGCGAGAGATGAGACGGGCACACAACGAAGAAGCATGACGGACGAAGAAAGCCTCAACGACTACGCCACAAGAAAACTTGTCACAAAATTTTGTGATAAGTCTCGGCCGTCCTCTTCATGCCGGGCTGCGCCCTCGTGGCGGCGGCGGTCCAGTGCAGCCTCAAGTCTAAACTCGATCTAGGTCAAGATTAGAGGATTCGTCCGGGCCTCAGCCCGGAAACCCTAGTGGGCCCACGGGCCCACTCATTAAAAAAAACAATTTACCAAAAAAAAAAAATTAAGTTTTTTAAATGTTTTATTTAATTAATTGTATGGGCTGAGCCCTAATGATTTTTATTTAAAACATTACAAAATAAATGATTATGATATCGATTTATTTTAAATGGGACATTGAAATGAGCCCTTACTTAATTAATTTTTTCGATAAAAAACTTAGAAAAATTAAATAATTTGATATTGATTTATTTTTCTATAGGACATAAGAATGGGCCTAATTGAATCCATGGGTCAATATGATTGGTCTCATCTTGATTTACTTTATAAGAGTCAATTAGGATACGATCAACACGAATCAAACCATGCTTGCTATGCTTGTTTATTTAATTGTTTTGCCATGCTTGTATGCTATAACTTAGATCATGTATCGTATGTTTATGGTTGTCATGGGCTTTCATTCATTAAAATTGTCTAATTGGATTAGGATAGTTAAATAATGAATGAGTTGAACGGATCGGAGAGCTTTGTCACCAAGCCGATAAGAGGCTAAGCTGAGAGGTATTTAAGAAGACCTAGTGTCTCACCTTCTCTACTGGGAGCTTTTCCGTGAAGGAATACTATTAGGATAATCAAGACTAGAATGTCACAATTTCCTAATGACTAAGCTATATCGAAACTTATTGTTTTTAAGGGTAGCTTAGAATCACTCGAGCTTTTAATATGATTTAGTAAACACGAGTGTATCACCTAGATTAGATTTAATGGTAGGAAATTAAAATACTAAAAGTATACTGAGTCTTAGGCCTCCAACATTGACACAACACCGTGAGGATGAAAGATCCCCTCGTGACCGGCGGTTTTCTAAACATGGTGGTCAGTTCCATTCGGAAGGGCTTTTCTGATTCCAATACCAAGGTTGTGTCTCTGACGATAGGTGGGAGGGTTGATCCCTGCGTGTACTAGTTACGCTAGTGCGTATGGGCTAGATTTCTTTCACTGAAATGTTGGGTCGACTCATGCATGAACCAACCGGTGGTTGCTCATGTGGCCAACGATTCCTATTAAAATGGTAGTTAGTGAGCATAGTTATGAAGGTACATGTACTGTGATTGTTCACTAATCTGAGATGGTTCTCATTTTCACTAGGTGCACTCCGTTACGTCACCAGAGTGAAACGGACTGTGACTATTAGTCGAATTACCTTGGAATATAAAAAACTGGGTCTTTTAAATCTTTAGTATTTTTCCCCGTGCTTATGCATTATGTTTTTTATTTCCTAAATTTATATGATGAATGTTTTTTCTTTTCATTAGTAATTTATGTACTTGTATTTTATTAATTTCAGCATGACTTCGAATTATGATCTCTTGAAGTATATTATGGATAACAAAATGAAGTCTGGTGAATGTGCAGTTCTCTATATGAGAAACATGTCGGATTGGATGAATCTAGCTGCCTTTCGGGGCACAAAGATTGATGAGGCAACTCGGGTTGAAATCATTCTGAATTCACTCGCCGAAGAATACGCCGATTTTGTCATTTACTTTCGTGGTTTTGGCCCGGATTATAAAATGACGAAGTTTCAAAGCGAACTTCTTTCTTGGCGTGATGGTTTGGTAGAGTATGCTTACCATCAGGTGTAACCGAGTTTGGCACCACAGCCTTGTCCACCTTCACCAGAAGATTTACCATTAGAAAATGTTCTCGTAATGGAAAAGCCATCACTTATAGTGATTCCTGATGATGATGACATCAGCCCTGAGTCGTGTGAAGGTAATGTACCGTTCACTCACTTACATGTATTAGAAGCATTATATGCTGGAGATTCTCTCTCGTTCTGGATAATTGATTCGGGGACAACTTATCATGTTTGTACAACCTTACAGGTGTTTGACTCGTGGGAGGAACTGAGGGGAGACGAACTACAGCTTAGAGTGGGGAACGGAGAGTCCGTCACGGCTAAAGTTTTAGGAATAGTTCGACTCCGATTTGGAAATAAATATTTTATATTAGATTCAGTTTATTTTATTCCTGGGTTCTGTAGAAACCTAATTTCAGTTTCTGAATTACTTAAACAAAAATTTTCTTTATCTGTGAATGAGAAAACTATGAGTGTTTCTTTAGATGGAAGATTAATATGTGATGCCTTATTATATAATGGTTTATATGTATTAACTCCTGAAAATAAATGTTCATTTAATGCTGAAATGTTTAAAGTAGCTAAACCCACATCTAATAAGAAAATTAAACTGTCTAGTGAAGAACAAACCTATTTATGGCACTTAAGACTTGGTCATATAAATATAAAGAGGCTAGAGAGGCTTTCAAGGCTTGGGCCGTTGAAACACCTTCAAGTGAGAACTCTGTCTGTTTGTGAATCCTGTATTGAAGGAAAATGACCAAGCGATCTTTTGCTGGAAAAGGATTAAGAGCCACCAAACCTCTGCAACTTGTTCACTCTGATGTCTGTGGACCAATGAGTAAGGCTGCGAGAGGCGGTTATGAATACTTCGTCACATTTACTGACGACTATTCTAGATATGGTTTCATTTACCTAATCCAACGAAAATCTGAAACTTTTAGTAAGTTCAAAGAATTTCGTGCTTGTGTTGAAAACCAATTGGGTAAGACTATTAAGACCTTTCGATCGGATCGGGGAGGCGAGTTCTTAGACAATGAGTTCACCGATTACTTGCTTGAGCATGGGATTGAGTCGCAATTATCGGCTCCTGGTAACCCTCAACAAAATGGGGTTGCTGAAAGGAGAAATAGAACTTTATTAGACATGGTAAGATCCATGATTAGCTACTCTTCACTTTCAACATCTTTCTGGGGTTATGCATTAAAGACTGCCATGTATATCTTAAATCAAGTTCCTTCAAAATTTGTATCCGAAACACCCAAAGTACTATGGAATGGAGCACCTGAAGGTTTGCGTCACTTCCGTATTTGGGGTTGTCCCGCTCATGTCTTGAAAAAGAAATCGAGCAAGCTGGAACCAAGAACAAACGTTTGTTTCTTTGTTGGTTATCCAGAAGGGACAAAAGGAGGTATATTTTATGATCCTATTGATAGGAAAACATTCGTTTCAACTCATGCTACTTTTCTTGAAGATGATTATGTTAAAAATCATAAGCCTCGAAGTACAATTATACTAGAGGAAACTGTTAGACCAACCCCGAAGACTAACGTCCAAGGGGATCCGTGTCCACCTACAATTGTTGTGAGAGTGGGGGATGAAGAAGAAAACACAAACGTTGGTCCAAGTGCTACACTGTCTCGTCGTAGTGGGAGGGTCTCTAGAGAGCCCGACCGATATCTTGGTTTTGAAGAAAACGTCGTTGCCTTGGATGCGAACGACGATGACCCCGTGTCATTTAAAGACGCCATGGTCGACTTGGACAAAGAAAAATGGCTAGAAGCCATGAATCTAGAGATGGAGTCTATGCACTCGAACTCAGTCTGGACTCTTGTAGATGCACCCGAACAAATTAGACCGATTGGGTGCAAGTAGATCTATAAGAGGAAGAAAGGAGATGATGGACAAGTTGAAACCTTTAAGGCTAGACTTGTGGCTAAGGGTTTTACCCAAAGAGAAGGAATCGACTACGACGAAACCTTCTCTCCTGTAGCCATGTTTAAATCCATCAGAATTCTTCTGGCCATTGCCGCTCATTACGATTATGAGATTTGGCGAATGGACGTAAAGACGGCATTCTTGAATGGCTATCTGGAAGAAGAAATCTATATGGCTCAACCAGACGGATTCATATAAAAGGGTCAAGAGCACAAGGTTTGCAAATTATTGAAGTCAATTTATGGACTTAAGCAAGCGTCTAGATACTGGAACCAAAGGTTTGATGAGGTGATCAAGACCTATGGTTTCGAACAAAACCTTTCCGAGCCTTGTGTTTACAAGTACTCGAAGAAAGTAGTTGTTTTCTTAATCCTTTATGTAGACGATGTCCTCCTTATAGGAAGCGATATTAAAGTAATGTCTGACATAAAGGAGTGGCTGGCAAAGCAATTCCAAATGAAGGATTTGGGGAATGTTGCCTTTGTTCTAGGAATCCAAATCATTCGTGATAGGAAGAACAAACTACTAGCTCTGTCTCAAGGTACTTATATAGATAAGGTACTTTCTCGCTTCTCGATGCAAAATGCCCATGGGGTGTTGTTGCCAATTCGTTCAGGAAAGTTCTTGTCGAAAGAGCAGTGTCCTAAGACACCGCAAGAAGTGGAGGATATGAGTCGAGTTCCATATGCCTCAGCAGTTGGGAGTCTGATGTATGCCATGTTGTGTACTAGACCCGACATATGCTATGCAGTGGGAGTTGTTAGTAGATACCAGTCAAACCCTGGTCAAGAACATTGGATAGCTGTTAAGCATATCCTAAAATATCTTAAGAGAACTAGAGACATGATGCTTGTATAAACAAGTAATGACTTGGTGATACAAGGATACACTGACTCTGATTTTCAGGCAGACCGTGACATGTTGAAGTCAACGTCTGGATCAGTGTTCACTCTCAATGGAGGAGTGATTGTCTGGAGAAGCATTAAGCAATCTAGTATCGCAGACTCTACTATGGAAGCTGAATATATTGCAGCTTCCGAGGCAGCCAAAGAGGCTGTTTGGCTTAAGAATTTCATAGCCGAATTGGAGGTAGTTCCTAAAATGAACGAGCATGTGCAACTCCACTGTGATAACACTGGAGCCATCGCAAACTCGAAGGAACCTCGCAGCCATAAGAGAGGAAAGCATATAGAACGAAAATACCACCTTATAAGAGAAATAGTTCGAAGAGGAGACGTGGCAGTCATGAAGATCTCGACGTTGGACAACATTGCGGATCCAATGACAAAGGGACTATCTGAACATGTGTTCATGAAACACGTGGAAAGAATGGGCCTTAGATACATGCCATATTTTCTCTAGGTCAAAGTGGGAGATTGTTAGGAATTCTTGCCCACGAGAAGATACTTATGTAAATTCTCGTTGAAATTATTAATAAAATAAAGTTTGACATTTATTATCTATTTGCATTGAAAGCGTTATTTCTTATTTAATGAGATTTATTAAACATTCATTATTCCATAGCCTCCGTATCTAACTGAGTCACGTCCTGGGCACCTGAGTTCGGGCGGTGTGCTAAAACATGGTCGATGACTGATATACGCCTGGAAAACTATATCTAAAGTCATATATGTGGAACACATGGGTGAAGGCTGATCACTATGTGGGAGCATTCTACACTTGCGGTAAGTGTACGACCCGGACAGGTCTTAGTGTAGATGTGTCGTTTAAGGACCGTTACGACACACTAACCGAGGCCACTATGATGGTCACAGTGAGACTTGATCTAAATCCTGAAGTGATCATGGACACTGGGTTATGTTACTGAGCTCTTTGACTCATTCGCTAAAAGGCTATTCATGCTAATCACAGCTTATGTCTTGGGAGTTTTCTCAGAGCATAATTCGAGTGGGAAATGATTTACAGATACGGAATCCAGGTTAATGTTCTCTCACCTAAGGGTTGATTCCAGAACCGATAGATTGCGCGCACTTTCGAAGTAAGTAACGTTCGAAAGAATCTTTCGCTGGGGAAGCAACAATGCTTAGGGCTGATATGTATCAAGAGAAGTATAACGGAAAAATTGACTTCTCTTGACACGGGTTGAACCTGGATGATCTTGATCACGAACTGACTATATCAGTGGACACTCGTCACGATGAGTAAATATAATTATAGTATAAAGGAGAGTTCAGTCTTGGCTTACAAGGTGGAGTATTTGACCAAGATTAGACGAATCGATGGACAAAAGAGAAAGGACTATTTCGTGTTTTTCATCGGATTTGTTAAGCTCCTATTACTAGGTCCATAGTCCCCGATTCGGCTCTGATAAAGGCGGATAAGAACTTTCGTATAATAATGTTTATCATTATTAATCTCACTTGCTGTAATTGTGATTGACAGCATTAATTATGGAAAACGGGTATTCGCAGAATTAAATAAATATTTATGGTAGAATTGTTTATTTATTGTTTGATCAAGTAAATAAACAATTATTAATTATTTGTTTATTGTTGGACCAAGTAAATAAATGATTAATTGGGTTTTAAACAATTGGGCCTTGCACACATGGAATAATCGAATTGGGAATTTTGGCATAAGGACTTGCGCAAATCCCCTTGGCCGTGTGCCTCCAAATCCGATTTTTTCAATATTGTTATTTACCAATATTTTCTCTTTAGTTGTTTAAATAAAGGAGAGAGAGAAATATAAGATATTGTCCTATATTTTCTCCTTATTTAAAGGAAAGTATTTAGGAGAATAATATATTCTCCTTTATTATCTCACTAAATAAATTATTCTCTGTTTAAATAAAAGAATAATATCCCATAGATATTGATCTGATGGATGAGAGAAAAAGTAGGATTCACTAGATGAGATCCAATGGCCTAGATTTAATCCACTAGTGTGAACACAATAAAAGAAAATAAAATATTCTGGAAGATTCCATGAATATCTCCTTTTTACTACTATAAATAGGGGTTCATGAGAAGGCAAAAATAAGCAATTATTTTAAGCAAATTTTGAGAGAAATTTCGTGCAACCTAGCCTCCTCTTGGCCGTGCACGTCTGCCTCCCCTCCCATCGGAAATTCGTTTCCATTCTTAGTAAAATAAGAGAGAGATCTCGAGACACCTAGTTTCGTGATCTAGTGAGATAAAGACTGTGCCCACTCATCTTTTTTATTCGTCTCGGAGATTACGTTTCAGAAGACTAAGGTGTCATCACATCGAGTCCTTGAAGAGGGAGTTCTTTGTTGGATCGTGTGGAAGCTTGTACGTTCAAGATGAAGACGGATTGTGAAAGCTTTCAGTTCCTGAACCGAAAATCAATGTAAGTACTTGTTTACTCTTGTTTCGGTTTCTTGACTTATATGCTCTCTCATAATATTAATTAACATAAATCTAGATCTTGTCATATAATCATTGAATTAATTAGCTCATGATTAGCGTAATTAATTACTTTTCCGCATTTATATGGTTATATGGGGGAATCATCCCCGACATCGAGATCTCTCTCTTATTTTACTAAGAATGGAAACGAATTTCCGAGGGGAAGAGAAGCAGAAGTGCACGACCAAGGGAGGGCTAGGTTGCACGAAATTTCTCTAAAAAATTGCTTATTTTTGCCTTCTCATGAACCCCTATTTATAGTAGTAAAAATGAGATATTCATGGAATCTTCCAGAATATTTTATTTCATTTTATTGTGTTCACACTAGTGGATTAAATCTAGGCCATTGGATCTCATCTAGTGAATCCTACTTTTTCTCTCATCCATCAGATCAATATCTACGGGATATTATTCTTTTATTTAAATAGAGAATAATTTATTTAGTGAGATAATAAAGGAGAATATATTATTCTCCTAAATATTCTCCTAAATACTTTCCTTTAAATAACGAGAAAATATAGGACAATATCTTATATTTTTCTCTCTCCTTTATTTAAACAACTAAAGAGAAAATATTGGTAAATACCAATATTGAAAAAATCGGATTTGGAGGCACACGGCCAAGGGGATTTGCGCAAATCCTATGCCGAAATTCCCAATTCGATTTTTCCATGTATGCAAGGCCCAATTGCTTAAAACCCAATTAATCATTTATTTACTTGGTCCAACAATAAACAAATAATTAATAATTGTTTATTTACTTGATCAAACAATAAATAAACAATTCTACCATAAATATTTATTTAATTCTGCGAATACCCGTTTTCCAGAATTAATGCTGTCAATCACAATTACAGCAAGTGAGATTAATAATGATAAACATTATTATACGAAAGTTCTTATCCGCCTTTATCAGAACCAAATCGGGGACTATGGACCTAGTAATAGAAGCTTAACAAATCCGATGAAAAAGACGAAATAGTTCTTTCTCTTTTACCATCGATTCGTTTAATCTTGGTCAAATACTCCACCTTGTAAGCCAAGACTGAACTCTCCTTTATACTAGAATTATATTTACTCATCGTGACGAGTGTCCACTGATATAGTCAGTTCGTGATCAAGATCCTCCAGGTTCAACCCGTGTCAAGAGAAGTCAATTTTTCCGTTATACTTCTCTTGATACATATCAGCCTTAAGCATTGTTGCTTCCCCAACGAAAGATTCTTTCGAACGTTACTTACTTCGAAAGTGCGCGCAATCTATCGGTTCTGGAATCAACCCTTAGGTGAGAGAACATTAACCTTCTTTCAGGAAGGCTGGATTCCGTATCTGTAAATCATTTCCCACTCGAATTATGCTCTGAGAAAACTCCCAAGACATAAGCTGTGATTAGCATGAATAGCCTTTTAGCGAATGAGTCAAAGAGCTCAGTAACATAACCCAGTGTCCATGATCACTTCAGGATTTAGATCAAGTCTCACTGTGACCATCAGTGGCGTCGGTTAGTGTGTCGTAACGGTCCTTAAACGACACATCTACACCAAGACCTGTCCGGGTCGTACACTTACCACAAGTGTAGAGTGCTCCCACATATTGATCAGCCTTCACCCATGTGTTCCACATATATGACTTTAGATATAGTTTTCCAGGCGTATATCAGTCATCGACCATGTTTTAGCACACCGTCCGAACTCAGGTGCCCAGCACGTGACTCAGTTAAATACAGAGGCTATGGAATAATGAATGTTTAATAAATCTCATTAAATAAGAAATAATGCTTTCAATTCAAATAGATAATAAATGTCAAACTTTATTTTATTAATAATTTCAACGAGAATATACATGAGTATCTTCTCGTGGGCAAGAATTCCTAACACATGCATGGTGTTCGTGTGATGGGATTGATCCCTGGTAGAAGTGCCGATGGTCAGTCCGAAGGTGCTACATCCAAGGAAACCTCCACTCACCAAGAAAAATCTTATGGCTACAAAATCCACAAATAATCTGGCTCAGAAGAATGTGGTTTATGAATAAAGATATGTTGAGGCTCCTGCCGTATTTGAGCCCGCTGTTGCTGAGAAGTCATATAAGAAGAGAAATGTTATTTATGAAGATGTTGTCAATTGTGCTCACAAGAAGAGTAGTAGTGTCTATTTATGTACATTTGATGTAATATAGTCTCACGAAGACTCTTGCTTGTAAATGCTAAATCATTAATAAAATTTGAAACGTTCATTCATTCTTCCTTGTCTGTTTGAAGCTTTATGATAATCTATAGTCTTTAGTCCTTAAACAAACCTAACAACATATGAAGAGACAAATGTAGATTTGCATGAACAAACTCTTCATGGTTTGCTTAAAACTGCATATTCCTAATCTAAGGATCAAAGGACTATTGATCTCAGTACGATTGTTAGGAGAATCTATGATGTCTAGTTATTGGACATTAAGAGTTGGAGACTCTATAGTTCTTCTAGGTATCTTCTGAAGGTACTGAATTGACCAGTGCACTTCTAGAGACAGAATAAGAATAAACCATTTAACCTCTTATGTCTCGAAGTCACTACGTATGAATTGCATCATGCTTACCTCAATCCTGAAATGAGATATGTCATTTCATAGCTTACGTATTCTCATTTGAGAAAGTCAGAGTTCGGATTCACTATGTGATTCTGAACAGGACCTATTGGTGAAGTACTAAGTTATGAAGATGTCATGAGTAACTTTGTGAAGATCTCATAGATATGGAATTCATGTACAAGATTGCTGAAATGCAATGTATATCACATTATGCTTTGTTGCTTGGAATGTTAATAAATGAACTGGCCATTGTCCAAATTGAGTCATGACTCTTTTGGATGAATCAGTGTGACTTGTCAGCTCCTCGTCAATACATTGTTTCTAACTTATTCACAAGCGACAAAGGAGTTGAGGAAATAAAAGCTAGAAGGGTAAAATGATAATTTTTTAAATCCCGTCTAGCTGATGATATTCATGAAGGGTAAACATAGATAATATTCAGTGGATCCACTCATCACAATTAAGTTGAATTCTTGAGTAGAAAATAAATTCATTTGAACCGAGGATTCTCAGTGTCAACTCTTTAGTGGAGTCAGTTGACATTAAGCTAAACTTGGAAAATGTTTGTGAACTTTTGAGTCCAAATATGTTAGCTCAAGTTTTGTTCATTTGGATCCTTGAGGTTACTGTCACAAGTCATTTCGAGTAGGATTAGTTAAACTAGAAGCTAAGTCAAAACAAGAACTAGACAAGTTTTACGAAAATTGTCTAAAGGGTAATTTTGTCCTTTTGGACATAGGATGAAATGAATGTCAATAAATAAATTTTTTGTCATTGTCATATGATGAAAAATGAAATGTATCACTCGGCCATGATGAGATTTTTTGGCCTTGAGGATTAATTTCATTTCATGGAATTTTACTTGAAAATTCTTAATGGGTTTTTCTTATGTTGTCATGAACAAATGAAGAAACATCTAAAAACTCCTTCTATAAGCCCCTTGGTCGTCCAACCTAAGAGAGAAAAAGTGAGATCATTTTGTACATTGATGTATGAAGATACTTGCCAAAAGAAAAAAGGAAACAAATTTCCTCTAGAAGGAAAATAGATGGGTGGCAATACAAGGCAAGAGAGAAGCAAGATAAAAGAGGAAACAAATCAAGGACTTGCATTAATAGGTTGCGCATCCAAATAGAAGAAGGGATGGCAAAATATTTGCTCATGAATATGTGATATTCTATAGAAGAGGAAACTACCTTGTTGAAGGTAATCCTTCACCTATAAATAGAGCCCTCATTCTCATTGCTTTCTCATCCCACAATTTTAGAGATTGAGAGCTTCTCTCTCTAGAACAAGTGGCCGCCCCCCCCTCTCTCTCTCTCTCTCTCTCTCTCTCTCTTCCCTTTTCGTTTTCGTTTTGGCACCTAGGTCCACATTTGACCTAGTGTTTGTTTTAGCTCTTCGACTCTAAGACTCGTTCTTGAGTCGTCGTGTCTAAAAGTGCTCGCACACTTATTCCTTCTTACCTCAATTGATTTATGTGATAGAAACTTTCGTGGTTACTCGAGTTCCCGAATGACGAAGAAAGACGAGCGGCGTGGGGAGACAAGCGATTCAACCTCCACAAGCTCTTTGTCTAGGTTAATAATAACATGTGCTTGCTCTTTGTCTAGGTTAGTAAAATCGTTTTACTTGTTTAAAAGAAATTTTTTATTTTCCGCCGCTTGCTAGAAGCGTTAAATCTTTTCTTAACCCTAGATCAATTCAACAAATGGTATCAGAGCTATGGTCAAAGATAAGCATGTACATGTGATTAAAACTATGAGCTAGAAAATCGTTTTTGAAAGATTACTCGTTTTTTTGAAAAGTTAGAATTGTTTTCCTAGATTTTTTTTTAATTTATTGTTCATGTCTTTAAATTAAAAATCATGTTGATTTTCTATGACCTTGGGATGTTATTAAAATACACTAATATAAGTTCTAAAAGTTTTTAATTTTTTATAATAAAAAACGTGTTTTTAAAGTTTGAGAAATTTCGGGTAATTTTATGACTAGTTATATTGTCTTGCTAGTTTTGTTTATTTACTCGATTCGTTTTATGTTTGTTGTTATTTACTTTTATACTATGTTATTACCATGTTAATAAAACACATATAAAAGCTTTAACAAATCTCGAAACGTTCTGTTACACTCGATTCTTTTGCACTCAAGTCCAAACTTTAATTATTTCATGTTTTCTTCGAGCTCGAGAAAAACCCGCAGTAAAAGTGGCATAACTCTCTGCTCAAAATTAAAAATTTAATGATTCTTGAATCAAATTGAAGGTCTGTTTGTCCTCTTTCTAATGCACCTGGTTTTAGGTCAAAATGACGTCGGAGGCGCCAGTTATGGCGATTTTAGTCTGAGGTGCATAGCTGTTCCAAATGTCCAGTTTTTAGAATAATTGAATTCCGAATTTAGGACCCCACTCCATGAGTTTTTTTTTTTGAAAAATAGAAATCTATTATTAATCGCAGCGTTTCTGATTAATTACAGACTCTATCGAAGGAGGGAAATCCTCCAACTAAATGAGTTTATCATCTATCGAAAGAGCGTAAGTTGCTAAATAATGAGCTACCATGTTGGTATCCCTAAAGATATGAGGCAACTTTACTCCTGGAAAGTTAGATAATAAACTAGATACATCCGACAAAATGAAACCAAACTCATTCTTGAAGATAGCGTGCTTCTCGAGAGCTTGTACCACCGTCGTAGCATCTGACTCCACAAAGTGGATAGGCAAAAACACTTCCAAAGCCCAAGATAAGCCGTAGCGTAGAGAAAGAGCTTCAGCTTCTTTGACCGTGAATTTGCCTGGAAGATTTTGAGCTATTGCAGCCATAACCAGTCCAGAAGAGTTGCGAATCACGGCTCCAACTCCAAAGCAGTTGAAGATTTAGGAATTGAAGCATCGACGTTGAGCTTGTAGTGGTCGCAACTTAGAGGTATCCATCTTGCTTGGGAGTGATCCTGTCTGGGTTCAGGACCACTCGGCAAACTATATGTAGATGACCGTCTGGATTGGACAGACTGAAATTCAAGAAGAAAATTTGACGTCCACGAGGTAATCTGGTAAAGGTCCTTCTTAATTTTTCATAGAGCCTTTTATTCCTAGCATTCCAAATAGACCATGAGATACAAAGGAATAAGAGGAAGTCTTTTTTATGAAGAGAGTTTTGGACCGAAAGTAAGATGTCAGCAATGGAATGTATGGTTATTTATATAAAGCAAGCAAGCTTATTTATAACTAAAAAAGGGACTGCATGGTTGATATCAGTAGTTATTCTTTTCGTAAGTTCGTAACCAACCACGATCTTAAAAAAATAAATGTCTTCAGATAAACATTGTGTAACTGTATAAAGTTTTTTTTTAAAAATAGAGACTATATTAATTGTATACGCAATAACTGCATAAGTTTTATAAGAAATTGAGGGAAACATTAAATGACATATGAATGGTATTTTATTTGAGGAGGTTACATCAGGAACCGAAACTACCACAAAGGGAGTTATAGAAGTCTAATGAGAAAATTTCCTTGAGAAAAATTGTTTTTTAAAGATAATAAACATAATGTGAAAAATTAAAATGTTTTGGTTTTTGAAAATTTAATTGAATTTTTTTTTTTCAAAACTAGTTTGAATTTTGAAAAACCGTTTTCGCTTTCAAAGTTGAAAATATTTTGTCATCCAAATTAAATAAGTTTTCAAAATGTTTTCAAAATTATATCTAAATCACATATGTTCAAAATCTATGTGCTCTTGAAAATTTGGTGAGAGGTCTCCTCGTAGACGAGTCGAAAAATAAAAAGATTTGTAATCTCAAACTTTCAAGTGTTCGAGTGAGTTGTAGTTCACACTTCCTCATGCACTTTCCCAAATAGAAAATAGGTAAATGTCCGAGTATGTATCTTGTGCCTTTATGCACTAATACTGCTATTCCTTGAACATGAAGATCTAGGATTCCTTTCTAGAAATCCACTCTATCGCTCTATAACTAGGAAATTTGTTTTCGAATTTATAAGAGACGATGTGCCAACTCTAAAAACTAAGTGGGAGGGTTATACTTGTTGTTTGTAACCCACGATCCCCATCACTAATGAAAGAAGCAATTAAACGTTAGACTAAGAGTCACTCTTGTGACCCTCTCTTCAATGAGAGTACTCTATCGCGTTTTTGCTTTGATCATTGCTCAATGAGCTACGTCCGAGAGTGAGAGGATGAAGACAAGGCCTAGTCTTGGGGGTTTTTTTTTCAAAGTTGACATTTTGGACTAAGTGGTTGGTTGCACACTTAGACTCAATCCCTAGTTATCCTCTCTTGAGGCTCTGCGAAATTATGTGAGTGATCAAACCATTTTAAAAGGTGGCTAGTCAAAATTGGTGTATTGAAATCTTGGCTAAGCATTAATGATGTGTCATTTACTTATAAAAGGAGATTTTTTGTGGTCTTCTCTTGAGAGAGTAGATTGACATTTCGTTTATAACACCTTTGGATTTTATTAAATCTTAAAAACTTAAATCCTAAACCAAAGACTAATCATAAATTTGTTTCAACTCTTATTGGCATAATGTCTCTCAACCCTCTCTCAACCATCCTTTCCTCGAATAAACTCGAAGGGGAAAATTACGTCGACTGGAAACGTAACCTCGACATAGTCCTTATCGTCGACAAGCACAAATGGGTACTCACCACCCCCTGTCCTCAAACGAATGACGATTCGACACAAGAGGAAAAGGATGCCTTGGCGGCCTGGCTCCGATCCGATGAGATTGCGAGGTGCTATATCTTAGCATCAATGAACAATGTGTTGCAACAACAACATCGTGACATCGAGACTGCCGCCGAAATCGATGAACCGGGTAATCATTGTTTTTTTTTTAACTTCTTAATACAGACATTTGACTATAATGGATACTTTTTTGGAGCCAATTCCAATAAGCGATCACGAGGAAGATGATGAAACCACAAACAACACTCAAAGTAGTCAAACTACTTTGGGGAAGAGAAAGCCTAAAAGAAGATCCGAGGTATGGAACCATTTTGTCAAAAATCCAAATGGTTTGAGGGCTATTTATAATTCTGGTCAAGAGGAATTTGTTTGTCATGGAAAGAAGCATGGAACGAGCACGTTGAAATCTCATATGGGAAGGTGTAAAAAATTCCTGGGAGGGCAAGAGAAAGATGATCCAAAGCAAACAGTTTTTTTGATACAAAAAAATGAGAGTGGTGACATGGTTAATAATTTGACGATCGCTAATTTCACTAAGGAAAAAGGTAGGATGACTTGCGTTTAGTACATAGTTGGTGCCGAGTTACCTTTCAAGCACATTGAGAATTTTTTTTCAACTGGAATCTAAACTATATATGTGTCACCGCTCACTTTATAGATGACAACTGGAAGTTGCATAAGAGGATCATCAATTGTTTCCTTGTTCCGAACCACAAAGGAGATACTATTGGAAGAGAGCTTGAGACATGTATCCCCGAATGGGGAATTGCAAAAGTAGTTTCAGTCACAGTCGATAATGCTTCCTCAAATGATACAGCGTTGACTTACCTGCAAAGAAGACTACAAGACATCCCCGGTTGTGTTCTTCTAGATGGTAAGTCCTTGCATATTCGTTGTTGTGCTCATATAGTGAATTTGATTGTAACTGAAGGTTTGAAGGGAATCGATGATTCTGTTGAGATGATCAGAAATGCAGTGAACTTTGTTCGGTCTTCTACAACAAGAGTAAAGAAGTTTGATGAATGCGTCGTTGAAGAAAAGATTGACTCTAAGGCTAGTTTGTGCTTAGATGTTCCCACCCGATGGAACTCGACATATCTTATGCTAGAGACAGCAATAAAACACCAAAAGGCATTTGATATGATGGGTGTTGATGGAAATTACGAGAACTATTTTAGAGAGAATGAAGATGGGGAAACAACGGAAAGGGCCTCCAACTGATATCGACTGGGAGAAAGCAAAAGAGTACGTTACTTTCTTGAAGACATTCTACGAGGTAACATTGAAGTTCAGCGGGACACACTACACGGCGGCGAATTTGTTCTTCCGTGAAATCTATGAAGTTCGATAGTTGTTAACAACACTAAAGTCAGCACAAACAAGTCTTTTAAGAAACATGGCTTTCAACATGAAGGCTAAGTTTGATAAGTATTGGGGTGATGCGGAAAAAATCAAAGACAGGCTGATTATTGCCGCTGTTCTTGACCCTCGATACAAGATGGGACTGGTGAAGGTTTATATCGAAATAGCAACCGGTGAAACGATGGAGGCTGATATGGTGTGCTTTCGAATTAAAGAGAAGTTGCAAGACTTGTTGGAGTTTTACAATGAGAACCATACATCTACCAAAGAAAAACAATTATCTCAATCGCAGCCAATTCCTTAAAACAAGAGTTGTACTTTGGCCATCTTGAGTAGACTTATGGAAACTTGTGATTACATTCATGTGCTAGGAACGAAGTTGACGTATACTTGATGGAATCGCGTGAGCCGCTTGTTTTGTCTGCTAAATTTGATATACTTTCATGGTCATGCTAGGAACGAAGTTGACGTATACTTGATGGAATCGCGTGAGCCGCTTGTTTTGTCTGCTAAATTTGATATACTTTCATGGTCATGCTAGGAACGAAGTTGACGTATACTTGATGGAATCGCGTGAGCCGCTTGTTTTGTCTGCTAAATTTGATATACTTTCATGGTGGAAGTTGAATAGCTCAAAGTATTCAACTTTATCATCCATTGCTCAAGACATCTTAGCAGCTCAAGTTTCACCTGTTGCTTCTGAATCAGCATTCTCTACGAGTGGTAGTTCTTGATAAATTCCGAAGTTCTTTGCACCCAAGAGTGGTAGATGCTTTGACTTGTTTGAGGGATTGGTTGATTGGCGATGATGTGTCACTAATTGTGAACGAATTGAAAGAAGTAGAAAATCTACAATCTTCAGAATCGATTGTGAAAACAGGTAATTTATAACCTCATTCCAATATTAGAAGCCCCAAAAAACTGTTCAAAAAAATTATCAATAACATTTTATTCCAATATTCTTGTGTACTTTTGTAATTGCAGCGATATTAGCAAGGTCTCTTAATTTAGAATCAGGAGGGTCGTGCTCTTTTTCTGGCTCTGGCTCTGGGTCTTATTTTTAAACAAAATATATTTTCATTTATCAAGGTAAAAAATAAAACATATATGATATATGATTCATGATCTTACTACAAGAATTCGAATTAATTTATTATTAATTATATGTTTTGTAGGTCTTTGTCGTCGTGAACTTTAGCAAAGAGCAACAGACTTGAGTTCCTTTTTATTTTATTTTTTGCATAAGACTTGAGTTTTTCATGATCAAGAGAAAAAAATATTTATTTATTTTAGATTATGGCGATTTTCTAGTTCCTATGGTTTTTTTTTTCTTTTGGATTTTTTTTATGGATTTGCTTTAAATATAATTATTGATTTTTGCTTAATGTTTTGCACTTATTTACATTACTAAATTATGGTGAACCCAAACAAACAGAATCGAACCGCCCCAAACAAACCAATTCAAACCAACCCGATCTTTTTTGGTTCGGGTTGGTTTGGTTCACATACCATAAACGGTTTGATTTGGGTTTTCAAATTGCAAATTGAATGCATCGGATTAGGTCCGTCAAAAGTATAAAACCGAATAACCCAACCCGATGTACATGCCTATGGTGAAGCACGCTGAGTCCTATACTTTGAAGCTACCCATTGGGTCTCCCTCCTTGATCACCGGGATTCTAATTATCTCCCAAAAAAAGGAACATTGTGCGTGCTGATGATGTTGTTGGAGTGGTTCTTGCGAAGTTGACTTTCAGTCAGAAGCATTTTGAAGGGAAGCATGCTCGTGACATTGTCAGACCATCTAGTGCAACATATTTTGGTAAAGGTGATGATAATCTTAATGGGGCTCCTTTGGCTGAGTCTGTGCAAAGTGATATTCTGAGAGTTTTGATTCAAGAGGTCTCTGTTATGCAAGAGATCATTGACTCATCCTCTCATCGAAAAGTTGTATGTGAAGAGTTGATCAAGCTCGTGACCACTGTAGCTTGAACTAATGGTGCTTCATCCTCCAACCATGCCCCTCCTGCTGAGGAACCTAGTGTTGCTCCTGCCTAAGAAGCTAAAGATGAAGAAGTTGAAGACTCCAATACTTCCATTGATGATATAGAAGACAATTATGATTATATCAATGGATCTCTCTCTCTCCGAGAATTTGATTTGTCTCTTCGTCTTTACTCTATATGGATTTTTCTTTTTTTTTTTGGTGCGCTGTTTTCTTTCCTTATATTTGCTGCTGGTCTGTACTGCTTAAGACTCTGTTCATGGATTTGTTCACTGCTCAACCTATTTATGCTCTTTGTGTGTGTTAAACAATTTTTTTTTTCAAATTTGTGTTTTTTTCTACTGCTCGTTTCATTAGTCTTTGTGCATTATCAAACTTGTGTCTCCCTCTGTTTTGGTTGATCATTGTCTTTGGTCTTTTTTTAGGCAATCAGGGGAAAAGGTAGTTAATTGTCATTTATTTTGACCTTTTAATTGCTAGTCTCTTGTTGGAGTGTCGATTTATTCTTTACTGAGACTTTGTATGTTAAGTATTGCTTTGGAAGTGCTTTGCTTAAAAAAAACCAAAGGCGGAGTTTTTTTGTTACGTGTGTTGTTGGCTTATTTTTTATGGCAAATCTATTCAGGAAGATGTCTTGCAACATGTTCTACGATATATTGAGACATCTTGGCCGCTATGTGCAGAAATGTATTTCTGGCAAGTTTTCTGTTTCGCCAGAATGATTCGCGAAAGACATTCTACATATATTTTCTCCACGTGAATGCGTAAGGAAGCCATATTTCGACTTCCAGAGGTGTTGACTATTATAAAAGAAATATGTTCTACACGTAGTGGTCTTGACGCATTCATTCACACAATTAGGGATTTTAGATCTGCAAGATCAGCGGACTGAGAAACTATTTGTGTGGAGTGTATGGTGTGACTCTGTAGACGTTATTCCTGATACATTGAACGTTAGAGTTTTGTTTAGGTTTTATGATTACGTGATTGAGTATTCATGATTGTTGACAACAAAGATTACCAAACACTTGGCAGAGTGTTTGAGAGTGGAAGTTAAGGGATCTCAGATTCAGGGAGCATGAGCTGGAATTCAAGAGTAGTAGTAGGAAAATGGCTTTGAGATTGTGATTGTTCATATAAGACCATTGTGTACTATTGAATACTTTTTCATTTAGTGAATTTCATTTTTACTTGTCAAACTGCCCTCTAGAATAGGTGACGTTGCACCGAACTGAGTTTACCTTTTTTGTGTCATTTACTTTTACGCACTGCTTTTATATTTTCAATATATTGCATCGGAACAGATTGTTGCATATATTAGTTCTACATTGTGTGCGACACATTGTCTCTGACGAAATACAATTTCAATTGGTATCAGAGCGGGCACCTAAAACTTAGGGTGTGTTCCTTGTGATGTTGATTGTTTCTCTTTGTGATGGATAATATCAGGGAAGACGGATCTATTAACTGTCTATCGGTGTTTGATGTGACGGATTATGCCTATTAGAAAGCTCGCATGTGCGTATTTCTTAAGTTTGTTGACAATAAGACTTGAAAAGCCATTATCAATGATTGGTCTAGTGGTCTCCTTTAAGGATGAGAAAGACTGGGATGACATAGAAGATGATGTTGCTCTGGGTAACTCTCGTGCTCTCAATACTATTTACAATCGTTTTGACAGAAATATTTTCAGCCTCATCAATACCCGTAAGAGTGCCAAGGAGGCATGGAAGATCCTCGAAGTTGCTCATGAGGGTACTTCCAAAGTGCATAGCTCGAAACTCTAGCTTCTCACAACCAAATTTGAAGCCATGAATATGCTTGAAGAAGAGACCATCTTTGAATTTAATGCTCGCATTCATAGAGTTGCTAATGAGTCCTTCCTCTTGGAGTTCCCATGAATAATCATAAGCTTTTCTGGAAGATTCTAAGATCTCTTCTTGAGAGATTTGGGCTGAAGATTACTGCCATCGAAGAAGTGCATAATATCTCCCAGATCAAGGTTAGAAAACAAAATATACATAGTTTAATTTAAAAATTATATTTGAAAAAAAGACAATTAATAATAAGTACCATATTTTAAACTAATAAAAAAGAGTACAATGCAATTACGTTAAAATGAAAAAAAAAAGTACAAAAAATATATATTTTGTCATATTTAAAATTTTATTAGAAAAAAATTTATTTCAATTTTTAAGACTATTTCAAATCTATAAGTGGGTTTAATTTGTATCAAATGTAAGGTATGCAAATTTAAAAATTCAAACCATATTTAAAAGATTTTTAAGCATCTTAGTCATAATTTTTTTTAAGGGCATTCGTTATCTTCTTTCATATTTGATTGGTCATTTTCTACTATATTATGTACTATAGGCTTTGTAGGGTAGAGAATAACCGCTAGATAATAAATATTAAAAAAAATGAAAACATAGTACAAATAAAATATAAAAGTTTTTAATGACACATATAAGTTGGTCGAAATTCACTCACACCTACTTTTTCTAATTTTTTTTAGGAGATTTGTAACTAATTAGGCCACTTTAAACATGTGATTTTGGATCTAGCCTATGTTTGACAATTTTTAGGAATATAGCCAAATGGCTTATGTGGCAATAATTAAGGTCTTATTTACCCTTATTTATTAATAAATTCGTCACTTTATATCTCCTATTTTTTTCAAATAATTTTTTTTTGCATCAAAACTTCAAAAATTTGTATCTTTCTCATACGAACTCGAAATTGAGTGATTTGAAATCCTACAAATTCGTGGCGTCGAGATCTTCAAAAATAGACCCATTGTGTTTGATAAAAATTATTTTTAATGCATCATATTTACATTTCCATTTATTTTTTTAGATAATTTCAAAAAAATTTAGTTATTTCCATATTTAAGGTAGATTTTTCTACATCTATGGTATTAAACATTATTTTTCATCAAACACAATGGATCTATTTTTGAAGACCTCGGCGTCACGAATCTGTAGGATTTGGAATCACTCAATTTCGAGTTCATATGAGATAGATATGATTTTTTGAAGTTTTTATGTAAAAAAAAGTGTAGGAAAAAAATAAGAGAGGGAAAATTACGAATTTATTAATAAATAAGGGTAAATAAGACCTTAATTATTGCCACATAATCATGTTGGCTATTTCCCTAAAAGTTGTGAAACATAGACTAAAAACAAATTTTATAGTTTCATTTTGGCTATTTCGCTACAATGCCCTTTTTTTTAGAGGCATTGCTTCAAATATGAAAATTGAAATAATGGGTTTTATTACTTTTATTTATGTTAAGAAAGCATGTGAAAGATCGAAAATTCAATTTATAGTTGGATCTTTAATTTTGTTATAAAAATATTTCGAAGAACGCACATCACCACGTAGCATAAAATTAAATATATTTATATATATATATATATATATATATATATATATATATATATATTAAACATTAGCCTTTAAAAATGTTTTTTCCAAAAATTAATAACATATATTTTATAGGTAGTGTAGCAAAATGGGCAAAATGAAAACTATGAAATTTGTTTTTAGCATACGTTTCACAACTTTTAAGAAAATAGCGAATAGGTTTATGTGGCAATAATTAGGTTCTGATTTGCCATTATTTATTAACAAATTCGTCTTTTTCTCTCTCTTATTTTTTTATTACACTTTTTTTTACATAAAAACTTCAAAAAAAAAAAACCACATCTATCTCATATGAACTCGAGATTGAGTGATTCCAAATCCTACAGATTCGTGAAGCCGAGATCTTCAAAAATAGATCCATTGTGTTTGATGAAATATCATGTTTAATACCATAGATGTAGAAAAATCACGTTACTACCTTAAATATGAAAATAACTGAAATTTTTTGAAATTATCAAAAAAATAAATAGAAACCTAAAATATGATGCATTAAACATAATTTTCATCAAATACAATGAGTCTATTTTTGAAGATCTCGACGCCACGAATTTGTAAGATCTGAAATCACTCAATTTCGAGTCCGTATGAGAAATATACGAATTTTTGAAGTTTTGATGCAAAAAAATTATTTGAAAAAAAATAGGAGAGAGAAATTGACGAATTTGTTAATAAATAACCTTAATTATTGCCACATAAGCATTTTGGCTATATCCCTAAAAATAATCGGCTAGATCCAAAATCACATGTTTAAAGTGGCTTAGTTAGTTACAAATCTCTATTTTATATATATATATATATATATATATATATATATATATATATATATATATATAACATAATGTAAACTCAAGTTTATTACATTAACTTTATAAACTTAATCTTGTGCTTTATCAGATTTGATAAAATGTCTCTTGTAAATTCAAATTTTGGAATATTTCCAATCTTGTGTCAATATATTACTGTTCGGACATTAAGAGCATGGTTTCCGTATTTTATTTCGAGATTTGTAACTAATTAGGCCACTTTAAACATGTGATTTTGGATCTAGCCTATGTTTGACAATTTTTAGGGATATAGCCAAATGACTTATGTGGCAATAATTAATGTCTTATTTGCCCTTATTTATTAATAAATTCGTCACTTTCTCTTTCTTTTTTTTTTTCAAATAATTTTTTTTTCATCAAAATTTCAAAAATTTGTATATTTCTCATACGAACTCGAAATTGAGTGATTTCAAATCCTACAAATTCGTGGCGTTGAGATCTTCAAAAATAGACCCATTGTGTATGATAAAAATTATTTTTAATGCATCATATTTACATTTCCATTTATTTTATTTTTTTTTATAATTTCAAAAAATTTCAGTTATTTCCATATTTAAGGTAGATTTTCTACATCTATGGTATTAAGCATTATTTTTCATCAAACACAATGGATCTATTTTTGAAGATCTCGGCGAATCCGTAAGATTTGGAATCACTCAATTTCGAGTTCATATGAAATAGATATGATTTTTTTTGAAGTTTTTATGTAAAAAAAGTGTAGGAAAAAAATAGGAGAGAGAAAATGACGAATTTATTAATAAATAAGGGTAAATAAGACCTTAATTATTGCCACATAATCATGTTGACTATTTCCCTAAAAGTTGTGAAACATAGGCTAAAAACAAATTTTATAGTTTCATTTTGGCTATTTCGCTACAATGCCCTTTTATTTATATGATTTTATGTACAGAAATAGAAATTTTAACTAGTTGATGGTATCAGATCAATGACAAATCTATAAATTAGATTATGAGGGGGTGCATAAAAAAATATACATAGTTTAATTGAAAATTTATATTTGAAAAAAAAAAGAGAATTAAAATATAGTACCATATTTTAAACTAAAAAAAAGTACAATACAATAATGTTAATAAGAAAAGAAAAGTACAAAAAAAATCTATTTAACCATATTAAAACTTTTATTAGAAAAAACATTATTTCAATTTTTTATTACTATTTCATATCTATAACTGGGCTTAATTTGTATCAAATGAAAGGTATGCACATTTAAAAATTCAAACCATATTTAAAACTTCATTAAGCATCATTAGTCATAACTTTTTAAAGGGCATTTGCTATCTTTTGTCATATTTGATTGGCCATTTTCTACTATATTCTATACTAATAACTACTAAATAATGTATATAAAAAGAGGAAAAAAAAGAAGAGAAAAAGAGTAAAATAAAATTAAAATTAAAACTATTTCATAGTTGCATCTTTAACTTTTGGAAAAAGAATATTTGGAAGAACGCACGTGACCGTGACCACGTAGCAGAAAATTTATATATATATATATATATATATATATATATATATATATATATATATATATATATATATATAATAGATTTAATTTTTTTGGAAAAAGTATTTTTGAAGTCTAAAACTATAAACATCAACAAGAACTCATTAGATTCTTTTGGATAGCTTCATGTTTGACGAGAAAGGCTTCAAACCCTTTAGATTCTTCGAGTCTTGGGCGGATGACGACGAGTGCCGGGAGATGGTTGAGGCGGCTTGGAGGGGAGCAGGTCGAGGTCCGTGTTCGTGGAGACTTGCAAACAGGATTGAATTGGTTGGTAAATCTCTGAAGACTTGGCAACGAAAGAAGTGGGCGTGTACTAGAAGCCGAGCGGAAGAGTGTGAGAGGAAGCTCACGGAGATTCAAAGCCGGGGTGCGAGGCCTAGTTCGCTTCAAGGAGAGAAGGCTTTGAAAGATGAGTTGGCCTCCTTTCAAAAGACCACAGAGAAGATGTGGCGCCAAAAATCTCGGGAAGTTTGGCTCAAGGAGGGTGACTCAAACACAAAATTCTTTCATGCCGCGACGCTTATACGGAGGAAAAGAAATTATATTGGAGGCATAAAAAATGATGATGAAGAGTGGTTGGGCAATCGGGCAGAGATCGGTAATTTCCTCACCAACAAGTTTAGAGAACTCTTCTCGACGGAGAACCCGGAATTCCCCGAAGGCTTGGAAGGGCTAATTCAGCCCATCCTTTGTGAAGCGGACAACAAGGAGTTGGAAGTGATTCCGACGAGTGAAGAAGTGAAGAAGACCGTGTGGGAGATGCATCCCTTGAAAGCGCCCGGTCCGGATGGCCTTCAAGGAGTGTTCTTTCGAAAATATTGGGATATAGTTGGTGGAGATCTCGTCGGGTTCGTCCAAGAGTTTTTCCGAAATGGGAAATTGTTGAAGAAAATGAACTTCGCTCATATTGTCTTGATTCCAAAGACCGGTGGGGCGGATTCTTTTGAGAAATTCAGACCGATAAGTCTTTGCAACTTTAGCTTCAAAGTGATTACCAAGATCTTGACGGCTAGACTTCGGAAGTATTTGGATAAGATGATTTCCCCTTTCCAATCGGCCTTTGTCCCCGGTCGGTGGATAGCGGAGAACACGATTCTTGCCCGGGAAATTATGGAGGCTATGAAGAGGAAGAAGGGGAAGAAGGGATTGATGGGCATCAAGATCGATATGAGCAAAGCGTATGACCGGCTTGAGTGGAGGTTCATATTTCAAGTCTTGAAATGCTTTGGTGCATCGGAAAAGGTCCTAGTGCTTATTGAACAATGTGTTACGACGGCTTCCGCGGCCTTGCTTATCAATGGGGCTCCTCACACAAAATTTTGGCCGACTAGAGGCCTTAGACAAGGTGATCCGTTGTCTCCGTATCTCTTCATAATAGCGTCCGAAGTCTTGAGTAGGATGCTTATGAAAGAGGAGTGGCTTGGGAAGTTTCAGGGTATTAGCATCGGGAGAAATGTTCCGAGCATCTCCCATCTCATGTTTGCGGATGATACTATTATCTTTTGTCAAGCTAAGGAAAATGAAGTGGAAGCGATTATGAAGTGTCTCGAGGTGTACCAAAGATGGTCGGGCCAAAAAATCAACGTTAAAAAATCCGGGGTTATTTACTCGAAGAATTGCAAGGACTGGGAGCGTGAGAGGTTGAACTTGAAGTTGGGAATGAAGTCTTGCGATGAAGATATCACATATTTGGGGAATCCCCTCTTTTTAGATCGAAACCGTTCAAAAAGCTTCAAAGTTCTCAAAGATCGGGTGTATTCTCGCCTTGAAGGATGGATGGCGAAGTCGATTTCCAAAGCGGGTCGAGGTACTCTCATCAAATCGGTTGTCCAAGCTATCCCATCGTATGCTATGTCTACCTTCCGGCTTCCAAAAACCTTTTGGCAAGCCATTGAGAAAGACTCTCGGAAATTTTGGTGGACCGGTGACGTGGCTAAGGAAAAATACATGGCTCTAGTGGCTTGGGATACGTTGTGCAGCCCAAAGAAGAGTGGTGGGCTTGGGTTTAGAAATTTGAATGATTTTAACCGAGCCTATTTGGCTAAATTGGCTTGGTGTGTAGCTTACAAACCAGAATTGTTCTGGGTAAAGATTCTTACAGCCAAATATTGCAAAGAAACACCTTTTCTCCAATGTATGTTAAAGACGACGGCCTCCGGTGGGTGGTGTGACATTCATTTAGAGAGAGATCTTATTCTAGAAAACTCTACGAGGCTGATTGGGGATGGAAAAAATACGAGGGTGTTTACTGATCAATGGCTTAGGAGTGAGAGGATTGAGTGGACAGAGAACAATGGGATTGCGAGAGATACAAGAGTCAGTGATTTGTTCAAATCTAACTCTCGAGTTTGGGACCGAGAGAAAATCGAGCAGGTCTGCGGCATGGAATATGTGGGAAGAATCTCTAAGATCAAGGTCCGGCCGGCTCCGTTGAGGGATAAGGGGATCTGGACAAGAACTCAGTCAGGTAATTTCAGTGTCAAATCGGCGTACAAGGAAATCAACAACGCTGCCTTCGATTCTAATGACGGAGTGTGGGCCGAGGTCTGGCGAACCCGGATCCATGAACGCCATAGATTGTTTCTATGGAGATTGGGAAGAAATTGTCTCCCTACGGCGGAGCGCCTGGCGGTGTGTATGCCGGGGTTGGATGTGAGCTGTAGGGTGTGCGGTGAAGAGATAGAGTCGATATGGCATCTTTTCTTTCGGTGCGACACGGCAGCGCGTCTCTGGTTCACGGTGGCGTTTGGTAAGAAATGGGAGAGTGATCCGGCTAGATCAGGTTTGGAAACTCTGAAGCTTTTGATCCAGTGCAACACGATGATGAATGACAAATTGGGAGATGACGTTTTTATTAACTATGCTGTTGGAATTATGGAGCAACTTTGGAAGAATAGGAACCAGAAATTCTTTCAGGGATCGCAACCATCCTTCAGGGTTTTGGTTAACAGTACTCAGCAACTTGTTCTTGATATTGGCAAGTTTAAAACGGCGAACAGCTTCTCGGATGGCCTACGTCAGGAGCGGGTCAAGAAGCGGTGGCAAAGGCCATCGGATAACGTCACAAAAATCAACGTCGACGCTGCATTTTCAGGAGCAGGGGCGGCGGTCAGAATCGTTGCCAGAGATGCGCGGGGAAGTGTTCTATGGATGTGGAGGAGCAAGACGCAAGCGGGTAGTGCCGTGGAAGCTGAAATGATTGGAGTTCTTATGGGCGTGCAACTTGCAAAATTCAGGAACCATCGGAGAATATTAGTGGAGGGCGATAACAAAGCAATTATGGACTCTCTCGTTCAGCGAAGAAATTGTCCGGTTTGGCATTGTATCCCTCTGTATGAGCAGATATTATCTCTTAGTGATGGTCTTAGTAGTTGTAATTTTGTGTGGAATCATAGAGATTGTAACCAAGTGGCTCATGGTTTGGCCAAATGGGCTCTATATTCTACTGTTTTTGGTTTTTGTAATCTGGGAAACATCTTATCCTCTGTGAAAGATGTGATTGTAAGGGATACTGTTATGGAATGAATTTGGGGTGCTCTGGTTTGGAGGCCCCTCAGTTTCTTCAAAAAAAAAAAAAAAACAAGAACTCATAACAACTGTAAGTCCTGAGACCCATACAACAACAATCCTATTCCGTGAGACCCTATAAGTCCTGAGACCCATAACAACAAGACCCAAATCCATAAAAGCATCCACTGTTCCTAAAGGCCTCATATTTAATGCTTAGTTCTTGCCTATTCCCAATGTTTTAATATATATATATATATATATATATATATATATATATATATATATATATATATATGAGTTTTCTAAGTAACTAGGCTACCTATAACATTGTTTGAGATTTAGCTTATGTTTGGAGTTTTTTAGGAAAATAGTCAAACGTATTAGGTGGAAAATTATGTTTTATTTTTTTGTCCTCCAATATTTTAAGTCAGTTTTTTTTAAGTCAATGGGTTAATTAAAATTAGGTCAATTAATTTCTATATTTAAGGGTTTTATGACACGTTTTTTTTTGTTTGTGCGTGTGTTTTTTTTTCTTCACAGAATATTTGTTGCTATTATAAAGGAAGCAGTTAGATTTCTCTCTACCACGTTCTCTCTCTCTCTCTCTCTCTCTCTCTCTCTCTCTCTCTCTCTCCACAAAATCAGATCTGGGTTTTTTTTTTGAACCTTCAACATGCCAAGATGACGAGGAAGAAGCCGAGGTCACGGGCCAAGGGGGTGGTCCAGCCGAAAAAGTTGCGCCGATGACGCAGATTGGCCGGAGGCGGCGGAGGAGGTCGGCGAAGGCTTGTCGGAGCCAGATCAACGCCCACGGGAGGCGGTTGACGAGAGCGTAGGGGAGGGAGCCGGTGTTCTCGGAGTCCGGAGGGAGGCCGCGGTCGGCGCTCCGGAAGGGGGTCGCGACGAGCCTCACGGCGGTGGTTGGCGGGAGAGACGATCGGAGCTTGGTTAGAGGTGGCCCGACTCTGACTGTTAATTTTTTTTTTAACAGTGAAGATTTTCGAATGTAAGTTTTTGGAAAAATGTAGAGGTACAGATGATTTATTTACAATTATTTCCATTTATTTCCATTCAAATTACTTAAATGTGGAGAATGAGATAATTTCCAATAATTTACGTTTATTATGTGTGTTGACAGGTTCCCAACAGTAACGTCGGTCTTGGTGAAGCCGTTTTAGATTAGCGCGCCGCGTGATTAATGATATCTTTGAAAATATTTTGTTGAGATTTGTTAGAGGTTAAAGGCAACGTATAACAATTTTGAAATTGTCTGTTATTTTATATTATTATTGCCTATTATTTGATATAATTATATTCATTATTTCCATTTGATTAAGTAAAAGGGGAAATTAGTCTATTAATTATTGACACCTAAGTACGTTGGCTATTTCCCTAAAAGTTATGAAACATAGGTTAAAAACAAAATCTATAGTTTCAAACTGGCTATTTTGCTACAGTGCCCTATATATATACACACATACAAACTCGATTTTATGACATTCACTTTATAAACTTACTCTTTTGCTTTGTCACGCATATTTTACAAAATGTCTATTGTAAATTCATATTTTAAAATTATTTCTAATCTTGCATCAATATATTAACGTTCAAAGAATTAGAGCATAGGTTTCTGTACTTTATTTTTATGATTTTCCGTAATGAAATAGAAATTTTAACAAGTTGATGGTACCAAATCAGTGACAGATCTAAAAATTAGATTATGAAGGGACACAAAAAAAAAAAAAAAAAAAAAAAAAAAAAAAAAAAAAAAAACATAGTTTAATTGAAATAATATATTAGAAAAAAATTCGATTAATAATTAAAATGTCCTGACCTGAAAAGCCCCCTGTTACGAGAAAAAGTACAATACAACTTTGTTAAAATTATATATATATATATATATATATATATATATATATATATATATATATATATATTATACAGTACAAAAGTAATCTATTTAGTCCTATTTAAAATTTTATTAGTACAAAATTTATTTCAATTTTTTAAAACGATTTCAAATCTATAAGCAGGTTGTATCAAATGTAAGATATACAAATTTAAAAATTGAAACCATAATTAAGAGTTCTTTAAACATCTTTAGTCATAAGTTTTCTTAAATGACATTTGCTATCTTTTGTCATATTTGATTGACCATTTTCTTTCATATTCTATATTATAGGCTTTGTAGGGTAGAGAATAACTGTTAGAAAACTGATTACATAAAATATTTATTTTTCTGAAAAATAAAAATAACAGCTTAGATATAAGGAAGAAATAAAATTACAACACAATAATATTATGAACGGGATGATAAAATAAAAATAAAAACAAGATGAAAACCACAGGCCGAGGACCGTTCGACGGTCTCCTTAAAGTAATATTGCTCTCCCACGGGTGTCGGAATCGACGAGCAATTTACCTCCCAGGATACAACGGCGGAACGAGAAGAACGGTACACCAAACGAACTTCTCCGGCGAACTAAACTATGTGACAGAACAAATCACCGACTACAAAATAAAACAAACAATTTCGGAGGAGAGAAAGGAAAGAGAGGATGAGTATTCAGGTATATCGAATGAGAGGAGGGTTTCACTATTTATAGGCCAAGCTCTCAGAGGTTACATCCTCTAGCCTCACACCAACAGTCCGGCCATTAAGGCAATAAACCACCATTAACATCCACTAATGACCCGGTTACAAACGTTAATACCACCCACTAAACGCAGGGATACAAACAGTTGCTCTATCACAAACTGCTCAGTATCAATGCATGGAAAAAACCGCTCATTATCAATGACGGTACAAAATTAATTCCGACCATAACAACACAAGTTATTTGTGGAATTAACAAATTTTTAAGTGGAAATTTCGATAAAAAGATAGAATTGGCCCAAGGCCCAAGCCCGAGACATTCCCGAAACCCGGGCCCGGCTCGGCTCGACGGCAGCGCGCGTGTGTGTGTGTGCGCGCGCGAGGGGTTAAGAGATAACCCACCCACACTCTCCTCTCTTGTACTTTCTTGACCACTAAATAAAGAGGAGAGTATATAAACACTACCAAAACACTCATTCCCAACCCATGTGGGACTCTTGATTTCCACTTCAATTACACATATCCAATGTGTTCTTTGAGCATACTTTAAACATCAATTTCTCATTCATTCTAGCTCCGATTTTGGCAAAATTATACTCGATATTATACCCCATTCCGCAAGGAAGAATAATACGAAAGAATTATCAAATTCCGTTGAGTGGACCCCACTCAAACCTTTGCCTAAAATCAGCAGCTTAATAGACAATAAATACCCAACACTGTCCATTTTCCTCTCTCATACTCCAACAATCCCCCATATGAATGAAATTGCATGACGACAACAAAAAGACTCGACACGACTCAATATGGTGATCAGTTCTACGGTCAATACCAGTATAGGATAGGTAGACAAAGTCCTTGAACCTTCCCTCGTAGAAGTATGTCATGTTTACGGACTACTCAGTAGACACGATGTCCTTGAACTGTTAGTCATTTGTATATAAACGATGAGCATATATCTCGCTGATATCTTCCTGCCATAGGTTTTAGTTCTCATGGTTATGTTCATTTCGGCCCTGAACATGCGCCTGGTACTGCAAGAGTTTCTAAAGAATTACGCCCCTTTAATTCTCTTTCGAAGCGGCCTCACTTCTCTCTCACATAGGTGATCCTTACGCCAAAGAGTAATCCTGCATTACTCGTTCGGAATCTCAAAGATCCGATTTCAAAGAATCATTAAAAGCACAATGCTTAGCCTCGTACGGGTGTCACCGTTTTTATCATAGGAATAGGACCGGGGTTTTCCCCCACAGTGACCTCACTTCGTTCTAGCAGTTAGGTTGTCCCTTTGAACCAAGTTCTTGGGATCTCCAGTCATCATGGTTGGGTTTCCTTTGCTAAAACTTTTATATCATGGGCTTTAGTCCCATTCCTATTGACATCTTCTCTACTTGGTCCCTATTTAACCCCTTGGTTAGCGGATCCGCAATATTGTCTTTGGACGTTACATAGTCACACTACAACATTTACAACATTTACCGACGATTTTTATCGTCGGTAATAACCCGGTAATCGTCGCTAAATGTATTTAGCGACGATAATAATCGTCGCTAATTATCCGTGCCTAAATATATTTAGCGACGATTTATTCGTCGGTAAATATTTAGCGACGATATTAGCGACGATAAAGTCGTCCCTAAATGTTGTGACGAGAAGTTTTTTTTCAATTTGAAACAGATAATTAGCGACGACTTTTTCGTCGCTAATACACGCGGGAATTTTTCCCGCGCTAATTAGCGACGACAAAATCATCGCTAAATGTTGTGACGAGAAGTTTTTTTTCGTTTTGAAACAGATAATTAGCGACGACTTTGTCGTCGCTAATTCACGCGGGAATTTTTTCCCGCGCCAATTAGCGACGACAAAGTCGTCGCTAAAAGTTTGTGTGGAATTTTATTATTATTATAATTTATTTTTTTCGTCGTTAATTATTTATTTTTTACGGTTTTTTGGTTGTGAAATTCTAAAATGAAAAATCAAATAAAAACTAAATTATATTATCCAAATCAACAACTATATAAAATCCGGTTACGTACGTTTTCGATTATCGAGAAATATGTAAATAATAAATACACAAAACAATTAATAAACCACTAGTCGCGACATTTGATTTGTCGCCCCGCCGCTCGTTTTCCCCATCCTCGACGAGAAACGCTCTTCTGCTGGCGCTGAAGTTCTGCAGGCTGCGGCGTCGGAGTAGACTGACTTGGTCCGCCGGGCGTCGTCTGCTGGCTAGCGTCGGGAGTCCTCTGTTGGCCGCCCGTCGGAGTGTGGACACCGGGCGTCGGAGTGTGGACGCTGGCCGTCGGAGTCTGCTGGCTGTGGGATGACGGAGCGTGTTGCGAACTCTGTGGAAATTGAGGCATAAACGAGCTCAAGTTGAGGCCGGGCACCTGACTCTGTATTGCCTCGGCGAACGAGGCGATGGTCGACGTGAACACCTCCTGGGAGATATATCCTGGATGCGACGTCCCAGCCTCCGAACTACCGTAGACTTCGGCGACTTCAGCCGCCATCCGTGCTCCCTGTGGCACCAAACGTCCGACGCCGGTCAAGTGATCAGACCGCGAACCCATAATATCGCGGATCGCCTGCTGCTCTAGGACGGAAATATCAACGTCCGCTCCTTGTTGCTCAGCCTCCGCTCGCAACGTGTTGAATCTATCGACCAGTCGATCCTGATATAATTAACTAGTTAGTAACTAGTAATCGGAAAATAAGAAAAATAAATGTAAACTTACATAACGTGTGGAGGCTTCAGGAGTCAGCCACTCGGACTTGTCGGACTGATGTTGGCGCTTGTAGTTCGCAAACAAGCTCTCGAAAGCGCCTGTCTCGGCGCTCTTCTGCATGTAAACAAAACTTCAAGTGTTAGATAATTTTAACGATTTGATGTATCATATAAACATAAAACTTACGTTCTTCATGCGGTGGGTCGAGAACCCAATCGTCCCCTGTCGAGTCTTCGTCTTCTTTTTCGCGTGATTCGCCTTGTTCTTCGCTTGTATAGCCTGTAATATAAGTAAACGTACACGTAAATAATAAATCGTTTAATAAACATTCGATTAACGTAAATGATTCGATATTACCTTAAACTCATCGCTCGTATATCGTTGTATCAGCGTCTCCCATTCGGTGTCGAGCTTAACGGTCTTCGGTTTTAGCGACCGCGCCACCTGTACGCTGCTCTTGCAGTCGATGTCGAACCATGACCGCAACGTATGCCTCCAATCACGAAGACGAGTCTTCGCGTCTCGAATGATTGCCGCATCGACAATCGCCTTCTTCTTGCCGGTTGCATCACCATCGACTCGAATGTCGTACTTGTCTCGAATCGCTGCTCGGATCTCGGCTTCCTTCGCCGGCCCCACGTTCGCAGTCGTCCACCTTGGGACCGTAGGCGAGATCTTGTCTCGGACGACCAACCCGAGCGTGTTCGCAAACGTCGCGAGATCCGGATCCATCTCGCGCTCTGGCTGCAAGAACGACTGAAACTCCTCGTTATAAATAACGACTTCCTCCACCCCGGGGCTCCGTGCACGCTCAGATCGAAGCCCGACCGTCGGCCCACGCACGGCCGGTTCGATATCCTCGTCTTCTTCTTCGACGCCATCACGTACGGGCGCCGACTGGCAATAATTCGGGAGACGGGCTAAGAAGTCATCCCCGCCTCCGCTGCCTCCAGCTCCTGTAGCCGCAGCCATCTAAAATTCAAAACAAAATTTATTTAGTTATGCATTCGTAATGATTTAAATCAGTTAATTTAGTAAGTAAATGAAAAACGTTATATACTATCAATCATCGTCATCATCGTCGTCTGACAAATCATCTTCTTCCATCAAATCTTCGTCCTCAGTTTCTTCGTCATCGATAAACTCTTCTTCTTCAATATTTTCCAACAAGTTCACTGCGTCGTTGCTCACGGGCTCTGGTATCGCAGACTGATGACGCGTTGACAGTGAATCTAAATCTAACGGTTCTACTGACAACTGAACTGAAGACGTAGATTGACCAAGAATGAGGTCAATATCAGGAAGATCCCACACATTTCGATGATTACACTCTTCGACGATTCGCCAATCAGGACCATTCAAGTTATCTTCCAAGTAGAAAACTTGTTTCGCTTGAGTTGCCAAAATAAATGGCTCGTCTTTGTACCATTCTTTTACCACATACACGCTTGTCAAGTTATTGTCGTTGCGTGTCCTTTTCCTCGGATCTTGGTCACCGAACCAACGACATTGAAATAAGACGACGCGACAATTGTTCTGATACGTCAAGATAATGACGTTTTCTACTTGACCGTAGAAGTCGTGACTTCCTTCACTTGGTACACATACCCCGCTATTCTGAGTCGTTCTTCTGCTATCACGTTGACGGGAGATAAATTTAACTCCGTTCACTACACAACACGGATACGTCTGTGGTGCGAAATGTGGTCTCAATGCCAATGCATATAATTCGGAGGTAACGGATAATCCTTCTTGGCTCATGCGAAATACCTACATACAACCATTAACGAGTCGGTTATTAGTTATCTCATATTCTTTGAGTTTATTAGTCAAATACCTTTTCCCAAAACCATTTTGGGAACTCAAGTCGATGCGCTTCTTCAACATCTGGCCGACCTTCTAATTCCATGAGATCTATGTGTTCACTGAAATAAAATTCATGTTCATTTAATACATCACTTCGTATAAATATAATTCAAGTTCATTTATTTCACTCATTTACCTCATGAAATCGTCAATTTCGGGACAATTTCGTAAAATGTACCACTCAGCGAGCAATCGTATATTCTCATCTAAGCGTATCGTAGTCATCTTCCCATAAGGCCGACAACTTGATGACTGAAACACCGATAACTCCCGTTCGACACCTTCAAAGTTAGACGCGACGTCTGTTCGTTGGGGCATGTTGAAACGATTCTCAACGCCTTCTATATACCTTGAGCAGAATGTCAATGCTTCATCTACAACATAGGCTTCGGCAATTGAACCCTCTGCTCTAGCTCGATTACGCACAAAGTTCTTGAGCGTTCCAAGGTATCTCTCAAATGGATACATCCACCGCATATGAACTGGACCTCCGTTAATTGCCTCCTCCGGTAGATGCATTACCAAATGAACCATGATTGTGAAGAAATCAGGCGGGAAAATTCGTTCCAACTTACACAATATAAGCTTCACATCCTCTTGCGCCTTCTCAATGTCTGAAATTACCAGCGTTCTAGAGCAAATAAGTCTGAAGAAGTTGCAGAGCTCTATTATGGCATCTCGAATTGTTCGATCCAGAAAAGGACGAATAGCAGGAGCCAATAGGCGCTGCATAATCACGTGACAATCGTGAGACTTCAAACCCGTCAACCTCCCATCCGCGGTAACATTCTTCTTCAAATTCCCCGCAAAACCATCGGGAAATCTGACAGATCTCAAGAACTCAGTAAACCGCTTCCGTCCTGAAGGTGTCAGAGTGTATGACGAAGGCGGTTTCATCCGTCTATCTCCTTCTTGGTACAAATGAAGCTCGTGCCTTATGTTCCAGTCCGCCAAAGTCAACCGCGCCTTATCTGTGTCTTTCGTCTTCCCCTCAATGTTCAGCAAGGTACCCAGAAGATTGTCGCATACATTCTTTTCTATATGCATTACATTGAGGTTATGCTTCAGCGTAAGACTCGACCAATACGGCAACTCGAAGAAAATACTTTTCTTTGTCTAATTCAGCTCACTCGCATCGCGCTTTCGTTTCTTCCCGCCGAAGTCAGGGTGCTTCCCCGGGGTTGCATCTCCCACTAATCGCAATTGTCGAAGTATATCGCTCGCTGATTTTCTCACTGGTGGTGGTCGTTTCTCATTTCGTACCTTGTACAGTTTGCTCTTCCTCATCGGGTGTAACAACGGCAAGAATCGACGATGATCGCAGTAAACAATCTTGTTTCGAGCCTTGAAAGATGGTGTGTCGTTGTTACACGTCGGACAAGCAAGGTACCCTTGACCACTCCATCCCGAAAAACTGCTTCTCGCTGGAAAATCATTCACCGTCCATAGAAGTACGGAAAACAACCTGAATAGCTCACCGGTCGAACCATCTCTCAACACAACACCGGTTTCCCACAATTCCTTCAGTTCATCAATCAACGGTCGTAAGAAAACATCCATGTCTTTTCCCGGCGCACTACGACCTGGTATAAGCAATGTTAACATCAAGTACGATGTTTTCATGCACAACCACGGCGGTAAATTGTACGCAGTCAAGACTACCGGCCACATACTGTACGATAAACTCATGTCACCAAATGGGTTGAAACCATCGGCGGCAAGTCCAAGCCGGACGTTCCTCGGTTCTGCCGCAAATATGGGATATTTTCGGTCGATCTCCTTCCACGTTGCTCCGTCTGCCGGATGTCGCAGTACACCATCCTCTTTAATGCGTTCATTCTCGTGCCACTGCATCTCTAGAGCTGTGTGCCGACTCGCGTACAGTCGCTTAAGTCGATCTTTCAGTGGAAAGTAGCGCAACACTTTATGCGCTACTTTTTTTCCACCGTCTTTCTTCAGCCACCGGCTCTCATTACAAACTGGACACTCGTCTAGATTGGCGTTATCCTTCCAAAACAACGCGCAATCGTGTTTGCAGACGTGAATCGACTCGTAACCCATACCAAATCGACGCAATTTCGCCTTTGCTTCATAGTGTGACTCTGGAATCGTGTTGCCGATCGGATGAGATTTTTTCAGTACTTTCAGTAACTGATCAAACGACTTATTCGTCCACTTGTTCATCACTTTCAAATGCATCAATGTGACAACAAATGAGAGTGACGAATACTCCGTACAACCCGGCCATAATTCTGTGTTCAGGTCGCTGAAAAGGTCATCGAACTGTCCACTCTGGTATTCTGCATTCGGGTCAATACTGTCATCGTCACCGTCTACGTCGTTGTGATCTAAGATATCGTGTACAGCATCAAACATCCATCCTCCTCTGTACTCCGTCTGATACTGCATTACGTCATCTTCTTCCTCCCCGTGAAAGTTCCACCTCGTGTAATTCCTCTTAAATCCTCTGATAAAGAGATGATTCTCTATATCAGGAATTTTTTGCATCAACACGTTGTTACACCTCTTGCATGGACACTTAACTCGTCCTTCGACATTTACGTGTTGTCGGGCCATTGCCATGAACTCTGTCACGCCAACCGTAAACTCAACGCTTAAACGTTGGTCCTCGATTATCCAATTCCTATTTGGATAACTCATTTTACCTATAGATTGAACATTTCAAAATTTAGTAGTTTTCGGATTTTATTTTATAATTTCACGATCGATCTTACCGAAATTTCGGCAGAAACTCCCCTATAAACTTAACAACCCGGCATCAAGCCTTTAACTTTAAAACCTGCATAGAAACATCCTAAAACTAACAATAAATCCAACCTCAGTGGTTCGATTATTAAAATTCATAATCCATATCAACTAACTAATTGTTTTTACATGTTTTTACATAATTTACATAAACTAACTAATTGTTTTTACATAAAATTACCTAATATAAATATTTATAACTAATTTAAATATTTATACCTAATATTAAAATTTATAACTAATTTAAATATTTTTGTAAACAAAACTAATTTAAATATTTATAACTAATTAATTCATTTATAATTTATAAAATTTATAACAAATATATAATTCTATAAATATAAATTATGTAAATTTAATTCATTTACATTTCTAACTAATTAATTCATTTATATTTATAACTAATATATAAAAAAAGTTATATATATATAAATAACTAATATATTAATTCTATAAATAACTAATATATATATATATATAGTTATAAAAAAAAACAACTTACCGATCGAGTGAGACGGGTTCGCGGGGAAGAGGGCGCGGGTTCGCGGGGAAGAGGGGAAGCAGACGCGGGTCGCGGGGAAGAGGGGAAGCAGACGGAGCGGCGGAGGAGTGGCGTCGGCGGCGGAGAGGCGCGGCGGAGGATCTGCAACGGGAGAGAGAGAGAGGTAAGGAGAGAGATGCATGTGAGGAGAGAGAGAAGTAAGGAGAGAGAGAGACTTACCGGGTAGCGTCGACGGCGTCGGCGGCACACGGCGGAGGAGGGCACGGCGACGGCGGGAGAGAGAAAAAGAGAGAGAAAATCGATTTAGGTTAAAGAAAGAGAAATGGGGAAGCTGGGTCGCGATCTGGTATTTAAAGACATTTACCAACGATTTTATCGTCGCTAAATGATTTCATCCCGTCGCTAAATGAACTTACGTTAACCAGACAGTTTGCGACGATTAAATCGTCGCTATTAGTAAATTTCAAATATTTAGCGACGATTTTATCGTCGCTAAATCATTTCGTTTTAATTTAATGGGAGGGATTTTTCCCTCTTTAAAATTCGTCAAAATTCGAAAACATTTAGCGACGATATTTTCGTCGCTAAATGAATTCAGAAATAATTAGCGACGAATTTATCGTCGCTAATTACTTTCCCGCGAACTTAGCGATGACAAAAAAGAATTAGAGACGATAAAGTCGTCGCTAATTATCTTTGCCGCCAAACTTTAATATTTTTCGCACCAAAGAAGTAGCGACGATATTATCGTCGCTAAAAGGGTGATTAGCGACGACTTAATCGTCGCTAATAGTTTCGTCGCTAAATGTGGTATTTCTTGTAGTGTCAACACTTATGACTCCAGACGAGAGAAGTTGTCTTATGGTATTATGTCGTCGACGAATATGTCTAGACTTACCATTATACATAACACTTTGTGCTCTAGCAATTGCAGATTGGTTATCACAATATATACATATTGCAGGCACAGGTGTTGTCCAATTTGGAATATCCTCTACGAAGTTTCTTAGCCACTCAGCTTCTTCACCACACTTATCCAACGCAACAAACTCAGATTCCATCGTGGATCTAGTTATCACGGTTTGTTTTGAGGATTTCCAAGACACAGCCGCACCACCTAAAGTGAATACATATCCACTTGTGGCTTTAGAGTCTTGCATATCAGACATCCAACTCGCGTCAGTGAAACCTTCAATGACTTCGGGATGTCTAGTATAGTGTAGACCATAATCACGAGTAAATCGTAAATACCTCAGTACTTTCACGATTGCTTTCCAGTGCTCAAAACTTGGATTACTCGTGTATCTCGCAAGTCTACTTACAGAGTAAGCTAAGTCAGGTCTAGTACAATTCATCAAGTACATTAGACTTCCTATTATTCTAGCATACTCGTTTTGAGACTCGCTTTCTCCTTTATTCTTAGACAAATGGTGACTAGTGTCGATTGGAGTTCTAGAGACTCCACTATCACTCTTTGCAAATTTGTCTAGAATTTTATCAACATAGTGTGATTGACTCAAAACAAGTCCATTAGATGTTCTCTTAATCTTGATCCCCAAGATAACATCGGCCAATCCCAAATCTTTTATGTCAAATCTAGAGTTCAATATATCTTTTGTGGATTTAATCATGCTTTCATTACTTCCAACAATAAGCATATCATCTACACATAAACACAAAATCACATAACCGCGTTCGGTCGTTTTAATGTAGACACACTTGTCACACTCATTGATCTTGAAGCCATTTGACATCATGACATTGTCAAATTTTTATGCCATTGTTTTGGGGCTTGTTTGAGTCCATACAATGACTTAATCAGTTTACATACTTTCCTCTCTTGCCCATGTGCAACACAACCCTCGGGTTGGTCCATGTAGATCTCTTCTTCGAGATCACCATTTAGGAAAGCAGTTTTCACATCCATTTGATGGATTTCAAGATTGCGCAAAGTGGCAATGGCTATAATCAATCTTATAGATGTTATTCTCGTCACGGGAGAATAAGTATCAAAATAGTCAAGACCTTCTTTTTGTCTATAACCCTTAATTACAAGTCTCGCCTTGTATTTATCGATTGAGCCATCCACTTTCATCTTCATCGTGAAGATCCACTTAGAACCAAGAGTTTTACTTCCTGGAGGAAGGTCAACTAGTTCCCACGTGTGGTTATGCATTATCGAGTCAATTTCACTTCTTATGGCATCCTTCCATAAGTGACCCTCGACTGAATTTACAGCCTCCTTATAACTTAGAGGTTCGGCCTCTAACATATAGGTAAGAAAATCATATCCAAATGACTTCTCCATCCTAGCTCGTTTACTTCTTTGAGGTCGTTCAGATTCTATCTCATCCTCGGATTCCTCATCAAAATCTTGAGATATTTCTTCTATATTCTCAAATTGTTGATTCGACGAACTCGGTTCATCTTCCTTAGTCTTATACGGAAATACATGTTCAAAGAACGATGCATTTTTAGACTCAATAATAGAACCTTTGTGTATATCAGGATTCTTAGATTCGTGCACAATAAAGCGATAAGCATTGCTATGATGTGCATAACCAATGAATACGCAATCTACGGTCTTCGGACCGATCTTCATTCTTTTAGGTGCGGGAGCCAAAACCTTGGCCAAGCACCCCCACATTCGCAAGTATTTATAGGAAGGCTTCGTTCCTCTAAATAATTCAGATGGGGATTTATCCTCTTTCTTTCGAGGTATCTTATTCAAAAGATAATTCGCAGCCAAAATGGCTTCCCCCCACATTTCTTGTGGTAGCCCCGAGCTTAGCAACATTGCATTCATCATCTCTTTGAGAGTACGGTTCTTTCGTTCGGCAACGCCATTCGATTGAGGAGAATATGGTGGAGTGACTTCATGAATAATTCCATGTTGAGCACAAAACGCACCAAATGGTTCCACATATTCACCTCCACGATCACTGCGTACCATTTTAATCTTTTTTCCAAGTTGATTCTCAACTTCCAATTTGTACATGGTAAATTTCTCGATTGCCTCATCTTTGCTCTTAAGCAAATACACATAACAATACTTCGTCTATCGTCAATAAAAGTCACAAAGTATTTGTTACCACCCATCGTAGGCATGAATTTCAAATCGCATAGATCGGTATGGATTAATTCAAGTGACTCACTTTTCCTTTCAACACTATGAAAAGATGTTCTCGTTAATTTCGCTTCAACACATATCTCACATTTGTGTTTATAATCAATATTAAATTTTGGTATACAATCCAAATTAATTAATTTGCGCAAAGTATCATAATTCACATGACCAAGTCTACCATGCCACAAATTAGACGACTCAAGCATATAAGCAGAAGAGGAGGCATTCTCATTATTATTCTTGCCAGTAATGGCGATTACATTCATCTTCCACATATTATCTTTGATATATCCTTTACCCACATACATCCCATTTTTACTAAGAACAATCCTTTGAGACTCAAAAACCATCTTAAACCCATGGTTACAAAGAAGAGTTCCAGAAATAAGATTATTCCTAATGTCGGGCACGTAGAGAACGTTGGTGAGCTTCATTTCTTTTCCAGAGGTCATTTTGAGGATGACGTGGCCAATCCCCATGACGTCGGAGGTGGCCAAGTTTCCCATGAACAGCTTCTTCCCAGTCGGGCGCATGTCGAGCGAGCAAAACGCGTTCTTGTCGGAGCAAACATGGCGAGTAGCACTAGTGTCTAACCACCACTCCTTCAGGTTTGAGTCTACCATGTTTACTTCGGAGACCACGGCGACGAGAAATTGGTCATCTCCCTCGGTCTCGACGGTATTGGCCTCACTCTTCTTCTTCTTTTGCGGCTTTCGGCAATCCGCGGCGCGGTGACCTTCTTTGTCGCAGTTGAAGCACTTTCCAACAAACTTTTGTTGGTTCTTCTTCTTGAAAGCAGCCCCTTTAGCCCCAAGCTTGTTGGCGGGCTTCTTGCCTCTCGAGCCTTCACCATGCTCGACGATGTTGGCTCTCTTGGACGTGGTTTTGAACCTCTTGTCGGAGCCACGGTTGTCTTCCTCTATGCGAAGGCGAACCACCAAATCTTCAAGACTCATTTCCTTTCGCTTGTGCTTAAGGTAGTTCTTGAATTCCTTCCAACCCGAAGGTAGCTTCTCGATGACGGAGGCAACTTGGAAAGACTCGCTAATGGTCATTCCCTCGGCTTGAATCTCGTGAAAGATAAGTTGCAAATCTTGCACTTGACTCACGACCGTCTTATTGTCCACCATTTTGAACTCGAGGAAGCGGCCCACAATGTATTTTTTCGAGCCCGCGTCCTCGGTCTTGTATTTCCGATCGAGTGATTCCCAAAGCTCTTTAGAAGACGCCTTGGAACTATACACGTTGTATAGGGAGTCCGCTAGACAATTCATCACATAATTCCGACACAAATAGTCGGAATCCTTCCAAGCGAGAAACGCCATTCTCACTTTCGGATCGGTTTCGTCCTCTTGGAGAATCGGAGGATCGTCGGTCAAAAACCATACAAGGCCTATGGTGGTCAAATAAAAGAGCATCTTTTGTTGCCATCTTTTGAAGTTCAAGCCATCGAACTTCCCCGGTTTCTCGGCCGGCATCATCACGGGAGGCCCTCGGACCGCGCCCGCATTTTGAACATGACCCGCGGGTCCGTTCACGGCCATAGCCGCCATCGATTGAACAAGACCCGCGGGTCCGTTCCCGGCCGAAGCCTCCACCGAATTTTGCACGACAATGTTCGGGTTCATGGCGTTGGTCGTCAATACCTCCATGTTGGAAGGCAGCGGGATGATCGGATTCCCCGACGCATCCACTCCGTTCACAATGTTGTTGTTGTTGTTGTTGTTTTCCATTACTACAAAAGAAAACACCCAAGTTAAAAATTGTTGAAAAGATCAACACAAAAAATAAAATATATTCAATCTCCTTCCACGAGCAAGCTGTCTAAGAGCAGATATTACTTTAAGATTGTTAGAAAACTGATTGCATAAAATATTTATTTTTCTGGAAAATAAAAATAACAGCTTAGATATAAGGAAGAAATAAAATTACAACATAACAATATTATGAACGGGATGATAAAATAAAAATAAAAACAAGATGAAAACCACAGGCCGAGGACCGTTCGACGGTCTCCTTAAAGTAATATTGCCCTCCCACGGGTGTCGGAATCGACGAGCAATTTACCTCCCAGGATACAACGGCGGAACGAGAAGAACGGTACACCAAACGAACTTCTCCGGCGAACTAAACTATGTGACAGAACAAATCACCGACTACAAAATAAAACAAACAATTTCGGAGGAGAGAAAGGAAAGAGAGGATGAGTATTCAGGTATATCGAATGAGAGGAGGGTTTCACTATTTATAGGCCAAGCTCTCAGAGGTTACATCCTCTAGCCTCACACCAACAGTCCGGCCATTAAGGCAATAAACCACCATTAACACCCACTAATGACCCGGTTACAAACGTTAATACCACCCACTAAACGCAGGGATACAAACAGTTGCTCTATCACAAACTGCTCAGTATCAATGCATGGAAAAAACCGCTCATTATCAATGACGGTACAAAATTAATTCCGACCATAACAATACAAGTTATTTGTGGAATTAACAAATTTTTAAGTGGAAATTTCGATAAAAATATAGAATTGGCCCAAGGCCCAAGCCCGAGACATTCCCGAAACCCGGGCACGGCTCGGCTCGACGGCAGCGCGCGTGTGTGTGTGCGCGCGCGCGAGGGGTTAAGAGATAACCCACCCACACTCTCCTCTCTTGTACTTTCTTGACCACTAAATAAAGAGGAGAGTATATAAACACTACCAAAACACTCATTCCCAACCCATGTGGGACTCTTGATTTCCACTTCAATTACACATATCCAATGTGTTATTTGAGCATACTTTAAACATCAATTTCTCATTCATTCTAGCTCCGATTTTGGCAAAATTATACTCGATATTATACCCCATTCCGCAAGGAAGAATAATACGAAAGAATTATCAAATTCCGTTGAGTGGACCCCACTCAAACCTTTGCCTAAAATCAGCAGCTTAATAGACAATAAATACCCAACATTGTCCATTTTCCTCTCTCATACTCCAACAATAACGGCTAGATAATAAATATAAAAAAGGAAAATATGATAAAAAAAAAAGAGTAAAAATAAAATAAAATAAAAATAATTTTAATGACACATGTAGATTAGTCGAAATTCACTCACACATGCTTCCTTTAATATTTTTAGGGGCATTGCTTCATCTATAAAAATTTAAATCAAGGATTTTATTAATAAGGCACGTGAAAGATAAAAAAAAATCAAATTAAATTTTGCATCCTTAATTTTCGGCAAAAGAATTTCGAAGAACACAAGTGACCACATAGAAGAAAACTACAAAAGGATGGCTTAATCACAAATATTTTACAAAATCTCTATTGTAAATTCATATTTTAGAATTATTTCCAATCTTTCATCAATATATTACCGTTCAAACATTTAAAGCATGGATTTCCGTACTTTATTTTTTTATGATTCTCTGTTCTGAAGTAGAAATTTAACTAGTTGCAGGTACCAGAACGGATCTAGAAATTAGATTCAGAGGGGACACAGAAAAAAAAAATACATACTTAATTGAAAAATTATATTTGAAAAAAGACAATTAATAATTAGTACGATATTTTAAGCTAAAAAAAAAAGCACTATACAATTACGTTAAAATGACAAAAAAAAAATACTCTACGAAAAATAGTCATATTTAAAAGTTTATTAGAAAAGAATTTATTTCAATTTTTTAAAATTATTTCAAATCTGTAAGTTAGTTTAATTTGTATCCCATGTCAGGTTTGCAAATTTAAAAATTCAAACCACTAACACCTATGAAATTTCTATATAAAAATATATTTCAATTCCAAATATAGAGTAAGATAATTAAATTAACTAAGTTAACTCTTTAATTAATTTAATTTATTGCGGATTGGTTGACTTTTTTTAATAAAATAAAATTTGAGCTACTTTTTAAAAAGAGTATGAGTTATTGGGCTACTGTCTTGATTTCTCTCCTAAGATACACTTCATATTTAAAATGTAGACTGATCTTTGAATTCACAGACTCATTATCAAACCACTACTATTTTTTAATTTTAAATTATACAATGCATAAACAAATAAAGGTAAAGTTAATTATATAGAGCTTATTTGATTTTATAATTATTACTATATTTCAAATTAAGACGGTCAAGATTTGAAATTTTAAACTCATGTCGATTTCATTTATGTCACGCTTGCATATAGAATAAATTAATAATTTTCTATTTATGTAATGTACAATATGAAGAAAGAAAATATAGAATTTTGTAACTAACTGAGCCTAATTAAACTTAAAAATTTCAATGTGGTCAAGTTCTAGGTTTTTTTGGTATCTAGTCATTTTGCTTACATTTATCAAGGATGCTTGAAATTTCCATTTTATCATTGTCTAATTTAGATTTTTTGCTGCAAACTTATGGCTTTAAATTCAAATTTCAACGCATATTATTTTTTTGTTTAAATTAAATTTGAGTGGCTGATTTATTTCCAATTTCGTAGGGAAATATTTATCTTTTAATTAATATCGACTGATTTTTGTTTTTGTAAGAATAAATGACATTTTTAGTCCCCTCAATTTTGTAGCTTTTAACGACTTGCACCCCGAACAAAAAAAAGGGCGAAATCAATCCTCCGTCTTAGTCACTGCTTTGACTTTGGCCCTCATGTTATTCTTGTCGTAAAAAATGTCAGAATTGGACCACGTGCATTCCACGTGTTGGGCATTAAATGGGTAAATTTGTAATCTTGTACAAGACATATAATTATAAATAAAATTGAATTTAGTATGTATAATGTATATTCTGACTAATTAAAAGGAAAAGAAATTAAAAACGCTTGGAAACAAAACAAAACCGAAAGACACATGAAACAAATTGAAATCTCTGAAATCCTAATTTCGTAATGGCGAAAACGAAGGGAAAATTGCCGGCAAAGAAGACGCAATCGAGGTCAGTTACGTCCTTGGGAGGTGCGAGGAAATCGCCGTCGAAAAAAAAATGTGCTTCCAAAAGTAATCGAACACCGATGCAAACTGGGGGTTATGGTGAGTTTTTAATATTTTGTTTTTGTCGAACAAAAGAAAGAATAAAAGAGTGAATGGGTTTGGGACCACTGAGTTTTGTTTTATTCGAGGACAGTTTTTGTGTTTGTTAATGGGTTTTGTGGTCCCTTGTTTTTGTTTTTGTCTCCTACATATAATGGGTGGGGTCTCGATGTTTAATAATGGGTTCGGGTTGGTGGTTGTGAGTGTATTTAATGTATTTTTCTCGTGTATTTTTTTTAGATGACTTGCTCAACTCTTTCAAAATCAATATGCACCACGGTGGGTGTCTGGCATTTGATGATGGAAGAGTCGAATACGTTGGTGGTACTGTTAGCCCTTTTAAGTTTGTCTTTTAAGTTTGTCAACGTCGACAAGATGTCTATTGTGGTGTTAAACAAGTTGTTGATGAATCAGATGGGTTAATCAAGTGGTGGTGGCTACTTCTTGAAGTTGTGTACCGGCTCAATGTAGCTGTCGTTTTTTGAAAGTGACGAGGATTTGATTAAAGACATTGCTGAGATTCTGAAGACAAAGTGGGAGGTAGATGTCTTTTGTGATCACCCGCTTGGTTTTCCAAGACGTAGAGAAAATTATAACAATCAGCAATGAGCATGGACAGCCTAGTGAGCAACAATTAAGGATACATGGGTAAAAAGAGCTTGATTAGCGTGATGATGAGCATAACATTTCGGACATGGATGAGGATACATGGGAAATGTACCAAAGTCAACCAACTGAGGAAGATTTTGAGTTCGAGTTGAGTGACGAGGACATCGACGTGGACGGGCCAGCTGTTGATGTTGCGCTTGCATGGCTACATGACAAAGGCAAGCGTATTCTCAGTGACGACAATTCTGAAGATGGCAGTGATGGTGACTACAACATTGGCCAAGATGTTGGAGGTTTTGACACGGAAAAAGGACGATGAAATTGAAGCAGAAGATGAAAAGTATAGGAACAAGAGAAACCTGAAGATAAAGCTTCCCCGGTTTTAATAGTTTAGACTGGAATCAAATATGAGACTTTTGGGCTTTAAATTAGGGTTATCTTTCCCTAATTCTAAAGTTTTCAAAGACACAATAAGAGAATACGCTATTCAAGAGGGCAAAGACATCTACTTCAAGAAAAATGGTAAGACACGTGTAAGGGTTTAGTGTAAGGATAAAGCATGCTCGTAGGTTTGTTACGCATCTACTTTCGGAACCAGTGGTGTATTCATTATCAAGACGTACAATCCTGTCCACTCTTGTCCCAGGGTTAATCGCAACAGATTTGCTACATCGGCATGGCTGGCCAAGACTTATATGCAGTCATTCAAAGACCAAGAATCTTGGTCAGCACTAGATTTCATGAATCATATACTAAAGGACTATGTCCTAGATTGTAACGTGATGAAAGCGTACAAGGTAAAAGGATTGCTACAAAGGCTATTGAAGGGTCTAATAAAGAGCAGTACGCGGCTCTATGGGACTACACAGCGGAACTGAACCAGTCAAACCCGGTTCAACAGTTGAAATTGAAACAGAAGCAAGGCCCGAAGGTAAACCGGTGTTTAAGAGGATATACATCTGTTTTGAGGCTTGCAAACAAGGGTTTGCTCACTGCCGACCTGTGATTGGTGTTGATGGTTTCCATAACAAAGGTCAACGCACCAGGCAGTTACTTTTGGCAATACGGATAGATGCTAACAACTCTATGTTCCGTATTGTGTACGTTGTCATCGAGTCAGAAGGGAAGTCGTCCCGGAGTTGGTTTTTCAAGTTCTTGAAGGAAGATGTGAAAATCAACAATGGACACCATTGGACCTTCATCTCCGATAAACAAAAGGATTTGCAAGACGCTTTGAATGATCTATGGGATAAGGGTTCAGTTCAAGGTAAGCATCGGCATCGCGCACGCCATCTTCAATGAAATTTCACCAAGGTAAGTAAACTGATTTAGTCGAATATCTATTTGACTATATAATGTCACCGAAATGTAACAGGTTTTTAAAGGCCAATTTTTTAAGACTAAAATGATGGTCGCGGCTATGGCGTTCTCAAAATCTAGGTGTGAGGTATAACTAGAGCTTATCAAGGCTGAAGACGAAGAAGCTTATAAATGGCTGATTGAAAAACGTCATCAACATTGGGCGAGGAGTAATTTTAGGACGGGGCCAAAGTGTGAGATTCTTCTTAATAATCTTTGTGAAAGTTTCAATGGTACTAGGGCAATGCTCATGGAAAGACAAAAACTGATCTTGTTCATGTTGGAGCGCACTCGGATGTATCTCATTCATATATTCATCGAACAAAGACTGTGTGGAGATAAATGAAAAGCTGATATAGGACCACACATTTACAAGATCCTGGAAGTGAACAAAGTGCTAAGTTCACAAAATATACCTACGTGGGCCGGCGACGCTGATTTCCAAGTCTCCAACATGTATGGGTCGCAGTATGCGGTCAATTTGACAACGCAGACATGCTCTTGCAACACATGGGATCTTTCAGGTGATTTAATTTGCTTTGATAAAGTCTGACATGCCATTGTTTGAACAAGAGTTTCTAAATGTTTTATATTTTTTTTACAGACATACCATGTTCTCATGCAATCAGTTGCGTTTAGTTCAAAAAGGCCGACCCTATCAGTTATATGTGTGATTGGTACAAGAAGCCTGCTTACCAGAACACCTACGTTCACAAGATTACTCCCATTATAACCTGTTAGAACAATGGAATGAACTGGTCTGGCCCCTATGTCCATGCCACCACACATAGTCAAACCTAGTCGTTCAAAGAAGCTCTGCTTGGAGTTGTCCCTAGGCGGGCAATGAAAAGGACAAGGAAATGTGTCATAAAGTAATCTAAGTGTGGTCAAGATGGGCACAATATCAAAACATGTTTCAGACGGGAGCAAGAAAACCAGGTAAGGTTCATTTCAGTTTATTATGTTTAACACATTCTCATATAATGTATTCTAAATATGTATATGTCTGTTGAGTGAAACAGATGCATGGAAGACCATCTCGAGCATCACAAAAAACACAATCACCTCGAGGATCACAAAACACACAGCCACCTCTAGCATCACAGTCTACACAACCACCTCAAGCATCACAATCTACACAACCATCGCAGCCTATGCATCCATTAAGGTATAAATTGGTACATTCTTTATTCATTACCAAGTTAGAACATAACATACTTTTTTTTTGTACAGAGAAGCCCTAGGTTTAGGACTCAAAGCACAAGGAAAGACGTGATGCAACCCCGGGTTCTATTCAAAAACACTTAGATACAATCGAAGGGACTAAGATCAAGCCTATCTAACTTCTTCGTTTTGTAACTCTTTTGGTTTACTGTTTTGCTTATGTACAAGGCTGTATTTTTGTAAAAAAAAAAAAGACTAAAACATTGTTTACTATTATGTCTTCCATACTAGGTGTGCACAAATACTGTGCACACTGTATGTATTTTTCTAAGTAAACCTATATGTATATTTTGTTCTTTGCTAAACTCATGTCTTTGACCATTTTGTATGTATGTATTGGACCATATTACAATCTCTTATTATGACTATACATTGATCATATTTTCAAATTATGTGTGTCAATGTCCAATTTTGTAATGTCATTATCATTGATTTCGTACTACACTGCAATTTGGTCCTTTAGTTCACAAACAGAGTTCACAACAATTTGGTCATTTAGTAGACTTACATTTTCAAATTATGTGTGTCAATGTCCAATTTTGTAATGTCATTATCATTGATTTCGTACTACACTGCAATTTGGTCCTTTAGTTCACAAACAGAGTTCACGAACAGAGTTCACAACAATTTGGTCATTTAGTAGACTTACTTATACAATAACACCCAACAAAAACCACAAGCTTGATTTATAGACTCAATTACCAAACTAGGATCGTGCATTAACTCAATCAATACCATCATCTACTTGAACAAAAGTAAAAAAATATAACTAATACAAGACATAACATCAACTTAATCTGTTTCAGATCGGTCGATTCCTTTACTGGCATGCGTTCGCTGTCGCAAAATTATTCGTTGACCGACTTCAACATCGTTTTGTCAAACGCATTAATCTTCTTCAACAGCCATGAATTATCGCCTTCGATCTTGAGCACATTGGGGGGTCCAGCCACTCATGAAATCCACATCATCGCATATCCTTGTTCTGGTAAAATTTGATTTTCTTAATCGATGATTTTAAAAATTGAAAACCTATTATTTAAAAAATTACACGTACCTTAAACTCAGGCCATCCATAAAATCTTCGAGCTGGATTATCCATCATCCATGACATGCGTTTCACCGCACTAAGCCCGCAGCGATACTCCGGCGCTCGTCGCCATACACTTGTCGACTCGCCGATGTTGTTCACTTATGTGCGAGATTTTCTTCTTGAAGACGATATGTTACTAAATTTCATCTATCTTTTACTCAACTAGGCTCTAAACGAATAAAAGAAACTTCAAATCACCGTCTTGGTCTTCAGCCCTAGCTATTCGATTTGGGGATTTTCACAAACATAGAAGACGAGACCTACTGTTTTCGATTTGCCATTCACACGTACATATATACACATAAAATAAGAAAAGAATTCTAAAATAAAATCATTGCGAAGGGCAAAACAATAATTACCTATTTAATGCCCAACACGTGAAATGCACGTGGTCCGATTCCGGTTTTTTGTTCGGGGTGTAAGACGTTAAAAGCTTCAAAGTCGAGGGACTAAAAATGTTATTTATTCTTTTTTTAAATAATTAACATATTATGCAAAGGATAGACATGGGGAGTGACGCCTCGTTGACATTGGAGCTGCTTCGGTGGCAGCTGCCGGATGTTGATCTAAGGCTTGAAGCAACAAATGTTAATTTATGTTAATTTTTAGAAATTTATGTTTATTTATGTTAATTTCATTTTCTAGACCCGAAAATAATGAAAATATCTCAATTAAACCCGCTACTTTAAAAATATCGAAAATTGGAATTTTGTACCAATTTTTAACCTGTTGGAATTGATCTAGGGTTTAAGAAAAAGTTTAACGCTTCGGGTAAGCGGCGGAATTTAAAAATTTTCTTTTTGACAAGTAAAACAATTTTACTAACCTAGACAAAGAGCAAGTACACGTAAATAAAAACTATTATGAGCATATTAAATTTACTAACCTTTTTAGAAGCTTGAACGTTGAGAAGCTTTTGGAAGGTTGCAACGTTCGTCTCCCCTCGCAGCACGTCTCTCTTCTTTCCTCGGCAACTCGAGCAACCACGAAAGTTTCTATCACTAAATCACTCTAGAGAAAAGGAATTAGTGAGTGGACACTTTTAAACACGACGACTCGAGAACAAGTCTCAAAGTCGAAGAGCTAAAACACTAGGTCAAATGTGGACCTAGGTGCCAAAATAAAAACGAAAAGAACTTAGAGAGAGAGAGAGAGGGGATAGGCGGCCAAGCTAGAGAGAAGCTCTCAATCTCTAAAACATGGGATGAATCAAATGAGAAGAATAAGGCCCCTATTTATAGGAGAGGCTTTACCTTCAATAAGGTAGTTTCCTCTTCTATAGAATATCACATATTCATGAGCCAAATCCTTATTTCCCATAGTTTCCTCCTAGAGGAAATTTGTTTCCTCTTTTTCTTTTGGCAAGTATCTTCATACATTAATGCACAAAATAAACTCTCTTTCACACTATGGCATGAACGAAATTCAGCCTTCTTTTCCTAGGGTTGGATGTGCAAGGCTTCTAGAATGGGTTTCTAGATTTTTCTTCATTTGTTCCTGACAACATAAGAAAAGCTCATTAAGAATTTTCAAGTAAAATTCCATGAAATGAAATTAATCTTCAAGGCCCAATAAATTCTTCATGGCCGAGTGTTTTAAATTTCATTTGTCATCATATGACAATGTCAAAAAATTTATTGACATTCATTTTGTCCTATGTCTAAAAAGACAAAAAAAAAACCCTTTAGACAATTTTCGTAAAACTTGTCTCGTTCTTGTTTTGACTTAGCTTCTAGTTTAACTATTCCTACTCGATATGATTTGTGACAGTGACCTCATGGATCCAAATGAACAAAGCTTAAGCTAAATACTTGGACTCAAAAGTTCATAAACCTTTTCCAAGTTTAGCTTAATGTCAACTGACTCCACTAAAGAGTTGACACTAAAAATCTCTCGGTTCAAATGAATTTATTTTCTACTCAAGAATTCAACCTAATTGTAATGAGTGGATCCACTGAATATTATCTATGTTTACCCTTCATGAATATCATCAACTAGTTAGGATTTACAAAATTACCATTTTACCCTTCTAGCTGTTATTTCCTCAACTCCTTTGTCGCTTGTGAATAAGTTAGAAACAATGTATTGACGAAGAGCTAACAAGTCACATTGTTTCATCCAAAAGAGTCGAGACTCAATTTGGACAATGGCCAGTTCATTTATTCACATTCCAAGGAACAAAGCATGAGGTGATATACATTGCATTTCAGCAATCTTGTACATGAATTCCATATCTATAAGAACTTCACAAAGTTACTCATGACATCTTAATAACTTAGTACTTCACCAATAGGTCATGTTCGGAATCACATAGTGAGTCCGAACTCTGACTTTCTCAAATGAGAATACGTAAGCTGTGAAATGGCATGTCTCATTTCAGGATTAAGGTAAGCACGATGCAATTCATACGTAGTGACTTCGAGACATAAGAGGTTAAATGGTTTGTTCTTATTTTGTCTCTAAAAGTGCACTGGTCAATTCAGTACCTTCGGAAGATACCTAGAAGAACTATAGAGTCTCCAACTCTCAATGCCCCATAACCAGACATCATAGATTCTCCTAACAATCGTACTGAGGTCAATAGTCCTTTGACCCTTAGATTGCGAATATATCATTTTAAGCAAACTACGAAGAGTTTGTTCATGCAAATCTACATTTGTCTCTTCGTAAGTTGTTAAGTTTGTTTATGGACTAATGACTAATGTTTTATCATAAAGCTTCAAACAGACAAGGAAGAATGAATGAACGTTTCAACTCTTTATTAATGAATAAGAATTTACAAGCAAGAGTCTTCGTGAGACTTTATTACATCAAATGTACAAAATAAATGCTACAACTCTTCTTTTGGGCACCATTGACAACAAGACCATATAACACTACTAAAAAAAACTCATTCTCTACTTATTGAAAATCTCTCATTCTCTCTCATATTCTCATCATTTCGCGTATCCAATTGGTTGAATTCCTTCAAAATGGGTAAGTATGCTTCTTCATTCATCTTTTATAGCTTTAGTCATATAGTTTGTGTAGAATAAATAAAGTTGGTAGATGTAGGTTAAACTTTCCGGAATTTGACGTTATTTCCGATGAAATCCGACATTTTCGGATGAAATTCATATAAAAATTCCGATGAAATTCAAGCAGAAATTCCGACCAATTTCGACATATTCCGACATATTCTGACCAGTCCGACCGTTCCGACAGTTTCCGATCGTTTTCAACAGTTTCCGATTTCTCCGACCAATTCCGTCCAATTCCGATGAGTTTGAAAAAATCGAAGTTTGATGTAATATAATATATTTTTGTGATATCTCTTATAGTTTTATTGATGGTTAACGGCACGTGGGAGAGAAATGGACACTTATACGTGTTCAAAAGCGGGAGAACATTTTCGCTTGAAGTTTCAAAAGAGACAACATACATGGAGTTAGTCGACAAGGTGTACAAGAGAGTCGATATAGACAGATCAAAGTATGACTTAAAGTTTGAAGTTACATATGAGGCGGGTAATATGTCGATTGAGCCTGCTTTGTTGAAAGACGATATTGACGTTAAGTATTATACGAAGAATAAAAGTCGTAGAAGTTATGCACTTTGTGTAACTTTGGTGTCGAAAGAAGTCATAGCGTTAACTCCAAAAAGAGTAGATAAAGGGAAAAATGTGATGAATGAAGAATTGACACGCGTTGAACTCAACAACAGACGACAAAATCTTATTACCAATGATCGAGATGTTAATCATGTGTTCAACAGTCGAATAGATGACCGAGACGATGGAGTATACAAGCGTGACAGATATGACTACCACCACAACGATCGAGATGATGAACAGAATTTGACGGGGGTGATAAAGACAAGTTTGACGGAGATGATGGACACAACAGTGACAAAGGAACAGAATTTGAAGAGTTCATGAAGAATATGAAGATTTTGTAAAACATTTTACAGTACCATCGGGACAGAGTGAACCATCGGGACACGGTGAACCATCATGTGACCCTCATAAAGTTGTATCACCAACGGATTACGTGCCTTACTCATGGAAAGTCCCCGACTTCACAACCGATGATTTTGTCAAGGAAGAACATAATGACGGTCTAAGTGAGTTGCCAAATTCTTCCACAGGTAATAAGAATGAGATGTACTTATATTCTTAAATGAAAAATGTTATGTTATATGGATTATAACCATTGAATGCAATAGGTAGCACATAAGATATATACATTGGGAATGAGTTTGAGTCCAAGAAACAAATGAAGCAAGAGATTCATGTTTTTGCTCTAAAAAATAATTTTGAGTTTAGAGTGAAATCGTCCTCGAAAAAGAGATGGTATGTCATATGAAAAAATGAGATGTGCACTTGGAAGCTGAGGGGTGTTGTGCAGTGGTATGATATGTGGCATATTACGTCGTACGAGAGTAGACATTCTTGCGCGCGTGTGGTTCAAAAAGAAGGGCATAGAGGTGCTGCACCTTGGGTTATTGGGCACGTCTTTAAAGATAAGTACAGTATTAGCTCTATGGCTGAGTATTCGGCACATAACGTAAGAGAGGAAGTCAAGACAAGATGGGGTGTGGACATCTTGTACTCTAAATCTTGGAGAACCATGGAGAAAGCAATTTCATACGTAAGGGGTACGCCAGAAGAATCTAATCAGAAGTTATCATCTTGGCTATACATGTTGGAGCAGAAGAACCGTGGGACTTTGACTGTGTTTGTGAAAGATGGCCATAGATTCAAGTACGCATTCTTTTCTATTGGGGTGTGTCGTAGAGGATTCAAGTCTTGTCGACCGGAGATATCATTTGACGGTTAATTTTTTAAGACAAAATACGGTGGACAGTTGCTATGCGCAATTGCGATGAATGCTAATTCACAATTATATCCACTTGCATTCGGGGTAGTAGATAGCGAGTGTCATGCTTTGTGGATTTTTTTTTTTTGAGAAAGTTAAGAGAAGTTATCGGTGAAGACGTTGAAGAGTTGGCGTTCATATCCGATCGACATGTTAGCGTCATACATGGTCTCGAAGTGGTGTTCCCTGTTATCCCTCACGGAGCATGCTACCATCATCTAAACCTAAATGTCCAACATAAATTCAAGACCGATCATTCTGACATTGAACTGAATGCCGCCGCTTATTCTTTCAATAGGACCTCTTACGAAGCTCATTTTCGGTAATTAAGAAGGAAAGATGTCGAGATGGCTAAGTATCTCGAGGAAGTCGGTTTTGATCGGTGGGCAAGAGCATTTTTCTCTGGGAAACGTAAAACACAAACTCTTCATTTTGTCATTACAAGTGTTTTAACTAGATATAAAACGTCGCTAATATATAACTATTTGTATAGGTACGATATAATGACAAGTAATAATGCAAAGGCTTCAACAATAAGACGAGGAATGCTAGAACGTTTCCCATTACCACTTTGCTTGAGTTTATTAGATTCACACTTCAAACGTGGTTTATTTTATCGAGAAGAAATGGCTAGGAAATGTGATACAAGACTGTCCCCGAAGTTTCAAGACAATCTCGCTCATCTAAACGGTAAGGCACAATTCGTCAATACCTATAGACTCGGTATGTATGAATGTCATGTCAAAGACAAGAGAGGTGACTTTGATGTTGATTTGTTGAGAAAGACATGCACGTGCGGGCTACCACAACTACTTAGAATCCCGTGCGAGCATGACATTGCATCTGCACAACACAGGAGTGTCGACATCTATTCTTTGTGCAGTCCTTTCTATTCGAATGAGACATGGATTGAGATATACAAGGAATCCATATATCCTGTTGGGAATGAAGATCAGTGGAACGTTCCGGATGACATAAAGAACATGAAGGTGTCATAACCAATTGAAAAGAAACAAGCCGGTCGACCGAAGAAAAGTAAACATGGAAGGCGGAGGGTCAATCGTTACCCTTCGCAAGGCGAAAAAGATGTTATTCACCGCATATGTGGTAAATGTGGTGGTATGGGCCATAACAGGAAGACATGCACTTTGAGAGAGTGAAAACATCTATCTTTTATTTTGTTTGTTTTGAATTTATGACGTTTGTATTTTTATGTTGACAACTTTTGTATGTGTTTTGTTGAATATTTGTAGTTTAAGGTGAAGTTCGTGTTTATGTTTATGTTTATGTTTATATTTATATTTATATTTACTATTTATTATTTACTTTCATAGTGAACATTAACATAACCTTTTAAAATATTTAATGACATAAAAATATCTAAATATTTAATGTCAATACACATCAAAAACTTTATATTATTACACATCAATACATATCATCGCGCTTCTAACTGGAAAAATAAGTCGGTCGACAATTTCTTCCTGAACGTCATCATGTTCTCGTTTAGAAGTGTATCGAACACTGCATCAACAAGGATGTGCTCTACATACTTGATTGCGAACATCCCGCAATCACCATTGAAAGACAAAACCACAAAATTTATACATAAAAAAACTCGTAATCTTGTTGTTATTCAAATTACATATCTTGTCACACATTGTGGCATGTTTTGGTCGACTAGACATAGGAACGGTGGAAGTCGAATTTGGCCACCATCTAGCTCTCACTCCGCCCTCGGATGCTCGCTGAACATCCTCGACTTCAATTCTACGTTAACATAATAATGTTATAATAATGTAAGATAATAAACATTAAGTTCAATAGAGTATTTTAAATTTTACTAACCTCCATCATCGTGTTGAAATCAATTGAATTGTGTTGCATATGCACAATATCTTTCTGGCAATCCAAGACGGTTATGGTCCACTCTTGGAGATCGACCCGGAACATGAACCAATGCATGTTCTTGAAGTTGACGATATACAAAATCTCTCGCGCTCTAGTCCACGGAATGACTTGGGAATCTCTGCAGCCAGCCATCGGGTCCAACACGACTCTGTGATCCCATTCTACGAGCTCCACCTCTGAGCAAAATCTTCTCGAAATCCTTGCGCGTGACCACTCGAGTGCTTGATCAAGAATGCATCCTCGGTAATCGAACACCGGCATTATTCCCGAACTGTTGACCAATCACCGGGATCGCCTCATACGCCCAACATTGCACCGCGTCCAAATTCCCTGATAAGGAATACTTCGCCTCCTTCTGTAGGACATTCTCTTTCGCGGATTTGTCCTTTACTCGTTCGTAGTAGCACGACAAATTTACCGAGAGGGACGACAGAGTCTCAGCCCACGAGATGTTCCCCCATGGCAGAGAATAGAAGAACGGAATATCCTCAACAATGTAGAGGTACTTGTCGTTGATTGTTCAGTTGTGTTCTAGTCCGAGGAGATATCCCAAGACAAACACACATAAACCAAGCTTGTATGCGTCGTTCGGATCTTGACATGCCTTGAACGCGTTGACCAAGACATCGAACATGACGTTTGACACGCTGTTCAAGTAATCCATGATGAGCCTATCGCTCCTCTGCTCGTTCTGCTCCTCCGTCGACGGACCATCATCCATGCTCAATCCAGTTATCAACGCGTATTCGAGTATTCCGAATCTCCCCATTTTCGTTGGGTCGATCTTACGGAGAAGAAGAGAATGTAAAAGTACCGTAGAAAAATATAGCGTACTCCCCTCGAAGAATTGGGCGAACGGAGCCTTCGCAACCCTTTGAAGTAGACCGAGAACGGTGAATTTTTCTTTCACCGTCTTCAAATATCCCGAACCACCGTATGTGATTCGACCCGCAAAGTCGTGGTCGCATAGAAACATCAATTTGTCCTAAAACACAATTAATATTTAATTATCATGAAATATTAATATAATTAAACAAAAAAAACAAATAACAACAAGATTAATCTCATATTTTTCCTACAATAACTAAAGAGATCTCATACCTAAAACCTTAAAAACAATAATTCATTTAACTTTTAGTAATATAGCATAATATATAACATAAAACAAAATATCATCAATTTATAAGTAAATTTAACATAAAAAATAAAACACAATGTTTAAAAACAACAACTAATCATTAATTAGAAAAAAAAAACTAATTATTAATTAGAAAAACAACTAATTATTAGTTTGTTGTTCATAATTAAAAAAACAACTAATTATTAGTATGTTTTTCATAATTAAAAAAAACTAATTAGAAAAAACAACTCATTATTAGTATGTTGTTCAATTATACGAGATAAGCCACTTCAAATGTGGCAATTGCAATCTAACCGACGTTTAAACAACCTTTCAAATACAGCCACAAGTGATGACGTGGCCTATATTAATCATGATGAAAATTACATCTTTGTCAATTTTAGAAAAATCTGCTAAAAAAAAGTTGCAGCCCACGTTTGGAATCATTTTTTACAGCCAACATTTATTATTTTTGAGACTTTAATACACGTCTCTACTATTTGAATTTCTTTCCTTTTTTTATAGTACAATTGGTTAATATTTAAATCTATTTAAAATTAAAATTCTTTCAAATGATATCTAGCCAATTTGATTTGGTAATTATCACACAACGTTTTTTTAACAACAAATTCTATCATTAAAGGACTATATATGATTCTCTCTCTCTTTCTCTCTCTCTCTCTCTCTCTAAACCAATGCGGTAATTCCAGAAGATTACGAAGCCCATGCTCGCCGCCATCGAACAAGATTTTAGTAGAATTTTCCGCTCTCAGCAAGTCCGATTCAGCCTCTGAATGAAGATATTCGGACCCACCACGATCTCTGACCACTCGCGGATCTTTGCAGCGCCGTCACTCTGCGGGACCACCACATGATCATAATTACGCTACCATGCTGATCCGACGGCCATGGACGGCGGTCTCCATTCGCAGAAGCACAGGAAGCCAATGGATCCTTGGCGGCCGCGGTCGCTCCCACTGGCTCCATTGTCCACGTGGATTGTCCTATCTAGGTATTTAACAGTCATGGAGTCAGCGCCCAAAGTTTAAACCCTATGAAATTAACTAGCATTAACCAATATTTACATAAACAAATTTACAATGAACCAACAATTTTACACGAAACACATCCATAATCCATAACAAAAATCAACTAAACAAATAAACAACAAAACCCACTAAGAAATTTTGTTTCCAATCGAAGCACAGTACCAACGTATTGCATTCATATTCATTCCAATATGAAAATTTTACCAAAACTTTAACAAATTTATACTGAATCATGAGACGAAAACAAATTTACAATGAACCAACAAATTTACACGAAAATCCCTGAATCCCTAATCCTAAAAATAAATAAAACAAATTTTGATTCAAACGTTAACTATTTAATGGACCCATAATCTGTACTTTTTATATTCATAAAACCCGTACGTCGATAATTAAAATTTCATTTTATGGCTCTCTTTTAATAGTGGTGTGGTTTGGAGGTATTTACGATCGTACCTTGCTTTGATAAATTTATCATGGCAACACCTTATAGTAATCCGTCTGTACTTTGTTTGTGATCCTGATCATTGAGTAGATCACGTAATTTTATGGTCATTCATTCCAGCCAATAAAAAGTTCCGTGTATGTTGATAACAAAATGACTATTTACCTAATATTTATCAAACGTTGGCTATTTTACTAATAACAACGTTTTAGTTCGCTATTTCGCCAACGGACCCAATAGTAAATATACGGTTGTAAAATACAAAGCACTGACTATTTATTTAATATTTACCAAACGTTAAACGATTCTTTTTTTTTTTAGGATTAGGGATTTTCGTGTAAATTTGTTGGTTAATTGTAAATTTGTTTTCGACTCATGATTCAGCGTAAATTTGTTGAAATTTTGGTAAAATTTTCATATTGGAATGAATATGAAGGCAATATGTATTTACTGTGCTTCGATTGGAAACAAAATTTATTAGTGGGTTTTGTTGTTGATTTTTGTTATGGATTATGGATGTGTTTCGTGTAAAATTGTTGGTTCATTGTAAATTTGTTTATGTAAATATTGGTTAATGCTTGTTAATTTCATAGGGTTTAAAATTTGGGCGCTGACTCCATGACTGTTAAATACCTAGATATATAGGACAATCCACGTGGACAATGGAGCCAGTGTGAGCGACAGCGGCCGCCAAGGATCCTTTGGCTTCCCGTGCTTCTACGAATGGAGACCGCCGTCCATGGCCGTCGGATCAGCATGGTAGCGTAATTATGATCATGTGGTGGTCCCGCAGAGTGACGGCGTTGTAAAGATCCGCGAGTGGTCAGAGATCGTGATGGGTCCGAATACCTTCATTCAGAGGCTGAATCGGACTTGCATGGTCTTCGTAATCTTCTGGAATTGCCGCATTGTTTTCAAGAGAGAGAGAGAGAGAGAATCATATCTAGTCCTTTAAAGGTAGAATTTGTTGTTAAAAAAACGTTGTGTGATAACTACCAAATCAAATTGGCTAGATATCATTTGAAAGAATTTTAATTTTAAATAGATTTAAATATAAACCGATTGTACTATAAAAAGGAAAGAAATTCAAACATTAACTTTTATAAAATGGTAATTTAGCAAAATAGCCAATTTAAACATTGAAAATCGCTAAATAGCCTAGGTTTGGTAAATAACCATTTTTATATATTTACAAACGTAAATATCAAGTAAATAGCCACTGCCATATTAAGTCACGTTATCATTTATGGCTATTTACCTATTATTTACCAAACATTGGCTATTTAGCAATATCAAACGTTTAAGTTGGCTATTTTTCTAATTTTTTGTTTATAAAATAGTTAACGTTTGGTAAATATTAAATAAATAGTCAGTGCTTTGTATTTTACAAACGTATATTTATTATTGGGTCCGTTGGCGAAATAGCGAACTGAAACGTTGTTATTAGCAAAATAGCCAACGTTTGATAAATATTAGATAAATAGCCATTTTGTTATCAATATACACGGAACTTTTTATTGGCTGGAATGAATGACCATAAAATTACGTGATCAACTCAATGATCAGGATCACAAACAAAGTACAGAAGGATTACTATAAGGTGTTGCCATGATAAATTTATCAAAGCAAGGTACGATCGTAAATACCTCCAAACCACACATCACTATTAAAAGAGAGCCATAAAATGAAATTTTAATTATCGACGTACGGGATTTATGAATATAAAAAGTACATATTATGGGTGGATCTCAGCAGCATTATTAGCTGCCTGCACAGGCGAAGCAACATTTAATCACGTCCAAGCTGTCACAGTTTAAAATTTATTTATTTAGTGACTAAAATATATACAAACTGTGAAATTATAAATGATTTTATCAGAATAAATATATGTGTGTAATTTACCATCTCTACCATTGAGGATAAACTATACATACATACATACATACATATGTATATATATATATATATATATATAGAGAGAGAGAGAGAGAGAGAGATCTTACCATGCCCAACATAACTCAGCTTTACTGCGTTCCATGATCTATCCGATGAACAAGAAGAAGAAGAACAAAGACATTTGGTTGAAGAAAATAAGTGTATTGTGTGTATGATTGATGGATTTTATGTTATTATGTTAAGATATATATATAGAAAAAAGGTGTGAACTCTAGACTTATAAAAGACCTTTCTGGTCATGACGCATAGATAGACACAAAGCGTAAGGTCGTTTAATGATAGGCTTTATTGAGGGTTTTTTTAATTCTTTTTTGTTTACTTATATCATTTTGAAATTATTCGTATACTCTCTCGTGCAATTCATACCCACTTTTTTTATAAAGATAATTCAGAGTATGGATAACAATGGGTAAGGACTAGTGTGCAGGTCTTGCAAAATCAACTCTACCCTTTTAATGGATTTGGGCGGTGTGAGTCTAGGTAAAATATTACAAGATACATGGTAATCTATGGGTGCTTTTTTTCCCCTTTGATATTAAATTTATTGATGAAAATAAATAAATTTTTAAAAATACTTGAATAAAAAGTAAACGTCAAATCTAAAAATTTACTTAAACTAATAAGTATGTATACTAAAATTTGTTTATAAATTCATAAATATAATAATAATTTCAAGCGAATAATATATGAGTGTGGGCCTGGATAGAATACTTAAAAAACTATACTATTTACATACGCATATAATTTTTAATGAATAATACTCATATTCTACCCATTATTCATTTATGCGAGTAAGGTCTACTCGTGGTGGGTGTGGTATTGCGGGTACGTGAATACATGGATAAAATTGTCATCTAAATTTAGAGTAACATGTTATGTTTTTCATCTTAATTCATATTGTTTCCATTTTTAAACATCGTAAATCAAAAATTATAATTTGGTATGAGTAAAACTGACAATTACGGAAGTCTTACATGATAGTTATAAGGGCAAACGAGCAACGTAGCCAAATTGAAACGTGGATTTTGAGATCTAACCCATGTTTGGTTAATTTTTCAATCTAGCCAATTTTTTAAATTTACGAGTGCAAAATAACTGAAATATCCTTAAGTATATTTAAAAAGTAGTAGCCCACGTTTGTACCAGAATATTTAAAAAGTCAACTATGGCTATAGCAAATCTCGGGGTACGTGTATTTCGTTCGATTTGTTTTTTTTTTTAGGATTAGGAATTTAGGGATTTTCGTGTAAATTTGTTGGTTCATTGTAAATTTCTTTTCGACTCACGATTCAGTGTAAATTTGTTAAAATTTTGGTAAAATTTTCATATTGGAATGAATATGAATGCAATATGTTGGTACTATGCTTCGATTGGAAACAAAATTTCTTAGTGGGTTTTGTTGTTGATTTGTCTAGTTGATTTTTGTTATGGATTAGGGATGTGGTTCGTGTAAAATTGTTGGTTCATTGTATATTTGTTTATGTAAATATTGGTTAATGTTTGTTAATTTCATGGGTTTAAAATTTGGGCGCTGACTCCATGACAGTTAAATACCTAGATAAGACAATCCGCGTGGACAATGGAGCCAGTGGGAGCGACAGCGGCCACCAAGGATCCTTTGGCTTCTCGTGCTTCTGCGAATGGAGACCGCCGTCCATGGACGTCGGATCAGCATGGTAGCGTAATTATGATCATGTGGTGGTCCCGCAGAGTGACGGCGCTGCAAAGATCCGCGAGTGGTCAGAGATCGTGGTGGGTCCAAATACCTTCATTCAGAGGCTGAATCGGACTTGCTGAGGGCGGAAAATTCTACTAAAATCTTGTTCGACGGCGGCGAGCATGGGCTTCGTAATCTTCTGGAATCGCCGCATTGTTTTCAAGAGAGAGAGAGAGAGAGAGAGAGAGAGAGAGAATCATATCTAGTCCTTTAATGGTAGAATTTGTTGTTAAAAAAAAGTTGTATGATAACTACCAAATCAAATTGGCTAGATATCATTTGAAAGAATTTTAATTTTAAATAGATTTAAATATAAACCGATTGTACTATAAAAAAGGAAAGAAATGCAAATAGTAGAGATGTGTATTAAAGACTCAAAAATAATAAACGTTGGCTGTAAAAAATGATTCCAAACGTGGGCTGCAACTTTTTTTAGCCGATTTTTCTAAAATGGACAAATATGTAATTTTCATCATGATTAATATAGGTCATGTCATCACTTGTGGCTATATTTGAAAGTTTGTTTAAACTTCGGCTAGATTGCAATTGCCACGTTTGAAGTGGCTTATCTCGTATAATTTTTCTAGTTATAAATGTGCTTTTACATCATATTTTAATGTTTTTAGTAAGCAAGCAAAATATGAGGCTGTAAACTCTATAGTAGTAAATTAAACAAGTAATCAAAAGCAGATTCGATAAATATATTTAGATGTCAAGAATTTCGATAAGTAACACCAACCCTAATAGTAGTATTTCTATTCTATCAATCTTGATCTCTCTCTCTCTCGCTCTTGTTTCAATATAATCAACATCTCCTTTAAAAACAAATATTAATTTATGATTACCCCTTTAAATGATTTTCGTGAAGAGCAATGAACATTAATGTCTCCTTAAATGTTGGATAATTTGAAAGAAGAGAAACAGAACCAAAATACGTTCCTTAATTATTTCCATTTTAAACAAGGACGCCCTAGATTTATGGCCGATTTGAAATTTTGAATTGCACTTTAGCCATTTTTTGGATAATAATTGATAATTAACAAGCGTAGAAAGACCGGCTTACCCACATTTCCGTCCACATATTTGTATTAAAAAAAATGCAATAACTACAATGCGAATAATGAGGAGAAATTTAAGCTAACACTCAACAAACAATACACACTCAAAAAAGCTACCGATAAGCAGAAATCCAAACGTCATACTGGTCAAAGATATTTCATTTCACCGAAAAATAGAACAAACTTAGAAAAAAAATTAGGGTTTGAAAATATGAGAATATTCATTTTTATTACCTAAAGATATTTAGATGTGCATGATATTATTAGCGACTATCATCGTTTAATACCCAATGACGCAGATTATTAACGATTATTTTTAGGCAGATTTCTACTTAATCATTATCAATCAAGAGATTAGTAACGATTATTATCAAATCTCTTATATTTAACGCAAATTAGAATAGAACGCAATTATTATCTATTATTACTCATTTTTAATTATAACTTATTATTAACGGACATGATTTAGAAGAAGAAAAATATGAATTGTTGTTCATGATTCCGCCATCGAGAAACTCCATCTGAGCCTATATTTTTGTGGCCCCATTGCCTGGAGTAACACAAATATGCGTAGAACATGGCGAGAGTTTGCGTGGTACCCCAACCAACGTTGAGTCAAACAAGGCCCATGCTACACTCCGGTGCGGTCTTCCTCTTCGTTGATGTACGTGACCTCTAGATCTGGACTGACCACTACGTAGAACCCTCGAATAACCTTATTCGTGCCCGCCGCCGTATGTAGCCAAGATTTGGATGTGCGCGCATCTCCAACGCTCGACGACATCTTGTTGGTCGCCTCCTCGATGCGTCGTGCTTCCACGTCTCCCACGCCCGACGAAGGAGATAATAATAGTTAATAACAAATTATACGCAAATAAAGGCTACTAAATCTGGATTTTTTTTTAATCATCGCTCCCACAGTAGGTAATAAAACAACACTTAACTAAATACGAAAACAAAATAGAAAAACATACATGACTTAATAAATGAACTACTTGAATAATCCATGGTGAAAAAAAACTGAGCTTAGTATAAATACTTGATATTTTATTGAATCGGAGAAAGTAATGAGCTTTTTTAAATTGAAACGTTCACATTATATCTTCAGATAAAGTTTAAAAACAAAACGGTGTCCCTCAATTAAACGTGTTTATCCCAGCATAACGGATTCTCTACAAAAAAAAAAAAGGAAACAAATTCAAATAATCTATACGTATTTACTCTCTCTCCTAATGTAACAGCTTAAAAACTAAAATGAAAATTGAAAACTTAATAAATAAAAACAATTTTATACTATAAAAAAGGAAATAAAGTCAATATTCTACATGTACTTAAAATTTGAAATACAAATATTAAACATGATCAAATGAGCATGATCAGGGATAAAAAAAAGAAATTTCAATACTCCCAATTCAAAGCGACGTAAACTTTTTGACTATTTTTTTTAAAGAATCTAAAATGTGTGACAAAATGAAATTGGCATGTTACAAGGGGCTTAATTAGTATGATATTTCTTTAAACAATCGCATATGTTTCCGTATTGTTCCATATACTTTACTTCTTACTACAACTTACAAGATAGAGTTCTTTACATAGTAAAAAAGTAGAGTAGTTTTGTTTTTTTTCGAAATTTTGACGTGGTATATATATATATTGGAATTATTATTCCATCTGTTTAATACTCTCACGTGTGTAGGTCCCGTCAGAATAAATGTTTTCACTATCTATTACTTTTTTGAAATCATATGGGCTTCAAACTTCAACGACTATTTCAAATAAGGGTGGCAATTTTGGGTCGGACACTAGACCCGTCACCAGAGCTGGCTCAACAATTTATGGGACCTAGGGCAAAAATTCATTTAAAGCCCCCAATTTTTTTTAAATAGTTTTATTAATTACCCTATAAATTATTAATAAATACAAAATATTTAGTTTATTTAATTGTACTTGTAATTATGACTGTAAATTAATACTACAGATTATAACAATTTAATAATATTGTAACTACAAATTAACTATGAGTGAAGTATATAATAATTTTATATGTCTAAATATATATATTAAAAGGGCCTTATTGGGGGAGGGGTCTCGGACAATAGCTCCATTTTCCCTCCCCTTGAGCCGGCGTCACGATTACGACACGATGTAAATGAGTTTGGGTCAATCTTAAATAGATATGGGTTCATCCGTGTCGAACACGATTAACACGATTAAATAACGGATGAATACGACACGACCACGACAATCGATTAGAACCCAATTAGACACGAACATTAAATTAGTTGTTAATGGGTAAACACGATCAAGACCCATAATGACCCAATTCAAATATTGAAAACAATTATCAAATTAAATTATAAGAATAAATATTATATACAAACTATAAGCGGAGTGTATAAAAATAAATATTATATACAAATTGGTGGGTTAGTTGATTATATGGAATATTTTATTAATTACTTCTTCTGGTTAATTTGTTATTTTATTTAATTTAGAGAATTTCAATATTTTTAAATAAACATGTCTGAGGGGGCTAAACCGATTTGCGTGTTCAAATGGTATAGTGATCTAAATGGGTCGGTGGGTCTAAGTGGTTCGTGGGTTACATGGTATACATTGGTTGTGGTGATAATGGGCATGTGCTTATATATTGGTTGGACCTCTCCACTTCACATCAATTGGTTTTGAGTTGGATTTCCACATGGTATCAGAGCCTTTACCGTTCACACACATGTTGACCCCGCTCATGCGTGGAGGGATTGTTGCCCCGCTCATAGGTGAGGGAGATTGTTGTTGCTCTGCCCGGTCACGCTACGCGTGAGGGAGAGTATTGAAGTGGGAAAAGAGTCTCACATTGATTGTGTGTGTGAATGGACATGTTCTTATATATTGGTTGGACCTCTCCACTTCACACCAATTGGTTTTGAGTTGGATTTCCACAACTTTCATGACCTGTATACCCTTTTTAATTTGATTTATTTATCCATTTTTCTAGTGTAGAATTAGGGGCGTCCCATTTGTATCTTATTTTTTTTCTAGAATATTATTTGTATCTTAGCACTATCCTCGTTACATTTTCCTAAATTCCATCGATTATATATGTGCAAAATTTCGTGGCATGTATTAGAATAAGAGCAACTCCAATGGTAGCAATTAAAGTTGCTTTATTGCTTATGTGGCAGTACCATGTCATTTAGTTTTTTTTTTATTTTATTTTGACTTTTTTAATTGTAATGATTATAGAAAGGATACAATTTTGGCACCGATGCCCAAAAAAAATTACACAAAAAATTAATAAAATATCAAATACACCAATGTCTTGAATAGAGTAAGACCCATTATAGCAACTTTTAGTGGTATCACAATTGAAGTACTTTTTTGTAAGATGATATAAATATTGATATAGATAAAAAAAATAAATAAATAATATTATTTTTTATGATGCGTACGCAATACTATAGTACTTTTACGGGCGCGACGTCGGTGGCTTCGCCGAGGCTTGGACGCGGGCGCGACACCGGTGGCATCGCCGATGCTTGGACGCGGGCGAGAGGTCGGCGGCGTCGCCGAAACTTGGACACGGGCGTGACGTCGGCAGCGTCGCCGAAGCTGGACGCGGGCGATATGTCGGCGGCATCGCCGAAGCATGGATACAGGCGTGACGTCGGGGGCGTCGCCGAAGCTGGACGCAGGCGTGACGTCGACGGCGTCGCCGATGCTTGGACGTGGGCACGACGTCGGCGGCGTAGACGAGGCTTGGATGCGGGCGCGACGTCGGCGGCGTCGCCGAGGCTGGATGCGGACGCGACGTCGGCGGCGTCGCCGAGGCTAGACGCGGGCACGAAGTCGGCGGCGTCGTGGGCCCGAAATATGCCTTTTTTGACTTTGTCTACATAGTTTTTGAGCCGGACGGTGTTTTAGTATTTATTTTTGGATTGAACCTTTATTTCTTGAAGATTTACAAAATAAACCATAACACACGATATATTACAGAGCAATTTCATATTGTAGACCTAATTGTACACAAAATATCATTACTGGACCATATTTTTCAAAAATATCTAAATATGGACCTTTGAGTCAAAATAGGACAATATTACCCTTAAACACATAAAAACACACAGAAACACAAAAATAACAAAACTTCAAAACCGCGCCTCTCTCTCTCGCTCGGGTTCCCTCACTCTCACTCACCATTTTTCCGATTTGCGACGGTTTACGACGGCGTGCGACCATTTGCGACGGATTGCGATGGAGAACGATGGCCCAAACTCGGTTTCCGGCGGTGGTGGAGCTCCAAAAAGTCGCGAATCTCAGTCGAAGAAAAAGGTAAGATTTTCGACTGATTTTCGTGTTAAATCTCGTCATAAATAGTTATAATTGTGATTAGGAGTTGATATATTTAAGATTTAGAGTTATTTTGATTGATTTGGATCGATTTTGACCGGATTTAGTAAGATCTGTGTTTTAGGGTTTAGGATTTTGGTTGCGATGGGATATGATGAATTGCGATGGGATTAGATTATTTGCGATTCTTTGTGATTAATTTCGATGCTTTGCGATTAATTGCGATGCTTTGCGATGGATTGCGATGTGAAGTGGTTCAATGTTCTGTTGACGCCTACCACCTGGCTCTTTGATTCGGTACGTTTATGTTATAATTTAAATTTTTTATATTAATTATATTATGAAGTTATTTAATGTGTTTTGTTGACGTTTTGCAGCAACTTGATGCTATTACACACATGCTTCGGAGGCGCCAAGTAGAACTTGAGTAGTATCGTCAAGACGTTCGTGTCATGGATTAAAAATGGGTCCAGAATGTGCTTGCATGCTATCAGGCTGAGAGTCCCGCAGTGTAAAATGGGTCCAAAGCTTATACATATTTACAGACTGGGGATTTAACTCTGCGTCCATTCACGTATCACGTCGACAAGAGAGTCCCGCAGTGTAAAGAGAGGTACGTTCAAAACTAATCTAAATAAATATGTCAACAATTTTTTACTAGTTTTATTAACTATGTTTTACTTGTTATGTTTTTTAGTGGTGATTGCTGGATGTTCGCAATCAAATACATTGAACATTTACTTCTCGATCAATATTTCAGCGAGGTTCAAAGTCATAACATGAAGAATTTTAGGAACAAATGGTGTCGTGACCTATTTTATAATCACCTTGTTCATTGATTTATTTTGTTTTGAACTTGTTTTGTTTTACATTCTATTTTATTATGATTCACTTGTTTTGTTGTGACCTATAATCAATTCATAATTCACTTTCAAATTCATAATTCACTTTCAAATTAATACTTCAAGTTAAAAATAAAATTCATAATTCACTTTCAAATTAATACTTCAAATTAAAAATCATTTCATAATTCACTTTCAAATTAATACTTCAAATTAAAAATCATTTCATAATTCACTTTCAAATTAATACTTTAAATTAAAAATCATTTCATAATTCACTTTCAAATTAATACTTCAAATTAAAAATCATTTCATAATTCACTTTCAAATTAATACATCAAATTAAAAATCATTTCATAATTCACTTTCAAATTAATACTTCAAATTAAAAACCATTTCATAATTCACTTTCAAATTAATACTTCAAATTAAAAATCATTTCATAATTCACTTTCAAATTAAAAATCATTTCATAGTTCACTTTCAAATTAATACTTCAAATTAAAAATCATTTCATAATTCACTTTCAAATTAATACTTTAAATTAAAAATCATTTCATAATTCACTTTCAAATTAATACTTCAAATTAAAAGTCATTTCATAATTCACTTTCAAATCAATACTTCAAATTAAAAATCATTTCACAATTCACTTTCAAATTAATACTTCAAATTAAAAATCATTTCATAATTCACTTTCAAATTAATACTTCAAATTAAAAATCATATCATAATTAAATTTCTGGAATTGCCTCGTAGGCCCAATATAGAACGCTTTGCATATTGCCACGCATCATGTACTTGGCCTCTTTTGTTGGAATTGATCTAGGGTTTAAGAAAAAGTTTAACGCTTCGTTAAGCGGCGGAATTTTAAAAATTTTCTTTTTCAAGTAAAACAGTTTTTACTAACCTAGACAAAGAGCAAGTACATGTAAATAAAACTAATATGAGCATAATAAATTTACTAACCTCTTTAGAAGCTTGAACGTTGATGAGCCTTCGGAAGGTTGAAAACGTTCGTCTCCCTCGCAACACGTCTCTCTTTCTTTCCTCGGCAACTCGAGCAACCACGATAGTTTCTATCACTAAATCACTCGAAATAAAAGGAATCAGTGAGTGGGCACTTTTAAACACTACGACTTAAGAACGAGTCTTGAAGTCGCAGAGCTAAACTCTAGGTCAAATGAGGACCTAGGTGCCAAAACAATAAAACGAAATTGACTAGAGAGAGAGAGAGGAGAGGGGCGGCCACAATGTCTAGAGAGAGAGTCTCTCAATCTCTAACTTGTGTGGAATGAATAAAATGAGAGGAATGAGGTGGCGTATTTATATGAGTAGGGTTAGCCTTGGAAAGAAGTAGTTTCCTCTTATTTTCCAAGCCTTTATGAGCAATCTTTTATTACCCATTCCCATCCAAATATGCGCCCATCTCATTCAAATCCCCAAGGGATTAGTTTCCTCTTTTGTTTCCCTTATTGGTTGCCTTGGCCGATTCCCTCTGTTTCCTCATAGAGGAAATTTGTTTCCTCTTTTTCTTTTGGCAAGTATCTTGATACATTTATGCACAAAATATTCTCTTTCTCTTGGGTATTTGGGCGCCCATTTCTCATCTAGAAGGAGCTTCTAGAAGCTTCTTCATTTGTTCATGACAACATGAGAAAGGCCCATTAAGAATTTTCAATAAAATTCTTATGAAATGAAATTAATCCACAAGGCCCAATAAGACTAATATTGGCCGAGTGAAACATGTCATTAAATGACCTTGTCAAAAAATTTATTGACAGTCATTTCATCCTATGTCTCAAAAGACAAAAATATCATTTTGACTATTTTCGTTCTTGTTTTGACTTAGCTTCCAGTTTAACTATTCCTAATCGATGTGATTCGTGACAGTGACCTCATGGATCCAAATGAACAAAGCTTGAGCTAAAATACTTGGACTCAAAAGTTCACAAACCTTTTCCAGGTTTAGCTTAATGTCAACTGACTCCACTAAAGAGTTGACATTGAAAATCTCTCGGTTCAAATGAATTTATTTTCTACTCAAGAATTCAACCTAATTATAATGAGTGGATCCACAGAATATTATCATTGTTTTACCCTTCATGAATATCATCAGCTAGTCGGGATTTACAAAATTACCATTTTACCCTCCTAGTTGTTATTTCCTCAACTCCTTTGTCGCTTGTGAATAAGTTAGAAACAATGTATTGACGAGGAGCTAACAAGTCACATTGTTTCATCCAAAAGAGTCACAACTCAATTTGGACACTGGCCAGTTCATTTATTCACACTCCAAGGAACAAAGCATGAGGTAATATATATTGCATTTCAGCAATCTTGTACATGAATTCCATATCTATGAGAATTTCACAAAGTTACTCATGACATACTCACAACTTAGTACTTCACCAATAGGCCTTGTTCGAAATCACATAGTGAGTCCGAACTCTGACTTTCTCAAATGAGAATACTAAGGTGTGAAATGACATGTCTCATTTCAGGATTAAGGTAAGCACGATGCAATTCATACGTAGTGACTTCGAGACATACGAGGTTAAATGGTTTGTTCTTATCTTGTGTCTAGAAGTGCACTGGTCAATTCAGTACCTTCGGAAGATACCTAGAAGAACTATAGAGTCTCCAACTCTTAATGCCTCATAACCAGACATCATAGATTCTTCTAACAATCATATTGGGGTCAATAGTCCTTTGACCCTTAGATTGCGAATATATCGTTTTAAGCAAACTACGAAGAGTTTGTTCATGCAAATCTACATTTGTCTCTTAGTAAGTTGTTTAGTTTGTTTATGGACTAAAGACTAATGTTTTATCATAAAGCTTCAAACAGATACGAAAGAATGAATGAACGTTTCAACTTTTTATTAATGAATAAGCAATTACAAGCAAGAGTCTTCATAAGACTTTATTACATCAAATGCACAATATAAAGATTACAACTCTTCTTGTGGGCACCATTGACAACAAACTCCCACTTGACTCAAAGAAGATGTGTGTAGTCCTTCATGCCTAATCCCTCTCGATGTTGGTCGAAGACCTTGTTCGCTAGGGCCTTTGTGATGAGATCTGCTAGGTTGTCCACCGTTGAGATCTTCTTCACTTCCACGTCTCCGCGCTGCACGATCTCTCGAATCAAATGGTATTTCCTCTCAATATGCTTAGAGCGCTTATGGTTTCGAGGTTCCTTTGAGTTAGCGACAGCCCCACTATTATCACAATAAAGGGTCATGGGCTCGTCGACATTTGGAACAACTTCCAAATACTTAAGGAATTTTCTAAGCCATACAGCCTCTTTGGATGCTTCACAAGCAGCCACATATTCTGCTTCCATTGTGGAGTCAGCAATGCAAGATTGCTTAATACTTCTCCAGACTTTGTTGACATACATTGAGTGCATCTCAACTTTCATGGCGTCAAGCCAAAGGTTTGATTCAGAACAAGCCATCACTTGGCTATAGGAAACATGATCATCCATGTCAGAGACAGCTACGAGAGAGTCTCCATAAGACATGTACCTGTTAGGCTTTTGAGTAGCCCTCCCACTACGTCGAAGTACTACTTGACGAGATTCTGATGAGTAAGGCTGTGTTTCAGTTGGGGTAAGAACAGTTCTTACAGATGAGGTAGAAGCTTCCTCACCCAACTTTTCTTCAAGCACAATTTTGCTTCTAGGTTTTGCATCCTTCATAAAGTCCTCCTCAAGGAAACGAGCATTCGTGCTAACGAAAGTCTTATCGTCCTCGGGACTATAGAATGTGAAACCTTTGGTTTCCTTCGGATATCCAACGAACAAGCATAATTCTGACCTACTAGCCAACTTGCCAGTCTTTTGCCTTAGCACGTGTGCATGGCAACCCCAAATTCGGATGTGGCCCAGATTTACTTTACGGCCAGTCCATCGTTCATAAGGAGTACCAGGAACCATTTTGGACGGAAATTGGTTCAGAATATAAGCGGTTGTTTAGAGGGCATATCCCCAAAAGGAAAGAGGGAGTGATGAGTAACTCATCATTGATCTAACCATTTCCATAAGAGTTCGGTTTCTTCTCTCTGACACTCCGTTTTGTTGAGGTGTGCCTGGTGCGGTAAGCTAAGAAGCGATACCTTCTTCTTTAAGAAAGTCATCGAACTCTCCAGACATATACTCACCACCTCGATCAGATCGAAGGGTTTTGATCACTTTGCCAGTTTGCTTTTCCACTAAAGCCCTAAAGACCTTAAATACGTTAAAGGTCTCGGATTTGTGTTTGAGCAAATAGACAAAACCATATCGCGAGTAATCATCGGTGAAGGTAACGAAGTATTCGTATCCTCCACGTGCCTGTTGGCTGAGCGGACCACATACATCATAATGTACTCGTTCCAGCAACTCAGTGGCTCTTCTACCCTTATCGGAGAAAGGTCGCTCAGTCATTTTTCCTTCTATGCAGGATTCACAAGTAGGTAGTGAACCTATTGCAGAGGCTTGGAGTGGACCGTCCCTCACAAGTCTCTTAATCCTATCTAGACTGATATGACCAAGTCTTAAGTGCCATAGGTATGTTGATTTTGTTATATCGGAGGATTCAGAAAGTTTGATCCTCTTTGGCTCCCTAATTAGATCATTATCTATTTTGGTGTCTAAAAGAGAAGGTTGAGTGGGATAGATGTAGAAAAGAGCATTCTTCATACATGCATCAGTGACAAAAGAATTATCAAGAAACGAAATACGAATTCCATTCTTAACGAACTTTAAACAATAATCTTGCTCAAGAAGACGAGCAACGGATATTAAGTTCTTCCCAAAGGTAGGAACAAAATAAACATTTTTCAAGTTTAAAGTGCGGTCTTCAAAAGACAGCGTCACGGATCCCACAGCCTTCGCAGACACCAGGCTCCCATCACCCCATTTGAAATAGAACTCGTCTTCCTCTAAGCTTTTGGTTTTCTTGAAACCATTCAAGGAACAGCAAATATGGTTAGTAGCAGCGGAGTCAAGAATCCACGTTGATACATTATCAGCTACTAAGCATGCTTCGGTAACTAGTACAATACTATGTTCCTTTGCTTTGAGATAGGCAGGACAGTTCTTTTTATCGGTCTTATGAGGTCTCTTCTTAGTTCCAGAGGTGGAGGCTTTGTGCTCAGTAGCATGTGCCTCTCCTTTATTCCTCTTTCTCTTAGTCAGACCTACAGCAGTTTGAAGTTCCATCATAAGCTTGGTAACAGTGTACTCTTGCTTGTTTATGGAGTAGTTCATCTTGGAGGTATCAAGAGATGCGGGGAGAGTTTCTAAGATCATATCTATGACATTCTTCCCATTAGTCTCAGATCCTAGGATTTCCATTTTATTTAGAAAACTAATGATCAGTATCATAAAGTCTCTAACAGGAGTCCTAGCCTTCATATGACAGTTCATAAACTGTCGGACTGCTTTTTGCCTTGCTTGACGCATTTGCCCTCTAAACATCTCAAGGAGATTGTAGAGCATGTCGGCGGCAGTCTCGATGTCACGATGTTGCTTTTCCAGCATATTGTTCATAGATGCTAAGATATAGCACCTCACAATCTCATCGGATCGAAGCCAGGCCGCTAAGGCGTCATTGTCCTCTTGAGTCGAATCATTATTCGTCAGAGGAGGACAAGGGGTAGTGAGTACCCATTTGTGCTTGTTAATGGTAAGGATGATATCGAGGTTATGTTTCGAATCTACGTAGTTTTTGTTTTCGAGTTTGTTCGAGGAAAGGATGAACGAGAGAAAGTTGAGAGACATATTGCCTATATAAGTTGAAACAAGTTTATGATTAGTCTTTGGTTTAGGATTTAAGTTTTATTTAAGACTTTGATAAAATCCAAAGGTGTTATAAACTAAACGATAATTCACTCCTTCGAGGGAAGGCCGTAAAAAATCTCCATTTATAAGTAAATGACACATCATTAATGCTTAGCCAAGATGTCAATACACCAATTTTGACCAGCCACCTTTTAAATTGGTTTGATCACTCACATCCTTTCGCAGAGCCTCAAGGGAGGATTACTAGGGATTGAGATTAAGTGTGTAACCAACCACTTAGTCCAAAAGATTGACTTTGAAAAACAATCCGACGAGGGGAGGTCTTGTTTCATTGTCTCACTTTCGGATTTAGCTCATTGAGCAATGATCAGTGCAAAGCACCCTTGAGTACTCTCATTTAAGAGAGGGCCACGAGGGTGACTCTTAGTCTAGCGACAATTGCACTTTTCATTAGTGTTGGAGATCGTGGGTTACAAACAACAAGTATAACCCTCCCACTTAGTTTTTGGAGTTGGTACATCGACTCTTATAAGTTCGGAAACGGTTTTCCTAGTTATAGAGCGACAGAGCGGACAACTAGAAAAGAATCCTAGACATTCATGTTTAGAGCAGTGTTAGTGCATAAAGGCACAAGGTACATACTCGATCTTTTCCTATTTTCTATTTCGGAAAAGTGCATGAGGGAAGTGTGAACTTCAATTCACTCGAACACTTGAAAGTTTGAGATTACACATCCTTTTATTTTTCGGCTCGTCTACGAGGAGACCTCCCACTCAAATTTTCAAGAGCATATAGATTTTGAACATATGTGATATAGATATAGTTTTGAAAACATTTTGAAAACTTATTTGATTTGGATGACAAAATATTTTCAAGTTTGAAAATGAAAACGGTTTTTCAAAATTCAAACTAGTTTTGTAAAAATTCAATTTCAATTAAACTTTCAAAAATCAAAACATTTTAATCTTACACATCATGTTTATAATCTTATGAAAAACAATTTTGCTCAAGAAAATTTTCTCATTAGAGTTCTATAACCCATGGTAGTGGGGTTTGAAAATCCGGATTTCTAAAAAACTGGAGTTTCAGCACAGCCGCGCACCTCGGAGTAAAATCGCCATAACTGGCGGCTCCAATGTCCTTTTGACCCGAAACCGGTGGCATTGGACAGAGGACAGACAGAGCTTTAATTTGATTCAAGAATCATTAAATTTCGATTTCTGAGCAGAGAGTTATATCACTTTTACTGCGGGTTTTACTCCAGCTCCAAGAAAAAGAAATAATTAAAGCTTGGTCCTTTTTAGGTGCAAAAAAAGAATCGAGTGTAACGGAACGTTTTAGGAAGTGGTTAAAGCTTTTATTTGTGTTTTATTAGCAAGGAAATAACATGATATAAAAGAAATAACAACATACATAAAACAATTCAAGTAAATAAAAGAAACTAGCAAGACAATATAACTAGTCACAAAATTTACTCAAAAAATCTCAAACCTTTAAAACACGTTTTCCAATATAAAAAATTAAAAACTTTTAGAACTGATTCTAATGTGTTTTAAAAACATCTCATACTCATAGAAAATCAACATGATATTTAATTTAAAGGCAAGAGCAATCAATTAAAAAAAAAATTACGAAAACAATTCTAACTTGTCACAAAATTAGTAAACTTTCGAAAACGATTTTCACGCTCAAATTTTTAAATACTTGTACATGCATATCTTTGACCATAGCTCTGATACCATTTGCTGGAATTGATCTAGGGTTTAAGAAAAAGTTTAACGCTTCGTTAAGCGGCGGAATTTTAAAAAATTTCTTTTTCAAGTAAATCAGTTTTTACTAACCTAGACAAAGAGCAAGCACATGTAAATAAAACTAATATGAGCATAATAAATTTACTAACCTCTTTAGAAGCTTGAACGTTGATGAGCCTTCGGAAGGTTGAAAACGTTCGTCTCCCTCGCAGCACGTCTCTCTTTCTTTCCTCGGCAACTCGAGCAACCACGATAGTTTCTATCACTAAATCACTCGAAATAAAAGGAATCAGTGAGTGGGCACTTTTAAACGCTACGACTTAAGAACGAGTCTTGAAGTCGCAGAGCTAAACTCTAGGTCAAATGAGGACCTAGGTGCCAAAACAATAAAACGAAATTGACTAGAGAGAGAGAGGAGAGGGGCGGCCACAATGTCTAGAGAGAGAGTCTATCAATCTCTAACTTGTGTGGAATGAATAAAATGAGAGGAATGAGGTGGGGTATTTATAGGAGTAGGGTTGGCCTTGGAAAGAAGTAGTTTCCTCTTATTTTCCAAGCCTTTATCAGCAATCTTTTATTACCCATTCCCATCCAAATATGCGCCCATCTCATTCAAATCCCCAAGGGATTAGTTTCCTCTTTTGTTTCCCTTCTTGGTTGCCTTGGCCGATTCCCTCTGTTTCCTCATAGAGGAAATTTGTTTCATCTTTTTCTTTTGGCAAGTAACTTGATACATTTATGCACAAAATATTCTCTATCTCTTGGGTATTTGGGCGCCCATTTCTCATCTAGAAGGAGCTTCTAGAAGCTTCTTCATTTGTTCATGACAACATGAGAAAGACCCATTAAGAATTTTCAATAAAATTCTTATGAAATGAAATTAATCCACAAGGCCCAATAAGACTAATATTGGCCGAGTGAAACATGTCATTAAATACCTTGTCAAAAAATTTATTGACATTCATTTCATCCTATGTCTCAAAAGATAAAAATATTCTTTTGACTATTTTCGTTCTTGTTTTGACTTAGCTTCCAGTTTAACTATTCCTAATCGATGTGATTCGTGACAGTGACCTCATGGATCCAAATGAACAAAGCTTGAGCTAAAATACTTGGACTCAAAAGTTCACAAACCTTTTCCAAGTTTAGCTTAATGTCAACTGACTCCACTAAAGAGTTGACATTGAAAATCTCTTGGTTCAAATGAATTTATTTTCTACTCAAGAATTCAACCTAATTGTAATGAGTGGATCCACAGAATATTATCAGTGTTTACCCTTCATGAATATCATCAGCTAGTCGGGATTTACAAAATTACCATTTTACTCTCCTAGCTGTTATTTCCTCAACTCCTTTGTCGCTTGTGAATAAGTTAGAAACAATGTATTGACGAGGAGCTAACAAGTCACATTGTTTCATCCAAAAGAGTCTGGACTCAATTTGGACACTGGCCAGTTCATTTATTCACACTCCAAGGAACAAAGCATGAGGTGATATATATTGCATTTCAGCAATCTTGTACATGAATTCCATATCTATGAGAACTTCACAAAGTTACTCATGACATACTCACAACTTAGTACTTCACCAATAGGCCTTGTTCGGAATCACATATTGAGTCCGAACTCTGACTTTCTCAAATGAGAATACTAAGGTGTGAAATGACATGTCTCATTTCAGGATTAAGGTAAGCATGATGCAATTCATACGTAGTGACTTCGAAACATAAGAGGTTAAATAGTTTGTTCTTATCTTGTCTCTAGAAGTGCACTGGTCAATTCAATACCTTCGGAAGATACCTAGAAGAACTATAGAGTCTCCAACTCTCAATGCCTCATAACCAGACATCATAGATTCTTCTAACAATCATACTGGGGTCAATAGTCATTTGACCCTTAGATTGCGAATATATCGTTTTAAGCAAACTACGAAGAGTTTGTTCATGCAAATCTACATTTGTCTCTTCGTAAGTTGTTTAGTTTGTTTATGGACTAAAGACTAATGTTTTATCATAAAGCTTCAAACAGACACGGAAGAATGAATGAACGTTTCAACTTTTTATTAATAAATAAGCAATTACAAGCAATAGTCTTCATAAGACTTTATTACATCAAATGCACAATATAAAGATTACAACTCTTCTTGTGGGCATCATTGACAACATCTTTCTGTTCCACATCAGGCTTTTCCTTTAACTTTGTCTCCATGTTCTCGTGAACGTGCTTCAAGTCAACCTGGAGTACCGTATACATTTGGGACCACATCATATTTCCCCACGCCAAGCTGTAGAAGAATGGCAAGTCTTCCACATTATGCAAAAACTTTTGCCATCTCTTATCGATTGCTGTGTTGGGAACTTGCCCTAGTAGATATCCCATGACGAAAACACAAAGTCCCAGCTTAAAACCATCATCACCGTTGAACGCCGCTATCAATGCACTTAACTTGCAATCATCTTCGCCGTTTAGGTATTCAGTGATCACTTAACTTAATATCTCATAACCATAGCACGGTATCGCAAACAATCGCAAGCTATCGTAAAATATCACTAACTATCGCAAATCATCGCAATTCATCGCAACGCATCACAATCCATCGCAATTAATCGCAAAGCATCGCAATTAATCGCAAAGAATCGTAAAGCATCGCAAATAATCTAATCCCATCGCAAATAATCTAATCCCATCGCAATTCATCATATCCCCTCGCAACCAAAATCCTAAACCCTAAAACACATATCTTACTAAATCCGGTCCAAATCAATCAAAATAACTCTAAATCTTAAATATATCAACTCCTGATCACAATTATAACTATTTATGACGAAATTTAACATGAAAATCAGTCAAAAATCTTACATTTTTCTTCGAGTGAGATTCGCGACTTTTTGGAACTCCACCACCGCCAGAAACCGAGTTTGGGCCATCGTTCTCCATTGCAATCCGTCGCAAATGGTCGCACGCCATCGTAAACCGTCGCAAATCGGAAAAATGGTGAGTGAGAGTGAGGGAAGCCAAGCGAGAGAGAGAGAGAGGCGCGATTTGAAGTTTTGTTATTTTTGTGTTTCTGTGTGTTTTTAAGTGTTTAAGGGTAATATTGTCCTATTTTGACCCAAAGGTCCATATTTAGATATTTTTGAAAAATATGGTCCAGTAATGATATTTTGTGTACAATTAGGTCTACAATATGAAATTGCTCTTTTATATATCGTGTGTTATGGTTCATTTTGTAAATCTTCAAGAAATAAAGGTTCAATCCAAAAATAAATACTAAAACACAACGTCCGGCCCAAAAACTATGTAGACAAAGTCAAAAAAGGCATATTTCGGGCCCACGACGCCGCCGACTTCGTGCCCGCGTCCAGCCCCGGCGACGCCGCCGACGTCGCGTCCGCGTCCAGCCACGGCGACGCCGCCGACGTCCTGCCCGCATCCAAGCCTCGTCTACGCTGCCGACTTCGTGCCCGCGTCCAAGCATCGGCGACGCCGTCGACGTCACGCCCGCGTCCAGCTTCGGCGACGCCGCCGACGTCACGCCCGTGTCCAAGCTTCGGCGACACCGCCGACATCTCGCCCGCGTCCAAGCATTGGCGATGCCGCCGATGTCGCGCCCGCGTCCAAGCCTCGGCGAAGCCGCCGACGTCGCGCCCGTAAAAGTACTATAGTATTGCTTACACATCATAAAAAATAATATTATTTATTTATTTTTTATCTATATCAATATTTATATCATCTTACAAAAAAGTACTTCAATTGTGATACCACTAAAAGTTGCTATAATGGGTCTTACTATATTCAAGACATTGGTGTATTAAATATTTTATTAATTTTTTGTGTAAAAAAAAAAAATTGGCATCGGTGCCAAAATTGTCTCCTTTGCTATAATCATTAAAACTAAAAAAGTCAAAATTTAAAAATGTGGTACGGCCACATAAGCAATAAAGCAACTTTAATTGCTACCATTGGAGTTGCTCTTATTCTAATACATGCCACGAAATTTTGAACGTATATAATCGATGGAATTTAGGAAAATGTAACGAGGATAGTGCTAAGATACAAATAATATTCTAGAAAAAAAAATAAGATACAAATGGGACGCCCCTAATTCTACACGAAACACATCCATAATCCATAACAAAAATCAACTAAACAAATCAACAACGAAAACCACTAAGAAATTTTGTTTCCAATCGAAGCACAGTACCAACATATTGCATTCATATTCATTCAATATGAAAATTTTACCAAAATTTCAACAAATTTACACTGAATCATGACTCGAAAACAAATTTACAATGAACCAACAAAATTTACACGAAAATCCCTAAATCCCTAATCCTAAAAAAAAACAAATCGACAACGAAATACACGGACCCCGAGATTTGCTATAACAATAGTTGACTTTGTAAATATTCTGGTACAAACGTGGGTAAACTGTTGGTTCATTTCAAATTTGTTTATGTAAATATTGGTTAATGCTTGTTAATTTCATAACACGCATCCCAATGGTCGTTGAGGAACCAGTCGAAAAAAAACAAGCCGGTCGACCGAAGAAGCAAAGTAAACAAGGAAGATGTAAAATCAAACGATACCCATCCCAAGGCGAAAAAATTACTATCCCTCACAAATGTAGCAAATGTGGTGGTACAAGACATAATAGAAAGACTTGCACTTGGAGGGGATGAAAAAACAATGGATTTTCTCGATTTGTGAATTATGTTATGTTATGACTTTTAATTTGAATTATGTTATGTTATGCTTTTTAATTTGAAGTATTAATTTGAAAGTGAATTATGAAATGGTTTTTAATTTGAAGTATTAATTTGAAAGTGAATTATGAAATGATTTTTAATTTGAAGTATTAATTTGAAAGTGAATTATGAAATGATTTTTAATTTGAAGTATTAATTTGAAAGTGAATTATGAAATGATTTTTAATTTGAAGTATTAATTTGAAAGTGAATTATGAAATGATTTTTAATTTGAAAGTGAATTGTGAATTTGAAAGTGAATTATGAATTGATTATAGGTCACAACAAAACAAGTGAATCATAATAAAATAGAATGTAAAACAAAACAAGTTCAAAACAAAATAAATCAATGAACAAGGTGTTTATAAAATAGGTCACGACACCATTTGTTCCTAAAATTCTTCATGTTATGACTTTGAACCTCGCTGAAATATTGATCGAGAAGTAAATGTTCAATGTATTTGATTGCGAACATCCAGCAATCACCACTAAAAAAACATAACAAGTAAAACATAGTTAATAAAACTAGTAAAAAATTGTTGACATATTTATTTAGATTAGTTTTGAACGTACCTCTCTTCACACTACGGGACTCTCTTGTCGACGTGATACGTGAATGGACGCAGAGTTAAATCCCCAGTCTGTAAATATGTATAAGCTTTGGGATCGTCGTTATACAGTCCACTCACTATCATCGCCCGAGGTACAGCTCGACACCAATTCTGCACAATTATTATAAGTATTAAACGAAATTAAAGTGAGTAATTCTTAAACGAAACTAAAGTAAAGTTTTACTCACCTCCATCGGCTCACTAAAGAGTTCTTATACTCTAGAAGCTCGGCGAGTTCATGTTGGCAGTCGAAAACAGTGATGATCCACCCATCTAAGTCGACCGAGAAGGTGAACAAATAGACATTTCTGAAGTTGACGACGAACAACATCTGACGTGCGCTCGTCCATGGCAGTACTAGGGTTTGTGCCCACGCATCTGCCTAATCACGAGCTTATCGTTCCAATCCATTGGCTCGGGATTAGTGCCTAGGTCTTTGGCCTTTGCTTTTTTTTTTCTTCTTCAGCCTGATAGCATGCAAGCACATTCTGGACCCATTTTTAATCCATGACACGAACGTCTTGACGATACTACTCAAGTTCTACTTGGCGCCTCCGAAGCATGTGTGTAATAGCATCAAGTTGCTGCAAAACGTCAACAGAACACATTAAATAACTTCATAATATAATTAATATAAAAAAAAATTTAAATTATAACATAAACGTACCGAATCAAAGAGCCAGGTGGTAAGCGTCAACAGAACATTGAACCACTTCACATCGCAATCCATCGCAAAGCATCGCAATTAATCACAAAGAATCGCAAATAATCTAATCCCATCGCAATTCATCATATCCCATCGCAACCAAAATCCTAAACCCTAAAACACAGATCTTACTAAATCCGGTCAAAATCGATCCAAATCAATCAAAATAACTCTAAATCTTAAATATATCAACTCCTAATCACAATTATAACTATTTATGACGAGATTTAACACGAAAATCAGTCGAAAATCTTACCTTTTTCTTCGACTGAGATTCGCGACTTTTTGGAGCTCCACCACCGCCGGAAACCGAGTTTGGGCCATCGTTCTCCATCGCAATCCGTCGCAAATGGTCGCACGCCGTCGTAAACCGTCGCAAATCGGAAAAATGGTGAGTGAGAGTGAGGGAACCCGAGCGAGAGAGAGAGAGGCGCGGTTTTGAAGTTTTGTTATTTTTGTGTTTCTGTGTGTTTTTATGTGTTTAAGGGTAATATTGTCCTATTTTGACCCAAAGGTCCATATTTAGATATTTTTGAAAAATATGGTCCAGTAATGATATTTTGTGTACAATTAGGTCTACAATATGAAATTGCTCTTTTATATATCGTGTGTTATGGTTTATTTTGTAAATCTTCAAGAAATAAAGGTTCAATCCAAAAATAAATACTAAAACACCGTCCGGCCCAAAAACTATGTAGACAAAGTCAAAAAAGGCATATTTCGGGCCCACGACGCCGCCGACTTCGTGCCCGCGTCTAGCCTCGGCGACGCCGCCGACGTCGCGTCCGCATCCAGCCTCGGCGACGCCGCCGACGTCGCGCCCGCATCCAAGCCTCGTCTACGCCGCCGACGTCGTGCCCACGTCCAAGCATCGGCGACGCCGTCGACGTCACGCCCGCGTCCAGCTTCGGCGACGTCCCCGACGTCACGCCTGTATCCAAGCTTCGGCGATGCCGCCGACATATCGCCCGCGTCCAGCTTCGGCGACGCCGCCGACGTCACGCCCGTGTCCAAGTTTCGGTGACGCCGCCGACCTCTCGCCCGCGTCCAAGCATCGGCGATGCCAACGATGTCGCGTCCGCGTCCAAGCCTCGGCGAAGCCGCCGACGTCGCGCCCGTAAAAGTACTATAGTATTGCTTACACATCATAAAAAATAATATTATTTATTTATTTGTTTATCTATATCAATATTTATATCATCTTACAAAAAAGTACTTCAATTGTGATACCACTAAAAGTTGCTATAATGGGTCTTTTTTTTGGCATCGGTGCCAAAATTGTCTCCTTTCTATAATCATTACAATTAAAAAAGTCAAAATATAAAAAAAAAAAAAAAATAAACTAAATGACATGGTACTGCCACATAAGCAATAAAGCAACTTTAATTGCTACCATTGGAGTTGCTCTTATTCTAATACATGCCACGAAATTTTGCACGTATATAATCGATGGAATTTAGGAAAATGTAACGAGGATAGTGCTAAGATACAAATAATATTCTAGAAAAAAAATAGGGTAAAGTAGCTATCTAGCCATATGAAATGTTAGAATTTTGAAATAGCCAACGTTTCGTTTATTTTTTGTAAATAGCCACACAAATCTATTTACGCTATAAAAATAACAAAAAATGCAGAGTAAATTTCTAGTAAATATGATTATTTACGGACTATTTCCAACAGTTTTTTGCTATTTACAAAAAAATTACAAAACGTTGGCTAAAACACAAAAACTTATGTTTATGTGGCTTATATCGCTAAATTTTTGAAAAAAAATAAGATACAAATGGGACGCCCCTAATTCTACACTAGAAAAATGGATAAATAAATCAAATTAAAAAGGGTATACAGGTCATGAAAGTTGTGGAAATCCAACTCAAAACCAATTGGTGTGAAGTGGAGAGGTCCAACCAATATATAAGAACATGTCCATTCACACACACAATCAATGTGAGACTCTTTTCCCACTTCAATACTCTCCCTCACGCGTAGCGTGACCGGGCAGAGCAACAACAATCTCCCTCACCTATGAGCGGGGCAACAATCCCTCCACGCATGAGCGGGGTCAACATGTGTGTGAACGGTAAAGGCTCTGATACCATGTGGAAATCCAACTCAAAACCAATTGATGTGAAGTGGAGAGGTCCAACCAATATATAAGCACATGCCCATTATCACCACAACCAATGTATACCATGTAACCCACGAACCACTTAGACCCACCGACCCATTTAGATCACTATATCCATTTGAACACGCAAATCGGTTTAGCCCCCTCAGACATGTTTATTTAAAAATATTGAAATTCTCTAAATTAAATAAAATAACAAATTAACCAGAAGAAGTAATTAATAAAATATTCCATATAATCAACTAACCCACCAATTTGTATATAATATTTATTTTTATACACTCCGCTTATAGTTTGTATATAATATTTATTCTTATAATTTAATTTGATAATTGTTTTCAATATTTGAATTGGGTCATTATGGGTCTTGATCGTGTTTACCCATTAACAACTAATTTAATGTTCGTGTCTAATTGGGTTCTAATCGATTGTCGTGGTCGTGTCGTATTCATCCGTTATTTAATCGTGTTAATCGTGTTCGACACGGATGAACCCATATCTATTTAAGATCGACCCAAACTCATTTACATCGTGTCGTAATCGTGACGCCGGCTCAAGGGGAGGGAAAATGGAGCTATTGTCCGAGACCCCTCCCCCAATAAGGCCCTTTTAATATATATATTTAGACATATAAAATTATTATATACTTCACTCATAGTTAATTTGTAGTTACAATATTATTAAATTGTTATAATCTGTAGTATTAATTTACAGTCATAATTACAAGTACAATTAAATAAACTAAATATTTTGTATTTATTAATAATTTATAGGGTAATTAATAAAACTATTTAAAAAAAATTGGGGGCTTTAAATGAATTTTTGCCCTAGGTCCCATAAATTGTTGAGCCAGCTCTGGTGACGGGTCTAGTGTCCGACCCAAAATTGCCACCCTTATTTGAAATAGTCGTTGAAGTTTGAAGCCCATATGATTTCAAAAAAGTAATAGATAGTGAAAACATTTATTCTGACGGGACCTACACACGTGAGAGTATTAAACAGATGGAATAATAATTCCAATATATATATATACCACGTCAAAATTTCGAAAAAAAACAAAACTACTCTACTTTTTTACTATGTAAAGAACTCTATCTTGTAAGTTGTAGTAAGAAGTAAAGTATATGGAACAATACGGAAACATATGCGATTGTTTAAAGAAATATCATACTAATTAAGCCCCTTGTAACATGCCAATTTCATTTTGTCACACATTTTAGATTCTTTAAAAAAAATAGTCAAAAAGTTTACGTCGCTTTGAATTGGGAGTATTGAAATTTCTTTTTTTTATCCCTGATCATGCTCATTTGATCATGTTTAATATTTGTATTTCAAATTTTAAGTACATGTAGAATATTGACTTTATTTCCTTTTTTATAGTATAAAATTGTTTTTATTTATTAAGTTTTCAATTTTCATTTTAGTTTTTAAGCTGTTACATTAGGAGAGAGAGTAAATACGTATAGATTATTTGAATTTGTTTCCTTTTTTTTTTTTGTAGAGAATCCGTTATGCTGGGATAAACACGTTTAATTGAGGGACACCGTTTTGTTTTTAAACTTTATCTGAAGATATAATGTGAACGTTTCAATTTAAAAAAGCTCATTACTTTCTCCGATTCAATAAAATATCAAGTATTTATACTAAGCTCAGTTTTTTTTCACCATGGATTATTCAAGTAGTTCATTTATTAAGTCATGTATGTTTTTCTATTTTGTTTTCGTATTTAGTTAAGTGTTGTTTTATTACCTACTGTGGGAGCGATGATTAAAAAAAAATCCAGATTTAGTAGCCTTTATTTGCGTATAATTTGTTATTAACTATTATTATCTCCTTCGTCGGGCGTGGGAGACGTGGAAGCACGACGCATCGAGGAGGCGACCAACAAGATGTCGTCGAGCGTTGGAGATGCGCGCACATCCAAATCTTGGCTACATACGGCGGCGGGCACGAATAAGGTTATTCGAGGGTTCTACGTAGTGGTCAGTCCAGATCTAGAGGTCACGTACATCAACGAAGAGGAAGACCGCACCGGAGTGTAGCATGGGCCTTGTTTGACTCAACGTTGGTTGGGGTACCACGCAAACTCTCGCCATGTTCTACGCATATTTGTGTTACTCCAGGCAATGGGGCCACAAAAATATAGGCTCAGATGGAGTTTCTCGATGGCGGAATCATGAACAACAATTCATATTTTTCTTCTTCTAAATCATGTCCGTTAATAATAAGTTATAATTAAAAATGAGTAATAATAGATAATAATTGCGTTCTATTCTAATTTGCGTTAAATATAAGAGATTTGATAATAATCGTTAATAATCTCTTGATTGATAATGATTAAGTAGAAATCTGCCTAAAAATAATCGTTAATAATCTGCGTCATTGGGTATTAAACGATGATAGTCGCTAATAATATCATGCACATCTAAATATCTTTAGGTAATAAAAATGAATATTCTCATATTTTCTAACCCTAATTTTTTTTCTAAGTTTGTTCTATTTTTCGGTGAAATGAAATATCTTTGACCAGTATGACGTTTGGATTTCTGCTTATCGGTAGCTTTTTTGAGTGTGTATCGTTTGTTGAGTGTTAGCTTAAATTTCTCCTCATTATTCGCATTGTAGTTATTGCATTTTTTTAATACAAATATCTCTTCTTTCAAATTATCCAACATTTAAGGAGACATTATTGTTCATTGCTCTTCACAAAAATTATTTAAAGGGGTAATCATAAATTAATATTCGTTTTTAAAGGAGATGTGGATTATATTGAAACAAGAGCGAGAGAGAGAGAGAGATTGATAGAATAGAAATACTACTATTAGGGTTGGTGTTACTTATCGAAATTCTAGACATCTAAATATATTTATCGAATCTGCTTTTGATTACTTGTTTAATTTACTACTATAGAGTTTACAGCCTCATATTTTGCTTACTTACTAAAAACATTAAAATATGATGTAAATGCACATTTATAACTAGAAAAATTATACGAGATAAGCCACTTCAAACGTGGCAATTGCAATCTAGCCGAAGTTTAAACAAACTTTCAAATATAGCCACAAGTGATGACATAGCCTATATTAATCATGATGAAAATTACATCTTTGTCCATTTTAGAAAAATCGGCTAAAAAAAGTTGCAGCCCACGTTTGGAAACATTTTTTACAGCCAACGTTTATTATTTTTGAGACTTTAATGCACGTCTCTACTATTTGCATTTCTTTCCTTTTTTATAGTACAATTGGTTTATATTTAAATCTATTTAAAATTAAAATTCTTTCAAATGATATCTAGCCAATTTGATTTGGTAGTTATCACACAACATTTTTTTAACAACAAATTCTACCATTAAAGGACTAGATATGATTCTCTCTCTCTCTCTCTCTCTCTCTCTCTCTCTCTCTCTCTCTCTCTCTCTCTCTCTCTCTCTCTCTTGAAAACAATGCAGCGATTCCAGAAGATTACAAAGCCCATGCTCGCCGCCGTCGAACAAGATTTTAGTAGAATTTTCCGCCCTCAGCAAGTCCGATTTAGCCTCTGAATGAAGGTATTCAGACCCACCACGATCTCTGACCACTCGCGGATCTTTGCAGCGCCGTCACTCTGCGGGACCACCACATGATCATAATTACGCTACCATGCTGATCCGACGGCCATGGACGGCGGTCTCCATTCGCAGAAGCACGAGAAGCCAAAGGATCCTTGGCGGCCGCTGTCGCTCCCACTAGCTCCATTGTCAACGTGGATTGTCCTATCTAGGTATTTAACAGTCATGGAGTCAGCGCCCAAATTTTAAACCCTATGAAATTAACAAACATTAACCAATATTTACATAAACAAATTTACAATGAACCAACAATTTTACACGAAACAGATCCCTAATCCATAACAAAAATCAACTAAACAAATCAACAACAAAACCCACTAAGAAATTTTGTTTCCATTCGAAGCACAGTACCAACATATTGCATTCATATTCATTCCAATATGAAAATTTTACCAAAATTTTAACAAATTTACACTGAATCTTGAGTCGAAAAGAAATTTACAATGAACCAACAAATTTACACGAAAATCCCTAAATCCCTAATCCTAAAAAAAACAAATCGAATACGAAATACACGTACCCCGAGATTTGCTATAGCCATAGTTGACTTTATAAATATTCTGGTACAAACGTGGGCTACTACTTTTTAAATATACTTCAGGGTATTTCAGTTATTTTGCACTCGTAAATTTAAAAAATTGGCTAGATTGAAAAATTAACCAAACATGGGTTAGATGTCAAAATCCACGTTTCAATTTGGCTACGTTGCTCGTTTGCCTTATAACTATCATGTAAGACTTCCGTAATTGTCAGTTTTACTCATACCAAATTATAATTTTTGATTTACGATGTTTAAAAATGGAAACAATATGAATTAAGATGAAAAACATAACATGTTACTCTAAATTTAGATGACAATTTTATCTATGTATTCGCGTACCCGCAATAGCATACCCACCACGAGTAGACCTTACTCGCATAAATGAATAATGGGTAGAATATGAGTATTATTCATTAAAAATTATATGCGTATGTAAATAGTATAGTTTTTTTTAAGTATTCTATCCAGGCCCACACTCATATCTTATTCGCTTGAAATTATTACTATATTTATGAATTTATAAACAAATTTTAGTATACATACTTATTAGTTTAAGTAAATTTTTAGATTTGACGTTTACTTTTTATTCAAGTATTTTTAAAAATTTATTTATTTTCATCAATAAATTTAATATCAAAGGGGAAAAAAAGCACCCATAGATTACCATGTATCTTGTAATATTTCACCTAGACTCACACCGCCCAGATCCATTAAAAGTAGGAATGGCAACGGGTACGGGTTTTAGCGGGTACACCAATACCGGTACCCGTACCCGCCTATTAAAATACCCGTTAACCCGTACCCGTTAACCCGGTTTTCCCAACGGGGCGGGTAACGGGTATACCCGCCGGGTGACGGGTGCCAAAATTGAGCACCCGCTAACCCGTTTAAAAAAAATAAAAAAAATAATTTTTAATAAGAATCAAAACAACAACCTACTCATTATGATGTAATCTAATGTTTTCTTAAAAAAAATATCTAGTTTTTTCCATAAAAATAATTAACGGGCGGGTTAGCGGGTTAACGGGGCGGGTTTAACATTTTCGCTACCCGACTCATACCCGCTAAAATACTAACGGGTAATACCCGTTAGCCCGTTAACTCATTTTGAACGGGTATTACCCGACCCGTTAAGACCGGATAACGGACGGGCTAACGGGTTTCGGGTAAAAATGTCATCCTTAATTAAAAGGGTAGAATTGATTTTGCAAGACCTGCACACTAGTCCTTACCCATTGTTATCCATACTCTGAATTATCTTTATAAAAAAAGTGGGTATGAATTGCACGAGAGAGTATACGAATAATTTCAAAATGATATAAGTAAACAAAAAAGAATTAAAAAAACCCTCAATAAAGCCGATCATTAAACGACCTTACGCTTTGTGTCTATCTATGCGTCATGACCAGAAAGGTCTTTTATAAGTCTAGAGTTCACACCTTTTTTCTATATATATATCTTAACATAATAACATAAAATCCATCAATCATACACACAACACACTTATTTTCTTCAACCATTTGTCTTTGTTCTTCTTCTTCTTGTTCATCGGATAGATCATGGAACGCAGTAAAGCTGAGTTATGTTGGGCATGGTAAGATATCTCTCTCTCTCTCTCTCTCTCTCTCTCTCTATATATATATATATATATATATATATATATATATATATATATATATATATATATATATATATATATATATATATATATATACATATGTAGGTATGTATGTATAGTTTATCCTCAATGGTAGAGATGGTAAATTGCACACATATATTTATTCTGATAAAATCATTTATAATTTCACAGTTTGTATATATTTTAGTCACTAAATAAATAAATTTTAAACTGTGACAGCTTGGACGCGATTAAATGTTGCTTCGCCTGCTTCGCCTGTGCAGGCAGCTAATAATGCTGCTGAGATCCACCCATAATATGTACTTTTTATATTCATAAATCCCGTACGTCGATAATTAAAATTTCATTTTATGGCTCTCTTTTAATAGTGATGTGTGGTTTGGAGGTATTTACGATCGTACCTTGCTTTGATAAATTTATCATGGCAACACCTTATAGTAATCCTTCTGTACTTTGTTTGTGATCCTGATCATTGAGTTGATCACGTAATTTTATGGTCATTCATTCCAGCCAATAAAAAGTTCCGTGTATGTTGATAACAAAATGGCTATTTACCTAATATTTATCAAACGTTGGCTATTTTGCTAATACCAACGTTTCAGTTCGCTATTTCGCCAACGGACCCAATAATAAATATACGGTTGTAAAATACAAAGCACTGACTATTTATTTAATATTTACCAAACGTTAACTATTTTATAAAAGTTAATGTTTGAATTGGTTATATATTTAATGGACCCTATTTATAATCAACCCAAGAAATTTGATTGTTTACAGATAATTCTTTATCAATGGATGAATAATATCATTTTTTTTGTGTTCAAATTGACTCATTCCATAATATAAATAATTTTTTTCCTTCTTCTTATCCTAAAACATACCACGAAATTCTCCATGTATATAATCGGTGGAATATAGAACATATAACGAGGATAGTGCTAAGATACAAATAATATTCTAGCAAAAAATAAGATACAAATGGGACGTCCCTAGTTGGCTATACATGTCATGAAAGTCTCAAATTTCATTTTTGAAATAGTCTTTGAAGTTTGAAGCCCACATGGTAATGACTTTGACTAATGATAGATACTGTAACGTATATACAAGTCAAAGCCCTTGTGCTGATAGTTTGATTTTGGGAATTCCATCAACACAAGAAAACCATCGTAGGAGAATAGTCCATGTTTCAATAAATTAAGGAAATAGCCCAACTTACACTACTTATTAAGTGTGGGCTACTAAATAGATTGGGCTACTCCGTTAATTTATTTAAACATGGGTTATATATCAGATAACTAGTGGAGTAGATGGCTACTGCACTAAATAGCCTTTTTTTCTTTTTTTTTTTCTTATTTTCGTGACAAAGAAGAGGAGAGGAACCGTCGGGGAAGAAATTGAGAGAGAGATTGGAGGAAAGGAAGAAAGTGGGGAGAAGTAAATAAAGAGATAAAAAGTGGGTTTAATTAATTAAAGTGAGATGTTAATTAATTATCTAATTCGAAATTATATAAAAGTATAAATGACTTTGCATGTAATAAAAATGAGGATAAAAAAACACAGGCAGGGTCGACCTCGAAACATTCAGACTGGATCGATCTCGAAGTACCTAAGCAAGGTGGGCCTCGAAATATTCAGGCTGGGTCTATCTCGAAACGTCCAGGCAGGATCGATCTCGAAGTACCCATGCAGGGTCAGCCTCGAAACGTCCAGGCTGGGTCGATCCCGAAGCATCCAGGCTGGATCGACCTCGAAGTACCCAGGCAGGGTCGACCTCGAAATATCCAGGCTGGGTCGATCTCGAAACATCCAGGCAGGATCGATCTCTAAATACCCAGGCAAGGTCGACCTCGAAACATCCAGGCTGGATCGATCTCGAAGTACCCAGACAGGGTCGACCTCGAAACATTCAGGCTGGATCGATCTCGAAGTACCTAAGCAAGGTCGGCCTCGAAATATCCAGGCTGAGTCGATCTCGAAACAGCCAGACATGATCGATCTCGAAGTACCAAGGCAGGGTCGGCCTCGAAACGTCCAGGCTGGGTCGATCCTGAAGCATCCAGGTTGGATCGATCTCGAAGTACCCAAGCAGGGTCGACCTCGAAACATCCAGGCCGGACCCGAAGTACCCAGGCTGGATCGACCCCGAGGTATCCAGGGGCGCCTCGACGTCCTTCCAGGCAGGCGCTCGTCCTTGCCTCCACGAAAAAGAAACGGAAAACGACAAACATGCCCCAACACTCACCACCTCACTATAAATACCTGAGAAAAACACTTGTCAAGGGCTGGTTTTTTCTCTCTCTAACTAGAATATACCAAATTCTCTACTCAGCTATTTCTCTCTCTAAAAACACATTTGAGACCGAAATCAAGAACAAAGAGAATCAAAGTCACTTCACACACACAATTTCACACAAATAATATTCTAGCAAAAAATGTAACGAGGATAGTGCTACGATACAAATAATATTCTAGCAAAAAATAAGATACAAATGGGACGTCCCAAGTTGGCTAGTTCTACACCAGAAAAACAAAGGATGAATAAATCAAATTAAAAAGGGTATACAGGTCATGAAAGTCTCAAATTTCATTTTTGAAATAGTCTTTGAAGTTTGAAGCCCACAAGGTAATGACTTTGACTAATGATAGATATTGTAACGTATATACAAGTCAAAGCCCTTGTGCGGATAGTTTTATTTTTGGGAATTCCATCAACACAAAAAAATCTATCAATACAAGAAAATCATCATAGGAGAATAGCCAATGTTTCAATAAATTAAGGAAATAGCTCATCTTACACTACTTATTAAGTGTGGGCTACTAAATAGATTGGGCTACTCCCTTAATTTATTTAAACATGAGCTATATATCAGATAACTAGTGGAGTAGATGGCTACTGCACTAAATAGCCTTTTTTTTCTTTTCTTATTTTCGTGACGAAGAAGAGGAGAGGAACCGTCGGGGGAAGAAATCGAGAGAGAGATTGGAGGAAAGGAAGAAAGTGGGGAGAAGTAAATAAAGAGAAAGAAAGTGGGTTTAATTAATTAAAGTGAGAAGTTAATTAATTATATAATTCGAAATTATATAAAAGTAGAAATGACTTTGCAGGTAATAAAAATTAGGATAAAAAAACACATCTTATTATAGTCTTTTTTTTTTAAAAACACAAAGTACGAAAAAAAACTCATTTTTTAGTCTTAAGAGTAAGGAAAATCTCTATATCTTTGTATACAATAAGCATAACAAGTTCAAATCGGACTAATAGAACTCATATTGCTTATGAAGATCCCGAGACAAATGATATATCATCGATTTTAAAATTTTGATGGAATTTTTGAAATTTTGTCGATTTTCAACAAATGCTTTGTTATTGAGTCGAAGAATTCGTGGAAATCAGAGAGGTAAGTACAACTAAAATTGCAAGCTAACTCTTGACCTGGCTACATAAGTGTTCATAGTACTTCATATAAACAAAAAAGGAAAAACAAAAAATACTTTCAGAATGTCACACGCTAAAAAGTCTTGGAATGTATGAGCAAATGCCCAAATTCACTGATAACTTACGTAGTTCATTTTGTCATAATTTGTAAAAAAAAAATATTTAATATCATAAATGAAATAATTGAGTCATGTGGATTTACTTGAGTTTAACATGAACTCGAGCTATTTTCATAAGTAAATGCCCGATTTTCACTAGTAGCCGTTTTTCTCTTTTTTTGTCATCAATAGCCATTTTGAAAAAAAAAAAGAAAAAAATTCATCATGACTAACCGTTTTAAAAAATATCGGACTAAAAATTATCATGACTAATCATTTTTATACCTCTTTTTTCACATGAAATAGTTACAAAGATTCAAAACTAGTTTATCGGATTGAATAGTAGTTAACAACATTCATTAACAGTTAACGATATCTAATAAAGTTAAAAAGATCAAAAAGTCAGTGGTTAGTAGTGAGAAAAATAAAAAATAAAAAATAAAAAATAAAAAATAAAAAATAAAAAATAAAAAACGGTTACTTGTGGCTATTTCCACCAAGTAAATTGGGTTGACTCAATTATAATAGTTAACCTAATTTTCTAACTCTGGACTATATTTTCTGAGTCAAGTTTTGCCGATTCACCAGTTTCATGTATGAGAATCCAAACTAAAACAATGACAAATATATCATGGCTGCCAAATTTAGATTGTGCACAAAAAAATTTAATTTAAATTGCCACATTTCATAAGATTCAAGAGTCTCGGAGCAAAAAGAAAAAAAAAATAATTGAAGAGCCACAATGGCAAATAAGATAAGAAAAATTATACGAGATAAACCACTTCAAACGTGGCAATTGCAATCTAGCTGACGTTTAAACAAACTTTCAAATATAGCCACAAGTGATGACGTGGCCTATATTAATCATGATGAAAATTACATCTTTGTCCATTTTAGAAAAATCGGCTAAAAAAAGTTGCAGTCCACGTTTGGAATCATTTTTTTACAGCCAACGTTTATTATTTTTGAGACTTTAATACACGTCTCTACTATTTGAATTTCTTTCCTTTTTTATAGTACAATCGGTTTATATTTAAATCTATTTAAAATTAAAATTCTTTCAAATGATATCTAGCCAATTTGATTTGGTAGTTATCACACAACGTTTTTTTAAGAAAAATTATACGAGATAAGCCATTTCAAACGTGGCAATTGCAATCTAGCCGAAGTTTAAACAAACTTTCAAATATAGCCACAAGTGATGACGTGACCTATATTAATCATGATGAAAATTACATCTTTGTTCATTTTAGAAAAATCGACTAAAAAAAAGTTGCAGCCCACGTTTGGAATCATTTTTTACAGCCAACGTTTATTATTTTTGAGACTTTAATACACGTCTCTACTATTTGAATATCTTTCCTTTTTTATAGTACAATCGGTTTATATTTAAATCTATTTAAAATTAAAATTCTTTCAAATGATATCTAGCCAATTTGATTTGGTAGTTATCACACAACGTTTTTTTAACAACAAATTCTACCATTAAAGGACTAGATATGATTCTCTCTCTCTCTCTCTCTCTCTCTCTCTCTCTCTCTCTCTCTCTCTCTCTCTCTCTCTCTTGAAAACAATGCGGCGATTCCAGAAGATTACGAAGCCCATGCTCGCCGCCGTCGAACAAGATTTTAGTAGAATTTTCCGCTCTCAGCAAGTCCGATTCAGCCTCTGAATGAAGGTATTCGGACCCACCACAATCTCTGACCACTCGCGGATCTTTGCAGCGTCGTTACTCTGCGGAACCACCACATGATCATAATTACGCTACCATGCTGATCCGACGGCCATGGACGGCGGTCTCCATTCGCAGAAGCACGGGAAGCCAAAGGATCCTTGGCGGCCGCTGTCGCTCCCACTAGCTCCATTGTCCACGTGGATTGTCATATCTAGGCATTTAACAGTCATGGAGTCAGCGCCCAAATTTTAAACCCTATGAAATTAACAAGCATTAACCAATATTTACATAAACAAATTTACAATGAACCAACAATTTTACACGAAACACATCCATAATCTGTTGGAATTAAGTAAATAAATAGTATTTATTTATTTACATGTGTATGGCTGATTTGTGGAAACAATTTGAGTGGGTTCCACTCATCGGATTTGAATAATTCCAAGTTATACGGATTCCTCGTAACGAGGGGTATAAAATTGAATATTGGTTTGCCAAAATCGGACCTAGGATGAATGAGAAATTGATGCTCAAAGTAGGCTAAAGAAACACATTTATGTTGTATTGTGGAAGTGGAATACCAAGAGTCCCACATTGGATGAGCATGTGTGTTGTGGTAGTGTTTAAATATTATCCTCTTTAATTAGTGGATATCCAAGTGCAAGAGAGGAGAGTGTGTGTGGGTTAACCCTTAACCCCTCACGCGCGCGCGCACACACACACGTGCCGCCGCCGAGCCGAGCCGGGCTCGGGCTTCACGTTTCGGGAATGTCTCGGGCTTTCTTTTTGGTACAAATTTCATTTCTGAAAGTTTTAATTCCACAAATAACTCTTGCGTTATGTTGGGAATTGAACTTGTAACCGTGCATTAAGGCCTTGACGGTTTGAATTTGAACGAGCGTTTGAATCCGTGCATTAAGGCTGCATTATGACGGTTTGAATTTGAGCGAGCGTTTGGTAACCGTGCATTTAGGCTCCTTTACCACGAGTTATGGAGCTTTATTGCTTCCGTTTAGAGCTGTTGCTCAGGGTATGCATCCGCCTATAAAAGGCCGAGCTCTCTCTCATTTCATTCACACCGAATCCAATAATCTCCCACTGTTCCCGAGCATCATTCTTTCCCCAGAAAATTTTTCTTTTGCTTGTCTTGGTGATAGTTTCTAACACAGGTTCTAGTTCACCGTCGATACACTAAGTGGTGCCTTTGTGTGTCTAGTTCGTCGTTGTATCCTGGGAGGCTGTCGCTCACGTAATCCTGCACCTGAGGAGGGCAATAAAAAGCTTCAAGGAAACCGTCCAACGGGCCTCGACTCTTTCCTTGCCGTCTTCCTGCTTTGCTTTAGTTTCCGGTTTTTATTATACTTTATATTTCCTTACTTCTGTCTTTATTTTTTTGTCAATATTATTTGTAATATTGCTAACATAATCCATAACAAAATCAACTAAACAAATCAACAACAAAACCCACTAAGAAATTTTGTTTCCAATCGAAGCACAGTACCAACATATTGCATTCATATTCTTCTTCTTGTTTTATTTTCTACTTCTTCGTTGTTCTGATTTTTTTTTTTTTTTTTTTACAGTAGGAGCCAAGTTTTTTTTTTCTGCGAGTTTTTTGTATTGAATAGGATAAGTTTTTGTTTCCTTTTTCAAATTTTGCAATCAGTTAAGGTATGTTTAATGATTTCCTCATTAATATCGTTATTAGTTATGGTCAGTTTTGTTGTGTTTTCGATTCAATTTAATCAAATCTGCGCAAACGAGTAATGAACACAGAAATAACTTGAATTGCAAGCAACACACGTAAACAATAATAATGAACAGAAAATAAGCGAAAAGGATGGGGACTCAGCGATTTTATCCTGGTTCGGTCTTGAATTGACCTACGTCCAGCCTTGGGGTTTCTTCACTATCAATGAGATCAAACGTCTCTAGCAGATATTACAGATTACAAGTACTTTGAGAAATCTCACAACTGTTTTTTGGCAATGGCAGCGTTGGCGTGTTTCTTTGGCTTCTCGAACGTCTTGTCTTTGTCAGGGCAATCCTTTTTCATGTGACCTTCCTTGTGGCAGTGATAACACTTGTAGGGAAATTCCTTTTGTTCATCGGATTTTGTGTCCTTGGAATCTCCGCCTTTAGGCTTTTGCTTGTTCTTCGAATTTGACTTGGAATTCCTTTTGCCTTTGCTGTGGATGTTCAAGTTTTCGGCGTTGGATCGCTTTTCAGATCTCGATTCCTGATCTTTTGCTTTTATGGCGATCTGCACTTCTTCAAGGGTTAGGGATTCTTTTGCGAACTTCATTGCTTCGACAAGATTTGAAAAGGATTTTGGCAGTGCATTCAGAAGAAGCACGGCTTTGTCCTCATCATCGATATTCACTTCGATATTCTCGAGATCAAGAATGATCTTGTTGAATTCGTCGAGACCTTCGCTGAGGGATTTGTCCTCTTGGATCTTGAATCCATAGAGTCTTCCTTTCAAAAGAATTCTGTTGGAGAGTGATTTGGTCATGTACAGGGACTCAAGCTTTGACCAAATTCCAGCAGCGGTCTTCTCTTTTGAAACCTCCCTCATCACCTTATCTCCGAGGTGAAGAATAAGGGTACTGTAAGCCATTTCGAGGATGTCTGATTTCTCTGATGCCGACATTGTTTCAGGCAATCCCTTTTCACTAGGACTGTACATCGGGTTGGGTTATTCGGTTTTATACTATTTTTTAACCCAACCCGAAACAATCGGTTTGCCAATTTTTAAACCCAAACCGAACCGCTTAGGGTACGAAAACCAAACAAACCCGAACCAATAAAGAACGGGTTGGTTTGGATTGGTTTGTGTGGGGCGGTCTTAGTTGGTTTGTTCGAGTTATCGTAAATTAGCAACCATAATTGGTGTAAATAAATAAATAAAAAGTCAATAGCAATATATACACAAGAGTTTTGACGTAGCCTTACACACATATCATTACAGATATAATCAAAAGAATATATTTCCTATTAGTTCAGTTTAGTCTCTCATACTCGACACAAATTAAAATGTACATACAATAAGCAATAACATACAAGGTATTTAACATGAGAAAAATTGCTGCACAAAACAGAGTAGCTTCACATGTGCAAGAAAAAAAAAATACAAGAATCGCTTATGAAGCAGAATAGAACAAAATGCTGCAAAAATCAGTACAACCTGGAAAAATACATCTCACGTCAGATTTCAGAACAATAATAACTTAATAAGAACAATAAATGTTGTTGGTATTCGTCTCAAGATTACTGCACAGAGACTGAACAAGGCAAACACACACAACACAATATTTGTAATTTTCCATGGAAAAGAAAGAAAAAAACAGAGACAAAATGGGACAATTTTCTGGTTTTGGACATTCATCAAACACTTACAAGGCATACTATTTATAGTCACAAGTTTCTGGTTTTGAAACCGAAAATAAACCTAACTCTGTGATAGTCGCAAGCTTCTAAAAAAGAAAAAAATTAGGGATAAAAAACATAATACTTATCCATTGAATTCTCTCGTAATCATATTTCAGAACAACGATAAAAAAAAAAAAAATAAAAAAAAAAATAAAAAAAAAAAACACCTTTGTTAAAAAAATGCACTAAAACGGGGAAAAATTATCAAAGTTCTAACCTGATTTGGTTTACGGTTTCGATTGAAAATCGTTTCTCCGATTTGGGCGTCGGGGGTCGGAGGTGTACGGTGGACTCTGATTTGATTTCAAAATCTTTGAGTGAGAAACAAAGATGTGATTTAACCACAAAAAGTCGTAGTCGTACAATGGAGTGAATGGACTGGAAAGTTGGAAACATTAGGTTAAGAAAATTTAGGGATTCAACTGCGGTTTGGGTCGGTGCAACCCGTTGGTCAGAGGGCAAGAACCGAACCCGACCGACTAACACCCACGGTTCGGTTTGGGGAGAACCGAAAATGGTCGGGTCTTTACGGGTCGGCTTCATTGAGTCAGCGGGGTGGTTTGGCTGGCCGGTTTCTTCGGTTTGTCGGTCTCGGGTTACGGTCCTACTTTTCACCTTCCAATGCTTTGGCGATCTTCATCTGGACAAGTATGGCTCTCATTCTGACTCTCCATAGTGCAAAATCACCCTTCCCATCGAATCTTTCGATTTCGATCTTCGTGAGCCCCATCTCTGTTCTTGGTACGTGTGAGGGTGGCTCTGATACCAATTGTTGTGTTTTCGATTCAATTTAATCATATATGCGCAAACGAGTAATGAACACAGAAATAACTTGAATTGCAAGCAACACACGTAAACAATAATAATGAACAGAAAATAAGCGAAAAGGATGGGGACTCAGCGATTTTATCCTGGTTCGGTCTTGAATTGACCTACGTCCAGCCTTGGGGTTTCTTCACTATCAATGAGATCAAACGTCTCTAGCAGATATTACAGATTACAAGTACTTTGAGAAATCTCACAACTGTTCTTGATCTAACAGTCTTTCTCTCTCTCTCTCTATACTTTCTCTCACTACAATATGTCTCTCAGAAATTAGTATGAAAAGTTACATTTGATGAAGCCAAGTCTAACTCTATTTAAAGACGCCAAGCGAGATAACTTCCTGTGCACGTCATCAAGATCCAACGGTAGAATTTGCAGCAGATGTGCTAAAACCGATGCAGAACCTTCTCTTGAGCAGCTCGTTTTGTTTACAGCCTTTTAAGAAACAGTTTAAAACAAAACGTGCAAGAACGGAAGCCCCAAACCAGCTCGCTCAACTCCTCAGCTCGCAGCTCGCTCAACTCCTCAGCTCAAGCTAGGATTAGATCACTTCATAACAAGTTTTTTTTTCATTACGTATATGTTGGGCAGAATTTACGAAGGGTAATAGAGTCATTATATGATTGGTAATAAATTGGGGTTGCTAATAAACAAAAATTATCTAAAGTATGACTACAATGCGATTCCAAGTTTGGAAATGGCAGATCACTCACTACACGGCCCAAAATATAAGTATGAAAGAATGTATTCGTGCTCTTTTTTAGTCCTGTACTCTAAAAAAAATATGCTCTTATTAGTCCAAATAAATTAGAACCAGCTTATTAAAACCAGAAGCAGACTATTGGATCATACGAGGTGACTTGCGCATGAAGTCAGAGTTAGTTTAAGTATATCTTTCTTGTAATGAGGCTATTACTCTATGATCTATAAATAAAAGTGTCTCGGTTGGTTTAGGATACATCATTACGTCTGAGAAACACAAGATTGGGTGGCAGAAACACATTTTCTGGGTTTTCTATTTTCTGCAACATTTCTGTAAACACTCGAAACTGTAAAAGGAGATCGTCTTGATCCACGATAGTGATAGAGAGAGGCAAAGGCTGGAGTAGATCACAGTGATCGAACCAGGGTAAATTGGTGTCGTTCTCTTTTTCTATCCTAAACCCCTAATTTCTCAGCTAGGTCGAATTCTTACATCACAAGAAATCTGTTGATTTGCAAGTCTGTTACAACAGAGAGTTTGGCCATTGTTTTTTACTTGGACGACGTGTAAAATTTTGAAATGAATCAACCTTGACTTCTTTATTTCCTTTATCTGTATTTCCTGTTTTTTTGTGTTTTTTATTCGTTCCTTTCTCTTTGATTTTTACTTCTCGGTGAGCTCGAAACAAAACTTGTTCCTCTCTTTGTTTGGATTCAACGCAAAGGCGAGTGAAAGAACATAGATGGGCGAAAGGAAGAAGTAGTGCGAGGGAAAATAGTACAAGTGATAGATGAAGATGAGGTATGGGAAGCGAAGAAGATGTCGTATGAGACGAAAAGAAGACCGATGAGATGAAGAAGTAGGAACTGACTCTAATCTTCCCTACGATGAGAGTCGGTTCCTCTCTTTTCTTCAGCGGATGTTAGAGTAACCTCCTCCTCAAAGTTCTCAGAGCCTGCCATGAACCCCGCGACTCACTCGCACTATGATACTAATTTTTTTATTTTTTTTTACGGATATGCTAGGAAAGGTGACTCCCACAGTTGTACTAAAAAGACTCTCGACTCCCACAGTTGTACTCTATTTTTTTTTTTTAAGTTCAGTTGTACTATATTAGACAACAATAAGAATTATAATTATGACTCTATGAAAGGTGACTCCCACAGTTGTACTCTATTTTTTTTTTAAGTTCAGTTGTACTGTAGTAGACACAAGGTTTTCCATATCAGAATCACTAACGTCACATAGATTAACATACAACTCATGTGTTTTTCCTAGTATATAAGTATGATTTCAAAAAAAAACAAAAAAAAAAAAAACTTTATGGACCGCTTATGAATGAATGAAAAATAAACAAATGCTACTCGTCTCTCTCTCACTTTATACTCAAATTGCTTGCTTAATTACATTATCAAGTCAAAACTGCGAGTAAAATGTAAAGGACCACAAGTTTAGGAGTGGTAATAACAGTCCGAGAACATTACCAAAACTCTTTCCCAAGTGAATAAAAGAATCAAAGAATAAAAAAAAAACCTCCCCCACCCCCTAAAAAAAAAAAAATTATGTGCATCAAAAACAGAACATTGGCCAAAAACAAGCTTCATACCGCTAGCTATATCCTAATCTCTCTCTGACTATCTTCACGCCCACGTATCTGCCAAGGAAACAATAAAGGAAGTCATATGTGTGATATATACAAAACAAACATAAAACGGACTCAAAATCACTGTTTAACATGGAACTAAATGCAGTCCTGATTTAGAATTTTCACCACACATCAGAGGAAGTTGTAAAAATTGGAACACAATCTTTGAACTTACCTTCCAAGCATCATAACAGTGGCCTGGGGATTGGTCCCGGGCGAGACGGGGAAGGTGGAGCCGTCGACGACCCGGAGCGAGGCGACCCCGAAGACGCGGTGCTGGGCGTCGACCACCTTCCCGACGAGGCAGCCGCCGTGGTAGTGCCAGATGCTGCTCACGGTCCTGCGGCAGAAATCCGCCATGGCCTCGTAGCGCGAGGGGTCCGCCGGCAGCGCGGGCCCCACGTAGCGAAACTCCCTCCTCCCGAGCCGGCCGTCGGCGGCGAACTTGAAGCGCTCCATGGCGGGGCTCCTCAGCACCGCCGCGATGGTGCGCGTCCCGTTGACGCACTTCTGGACGTCCGCCGGGTGGCGGAAGTAGTTGAAGCGCACGACGGGGCTGGCCCTGACGTCGGCGGAGACGAGGCGGTACGTCCCGACGGAGGCGGGCCCGTTGATCTTGGACATGATGGTGGCGACGGTGAGGTAGACCGGGCCCGCGGACTGGGCCTGCACGAAGCCGGAGCGGCCGGTGGTGGGCGGGACGAGGAAGGGGATCCCCGTGGAGGAGGCCTCGATGTAGGCCCCGGAGGGGGTGACCCCGACGACCTGGATGAGGGAGTGCTCGAGCGGCATGGGCGGGGCAACGAAGGAGATGCTGTTCCTGGGGTTGTCGTAGAAGAACTTGCCCACGCCGGGGAGGTCGTGGAGGGACCCGCGGGGCCCGATCCCGCTCAGGAGCATCAGCTGAGGGCTGCCCATGGCCCCCGCCGCGATCAAGACCTCGCCTTTTCGCCTCACCAGCGCGCTGTGCCGCTTCCCGGCCTTGTCCCGGAACACCACCCCGGTGGCGGCCTTTCGGGCCGAGACCAGGATCTTCTCGACGGTGGCGTACACGGCCACCTTGATGTTGGCCGGGCGGGCGAGGAACAGGAGGTCCGCCGCGCTGTGGCGCCTCCCGCGGCGGTCGAAGATGGAGCCCCCGATCTTGGTCCCCACCAGATGGTCCACGCTGAAGCCGTTGTAAGGCTTCAGACCCGCCTGCAGGAGCCCGTCGCGGAACCCCAGCTGCCACGGCTTGAGCTCCGGCCGGAACACGATCTTGCTCTCCACCCACTCGAACGACTCGTTGGCCAGCCTCCGGTCCCACGCCACGCCCGACTTGGCGTAGAACTCCTCGTCCGCGCGCGTGTAGAACCCCGCGTTGACGGCGCTGCTTCCGCCCAGGACGCGGCCGCGCGCGTTGGGGACGCCGTCGTCCGACACGAACGCCTGCGCCGACGTGTCGCCGGCGTCCGAGGCCGAGGCCAGGGAGCTCAAGAACCCGTCCTGGCTCATCGCCGCCGCGTCGGCGTACGGGACTCCGCCGCGCTCCAGGACCAGCACGCGGAACGCCTGCGAGAGAGTCGCCGCCAGCGGACAGCCCGCGGTCCCGCCGCCGACGACGATGTAGTCGTAGTGCTCCTCCGCCGGGAATTCCGTCGCGTTTAGGATTAGGTTTCGGAAACTGGATGCCTCTGTGAACCGGAATCGGATGAGTCAAAAGCGAATTAAATGAATGTCAATATGCTTGTGTTGTGTGTTGCGCTGTGTGTACCTTGTTGTGGGTTACACAAGGTGAGACCGACGTTTAAGACGATGATGACGATGACCGTGAAGAAGAAATGACTGATTTTGGAGGTTCTTCTTTTCATGATAATGGGCTTTTCTTGGCGTTTCTTGGCGGAACTGGAAGCTTTTTATGTCTTCTTCTCTGGGTTTGTACGGAAGAGGAGCGAAAAAGTAAAGTGAGAGGGAAATCATGTTATTGCAGAGTTAATTTTTATTTTTTAGCTTTTAGAAAGGAAACTGATTCGTTTCAGAAAAAGAATGGGAATTTATATATATATAATTATGTATATATATATATATATATATATATATATATATATATATATATATTAATTTGTGTTAACAAAGGCTTAATTTGGGTGGCAAGAAACACAATATTGTGGAATTATCAACTAGGCTATTCTAGCTACCACGTGTTAATGGAGTTCTTGTGTTTTGATAAATGGTAATTTTGAGACACAAAAAATTATAATTTAAATTAAACTTATATGTCATTAAATTAGAAAGAAACAATAAAATACATGGGTGTTAGGGCCGAAACCAAAATAAATAAACACCAAAGAGATGAGCCAGAAACTTAAATTACGGAAAATATGCAAATAATTTTGACTCTACCTAAATGTGGTCATGGGGAAGGGAAATTTAAGAGATTTCTATTCTCTTCTCTTTCTTTACGGGGAAGAGAAATTTATCTTCTCTTGAAATGTGGAAAGAGAATTTTCCTTCTCTTTGTATTTAAGGGAAGAGAAAAAAACCTCAAAATATATTCTCTTCTCTCTCTTCTCCTCCAAACCGTAGGTTTTGTTTTTTTTTTTTTTTAAATCTGAGCCATTGGATTTATGACCGTTGGAGATCCAATGGCTCAGATTTTTTGACCGTTACAGCCCAAATATTACCGTTTTATATCCGTTGGAACCCCAAAATTTTTTTAAAAATTCATTTTTAACCCCCTCATTTCTTTCTCTATAAATACACCCATATATCTCCAATCTTTTTTACACAAAACACTCTCAAATTCTCTCATTCTTCTACATATCTCTCAAAATTTATTTCCCATAGTTATAAATTTTATCATATAGTAATAATTTTATTATACACTTCAATGTCCCGTAAATCGTCTAACTCATCCCGATCCCATCATCCATCTCCTTTACACCCCCCCCCCCCCCCCCCCCCCCCCCCCCCCCCCCCCCATAACACACCTCCCACAATTCCTCCACCACCCCAACATTCCCCGACCATCCAATTTCATCAAAATTGGTTAGGATTAAACCAAATTCCTAATTTTGAAAACACCAAGTTTGACCCGACTCCATTACCTTCATCTTCTTACCAACCTCCATCATTCAACATAACCCAATATGAAACCGAGTTCAACCCAAATCCCCCTTATGTTCAACCACCTAGTCAAATCTAATTTCAAGTCCAAAATTTCCAACAAGCCCAAATACCACAAGAGGATGATGATGAAACCCAAGATCCTTATATAGTATATCGACACTATGAAAGTCAACATATTAACCCCGAGGAGGAGGAGGAGGAGGTCAATGAGGAGGAAGACGATGAGGATGAGACCGAAGAGGTGCAACCACATCATCCTCCAATCCAAATACCACAACCAAGACAACAAGAGCAAAGGCCCCGAAAGAAAAGAAATGCTCGATCCCACATATGGCAATTCTTCGAGCAAATAGGCGAAGGATCTACTCGTCGAGGAAAATGTCTAGCATGTGGAAATGTCATCAAAGCTCAAAATGGCGTGCAAGGAACTTCTTGTCTAAAACACCACTACAAGTAGTGTTCCTCGATCGGTTCTTCAAGTAATGTAAGTATTCACGATCCCTTAGAACATAGGACACATTTAGTTGAGTACATCATTTCCACGAACCAATCGTTTAGTCATGTTGAGGATGAAGGTTTTATTAAATATATTAGTTATTTGGTACCTGGTATTCAAATTATTTCTAGATCAACATTGAGGTGTGATGTACTCAAATATTTTTTGGAAGAAAAGGAAAAAAGGAAAGCCATTTTATCTTCTGGAACGTTTAGTGTAGCCTTGACCTCTGATATATGGACGGGTAAATCTAGGATGGATTTTATGAGTGTGGTGGTTCATAACATAGACGAACAATGGAACCTTAACAAAAGGATTATAGCCTTTAGGAGAATAGAAGGAAAGCACACCGTGAATAACATATTAGAGATTATATTAGGTGTTATTCAAGAGTGGGAACTTAGTGCTAGAATTATTTACGTGACCCTAGATAATGCCACTAGCAATGATTCCATGATTAGAGGATTACAAACCAAAATACTTTGTGAGGAAAACCTTATGCCACACACATCATTAACCTTATAGTTCAAAGTGGGGCACGAGCTTTTCATTTTGGGATTAAGAGAATTAGACATGCTATAAGTTGGATCAATAGTTCAACCCCTAGGGTAGATGAACTTAAGAGGAGATTTTTACTTCATGGACTACATGAAAGAACCTTTCATGTATACAATAAAATTCGTTGGAACTCCACATACTTGATGTTAACAAATTTCTTACATGTTGATGCAGCGGAATTTTTGTTGATGAGATAAATGGACTACGATTGTTGATTCGACGCACGAATACCCAATCAAGAACCTTCCTCCACCTATTGATTTGGTCACGAATACTAGGTCCCGGGCATCAAATCGGGTCCTCACAAGAACACACGAATTTGGGGATATAAACACAAAGGTTTTAATTTTTTTTTTCATTCATCATATCTCTAATCACTAAGGTCTGAAAATGTGATTAAATACAAGTCACAGAAATCCCAAAGGACAAGAAACACAAAGGACAAGAAAATCAACGGACAAAATAAACCCAAAAGATAAGAAAATCAAAGGACAAACAAACCCAAAAGTCACACAATTAAATTGCTAAAACATTAAATGGGCCGAGATACTTCGAAGCAGAATAAATTGGATCTAGGATTCGATTTTCAACAAACTGTCCGCGACATATAAAAGATCTCGTCTTTCTCTTCGATTTGATATGCTGTACGCGTAAATCTGACAATCGAGTCAAAAGATACGGCCCTCTGAAATTGGACCGACAGATTGGGACGCAGAATTCAACCCGCATCATTCTCTCCGGGTTGGAAAGAATTCGTCCTCGAATTCGATGCATCTTCAGGTGTTGTGGAAGGAGAAGGATTTTCTTGATGAACTCCAGAGATCGAAGCTCCACCTCAAATAAACTGAACATATTAACAAAGTCTTCGTGAACTCCATGAGCTTGATTGATCGTTGAGATGAATGCTATCTTCACTTCTTCTTCTTTCTCTATTTCATTAAAAATTTGGCTTCTCAAATGCTCACCAGTGACTTCTTCTTCATCATCGCTTTCATCGTAGATCGGATCACCGATTGCCTCGAAGAAATATTCTTCATCTTCTTCGTCGTCAATCTTGAACGCGCGTGACATGAAGTCATCATCAATAAATCCAGCAAAAAGTTGCATGATTCACGATCGTCTTCGGCTCTGATACCAAACTGATGCAGCGGGATTTTTGTTGATGAGATAAATGGACTACGATTGTTGATTCGACGCACGAATACCCAATCGAAGAACCTTCCTCCACCTATTGATTCGCTCACGAATACTAGGTCTCGGGCATCAAATCGGTTCCTCACAAGAACACACGAATTTAAGGATATAAACACAAAGGTTTTAATTTTTTTTTTCATTCATCATATCTCTAATCACTAAGGTCTGAAAATGGTGATTAAATACAAGTCACGGAAATCCCAAAGGACAAGAAACACAAAGCACAAGAAAATCAACGGACAAAATAAACCCAAAAGACAAGAAAATCAAAAGACAAACAAACCCAAAAGTTACACAATCAAAATCACAGTTAAATGGGCCGATATATTTCAAAGCACAATAAACTGGGCCTGGGATTCGATTTTTAACAAACTGTTCACGTTGTATTCAAGATCTCGTCTTTCTCTTCGATTTGATATGTTGTACGCGTAAATTCGACAACCGAGTCATGAGATACGGCCCTCTGAAGTTGGACCAACAGATTGGGACGCAGAATTCGACCCGCATCACATGTTAAGATATATTAGGAATAAAATCATATATCTACAAATTTGATTGGGCAAACTAGCAACGTAGCCAAATTGAAACGTGGTTTTTGAGATCTAGCCAACGTTTGGTTAATTTTTAAATCTAGCCAATTTTTGAAATTTACGGGTACAAAATAACTGAAATACCCCTAAGTAATTGTAGTGCTTTCTTTTTAAAAGTAGTAGCCAACGTTTGTAGAAGACCAAATTCAAAAGTCAACTGTGGTAGTAAATCTCGGATCCAATTTTGTGCATTTATAAAGATATCTATTTAAATGCGTATTAAAGGAAATGAAACGAAATCGGCTCTACCTGCACATATGTAAATTTACCATAATTAACAGAAATAAACAGAAATATTCAACAGAATTAATATTCATCCAAAATCAACTGCATCCGGCCATGAAAGCTTCACCATTATCAATCTCTCAACCTTTGACATTTTTGTTGCTCGACTTGTGATCAATTCAGCTCCGTTTCTATTTAAAAAATTTACTAAAATTAACATAAATAAACAGAGATATTCAACAGAATTAATATTCATCCAAAATCAACTGCATCCGGCCATGAAAGCTTCACCATTATCAATCTCTCAACCTTTGACATTTTTGTTGCTCGACTTGTGATCAATTAAGCTCCATTTCTATTTAAAAAATTTACTAAAATTAACATAAATAAACAGAGATTAAACCAAAATAAAACAGAAATTAAAGCCACCAGACGCGCGAAGGAGAATGGAGCGTCTAGCACCATGAACGGCGGCGAGCTAGTCCTCTTGGGCGCGAGAGGCACCCGACGCTGCAGATCCGGCCAATCCCCGTGCTCGCAAGCCAGCCTCGACGCTCGCCAAGGCCTCGCCCCCCACCGGCGCGCGGCTATCGCGTTCGGACGCCCCAGATCCGAGCGGTCCCAGCACCCACAAGCCCGCCTCGACGCTCGCCAAGACCTCGCCCCCCACCAGCGCTGTCGGTACGAGCAATCCCGACGCCAGCGGACCAGATCCGACGCGGTCCGGCGAGGTCGTCATCTGGCATTGCAGACCCGCGCGACTCCGGTGCCCACGCACCAGATCCGACGCCCGCTGGAGTCCCAGTCGGCACGCGCGACAGCCTGGACGTCGCCATGGAGGGAGGACGGGTCGGCTCCTTGGGGCGGCTCCGATGGTGAAGATAAAGGAACTTCTGGAATTGCAGCATTGTTTTCAAGAGAGAGAGAGAGAGAGAGAGAGAGAGAGAGAGAGAATCATAATTGAACGTGTGCAAACGTGGGCTAGTCATTTTGAAATATGACAGCCAAGAATAACGCTACAAAAATGGAAAGCCAAGAATTTAAGAAATATGAAAGCATTGAACGTGTGCAAACGTGGGCTAGTCATTTTGAATTGAAAGGAAGGCTAATATAGTAAATACAATCATACATAAATATGCCACGTCATCAAAATTGGCTAGATTCGAAAAATAAAGGAAACGTTGGCTAGTTTACAATTGCAACGTTTGATGTGGCTTAGATTGACTAATTTTTCAATTTGATTTGGTAGATAATATATTTTATAAACCAGTAGATTTAGATCTTGTTAGTTAATATTTTAAATTATTACAGCTAATATAATATAATGGTTATGGTTCTATTTTATTCGTAGAATTAGAATAAAATAAAAATAAAACAAAATAACGTGGTTAAGAATAAGAATTTTTCCTTCATTATCATGAGAATCTTGAAAAACTATGTATATGGAGGTATGGGCTTGAGGAAACAAAAAGTTAGACCAACATAGTTGATTTTTACTCTAAGTTGTTACACATTTGCCTGTTACATCTAACATTTAACGAAGATTTAGAGATAAAATGCTCACGCATGTAGCTTAAAAAGGTTAAATTGTAAAATCTATGTTTCATTTTCTTCATTGACTCAAAATTAAGCCTAAATATCTCAATCCAGCTTTTCTTGATTAATTTTAATGAATATGATTTTTATCAGCAAACCGTTGATGTGAGAGAGTGTGTGAGCCTAACCACTGTGACTGCGAAAGCGACCGCTGTCGCTAAGATATTAGTACTCAAAATGATATGTAAATTAGGAATAAGTTATCTTAGTTTGTATACATGTTTTAAGTTTTTTTTATGAAATGAATTTCATTTTTTTTAAATAGTGTTTTCGAAGATGACAAAAAACGCTACTAAATCATTAGATCAAGAATTTTTATGTTTTAAAAAAAATTAACACAATTATAAAATTTCAGGAATTATTTGTGAAAAAAAAACATTATTCAAAACTTAAAATTTCAAACGCTAATGACTTTTAAAGAACTTGTTATGCCGTCATTTTCATAAGGTTAAAACAACACCTTGAGTACAAAAAAACGACAAGGCAAACCATAATACAAGGGCCCGAGTCCACTATTAGAAGATTTACACTTAAAAAACATGTCCGTGCCAAGACCTTCTCGACACCAAGTACTCGGCCGCCAAGAAAAGTGACCAACCACCCGGCCGCTGAGAAAAGTGACCAACCACTCGGCCGTCAAGGAAAGTGACCAACCACTCGGCCGCCAAAGAAAGTGACCAACCACTCGGCCGCCAAGAAAAGTGACCAACCACTCGGCCGCCAAAGAAAGTGACCAACCACTCGGCCACCAAAAGTAAGTGACCAACCACTCGGTCATCTACCACCCATCCGTCCCCACCCAAACTAAAAAATGAAAAGTTATAAATACCCCATCTTCATTCATTTTCAAGGTAAGTTTGGAAAAACTTACAAAACCTCTACTTCACTCCCGAAGATCGCGAAGAACCCGAAGAACACGACGAACTCGAAGGACTCGACGAACACAAAGAACGCGAAGAATCCAACGGACTAGAAGGACTCGACGAACTCGAAGGACGCGAAAAATCCAACGGACTAGAAGGACTCGACGAACTCGAAGGACTCGACGAATCCAACGGACTAGAAGGACTCGATGAACACGAAGAACGTGAAGAACTCGACGAACCCGAAGATCGCGAAGAACACGAAAGCGAACTAATGACGAAGTCACGAGAAACCGAGAATCTCTTTTCGGCGAGGCAGAGACGACGAGAAGAGTAGATTTCACCACACCCAACCTACGTGCGGTCATAGGGTCCGGCCCTAGACCGAACCACGGACGGTTCTAAGTGTTGACCCAAAAACGGCGTTAACATTTTGGCGCTAGAAGGAGGGGTTACTCGAAAACAACCACGAGTTTCCACTGGCAAATTCACTTCCTCCGTGGAAAATTACAAAACTCACGAAACACAAATGGCTAGGCACCTAGCCATCTCAGAGGGCGGCGCCCCTCCGGCGGGAAGTGTCGCACTCCACACTTGGGCCCGAGCCCGCCAAGCTCAAGAAAACGACACCCCTCGAGACGAGGCTCAACCTGTGCCCGTTCATGACAACCGAGACGCACGAATGGAGCGAATCGAGACAAGTCTCTTCCAACTTGCCGGCATTGTTGGAAGGATCGGGGGCCGCAACACTATTGTTGAAGACATCTTCAACGATCAAGACGAGCGAGACGCGTCGGAGTATATCCCACTGGGACCCGAGATACAAGATTCGGAGCAAGGGCTCAACGACAACCTCAATCTTGAAGACGAAGACCTCGAGCCCCGCCAAGAGGTTAGCGATGACGCTCCCGATCCGAGTATTCGTGACATCAAGCGCATTGTTCCCGCGGTGGCGAGAGAGAACCGTGAAGGTCGCCAACGTGACGAGACACGTGAGGTTCGCCGAGCGGTGGCTGATCCAAGGCCACAAAACCGCCAAGCAACCTCGCGAAGCTCCCACTCCTTATTCGAGGCGAGAACGGGACGTTCACATCTATCCGCCTTCGATCGCATAAGCCACGAAGAAGACATGGCGGATAGCGGTGATGCTCGGAGATTCACGCCGCCAAGGCGTGTCCACAATCCAAGATCCGCTCCCCTCCATGATGATGACTTGAGACAACAATTGAATGCACATTGGGAGATTCCACAAAATCTCCCACCTCTTGAACCAGCAAACCCCGAAACAGGGACGGGGCCGATCCCGGCCAACCCAACTCCACCACACATCGCGCCCCTCGATCAAGCATCGAACGAGAGGGGGCGCACAACAAGACTTGTCCCCACAACGACTCCCGCTGATAACGCGGACATGATGACCCTCTTCCAAGAATTGAAGGACGAAGTACAAGGTCTACGAGCTGCCCAGATGTTGACGCCAGACATCCGCAACGTGATGGAGGACGCCGCATCACCTTTCACTGCAGAAATCCTGGCAGAGGACTTCGCGCGTGATTTTCGCCTCCCGACCACATCAACCTATGACGGGAAGACCGACCCTCTTTCTCACATCCAACAGTACCAGATGTGGATGAGAGTGGGAAGACACTCGCCGGCGATCATGTGCCAGGCATTCTGCCTCACTCTGAACGGTCCTGCTTATCAATGGTTTCTCAAACTGAGGCATGAGACCATTCACTCTTTTGAAGAGCTAAAACAAAGCTTTCTCGCCCGTTTCAGCGGCTCTAGGGAACGAAAATTGGGAAGAAACCATCTCCGCACCGTCAAACAAAGAAAGAATGAGTCGTTGCGTGAATACCTATTGCGATTCACTGAGGAATCGAACAAGGTTGACACGTTTGAAGACAACGACGCCATTTCGGCGATCTTAGATGGACTCCAACTTGGAGGCTTCCTCGACTCCATGATCAAGAAGGAGCCGAGGACACTAACCGAACTCACCACCCGAGCCGGAAAATACATTACTCTCGAGGAGTTTATTCACGGCCGGAGAGTCAACGACCAAGGAAGCCGTAGAAGGGAAGAGGACGAATCTGAGGACCAACGAAGGAAGAAGACGAGAGCCGATGTCAACGGTCGTCCCCCGACTGACCCAAGGCACGGCCTAGTGCATAAGTTTCAAGAACAGACCAATTTCACTCCGCTGAATACGAGGCCTGAAAGAATCTTAGTACTAACTCGCGAGAAGTTCAGAGCCCCCGAACCTTTGAGGATGGAACCGGGAAAGAGAGATAGGTCAAAGTACTGCGAGTTTCACAAGGACCACAGACACTTAACCTCCGAGTGCTTCCATCTGAAGAGGCAAATCGAGGCTCTCATCCAGCAAGGAGAACTGAAAGAGTTTGTCCTCAACATGATCAACAACGGCAGAGCCTCCACGAGCCAACAAACCGCGACCACCAACGGAGAAGCGCATGGAAACAACAACCGAGCAGCGACTCCCCTTAACATCGTTAACTGAAGAGCCGCCCATCAGATTAGAAATCCGTGCCATATACCGGATCCCAAGACCTAGATCGCCCGTTTTGAAATTTAAATTCGCTTTTATTTTGCTTTATGTCTTTATTTTTGTAAACCCCTAAGAGGGCCCGACTTTTGTAATTCGCATCCGCGAACGCCCCTTTTGCAATGAAAAAATATTTTTCGGTCACATTACTGCTTTTGAATAATTTTCAAAACTTATGCATTCAGAAGAATAAAAGAGTTAAGAAATAATCAGCCTTACGAGGCCACGTCTTACGAGACGCAGCCTTACGGGGCTAACCTTACGAGGTCACGTCCCACGGGATTCAATCCTACGGGATCAAGCCTTACGAGGTCATGCCTTACGAGACACTTCCCCACGGGGTTAGCCTTACAAGGCCACGTCACACGGGACTCAATCTTGCGGGATCGAGCCTTACCAGGCCATGTCTTACGAGACACTGCCCCACGGGGTTAGCCTTACGAGGCCACGCCTCACGAAACCCTATCCTACGGGATCAAGCCTTACGAGGCCATGTCTTACAAGACAAAGCCCCACGGGGTTAGCCTTACGAGGCCACGTCCCACGGGACTCAATCCTACGTGATCAGCCTTACGAGGTCACATTTTACGAGAAGAACCCCACGAGGTTGCATTTTGCAAAGTTGCACTCCGCGAAGTGAGCTGGTACGACATACATCTCTAAGTCACAAGATCAAAAGACGTTGACAACAAAACTCTCAAGGAACACAAGACAAGTTTCTCGCACGACAAATCGCACAAGAAACTGGGGGGTTAATGTTATGCCGTCATTTTCATAAGGTTAAAACGACACCTTGAGTACAAAAAAACGATAAGGCAAACCATAATACAAGGGCCCGAGTCCACTATTAGAAGATTTACACTTAAAAAACATGTCCGTGCCAAGACCTTCTCGACACCAAGTACTCGGCCGCCAAGAAAAGTGACCAACCACCCGGCCGCTGAGAAAAGTGACCAACCACTCGGCCGTCAAGGAAAGTGACCAACCACTCGGCCGCCAAAGAAAGTGACCAACCACTCGGCCGCCAAGAAAAGTGACCAACCACTCGGCCGCCAAAGAAAGTGACCAACCACTCGGCCACCAAAGAAAGTGACCAACCACTCGGCCACCAAAAGTAAGTGACCAACCACTCGGCCATCTACCACCCATCCCTCCCCACCCAAACTAAAAAATGAAAAGCTATAAATACCCCATCTTCATTCATTTTCAAGGTAAGTTTGGAAAAACTTACAAAACCTCTACTTCACTCCCGAAGATCGCGAAGAACCCGAAGAACACGACGAACTCGAAGGACTCGACGAACACAAAGAACGCGAAGAATCCAACGGACTAGAAGGACTCGACGAACTCGAAGGACGCGAAGAATCCAACGGACTAGAAGGACTCGACGAACTCGAAGGACTCGACGAATCCAACGGACTAGAAGGACTCGACGAACACGAAGAACGTGAAGAACTCGACGAACCCGAAGATCGCGAAGAACACGAAAGCGAACTAATGACGAAGTCACGAGAAACCGAGAATCTCTTTTCGGCGAGGCAGAGACGACGAGAAGAGTAGATTTCACCACACCCAACCTACGTGCGGTCATAGGGTCCGGCCCTAGACCGAACCACGGACGGTTCTAAGTGTTGACCCAAAAACGGCGTTAACAGATCTTATTAAAGCAACTCAAATGCAAGCAATCAAAGTTGCTCTATTGCTGAAATGACAATGCTATGTCACATTTTTTAGACAACATAGCATTTTGGGTAATAATGTTTATGACAATGGTACGACTTTCTAACACCGATGACCACACAACTTTAATTTTTTAAAAATTTATAAAATAATAAAACACAACACTAGTTTGGATAGAGCGCGAGACCTACTTCAATCAACTTTTGGTTCCACTTCCATTTGAGTGTTTTGTTTTTAAGGCGTTATAATAAATGAGAAATTTCATTTTCTAGACCCGAAAGTAATGAAAATATCTTAATTAGATCCAATACTTAAAAAATATCTAAAATTTGACTTTTGTACCAGTTTTGGACGAAAATACCCTTGCAAGACTATATAACACTACTAATAACAAAAAGTTCATTCATTACTTATTGAAAATCTCTCATTCTCTCTCATTTTCTCATCATTTCGCGTATTCAATTGGTTGAATTATTTCAAAATGGGTAAGTATGCTTCTTCACTCATCTTTTATAGCTTTAGTGATATAGTTTGTGTAGAATAAATAAAGTTGATAGATGTAGTTTAAACTTTCCGGAATTTGACGTTATTTCCGATGAAATCCGACCGTTTCGGATGAAATTCATGTACAAATTCCGATGAAATTCAAGCAGAAAATCCAGCAGTTTCCGGCCAATTCCGACCCTTTCCGACCTCTCCGACCAATTCCGACCCTTTCCGACATCTCTGACCAATTCCGACCTCTCTGACCAATTCCGATCAATTCTGACCTCTCCGACCAATTCCGACCGAATCCGATGGATTCCGATGGTATTCATCGGAAATTTCCAGTTTTTCAGGAAAAAAAAAAATCTATTTTTACCTCCAAATCTCATTCAAATCAACCTAAAATAACTATTAAGCACTAAAATCTTGTATCCTATCAATCCTACGCTAATCAAACTATGAAAAAAAAAACATAAAAAAAAAAACCTAACATTTTTGGTCATTTTGGGTTATGACACTTTGAGAGCTTGAGACCTTGAAGTAGTGTGGTGGAGGTCGGATTTGTGGTGGTTTCGGTCGGATTTGGTGTGGTGGACGTCGGATTTGAGGTGCTGGAGGTCGGATTTGTGTCTTTGGCGTCGGAATGGTGTGGTGGGCGTCGGAATTTTGGAGAGAGCTAGAGAGAGAAAGAAAGAGAGTGAGAGTGAAAGAGATGGGAGGAGGTGTATATTTGAATTAAGGGTATTTTCGTCCAAAATTGGTACAAAAGTCTAATTTTGGATATTTTTAAGGGTCCAACGGCTATATAGCCCAATAGAACTTAAGCTTTTGCAAAATAGCCATAGTTTACCAATTATAAGAAAACTAGCCCAAGTAAGATTAATCTAGGCTGGATTAAATTTAATCTCAACTAACTATAAAGACATAATGTAAGCTTTATGAAGGCTGGATTAAAATTAATCGAGGCAGGATTAAAAATCATAGTACTCTCAATTGGTTATTTTGCTATACCTAATGAAATTATGGCTATTTTGCAAAAGTCATAGTTTGAATTGGCTACTTCATACCATTTTTCCTATTTTTTAAGTACTGAGTCTAATTGAGATATTTTCATTGCTTTCGGATCTAGAAAATGAAATTTCTCTAATAAATTATGTAGATGGAAACAAAATAATGTGTAAAATTTTGACAACCATAGAGCCCGTAGCATCTACACTAGACCAGATATAAAGGGTAGCATGGAAAATGAGTTATGCATCGAAACAAACAATCCCAATAAAGTGCAACTTCGTCAAGAGACCAAGTACTTGCAGCGTAACGCTTACCCTGGAGCCATAGATCCATTCGGCTCCTCAGCCTACATGCCTGTGCACGAAAGGCTGTTTTTAAGTACCATTATTTTATTTATCATTTGTGCTCTCATCTCATCACATTGACCACGTTTGAGTCTCACAAACGTCAGAGTCAAATAAACGCTGACTTGCCTCGATACCTTACCAAACTTGTGGTATCACACTATCGGCGACTTCAAATTCAAGTCTTAAACGTTAGCAATGCCAAGAACCGTTCAAGATTGTCTGCTGTGGATAGTTGACGCTAAGGTTTTTCGCAGCGTGTGTGTGTAAGACTTGGACGAACAAAGAAATAGGTCGTTTCAATTCCCGTTTAAAAAAAATAATATTAGCGAAATATTTATGCCAATGATACTTTTTTGTATAATATTATTTCCTGACAACGACTTCCGAGTGCACAATAAATTTGACAGATTATTTTTTATGAAAAAAAAGAGAGAGAGAATTGGCCTATTGTATGTTCACTGTGATTGGATCGATTTACTAGTCCCTATTATTACAGAGGCAAAAAACCAGAAAGCAGTTAAAACCTTGAATATAGTCTATTTAGATAGCATCTTTTACTTTGGGCTAAGACTATGAACCTCAAGATACATACGTACATATTTATATATATATATATATATATATATATATATATATATATATATATATTCAGTTGGATTGGAAAGTATATATATAAAACTACAAATAAATGTATATATTTGAGACTTGAATTCGAAGTGCATATTCAAAGAGTTGCACAGTCATCAGCCAAGCTTCTGTTAAAGCATAAATTAATTAAGATATCAGAATGCTTCAAATGCAACTAATCTTGAATTAGCCGAATTCAAGCCTAGTCCAAGACTAAGTCAATTTCTTCCTTCACTACAAACAAAACACTACAACTAATGTTGATCAATGGTTAATATTCTTTCTCAGAAACGCCGACACTGATCTCAATTAAATCTCCCGGCTTTGCTGTAGAATAAGTCCTAATGTATACGGAAGAGGAAATAAAGAATAGCCATTCCCAAAGATCAGGCCAATAATCGGTTTGCTGTCATGTCGAAATCAAAATTAGAACAAAAAAATGAACAACACGAATAGACCTGTATTAAAAAATCCACATCAACACTGACATTACGAATTCAATAACTAAAACAGTACTCAGCATATATGCCAACTATTTAAAGCTTCATAAATGAGACACTAATGTTATTCCTCAATTGGTTTCCACAAGTAATGCAAGATGCTTGGTGTACATACGAAACTATGAAAGCAAACTCAACATCCATATCATAGGGTCGTACGTACTAAACATCAAGAGCAGGAATACGAAGATTACATTCTACAACAAAAATTGGTCATAAAATTACAAGGCAAGAAAAAGGTACCTCACCGCAATTGAGTAAAAGAATTATAGGAGACACTAAAGGCGAAATTAAACTTCATAGGTGATCGTCAAAATGCATCGCAAAATAATAATCCAGCCTGTTTTATTAAACAATGGCCATTCACAGAACAGCATTGGCATTTCTTTTCTCTACTACAGCCAAAAGGAACTTAAACTAGAACTCAGTAAGAAAGTAAGAGGGAACCAAAAGGAAGACAGGATTAGAAACACAAAAATCTATTGAGATTAAAATGCTTCAACTTATCAGAGTAGAAAATCCATTCCGTCTTCTACTTATTTCAAACGGAAACAATGTCTGGCTCGGCTCCCCTAAAAAAACTTCTTTACACAAAACCCCGATTCAAATAATCAACGTCGGGATACCATTCCATCAGGGAAAAAAAAAAATTTAAAAAAAAAAAAAAAAAAGGTTGGTCCCGATTCTCTTCTCTCTTTCACCATCCATCATAATTAAAAAAACAAAAAAAATTACACAGCAGCAGCAGCTATCATCAGATATATATATATAGATACTAATAAGTTGAGAAAAGTAAGTAAGAAAATAGGAAAGAAAGTACTAAAACTAGGCGCAAGCAATGAAATGATGATTATTGGAAGGATTCAGGAATGAGAAGAATAAAGAGGCTAGGCGGCGGAGGAGGAGGGCGGCGGAGGGGGCAGGAGTTGATGGACATTGTTGATGAGGTGCGGGGCGAGGAAGGGGTGGGAGAGGAGCCTGGCGGCGGTCCAGCGGCGGGAGGGGTCGCGCTGGAGGCAGCAGCGGATGAAGTCGCGGAAGTCGCGGGAGGCGGAGGGGGGGGCCTCGGGGGGCTGGGACATGCAGATGGAGACCATGAGGCTGGCCCAGTCGCCCCCGCGAGCCACCGAGAAGGGGAAGCGGCCGAGGTAGAACTCCAGCACGCTCACCCCGAGGCTCCAGATGTCCCCCGCGTAGCCGTCGTACTGCCCCTGGTTGAGGTCGGTGTTGATGCGCTCGGGGCTCATGTACGCGATGGTGCCCACCGCGGAGTTGCAGGGGTCCATGGTCTGCTCCAGGATGCGGCTGACCCCGAAGTCGGCGATCTTGACCTGCTTGCGCGAGTTGAGGAGGAGGTTGGAGGGCTTGATGTCGCGGTGGACGATGCGGCGCCCGTGGAGGTACGCCAGCCCGCGGAGGGTCTGCCGCGCCAGGTCGGCCAGGTCGCGCTCCGACGGGATCTTGTGCCCCTCCAGGGACCCCCGGTCCATGAACTCCAGCAGCACCTGGATCTCCCCGTTCTGGTCGAACATGTCGTGGCACTTCACCACGTTCGGGTTGTCCACGTCGCGCAGGATCGAGATCTCGCGCCAGATCTGCCGCCGCACCGACTCCTCGTGGTACTCGCCGTAGATCACCTTCAGCGCGTACTGCCGCCCCGTCGGCTTGTGGATCACCTTGTACACCGTCCCTCCCGCCCCGCTGCCCACGCGGCTCACCCTCTCCAGCTCCGCGAACTGGACCACCGGGTTCCTGCTGCTCTCGCTCTCCTGACCGCCCTCCTGGTTGCCCTCGTGATTGCTCTTGCTCTTGCTCTTGCCCTGGGACGACGATGACGTGGCGCCCGACGACGGCGGGAGGGGCAGGGGCACGGCCAGGGCGGGGTCGCGCTGGGGGAGGGGGAGGGTTAAATCCATGCGGCGCCGGGCAGGTTTCCTGCCGCCCGCGGATGGGGTCGTTGATGACGTCGAAGCTCCGGACGAAGACGGCGGCGGCGGAGCCTGAAGGGGTTGGTTGGGTCTCATCATGGTGTCGGATTTCAATGGATTGATCGGTCACTCTGCACGGCCTTGTAGGGTGTGTGTGGGTTCTTTTTTTTTTTATTTATTCCCTTTTAAGCAGCGTTGAATTTTCGTTTTTTCTTTTTCAGGACGTTTTGGTTGGGGGAGATTGTTGGGTTATGGAAGTAGCGAAAGAAGAGGAGCAGTGGGCATTCTTTTTTTTGGATGACTATTATTGGTTTGGTTTGATTCTGTATGGCAGTCAAAACAGAATCGAAAAGGTGACTTTATGGTAGGAAGAGAAAAATTGTAGGAAGACAGATTATTATTCTTCCTACAACAGACAGAGAGAGAGAGAAGCGGAGAGGAAGAAGAGTGGAAGGAGCGAGAAATTGGAGGAATGGAAGAAAAAAAAAAGGAAAGGAAATGAAAGAAAAGGGCAAAGAAGAGAAGGGAAAGAGGGCCTGGAAACAATTATTAAAAGCTGAGATAGAAGAGGGAATTGGTGATGAATGCTAGCCTATATTGAGATAGGAAGAGAAGTTGCAATCAAAAGCAGGGAGAGAATCGAGATTTAGATGGGGAAGCAGCCCACGCGCCGTGATGGAGATTGGAGACAACAGTCCAATCCAATGCCCTTGGGCTTTTCCAGTGGGACCACTCCAAACTTATGCGCATGGCCTAGAAGACCAGGTTTCTGTATACAAAGAGTTGTTTCAGGAAATTTTAGGGATATTTGGTTTAGCCACTCAAATTTGAAGAAATGATTTAAAATGGTTTATGTAATTTTTTTTTTTAGTTAAATGTGAGGAACTGAGGATGAATACTTTAAGAGGAAAGTAAAAATGTATAAAAAAAGGAGTTTTATGTAAAATATTATGTGGATATTTGATCTGCATAATATTGTATTTGCCAAGTTTTTTAATTCCGTAAAAATTACCACAAAATTACGTTATGTTTAATTGCCATCAAAATGAATTTTTTTTCGTTTTGTGTTAATATTTAGATGAAGTCGCAAATTTGAGTTTTTTTTTTCTCGGAATATTATAATTTCTTGAAATATCAATGATATTTTGATGAGCAAGAAAAACATATCTTTTTTTAAAAAAAAAAATCTTTTGAGTTGCTATAATCCTTACGCCATCAACTCGTTCCAAGTAAACTTTATACACTTCGTACAATCTTTCCTAGGTTAGTGCTATGGTTTCCAAGCATTCGAGGTTACCACCCAAAACACCCAATCGACGACCTTGAAAGATTTTATTTTGCAGATGTGCTATTGTATAGTCAGGTGGCGAGTTGCTCATAACCCAGAAATTTCAAAATTGTGTCCCACTTTATTTCGTATAAGCCCTCCTTTTCAAATACGAGTACATGTTTATCACTGTCTTACAATGTCTCCCTAATGGTTGGGAACACTGCTTTGTTTGGGAGTGCCGCTATGTAGCCGTACACGAATGCAAATGGTGTATGTTACCCTATTCTTTATTGTTCGGGGCAATGCTTATGACTTGTCACCTTATAAACTAGGTCTGCTTTTGAAGGTTAAGGAATCTCACATCTACAAAGTGTTCTTCTAAAGGATTTGGTCATACTACTTGGGTGATTTGGCGTATGTCTCAAGTTCCACCTACTTGGCAAAGTAATCAATCGACACAATAGTGTATCATTGGCAGAACTTGCCCTTGTAAAAGCCCCCACCTATTGGAAATCAGACCGAATTAATATGACTCTGATACTAGCCGTTGGGTGTCGGACGAGTCTAACTCGCTCTAATTCCCTATGTTTGTGATTGAATTAGATCATATTCATTCCAAATACAATTAGTATGTTGTTTAAGTCTAATTCATATCACAATCTAATTAATTATTAAAAGTGTGAAAAATGATCAGAACAATTATACTCAACTTAATGACGAACTAACAACGTTGGGCCATGTGAATTCATGATACCACAAAATCTGTCACGACCCGCGAGGGTCGTCACCTCGTCCGCAAGCCGCGACTCGACGGAACCAACATCACGTAGCGGGAGCATATCACTTATGAATAATGAAATTTATTAAACATATAATAAATGAAATACAATATTATTAAAAGTGCGGAAACGTTTAGTACAAAAGTGGTTATCAAAAATCTCGGGAAATTTGTCGTTTTTCGTTTAGAACTAGAAGTCGTATATCGACCCTTATACATATATACATGTGTACATAGAAGCTCCCGACTTTACTTATATACACGGGATATTATTTAAGAAGAGTCGATATTATTCAAAATATTATATATATATATATAGAGGACCACTTCCCGAGCTAGAACCCATAGCCCGTAGGTCAAGAGATACCCGTCTTGTCTCGGTTTCCTTCTCTGTTGCTTACATTGCCGCCTTGCCCTTCTCTACATTACCAAGGGACATAAAACTATGAGTTGAATGACTCAGTAAGCGGGAGTCTAGCCTAGGAAAGAAAAGCAAGCTAATGCAAAACATTGACGTGCGAACAAACACATAAGAATGTAGAATGCAGATGCATATGACTCACGAGCATGCCTAACGCGGGGCCTCTATCTACGCTATCACTTTCCATTCCACAAGGTTATACAACATCCCCTGCTACAACCCTTGGAATGACAAGAAGCCAACCTCAGACTTCGAGCAGTAGTCATCAGTGGCTTTAGTGTTTTAAAACTGTCTGGGATCCACTAGTGGTACCATCTTCGTTTGGGCGCCGGCGCTACGTGTCGTCATGACACAGCAAATGGGTTCGCCGTGGTGACCTTTCCCATTGCCAGAACGGGGTGCTCTCAGCAGCTCCCGTGGAGTACTCAGCGCCATCAGGACCGTCTTAGTCCTCAACACGAGTCGGAACTCGTGGGTACTACCGACAACATTATTTATTATGTGGATACTCTAGCTTATAGAGTATACAACTAATTACAAACAGGAGAGCGTCTCGGGATAAATCCCAAAAGAACTTATTATTTCCCTTTGAAGCTCGTTAAGTGTTTTAAGTTGAAAGCTCGAAATGTGACTTTCGAACTCTCTACTCTCGATTGAATTTGAGAGTCTATCGCTCTTCCGTCCTCCCGAGTCTAACCTACTTCCTAGAGTTAGAAGAGAAGTCTAACTATACACATAGCAAACGTGGCTAGTTCAAGTTAGCGTTTAAACCTAACGGGCGTACCCGAACTAAGTTTTCAAGCAAGAGTGGCCGAAGCCTTATTTTTCGAGTTTATTCATTTTAGGGTTTTCACCTACTCTTGTTTACTAGTAAGCAAATGCACAAACAAACAGGGTTATCCCCTTGGTAAGTAGTTGACTTATGTCTCCTCACTTACCCGGAATTGTTCGACAGAAAGCTCGACGATTCCCGAAGATGTCTTGCTTCACACGTTCTTCGAGACACTTGGCACTTGTCAAAACGTCGAAAGAACTAGCATCCGGAGTTGAATATCCGTTAGTTATTGGATTCGAGTTTACTTAAAGAGGATATGGTTCGTTGTCGGGATTAGAGTCGGTTCGGAATTCGAGAATTTAATTTATTATTCTCCGGTTTTTCGGAAATCAAACTTATTCAAGACTCGTATATTTTCGTATCGAGAATGATACGAAATAAAATTCAACGAGTAATCATGAGTCTTAAATAAATTAGTTAATCCAAAATTAAAATAACCGGGAATTCAAACCGAATAATAAATTAAATTCATAAACGCTATTAAATAAATAATTATAAATTATTTATTTAAATACTGAAAATACATATCATAAAACAACTAAGAGTATTTATGTAACGACCCGATTTTTTTTTTAAAGTTGTTATCCGATCATAGAAGCTTGAATTTCATTACATACTTGTCAATAATTTTTTTTTTTTTTAAAACAACTAGAACTGAAACAATTATTTATTCTTAACTAAAAACTTTAGCTCTAGAGTTTAATAATATGAATAAGTACAAAAATTTATTTATTCGAAACTAAAATAATTATTTGTCTTCAAGATGTTATACATAGAAAGGAACATGCTTAACACAATTATCATTAACTTGGCAGCGGAAAAACGTTTTAATTAGCGTAGCGGTATCCATCCCCACCCTTTACTCTTGTCGCCACCACGATCCCAACTCAAAGTCATTTACCTTGCACGTGTCCTACAATGCGAACGAAGAAAAAAAAAACATATACAAACATGTGAGCTAAAGCTCAGTGAAACGAGGTGGGTCGCAAGAACCTACTCTGGCGTAGGCCGATACGTCACCTACTTAGTGTTTTCACTTGCATACTTATTAAATCATTTGCATGGTAAAGTTCATGAAATAAAATAAGTCTAAAGCATGCTTGGAAATTCTTAGATAAAAATACTTTAATACATATTAAACATAGTTCACAAATATGATAAGATAAACTTGGAAACATAATCATGTAATCTACCATGCATATAGAAATAAAATAATACACATCCATAAATTTAAATAATACTTGCACATAATATTATTTTGAACTAATTCGCATTGTAGTGAGATGAACTCACCTCTCGGTTTCAAGATACTTAGCACTCGAGCTAGGAATCCGACTCTTTCTCGAACCTATAGGAAAATAACTTATGAGCTTCTATAATCTATTCTTACAAAACCAAGCTTAAGGGATAAAAGACCTATAAGAATATTAAAGCTCTAAGAACGATCTAAGGCTCGGGAAAACATGATGCATATCGAAAATATAATTTGAAAGTTTGTAAAAACGTTGCTGGAAAAATTTATTGTCAGGATGACCTATAGTTACACTTTTGTTAATTACGGATAGCTCGTGACTCGGAATTCGGTGATTCTTTTTGCAAAACAACAATAACATCCATACCTTTAAAATGACATATTAAACATAACTTAATAATCTGTAAAACATTCCCAGAATTATTTTTAAGTTCATTAAACAAATCTGTCCGGATGAGAATCTAGTTTCGGCACACAAAATTGAAAGTACTCGTTCGAACTCTTTAAAACTTTATTTTCTGAAATTTCTTTTTGAAACATTTAAAACACATAATATATATTTTACAAAAAATATTTTTAAAATAAAACTATTAAAACAACATGTTTAAAATATACTCCATAGCATGACATCACTTCTCGGGTCCTAAGGATATCTCCCTAGCAGTGTGCATTTAGAGGATTTTTAAGAACGAAATAAAACACATAAAATACATATAAAGACATATTACAAAAGAAGACATATGTAGCTTCGTTTTGGTATATTCCATTAACAAATTGAGTATTTAGAAGTGATAAAAACTAATTACCAAAGTTACATAAATTAAAAGGCAGATTTGAAGAAAAATAAAACATTTCATGCATGCATTGTAAGGTTCTAGTTTCTAGGGTTGGATGGGAACATGGGAATAAACTAGAACTAAAATATACTAAGGAACTATAATTATAAAGAATTAAGACGGGAAAAATGCTAACCTCTTGGACTTGAAGAAAGGACAAGAATTAATCTTCACCTTGATCTCTAGAAGTAAATCTAATGAATTCTCTATTCTATGATTTGTCTCTCTCCACTCTAACTCACTTTTTTTTTCTCTCTAAACTTTGAAAATTTGGGATGAAATGAGAGAGTGTCTTGGGGTCTATTTATAGGAAAATATTGGGTGCTATATGGCTTGGACAAATCGTGCATGTCTGCCCCTCCCACTCTTCTATTTTTTTTTTTAATTTCCTTATTGAAACACACCAAAAATCCTTACACATCCATACACTTAAAGGATGTCCTATTCTAGGTTCTATGCATGATCATGCATGAGATAAAGTTGTTCTTATCAAACTATTGGAAATGACAAATTTGTCACCACCAAAAGGTTTCTTACACAACAACCAATTATGGCAACTTTCAAGACAACAAATTTTGTCCTACTAGAAACATCTTGCTCGGCTACACCAAGAGGAATAAGTCAAACAATTTGGCTTTTGATGTCACAAGGTTGTTTGAAAAGTGTACCATTGCTAGAAGTTGTAATTGTGTCACAATATATAAAAAAATGTGTCACATTCTTAAATAAATTCAATAATAAATAATCTAAAAGTGATTTAATGAAATTGATTCATGAAACATGAAATTAAATATCTCATGACATGAGATCGTATCAAAATTAAAATATTGACTTTTTATCTTGAGTCAACTTTCTTAAAATAGAAAGTTTGACTCGAAACGAGACCTTCCTAAATTAGAAATAATTTCTGAGAGTGTCTAAAATGATTTTTGAGTATGATGTTCCTCAAAATTTCTCATTGATGTAGGAATATTTCAAATACAACATATGAATAAAGCTGGAAACGTAATAAGGAAAATTTGAAATGTCACAATTTAAACGCTATAAGCGATTTAAAACTCACGAGTTAATCGAGCTTTATTTCGATAACTCCTTTATCCCGATATCTTCAAAACCGGCCTTGTCGCCTTCGACTCGTCGGGTTCCCGCTCGTCCGTCAAGATCTGTAATTCAAACCGGAATCCGATAACGAGTTAACATCTTAAATCCAAAACCCTTATCAATTCCAAAATCCAAATCCCGATTTCACGTCTTAAAACCCGAACCCAATTAACCAAGTAAACTCAACACGAATCCAAATTAACCCAACGCTATAACACACAGTCGACCACAAAATCATCAACCTGAGGCTCAGAAATTATCACAACATAGTCAGACCGAACCAGCCAAAATTATTGCTCACGGCCAAACATCAAAATGAATCACCCAGCCAACAAATTAAACAATAATCATCAGACTTCCAATCAATTCCCAAAACCATACGGCCAGGATAACTAAACCAACCAAATTCGTCCAAAAATTCAAATCACCACTGAACAACCCTTTCCAAACAAAACCCAGACATTGAACAACCTCAAAAACAACTCAAGATCATCACTAAACACGCAGAGATCAAAAGCCCCAATTAAAAACCTAGTTCATCACATTTTCGGCCAAATTCATACCAAACCAAGGAAATTCGAAATCAATACTCAAATTCAAGCTATAACCATCACTAATCGAGTCCAAACAACATATAAATCCAACCAATTTCACTAAATTCAACCTGGAACCACAAACCCCCAAAATGGAACTAAGAACCCTAGATCTCACAAATCCATTCGGGTTTGATTTCCTTACCAGGTTTCTCGTGAATTTGGACTCCTCGGCGTGCTAACACTCTTTCCCGACGTCTCTTTCTCGGGCGGTGGTCACGGCGAGCTCGCGGCGGAGTGCTTAAGGTGAGAATTATTATAACTTAATAAACTTTGTAGACTTTTCAATCATAGACAGATCATATCGTAGCACTTGCATGAAAGTTCTTTTGACATCACTGTCGTTCAAAGCTCGTTTGTCACACGATCCCTCGTACGGCTCTTTTCTTCTTTCTCTAACATACAGCCTCGTCTTCATGATCCCCAATTTCTCGAATCATTGTGTAGCTTGTTCTTCTCCCTCAAACCGAGACCTTAGTCTTCCAAACCATTCTCTAGATAGACATTCGGATATAGTGTGTGCTAACTTCATGTTTGTTTTAATTGAAGCAACAAGAGATTCATTTAAATAACAAAACATGTTTTTGGGAATGGGGATTGATAGGTGCGTTTTATACGTGCTAATCATTTATATCTTAACTCGAATTGTCGCGAGTTCTCGAGAATTTTGTTTATAATTTTTAGTGCGTTTTTGTTGAATTACATGTTTGCGGCAGTATTTGGGTGTTAAGGACGTTATTTGGTCATCTCGCAACGTTTCGGAGCAACTAGTGTGTCAAAACAAGTCAAAAAGGAGTGTTTCACAAGTCTAAACAAAGTTTTTGATGTCCGCGCACTACGCACTTGACCATGTGCGCCGTGCAGCCATCCAGAGAGCGTTCAGGAGCGTTCCACGCGGTCCTCGTGAACATTTGTACGTTGCGCCTCAGACTATGCATGCCACGTCTTCATACATGTGTGTCGCTCCCTATGGCTTGCGCCACACGCCAATGCGCTGCCAGCTCATTAAAAATCTCTGTTTTGGCCCGTTTTGACCCGTCGAATCCCATCTAAGAGTACATATAGCTCCAAAAACACCTTGAAAGCGTACATACGTGCATAAGTGCCCCAAAAAAATACGTTTGGTTTATATTAGGTTCTACTTTTATTGTTTGACTAGTTGGTAGAAAAGGAGAATTGGAGAAGAAGAGCCCATTCATCACCATCACCACCACATCAAATTAAGCGTTTCATCTTCTTAACTTTATTCTTTGGAACTCTTGTTTATGTTTTGTTATTTTAGTTTGATTGTTATGCATTTTAGTGATTTATTGTCTTCGTTCATTTTTCTCGTCACCATAAACTAATCCGTTAAGGGTGTTGGCTTAGCTTTCTTGACTATGGTTGTGGATCCATGTTTTTTTAGTGATTTATTGTCTTCCTACTAAACGCTTGTGTGAGATTCGCGACCTCGTGCTTGTTTGTTAAGATTGTTAAGATACTCGAGAGAGAATGAATGATCGTACATAAGAATTAAATCACAGTAGTACATTCCTACGGACTATTGACTGCCTAGGATGCTACGGAGTCATGTGTGTGTTACCGAACCCAATGCTTATCGTGTTTTTAGAACATGAGATCGAGAGATAAAGATCCAAATAATGACATAGTTTGTTAGATGCTCGAAAGAGATTTAGCTATACTAGGACGTGAGTGTGATATTAGCAAAGATATGATCGAAAAATTGTCTTTAATTCTAGGGATCTCAATCACATGAAAAGTTAGCAAAGTCAAAGCCCTTGCTTTCCTTATATTTATCCATTCATGTTTATTTAGTTTGTTCTTTCTTAAATAATAATCATCATTTTAATCTTGCGTTCAATAATTTTTTGCTAGTCACTTTAATTTTTGTTAGTCTTAATCTTCTTGAGATCCAATCGTACTTACGATTTATTACTTGAGCGTCTACGTCCACTGGAATATGAAAACATTGCAATAAGTTTTTGGCGCCGTTGTCGAACAATAAGTTCATTAACCGTAATTAAATTAGTTAGATTTTAAATTGATATTTTTTTTATTTGCACTTACTTTTTGTGTTCACTTTCTTGTTTCGAAGGAAAATGGGGAAAGGCGACCACAAAACCTTTTGTAGCTGATTCGTTATTTTCTGTTGAATTTCGAGTTACCTATGATCAATATATCATCATTAATTTCAATTTTAAAATATTCATTCATTTCTTTCCAATTTTTTTAGTTTATGGATTTTCTTTACCAAAATTAGCGATTCTTCTTATTTACATTATGTAATTGAAAATCTTTGGTTTCAGGTCCATTATATGATCAGTTCGAATAGTTGTGCATATGATTTTTGTTATGATTCATATAGTTAACTCTGCAAATTTTTCAAGTCCATTGTGCAATTGAAAATCTTTGGTTTCTGGTCCATTAAGTAAATTAATTTAATTTACCATTTAGATTTTGGTTTTTCATTTTATTAATTTTTTTTCATGATCTCAAATCAAAAAATTTGTTTTATAGGTTCATTATATGTGATCCATTCACATCATTATATCTAGAATTTTGTTATCATTCTCGTAACTAACTACGAAACTTTTCCAGATTTGTTAAGTTAGTTAATTTACCATATAAGAGTAAATTCAATATATCGCTCGTAATTTTGCTTTTACTCATATATATATATATATATATATATATATATATATCATGGATTTTCTTTGAAAGTTTCCTTTTTAGTAAATTTTCTTTTACTCTATCATGGATTTGCATGGTTTCTGAAGTTTATCTGAAGATTTTCAACGATTATGAGTTAATGAAATTACAAGAACATTTCATTTAATTTAGCATGAACATAGAGGGTTCTTATTGTTTTTATTGTTCTCATGAGGGTATCTCATAGGTAATTAAAATTTATTTCCAAGCTATTTTTCACTTCCTCCAAACCGTGTGTTTCAATTAGACGGAGGTGTCATAACGACCTTTCACGATGAACAGAATTCAGAAGGTGGTGTTCGGAATGGGAGCAGAGAAATCATCGGGGCCGAACGATTTGCACATGTCCTTTTACCAAAAAATGTGGGATGTGGAGAGCAGGTTAACGCGTTGTGTCTTTCAATCCTTAATGGTGAAGCTTGGAGATTTTACTGCAGGAGTTGAATATCATCATAGTGGTTCTAATCCTGAAGACAAAGAATCATGTGAAGATTGGAGATTTCAGGCCGATTAGCATTTGTAACGCTCTTTATGAGTTTGTTACAAAAGACTTTAGCAATCGGCTCAAGGCTTTCTTTGATCCGATAATATCGCAGGTGCAGTGCGTTCGTCCCGGGAGGCTTATCTCATACAATGTTATAATGGCTTATGAAGTTATGCACTCTTTGATGAACCGGAAGAAAGGGAATATGGGATGGGTGAGCCTTAAACCCGTACGACCATGTTGAGTGATGCTTTTGTCGACATGGTCATGGAGAGAATTTGGTTCCCGGCTCGGTGGTGTAGTGTGATTATGGATTGTATCTCTACTCCATCTTACTCATTTGCAATTAATGGGAGCATCAAAGGACATACCACGCCTCAAAGGGGAGTACGACATGACTACCCACTGTCATCGTACTAGTTTTTATTATTTACTGAAGGATTCCCCTCCTTGCTGCATAACAGATCTCTGCCTCACAAGTTTCGCGTGCAATCTCAGAGATCCTCTGGTTATTCATCTATTTTCCATCGATGATTCTATGCTCTTCTGTCGAGTTATGTCGCGCGAGGTTCGTACGGTTAGACGGGTTGTTGATACTTACTCAACTGCTTCGGGAAACATAATCAAGTTGCAGAAATTGTCAATGTGCTTCAGCCTTAATGTGGTGGCATTGAGCGCGCGGGGTTTGTATGGTTAGACGGGTGTTTTGGCGACAGATTTGGGGATCGCCAGTATTTTTGCGTCGGTGACCTATATCGGGCTAGTTTAGTGGGTCACATAAAAAAGCAAGAATTTTGCTTTATGCGATATAAGGTATGGTCTCACCTATTGTTATGGAAGGGATGGCTTTTCGGGGAACAAGGGACGCTCATCAAAACAGTGGCTCTCGCACTTCCCACCTACACAATGAGTTTCTTTCGTCTTTCGGTGTCGTTGTGTGAGGAAATGGAATCCGTGATGGCGAGATTTTGGTGAGGTGGTGACCATTCAAAGTAGAAGTTACATTGGTGCTCGTGGGATAAACGCTATCTTTTGAAGTCGCATGGCGGGTTGGGTTTTAAGAGCCTTGTTTGATTTAACCAATCCATGGAAGGAAATGGGGGATTGAGAATTATTTCTCAACCAAACTCTTTGGAAGCCCGTGTCTTTAAGGTGAAATATTTCGCGAATGGCTCTTTTTTCTCGGCCACTCTCAAGTCCTCGACGTCCTTTTTATGGAGATCTTTTTTTTGGTAGTGAGAGATTGTGGAGAAGGGTAGTATGTGAAAAGTGGGTGATGAGAAGTCAATTAGAGTGTGTGTGAAGACCGGTGGCTACCTTCTTCGATGTCACTCAAACCGATTACTATTCCACAGGAAGAGCAAATGGATATTATGGTTGACTCTCTTATTGAGCTTAAATGCCCGAGTTGGTAAAATTGGGTAGCACCACGAGATGTTGGGAGAGTACAGTGTTCGCTCAGGCTATCGAGTTGTCTCGTTGGTCGATCGAAGATCGTCTTTGTCCACCGCAAGGAGTACATTATGAAACTCCCTTTGGGCTATTATGGCAGATTAGAGTTTTTATGTGGAGACTTGTGAATAATTGCCTCCCCACTAACTCTTCCCTTGTGAATCGAGGTATTAATTGTTCTAGAAAGTGCTTTTTTTGTAATTGCTTTGAGACTTCTTATCGTGCCTTTTTCGAATGATGACATGCACGACAAGTGTGAAATAGCAATATTTTTCATGACAAACTACGGGGCGGAGGATACCAAAGGCTGAATCAATTGGTCCTGGAAAAGTGGGCTCATTTTACCAAAGAGGGAACGAGTTATGTTTGCTGCGATTTGCTCAAATCTATGGTGGGATATAAACTGTTTTACGCATGGAAAACCGAATCTTGAAACGTATAATATCTCGGCAGCGGCATGTGAATGGGCTACAGCGTTCCAAGTAGCGAAAGACCTGACGAAGGGCGGAAATAAAGAGTGGGACATTCGAGCTTAGGAAGTGGAAACATTTAGAGGCGATGAAGTTGAATCTAAACGTCAAAGCCTCAATATTCCACTGGCGCTGGTACTGGAATTGGGGGTGTTCTTAGAGACAACTCGAGAACAATGGCTGCTATGTTTTGTGCTCGAGAGTGCCCATTGTGTATGAGCCATTGGTGGTGAAGTGCATCGTTGTACGGGCGAGGGTGCTTATTGCTAAACAGTAAGGGCTTCACGGAGATGTGGTGGAGAGCGATAGTCTGCATGTGGCAAACGTGGTGGTGGTGCTCTCCAGGCCATAGTTGAGTGGTCATCAAGATGTGCGTTGCTGTTATGTGCTTTGTGATGGGAATAAAGGGGCCCATTCTCGTGCTCGAGAGGTTTTTAATTTTAGTCACCATGTCTTTTGGGTCTCCGAGAATCCGTTTTGTATCGAACTTGTTTTAGCGGCCGACTTGGCTAGCTCTTATTAATAAAAATGTGTTCTCTGTTTTAAAAAAACATTAACCTTTTTAGGTTAATTAATTAATCAAGACAATAAATTCAATTATTTAATTCGTAGATTTGAACTTATTTCATTACTAACATAACATCAACTTTCTCAAGTTAATCAATTAACCAATACAGACATAAAACAACACCGATTTTACCACACCTAAAACCAACAAGCATTATAATAATGTAACGAGCATTATAGAACATGTAAAATATTATGAAACATTTTTCGGTAAATTAATTAATGACACAATCAATTTAGTTAATTAGAGTCCTAATTTTTGATGTACTCGGATGTGCTCGAAGAGTTCTCCTTCCAAACCTCTCTATTAGAAAAGACTTTCTTCTTCATGATGTGGCACAAAAGTCTTGAGCTCGTCAATGACAAACGTGCAATTTCATCTTAATGTCCCAAAAAGTAAGAATTTCATCTTTATTTTGTGTTTGGATTGTTGTAGGATAGTTTTAGTAGTGATTAGAGTGGTTATTAGTTTATTTGGATTGATTTAAGTATATCTTATTTATATTACCTATAGAAGAAGTCAGATATTGAATTGGTTCTTCTTTTTCGTCATCATTGGGTGTAAACTCGGGCACCTTCCTCTTAATGGCGGCTCACATGACACTTGACGGGGTGACGAGGGTGCAGTAAAATTTGCCACAAAATCTTCATATTCATCGGAGTCCATGAATTCTTCAAATTCGTCATCTTCATCACCATTGTGTCTGTCATCTCCGTCACCATTATACACTTCATCTTGTTCACCCTTGTTCACGTGTGCTTCATCACCATTGTGTACGTTGTTGATAATAGGATCATTGTGTCCGTCGTTGATAATAGGATTATTCTGTCTCTTGTTCGGTTCAAAGCGAGCAATTCTTTAATCATCACATTTTTCTGTTTAGGTACTTATTGAAACGCAGTTGACGCTATGATTTCTTTCGTTACCAACTTTACACAAAGTAAAAATCTCGTACGATTTTGTGCTTCATGTAATAAAAAAAAATGTTAGCATCGTCCTTCAAAACAACAGAGCCATCAGAATAGTACCCATTGTGTATGGTACTTCTAGTTTTAGGTTGAACATTTATCTGTCGACATCTATAGTCTTGTATACCTTATCCATTAACTTTGTGTATGTTATATCTTTCGAAACATATAAAGCAAATGTAACTGCATTAGTGAACACCCATATCTGTTTTTTTTTTCTCACGAGCTGACAAACAAGATAAAAACTTCAAAACAACAAATTTTTTTTCTTCCAAAATTTGAATATTTATCGTAAGTCATCATAATAAATCATAAGAAAATCGTATTATATCGTAAGCATCTTACTCTATCGTAAACCATCGTAAACTATCGTAATATATCGTAAATCATCGTATATTATCTAAATTGAACATGAATTTTATCGTAAAAATGGTTGAATTTCATCCTAATCTATTGTATTCTATTGTAAATTACGTGAAATTCCATATGGTTTACGCTAGATCTATCATCCTAAGTGATTATAGAGAAATATATCATTAAATCAATTTAAGATGATGCGATAAGTGAACTACTTATTATTCAGTGAAATTCACCAATGAAGAGAGGATTTAAGGGCTCTTTGAGAGTTAGAGAGAGAGAGAGAGAGAGAGAGAGAGAGAGGAAAGATAAAAAAAAAAGATTTTTGAATGGGTTGAAATGACATATTTGTTCGAGTTTGGGTCAAAAATCTAATATTAGATATTTTGCAATTAATTAGTCTAACTTTGATATTTTGCCATATATGAGGTCCACTATATGAAATTTCTCTTAATTAATTATAACTAATCAAATCTTAATTATTTATAATAAATAATAAATTTGATGTGGTTTAGTATAAATTTAGGTGAAAATTATGATTAGTCGCAAAGACAAGATGTCGCACACAATGTGTTGACAATGTGTCCGACAACTTGCTTAAACACAGATTATGGATAAACAACAAACAGTGCAGTAAATAAACGACACACGATATGGTTACCCAGTTCGGTGCAACATCACCTACGTCTGGGGGCACTCTGCCAGTGGAAAGGATTTCACTATCTTGTAGTCAATAGTACACACAAGGTTTATATCTGATTACAATCAACAAATCAATAAAACCTAGAGACTATTACCACCAGTGATCACCTAGTCAGGGACTCCCCCTGAATTTGAGCTCCGTCTCAATTCCACCCTTCGAGCAACCGCCTGGCTCGGATGACCTTCAGTCTTCAACAGTTCGTGAACCTTCAATCACGAGAACACAAAACCCAAATCTCACAAACACTCAATCTTTCTGGAATAGTGTTTGAGGAATTACACCGCTCTTATCAAAACACAAAGCCTCCCAATCCGCCGGTCTTGCACGTCTAGGAGCTCTAGGTATTTTGATAAAGCGTCAAGGCTGCTAAGGGAGAGCGCATGGCTTTTATAGCAGCTGTACAATCCTGGAAGGTATCTCGGGTTTCCTTACCCGGCCTCAAGCGAATATCACAAAGTAAAGACTCCATCAAAGTGAATATTCGTGCAATGAAGATAGCAGCGAAGCAAATATCTTGCAATCAAGTCAGCAGCGAGGCAAATATCTTGCAATCAAGTCAACAGCGAAGCAATATCTCATAATTAAGTCACCAGCGAGGCAATCTGTGAAAACTGGAAACTTGCCCGAAATACTGTCTGCACACAGGAGGAAGGATGTCGTACCAGAAGCTGAACCATGAAGACCGACATCTTTCCAAACAACTTGCACTAAAAATAAAGCCAACCTATAACGTATCAACAATCTCCCCCTTTGGCTATTTTTTAGGCAAGCACTTCCAGGAACATTTTTCATACAAGCGTCATGACCAGAGAAGATAGTCAAAATAAATGACCTCCTCATGACGCCTCTCCCCCTGATTGCCTCAAAACAATACCAAAGGCAAGGATCGACCAACACAGAGGGAGGAACATAACAGCCTGATCAAGGAGATGAGAACCAAAAACGACCAGCAGTTAGAAACCACAAACAACATAGTCTGAAAACACATACCGATGAGGAGAGCAGAGGCTGATCACCAAGAGAAGGCAAGGAGTGTATCAACCAGAGCAACAACAACTAAAAGAGACCAAAAACAGAGAGACTCTAGAAAGTAGGAGTCCCGCCAGAACCTTCATTATTGTCATCTTCACATCTTCTTCCTCATCCTCATCTTCAACTTTATTCTCTTTATCTTTTGGAGCAGGCTGAACAGTCTGTGCCGGCTGTGAGGTAGAAGCACCATTAGTACCAGAAAGAGAGGTCATCACCTTAATAAGAACCTCACAAGCAGCTTTCCGAGGAGAAGAAGTCTTAGAAAACTTCTTTGAGAGTAGAGACTTTCTGAATAAGAGTCTTGAGGATGTCACTCTGCACAAACTCGAAAAAAAACAGCAACCTTCAAAGATTCACCGGCGGCGACAACAGTAGCGACAGAAGACCTCCACTTCCTAAATGTCGTCCAGAATGTCAGAAACTTCTTTCTCAACATTCCTCTGTCTCAGCTTCTTCTAGTTCAAAAACCCTTTTTCACAGGCTCGCTTTTCTTCTTCTTCTTCTTCTTCTTCTTCATCATCTTCAGAAGACCTGCTGAAGCTTACTTCCCCAGTAATGACAATGATCGAGAGAGAGGCTTTCTCGAGCGTTACACTTCTTGCGGCGGAGAGTGATGGATTCTCAGGAGGAATTGACCCAGTAATCGCACCTGCGGCCTGACCATCGGCGCGTTTATTGGATCGCAAACCTCGAACCCGGACACCGTGACTATAACTCTCCAGCCCAGGCCCCTTTGATTTAACATCTTTCGCCTTCATCGCGGTCTTCTCTTTCTTGGGAGGAATGGTAGTGTTGATCCCACTTCTAGTTCCAACCATTTTGAAAGGAATTTGAACAAAACTGTCACACAAGAAACCGTCGAGAGGGGTGAAAACGCAAAAAGTGTGAAAGAGGGGCGAAGAACAAAGCGAGAAATTAAGAAAAGGCAATAGATAACTTCCCATCTTTTCTCGAAAACGTAGCCATCTGCATGTAAGAGAGCATGGCAAGGAGTAATACGTCGTTGTAGCAAGGAATGGGCCATGGTCCGTCTCAGGCCCAAGAAAAGAACAAGTGGCATTTTAGCCCGGCAATACAGTCGAATGGGCCAACCAGAAAAATGGGCCCATGAGAAAACTTTCATGAAGCATACGCGTACACATAACAGAGAGGTACCAGCTCTAAAAACTTCTTCTGCTATCTCCATAGTTATATCACTAGGAGGCACACTTACTTCCTCAGTTTCATGAAGGATGCAAGGACATCTTGTGCGACATCCTTCTCACTGGCCGGATTGTCAGCAACAACAAAATGTGATAGACCAAGAAATCTAATGATAGCATCATCATGTGGGGATCAGGGGAAACAAGAGGAGATCCCAAGATATCACAATCACTCTCTACAAAATCTTCATCCATAGCACTAGGTTCAGGGTTCTCATCAAACACATCAACATCTCTAACCTCCTTTACTTTCTCAATCACCACGGGGAGTAGGGAGAGAACCAGAAATACCTTGAAACCACACAAGAAAAGCTTCACTTGGAGAAACTGAACGCTGTTCTTAGGAGGGAACATCTTCATCGTAGAGATCAACAGACGATGCTTGGAAGAGATAGACCCAATGACATCTTGGATTGACAGAACAGCCTTCCTTGGAGCAATCATCACATCCTTCTTCTTGGCAATAAAATTTTCTCTTGTAGGGAGAGTCTTCTTAGGTTGAGCACCTCCGGCCTGACCATCGGCACTCTTCCTAGAGGACATCCCCTTAACACGAACACCACGTTGGGTGATCTGAAACTCTATGGCTTCCTTAACGACAATTTTCTTTTTCTCCATGGTAGTAGTTCTCTTCCTGCTTCTTGTTCCAACCACTCTGACAAAATTTGCAAGATAACTTCCACAAAATAACATGAAGCAAATAGTGGTTACACTAACCAGAAAATCGTCAATAGCAAGAGCTGAGAACCAGAGAAGTCCAAAACATCGTCGTGAGATAAACTGAGCCAAGAGATTAGTCAAGCTCAAAAAATATGGCTGCATATACAACATGACATCAAGGCAAAGAGTGACAGAGTTTTCCCGATCAACCAAAGGAGAGCAACTGGGCCAGAGCAAGTACGAAGCCCAAACTATGAACCAAAATGGCATAAGAGCCCTGTACGCGCGTCGAATGAGCCAACCAGATAAATGGGCCCATGAATAAAGAGAGAAGAAATTCCAATAGTAATCATCCACATAAAACACCATATCATAATCAAAGGCCCTCATGAGACAATACTGGCCTAGACCCAGTAATTGCTATTGAACAATAACACACAGCTCAAGAGAGGATTGAAGATCTTCAAAACTATCAGCATCCAAAACCTTAGCACAAATGTCAACTAGTTGAGTTTTAGAGATAATCATACCACTGATGTTGTTGCAGAACAATGTCTTGACATCTTGGCCGACATCAAACTCAGCACTCATTTGTTTCAACCACAAGAGTAGAGTGTTGCTGTTACCAGCTGCAATATATTCAGACTCTGAAATGCTTTTTCTATCAACTGCACTTCCTGCCCAGTCAGTTTCACAGTACCCCACAAGAGTAGAAGTAGCATCACAGGAATATAAGAGCCCAAAATCAGCAGTTCCAGAGATGTACCTTACAGTGCGCTTAGACTGTGAAAGATGGCTAACTTTGGGATTAGCTTGATACAGAGCACACACACCAACAAAGTAAGCAATATCTAGACGGCTGGTGGTGAGATATGAAAGACTTCCAATAATACGTATCCCATCTTCAATATCACCAATGACCTCTTCAACATGGTGATTTTTCAGAATTACTGTAGAAGGAGCACATCTTTGAGGCACAGCTTCATTCTCTTTGTCAGGGAACGACTTATCACGAGGAAAATCGTCTTCAGTCACAATGTCGACCACTTTGTCACCAACATCTGTCCTGACATCTGTGCTACTAGATAAAACTTTATCCTCATCATTAGCACTTTCAAAATCATCATAAACCACATTAATAGACTCCATCATAAACTTGGTGCGTTTGTTAAAGACACAATAAGCACAACTATTTCTGGAATACCCAAGAGAGATACCTTCATCACTTTTGGGATAAAGCTTACAACGAGGATCCCGATCAGCAAGGATGTAGCACACAGAGCCAAAGACATGGAAGTACTCGACGTATGTCTTTCTCCCCCTCCATATCTCATAATGAGTTACAGCAGTGCTCGGACGAATGGTAACTCTGTTATGAATATGGCAAGCTGTGTTGAGTGCTTCAGCCCTTAAGAGTAGAGGAATGTCTTTGGCAAGCATCATCAATCGAGCCATTTCCTGAAGAGTCCGATTCTTTATTTCAACAACCTCATTTTGTTGTGGGATGATGGGGCCAGAAAATTCAGGAGCTATTCCTTCTATGCTTTCTCCTTTGTCTCTTTGAACTTGCCCTTTTCCACTGAGACTTTCAGTTTGCATAGGACATATCAAGTCCATGTGTGGGAGCTCCAGAACACGTGCAGTGGTAAGATGTTGCACCATCTTGTGCGACTTCTGAACCTGTTTTCCTATCTTAGCTTCATCTGCCTTGGACATGAGACACTTGGTGACTTGAGAGACTTTGACCGGGGACCATATGTAGCAGTCGTCCGGGGTCCTGGTTCCTTTCATAAGCTCAACCTGTTCCTCATTTATCACAACACACTCATCACGAGTAAAATCAACACGTAAGCTCAAGTCACAAAGTTGGCTAATGCTAATAAGATTAGCAGTGAGGCCTTCAACCAACAAAGCCTCTGTTAAGCAAGACAAACCAGGATAATTAAGTTGACCTTTTCCAATAATCTTTGCCTTCACTCCATCACCAAAAGTAACATGACAGTTAGAGTAAGGTTTTATGTTGGATAAAAAGGTTTGGTCACCTGTCATGTGTCGAGAACAACCACTGTCAAAGTACCAGTCGTTACCAGTGAAGGCATGCTGAGAAGTGTAAGCAAAGTTGGCGCGATATGACTCATTTTTCACTCTCCATTCCATACGAGATGAGGGGGAACGACTTGGTTGAGCTTGCCTATGGGATGATTGATGCCGATGAAGATTCCTCCCATATAGACGATAACAAAATGGCCGAACATGACCCCTACGTCCACAGTGATGGCAAACCCAACGAGGTCTGTTGACAAGAGACCTGATTGGTCTATAAGGAGGTTGCTGATGCTGATTCTGGAACTTGTCACGACCAGATGTCTGAGACATATTTCGCGGCATCTGTGCAGCAGACTTTTGAGGAACAAAAGTAGTCTGAGACGTGGAAGCACCGTGAGTATACCCAATCCCCTTCATGTTCTTAGCAGGCTTTCCAACAGCAGACTTTTGAGGGACAAAAGTAGTCTGAGACGTGGAAGCACTGTGAGTATACCCAAGCCCCTTCATGTTCTTTGTAGGCTTTCCAACTGTGAGAATTTTATCCAGGCTGTCGGTGCCGGAGTTCAACATCCTAACTGATGTAGTCATCTGATCCAGCTCTCCATTCAGCCGACTGACTTCCTTCTTTAGATCCACAATCGTCTCTAGTAGCCTTGCCTTGTCTTCAGTCAGCGTGAGAATAAGACCACTCTGTTTGTCGAGAATCTGAGACTCCTCAACCCATTTGGTGTGCAAGGTATTGTATGTGTCATTCATGGCATCGTCAGATAGTTCTCCATCTAGAACAATTTTCTGAGAGCATTCACCAAATTTATCAGTAGACTCATGAGCAGTAAAGGCCACAAAATTACTTATCTTATCAGAGTCGCTATCTTCATCCGAAAAAGTAGCGTTGTACCCCTTTTCCTGTTTCTTGAGGAAGTTAGGACACTCCTTTTGAATATGTCCGAAACCTTCACATTCGTGGCACTGAATGCTTTTGCCTTTGCCAGGTCGTTCACCGCTATCACTGTTCCTGTGAGGGTTGGCATCCTTCTGGAATCTTTGTTGAAACTTGTCCTTAACATCTTGTGAGACATTTTTTCCATTCATCTGGTTGAATCTCTTCATGACCCTGCTATAATTTCTTGCAAGCATAGCTATAGTATCGTCAATGTCACTATCAGAATCTGAGAATACCTGATCCTTTTGTTTATGAATAGAGCCTTTTAGGGCCACCCCTTTGTGTTTCTTTTCTGTCTTGGGCAGGGAGAGCTCAAATGTCATGAGAGACCCCATAAGTTCATCAAACTTCAAGGTTTTGAGGTCATGGACTTCTTCAATAGCCGTGATCTTCATTTTGAATCTGGGACTCAAAGCTCTCAGAGTTTTCCGAACAAGATCTTCGTCGGTCATGGGTTTCCCAAGAGAGTAGGATTCATTGGCAAGGTCTCGGATGCGAATGTTGAATTCAGCAACAGATTCATCCTCAAGCATAGTAAGAGCTTCAAAATTGGTTGTGAGGTATTGAAGCTTCTGCTCACGGACCTTTGTGGTACCCTCATACGCAACAGCAAGGATTTCCCAGGCCTCTTTGGCAATAGTGCATGTATTTATCAACCTGAAAACATTTGTATCGACCCCATTAAATATAGCATTTAGAGCACGAGAGTTACCAAGGGCCGCCTCTTCTTCAGCAGGAGTCCAGTCTTTTTCGGGTTTTGCACCAATAGGGGCTCCTTTGTCATCAGACTGAACAGGAGCTTCCCACCCGTGTATCACTGCTTTCCAGGTTCTGCTATCAAGGGACTTCATGAAGGCAGTCATGCGTGCCTTCCAATAACCATAGTTGGTTCCGTCGAGTACTGGAGGGCGATTGACAGAACCTCCATCTCGGGAACTATCCATATTAGGCAATCAGAAAAAAAATCCAGGAAACCACCTAAGAGATCAAGGTGCCCGCTCTGATACCAATTGAAAATTCTGATTAGTCGCAAAGACAAGATGTCGCACACAATGTGTTGACAATGTGTCCGACAACTTGCTTGAACACAGATTATGGATAAACAACAAACAGCGCAGTAAATAAACGACACACGATATGGTTACCCAGTTCGGTGCAACATCACCTACGTCTGGGGGCACTCTGCCAGTGGAAAGGATTTCACTATCTTGTAGTCAATAGTACACACAAGGTTTATATCTGATTACAATCAACAAATCAATAAAACCTAGAGACTATTACCACCAGTGATCACCTAGTCAGGGACTCCCCCTGAATTTGAGCTCCGTCTCAATTCCACCCTTCGAGCAACCGCCTGGCTCGGATGACCTTCAGTCTTCAACAGTTCGTGAACCTTCAATCACGAGAACACAAAACCCAAATCTCACAAACACTCAATCTTTCCGGAATAGTGTTTGAGGAATTACACCGCTCTTATCAAAACACAAAGCCTCCCAATCCGCCGGTCTTGCACGTCTAGGAGCTCTAGGTATTTTGATAAAGCGTCAAGGCTGCTAAGGGAGAGCGCATGGCTTTTATAGCAGCTGTACAATCCTGGAAGGTATCTCGGGTTTCCTTACCCGGCCTCAAGCGAATATCACAAAGTAAAGACTCCATCAAAGTGAATATTCGTGCAATGAAGATAGCAGCGAAGCAAATATCTTGCAATCAAGTCAGCAGCGAGGCAAATATCTTGCAATCAAGTCAGCAGCGAAGCAATATCTCATAATTAAGTCACCAGCGAGGCAATCTGTGAAAACTGGAAACTTGCCCGAAATACTGTCTGCACACAGGAGGAAGGATGTCGTACCAGAAGCTGAACCATGAAGACCGACATCTTTCCAAACAACTTGCACTAAAAATAAAGCCAACCTATAACGTATCAACAATCTCCCCCTTTGGCTATTTTTTAGGCAAGCACTTCCAGGAACATTTTTCATACAAGCGTCATGACCAGAGAAGATAGTCAAAATAAATGACCTCCTCATGACGCCTCTCCCCCTGATTGCCTCAAAACAATACCAAAGGCAAGGATCGACCAACACAGAGGGAGGAACATAACAGCCTGATCAAGGAGATGAGAACCAAAAACGACCAGCAGTTAGAAACCACAAACAACATAGTCTGAAAACACATACCGATGAGGAGAGCAGAGGCTGATCACCAAGAGAAGGCAAGGAGTGTATCAACCAGAGCAACAACAACTAAAAGAGACCAAAAACAGAGAGACTCTAGAAAGTAGGAGTCCCGCCAGAACCTTCATTATTGTCATCTTCACATCTTCTTCCTCATCCTCATCTTCAACTTTATTCTCTTTATCTTTTGGAGCAGGCTGAACAGTCTGTGCCGGCTGTGAGGTAGAAGCACCATTAGTACCAGAAAGAGAGGTCATCACCTTAATAAGAACCTCACAAGCAGCTTTCCGAGGAGAAGAAGTCTTAGAAAACTTCTTTGAGAGCAGAGACTTTCTGAATAAGAGTCTTGAGGATGTCACTCTGCACAAACTCGAAAAAAAACAGCAACCTTCAAAGATTCACCGGCGGCGACAACAGTAGCGACAGAAGACCTCCACTTCCTAAATGTCGTCCAGAATGTCAGAAACTTCTTTCTCAACATTCCTCTGTCTCAGCTTCTTCTAGTTCAAAAACCCTTTTTCACAGGCTCGCTTTTCTTCTTCTTCTTCTTCTTCTTCTTCATCATCTTCAGAAGACCTGCTGAAGCTTACTTCCCCAGTAATGACAATGATCGAGAGAGAGGCTTTCTCGAGCGTTACACTTCTTGCGGCGGAGAGTGATGGATTCTCAGGAGGAATTGACCCAGTAATCGCACCTGCGGCCTGACCATCGGCGCGTTTATTGGATCGCAAACCTCGAACCCGGACACCGTGACTATAACTCTCCAGCCCAGGCCCCTTTGATTTAACATCTTTCGCCTTCATCGCGGTCTTCTCTTTCTTGGGAGGAATGGTAGTGTTGATCCCACTTCTAGTTCCAACCATTTTGAAAGGAATTTGAACAAAACTGTCACACAAGAAACCGTCGAGAGGGGTGAAAACGCAAAAAGTGTGAAAGAGGGGCGAAGAACAAAGCGAGAAATTAAGAAAAGGCAATAGATAACTTCCCATCTTTTCTCGAAAACGTAGCCATCTGCATGTAAGAGAGCATGGCAAGGAGTAATACGTCGTTGTAGCAAGGAATGGGCCATGGTCCGTCTCAGGCCCAAGAAAAGAACAAGTGGCATTTTAGCCCGGCAATACAGTCGAATGGGCCAACCAGAAAAATGGGCCCATGAGAAAACTTTCATGAAGCATACGCGTACACATAACAGAGAGGTACCAGCTCTAAAAACTTCTTCTGCTATCTCCATAGTTATATCACTAGGAGGCACACTTACTTCCTCAGTTTCATGAAGGATGCAAGGACATCTTGTGCGACATCCTTCTCACTGGCCGGATTGTCAGCAACAACAAAATGTGATAGACCAAGAAATCTAATGATAGCATCATCATGTGGGGATCAGGGGAAACAAGAGGAGATCCCAAGATATCACAATCACTCTCTACAAAATCTTCATCCATAGCACTAGGTTCAGGGTTCTCATCAAACACATCAACATCTCTAACCTCCTTTACTTTCTCAATCACCACGGGGAGTAGGGAGAGAACCAGAAATACCTTGAAACCACACAAGAAAAGCTTCACTTGGAGAAACTGAACGCTGTTCTTAGGAGGGAACATCTTCATCGTAGAGATCAACAGACGATGCTTGGAAGAGATAGACCCAATGACATCTTGGATTGACAGAACAGCCTTCCTTGGAGCAATCATCACATCCTTCTTCTTGGCAATAAAATTTTCTCTTGTAGGGAGAGTCTTCTTAGGTTGAGCACCTCCGGCCTGACCATCGGCACTCTTCCTAGAGGACATCCCCTTAACACGAACACCACGTTGGGTGATCTGAAACTCTATGGCTTCCTTAACGACAATTTTCTTTTTCTCCATGGTAGTAGTTCTCTTCCTGCTTCTTGTTCCAACCACTCTGACAAAATTTGCAAGATAACTTCCACAAAATAACATGAAGCAAATAGTGGTTACACTAACCAGAAAATCGTCAATAGCAAGAGCTGAGAACCAGAGAAGTCCAAAACATCGTCGTGAGATAAACTGAGCCAAGAGATTAGTCAAGCTCAAAAAATATGGCTGCATATACAACATGACATCAAGGCAAAGAGTGACAGAGTTTTCCCGATCAACCAAAGGAGAGCAACTGGGCCAGAGCAAGTACGAAGCCCAAACTATGAACCAAAATGGCATAAGAGCCCTGTACGCGCGTCGAATGAGCCAACCAGATAAATGGGCCCATGAATAAAGAGAGAAGAAATTCCAATAGTAATCATCCACATAAAACACCATATCATAATCAAAGGCCCTCATGAGACAATACTGGCCTAGACCCAGTAATTGCTATTGAACAATAACACACATCTCAAGAGAGGATTGAAGATCTTCAAAACTATCAGCATCCAAAACCTTAGCACAAATGTCAACTAGTTGAGTTTTAGAGATAATCATACCACTGATGTTGTTGCAGAACAATGTCTTGACATCTTGGCCGACATCAAACTCAGCACTCATTTGTTTCAACCACAAGAGTAGAGTGTTGCTGTTACCAGCTGCAATATATTCAGACTCTGAAATGCTTTTTCTATCAACTGCACTTCCTGCCCAGTCAGTTTCACAGTACCCCACAAGAGTAGAAGTAGCATCACAGGAATATAAGAGCCCAAAATCAGCAGTTCCAGAGATGTACCTTACAGTGCGCTTAGACTGTGAAAGATGGCTAACTTTGGGATTAGCTTGATACAGAGCACACACACCAACAAAGTAAGCAATATCTAGACGGCTGGTGGTGAGATATGAAAGACTTCCAATAATACGTATCCCATCTTCAATATCACCAATGACCTCTTCAACATGGTGATTTTTCAGAATTACTGTAGAAGGAGCACATCTTTGAGGCACAGCTTCATTCTCTTTGTCAGGGAACGACTTATCACGAGGAAAATCGTCTTCAGTCACAATGTCGACCACTTTGTCACCAACATCTGTCCTGACATCTGTGCTACTAGATAAAACTTTATCCTCATCATTAGCACTTTCAAAATCATCATAAACCACATTAATAGACTCCATCATAAACTTGGTGCGTTTGTTAAAGACACAATAAGCACAACTATTTCTGGAATACCCAAGAGAGATACCTTCATCACTTTTGGGATAAAGCTTACAACGAGGATCCCGATCAGCAAGGATGTAGCACACAGAGCCAAAGACATGGAAGTACTCGACGTATGTCTTTCTCCCCCTCCATATCTCATAATGAGTTACAGCAGTGCTCGGACGAATGGTAACTCTGTTATGAATATGGCAAGCTGTGTTGAGTGCTTCAGCCCTTAAGAGTAGAGGAATGTCTTTGGCAAGCATCATCAATCGAGCCATTTCCTGAAGAGTCCGATTCTTTATTTCAACAACCTCATTTTGTTGTGGGATGATGGGGCCAGAAAATTCAGGAGCTATTCCTTCTATGCTTTCTCCTTTGTCTCTTTGAACTTGCCCTTTTCCACTGAGACTTTCAGTTTGCATAGGACATATCAAGTCCATGTGTGGGAGCTCCAGAACACGTGCAGTGGTAAGATGTTGCACCATCTTGTGCGACTTCTGAACCTGTTTTCCTATCTTAGCTTCATCTGCCTTGGACATGAGACACTTGGTGACTTGAGAGACTTTGACCGGGGACCATATGTAGCAGTCGTCCGGGGTCCTGGTTCCTTTCATAAGCTCAACCTGTTCCTCATTTATCACAACACACTCATCACGAGTAAAATCAACACGTAAGCTCAAGTCACAAAGTTGGCTAATGCTAATAAGATTAGCAGTGAGGCCTTCAACCAACAAAGCCTCTGTTAAGCAAGACAAACCAGGATAATTAAGTTGACCTTTTCCAATAATCTTTGCCTTCACTCCATCACCAAAAGTAACATGACAGTTAGAGTAAGGTTTTATGTTGGATAAAAAGGTTTGGTCACCTGTCATGTGTCGAGAACAACCACTGTCAAAGTACCAGTCGTTACCAGTGAAGGCATGCTGAGAAGTGTAAGCAAAGTTGGCGCGATATGACTCATTTTTCACTCTCCATTCCATACGAGATGAGGGGGAACGACTTGGTTGAGCTTGCCTATGGGATGATTGATGCCGATGAAGATTCCTCCCATATAGACGATAACAAAATGGCCGAATATGACCCCTACGTCCATAGTGATGGCAAACCCAACGAGGTCTGTTGACAAGAGACCTGATTGGTCTATAAGGAGGTTGCTGATGCTGATTCTGGAACTTGTCACGACCAGATGTCTGAGACATATTTCGCGGCATCTGTGCAGCAGACTTTTGAGGAACAAAAGTAGTCTGAGACGTGGAAGCACCGTGAGTATACCCAATCCCCTTCATGTTCTTAGCAGGCTTTCCAACAGCAGACTTTTGAGGGACAAAAGTAGTCTGAGACGTGGAAGCACTGTGAGTATACCCAAGCCCCTTCATGTTCTTTGCAGGCTTTCCAACTGTGAGAATTTTATCCAGGCTGTCGGTGCCGGAGTTCAACATCCTAACTGATGTAGTCATCTGATCCAGCTCTCCATTCAGCCGACTGACTTCCTTCTTTAGATCCACAATCGTCTCTAGTAGCCTTGCCTTGTCTTCAGTCAGCGTGAGAATAAGACCACTCTGTTTGTCGAGAATCTGAGACTCCTCAACCCATTTGGTGTGCAAGGTATTGTATGTGTCATTCATGGCATCGTCAGATAGTTCTCCATCTAGAACAATTTTCTGAGAGCATTCACCAAATTTATCAGTAGACTCATGAGCAGTAAAGGCCACAAAATTACTTATCTTATCAGAGTCGCTATCTTCATCCGAAAAAGTAGCGTTGTACCCCTTTTCCTGTTTCTTGAGGAAGTTAGGACACTCCTTTTGAATATGTCCGAAACCTTCACATTCGTGGCACTGAATGCTTTTGCCTTTGCCAGGTCGTTCACCGCTATCACTGTTCCTGTGAGGGTTGGCATCCTTCTGGAATCTTTGTTGAAACTTGTCCTTAACATCTTGTGAGACATTTTTTCCATTCATCTGGTTGAATCTCTTCATGACCCTGCTATAATTTCTTGCAAGCATAGCTATAGTATCGTCAATGTCACTATCAGAATCTGAGAATACCTGATCCTTTTGTTTATGAATAGAGCCTTTTAGGGCCACCCCTTTGTGTTTCTTTTCTGTCTTGGGCAGGGAGAGCTCAAATGTCATGAGAGACCCCATAAGTTCATCAAACTTCAAGGTTTTGAGGTCATGGACTTCTTCAATAGCCGTGATCTTCATTTTGAATCTGGGACTCAAAGCTCTCAGAGTTTTCCGAACAAGATCTTCGTCGGTCATGGGTTTCCCAAGAGAGTAGGATTCATTGGCAAGGTCTCGGATGCGAATGTTGAATTCAGCAACAGATTCATCCTCAAGCATAGTAAGAGCTTCAAAATTGGTTGTGAGGTATTGAAGCTTCTGCTCACGGACCTTTGTGGTACCCTCATACGCAACAGCAAGGATTTCCCAGGCCTCTTTGGCAATAGTGCATGTATTTATCAACCTGAAAACATTTGTATCGACCCCATTAAATATAGCATTTAGAGCACGAGAGTTACCAAGGGCCGCCTCTTCTTCAGCAGGAGTCCAGTCTTTTTCGGGTTTTGCACCAATAGGGGCTCCTTTGTCATCAGACTGAACAGGAGCTTCCCACCCGTGTATCACTGCTTTCCAGGTTCTGCTATCAAGGGACTTCATGAAGGCAGTCATGCGTGCCTTCCAATAACCATAGTTGGTTCCGTCGAGTACTGGAGGGCGATTGACAGAACCTCCATCTCGGGAACTATCCATATTAGGCAATCAGAAAAAAAATCCAGGAAACCACCTAAGAGATCAAGGTGCCCGCTCTGATACCAATTGAAAATTCTGATTAGTCGCAAAGACAAGATGTCGCACACAATGTGTTGACAATGTGTCCGACAACTTGCTTGAACACAGATTATGGATAAACAACAAACAGCGCAGTAAATAAACGACACACGATATGGTTACCCAGTTCGGTGCAACATCACCTACGTCTGGGGGCACTCTGCCAGTGGAAAGGATTTCACTATCTTGTAGTCAATAGTACACACAAGGTTTATATCTGATTACAATCAACAAATCAATAAAACCTAGAGACTATTACCACCAGTGATCACCTAGTCAGGGACTCCCCCTGAATTTGAGCTCCGTCTCAATTCCACCCTTCGAGCAACCGCCTGGCTCGGATGACCTTCAGTCTTCAACAGTTCGTGAACCTTCAATCACGAGAACACAAAACCCAAATCTCACAAACACTCAATCTTTCCGGAATAGTGTTTGAGGAATTACACCGCTCTTATCAAAACACAAAGCCTCCCAATCCGCCGGTCTTGCACGTCTAGGAGCTCTAGGTATTTTGATAAAGCGTCAAGGCTGCTAAGGGAGAGCGCATGGCTTTTATAGCAGCTGTACAATCCTGGAAGGTATCTCGGGTTTCCTTACCCGGCCTCAAGCGAATATCACAAAGTAAAGACTCCATCAAAGTGAATATTCGTGCAATGAAGATAGCAGCGAAGCAAATATCTTGCAATCAAGTCAGCAGCGAGGCAAATATCTTGCAATCAAGTCAGCAGCGAAGCAATATCTCATAATTAAGTCACCAGCGAGGCAATCTGTGAAAACTGGAAACTTGCCCGAAATACTGTCTGCACACAGGAGGAAGGATGTCGTACCAGAAGCTGAACCATGAAGACCGACATCTTTCCAAACAACTTGCACTAAAAATAAAGCCAACCTATAACGTATCAACAATCTCCCCCTTTGGCTATTTTTTAGGCAAGCACTTCCAGGAACATTTTTCATACAAGCGTCATGACCAGAGAAGATAGTCAAAATAAATGACCTCCTCATGACGCCTCTCCCCCTGATTGCCTCAAAACAATACCAAAGGCAAGGATCGACCAACACAGAGGGAGGAACATAACAGCCTGATCAAGGAGATGAGAACCAAAAACGACCAGCAGTTAGAAACCACAAACAACATAGTCTGAAAACACATACCGATGAGGAGAGCAGAGGCTGATCACCAAGAGAAGGCAAGGAGTGTATCAACCAGAGCAACAACAACTAAAAGAGACCAAAAACAGAGAGACTCTAGAAAGTAGGAGTCCCGCCAGAACCTTCATTATTGTCATCTTCACATCTTCTTCCTCATCCTCATCTTCAACTTTATTCTCTTTATCTTTTGGAGCAGGCTGAACAGTCTGTGCCGGCTGTGAGGTAGAAGCACCATTAGTACCAGAAAGAGAGGTCATCACCTTAATAAGAACCTCACAAGCAGCTTTCCGAGGAGAAGAAGTCTTAGAAAACTTCTTTGAGAGTAGAGACTTTCTGAATAAGAGTCTTGAGGATGTCACTCTGCACAAACTCGAAAAAAAACAGCAACCTTCAAAGATTCACCGGCGGCGACAACAGTAGCGACAGAAGACCTCCACTTCCTAAATGTCGTCCAGAATGTCAGAAACTTCTTTCTCAACATTCCTCTGTCTCAGCTTCTTCTAGTTCAAAAACCCTTTTTCACAGGCTCGCTTTTCTTCTTCTTCTTCTTCTTCTTCTTCATCATCTTCAGAAGACCTGCTGAAGCTTACTTCCCCAGTAATGACAATGATCGAGAGAGAGGCTTTCTCGAGCGTTACACTTCTTGCGGCGGAGAGTGATGGATTCTCAGGAGGAATTGACCCAGTAATCGCACCTCCGGCCTGACCATCGGCGCGTTTATTGGATCGCAAACCTCGAACCCGGACACCGTGACTATAACTCTCCAGCCCAGGCCCCTTTGATTTAACATCTTTCGCCTTCATCGCAGTCTTCTCTTTCTTGGGAGGAATGGTAGTGTTGATCCCACTTCTAGTTCCAACCATTTTGAAAGGAATTTGAACAAAACTGTCACACAAGAAACCGTCGAGAGGGGTGAAAACGCAAAAAGTGTGAAAGAGGGGCGAAGAACAAAGCGAGAAATTAAGAAAAGGCAATAGATAACTTCCCATCTTTTCTCGAAAACGTAGCCATCTGCATGTAAGAGAGCATGGCAAGGAGTAATACGTCGTTGTAGCAAGGAATGGGCCATGGTCCGTCTCAGGCCCAAGAAAAGAACAAGTGGCATTTTAGCCCGGCAATACAGTCGAATGGGCCAACCAGAAAAATGGGACCATGAGAAAACTTTCATGAAGCATACGCGTACACATAACAGAGAGGTACCAGCTCTAAAAACTTCTTCTGCTATCTCCATAGTTATATCACTAGGAGGCACACTTACTTCCTCAGTTTCATGAAGGATGCAAGGACATCTTGTGCGACATCCTTCTCACTGGCCGGATTGTCAGCAACAACAAAATGTGATAGACCAAGAAATCTAATGATAGCATCATCATGTGGGGATCAGGGGAAACAAGAGGAGATCCCAAGATATCACAATCACTCTCTACAAAATCTTCATCCATAGCACTAGGTTCAGGGTTCTCATCAAACACATCAACATCTCTAACCTCCTTTACTTTCTCAATCACCACGGGGAGTAGGGAGAGAACCAGAAATACCTTGAAACCACACAAGAAAAGCTTCACTTGGAGAAACTGAACGCTGTTCTTAGGAGGGAACATCTTCATCGTAGAGATCAACAGACCATGCTTGGAAGAGATAGACCCAATGACATCTTGGATTGACAGAACAGCCTTCCTTGGAGCAATCATCACATCCTTCTTCTTGGCAATAAAATTTTCTCTTGTAGGGAGAGTCTTCTTAGGTTGAGCACCTCCGGCCTGACCATCGGCACTCTTCCTAGAGGACATCCCCTTAACACGAACACCACGTTGGGTGATCTGAAACTCTATGGCTTCCTTAACGACAATTTTCTTTTTCTCCATGGTAGTAGTTCTCTTCCTGCTTCTTGTTCCAACCACTCTGACAAAATTTGCAAGATAACTTCCACAAAATAACATGAAGCAAATAGTGGTTACACTAACCAGAAAATCGTCAATAGCAAGAGCTGAGAACCAGAGAAGTCCAAAACATCGTCGTGAGATAAACTGAGCCAAGAGATTAGTCAAGCTAAAAAAATATGGCTGCATATACAACATGACATCAAGGCAAAGAGTGACAGAGTTTTCCCGATCAACCAAAGGAGAGCAACTGGGCCAGAGCAAGTACGAAGCCCAAACTATGAACCAAAATGGCATAAGAGCCCTGTACGCGCGTCGAATGAGCCAACCAGATAAATGGGCCCATGAATAAAGAGAGAAGAAATTCCAATAGTAATCATCCACATAAAACACCATATCATAATCAAAGGCCCTCATGAGACAATACTGGCCTAGACCCAGTAATTGCTATTGAACAATAACACACAGCTCAAGAGAGGATTGAAGATCTTCAAAACTATCAGCATCCAAAACCTTAGCACAAATGTCAACTAGTTGAGTTTTAGAGATAATCATACCACTGATGTTGTTGCAGAACAATGTCTTGACATCTTGGCCGACATCAAACTCAGCACTCATTTGTTTCAACCACAAGAGTAGAGTGTTGCTGTTACCAGCTGCAATATATTCAGACTCTGAAATGCTTTTTCTATCAACTGCACTTCCTGCCCAGTCAGTTTCACAGTACCCCACAAGAGTAGAAGTAGCATCACAGGAATATAAGAGCCCAAAATCAGCAGTTCCAGAGATGTACCTTACAGTGCGCTTAGACTGTGAAAGATGGCTAACTTTGGGATTAGCTTGATACAGAGCACACACACCAACAAAGTAAGCAATATCTAGACGGCTGGTGGTGAGATATGAAAGACTTCCAATAATACGTATCCCATCTTCAATATCACCAATGACCTCTTCAACATGGTGATTTTTCAGAATTACTGTAGAAGGAGCACATCTTTGAGGCACAACTTCATTCTCTTTGTCAGGGAACGACTTATCACGAGGAAAATCGTCTTCAGTCACAATGTCGACCACTTTGTCACCAACATCTGTCCTGACATCTGTGCTACTAGATAAAACTTTATCCTCATCATTAGCACTTTCAAAATCATCATAAACCACATTAATAGACTCCATCATAAACTTGGTGCGTTTGTTAAAGACACAATAAGCACAACTATTTCTGGAATACCCAAGAGAGATACCTTCATCACTTTTGGGATAAAGCTTACAACGAGGATCCCGATCAGCAAGGATGTAGCACACAGAGCCAAAGACATGGAAGTACTCGACGTATGTCTTTCTCCCCCTCCATATCTCATAATGAGTTACAGCAGTGCTCGGACGAATGGTAACTCTGTTATGAATATGGCAAGCTGTGTTGAGTGCTTCAGCCCTTAAGAGTAGAGGAATGTCTTTGGCAAGCATCATCAATCGAGCCATTTCCTGAAGAGTCCGATTCTTTATTTCAACAACCTCATTTTGTTGTGGGATGATGGGGCCAGAAAATTCAGGAGCTATTCCTTCTATGCTTTCTCCTTTGTCTCTTTGAACTTGCCCTTTTCCACTGAGACTTTCAGTTTGCATAGGACATATCAAGTCCATGTGTGGGAGCTCCAGAACACGTGCAGTGGTAAGATGTTGCACCATCTTGTGCGACTTCTGAACCTGTTTTCCTATCTTAGCTTCATCTGCCTTGGACATGAGACACTTGGTGACTTGAGAGACTTTGACCGGGGACCATATGTAGCAGTCGTCCGGGGTCCTGGTTCCTTTCATAAGCTCAACCTGTTCCTCATTTATCACAACACACTCATCACGAGTAAAATCAACACGTAAGCTCAAGTCACAAAGTTGGCTAATGCTAATAAGATTAGCAGTGAGGCCTTCAACCAACAAAGCCTCTGTTAAGCAAGACAAACCAGGATAATTAAGTTGACCTTTTCCAATAATCTTTGCCTTCACTCCATCACCAAAAGTAACATGACAGTTAGAGTAAGGTTTTATGTTGGATAAAAAAGTTTGGTCACCTGTCATGTGTCGAGAACAACCACTGTCAAAGTACCAGTCGTTACCAGTGAAGGCATGCTGAGAAGTGTAAGCAAAGTTGGCGCGATATGACTCATTTTTCACTCTTCATTCCATACGAGATGAGGGGGAACGACTTGGTTGAGCTTGCCTATGGGATGATTGATGCCGATGAAGATTCCTCCCATATAGACGATAACAAAATGGCCGAATATGACCCCTACGTCCACAGTGATGGCAAACCCAACGAGGTCTGTTGACAAGAGACCTGATTGGTCTATAAGGAGGTTGCTGATGCTGATTCTGGAACTTGTCACGACCAGATGTCTGAGACATATTTCGCGGCATCTGTGCAGCAGACTTTTGAGGAACAAAAGTAGTCTGAGACGTGGAAGCACCGTGAGTATACCCAATCCCCTTCATGTTCTTAGCAGGCTTTCCAACAGCAGACTTTTGAGGGACAAAAGTAGTCTGAGACGTGGAAGCACTGTGAGTATACCCAAGCCCCTTCATGTTCTTTGCAGGCTTTCCAACTGTGAGAATTTTATCCAGGCTGTCGGTGCCGGAGTTCAACATCCTAACTGATGTAGTCATCTGATCCAGCTCTCCATTCAGCCGACTGACTTCCTTCTTTAGATCCACAATCGTCTCTAGTAGCCTTGCCTTGTCTTCAGTCAGCGTGAGAATAAGACCACTCTGTTTGTCGAGAATCTGAGACTCCTCAACCCATTTGGTGTGCAAGGTATTGTATGTGTCATTCATGGCATCGTCAGATAGTTCTCCATCTAGAACAATTTTCTGAGAGCATTCACCAAATTTATCAGTAGACTCATGAGCAGTAAAGGCCACAAAATTACTTATCTTATCAGAGTCGTTATCTTCATCCGAAAAGGTAGCGTTGTACCCCTTTTCCTGTTTCTTGAGGAAGTTAGGACACTCCTTTTGAATATGTCCGAAACCTTCACATTCGTGGCACTGAATGCTTTTGCCTTTGCCAGGTCGTTCACCGCTATCACTGTTCCTGTGAGGGTTGGCATCCTTCTGGAATCTTTGTTGAAACTTGTCCTTAACATCTTGTGAGACATTTTTTCCATTCATCTGGTTGAATCTCTTCATGACCCTGCTATAATTTCTTGCAAGCATAGCTATAGTATCGTCAATGTCACTATCAGAATCTGAGAATACCTGATCCTTTTGTTTATGAATAGAGCCTTTTAGGGCCACCCCTTTGTGTTTCTTTTCTGTCTTGGGCAGGGAGAGCTCAAATGTCATGAGAGACCCCATAAGTTCATCAAACTTCAAGGTTTTGAGGTCATGGACTTCTTCAATAGCCGTGATCTTCATTTTGAATCTGAGACTCAAAGCTCTCAGAGTTTTCCGAACAAGATCTTCGTCGGTCATGGGTTTCCCAAGAGAGTAGGATTCATTGGCAAGGTCTCGGATGCGAATGTTGAATTCAGCAACAGATTCATCCTCAAGCATAGTAAGAGCTTCAAAATTGGTTGTGAGGTATTGAAGCTTCTGCTCACGGACCTTTGTGGTACCCTCATACGCAACAGCAAGGATTTCCCAGGCCTCTTTGGCAATAGTGCATGTATTTATCAACCTGAAAACATTTGTATCGACCCCATTAAATATAGCATTTAGAGCACGAGAGTTACCAAGGGCCGCCTCTTCTTCAGCAGGAGTCCAGTCTTTTTCGGGTTTTGCACCAATAGGGGCTCCTTTGTCATCAGACTGAACAGGAGCTTCCCACCCGTGTATCACTGCTTTCCAGGTTCTGCTATCAAGGGACTTCATGAAGGCAGTCATGCGTGCCTTCCAATAACCATAGTTGGTTCCGTCGAGTACTGGAGGGCGATTGACAGAACCTCCCTCTCGGGAACTATCCATATTAGGCAATCAGAAAAAAAATCCAGGAAACCACCTAAGAGATCAAGGTGCCCGCTCTGATACCAATTGAAAATTCTGATTAGTCGCAAAGACAAGATGTCGCACACAATGTGTTGACAATGTGTCCGACAACTTGCTTGAACACAGATTATGGATAAACAACAAACAGCGCAGTAAATAAACGACACACGATATGGTTACCCAGTTCGGTGCAACATCACCTACGTCTGGGGGCACTCTGCCAGTGGAAAGGATTTCACTATCTTGTAGTCAATAGTACACACAAGGTTTATATCTGATTACAATCAACAAATCAATAAAACCTAGAGACTATTACCACCAGTGATCACCTAGTCAGGGACTCCCCCTGAATTTGAGCTCCGTCTCAATTCCACCCTTCGAGCAACCGCCTGGCTCGGATGACCTTCAGTCTTCAACAGTTCGTGAACCTTCAATCACGAGAACACAAAACCCAAATCTCACAAACACTCAATCTTTCCGGAATAGTGTTTGAGGAATTACACCGCTCTTATCAAAACACAAAGCCTCCCAATCCGCCGGTCTTGCACGTCTAGGAGCTCTAGGTATTTTGATAAAGCGTCAAGGCTGCTAAGGGAGAGCGCATGGCTTTTATAGCAGCTGTACAATCCTGGAAGGTATCTCGGGTTTCCTTACCCGGCCTCAAGCGAATATCACAAAGTAAAGACTCCATCAAAGTGAATATTCGTGCAATGAAGATAGCAGCGAAGCAAATATCTTGCAATCAAGTCAGCAGCGAGGCAAATATCTTGCAATCAAGTCAGCAGCGAAGCAATATCTCATAATTAAGTCACCAGCGAGGCAATCTGTGAAAACTGGAAACTTGCCCGAAATACTGTCTGCACACAGGAGGAAGGATGTCGTACCAGAAGCTGAACCATGAAGACCGACATCTTTCCAAACAACTTGCACTAAAAATAAAGCCAACCTATAACGTATCAACAATCTCCCCCTTTGGCTATTTTTTAGGCAAGCACTTCCAGGAACATTTTTCATACAAGCGTCATGACCAGAGAAGATAGTCAAAATAAATGACCTCCTCATGACGCCTCTCCCCCTGATTGCCTCAAAACAATACCAAAGGCAAGGATCGACCAACACAGAGGGAGGAACATAACAGCCTGATCAAGGAGATGAGAACCAAAAACGACCAGCAGTTAGAAACCACAAACAACATAGTCTGAAAACACATACCGATGAGGAGAGCAGAGGCTGATCACCAAGAGAAGGCAAGGAGTGTATCAACCAGAGCAACAACAACTAAAAGAGACCAAAAACAGAGAGACTCTAGAAAGTAGGAGTCCCGCCAGAACCTTCATTATTGTCATCTTCACATCTTCTTCCTCATCCTCATCTTCAACTTTATTCTCTTTATCTTTTGGAGCAGGCTGAACAGTCTGTGCCGGCTGTGAGGTAGAAGCACCATTAGTACCAGAAAGAGAGGTCATCACCTTAATAAGAACCTCACAAGCAGCTTTCCGAGGAGAAGAAGTCTTAGAAAACTTCTTTGAGAGTAGAGACTTTCTGAATAAGAGTCTTGAGGATGTCACTCTGCACAAACTCGAAAAAAAACAGCAACCTTCAAAGATTCACCGGCGGCGACAACAGTAGCGACAGAAGACCTCCACTTCCTAAATGTCGTCCAGAATGTCAGAAACTTCTTTCTCAACATTCCTCTGTCTCAGCTTCTTCTAGTTCAAAAACCCTTTTTCACAGGCTCGCTTTTCTTCTTCTTCTTCTTCTTCTTCTTCTTCTTCTTCATCATCTTCAGAAGACCTGCTGAAGCTTACTTCCCCAGTAATGACAATGATCGAGAGAGAGGCTTTCTCGAGCGTTACACTTCTTGCGGCGGAGAGTGATGGATTCTCAGGAGGAATTGACCCAGTAATCGCACCTCCGGCCTGACCATCGGCGCGTTTATTGGATCGCAAACCTCGAACCCGGACACCGTGACTATAACTCTCCAGCCCAGGCCCCTTTGATTTAACATCTTTCGCCTTCATCGCGGTCTTCTCTTTCTTGGGAGGAATGGTAGTGTTGATCCCACTTCTAGTTCTAACCATTTTGAAAGGAATTTGAACAAAACTGTCACACAAGAAACCGTCGAGAGGGGTGAAAACGCAAAAAGTGTGAAAGAGGGGCGAAGAACAAAGCGAGAAATTAAGAAAAGGCAATAGATAACTTCCCATCTTTTCTCGAAAACGTAGCCATCTGCATGTAAGAGAGCATGGCAAGGAGTAATACGTCGTTGTAGCAAGGAATGGGCCATGGTCCGTCTCAGGCCCAAGAAAAGAACAAGTGGCATTTTAGCCCGGCAATACAGTCGAATGGGCCAACCAGAAAAATGGGCCCATGAGAAAACTTTCATGAAGCATACGCGTACACATAACAGAGAGGTACCAGCTCTAAAAACTTCTTCTGCTATCTCCATAGTTATATCACTAGGAGGCACACTTACTTCCTCAGTTTCATGAAGGATGCAAGGACATCTTGTGCGACATCCTTCTCACTGGCCGGATTGTCAGCAACAACAAAATGTGATAGACCAAGAAATCTAATGATAGCATCATCATGTGGGGATCAGGGGAAACAAGAGGAGATCCCAAGATATCACAATCACTCTCTACAAAATCTTCATCCATAGCACTAGGTTCAGGGTTCTCATCAAACACATCAACATCTCTAACCTCCTTTACTTTCTCAATCACCACGGGGAGTAGGGAGAGAACCAGAAATACCTTGAAACCACACAAGAAAAGCTTCACTTGGAGAAACTGAACGCTGTTCTTAGGAGGGAACATCTTCATCGTAGAGATCAACAGACGATGCTTGGAAGAGATAGACCCAATGACATCTTGGATTGACAGAACAGCCTTCCTTGGAGCAATCATCACATCCTTCTTCTTGGCAATAAAATTTTCTCTTGTAGGGAGAGTCTTCTTAGGTTGAGCACCTCCGGCCTGACCATCGGCACTCTTCCTAGAGGACATCCCCTTAACACGAACACCACGTTGGGTGATCTGAAACTCTATGGCTTCCTTAACGACAATTTTCTTTTTCTCCATGGTAGTAGTTCTCTTCCTGCTTCTTGTTCCAACCACTCTGACAAAATTTGCAAGATAACTTCCACAAAATAACATGAAGCAAATAGTGGTTACACTAACCAGAAAATCGTCAATAGCAAGAGCTGAGAACCAGAGAAGTCCAAAACATCGTCGTGAGATAAACTGAGCCAAGAGATTAGTCAAGCTAAAAAAATATGGCTGCATATACAACATGACATCAAGGCAAAGAGTGACAGAGTTTTCCCGATCAACCAAAGGAGAGCAACTGGGCCAGAGCAAGTACGAAGCCCAAACTATGAACCAAAATGGCATAAGAGCCCTGTACGCGCGTCGAATGAGCCAACCAGATAAATGGGCCCATGAATAAAGAGAGAAGAAATTCCAATAGTAATCATCCACATAAAACACCATATCATAATCAAAGGCCCTCATGAGACAATACTGGCCTAGACCCAGTAATTGCTATTGAACAATAACACACATCTCAAGAGAGGATTGAAGATCTTCAAAACTATCAGCATCCAAAACCTTAGCACAAATGTCAACTAGTTGAGTTTTAGAGATAATCATACCACTGATGTTGTTGCAGAACAATGTCTTGACATCTTGGCCGACATCAAACTCAGCACTCATTTGTTTCAACCACAAGAGTAGAGTGTTGCTGTTACCAGCTGCAATATATTCAGACTCTGAAATGCTTTTTCTATCAACTGCACTTCCTGCCCAGTCAGTTTCACAGTACCCCACAAGAGTAGAAGTAGCATCACAGGAATATAAGAGCCCAAAATCAGCAGTTCCAGAGATGTACCTTACAGTGCGCTTAGACTGTGAAAGATGGCTAACTTTGGGATTAGCTTGATACAGAGCACACACACCAACAAAGTAAGCAATATCTAGACGGCTGGTGGTGAGATATGAAAGACTTCCAATAATACGTATCCCATCTTCAATATCACCAATGACCTCTTCAACATGGTGATTTTTCAGAATTACTGTAGAAGGAGCACATCTTTGAGGCACAGCTTCATTCTCTTTGTCAGGGAACGACTTATCACGAGGAAAATCGTCTTCAGTCACAATGTCGACCACTTTGTCACCAACATCTGTCCTGACATCTGTGCTACTAGATAAAACTTTATCCTCATCATTAGCACTTTCAAAATCATCATAAACCACATTAATAGACTCCATCATAAACTTGGTGCGTTTGTTAAAGACACAATAAGCACAACTATTTCTGGAATACCCAAGAGAGATACCTTCATCACTTTTGGGATAAAGCTTACAACGAGGATCCCGATCAGCAAGGATGTAGCACACAGAGCCAAAGACATGGAAGTACTCGACGTATGTCTTTCTCCCCCTCCATATCTCATAATGAGTTACAGCAGTGCTCGGACGAATGGTAACTCTGTTATGAATATGGCAAGCTGTGTTGAGTGCTTCAGCCCTTAAGAGTAGAGGAATGTCTTTGGCAAGCATCATCAATCGAGCCATTTCCTGAAGAGTCCGATTCTTTATTTCAACAACCTCATTTTGTTGTGGGATGATGGGGCCAGAAAATTCAGGAGCTATTCCTTCTATGCTTTCTCCTTTGTCTCTTTGAACTTGCCCTTTTCCACTGAGACTTTCAGTTTGCATAGGACATATCAAGTCCATGTGTGGGAGCTCCAGAACACGTGCAGTGGTAAGATGTTGCACCATCTTGTGCGACTTCTGAACCTGTTTTCCTATCTTAGCTTCATCTGCCTTGGACATGAGACACTTGGTGACTTGAGAGACTTTGACCGGGGACCATATGTAGCAGTCGTCCGGGGTCCTGGTTCCTTTCATAAGCTCAACCTGTTCCTCATTTATCACAACACACTCATCACGAGTAAAATCAACACGTAAGCTCAAGTCACAAAGTTGGCTAATGCTAATAAGATTAGCAGTGAGGCCTTCAACCAACAAAGCCTCTGTTAAGCAAGACAAACCAGGATAATTAAGTTGACCTTTTCCAATAATCTTTGCCTTCACTCCATCACCAAAAGTAACATGACAGTTAGAGTAAGGTTTTATGTTGGATAAAAAAGTTTGGTCACCTGTCATGTGTCGAGAACAACCACTGTCAAAGTACCAGTCGTTACCAGTGAAGGCATGCTGAGAAGTGTAAGCAAAGTTGGCGCGATATGACTCATTTTTCACTCTCCATTCCATACGAGATGAGGGGGAACGACTTGGTTGAGCTTGCCTATGGGATGATTGATGCCGATGAAGATTCCTCCCATATAGACGATAACAAAATGGCCGAATATGACCCCTACGTCCACAGTGATGGCAAACCCAACGAGGTCTGTTGACAAGAGACCTGATTGGTCTATAAGGAGGTTGCTGATGCTGATTCTGGAACTTGTCACGACCAGATGTCTGAGACATATTTCGCGGCATCTGTGCAGCAGACTTTTGAGGAACAAAAGTAGTCTGAGACGTGGAAGCACCGTGAGTATACCCAATCCCCTTCATGTTCTTAGCAGGCTTTCCAACAGCAGACTTTTGAGGGACAAAAGTAGTCTGAGACGTGGAAGCACTGTGAGTATACCCAAGCCCCTTCATGTTCTTTGCAGGCTTTCCAACTGTGAGAATTTTATCCAGGCTGTCGGTGCCGGAGTTCAACATCCTAACTGATTTAGTCATCTGATCCAGCTCTCCATTCAGCCGACTGACTTCCTTCTTTAGATCCACAATCGTCTCTAGTAGCCTTGCCTTGTCTTCAGTCAGCGTGAGAATAAGACCACTCTGTTTGTCGAGAATCTGAGACTCCTCAACCCATTTGGTGTGCAAGGTATTGTATGTGTCATTCATGGCATCGTCAGATAGTTCTCCATCTAGAACAATTTTCTGAGAGCATTCACCAAATTTATCAGTAGACTCATGAGCAGTAAAGGCCACAAAATTACTTATCTTATCAGAGTCGCTATCTTCATCCGAAAAGGTAGCGTTGTACCCATTTTCCTGTTTCTTGAGGAAGTTAGGACACTCCTTTTGAATATGTCCGAAACCTTCACATTCGTGGCACTGAATGCTTTTGCCTTTGCCAGGTCGTTCACCGCTATCACTGTTCCTGTGAGGGTTGGCATCCTTCTGGAATCTTTGTTGAAACTTGTCCTTAACATCTTGTGAGACATTTTTTCCATTCATCTGGTTGAATCTCTTCATGACCCTGCTATAATTTCTTGCAAGCATAGCTATAGTATCGTCAATGTCACTATCAGAATCTGAGAATACCTGATCCTTTTGTTTATGAATAGAGCCTTTTAGGGCCACCCCTTTGTGTTTCTTTTCTGTCTTGGGCAGGGAGAGCTCAAATGTCATGAGAGACCCCATAAGTTCATCAAACTTCAAGGTTTTGAGGTCATGGACTTCTTCAATAGCCGTGATCTTCATTTTGAATCTGGGACTCAAAGCTCTCAGAGTTTTCCGAACAAGATCTTCGTCGGTCATGGGTTTCCCAAGAGAGTAGGATTCATTGGCAAGGTCTCGGATGCGAATGTTGAATTCAGCAACAGATTCATCCTCAAGCATAGTAAGAGCTTCAAAATTGGTTGTGAGGTATTGAAGCTTCTGCTCACGGACCTTTGTGGTACCCTCATACGCAACAGCAAGGATTTCCCAGGCCTCTTTGGCAATAGTGCATGTATTTATCAACCTGAAAACATTTGTATCGACCCCATTAAATATAGCATTTAGAGCACGAGAGTTACCAAGGGCCGCCTCTTCTTCAGCAGGAGTCCAGTCTTTTTCGGGTTTTGCACCAATAGGGGCTCCTTTGTCATCAGACTGAACAGGAGCTTCCCACCCGTGTATCACTGCTTTCCAGGTTCTGCTATCAAGGGACTTCATGAAGGCAGTCATGCGTGCCTTCCAATAACCATAGTTGGTTCCGTCGAGTACTGGAGGGCGATTGACAGAACCTCCATCTCGGGAACTATCCATATTAGGCAATCAGAAAAAAAATCCAGGAAACCACCTAAGAGATCAAGGTGCCCGCTCTGATACCAATTGAAAATTCTGATTAGTCGCAAAGACAAGATGTCGCACACAATGTGTTGACAATGTGTCCGACAACTTGCTTGAACACAGATTATGGATAAACAACAAACAGCGCAGTAAATAAACGACACACGATATGGTTACCCAGTTCGGTGCAACATCACCTACGTCTGGGGGCACTCTGCCAGTGGAAAGGATTTCACTATCTTGTAGTCAATAGTACACACAAGGTTTATATCTGATTACAATCAACAAATCAATAAAACCTAGAGACTATTACCACCAGTGATCACCTAGTCAGGGACTCCCCCTGAATTTGAGCTCCGTCTCAATTCCACCCTTCGAGCAACCGCCTGGCTCGGATGACCTTCAGTCTTCAACAGTTCGTGAACCTTCAATCACGAGAACACAAAACCCAAATCTCACAAACACTCAATCTTTCCGGAATAGTGTTTGAGGAATTACACCGCTCTTATCAAAACACAAAGCCTCCCAATCCGCCGGTCTTGCACGTCTAGGAGCTCTAGGTATTTTGATAAAGCGTCAAGGCTGCTAAGGGAGAGCGCATGGCTTTTATAGCAGCTGTACAATCCTGGAAGGTATCTCGGGTTTCCTTACCCGGCCTCAAGCGAATATCACAAAGTAAAGACTCCATCAAAGTGAATATTCGTGCAATGAAGATAGCAGCGAAGCAAATATCTTGCAATCAAGTCAGCAGCGAGGCAAATATCTTGCAATCAAGTCAGCAGCGAAGCAATATCTCATAATTAAGTCACCAGCGAGGCAATCTGTGAAAACTGGAAACTTGCCCGAAATACTGTCTGTACACAGGAGGAAGGATGTCGTACCAGAAGCTGAACCATGAAGACCGACATCTTTCCAAACAACTTGCACTAAAAATAAAGCCAACCTATAACGTATCAACATTAGGTTTTATATTTTTGTAAACACTAGTGCAATAAGTAGTTGTCTTTTTCATTTCATCTAGAGAGAATTTTTTTTTAATTGTATTATAAATTGTACAAAAATAGTCATTTGAAACTTATTGATTAGCAAAATAGCAAAAGATTCAATTTTTAGTAAAGTAGTCAAATTTACGTTTCCAAAATTTTTTTGACAGCCAAAATTAAAATTTTTAACTATTATTATAAACAATTTAACACTTGTAAAAATATTACACTTCGGAAATTTTTTTTTTTAATTTAGATTACGACTCATTTTAGCTATTTCACTAAATTTAAACAAATTTCGATTATTTTACAAATTCATAACTTAAAATTATCTATTTAACTACATCACTTTTTTTTAATTTCTATTTTACATGGTTTCGTGTTTAAAATCAAAGGACTCGTTGACTAGTCCAAGTCTACACGATAAGATATAATATAAAAACTACTTTTATAAGGAATTTAATAGAAGAACCGCTATTTCTTGGAAGCTTCGATAGACTATTATTTTTTTCAGTACTCAACTCAACTCTTCCAACATTCTCATGCCATTGCCGGCCATTCGTCCCCATTATTTCCTATTTCTTCTTCTTTTTTCTTCTTCATATCAGATCGAATCAATACTCAAAGCAGAGAAAATAAATATAACCCAATTCACCAAAGAAAAGTTCCGACACTACCGAGCGCCAGAATCTCTGGGTTTGGTCAATAGCGTTACATTTTATATTCAAATGTGCGCTTGAAGCGGGATTGATATTTTCGGCTTGATCTTTGAAGCTACAATTCGACGTTTCGGAACGGCTTGTTCTTACTGCTGATCTCTGTTCTTCGAAAGGTAGTGTAGGTTTTGCCTTTTGCCTTTGCTTTGTTGTTTATAAGTTAATTTTGTCATCAAATCGTTTATTCATTGGCTTAGATTTGAGAAGAGCCTAGTTATGAATATTGATTTAGCTTATTCTCTTTTGGGTTTGTATGTACAAGTTACTACATTTTCTCCGCCATTGTCTGATATTAAGTAATATTATTTTTCCGGAGATTGAATTTAATATATTGGACTCCTTATAAAGTTAGATACGCTCGTAAGTTAATCGGATAAAAGCAGTGGACGTTTGCCTTTATTTCCTTTATTATCGCATACTTTAAGATTGCATTTCCGATTTATCAAAAAACAAACATCAAAATAAATAAAATACTTGATAGTTATTGATGTATAACGTCCTTAGTACATATAAATATTTCGGCCTGCAACTTGATTTTTTCTCCATTGTTTCTTGTGTCCTAATTTAGCTCTCCTACCAATGTGATTATTATTATTATTGAATAACTAAAAGGATAGTGAGTAGTTCCATTTGATGTTATTAAAAGATGTCATACGTAATTTTATTCAGATGATGTAGGAAGAAATATTGGTAAAAATTCAGTTGCTTAAGGCAACTCTTAGTTGAAATCTTTTTAGCTTAAGAAATGCAACAAGTACATAATATTGCTCACTTACGTCTGCATTCTTTCAATCAAATGATTGTTAGTCGGTTATGTAGTTCCATTTGATGTTATTAAAAGATGTCATACGTAATTTTATTCAGATGATGTAGAAAGAAATATTGGTAAAAATTATGTTGCTTAAGGCAACTCTTAGTTGAAATCTTTTTAGCTTAAGAAATGCAACAAGTACATCATATTGCTCACTTACGTCTGCATTCTTTCAATCAAATGATTGTTAGTCGGTTATGATGGGCATATATGTTATTTTCTGCCTGTATGTCCTCTTTTGATTATATATGTTTCATGAAGTTCTACTTATTTATTTAGATTTTTTTTTATCAGTGAGATGTCGGTGCAGATGGAATCGATAGAGGTGAAGAGTGACCTTGAATTCGATGAGAAGCTACCGTTTAGCACGTCACCAGCGAAAAGCAAAGTTCATTTATTCAATTCTGAGATGAGTCACACTCATATCCATCCACGTTCAGATGTCAGGAAGTCGCGGGTCTTTAATCTTGTGTGGAAAAGTCCTCTCCGGAGTTTATACATTGTCTTAATTAGAGCAAAGATCAACATATTGCTGCCGTTCGGCCCGTTGGCAATATTTCTGCATTATGTCACCGAAAAGCATGTATGGAATATGCTCTTTTTCATCATCTCGAGTATTTTAGCTTCATTTGGTAGAAGCTTCCATAAGTTCTTGAATCGCTTAGAATATAGCTTTTGTTTTGTTTTGTTTTTCTTTTTATTATATTTTTTCCGGTGTAACTCGGAGGCCCCCAACCAAGTGGATATTTTTCAGGCGTTATATAAATATGGGATATCTTAAATTCTTTGTTCTTTCAAATCATGGAAGTAAAATTCTGTTGTCATTTGAGGTTGTTGACAATTACCCATTTTATGCCAGGGATTGGTCTTCTTCTTCAGTTTAGTGGGCATAATACCTCTGGCAGAACGACTTGGATATGCAACAGAGTAAGTTAACTTGTCGTATCGGCTCATTTTAAATCTGATGTTGACATCTAAACATTGCTGATTGTTGCATTGCAGGCAACTTGCTTTTTTCACGGGACCGACAGGTGAGGATACGTGTTATTATAAGAAAGCTCAAATATAGAGTATCCATTCGCTATTCAAAGCTGATTTTGAGGTCTTGAGAATGTTGGGCTGCTTTTCCGCGATTTTTACTATGATAAAAATCAAACTATTTATTTTCTAGCATTTTGGTCCCTTTAGTTTTTATTTTATTTTTTATTTTTTTTTATAATGAATTATATCGCCTTAGAAACTTAAAACATATGTTCCAACTTAAGTATGTTATTTTTGTTGTTGTTTGTTTTTTTTTTCTTCATCAAAACAAGTGCTAATTAAGTTATATAAGCTGCATAAAACACTCAGTAGAAGCTAAACAATTTGCTATTTTGGAGCAAGATTGTGTTCTCATGAATTTTTTTTATAAATAATTTTAAACTGGTATTTAAGTGTGCACATGTGTTATAAGTTAAGGTTTCAATTTTCATTTAAAAAGAAAATGTATTTATTTAAAGGACTAAACGTTACAAAATCAATAGTTTGAGAGGACCATTTTTCTCATAAAATTATACGGGCAACCAAAATTTAATGCTACACGTATAATAGTTTAGGGATAATTTTTTTTCCCAGTTACTTGCGTCCCCTGTATATTATTCCAAATGAAAATTTTATATATTATTTATCCCTTTAGATCTTTCTTAACCATAATTTCTATATCAAAGAAAATTACTCATCTTGGGATTGTTGAATGTCTTTTACGGACAAATGCATACATGTGTCTCACAATTTTTACTCTACTATGCCATCCTACCGCTTATTAGTTGCAGTATCTTATACAGACTGTCACATTAAGTGTCCCATATTTTTAAGACTCTTGGAGAGCACATATTACATGTTTATATTATTTGATTATTAAAGGATTGGCCTTCTGTGGGATTGCAGTTGGAGGTCTTTTAAATGCTACATTCGGGAACGCAACAGAGATGATCATATCTATTTACGCTTTGAAAAACGGGATGATTAGGGTCGTTCAACAGTCTTTACTTGGCTCTATCTTATCAAACATGCTCTTGGTGCTCGGCTGTGCATTCTTCACTGGTGGGATCGTTCACAGCAACAAAGTCCAGGTTTTTAATAAGGTAGCAGGTTTTTTGCGATTTGTCTAAAACCTTATATCCTGATTTGTCTATATACATATATATATATATATATATATATATATATATATATATTCATATCTTATCGACATTTTTGGATTCGTAAACCTTTTCTTTTTCCTGATGGAGACCAACTTGCAAACAGGCTGCGGCGATTGTGAATTCCGGGTTACTTCTGATGGCTGTAATGGGTCTTATGTTCCCGGCTGTTCTTCATTTCACGCACTCGGAAATTCATTTTGGGAAATCGGAGTTATCTCTTTCACGGTTTAGCAGTTGTATAATGCTTATAGCATACGCCAGTTACCTCTTCTTTCAGCTCAAAAGTCAGGCTAATCTCTACAGTCCTGTTGACGAGGTCAGTACAATATATACTGGCTGTTTCATTTAAAATCATATTAGTTCAAACATATTTTCTATATATTTAATTGAAATAGTTTTATTTTTTTATTATTATTTTTTTATTTTTATTTTTTCCAATGAGTACGAAGTCTCATTCATAAGGAATTTGATCCAAAATATCCATTTAGCTTGTATAGCTTATGCTAACCCGTCATGGTACATATGAAGTGCATCAAAGCAGGAGAAATCAAAGAGTAATAGTAGAATAATATGATAACTAGTTCATAATTTATTCTTAGAGTACTTAATTCTCATGTTTACCATTACTATAAAAACTTAGGCAACGATTACTCTTTGGGGAATCCAGTGACTTCTGTTTAAATTTCATGCAGCTATCTTGGTAGGTTTGTTGTGCAGCTAGTAATAAAATTTCCATTTGTGAAAATATCACTGTTACCTACATATTCAGGCGTTGACCAAATTTAGAGCTAAAATATTTTGTAATGGAAGCAGCAAGAAGTTGAGAACAATGAAGACTCCGACGATGAAGAGGCTCCCGAATTAACTCACTGGGAAGCAATTGGGTGGCTTGCTATTTTGACTATATGGGTGTCCGTTTTGTCCGGATACCTTGTCGATGCCATCCAGGTAAAACTATTCTGAAATGAACTTAAGGAATATTTTCTACGATCACTGTTGGCTATTTTCTTCCCGTTATGATGTATTCGTTGGATTCTCTTAAATTCGGGCCTAATGAGTTTTGCTCTATTTTCAATCGAACAGTTGAGCATATAGATTTGATTGTTGACTTCTTTCATGATCTAAGAAAGCATTTATTAATAATTTCTGCTTTAACGAATCATATAGGCTGTATGGTTAAATTTTTATTGTTATTTATTTTTTTTCTTTTTTCTGAGCGAAGAGTATACCAATCGGTTACTTTGATGGTGCTCTCAACTGTATGGTTATCATGCAAATGATACAACCATTTGGGTAGAACTCATCCCCAAAAGCTAGCTATTAGGGAGAGGGTGCCCAAGAGGTTATAAACCCACATGTCAAGCCCATACTTTAGCAATGTGGGACTCTCACATGTCAATCATATACTTAACAATGTGAGAGTCAACTAGAATCGTAACAGCAAATAAAAAGAAAAGAAAGTATGAATAAGGTTTCATGAACTAAAATGCAGTTATATTGGTTGAAATCTGATCACACTCGAGAACAATATCTCAGTAAGCAACTGCAGTTCGGTTAGATATTTATGTAACACAAAAAGACTTGGAAAACATTACATTGGTCTTGCCCAAAAGATTAGTCAATTATTACATGAATGAAGATCTGAATTTGTATGTTGCTTAAATCTTATAACGTCCGAGAACAATATCTCGTTTAAGTTGATACCAAGATCGCAAGAGCAGCCCTTGTAATTCTTATGTACATAAACAACTTTCTATGAAAGAAAACTTACACCAAAGAAGTAACATATGTCCCTATTATGTTATATTTGTATATTTCTCCCAGAAATGTCAGTTTTATTTATCTATTGAATAATAGAACTTCATTAACTAAAATACCCTGAACACATTCTTTTCTCACCCAAAAAACTGATGTCTTGTATGTTTTCTTTAGGGAGCATCTGACTCACTGAACATGCCAGTGGCTTTCATAAGTGTCATTCTTCTTCCTATTGTAGGAAACGCTGCAGAGCACGCAAGTGCCATTATGTTCGCCATGAAGGACAAGCTTGTAAGTTTTTCGAAGACTTGCATATCTACATCCCCGTTTTTGCGCACTTAATTGATTGATGAAGTTAAATCGTCCACAGGATATCACAATAGGCGTTGCCATTGGGTCCTCAACACAAATATCCATGTTTGTGGTAAGAATTCGACATGTCACCGAAATATTAAATTTCTGATGATAAAAAGTGATATTAGTCGAATGATGATATACTTAGTTACCAGATATTCAAAGTCGGATATCAACATAAGATTTTTCCGTGAGTTCACGAATTTGTGTCGTTATTATTTTTATATCTGGCGTATATAATAGGCTAGAATTTACACTGGTAATTAGGATAAAAATTCAAGTTCGTTTGATATGCTGGGGTGATGATATTGTACTTTTGCTCACTGGGTTGCAGATTCCATTCTGTGTGGTTATCGGATGGATGATGGGAGAGCCAATGGATTTGAATTTTCAACTCTTCGAGACCGCTACACTCTTTATTACCGTCCTTGTTGTGGCATTTATGTTGCAGGTGGGTTTGCTATTTGTTTCTTTAAAATAAGGTATGGTGTTTGAAGCTAGTCATAATCACTATGGTCGAAATTTGCTCATCATTTTGGGAGAAAAACTCAAATCAGAAGGTGTGTTAAACTCTACCAAAAGGTAGGTAGAGATACAAAAGGTAGGTTTAGCTGAGGGTTTATTGGGACATTCTGAAAAGGGAATGGCAGAAAGGTTTTTAAATTGTGTTTGAATTAACAATCTCAGAAGCTTAATGAATTGGGGAAAGGGTACAGTTCTAAAGCTTGATTAGAAAAAAAGCGTTAACAGAGTTGAATTGGGGTTTGTGTATTTTGTGCACCCGAGAGGGACAACTTCGATCTACATCGTCCTGGATCAGAGGGTCAGTTTAGTTTTCTGTTCTCGTATTTGGTCCGCCCTAGACACTGATTCAAAGGATCTCAGGCCTCCTTCGATTTTTGTCCTAATTGGAGAGGCATTGGCTAGAAGAATATAGTGAGAGAGTCTTTCCACTTGCATCGAACGCTGAGATGTCGAATCACGTATTTGCTGATGTACTTTATTGTTCAGGGTTCCAGAAAAAGGAAAATTGGAACAGTTTCAAAGAGAACGTCGATGAGTTTTGCTCAGCCTCATGGCCGGAAATTAAATTTCTGAAAAACCAACCTTGTAGGAAATACATGTTGTCTCAGCTGTCAAATTGTCAGATGGTATGATTTTGTAAAGCTACAAATCCCCTGGATCAGTTTGGAGATATATTAGCGACCGCCTTCCAAATTTTCAGTAGAAAAAGCCATAACGAGTGATCGGACTCTTTGAGGAATTTCAAAGTCTGATATATGAATGTCTTTTGAAGTGCGACGAGAGTTTAACGTAATTATTTTAAGATGAATTTTTTTGGGGTGGTATTTTCGTCATTTCCTGCATGAGATGTCTATCTTAGGGTATTCCGTAATCATTTTCTATTGCCAATAATATTTTTTGTTGATTATTCTCAACCTTTGATGGTTTTTTTTTTTAGGAAGGGACATCAAACTATTTTAAGGGCGTGATGCTTATTCTGTGCTATCTCATAGTTGCAGCCAGTTTTTTTGTACATGTTGACCCTTCAGATGGTGAGAACAAAACCCTAAATAAGAGGATAATCATTGCAGTCGATGCATGAACCTCTCATTCTTTTTATTAGGCATATATAATAAATAAATAAAAAAGTCTTATTAAACTATTCTAGTTTTGAATACTGATAAAAAATTACTAGCTTTTTGAAATTTTTTTTAAAAAGTCAGGATTTTTTTTTTTTTTTTTTCAGATTACATATTGTTATCTTAATGGAGTGCCTTTTTTTTTTCTTCGCTATGCAGATGATAATTAGACACTCCCACGTTGGGAAAAAGGTAATTGTTAAAGATCTTGTAATTTAAACGACATGGTCTCTAAGCATCAGGCAGATGGAGTACTGTTTCGTTAGTGTACATTTACGTTGAGGAGAGCATGTTTTTTGTTACCAAAAAATATATTAACAAAATAAAATATGTTTCTTAGAATTTGCTTCTTTATATACGATAAGTTTTGTTTTCTTGTATTCTTTTGAAGTTCTCATTCTTTAAAGCTCATCTGGTCAAGTTGGATTTATGGTTACATCTTGCAAGTTCCTTTTGGCAATGCAAAGTCCCCAGGGTGTTCTTCAGCTACTTTGAAACTCTTCTACTCTTTTTTTTTTTTTTTTTGCTTATCATTATTCTAGTCTGTGCCTGAGAATTCCCTCATAAAATGAGTGCAAGAGTGCGTGGGAAAAATTAATTTTGTTTGTCCAAAATTCCTAAGTGAGGTCTGATATTATAAGTGAGGTCTGGTATCAAAAGAGGTCTGGTATTATTACTCAGAAAGATCTGCTTCTATAAGAGCTTACACTAATCCTCATGAAAATTCCATTGGACATTACAATAGGACAAGAAAGAGTTTTGCGCAACATAACCCGCAACCCGGTTCGGAGGCCGTTTAACAAAAGAAGCCGAGACATTTCTATGTTCTTTCACTAACTCTCTACACTTGGCAATGAGTAAGCCAAATGGCGACACCATTCGGGACCTTCTTATCGCATAGCGTGGACCTCGTTAAGGCAATCGGTTTCCACCTCCACTCCTCTGACAATCCTTTTGTTTAATCCAGCTCAAAGCCTCCTTCACACTTACCGTTGGTTCCCACGAGCAACGGAGATATAAAAATGACACCAAGTCTGAAATGAGTTCCTAAAACTGACTTGTTACCATCTCGAGCCACCATTCCGGAGCCCCAACACTTGATCAGTATTGATTTTCAGGAGTCGGCGCATCACTTCCCGTTTCCAACCACTGTGCAAACTAAGTGGGCGATCAGTAGCGGACCAGATCTTACTCATCCACACTTTATCATTCCTTGCTCTCCGAATCGCCCAACACGTCATAACGACTCTAGCTTTCACTCTTTCATCCCCGCCGCAGAACATATCCTCTCTGCCCAGTCTTCAAAGAGTCCTTTGCTGATCACCGGAGCCAGGCCTCCCAGGGGAGTTTCTTATGTAAAGAGGATTAGTAAACAATACAGATGGTGATAATTAAAGTGTATATCCTATATTTAAATTATGTGCCCATTAAACATATAGTCATATTTACAGTTTCACATTCCTATATAATCAACGTTTCGTAAATCTTAAGTAAATAGCCACGTCTATGTATTTACATGCGTAAATTGACGTAAATACCCCAACATTTTATTTCAATAAAAGGGCAAATCAGGAATACCACATCATGTTTATAGCTATTTATCTAAGATTTGTGAAATGATATTTATATAGTAATTTCGAACGTTTTAGTTGGCTAGTTATCTAATTTTTTGTTAAATTATTGTGATCAATTTCTTTCGTAAATACATGCAAATTTAATTAAATATGGTTTCAGAAAATACAAATTGGTCCGGAATCATTGAAGATAATTTAAGTAAAAGAAACGAAATAAGAACACATGGATAGATGGAGAAAATCCAAAAAAAAAAAAAAAAAAAGCAATTTTTGTCCCATGGATGATAATTTTATTTTTCTAAACCAATCTGTCTGTTATATTTGTTTGTTAGATTTTTTGTTTGTTTGTTTGCATGTGTCATAAGTTTGATCTATTAAAAAAACGTAGTCTTATGCAGTCGAATTCATATATGACTACTGTTTTTAAGTTTAGTGTTGAGTTCTAACTTGGACAAGACTACAACTTTTAATTGTTTACATTTTTTTTAATGGATTACGTTGTTCTCCGCCATTGTAGTGTTGCAGATGCTCTGCTTCCTCTCGTTCTGAAAGGAAAAAAAAAATGATTTTTTACACATAATTTTTTGCTTTTGAAAATATTTAATAAATCAATTTAAGGTGTTTTTGCACACATTTAGCGATGGACCTATCTTTATCCATTTATTTTAGCGTACATCGCCTCACTAGTGACATTTTGGCCATTTATTTTTGGTTTGCTAAATGAAACACAAACTTTTAAAAAAGTGTATTTGAAATTCAAGCCGCCGCATGCTCAAACTTGAAATTTATGCAAATCTTATGAAACTCAATAAAAAAAGAAAATATTAGAACTTGATCATTTTTATACTTACTGATTATATTTATAGCTAATTTAGATAGTTTACTTTGTGATTAAATCTTTTAAGTCGGTAGGAGAATATTTATGCATCTCTAACGGATCGAAGAGGGTACCGCTACAAGTCCAAGGTTCGAGAATTACAAGCATCCAAGGTGCTTAGTAATTGTCGGAATGAGAACTCTTTGTGCTCGTACGCATTTCCTTATGGACTTGTTAATGTCGTTGCTTCGTGTGTCGATCGTTTCAGGGGCGATGAAAGAACTCATGCATGGAGGCATAAAATGGAATTTTTGCCCCGCTTCGATTTCTCCACTTTGATTTTTAGCAAGAGTAGAAATAAAAATTTAAATTAAGCATTGTATACATAGTAATAAAATAAAAATATGTAATATAAATTTACCTCATGTAGACCGTTACACATAGAAGACTTATTTTTTCACACATCAAAAAATTTGATATTTTACCGAAATTTAATGAAACATCGATCGCGTAAACAGTCTTGGAAACCTCGACATTCATTACACTCCCGGATGCTAGCATTGATCGGTTGGCATATTGCGCTAGGAATCGAAGCTTCAGAAGGATGAGAGCGTATGCAATCTTTTTGCTTTAAACTTTGTGAGCTTCGATAGCACTATCAAACTTTGGAGATTCTACGATGTCCCGACCGCGACTCTCTTTGACCCTTTTGAAGTTTAACACCCTTCTAGGTGATGCTACAAAACTCCCGACCGCGTCTTCAATGATAGTTACTTCATATGTTGGAACCGGTAAATGAGTTTTTTTTTTTTTTTTTTTTTTAAAAGCCACGTCAATGCTTACCTGTACATTATCCAGCCCTAATTGTAAGCCGAGAACAAGCTCGTTCGGTCCATTGCTCAAATCTGCTCAGCCACTAGTAACACAAAATGGATTCCTCGTTTCCTAGTCAATGAAAAGAAGAAAACATACCACACTTTCATTCGAAGATGGTGTCAATGGAAATTATTGAGGAGATTGTGGATTGATCGAGCACAATCATACTACAAGAACTTTCATCTAATACTTCGTACGCGTGTCTATATAGAACACAATCATTTGAACACGCATGAAACTTCTCGTATTTCATTCCTAAATGTGCTCAAAGTCTTCTCTGCATCAGACATATTTAACGACACTTTATTATTTTTTGGAAACGCTACTTTAAGAGTCTCCAACAATTGTGTGAAACTAGAATTGGTCCAACCCTTAGACGCCTTTAGATGGAACAACGTCACTAGAAACGACAGCTTCGTAAAGCTTGTACACCCATCAAATAATGATTTCTCGACATCATTCAACATTGACTCAAACAAATCCGGTCGTTCGAGAAAACTTCTTCCAAATCATCCATCATTCCACGCATATCATCGTTAGAATCTTCTTCATCATTAGCATCACTATTAAATAAATGCACTCTACGAAAAACCTCGCCATGGTGGAGCCATATTTGATACGTGCTAATGATCACGTTTGCAATTAAATGTGTTCTAACAATTGCAATTTTGAAAGACTTATTATTTCCTCATCGTACACAAGGACACCGAATTAACTCATAATCATTCATATGCTTGCTAGAAACCTCACAAAACTCATCAACACCACCTCGATATACATTGCTTAATATATTTTCCAACATCCATTTCCTTGTTTTCATTATAACCAAAACACTAGATTTTGAAAAAATAACTCTAATCAAGAATAACAACTACAACAACGTTAATAAAGAACATTAAGTAATAAACACTTACAAGAGATGATTGAGTTGATCTAAAATGAGGCGAAATGGACCTTTGAGTGATTGTTTTTTTGAATGATGGAATCCTAATTTTGAGTTGAAAAACGAGTTTAAGACCCAGCCAAACAGATTCCGTCGAGACGGAAAAAAGTCCGTCGCAATGAAAATATTACCAGAATTACATGCTCTCGGAGATTGAAACTTCAACATTTCGGTGCGACGGCAAAAAACTTTGTCATGACGAGAAAACTTGGCTTATGTTGCGACAATAAATCTCAAGCCGTGACGATAATCAAGTCCAGAATCACATCCTCTTGGAGGTTTGAAGTTGCATTTTTCGCTATGACAGGTAATATTCACGTAATGAACTGTTGTGGTTTAGCCGCGATGAATCTGGACTTTGAACGATGGTTTTCAAAAACCGTCATTTAAAACAGACATTGTCATAGAAAAAAAAGTGTCTCGACTATGTCTTAAAAGCACAGTTTTTACTGCAAAAATGACAATTTTTCAATCAACATAGCTAAACATCCAAATCCATAATGAAGACATAAATTCAAAATATCCAATCAAACTTATTAGTTAAACATCCAATCATCAAAATCAAAACACTAATTAAGCTAAACTACAAACATTAACTAATTAAACAAGTTTTAGAACGATACTATAATAAAAATAATTAAACATTATACTAATCTAAAACATAAACTAATTAAATTAAGTTTTAGAACCATACTAAACATCATAAACCATAATATTTTTTTTTGGTTCACTCTTGTGGTTCGGGGCCCATTGCGGTGGTGACAGCATGTGCGGGGGGTCACTGTGGTGGTTGTGCATAATCGACGTATGTGCGAAATCGTTTCCGGAGGACCTTGGAGCAAAAACCATAGAAGTGAATTAAACACAAGTATTTAGAGTATCATAAAAAAGTTAAGTAAATAAATGTACCTTCGAGCAAAAATACGGGTGCGTCGTGGCCGTCACCTTCTTCCCGAACCCAACCTTGCCGAGTTACGAACTTTCCAATTGTTTTCTTAGATATGAAACTCGGTACCAATTTCACCATGTTGATGCTTTTAGTGTCAATCCCATTTGCGGCTCAAAGGGCATGGATTATGGATGGATATGTAAGATCTTTAGCCGACTCAACTCTCACAACATGCATCCATTGGTTGATAACGCGATCAGCATCCATGGACAGTCCTTGAGTGATGCAATAACATATGTTGATGCGCGCCTGGTCAATCTCGGTAAAGTGACTAATTGGGTGGGGACGAGAGTAATAAAGTATATCAATACTTTAGCAAACAAAGTTAAATCAGTTCGCTTGAATTTCCACATGTTCGGCCTGCTGTGTACGAACCGTGCACCCAGAAGACCAAGAGCCGCCGCCACGGCCCTGTAGTCAACTTATCCATTTGGCCTTCCCATAAGGAATGTTGTGTATCCCTCTTCTTCAACTGTGATCCTCGGAGTCTCCAAGTAATCGTTGATATCCTTGGGTTGCAAGACACGCTCTTTACCCGGACAAATACGCACCCGTTTTTGTGCTCCGGTAAGTTTGCATGAAACTCAAGGGTGAGGTTGATGTTAGCTGCAATATTGGGTTTCCTATAAAGTTTCACCAAATTGCGCTCTTTGATGATATTGTGAAGGGGCTCACTAATGGGAGCAAAGTCTCGAGGTATGTCGATGCCCCGTTCGAGGATGATCGGATGTAATTTGAATTTCAAAAAGCGAGCTTGAGCCTCCTCGCTAACAAAGGCCCTTTGTTTAAATGTGACAACATCATCATCAGATTCCACATCCGTTCGGTGTTTGTCTCGCCCTCTTGAAATTTCCTCTTTAGACCTTTGGGGGGGGGGGGGGGGGGGAGGGGTAGACTTTTGGGGGTTGTTTTCGATCTCTTCTTAGGAGCCATTAGTCACACCTACGAGATTCTTCCTCAAGCACCACCTATAGATCTAGATCAAATTCAACAACCTCAAGAAGTGGCACTGAGAAGATCTGATAGAGAGAGAAGAAGTACAATTATGGACGATTACATTGTATTTCTTCAAGAACATGAAGAAGGCGTAGGTGAAAATGATCCAATCAATTTTCTTCAAGCCGTCCAAAGTTCTAACTCTCAAATGTGGATCAGTGCCATGAAGGATGAGATGAAGTCAGTGGTAGACAATGACGTTTGGGATCTTGTCACTTTACCTGAAAATGCAAAACCAATTGGTTGCAAATGGATATTTAAAACCAAGACGGATTCAAAGGGTAATGTAGAAGGATATAAGGCTCATCTAGTCGCCAAATACTTCATTCAAAAGGAAAACATATACTATAAAGAGACTTTCTCTCCATTTTTCTCGAAAGACTCTTTTTGGACTAGAATAGTACAGATAGCTCATTTTGATTTAGAGCTGCATTTCTCAATAAAGACATTGACGAGACAATATACATGACTCATCCATAAAACTTTGTTACAGGAGATCCAAAGTCTATGGTATGCAAGTTAAAGAAATCCATCTATGGTCATCTCAAGTTTCATCACGTAATCACCTCATATGGATTCGAGGAAAATATTGTTGATGATTGCCAAAATCTTAGTGGGAGTAAATACATATTCTTGGTGTTATATGTCGATGAAATTCTACTCGCAAGTAGTGACATTGGTTACTACACGAGACCAAGAAACTTGTATGAAGAATTTCGAAATGAAAGATCTTGGCCAAGCTTCTTTTGTATTAGGAATCCATATACTAAGAGGCCGTTCTCAAGGTATTCTTGGATTATCACAAAATGGCTATATAGATAAAATCTTGAGTAGATTCGACATGAAAGATTGTAAACCAGGAGAAATGCTCGAAGAAAAAGATGATAAATTCAGTCTCAAGCAATGCCCTTGTAACGATTTGGAAAGAAATGAGATGAAAAAGATTTCTTATGCCTCGATTGTTGGGGGGCTGATGTAGCTCAAGTTTGTACCCGTCCGGATATAGCATTTATAGTGGGTGTTTTAGGCAGATATATGAGTTATCCAGACATGCTACAGTGGAAGGCGGCAAAGCGTGTGACGCGCTACTTGAGGAAGAAAAAGGACTACTTGTTGACGTATCGAAGATTAGATACTTTGGAGATCATCGGATACCCTAACTTCGATTTTGCGGGATGCCAAGATACAAGACGCTCCATATCGAGTTACATTTTTATGTTGGCTGGTTGAGTTATTTTTCGAACGTCTGCTAAACAGATGCTGGTAGCTTCTTCAACCATGGATGCAGAGTTCCTATCTTGTTTCAAGGCATCCAACCATGGAAACATGACTGCAAAATTTTGTCACTAGACTTCGTGTGGTAGATGAGATTGACAAGACATTAAAGATCTATTGTGACAATAAATCTGCAGTGCTTTACTCTAACAACAACATGAGTTTGACGAAGTCCAAATTCGTTGATATCAAGTACTGGTTGTAAAGGAAAGAGTTCAGGAAAAGGAGATTTCTATCGAACATATAGGGACAAACCAGATCCACTGACCAAGGGCCTGACCCCTAAAGTGTTTCATGAGCACATCGCTCATATTGGTCTTGTTCTAGGTGTTTCCGCTGTTTAGTGGGAGTCATTACAGTTTCATACACTTCTATACGTTCAATTATGATTTTTTGATGTAATTCAATTTTCTGCAGAATAAAGTTGATGGTTATTATCACTATTGTTGTTCCTGAAGTTCAAGAACTCGCAAATTTTGTTATTTGCAATAAAGATTAATCTAACTTCAGTATAAAATTGGACCAGTTGGAAATAGACATACATCAGATCACTTGTCATGTAATTTCCATGCTACTTATCTATATTCGATCTATGTCATTAAGTGTGTTGTTTTGATGACTGGCGTGGCTTAGTCACAATTGTGTAGTGATTAAAGCTGCGGTAATTCCATAGTACATGAGATGGACCAGATTGTTTGGAGTAGTCTAAAGATAAACAACATTCAGTTGCGCGCCTAAAGACTTTTGTGATATAATTAATCAAGAATAATATATAGCCCAAGTGGAAGATTATTGGAAATATGTATAATTCCAATTATCTAATTATGGGCTTTATATTATTAATTTGAATTATATTAGTTGTTTATATATTTGTGGGTTATATTTAGTAATATAATTCGAAAGCCTACTTAGACTATTTTGTGGAATATGGGTCAAATAGGTAGACATCAGATAGTTGGGCATTTTATGGTTTAATGGAAATCCTAATTGGAACTTTACATAAAGCGGTTATGGTCCTCAATACTTCGTACCAGAAATTAGTCTTCTGTTCCCCATGTGAGAGAACACATCCAAGTTTAAAGAGATACAATTGAGGAAGACAAAATATGACTGGTCGACGTTCATCAAATTATGCTTCTGTTCACGCTCGACGCGATGGATCCAGATTTATCTTGATACTTTGATAATCTAACTGGTGTTTGATCCGGGTTATTATTAGATATAAATTTATTATTATTCGGATCTTGAATAATAAATATAACAATATATACATAAACACACACACACACACACATACATAAGTACATGGACAAGGCTACAATGGGCTTAGGGCTCCTCCCTCCCTGAATCGTTTTTTTTTAATTATTATTTTTATTTTTTGCCAGTTTTTTTAATTTTATCCTATTTATTTACTTTAAAAATTTACAAATTAGGCACCTCTACACTTTTTTTTTTTTTTTTTTGCATTTTAACTAATTTAGGTTTCTAGTTCCTTCCCATACAGTATATATATATATATATATATATATATATATATATATATATAATATACATATATATATTGATTATATATGTATTAACTACCTTAAAACGTGCATCATTTTGATATTTCACTCATGTTTTCAAAATATTTCAGTAGTAAACATTTCCTTTTTCTCCAAATAAAAATACTATTTGATACTCGAACTTATGCCGTTTCGAGCATGTTATCCAATTTTAAAATTGAAACTTTAGCCTGGGCTCATGAACGAACACCTTTGGCTCATTCCCGGTAATGCAAGGGAGGCCATTGATAAGAAACTGAAAGTCATAAATATTTTTGTGTTCCAAATTTGGTCAACCATTTTTTTTAAAAGATGGTTAACAGTTTTTTTGAAATTTGGTTAACAATATTGAAATCTGGTTCAAAATATTGGTATATTGAAATATGATTAACGGTTTTCAAAATCTGGTTATTATTTATTGAAATCTGGTTAATAGTTATTAACATCTGGTTAACAATTATTAAGGGAAAAAAGGAATGCTTTAAAAATTAAAACAATTATTTATGAAAAATAAAAAATTCAGCGACTAATTTAAAAAAAAAAAGAATTATTGACAACAAAAGTACTCAATATTTTTGATTTATTGCAATTTAACACCCATTCTTTAAAAGTATTGCGAGAAAAATACTCAATGTAAGTCATTTTAAATGAACAAAATTAAAAACATATTTAATTTCTTTTAGTATGTTAAAAAATAAAGAATTAAAATTCTATATTCTCTTGCCTCACCATGAGCATATGAGCATGTATCTTTATGTATACATTTTTTTTTTTGGGCAAACTTCATGTTAATAGCAATTTATTTATTATTAATTTTTAAATCTTTTAATGCTGTAGAAAATAAATAATTTTAAATTATAAAATTGCTTCTAACTTTTTATTTATTTGTTAGATTTATATATTTGTAATTTATTTAAAAACAAACAATTTTCAACCTTTTCAGCATTAAAATAAATATGAAAATAAATGAAAATGCGTTAGAAGGGTATATAATTTATGCCAAGAATAGAGAAGAAATTATTTTTTTAATTTTAAATATTATAAAAATATGATGTTTAATTTATTTTTTTAATTTTGCTCATCTAGACTTATACGGGTCTTTCCATCAATTTTGCTCACACACATATATATATATATATATATATATATATATATTTGCATACATATATAATCATAAATAGCTAAATAAGATGAGGACGGGACAGTTGAGAAACTTTCTAGTTTTTACGCGTTAAAAACAGAAAAAAAAAAAAAAGAAAACTACGGTCTATGCTAATTTGCATACGGAACTTTTTATTTTCTCGTTATCTTTTTTTAAAACCGAATAATAAATAGTGGTGTCGTCTTTTCTGATTTTTTTTCTTATTTATTTACTGTCCTAAGATTTAAAAGAAAGAAAAAGATAAAATAAAATAAATAAAGACATGGGCGTGAAAGAGAAGTGTAGGCGAATAATAGCAGATAAAATGAGTTTTGTTTCTTTGGTGTTTTTTCACTATATATCTCATCTCATGGATCATGGCGGATATTCCAACGACGCTGATGAGTTCTATCCAAACCACTCTCTTTACCCCAAAATCCCACATTTCTGTTCTTCCTATTCTTTGATATCCCCTTCTTTAATATCTCATATATTTTGATCTTCTTTTTAGCCAGCTATGGCGTCTTTGAGCCTCGGTGTTCAGATGAGTTGTAGCCATGGTGGTCTTAGGAATTTCGTAGCCCCTTTCTCAACTGGGACTAATTTGGTTAAGGCCTCGTTTGGACTCACTTCTCATAGATTCTACATTATCCCCCATGAAAGGTGTGCCCATAGTTTTTAATTTTTAATTTAATTTTATTTATTTTATACAGCGACTGATTCATAAAAAAAAATGATTTCATTTTTTTTTTATGTTAGAAACTACATGGAAAACTGTGGTTCGTTGAGTTACTTAATATGGCTTTCAGGATTTTGTGTTTTTTATTATTAATTTGTTTTATATGGCTAACATTGTTTGAGCTCAATCTGTTCACCTTAAAATTAAAACTTGTTCCATCAGGGTTTAATTATTTGATGTTACCGAATATTCATTTATCTCTATTTTATAATGTTGATTCCCGGTTCTTTGTACTGATGGGTATGCGTTTATGAACACCATTGCTGATTCCCAGCTATGTCAAGTTGGTTACAGAAAAAAGGGCCTAAATTAACTAACAGATGACTTTATATGTAGTATTTTTTGTAGATTTGATTGAATATTTTTAGCTCTGTTGTCAACGTATATGATTAAGGCCAGGACAAAGATGTGAAAATCTGAGCATTAAATTGATACCTATTCTTGTTTAGTTTGAGTGTGTTAAGTTTTTAGGTCAATATTATTCTTTTGGCTTCCATTAGTCTTACTTTGTGTTTTTTTTTTCTTTTTCTGGGTACAGATTTTTACCTTCACCAACATCATTTGTTCCTCGAGCATCGTCCTCCACTGCTCTCGAGGTACTTCCCGTTCATGATCTTGATTTTGTGTTTGTAATGTCGATTCTTCATGTTCATTGACTTGTTCAAATAGGATGGAAACAACAGCGACACCGACACAATTCCGATCCCTAAAGTCATCATCGATCAAGACTCAGACCCCGACGCAACAGTTGTGGAGATTACCTTTGGCGATCGCCTCGGAGCACTTCTTGATACCGTACGTGATCGATTTCATCTTCTTCATTATCACGTGTCGATTTTAGCTTATCGAGTCTTAATTATCCTTTTTTTTCCTGGATGTAACCCTTTTTGGTTTGTGAGAATTATCGTAGAGTAAATTAATTTTGAATTGGGTGCAGATGAATGCACTCAAGAATCTTGGCCTTAACGTCGTAAAGGCAAAGGTGTACCTGGATTCTTCTGGGAAGCATAACAAGTTTGCCATCACTAAATCGTGAGTGCGACTCAGCACTTGTGTCGTAATTCTTTTTTCGGTTTCTTCTGCATAATATGACAACATGTTTTTTTTTTTATTTTTTTATTTTTTTTTATATATTTTATTTATATTTTTTATCATCATTCATTGCATGTTAGAATTTAGTAGATATATTCTGTTGGCTAAGTAGATTATGAGTTTGATATCTCTACTTGTGATTATGTATTTTAATTGCGCATTTGAAATCGGATTGAAGTTTTCTTTTATTCAAATGAAGAGGAAGCTCATCTCTTTCATTGTTTATTCAGGAATGTGTTGGTATATAAAAAAAAAAAAAATCAAACATTGCTTTTTTCCTTACATTTCTGTTTTTCTCATGCTATGTTCATACTCAAAAGTTAAGTTTGTTTGACATGTACTTCTTACAATTGGTAAAACTTGAAGAATTTCATTTTTTACCTTTTGAAAGAGCGTAAGGTCTACCTTTTTTGAATTTATCCATTTTTTTGTTAATATTTTAAGATCTAGTTCTTTCAGCATTATTTCATTTTATATGAGAAATAATCAAGTGCTCTTCTGAAAGGCCGAAAAGAGCTTGTTTTGTTGTTTCAAAATATCTATTTTGGGTTGTAATTGTTTAAATTTGGTTTTTGTTTGCAGTGATACCGGAAGAAAAGTAGATGACCCAGAGTTACTCGAGGCGATTCGTTTAACCATTATAAACAACCTAATAGAGTATCACCCGGTACGTGTGTTGTTAAATCTCGTTCAAATCAAACTTTCAACCAAGAATCCCCACATGGAATATTTTTACAAGTTTTCTGACCCAAGTGAGTTGGTTAACCAGGAATCAAGCTCCCAGCTAGCAATGGGAACAGCGTTCGGAGTGTTGCCACCTAAACAGCAGGTTTGTGTACTTTATTTAGCCTTTTCTTTCAAGCTATACAGTGCTACGATATTCTTAGATCCCACGTCAGAAAGATAAAGGGACTTATAAAGCTTTCAAGATAGGACCTCGTGATAGTTAACCGAGAGACTTGCATTATTAGTCTCACTTCTCACTGACATTACAACATATGCCAAACAAATACATGGGGTCACATCTGTGAACTTTACTTCCGTGATCAGGGTTGATCCTCTTAGTGTCTTTTAATCACTTGTAATAATTAACAAGGGAGAAAAAATGGCAGATTGTATTCATAAGAACTTTGTCGAATCAACTCTTCAATTTTGTATATTGATATATGAGTCTTCTCCTAGATATTATCTACACAAATTAACTCTTCAATTTTGTGTATCTATTTTTTCCTTGAGATTAATCTGCAATCCTCATACTTTGCGATGCGTCGAGTCGCTTTCTGACAGTTCCATAAATGGTTATAACCATCTCTGCTAAATAAGTTTCTGATTTTACCCAGCTTGATGTGGACATAGCAACCCACATAAGTGTTCGAGATGATGGGCCTAAACGGAGGTAACTACACGCCAGCCTTTATTTTTTCGTTTGTGATTCTTGTGATCTACTCAACTGTTTCACCTAAAAGTCAAACACAGTTTTATTTTAGTTTTTCTATTCTGTGTGCGTGTGTGTGTCCAAATAAGGAAGATATTATTAGACTTAAAAGCAAACAATACCCTTTTTTTTTGCAGTTTGCTTTACGTAGAATCGGCTGACCGGCCTGGATTATTGGTCGACCTTGTAAAGATAATAACTGACATCAACGTTGCTGTTGAGTCTGGAGAATTCGACACCGAGGTAACAGCTTTTATCTCATTCACTGTCTCGATTTTTCCGTAATGCTGATCTATTAATTTCTAACTTTGATATTGTTCGTCAGGGACTTTTGGCTAAGGCCAAGTTTCATGTTAGCTACAGAGACAAGGCCTTGATTAAGCCTCTCCAACAAGTGCAATTTCTCTCTCACCAACTTTTTATTTAATTTTATGATCCATTATTTATCTGAATCAGAAATAAGTTGCAGTAAGCAATTCAAAATGTGATTTTTTTTTTATATTATTTTATTAATTTATAATTTTTTTTTAATGCAGGTTCTTGCTAACAGCTTGAGATACTTTCTTAGGCGACCCTCGACCGAAGAGTCGAGTTTCTGAGCTGGCATGAAATTGTTATAGGGAAATCCGACGTTCCCACAAATAAACCAAGGAACAGCCTTGTCTCATTCCTCTATTTTAAGGATTAAATTACGAAGAGTATTGCATAACTCACTGTCATTCTTAATTTTCACAGCCGATAAATATCATATTCAATTCAATGTACAATCCATAAATTGTTTCTTGCGCAGCAAGAAAGAGCAAATATATATATGTACCTCAAATTCGTCATCATCACACATGTTATCTGCTGTTGGCAAGTCAAAATTAATTGCTTGACAACTGTGAGTCGGAGGAGTTTCAAGTATAGACGAAATACCAAACATCGAAAGCTCAAAAACACGATTGATAATAGTTGGAAAAGCCACGGAAACCGCACGTGGACAGCTGGCTCGAGCAAGCACCGTGTAAAAACATATGTGATGATGTTTTGAAGCAGAATAAAAGTAAGACTTCTGTCTCTACTCTTGTCGCAAGGTTTTTGGGTTTTGGTTTCCAATCTCCATGTTTTCCAAAGTGTTGGAAGTGAGGTCATTCTTAAAACACAGGGAAACACGAGAGATAGAGGATTTGTCGTGGGGTTGGGTGAGTGGCTTTAGTGATGACCGGTGGGTCTAAAGAGAGGTTTTCGCAGATTGCGGAGATAAAACGAGGAATTCCTCAATTTTCTTTTGAATTGAGAGATGATTAAGAAAGAGCGCTGATTGGCCGGGTGTGAACTGAATATCTCAACCTTGCTAATGCCACGGCACTAGCTTGTACTCGGGTGGGAGGGGACCGAAGGTGATTACTGCCTTTGTAGATCAAAAGTAGGTTCGAGTGTGTGCTTCAAATGTGGGACAATGGATCACGAGACTGAGGAAGCATTTGGACCAGAGTTAAAGTCGAACACTAGTTTAAGTTCTATTTCACTATTCTGGAGCAACTCAACATAAAAGACGAATTCTCGAATTCTGTTGAGTTGATAGAAAAGAGAGTTCGTGATTTGTTTGTTGCTCCGAATAGTTTAGCCTCTGGAGATGACAAAACTCTCTGGAAATCGACGAAAAGTGGTGATTTGAGAGTGAAATCGGTGACCCATGACGAGTGTTGTACAATGTAGATGTTGAAGTTTCATGAGAGAAGCTGGGTATTTCTTTGGAGAATCGGCTCCAACTGTGTTCCGATGGGGCATCTTCTTTCGAGACAAGGATTCACTGGAACATGAGAGTGCTGCCAACTAGTGATGACCATAATCGGCCGTGTCACATCTTCCTCGCTGTTTCTTGAAAATCAATGTACATGAGCCGATGCGACAGTAGGGTTATTTGTGGTCTCTAATGCCTTACTGGTCTGCAATGAATTGCTCTTCCATGCCAGATTATTTGTGCTAGTATTTTTTTGAAGAAAAATCCCACGGATTAGGCCGCTAGATTTGCAATCTAGCCAAGGTTTTGGATATGTTTAAAATCTAGTCACATTTGATGGCGTGGTCTCATCAAATAGTATTTTACATGATTGTCTTTAGCATTTCCATACGTTAATTTTGGTAAATGGCGATAAATGACTAATTTACTAAAATAAACGAAACGTTGACTAGTTTCTTAAAATCAAGTTTGAAATTGGTTAGATTGCTCGAACGCCCTTTTTTGAATCAAACTACAAAAATAACTCGTGTCTAAATTTTTTTTTATCACAAGAGCAAATTTTTTCAAGTTCTAGACTATCATTACTTTTTTAATGTTGAAACAATTTTTAAGATATATATATTTTTTACTGTTTTGGGATTCGTTGAATATTGAGTATTGTTTATAGTTTCATTTGCAAGACAAACAATTATTTTCAATTAAAAAAAAAAATACATTTTCGTAATAAAATTAATTTTGAGCTAGTTTTGTAAACAATTAGTTAAAAAAGTGAGTAAATTTTAGTCCAAATCAAAGAAATGTCTTTTGCTTTCTATTTGTTGTTGTAACATGGTCTTAGTACCAGCAATTAGTTAAAATTTCTATTTCTGTACAAAAAATCATAAAAAATAAAGTACGAAAACCCATGCTCCAAATGTTTTAACGGTAATATATTGATGCAAGATTGGAAATAATTCTAAAATATGAATTTAGAAGAGATATTTTGTAAAATATGCTTAATAAAACACAAGATTAAGTTTATAAGTGTATGTTATAAAGTTGAATTTATATATATGTTTAATTTTTGACAAAACCATTTTTGAGGAAAGTAATGAAGACTTTCGGCAACACGGAAATCAAGAGAATGCACGAAATCAAGAAATGTGAAAAAGACTCGAAGGCTCAAAGTTTTACGCACGACTACTCGCACGTAAAAATGAGTGGTTAATGTTAAGGCGTCATTTTTTGGCGCCGAAAAATGTCCCCCCAAGAAGCAAAAGACACGTGGCAAGGAAGTCCTAAACCTTGCCTTGTGCCTGGTCGTGCGCTTCGTGCTTCAACACGCCTTGTGCTCCGCCGTCCGTCATGTGCTTCACCGTGCGCCTTGTCGTGTGTTATGTCGTACGCCTTGCCATGACCATGGTCCGGTGGCATCACAACAACTCAACCATGGTCCGACAACCTCAACTGTGTCTAGCAACGTGCTTGAACACCAAGATCCGGGCCGACCTCACCCTTGCCGCCTCGGAAACCCTCTCACCCAACAGGACCCGGGCCGGCCGAACCCTTGGCGGCCGAGAATGCCCCTAAATCCATGTCTTCGGGTTGGCCACACCTTTTTGTCTTGATGACACACCTAAACCCATGTCCCCAGGCCGGCCACATCCCTGCCGGCCCGGTGACATACTCTAGCTCATGTCTCCGGGCTGGCCATGGCCCTGCCGGCCCAACGACACCCCAATCACCAAGGTTCAAGCCGACCACACCTTTGCAAGCCTAAAAAACACCAACACTTGAAGCAATCCGGGCCGGCAAGTCCTGCCGGTCCGGGAACACTCCTTCCCATGCACCATTCCGGCCGGCCCGAGAACACTCATTCTCGTGAACCAACCCGGGCCGGCCACCAATCTGGGCTGGCTAACCCTTGGATGCCACACGGATTTGCCTTTCACTTGGCTGCCACACGGCCAAGACCCACTCCAAAGGGTTTCAAAACCCTCTCTTCAGCCCCTATGGATCCCATCACCCATCTAAGGAAACACAACTTACCTAGCACCTTGAAAACTCTATAAAAATCCATTCTTTCACCACTTGAGGGGGGATCCCAACTTTTCATACCAAAACTCTACACTTATTCTCTCTCAACCATCTCTCTCATCTCTTCCATCACACCGACACTCAAAATCATCATCTTTATCTCATTCCAACACAAAGACACTATCATTTCTCTTCTCTCCCATTGTTTCAAGAACACTCTCACCACCAAATCCACCACAAATCATCACCACTTCCCACATATTTCCATCTTTTCTTATTTATCTTCATCACTCACCTGCACCATAAAAAAAACCCCATTTTTACACTAAAAGAGTGTCATTTTCCTTCTCTTCTCCCTAGATTTGAAAGAAAAATACTCTCCACACACTATTTTCTTCATACACACCCTTTTTACACTAAAAGAGTCATATTTTCCTTCTCTTCTGTCTAGATTTGGATAAAAATCATTCTCTACACCTCATTTTCTCATATATTTTGTCCATATTACAATATGGCACCACAAATGCTTTATCAAATACCGTCTATGAGTGTTTAGGGGCTTGTTGAACCCATATTCACAAGTTCCTCGCTCCACATAGAAGAATATCCCATTATTTCCTCGTTTCATCACTTGATATAGGAAAAGGAGCAGGAAAAGGGTCAACTTGGATGTCTACCACCATCTAGGGCCACTCTCCTAAGGAATTTAGGTGATCTCGGTTATTTTGGATGTGTCCCCATCCGTCTTGATCCCTCTGTGAGCAAAGAAAGTCGTCTCTAGCCCCGAGATCGCCAACCCGAAGAGCTTTGGAGGAGAATGTCTCACGGTTCCTAACCCTTGACGATTTTAGCCCCCTGGAGCCAAGTTAGGAGATCTCCCACTCTCGGCGTGTTGAACCGGACCTTTCCGCGGATGCACATTGCAAATGTTGTGCGATAAAACCGCACCAACAGTATCGTGATCCAAAAGGGAGAAATCGGGTAAGCTGTACAATCCTACATCGCTTGTGGAAGGCTACGTGTAATGATTTTGAGATTATTTAGGTATGTGAATAAATAGTTGAGAAAAGCTTAAATGGATTAATGGGTACTAGACATTTCAACAAGATGTATCTTTTTTTTAGAAGTCCATCTGTTGACAACTCCAAAGTTAAGCGTTCTTGGCCTTGGTTTGGAATTGTCCCAAGTTGTGTGACCCCCTAGGACGAAACTTGTGAGTAAGGACAAAACACGCTGGAAAGACTCGTGTTGGTTTGTAGGTTTAGTCGTCAATCCATGAAGTAGCCATTATGACGTAACTATGTATAAGAGCCACAAGTTTGTGGGCCGATGACCAATGGAGACTTGAAGTGGAGGCATCATAATTTGGTATCAGAGCCTTTACAAAGTTGGAAGTGTGGCCGGCGGGGACCTCGTACACTGAAAGGAAAGTGATTGTGACAATCACAGTCTCGTTATTCAAAATGGAAAAACTGGGTAAGCTGTGCAATCCCAAACAACCTGTGGAATGTAAAGTGTAATGATTTCGAGAATATAAATGTGTAAAGCCCCTGTTTCAAGCCTTTATTGGACCTCGGCCCAAAAACTTGCTGCTCTCATACACGAGAAGTTGCCTGGTGACATACTCGTGTATGAGAGCAGCAAGTTTTTGGGCCGAGGTCCAATAAAGGCCTCAAACAGGGGCTTTACACATTTTTTTTTTTAATTTTCTTTCTTTTGTTTAACTTGGGTCAAAACCCTTATTATTCGTTAAGCCCACGTAATGGGCCTGCAACCACCAATAGATGAGTGTCAGTCAGAGGGTGTTGATGAGTGTTGCGTCGCTAGCGGAGTGCGTCGGCGAAGGCCGAGAACACTATAGAGGTCGGGGCTGAAGTGAGAGGTTTATTTATTTATTTTGGCTTTTGTAGTTCAGTGTGAGTTAAGTAATTTAGTGAGGTTAAGGGTATGTATTCGACCAAGATGCAAAAATAGATCTAATCATGAAATTGTTATTAATTTATTCTTCAATATTTTATACATTATACATTATTTTGAATTTGTATTTTAATTTTCCTATGGATGGATTAAACGACGAGCCTCCAGAGTTTTCACCATTTAAACTACGAAAAGTAGTGATTCAAGCAAGTTTGAAAGAAAGCATAAGATTTGGTATGTATGAATATAATGCACTTTGAGTGGTCCAGAAACTACCTTGAAACAAACAGTGACATTTGATAAAATGGCCCATAACTGATCCTCATTGGGAAGAGAGAAACGGATAACAATATATATCCTCTTTGTTCGTTATTGCCTTGCGTGATTGTATGTATGCGAGCCCGTGTGTATAGCATAAATGTAATACACATATCGCATAGTATATAAAGCCACTAAACTGGTGCTCCAAGAATCAAGGAGCAATAATAGCACGAAAATTAACATGGCAGCCAACATTTTTGCTAGAGGAGCACACACCATGAATTCTGTGGTTCTTAAGTGAGTTTTTCCATCGTCCTAACTATTTTTTTTTTCCCTATATATAAAAAATCATAGCGTACGTTTTCTCTTTCCTACCATCGTTATTAATTAGTTTTATATCCTTTGTTTGCTATCATCGACAATTCGAAGTACTTTTAAGAGTAGTGATTAAGATGATTTTTTTTTATTTATTTATTTGCATTGCAAGAGTGGAAAAATAAAATGAAAAGGAGAAATGTAGGGTAAATAACTTATATCTTCTGTTACAGGAAATAAATAAATGAAATTGTTCAGATGTATATCTTTTAACATATTTTATGAAGAAAACAATGCTTGGTCTTGTAGTTAAACATCCAATTGAAAGTGAAACTATGAATTTATAAAATAATTAGATTTATCCTTATTGAAATAACTAAATTTTAAAAAATTCAGAAGCACTAAATGTGTATATATTTTGAACCCTAAATATAAGGTTATATACGGAGTAAATAAACTTTACACTAAAAAAAATAAAACACTTTTAAAAGAAAATTATTTCGATAAAATGTTTATAAAAGAAAAGCGAGAGGACAAAATTGTTAATACTAATTCATTCTAAATAATTGTAGAAATTTTATTATATATTTATATTATTGTTAACTTAATTTCATAATAAATAAAAAAAATATTATTTAATATGTAAAAAAAATAACAAGAATTTATTACAACTAGTAATTTCCTTAATTTTTTTTAAGATTCCATCCAAAATTTCTTTTTATTGAAAAAATAGCGCACCAGATCCGCAGTAAATTAATTAGTTAAATAGTAAATTAAATTTACTCTTTAATTAATCAATTTACTGTCGCCCGGATGAACTATTTTTTAAATATTATGAAACGTAATTATTTTTTAAAAAGAGAGTGGACTTGAACTATTGGCTTAATTACCCCCTATTTATTATATATATTTTTTTTATTTGCAATTTTACGATCAAGAAACGCTGCTAGTAGTTAATATTCCCATCAGATTGTTAGGTTAAAAATCCCAAACTTTACTGTTGTTAAAAGCTTAATCTGACATACTAAGTGCGAAATAATCTACATTTTGGCATAAAGTTTGTGCACTTGCACAGGCCAATAGGTCGAAAGACATACCACAAAAGCTCGGTGGAGACGATAAGAGAAACACTGAAAGTTGAGGCTGACGAAGCAACTAGTAAGCCCCAAAACACGAGTGGGCATGGCAGTATGGTAGACGAGAATACGTGGGTCCCACATGAGCGTAATGGGTTTTATTACCCCAAAGGCCATGAGAAAGTCATGGAAGATGTTCCCCGTCCCAAACCTGATCACGAAGAAGTTTCTGTCAATTGGTTTTCCTACAAAGACGGCGTTTGATCTTCATCCTATCTCTACCACAATTCTTAATAATAGTATCTGTGTTCTACATTTTGTGTCTTGTGATATCAGTAACAAAAAAAAAACATATTTATTGCATACATTTAAATTCAGGGGATTAATGGCGGATATAGACTATTGCTTCAGAGACGAATATATGATAAAAACATATTTAGGAGAGGCATAAAAAAAACATTGATTTATTTCTTTTTAAAATTAAACTTGCAGTTAGATTTTAAATACTGGAGAAACTTTTTCGATAATAAGTAACTAAACTGTAATTCGCCATAACTTCTCAATCTATTTTCTAAATGCTAAGTAGATGGAATATGATAAACATCCCAAATTATACACTACAAAAGCCTACCAGGGGTGGATTTATGTGCAAGGTGAGAAAGAGCTACCAATCTCACGATGATTTCATCTGATTCGTCTCTCAAAAGATATTAAGAGCTTATAATTGACCTGTAAAATGAGTACAATACTATCTCACGAAATACACAGGTACCGAGAACGCAGTCCCGAGAACTCCAAATGTTTAGGCAAGACTAATCTAGTAGAAGAAAAAACGTAAATGAGAGTGTTGAACGATATGTGAGAATTATGACTTGTGATTGTGTATAAAAAAAGTTAAATCGTCCTCCTTCTATGTTCTTTCCCTCGATGCCGTGACTGTTAGGACGTGTCGTGTTTGTGGGCATGGTGCCGAAGATCGTGGGGTGATCAATCCCACGTCCTCGGCGGTTTCTTAGTGACCGTTCCCGTTGTGCATGTAGTGGGTGGTTATTTCTCGTATCCTCGGCCTTAACCGTTGAGGTGTGCGTTTTTGTTTTAGTTTACACATGTTTATTTGGTTTTGACTAGTATTTGATCTATCATCTTCTCTTCTATCCGAAATTCTACTTAATAAGGTTTTTTCTTGACTTATGAACGGGCCGTTCTTTAACTTTCAAGAGTTCTTGGGCCTATTTGACTCGAACACGGTGCTGAATATCTCTATTCTCGGAATACCGAGCAGCCTTCTCGGACAGCATAATTTATATGAGTAACACACACACACACACACACACACACACACACACACACACACACACACACACACACAAAATAAAATAACCTCGTTTAAACCTCTCCACCCTATAAAAAGTAGCGGCATAGAGGATAGAATACCGCGTACAATGGGCGGGATCTCTGTGGGGGTTAAAAATCAATTTCCAAAAATTAAAATCATTCAAGTTGGGCTTCGGTTCGACCAAAGCCCAACAGCAGACGCAATCCGGTTTTCAAAGAATTAACTAGGCCCAGCTTGACTCCTGGAGGTCGGCCCAAGCCCATTAAGAAGTCCAGTTTGCCAAAGGAAGGACGAATTACCTGTGTGGACCTAGTCAGGGGAATTCGTCTCGGTCAGATAGAAGACCTCGCCGCGAAGATTAGATCTGAGATAACTTCGACCAGCAACGTGGCAAAGCCGAACTGATGAACACGTGTCTACTTCAACGAATCCTCCCCTGCTATAAATAGAAGCCGATATGCCAATTTTCGGACACGCAAGCTTACGCATTTTATACTCGATTTTTCATTTTTCTATTTCTCTGAGTTCGCCCCCTTTTTGAGTTCGGCACTTCGCCCCCTGATTGTAATACCTCCGATTATTAATAAAAACATCAAATATTTATAGTTATTTCCATTCATTTCTTTTCGAATTTCTTTTGCTTCTTATACGACGTCATCTGAAACACATATTTAAATAAATCAAATATATATATATATATATATATATCATATTATAATTTGAGATTGTTGAAATAGACATCAACAATTTGGCGCCGTGTGTGGGAAATCTCGGAAAGGCTAATCTCGAAAGAAGCAAGTTCACCAGAAAAGTAATACCATGTCTTCCCCCCAACTCACTATGAATCGGGAGAGGAAATCCCTCCGGGGATCAGAGCAATCCTGGATATGCTGAATAAAAAATAGAAAGTCAAGAAGAAACCAACCGGAGCCTCAAGGCCCGGTTGGATTCCCTCTTGACCCCTTAGAATACTCCGGATTATCAGGCAGGATTCGGCGAAATGACCGCCTCGATTTCCACTCGCAACACGGCGTCAGCCACGTAGACGAGCCGGGTTCTTCCTCCCGGAGTCAGCCTGGACTTCACCGGGATCCAGGTCTCCCAGGCGATAGATCAGCCCCCGGGCCCGTGCTCACAGCTCGTGGGGGCTGCAGAAGAGGCCGCCACTGAAGAGGCGATCGATCCAACCGGACTGCCCCCGGCCCCGCCAGCAGGAGCACCCCCGAGATCTTTCCCAGCAAGTTTCGGACCTCGCCCTACGACGACCTTCCAAATGTTCACCCCCCAATATTTTGGTGGGCAAAACCAGACACAGTACAATCAGGCCGAAGTCACTACGGTCACTCCAGTGCGCACGAGATTTCGCTCCTCACAGAAGGGCGAGCCCAGCATGACCGAGTTCGAAAGGTTCAAGAAATCGATGACGGATGAACTGAAAGCGGTCCACTCAAAATTTCACAATGTGACCAGTTCGGCCCCCGAGATAGACCGACTCGTCGCAGAAACGGGAAGGACCCCTTTCGCTAAAAACATCACCGACGTTTTCATTGGAGATGCCTGGAAAGTTCGTCTTCCTCGGTACAATGGGACCTCGAACCCGAAGGCTTACATCCTGTCCTTTATAATTGCAATGGGACGGGCTATGCTGACGGAGAGAGAACAAGAGGCGGGATACTGCCAACTACCTAACTCCATCGATAGTTTTGCTAAACTATCGGCAGCTTTCCTGAAACATTATTCGATGTTCGTCGATGACGAACTCACGATAGCAGACATGTGGGGGGTCCAGCAGAAAGAGAGCGAGTCCTTGAAAGATTACATGATCCGCTACAAGGACGTCCTCTCAAAAATCTCAAACGTAGATCCCGAATCTGCCATAACCTCTCTAAGGAACGGTCTGTGGCATGAATCGAGATTCAAACTAGAGATGGCTGTAAACTACGCTAAGGCCGAGGAGGAGTTTGCGTCCTTAGAAAAACAGCGTGCAGCCGAAAAAAAGCCACACGGTGACACATGGGTGCGGCCTGTAAGCGCTGGGAGCAATCCCCGACGACCCTACCCCCAGGAGGCCGGTCCACAGGCCAGGAAGCAGCACGCCCCTCCGGGGTTTTCTTTCAACATAGGAGACGAGAGCAAGGAGGGAGGTCCCTAGGAAAAAAAAATGGATTAGAGACCCAAACGCGTTATGCGATTTCCATCAAGCCACCGGCCACGCCACAATAAATTGCGAAACTGTTGTTGACCCGTCTAGGGCCAACGGGAACAAGGGCATCTCTTCGACCCACATGGCTAGTACGAGGTCTTGGGCGGCGGAACCCTGACTCAACCAGGAGCCGGCCCAAACCAATGGCCAAGTCAAAGCCCAGCCATGGGCCGAGTCAATGGCTCACTCGGCCGTTGGCTGGGTCAAATGGCTCACTCGGCCATTGGACAGTTCACTCGGCCAATGGCCGAGTGAACTCTTCAGCCACCAAGGCAGTTCACTCGGCCATTGGCCGAGTGAACCTTCCAGCAGTTCACTCGGCCAATGGCCGAGTGAACCTTCCAGCCGCCAAGGCAGTTCACTCGGCCATTGGCCGAGTGAACCTTCCAGCAGTTCACTCGGCCAATGGCCGAGTGAACCTTCCAGCTGCCCCTGCAGTTCACTCGGCCATTGGCCGAGTGAACCTTCCAGCAGTTCACTCGGCCAATGGCCGAGTGAACCTCAGCCGGCCCAAGACCTTCACTCGGCCAATGGCCGAGTGAACCTCACCACCATGTTCACTCGGCCATTGGCCGACCCAGCCTCCTCCAAGGCCGACCCAAACATTCTCACTCGGCCAAGGGGTCTTCAAACCACCCCTTGGCTGCCTATAAATACAAGGGTCCTTCCCTTGACCCAGGTAATCCATTCTTGAGCACTGAAACGCTGCCGAACTCGTACCTCGCTCGTTTCTCTCAAGCTTTGGCCTCTAAACACCCCTAAAACCTCTATACTCCACCTCAATCCCACTAATGTTGAGCGTCGGAGAGGTAAACAGGGGCACCCCCCCTGTTTCCCCTTTGTAGTTCACGTGTTCTCTACTCCTTTTCAGGTACTCTGACGAACTCAAGGGACATCCACAGCTAAGGGACGACTAGGGATACCAAGTCCGACACGCTCGAGTCAAGACGAGACCACTTGGTCCGTCCTTGGGTCTAACCGTCTTTGGCTCCTAAATAGTTGTCCGAAAAACAGCGACAACATTTTGGCGCTAGAAGGAGGGGCTCTCGACCTTGGCAACACATCTCCTCTACCAGTCTTCTTCTCACTTCTACGACTCTCGAGAGATGAGTCGTAGCCCCGCCACCTCCGTGGGCGCCCGAGCGACTAGCTCGAGGTGCGACCTCCAAAGCTCCGTGCGCCGTCTCGAAGGGCAACCTCGTGATAACGAGAGCCAGCCCCGAGACCTGGCGAATGACCCCGAGGCCGCAGTCCGAGAGGACACGGCTCGAAGGCTCGCCGAGCTCCTAGACCGCCCCGGCGTCACCGGCGCGCTCATCACCGACCTCCTCGACTCCAACAATGTCGATGACATCAACCATGAGACCAACCTCGACCACGCTATTCACGAAAGTGGACACGCGCGCACGCCTCCAAGGGGACACCCTCGGGCGGCCGCGTCGAAACGTCAACTTTCTGGTGAGCACGCACACGCGCCCTCGGGGGACACCCTCGGGCGACCACGTCAAGGCATCAAAGCTCGCACAATGCCCGAGGACGCTCGACCTCGAGGTCCCGAAAGGGACGCTCCAAGCTCACCATCCGCGTCCAAAACCCTTGTGAAGGTGACGACGTCGATGGTCTCGGCCCCCACCAAAGGCGTCGCCTGAATGATGCGCCCTTAACAAGGGTGATAGGGACGGCCTCCGGAGACTTGAGAGACCGCCTCAACTCTCAAAGAGAGGATCCCGAGTTCGACTTGAGAGAAAAGCTCAACGCCCGACGCGAGACCGCGATCATCTTGGGGCAGCAACCGCCCAACATTGATCGAGCACTCGACCAAGAGCGCGCAGCCACGCTTGTGATGCCGGCCGGTGGTCCCGAGTCACGAAGGAAAAGGCGCCGGAAGGGTCAAGTCCCTAACGACCACCCTTCTCCAGCTCAGAAGCGATCCTTCGTCCCGCTCAACACAACGCCCGACCGGATCCTGAGCTTACGCCGCGATAAGCTGGGAAGCCCCGCTCCACTCACAAAGGACCCCACAAAGCGAGATCGAAGCAGATTCTGTGAATACCACAAAGATCACGGGCACGTGACGATTGAATGCAAGCAGCTCAAGAAGCGAATTGATTCCCTAATTCGAGTTGGGAATCTCAGGGAATTCGTCGCGTCTACTAGCAAGCCATGATGGTCGCGACTTCGACATTCACGCCCGAACTCGATCGGCTTCGTGGTCACTTTCATTTCAAAAATGTAATTTCCTTTTTTCAAAGAAGGCCAAGTGCCATGGCAAACTGTAATGACCCCCTTACTGCAATAAAGAGTTATTTCACACATGAAAAAATATAACGCATACTATTGTATACCTCTAACGCGAGAGTTTCTCAACTTTTGTCTCACAAACGCAAGAAACTCGGGGGGCTAACAGGGACCAACGCTCAATCAAAACGCAATTCAACAACAACTCAAAAAATAAAAATAAGGGAGACTCTTCACATGTCTCCTCGAGATGAATTCGTTCCTCGAGCCGAGCTACGAGTCCGCGAGTCGACCGATACTCCTCGCGCCGACTCTTCACAAGATTCCTCGTGCAGGTTCTACATGAGCTCTCGAGTTGAGTCTTGAGTCCGCGCTCGCCGCTCAGCTCGTGGGCCGAAAGGCAACGAGTTACAAATGGGTTCAAGGCTTGCGTCCGCAGGGCGTATCTGGTCTAGCCAGCGTCCACGGGAAACCTCGCCACACAAATGTGGCATCGCGCTCGCCGCCCAGCTCGTCGGCCGAAAGGCAACGAGTTACAAATGGGTTCAAGGTCTGCGTCCGTAGGGCGTATCTGGTCTAGCCAGCGTCCACGGGAAACCTCGCCACACAAATGTGGCATCGCGCTCGCCGCCCAGCTCGTCGGCCGAAAGGCAACGAGTTACAAATGGGTTCAAGGCTTGCGTCCGCCAGGGTGTATCTGGTCAAGCCAACGTCCACGGGAAACCTCGCCACACAAAAGTGGCATCGCGCTCGCCGCCCAGCTCGTCGGCTGAAAGGCAACGAGTTACAAATGGGTTCAAGGCTTGCGTCCGCCAGGGCGTATCTGGTCAAGCCAGCGTCCACGGGAAACCTCACCACGCAAATGTGGCATCGCGCTCGCCGCCCAGCTCGTCGGCCGATAGGCAACGAGTTACAAATGGGTTCAAGGCTTGCGTCCGCCAGGGCGTATCTGGTCAAGCCAGCGTCCACGGGAAACCTCGCCACACAAATGTGGCATCGCGCTCGCCGCCCAGCTCGTCGGCCGATAGGCAACGAGTTACAAATGGGTTCAAGGTCTGCGTCCGCAGGGCGTATCTGGTCTAGCCAGCGTCCACGGGAAACCTCGCCACACAAATGTGGCATCGCGCTCGCCGCCCAGCTCGTCGGCCGACAAGCAACGAGTTACAAATGGGTTCAAGGTCTGCGTCCAAACAAAAAAGACGTGCAAATCGATTATGCCTTCATTGGCAAGTCGAGAAAACAAGACGCGCACAAAACAAAAAAGACGTGCAAATCGATTATGCCTTCGGTGGCAAATCGAGAAAACAAGACGCGCACAATACAACAAAGACGTGCTAATCGATTATGCCTTCATTGGCAAGTCGAGAAAACAAGACGCGCACAAAACAACAAAGACGCGCAAATCAATTATGCCTTCGGTGGCAAATCGAGAAAACAAGACGCGCACAAAACAAAAAAGACGCGCAAATCGATTATGCCTTCGTTGGCAAATCGAGAAAACAAGACGCGCACAATACAAAAAAGATGTGCAAATCGATTATGCCTTCGTTGGCAAATCGAGAAAACAAGACGCGCACAATACAAAAAAGACGCGCAAATCGATTATGCCTTCGGTGGCAAATCGAGAAAACAAGACGCGCACAAAACAAAAAAGACGTGCAAATCGATTATGCCCTCGGTGGCAAATCGAGAAAACAAGACGCGCACAAAACAACAAAGACGCGCAAATCGATTATGCCTTCGTTGGCGAATCGAGAAAACAAGACGCGCACAAGACAACAAAGACGTGCAAATCGATTATGCCTTCGTTGGCAAGTCGAGAAAATAAGGCGCGCACAACACAATAAAGCCGTGCTAATCGATCACGCCCTCATTGGTAGATCGAGAAAATGAGCCACACACGATCAACCCGAAACAAAAAGTCATCCCTCGCGACGCGCGAAGGCCATTCCTCATGATGCAAACCCGAGAGCATTCATCCCGCGTCCGCATAAAAGCGTAGATTTTGAGTTTCCACTCGACCTACGCTCGACCGGAAACTCGGGGGGCTAATGTTGTTGGCCCGTCTAGGGCCAACGGGAACAAGGGCATCTCTTCGACCCACATGGCTAGTACGAGGTCTTGGGCGGCGGAACCCTGACTCAACCAGGAGCCGGCCCAAACCAATGGCTAAGTCAAAGCCCAGCCATGGGCCGAGTCAATGGCTCACTCGGCCGTTGGCTGGGTCAAATGGCTCACTCGGCCATTGGACAGTTCACTCGGCCAATGGCCGAGTGAACTCTTCAGCCACCAAGGCAGTTCACTCGGCCATTGGCCGAGTGAACCTTCCAGCAGTTCACTCGGCCAATGGCCGAGTGAACCTTCCAGCCGCCAAGGCAGTTCACTCGGCCATTGGCCGAGTGAACCTTCCAGCAGTTCACTCGGCCAATGGCCGAGTGAACCTTCCAGCTGCCCCTGCAGTTCACTCGGCCATTGGCCGAGTGAACCTTCCAGCAGTTCACTCGGCCAATGGCCGAGTGAACCTCAGCCGGCCCAAGACCTTCACTCGGCCAATGGCCGAGTGAACCTCACCACCATGTTCACTCGGCCATTGGCCGACCCAGCCTCCTCCAAGGCCGACCCAAACATTCTCACTCGGCCAAGGGGTCTTCAAACCACCCCTTGGCTGCCTATAAATACAAGGGTCCTTCCCTTGACCCAGGTAATCCATTCTTGAGCACTGAAACGCTGCCGAACTCGTACCTCGCTCGTTTCTCTCAAGCTTTGGCCTCTAAACACCCCTAAAACCTCTATACTCCACCTCAATCCCACTAATGTTGAGCGTCGGAGAGGTAAACAGGGGCACCCCCCCTGTTTCCCCTTTGTAGTTCACGTGTTCTCTACTCCTTTTCAGGTACTCTGACGAACTCAAGGGACATCCACAGCTAAGGGATGACTTGGGATACCAAGTCCGACACGCTCGAGTCAAGACGAGACCACTTGGTCCGGCCTTGGGTCTAACCGTCTTTGGCTCCTAAATAGTTGTCCGAAAAACAGCGACAACAGAAACTATGCGTAAAGTGTTGGCTGAAAAATATGCGAAAGGGGAACTAATAAACGTTGACTTGGGTCCCCCGCCCAAAAATAAGGTTTTCAACAACCGTGGGAGAGGCAATCCCTCGCCTAAAAGGTCTAGGCCCACCGATGAAGGTTTTCAACAACCGTGGGAGAGGTAATCCCTCGACTATGTTCACCATCTTCCCAGCCGCCTTGTACGTAGCACACTCTGTCCTGTGATTGATCGCCCATGATCATCCTGATCTCTTTATCAAATGGGAACTTCATCATCAGATGATAAGTCATTGTGATAGCCCTTAATCGGCTGAGGGTAGGGTGGTCAATGATCGCATTATAGGCCGATGCCTAATCCACCACTAGGAACATGATCATGTGAGTGACCTCAATTCCTCTAGGAGTCTTTAAGGTAACCGGCAGCTCAATGGTTCCTTCGGCCATTACCCTATCTCCATTGAAACCGAAGAGTAGTGTCTGGATGGGTGTCGGGGCCATGGAGGTGGGGAATAATTCCCACATTTTTGCTTGGAGATGGCCATAAAATCAGCCAACGCGGACGCCGCAAGGACTTCAATAATAGGGATTTCTTCAATAACGACCACCTGAGCCTAAGTCCAGCATCAAAGACATCCTCGTGTGACGTTCATGACCGAGACTCGAAAAACATTCCAAACCCAGTCCGAGCAACTTCGGAGTCTTGAGACACAGGTTGGGCAGATCGCCACAAGGCTTTCTCTCAAGCAACACCATGAATAACCCAAAGGAGTAATGCAATGGCGTCATCCACCATAATCGCGCTGCCATCGAGAGCCCGAAGTTGGTCATGGATGAGGCATCTTAAACAATGCCCACAGTTAAGCCTCAACCATCGGTCCGTGTCTACATGCCACCAACTCCATACACGGGGACACTCATGGTGACGATGTGCGATGAGTGTAGCGCGCTCTCCATTGAGAGATTCCTCCGAATATGAAACACCCAGGCCGATTCATGATATCACGTCATCCGACATGTCTACTTTGACCACGCTTTGTGCGACCTAGGGGCGAGCATCAACCTTATGCCTCTTCCATCTTTATCAACCTCGTCATTGGTGAGCTAAAGCCCACGGATCCCATATTACAGATGGCGGATAGGTCAGTGAAACGCCCACGAGGCTTCATGGAGGACGTATTTGTCAAAGTTTACAAGTTCCTTCTCCGTAGATTTTTATGTCCTCGACATGGAGGTGGACTGAGAAATTCCCATCATTCTTGGAAGGCCTTTCTTGACCACTGGAGGGGCTCTCATTGATGCGACAAGTATTGTCACTGAAAATTGAACAACTATTTAAAGCTTCGGGTGGTTTGACCCACTGTGTGCAGATGGTCCTTGATAGTGTTTCAGGATTATATAATCGAGTGATTTGATAAGATTAGGAGTCTCTACTTTGGAAACTATAGGAAGGGGTATTTATAGTGGTTATGAGGCTCTGGGGGAGCCTTTGGTCGCATGGCAATGAGCGCACGACATTGATTGACACCTCTTGCATGCGCCTTTTAGGCGCAGCGCCCCATGGTGTTAGCGTAGAGTGCACAAGGAGATTTTGATGAGTGGATGCGAGGAGGATTTCCTCATGGTGCTGGCGCAAAGTGCCGAGGGGGAGGCAGAACCCCGCGCGCGCTCCTTCTTATGCGGTGTGCGCGTGTGCGATATGCTTCGTGGATGAGCTTGAGCTTTGATTAGGGCCCGTTCCTAGTGGGCTTTGGCTTTTTTTGGGACTTGGTGGGCTTTTTAGTGGCCCATTTATCATCTCGCATTTAAGTTTGGCCAGCCTGTTTCTTGGGTTCCATACTTTGGGAACCAATTCAGAGAGAATCAATAGATCCCTTTTCAGGAGCGATTCATCCTTCCCGAATTGGGCCTTAAGATCCAAAATCAGACGCAAGTTGAGTTGAATTTAATATTTTGAGTGCTCTAAGAACAACCGACAGCAATAAGGTATCTCATCAAGCTATTGATGTTAACTAAAGCACTTGTGGGAGGCAACCCAATGTTTTATTTTCAGCTTTTGCTAGTATTTTGTTTCCAGCTTTAAGAAAAGAAAAACCCCGGAGCATGGACGAGCCCTGTCACTCAAATATTTCAACCCTTCTATTTTTATGTCCAAAATATTGTGGTTACTGTTTATTTTAAGTTTAGGGGGATTCCTAATTTTTTGGGGGTTTATTTTTGTGTTTATTAGTGTAACTTCTTTGTTTATGTAAGAATCGGTGAATTAATTGCTTCATTTTGATTTTGATTTGAATTGCTTGCCTAGGAGACTGTAATATTTTAAGCATATGTCATTGGGTTTAATTCATGACTATTAGAGTGTGAGTTGTTTTTTGGTACGAGCTTTTGTGTTGCCATTTATAACCCCAATATTTATGTCTCGAGAATCTTTAGGGTGTCTTTGCTAGTAGCTTGATTGATTGCTTCAGAGAGAATTACTTCAACACACTAGGGACCCCTCCAACCCTTTTATCTAGGAGAAATTGAGTATATGTTGATATAATAAGGATGATATAGGCATTAGGATAAGCCATTTCTAGCCAAGCAGCCGGCTCGAAAATCTTTATCCATTAGATCTCGTGCATAAAAAGCCAAACACTATACCTTCTCGATCTTAGCCGCATTACGAAAAATAGCCTAGTCCATGTATACATTCTCACAAAGAACCCATATCTAGTTAGGACGTCATCGCGAGTCATTTCATGAGTTTTTTTTAATAGTGTTTTGACTTTTGAGTGAGTCTCTACGTCAATAAAAAAAACTGTGAATAAAGTCGTTGAACACCATAATCTTTTTATTTATTTATTTATTTATATTTGTGTTCTTTTGTTTAGGTCTAAAGAAAAGGAAACGTTGTTATTTTTGTATGGCGTATTTTATTTGGCAAAACAAATTGTAACGTAATTGTTCAAGTCGGAGCGTCTACAAGTTGTTCAAGCAACTTACGCAACATGCAGTTAGGGCCGTTGCGTCTTTTTTCTTACGGAGAAATCAAGTAACTACCACGTTGGTTAGTTACCCGATTTTCTTGGAGATATAATCTCGATTCTTTAGGGATTCGATTGATTTTGTTTCCGCGTAGGATTTCAAAACCTAACCATATATAAATCCACCTAAGGTTTGTATCTGTGGTTAACAAAGTTCTTCGACTGTTTGGCTATTCACGAAGCCGTATTTTCTTTGCCTGTCATTTTATTCCAGAGAAGTTCATCGACAACAGGCATTGATTAACTCAGAGCTTTTGTATCGTCATACTAAGCTTGAGATCGTGTGTCGCATAGGTGTACTATTGATCTTCGGTGAAAGATCGGCGTAATACATGGAGAGGAGTCTCTGCTTGTGGTTTGTCGGGGACAGAAGGTGACTACTGGGCAGACTTCGAGCTTGACGATTGTATGCTCTCATCCTCTCTCAATGTGAAATATCTTCATCTTTTTGGTATTGCTATGAAGAACTGGCTACCTAGTGTTGATTGATGGAGACTTAGCAAGAGAATGTGTCAGTTGCTCTATGTTGTTGGTCACAACATAAAGGTTGATTTCGGTCAACTTATCTTCGATCAGATTGCAGCCATGGTCTTCCAGGAAAAGGAAGTCTCCCTATTGGATTTCCTTCAATAATATACGAGTTAGCGATCCTGCATTTTCCTGAGATGACAGTTGCTGAGGGTGATCTATCCAGGGGTCCCGACCTCTTTCAAGCCGACACTAGACATCTGTCAAGAAGGCTCATCAATGATCTTGACATCCCATTTCTGCCTCCTGCACCTCGTACAGTGGTTGACGATGAAGGAGCAGATGAGCTTCCTGAAAATTTCAAAGACTACATCGACCTGGAATGAAGCTCTTTTCAAAGCCAAGACGAAGACAAGGAAGAAGAAGAACAAGAAGTGCTCTCCCCCCTCCCCCTTTTACATCCAAAAAGTTTGTAATTTTTTTATTTTTTAAGAATTTGAAGCTCTTTTTTCTGTCAACCTTGAATGGGTTTATTTCCTTGGCTTGCCTTTTTATGGAAAAAAAAGGGGGGAGTATTTTTGGTTGATCAGAATTCATTTTTTTTATTGTTGTAATAGCTAGGCTTTAACATTGGTGACTATGCGTTTATTTCCGTACTTTGCTTGAACATGGACATATTTTTTTTGCAAGAAACACTCTATGTAGTGATCAAGTTTGTTTTGCCATAAAATGCCAAGGGGGAGATTGTTGTTATTTTTGTATGGCATAGCTTATTTGGCAAAACAAATTGTAACAAAGTTGTTCTTGTCGGAGCCTCTATAAGTTGTACAAGCAACTTATGCAACATGCAATCAGGGCGGTTGCGTTTTTTTCCTTACGCGAAAATCATGTAACTACCATCTTGGTTAGGTACCCGCTTTACTTGTAGATGTAATCTCAGATCTTTAGGGATTCGATTGATATTGCTTCCACGTAGGATTTCAGAACCGGACCATATATAAATCCACCTAGGGTTTGTATCTTTGTCAACGAGGTTCTTCAACTATTTGGCTATTCACAAAGTCGTATTTTCTTTGCATATCTTCTTATTCTAGAGAACTTCATCGACAACATGCATTGATTAACTCAAAGCTTTTGTATCATCATACTAAACTTGAGATCGTGCGTCGCATATGTGTGTTATTGATCTTCAATGCAAGATCGGGGTAAAACAGGGAAATGAGTCTCTGGTTCAAGGCATACTTGAATCCATACCCACTGGAGATAATCATTGAAGAGAGGTGCTAGAAAAGAGGAATTTTGTCTAACTTAATATTCATATAATCGTGGTTGATTGAGATAGCGGATTGCTTTTATCCGGACATCACAGTCCCCCTGAGTAGGTTGTTATACCGAACAGGGTTACCAATTTGTTGGTTTCCTTTTCTACTTTCTATTTGATTGTTTGTTTCCATAGCATTGCATCTAATCTGCTAAAAATTATCAGTTGTTCTACGAGTTGCTTAACCTAAAACTTGAACAACCATCTTAAACAGTGTTAGCTAATTTCAATTGCTATCAAAGCAGGTCACTCTAGCATAGTGAGTGTTTTTCCTGGAATTTTACTAAAGTGTGTTGCTTGTTAAAATGAACACGAAAGAAGGATACAATATAGGACGTCCTCCTCTGTTGGATGGAACCAACCATGCTTATTGGAAAGCGAGGATGGAGGCGTTTCTGAAGGCCATTGACGAGAGTGTCTGGCAGGCTGTTGAACAAGGATGGAAGCCCCCTACCATCATTAACAATAACAAAATTGTTGCTCTGCCTCTTGACTAGTGGATAGATGTACATCGCAGAGACGCCAACAGGAACTGTAAGGCAATGAATGCTATTTTATTTGCTGTTGATGAAAACGTCTTCAAATTGATCTTTAACTGTGAGAATGCTAAAGAGGCATGTGACATCCTCATTGTCTATCACCAAGGTACCAAAAAGGTTAGAGAAGAACGCATTCGTCAACTTACTACTATGCTTGAGAATATATCTATGAAAGATGAGGAGACTATAGCATAATACAGTGCTAGAATTTATGATACCTCCAATGAATCTTATTCTCTTAGAGAGACAATTGACAATGCCATCTTGGTAAGCAAAGTGCTCAGAACGCTTCCCGAAAGGTTCTCCATGAAGGCTCTTGCTATAGAAGAAACCCATGATCTGACTACCATGAAGCTTGATGAGTTGTTAGGATCTCTCAGAACATATGAGATGAACCTCAAGGAGAAAGAACAGAGGTCAGATAAGAAAACTAAAGGAATCGCGTTGAAAATTGAAGTTGCTCCAAAAGAAGAGAAGGAATTCACAGATCATATGGCATTTCTTGCAAGAAACTTTGGAAAAATTCACGAGGAAGATGACATGGACAAATGGTGGTCAAGGACAGTAGTCTACGTCTGGCTCTCAGAACAGAAGATAAGGAAACCTCCAAAAGAAGATTCGTGGTGGTGAAGGAAGCAGCAGCAACCGCGAGGAGTTCAAGTTCGAGAGGGTTGTTTCTGATGACAGCCTCTTCAAAAAATTCTTCCCGGGGATGTATTTAAGTCGTAACTTGGTCAACCAATTCTTGGAGCCGAGCATGGATTGGCCGACAGAAGTTCATGTAAATTACTTGAAAATATACTTCGTCTTGAATGTTCTCCTGGTGGACGACGTGAAGAACATGACACCGTGCTTAGAGCTCATTAAGGCGGTGAAGGACACGGACACATTCGGTCTCCATCCATGGGGCAACGTGGTGTGGAACTAGCTTCCCGGCGAAGTCCGGAAGTTTGTGGAGAAGGGTGGCGAGCCATTGGAGCAAGGTAAAAAAAGGAAGCTCCATCTCCCTGGATTCGTCGAGTCGCTTCAGGTTTGGGCGTACGAGTGTCTACCTTTCCTGATGAACATGGAGGTTTGTCAGAGAGTCTCCACCACAGCTCGGCCAATAATGTGTCGGTGGAAGTCTACCGAACTTGTTCAAGAGGCCGCCATGAGAGGAATCAACTTCAATGAGGTAAGCAATTTGTAGGTTAATTCATACTTAATATTCATAACTAATTTGTTAACTTGTCAAACGTATAGGTTGAATTTCACAGACTTGGCGACACTTCTTCAAGCATTGCCACCCATTCTACGACGCTAGCAGTGGTGGACAAACGCCCAGAGAAGAAACACAAAAAAGACACCCCATAACCACCAGCACCACCACAACCACAAGCACAACCACCACAACGACAAGCACGGACAATTGAGGTAACACGATTTTGGGTTTCTATTTTAAGTTAAATAATCATTGCTCGTGACAGATGTGTCACAGAGTGGATTCATTCCGTGACAGATGTGTCACAGACTGGTTTCACTCCGTGACAGATGTGTCACGGACCGGTTTCACTTCGTGACAGATGTGTCACGAAGTGAATCCACTCCGTGATCTGTCACGAAGTGAATTCACTCCGTGACACATCTATCACGGAGTGAATTCATTCGTCAGCCATCTTACTTTGTTATTTTGCTCATGGACAGTCCCGGCTCGACTCTCTCGAAAATTTAGTTGGAAATCTCCACGATCGTTTCCTCTACATGCAAAAGGACTATAGGAAGTTCAAAAAAGAGATTTTGGACGCCGTGAAGAGCTACAGAGTGGCTCTTGATGAACGAGATCAATACTACGATTGGAGAAGAGCACTGGTGTTTGAAAAGAAGCGCCAAGAGAAAGAAGCCCGATTATCGGCCGAAGAGAAATTGGCCAAATACAAGAAGTACAAAGCATAGATGGTCAAGAAGAAAGCGGAAAAAGAAAAGAAAAAAAAAAGAGGAACAAGAGATGGATGAGAAGCTGAAGAAACTGCAAGAAGAAGAGAAGAAACTGCAGGAAGAAGATGAAGAAGAAGAGAAGAAGAAGAAGAAGAAGAAAAAAAAAGAAGAAGAAGAGAAGAAGAAGAGAATCAGAAGAAAGAAGAAGAAGAGAATCAGAAGAAAGAAGAAGAAGAGAAGAAGAAGAAGAAAGAGGAAGAAGATGAGAAGAAGAAGAAAGACGAAAAAGAAAAATGACGAGGAGAAGAAGAAGAAAAAGGACGATGACGACGAAAAGAAAAAGGATGAGGACGACAAGAAGAAGAAGCAGGACGACGATGAAAAGAAGAAGCAGGACGATGACGCCAAGAAGAACAAGAAGCCAAATGAGAAGAAGAAGGACGCTGACCAAAAGAAGAAGAAAAGCGAAGTCGAGAAAGGGAAAAAGAAGCAAACGGGTCAACAAGAGGTACGGGATATGCAGTCCGTACTATTTTGTTGTTTAAAATTTTAAATGTGGAGATGAGTGGATCCAGTCCATGACAGATGTGTCACAAAGTGAATCCAGTCCGTGACACAGTGTCACAGAGTGAATCCAGTCAGGATCACAAGTGTCACGGATTGGATTCACTTCTTGACACTTGTGTCACGGACTGGATTCACTTCGTGACACATCTTTCACGACGTCACTAAATTCCGTTATTTTGATCACACTCATGTTGAACTGAATGATTTTGAATGGGAAGGAGGATGACACTGATGTGGAAAACACACAAGGTCATCAACCTTGGGGCGATGAAGATTCGCCTCTCAGTTTGGAAGTCCAAATGAATGCAGAGGCTATGGAAGAGTATGAGTTGTTAGGGACACAGAAGGTTCAAGAGGTACCTCCATTAATTTGATGGTTGAACTCAATTCTTGACTTGTTTAGAAGCATGACTTCATATCAATTTTAATTTTACGGTTTCAAATCAATAATACACTTGTTTATAAGCATATGAATTGTTATCAAATATAATTTTATGGTTGAACCCAACAAAACACTTTAACTCTATTTTTCTTGTTGGATAGATATATGACTTGAACACACCGAATCCCCATATCCAGATTGAAGACTCACCTCTCAAGAAACAGTTGACCCGGCAACGATGTAGCCCCAATAGGTTTACTCCTTCCAAAAAGGCGTTTCCATTTCTGAGGTTCACGATGTTGACAATGGTGCCCACAAGAATAGTAGGAGTGTCTATTTATGTACATTTGATGTAATATAGTCATAGAACACTCTTGCTTGTAACTTCTTTTTAATAAAAGTTGAAACGTTCATTCAATCTTCCATTTCTGAAGCTTTATGATAAAACCTTAGTCTTTAGTCCATAAACAAACCTAACAACATATGAAGAGACAATATAGATTTGCATGAACAAACTCTTCATGGTTTGCTTAAAACAATATATTCGCAATCTAAGGATCAAAGGACTATTGATCTCAATACGATTGTTAGGAGAATCTATGATGTCTGGTTATGGGACATTGAGAGTTGGAGACTCTATAGTTCTTCTAGGTATCTTCCGAAGGTACTGAATTGACCAGTTGCCTTCTAGAGACAAGATGACGTCGATGATGTCTTCATCCCTGTCGTAGATGGCGGGCACTTGTATCTTCTTGTTGTCAACGTGCGTTCAAGGTGTATAACGGTGTATGACTCCATGAGTTCCACCAGTAGACACCAAACGCTTGTGGACACAGAAGTCAGAAACTTGACCACTATTTTACCATATGTTCTAAATGTCGCTGGCATTCTACTCTCCAACGAAGAAATATTCCAGGTCGTCCACTACGATTAAATGCCACAACAACAATGGGTAAATATTCTAATTCTTAATTTCACATTCTTAATGACACATTTTAATTGAAGCATGCGTTTTTTGCCCCTTCAGAAATGATTGTGGCATGTTTATGATCAAGACTGCCGAGTTTTTGGCGCACGACCTTCCCTTGTCTGATTTGAAACAGGAAGACATGAGCATGTACCGACAGAAGATGACCACCAAATTATACCGACACGGAGCGTTAAAACTACACACGTGTGGAAATGTCAACGTTGAGGCTACTTAAAATTATGTGATTATGACTGTATACACATGTTTATGATTGTACATATGTGTTTATAACTGTATATATGTGTGTCTGACTGTACGTATGTGTTTATAACTTTATGTATTGTCTTGAAACCAATTAATTAGTTTAGAATTTTATGTATTGTTTCGAAATCAATTTATGTGTCACAAAGTGACCTCATTTCGTGACAGATGTGTCACAGACTGAGACACGTGTGTCACAGACTGAGATCACTTCAAGACACATGAGGTTGTGTTATAAACCATTCTTAATAATAAACCCAATACCAATACACTTCAAAACATTCAAAATGTAATACATACCAAAACACTAAGGAAGTTCAAGACATTCAAGGATAAAACTTATCGAATTACAAACCAAACCAATGACCCATCTCTGGAGCCTTGACTAATCTCAAGTACAAGATTCAACTTTGTCCGGTTCCGTTCGTTCTTCCTCAAGTACAAATAACATCGCAAACTTTCATTGTCGTGTATGGTTGGCGGTATGAGCCTGTCAGCTTCATATTTGACGTTGATTGAATGCGTTGCAGGGGTCACGTTCAACCGAGTGTCCAATGTTTCCATCAAACTTGGGTAATTCAAATAGGTATGAAATAAAAACGTAAGAGTACAACCCTCTTGATATACGCCCGGTTTTACCCACTTCCCGCTATGTTTGGCATATAAACATATTTCCGCCATAGTTGTATATGTTCGGTCATATTAGATATATGTTTAGCATATAAACATATTTCCGCCATAGTTGTATATGTTCGGTCATATTAGATATGAGTATTAAAAAACGGTTATTAACATCGAAAAATATCCAGTTCGTGACACTAGTGTCACGAAGTGAATCCAGTTCATGACACTTCTGTCACAAACTGAATCCAGTTCGTGACACCCTGAAAAAAATCAGGAAATCAACAAAAAACGCCATTTTTGACAAATAAATCACACCCAAACACAATGGAACCTATTTCAACATGAATCAAAACAATTAAACATGTTCTTATATGTTAAAAATAGGAAAAACTTACCAAAATATGTTTGAAGAAATTTTGGATCTAGGATTTGCAGGAAACCTCATCAGTACAAGAAGAAGAACCTTGGATTTGTAGGAAACAAACCGTCATTTGGATTTGAAGGAAGGAAAAAATGGGTTTAGGATTATTGCAAAATGGGTTTAGGATTCAAACCTTAGATTTGCAGGAAAAAAAAAGCATCCTTTTGATTTCGGCGAGCAAGATTCCGGCGACCAGCACTCTGGCGACCCTCCTGAAGAAACCTCTGGTGACCCACAAGCGGAGAATGAGTTAGTGTTTTTTTTCTCACAGTTTGTTTGAGGGCTCTGAAGGCTGGCTGTGTTCTGAAGAAAAAAAAAACAAAAAAGTTGGTCTTCATTAATGTGTCTTGAGGGTAGTTGATGAAAAAAAAAAATTCTCTCACCTACTTATAGTATTACTTTTGTAAATTTTTAAGTTTTGGGTTACATTTGGTAAATCATATTGAGATGATATTATTAGTGTCAATTCCTCATTTTTTTTTTATGTTTGATTTTGGTAAAATCTCATGAGAATAATTAGTCTAAATTATAATATTCTTGTCAATATCTCGCGATATGGTCTAAATTATATATGTATAATGATGCAAAAGAATAATTAGTTTACGCCAAGGAAAAATAATTTAATAAAGGCGTGTTGATGTGCTAATCCACGACACATCCTAAAACTGCACAAGTAGTAGGTGAAGGATATTGTGGTCTTTTGGACAAGACGACGACACAGACTCCACAAAGTTCTGCTTTACTCAGGTTGGTGAATCGTGTGAATGAGAGGTTGTTTATATATCCAATTTGATTTTGGACCCACTGAAACAAACCTCACCGACTCCTGTTTCCGTGCGATACCTCTAAGACAATTTTAAGAGCAAATATTTAAATTGGACGCACTTTACATAAGTTTCAAATACTTTGAGTAATGTTACTCCTGCATAAAGTGTCCCAAATAATATATATATATATATATATATATATATATATATATATATATTTGATAAAAGGATTCCGTAACAAAAATATACTGATAATAACAAAAACTTAAAGAAAAATTGAACATATATTGATAATAACAAAAATTTAAGGAAAAATTGAACATATAATTTCATCCCTCTGTAATAGCATTCTACTTTAACTGTCTATTAATTACAAAAAAATAGCTCAAATTAGAACAACACTCATCCATTATACTACGAAATAATTAAGTATGAATTGAGTTATATTTTTAATATTTTAATAATCGTGTAACATTTTTATTAGAAGATATTTATTTAATTATTTCAAATAATTTCTTTAAAATAAATTTAAAATAAAAAGTAAATAAAATTATTGATAAATTAAAAGTAGAGAAAATTAAAGTAAAAAAAAAAAAAAGTGATATACGTAATAGTCGATAACTTTTACTTACCCCATTAAAGTGCTTTAAAACTTGTAAATTAGTGAAATGGATGGTAGATATGTTATATATGCATGTATAAATATTTTACATATATATATATATATATATATATTATATATAAAGTATGGTTTTGAGTATATTATATATAAAGTATGGTTTGAGCAGCTCTTAAACTTGTGAGGAAAAAAACTCTTTAACATCGTAGTTAAATAAAATTAAAAATTAAAAATAAAAAATAAAAAATAAAAAAGTATTTATCATAAATTTGGAGCTTTTTTTCTTTGGGGGCAATTAGGTCAATAGTTCAATCGCTCACTTTTTTTAAAACAGAAAAACAGCTCAAATTTCATTTTATTAGTAAAATAGTTCAACAGGCCGAAGTAAATTAATTAACTAGTTAAGTTAATTTAATTTATTTTGAAAAATAGTCTTCCAATCCAAAATTAATTAATTAATATGATTAGGTTACTTAATTTACTTTGGTCTGATGACCTATTTTCTTAATACAATGAAACTTTACCTAAATCCTTAAAAAAAAGTAGAAAATTGGCTAGTTGCAACAAATACTTGTTTCTTTTTACATTGCTCGTTGAAGTTATCACGTTTAAATATATATATTTTTTTCCTAGAAACCAACATCCTATAATTATACTTGTCAAGAAAAAGGCCAAATTTTATCACGTATATTGATACAAAAAAAAAAAGAAAAAAACAAAAAAAAATTACAAATAATTTTATTTAATATTATGTAAATTTCTTAATTTTTTTTTTAAATTTTGTATAACATAAAATATATTTTGGTATCAATAAAATATGCATTAAAATTATTTTTTTGGAAGTCTAGAAAAAATGAAACTTAAGATTTGTAATATAACCAGCTGTTGATTTGTATTACAAAAGAGGCAATAACAAAAATAAACGCAATTCATTTTTATATGCATACGTTTAATAATAACCAATAGATTGTAACAACAAGAACAGATAAAGCAAAAAATATAGTCATTTAGTCTCTCTCCAATAATCCTAATCGCGCTCTCTCCTAGGGATGGCAATTTGACCCGTTACCCACGTTCCGGTCCGTTACCCGATTTATTCGGGTCGGGTAATACCCGTTCTTTTTGGGTAAACGGGTAATACCCGTTAAGGTTTTAACGGGTCCGGGTACGGGTAACGGAATAGCCATCCCATACCCGGTTACCCGGGACCCGACCCGTTAACTTTTAAATATTTAAAAATATAATAAATCATATGTTTACCTAATTAGATTATATATTTTAAACATTGTTTTTATACATAAGAATAAAAAAAAAAGTTGGTTCTTTCATATAAACTACAACCAATCTTTCATATAGCACTTTAATATTTTTCACCTAAATTTTATTATTTTTAAACTTTATATTGTTGAGAGATTTTTATTTTATAAACGGGTAAGCGGGTCTACCCGACCCGCTACCCTTTTTTTAAACCGGATAAACGGGTAACGGGTCTAATATTTTTAACCCGCTTACCCGGCGGGTATCCCCGTTACCCGGCCCGTCTCAAAATTCGGGTAAACGGGTCCGGGTAACGGGTAAAAAATTGTAACGGGTACGGGTAACGGAATAGGTGTACCCGGCCTTACCCGTACCCGTTGCCATCCCTACTCTCTCCCTCCCAAAAAATCAAAACTTCTGTTTTTAATTTTCGATGTCCTTATCTCCCCTGGAATACGAAAACTCTGATAGTCTTAATCAATGAAAGACTCGACCTATGCGAAAATACATTTTATCTTTATTTTCTTTTTTGTGTTTTGCTTTTTCTTTTATTATGTGTCGATAATCTAGACTTATTATATTTGATTTTTGTACCGCCCGATTTTGAATCGGATTGGTTTTTAATATTTTTCATGTTTGAATCTCATATTTAAAATATAGTTTGCTTTGAGCACTAATCTTAGTCGGGCAAGACCCCTAAAACTTCAATCCGCAATAGACAAAGACCGACGTTTCCGCTCGTGATTAGTGTAATAATCTGGTAATGAATGGTTAACTGCATAGATGGTTAACCCACAAATTATTTCGTTGTATTTATGATTTTTTGTAATCCAATTCTCATCTTCTTTCTGTAGAAGCTTTTAACTTCATTTGCACTATTCTCGTCATTTAAGCGCTTTGGCTTTTATCAATATATCCATTTGAAGAACCCTTTTATAAAAAGGGTGATGTAGCTAAATAGTTAATTTAAATTTATGAATTTGCAAAATAACTTAGGTTTGTCTTAATTTATAGAAATAGTCAAAATGTACAATAATCTGGTTTCAATTTTTTTTTTTCCAAGATTAATTTTTTTTAAAGTCATAAATTGCTTATAATAATCGTCAAACTCTCTCTCTCTCTCTCTCTCTCTCTCTCTCTCTCTCTCTCTCTCTCTCTCTCTCTCTCTCTCTCTCTCTCTCTCTCTCTCTCTCTCTCTCTCTCTCTCTCTCCAATAATTATATGCCATGAGAATAATAGTAAATAATATTTGACTACTTTCCGTTTTTAGCAAACTCTCTCTCTCTCTCTCCAATAATTATATATGAATAGATATTTTCACTTTATTTTCCTAAATTGTCTCTCCATCACACTCGGTTTTACTTTGTTAAATTGTAGCTTATTTTTTTTTTAGTTGAATTGTAGCTTATTTAAAACTATAATAGTTTATAACAATGATATTAAACATTATAAACAAATTTAAATAATTAAAATAGGCTAATTAAGCAAAGAATATAAAGACGTGGGGGAGAGAATTTAAGAAAATAAAGTCTGTATATGTTCTTAAATAACTAATGTGTATATGTATATATATATATATATATATATAGAGAGAGAGAGAGAGAATGTTACACATGATTGCCAAACAAAATGAAAGTAAGCCAAATATCTATTAGAATTAATCTCATTTTTACCCTCTGGACTCGTACCTCAGTTATATTTCACCATCTGGACTTGAAAATGTTGCAAAACTCAACTCAGAACTCAAACACGTGTTACAAGGTCCCACTTCCGTCAGTATTTGGACGTTAAGTTTCACGTTTTGATGACGTGACAAAAGTTTAAAGGGTATAAGAGTATTTTCTATTATTCTAAATACTTTTAATATTTAAATATTGTTATAAGATTAAATAATTAAATATTTCTATTATTCTCTCTCCTCTCTCTCTTTCCTTTCTTCTTCTTCTTTTCTTCTCTGCATTTTTTTCTTTCCTGGTTCGCGTGTTTGGACAACCATATTCAGTACAAGTTTCAACTTCAAGCCACAATACCAAAATGACAGAATTAATATTTTATCAAAATCTCTACATTTAACCAATGATCACCCAGAGAAAATAAATGAAAAAAAATCCACAAATATCATGATGAGAGAATATATATTCAACTTTAGAAAATGCAGTGTAGAAAAACATAACAGTCGATATTCAAATTTAGATACTTGTATCATGTCAAGCTTCTATAACCCCCCAAATACATTGAAACTCATTGCCCATATGGAAAACGAAAAAAAAAAAAACCGTTTCAACACCGAACACATACATGCAATATGACAGAATCAAAATCCGTACCTGCTATTGTTGAGATTCATTTTTTTCTTGGCCAGCAAGTCCTTCAACCTCCAGGGAGTAGCGACGACGATATGAACGCCCCTCTTGACGATGTCGAGCTGGGATCGCATGTCGACTCCGCCGATGCAAAGAAGTTGCCGAATCTCAGGATACCCAGCCTCTCTCAGGGGACCAAGAACGCCTCGATGACCTTTAAGGTCTGGCGAGCGAGCACTCTAGACGGACACACGATGAGTCCGATCGGGCCTTCCCCGGGGAGGATGGGCATCATGATCTCCTCATGCATCGCCACCATTATGAGCGGCAGAGCGAAGACCAGAGTCTTCCCGGAGCCGGTGAAGGCGATCCCGATCATGTCCCTCTGCTAATCTCCGACCGCCAACTGGCGTTCGCCGCGCTGGCGCTGCTGATCTCCTCTGTTTCTTTGTTCTCCTCAGCTAATTTGGGTTTTTTGGATTTTAAGGTTGTTTGGTGAAATTGATCTGTGATTGACGTTGTTTGAGCTCGGTTTGCACTGTTTTGAACTCGAAATTTTGGATTGATTTTGGAGATTCGCTGAGGCTGTCTCGTTCAATGAATCTGTGTTGTTGTTTTCGTCTCTTCTTTTTTTTCTTTCGTTCGTTTCTTCTACTGGTTGGCGATGGAGAAGAAGAGCAATGGTTGAAGAAGAAGACAGAGAAAAAGTTGAAGAAGAAGACATGGAAAAGGAGAGAGAGAGAGAGAGAGAGAGAGAGAGAGAGAGAGAGAGAGAGATAGTGGAATTCACGCAGGTTGAAATAGATTGAATTTAATGCTAAGAATGATTTTGGCTCGGGGGTAAAATCATAATTTCACGAATAAAGCTTTTAAAATCTTGCCATGTCATCAAAACGTGAAATTTAACGTCCAAATACTGACGGAAGTGGGACCTTGTAACAGTGTTGAGTTCTGGGTTGAGTTTTGCAACATTTTCGAATCCAGGGGGTTACCTTTAACCGAGGTACGAGTTCAGGGGGTAAAAATGGGATTAATTCTATCTATTAATAACAATGATAAACCACAAATGGACTGCAAATTGTAAAAATAAAACAAAGAAAAAGAGAAAATTAGCAGAATAAAGTCAAAATATAATTTCCCAGATAATTGTTGGAGAGAGATATAAAGAGTACTAACAAATATTAAATGTTTGAATTTTAATTGAAAATAACTAAAGAAAATGCAGGAAATTATTTAATTCCCACGTAACTTATTAGAATTTTTTTTATGAATGGCAGTTTTGCTGTCAATGAAATTGAACCCACAACCTCTATTTTGTAAGTGGTGTAAAATTACCAATTAAAGTATGTTAGGTACCACAAAAACAAGATTTAATTGGTAGAGATTTTTTTGGCTTAATTGATATGTTAGTCAGTTTGTTTATTTTATTAAAAAATGAATTGTTAATGCAATTCCAACATTTAAAAGGCGTAGTTCTTCTAATTTTCTTATTTTTATATACAACTTATAAAATTTCCATTAAAATTTGAAATTTATTAGAGAAGCGAAGAACCGAGAATTATTTGAATCATAAATTAGAATCCTTTACTTTTCTCATGTACGAACTTTTGTTTGGGAGACATGAACACATAGTGAGGGCGGAGTGAAAAAAAAACATATATAGTGGAACACAAACAAGGTCAATTTAATTTAAAGTAAATTTATATAAGATCATCTCATGGCATCGGAAAATGACACCCATTTTATAGAAGAGAGAAAATATCCAAGCCAGACATGATTCAAGCTACCGAGACACAGAATGACGCCATGGCCATTTGAAAGGCAACAACCATGGTGTGTCCAAAGAAAACAACCATGAGCTGTCTAGAGGCAACAACTATGGCCCGTTTGGAGGCAATGGATGTGGCCCTCAACCATGGCTCGCTCAGAGGCAACATCGTTACTACCCTTAAAGGTGGATTGGGTATGGCTGTAACCAATCCAAACCGCAACTGTATTGGGTTGGTTTGATTTTTGATAGTCATGAGATTAGGTTGAACCAACCAAACCAACCCGATGTTGTTAGATAAAGAATTTTTCTCACGGAAAATTAATAATATTATGAAGGTAACATAAAAAAAACTACACCATATGTTGTATGATTTCATAATGAAAAGGTAAATGCATTTTTAAATTTAAATTGATTTTGTAGGTGTATCTTTGTGTTCACGACAGTTGGCAAATAAATAATACTTAGACTCGTTATGATCATAAAGATATTTTTTATATTAATTTCTACAACTCTTTTTTATTATTATACTTTATGAATTTTCATGAGGTATAATTTTTTATTGGAGTATAAAATTTGAGATGAGACAAGATTTATTTATTATTAATATTTGCATGATTTTTGTTGAGTTCAATTCAGCAATTCAATTTGTATTTTTGTTGTGAAAAATTAATCCAAACAAATCGATTTAAGACATCCCACCAAAACAACTCAATTATTATCGGTTCGGGTTATAAAAATGATAAATAGAAAATTTCGGGTTGAGCTTATAAAACGTATAAACTCGAATAACTCAACCAGAGCCTAGTATTTTGTTAATTAATTTCGAATGTTTGCTTTGTATAATATTTTCTTCCCTTTGTATTCCAAGATGCACCATAAATTACTAAAGTCAAATAAAATCCAATGTATTAGTGGAATGAAATAAAAATACAAGAAATTGACTGCATGACCAAACACGGCCAAAATTGGCAACTCCATTTCCAATTCGACCCCTAAGCGGAAACAATATTTCCATCTTACTCCCTCTACCAACCACACCACTTTCTCCAACGACCACCATATCCTGCATTTTATATACCCCCATTCCACATCGTTTTCTCCTCGGAGCTCTCGATTTGATTAACTTACCAACACTAATCAAACCAAAGACTCCAAAAGACTCTCGTAATTATGGCAGAGGCAAAAGCGGGGAAACAAGAGATCATATACCGGTCGAAACTCCCGGCCATACACATCCCGAAGCACTTGCCACTTCACACCTACTGCCTCGGCAGCAAATCGGAAAAGGACTCTCAGCGGCCGTGCCTCATCAACGGCCCGACCAAGGAGGTCTTCACCTACGCCGACGTGAGCCTCGCGGCACGACGCGTGGCGTCGGGGCTCCGGTCGCTGGGCGTGGGCAGAGGCGACGTGGTCATGGTCCTCCTCCCGAACTCGCCGGAGTTCATCCTCACGTTCCTGGGCGCGTCCCACCTCGGCGCCGCCACCACCGCCGCGAACCCGTTCTGCACCGCCGCCGAGATCGCGAAGCAGGCGGAGGCGTCCGGCGCGAGGCTCGTGGTGACCACGGCGGCGGGCTACGAGAAGGTCAAGGGTGTGAGGGCGGTGATCGTCGGCGAGGCCGTGCCCGAGGGCTGCGTCGCATTCTCGGAGATCAGTGGCGCTGAGGCTTTGGCTGATGAGGCTGAGATTGATCCGAACGATGTGGTTGCGTTGCCTTATTCGTCCGGGACCACCGGGCTGCCCAAGGGAGTTATGCTCACGCATAAGGGTCTCGTTACCAGCGTTGCGCAACAGGTTTTGCTTACGCATAACTACTCTCTGTTTCTGTCCAATTTTTTTGGCACTTCTAATATTTTTATGATTCTTTTATTACAAAAAATAGCTCACTAACTCGAAGTAAATTAACTAATTAAAATAGCTAATTAAAACGTTTGAAATTATTATATAGTCAACGTTTCGTAAATCTTAAGTAAATAGTCATAAAGATGACAAATGGAAGTGATTATTTACCTAAAATTTACGTTTGTAAATATATGAAAGTGGTTATTTATTTAAGATTTACGAAACATGAATTATTTTGCACCGTCAAATTGTAAATATAACTATTTACCTAATGAACCATTTAAGAAAATAATCAATGTTATAGAAATTTGGAATTGATTGCCAAGACAACTTTTTTTTTTTTTTTTTTTTATAATTGAAAATGCAAAAATTACAAAACTAATTATAGTGTTTATCACACAACTTTCGTTGATCACTGATCAAAATCGTACATCTTAATTTTTTTTATTATTATAATGGTTATAGTTATTATCTACTATTTTTTTTAATTTTTAATCTAAAAAGCGTACGTCTTTGATTTGTTTTTCCAAGGTGGACGGAGAGAATCCTAATCTGCACTACTCAGAAGACGATGTTGTGTTGTGTGTGCTTCCATTGTTCCACATCTACTCGTTGAACTCGGTGCTGCTATGTGCACTCAGAGCCGGGGCCGCAATCCTGTTAATGCCCAAATTCGAGATCCAGTCGCTCCTCCAGCTAGTGGAGAGGTACAAGGTCACCGTGGCCCCAATCGTACCGCCCATCATGCTTGCGATCTCAAAGCATCCCGATTTGGACCGTCACGATTTGTCGTCCCTCAAGTTTCTCAAGTCCGGCGGGGCACCCTTGGGAAAAGATCTTGAGGATTCCGTGAGAGCCAAGTTTCCCAACGTTACTCTAGGCCAGGTACGTTGGCTAGCTTATCCCACATTTTATTAATGTGCATTTTTGGTTCAACTCATAATTTATAGGAACTCATGAAAGGTGTAAAAGATATAAATGATGTGATCACTCCTACGCACAAATTTTAAATTTTAGTAATTAATGAACTAAGAAACTTAAAAAAAAAAAATTATTAGAGTTGTTTTTTTACAATCGGTTGCTGAGTCTTGAAAACAACTTATAAACCTATTCTGGTTTGGTAAGGTAAGCATGTTGGCGTAGATTGTAACATTTTGACTCAAAGTGTTACAATCTACGCCATACCTTATAGAATCGTGATCAGTTGAGTTATTTTTATTTTTTATTTTTATTTTATGTATATATATATATATATATATATATATATATATATATATATATATAAAAAGGACTTTTGAGTGCATTAAACAAGCTTAAAGAAATGGAAGAAAATAAAAGTTATATTTTAATAATTTATTCATAATGCGGAACAATGAAGAAAAGGCTGAGAGGGTTGGTGCGCCAATATTTATGACAAAATAGACAACTTGACTATTTCAAACCTATAAATTTAAGGGAGACGTGGTTTGTAATGGACCCCCTAAGTGTATTTGTTTGATAGGAAAAAATCAAATATTGTTTGTTCCAGAAAAAAAAATACATATTTGTTAGGAAAAAGATCCATGTATGTTAGATAACCAATTAAGTTAGTGGCGATACAAAAGCCAGATATAGGGTGACGTAGGCACAATTATGGTAGATCAGACATTTTATGGAAAAATACATACTCCTTTTTATAGATCAGACAATTAAGTTCCATGTTCAATGCCAGCCAGACTATGCTCATTAGTGATCACATAAAATGTGTGGAACATTTTATCTACAAAATTAACATCAAGCTTTCTATTTTTTTTTTCAAGTCTTAGACACATATGTTGTAGAATAACAATGAGAGTGAACAAAGCTTGGTAATTTGAATGTCGAAATTCAGGGGTATGGAATGACGGAAGCGGGGCCGGTGCTGACGATGTCGCTGGGGTTTGCGAAGGAACCATTTGAAGTGAAATCAGGGGCATGTGGAACTGTGGTCAGAAATGCGGAGATGAAAATTGTCGACCCCGAAACAGGAGCCTCGTTGCCCCGCAATCAGCCCGGCGAAATTTGCATTAGAGGCGACCAAATCATGAAAGGTACATTTCAAATTTATATAAGACATTTTTTTATGTGTTGGACTACAACTCTTTTCTGTGTTGCATTATTGACCATCATATCAAAATATATATAGCACTTTACCTTTTCAAAATATATATATTAAAATTCATTCTGTCTTTGTTCTTGAAAGGGGAAATGGTGGCAATAATACTTAATGTTTGATCAAAATACTACTTATATATTCAAAGTTTTTTATCTTTGGCAAAAATACCACATGTTACGTTATAGTGGGTCCGTTACTACTCGGACCGTTAAGTGCTAACATAAATTTTAACGGCAAAGTATTTGCGTGTAACTAAATTTGAAACTTTGAGTATTTTTGCCCAAGAAAAAAAAAGAATGAGTATATAAGTAGTGTTTTGTCTAAACATCGAGTATTTTTACCACCATCGAGTATTATAAATCTCCTAATTTTTTTCTTCACAAAGTAATTATTTTATAATGATTTTCATGCTCTTTACATGTGTTAACTTAAAATATGAAAAATAAAATATATCCAATCAACAGACTTAGAGCATCTTTGATGGTCATTTGCTTAATATTTGGAGGGACTTGCTAGTAAATATCAAAAGTTTTAAGCTACTTGCTTACCATTGTTTTGTATATTAGCTATTGATTTAGCTTAGCAAATTAGCTCTATAGAGCAAATTGTTTAACCATTAGCTTAGCAAAAAATAGGTCTTATTTTTTTTTTCAACCAATGAGAAGCATGTAACATGATAAGCTAAATATGACATTTAGGAAAAAAAAAAAAAAAAAAAACTCAAAGTGTATCATCCTCTCATGAGTCATGGGAAGAAAATCAATACCTTCGTCAATCTTATACGTCTATTAGCTGGCTTTTTAATAAAAAGAATCAAGGAACACATGTTGCTGCAAAGAATTTATCGAAATTTGTGTTTGAATGAGAATATATTCTGTTAATCAACATATGTTTTCTGACAAGATTCGAATGATCGCACAACTAAATCTTCATAATTAATTAAGAGTTTGATGTGAAATGACATGGCCAGGCTATCTGAACAACCCGGAAGCCACAAGGAATACGATAGACGAAGAAGGTTGGCTTCACACGGGGGACATAGGGTTGGTCGACGACGATGACGAGCTCTTCATTGTGGACCGCTTAAAAGAGCTCATTAAATACAAAGGCTTTCAAGTGGCTCCCGCTGAGCTTGAGGCCTTGCTTCTCACTCACCCAAACATTTCCGATGTCGCTGTCGTCTCGTAAGTACTGTTACTATTACTATTATTAATTTTTGTTTTTTTTATCATTTTTGTCGTCGTGCTAACTCAAAATCAACTCATCGTATTTTTTTTTTTTTTTTTTTTTTTTTATCAGCATGAAGGATGAAGCAGCTGGAGAGGTTCCTGTTGCATTTGTTGTCAAGTCAAAGGGCTCTGAGGTCACCGAGGATGAAATTAAACAGTTTGTTTCCAAACAGGTAAGTTTTATAAATTACATGAATATTGTGTCAACTTTTCAATTATTATAAATATAATTTACCTAGTTTGAATTTGATGAGAGGGTGGAATTTAAAAGCTGAAGCAGACTGCCAACTTGTATTTTATGAAAAAGAAACTACTATTTTTGTCTTTGTTATTTTTAAAAGTTTACTTTCCGTCCCCTTAAATACTAGACTTCTATATTTGAAATAGAAAAAATAAAAAACACAGAACTTCTATATTATATGTACAAAGCTGACCTACTAGTGTAAAATATTTGACTCCTTGACAAAGATTCACTGACTCTGGACAATCTAGGTAGACGTATGTTAGTTTAGTAAATCAATTAACTAAAAGACAAATTTAGTTTACTATTTAGTTAATTAATTTATTACGAGTATGATGAATTTTTTTTTTAATAAAATAATATCTGAACTATTTTTTAAAATGAGTGCGAACTATCGAACTATTGGTCAAATTGTCCGTAAAAATATGTATAATTTAATGAATTTGAATATAAAAGATATATATATATATATATGTATATAAATAAATAATAGTAATTAAATGTTATTTTTGAATGCTGCAATTAATTATTTTTAAAGTAACTCGTTTATAATTAGTATTACTATATATATTTTTTGGATCGTTACGTTACTAAACAACTACTTAACTTCAGTCTTTCGATTGTAACTTTCTTCCAAACACCCAGTCTAACTTCTAATCTAAACCAAGTAGTTATGTTTAACTTGACTATTTTTCTAATTTTTTTTTGTTAATTTAAATTAAACCCTACCATTTAAACTAGCAAAGCCTAAGTGGATGTGTTATCATTATCATTGTTATTATTACTTTACAATGCCTTTTGTTTCGATAACGTCTAAAACTAGTGATTATAAAGGCATCACTTTATTTGTGTTTTTATGCACAGGTTGTGTTTTACAAAAGAATAAGCCGAGTATTTTTCACAGAAGTAATTCCCAAGTCGCCATCGGGAAAAATATTGAGGAAGGACTTGAGAGCAAAACTTGCCGCAGGGATTTCAAATTGAATACTTGTTTCTAAATCGTGCCCGAATTCATTTCTCAAGATGAAGAGAGAATTCTGTAATGAATACATTTCAATTTTTATTTTTTAAAAGTGGTCTTGTAACATATCTCGTTACTACCTTTTGTTATTAGACTAAACACAATCCTCATTTAATTATTATAAAAAAAAAGGAGAATAACATATCTAATAAGGGGAGTACTAATAAAACTTGTCATACACGAATATCGAATATGAATAGTTAAAATCATACCGAAACTCACAAGACCATAAGTTAAGGTTATATAATTATTTAATAGAGCTGAGCAGAACGAAAAAATTAGCCGTTATAATAAGATTTTGGAAATATTGACTAGTAACACCAAATAATCGCTTAGAATCCACGAAGGATCGAACGGTTCATAAATAATTGCTTAAGCAATAAACAATGTATATTGTTACCAAAACAACCATCAAAGACGTGTAAATTAATTCGCCTACAATAAAACTTCATCCACACATATGAAAAAAAAAACATAGGAAATAGAAAAAAGTTGGCCATACTCACACTGAATTGAAGGGCGAGTGAGTAAGAGTATCTACTCCCCTCCATTGGATGGGGTTTTTTCATTTTATAGATGGGGGCAAAGCTTGGAGGTGCGTTGATTAGTCCCCACGTCCTAGACGATTCTTCCATAACCGTCTTCATCGTGTATTGCTCTAGGTGGTTATTGGGTAACTGTTTGTCCTTCATGTATATTGTGATAACATGAATGCTATGAGTATCTCGAAGAATCTAGTCCAGCACTCGAGAACTAAGCACATTGAAATCAGAAATCACTTCATCAGAGATTTAGTGGAGAAAAAGGTGATTGAATTGAAGCACATGACCACAGAGAAGCAATTAGCAATTAGTTGTCGGGGCTACATACATGAATAAAAACTAAATGAAAAGTTCTCACGGAAAGTGGATATTAGAGAGCTCAAAATAGTTTTCTCTCAAATATTATTACAAATTTGATTATTGTTGCAGTGGATTCTCACTGAGGAGTTGCTGGGGCAGCCCTTATGATGTTGATGATGCCTGGGGCAGATGGAGGAAGTGTGGTGCTATAGAAGGGTTTGTCGGGCTTGAGTGGGACTTAGTCATCGCGGTGGTTAGTCAAACCTAGCCATCTCTAGAACAAGCGGCGAGGTCTCAATCTCAAGCCCAATGGAGTTATGTCGATGACTCTGTGTGGCTCGCCCTCCCAAGCGTTACCGTAGTTATGATGTCTCATCCTTTTGCACACTTTGCAATCAGCTTTTTTAGGTCTTCCATAGTTATGTTAGGAATTCTTGCCCCCGAGAAGATGCTTTTGTAAATTCTCGCTGAAATATTAATAAAATTTATATGTTATTCGAATCGAAAGCGTCATTTCTTATATATTTAGATTTATCAAACATTCATCAACTGATAGTCTCCGTATCGAACTGAGTCACATGCACGGCATCTGAACTTGGGCAGTGAACTAAAACTGGTCGATGATTGGTTCATGCTTGGGTAGCTGAATCTGAAATCATATATGTGAAACACAAGTGAAGGTTGATCATTTAGTGAGAGCATTCTACACTTGTAGTAAGTGTACGACCTGGACAGATCTTGATTGTAGATGTGTCGTTTAATGACCGTTATGACACACTAACCGAGGTCACAAATGATGGTCACAATGAGACTTGATCTATATCTTGAAGTGATCATTGACACTGGATTATGTTACTGCACTCTTTGACTCATTCGCTAAAAGGCCACTATCATGCTAATCACAACTTAAGTCTTGGGAGTTGCGGAACATGGTTCGAGTGGGAAGTGATTTATGTTAGGAATTCTTGCCCACGAGAAGATGCTTTTGTAAATTCTCGCTGAAATATTAATAAAATAAAATTTTTACATTTATAAGTTATTCGAATCGAAAGCGTTATTACTTATATATTAAGATTTATCAAACATTCATCAACACATAGTCTCCGTGTCAGATTGAGTCACATGCACGACATTTGAGCTGGGGCGGTGAACTAAAACTGGTCAATGATTGTTCATGCCTGGGTAGCTGAATCTGAAATCATATATGTGGAACACAAGTGAAGGTTGATCACTTAGTGGGAGCATTCTACACTTGTGGTAAGTGTACGACCCGGACAGATCTTGCTTGTAGATGTGTTGTTTAAGGACCGTTACGACACACTTATTGAGATCACAAATGATGGTCACAGTGAGACTTGATCTATATCCTGAAGTGATCATGGACACTAGATTATGTTACCGCACTCTTCAACTCATTCGCTAAAATGCCACTATCATGTTAATCACAGCTTATGTCTTGGGAGCATTGCGGAACATGGTTCGAGTGGGAAGTGATTTACATAAATGGAATCCAATCTTCCTGAAAGAATGTAAATGTTCTCTCACCTAAGGGTTGATTCCAGAACCGATAGATTGCGCGCACTTCCGAAGTTTGTACGTTCTGAAGAATCATTCGCTGGGGAAACAACAATGCTTAGGGCTTATAGGTGTAAAGAAAAGTATAATGGAATAATTGAATTTTTTCGACTCGGGTTGAACTTAGAGGATTTTGATCACGAACTGACTATATCATTGGATACTCGTCAAGATAAATAAATATAATTCTAGTACCAATGAGGATTCAGTCTTGGCTTGCAAGTTGGAGTTTGACCAAGATTAGACAAATCGATGTAGAAAAGATAAATGATTTTTTCGCCTTTTCATCGGATTTGTTAAGCTTCTAATACTGGGTCCATAGTCCCCGATTCGACTGATATAGGCGGATAAGAACTTTTGAATAATAATGTTTTCATTATTATAATCTCACTAGCAATAATTGTGATTGACAACATCCGTTCTGAAATATTGGTATTTGCATAATTAAATAATTATTTATGATAGTATTAATTATTTATTGTTTGATCAAGTAAATAATTAATCAATTACTTATTTGTTTATTGTTGGACCAAGTAAATAAATAATTGTTTTAAGCAATTGGGCCTCGCACATATTGAGGTGCATGATTTTTTAAGGGGTTTCGGGCATTGGGATTTGTGTCAGTCCCCCCTTGGCCGTGTGCCAAAATTCGTCCATGCTATTATTGGTACTTACCAATATTTTCTCCTTAGTTGTTTAAATAAAGGAGAGAGAAAAATATTTAAAAGGAAATAAGATATAATCCTTTATTCTCTCTCATGAATATTTATAGAGAATAATATTTAAAAGGAAATAATAAGATATTTCATTTATTCTCTCATTAATAAATATTCTCTATTTAAACAATAAATAAAATCTCATAGATATTTATCTGATGGTTAAGAGGGAAAGTAGGATTCATGAGATAAAATCTAATGGCCAAGCTTGGATTCACTGGTGTGAACACAATAAAAGGAAATAAAATATTTTGGAAACTACCAAAAATATATCATTTCCACTACTATAAATAGAGGTTCATGAGAAGGCAATAAACACACTTCTTTGATTAAGAAAATTCAACCAAGAGTCTCTCCCTCCCTCTCTTGGCCGACGCCCTTCTATCCCTCTTGGAACACCGTAATTCCAATCTCATAAACACGATACGATATAAACGCCTCGTTGTAGATCGTAGTGAGATAAAGATTGTGCCCACTCATCTTTCTTATTCGTATCGGAGATTACGTCTCGGAAGATTACGGTGTCATCACTGACGAGTTCAGAGCGTCTAGTCTTTTAAGACTGAAGAAGGATGAGTCAAAGCTTGAAGATTCAGTAGCTGATCCAAATCATGTAAGTGTTACCTCTGAACCTAGCTCTTATTCGTTGGTTGACATTGCTTTCATGAATAATTAATAAGTAATTCTAGATCTTGTCAGATTACCATAATATTAATTAGCTCTTGTTAATGTAATTAATCTTTTCCGCACTTAATATGATTACCAAAGTGTAATAATCACCAACAAGTTACTCAATGTAATGTTACTCAAAAGATATAATTTCATACAAAGTAAACACAGACTTCCTATAACATTGAAAATATGTAGCTATAACACTCTCTCACAATTGATATTATAATATTACAAATATAGATAGCAATAGATGCAAAGTAAACACAAACTTCCTATAACACTAGGAGACTACGCTATTGTTAGAATAAAAGTAATCCATTCATAATTTCAAACATAATGTTACTCAACTTTCTTCACATGCGATCTGTTGAAAAGGAATTGCAGATGAGCGAAATCGATGACAACCTCGAATTGCTATATCAAAAGCTTATTAGTTGAAGTTGGCTATTTTTTAAAAACACACTATCAAACTTTACCACTGAGAAGCTGCCGGGGTTACATACGTGAATAAAAACCTAAAACCAAATGAAAATTTATCACGAATAGTGGAAACTATAGAGCTTAAAATAGTTTTCTACTTAATATTATTACAAATTTTATTACTGTTGCAGTGGATTCTCACTGAGGAGTTGTCGGGGCAGCCGTAGATGGAGGAAGTGTGGTGCTGTAGAAGGGATTGTCGAGCTTTAGTGAGACGTAGTCGCATAGGTGGTTAGTCAGACCTCAATGAACAAGCTCCAGATTAATGGTACTTTGATTAATATATATATCTAAATAAGGAAAAACTCATAAATTCTTCCAGTCCATGTTCGCTAGAGATCGTGATCGCCAGAATTAGATTTTATGTTAAAAAAATTTGTACTTATTACATGTCCATTTAAACAATTACTTTCTCATCTTTATAAGAGTTAAAACTTCAATTTTCCTTATACATAGTCGATGTGGGACTTTTGCTATGGGACTTTTGATTGCTTTGCTTCTACTGTTCACTTTTTAAATAAATGTATGTGTACATTTTTTACCTTTGTTTTATTTTTTCTATTTTTTCTTTATTTCGTTGTTACGTTTACTTATTATTATTATTATTATTATTCTTTACTCATTATTTCCTTTACTTATTTATTTTATTTACTATCAGCAATATTTTCTTATTTATATTTCATAATACATACAAATATGTATAGTCATTACAATTATATACATTAAAAAGAAAAATAATCAACCTTTTGAATATGTATGCATATATATATATATATATATATACATATATTCCTATACATGTATATATACATAGATATAACTAATCATAATTTGTAATCATTTTAAAAATATATTATAAATTATATCATTAATTAATGTGAAATTTGTTGTAACTAGCCAAATTTGCTATTCGTATTGAGAGAATAGCCAAAGTTTCATTTTTATTAAGCAAATAGCCCATATTTTTTGCTCATACCATAATGCCCTCGCTTCCTTCACGAATCAGTTAATTAATTAACGTACTGGAGTGAGTTATGTTAATTAATTAACTGATTCGTGAAGGATTTGAAATTCACAAAAAATTTACAAAAACAATAACTTAGTCTGAATTAGGAATTAGGTTAATTAATTGAATGCTATTAGAACCTAAGCTAATATTCAACCAACAAGTTAATTAATTAACCTAACTCAACAGTCAGTTAATTAAATTAACTGATTCACGAATTTACAGTGAATCAACAAAATCGGTGAATCCTCTTCTTCTACTCCATCATCAGCGAACCCGAACCACAATTTAAAACAAACAACCTTAGAAAACCTCTAATCATCGCCGGACACTCTGTCGGAGGCTCGATTGCTGCGTGAAACGCGAGGCGGTGGAGGCTGTAAATCTACGACATTGTCGTTTGAGTCGGTGGAGGCGGCGAGTCGACCGTCACCGTTGTTTGCGGTGGCGGAGGCGACAGAATCTTCTGAGTCGCGTTCGACGTGGCCGGCGCCTTCGGCGGAGCCTCCAGAGGCTGTGGAGACGTGTCGTTCGCCGGCGGAGAGATAGTTGGAGAAGTAGACGACATCATGAGAGAGAGAGAGACAGTGAAGTTGAGTTGGGTGAGTGAGATTTCAAGGGTAATTTAGGTAGTGTACAAAATATGGGCTATTCCCTTAATTAAATGAAAATTTGGCTATTTTTTAATATTAGTAGGTTGATTGGGTTAGTTAGCAAAATAACCCTTAATTAATTGTATGTAAAAATATAAACGTGATATATGAGTTTATATTAAAAATTGGTAGTATTTGAATATTATTTTATGATTTGTGATGTGTATTTTGAGTTTATTTATTGTCTTGAATGTGTAGCATTTGAGAATTACATCCAAATCATTTGAAATTGGAAATTGAGCTGTATGGGCATTAATATGTGGCTTTATTGTGTAGTAATTAACACCCTAAATAAGAATTTTATTGACCATAATATGAGTAATAAAGATCAATATAACGTATTTCTAACACCCTAAAAACTTAATTTTTACTTTTTATTTATTTTTAAAATAAAAGTGGTAACGGAAGGAAAAAAAAAACTACCACATCGGAAGAAAAAAGAAGTAGCAAATTGAACAGACATAGATATTATTAAGGAAAAATAAAAAATTCTATCGAGCAGTTAAATAAGTAGCAGAAATTCAATAGAGTTGAAAATGAATTTTCAAAGAAAAATATCACGATAAAGAATTGTAAAGAATTCACCGATCAAAGTTCGGACGGTTAATTAAATCACCGAGCAGTTATATGGTTCAGACGATTTATTAAATCACCAAGCAACTGTATTTTGCTCGCCGAGATCTGAAGGTTAGTGGCAGATCTGATAGTTTCCTTTATGTATTTGATCTTAAAGTTTGGATTTTTTTTATTTTTTTTTTTATTTTTTTTTTTTTTATATTATTATCTCGAGTCATGCTCTCTCTCTCTCTCATCTCTCTTTGAGTAGGTTAGATCGAGGTACAAGAAGGCAAACGAAACAGCGAGTCAAACCGTTGAACCAACAAATCTGTGACGACCCGACTTTTCGACCATCTTACTTTTTAAAACTTAAGAAAATTTGAGATAAATTTATTTTTTTTTAAACATAACTTAAAATATAAAGTTTGAAAACTCGTGACCTAAAAATAAAATTTTCATTTAAAAACTTGATGAACTAAATAAAAAACAATCGAAGTTGCATAATCGAAACTAAAACAAAAAAAAAATACCATTGTAGATAATACCATAAAGAATGTCATAACCTTTAACGGAATTAAAATGCATAACTTAAAACATGAAAAATAAAACCTTGGATTTGGATTATTTAAAAAACTGAAAGCAAAGCGGAAATCTTTTATTTTCGTAAACGGTAACCATAACTCAACCCTCTTGCTATCGCCGCCGTTGATCCACCCTCCTCATGTGTTCATATGTTGTTTACCTACAACACGGACGTATATACATAGAGTGAGCTAACGCTCAGCGAGAATAACTATAACTCACAAAACATAAGTAATAAAATAAAAATGCACGAACCGGTTATTAGTATTTTAAATTTAACCGTGACATGAGAAACCCTATTAAAAGTCTATCGTATTTTAATTCGGGGGTCCCTTAGAGTAGCCGTACCGATTTCAGTGTACACTTTGGAATGAACCATGGGGCTGCGACCTCCAATAGAACACCCCGTCACATAACATAAACATATGAGGAACTCTCTATGTGAGCCCGTAATTCGGCTCGAGAAATTCCTCTAATTACCTCCGTAGTTCGAGGTGGTACGACTCTCTTGCTTACTTATCTTGTTATTCGTGTTCGTTACGTTAAAACATGAACGACATAAAATATAAACATACATGATAACCTACATAGAAGTAAAATACGTGATATAACCATTCTAATTTATAGCATACTTAATTAAAAACTCACATATCATCATATCATATCATATCAACATATTCCAAACAATCACACATTAATACACATAACACACAAATAATTCATATCACATAACATTCCATTTAGTTTTGAACTAATCCGTGTTGCAGTGAGATTATTCTCCCATTCGCTTCGGAAATTACGACCGTTGGTCAAAGACGGCTCGGGAAAACTAGACGGGTCGAAAAGCTACGCGGCTCGGAACCTAAGTGATGGAAAAATATTAGTAAGCTTCTATTGAAGAAGTTCTAAAGACAACTCAGGTTCTGGAAATTTCAAAATCTCGGCTAAAGGTGTAAAATTACAAAAACACCCTCGGGGTCGATAAAATATTTTTTTAGAAAAATAAATCTATAAAATTTACTGTAAAAGAAAAATAATATTTGGAAAACTTCTTACTTCAGGGGCACACACAAAATATGCTCAGATTATTTATAAAAAAAAAAGTTAAAGAAGGCAATATTGAATCTTTTTAAAAACAAAAAATGTTTTGGAACAATTATGCGCACTGTTTGGAATTTATTCCAAATATATTCGCTGTGCATCCGAAAATTCTAAAATTTGGACTAAAAACCAAAAACATATAGAACTAGGTCTTGTACAAAGATGAGGTCAAACAAAATTTTGTAGATATATAAACAAGACGTTTTATTGTAAAAATAATCAGGGCGAAAATAAATCTGCGCACTGATCGTAATAAATTCATAAAATATTATGTACAGAATGAAAATATTTTTCAATTACAGTTTTAAAAAGAAACCATATAAAACTAGCATTTTCAAAAAGAATAAATTCAAAAACATAATTTTAGAATCTACAGTAAACGTTTTAATTCCTGAAAAATCGGAAATAGGCCAGACCAGTGAATCAGGTCTGCGCACTGATTGGAAAATAATCGAAAAATATCCTGTATATCATAAAAATATTTTTTTTATTAAAGATTTAGATAGAAGACATTTAAATCTAGCTTTTTAAAAAATAATCGATTAAAAAAAACGAGTTTTGAAAGTACGGTAAGCATTTTAAGAAATAATTTTTAAAAGACAAAACCCCATAAATCAAAGAAGAACAACTTAAAGAGAATACCTTAATTATTGAAGAGGGAAACTCGACTTCTAAAAGCTTTAGAGTTTGAAAGAGTAGATTTTGTTTGGGCAGTGGGTGGCTAGGGTTTTTATTTTGCTTAGGTTAAGAGGAAAGAGATAGAGGAGAAAAAAAAAAGTTGTTTTGCAAAAACCTAATCTAAACATACATATATATATATATATATATATATATATATATATATATATAAGTAATACCTACCGACTAAAGAGAAACGTCTATATATATATATATTATATATCAAAAACATATGCGCAACATGTGTTTATATCAAGGATCGAAATACCGTTACCGTTCCGAGCTTCAGAATTGACTGGTAACCCCTGGTACCGTAAAGGAATACCGGGGAAAGTAGGAAAAAAAAAGGAAACTGGTACCGTTGAACTTACCGTTACCGTAGAGGAATACCGTCAAATACCGTATTTACCGAGTGGAATTCATAAAAGAAATATACAAAAAACATACAAAGTACGTATGATAAAATTCATAAAATTAAAAATAGTGTACAATGTTTTAACACAATACCAAATTACAAACACAACAAAAAGTAAGTTCAATAGAAGGAATATAAATGACTACTCAAAGCGACCGTATGCAGCGGTCATACAGTATTTGTGAGACCCGCACAACCTAATTTTCTAAACGGCATCTTCATATGATTCTCTCTCTCGCAAATAAATAAAAGAGATTATATTTCTCTCTCTCGTTTGAATTTATATAGAATTTCATTCATCTCTCGTTTCAGATAAACGAGAAGATTTTCTCTATACTCCATCGGTTCACATTTCAAGTGAGATTTCAAGATTTCAAAGGAAATAATATCAAGGAATTTCTTGAAGGAACGATGAAATAATCGAGAATGGGAAATTAAGAATATCAAGGTCGATAAGGTTTTAGAATATTTTCACGAATGTAAGAAAGATTGTGAAAGTGAAAATATATTTTAACGACCTAAGTAATTTCAATGTGAAAGGAATCCGGAAGGAAGTTAGTGAAGTAAATTCCTCGTTATATTTTTCCGTCTCTCGAGTGAATTATGGTCCAATGAGTTTATCGAGTAATTTATATATATTAAGGTAATGAGAAATCTTGGAAGGAGTGAAGGAATTATCGAGTTATCTAAATTAATAAAGTATTTCCGAGGAAATATTTTCTGGAGATAATTTAAGAAATAAATTATCAAGAACGAGAATTATTTCCGAGAAACCTTGAATATATTTGAATTAATCGAGAACAAATGAGAAAATTCTTGGTTCTAATCATATAATTATAATCCGCTCGATTATGGATTTAATTAAATAATTATATGAGGAGGAGTTAGTTGTAACAATTTTTCAGGACCCATTTGAAAGAAAATAAGGAATAAGGGGTTGGATTGTAATTAATAGGATAAGGTTGAGCTTGCCAACTCATCACTTATCTGCATTAGTTACCTTTGCCATTAAGTCTTCATGGCCGAATAAAAGCACATCAACCAAAAGAAAAAGAAAAAAAAACCCACGAGGAAAGAAAAGAAGAAAGAAGGAAAGGAAAGAAAGAAAGACCGAAGAAAAAGAAAAGAAGAAGAAGAAGAAGAAGAAGAAGAAGAAGAAGAAGAAGAAGAAGAAGAAGAAGAGCGGGAGCGAGAGAGAAGCCGAGAGAGCGAGAGAGAGGAAGAGAGCGAGAGAGCGAGACGGAGTTGAGCTCGCGAAGAGGAAGCTCGGCCGACAGCCACCGAGACCCGAAGCCACCTCGCGCGCGCGTCTCAGCTGAGAAAACGAGGACGCCGTGAGCCGCTGAGGACACCGGGCGAGAAGAGATCGCCGGGAAAGGAGGGAGAGAAGGCTGGAGAAGACTCGAACCCGGGTATTTATACCCGGTTTTTGTTTTTTTTTTAACTGAACCGGACCGGGAAGTGAGAACCGGGTTCCTTCTCGGTTCCTGGTCCGGTTCCCCCGGAATCACCTGAAACTTCCGGTTTTGGTCGTTCCAGTGCCGGGGAGTTCAAAAAAGAAAGATCCCGGCCGGTTCCCGTCCGGTTCCCCCGGGATTTCAATCATTGGTTTATATAATTAACTTTGGCACATACTCCCAGTACATAATATAATATATCATATTATATATTGAAAAATTAGTCGAACTAAGCCACTTGAAACGTTGAAATTGTAATATAGCCAACTTTTTCGTCCAAATTTTCACTCTAGCCAAAAATGATGACGCGTCTTAGTTATGTAAGATGTTAATTACTATAATATCATCTACTAGAATTTTCTTACAAAACTTGTAGCCCACGTTTGATCAATCAAATTTTCGAAGTTAATACACGTGTATATATTTAGAATTTTAAAAAAAAATTATATATTTGGCAAAGTTTGTTATTGAGCGTATATTTCTTTCTAATTTTTTGTTAATCTCCACTGCTTTGTTAATTTCTGTTAATTATGGTAAATTTACATATGTGTAGGTAGAGCCGATCAATGCCCACCAGTTTGAAGTTGTCGATGGTGTTATCAATTGATATTTCTTTCCTTTCCTTTAATACGCATTTAATACGGTGTTATTCACAAGCCGATCAAATTTTCATTACGAATTTTCGAAGTTAATACACGTGTATATATTTAGAATTTAAAAAAAAAATTATATTTGGCAAAGTTGGTTATTGAGCGTATATTTCTTTCTAATTTTTTATTAATTTTCGCTGCATTGTTAATTTCTGTTAATTTCCGTTTATTTTACGTATGGTAAACTTCGGCTAGCTGAAACGTTGGCTAGTATTTGGTTTCTATGATTTATGTTACATAAGGGTATTTTCGATATTTTCTAACCGTTTATTTCTGTAAATGGCTAGATTACAAAATTTACCAAACGTTGGCTACATCCTTAAAACCATGTTTGAAATTGGCTACGTTGCTAGATTACCCTTATATATTCGTATCATAATATCAAAAAGTGTATATATATAGTTAGTATCTATATTCAATTCAATATATATATATATATATATATATATATATAATATTATATTACCCACCATACATATCTATCATATTATCCACGTACATATAATTAATATATATATATATCGATTATATTTACGTATATAACCATATCAAGAAAAATAATACCTAATATATACACTTTTATTTCCTTTTGATATTTTTGGAAATGAAATATGAATTTGACATCATTAGTCTTTACTAGATTACATTTAAGGGTTTTATAATCTCCCATACTTATCAGAATTTTCATCCCCAAAATTAACAAAAGTCGAGAAGAACATAAAAATTCTTACTTGGACATACTACAATTCTCTGAAAAGATCAGGATATCGTGTTTTCATGTCTTCTTCCCGTTCCAAAGTAGCTTCTTCTATTTTATGATTTCGTCAAAGTACCTTGTCTAACGGAATCACCTTGTTCCTTAGGATCTTTTCTTCACGATTGAGAATTTGGACTAGCCTTTCTTCATACGTCAAGTCTTCGTGTACTTCGATGGGCTCTTGGATTATGTCGTGCGTTGGGTCGGGTAGGTACTTCTTGAGCATCGAGACATGAAACATATTGTGCACCAATGCTAACTCAGGATTCAGGGCTAGACGGTAGGCTACATTTCCGATTCTTTCTATGATCTCGAAAGGACCAATGTACCTTGGGCTCAATTTTCCCTTCTTGCCGAACCTCATCACACCCTCGAGAGGTGCTACCTTCAAGAATACAAAATCACCGACTTGAAATTCCAGTGGATGCCTTCTCTTATCTGCGTAGCTTTTCTATCGACTTTGGGAAGTTTCCATTCGATCACGAATTTTCTTGATGGCCTCTGTTGTGTCTCGGATAAAATTTGTTTTCTCAAGATTATTTTCTCCCGCTTCAAACCAGTGAATTGGAGATCGGCACTTTCTCCCATAGAGAATTTCATACGGTGCAACGCCGATTGAGGCTTGGTAGCTGTTGTTGTATGAGAATTCAATAAGTGGCAGCCTTTTACTCCAACTCCCACCAAAATCCATGACACATGCCCTTAGCATATCCTCTAGGGTCTGAATCGTCCTCTCGGATTGGTCATCCGTTTGAAGGTGAAAAACGGTGCTAAACTGTAGTTGCGATCCCATCGACTTTTGTACGCACCTCTAGAAGTTAGAAGTGAAACGACCATCGCAATCTGAGACGATGGACAGAGGAACGCCATGCAGTCTCACCGCGTTATTTACGTATAGCTCAGCCAACTTCTCCACGAGTACGTAACTTTCATCGGGATGAACCTAGCAGACTTGGTCAAATGGTCCACCACTAACCAGATAGCATCATAACCCTCAACCGCCTTAGGTAACCTAACTACGAAGTCCATTGTGATTTGTTCTCACTTCCATTCAGGAACTTCGATTGGATGTAATTCTCCAGCTGGTCGTTGATGTTCGGCTTTCACTTTCTGGCAGGTAAAACATTTACTGACGAACTTTGCAATGTCGCCCTTCATTCTGTTCCACCAGAAGTGTTCTCGGAGGCCTTGATACATCTTCGTGGAACCTGGGTGGACTAAATACGGTGTCTCATGTGCTTCAGTAAGAATCTGTTTTCGTAACTCATCTTCGTTGGGTACACAAATCCTTCCATCGAAAAAGAGCTCATCATTCTCCGAAATGGAAAATTTTGACTCTTGGGTTTCCAACGCATCATCTTTCAACTTTGACATCTCAGGATCACGTAGTTGCGCTTCTTTGATTCTCTCAAAAAGATCTTACTGTAAGGTCATATTGGCTAATCCTTGTGTGATAATTTCAACTCCCAGATTGTTGATTTCATCAGGGAGTTGAGGAGATAATGCTCACATCATCGATAGCATAGCCTCATCCTTCCTACTTAAGGCATTTGCTACCACGTTTGCCTTTCCGGAGTGGTAATGAATACCACAGTCGTAGTCCTTAACCAATTCTAGCCAACTTCTGTCTTCACATTTCTCGGTCCACTCATACTTCTTATCTTTCTTCGTGAGGGCGGTGAGTGGAGCAGCTAATGTAGATGTCGGTCCACCCTTCAACAAATCTTCTATAGTAGCCTGCTAAACCGAGAAAACTCCTGATCTCCGTCACACTTCGAGGCGGTTTACAATCATTCACAGATTCTATCTTGGAAGGATCAATGGAGATCTCATCCTTAGAAACCACGTGACCAAGGAAATGCACCTTATCCAGTCAAAATTCGCACTTCGAGAATTTGGCATATAGCTGATGTCGTCTCAATGTCTGTAAGGCAACTCGAAGGTGCACTTCGTGATCTTCAACACTCTTAGAGTAAATCAGAATGTCATCAATGAAGACTATTACAAATTTATCCAAGACGTCACTAAAGATCCTATTCATCATATCGATGTATGTTGCTGGGGCATTAGTGAGTCCGAAAGGCATGGCCGTGAACTCGTAATGACAGTAGCAGGTGCGAAAAGTAGTCTTTGGAATGTTGTCCTCCTTGACTCGTAATTGATGATAGCCAGATCACAAGTCAATCTTCGAGAATACCTTCACTCCCTTGAGTTGGTCAAACAAGTCATCAATCCTAGGAAGCGGATACTTGTTCTTGACGGTAACCTTGTTAGCTCTCTATAGTCGATGCACATGCGGAAAAATCCATCTTTTTTCTTCACGAATAAAACCGGTGCTCCCCATGGTGAATGACTTGGGCGACTGAATCCTATATCCAACAACTCTTGAAGTTGTGTTTGTAGTTCCTTGATTTTGGTTGGTGCCATTCGGTAGAGGGCCTTAGAGATCGGTCCTGTACCAGGTAATAATTCAATCCCAAAAGGAATTTCACGCTTTGGAGCTAAGCCTGGTAATTCTTCAGGAAAAACATCTACATAATCCTTCACTACTGACATGTCGTTAGGAGTTGCTTCTACATCCTTAGTCTTGTCCACAACTAACGCTAGGAATCCATAGCAACCTTTACTTAGCAATCTTCTAGCTTGTTATGCAGACACCATCATCTTCTGCTTCTTGAGCGATTTTTCCGTGAAAGTGAATCCTCTTCTCAAAGTTGGTTTGAAGGTCACCATCTTTCTTCGACAATCAATTACTGCATTATTCTCTTCCACAAAGTCCATTCCCGAAATGGCATCAAAATCTTTCATCTCCAAGATGATAAAATCGATCTTTAAATCATGACCACTAATGATTTTTGGTAATCTTTTTAAACAGTACTCTGATAATAGGACATCGCCGGACGGTAATATCGTCCTGAAAACTTTCCTAGTTTTCTCTACACTATTGTCTAATTTCTTAGCTAGCTCTAACGAAATAAAGCAATGTGTAGCACCAGAGTCAAATAACACTAAAGCGTTAAAATGAGCTATAGGAAGCTGACCTGTTACCACATTCAAAGAGCTCACTAGAGCATCAGTATTGGTGTAAGCGTAGATGTGACCTTGAGGTGGCGGTGTGGTCTGAGTTGTTGGTGGTGCTTCTAGTCAGCCTTGGAAAATTTGTGGCCCTTCGATGGCAGTTTGTATGAAGTTGAGTCGTCCACTCGGGTTGGGCTGCTGATACTGTCTATTCTGAGAGGAATTTGATTTCGGACAGTCTTTGAGAAAGTGACCAGGCTGACCACACTAGAAACATGTCATGGTTCCCTTCCGGCACTCTCCAGGATGCATCTTTCCACAAGTCTTGCATAATGGAAATATCGTTCACTATACCTTGACCTTGCTATTGGCATTACCATTATTTCCAGGATGGATTCTATTGATGTCGATTTCAACAATCTCAAATTATAATATAATATATATATATTTGATTTATTATAAATATGGGTTTCAGAAGACGTCGTATAAGAAGCAAAGGAAATTCAAAGAAATGGATAAAAATGAATATAAATGTTCGAAGTTTTTATTAATAACCGAAGATATTACAAACTGGAAGATGGTGGAGTGCCGAACTCAACAAGGGCGAACTCAGAGAATATAGAGATAAGAGATCGAAAGTAAGATTGTAAGCTTGCGTGTGTGAAATTTGACATATCGGCTTCTATTTATAGTCGAGGCTGGTTTGTTGAAGTGGACACGTGTTCGTCGGTTCGGCTCTGCCACGTCGCTAGTCGAAGTTATCTCAGATCCGGTCTTCGCGGCGGAGTCTTCTATCTGATCATGACTGATTCTTCTCGCTGGGTCAACTTGGGCGACTCCCCTTGTGGCGAACTGGGCTCCTTATTGGGCTTGGGCTGATCTCCGCGAGTCGAGCTGGGTCTGTTGTTGGGCTTTGGCCGTGCTAAAGCCCAACTTTAATGATTTTATTATTATTTTTTGGAAAATTGAATTTTGACCCCTACAATTAGCCCCCGAGTATTTTGAAAAATATTTCAAATGTTTTTAAAATACTTGAGCGAAATTTTCGAAATCCCGAAATAACATGGGGGGAAAGACTCGAATTTTCGATTTAAGGCGCGCGGTGCATATCTCTGGGGTATTTTGACACGTGGCGCGAGTTTAACCGCTCTTCGTTAGTCGAAATCGAAGAGTCAGTTTGAAATTTCCTTCTTTTGGCGCGTGGTGCGCATACCCAAAACTTTTGTGACACGTGGCGCAACATCGGCTGCACTCCGTCAGCGAAATCGAAGAGTCTGATATTATCTTATATTATTCTTGATTGACATAATATTTAATTTGATTCACAATCATTAGATATTCTTGGAATTCGGTTTTAAAATTAGTGATTATAAATAAGAGTGATTCGAAAGGACGTCTCATCTCATTTATATCCCAAGCGACTTTGACGATAAGGTAACTTCTCATTCTCTTCACTTTTCCGAAATACTCTTCTCTCTTCTCTCTCAAACAGCTTTCATTTTTCGTGATTTCGGCTTTAAATTTTCTTCATTTCGCCCGGCGAACTCAAGCTAAATTTATTTTCGGAGCACTTCGTCCTTAGTTCTGTCAGCGAACCTGGACGAAGTTCCCATCTTCAAACACGTCGCCCTTATTTTCTTAGTTTAAACTTTTATAAACTTCGATGTCTGGGACTGAGATTTCGCAGCCGGGACCCAACCCTTTGGGTAATGAGGACATCTTCATGCCTTCGGCCGTCGGAAGCTCGGATCTTTTGAGCATCCGTCGTAAATATCAAATAGCCCCCGAGATCGGGCTTCTTCTGCCTCCACCTCTTGCTACAGCGGATACCCTGGTCGAGGGGTACTGCTGCATGCCCGAGGTCTGGTTGGAGTCGTGCGGACTTCGGTTCCCGATCCACCCCTTTCTTTTCGACTTCATCGAGGCCCTGGGGTTAACTTTGCCCCAGATGTGCCCCAACTTCGTTCGAATGGTCATGGGTCTCTTGGTTGTGGCCCATGAAGAGAAAGTCGACCTCGCTTTGACGGACTTAGTCCGTCTTTGCGTGGTTAAGGCGAATTCGAAACATGATCCCAAGTGTTTCTATCTTTCGAAGGTTGCGGGCCGGGGAGTGATCTCCAGTCTCCCTTCGAAAGACAAGAATTGGGGACGGCGTTATTTTTATTTCTCCGTAAATGAGCATTCCCTCGGGAGCCGAGCTCGTAACTTTTCGGCGAAATGGACGAGCTCACTGAGTACACGAACTTGTTATATATATATATATATATATATATTAGGTGCCTTGACCGTATATTATTATCTTTGTTATTGTAGAAAAGATTAAGGCTCCCTCGATCGCGGAGTTCACAGTTAAACTCGACCTGCTTCGGAAAGGCATCAACGACTGGCCGAGCGTCACTCCGTAGTGATTTGCCTCATCCAGACTTTGGCCTCCACCTCCTAGAGACGGTAAGTTCGGCATGTTTGTATGATTTCGTTTGAGAAATTTATCAATCTTTTTTTTATTTATAGTCACCGAGGAAGCGATGAACGTGCATCTAAGTGCTCGGGATGCGAGGCGCGGTAAGAAGACCGCGGCTGCATCTTCTTCGGCTGCTGTGCCCTCCGATCCTTCTCGGGATCCCGAGGTCGAGGTCACCGGGGAACGCTCCCAGGCCGATATCCCAGTTGTGGATGTCGAGACTGAGGTCGCCCCTGCGGGGGTCGGAGAGGCTCAGAGCGATCAAGCCCCCGGGTATGTTTCTGCTATGCCTGCTGGGCAAACGAGTGATTCGGCCGGGGTCGCTTCGGGGCCCAAAAAGAGGAAAACTACAGCTGGCCGGAGCGAGGACCGAGGTGAAGAGGAGGACGCCCCTCGTGAGGGCGAGCTATAAAGGAAGAAGAAGAAGAAGGATAGGGGTGACAGAGGTATGGACTCGGAACCCGTGGTTGCCCAAGGCGAACCAAAGAAAGCTCCCGATGTTGGAGCGGCGCAAGGGGAGAGCACCCCGGCCGGTGGGAGCGGCGCGGGGAGGACTCGGGGTGGTCTTGCGAGGGCGCGAGGAGGTGATCCCGGTGCTTCTTCTTCGAAACCGAAGAAGAAGCACTGCGTCAATTTCCATTACAACCAGGATCACCTTCTTTGCGACGACTTTTACTCGTCCGCATGACTCGTCAGGCAGATGACCATAGATGGTCACGAGCTGCCTAAGGTTCCCGAGCTGACGGAGTCGGACTGGTACCGATGTATGGCATCGACCATCACCAGGGTAAGCATATTTTTTTGTCACAATTTTTGTGGAAGGGTCGAACTGAGATACTTACTATGCCTTATACTATTGTTTATTTTATTTATACTTTTACTAACTCTCTCTTTTTTTTTGTAGATGTGTACCCAGTTCAATCGGGGGTCTATCGGTATGAGAGGCGTCTTCGAAAGGCGAAATCTTCTCTCGACGAGCTCGATTCGGTGAAGAAAGGGACGGAGTCCCTTCAAGCCGAGCTCAAGGAGGTAGGCGGGAAAGTGACTTCCCTTGAAGAGGACGTCGCCGCCAAGGACGCACTTTTGGGGAAGTACAAGGCCGTTCAGGCCGACCTGGTGGCGAAGGCCAAGGGATTGGAAGCCAAGGTCGGGAAGAAGGAGGCCATGATTGAGAAAAGGGGCGTTCACTCGGCCGAGCTGAAGAAAAGGCTGGACGTGTCCGAGGCCAAGGTCAGGAACCGGGATCGAGATCTGGCTGCCGCTTTGAGCGAGCTGGCAAAGATCAAGAGGTCGGCGAATGTCGAGAAGGCTCGGGCAGTCCTGTCGGCACGGAAGGCAACTTCGCTGCGTTACTAGGAGCAGATACTGTAGTATCGGGCTCAGAAGGAGAAGATGGACGAGGCCATCATCGTCCTGAGGAAGCTCGAGCAATGCCGGGGCAACAGAGAGTTGATCTCGGAAGCTCTGAAGGGGGATATTTCCGACTGGTCGGGCGAGCTTAAAGACACTGAGGATGACATCGCTCAGTATGAGGCGGATTTTGCCGCCATCGCCGTTCCCGAGGTCGAGGATATCCCCTTCACTCCTTATGCCGACCATTCTCCTCCCGAAGTCCAGCCCGACTCCGCTCCTGGTGCTTCCGCCGAGGTCCCTGAATCCGAGGCTCCTCCTTTTGACGAACACGGGTCCATGATGGGCGTGACGGACGAGACTCTAAATCCGATCCCCGAGGTCGAGGAAGAGGCGCAGCGATTCACCCCATCTCCTGAGCACCCCGAAGCTTGAGTTCAAAGCTATTCTCCTCGTGGTCTCGCCTTTCATTCAGTATTTGTTTTTGTTTTCCATCGTTTTTATTTTTATTATTTTGATGTTTTGGGCCCGGTTGTAATTGGCGAAACTTTTATTTATTTTGAGACAATTATAGGGGGCTTCGGTACCCTTATCTATTTTGGATTGCTTGTGTTGCTTATTATTATTTTATTTTAATGCGGTTTTCATTTCTTAAATATTTGTCAAGACTTTTAGCTCGCCAAACTATTTTAAGAATGTATGAATGTGTGTATTTTTTCCAAGTCATTCAGGTCACCCTTTCGTTCTGGGGGCTTCCATAGAATGTTACCTGGCCGAAGTCCTGATCACTTCGGGTTTTCTAAAATCTGTCAAGTCTTTTAGATCGCCGGGATCTAAAATGTTTCCCTTAAGATTTTAGGTCGAGGTCATATTGCGATATTTTCTAAGCGGCTAAGTCTTTTAGATCGTCGCAGTATCTAAAATGTTTCCCTTAGAACGGATTCGCGTTGCCATATGTTTTTATAGTTGCTAAGTCTTTTAGATAACCAAGATCTAAAATGTTTCCCTGAGGCTGGAGTAAACAACTGAATCTTACCCGGGCGTTGTCTAGTCTTTTTAAATTCTCGAGATCTAAAAATCTTCGCTATGTTTTTCCAGGGCGAGGTACACCCTCTGATTCAGATATCACGTGTGATGACGAGGTGAGACTTCGGATCTCGCCTCGATCGTGAGGTATTTGCACCGTGGTCCTCGGACGAGGTGTGGACTTCGGAGCCTTTTGTTATACTTTTGCAATTGTTGCCCAATGGGCAACTAGAGTTATTTTATTTTTGGGACTGTGCCTTCGCGGAGAAAGGCTGCCTACGTACCCTTATGCAGGGATCAAGTCAGTCGTAGTTCGATTCTTGCTTTTAGCAATAATATTTTTTTAGGTTGATCACGTTCCATGATCGCAAAACGGGAACACCACTTAGTGTTTCGAGTTCGTAGACCCCGGGATGTGCTATTTTCGTGACCCTGTAAGGGCCTTCCCAATTTACACCGAGTTTTCCCGCGTTTTCTTTGGCAATGTTTTGGAATATTTTTCGGAGAACCAAGTCTCCTATGTCGAATCCTCTTGCGTTGACTCCCTTATTGTAGAATCTGGCAATGGATTGCCTAAAGAGGGACAGTCGTGCCAAGGCCGCATCCCGCCTTTCTTCCACAAAATCCAAGGAGTCGCATAATGATTCGTTATTTTTTTACTCATCTTCAGGTGCGTGTGTCACCCTAAGGGTTTGCACCTGGTGCTCGATCGGGATGACTGACTCGACCCCGTGAACTAAGGAGAACGGGGTTTCTCCTGTCGGTCTTCGAGAACTGGTTCGGTATGCCCAGAGCACACCGGGCATTTCTTCTGCTCATCGTCCTTTCTTGGCATCGAGCCTTTTCCTTATTGAGTATACTATAGTTTTGTTTGTTGCTTCTGCATGTCCATTTCCTTGAGGATACCGTGGTGTCGACATCATCAACTCTATGTTATTGCGGAAACAAAAAGTTCTGAATTTTTTTTATATGAACTGTGACCCGTTGTCCGTTACGATCTCGTGGGGGGTTCCGTGCCGACAGATTATATTCTTCCAGATGAATGCGGTTACGTCGACATCTTTTATCAAGACGAAGGCGCCTGCTTCGACCCATTTTGAGAAATAATCTGTTAAGATCAACAAAAACCTTAATCCGCCGGGGGCGGACGGCATTGGTCCCACGTTGTCCATAGACCATTTAATGAATGGGTATGGAGACGAGATGGAGGACAACTCTTCAGCGGGTCTTTTTATGTTGGGTGCGTGGCGTTGGCATTGGTCGCAGAGGCGCGAATGTGCCTCGCAATCTGCCAGTATGGTTGGCCAAAAGTAGCCTTGCCTTTTTATTTTGACGGCGAGTGCTCTGCCTCCTGTGTGGCTTCCGCACTCTCCCTCGTGTACATCTTCCAGGATTCGTTTTGACTCGTCCACGCCGACGCACTTGAGGTACGGTCCTGCGAAGCTTCTTTTAAACAGATTTCTGTCTATTACGCAGAATCTTGCGCTCCTTAGTATGAGCTTTCGTTTTGCCATCTTGTCAGACGGGACCGTACCAGTCGTGATGTAATGTATGATTTCATCTCTCCAATCCCCCTCTTCTATAGCTATTACTGCCGTGACAGTGATGGCTATGGAAGGTTGTTTGATTGTCTCGACTGGTATTACCCTTTTGAGGTTCGGGTCCGAGGTAGATGCCAATGTGGCTAGTGCGTCTGCAGAGGTGTTTTCGCCCCTGGGAATTCGCGTTAGAGAAAATTGCTTGAATTGCGCCGCAAGGTCTTTCACGACCTTTGAATAGGCTTCCATCCGCTCATCCCTTGTTTCGTATTCACTGGAGTATTGGTTTGCTACAAGCTGAGAATCGCAATAAGCATGCACTTGCTTTGCTCCCACGACTATAACCAATCTTAGTCCGGCTATTAGCGCCTCATATTCGGCTTCGTTGTTGGATGCAACAAAGTCGAGTCTGAATGACTGTTCGATGACCTCGCCGTGGGGCGATGTCAGGTGTATTCCTACCCATGCCCCTTGTTTTGATGATGCGCCATCCACTTTCAGTGTCCAAGTGCCATCATCCTCAGTCACGGCTGGGTCCTCTTTCGGGAGTTCGATGAGGAAATCCGCTAAAACTTGAGATTTAGCGCTAGTCCTAATTTGATACTCAATGTCGTATTCGCTTAGTTCTACTGCCCATTTGGTCAGTCTCCCTGACTGGTTGGGGCTGTGTAGGAAACTTCTTAGCGGTTGGGTCGTCATCACTATTATGGAATGGGATTGGAAATATGGCCGGAGTTTTCGTGCTGCGGAAACTACGGCTAATGCCAATTTTTTCATGATAGGATATCGAGTTTCGGCGTCGACTAACGACTTGCTTACATAAAATATGGGTCGTAGGTCCCCTTGCTCTTCCCTGACGAGCACTCCACTAACCGCTGCCTGAGAGACGGTAACATACAGGTAGAGAGGTTCTCCTGTCACAGGTTTTGCTAAAATCGGGGGTGTCACCAGGTACTCTTTTAGTTCCTTGAATGCCTTCTCGCATTTTTCGTCTTGAGTTTCTTGTTTCCTTTTAGGAGTCGATAGAACGGGAGGCATTTGTCCGTGGATCGAGAGATGAAGCGATTGAGGGCGGCGATGCGGCCCGTCAGTCGCTGCACTTCTCGTCTATTTCGGGGCGAGGGCATTTCCCTTAGGGCTTTCAGTTGGTCTGGGTTTGCTTCAATTCCGCGCTGGGTGACTAAGTACCCAAGGAATTTCCTAGATGACACCCCGAAGGAGCATTTAGCAGGGTTCAGCTTCATTTGATACTTATTCAATACCTCGAAGCATTCCTGCAAGTGCCCTACGTGGTCGCAATCTCTTAGGGACTTGACGAGCATATCGTCAATATACACCTTCATTGTTTTTCCTATTTTTTCTTTAAACATTTCGTTGACTAACCTTTGATAGGTTGCGCCAGCGTTCTTTAGTCCAAATGGCATGACCTTGTAGCAATAAGTGTCTCGGTCTGTTATGAATGCCGTTTTTTCTTGATCGTCAGGATGCATTAGGATCTGGTTGTATCCCGAGAACGCATCCATGAATGAAAGCATCTTATGTCATGCGGTTGCCTCCATCAACTGGTCGATGTGTGGCAGGGGGAAGCCATCTTTGGGGCATGCCTTGTTTAAGTCAGTGAAGTCGATACACACACTCCATTTTCCATTTTTCTTTTTTACGACGACGGTGTTGGCCAACCAGTCCGGATATTTGACTTCACGAATAGAGTCAGCCTTGAGGAGTCTTTCAACTTCGTTGTTAACTATCGATGCCCTGTCGGGGCCAAGTTTACGCCTCTTTTGTTTTATTGGCTTGAAATTTGGGTCTACGTTAAGCTGATGGGAAGTAACGTCGATACTAATCTCTGGCATATCTTCGGTCGTCCAAGCGAAGGTAGATTTGTTTCGTTTCAGGAAGCAAATCAGCTCTCGTCGTATGCCCCCCTTAAGCTCGGCTCCGATTCCCATACACTTGGAGGGGTCGAGGCCGTCGAGCTGTATTTGTACTATCATTTCAGTACTCGGGGAGTCCAGTTCTTCCAGTTTAGAGCCTTCATTTTATGTTGGCTCTAAGTTTGTTAATAGCTATTGCTTCTCACTAGTTTCTTTAATATTTTGCTTGTGGTTAGTGAGGTAGCAGCTACGGGAGGTCGCCTGGTTACCTCTTATCTCACCTACCCCTTCAGGCGTGGGGAACTGGATACATTGATGGAAGGTAGAGGGGACGGCCCTCATCCGATGTATCCATGGTCGCCCCAAGATAATATTGTAAGGGGAGAGGAATTCCAAAACCTAGAATTCGACTATCTTATTTATTCTGTTGGTCTTTACGGGCAGCTTGATGGTCCCTATTGATGGAGTGGTCGACCCGTTGAAGCCTGTTAATTTGGTCTGCTCCTTCTCTATCTAAGATTCTTCGATTCCCATTCTTTTAAGGGTATCTTTGAAAATTAGATCTACGGAGCTCCCTCCATCGATTAGGACTCGGGCGACTTCACAGTTGGACACGTCGATTGTTATTACGAACGCGTCGTCATGCTGGTCTGCTGCTCCGGCGGCTTCTCTTTCAGAGAATGAGATTTGAACATCCTGTTCCTCTCCGATCTTGACGGTCTTATTCATCAGCTAACGTTGATGAGCTTTTATTAAGTTGACTGAGCTTTTGCAAAACTTCGATCCGCCCATTATGAAGTCGACTCGGTGTTTTGCCGCGGTCGGTGGGGACTCCGGCTCCCCTTCTTCAATGGGCCTAGATCTTTTTGGCGAAGGATTGCCTCTGCCGCGGTTGTTAAAAACCTTCTTTTTGGGCGGGGGACCCAGGTCGATGTTTTTCAATTCCCCATTTGCGTATTTTTCGGCCAGTACTTTGCGCATAGTTTCGCAATTTATTGTGGTGTGGCCGGTGGCCTGATGGAAGTCGCAGAACGCGTTTGGATCCCTAGTCCATTTTTTTGCTTGGGAACCTCCCTCCTTGGAGATTTTCGAGAGGACGTCCTTATAGCGGATCATATAATCTTTTAAGGACTCATTTTCCTTCTGCTGAACCCCCCATAGGTCCACTATCGTGAGCTCGTCTTCGACGAACATCGAGTAGTGTTTTAGGAAAGCTGCCGATAGTTTGGCGAAGCTATCGATGGAGTTTGGCTCGAGCCTGGAGAACCACTCCAGAGCGGCTCCAAACAAACTTTCGGCGAACAGTTGGCAGTACCCTGCCTCTTGTTCTCTCTCTGTCAGCATAGCTCGTCCCATCGCAATCCTGAAGGATAGGATATAAGCTTTCGGGTTCAAGGTCCCGTTGTACCACGGGAGTCGAACTTTTCCGGCGTCCCCAATAAAGACGTCGGTTATGTTTTTTGCGAAAGGGGTCCTTCCCGTTTCGGCGATAAGTCGGTCTATCTTGGGGGCCGAGCTGGTCGCACTGTGGAATTTTGAACGGAAAACTTTTAGCTTTCGAATTCGGTCATGCTGGGTTCGCCCTCTTGAAGGTGGCGAAGTCCCGTGCGTACTGGCGTGACCGTAGTGACTTTGCCTCAATTAGTTTGCGTCTGGTTCTGCCCGCCAAAATATTGGGGGGTGAACATCTGGAAAGTTGTCGCAGGGCGAGGTCCGAAGTCTGCCGGGAAAGATCCTTGAGGTGCTCCCACTGGTGGGGGTGGGGGCAGTCCCTCCGGATCGATCGTGGCTTCTGTGGCGAGCTCTTCCGTACCCCCTCCGAGCTGTGAGCTCGAGCCCGAGGGTAGGTCCATGCCCTGAGAAACTTGGATCCCAGTGAAGTCCAGACGGACTCCAGAGGGAAGAATCCGGCTCGTTTGCGCGGCTGACGCCGCGTTGCGAGCGGACTCTAGGGCGGTCACTTCGCCGGGTCCTGGCTGTTGACCCGGGGTATTTTGAGGCGTCAAGAGGGAATCCAGCCGGGCGTTAAGGCTCCGGTTGGTTTCTTCCTGACTTTCTAATTTTTTGTTCAGCATATCCAGGATTGCCCTGATCCCCGGAGGGATTTTCTCTCCCGATTCATAGTGAGTTGGGGTGGAAGACATGATACTACTTTTCTGGCGAATTTGCTTCTTTCGAGGTTAGCCTTTCTGACCTTCCCGCAGACGGCGCCAAATTGTTGATGTCGATTTCAACAATTTCAAATTATAATATAATATATATATTTGATTTATTATAAATATGGGTTTCAGAAGACGTCGTATAAGAAGCAAAGGAAATTCAAAGAAATGGATAAAAATGAATATAAATATTCGAAGTTTTTGTTAATAACCGAAGAGATTACACACTGGAAGATGGCGGAGTGCCGAACTCAACAAGGGCGAACTCAGAGAATATAGAGATAAGAGATCGAAAGTAAGATTGTAAGCTTGCGTGTGCGAAATTTGACATATCGGCTTCTATTTATAGTCGAGGCTGATTTGTTGAACTGGACACGTGTTCGTCGGTTCAGCTCTGCCACGTCGCTAGTCGAAGTTATCTCAGATCCGGTTTTCGCGGCGGAGTCTTCTATCTGACCATGACCGATTCTTCTCGCTGGGTCAACTTGGGCGACTCCCCTTATGGCGAACTGGGCTCCTTATTGGGCTTGGGCCGATCTCCACGAGTTGAGCTGGGTCTGTTGTTGGGCTTTGGCCGTGCTAAAGCCCAACTTTAATGATTTTATTATTATTTTTTGGAAAATTGAATTTTGACCCCCACAGTTTCTTTTATTTCCATTCCCATTCCATTGGGATTGTACCTTTGAAGCCTTGACTGTTCTGATTAGGCTGGACATTTCCTGATTGGTTTGGCTTCCTATTGTCAGGTCATCTATTTTGAGCTTTCTCCTCTTTTCGAGCCTTGTAAAACTGGGCTCGTTCCTCCTTTACGTGGATCAAGTGGTACTCAGCTCGCATGGCACGTTCGAGGCAGTGTGCGACTGTGGTAGGTGGCTGACTTCCACTATCAATAGCTAAGGCCAATTTCGTTCGGAACATTCCCATCATCCTCCTAACTCTTTCTGTCTCTGTTGGAACCAAGTAAGGACACAGTCCGGCCAATTGATTGAACTTACTAACAGCTTCAGTCACAGTCATCGTCCCTTGCTTTAGCTCCGCAAACTCCTTCTGCTGAGTGTTCATCACTCGCATGTTGAAATACTTGTTGAACTCCTCGAGGAAGTCCTCCCAAGACATAGCGCGAATGTCTCTTCTAGCTGTTACTGTCTCCCACCAGTATCTTGCATCCTTCTTCAGAACAAAAGACGCGCATATGACCTTCTCAATTTCCGAGATATTCATAAAGTTGAAGATCTTCTTCATCTCTGACATCCACTCATCAGCCACTAAAGGATCAGTCGATCCTTCAAAATCTGGAGCTCTCATCATCCTGAACCTTTCGAAAAAGATCATCAGTCACAAAAGCTTGACTCATCTGAGGTACGCCTTGAGGAGGTGCTGGTGGTGCTTGTTGATCCTCTCCCACATTTCCATTCACTTGGGGGAGGTGTTTCCTCAACTCTTGTATCTCCACTTCTTGGGCTTCGATACGTGTAGCAATGCAGTAACGAGTACCGCAAGACATGGCTGGGACGCTGGCAGAGGTCCAGGGATTGGACCATTGAGATTTTGTGTTGCTCCCTGTTGTTCAGGAAATGGAGCAGCATGATGAGCATCTTGTACTGGGACATCAGCGGTAACTCTGCCTTTTCCTCTACTTCGACCTCGTGGCCTTCCTCTACCTTGTCCACGAGCAGCTTGAACGTTTTCCATCTACGTAAAAAAATACGACTAAGATATAAACAAAAAAAAAGTACTAACTTACTTGAGTAGGGGGAAGCCGTACGATCGATAGCGAAAGGGATCGTAGGTTCGTGGCTCTGATACCAACTGTGACGACCCGACTTTTCGGACCATCTTACTTATCTTACTTTTTAAGACTTAAGAAAATTTGAGGTAATTTTTTTTAAAACATAACTTAAAATATAAAGTTTGAAAACTCGTGACCTAAAAATAAAATTTTCATTTAAAAACTTGATGAACTAAAAAAAAAACAATCGAAGTTGCACAATCGAAACTAAAACAAAAAAAAATACCATTGCACATAATACCATAAAGAAAGTCATAACCTTTAACGGAATTGAAATGCATAACTTAAACCATGAAAAATAAAACCTTGGGTTTGGATTATTTAAAAAATTGAAAGCAAAGCGGAAGTCTTTTATTTTCGTAAACGGCAACCATAACCCAACCCTCTTGCTATCGCCGCCGTTGATCCAGCATCCTCATGTGTTCATATGTTGTTTACCTACAACACGGACGTGTATACATAGAGTGAGCTAACGCTCAGCGAGAATAACTATAACTCACAAAACATAAGTAATAAAATAAAAATGCATGAACCGGTTATTAGTATTTTAAATTTAACCGTGACATGAGAAACCCTATTAAAAGTCTATCGTATTTTAATTCGGGGGTCCCCTAGAGTAGCCGTACCGATTTCAGTGTACACTTTGGAACGAACCATGGGGCTACGACCTCCCATAGAATACCCCGTCACATAACATAAACATATGAGGAACTCTCTATGTGAGCCCGTAATTCGGCTCGAGAAATTCCTCTAATTACCTCCGTAGTTCGAGGTGGTACGACTCTCTTGCTTACTTATCTTGTTATTTGTGTTTGTTACGTTAAAAGACGTGATATAGCTATTCTAATTTATAGCATACTTAAAAACTCACATATCGTCATATCATATCAACATATTCCAAACAATCACACATCAATACACATAACACGCAAATAATTCATATCACATAACATTCAATTTATTTTTGAACTAATCCGTGTTGCAGTGAGATTATTCTCACTTTCGCTTCGAAAATTACGACCGTTGGTCGAAGACGGCTCGGAAAAACTAGACGGGTCGGAAAAGCTACGCGGCTCGGAACCTAATCGATGGGAAAATATTATTAAGCTTCTGTTGAAGAAGTTCTAAAGACAACTCAGGTTCTGGAAATTTCAAAATTTCGGCTAAACGTGTAAAATTACGAAAATACCCTTCAGGTCGATAAATTTTTTTTTTTGAAAAATAAATCTATAAAAATTATTGTAAGAGCATAATAATAGTTGAAAAACTTCTTACTTCAGAGGCACACACAAAATATGCTCAGATTATTTAATAAAAAAAATAAAAGTTAAAGAAGGCAATATTGAATCTTTTTAAAAACAAAAACTATTTTGGAACAATTATGCGCACTGTTTGGAATTTATTCCAAATATATTTTGTGTACATCCCAAAATTCTAAAATTAAGACAAAATAAAAAAAAACATATAGAACTAGGTCATGTACGAAAATCAGGTCAAACATAATTTTGTAGATATATAAATAAGACGTTTTGTTGTAAAAATAATCAGGGCGAAAGCAAGTCTGCGCACTGATCGTAATAAATTTATAAAATATTACAGTTTTAAAAAGAAAACATGTAAAAATAGCATTTCCAAAGAGAATAAAATACAAAAACATAATTATTGAATCTACAGTAAACGTTTTAAATCCTGAAAATCGGAAATAGGCAAGACCAGCGAATCTGGTCTGCTTGGAAAATAATCGGAAAATATTATGTATTTCATAAAAATATTTTTCGATTAAGGATTTAGATAGAAGAAATTTAAATCTAGCTCTTTCCAAAAAGAATCCAATAAAAAAAACGAGTTTTGAAAGTACGGTAAGCGTTTTAAGAAATGATTTTTAAAAGACAAAATCTCAAAAATCAAAGAAGAACAACCTAAAGAGAATACCGTGATTATTGAAGAGAGAAACTCGACTTCTAAAAGCTTTAGAGTATGAAAGATGGTAGAATTTGTTTGGGCATTGGGTGGCTAGGGTTTTTATTTTGTTTGGTTGAAGAGGAAAGAGATAGAGGAGAAAAAAAAATTTGTTTGGCAAAACCCTAATCTAAACATATATATATATATATATATATATATATATATATATATATATATAAAAGTAATACCTACCGACTAAAGAGAAACGTCTATATATATATATATACATATATATATATATATTATATATCAAAAAAGAAAACATATGCTTTATATAATTAACTTTGGTACATACTACCAGTACATAATATAATATAGGATAAATTACAAGAATACCCCCTGAATTCAAGGGTCGATAACGAACTGTCCCCTGAACTCGAAATTTCCACAAAAACTGTCCTGAACTATTGTTTTGCTGCGGCGTTGCCCCTTCCGTCAAATTTATTCTAACTCTGTTAAAATTTTGGTGACGTGGATATCAAATGTGATGTAAAACATGTTTAATTATCAAGTTACCCTTAGATATTATTATTATTATTATTATATTTTAAAAAATAAAAAAAAATATTATCTTTCTCTAATCCTTCCCCGCCGGACCGCCTCATGACAATCTTCCGCAAACAGCTCTGTTACCCATGGAAATCGAGAGCGAAGCGACTCGCCGCCCTTGGGTTGAAAAATCTATCGGATTGCAGAAGATCTCTCGTTTCTCGAGCACTCTGTTCTTCCTTGATCTTCATCTGCGTCGAAGGAAGAGCTTCTTCACGGCTTGCCATGTATCAGATCCACTCCACTCCGTGCGAGGAAGACAGCCAGCGATGCTTGCTGAAGAGCAATTGCATCAAACCCTCGGTCTAATATTTATATTTTTTCATCTCTTTCTTTGGATATATTCTTTCACCCATGTTTTTTCTAAGAGAGCGACTGAAGAGGTCGAATGAATGAACGAACATAATTTCAACAATACAGAACAAATTCCACATCTTTTTTAGAGAGCAACAATTTCCATTTATTCCTCTTTCCTTCAGAAAGATTCAAACCACCATTCCCGGTATAAGCACAACAAACAAGTTGAAACACAAGTTACCACTAAACCAATAACAGAGATAATATATATTCATGATACATAAACTAAATTATAGCAATTCAAAAATAGAAGATAAAAAAAAAACTCAAAAAACAAATTTGGGGGAGAGAGATTGAGAGCCTCGGAGGGATCTCAAAGCGCCAAAGGAGCGGCAGATTGCTGAGACTTGATTCTGGTCTTCCTGAGACGCTCGGCGATGATGAAGACGAGCTCGAGCGACTGAGAGGTCGAAGAGTCGGGCACGATCGCCGCGGTGGTCGAGCTCTTCATTTAAGCTCAGCCAGACGAGCTTCAAGAATGCTCGCTTTTGATCTTTGAGAGAGTTTTGAGGGTCAAGAGTCAAAGTCAGCGAATCGACGGGAGGTCGGGATTCAAGGCGGCAACGGCGAGGCTTTAGTAGAGATTGGAGGCAGCGTCGGAGGAGGGAGGCCGAGGATGGTGATGTACAAGTTTCAGCGAGCGAAGGCGGCGATGTAGGTACGGGCCTACTGGGCTTCTTCCACGGATCGAGATTTGTATTTCGATCGAATGTTCACCACCATGGTGGTCGGAGAAGTGGAAGAGAAGGGACGAGACAAAAAAAAGGAGAAGAAGTTAATTATTATTTATTATTTGTTTTAAAAATTTATAATAATAATAATAATAATAACTAAGGGTAACTTGATAATTAAACATGTTTTACATCACATTTGATATCCACGTCACTAAAATTTTAACAGAGTTAGAATAAATTTGACGGAAGGGGCAACGCCGCAGCAAAACAATAGTTCAGGATAGTTTTTGTGGAAATTACGAGTTCAGGGGGCAGTTCGTTATCGACCCTTGAATTCAGGGGGTATTCTTGTAATTTATCCTATAATATATCATATTATATATTCGTATCATAATATCAAAACGTATCTATATATAGTTAGTATCTATATTCAATCCAATATATATATATATATATATATAATATTATATTACCCACTATACATATGTATCATATTATCCACGTATATATAATTACTATATATATATATATATATATATATATATATATATATATATATATATATATACATATCGGTTATATTTACGTATATAACCATATCAAGAAAAATAGTACCGAATATATACACTTTTATTTCCTTTTGATATTTTTGGAAATGAACTATAAATTTGACATCATTAGTCTTTACTAGATTAGATTTCGGGGTTTTACAAGATCTAAGCAAAAAATCATGACAAAACCGCGTTGGGGGATTTATGACGATGGTCGCGTTCTAGGTCACGGCACAGACGATGAATGGTATTTACTTTTTTTGGTGATCATCGAACTCCTATATATTACGATGGACGGTCTTTCGATCATCGAACTTCTATATATTACTCTGTACAAGGATAAGAAAATTGTGTTTTTTCATTTATTTATTTAGAATAGACTCTTTTCTCTGAAGATATTTTGATACATGTTATTGCTTGAATGCAGTGGAGACTAGAGTCTTGATTCATATATGAAATTTAAATCCATTTCCTCGTCCCGTACACCAACTTTCCGTCAAAATGCAAATATTTTTCATTATTTTTTTTTAAGATTTGAAATCTATGTTCTGCTTCTAACTCCGCCAAAGGCATCGGTAAGCTTATTATACTGCATAAATTGTTTATTTATGGGTACTTTGATTAATCTATATAAATATAATAATTGAGAATGTCTTGGTTACCATCCATTTGTGTTTTTTATCGATCACATCATGACACCTAAGCTTACTCTTATTTTAACCAATCGTACCATGACATCTAGGCTTACTCTTATTCTAACATATACACACACTCGCAGGGTTGGTTTTCAACATTTAGACTCACACCGTTTCTTCATTCCACACACACTGTTTCTTCTGACTTCAATGTTCTTCAGACTTAAATACCTCATTGAATCCCAACGTTTTCAGCCTTTTCATCTTATTCAATCGCATTTAATCCAGCCTTTAGTAGCGACACTTCTATCTCCGTCTCATCCACCGATCATCTCAGCTTCCCCTCTCTCTCTCTCTCTCCATTTTTATTCTTCGTCTCTTACTATCTTCCTTCTTCTTCGCCGCTCCTCGCCTCCAGCGATTCCTCACCATTGCCACCGAAAATGAACGCTCTCTGACTAGAAGCCCTAGATCTCTCTCTGCAATCGGTTCTATAGCCCCCAAAAAACTCGGCGACTAAGAGATCAAAAGGCTCGAGAACATCCGCCGCTACCGTGAAATGATGGCTTCTCTCAAGATTCTCTACATCGTCACTGATATCTATCACGATAACAAGCGTACACGGTCTCTCTCTCTATATATATGTTCTTTCAATTGCAGTCAATAATACAATTTTTTTTATTCAATTACATTGCATAATACAATTTTTTTCCTTCTTCTTTCTAATTTTGTTTTATTGTGGGCCTACTCATTTGTTCTTTTAGCTATGTCGACACTGTTGGTATACTTTATGGGGCTGACTTTGAGAAGAAGTCAATGATCAAACATCACAGTTGAACGATGGATACCTTCATTCAAGTATGGGTCTTCTATTCGTAAATATCTACAGCCAATTTTCTTTGATATGTGACTCATTTCTGTGTCAAATTGATGCTTGGCAAGGATCATTGTGTTATTGTGAATTAAAAAATACAAAAAATTGGCTACGTAAGCCACCTAAACTATAGAAATTGTAAATTAGCCAACATTTAGTAAATACTTTGTAAATAGCCAACTTGCATACGTGGCAGCTTATTAACTACCTAAAATATATGTTTGACTGTGTTAAATAAGTTTTTTACTAATCTGTTAATAAGTCTACTTATTTACAATAAATTAATTAAAGTGGGCTATATCTCAATTCACTATATCCGTGTGGCTATATAACTTAATAACCCTTAAAAATAAGCAGGTTCTTATCTCATTGTTCCATGTACGTTGCTCTGATTGTATTAACAAAATGTTATATTGCTCTCAGGATATGTGGCTGGACTGATTCGCAACTCTTCATCGGAAACATAAAAAAGGAGTGGATATTATTTCCCCGGATCAAAAGAAAACATATTCTCTTCACTTGTTTTTTTTCCTCTTTGAAGTTTGTTATCTTCGGCTGTATCTCCGGTATTCTATGTCTCAGCCCTTAATTAACTCTCTTATATCGCTCTATGTCTCTCTCTCTCTCTCTGTTCGTTTCTTTTTTCATTATTAGATCTTTACTATGTAATCTCTCTAATGGATGTAGTGCCCACATGGTGTTTGATGTTTTGTGTGTCTAAGAAGTTTGTGGTAAATTTTTGTTTTGTAGTGTGTCTCCGTTTAAATAGAATCATATTACTGTTTTGATGCGACATATATGTCATGTGTGTATTTTTTTGTGGAATTTTTTTGGTTCAAATGGTGGTTAAGTGATTCAAGGAGTCTTTAAATTTGGTTTGCTATATTCTTTTGTTTGGATTTTTTAAACTTGGCATTCGGATTTCTAATGGTCAACATTAACTAATTTATGCTTGGACACCCATGTTCGGTAAGTCACAAGCTCTATTTCTCTTTTTCTCTATTGTAGTCACTCCCTGTCTAATGCAGCACGCCTGACACACCGGCTCTTCCTCATTTTCTCATCGGCATTGAGGGCCACGTCGTTTTCTTCTTCTTCCACGTCGGATGGATTCTTTTTGGTGGTCGCCACTGCCTCACTCATCACCCTATATGACTTTGATACCACAACCTGAAGTACGAGATATGTATGGTTATTGAAATTTTTTATTAGTCATTGAAGACGTTGATATTAACAGAAATATGTGGTACGTTGAAATGGAATTGAATGAGAAAAGTAGTTTTTTTTTCTTCTGTGGAAACTAGGAAACATGATTCAACTTGTGTTCCTTACAATTGCTGTTTTTTTTTCTATTGCAATTGCTGGTGATTTATCTTGCTTTAAGAATCAAACCTATCTTATGCTTTTGTACATATATGTATGTCATGTCTCATGAACCCGTACAAGCACTCGCAGAGGTTTCTCAATGATATTCAGGCAGAGTTTTTTTTATTTATCTTTAAACTTTGGTAGAGTATTTATGTGGGGAGTGGAGTGAGCGAGTTAGAGTGACTCGGAAAACATATTACATATTTTTATTTATTTCAAGTAAAGCTACTTCTCAGCAACGTTGAATCTTTTCTTTAACCCATAAATTTATTGGAAAATTTCCTCCCTGACATTTATGGTCTTGTGTATCTAAATAAGTAAAAATTCACAAATTCTTCCACTCCATGATCCCCAAAATTAGATTTTATGTTAAAAAAAATTGTACTTATTACAGGCCCATTTAAACAATTACTTTCCCATCTTTATAAGAGTCAAAGCTTCATTTTTCCTTATGCATAATCGATGTGGGACTTTTGATTTCTTTCTTCTAATATTCACTTTTTAAATAAATGTGTGTACTTTTTTTTACCTTTGTTTTATTTTCTTTGTTTTTTCTTTATTTCGTTGTTACGTTTACTTTTTTTATATTATTCTTTACTCATCATTTCCTTTACTTATTTATTTTATTTAGTATCATCAATATTTTCTTATTTATATTTCATAATACATACAAATAAGTATAGTCATTACAATTAAATTATATACATTTAAAAGAAAAATAATCAAGCTTTTGAATATATATACATCTCTTTTGAATATGTATACATATATATATATATATACATATATTCCTATATATGTATATATACATAGATATAACTAATCTTAATTTGCAATCATTTTTAAATATATTATAATTATATCATTAATTAATTATATGTAAAAAATATAAACTTGATTTATGAGTTTATATTAAAAATTGGTAGTATTTGAATATCATTTTATGATTTGTAATGTGTATTTTGAGTTTATTTAGTATCTTGAATGTGTAGCATTTGAGAATTACATGCAAATCATTTGAAATCGGGGACATATATATATGAATTTTTTTATTATATTTTGTTATAGGATTTTTGTCGATATATCCGTCGGTAGTCGATATATAATCGATATCATCGGTAGTCGGTATTGAAATTGTTATAAGATACTCGTATCGGTACTCGATATATTAATAAAATCAAAACATTGGTACGGATATTTTAATCCTCGTCCACATGCTTATCTATGGTGACTTATGAAGCGTTTTTTACTCATATTTTTCCCCCTTTTTTTTATTTTTTTTTATTTTGGCTTAACTGCTTTGAATAATCTACAGAATGAGGAGTTACCACATCTGAAGTGATTTTTCTTGGTTGAAAGGTAGTCTTTTTTTTTTCTCCTTATCCCAAATCGAAAGCAAAAAGAAAAATGCAGATTATCTCTCCTGAACTTTCATTCGCGTTCCGACGACCGGAAACGATCCCTTCATTCATCGCTGTCTTGTGTGAACTTACTCCCCGTTGTTACGCGACCTGAATCGTTACTGAGTAGCTCTACTCCATTCGCCGGCGTTATTCTTGCTCGAACTCCTGGATACATGTTGGTCTTTCGATCATCGAACTCCTGTATATTACTCTGTACAAGGATAAGAAAATTGTGTATTTTCATATATTTATTTAGAATGGACTCTTTTCTCTGAAGATATTTCGATACAGGTTATTGCTTGTATCTAGTGGAGACTGGAGTCTGGATTCATATATGAAATTATATGTCCATTTCCTTATCCCGTACACCAACTGTTCGTCAAAATGCGGATATTTTTCATTATTTTTTTGAAGGTTTGAAATCTATGTTCTGCTTCTAACTCCGCCAAAGGCATCGGTAAGCTTATTATATTGCAGAAACCATTTATTTAAGGGTACTTTGATTTAGGTTGTGGCTATGATTATCGGTCGTTTAATTTAAACACACAAACGCGACTTTGACAAATGAGTAGTATATGTGTTGGATAAAAAATGGTGGGATCCAAGCACAAAAATTGTCAACCATACGAAGTTGGAAAATAACAGTTCTATCTTCGAAGCACTAAACGATCAGCAACTAGAGATGTTCGGGGACAACATATTTGATCCTTTAATGACAGTTTGTGAATTCCCAAATAATTTCATATATGTAATTATAGACATAACTCAATTTGAAGTACTTAGATCCTCATTGGGTCTTTGTGTAATTGAGAATTAATTTTCTCGGTTTCTTGTCTGTTAATTTGTGCCTTCAAGTTTCAGTCTTGTGATTGATGTTGATTTAAGGGGGAGTGAATTTCTACATTGGTTCTCCGAAGGAAAGTTTGTTTTAAGGGTTGTTTAAGGGTTTGTATTTGGACGGTTTTTAGCTGAGTTAGTGGGTCTTAATTTGATTTGATTGAGGCTCAGATTGTTGACATGGGTTGATCATGGATAGTGTCATTACCCCAATTGCCTTGTTCGATACTTTTTCTATATTGCTCAACAAAGTCTCTGAAAACCCTTGTTCGCCTCTCAGAAAAATTCATCAAGTTCTTGTGTTTTTCTACCGAGTTCAAAGAAAATAGTGGCTACTCGCGCTCAGAAGCTTGTTCCGATTCATGGCCGTGGTACTGTTAGGGTTGATTCATTGTCGGAGCCAGTTGATTCCCCTCTGAACATGATCGCCGATGTCGTGAGTCTGGAGAATGTTACGAAAGGTCAAGGACTCTTCTTTTTTCTGAGAAAGACCAGACACTTGTTCAGCCACAGAACCATGAACTTGTTCAACTTTATTCTTCTTTTACTTGTCAGCAATGCCTTTGTTCTTTTAAAAGGGGTAATCTCTCTTTGTCCTGTGTGGCTCCTCATCACTTTCAGTTTCTTCTTTATTAGCAACATTCTTCTCAAAGACGTCTCCTTCCGGGGACTTCCTCTTGGCAGAGGTCTTCAAGGACTTCTTCTGGGAAGCCTTCTTCTTCTTTAAAGCTTCACCATCACTGTGACCTCTGTTGAGAAGTTATGAGAGAATAGGTTTAGGGGAACCTTCTTCAGCACCAATCTCAAGCTGAGCACCAACATCTTCATCATGAGTCATAGGAACTAGCACATGGACATTCTCATAGAGATCATCTCCAATATAGGGCTGAACCACATTGACTGGTCAAGACTCGAGACCACCTTCTTCCGCAACAACTTCCTCTTCAGTAGAACCACATGAACAACAGGAATCACTTGTTCAGACATCTTCTTTGTGGACGAAGACTTCTTGGTCAAAAACATATTCTTCTCTTTGTTGTAGGTCTTCAATGGAGGTACAACTGCTTCACTAGGGTTAGGAATTGATGGAATCTCCCCCCTGTGTTGGATGTGCATGATCGGCCACAACAACATTGTCATTTGAACCCATTATAGGTTGAGAGATTACATCTCCAAGAGAAACATCAAGATTAGGGCATACCTGATTGAGACCAGAACAAAATCCTTTGCTGAAAAGTGGGATATTGTTTGAAGAGATATGTGATTCAAGAAGATCATGCCTAAAGAGAAGTACACAGTTCCAGATATTGTGGATCTGTTAAAGGAGGTAAATCTATTTCCCACTGTTATTTCTTCCAAGAAGTTTTATGTTCAGCTGGTTAAAGAGGTGATTGCTAATATGCCTGAAAAGTTTGGAGATCCGTCACTCAGTCTATGGAACCCTTATGGTCAGAGGAAATGAGGTGTCCATCACTCCTGGGGCCATTAATGGTTTCTATGGTACATATGTTGTTGAAAACTTTTAGGGGGAGCAAGACTTTTGTTGTCGACTAAAATCGGCAATGTGAAAAGCTTCGGGTGGTTTGACCCAAGGCCGGAGGCGTTCTCTGAAGAGAGAATGGGGTGAATAGGGGGTGACTGCCCTTCTTGTAAGCTACCTATGTATCCGAGTTGCGGGATCAAGTCATGACATAGTTCAATGCATGTGTGATCGCTATATGAGGTGCGGAGCCTGAAAGATGTGCTTGACAGAGGAAGTAGAGCGCGAAGACGTCCTCGGCGATGTTTCAGACTCTAGAATTGAGTAACCCAAGAGAGTATGTGTGTTTTCTCTTGGAGGTTAGGGAGATTCTCAGTAGAGAATTCTTGGCGCAACTGTGTGCGGGAGATTAAATGCTCGGTTAGAGAAACTGTGTGTAGAAAATCTCTGGAAGCGTTTCAGAACTCTAAGAGCGAGTAATCTTAGAATAAATGTGTCCTTGAACCTCTCTGATGATGGGTATTTATATTGGATTTGGAGGCCTAGGAGGGCCTCTGGATGCACCTCATAGAGCGCGAGTCGGATTTGGAGCGCACGATGGTACAAGAGCACGTGCGCGCACTGGCGTGCTGCGCCTCATGTTCTGTGCTCACCGTACGCATCTATTTTTCGAGGCGCACGCAGTGCTCCCCTTGTGGAGCATGGTGGTGCGGCGCCCTGAGGGGTAGGCGCGGCGTGCCGGGACCCTCGCGCACCATGTGCTTGTCGCACGTGTGTGAACTTGAGTTTGAACTTTTGGGTCGTTTTGTGTGGGCCTTGGGCTTCATGGGCCTTGATGGGCTTTATTTAAGCTTTGACATGGAATTCCTCGTAAGTCACCAGGAACTCAATAATTTCCGAAAACCACCGAAAAAAACTTTGACAAGATTGTTCATGTTCCAACGAAGAAGGATAGGTCGTGTTGGGTAGATTAGAATATGCCTTCTACAGATATGACCACTAAGTATTCATTGCTTTTTGGTATTTCTATTAAGAACTGATTCCCAAATCTCCACAGGGGCCAATTAGCAAGTTTTTGGTTCAAGTTTTGTACGCCATTGGCCACAAAGGAAAGGTTGACATTGGTCAGATCATTTTTTTTTATCAAACTGATGCACATGGTCCTTCTGAAAATGTTAACCATCCTATTGGCTTCCCTTGATCTACGAGTTGGTCATTGCTCAGCATCCCTGGCGTAAGGCGTCTAATGGTGCTATGTCTAGAGAGCCTCTTCACTTCAATCCTGATCCTAAGTTGTTTACTGGGAAGCACACCAACGACATATGGGGAGTGTCTGCTTCTCAAGAAGTTCAAGGAGATTTTCAACCATCTTCCTCTAGTCCATGTTCAACATCTTATGTTTCTATAGCAATGAGGTAGAGAATTAATAGGCAGCTTGAGTCTGACATCAAGGAAAAGACTGGAGATATCAAGAAGCTGACACTATCGACGTTGAACTTGACTTCACTCCTTCGCAACATCAAGTACTCGGTTGAAGAAGTTCCTGCTGAAGATGAGGTCCAAGAATAGGTCCCCGCTGCATACAATAATGTAATTTTTCTTTTCTTTTCTTTACTTTTTAGTATGTTAAGCATCTTTTGTACTCAACCTGGACTCTTATATATCCCTTGCTTGTCTTTTTGTGACAAAAAAGGAGTATTTTGGTTGAGTGCTTGCTTTATTTTCAAGGGTTGTAATAGCTAGACTTAAACCATGCTTTATTTTGAATTGTTTGAACATGATGATATCCTGGTTATTGGTTTTTGCTCGAAGCACTCTCTACGTAGTGTCAGTTTTTTTTTTTTTGCCAAAAATGCCAAGGGGGAGATTGTTAGATCTTATGTGGCATGGGTTGTTTGGCAAAACAATTTGTGTTAAAGTTGTTCGAGTAAGCTACAAGAAGATGTTTAAGATCCGGGTTACTTGTTCTACACTGTTCTCTCGCTTGAACTAAAACTGGAAACTTCCTATTTTCAACTTAGAATATATTGGGTATATAGTATCGGATATTTGGTTTCCGATTCTGTGAGTTTCCCAAGAGATTTGAGCCTTGATCTAATAAAGCTCCTTTGTGGTCGAATTATGTCATTGTCTCTTTTGTTAGTAAAATCACGCCTCATTATACATTTATCTAGTCTCTCTACTCTGGAGATCTTCACCGTGCCTCCCTCCGCGTTGACTAAGGTTTTCGTGGTAGAGAGAAGGCCGTAGTAGAAATTCTCGAGATGAATAGGTAGAGCGATCATGTGGTATGGTCTTTTTTTCAACATCTCTTTAAATTATGTCCACGCCTCGTGTAGTGACTTGTCATACCATTGACCGAAGTTGTGGATCTCATTTTGTACGCTGGCAGTCTTCTCGAAAGGAAAGAACTTGACAATGAACGTGTTGCAGAGATCGCCCCATGCCACGATGGAGTCCGGGGGCAGCGATGTCAACCAATTCTTCACTCGGTCACGAAGTGAGAACGGGAATAGTCGAAGGCGAATGACATCGCTACGTTGTGGATCTAGAATGTGTCGCACAATTTGTTGAAATTGGTGATGTGCTCATTTGGGTCTTCGTTTGGAGCTCCAGAAAATTGATTCCGTTGAATCATGTTTATAGTCCCCGTCTTTATCTCAAAGCTTTGATTCTCTCCAATGGCTGGATTTCAGATCACCGAACAGTACTCATGGCTTGTGGGAAACACATAGTCGAGAAAAGGCTTTTCAAGCTTGGTGTCACCCATGGTCAATTGCTTCTTCTTTTGTCAATTTCTTTTGCAAGTTTTCTCGATTTTCAAGTTGATTGGAAGAAGGATTGACTTACCGTCTTTTTCACATACACCTCAAAATCACAAAAATGACACGAAAATGGGTAAGTAAAAAAGAAATAAAAGATAGTTCAAGTTAAAAAATAGTTAATCAAATAATAATTAAACACTTAGTCCTAGGCAACGGTGCCAAAAACTAATTTGTTGTGAATTTTTTGTACGCAAGTTCACGTAGTCGCAAAAGTAGTAAAATCATAAGAACTAGTCGATCTCATGTGGACTAAGCTTAATCAATAACGAAACTAACTAGTGACGAATTGAACCCAAGAGAATGATGGAGGTGATTATGACTAAAATGAATGAATAAAATAAACAGAGCAAACAAATGTGAATTTTACAGTAATGCAAGGGCAAAGGAATTGGCTTAACAAGTTTATCGTATGATCGGAATTTGCGGAACTAACGCTCGATTCGTACACACTCCTACTTTGCTAATCACGCTCACTTTAATCATATCGCTAAATCTATCTCGAGCATATCTAGCAACTTCAGCCTATGTCGGAATATTATCTCTCAATCTCAACTCCTAAAAACACAGCTAGCGTTAATCACAAGAATGTACACACGACTCCGTAACAACCTAGCTATTTCTAGTCATTAGGAATTAATTTGAACAAAGCGAGATGGAGTGAATAAATACTTCAATTTAATTAAAAAAAATCCATAACCGTGTTCCAAACTTGCTACACCATAGCCGTTAATGGAATTAGTTCATGATGACGAGGGTAACACACAAAAAAGATGAAAAACTAGAATTCATAAAAATCAAACTCATAACAATATTCATAAACCAAACGGGAGTACTAGAGATTAAAAGAAGAGACTAAGAAATGTGATCTCTTTCTCTCCCAATCTTTTCCAAACCAAACAAGAACTAAAAAACTAAAAGAGGCAAATATATGTTTTATGACACTCTAGGTCATTTACATAGATTTCCAACTTATTTTTGGAGTAATCTGAGTCATTAAATCTGATCCAACAGCTGAAAATGATTAAAAAAATCGCTAATTCGAATATCCTGAATGTTGATCTGTATGGCACACACATAAGGGCGCGCGACGCACTATCTCCACCGCGCGACACTCGGAAGCTTCTGCGTGGCACACACTCTCTCGTGGCCAGTCGCGTGGAACGCGTGAAGTCTTCTAGCATGCACTCTGCGTGGCATGCAGAGTTTAACTTCTTCAATTCTTTATGCTTCGCGCTCCGTTTTGACTCGTTTCGACTCCCGCTTGTATGATTTGTTCGGGAAATTACTCCGAAGATACTCTAACAGCCCTTGTACTCCTATGAACCTGTGAATAACCATAAACATACAAAAACTAATAAAAACACCTGAGAAGTCACAATAAACCAAGTACAAAAGTAGTGATTATCGCATCTGAAACGTTCTTATCACTTTCATTAAAAAGTAATCTTTGAGTAATTACAATAATACCGCTAAAGATAATACTATAATACCCTTTTGTGGGCAAGATTCCTAACAACAACTTCATTGAGGATTAGTTTATCTCTTCCATATTTTATGGATCACCAACTTGTTCATAAGATTTATGGAGAGAATTTAGTAAGAATATAACCTAATCTTCATGCTTAGACTCTCAAGATCGTTGACAAAGTTTGTGAAGTCATTGATTGACTTCTCTTCGTCCATTCTAAAACTATAGAACTTCTATTTCATATAAATTCTTACCGAGAGAGACTTTTTCATGGCTCGATCTTCTTCCACATGGCATAGTCCGAGGTGTCTTTTATTACTTTAATCAGGATATGATCGCTCCCGCCTTAGCATTTTTGCATTGTTGCATTCTTTTCCTTCTTCAAGATTGTTTGTTTGTTTTATGGTGTTATGCTCTATGCATCTCTGATTCTTCATTAAGCACCTCATCAAGCCATAATAACTTTCGATATGCCCTTCCATCTTGATTTCCATAGACTGAAATCATTTTTTTCCATCTAACTTCTCGACCTCGTATTTTGAGTTTGCCATATCCGATTCTTGATGAGGGATTCAAAAATAGGATTATCCTTGAAAAATTGATGGAGTGATGAAGTGATATAATCACCATAAGACTAGTTAAATGAGATAGATTTATGTTGAATCAGCTGCCACGCTGGCTGAGTTCGTTAGATTAGGAGGGTTCTAAAGTCTTTTGTATTTTTTGTAATGTGCTGAGATATAAAGCACCGCCTCTAGTCTAGTATATATATATGTGTTACAATATAGAGTCTGATGTTGATAAAAAAAGGTTTATACACAAGAGTTACAGAGAAATCGGGAGAGTGATTCAGTGGGTGAGAAATTGGGAAATTCTTCTTCTTCTCAGGGTAGCTTAGATCGCACGTTTCTTTGTGCTAGTAATCGAAGAACTCGGATTGTGAGTCTTCGAGGAACCGATAGTGTTCCAGGTTGTGTGTTTGATCGGAAAGACATAGTGCATCGAATTCCTGTGGGGAATTCCGGGGATTAGGTAAATTGACTGAACCTCGTAAACAAATACCTCGTGTTCTTCTCTCGCATGGTATCTGTTTGACTAATTGTCCAAGAGAAATAGGAAACAAATCATAACAGTGGTATCAGAGCCTCGTGGCGACTCTTGGAAATCATCGGAAGATTCGGGGCCATAGTTTCTCAACCTAGCGGACAAGTGTTGGAATCGATCTAGGGTTTGAGAAAATAATTAACGCTTCGGTAAGCGGCGGAATTTTAAAAATTTTCTTTTACAAGTAAAACAGTTTTTACTAACCTAGACAAGTGCAAGTACATGTAATTAAAAACCAATATGAGCTAGAAGTTTACTAACCTTTCTTGAAGCTTGAACTTTGAAGAAGCTTGTGGAAAGTTTGCAACGCTCGTCTCCCCTCGCAGCACGTCTCTCTTTCTTTCCTCGGCACCTCGAGCAACCACGAAAGTTTCTATCACTAAATCACTCGAAAAGAAGGAATCAGTGAGTGGGCACTTTTAAACACTACGACTTAAGAACAAGTCTCGAAGTCGCAGAGCTAAACACTAGGTCGAGTGAGGACCTAGGTGCCAAGACAAGAAAAAATCGAAAATAAACTAGAGGGAGAGAGAGAGGATTTTCGGCCAAGTTCTAGAGAGAGAGTCTCTCAATCTCTTAAACTTAGGATGAATGAAATGTGAGGAATGGGGCTCCTATTTATAGGAGAGGTTTTACCTTCAATAAGGTACTTTCCTCTTCTATAGAATATCACATATTCATGAGCAAAAATCCCTTATTTCCCATTCCATGTTGGGCGCCCAAGGCTGCCTCCTAGAGGCTTGGATTTGTTTCCTTTTTTGTTCCTTGCCTTGCCCATTACTCTCTTGGCCGAAATTCCTTGTGCATCTACATGCAAATTTGTTTCCTCTTTTTCTTTTGGCAAGTATCTAAATACATGTATGCACAAAATAAACTCTCTTTCCTTGGGTATTATGGGCGCCTATTCTCATCTAGAAGGAGCTTCTAGAAGCTTCTTCATTTGTTCATGACAACATGAGAAAAGCCCATTAAGAATTTTCAATAAAATTCTTATGAAACGAAATTAATTCACAAGGCCTAATAATCAAGTTATGGCCGAGTGACATTAAGTCATCAAATGAACTTGTCAAAAAATTTATTGACATTCATTTCATCATATGTCTCAAAAGACAAAAATACCCTTTTGACTATTTTCGTTCTTGTTTTGACTTAGCTTCCAGTTTAACTATTCCTATCGATGTGATTCGTGACAGTGACCTCATGGACCCAAATGAACAAAGCTTGAGCTAAAAACTTGGACTCAAAAGTTCACAAACCTTTTCCAAGTTTAGCTTAATGCCAACTGACTCCACTAAAGAGCTGACACTGAAAATCTCTCGGTTCAAATGAATTTGTTTTCTACTCAAGAATTCGACCTAATTATGATGAGCGGATCCACTGAATATTATCTATGTTTACCCTTCATGAATGTCATCAGCTAGTCGGGATTTACTAAATTACCATTTTACCCTTCTAGCTGTTATTTCCTCAACTCCTTTGTCGCTTGTGAATAAGTTAGAAACAATGTATGGACGAGGAGCTAACAAGTCACATTGTTTCATCCAAAAGAGTCAGGACTCAATTTGGACACTAGCCAGTTCATTTATTCACACTCCAAGGAACAAAGCATGAGGTGACATACATTGCATTTCAGCAATCTTGTACATGAATTCCATATCTATGAGAACTTCACAAAGTTACTCATGACAGACTCACAACTTAGTACTTCACCAATAGGCCTTGTTCGGAATCACATAGTGAGTCCGAACTTTGACTTTCTCAAATGAGAATACTAAGGTATGAAATGGCATGTCTCATTTCAGGATTAAGGTAAGCATGATGCAATTCATACATAGTGACTTTGAGACATAAGAGGTTAAATGGTTTGTTCTTATATTGTCTCTAGAAGTGCACTGGTCAATTCAGTACCTTCGGAAGATACCTAGAAGAACTATAGAGTCCCCAACTCTCAATGCCTCATAACCAGACATCATAGATTCTTCTAACAATCATACTGAGGTCAATAGTCCTTTGACCCTAAGATTGCGAATATATCGTTTTAAGCAAACTACGAAGAGTTTGTTCATGCAAATCTACATTTGTCTCTTCGTAAGTTGTTAAGTTTGTTTATGGACTAAAAGACTAAGGTTTTATCATAAAGCTTCAAACAAAGAAAGAATGAATGAACGTTTCAACTTTATTAATGAATAGATAGGCAATTACAAGCAAGAGTCTTCATGAGACTTTATTACATCAAATGTACAAAATAAAGACTACAACTCTTCTTGTGGGCACCATTGACAACAAACTCCCACTGACTCAAAGAAGGTGTGTGTAGTCCTTCATGCCTAATCCCTCACGATGTTGGTCGAAGACTTTGTTCGCTGGGGCCTTGGTGAATGGATCTGCGAGGTTGTCCACCGTTGAGATCTTCTTCACTTCCACGTCTCCGCGCTGCACGATCTCTTGAATCAAATGGTATTTCCTCTCAATATGCTTAGAGCGCTTATGGCTTCTAGGTTCCTTTGAGTTAGTGACAGCCCCACTATTATCACAATAAAGGGTCATGGGCTCGTCGACGTTTGGAACAACTTCCAAATACTTAAGGAACTTTCTAAGCCATACAGCCTCTTTGGATGCTTCACAAGCAGCCACATAATCTGCTTCCATTGTGGAGTCAGCAATGCAAGATTGCTTAATACTTCTCCACACAACAGCTCCACCATTAAGGATGAACACAGATCCCGAAGTGGATTTCCTGGAATCCTTATCCGCTTGAAAATCGGAGTCGGTATATCCCGTCATAGTCAGGTCAGTACCTGAGTATGTAAGCATCAAGTTCCTAGTTCTTCGAAGATACTTAAGAACATGCTTAACAGCAATCCAGTGCTCGGGTCCAGGGTTGGATTGGAAACGGCTAACTACGCCAACGGTGAAACATATATCAGGTCTAGTGCAAAGCATAGCATACATGAGGCTTCCTACGGCAGAGGCGTAAGGAATCTTCCTCATGTCTTCAATCTCTTGTGCAGTCTTGGGAGACTGGTCCTTAGAGAGTGAAACTCCATGCCTAAAGGGTGTTTGACCCCTCTTGCAGTCTTGCATCGAGAAGCGATCCATCACCTTATCAATATAAGATGCTTGAGAGAGCGACAGGGTCCGGTTTTTCCTATCTCGAAAGATTTGGATCCCCATAATGTACGCGGCTTCTCCTAGATCCTTCATATCGAATTGCTTTGCCAGCCAGACCTTAACCTCAGATAACTTACCCACGTCATTACCAATGAGCAGTATATCATCGACATATAGTACCAGAAACACAACTTTGCCTTCGTGTATTAACTTGTAAACACAAGGCTCATCTATCGACTGTTCAAAGCCAAAGCTTTTTACAGTTTCATCGAATCTAATATTCCATGACCTAGATGCTTGCTTTAGTCCATAAATAGATTTAAGCAACTCACAAACCTTGGTCTCTTGACCTTTATCCACGAAACCGTCTGGTTGAGCCATGTAAATGCGCTCGTCATGATTGCCATTCAGAAAGGCTGTCTTGACGTCCATTTGCCAGATCTCATAGTCGAGAGCTGCAGCTATGGATAGGAGTATGCGGATGGATTTAAGCATCGCGACTGGCGAGAAGGTTTCTTCATAGTCAATCCCTTCTTGTTGGGTATAACCCTTCGCCACAAGTCGTGCTTTGAACGTCTCAACGTTCCCATCAGGACCCCTTTTCTTCTTGTATATCCACTTACACCCTACGGGTTTAATCCCTTCAGGAAGGTCTACAAATTTCCAGACTTTGTTGACATACATCGAGTGCATTTCAACTTTCATGGCGTCAAGCCAAAGGTTCGATTCAGTACAAGCCATCGCTTGGCTATAGGAAACAGGGTCATCCATGTCGGAGACGGCTACAAGAGAGTCTCCATAAGACATGTACCTGTCAGGCTTTTGAGTAGCCCTCCCACTACGTCTAAGTACTACTTGACGAGATTCTGATGAGTTAGGTTGTGTTTCAGTTGGGGTAAGAACAGTTCTTACAGATGAGGTAGAAGCTTCCTCACCCAACTTTTCTTCAAGCACAATTTTGCTTCTAGGTTTCGCATCCTTCATGAAGTCCTCCTCAAGGAAACGAGCATTTGTGCTAACGAAAGTATTATCGTCCTCGGGACTATAGAAAATGAAACCTTTGGTTTCCTTTGGATATCCCACAAACAGGCACAATTCTGACCTACTAGCCAACTTGCTAGTCTTTTGCCTTAGCACATGTGCAGGGCAACCCCAAATTCGGATGTGGCCCAAACTTACTTTACGGCCAGTCCATCTTTCATAAGGAGTACCAGGAACCGTTTTAGACGGAACTTGGTTCAGAATGTAAGCGGCTGTTTCGAGGGCATATCCCCAAAAGGAAAGAGGGAGTGATGAGTAACTCATCATTGATCTAACCATCTCCATAAGAGTTCGGTTTCTTCTCTCTGACACTCCGTTTTGTTGAGGTGTGCCAGGTGCGGTAAGCTGAGAAGCGATACCTTCTTCTTTAAGAAAGTCATCGAACTCTCCAGACATATACTCACCACCTCGATCAGATCGAAGGGTTTTGATCACTTTGCCAGTTTGCTTTTCCACTAAAGCCCTAAAGACCTTAAATACGTTAAAGGTCTCGGATTTGTGTTTGAGCAAGTAGACAAACCCATATCGTGAGTAATCATCGGTGAAGGTAACGAAGTATTCGTATCCTCCACGTGCCTGTTGCCTGAGCGGACCACATACATCAGAATGTACTAGTTCCAGCAACTCAGTGGCTCTTCGACGCTTATCGGAGAAAGGTCGCTTAGTCATTTTTCCTTCTATGCAGGATTCACAAGTAGGTAGTGAACCTATTGCAAAGTCTTGGAGTGGACCATCCCTCACAAGTCTCTTAATCCTATCTAGACTGATATGACCAAGTCTCAAGTGCCAGAGGTATGTTGATTTTGTTAGATCGGAGGATTCAGAAAGTTTGATCCTCTTTGGCTCCCTAATTAGATCATTATCTTTTTCGGTGTCTAAAAGAGAAGGTTGAGTGGGATAGATGTAGAAAAGAGCATTCTTCATACATGCATCAGTGACAAAAGAATTATCAGGAAACGAAATACGAATTCCATTCTTAATAAACTTTAAACAACAATCTTGCTCACGAAGACGAGCAACGGATATTAAGTTCTTCCCAAAGGTAGGAACAAAATAAACATTATTCAAGTTTAAAGTGCGGTCTTCAAAAGACAGCGTCACGGATCCCACAGCCTTCGCGGACACCAGGCTCCCATCACCCCATTTGAAACAGAACTCGCCTTCCTCTAAGCTTTTGGTTTTCTTGAAACCATTCAAGGAACAAAAAATATGGTTAGTAGCAGCGGAGTCAAGAATCCACGTTGATACATTATCAGCTACTAAGCATGCTTCGGTAACTAGTACAATACTATGTTCCTTTGCTTTGAGACAGGCAGGACAGTTCTTTTTATCGGCTTTGTAAGGTCTGTTCTTAGTTCCAGAGGCGGAGGCCTTTTGCTCAGTAGCATGTGCCTCTCCTTGATTCCTCTTTCTCTTAGTGAGACCTACAGCAGTGTGAAGTCCATCATAAGCTTGGTAACAGTGTACTCTAGCTTGTGTATGGAGTAGTTCATCTTGGAGGTATCAAGAGATGCGGGGAGAGTTTCTAAGATCATATCTATGATATTCTTCCCATCAATCTCAGATCCTAGGATTTCCATTTCATTTAGGTAACTAATGATCAGCATCATATGGTCCCTAACAGGAGTCCTAGCCTTCATGCGACAGTTCATAATTTGTCGGACTGCTTTTAGCCTTGTTTGATGCCTTTGCCTTCCAAACATCTCAAGGAGATTGTAGAGCATGTCAGCGGCAGTCTCAATGTCACGATGTTGCTCTTTCAGCACATTGTTCATAGATGCCAATATATAGCACCTCACAATCTCATCGGATCGAAGCCAGGCCGCTAAGGCGTCATTGTCCTCTTGAGTTGAATCATCATTCGTCAGAGGAGGACACGGGGTGGTGAGTACCCATTTGTGCTTGTTAACGGTAGGTATTATGTCGAGGTTACGTTTCGAATCTACGTAGTTTTCGTTTTCGAGTTTGTTCGAGGAAAGAAAGATTGAGAGATGGTTGAGAGACATATTGCCTATAAAAGTTGAAACAAGTTTATGATTAGTCTTTGGTTTAGGATTTAATTTTTATTAAGACTTTTGTAAAATCCAAAGGTGTTATAAACCAAACGATAATTTACTCCCTCAAGAGAAGGCCGCAAAAAATCTCCTTTTATAAGTAAATGACACATCATTAATGCTTAGCCAAGATGTCAATACATCAGCTTTGACTAGCCACCTTGTAAATTGGTTTGATCACTCATATCCTTTCGCAGAGCCTCAAGGGAGGATTACTAGGGATTGAGCCTAAGTGTGTAACCAACCACTTAGTCCAAAAGATCAGCTTTGAAAAACAATCCCCCAAGGGGAGGCCTTGTCATCATTGCATCACTCTCGGACGTAGCTCATTGAGCAATGATCGAAGCAATAACGCCTTGGAGTACTCACATTTAAGTGAGGGTCGCAAGAGCGGCTCTTAGTCCCACGTTATTGCATCTTTCACTAGTGTTGGGGATCGTGGGTTACAAACAACGAATATAACCCTCCCACTTAGTTTTTGGAGTTGGTTCATCGACTCTTATAAGTTCGGAAACAGATTTCCTAGTTAGAGAGCGACAGAGCGGACAACTAGAAGAGAATCCTAGATCGACATGTTCAGAGCAGTATTAGTGCATAAAGGCACAAGGTACATACTCGATCTTTTCCTATTTTCTATTTCGGGAAAGTGCGTGAGGGAAGTGTGAACTTCAACTCACTCGAACACTTGAAAGTTTGAGATTACACATCTTTTTATTTTTCGGCTTGTCTACAAGGAGACCTCCCACTCAAATTTTCAAGAGCATATAGATTTTGAACATATGTGATATAGATATAGTTTTGAAAACATTTTGAAAATTTATTTGATTTGGATGACAAAATATTTTCAAGTTTGAAAGTGAAAACGGTTTTTCAAAATTCAAACTAGTTTTGTAAAAATTCAATTTCAATTAAACTTTCAAAAATCAAAACATTTTAATCTTACACATCATGTTTATAATCATATGAAAAACATTTTTGCTCAAGAAAATTTTCTCATTAGAGTTCTATAACTCATGGTAGTGGGGTTTGAAAATCCGGATTTCTAAAAAAACTGGAGTTTCAGACAGCCGCGCACCTCGGAGTAAAATCGCCATATCTGGCGGCTCAGATGTCCTTTTGAGCCGAAACCGGTGGCATTGGACAGAGGACAGACAGAGATTTAATTTGATTCAAGAATCATTAAATTTCGATTTCTGAGCAGAGAGTTATACCACTTTTAATGCGGGTTTACTCCAGCTCGAAGAAAAAGAAATAATTAAAGTTTGGTCTTTTCTAGGTGCGAAAAAGAATCGAGTGTAACGGAACGTTTTAAGATGTTGTTTAAAGCTTTTATTTGTGTTTTATTAGCAGGGTGATAACATAGAATAAAAGAAATAACAACAAGCATAAAACGAATACGGTAAATAAAAGAAACTAGAAAGACAAAGTAACTAGTCAAAAAATTTACCGAAATTTCTCAAACCTTTAAAACACGTTTTTCAATATAAAAAATTAAAAACTTTTAGAACTGATTCTAATGTGTTTTAAAAACATCCCAAACTCATAGAAAATCAACATGCTTTTTAATTTAAAGACAATAGCAATAAATTAAAAAAAAATCTAAGATTACAATTCTAACTTGTCACAAAATTAGTAAACTTTCGAAAACGATTTTCAAGCTCATAATTTTAAAAAAACATGTACATGCTAATCTTTGACCATAGCTCTGATACCATTTGTTGGAATCGATCTTGGGTTTGAGAAAATAATTAACGCTTCGGTAAGCGGCGGAATTTTAAAAATTTTCTTTCACAAGTAAAACAGTTTTTACTAACCTAGACAAGTGCAAGTACATGTAATTAAAAACCAATATGAGCTAGAAGTTTACTAACCTTTCTTGAAGCTTGAACTTTGAAGAAGCTTGTGGAAAGTTTGCAACGCTCGTCTCCCCTCGCAGCACGTCTCTCTTTCTTTCCTCGGCACCTCGAGCAACCACGAAAGTTTCTATCACTAAATCACTCGAAAAGAAGGAATCAGTGAGTGGGCACTTTTAAACACTACGACTTAAGAACAAGTCTCGAAGTCGCAGAGCTAAACACTAGGTCGAGTGAGGACCTAGGTGCCAAGACAAGAAAAAATCGAAAATAAACTAGAGGGAGAGAGAGAGGATTTTCGGCCAAGTTCTAGAGAGAGAGTCTCTCAATCTCTTAAACTTAGGATGAATGAAATGTGAGGAATGGGGCTCCTATTTATAGGAGAGGTTTTACCTTCAATAAGGTACTTTCCTCTTCTATAGAATATCACATATTCATGAGCAAAAATCCCTTATTTCCCATTCCATGTTGGGCGCCCAAGGCTGCCTCCTAGAGGCTTGGATTTGTTTCCTTTTTTGTTCCTTGCCTTGCCCATTACTCTCTTGGCCGAAATTCCTTGTGCATCTACATGCAAATTTGTTTCCTCTTTTTCTTTTGGCAAGTATCTAAATACATTTATGCACAAAATAAACTCTCTTTCCTTGGGTATTATGGGCGCCTATTCTCATCTAGAAGGAGCTTCTAGAAGCTTCTTCATTTGTTCATGACAACATGAGAAAAGCCCATTAAGAATTTTCAATAAAATTCTTATGAAACGAAATTAATTCACAAGGCCTAATAATCAAGTTATAGCCGAGTGACATTAAGTCATCAAATGAACTTGTCAAAAAATTTATTGACATTCATTTCATCATATGTCTCAAAAGACAAAAATACCCTTTTGACTATTTTCGTTCTTGTTTTGACTTAGCTTCCGGTTTAACTATTCCTATCGATGTGATTCGTGACAGTGACCTCATGGACCCAAATGAACAAAGCTTGAGCTAAAAACTTGGACTCAAAAGTTCACAAACCTTTTCCAAGTTTAGCTTAATGCCAACTGACTCCACTAAAGAGCTGACACTGAAAATCTCTCGGTTCAAATGAATTTGTTTTCTACTCAAGAATTCGACCTAATTATGATGAGCGGATCCACTGAATATTATCTATGTTTACCCTTCATGAATGTCATCAGCTAGTCGGGATTTACTAAATTACCATTTTACCCTTCTAGCTGTTATTTCCTCAACTCCTTTGTCGCTTGTGAATAAGTTAGAAACAATGTATTGACGAGGAGCTAACAAGTCACATTGTTTCATCCAAAAGAGTCAGGACTCAATTTGGACACTAGCCAGTTCATTTATTCACACTCCAAGGAACAAAGCATGAGGTGACATACATTGCATTTCAGCAATCTTGTACATGAATTCCATATCTATGAGAACTTCACAAAGTTACTCATGACAGACTCACAACTTAGTACTTCACCAATAGGCCTTGTTCGGAATCACATAGTGAGTCCGAACTTTGACTTTCTCAAATGAGAATACTAAGGTGTGAAATGGCATGTCTCATTTCAGGATTAAGGTAAGCATGATGCAATTCATACATAGTGACTTCGAGACATAAGAGGTTAAATGGTTTGTTCTTATATTGTCTCTAGAAGTGCACTGGTCAATTCAGTACCTTCGGAAGATACCTAGAAGAACTATAGAGTCCCCAACTCTCAATGCCTCATAACCAGACATCATAGATTCTTCTAACAATCATACTGAGGTCAATAGTCCTTTGACCCTAAGATTGCGAATATATCGTTTTAAGCAAACTACGAAGAGTTTGTTCATGCAAATCTACATTTGTCTCTTCGTAAGTTGTTAAGTTTGTTTATGGACTAAAAGACTAAGGTTTTATCATAAAGCTTCAAACAAAGAAAGAATGAATGAACGTTTCAACTTTATTAATGAATAGATAGGCAATTACAAGCAAGAGTCTTCATGAGACTTTATTACATCAAATGTACAAAATAAAGACTACAACTCTTCTTGTGGGCACCATTGACAAAAACAAGGAGGTAAAACCAGAGACCGGTGGAGGAATTACAGAAGTCAAGGATCAAGACTCATCATTGATCAAGACTGACTCCAACAACGCAATTGTGATCGCTCAAGAAAACTGGTCAACGCCAAGTATGAGGATCGACATCGAGAAGTTCGACGGCAATGGCGATTTCAGAATCTGGCGACGGAAGATCAGAGCACTCTTGGCCCAACAACGCCTCCTTAAGGCGATCGACGATCCAATAGTGTGGCCAGAAGGAACAACAGAAGAACAGAAAAACGAGGTCCTAGAAACTGCTACAGGAACAATAATCTTCCACTTATCAGACTCAGTCATTCGTTTGATTGATGGAGAAGACACTCCGGCGAAGATCTGGGGAAAATTGGATTCCCTGTTTCAGGTAAAGTCTCTCACGAACAAGATTTATCTCAAGGAAAGACTTTTTGGGTACAGGATGAGTACGTCAAAGTCTCTGGAAGAGAATCTTGATGAGTTCCTCAAGATGACGATCGAACTTGCCAACTCCGGTGACAAGGAGGCGCTAAGTGATGAAAACCAAGCGATCATCATTCTCAACTCACTTCCTGACACCTATAAGGAAGTCAAGACTGCTATCAAATATGGCCGCACGGAGATTACTCGTGAAGAGGTGGTATCTGCTTTGAGATCCAAGGAATTCGAGCTCAGAACAGAGCGCAATAATTCCAGTGGCGAGAGCAATTACACCAAAGGAAGGAGTTCAAACAAGCCTCAACACAAAAGCCAACATACAAGAAGTCAGAGCAAGAGCCAAGAACACTCCGGGAAAGGCAAAGAAAAGGAACTCGGAACTTGTTTCTACTGCAAGAAACCAGGGCATTTGAAGAAAGACTGCTAAAAGTGGAAGAAGAGTCAGAAGGACAAGCCTAGTACTCTAACCTCTGAGAGTCATGACACAGCAAATTACGGAGATGGCTATAACAGTGGAGAGGTTCTTTTGGTAAATTCTGATAGTCACAAGAGCGAGTGGATTCTTGATTCCGGGTGTACATACCACATGACTTTTCACAGAGAATGGCTTACTGACTTAAAACAAGTCACCAGTGGTAGTGTTATACTGGGCAACAGTGACACATGTCAGGTGGAGGGCATAGGAAACATCAAGATTAAGATGTTTGATGGTTGTACAAGAATTCTACAGAATGTGAGATTGGTACCAAGTCTTACCAGAAATCTTGTATCACTGGGAGTCTTGGATGATCTTGGTTATACAAACAAGATTGAAAATGGAGTTATGAGGATTTCTAGAGGGTCTATGGTGGTGATCAAAGGCGTGAAAAATGAAGGCTTGTATCATCTGATTGGAGAGACTCAAGATGCCTCATCAGCCAACATCACTGAGACTATAAAAGATCAAAAGGCTGTTCTGTGGCATAGAAGGCTAGGTCACATTAGTGACAAAGGTCTGCAACACATGAAGGATCAGAAGTACTTTGGGAAGGACAAAATAAGCAAAATTGATTTCTGCGAGCAATGCATTCTAGGGAAGCATCATCGGCTCAAGTTCAAAACTGGAAAGCACAACTCAAAGGCAATTCTGGAGTATGTCCATTCAGACTTGTGGGGGCCAGAGCAAAATACAACACATGGTGGTAACTCTTACTTTCTCTCTATAGTAGATGATTATTCTAGGAAAGTTTGGGTTTTTCTTATCAAAAATAAAAGTGATGCCTTTGAGAAGTTCAAATCCTGGAAAATCTTAGTTGAAAATCTTACTGATAGGAAGTTAAAGACCTTAAGAACAGATAATGGCTTGGAGTTCTGCAATCATGTGTTTGACAGGTACTGTAAGGAAGAGGGTGTTCAAAGACATCACACTGTCATGACAACTCCACAGCAAAATGGAGTGGCTGAGAGAATGAATAGAACCTTGCTGGACAAGTCAAGGTGCATGTTGTTCAGTTCCGGGCTTCCAAAGAATTTCTGGGGATAAGCAGTAGTTACAGTAGCTTACTTGATCAACATGAGTCCATCAAGTGCCATAGAATTCAAAACTCCTGAAGAGGTTTGGTCAGGTAAAATTCCTGACATCTCTCATCTTAGAGTTTTTGGTTGTTCTGCGTTTGCTCACCAGAAAGAAGGGAAGTTAGATCCTAGGGTTGTCAAGTGTGTGTTTCTAGGCTATCCTGAAGGTACTAAAGGATATAGGCTATGGCTAAAAGGGGATAGAGGTTTCAAAATTATAAACAGTAGGGATGTAATTTTTCATGAAACTGATTTTCCCTGCTTAGCGGAGTCTGGTGTTAGAAATACAAATGTTTCGTGTAGCACTAACCCTGCAGGTACTACAAGTGTTGAAATTAACCATAGAGTCACTTCATCAAGTCAGGTGGAGCAAAATATTGGAAATCCATAAAGTACAGAGCAAATCCATGAAGGTCAAAATGACCAATTCTTCAGTGAAAATGAAGATGGAGGGATAGGAGACATAGCTGCAACTCCAGACAGCTATCGTCTTGTCAGGGACAGAGAGAAAAGAACTTCAAGGCCAGTTGAGAGATATGGTTTTTCTACCTATACAGATCTCCTTGCATGCCTTTGTCTCAGTAGTGGAGATTCAAAAGTCAGAACCTGAGACCTGTGAACAAGCAGTCAGATGTTCTGAGTCTCAGAAGTGGAAAACAGCTATGAATGAGGAGATGGAATCTCTATACAAGAACAAGACCTGGGAAGTGGTAGAGAGGCCCAAGAATAAGTCAGTGGTTGCTTGCAAATGGATCTAAAAGGTCAAGGAAGCCAGCAGTGATTCTGCAAGTGTGAGATATAAAGCCAGATTAGTGGCTAAAGGATTTACTCAGAAAGAAGGAGTGGATTACAATGAGATTTTCTCACCGGTGGTCAAATATAAGACCATTAGAATTATGCTGTCTTTAGTGGCTCAGTTTAATCTTGAACTTGAGCAAATGGATGTTAAAACAGCGTTTCTCCATGGAGAATTGGAAGAGGTCATCTACATGGATCAGCCTGCTGGGTATGAAGTTAAGAAGAAGAACCGGGACCTGGTATGTCTTCTCAAGAGATCTTTGTATGGTCTGAAATAATCCCCTCGACAGTGGTACATCAGATTTGACACTTTCATCACAAAACAAGGGTTTCAGGGGAGCTTTTATGACACTTGTCTTTACTTCAGAGGGACAAGTATCAGAGAAGCTGAGTATCTGCTACTTTATGTGGATGACATGCTGCTGATCAGCAAAGAGAAACGTCGAGTGGATCACATGAAGGAAATGTTGGCTTCTGAATTTGACATGAAGGATTTGGGAGCAGCAGGGAAAATTCTTGGTATGAAGATTGAGAGAGATCGTGGTAGAGGACAACTTTTCTTAAACCAGCAAGGTTACTTAGAGAAACTTGTGGAAAAATTCTCAGTCAGAGAGGCAAAAGTTTCTAAGTTGCCTCTTGGTCCTCAAATTCAACTGTCCAAAGATCAGTGTCCAAGCAACCGAGAAGAAGAGGAGTTCATGCTTGATAAACCCTACTCTCAAGCTGTAGGTTCTATCATGTATGCAATGACGTGCACTAGACCAGATTTAGCACATGGTATAAGCTGTTTGAGCAGGTATATGGCAAATCCTGGTAAGAGTCATTGGTTTGTAATTAAGGGGATGTTAAAGTACTTGGCTCACACTACCAGTACTGGATTGTTGTACAAGCAATGTGAATCAGAGTATGTAACTGTAGAAGGATTTGTAGATGCTGATTATGCTGGTGACAGAGATTGTAGAAGGTCTACGTCAGCATATTTCTTCACTGTTTGTGGTAGCTGTATAAGTTGGAGGTCTCAGCTTCAGTCTGTTGTAACACTCTCTACAACTGAGGCAGAGTATATAGCGGTTACTGAGGGAGTAAAAGAAGGCATTTGGATTCAGGGCTTGCTAAGAGAATTGAATCTCTGTGATGGTGTTGCTGTTATTTACTCCGACAGCCAAAGTGCGATTCATCTGAGCAGAAATCCAGTGTTCCACGACAGGACGAAGCATGTGGAGATAAAATACCACTTCATCAGAGAAAAGATCGCGCAGAATGTGGTCAAGATAGAGAAGGTTTCCACAGAAGACAATCCTGCTGACTGTGGAACGAAAGTTCTACCTCTAGGGAAGTTCAGACATTGTTTGAACTTACTTGGAGTTACTAAGAGAAACTGACTTGGACGAATGATGATCCACATGTAATTCGGTTGCACTGGCCAGCGAGTCAGCTGAGGTAGAGTTTGTTCAATCAGCTGCCACGCTGGCAGAGTTCGTTAGATTAGGAGGGTTCTAAAGTCTTTTGTATTTTTTGTAATGTGCTGAGATATAAAGCACCGCCTCTAGTCTAGTATATATATGTGTTACAATATAGAGTCTGATGTTGATAAAAAAAAGGTTTATACACAAGAGTTACAGAGAAATCGGGATAGTGATTGAGTGGGTGAGAAATTGGGAAATTCTTCTTCTTCTCAGGGTAGCTTAGATCGCACGTTTCTTTGTGCTAGTAATCGAAGAACTCGGATTGTGAGTCTTCGAGGAACTGATAGTGTTCCAGGTTGTGTGTTTGATCGGAAAGACATAGTGCATCGAATTCCTGTGGGGAATTCCGGGGATTAGGTCAATTGACTGAACCTCGTAAACAAATACCTCGTGTTCTTCTCTCGCATGGTATCTGTTTGACTAATTGTCCAAGAGAAATAGGAAACGAATCATAACAATTTAATATAACTTATTTAGACAATTGCAATGGAAAACACTTGATAAAATTGAAATCACAAGTTAAAGACCAACATGAGATAATTAGGCAAGAAAAACAGTAAATAGGCGGCAAGAACACAAAACTAGGAAAAAGAGTAACTACGCGCGTTTTTATCTTTTGTTCAAATCCAATGTGGATCCTAATTCAAGTCAGGGCATGCAAAATCCTATTTTAGATCCTTTATCAAGCAATCATCAACTGCGGTGAAGAATCTGATTACCGATTACTGAATCGCACAAGATCTCTCTCTCTCTCTCTCTCTCTCTCTCTCTCTCTCTCTATATATATATATATATATATATATATATATATATATAATGAGTCATAGACCCTTAAATACAAGACTATCGCTCATGACTTAGTCCTAACAGTTTTAACCGATTCTAACTAAGTCTTCAACTCTTATATGACGTGGCCAAATGATAACTTGATAAGACTCCATTGGTCCACATGAGCAATTACAATATTATGTTTTTTCATCTCTTTGATTCTCAATTTAAATTGAGGGCCAATGCTGACATTGTCATGTATACACCAACAACATATAATTCACAAAGTTATGGCGCCATGCAAGCTCGAAAAGACGATGTTGGAGGCTTTCCTTGGCTCAACGACCCTTTAGAGATCCGAACGGAGGCTGAGTGTAATTCATCATCGAGGACAAAGAAGTCAAGAGGATCTTTGCGTCCACAGCGCCTCCATGATATCCCAAACTCTGGCATTGTGCTCCTCTAGGTGGTCAAGCTCGATGGCCACCAAGACGCAAATACATACTCAAGCTTTTGTTTGGAACACTTTTGAAATGCATTTTCGTTTATTTTGGAAAATTTGGAGTATTAAGTTAAAAACATGGTTGACTTAAAGAAGAGAAATGTATTTGATGTAATGAGTGAGTCTGACACTGAGTCTGGGGTTTTATTTTGAAGAATATTATCACGATAGAGGATAAAGAGATATAAATAAAAGTATAATAGAGTTTGATTTTTGGCTTGACATTTGTCAAGTCAACTAAAAAAATCAACATAGGGATAAGTTTTGAAAAATAATTAAAAGGCCTCTCTAAATATATAACAATATAAAAAAATTAAATTTTGTCATATAACTAAATTTTAAATCGTCACGAAATTTTATTAACAAAACTATAAAGATATTAATAGTTGTAAATATTCGTTAATAATTATATATAATCATCATACTCCAAAGACATAAATGAAATGATAAAAATGTTCAAATAATATTACATCACCGTACTGATTATTTACTTAATATTCATAGCAAAATTTTTAATTTTGGTGATTTAATTGCTAAATAAATTGTAATTAAAATGTAATCTTTGTTTTGTTTCGTTTTTTTTTTTTTGTTTTTTTTTTTAAACCAAACGGAAACAATCGAGGGGTGATATGTGATCGAGTTCTAAAGAAAGAAAAGGACAAGTGAGAATAGTTTGCCGGATGAACGCCCGTTATTTCGTGGCGCCAAACAGACAAAAGCTTTCGCTTATTAGCCACACAAAACAAACACGACACATCTCCTCAGAATCGATTCCAATGGCTCATTGCAATCAATCCCCAGCCTTTTCCCTCTTTCCCAACCCTAATCTCTCGCGCGCCGCCAACAAATTCCCTCCGTTTTCCGTCCGATGCTCCACGAACCCCTCCGACGCCGACGATCCCAGCGCGGCGGAGAAGAAGAGGCTGTCGAAGCAGTCTTCATGGGAGACGAAGAACTCCGAGGGCCAGGACTACCTATATCGCCTCGGCAGAGAAGCGGAGAACATGAATATCGCCGTTGGAGCTAAATCCGGCGTCATCGACGACCTCTTCGCCGGAAATTTCCTCGGCCGAGACTGTAAGGAAATTTTCACGCCCTAGGGTAGTGGTCGTTGTGCATTCGTGATGGACATTAGTGAAACCATTGTGCTTTTAGTTTCTATTGAAAAAAAAAATGTGAAATTAATTACATTTTTGTTGATGGTTTGTCTGATATTTGGCAGCTGATATTGTGTTTGACTATCGTCAAAAGGTTACAAGGTCGTTTGAATACCTACAAGGCGATTACTATATCGCTCCAGTCTTCATGGTGTGTTAATGTCCATAACCAAGTGTTTACGTATTGCTAATTTCTAGAATTTTATTGCGGTAAATATTCAGATTGAAGCTTTTGTCCTCAGAAATTTTAAGTTTGGCTGTTTCTTTGTGACAGGATAAAGTTGGTAAGCTCTGTACAAATGGGGAAAAAAGAAAGGTCCTGCTATTTTTATGATTTTTAAACTTGAATTATAGTTATCTGATTGAACAAATTGAAGGTATACAATTGTTACCGAGATTAGTGATAAGACTTGCTCGATATTTTTCCTTGATTTGAAGACTTGCTATTTACACTTACACTGATCTTTTCCATTTTATATAACAAAGCTCTGACCTTGTGTTTTTCTTTAATGTCTTTTTTCCGGTCTATTGGTTTACTTTTACTTATTTCATTATTTATTGCAGTATGCCACATCACAAAGAACTACCTTGCTCCCATTCTCAACACCAAGGTTCCTTTGATCCTAGGTATTTATCACATTGACCGTAGATAAACATGTAAATTAAAAACGTTAATAAAGAATAGATCAAGTACCTAAAAAATTGTTATAAAGAAGGGTCCTTGTTGTGATCAGTGGTTTGACGTTCAGTTAATCCTAGCTAATTTTGGTTGTTTCATAGGCAATGTTTAAACATAAAAAGTTCATTTTTACGTAAGAAGCCATGCGGATTCAGGCATTACACACACATACATATATATTATGTGTGTGTATTTGTTGTTGATAAATGTGGATATCTAGTCTTCACCCGATTAAGACTATGAGGCCCTTGTAGTTTGGCTAGAAGACCATCCCAGTGGCCTCGAGTTCTTAAGTTTCTGGGAAATGGATTCTTGCATTATTCCACAATGCTATAAGTGTAAAAAACCATATATTCTGAAAACAGCGCTCTTTTGCTTATAGGAATTTGGGGAGGAAAGGGGCAAGGAAAGTCATTTCAGACTGAACTTATATTCCAAGCCATGGGAGTTGAGCCTGTTATTATGTCTGCTGGAGAATTAGAGTCTGAAAGAGCTGGTAAGTCGACTTGTGCACTAGTATGGCCTGTTACAACCACTGTGACTGGCGTGTCTCTTGTAAAATTCTGGACTCAAGTCTTTGGACTTATGTACTGCATAGGTTTCTTTTAGAACATATTGATGTGTATGAACTTTGAACAATCGAGTTTACATGTCTAGCAGTTTTTTTTAATACACCTTTGTGCTGATTCAAGACTCTCTTTGGTGATGGTCACTTGATAAATATTCTATCAAACTCCCAAACTACAATTTTCCAATGCAGGTGAACCAGGGAAACTGATTCGCGAACGCTACAGAGCAGCTTCTCAAGTGATCCAGAACCAAGTTAGAAGTTTTCCCACTTTCACTAATATATGTATGTCGTGGCGTGAAAATTTAGTTAAAGTACCTTCTTTAATGCTATCCGCATGCTTGTTATTTTTTATTTTAATGTTCGTCCATTCACCTAAATATGAAATGCCTTTGCATAACATATATATATATATATATATATATATATATATATATATATATATATAGGTTAGATGTTAAGGTGAGAGTGTTATTCAATTAGCCAGAGAAACTCCGTGATTGCCAAGTTGGTATATTGAGCTAAATTTTAGGAAGATATTAAGAACCATAAAAACTTTTGAATTTGAGTTTCATCGTGGATGAGTAAATGGGTGAGCGCGTTAGGAGTGGTAGTCATGAAAATAGATCAAAATTTTGAACCAAACAGTGTACATTCCTGGGACTCCTATTACTTTCTATTACCTCGTACCAAACACACCCTCATGGTAATGACGGAAGCAGTTGAAGATGTGGATGAGTTGCATCCACTGATTTTGGCTGAATAAAAGATGTGTGGGGAAAAAATTGTATCAAGTATGGATTGCTAGGCATACATTCCGACAATAAATTTCCTTGGAATTAGATTATCGACCACCAGAACAATACTACTAGAATTGGTACGGTTCGGCGGTGCATGGATGAATCCTGCTCTATTTTATAAACAAAAGCTTCTCTTGTCTATCTGGTGTTTCTTACATAGAATACATGTGCTGTGATAAGACAAATTTAGAAGGCCTTCGAATCCTCATCCATTGTTTCGGGGAATTTATGTGGAGTTGAATGGAAACTTTTTTGAATACAGGCAGAATAATGCTTTAGGAACAATGAATATTTCAAGATTGGTAAGGCTTGAGTGAGATGGATATTCTTTTGCTTATGAACATGTTTTAAGGACGGAAATAGACAAGAATATTGGGGGGCTGGATGATTTCTTTTTCTTAGGGGGGGCTAATCTGAAATTTTCCCATGTAAATAGAAAACAAAATTAAATAATTAGAAAAAATGGTATTTGAGGGGGGATGGGCGGGGGACGGCCTATGCCCAAGGTGGCTCTGCTTGGGCTGAACAAAAAAATTGGTGATAGAAAGAATTGAACTACCGAGAAGCTGATAAATTTATTACCCGTGATCCGTACATAAAAACTTATCATTATAGATCAAAGGGTTTGTGAGCTAGAGAGGTCAGATTTCTCATTCTGTTATAAGAAGCTGGTTTTTTTTTTTTTTCAGAGGGAGACTGTTATAAGATCAAAGCTGACTTAGAAATGATGTAACAGGTCTCATTATAACTTAATTTTTAATTCCATACAAGGTTGTTTTTATTTATTTATTATTATTGAAAAAATTATACGAAAATGGGCATAAGTCTGAAGTTCATAGAAAGATTTTCTCTGTTAGCGCAGAGGATCCTTTGGGCATTGCCGAGAAGATATGAATGTACCCAAGATCTAAAGCCAAATAAGGATACATGCCCGTATTGACATTTAGTTTTGAGGCAAAGCTTATTCACAGCTACCAAATAGCATTGCATTTCAGAAGTGTATAGCCAGTGCTAGAAAAGAACATATATTATACTGCTAGGCTGATTTAAGGTACATTTGAATTTGTACTTGATCTATATTCAAGAGAGGTCTTAGTATGTTTATTATTGCTCGTCATGTACTGCTCAGAACTAAGATTATTTTTTTCCCAGAATCAAACAGTCTGCAAGACTTGGGTGAATCGAAGTTTTGCTAGGTGTATAATTATGCAATTATTTTGATGCCATTCTTGCTGCAGAATCAACGAGGAAGTTATGTATGCCAAACTCGGAATTCCATGTAGAATTCTCATTGGATTTTAATAAAAGTGGACTTTAATCTTCATGTGTTTCTAGTGTAGTTTAGTCATATCTGGTTTTTACTGTATCAAACCGCATTCTTGTGAGAATCCTCTAAATAATAATACATATGGTTGTTAGAACTCGATGTTGTTTGTAATAAACAAGTTTATCGTGGTGACAAGTATTACTACATTTTGGATATTATAATTTTATTTATTATAATTTCTATTTCTGGAAATTGGAACTCGTAATCTAAGTCACAATTTTTTTCTTATTTCTCAGGGAAAGATGAGTTGCCTAATGATAAATGACATTGACGCTGGCCTTGGTAGATTTGGTGAGTATCACTGTTTCATATTTTTTATGGAAATCTTAACTAAGTTTTCCTTTATGCTAACATCTATCTAACCAAGGTTCATTAGTGTTCAATGTGAACCTTGATCAAATTAATGGAAGATGTATTGAAATGCGATAGAGATACAGATTTTTCGGGACTCACTCACTCTCGTACTCATTTCATGTCCTCTTCATCCACGTTTTGCATACTTATTTATAGACCCAAATACAACTACAATTTTAAAATCGTCTTTAACTAACTATTTATCACAATCGCTCTATCCCATATGATCCTAATTGAATTTTTATGTATTCCATAGTTTTCCTTCATACAAAAAAAGTGACTAGTCAGACTGTATTTTCCTGTGTTCTCTGTAATGTAGGAAATACACAGATGACAGTCAACAATCAAATTGTTGTTGGAACACTTATGAACCTGGCTGATAATCCTACAAGAGTAAGTGTTGGGCAACAATGGCGAGAAGGAGACTTTACACACAGAATCCCTATCATTTTTACTGGGAACGATTTATCAACAATCTACGCCCCATTGATTCGTGATGGAAGGATGGAAAAATTCTACTGGTAGGTAATTCCAAGTTCTGTGATCTCAGGCATTTTCATTAGGAACGCTGCTCTGTTTTGTTTACATAGAGGGTTGTACAAAATAATAAAAACATGCTGGCTGTTTTTGGAAATTAAGTAAAAAGGTGGTTTGATTGGATGTCATAGGGTAGTAAGTCCAATTCAGTCTTGAACTGTTACTGGTACATAAAAGCTTATAGTTTTTAATAAGTACTGAACCGGTTTGGCTTGTGTTTATATGTCGATTGTAATTTTCTTTACCTGATATTAGAATGATTGTTGGCTTTTGATGATTTTATGAAGGCATATTTAGAGTAGGTTTCAAGGTATAATACTGGATATGTAGTTAAGAACCACCTGCCTCAACATCTGTCCAAATAGAAGAAAACAAATTCGAAAGAACATCAATGTTTGGACGAAACTTTTACCCTGATACTCCAATCTCCAGAAATCTTATTATGGATGATGCGGTTCCTTATTATCCATATAATCCAGACAACTAGAAATAAATCTACAACCAAATGTCAAATACCAGCATTTTGTTATTACTAGGCATGTTATTCCATCATTTGGATGCATATATTTCTTTAATTACATCCATCACAACTGTTCTGATTTCTACAAGTACTTCAGTGATTTTAAATACTTAACAGCATTATAGCTCTAACCACACTTATTCAAAATCTTGCATGGTTTGCAGGCAGCCAAACCACGAAGACATTGTGAATATTGTTTGCAGAATGTATGAGAAAGACGGGATATCTAAAGATGATGTGATAAACATTGTGAATACATTTCCTAATCAAGGTACGAGTCTCCAACCCTTTCAGGTTTGATTATTATAAGCCTTTTTTTTCTTTATCTTTTCTTTGGGATTAGCTGGAAAGATGACACAATTATTTCAAGCGTATAGTGATATTGGGTGTTCTGGCTGTTTAATTTATCAATCTGTTTATTTTTGTTTCTTCCTATAATGTTGGTGGATGAGCAGCACTGGATTTCTACGGCGCTCTAAGGTCTCGAACGTATGACAAGTCAATTTCAAAGGTACCATAACGATTATCTGGGAGTGTGATTTAAGTATATAAGGCCAATCGTATACGCGTCTAAAAGCATGATTTCTGGGAAATGATTAGTTTGTATGACCATATATTGTAGCTAATTTACCTAATGTCTTCTATATAGTGGGTTGAGGATATTGGAGGTGTCGACAAGCTAGGAGACAATCTTCTCAAGAAAAGAAAAAACGAAAAGCTCCCTGTTTATACCCCTCCAAAGGTAATTTTAGTGATATCAAAATAATATTGATAGATAGTCATCTGATGATGTATTATAACACCTATATATTGCCACTAAATAAAATGAATTACTGCCTTTTGTACGATTTTTTTTTTTAAACAATAGATAGCTAGCACTGTTAACTCTGATGCTAACGCATTTTTGTATTCAAATTAGCGTAGGGTTTTTTTCTCTTTTGATTTTTTGTTCTAGCGTTGGTTTTTTCATTGTACTTCTATCGTGAAAGATTCAGCGTGCATAAATTCTGCAGTTAATTTGCCAAATTGTAATGAAAAATTGCACAAATGAATACAGTTATTCAATATAATCGGTGTGTATATTTCCCCTTTGGAAACTTTATGTCAGATTCCATCCTAGTCTTTTGCAGATCTGTAGAGAGAGAAATTTGGGCAATTTTCTGCTTCTGAAAATACTATTTAGTTATCGGCAGCTAACATGGTTAATGCTCTATGTTTAACTCATAGTGATAATGATGAGTCTTACTTTACTATTTTATTGATGAACAGCAAACAGTTGAAGCTCTGCTCGAATCAGGCTATTCTTTGCTCAAAGAACAGCAGTTGATAATGGGGAGTAAACTTTCCAAGGAGTATATGAAGAACATGGATGACTAGATTGTGAATCTGGGTATTTTTGTTAAAAAAAAAAATTATTATTATTTTTTACTTTAGTTTCTGGGGCACTACGATTTTGAATCTGTAAAATAAATATGTTTATTTAATTTTTTTTTTAAGAAGATTTCCTAATATGTTGAGTTAAACTTGGAGCATTAATGTTTGGAAAATGGTGTAGGGTTTGCATAATCTAATATTTGCTCATTTGGCTTTGTACGAAATTTCAACTTCAAATGTAATTTCTTAAGAAAGACAGAAGAAACAAAAGAATTTTTAGCGATATTCTTCCGGAAGCAGAAGTGCTATTAATTTGTAGGAAGAAAATAATTCAGGAACACACTACTAAACAAATTGTAGTTTTTTTTTTTCGAAACTAGACAAAATGTAGTTGAAGTAGCTTTTTTTTTTTTTTTTTTTTTTTTGGGGAAGTAGCTTGTTATCGCTTAAATATACTTGTCACATAGAAGGTACAAAAAATTGAATCTCACCCATCTCGAGTGTTTAATTTGTGCTTGCGATATCAATGAAAGGTCCAAAATGGATTGATTTGATATGGTAATGATTAGAAAGGAAGATATATCTTTTGCGCAGAGAAAGAGTTCCTCAGCAGTGAGATTACAAGGAGAGATTCAATGTTAGAATTGAATATTGGAATTTTGTCGTGAGAAACGGGGTCCATGGCGATGCGACTATCTAACCATTTTAAATTTTAAAGTTTAGATTTAGCAACTTTTCAAAGTTGAGGCAAAATAGCAAAAAATTGACAACCACCCCCCCCCCCAATACAATCGATGAAAAAAAAACCTTAAAAATAGCTCTCGATCGATATTGGAGATCGTCGCCGTCATCACCGTCGTCATCTCCGTCGGTCGTCGTCGTCATCGCTGTCCTCGTCTTCGTCGATCGCCATCGCCATCGCTATCCTTGTCTTCGCAGTTCCTTCTTCGTCGATGAGTACAAATTTCCGTACTCATCGTCAATAGGTCAGGATCTCGTTTCGTCTCGTCGTCGTCATCATCATCATCATCATCATTGTCGATTTCTTCGTATCAGGCGCGAAGCAGGCTGTTCGTGTTCGATCGCCGTAGGAGATCGGAATTCAGAGATCGTCGTCGAGTTTTTCTGCATCTTCTTCTTCTGATTTATCGCACAGTGAATTAAATTTTTTGAAAGCATGATTAAATTTTTTGACATCTTATTCTTCTTCTGATTTATGACAGTGGATTAAAATTTTTTGAAAGTATGATTAAATTTTTTGACATAGTCTTCCTTTTCTACTTTTGGTTTATCGAAGAGTGTATTATATTTTTTGAAAGCAAGATTAAATTTTTTGAAAATAATTAAGGATATATTAGTTCTTTTACATTATAAGTGGTTATTTTGCATCAATTTGTGAAACATTGGCTATCTTGCTAAACACTAAGTTTGAAATAACTATTTCATACAAAAAGTCCTTTAATCAATGACCTTAAAATGAGTTTTTTTTTTTTTATATATAGTGAACGACCCTATGATAACAAAATTTAGGCACCTCCTCTTTAAATTAAACTTATAATATCACACAAATGCCTTTTTTTCTATAATAAGTTAATAATTAAGAATACGTATATCTTTTATTTTATAAAACCCTAATAAAAAAAAAAAAAAAAAATCATGCATCCCTAGCTCCACCGTCGCCGTGCCATCTTCGGTGAGAACCTCTTCAGCGACCTCCATCGTAATCATCTCCGGCGACCTCTCACATCTCCGGTAAGAAAATTGTTTTAATACTAAATATATGCTTGCACTATAAAAACATTTAGAATTGAAACATTACTCCCTAAATCTATCTTTTAATCGTTATAGTTGTACATAGGTTAAGGTTTATCGAGTTCGAATCAATAATAAACTTAAAATTCATGGTTTTCGCGGTACCTACATTAAGAACATGAACAGTAGTCAACTGGTCAAATTGGATCGACTGGAGCTAGTCCGGTTGGACCAGTCGGACCGGTCAGACCAGTTTGACCAATCAGATGTATAAATAATTTTACGAAAAAGTAACATTTTAATGTATTTATTAATTACTAATTTTTTCACATTATGTTGTTAATAGGTGAATGTGCCGGTTTTTTGTCATGACGTTTAGCTTAATTGTATTAATTGTTTTAGCGTGATAATTTAAATTAAAAATCTAATATTAATTTTTTCTAGATGGTGCAATTCCTCTTTTATAACTCATGACATTATTATAGGTAGGATGGTTGATGTTGTTATTTATTTTTATACGACGGGGAGTGAAAAAAGAAAGATGAAGGCTCATATGAATGACTCTCAAAGAATGAAGATATTAAGAGCATATTACTAGAAAACGAAAAGTGTGCGGCAATTTTCTGTTTACTCGATAGAGTATCCGAAAGATTTCATATTGATAGAGAAGTTACAGGCTTGAAATTGGGTTACAAAGTGTCCAACGTTAGACTAGATGATGTCAACTTTTATCTTGTGGATCGATATGGCATGTCGCAATGCAAAATGATGTTGCATGTTGGGCTTATTCTAAAGACCAAGACAAAGGTTAGAAGAAATTTGTTTTACATATTAGTAGTGGAAAATATTCGTCTTGAGAGTCTTTGATTTTGCTTGTTTTGTTCTCCGGCCTCATGTCGAACGTAGTAATCTTACCTTTCGATCTGCTCTTTGTGTCTTTCTTGTTATGGTGAAGGTTAAAAGGGATATATTTGTTATGATCCAGTTAGTCAAAAGCTTTATGTCTCTCATCATGTTGTGTTTCTTGAATATATTTCCTTTTACTCTATTTCCTCGGATACTCCAAATTTGCATAAGTTCGATCTCACACGCATTGATCCCTTTGAGTCTTATACGGTTGATACTTCTAACCCTACAGATGATCACACTCAGCTTATCGATACTCCCTCTGCTCCTATTGCCTCCCAAAATGAAGCTTCAACGAGTGTTGATTTATCGCCTCCCATTCCAACTTGTCTCCCTCAACGAACCCGTAAGTCAACTCAGTTACCTGATTTTGTTTATTCCACTATTCTATCTCATTTGCTTCCTTCTTAACTTCTATACACCAACTCCCTGAGCCCTCTTCCTATAAAGAGGTTGTTCTTGACCCTCTTTGGCAGAATGTCTGAAGAACTCTCTGGGTTGTACAAGACAGGTACTTAAGATATTATTCCTCTTCCCGATGGAAAACGTGTTATTGGTTCTCGTTGGGTCTACAAGATCAAAACTAAGTGTGGTGGAACTATCGAGCAATACCAAGCTTGCTTGGTTGCTAAAGGGTTTGTTCAGCAGTATGGCATGGACTATGAGAACAGTTTCTCCCGTTTCCAAGCATGTCATTATTCGTACCCTCATTGCAGTGACATTTGTTCATCAGTGGGACATCTCTCAAAGATGTTAATAATGCTTTTATTAATGGGGATCTTCATGAGGAAGTTTACATGGTTCCTCCTCTTAGTGTTCCTCACAGTTCTGATGAAGTTTGTAGATTGAAGAAGGGCTTAAACAAGCTCCCCGGGCATGGTTTGAAAATTTTGCCATTGTGATATCATCTCTTGGATTTCATCATAGTCCACATGACTTAGCCCTCTTTGTCAAGTGCACTTCTTCTGGTCGCACATTGCTCTCGTTGTATGTTGATGATATGATTATCACAGTGGATGATGTTGATGGGACACTTAGCTCGTGATTTTGAGATGAAGGATTTGGGTTCCCTACGGTACTTTTTGATAATAAAAGTAGCATACTCTCCATGTGGCTATCTTTTTTCTCAATCTAAGTACATTGCCGATATTCTCGATCAAGCTCGTCTCTCGGACTCTCACATTGTTGATACGCCTCTCGAGGCTAATGCTCGTTATTCTTCCTCGGATGGTGTTGCTCACCCCACTTGGTATCGCACTTTGGTTGGTTGCTTAGTTTATCTTACCATCACCATGCCACACATTGCCTATGTCGTCCATATTGTTAGTCAATTTGTTGCCTCTCCGACTACAGTTCACTGGGCAGCACTGCTTCGCATTCTTCGATATCTTCGGGGAACTCAGTTTCAAAGTTTGCTCTTTTCATCTACTTATTCTCTTGAGTTATGTGCTTACTCGGACGCCGATTGGAGTGGACATCCATCCGATCGTAAGTCTACCACTAGATTTAGCATATTCTTGGGTGACTCCCTTATCTCTTGGAAGAGCAAGAAGCAGACGGTTCTCTCTCGATCTTCTACAGAAGCTGAGTATCACTTCATGGTCTCTACTAATGTTGAGATTGTTGGTTTAGATGGCTACTCGCTGGCTTAGGTATCTCTCTTTCGTCTATCACTCTCATGCATTGTGACAATGTTAGTGCGATTCAGATTACTCGTAACTCTATTTTTCATGAGCGCACGAAGCATATTGAGATTGATTGTCATCTCACTCGTCACCACTATCAGAATAGGACCATCACATTGACGTTCATCACTTCTGCCATGCAGATTGCTGATTTGTTCACGAAGGCTCATTCCGCTCCACGTTTTCGATTTCTAGTTAGCAAACTCTCTAATACTTTAGATATTTTTGCACATATAAAAACCTAACCTCCTTTTGTCTTTCCCTCTCTCCCAAATTCGTCTTCCTTCTTTTTGCAAATTCTACAATGAACACATTATCATATATAAGACCAACGTACTATTTACTAATTAAAGAGTAGTGAATTTAATCTCTACTGGGTCACAACTCTCTAGATGTAAGTGGCGTCATTGCTCTATATTAGATTCATTTCTTGTATCTTTATTTTTACCCATGGTTTATTGTGTATTTGTTCAGGTATCTATAGGAGTATCTTATCACATCGACTATTAAAATATTGCGTGTGACCTTTCGTCACCGTTTAGAAAATTTCACAAGATATAATAATAACCGCTTCTCTTAATTCTATTGCGACAAAAAGCATTACTGTATTTTTAATACTTCAATATTTTGATGTAATGCTAGACAAACATTTGAGTCATATTTTTCCATCTTTTAGCTTTAAACTTAATATATAAGTAGCGAGAAGTTGAATAAAATGAGGAGCGAGGGACAACAAGTGCATGAATGGTCACGTGTCGGTGAGGGAGTCTATAAACAGTCGAATTGGCCTTTTTTTTTTTTTTTTTTAAATCCCCATTTTCCATCATATCACATGACCCTCTCTTTTTTTCTTCTCTTTTTTTTTTTCCCTTCAGTTTCATGCTCCGATCCAACAACTTTTTCTCGCTTTCCTTTCTCTTCCTCCTTTGGACGCCACCATATTGATTTTCCACCGACGAAGGATATTATCTTAACCGATTCCAATACATACTTACTCGAGCACGTGCTTTAATACACCGATATATACATATATCACAAAAACACTAATTCGGAAGAAAAAAAAATAGCAGAGTTCGTATTTACAGAGCTACAGACTGGCCGAGTTAAGGACGGTTGCGATTCGACTCACTGGGTGGAATCGGAGACGGAGAAAAAGTCGAAGGAAGGTGAAGAAAGTGAGAGAGAGTTTCATGGAGTTTTTTAACAAAATGATTTTCCCTGTCCGACGAGTTTGGATCGCAGTCTCTGCCCGAGTTAAAGCTCCCAAATCTGGTGTGTTTCTCTCATCTTATTCTTCTTCTTCTTCTTCTTCCCTACGCTTTTATTAATTAATTCCATATTTTGTTTTGTGTTCATCTTTCGGTGTCACTATGAAAATTCTTTTATACGATTTCACTTTATTCTTACTTTATTGCTTGTCTAATGTGTCTAACGTAACTGACGGGTATCTTGATCATATATGTGATTGATATGTTGTTTGTATTAAGTATTAACTAGAATAATTATTTCTTTTAACTTTATTTTCTCTCAAGTAGAATAATTTACTTTTTCTTTTATATATTCTTTACTGATGAGTGATGATCGTCGGTGTTAAAATCACAGAAAAACACAATGTAGTGAGCTGTGATTGAGACGTGCGAACCATACATAGTATATACATAAAAAAATATAAAATAAAAAATAAAAAAAAATTGATGATTTAGTTTTTATTCTTCTTCGTTTTTTTCGATTTTTTTTTCAAATTAAAAATAATTGTATAATATACTTCGTTTTAAATTAGTTTAATCGACAGATGGTGATTTTGAACCAACATGTCGTGGTTAAAAAAATAGCAAAATATTATCGTATTGAATGTTTGGTTTGGTGGGCTAGGACCAATAGTATGTTGTCTACGTGTTAATGGATGCATTAGGAGCCACGTAGAGAAGAATAGTCGCACTATATCGAAGATTTGAGAAAAAGCTTTTTCCTATTAAAAAAATAAAAAATAATTTTTTTTTAATAATTATCTTTTTTTTTTTTTTTTGGCTGCGAAGTAAAACTATTAACGTAATCCTCCACCGTAGGAAACATATACATATTTATGGGTTATTATTTTTTAATCTATTATTATGGCTATCATATTTTTGTTGGAGGCAGTATATTGGAATATATTTAACTAGATTGCAACAGTTTCTGGAAAGCAATATACGCAAGCTCAAACCACCTATTTAGCTTTATTAATAATAATAAAAAATTAAAAAAGCGGCAATGATTTCTGATGCATCGTAATCTGCAGTATATTATTTCCCATGACATTTATCAACTAGTTTCATATTTATTTAGCATGAATTTCCTTTAACTCGTTTTTATGTTATTTTATTTTATTTTATTGCATCAGGTTTATTATTATTTTTTGCATTCCGCAATACGCGTAAACTATCCACGTTTTATATTGGCACCGTATTATTTCTCTCTGTTTTTTTCCTTCAAGTCAAAACAAACATCCTTCGATTATATTATCCAGTCCTTTCTTGTAAGTTAGTGTAATTTAATTTGAAGTTGATTAAAGCACACTAGTCGTGATTATTGGAGAGAGAAAAGATATGCTATTAAAAAGATAAACGAGGACAGCTTCAACAAAGAACAGTGTCTTTTAAATATATATTGGCCGACATTATAACAATGAGTGAGTCCATATTCTTGTGATTTATTCTATTTTCTATTTGCCCTATTTACGTACTCATTATCTTTCTTTTGTTTGATGAACAACTTTGTTTCTTCAAACTTAATCTATAGAGACCACAAAGTTCATTGAATGCGTATTTAATTCAACTAAGTTTGGTGGCACAGAATTGTATATGTAAATAATTCGAAAGTGAGTTTTCTCGTGCCACACTGTGTGTGGTTCTCTACTTCTCTTGTACTCAGAAGAGATTCCCCAGTATGTTTTCAATATATATAAATACTTTTGTTATTATTTTTTAAAATCTTTTTTTGCTAAATTTTTTTTTTTGTCGACACTTTTCCTATTCTGTATGATTTATTTATTTATTTATTATATATGTTATTTTTCAATTTTTTATTATTAATCCCTAATTTTTTTTTTTTTTTTTTTTTTTGCAAACTGAACCAGAAAAACAATAAAACAATCTGATAAAACTAACACAATATAGCAGAGCAACAACAACCTAACAGACTAGGAAGCAGAGGCCAAAAAATTAAAACAAATCCGAGAAACAAAAACCAACCACATCAAAAACCAAACACGAACAACTTGTCTCGAGAGAGCTAGATTTGAGTTGGAATATACTTTTAATATTTGAGTAATTAAGTTGAGACTTTGATTGAGGATGGGTATTGGATTATACAATTACTACATAGAAACTAAAACAAAGAGCACAACAATAAACTCAGAGCCTAAACCACAAATATTTTTAATATTAGAACTTTTAATTTTAGGTATTAGAATATTCTCCCCTTATCTTTCTTAAAAAATATATAAATAAACAGTCTCTCCTTATCTGCCACACATATCCACTAAGGTCCACTTCAACAACCACATTTTGTGCCTTCAACGTACTCAAAACAGAGTCTGATTATATATAAATAACTCCACACGAGTGTCTATCGCTTATTGCGCCGAGGGATAATAAAGATCCGCTTTGAAAATAAATTATAAAGATCAACATTTTCTTAGTGCAACTTTTTGCGCTACTCACTTTGTCAAGTGCCGTAACAAAAGCCTTTCAAAAAGATTCGAATTAATTTCCAACTTTATGAAGAAGAATCACAGAACAAATATTTTCTGGTCCCTTTTTCTAGGATATGTGTGTTTAGGGCCACAAAGATCGACCGCAATAACTCATACAACTCGTCTTTTTACTTAAACCGTGATAGCTATGTTAGGTAGTGTGTTAATGAGTAAATAAAAATTAGGGTTTTTTTTTATGTAAGGTTTTTTTTTTTCTTTTAGCGTACAAAAGGATATATAAATTCACGAAAAGCTATAGCGAATGCGATTGAATCACGTATTTTTTTTATCCAGAGAAGAAAATATTATATAAATTATTAAGAAAAACTTGGAAAACTTGCATTGTTTTCACTAGTGGTGTAGAGAAGAATTGATAATCTATATACTGAATCAGAAACTATTTTTTTTAATTATATTTCAGTTTTATATCACAGACGATTATATTGGAATATTTTTTAATTCTAACAAATGAGATCTTTTTAAATTTTAATATTAAAATCATTTTTAATATTTGTGGGGGAGAAAACCCCAGTGGAAAAATTACTGTGAAAAAGAAAAAGAGACAAACAAATAATTGTAGGAAGAAACGGTTTACAAATCTCATTTTTGGATTCTTTTCCCTAATACAACAAACCACGTGTCTCTCGCGCGCTGCATTGTTTTTTCAACTTTTTTTCTCCTACAAATATATATAGAAATAATTAGGAAATTAGCCATATTTACACTTTTAAATTATTATTTAACTAATTTTTTATAAATATTTGATAAATAACCAACTTTTATTACTATTACAATTATTTACATTATTATTTTACAACTATTTACAACTAATTATACAAAAATTGACTATTTATTAAATATTTACTAAATATTAACTTAATAACAAACTATACATGTAAATATGACTATATATCTATCGGACCATTTATTTATTGCCTATACCTTCCTGTGATCATTTAAAATTAAAACCCTTTTCGGATAGAGTTACACTTGTCTAAAATAAAATTAGTCCTATACGTCTCCTTGATTTTTAATCATTATCGCTTTTCATTAAATATTAAATCCAGTAAATCAACTGGTTTCTACTCGAAGATCTGCAGCCGAATGTGACAGTTTTCTAAACTCATCCCCAAAGTAAAAAAAAAAAAAAAAAAAAAAAAAAAAAAAAAAAAAACTAAAACTAAAACAATAAATAGCACGAATCACTTAAAAGTATATAGAAGTAAATTGAAATTCCAATCTAAATTCCTGCCTAGTGTTAACAACCAAAACACATCATTCTTTTAGGCTCCGTTTGGAACCCGGAAAATAAGAGAGAAAGTGAAAATAATAGAGAAAATGAAAATGTAAGAGAAAATAATAGAAAAAGTCAAAATTCTAATTGTGTTTGAAAGTCATGGAAAATATAAGAGAAAATTGACGGAAAAATAACGATGAGACTAAGGACGGAGTTAACTCAAGTCCAGGGTGGGTTCTAGCCCTCTCCCCTTCAAATTTTTTTATTTACATTTTTTGCTCATTTTTAAAAAAATTTACATTTTTTACCCTAAAATATTTACACTTTTGACTCATTTTTTAAAAAAAAATTCATTTTTACCATGAATTTTTTTTAATTATAGCCTCCCTAAATTATTTTTATTTACATTTTTTGTCCATTTTTAAAAAGTTTTACATTTTTACCCTAAAAAATTTACAATTTTGACTCATTTTTTAAAAAAAATTTCATTTTTACCATGATTTTTTTTAATTACCCCCTAAATTTTTTTATTTACATTTTTTGCCCATTTTTAAAAAGTTTTACATTTTTACCCTAAAAAATTTACACTTTTGACCCTTTTTTTTTTAAATTTCATTTTAACCATGATTTTTTTTAATTAATCCCCCTAAATATTTTTATTTACATTTATTGCCCATTTTTTAAAAAGTTTTACATTTTTACCCTAAAAAATTTACACTTTTGACCCATTTTTTAAAAAAAAAATTCATTTTTACCATGATTTTTTTAATTAGCCCCCCTTAAATTTTTTTATTTACATTTTTGCCCATTTTTAAAAAGTTTTACATTTTTACGCTAGACAAATATGATCCCCTCATAGACAAATGTGGAGAGATTCTCATTTTCCATTTGATTTTCAAAGGAAAATGAAATCCTCATTTTAGTTATACACTTTCTCTCGCATTTTCCATCATATTTTTTTTCTACAATATTTTCTTCAATCTAAACAACCTAAGTAAAATAGGAGGGATTTCTATTTTCCTTTCCCTCCTATTTTCCGGGTTCCAAACGGAGCCTTAGGGAATAAGCTACAGAAATGATAAGATTAATGCTTAAAAATTACTTTTATTTTATCAACTAAGAATAAACAAAGGGCCTAATCAACTTAAATATTGACATTTTTCAGGTGCTGGGCTTTTGAAGCTGCACAATGATGTGCAGAGTTGTGGATATCAAGACGTACAAGTGATGTGGGAAATGCTTCAACGATCAGAATCAGAGCCTATTAGTAGTCATCAAAATCACCCTCACACGCGGAAGATGAGGCCGTTTTGGAGAGTATTAGTGTGGTCTAACACGAAAAAATCCAATTTTTCTGCGAGTCGGGCTTGATTAACATATGGAAAGTTCAACCATCAAGAAAGCAAAGTGGTACATAAATAGATACCCGTGATGATACAAATAATGTATTTCAAGAAGACGTTGGGCATTAGATCGGCTTTTTTACGTTCAAATAAAATCTTCCATTGATTATTCGGCCGATTTCAAGGTTTGAAATACTGATACCAACGAACAAAATATGACTTCCATTGATTATATAATGGCTACGGACAAAATATTTATATTAAAAATACTATTATCAACACAAATTTTTTATCGACATAAATAACTATGGATGTTTCAAAAAAAATATAGATTCATATTTCTCTTAAGTGTCATATATTTGATGCGAAGGAAATTTTGATCTCGTATTTAAATTGTCTAAAATGTATTTTTATTTTGTTTCAATTGACTTCGGTCTATCGATTTGTAACTTCTTAATTTAAAATTGGGTAGAAAAATTACATCAAGTATTTTGCTTGAAAAATCATTTTGTAAAGGACCCGCTCTTAAATCTTGTACTTTTGTTTGGTCAACTGATAACTTTGTAACACCAACAAAGTGGAGGTCATTGGTTCAATCGCCACCGACAGCAATAGCCTTTAAAAAAAAATAAGGTCTTTATCTCTTCGGTTCTCATTCTCCTATTAGGTGCTCTAGTCAAATAAAGCATTTTATCTAACAAGAGAAAGTGAAGTTGAAACTAAGTTCATAAATCAATCTCGTTGTGAGTAGCCACATAGGCCTTGTGATCCAACTCTTCCGCTGACCCTTAGTGTCGTGGTCCTAGTGGCCCAGTCATGCTAAGACGTTTGATCATATGCAAAGCCAAGCCATGTGAAAAGCAAATCAAGTCAATTATAGACTAGATGTTGGTTCTTTTCAACAAGAATCCTTAGGTTTTCATTCATTTTTTTAGGTTTATAAGCACGAGATTGGTAATAGATATTTTTCATATAGGATGTTTGGTAATAAATAGTTTTGGACATTTCTCTCGCTCGCCGTCCTTAAATTGGTCCTGTCACTCGCCGTCTTTGACACTTTTCTTTGGGAAACGCTCTTTTGAGTTTTCTCAACCCTTCTTGGGCCGGGCTTGGTAAGTCTTCTTGTTGGGCTTTCACATTATTTTTTTAATAAGGAAAACGACCTATTTGCCATTGCTTAAAAATGTTTTTTTTTAACGTTTTTACCACTAAACAACAAAAATGATACTTGGACAATATGATTTGATTGGGATGAGGATTACTCCAAAGCGAGCATAATTAGCTAGTGCTTGTACTTGTGTGATCTTATAGAACTTTAATACCAACTTGTCCCAAAAAGCCTTATAATTCCCATTAAATTTCAAGCGTCAAGAGGAAAAGAAAAATGTAAACGTGTTAATAATTAACATTTATTTACTAGTTAATAGATATTTAGCCACTGTTAGATATTTATTTGTTAGTTTGTTATATATTATCTCCTAACTTCTAGGGATATTCTTGTACGTGAAATTTGTATATATCTCACTTATGAGATGAATAAAATAACTATTGAGAACAGATTCTCTCATCTTCTTGCTGTGTTTATTTCACTCCTTGATTAATATACTTTTATGATATCAAAGCTACAAAAGTGTATTTTTCGATTGAGGCAGATATAAATATCACATGAGTAAACGAAGGAACTTGTTCTAAAGTGTCTTCGGACTATGTCCAACCAACCTTCAAAATTACTCCTACAACAACTTCTAAAAATTTGATTTTGCTTCAATTCTCGTCCTTAAAGCTAAATGGACGAAACTTTCTATGTTGGTCCCGATCGGTTCAATTGGTCATCCGCGGCAAGGGCAAGATGGGTTTTCTCGATGGCTCTCTACCTCAGCCTACTCTCTTCGAGCTTATTTCCACCGATTGGGATATAGCAATTCCATGGTAATGTCGTGGCTTATCAATTCCATGGAGATGTCAATTGATGAGATTTACTTGCTCCATCCTACTGCGAAAGCTATCTGGAACTCTGTGAGTTTAGCACACTCTGACCTGGAGGACTCTTCACAGATGTTTCATCTGCGAACTCGGTCTCATTCTATTCACTAAGGTGAATCTAGTGTTACCATCTACTTTAATAATCTCACCAAAGTCTGGCAATAGCTGGATCTTTTTTTCATCAGTTTTGGCATGATCCAAAGGATGCCGTAATCTACCACTAGATTCTTACCCGAGAAAGGATCTAGGATTTCCTTGTTGGTCTCGATAAAGGTTTCGATGATGTGCGTGGTACTTTTCAAGGCAAAATGTTTGTAATTTCGTGGAATAGTTTTGAAGCAACTTGTCGCGTTGACCATTCGGTTACCTTGACATGGAGAGAAATCTGAGAATAGAGTTTGATACCCGTCATATAGTTGGAGACACCAGAGTCGATGATCCAAGGAGCTGAATTTGAAGTAGAGGCCGCAAGAGAAGAAAGTGATGTGCTTTAGGCTAGAAGGCAGGTTGAATATACTGCCAAAAACTTGTTGATCAGTTGAACCAAATGAGTTTTTAGAGAAGGCGATGTCGGGGCTTGAAGACGGATCAGTAACACCGGTTGAAACTTGGGGTCGTTTACAGTTAGTGTTTCTGAGGTGACGAGGAACCCAATCTGCTTGTTTACCATGCATCTTCCAACATGTTGCCTTTGTGTGGTATGTGTGTGGACATTGATCGCAGAACTAAGATGGCTTCTTAGAATTGCGGTTGTCAAATGGACGGACAGTCAAAGCGGAAAAATCGGGTAGAAAAGCATTCTTGGACGAAAAGGTGGTAGAGAACATTACTCGCTTGCGTGACTTTTCATGATGGACCTCAGAGAAGATTTCATCGAGAGAAGGAAGAGGCTTCAGGCTAAAGATACATAGTTTTGAGATTAGAAGCGACAAGTCGCTTCTAAATTTTTCCCGACAATTAGAAGCGACATGTCACTTCTAATCTCTCAAAATTTTAATTTTCTTGTTTTCGCCGCCAAAATTTTCAGATGTTAACAAAAACGACGATGTATTGTGGTATGTTAAATTTAGAAGTGACAAGTCGCTTCTAAATGTCGCTTCTAAATATCTTAAATTTTAGGCTCGTTGTTTTCTCCGCCAACTTTTTAAATTTTTTATAAAACAACACCGTTTACTCTGAGCTTTCGCTTCTAAAAGTGTCGCTTCTTATGTTACAAATGTGTATATGTGAAGCTAACCGTGAAGAGAAAGTTTACAAATGTATAATCATAAATCCTCACCTAGAGTATAGTAATCGTTGCCCTACTGAACTTACAAGCTCACTCCCTTCCTTTTTCCCCCTCAGAAGCTATTCAACGTGACTTGTCGTGCGAGGACTAATCTCGTGAAGACGAAGGTGCAAGAGTTAACTCCTTGTTTTTCTCTATCTTGTTGTAAGTCTCCTAAGTATGAGATGACCTTTTGAAACTCATGGGTTGTATATTACAATGACATTGTGGAGTCTTGATCTTAATCTTGGTGTCGTTGTGTAATTAAGGAGTTTTGTCCTAAAGTTAAATCTCGGGTAATATAAGAGTTGTCTTGCTGACGTCTTTCGGTTCAAGTTATGATCTTTTATATAAATTATTTAGATTTGTTTTAATTCTTTATTTTTAGTAACCCCCATCTAAGGGCGTTACAGATACGCCGATGGATGCCAATGTGAAATTCAGCAACAATAATGGAGATGGTCCACTGACATAAAGGTCGGTACCAAAGGTTAGTAGGAAAACTAATCTATCTATCTCATACAAGACCAAATATAACTTTTCTGGTTAGTTGTGTGAGTCAATTTATGCATGTCCCTTCTCAAAGTCACCTTGATGCAGTGTACCGAATTCTTAAGTATCTGAAAGGAACAGCAAGACATGGTCCATTCTTCAAAAGAAACGACAGCCAAAGTGTAGAAGTATACGTCGATGCAGATTGGGTCGGTTCTCCGGTTGATCGCCGGTCAACCTCGTGATATTGCTCATATGTCTTCGGTAACTTAGTGACTTGGAGAAGTAAAAAACAAGCAGTGGTTGCTCGAAGTAGTGCTAAAGTTGAATTGAGAGTCACATCACTCAGAATCTACGAAGTTCTCTAGCTGAAACTTTTGTCAGAAGAGTTAAACATCGTTGCTGAATTTCCACTGCGGATCTAACAACAAAGCTATGATATCAAAGCTCACAACCCAATTCATCACGATCGTACAAGACATGTTGAAGTGGATCGACATTTCATTAAAGAGAAAATTGACGAAGAAATGATGAACATCATATTTGTTCCATCTTCACATCAAACTAACGTTCTTACAAAAGAGTTATTCAAACCGTTGTTCGAGACTATGATAGACAAGCTCGGATTTTACAATGTGTACTATCCAACTCCAACTTGAGGGGAGTGTGTGTAAATGTGTTAATAATTATTGAATATTTATTTATTAGTTATTGATATTTAGCAGCTGTTAGATATTTATTTGTTAGTCTGTAGTTAGATATTATCTCCTAATTTCTAGGGATATTCTTGTACGTGAACTCTGTATATATCTCACTTATCAGATGAATAAAATTACTAAGAACAGATTCTCGCTGTTTTTATTTCACTCATTCTCTATTAATATACTTTAAAATAATAGATATATATATATATATATATATAAATAAAAGCAAAACAACTACAATTGAATGGATAGAGTGAAATTAAATAAAAGAAAATGAAAGAATTCCGTGCCTGTTCAGCTTTCGGATCAAGACTAGTTAAAAAAATAAGGAGAATCCAAAACCTCTCTTAGATCAAAATCTCCTTGGTCAGGTAACGGTGGGAACTTTAAATTAGGATATGTCTTCTCAAAGCTATCCAACAACTGTAAATGCATTAGGAACGAATGAGTTAAATAGGCTGTCACATATCAATTTCTATACATATATAATATGAGAAAAACTGAGGGCCTAATCCAAAAAAAAAAAAAAAAAACAACATATACGTGAATAGAAAGTAAAAATGCTCACATTCTCCAATATAGGTGCCTCATAGAGTTCAACAAATTTCTCCCGTAGTATCTTATTCATCGTATCAACGTCACAAGCATGTGTCCAATATGAATCATGGACTCCTGAAATGAAGTTGAGTATGTGAAAATAGAAAGACAAAAAGCAAAATTCAGAAAACGCAGAACCAGACCTGCAAAATTCAATCCCGCTTTACTGCAGGCAAGTGCAGTCATCATCATATGTGAACCATCAAGAGAGTGAACAAAATTTGGAGGAAAGGCCGATCTTTGTCGTGAAGCCATTATCTGAAATTCACCGACAAATATAAAATAACAATAGTAAACATACAATTGCAAGTTTCCAAACATTGATAGTGTTATTATTTCATACTATTTGGTAGTACATGACTCAACTCAAAAAATGCTTTAGCAACTCGAATAAATCAATGAAGTATAAAGATCTCAACAGATACAGGAGAACACTCCTTAATAGACGAGTTAACTTGAAAAGTGTTATGACCTGGGGTGTCGGAAAGTGTTACGACTCAAAAAGAGTAAATCTCCCCTCTTTTGAGAGAGACTAAACTATTTATAATTGATTTCTTGTCTATGTTTCTCATGACTAAAAATTTCTTAAATAGACCAAAAATATAACCTAATCGGCAGCGAGCCCAAGACCTAATTACTCAACCTTATAAAAAAAATTGCTCTCTTCTCTCCACTCCCTTCTCCCCTCTCCCGAACTCTGAGCGCGTGTTTCATAATCCTTACGGAAACATTGCCAATGACAATGTCTACCTCTTTATCGATAAGTTCATACTTTAAAACAAGGAGTTTCATTGCTCTATTGGGAAGGATTATAAACTAGTGAGACTATAAGAGGAATGCAAAGAGAGAGCATTTGTTAGACTTCCAATATGTGTCACTTACTCTAGGGAGGCTTGATAGGTTGTAGGTAAATTGGTGGAACCCGAAACTGTCTAGGTGGCCAAAGCAAGGAAGAATTTTTATTAGTATGTTGATTTTGCATATGGGTTTTTATCAAAGAACTATGTATTGAACTCATATTCGATTATTCGCGGAACAAGACCCCAGGTCCCGAAAGCATTTCTACCATGTGTTCAAGGGTTTTGTGATCTTATTAAGGCTGAATTGGTGGATTCCTTTAAGACGGAAACAACATCACCAACAAGACACTTGTGTTTGATCCCTAAAAAGCTTAATTTAAGCAACCTATTGGTCCTTTACAAAGTCATTGTCAAGGTTTCGACCGAGAGACTCAGGCGTGATGGAAAAGATAATTAGTGACTTTTAAGTGGCATTTGTGAAAGGTAGAAAAATCAAAGACCTGATCCTTATTGTAATGAAGTTGTGGAAGAGTATAGAAGAGTCGGAAAATGAGGTGTGGTACTAAAACATGATTTGAGAAGGCTTACGACAAGGTAACATGGGATTTTCAAAAAAGGTTTCGCTCCATGTTGGTGCAAGTGAGTTAGAGGCTGCCTAACCTCAGTTTCTTTTTCTGTATGGAAAGCCTCCAATTTGGAGGGTTGAGTGGCAACTTCCAAGGTTTCGTTGCATGTTTAAAGAGTGGCTTCAGCATAGTTTAGGCCGCTCGCCATCGGGGACCTGCAATTGAGATCTCATTTGCAATTCGGCGAGGCAGATTCGTCAAATTGCCTGAGAAGAGCAACCGTGTGGGGATAAGTTGCTAGGACGAGGGGAATGAGGCCCTTGCAGCGTCCTTGAGTTGCAAGCAAGAAAAGTGGCCGACAAGTTATTTGGAAAAAGGTTTTGGGATCTGAATCCATCAAAAATGGTGAAAAGACTCAACAGATGGAAGCATGGTTTCCTTTTCAAGAGGAGAAAATTGACTCTCATCAATGCTGTCTTTTTCGCACTCCCTACGTACTACATGGTCGTCGTCAAGATGTCTGTTCGGAATGCCAGCGATGTCATCAAAAAAATCATCAAATATTTTTAGGGGAAGATTTCAAAGATGGTCGATGTAAAGCGGATGTTGCTTAGGAAACTTGTCCGCCAAAAAAAAAATGGGGGTTTGGGTCCAGGGAGTTCGATAGCAGTAACCATTGTGTTACTTTGTGGCTTTCTTCCTAATGTAATAAATTCAGTTTGTACTCTAAAGCGCATTAGTCTAGGGACTGGTCTTGTGCGCTATGATATCTGGTTTTTCGGGTTGTATTTTCGAGTTGTTGGGTCGGCCGACTGTTTGGTTTTTGGGAGTCGGGGTGGTGTGTTCGACTAGCGTGCGCTCCGTCCCTTTTCAATCTCCTCGTCGACAAACTTTGTATCTTTACGGCTTGGCAGTTGGTTAAGAAAACAGTCCCTTGTTTATTAATCAAAACATAATTAAATAGCCTAATTAAATAACTTGTAACCTAAATATTTATTCCTATTGTTAAGTACGTAACACAAAACAAATTAATATCAACGAAAGGAAAATGACAGAAAATCTACCTTGTCTGTTTCTGTCTTTAGTGACAAGCTGTGAAGAGTAGTCTTAACCTGTATATAAAACCAAGGCAACAGCGAAACAAGAATGCCATTAGTTAGGAATAAAAATATGGCCTATACGAATACTTCAAAGTTTTCTAAGGTCATTAGAATATTACACGTCGTGTGCCTAATTTTCGGTATGGTTGTACAACAGGAAGTCCAACTGGAGTTGTCCACTGTACTGCTCGATTATCCGATGCAATCACCTGTTTATTTAGTTATGTCAATTCAGTTGTGTAGCCATATAAAAAAGAACATGCATTTAGTCATATAGCCCAACTCAAATGAGCAGGACAGTTTGGCTGGCATTCTAGAGAAACCATGACAACATAGAACCCCATATCCGCTATAATTATTTGAATCAACTGACAGTACAATTCATTGCAAATAGATCTTGTGACCCGACGCAAGTGGTTATGCTTCCAAGGGTACAACCCATAAAAATAAGATGTCAACCCTGCCCTTAACATCAACCACTTGAAATACCCTAAACAATGTCAGCTTGGTGGGCAATATGTGTACATAGATTGAAACAAATAAGCTGTACCTTTGCACAGTCACTGAGCCATGCCATTATGCTTTTTGCAGCTTCAAACATCTCTCCTATAGCCGATCGGACAGTCTGCTCATGCAAGTAAACAACTGTTATTACAGTAATTGTTCGGACATATAACGAAAGACACAAATTACTTACTTTTGCAGCATAAGATGCAGCGGCAAAGAGCTCAGAATTATCAGCAATAGCATTACGTTCCTTCAACCTCTTTTGTATTTGATCACGAGCGCCAATATAGGTAACACCATACACAGACGTCATCACCGTTTGCTTTACCAATTTACGGTCCACCTGAGTGCTCAATGACATGAAGTAAAAAAAAAAAATTAAGGAAGAGTCAAGAGACACTGACTTAATTGACCACTTTGAAAAAACAGACTCGTGGGAATATGGATGGCAGGCTATTTAAGTATGACCAAAACATAATGATTACAACAACGATACAGATCCTTCTTTTATTCAAATGACCATTTGTGATTTAATTTCATCTTTCATCTCATACAAAAGCTTAAAATATGACGGAGACCTGATCAATCAGACGTCTAGCATGTGATGCATTTGGGTTACTTTCAGGGTCATCCATTGCATCTTCACGCATAATATCAAGAACTCTGCAAAAGCAACAAGATGGGGAATACCAGGCATGAATAATTTGGTAGGTTGTAGACTATTGATTCGTATGAACAAGAAATAAACTTATTCAACTTAAGTAATAACCTTTTAGACCAATTATTTTTCTTGATAGTTATTTTGGAGAGCAGAGGTACATTGTGTAAAGATTGGATAGAAATCAGAAAAATCTCATGGTTAAATACGGATTAAATAAAAGCATGAAAATAAGTTCGCAATTCTGTTGTTTCATAAGTCATCTACCTTGAAGCAACCCCTGCGTAAACATCAACTGGTTTATCTCCTGCAACAAGATTTACTGCAGCTGCTCCCACCTGGAAAATTGAGAGGCAGTTAAGTATACAGCAGATATAATGCTCATTTTTTTTTCATTTTTCAACTCAAGAATAAAACGCATCTGAATTCAAATTATATTTCAATGAGAAGTTCAATACCTTGTCCCTTCCAAGGGCCGCATAGTGTTGTAAGCCATTGCACGAACCATCCTTGAAAATTAAACATGAAACATTATTAATCTTTTCTGGCTAATTCTCCATCTAGGAAAAAATTATATGTTACCACAGCACATAATTTGCTACATAAACATATTTCAGCAGGTATAAACAAAGTGCCTAAAACTGCTGATGTCTTTGAAATTGGATAAAATTGAAGTTTTGTATTGGCAAGGCGCTTTTTGGGTTACTACGCCATGTTGCAAGTAGACCCATACCATCACATGTTCAACTACTCCACCAATCCTTATCCCTGTATGAACTCTATTACGCATTTAATTATCTAGGGATTTTAATTTGGAGATTAGGAATTTTCAACTGTAGAATTAGGGTTTTAAATTATGCAATTAGGATCTAAATCATGCAATTTTATTATTTTTGAAGTTAGCTTAATTAATTAGGGTTAGATTATGTAATATAGGGTTATGATTTTGGGACGGGTTCATCAAGTTGTAATCTTTGGCCTATTTAAGATATTTAATGAGAAATGTACCAAATAATCAATAACAAAAAAACTTAATCTCTCTGAATAGAAGATGATATTATCAGGAATTTACGTTAGAATTTAGTTGGAATTCAGTATCAGAGATTAAGCTCTGTGAGAGATTGGCAAAGCTTCTGCTTGGAGATTGAATCCTGGGTCGTAACAATTTTGGTATCAGAGCCGCTCAACCTGGCGGAGATTTCAACGAAAGAATGGGGAATACGTAATCAGGGTGCTCATCATCCTGTAGTCGATTTGGGGAAAGCAGAACAAAAGAATTTCCATAGGGGGTGACAACGCATTTATTGATGTTCAAGATAGCATTAAAAAATAAATAAAGGGGACAATTTTATAAATCAGCGGCCATGTCCAGAAAATACAAAGACAGCGAGGATTTTAAAAAGGACTGGAGCGCACACAAAACAAACACACCACCCGAAACCCAAAAAAAAACCCACACTTGTCCAAAAAAATAGCATCAATTTGAATATGGGTTTATGGCCGAGTTCGATTCTCACCAACACCTGGGTACCCACCTATCAATTGCTAATGTTTCAAGTTCCCAAATGTTGTGGGGTCAGGCAGGGAACTGTAAATAAATAAATAAATAATTATGGGCTTATGGCTTCCCTTAATTAGTAAGTTTTCGAGTTACTTTTTGGCTGTTTTGATGAGGGTTTGGCGAGTACCTTAGGTTTTGGAGGGTGGCGGTGGGCACGTTCCCCAGTTTACACCCTGTTTCACTTGCCCTGTATTTTCCCGTTAAAACGACATAGCCGTATCAATAAAAGGTGCTATTTCCTTTTATAAAAAAAATTGTAATTAGGGTTATGGTTTTCGGCCCAACCTATTAGGTTTTAATCTTTGGTCTATTTAAGAAATCGAGAAAAGTAGCCGAAAATCTTTTTTTTATGGCCTGATAAAAATTAAGTATACCTGATGGACGGGCATATGTGAAATAGTAGTCTCTGGAGAGGGGCTTCTTAATGCTTCTGCAAGATTCATACACGTTGCCAAACACTGGAAAGGATCTTCAGATTCCATCCACCAACGCTTTCCTTCAAGAGGTCTATCCGCGGAATCAAATATATCACTGATGTGGTCCTCTGTAAATGCTACTCGGCTGTCATGAGATAGCTTATCCACACCAGAATACAAACTTGCCAAATGGATTTTCAGCCATCGTAGGCCTGACTTTCCCAGTGGACGCCCCTCTGCAAACTCCAAGATGCCTCGGGAAAGATCAGATCCCAAGTGGTTCAAATATGGGTGCATGGGATAAGCACGCCCCCGAAAATCTAAGTTGTGCGGATAATAGAAGCCTTCCTCATCCTTCATCTTCCGTGCAGCCTTGTCTCAATTCAAAACAATTTCAGCGTCTAAGTTCGATACTACTTGGTCGTTCAAATAAATAAATACAAGATCATTACCGATAGTCTAAGTTCAATATCACATTGCTGTGAATGCCTCTCCTTGTTGTCTTTTTTTACACATTTAACTTCCCCCCACCATTTACGAATCTCTGATTCGTCTTCAGTGTCTGGTTTAACTGGCAGAGGAATCTACGGAAAATTAGTTCGCAGTATCAAATTTTTTTCCCAGATATTTAGGTAGATGCAATCACCAAATAGTGGGAATGTGATAACGAATTCATAATTAAAATGTAGAATACCTCATCGTGACTGATTAATCCTGCAAGAGCTCCTCCACTGGACCATATCGTTTCTATTATGCCAAGCATCCTATTATTTACCCTCCATCTTGTTCTCCCAAGTGTATCCAAGGCCTACCATTCAGAACATATATATATTTAAGGTATGAAACTCTAGTTCAAGAGACCTGATGTAGTAATTGAAACCAAAAAAATCAATTTTGATGGCTGACTGAACAGAAAGGGTACAGAAACAAGGGCTTTAAGACCTCAAAAACCAGTTTAAGCTGCTTCCTTGGCGCTCGTTTAATTTGTTGGCGTTGTTGTTTCGACCCATGTGTACGCATTACATACGATGGCAAGTACAAATGGGCCCCTTTGTCATATCTGCAACATAAAGGAATTTTAAAATTGTAATTAAATACAATGAGTAGGATCCATAACACTATTCTCTTGCGACCACTAAGCTAACATAAGAAGAACAAATATTACTGCATCTAGCAAACGACATTGTCAAACTAAAACATTTGAAACCTTTAATAAAAATAAAAATAAAAAAACATCATACCCAACCCATTTTTTAGGAGGCACAAGCATTGGCATGTAAGGGATGACCGGATTGACCATGTGCCTAGCCTGTGGATAATGGGATTAGAAATAATAACAACCAGAGAGAAAGAAAGTTTGACAAGTAACTCAACAAAAAGATTGAAAAGTCCGAGATAAAATATTATCGGGCAATTCTGAAGAGACCAAAACCAATTCGACGTACAGTATTCTGCAGGCCGCTTAGGACCAGTGGGTCACATTCAATAACACCAATTCCCTTGCCAGTCTTCCTAGTAAAATAAAATCACGTAGATGTAATAGAACAAGTCAGAGCGAGCAAGTGAGAGAGAGAGAGAGAGAGAATAATTGATTCAATATTTCTTACGGATCTGGTCTAATATTATGTATGAATGCAGGGCGTAAGTCAGGTGGAAAGTCTCCTAGTTGACGAACCGGAGGCTGTATAAAGGCTGTTTCCATCAACAATTCAATGAGACGAGATCCAGCCTAAACGGAATGACAAGAAAGATCAAGCAAGTAATGAAGCCCAAACTAATAACACTAAAAGTAAACAAGTAATGCATACCCTAAGTTGACCTTCCAGACCCCAGGGCTTTGAGCTATCTTGTTGCTTCACAATTTTCCTTGCTTTCTGGACCTTACTCTTTCCAAGCAGTTCAGTAATTGCTTTCCTCAGTCTCTGCTGTTTATCGCTGTTATCAATCTCCGCCTTCTTCGAGTTTTCCAAAAACCTGAGTATTCTTGCCTGTTCATATATACACACAGAGATCACCCTCTTTCGCTCAACGTATCGAATAACATCCAGACAATTATGAGCGGACTAACCTCGTGCTCAACGGCCTCACCGATCTGGATAGAGGCCTGGCCAATCCGCACAAACCCGGTGCTGCTCGTGATCAAAGCCATGAGCTTGTGCATCGCAATGACAGCCGTCATGTCGGCCGGCAAGGCCACGAGATACCGAGCATAGGTGTTCGTACAGCCCTTCCTCCTCGTGCCCTTCTTCTGGGCCGCAGCAATGGCGTCTCTCAGCGGCTCGAACCACCCAAGCAACAGTCCCTTCACGTACGGCAGATTCGGAGCCAGCTTTTTCTCGCACATGGTCGCAACCAAATCTCTGTACTCCGCCGCCGCTTTTTCCCACGCCTCCGTCTCCGCCTCCACTTGCCGCCGCCGCAGCGTCCCGTACTTGGTCCTCGTAACCCTGCCTTCCTCGGGATCCTCCTCCGATGCCGCCGCGCTGCCGTAGCGCCGGAGAGAGCCGGGATCGGAGAATCCCGAGCTCTGGCAGGTCAGTGCGGCGCTGGGCCTGATTATGCTGCTGTGATTCGAGAGTCCGGCGAGGTTGAGCCATTTCTTGGCTAGATACCTGGACATGTTGTTGAGAGCGGCGAATCCAGTGGTGATCTGAGGTTCGGAAACTGCTATGAGGAACTCATGAAATGGCGGGTGTTGAGAGAATGTCCCGCCTCTCGAGTTCCTCCGAGTCTCGACTCTCAAGTGCCTTTTCTAAAACCCTCATTAACCCTCCTCCGTTTCTGATTTTCTTTTTACTTTTTCTTTTTTTAAGCCCAACTAGGGAAAATTGATTTGTTTATTTTTTGAGGAAAAAATAAATGTATTATTATTAGCATTTTAATACTAGAGCGGCGCAAAAAAACGGGTAAAATCGTAAACCGGTAAAAACAGCGATTTTCTAAAACTTAATGCTAATTAAATCCAAGTAAGTTGAGATGATGTTGGTAACAAGAGCAAAAGTAAACAAAATTAAAACTAATAATCCAACGAAAAACGCTCTCTCTCTCTCTCTCTCTGAAAAGCTCTGAAAAACAGACTAAAAGCAATAAGGGAAATTGAAATTTAAGCAAAAGTGTGGTTCTAGGTTACATGAGTGATTTATATAGGAACAATGGTGATTTTCGAAACTCAAATGGGCTTTTGGTTAAGTTGAATTGGCCCAAAATCTACAAAAACGAAAAGTAGTTACGTCAAAATCGAAGACATTCGCGCCGCGCGGAATGGAGGTCGCGCCGCGAGAGTTTCTTCTGGAGGAGATCACGGCGCGAGAAGTGATAGATCGCGGGCGAGAATGTCTGCTGGAGAAGTTCTGTCAAAAGACGAAAGATGGTCGCAGTGCGAGGTAGGGCTGTGCACGATCCGGTCCGGTCCAAAACCGGCCAAAAATTTAGACCGGACTGCTCAAAACGGTACAGATAAATTCAAACCGGACTGGACCAAAAAACTGTGAAAACCGGACTGGACCGTTCTAAGCGGTCCAGTCCGGTTTAAATCGTTTTGGACCGTTTTGAACCGTTTAGACCGGACCGTTCTAGACCATTTTAGACCGTTTGGACCGTTTAGACCGGACCGTTTTAGACCATTTTGGACTGTTTGGACCGTGTAGACCGTTTTACATAAAAAAATAATAAAATAAAATAAAAAACCCATTAATTTTCTACAAAAGAAAAAAAAATACATATAATCATGGTTTACACAAACCTGATAAACATAGTCTAAAGTAGTATCAAAACAAACATAAAGTTTACACTTACACTGTATCACATTCAATTCTCACAGTGTATCAAAACTCTAGCCTTTCAGATATGAACATTGGTGGGCAAAAAATTTTCTTATCTTGATTGCAATTCTCACATGAACCCAATAATCAATATCACATTCCAGCACAAACACCATTAAAAAATAAATAGTATCACACTCACGCTCACATGAACCCAATATCACACTCACAATATCAAAATAAACAACATTCCAGCAACAAAAATAAGAGATGATCTTAAACCATCAATAATCTATCCTCACAAACATATTTCAAAAATTACAAAAAAGACAAACATACATTCGAACCGAGTCATCTTCGTTGTCATCGTGTTCGGAGATTGTGGGTACTCGTTCTTCTCCATGTTCCATTTCTGCAAAAATTAAATAAAGTTAATTAATCGCAAATGATATTAGACAGAAAAGTAAGTTCGATGTTTACCCGCCAAAATTGAATAAGAATTCATTAAGTTGTCCATTTCTTCTTTACATTCTTCGTCCATAATAGGTGAATTCCGGTTCGCTAGCAACCAATACGCGAGCACATTAAAGCCTCAACCATTCTCGGAAGCAAAGAACTCCTAAATGAGTCAAGGAGCCTCCCACCACTAGAGAAAACAGATTCGGAAGACACCGTAGAAACTTGAATAGCTAATATGTCACGAGATATCTTAGACAAGACCGGGTACTTGTGACCATTCAACTTCCACCATGCTAGTATATTGAACTTCCGAGAGTATGTCTCAACACGCTCATTCAAGTACTTATCAACTTCATGCCCGCTCAACGAGTCATCGGGATCTCCAAACTCAGTAAATAGATCTGATTCCTGATCCTCCGTATCAAATTGTGCACTTTGTGCACTTGACTTGGCATTTGAAGATTGTGGATTTTCATTGTCATACGATGAGAACAAATCTTTTAGTAGCTTCTCAACCTTATGACACACAACATCTATGTAATCACTTGGCTTTCCTGATTTTGTGTAGACCTGCTTTAAGTAACTTAAGCTTGAACATTGGATCAAGGGCATGAGCAACAAACAAAGTATCACTAATTTTTTCAGCATCCCCCCAATACTTGTTGAACTTTGTCTTCATCCTTTTAGCCATCATACTCTTCATGGAATTCGATCCTGCTTGTGAGATCATCTTTTCTATCTTTTGTGAGACGTCAAATATTTCGGAAAGAAATAAATTTGATGTTGTATACGACGACCCGCTGAACTTCTTAGTGGCTGTGTAAAAAGTATTTAGAAAATCGGTGTATTGTTTTGCTTGTTCCCAATCATCAAAGCTAGGCGATCGTTGATCAACTTCAAAAAAATAGTTGTCATAATTTCCATCATCGACCATACCTTCAAAAGCTTTTTTGAACCTTATTGTTGTTTCCAACATAAGATACGTGGAGTTCCATCGAGTGGCCACATCCAAGCATAGCAAAGCCTTCGTTTCGATTCCCTCTCTTTGACAACATTCTTCAAACGATACTTGTCTCATCGTTGAAGACCGAACATATTTGCAAGCGAGCCTTATGCGAGAAACCGCGCTCTCAATCTCTTTCAAGCCTTCGTTCACAATCAAGTTGATGATATGAGCCCCGCATCTCAAGTGTAAAAAATTTGGTTCTAAGGTAATAGAACGTGGACCAGAACTCAACTTCCTCTTCAGGCTATTTGGGGCTGCATCATTCGATGATGCATTATCAACTGTGATTGAACATATCTTTTTAATTTTCCATTCTCGCATGCATGTCTCAAGCTCTCTACAAATTGTTTCCCCCTTGTGATTAGGAACCTAAATATGTTTAAACAAAGATGTTATTTTACATAATAAATAAGAATATAAGCATTGAAAATAATAGAGCCTATAGAAAAGTACCTGAAAAAAAATTGGCAATTCTCTTATGCAAAATCCAATTCTTGTCAATAAAATGCGTCGTGACACACATGTAGTCGATGTTATAAATAGACCTCCAAGTGTCGGTGGTCAACGATATCGCATACTTCTTTATACTCCGGGCTAATTTTTCCTTCAACTCCAAGTATAGATTGTAATAATCTGGAGCCATGGTTGTCCAAGATGGGGGTTCAAACTTTGGTTGTAGCGTGAAACAAAAATTCTTGAATACAAGACATTCAACATGCCTAAATGACAACTCGCCACCAATTATGTACTCGGCACAAGCTCTTCTACACGCTTTTATGATCAAAGCTCACACTTACCAACTTAGCTGAATCAGTGCCATCGCCCTTTCTCAAAGGCTAGAGTTTTTTGCCTTTTAATGTCATTGTTCGGGTTCTTATTACACTTTAATAGATGCGTACGCAAAGTACTAGTACCATTTTTGCTCTTATCACATTTGTAGTCTCTCCCACAATGATTACAGTATAATGAAATTTATTAATCGTTTTTTCTCAAAAGATATGTTTGCAAGAATTTAAAAAAGGGCCATCTTTACCTTATTTTCAAGTATTCGTCGGGGCTCGAGAGGCACGGCTTGATCGGAGATGGAGGTGTGGCTTGGTTAGAGTTGGCAGTGTTTCTTGGTCGGACTCGGAGATGGTTGGTGATGGAGGTGCGGCTTGGTCGGAGATGGAGGTATGGCTTGGCCGGAGATGGAGAAGATGAGATGGATATTGGAGATTGGAGAAGATGAAATGAGAAAAATGCAAGGGAGGGAAACGCACAAAAAAAACCTAATTTGGCTGGTTCTTCTGGTTGCATTTTAATTTTTTTATTATAAATAAACCGGTCCGGTCCGGTTTAAACGTAAAAAAAATAAAAATCGGACCGGACCGTTTGTATTGAGTAGACTTGACCGGACCGAGTGAAAAAAAACCGTTATAAACCGGACCGGCGGTCTAAAAACCACTGGTCCGGTCCGGTTTACGATTTTTACGGTTTTTCTGCGCCGCCCTAGTGCGAGGAATCAAGGTCACGACGCGAGGAGCTCCATAATTTGTCTTCTAAGTCTTCTTTGCTTCGTTTTGACTCTTTTTTTTGTCACAAAAGCTTCCGTTTGTCTTCAAATTCTCCTCGACTCTCAAGTAACACCATTTTCTCGAAATATGTCACAAAAACTCATGATAACCGTTAAAAACACTTAAAGACTAGCTTGATTCAAGCCGAATGAGTGCGGATTCGCACGTAAAATAAGCGTTCATCACTTACCTAGAAAAACGCTCATTTTAGTTTGTTAATTTTCAGAAATTAGAAAAGAAAAAATCCTGAAAAATATGTGACTACCTCCCTACAACCCAATCTTAATTTCTGGGAAAAAATATTGAAAACAAAAACGATGAACCCAAAAAAAACCTAGAAAACAAATTAGCTGCAAAAAAAAACCCATAAACAACTTGTAGTTGAAGATGAACACGACTTAATGTTGTCGCACGAAAATGAACAACTATTTAAAACCTCGGGCGGTTCGATCCAAGGCCGGACCAAGTGATCGCACCCGGGCCAAGAGTGTGAACTCGATAGTCTCGAGCTAGGGTTTTCTCCGATCAACCCGCCTCTCGGGAGAGGTAGGGGGTGAGGAGGAGGAGTGACCGTGCCTTGGTTGTCGGCTGCCTACGTACCCGTGCGTGGGATCAGGTCAGAACGTAGTTCAAGCATGAAAGACGCAGTATGAGGCGCGGAGCCTTGATGGAGAAGCGTGCTCGACGAAGGAGACGGGGCGCGAGGAGTCCTCGGCAGCGTCTCAGAACCTCGGAGATCGCGTACGCGTCTAGCGTGTTAGACGCGCGAGGGGAACTCTAGTCGAGAACCCTAGGGGCGTGCTTGAGCACCAGAGAACGTTCGGTCAGAGGGAACGACGTCCGGGAAGTCCCCGTGAGTGCTTCGGAACCTCTGAGAACGAGGGAGAGAGAAGAGAATCTGCCTCAGGCCAAATATGGCATCCAGAGAAGCAGAGAAAAGTAAGAAATCGAGCGTGTCGATAGGAGATGAAGAGAATTTATTTTATTCCTTTCCCATTAATGGGAGGGGGTTTATATAGGTGTTTGGGGGCCTTAGAAGGTCCCTTTTTCGTCCATGTGGGACTAGGAACGCGTGTGCCATCAAGTGGAGGCGCACGGCGCGCGCGGCGCACGGCGCGCGCGGCGCACAAAGCGCGGCGCGCGGCGCAGGGGGCGCGGGGCGCAGGTCACCGGGCGCGGCGCGGGATGCGCGGCGCAGGACGCACGGCGCAGGATGCGCGGGTGCGTCCTGGCGCGGCGCGCGCCTGCCTGGCGCGGTGCGCTACCTGCTGCACGGCTGGCCGACGCAGCGTGCTGTGCGCGTGGTGAACGGCTCGTCTTGCCGGGCTCTTGCGGGCCTTTAGGGGTCTTCGAATACCATTCTTCCCACGTGAAATATGAAGGTTTCCACTTGACGAGAGTGACTCGACTCGAGGAGCAAGGCTCAACTCGACGAGAGTGACTAGTGGCTTAACTCGAGGAGCGACTCGAGAACGACTCGAGGCTTGACTCGAGGAACAACTCAAGGCTCGACTCGAGGAACGACTCGGGGCTCGACTCGAGGGGCATGAGGATTTGGCACGAGCACTTGTCAGTCGACTCATGAGAGAAGGCTTGCCGCTCTTCAGGACCTCCGGCCTGACCATCGGCCCTTTGAACGGCGTGTCTTCTTGGCGTATCGGGTTTTCTGAAAACGACCGACAATATTAGCCCCCCAAGTTCATTGCTCGGGAGGCCCCGGGCGGTGAACTTTTAGTTGTTTCCGTCGGGTGTTTGAGGAAAATATTTCCCGTGTCTTGTGACCCCGAGGAAAAATCTTTTCCTCCTCTTTTTTTTTTAGGGGGCCGCGCGGCGCGCACCCTGGACGGCGCGGCGCGCGGACTTTGCAGCGGGACCCGCGCGGCGCGCGGCGCGCCCCGTGCGCGGGGTTGGTTCGCCTTGCGCGGGAGAACTCCGACTTTTTGGAGTTTTTTCTCCAATTTTGCTCCTTGTGGGAGTAGGATTTCGACTCCTACCCCCCTAGAAGTCTATAAATAGGCCTCCCCCCTTTTCTTTATTCCTCACTTTATTTTTTTCTCTCTTTTCTACGCTTGTTTTCTCTTTTACGCTTGCATTATGGGTGTCCCTCCCCTTTTCTCAGCTGAGAGTCCCGAGATTGATTTGTCTCTCTTGTTTCAGGGTTCTGAACACGCAGAGGATGATCTCTTCGCGGGATTAAGGGAAGTTCCTCTGCACGTGGAAGAAAATCCAAGCGGAGTAGAGCAGTGGCTGGAGGAAGGCGAGCTGGGTGCGGCCGTGCCCGCTGCTCAGCCTCACGAAGAGTGCGCGCCAACTGGGCGCGATACAGGTGGGGAGTTTGATCATCCTGCGTCCGGGGAACCTGCCCATCGCCTCGTGATCAACTTAGTCGGCGAGGGGGTTCGTGACAAAGCCCGCCTCGACGTGCCGCAGTCCGACTTGGACTCTCAAGGCGTGCCGGGAGATGTTACGGACGCGGATGCGGTGACTCCGCTAGAGTCGGTTCTCGACGAGATAGACTGCGTGGACGACTTTGGTCCCGAGTTTGAAGATCCCGGAGGTGAGTCAGAGACATGTCCGGGGGCCGAAGGCCTCGCATCGGAGCGTCCCGAGGTACCGTTGGCGGCTGCCGCGGTTGTGTCGGAGGGCAGGGGCCCTTCCGTGGAGCCAGGGGGTTCACAGCTCGAGACCCCTGATGCAGAGGCGTTAGTATCGGTGAGGTCGCTTGCTAGGACGGAGTGGTATCCCGAGGAGGGCTTTGCTGCTCCCGATGACTTCGATTGTTCGGGGGTCGATGCTTCGAGCTCGCTCACCTACCGGACATTCGTCGGTCTCTGGGAGGCATTCACTATTCCGTCGTCCGTGGCGCTTCTCCGTCCCTTACAGGGCGACCGTCCTTTCCGGCGTCGTCATGGATTTGCCGCAGTTTCAATTGCAAGTCTCAACTCCGGGTTGCGGCTGCCGTTTCAACCCATCGTTCAGCAGCTTCTCGCCCGTCTGAGGGTGCACGCGTGTCAGATGAGTCCGGCGTTCTACCGCATCGTGGCGATGTGCCACATGGAGTGGCATTGCCAGACTGAGCAGGTAATGACCGTGAGTGATTTTCGTAATCTCATCGCGGTCTTCCCTGCGCCCGGGCAACCCAGTTTCTTCGTGGCCCGCGATCGTCGGAATACTAAGCTGATCATCGATTCAGAGAAGTATAATCGACGACCATGGGTGTGGGTCTCTGCGGAGGCTTTTGGCGATGCGCCGCTCCGGTTCGGCCCCTTGGCCTAGTTTTCTGCTAACGCGGGGGCCGATGACCTCGACTTTGTGAAGGAGATTCGGGGAATGTCAGAGGCTCGGAAAGCCGTCGAACGATTTCGTTCCCCTGAGCTGATGGCTTCCACCGGGTGGTTCCCGCCGTTTCCACCTAGCCAGCGGACCGAGAGTGCCCCCAGTGCCGCATCATCTCTCTCGAGTGGCGATCTTCAGGGTATGTCGATGTTTCACACTTCTTGCTCTTGTTTTTAGCTTAGGTTTTTGACTTTTGTTGCTTTTGTAGTCTCTTCGGCTAGGGCGAAGGCTCGAGTGCGCCTAGCGAAGGCTTCTCGGGACCCGAAGTCGTTGGCGGCGGTCCGTTGTCGGATTGCTGCGCAGAACGGTCGGGAGAAACCCGATACCGATCATCGGACGGGGAGCGGTCCTCGCGCTTCTTTGAAGCGACCCTCCTCCTCGGCTTTACCAGACACGTCTTCGGACTCCAAGCGCGTAAACTCGATGGTCGATGTGGAGGCTGCGGAGGTTAGGGGGGAATGTTCCCTGGGCCTTGCTCAATCTTCGATGAAGATTTGGAAGAGCGTCGTGGCCAGCGGCGACGTGGAGTTCTTTCGTCACGGCGTTTCCGATGCATAGAGAGTAAGTTTCCCTTGCCTCGTTTGTGATGAACCTATCTTTCGCTAATCTATCTTTTTGCCTTCTCAGGTGCTTGCTCGAGCGACCCGGGGCGAGAAAATCCTTCACGACCTTATCAGGCGGATGAGCCGTGCCCATGAAGAGCTTGCTCAAGCGAAGTCTCAGCTGGCCCACGCCGAGCGAGGTTTTCACTCAAAGGCGGAGTTTGCGAGTCTCCGCGAGCAGCTTCAGGAGGCTCGCGTGGAATTGGGAGTTACCCGGCAAGTGCGACTGTGCTCAGGCGGCGGTGGCGAAGATGGCTGAGGAGTTAACGACGGAACGTCAAGCCCTCGAAGTGGCGACTCGATCGACGGAGGTCTTCCGGAGCGAAGCGCGGGACCTTCGACGTCAGTTGGAATCGCGCACAGAAGAAGTTGGCATTCTTCAGGGCCAGCTTACATCGAGCGAGGCTGCCCGTGTTCGTGCGGAGCGTAAGCGCGACTCCTTGGTGGATGAGGTGGCTCGGGTCACCGAGGAGAAAGCCGCGGCGGAACAGCTTGCGTCCGACCTTCAAGACGACTTTGATGTCGGAGTCGAGGAGGCAAGACACGCGGCGGCGGTGGAGTGTCGGGACGCCACAGCTACCGAGAATGTTTCTCGGGGGGTCACCTTCCACTTCTTCGACTCGCTGTTCCCATCAGTCGACGGGGCCGATCCTGTAGGCGACGATCCCGCCGAGTGACCTTTTCCTTTCTTTATTTTTCTCGCCCAAGCGTTTAGCGCATGCTTTTTAGGTTTTTCCATTCAGCGCACCTGTTTTAGCGCTTGCTTACTAGGATTTTTCCCTTTAGCGCACTTGTCTTAGCGCATGCTTTCTAGGATTTGAGGCAGTTGCCCCTTTCTTTTATGAGAAGTTATTTATTTATTCTTATGAATGTTTTCGCACATTCATCTTTTAGGGCATGCTTAGATGGTCAATTGTGTGTGTCAATGGTTTTGCCCATCCTTTTACCTCAGCATGATACCTTTTCAAACACGCCAGTCACTTGGATGGTTTGCGTTCTTAAGTATTTTCAACTGCGAGTCAGCCATGCTACGTAGGCGCCTTACGTGTGCCGGATTGTGCCAAGTGGAAGTCTCAGGCCGCGCCAGGTAGGCGTTTTAAGCGCGCCATGTAGGCGTCTTGGGTTGCGCCAAGTAGGCGTCTTAGGTTGCGCCATGTAAGCGTCTTAAGTGCGCCATGTAGGCGTCTTAGGTTGCGCCTGTTGTCAGTGGTGCCCACAAGAAGAGTTGTAGTCTTTATTTTGTACATTTGATGTAATAAAGTCTCATGAAGACTCTTGCTTGTAATTGCCTATCTATTCATTAATAAAGTTGAAACGTTCATTCAATCTTCCTTGTCTGAAGCTTTATGATAAAACCATAGTCTTTTAGTCCATAAACAAACTAAACAACTTACGAAGAGACAAATGTAGATTTGCATGAACAAACTCTTCGTAGTTTGCTTAAAACGATATATTCGCAATCTTAGGGTCAAAGGACTATTGACCTCAGTATGATTGTTAGAAGAATCTATGATGTCTGGTTACGAGGCATTGAGAGTTGGGGACTCTATAGTTCTTCTAGGTATCTTCCGAAGGTACTGAATTGACCAGTGCACTTCTAGAGACAATATAAGAACAAACCATTTAACCTCTTATGTCTCGAAGTCACTATGTATGAATTGCGTCATGCTTACCTTAATCCTGAAATGAGACATGGCATTTCACACCTTAGTATTCTCATTTGAGAAAGTCAAAGTTCGGACTCACTATGTGATTCCGAACAAGGCCTATTGGTGAAGTACTAAGTTGTGAGTCTGTCATGAGTAACTTTGTGAAGTTCTCATAGATATGGAATTCATGTACAAGATTGCTGAAATGCAATGTATGTCACCTCATGCTTTGTTCCTTGGAGTGTGAATAAATGAACTGGCCAGTGTCCAAATTGAGTCCTGACTCTTTTGGATGAAACAATGTGACTTGTTAGCTCCTCGTCAATACATTGTTTCTAACTTATTCACAAGCGACAAAGGAGTTGAGGAAATAACAGCTAGAATGGTAAAATGGTAATTTAGTAAATCCCGACTAGCTGATGACATTCATGAACGGTAAACATAGATAATATTCAGTGGATCCGCTCATCATAATTAAGTCGAATTCTTGAGTAGAAAATAAATTCATTTGAACCGAGAGATTTTCAGTGTCAGCTCTTTAGTGGAGTCAGTTGGCATTAAGCTAAACTTGGAAAAGGTTTGTGAACTTTTGAGTCCAAGTGTTTAGCTAAAGCTTTGTTCATTTGGGTCCATGAGGTCACTGTCACGAATCACATCGATAGGAATAGTTAAACTGGAAGCTAAGTCAAAACAAGAACGAAAATAGTTAAAAGGGTATTTTTGTCTTTTGAGACAAAGGATGAAATGAATGTCAATAAATTTTTGACAAGGTCATTTTATGACATGTTTCACTCGGCCATGACTTGATCATTGGGCCTTGTGAATTAATTTCATTTCATAAGAATTTTATTGAAAATTCTTATTGGGTCTTTTTCATGTTGTCATGAACAAATGGAAAAGCTTCTAGAAGCCCATTCTAGAAGGACATAGGCGCCCAACATACCCAACCAAGAGAGAATATTTTTGTGCATAAATGTATCAAGATACTTACCAAAAGAAAAAGAGGAAACAAATTTGCATGAGGATGCATTAGGGTAATCGGCCAAGAGAGAACAAGGCAAGGCAAGGAACAAAAATGGAAACAAATCCAAGCCTTCTAGAAGGCATCCTTGGCCGAGCATCTCAAGTGGGAAAAGAGGAAATTGGCTCATGAATATGTGATATTCTATAGAAGAGGAAACTACCTTATAGAAGGTGAGACCTCTCCTATAAATAGGAGCCCCTTTTTCTCACAATTGATTCATTCCAAAGTTTTAGAGATCGAGAGCTTCTCTCTCTAGACTTGGCCGCCCCTTCCTCTCTCTCTCTCTAGTTTATATTTTCGATTTTTCTTGTCTTGGCACCTAGGTCCTCACTCGACCTAGTGTTTAGCTCTGCGACTTCGAGACTCGTTCTTAAGTCGTAGCGTTTAAAAGTGCCCACTCATTGATTCCTTCTTTTCGAGTGATTTAGTGATAGAAACTTTCGTGGTTGCTCGAGGTGCCGAGGAAAGAAAGAGAGACGTGCTGCGAGGGGAGACGAGCGTTGCAAACTTTCCACAAGCTTCTTCAAAATTCAAGCTTCAAGAAAGGTTAGTAAACTTCTAGCTCATATTGGTTTTTAATTACATGTACTTGCACTTGTCTAGGTTAGTAAAAACTGTTTTACTTGTAAAAGAAAATTTTTAAAATTCCGCCGCTTTTCGAAGCGTTAATTATTTTCTCAAACCCTAGATCGATTCCAACAAATGGTATCAGAGCTATGGTCAAAGATATGCATGTACATGTTTTTTAAAATTATGAGCTTGAAAATCGTTTTCGAAAGTTTACTAATTTTGTGACAAGTTAGAATTGTAATCTTAGTTTTTTTTTTTAATTTAATGCTCTTGTCTTTAAATTAAAAAGCATGTTGATTTTCTATGAGTTTGGGATGTTTTTAAAACACATTAGAATCAGTTCTAAAAGTTTTTAATTTTTTATATTGAAAAACGTGTTTTAAAGGTTTGAGAAATTTCGGTAAATTTTGTGACTAGTTACTTTGTCTTTCTAGTTTCTTTTATTTACCGTATTCGTTTTATGCTTGTTGTTATTTCTTTTATTCTATGTTATTACCCTGCTAATAAAACACAAATAAAAGCTTTAAACAACATCTTAAAACGTTCCGTTACACTTGATTCTTTTTCGCACCTAAGTAGGACCAAGTTTTAATTTATTTCTTTTTCTTCGAACTGGAGTAAACCCGCATTAAAAGTGGCATAACTCTCTGCTCAGAAATCGAAATTTAATGATTCTTAAATCAAATTAAAGCTCTGTCTGTCATCTGTCCAATGCCACCGGTTTCGGCTGAAAAGGACATCGGAGCCGCCAGATATGGCGATTTTACTCCGAGGTGCGCGGCTGTCTGAAACTCCAGTTTTTTAGATATCCGGATTTTCAAACCCCACTACCATGAGTTATAGAACTCTAATGAGAAAATTTTCTTGAGCAAAAATGTTTTTCATATGATTATAAACATGATGTGTAAGATTAAAATGTTTTGATTTTTGAAAGTTTAATTGAAATTGAATTTTTACAAAACTAGTTTGAATTTTGAAAAACCGTTTTCACTTTCAAACTTGAAAATATTTTGTCATCCAAATCAAATAAATTTTCAAAATGTTTTCAAAACTATATCTATATCACATATGTTCAAAATCTATATGCTCTTGAAAATTTGAGTGGGAGGTCTCCTTGTAGACAAGCCGAAAAATAAAAGGATGTGTAATCTCAAACTTTCAAGTGTTCGAGTGAGTTGAAGTTCACACTTCCCTCACGCACTTTCCCGAAATAGAAAATAGGAAAAGATCGAGTATGTACCTTGTGCCTTTATGCACTAATACTGCTCTGAACATGTCGATCTAGGATTCTCTTCTAGTTGTCCGCTCTGTCGCTCTCTAACTAGGAAATTTGTTTCCGAACTTATAAGAGTCGATGAACCAACTCCAAAAACTAAGTGGGAGGGTTATATTCGTTGTTTGTAACCCGCGATCCCCAACACTAGTGAAAGATGCAATAACGTGGGACTAAGAGCCGCTCTTGCGACCCTCACTTAAATGTGAGTACTCCAAGGCGTTATTGCTTCGATCATTGCTCAATGAGCTACGTCCGAGAGTGATGCAATGATGGCAAGGCCTCCCCTTGGGGGATTGTTTTTCAAAGCTGATCTTTTGGACTAAGTGGTTGGTTGCACACTTAGGCTCAATCCCTAGTATCCTCCCTTGAGGCTCTGCGAAAGGATGTGAGTGATCAAACCAATTTAAAAGGTGGCTAGTCAAAATAGATGTATTGACATCTTGGCTTAGCATTAATGATGTGTCATTTACTTATAAATGGAGATTTTTTGCGGCCTTCTCTTGAGGGAGTAAATTATCGTTTGGTTTATAACACCTTTGGATTTTACAAAAGTCTTAATAAAACTTAAATCCTAAACCAAAGACTAATCATAAACTTGTTTCAACTTACATAGGCAATATGTCTCTCAACCATCTCTCAATCTTTCTTTCCTCGAATAAACTCGAAAACGAAAACTACGTAGATTCGAAACGTAACCTCGACATAATACCTACCGTTACCAAGCACAAATGGGTACTCACCACCCCGTGTCCTCCTCTGACGAATGATGATTCGACTCAAGAGGACAATGACGCCTTAGCGGCCTGGCTTCGATCCGATGAGATTGTGAGGTGCTATATCTTGGCATCTATGAACAATATGCTGAAAGAGCAACATCGTGACATCGAGACTGCCGCCGAAATGCTCTACAATCTCCTTGAGATGTTTGGAGGGCAAGGACGTCAAACAAGGCTACAAGCAGTCCGACAGTTTATGAACTGTCGCATGAAGGCTAGGACTCCTGTTAGGGACCATATGATGCTGATCATTAGTTACCTAGATGAAGTGGAAATCCTAGGATCTGAGATTGATGGGAAGAATATCATAGATATGATCTTAGAAACTCTCCCCGAGTCTCTTGATACCTTCATGCTGAACTACTCCATTACAAAGCTAAAGTACACTGTTACCGAGCTTATGAAGGAGCTTCACACTGCTGTAGGTCTCAATAAGAGAAAGAGGAATCAAGGAGAGGCGCATGCTACTAAGCAAAAAGCCTCCGCCTCTGGAACTAAGAAGAGACCTCACAAGGCCGATAAAACGAACTGTCCTCCCTATCTCAAAGCAAAGGAACATAGTATTGTACTAGTTACTGAAGCATGCTTAGTAGCTGATAATGTATCAACGTGGATTCTTGACTCCGCTGCTACTAACCATATTTGTTGTTCCTTGAATGGTTTCAAGAAAACCAAAAGCTTAGAGGAAGGCGAGTTCTGTTTCAAATGGGGTGATGGGAGCCTGGTGTCTGCGAAGGCTGTGGGATCCATGACGCTGTCTTTTGAAGACCGCACTTTAAACTTGAATAATGTTTATTTTGTTCCTACCTTTGGGAAGAACTTAATATCCGTTGCTCGTCTTCTCGAGCAAGATTATTGTTTAAAGTTCATAAAGAATGGAATTCGTATTTCGTTTCCTGATAATTCTTTTGTCACTAATGCATGTATGAAGAATTCTCTTTTCTACATCTATCCCACTCAACCTTCTCTTTTAGACACCGAAATAGATAACGATCTAATTAGGGAGCCAAAGAGGATCAAACTTTCTGAATCCTCCGATCTAACAAAATCAACATACCTCTGGCACTTAAGACTTGGTCATATCAGTCTAGATAGGATTAAGAGACTTGTGAGGGATGGTCCACTCCAAGCCTCTGCAATAGGTTCACTACCTACTTGTGAATCCTGTATAGAAGGAAAAATGACTAAGCGACCTTTCTCCGATAAGGGTCGAAGAGCCACTGAGTTACTGGAACTAATACATTCTGATGTATGTGGTCCGCTCAACCAACAGGCACGTGGAGGATACGAATACTTCGTTACCTTCACTGATGATTACTCAAGATATGGGTTTGTCTATTTGCTCAAACACAAATCCGAGACCTTTAACGTATTTAAGGTCTTTAGGGCTTTAGTGGAAAAGCAAACTGGCAAAGTGATCAAAACCCTTCGATCCGATCGAGGTGGTGAGTATATGTCTGGAGAGTTCGATGACCTTCTTAAAGAAGAAGGTATCGCTTCTCAGCTTACAGCACCTGGCACACCTCAACAAAACGGAGTGTCAGAGAGAAGAAACCGAACTCTTATGGAGATGGTTAGATCAATGATGAGTTACTCATCACTCCCGCTTTCCTTTTGGGGATATGCCCTCGAAACAGCCGTCTACATTCTGAACCAAGTTCCGTCCAAAACGGTTCCTGGTACTCCTTATGAACGATGGACTGGCCGTAAAGTGAATCTTGGCCGCATCCGAATTTGGGGTTGCCCTGCACACGTGCTGAGGCAAAAGACTAGCAAGTTGGCTAGTAGGTCAGAATTGTGCCTGTTTGTAGGATATCCGAAGGAAACCAAAGGTTTTACTTTCTATAGTCCCGAGGACGATAAGACTTTCGTTAGCACGAATGCTCGTTTCCTCGAGGAGGACTTTATGACAGATGCAAAACCTAGAAGCAAAATTGTGCTTGAAGAAAAGTTGGGTGAGGAAGCTTCTACCTCATCTGTAAGAACTGTTCTTACCCCAACTGAAACACAACCTAACTCATCAGAATCTCGTCAAGTAGTACTTAGACGTAGTGGGAGGGTTACTCAAAAGCCTGACAGGTACATGTCTTATGGAGACTCTCTTGTAGCCGTCTCCGACATGGATGACCCTGTTTCCTATAGCCAAGCGATGGCTTGTTCTGAATCAAACCTTTGGCTTGACGCCATGAAAGTTGAAATGCACTCGATGTATGTCAACAAAGTCTGGAAACTTGTAGACCTTCCTGAAGGGATTAAACCCGTAGGGTGTAAGTGGATATACAAGAAGAAAAGGGGTCCTAATGGGAACGTCGAGACGTTCAAAGCACGACTTGTGGCAAAGGGTTATACCCAACAAGAAGGGATTGACTATGAAGAAACCTTCTCGCCAGTCGCAATGCTTAAATCCATCCGCATACTTTTGTGAGTTGCTTAAATCCATTATTGGACTAAAGCAAGCATCTAGGTCATGGAATATTAGATTCGATGAAACTGTAAAGAGCTTCGGCTTTGAACAGTCAATAGATGAGCCTTGTGTTTACAAGTTAATACACGAAGGTAAAGTTGTGTTTCTGGTACTATATGTCGATGATATACTACTCATTGGTAATGACGTGGGTAAGTTATCTGAGGTTAAGGTCTGGCTAGCAAAGCAATTCGATATGAAGGATCTAGGAGAAGCCGCGTACATTCTGGGAATCCAAATCTTTCGAGATAGGAAAAACCGGACCCTGTCGCTCTCTCAAGCATCTTATATTGATAATGTGATGGATCGCTTCTCGATGCAAGACTGCAAGAGGGGTCAAACACCCTTTAGGCATGGAGTTTCACTCTCTAAGGACCAGTCTCCCAAGACTGCACAAGAGATTGAAGACATGAGGAAGATTCCTTACGCCTCTGCCGTAGGAAGCCTCATGTATGCTATGCTTTGCACTAGACCTGATATATGTTTCGCCGTTGGCGTAGTTAGTCGTTTCCAATCCAACCCTGGACCCGAGCACTGGATTGCTGTTAAGCATGTTCTTAAGTATCTTCGAAGAACTAGGAACTTGATGCTTACATACTCAGGTACTGACCTGACTATGACGGGATATACCGACTCCGATTTTCAAGCGGATAAGGATTCCAGGAAATCCACATCAGGATCTGTGTTCATCCTTAATGGTGGAGCTGTTGTGTGGAGAAGTATTAAGCAATCTTGCATTGCTGACTCCACAATGGAAGCAGAATATGTGGCTGCTTGTGAAGCATCCAAAGAGGCTGTATGGCTTAGAAAGTTCCTTAAGTATTTGGAAGTTGTTCCAAACGTCGACGAGCCCATGACCCTTTATTGTGATAATAGTGGGGCTGTCACTAACTCAAAGGAACCTAGAAGCCATAAGCGCTCTAAGCATATTGAGAGGAAATACCATTTGATTCGAGAGATCGTGCAGCGCGGAGACGTGGAAGTGAAGAAGATCTCAACGGTGGACAACCTCGCAGATCCATTCACCAAGGCCCTAGCGAACAAGGTCTTCGACCAACATCGTGAGGGATTAGGCATGAAGGACTACACACACCTTCTTTGAGTCAAGTGGGAGTTTGTTGTCAGTGGTGCCCACAAGAAGAGTTGTAGTCTTTATTTTGTACATTTGATGTAATAAAGTCTCATGAAGACTCTTGCTTGTAATTGCCTATCTATTCATTAATAAAGTTGAAACGTTCATTCAATCTTCCTTGTCTGAAGCTTTATGATAAAACCATAGTCTTTTAGTCCATAAACAAACTAAACAACTTACGAAGAGACAAATGTAGATTTGCATGAACAAACTCTTCGTAGTTTGCTTAAAACGATATATTCGCAATCTTAGGGTCAAAGGACTATTGACCTCAGTATGATTGTTAGAAGAATCTATGATGTCTGGTTACGAGGCATTGAGAGTTGGGGACTCTATAGTTCTTCTAGGTATCTTCCGAAGGTACTGAATTGACCAGTGCACTTCTAGAGACAATATAAGAACAAACCATTTAACCTCTTATGTCTCGAAGTCACTATGTATGAATTGCGTCATGCTTACCTTAATCCTGAAATGAGACATGGCATTTCACACCTTAGTATTCTCATTTGAGAAAGTCAAAGTTCGGACTCACTATGTGATTCCGAACAAGGCCTATTGGTGAAGTACTAAGTTGTGAGTCTGTCATGAGTAACTTTGTGAAGTTCTCATAGATATGGAATTCATGTACAAGATTGCTGAAATGCAATGTATGTCACCTCATGCTTTGTTCCTTGGAGTGTGAATAAATGAACTGGCCAGTGTCCAAATTGAGTCCTGACTCTTTTGGATGAAACAATGTGACTTGTTAGCTCCTCGTCAATACATTGTTTCTAACTTATTCACAAGCGACAAAGGAGTTGAGGAAATAACAGCTAGAATGGTAAAATGGTAATTTAGTAAATCCCGACTAGCTGATGACATTCATGAACGGTAAACATAGATAATATTCAGTGGATCCGCTCATCATAATTAAGTCGAATTCTTGAGTAGAAAATAAATTCATTTGAACCGAGAGATTTTCAGTGTCAGCTCTTTAGTGGAGTCAGTTGGCATTAAGCTAAACTTGGAAAAGGTTTGTGAACTTTTGAGTCCAAGTGTTTAGCTAAAGCTTTGTTCATTTGGGTCCATGAGGTCACTGTCACGAATCACATCGATAGGAATAGTTAAACTGGAAGCTAAGTCAAAACAAGAACGAAAATAGTTAAAAGGGTATTTTTGTCTTTTGAGACAAAGGATGAAATGAATGTCAATAAATTTTTGACAAGGTCATTTTATGACATGTTTCACTCGGCCATGACTTGATCATTGGGCCTTGTGAATTAATTTCATTTCATAAGAATTTTATTGAAAATTCTTATTGGGTCTTTTTCATGTTGTCATGAACAAATGGAAAAGCTTCTAGAAGCCCATTCTAGAAGGACATAGGCGCCCAACATACCCAACCAAGAGAGAATATTTTTGTGCATAAATGTATCAAGATACTTGCCAAAAGAAAAAGAGGAAACAAATTTGCATGAGGATGCATTAGGGTAATCGGCCAAGAGAGAACAAGGCAAGGCAAGGAACAAAAATGGAAACAAATCCAAGCCTTCTAGAAGGCATCCTTGGCCGAGCATCTCAAGTGGGAAAAGAGGAAATTGGCTCATGAATATGTGATATTCTATAGAAGAGGAAACTACCTTATAGAAGGTGAGACCTCTCCTATAAATAGGAGCCCCTTTTTCTCACAATTGATTCATTCCAAAGTTTTAGAGATTGAGAGCTTCTCTCTCTAGACTTGGCCGCCCCTTCCTCTCTCTCTCTAGTTTATATTTTCGATTTTTCTTGTCTTGGCACCTAGGTCCTCACTCGACCTAGTGTTTAGCTCTGCGACTTCGAGACTCGTTCTTAAGTCGTAGCGTTTAAAAGTGCCCACTCACTGATTCCTTCTTTTCGAGTGATTTAGTGATAGAAACTTTCGTGGTTGCTCGAGGTGCCGAGGAAAGAAAGAGAGACGTGCTGCGAGGGGAGACGAGCGTTGCAAACTTTCAACAAGCTTCTTCAAAATTCAAGCTTCAAGATAGGTTAGTAAACTTCTAGCTCATATTGGTTTTTAATTACATGTACTTGCACTTGTCTAGGTTAGTAAAAACTGTTTTACTTGTAAAAGAAAATTTTTAAAATTCCGCCGCTTTTCGAAGCGTTAATTATTTTCTCAAACCCTAGATCGATTCCAACAGCGCCATGTAGGCGTCTTACGGGTTGCGCCTTTACGCGTCTTACGTGCGCCATGTAGGCGTCTTAGGTTGCGCCATGTAGGCGTCTTACGGGTTGCGCCTTTACGCGTCTTACGTGCGCCATGTAGGCGTCTTAAGTGCGCCATGTAGGCGTCTTAGGTTGTGCCATGTAGGCGTCTTACGGGTTGCGCCTTTACGCGTCTTACGTGCGCCATGTAGGCGTCTTAGGTTGCGCCATGTAGGCGTCTTACGGGTTGCGCCTTTACGCGTCTTACGTGCGCCATGTAGGCGTCTTAAGGGCGCCATGTAGGCGTCTTAAGTGCGCCATGTAGGCGTCTTAGGTTGCGCCATGTAGGCTTCTTACGGGTTGCGCCTTTACGCGTCTTACGTGCGCCATGTAGGCGTCTTAGGTTGCGCCATGTAGGCGTCTTACGGGTTGCGCCTTTACGCGTTTTACGTGCGCCATATAGGCGTCTTAGGTTGCGCCATGTAGGCGTCTTACGGGTTGCGCCTTTACGCGTCTTACGTGCGCCATGTAGGCGTCTTAAGTGCGCCATGTAGGCGTCTTAGGTTGCGCCATGTAGGCGTCTTACGGGTTGCGCCTTTACGCGTCTTACGTGCGCCATGTAGGCGTCTTAGGTTGCGCCATGTAGGCGTCTTACGGGTTGCGCCTTTACGCGTCTTACGTGCGCCATGTAGGCGTCTTAAGTGCGCCATGTAGGCGTCTTAGGTTGCGCCATGTAGGCGTCTTATAGGTTGCGCCTTTACGCGTCTTACGTGCGCCATGTAGGCGTCTTAGGTGCGCCATGTAGGCGTCTTACGATTTTTTGGTGGAGCGTGTTCTTTTGATAGTGAGCGTGTTCCTTTGAGAGTTTCCTTACCATAGCTAGCCCCCCCAAGGTTTTGGGTTATAAGTTAATTGTTGATAACCAGAAAACTTGCATAAAACGGAATTTGAAACGGAAAACTCGAGTTTTATTACTTTTGCGAAAAACTTGCGAGAAAATTAAAATCCTAAAACATTGGCTCGTAGGCCTTATTGAAAATGGGAAATAAAAGCGATAAAAATGCGGGGGACGCTAGCTACTGGTAGTACTGCCTCAAGTGCTCCGCGTTCCACTGGTGGCGAATCGGAGTTCCGTCCGTGTGCTCGATGTAGTATGTCCTGTCGTGAATGACTTTGCGGACTCTGTAAGGGCCTTCCCAGTTCGGGCCTAGGACGCCGGCGCCTTGGACTTGTGTGTTCTGGAACACTCGTCTGAGGATGAGGCTTCCGATGGCAAAGGTTCGCCTTTTGATCTTGGAGTTGTAGTATCTTTCGACCTTGCGCTTCTGTGCGGCGAGGCGTCTTAATGCTTCCGCTCTCTTTTCATCGATCAGGTCCAACTCAAGGCGCATGGCCTCGTCGTTGTCCGCTTCGTCGAATGTATCGATTCGGAACGTGGGTATCTCGGTTTCAATTGGAACCACGGCCTCGACCCCATATGCAAGGGAGAATGGCGTCTTGCCGGTGGCGTTTCGCGCGGTTGTCCTATATGCCCATAGGACGAATGGCAATTCCTCGGCCCAGGCGCATTTCTTGTCTTCGAGCTTCTTTTTCAGGTTGCTTTTGATAGTCTTGTTGACTGCCTCGACTTGGCCGTTGGCCTGAGGATGACGCGGCGAGGAGAAGGTCTTGCTGATCTTCAATTGATCGCAGATATCTCTTACTCGCGCGTTGTCAAATTGTGCTCCGTTGTCGGTCACAATCGAGGCGGGGATACCGTGCCTGCATATGATGCTTTTCCAGATGAAGTTTGTCGTGTTTGCTTCAGTTATTCTGGCGAGCGGCTCGGCCTCTACCCACTTAGTGAAGTAGTCGATGGCGATAATGGCGTACTCGTATTGCCTTGGCGCTCTAGGGAGCTTACCAATGATGTCCACGCCCCACTTAGCAAAGGGACGTGGGACAACGATGCTGCTTAATGGGGTCGGGGGCTGTCGCGGAATTTCCGCGAAGCGCTGGCATTTATCGCAACGCCTTGCCATTCGCAAGCATCTCGCGTCATGGTAGGCCAGAAATAGCCTTGCTTAAGCGCTTTGAGCGCAAGGGAAGTTCCAGCGGCGTGGTTCCCGCAGATGCCCTCATGGATTTCACGGAGGACCTTGGTCGACTCGACGCTATCGAGGCACCGGAGTAGCGGCGTCGAGTAACTGCGCTTATAGAGTATGCCCTCACGGAGCGTGTATTTGGATGCTAAGGCCCTCAGTTTATCGGCTTTCTTGCGGTCTTTGGGGAGTTCCCCTCTTCGCAAAAACTCGACAATTGAGTCCATCCAAGTGGGCTGAGATGCCACCTCTATGGTCCCGACTTCGTCTTGGGAGACGGATGGCCGTGGGAGAAATTCAACGGGTACGGTCCCCAATCCGTCTTCGTCGATGCCAGATCCGAGGCGAGCAAGCGCGTCAGCCTCCGAATTTCGTTCTCTTGGGATTTGGTGAATCTCGAACCAAGAGAAGGCATCGAGTTTGGAGTTTGTCTTAGCCAGGTATGCGACCATGTTAGGTTCCTTGGCGGTGTAATCTCCTTTAACCTGGTTTACGATCAACTGCGAGTCGCAGTGTATTCGTAGGTTATGGGAGCCGAGTTTCTGTGCTAGCTCTATCCCTACAATGAGCGCTACGTATTCAGCTTCATTGTTGGAGGCTTGGAAGCCGTAGTGAAGGGCGTATCGCAGCTTTTCCCCGTGGGGGTTAATCAAAATTATTCCGGCGCCAGCCCCCCGAGCATTAGATGCCCCATCTACGTATAGCTCCCAGATGGGACCCGTTGGGTCTACCTTCCTTTTCCGAGTTAACGCATCATCGTTCAAGTCAGCTTCCGCTCTTCCCATATCGGGAGTATAAGAGAATTCTGCCACGAAGTCAGCTAAGACGTGCCCCTTTAAAGCCGTTCTTGGGTGGAACTCAATCCCGTACTCGCTCAATTCTTGGGACCAGATCGCCATGCGAGTCGATGTTCCCTTTTGAAGAGCTTTACCGATTGGATGCTCAGTTCGCACCGCGATTGGGTGAGCTTGGAAGTACGGTCGTAGCTTATTTGCTGCCGTTACGAGAGCCAGAGAAAGTTTCTCAATCTCGGTGTAGCGCGTTTCCGCGTCGAGTAAGGCTTTGCTCACGTAGTAGATCGGCCATTGGACCTTGTTTTCTTCGCGGACAAGGACGGCACTTACAGCTCTTTCAGAGACGGCGAGATACACGTATAGCGTCTCGCCCTCTCTCGGTTTAGAGAGGAATGGTGGGGACCCAAAGTAAGCCTTCATTTCTTGGAAGGCACTTTCGCATTTGTCCGTCCACTCAAAGCCGTCCGTCTTCTTCAGAGCTTTGAAGAACGGTTGACACTTGTCGGTGGCTTTAGACACGAAGCGTGTCAGAGCGGCAATCCGACCGGTCAGGCTTTGTACCTCTTTGACTCGTCTTGGCGACTTCATTTCAAGGAGTGCCTTGATTTTTTCCGGGTTCGCCTCTATGCCTCGTCGGATGACGATGTAACCGAGGAACTTCCCGGATTTAACCCCGAATACGCATTTGTTGGGGTTGAGCTTCATTTTATATCGGCGGAGGATTGTGAACATCTCCCTTCGCGTACGTGATTGGTTGCCAGTAGGCTTTTAACGAGCATGTCGTCCACGTACACTTCCATCGTCTTGCCGATTTGATCGGCGAAGATCCGATTTACCAAGCGCTGGTACGTTGCTCCCGCGTTCTTAAGGCCGAAAGGCATGACCTTGTAACAGTAGAGACCTCGATCGGTGACAACGGTCGTCTTAATTTGATCGGGCTCGTGCATTCGAATTTGGTTGTAGCCCGAATAGGCGTCCATGAAGCTTAGAAGTTCATGGCCGGCCGTGGCGTCCACCAGTTGTTCGATGCGCGAGAGTGGAAAGCAGTCCTTAGGGTAGGCTTTGTTAAGATCTTTGTAGTCTATACAAATTCGCCACTTCCCGTTGGGCTTTTTTACCATTACCACGTTGGCGACCCACTTGGGGTACTTAGCCTCTCGAATGAAGTTTGCGGTGAGGAGTTTCTCGACCTCTTCATTTATGGCCAGGTATCGTTTTGGGTTGAACGTTCGTCTAGCCTGCACTTTTTCGGCGACTTTTGGGTCGTCGTTCAGTCGATGCACTATTACCTCGGGATCTATTCCGGGCATGTCCGCATGAGTCCATGCAAAAACATCCTTGAACTCCCTGAGGAAGGTAGTAAGCTGAGTTTTGATGGCGAGTGGAAGTCGGGCGCCGACTTTTACAACCTGATCAGGCTTAGATTCGTCCAGGACGATTGGCACAAGATCATCAGAGGTTTCGACCTTGAGTCTTTCGATTTCATCCCGGGGGTCAAGTTCTCCGAACTTCCTTGCATCCCTTGGGTTGCATGGGAAATCGTCTTCCAGTTGGAAGATTGTGTTGACCGCTTTTCCCGCGGATTTGCCATCAACTCCTTGCACGTAGCATATTCTGGCTTGGGATTGGTCTCCAGCCATAATGCCAATTCCCACTTCGGTGGGGAATTTCACCAGTAGGTAGTACGTGGAGGTGATTGCCCTTAGCCGGTTCAATGTGGGTCGCCCGATGATTAAGTTATAAGGCGACTCCTGATCGACCACTAGGAATGGGACCATGTGAACGGCCTCGATTCCTCCAGGGGTCCCAAAGGTGACCGGCAGGTCGATAATGCCCTCGGTCATAACCTTTTCCCCAGTGAACCCAAACAATGGCGTTTGGGTCGGAGTCGGGCGCAGCCCCCCGAGCTTCATGCGCTCTAGGGTGGACTTGAAAATTATGTCGGCAGCGCTGCCGTTATCGATGAGAACCCTTTTCACCAAGTTATTGGCCACTTGGGCCTTGAGCACGATAGCGTCATTGTGCGGATGCACAACTCGCTTGGCCTCTTCATTGGTGAAATACATCGTCTCGTGAGGCACAGACGGAGGTTCTTCATATGTGAAGTTGACGTGCATAACAGCGTCTTCCTGAGACACGACCCTAAGGAATTTCTTCCGTTGTCGGGCTGAATCTCCATCTTGTGGACCTCCAAGTATGGTGGTTACCACGTGGAGTTGTGGGTTGGCGTTGGCAGTAGCCGTGGTTCGGTCGGCAGAAGCGGCTGTTCCTCCCCCTTGACCAGACTGTTGTCTGTTCGCGGTGGGGCCCGCGGCGCTAATCATGCGTAACACGAACTCCTTCAGCTCACCCCGTTGGATCAAAGCCTCGATTTGCCTTTTGAGGTTGTAGCATTCCGAGGTCAAATGACCGTATTCCCGATGGAACTCACAATACCTGGATCGATCGCGAGTTGCGGGATCCTTCTTCATTGGAGCCGGGGGCGTGAACTTGTCACGTGCCAGAGCCAAGATCCTTTCCGGCGCTGTGTTCAGCGGCGTGAATGACGAGTACCCTCTGAAGTTTTCCGCAAGTCGCGGTTTCTGAGGTACAGGGGGTTGGTTGCTAGAAACCTGGTTCCCCTTGTTTCGCCTTTTACGAGGTTCGTTCTGCTCGCGGCTAGGTTCTTCTCGACGGTGAGAGCTTTGATTAGTGCTCTTGCGGCCGTCGAGGTAATCTTCGACTCCCATGAAGGTCTTAGCTCGAGTCATTAACTCGGCCATGGTAGAAGGGACACGGCCGACGACAGACTTGAGGAAGTCACTTGTGCGCAAGCCTTCTATGATAGCGGCAATTGCGTCACCGTCGTCAAAGCGGTCGACCTTGTTTGACTCTTCAGTGAATCGGGCGAGGTATCGTCTAAGAGACTCGCCACTCTCTTGCCTGATTGACCACAAGTACATCTTGGTCTTCTTTTGGACCATAGATGTAGCGAACCGTGCTAGGAACATGTCCTTCAGGTCTTTGAACGAGTGGATGCTTCCTGGCTTTAAGTTCTTGAACCACTCAAAGCCGGGTCCGGCGAGGGTCAAACTAAAAGCTTGGCACATGACGCCAGGAGAAACACCCAGCATCGTCATCCAGGTTTCATAGTGCTGGATGTGGTAAGCATGATCTGCTTTCCCATCATAGGGAGCGAGGTTCGGGAGCTTGAAATTCCCCGTACAAACCTCAGCCAGTATCTGAGTAGTGAAAGGCGATGAATTCTCCTCAACGACCCCATAGGCACTTCCACTTATTTCGTATTCTCGGAGATCTCGTACCTCATTTCGAAGGTTGTGGATCATAGTGACCACATCGAGACCGGTCGTTGGAGTAACCCCTTGATCGGGAGGAGTCACCTGCAGCCTCTCGTTAGACCCCTGTCCTGCGCGGCGGTTCCCGTTAGTTGGGGCTGCCAGCGGGATATTGGGTCTAGAGCTTAGTCGCTCTCTCAGATCATTGCCACGCCCAATGCGTTGAGCAGTGAGGCGGTCCCTAAAGTCAGGGTTGGTCGTACGGAGGCGGAGGCTTTGTTTGCGACGGTGCGTTCTCCGCGCGCCCTGACTTTCCGCAACATTCTCCCTCGGACCTAGTCGGTCGAGAGCTGAACGTCGGGAATTCTCCTCTTGAGAAGCTGCCGGCGCATCGCCTGTTCGGGGTAAGGGATTCGACGGACCAGCTTCAAACACGGCGGGGAGTCCCTCGTCCTTCGTGAGAGAAGTCTCGATATCCTCCGACTCACCAGTACCCTCGTAATCAGGGTCGCGGTCGCGGCTTTCCTCGTTGAGGTTCTCAGGATCCCCGTTGGGGATTATCGTGTCACGCATAGGTTGCTTCGCAGCCAGTCGGCTGTGGTACCTTGCGTTCCTCGCCTTCAGTCGGCGGATACTCTCCTCTAACTCCATGATGCGGTCGTCCCTGCTATCAGGAGATGGAGATGGTGAGCGGGTCGAGCTCTCTTCGTGGAGCGACTCTTCGTCACCATGCGCTCGGGAGCGCAAGAAGTATTTTTTGGTCCCAGTGACGTTTTTGGGGTTGTTCACGCCCTCATAACGTACGGGTGGTTGGCTACTCATCGTTTCTCAAGTTCGAGAAGGTTGAGTTCGCAGAAGAAAATAAGAAGATGAACAGAAGGGATTTCGGGCTGAATAGGTCGGGAAGTCCCCTCCTTCTAGCGCCAAAATGTTGTCGCACGAAAATGAACAACTATTTAAAACCTCGGGCGGTTCGATCCAAGGCCGGACCAAGTGATCGCACCCGGGCCAAGAGTGTGAACTCGATAGTCTCGAGCTAGGGTTTTCTCCGATCAACCCGCCTCTCGAGAGAGGTAGGGGGTGAGGAGGAGGAGTGATCGTGCCTTGGTTGTCGGCTGCCTACGTACCCGTGCGTGGGATCAGGTCAGAACGTAGTTCAAGCGTGAAAGACGCAGTATGAGGCGCGGAGCCTTGATGGAGAAGCGTGCTCGACGAAGGAGACGGGGCGCGATGAGTCCTCGGCAGCGTCTCAGAACCTCGGAGATCGCGTACGCGTCTAGCGTGTTAGACGCGCGAGGGGAACTCTAGTCGAGAACCCTTGGGGCGTGCTTGTGCACCGGAGAACGTTCGGTCAGAGGGAGCGACGTCCGGGAAGTCCCCGTGAGTGCTTAGGAACCTCTGAGAACGGGGGAGAGAGAAGAGAATCTGCCTCAGGCCAAATATGGCATCCAGAGAAGCAGAGAAGAGTAAGAAATCGAGTGTGTCGATATGAGATGAAGAGAATTTATTTTATTCCTTTCCCCTCAATGGGAGGGGGTTTATATAGGTGTTTGGGGGCCTTAGAAGGTCCCTTTTTCGTCCATGTGGGACTAGGAACGCGCGTGCCATCAAGTGGAGGCGCACGGCGCGCGGCGCAGGGGGCGCGGCGCGCAAGTCACCGGGCGCGGCGCAGGATGCGCGGCGCATGGAGCGCGGCGCATGGAGCGCGCGGCGCGGGCGCATCCTGGCGCGGCGCGCTGCCTGCTGCACGGCTGGCCAGCGCAGCGTGCTGTGCGCGCGGTGAACGGCTCGTCTTGCCGGGCTCTTGCGGGCCTTTAGGGGTCTTTGAATACCATTCTTCCCACGTGAAATATGAAGGTTTCCACTTGACGAGAGTGACTCGACTCGAGGAGCAAGGCTCAACTCGACGAGAATGACTAGTGGCTTGACTCGAGGAGCGACTCGAGAACGACTCGAGGCTTGACTCGAGGAACAACTCAAGGCTCGACTCGAGGAACGACTCGGGGCTCGACTCGAGGGGCATGAGGATTTGGCACGAGCACTTGTCAGTCGACTCATGAGAGAAGGCTTGCCGCTCTTCAGGACCTCCGGCCTGACCATCGGCCCTTTGAACGGCGTGTCTTCTTGGCATCTCGGGTTTTCTGAAAACGACCGACAACACTTAATATTAACAATACTTAACTATTATTAACAAAAATTTATAGTAATTAACCATAAAAGATTTAGAAGTAAGAACTTGGGAAAACATGGAACACAACATTAATTCACGTTAATTAACAGAAGTTTACATATGATTCTGGCGTGGCACTCCTCTCCTCCTCGATCGATGGACGGTGCTTCCGCGCCTCTGCTTGTCAACGAAGAGCTCTGTCACCCTCAGAGCCCATATCTGGTCACGCGATGCTCAACGGAGACGAAGAGCTTGGCGACCCTCGGAGCTCAGATATGGCGGAATTCCACGACAGTAGACGTGAACTTTTAGCCAATACTATAGGTGTATTCTTGAAGCTCTCTTCACCATGAATTTATATGATTTAGAATTACTCAATTTCGAGTCTATATATGAGGAAGATATAGATTTTTTTAATTTTAAAAAGAAAAAAAAACAAAAATTGAGAGAGTAACGTACAGAAGCAATATATATATATATATATATATATATATATATATATATATATATATATATATATATATATGTGTGTGTGTGTGTGTGCGCGCGCGCGCGCGCGTGAGAGAGAGAGAGAGAGAGAGAGAGAGAGAGAGAAAGAGTAACTACTTGTTGAAAATAAAGATTCAAAATAATTAAAATTTATTAACAAATATATTAATAATTTGAATATATATTTAAACTTATTCCACAAATCAGGAAAGACAAAAAAGAGACAATAAAATATGCCACATCAGCCTGATGGCTATTTGCTCAAAAAAATTTAAACCTTGGCTAGATTGAAAGGCCATGACATATTCTGACTCCAAGAAAGCAATCAAATGCTCTGCATAGACATCCCTCACAATTGCACGCAAGTCTGAAATCGTTGAGCTCCTCCCAAATAGCACAATTACACGGAAGGCCATGAAGTAGGTTGCCATAGGCTTCTGATCTTGCGCAACATTGGAGAGTTCTCTTCGGAGTTGAAAAATGTGCGGTCCATTGCTTTGTTGATAGCGATTTTTTTAGATCGAGCCATACCTCGCTCGTAGATTTGCCAAATCTAAGGCTTGAGGCAACTTCCTTGTTACAGGAATTCATCAACCAAGAAAATTGCGATGTTATTGTTTGTTCCAAGAATTGAGCAATAACACATTCGATCTATTTGGTGTCTTATGAGATCCATCGAGAAACCCTAACTTGTACTTCACTGAGATGACGATGAGCATTGAGTGGATCCACGACGGATAGTTGTCATCGTTGAGCAGTTGAGAAACAATGACTGCTCCAGGATTGTTGGCGTGATGAAGATAGTATGGACTGACACGATCGTCAATCGGAGATCTCACCGTCGCGATTTGGTTCGGAGTTTCTTGAACAGAGTTTAGCGCTTTTTTCATGAGCTTCCATGATCGGAGAGGGAAAAGGAAGAGAGAAGGACGAGGATTAGGATTAGGTTTAGACAAATCTTCGATCGATTAGAGAAGAGTCGCATAATTTCCTCGCTCTGATACCATGTTGCATCGGAGCTTCGAAGAAGAAGAAGATGGAAATGAAAAATGCCTCGTGAATCTTATTGAATAAAGTGATGTGTTTTAAATACACAATCACGAGAGTTTACTGAGTACAACGGTACACGTTGGACTAATACAGAATAACAAAACAATAAAGAAAATAAACGACTAAAAGCATTAAAAAAACAAACTTATAAAGGCATGTCGTTAAGTTGAATATTGATGGTGCTTTCCGCGATGGTTGTGGGGCAATCGGAGGTGTCATCCGTGATGGAAGAGGTACGTTTATATGTGGTTTTGCAGGTCCGATCAAGGCTACGACTAGTCTGGACGCGGAGACGGAAAGTTTGGTAACTAGCATTCTCAACCTCTCGAAATTTTGGGCGGATATCACTACCATTGAGAGTGATTCAATAGTCCTTATTGATTCTCTTACTGGTAAAGTTAAACATCCTTGGTATATTGCGTGTCGATGGAACATGATCTCGAAAGCCTTAACGAACGTTTGCATCAAACATGTGTATCAAGAGGAGAACATGGTCGATGAATCGCTTAGTAAGCTTGGTTTTCTTTGGATTGTTTTACTATTTTTAATTCTGATAGTTTACCGACTCATATTCGATCTTTGATTGTAAAAGATGGCATGAGATATAGATATCATAAAAAATCTGTGTAATCTATATTCTTTACCTTTTTTTTCTATTTATTTGTTAAGAAATGTCTCTGTAACTACGGTTTTCCTCCGCCACAAGTGAATGCTTATTAATAAAATTTCGTGGTACCGTCCACGTTTAATCGAAATGCAAGATTTATCCCTTCGATTTCTAGAAATATCAGCAATATCTCTTCAGTTTTGTATAAATGACATATACATCCCCTAAAAAATGTGATATTACAAATATCACCATTTTCGTTTATTTTTTATAAAAATATAATTTGAACTCCCAAAAATACCCTTAATAGAATAAATATTTATTACTATTTTGGGGAGTTCAAATTATTTTTTTGTAAAAAATAAACGAAAATTGTGATATTTATAATATAACATTTTTTAAGGGAGGTATTTGTCATTTATATTAAACTGAAGGGATATGTCTGATATTTCTAGAAATCGAACGGATAAATCTCGCATTTCGATTAAACACGAGAGATACTCTTGATATTTTCCCAAAATAAATAAATAAAAATAAAGGCCTGTCGTTTCTCATTATAATCGCACTCAACTCATCCCATAAGGATTTGAGCTATGTGAATACAAAGAGATAGTAATGCCCTCTTGTTTGAGAGAAAAATTTATTGTTTGATATTTTTGGAGCATTTGGTTGTAAAAAAACGCTCTTTAAGATCAAATCAGATTTGAGGCACACTATTAGCATAAAGAATTCTCGGACATATTTATGGTGAGATTGAATTGAGGAGCCAGTTTGTGACCAGGTCATTGCAACATTGCCAATTCATCAATGCACCTTCTTCTTTGGAGGGTGGAAGAGAACCATCCACAAATCAAATTTTTTTCTACGATCGAAGTGCCATGTTAATAGCCCGGATCTGCGAGCCATATAGTGGGGTGATGAAAACAGGGGAAGGGCTATCAGAATTGTACATGACTTATGGATCAAATATGTGGATGGTGGAAGCCGTATTGACATGCAAAGTTGCAGACTGGGTATTTTAGAAGTCATGGTGGTCAGTTGTTGTGGTGTGTGAAAAAAAAAGGAAAACAAAATCGTTTGTGATTCAATATGACTCAAATACCATGTGAAAACATAAATGGTTTTGAATGAGTATTTATTGATATCGATTTGCTATTTTTATAGCAAAATAATTACCATTAAAGACGTGAAATAAATGAAAATTATGTTGTTACAACTAATTACTGAACTTAAGATTCAAAAAATGTGTGTGGAGTACTACTTTGAATAATAATATTAAATTTAAATAACCGGATGATTGAATGCGACAATTACGTTAATACTTTGTTTTTAAGATTATTACCCAATTGATTTTCTACCAATTTATCAAATTTTCCTTAATTTTGGATTCATATGACACTCATATGTTCACAAACAATTATTTTTTAGCCGGAAGGATATGTAACTTGTTATAATTTATTAGTTGATGGTAAACGTTTGTAACGTTTGAACAATCAAATTATACTTTATCAACCAATCGTTTTAAATAGTTAAAAAGATATTTTTGGTAATTAATCCTTTATTTACTTATTTTTTTGCTCCAATAATCTTTTATTTATTCGCTTGTGACGGTAATTTTTTTTAAAGGAGACTGTAAATGATAATACACCGATGAGTACATATCAATGATTGAAATACCGGAGAAACCGGAAAAAAACTGGTCGGTATACTGGGTTTTGGCACTTCCCAGTAGCGGTATGAACAAAATTGCTAGATATCGGAGAAATCGTCGGTAATCAGCAGAAAAGCGGATCGATTACCGAAATCTCGAAAATCATATCAATTTTTTTAATTTAAAAAGAAATGGGGCCATTTATTTTAAATTTTATGGGTGGCAATCATCTCCACGAGTACTATCCACCACAACCTCCCGTGGAAGACTCATACCCATATTATGAAAGATCTTCCGCTGACTAACAAGTACTCTCCACCACAACCTCTCATGGTCATTCCGATCAAGGTGGAAATCATCATCTACATAGTCCAACATTTAACACTAATAAATATTAATGAATGAAATTTAATTAAGTGTTAATATTTTTTTAATTTATCTTAATATCATTAATAATATATTATTATTATATATATATACATGTTTGTATTTGTTTGTTCATTGGATACCGGTTGATAAATTTGGTATTTGTCGATTTATCACGTTTGTAATAGTAACTTCATCGATACAGTTTATCATTACTCTCGTTAGATATTCCAGTAAACCATTGGTATCTTCCGAGATATCAAAATTTGAATCCCGATACGACAATAGTAACGATATTTCAATCCTCAAACTGATTTAAATTAATAACCGTACACAAGATTGTGGGAATTAAGAATACTATATTACCTTTGATTGCACTATGGAATGTGATTCAAGTCGTCGTTAACTTAATTAAAAATAGAACTATATTAAGAATACTTATTTCACTGTGAAATATGAGTTATAAGGTTTCATGATCATTGTCTGCTACAGTGCAAGATATAGCTTTCAACCTGTTAGTGGCTAAAGTTACACGAAATGTGTGTCGTAAGTCAGAGCAGATTAGTCTAAAGTCATAGGTACAGTGGCATCAAATATCTAGAATAAGTACAACTCTCTCTCTCTCTTTCTTGGATAACAAGTATTCACAGACCCGCAAAATTTTATGCACCATAGATAAGATCTTAAGCGAATAAATAAATAATGGATAAGGTACGAGTATTATATTACACATTAAAAATTTTAATATTAATATAGATAATTTTTTAAATTTTCTGATTTTTATTATTAATAAATATAATATCATTTGTTTGTCACATACCAATTTGTCATGAAATCTACACAGTTCGTGACCGATTTGGTACTAGATGTGTCAATATTTGGGTTTTGATTGATTTTTAGTAACCGACAAGCAATTGGTATTATTGTCGTCAATTTCCCAAAAAAAATAGTGAAATTTGTTGTAAGTAGCCAAGTTTGTCATTCTTATTGGGGGAATAGCTCAAGTTTCATTTTATTAAGCAAATAGCTCATATTTTCGGCTCAGACCATAACGCCCTTCGTAAATTCGCGAAGAGGTTAATTTAATTAACCTACTGGAGTGAGTTAGGTTAATTAATTAACTTATTGGTTGAATATTAGTTTAGGTTCTGATTTTGTTGTGAGTAAAGTTAATTTACTAAATGATTGAATTCGGAATTAGGTTAATTAATTGAATGCTTTGAATATCAATTGACTTAAGTTATGATTTTTGTAAATTTTTTGTGAATTTCAAATCCTTCAAAAATCAGTTAATTAATTAACCTAACTCACTCCAGTAAGTTAATTAAATTAACCGATTCGCGAATTTACAAAGTGTCTCTCCTCAATCCCCTCCATCGCCGCCGATTTCCTCTCCGCCGCCGATTCCTCTCCCCCCGCCGATTTTCGAGTCAATCTGAGCCGTCGATTCTCCGAGCATCGCCGCCACCGGAGCTCGACGGAATCGACGCCGTCTATGGCGGATCTCGCCAGCAACGTTAGGGATCAGCAACGAGGATGGACGACGATTGGCGGCGATCGGCGGCGTGAAGTGGATCGGTGGCGTGAAATAGACGAAGATGAGAACGAGTTTAGGTTTAGGTTTTGAGAAAATTGAGTTTTGCTCTTATATATGAGAGTAATTTAGGTAGTGAAATATTAGTTGGGCTATTAACTTAATTTATTCAAACTTGAGCTATTCTCCTAATATTGGTGAGTTGATTGGGCTAGGATGCCCACTCTCCCAAAAAAATATCTTTGAGTTAACATATACTCTTTATAGTTTTACCCAAATCCAAATCCAAACCCAAACCCAAACCCAAACCCATACTCATTACAACTAAATGAGTAATTTATAAGTTATGGTGGTAAGTTGTTGTGGTGTGAGAAAGGAAAGAAAACATAATCGTCTGTGATTCAATATGACTCAAATACCATGTGAATACGTAAATGGTTTTAAACGAGTATTTATTGATATCAATCTGCTATTTTTATACCAGAATAATTACCATTAAAGATGTGAAATAAGCTAAAATGACGTTGGTTACAACTAATTACTAAACTTAAGATTCGAAAACTGTATGGAGTGCTACTTTGAATAATAATATTAAATTTATATAATTGGATAATTGAATGCCACAAATACGTTAATATTTCATTTTTAAAATTATTACCCAATTAATTATCTACCAATGTATCAAATTTTCTTTAATTTTGGATTCATATGACACTCACATGTTCACAAACCATTAAGTTTTAGACGGAAGGATAGTTTACTTGTTATAATTTATTAGTTGATAGTAAATGTTTGTAATATTTGAACAATCAGAGAATACGTTATCAATCAATCGTTTAAAATAGTTAAAAGAGATTTTAGATAACTAATCTTTTTTTTTTCCCTGTTCCAATAATCCTTTATTTATTCGCTTGTGACTGTAATTTTTTAAAGGAGACAGTAAATGGTAATATACCGATGAATACATATTAGGGATTCAAATATTGGGGAAATCGGACAAAAATTGGTCGGTCTACCGATTTTTGGCACTTTTGATAGTGGTGTGAACAAAATCGATACGCTAGATATCGGAGAAACTGCCGATAACAGCAGAAAACCGGATCGATTACCAAAATATCAAAAATCATGTCAATTTTTTTAATTTAAAAATAAATTGGACCAATTTTTTTAAATTTTATGGGTGACAATCATCTCCACGAGTACTGTCCACCACAATATCCTGCGGAATACTTGTACCCTTATTATGAAGGGTCTTCCGTTTACAACGAGTACTCTCCACCACAACCTCTCATGGTTATTCCGGTCAATGTAGAAAACACCATCTCCATAGTCCAACATTTAACACTAATAAATATTAATGAATGAAATTTAATTTAGTGTTAATTTTTTATAGTTTATCTTAATAGTATTAATATATATATATATATATATATATATATATATATATACATGTTTGTTTGTTTGTTTATTGGATACCTCTAGGTAAATTCGGTATTTGTTGATTTATCATATCAATAACGGTAGCGATAACTTCGTCGATACAATTTATCTTTATCTTTATTAGATATTTCGATAAATTATTGATATCTCTCAAAATATCAATAAAATTCGAGTCTCAATACGGTATTAAAAACAGGATTTCATTCCAGCTGAGTCCCGGTACAACAAAAACTTTCGAAAGTTATATAGTATAGTCCGTGCATACTGATTGCTTTATGGAATGAGTCTCTTTGGTATGCGTGAATCGTGGTCCCACCATCAGCGTATCGAACCAATCCAGCTGTAATAAAATTAGAAATAAAACTAAAATATTTTAACAATTCGAGAACACGGTCAAAGTCCAGAGCTCCGATCCAAGACTAAGAAGAAATGAACGAACCTTCTTCTAGAAAATAATAATAATATAAGTCCGTATAGACATACCATTCGTTCATACGTGAACCCGATAATAAATTCAACAAACCAATATATAGTGAATTCCCAAATATGAACATAGCCATTGGTCTTTATTAAAAATGGGTACGACGAGCGAGTCGAGCAACAGTATCGTTGAAAAAGCGGTGAATAGCCTCGGAAAAGGCTTCGACTTGACGTCGGATTTCAGGCTAAAGTACTGTAAGGGCAAAGAAAGGCTGGTCTTGCTCAACGACGGCGACAACAAGACAACCCTCGCCGTGCCGGGCTTCGCGCCCATTCACGGCGTCTCTCCGGATATCAAATGCGACAAAGGCGACCGTGTTCGCTATCAGTCCGACATTCTCACCTTCACTCAGGTACCTTTTTTTCAATTGATAGAGAAGTATTAGGTTTCAATGTTTCAGATTAGTATATTGATCTAACAAGCATCGTCTATATATATATATGTATATATAGATGTCGGAGGTGTTCAATAGAAAAGTATCGATGCCGGGGAAAATCCCGTCGGGGCTTTTCAACGCGATGTTCGGGTTTCGGAGCGGGTCATGGGCGACTGACGCGTCAGATGTGAAAAGGTTGGGTCTGGACGGCTTTTTCATATCTCTACTAAACGTGCATATCGATCCATACCCGCTTGTTCTCTGCGACCAAGTCAGACAAGCCGTTCCTTCTTCCTGGGATCCATATGCACTTGCAAGGTATTTCTCTAATCATTTCAGACTCAATTATTTTACTTCTTTTTCTTTATTTTACTATATCGGTTTGCGTGTTGATTGGGTGTTTGTTGGGTATGGCTTCGCTGACTTTTGCTTATTTTCCTCAATATCATATAAATATTAGTTAGATAATGTTTGTAATATATCCCTCCTAACACCACACATAACTGACATAAGTTATCAAAAACCCTTCAAAGTCACAGATTGTTTAACACATAATTATTTTTTGTCAAACCTAAACACTTCAGGAGAGAGTGTAAAATCCATTAGAAAATTATGTTAATATCTAAAAGTTTGTGTAATTGAAGAGAAGAGTATATAATAAAGGTGAGCGTTAAATTATTAAAGTTAAAACTGAAAATTTATTGATATTTCGGTTAAATAGTTAAAATTTCTGTTGCTCCGCTACAGTCCCGACACATCAATTATTTGAGCATTAAATTTCATATCCTCGAAATAGATTTTTAAAATGTAACTGCCAATGTTTTACATCTCCTCGAAAGTATTTAAATTAATAACAGTACACAAGATGACAAGAATGTGGAAATTAAGAATACTATATTACCTTTGATTGCACTATGGAATGTGATTCAAGTCGTCGTTAACTTTATTAAAAATACTTATTTCACTGTGGAATATGACTCATAAGGTTTCATGATCATTGTTTGATAATACAGTGCAAGATATAGCTTTCAACCCGTTAGTTGCTAAAGTTACACGAAATGTGTGTCGTAAGTCACAGCAGATTAGTCTAAAGTCATAGGTACACTTGCATCAAATATCTAGAATAAGTACATATCTCTCTCTCTTTTGACAATTTTACTCATATAATCATGTAATCACAAGACCTTACTCCTATAAATAAATAAGATCTTATCCGAATAAATAAGTAATAGATAAGGTACAAGTATTATATTATTCATTAGAAATTATATAGGTATATACATGATATGATTTTTAAGTACTTAGGACACTATTAATACCTTACCCATTTAAAATCATTATTATATTTAAGAATTCTAAGAAAATTTTATTGTACGTATTTATTAAATTTAAATATTTTGTATTAATAAATATAATACTAAATGGGTAAAGTAATCTTTAGAGTTTTACCTAAATCCACCTATACTCATTACAATTAAATGGGTATGAATAAAATATATATATATTTTTTAATTTATGATTTAATTTTGCAACATTTTGCCCATTGTCATCTCTATTCTCTCTCTCTTTACTCCTATTATCCTTATTTTTACACACTTTAAAAGAAAGGTCGTGTGGGCCATATCCTCGGATGATTACATTTTTTAAAGGATAAAATCTCGACTAGTCAAATTATGCCAACTAATATCTAGTTTGCAATTAATAGTTTCGTTAAATCATATACAGTTCTTTTTAGCTACAATTTTTAATACTTTTAACTTTTTATTCCCCTAAATAGGAAACAGTTATATATATATATTCAAACTTTGAATTCAAAATTTAATGTCAATTATGCTGTCAGCACTATTGTAAATATCGTACTTAATGTAGAATAATAAAAAAAGTATTCCGCTAAATTACTTCTGCACATACAGATATATATATATATATATATACATATATATATATATATATATATATATTATATTTTCGTGTCATTTGACAATATTTATTTTTCGCGTCTGTTTTGCCATTCAAACACGATTAGTCGCTTATATATATATATTTTTTTTATCTAGATACGGACCTTCAAACGCGTCTTATGTTGTATCTGTTGGTGAAAAGACGTGATTTTATGTGTTTTTGAAGTGATTTATGTCACGTTTAAAGCCAATGTCTATCTTAAGGAAAATTAATCGATACTAGGGTATTATTTATGTAGTGATGATCTAGTAAAATGCAAAACTATATATACAGCCATCAAAACCGTGGTTTTAGGCATGCTCTTCAAAAGCGCGACAACATTTTAATTAGGCATGTTCATGTTAATATTTAAACGACTTACCAACTGCTGTTTTGCCATTGATTGTTTAATTCTATAATAATTATTCAATAATTGAAATTTCTCAACAATTATAAAGGTGGCACATCTAGTCAACAACCGTAGCAACGTGCTTAGCCGACTATTCTCTTGCTACATAACTTCCAACTTTTGGTTAATTTGGCTCTAACATTTCAATTTAATCTAGTTTTAAAATATTTGCAAGATATGATAAATATTCTAAAAGCCAATGTAGTGCCCGCATGTCGGTAAAGTCAGCTCTTTCATCATTAATTCGCTATGGTGGTCTGAAAGTAAATATACAATTAAATAAGGCCACTTGTAACAAATTCTTCAATTTGATCATATGAACTATTCAATATATTAGCTCAACAACCAAAAGTCAAATCTCTGAATTTCATATGGTAGGACAACACGGTCGTTAATTTGTTTTTGCATGCCATGTCTTTCTGTATAATAGTACAAGAATATTGTAATAATTATAACGAGACAATCTTTGCCTATTCGATCGAAATATCTTCTGAGCTGTTGCACTTGATGTGTATCAAAAAGTACGCAACTACAATTCTATTTGTTTTAGCTGAGCTAAGCTGATTCAACTAGTGTGTTACCCATTTTCATGCAACCAATTCTTTTTGGCTTTGTGAAGACAGTCATTAAAATTAATCATATGGTTTTTGTCCGACAAAAATTAAAAAATTCATATGTTAGTTTTTTTTGGAAGATTTTTAATTATTTAATGTCGCAGATTCATAGAGGAATATGGAACACACATAGTAGTGGGACTAAGCGTTGGAGGTCAAGATGTAGTTCTTGTTAAGCAAGATAAATCTTCTAATTTGGAACCCTCAGAGCTCAAAAAACACTTGGATGACCTTGGAGATCAGATTTTCTCCGGCACATGCAATTTCACACCGTTGATGCGAACCAAAGACACCAAGCAAAAGGTTATGCTTATCAATTTCTCAAAAGGCCATCAATTATTTGCAGTTTTCTAAGTTTAAATTTGATGGATTTTTCAGGCACCAAAGGCGTTCAATGTATTCGAGCATCAGCCATACACCATAAGCACATACGCTTCCATGAATACACACAATGTAGGTTCTGAGCGTACTGTTGGACATTTTTTATCCAGTTCTTGAACAATTAACTATGATGACTATATACTAGATTACTTGTTTAATGAGCATTTTCTTATATACTAAAAAAAAAATGAAGGGAACGTACTCATTAAAAGCATGTCACCACAAAAATAATCATATTGGTTTACAAAACTTATTTTTGTCACCCAAAAATAAATCTGATTATTCAATGTCTATCGGGAAAAATCCAATTATGATTTAATAATGATAATATAAAGACTTAATGATCACACCACTAACATGATTGATCCAAAGATGATCTCATTTTTCAGGGTATCAGCGTGATTTGTTCGAAAAGAGGAGGCGATCCATCTATAAGAAGTCACTGCGAGTGGCTTTTAACGGTGCCATCAATGCCCGATGTCCTTAACTTCAGCTTCGTACCAATAACTTCTCTTCTCAAAGGTGTTCCCGGGGATGGCCTTCTAGCTCACGCCATTAATCTCTATCTTCGGTGTAAGATTAATTTTTAACCCCCAGCCCTTCATTTCATTTAATCTACAACATCAAAACTGCCTATGCCACTTCTCAATTCTGTTTTATAGACTCTCCAATGAAGTTTCCAAAAAGTTGTGCTTAATTAACATAACTGATGTTGCCCATTAGGGTTGTAAATCATTTAGAAAATGGTGCGGTTATATAGTATCAATGTCCACTAAATTCGTTAAATATATATCAATATAGTGAATTAGAAATAAAAATAAAAAATTAAAACACAATATAAGCCAAATTAAAATAAGGTATTATGAATTATGATTCACTTTTAGAAGATTGTCTGAGAGTATTTTGAGTAAATGCAGACAAGCCCCCAATAGCTGATTTGCAATACTTTCTGGACTTCCAAACGCACAAGGTGTGGGCTCCCATATACAACGATCTTCCCCTGGGGCCCGCAACAAATAGGTCCACGTCATCCCCTGCAATTCACTTCAGCAGAATGGGCCCTAAATTGTACGTCAACACCAATCAGGTATGACCTCTTGTTTATTATATATTTTATATTAAAAAAAGGACTTCTTATTTTTTTATATATATATATATATTATAAACTCAAATTGTTAAATTTTAAATAAATAATTACGAGATTTTATTAACAAAGTCAAAAAGACATTAGCGGCTGTAAATATTTATAAATAATTGTAAATATCCATTAGACTCCAATAACATAAATAAAAAGCTAAAAACGTTCATATAATACCACAATAATGTATATTTATTTAAAATTTACAAAATGTTAGCTATTTAGCAAATTTACAAATTTTGGTGGTTTAATTACTCGATTAATTGTTTAAAAATGATCAATTTGGATAGCTATAATGATCAGGTCGTGGTGGGACAAAGGCCAGTCACAGGAATGAGATTTTACCTTGAAGGCATGAAATGCAATAAGTACGATTATTTTCCCTTTATTATTATTTAACTTTCGGTTTCCTTGTGACTGAAAATGGTCAATTAGTAATTTATTTTGGCTAGCATATCTATTGCTAATAATGCTCCAAACTTATTCTATCAGTACCTTGAATTCATAGGTTCATAAATACTAGATAAATGACACATGAACGTAGTTGAGTTCCACATCACTGATATCACAGTACTATAACTTGTGTGTTCAGGCTAGCGATTCACCTTCAACACCCAATGAATTGTCCGAAAATGATAGAAAACAAGATCGGCGAAGAGTCCATATGGCGAGGATCGGAGGACATGCAGGAACATGCGCAATACTTGGAAGGAATCAACGGGAAGAACTTCTCACACGTGTGTACAGTCCCTGTCATAGATGACCCCGAGTGGACCTTCAAGAAAAACGTGGCCTCCATCGTCACCGGAGCCCAGCTTGTGGTGAAGAAGCATAGCTCGAAGAGCGTTCTTCACCTCCGGCTCTTGTTCTCGAGGGTCAACGATAATTTCGTGGTCCAGTCCTGTTGGACCGACATTGGTTCCGAGCTCTCTCAACGGTCCGGCATTTTCTCCGCCATAAGCATGTCGCTTTCAACCACAAGCAGTAATAATAACAACAATCATTTGGTAAAAGGAAAACAGACGGATTTGATCTTTGACTCCGCGGTGTTCCCGACTGGACCGCCCGTCTCGCAGAGGACACAAAAGCTTTTGAGGTTTATAGATACCTCTCAGTACTGTAAAGGGCCACAGGACAATCCAGGGCATTGGCTTGTCACTGGAGCTAGATTGTATTTGGAGAAAGGTAGGTTAGGTTTGAATGTAAACTTCTCTTTGTTGAATGTCTCTTCATAACAAAATAAACTTGTTAAGTAAGGGGAAACAAATTTTTCTTTACTACATGGAACTACGTGTATAGAGTTGCTGATAGATATTAGGTTGCGCTTAATAGTTTTAAGTAGAATTACAAGGTGGAGAAGATTTCCATGTTTCATGTCCGTTTACAAGTATTTAATCTAAAAATGTATTAAAATATTCTCAATTTTTCCATAACGGCACATACTAATGTGTTCTACTTTCATACATTATTACAAATTTGTATCTGACCCTAACCTTGATCTATAGCTGACTTATATATAGATTATATATATATATATATATATATATATATATATATATATATATATATAGTTTTGAGATTGGAGATAATCTTATCAATCAGATGATCAACTTCCGCAATAGCCTGCCCGATGCCTAATTCGTGAAAAACACAAACTTTAGCCAAAAGTTTCAAGAAGTCCTTGCTTACTTAGCTTACAAAAATGAAGTTGCATTTTAGAGGGTTTAAAAAAATGGATAATTAAGAGCAGGCTTCTTCTATTCACTACAACAAATACGACAATTACTGACGATTTTTTTCGTCGGTAATAACCCTATAATCGTCGCTAAATCTATTTAGCGACGATTTTAGCGACGATTATTATCGTCGCTAAATGTCCGTGCATAAATATATTTAGCGACGATTTATTCGTCGCTAAATATTTACCGACGATATTAGCGACGATAATGTCGTCCCTAAATGTCATGACGAGAAGTTTTTTTCCATTTTGAAACAGGTAATTAGCGACGACAAAGTCGTCGCTAATTACTTCTGTGTAATAATATTTAGCGACGACTTTGTCGTCGCTAATTATTATTATTATTATTTTTTTCAATTTTTTCGTCGTTAATTATTAATTTTTTATGGTTTTTTGTTTATGAAATTCTAAAATGAAAAATCAAATAAAAACTAAATTATATTATCCAAATCAACAAATATATAAAATCCGGTTACGTACGTTTTCGGTTATCGAGAAATATGTAAATAATAATCTACTATACACAAAATATCTAATAAAACACTAGTTGCGACGTTTGCTTTGTCGTCCCGGCGCTCGTTTTCCCCCTCCTCGACGTGAAACGCTCTTCTGTTGGCGCTGAAACTCTGCTGGCTGCGGCGGAACAACGTGCTGATCAGTAGACTGACTTGGTCCGCCGGGCGTTGTCTGCTGGCTGGCGTCGGGAGTCCTCTGCTGGCCGCCCGTCGGAGTGTGGACACCGGGCGTCGGAGTGTGGACGCCGGCCGTCGGAGTCTGCTGGCTGTGGGATGACGGAGCCTGCTGCGAACTCTGCGGAAATTGGGGCATGAACGAGCTAAGGTTGAGGCCGGGCACCTGACTCTGTATTGCCTCGGCGAACGCGGCGAGGGTCGATGTCAACACCTCCTGCGAGATATATCCTGGTTGCGACGTCCCAGCCTCCGAACCGTAGACTTCGGCGACTTCAGCCGCCATCCGTGCTCCCTGTGGCACCAAACGTCCGACGCCGGTCAAGAGATCAGTCCGCGAACCCATAATATCGCGGATCGCCTGCTGCTCTAGGACGAAAATATCAACGTCCGCTCCTTGTTGCTCAGCCTCCGCTCGCAACGTGTTGAACCTATCGACCAGTCGATCCTGATATAATTAACTAGTTAGTATATATTAATCGAAAAATAAGAAAAATAAATGTAAACTTACATAACGTGCGGAGGCTTCAGGAGTCAGCCATTCGGACTTGTCGGACTGATGTTGGCGCTTGTAGTTCGCAAACAAGCTCTCGAAAGCGCATGTCTCGCTCTTCTGCATGCATGTAAACAAAACTTCAAGTGTTAGATAATTTTAACGATTTGATGTATCATATAAACATAAAACTTACGTTCTTCATGCGGTGGGTCGAGAACCCAATCGTCCCGTGTTGAGTGTTCGTCTTCTTCTTCGCGCGATTCGCCTTGTTCTTCGCTTGTATGGCCTGTAATATAAGTAAACGTACACGTAAATAACAAATCGTTTAATAAAAGGGTAAACACATATTTAACGTAAATGATTTGATTACCTTAAACTCATCGCTCGTATATCGTTGTATCAGCGTCTCCCATTCGGTGTTGAGCTTAACGGTCCTCGGTTTCAGCGACCGCGCCACCTGTACGCTGCTCTTGCAGTCGATGTCGAACCATGACCGTAAGGTATGCCTCCAATCGCGAAGACGAGTCTTCGCGTCTCGAATGATTGCCGCATCGACAATCGCCTTCTTCTTCCCGGTTGCATCACCATCGACTCGAATGTCGTACTTGTCTCGAATCGCTGCTCGGATCTCGGCCTCCTTCGCCGGCCCCACGTTCGCATTCGTCCACCTTGGGACCGTAGGCGAGATCTTGTCTCGGACGACCAACCCGAGCGTGTTCGCGAACGTCGCGAGATTCGGATCCATCTCACGCTCTGGCTGCAAGAGCGACTGAAACTCCTCGTTATAAATAACGACTTCCTTCACCCCGGGGCGCCGTGCACGCTCAGATCGAAGCCTGACCGTCGGCCCACGCACGGCCGGTTCGATATCCTCGTCTTCTTCTTCGACGCCATCACGTACGGGCGCCGACTGGCAACAATTCGGGAGACGGGCTAAGAAGTCATCCCCGCCTCCGCTGCCTCCAGCTCCTGTAGCCGCAGCCATCTGAAATTCAAAACAAAATTTATTTAGTTATGCATTCGTAATGATTTAAATCAGTTAATTTAGTAAGTAAATGAAAAACGTTATATACTATCAATCATCGTCGTCTGACAAATCATCTTCTTCTATCAAATCTTCGTCCTCGGTTTCTTCGTCATCGATAAACTCTTCTTCTTCAATATTTTCCAACAAGTTCACTGCGTCGTTGCTCACGGGCTCTGGTATCGCAGACTGATGACGCGTCGACAGTGAATCTAAATCTGACGGTTCTACTGACAACTGAACTGAAGACGAAGATTGACCAAGAATGAGGTCAATATCAGGAAGATCCCATACATTTCGATGATTACACTCTTCGACGATTCGCCAATCAAGACCATTCAAGTTATCTTCCAAGTAGAAAACTTGTTTCGCCTGAGTTGTCAAAATAAATGGCTCGTCTTTGTACCATTCTTTTGCCACATACACGCTTGTCAAGTTATTGTCGTTGCGTGTCCTTTTCCTCGGATCTTGGTCACCGAACCAACGACATTGAAATAAGACGATGCGACAATTGTTCTGATACGTCAAGATAATGACGTTTTCTACTTGACCGTAGAAGTCGTGACCTCCTTCACTTGGTACACATACCCCGCTATTCTGAGTCGTTCTTCTGCTATCACGTTGACAGGAGATAAATTTAACTCCGTTCACTACACAACACGGATACGTCTGTGGTGCGAAATGTGGTCCCAATGCCAATGCATATAATTCAGAGGTAACGGATAATCCATCTTGGCTCATGCGAAATACCTACATACAACCATTAACGAGTCGGTTAGTGTCGAAGCGAGTTATCTCATATTCTTTGAGTTAATTAGTCAAATACCTTTTCCCAAAACCATTTTGGGAACTCAAGTCGATGCGCTTCTTCAACATCTGGCCGACCTTCTAATTCCATGAGATCTATGTGTTCACTGAAATAAAATTCATGTTCATTTAATACATCACTTCGTATAAATATAATTCAAGTTCATTTATTTCACTCATTTACCTCATGAAATCGTCAATTTCGGGACAATTTCGTAAAATGTACCACTCAGCGAGCAATCGTATATTCTCATCTAAGCGTATCGTGGTCATCTTCCCGTAAGGCCGACAACTTGATGACTGAAACACTGATAACTCTCGTTCGACACCTTCGAAGTTAGACGCGACGTCTGTTCGTTGGGGCATGTTGAAACGATTCTCAACGCCTTCTAGATACCTTGAGCAGAATGTCAATGCTTCGTCTACAACATAGGCTTCGGCAATTGAACCCTCTGGTCTAGCTCGATTACGCACAAAGTTCTTGAGCGTTCCAAGGTATCTCTCAAATGGATACATCCACCGCATATGAACTGGACCTCCGTCAATTGCCTCCTCCGGTAGATGCATTACCAAATGAACCATGATTGTGAAGAAATCAGGCGGGAAAATTCGTTCCAACTTACACAATATAAGCTTCACATCCTCTTGTGCCTTCTCAATGTCTGAAATTACCAGCGTTCTAGAGAAAATAAGTCTGAAGAAGTTGCAGAGCTCTATTATGGCATCTCGAATTGTTCGATCCAGAAAAGGACGAATAGCAGGAGCCAATAGGCGCTGCATCATCATGTGACAATCGTGAGACTTCAAACCCGTCAACCTCCCATCCGCGGTAACATTCTTCTTCAAATTCCCCGCAAAACCATAGGGAAATCTGAAAGATCTCAAGAACTCAGTAAACTGCTTCCGTTCTGAAGGTGTCAGAGTGTATGACGAAGGCGGTTTCATCCATCTATCTCCTTCTTGGTACAAATGAAGCTCGTGCCTTATGTTCCAATCCGCCAAAGTCAACCGTGCCTTATCTGTGTCTTTCGTCTTCCCCTCGATGTTCAACAAGGTACCCAGAAGATTGTCGCATACATTCTTTTCTATATGCATTACATCGAGGTTATGCTTCAGCGTAAGACTCGACCAATACGGCAACTCGAAGAAAATACTTTTCTTTGTCCAATTCAGCTCACTCGCATCGCACTTTCGTTTCTTCCCGCCGAAGTCAGGGTGCTTCCCCGGGGTTGCATCTCCCACTAATCGCAATTGCCGAAGTATATCGCTCGCTGATTTTCTCACTGGTGGTGGTCGTTTCTCATTTCGTACCTTGTACAGTTTGCTCTTCCTCATCAGGTGTAACAACGGCAAGAATCGACGATGATCGTAGTAAACAATCTTGTTTCGAGCCTTGAAAGATGGTGTGTCGTTGTTACACGTCGGACAAGCAAGGTACCCTTGACCACTCCATCCCGACAAACTGCTTCTCGCTGGAAAATCATTCACCGTCCATAGAAGTACGGAAAACAACCTGAATAGCTCACCGGTCGAACCATCTCTCAACACAACACCGGTTTCCCACAATTCATTCAGCTCATCAATCAGCGGTCGTAAGAAAACATCCATGTCTTTTCCCGGCGCACTACGACCTGGTATAAGCAATGTTAACATCAAGTACGATGTTTTCATGCACAACCACGGCGGTAAATTGTACGTAGTCAAGACTACCGGCCACATACTGTACGATAAACTCATGTCACCAAATGGGTTGAAACCATCGGCGGCAAGTCCAAGCCGGACGTTCCTCGGTTCTGCCGCAAACATGGGATATTTTCGGTCGATCTCCTTCCACGTTGCTCCGTCTGCAGGATGTCGCAGTACACCATCCTCCTTAATGCGTTCATTCTCGTGCCACTGCATCTCTAGAGCTGTGTGCCGACTCGCGTACAGTCGCTTAAGTCGATCTTTCAGTGGAAAGTAGCGCAACACTTTATGCGCTACTTTTTTTCCACCGTCTTTCTTTAGCCACCGGCTCTCATTACAAACTGGAAACTCGTCTAGATTGGCGTTGTCCTTCCAAAACAATGCGCAATCGTGTTTGCAGACGTGAATCGACTCGTAACCCATACCAAATCGACGCAATTTCGCCTTTGCTTCATAGTGTGACTCTGGAATCGTGTTGCCGATCGGATGAGATTTTTTCAATACTTTCAGTAGCTGATCAAACGACTTATTCGTCCACTTGTTCATCACTTTCAAATGCATCAACGTGACAACAAATGAGAGTGACGAATACTCCGTAAAACCCGGCCATAATTCTGTGTTCAGGTCGCTGAAAAGGTCATCGAACTGTCCACTCTGGTATTCTGCATTCGGGTCAATACTGTCATCGTCACCGTCTACGTCGTTGTGATCTAAGATATCGTGTACAGCATCAAACATCCCTCCTCCTCTGTAATCCGTCTAATACTGCATTACGTCATCTTCTTCCTCCCCGTGAAAGTTTCACCTCGTGTAATTCCTCTTAAATCCTCTGATAAAGAGATGATTCTCTATATCAGGAATTTTTTGCATCAACACGTTGTTACACCTCTTGCATGGACACTTAACTCGTCCTTCGACATTTACGTGTTGTCGGGCCATTGCCATGAACTCTGTCATGCCAGCCGCAAACTCAACGCTTAAACGTTGGTCCTCGATTTAAATATTTATAAAATTTATAACAAATATATAACTCATTCTATAAATATAAATATTTATACTAAATTATGTAAATATAACTAATTAATTCATTTACCTTTATAACTAATTAAGTTCTATAAAGTTAATATATATATATATATATATATATATATATATATATATATATATTAACTAATATATATATATATATTAACTAATTAATTCAGTCTATAACTAATATATATATATATATATATATATATATATATATATATATATAAACTTATAATTTTAATATTTATACCTAATATTAAAATTTATAACGAATTTTATAAAATTTAAATATTTTATAATTTAAATATTTATAAAATTTTATAAAATTTAAATATTTTATAATTTAAATATTTATAAAATTTATAACAAATATATAACTCATTCTATAAATATAAATATTTATACTAAATTATGTGAATATAACTAATTAATTCATTTACCTTTATAACTAATTAAGTTCTTAAAGTTAATATATATATATATATATTAACTAATTAATTCATTCTATAACTGATATATATATATATATATATATATATATATATATATAAACTTATATAAAAAAAACTTACCGTGTAGATTTGGCGCGTGCGCGGGAAGCGGGGAGGGGAAGAGCTGCCGGACCGGGGCGGACGAGGACGAGGACGGCGTTGGTGGTGGAGCGGCAACGACGTCGGCGGCGGAGCGGCGGAGGAGCGGCGGCGGAGCTGCAGACAGGAGAGAGACTTTAGGAGAGAGATGTGAGGAGAGAGAGAGAAATAGTGATGAGAGAGAGACTTACCGGGGAGGCACACGGCGGAGGAGTGTCGGTGGCACACGGCGGACGACACACACGGCTGAGGAGGAGAAAGCAGAGAGAAAAATGTAAATTTTAGGGTTTGGGAGCGAATGGGGAAGCTGAGTCGCGATCTGGTATTTAAAGATACCGACGATTTTTTCGTCGCTACATGATTTCATTTCGTCGCTAAATGAACTTACGTTAACCAGGCATTTAGCGACGATTTCGTCGTCGCTAATAGTAAATTTCACATATTTAGCGACGATTTTATCGTCGCTAAATCATTTCGTTTTAATTTAATGGGAGAGATTTTTCCCTCTTTAAAATTCGTCAAAATTCGAAAACATTTAGCGACGATTATTTCGTCGCTAATTGTATAGCGACGATAAAAATATATGCAGCGACGATAAAATCGTCGCTAAAAGTTTTCGTCTTAATTAAATTGGAGGGATTTTTCCCTCTTTAAAACTCGAAATTAATTCAACATTATTAGCGACGATATGATCGTCGCTAAATGAATTCAGAAATAATTAGCGACGAATTTATCGTCGCTAATTATTTTCCCGCGAACTTAGCGACGACAAAAAAGAATTAGCGACGATAAATTCGTCGCTAATTATCTTTGCCGCCAAACTTTATTATTTTTCGCCTCAAAATATTAGCGACGATAATATCGTCGCTAAAAGGGTGATTAGCGACGATTTATTAGCGACGATTAAGTCGTCGCTAATAGTTTCGTCGCTAAATGTGGTATTTCTTGTAGTGATTGTTGGATAGTCTATTTTTGGCTACTTCGAGATATGCTATTTGAGCTGCCTAAGGCCTTCATCGAGAAGTTAATTTTTTTAATCAAGATCTATCATGTTGACAGACAAAAATAGTATAACAACTGTCTCACTAAGAGCACTTGGTTCTGAGCACGCAGTCCCGAGAACTCCGAGTGTCTAGGCAAGATTATCTCTAAATATAGACGACTCTAGTAAAAGAGAAAAAGTAATAGGTGGTGTTGAATGATATGTAAGACTTCTGGCGTGAGCTTGTGTGTGCTAAAGTGAATTGTCCTCGCTTCAGAATTGTCCTCTTGTATTTATAGGCGAGGGGTCGAGTACGTGAGGTGATCAGTCCCATGTCCCAGGTAGTTACTAGATAACTGCTCCTAGAACGTGTGTAGTGGGTGGTTATTTCTTCGAGTGCTCGAAATAGCCATCGAGGTGTGCATTTTACTTAAGTTTTAATTTATTTACACATTTATTCTTTGTTTTGATTAGTCTTTGACCTATCAACTTATATTCTCTCCAAAGTTTTACTCGATAGGGGTCGTTTTTGTTAGGAATTCTTGCCCACGAGAAGATACTTATGTAAATTCTCGTTGAAATTATTAATAAAATAAAGTTTGACATTTATTATCTATTTGAATTGAAAGCGTTATTTCTTATTTAATGAGATTTATTAAACATTCATTATTCCATAGCCTCCGTATCTAACTGAGTCACGTGCTGGGCACCTGAGTTCGGGCGGTGTGCTAAAACATGGTCGATGACTGATATACGCCTGGAAAACTATATCTAAAGTCATATATGTGGAACACATGGGTGAAGGCTGATCACTATGTGGGAGCATTCTACACTTGTGGTAAGTGTACGACCTGGATAGGTCTTGGTGTAGATGTGTCGTTTAAGAACCGTTACGACACACTAACCGAGGCCACTATGATGGTCACAGTGAGACTTGATCTAAATCCTGAAGTGATCATGGACACTGGGTTATGTTACTGAGCTCTTTGACTCATTCGCTAAAAGGCTATTCATGCTAATCACAGCTTATGTCTTGGGAGTTTTCTCAGAGCATAATTCGAGTGGGAAATGATTTACAGATACAGAATCCATCCTTCCTGAAAGAAGGTTAATGTTCTCTCACCTAAGGGTTGATTCCAGAACCGATAGATTGCGCACACTTTCGAAGTAAGTAACGTTCGAAAGAATCTTTCGCTAGGGAAGCAACAATGCTTAGGGCTGATATGTATCAAGGGAAGTATAACGGAATAAATTGACTTCTCTCGATACGGGTTGAACATGGAGGATCTTGATCACGAACTGACTATATCAGTGGACACTCGTCACGATGAGTAAATATAATTCTAGTATAAAGGAGAGTTCAGTCTTGGCTTACAAGGTGGAGTATTTGACCAAGATTAAACGAATCGATGGAAAAAGAGAAAGGACTATTTTGTCTTTTTCATCGGATTTGTTAAGCTTCTATTACTAGGTCCATAGTCCCCGATTCGGCTATGATAAAGGCGGATAAGAACTTTCGTATAATAATGTTTATCATTATTAATCTCACTTGCTGTAATTGTGATTGACAACATTAATTAAGGAAAACGGGTATTCGCAGAATTAAATAAATATTTATGGTAGAATTGTTTATTTATTGTTTGATCAAGTAAATAAACAATTATTAATTATTTGTTTATTGTTGGACCAAGTAAATAAATGATTAATTGAGTTTTAAGCAATTGGGCCTTGCACACATGGAAAAATCGAATTGAGAATTTTGGCATAGGATTTGCGCAAATCCCCTTGGCCGTGTACCATCAAATCCGATTTTTTCAATATTGGTATTTACCAATATTTTCTCTTTAGTTGTTTAAATAAAGGAGAGAGAATAATATAAGATATTGTCATATATTTTCTCCTTATTTAAAGGAAAGTATTTAAGAGAATATATGAGAATATATTTAAAGGGAAATAATATATTCTCCTTTATTGTCTCACTAAATAATATATTCTCTATTTAAATAGAGAATAATATCCCATAGATATTGATCTGATGGATGAGAGGAAAAATAGGATTCACTTGTTGAGATCCAATGGCCTAGATTTAATCCACTAGTGTGAACACAATAAAAGGAAATAAAATATTCTGGAAGATTCCATGAATATCTCCTTTTACTACTATAAATAGGGGTTCATGAGAAGGCAAAAATAAGCAATTATTTTCTCAAAATTTCGTGCATCACTAGCCTCCCTTGGCCGTGCATCTGCCTCTCCCTCCCCTCGGAAATTCGTTTCCATTCTTAGTAAAATAAGAGAGAGATCTCGAAACACCTAGTTTCGTGATCTAGTGAGATAAAGACTGTGCCCACTCATCTTTCTTATTCGTCTCAGAGATTACGTTTCGGAAGACTAAGGTGTCATCCTCGAGTCCTTCATCAAGACGACGCAAGGAGTATGCGATTGGATTAGGAGCGTTCTGTACCTGAACCGAAAATCAATGTAAGTACTCGTTTACTCTTATATCGGTTGGTTGACTTATATGCTCTCGCATAATTTTAATTAACGTAAATCTAGATCTTGTCATATAATCATTGAATTAATTAGCTCATGATTAGCGTAATTAATTACTTTTCCGCATTAATATGGTTATATGGGGGAATCATCCCCGTCAAGTGGTATCAGAGCCAGGTTGATTTACTTAATTAATTGATTCGTTCATGTGATTAAATTTTATATGGTTTGAATGAATTTATATTTTGATATGAAGTTCATGCAATTCAATATATGATTATGTGAATTGTGATTTGTGGTTGATCGTAGAATTTGTTGATTCTCGCTTTTCTAGATTTTTTGTACTCCCGAAATTCAAAGGGTATAGGATTTTTTGTAAATCTATTGTTATTATTATTATTGTTGTAATCTGATGAGCGACGTTCTTGATCACGATGATCGGCGAGAGACGGACCCACAACGAGGAGTGATGGAGGGACCATCGGAGAACCACCACGACGAAAGGAAAATCCCGCCGTGAAGGCGGGACAAGAACGCAAGGGACGGCCAAAAGACCGCCCCTGCCTCCGTGCTGCACCACTCGGCCGTGCAGCCCTCCTGGCGCACGGGCCGATGACTCGGATCGAGTCCTACCGTGGCGGGTGGGCTCGAGGATAATAGGCCCACCGAAAATTAAAAAAAAAAATTGAATTTTTTTTTAATTTTTTGAAGTTTTATTTAAATTATTTATATGGGCTGGGCCCAAGTAAATATTATTTAAAACATTGCAAAATAAATGATTTTGATATCGATTTGTTTTTCTAAAGGACATATGATTGGGCCTTGATTCAAATAATTTTTTTTCTTCGAAAAACTATGAAAAATTAAATATTTTTAATAATGATTTATTTTTCCATTGAGACATATGATTGTGCTCAACCAATATCCATGAACCAACGTGATTGGGTTCATCTCGTTTTAACTTTATAAGAGTCAATTAGGATACGATCAACACAAATCAAACCATGCTTGCTATGCTTGTTTATTTAATTGCTTTGCCATGCTTGTATGCTATAACTTAGATCTTGTATCGTATGTTTATAGTTGTCATGGGCTTTCATTCATTAAAATTGTCTAATTGGATTAGGATAGTTAATTAATGAATGAGTTGAACGGATCGGAGAGCTTTTGTTGGAAATTGAGTAAAATTAAATAAGTGTTTTAATTAGCTCAATTTAATTTGTTCACTAAAAGACAAAATAGTGTGTTGTTGATTGAGAAAGTGAGTTTGTGTGTGGGAAAGAGTCCCACATGGAACAAATACTAAGGTGAATGAGGAAGTGACGAGGTCGACTAGGCGAGCTCGACGAAGTCTTTTCAGCTCGACTGGGGGCGAGGTCGACTGGACGACCTCCTGGTGAGCTCGACCTCCCAGGCGAGCTCGACCTCCAAGCGAAACGGCACGGTCCGCGGGCTTCTCGCGGCGATTCTCGCCAACGGTCGCGCCTCCTCATTTAGCAATTATTTGTGGTTACCGTTCGAACTAACGGTCATGTCGCTTCGAAACGAGCTATCGTTTGGCCAACGGTCGTGTCGTTTGCGACTATAACCGTAGTTCAACCGAAACAGTGCGTCTGTTCGTCGAACCTCTTCGCGAACAGGTACGATTGATTATATAATCCGACTTCGGATTCAGTAACCATATAGGTTTTCGAATCAACATTCTCTCTTCCCGAAACACTTATCCAGAAACACAGTTCTTACTTATTTTCGGATTTTCACTCTGTCTTGGTGCAGTCCGAACTAGGCTTGTCGTATCCTGCGGTATTCTTGTACAAAAACCTTAAGACATTTTGGGGTACTCGAAATACTATAAGGAAAGCGTTCATATACGTGATTCAAGCCTCGAAGTCTTCAATTTCGAAGAATTATCTAACAATCTTATAGTATCTTGTGCTATGGCTTAGGCGTCTGTTTCGAGTCTGAAAGTGATGAGCCAGGACTTCGTCAAGTTGGACCGCTTCGATGGCACCAATTTCACCCGCTGGCAGGACAAGATGCGTTTCTTCCTCACCGCCATGAAGATCTTCTACGTGCTCGACCCGACGTTGGTGCCCATCCCAGAGCCGACGGACGAAGATGATGACGAACTCAAGGCGGACCGGAAGAAGCGTCAAGAGGATGAGCTACTGTGCCGGGGTCATATTCTGAACACATTGTCAGACCGACTCTACGATCTCTACACCGACAATCCATCGGCGGTCGAGATATGGAAGACTCTCGAGTACAAGTTCAAGGCCGAAGAAGAAGGTACCAAAAAGTTTCTTGTCTCGAGTTACTTTGATTTCAAGATGTTTGATGACAAGCCTATACTTGCTCAAGTTCATGAATTGCAAGTTATCGTCAACAAATTGAGGACTGTGAAGATAGATATTCCGGAGTCTTTCCAAGTTGGTGCAATTATTGCGAAGTTGCCCAATTCGTGGAAAGGCTATCGGAAGAAACTTCTTCACAACACCGAGGACTTCTCTCTGGAGCAAATCCAGAAACATCTTCGAATCGAGGAGGAATCGAAGATGAGAGAGAAGACGACGGATGCCGGTACTTCCAAGGCCAATGCGGTGAGCGCTAAAGGCAAGAGGAAGTGGAATGACAAGGAAGGAATTTCGGGTTCCAAAAAGGACTCGAAGAAATTCAAGCATTCCGGCAAATCCAAGTCCGGTAACAAGCCCGGGTCCAAGGGGTCCAAAGGGGGCTGCTATGTGTGTGGCAAACCCAGTCATTATGCTCGAGATTATCGACACCGCAAGACGGATGTGAAAGAGGTCGACGCCACTATGACCGATACTAACATAGTCGCTACGTTGAGCGAACTCATGGCGGTCAAAGGCAAGGTTCAAGGGTGGTGGTATGACACTTGTGCTACCGTTCACGTCGCCTATGATAGGGCTGTCTTCAAAACCTATTCTGAAGTCAACGATGGACAAGCGGTTCAGATGGGAAATGAGCATCGCTCTCAAGTTGTCGGCATCGGGAACGTGGATCTCAACTTCACCTCCGGGAAGACGGTCACTTTGATAAATGTTCTCCATGTTCCGGATATGTGTAGGAACCTAGTTAGTGGCGATCTCCTAGGCAAACCGGGGATCAAATCTGTGTATGAGTCGAGCAAGCTTGTCTTGACCCGTAATGGTGTATTTGTTGGCAAAGGCTATTCCAGTGAAGGGATGGTCAAACTTTGTATTATTGACAATGTGATTAATGAAATTTCTCCTTCTGCTTATATGGTTGATTCCGTTTCTTTATGGCATAGTAGATTAGCACATATTGGTTTTAGCACTATTAAAAGGTTAATTAAATGTGGATTAATTTCGTGCAAATCTGATAAATTAGATAAATGTGAAATTTGTGTTAAATCTAAAATGATAAAGAAACCGTTTTATAGTGTAGAGAGAAATTCTAAGTTGTTAGATCTTATACACTCTGATATATGTGAATTTAATGGCATGTTAACCCATGGGGGAAATAGGTACTTTATTACCTTTATTGATGATTGCTCTAGATTTACATATGTGTATTTATTGAAACATAAAGATGATGCTTTCAATGCTTTTAAGGTGTATAAGGCTGAAGTAGAAAATCAATTAGGAGTTAATATTAAAGTCCTTAGAAGTGATAGGGGCGGTGAATATTTTCCTAGTGATTTTAATGCTTTTTGTGAAGAAAATGGTATTGTTCATGAATGTTCCGCACCTAGAACACCACAACAAAACGGTTTAGCCGAACGTAAAAATAGGACACTTCAAGAGATGATAAATGCCATGTTAATGCATTCTGAATTACATTTTAGTTTATGGGGTGAAGCTTTACTTTCCGCATGTCATATTTTAAACCGTATTCCTTTAAAGAAAACCCAAATATCTCCGTACGAGGTATGGAAAGGGCGAAAGCCTAATATTGGGTATTTCAAAGTGTTGGGGTGTCTAGCCTACTACAAAAACATTGATCCTAAAAGGACCAAGTTGGGTCCTCGAGGGATACGAAGTGCTTTTATTGGCTATGCTACGAATAGCAAGGCATATAGACTTCTAAACTTAGAGTCTAATGTCATAGTAGAATCCCGAGATGTGGAATTCTTTGAGAATCTTAACTCGAAAGGAAAAGAATCTCAAAATTTCACTAATGAAGAACCTCGACTAGGCGAGCTCGATCTCCAGGGAGGATCGACCTCAAGGCGAGCTCAAATCCCAAGCGAGCTCGACCAGCAGGAAGGCTCGACCTCAAGGCGAACTCGAACCTCAGGCGAGCTCGACCTCCAGGCAGGTTCGACCTTCAGGCGAGCTCGACCCCAGGTGAGCTCGACCCCAGGCGAGCTCGACCTCCAGGCAGGCTCGATGCCTCGAGAGGAAAATTCTTCTAGGGTAGTTGTAGAACAACCCGAACTTCGGAGAAGCAAAAGAGTCCGTAAGACTAAGGAAATAGATTCTCGCCTCATTTCTTTTTACCTAGTAGAAGGAAATAGAGAGAGTTTTGCTCGAAAAATTCCTATTATTCTTCTTATTGAAGATGATCCTAAGACTTATAATGAAGCTGTAGCTTCTCGAGACTCTGCCTTTTGGAAGGATGCTATCCAAGATGAAATGGATTCTATTATGTCAAACCACACTTGGGAGATTGTCGATCTACCCAAAGGGTCGAGACCTATTGGGTGTAAGTGGGTGTTCCGAAAAAAGTACCATAGTGATGGCACTCTTAACACTTACAAGGCTAGATTAGTAGCCAAATGATTTCGACAACGAGAAGGAATTGATTACTGTGACACATATGCACCGGTAGCAAGGACAACAACAATTAATGTGTTGTTTGCCTTGGCTTCTTTGTATAACCTCAATGTTCATCAAATGGATGTCAAGACAGCATTTTTAAATGGAGATCTCGATGAGGAGATTTACATGGAGCAGCCGGAAGGTTATGTGCTTCCGGGTAATGAACAAAAGGTTTGCAAACTTGTTAAATCCTTATATGGATTAAAACAAGCACCCAAACAATGGCATCAAAAGTTTGACTCAGTCATACTTTCGAATGGAGTTGTTCCTAACGTTTGTGACAAGTGTTTGTACACAAAGGTGCGTGGTAACCTTGTGATCTTCCTATGTCTCTATGTCGATGATATGTTGATCATTAGCAATGAGATGAAAGGAATATTAGAAACGAAGAGGTTTCTATCTTCCACTTTCAAAATGAAAGATCTTGGACAAGTTGATACTATTTTGGGTATCAAGGTTCGTAGAACCAGTGGGGGTTATGAACTTAGTCAATCACACTATGTTGAAAAAGTGCTTGATAAGTTCAAACATTTAAATTTCAAAGAAGTGAACACCCCATTTGATCCAAGTGTAAAACTTGAAAAGAATGATGGAAGGGCTGTGGCTCAATTGGAATATGCTGGTGCGGTTGGTTGTCTTATGTACTTGATGCAATGTACTCGACCAGACATAGCATTTGCCGTTAGTAAAATGAGGTGATTTACTAGCAATCCAAGCGTCGAACATTGGAAGGCCATTGGGGGAATTTTTGGATTTCTTTTGAAAACCAAAAATCTTGGATTTCAATATGGTCAGTTTCCTGCCGTACTAGAAGGATATACTGACACAAGTTGGATATCGAGTGTCGGAGATAACAAATCTACGACGGGATGGGTGTTTACACTTGCCGGTGGGGCAGTTTCTTGGAAATCAAAGAAACAAACATGTATCACTCATTCGACCATGGAATCAGAATTCGTGGCTCTTGCTTCCGCAGGTCAAGAGGCTGAATGGTTGATGGATCTTCTTTTAGAAGTTCCATTGGCTAAAGACAATATATCAACCGTGTCGATACATTGTGATAGTCAATCAACTTTAGCTAGAGCATACAGTGAAGTGTATAATGCAAAGTCTAGACATATTAGTCTTAGACATGACTATGTGAGGAAATTGATTAAAGATGGAATCATTTCGCTCACATATGTGAGATCAAGCTTCAATATTGATGATCCGTTCACTAAACCTCTTGCAAGAGATTTGGTGTAATCGACCTCGAGAGGTATGGGTCTTAAACTCCTTGAGTAGCGATCTGACAATGATGGCAACCCAACCTAAGGTTAGGAAATGACTAACAATAGGTTCAATGGGTATGAACAAGTCATTGAATTGGATATTCGTAACATTGTATAATAATGTTGACTGTTAAAATCGGGAGGTTGAGTTTCTTAACTCTTAATGAAGTTCAGTCTTGAGGACAAGTATCTATACGTAACAGAGATACTGTAAGAACTTCACCTATGTGAATTTCGGGATGGTGCCGTCCCAAAGTGAGAGTTGGAGTTTTCTCTCATGAAAAATTCACGAGACAGGATGAGCACATGGCCATGAACGGTGCTAAGCGTGTGATATAGGCGAAGAACACTAAAGGGTGTGTGTTGAGTAACACCGATTTTATCACAAGGAAAATAGGTTCAAAGCCTGGCTACCTAATCTCCGATAAAGTCTTCTGTTGCTTATACTAAGGATAAGTTCAAATCGAAAGATACTTACTAACACTCTTTGTTTCTTTTCTGGATTCTATTTTGGCTTTTCTGAACAAGTGGGGGATTGTTGGAAATTGAGTAAAATTAAATAACTGTTTTAATTAGCTCAATTTAATTTGTTCACTAAAAGACAAAATAGTGTGTTGTTGATTGAGAAAGTGAGTTTGTGTGTGGTAAAGAGTCCCACATGGAACAAATACTAAGGTGAATGAGGAAGTGACGAGGTCGACTAGGCGACCTCGACGAAGTCTTTTCAGCTCGACTGGGGGCGAGGTCGACTAGACGACCTCCTGGTGAGCTCGACCTCCAAGCGAAAAGGCACGGCCCGCGGGCTTCTCGCGGAGATTCTCGCCAACGGTCGCGCCTCCTCATTTAGCAGTTATTTGTGGTTACCGTTCGAACTAACGGTCACGTCGCTTCGAAACGAGCTATCGTTTGGCCAACGGTCGTGTCGTTTGCGACTATAACCGTAGTTCAACCGAAACAGTGCGTCTGTTCGTCGAACCTCTTCGCGAACAGGTACGGTTGATTATATAATCCGACTTCGGATTCAGTAATCATATAGGTTTTCGAATCAACTTTCTCTCTTCCCGAAACACTTATCCAGAAACACAGTTCTTACTTATTTTCGGATTTTCACTCTGTCTTGGTGCAGTCCGAACTAGGCTTGTCGTATCCTGCGGTATTCTTGTACAGAAACCTTAAGACATTTTGGGGTACTCGAAATACTATAAGGAAAACGTTCATATGCGTGATTCAAGCCTCGAAGTCTTCAATTTCGAAGAATTATCTAACAATCTTATAGTATCTTGTGCTATGGCTACCGAGGCGTCTGTTTCGAGTCTGAAAGTGATGAGCCAGGACTTCGTCAAGTTGGACCGCTTCGACGGCACCAATTTCACCCACTGGCAGGACAAGATACGTTTCTTCCTCACCGCCATAAAGATCTTCTACGTGCTCGACCCGACGTTGGTGCCCATCCCAGAGCCGACGGACGAAGATGATGACGAACTCAAGGCGGACCGGAAGAAGCGTCAAGAGGACGAGCTGCTGTGCCGGGGTCATATTCTGAACACATTGTCAGACCGGCTCTACGATCTCTACACCGACAATCCATCGGCGGTCGAGATATGGAAGGCTCTCGAGTACAAGTTCAAGGCCGAAGAAGAAGGTACCAAAAAGTTTCTTGTCTCGAGTTACTTTGATTTCAAGATGTTTGATGACAAGCCTATACTTGCTCAAACATGGTGGTCTGTTCCATTCGAAAGGGCTTTCTGATTCCAATACCAAGGTTGTATCTCTGACGATAGGTGGGAGGGTTGATCTCTGCGTGTACTAGTTACGATAGTGCGTATGGGCTAGATTTCTTTCACTGAAATGTTGGGTCGACTCATGCATGAACCAACCGGTGGTTTCTCATGTGGCCAACGATTCCCATTAAAATGGTAGTTAGTGAGCATAGTTATGAAGGTACATGTACTGTGATTGTTCACTAATCTGAGATGGTTCTCATTTTCACTAGGTGCACTCCGTTACGTCACCAGAGTGAAACGGACTGTGACTATTAGTCGAATTACCTTGGAATATAAAAAGTGGGTCTTTTAAATCTTTAGTATTTTTCCCCGTGCTTATGCATTATGTTTTTTATTTCCTAAATTTATATGATGAATGTTTTTTCTTTTCATTAGAAATTTATGTACTTGTATTTTATTAATTTAAGCATGACTTCGAACTATGATCTCTTGAAGTATATTATGGATAACAAAATGAAGTCTGGTGAATGCGCAGTTCTCTATATGAGAAACATGTCAGATTGGATGAATCTAGCTGCCTTTCGGGGCACAAAGATTGATGAGGCTACTCGGGTTGAAATCATTCTGGATTCACTCGCAGAGGAATACATCGACTTTGTCATTTACTTTCGTGGTTTTGGCCCGGATTATAAGATGACGAATTTTCAAAGCGAACTTCTTTCTTGGCATGATGGTTTGGTAGAGTATGCTTACCATCAGGTGCAACCGAGTTTGGCACCACAACCTCGTCCACCTTCACCAGAAGATTTATCATTAGAGAATGTTCTCGTAATGGAAAGGCCATCACTTATAGTGATTCCTGATGATGATGACATCAGCCCTGAGTCGTGTGAAGGTAATGTACCGTTCACTCACTTACATGTATTAGAAGCATTATATGCTGGAGATTCTCTCTCGTCCTGGATAATTGATTCGGGGACAACTAATCATGTTTGTACAACCTTATAGGTGTTTGACTCGTGGGAGGAACTGAGGGGAGACGAACTACAGCTTAGAGTGGGGAACGGAGAGTCCGTCATGGCTAAAGCTTTAGGAATAGTTCGACTCCGATTTGGAAATAAATATTTGATATTAGATTCAGTTTATTTTATTCCTGGGTTCTGTAGAAACCTAATTTCAGTTTCTGAATTACTTAAACAAAAATTTTCTTTATCTGTGAATGAGAAAACTATGGGCGTTTCTTTAGATGGAAGATTAATATGTGATGCCTTATTATATAATGGTTTATATGTATTAACACCTGAAAATAAATGTTCATTTAATGCTGAAATGTTTAAAGTAGCTAAACCCACATCTAATAAGAAAATTAAACTGTCTAGTGATGAACAAACCTATTTATGGCACTTAAGACTTGGTCATATAAATATAAAAAGGCTAGATAGGCTTTCAAGGCTTGGGCCGTTGAAACACCTTCAAGTGGGAACTCTGCCTGTTTGTGAATCCTGTATTGAAGGAAAAATGACCAAGCGATCTTTTGCTGGAAAAGGATTAAGAGCCACCGAACCTCTGCAACTTGTTCACTCTGACGTCTGTGGACCAATGAGTGAAGCTGCGAGAGGCGGTTATGAATACTTCGTCACATTTACTGACGACTATTCTAGATATGGTTTCATTTACCTAATGCAACGAAAATCTGAAACTTTTAGTAAGTTCAAAGAATTTTGTGCTTGTGTTGAAAACCAATTGGGTAAGACTATTAAGACCTTTCGATCAGATCGGGGAGGCGAGTTCTTAGACACTGAGTTCACCGATTACTTGCTTGAGCATGGGATTGAGTCGCAATTATCTGCTCCTGGTAACCCTCAACAAAATGGGGTTGCTGAAAGGAGAAATAGAACTTTATTAGACATGGTAAGATCCATGATTAGCTACTCTTCACTTTCAACATCTTTCTGGGGTTATGCATTAAAGACTGCCATGTATATCTTAAATCAAGTTCCTTCAAAATCTGTATCCGAAACACCCAAAGTACTATGGAATGGAGCACCTGAAGGATTGCGTCACTTCCGTATTTGGGGTTGTCCCGCTCATGTCTTGAAAAAGAAATCGAGCAAGCTGGAACCAAGAACTAACGTTTGTTTCTTTGTTGGTTATCCAGAAGGGACAAAATGAGGTATATTTTATGATCCTATTGATAGGAAAACATTCGTTTCAACTCATACTAATTTTCTTGAAGATGATTATGTTAAAAGTCATAAACCTTGAAGTAAAATTATACTCGAGGAAACTGTTAGAACAACCCCGAAGACTAACGTCCAAGGGAATCCATCTCCACCTACAATTGTTGTGAGAGTGGGAGATGAAGAAGAAAACACAAACGTTGGTCCAAGTGCTACACTGCCTCGTCGTAGTGGGAGGGTCTCTAGAGAGCCCGACCGATATCTTGGTTTTGAAGCAAACGTCGTTGCCTTGGATGCGAACGACGACGACCCCGTGTCATTTAATGACGCCATGGTCGACTTGGACAAGGAAAAATGGCTAGAAGCCATGAATCTAGAGATATAGTCTATGCACTCGAACTCAGTCTGGACTCTTGTAGATGCACCCGAACAAATTAGACCGATTGGGTGCAAGTGGATCTATAAGAGGAAGAAAGGAGCTGATGGACAAGTCGAAACCTTTAAGGCTAGACTTGTGGCTAAGGGTTTTACCCAAAGAGAAGGAATCGACTACGACGAAACCTTTTCTCCTGTAGCCATGTTTAAATCCATCAGAATTCTTCTGACCATTGCCGCTCATTACGATTATGAGATTTGGCAAATGGATGTAAAGACGACATTCTTGAATGGATATCTGGAAGAAGAAATCTATATGGCTCAACCAGACGGATTCATAGAAAAGGGTCAAGAGCACAAGATTTGCAAATTATTGAAGTCCATTTATGGACTCAAGCAAGCGTCTAGATCTTGGAACCAAAGGTTTGATGAGGTGATCAAGACCTATGGTTTCGAACAAAACCTTTCTGAGCCTTGTGTTTACAAGTACTCGAAGAAAGTAAATGTTTTCTTAGTCCTTTATGTAGACGATATCCTGCTTATAGGAAGCGATATTAAAGTAATGTCTGACATAAAGGAGTGGCTGGCAAATCAATTCCAAATGAAGGATTTGGGGAATGCTGCATTTGTTCTAGGAATCCAAATAATTCGTGATAGAAAGAACAAACTACTAGCTCTGTCTCAAGGTACTTATATAGATAAGGTACTTTCTCGCTTCTCGATGCAAAATGCCCATGGGGTGTTGTTGCCAATTCGTTCAGGAAAGTTCCTGTCGAAAGAGCAGTGTCCTAAGACACCGCAAGAAGTGGAGGATATGAGTCGAGTTACGTATGCCTCAGCAGTTGGGAGTCTGATGTATGCCATGTTGTGTACTAGACCCGACATATGCTATGCAGTGGGAGTTGTTAGTAGATACCAGTCAAACCCTGGTCAAGAGCATTGGGTGGCTGTTAAGCATATCCTAAAATATCTTAAGAGAACTAGAGACATGATGCTTGTAAACACAAGTAATGACTTGGTGATACAAGGATACACTGATTCTGATTTTCAGGCAGACCGTGACATGTTGAAGTCAACGTCTGGATCAGTGTTCACTCTCAATGGAGGAGCGATTTTCTGGAGAAGCGTTAAAAAATCTAGTATCACAGACTCTACTATGGAAGCTGAATATATTGCAGCTTCCGAGGCAGCCAAAGAGGCTGTTTGGCTTAAGAATTTCTTAGCCGAACTGGAGGTAGTTCCTAACATGAAGAGGCCTGTGCAAATCCACTGTGATAACACTGGAGCCATCGCAAACTCGAAGGAACCTCGCAGCCATAAGAGATGAAATCATATAGAACGAAAATACCACCTTATAAGAGAAATAGCTCGAAGAGGAGACGTTGTAGTCATGAAGATCTCGACGTTGGACAACATTGCGGATCCAATGACAAAGGGACTATCTGAACATGTGTTCATGAAACACGTGGGAGGAATGGGCCTTAGATACCTGCCATATCTTCTTTAGGTCAAAGTGAGAGATTGTTAGGAATTCTTGCCCACGAGAAGATACTTATGTAAATTCTCGTTGAAATTATTAATAAAATAAAGTTTGGCATTTATTATCTATTTGAATTGAAAGCGTTATTTCTTATTTAATGAGATTTATTAAACATTCATTATTCCATAGCCTCCGTATCTAACTGAGTCACGTGCTGGGCACCTGAGTTCGGGTGGTGTGCTAAAACATGGTCGATGACTGATATACGCCTGGAAAACTATATCTAAAGTCATATATGTGGAACACATGGGTGAAGACTGATCACTATGTGGGAGCATTCTACACTTGTGGTAAGTGTACGACTTGGATAGGTCTTGGTGTAGATGTGTCGTTTAAGGACCGTTACGACACACTAACCGAGGCCACTATGATGGTCACAGTGAGACTTGATCTAAATCCTGAAGTGATCATGGACACTGGGTTATGTTACTGAGCTCTTTGACTCATTCGCTAAAAGGCTATTCATGCTAATCACAGTTTATGTCTTGGGAGTTTTCTCAGAGCATAATTCGAGTGGGAAATGATTTACAGATACGGAATCCAGCCTTCCTGAAAGAAGGTTAATGTTCTCTCACCTAAGGGTTGATTCCAGAACCGATAGATTGCGCGCACTTTCGAAGTAAGTAACGTTCGAAAGAATCTTTCGCTGGGGAAGCAACAATGCTTAGGGCTGATATGTATCAAGAGAAGTATAATGGATAAATTGACTTCTCTCGATACGGGTTGAACCTGGAGGATCTTGATCACGAACTGACTATATCAGTGGACACTCGTCACGATGAGTAAATATAATTCTAGTATAAAGGAGAGTTCAGTCTTGGCTTACAAGGTGGAGTATTTGACCAAGATTAAACGAATCGATGGAAAAAGAGAAAGGACTATTTTGTCTTTTTCATCGGATTTGTTATGCTTCTATTACTAGGTCCATAGTCCCCGATTCGGCTCTTGTAAAGGGGGATAAGAACTTTCGTATAATAATGTTTATCATTATTAATCTCACTTGCTGTAATTGTGATTGACAGCATTAATTCTGGAAAACGGGTATTCGCAGAATTAAATAAATATTTATGGTAGAATTGTTTATTTATTGTTTGATCAAGTAAATAAACAATTATTAATTATTTGTTTATTGTTGGACCAAGTAAATAAATGATTAATTGGGTTTTAAGCAATTGGGCCTTGCACACATGGAAAAATCGAATTGAGAATTTTGGCATAGGATTAATCCCCTTGGCCGTGTGCCATCAAATCCGATTTTTTCAATATTGGTATTTACCAATATTTTCTCTTTAGTTGTTTAAATAAAGGAGAGAGAATAATATAAGATATTGTCCTATATTTTCTCCTTATTTAAAGGAAAGTATTTAGGAGAATATATGAGAATATATTTAAAGGGAAATAATATATTCTCCTTTATTCTCTCACTAAATAATATATTCTCTATTTAAATAGATAATAATATCCCATAGATATTGATCTGATGGATGAGAGAAAAAGTAGGATTCACTTGTTGAGATCCAATGACCTAGATTTAATCCACTAGTGTGAACACAATAAGAGGAAATAAAATATTCTGGAAGATTCCATGAATATCTCCTTTTACTACTATAAATAGGGGTTTATGAGAAGGCAAAAATAAGCAATTATTTTGTCAAAATTTCGTGCATCACTAGCCTCCCTTGGCCGTGCATCTGCCTCTCCCTCCCCTCGTAAATTTGTTTCCATTCTTAGTAAAATAAGAGAGAGATCTCGAAACACCTAGTTTCGTGATCTAGTGAGATAAAGACTGTGCCCACTCATCTTTCTTATTCGTCTCGGAGATTACGTTTCGGAAGACTAAGGTGTCATCCTCGAGTCCTTCATCAAGACGACGCAAGGAGTACGCGATTGGATTAGGAGCGTTCTGTAGCTGAACCGAAAATCAATGTAAGTACTCGTTTACTCTTATATCGGTTGGTTGACTTATATGCTCTCGCATAATTTTAATTAACGTAAATCTAGATCTTGTCATATAATCATTGAATTAATTAGCTCATGATTAGCGTAATTAATTACTTTTCCGCATTAATATGGTTATATGGGGGAATCATCCCCGTCAGTTCTTACCTTATGAACGGGTCATTCCGTAAACTTAATGAGCCCTTGGGCCATTTTGACTTGAGTTCGGTGCTGGATTCCTTCTTTTCTCGGTTCATAGTAAAGAACTATATAGTATGATCTTCGATCAAATTTTACCTCGAATACTTTTACAATTCTCATCCTCGGGTCGTTCTTAGAATTCTTTTACTCGGATCCTTTTTAAGGTTGAGTAATTTGTACGGCGTCGTTTTGATATTGTTTTCATTTGAATCGTTGTGACTTTTCGTCTCTATATTTCGATTGAGAAGATTCTCAAACACGTTTAATCATGTCCGTCCATGTAAAGTATAAATACCTTTTTTCGGATTATTTAAATTCATTTTCTTCTTCTTTTTATATTAATTTTTAGCGCCTTTTTCGAGTCTTTTGACTCCTCGGACGAGTTGTGTGGCGATTTCTGCGTTTTCAAAGCTTTTTTTATCGATCTTGTCCGGGTAAGTCTCTCGACTAGTCTAGTTATTGCACATATCTTCAATGCATGCTCGTTTCTGTTTCATTGGCTGGGAAATTTGACTCTTAGTACTTCTTCGATGCTCGGACCGTTAACTTTTTCCAGTTCATAGGGTTTTTAGTTTCGGTTAGTATTCATTAGAAAATAGGTGGTCGTAGATTACCATATTTGGATTTAGATTACAACATGGTAGAGAGATCAGAACCAGATCCCGATGTGGTAACCCTTTCATCGAGAAATACGGTCCCGTGGTTTCGGAGTCCTTATAGGTATCATATACCAGGGGTCGGATGGGATCAACCAGTGTTTGCGATCCATTATTTGAGATTTATCATCGGCCTCTCGGGCTCTCGGAATCCGATTCCAACAAAGTTAAGGATATAATTTTTGATTCCTCATCGCTTTTGTGTAGGGAAGAGATGTCGTCTAACCCTGATGTATTCGAGACAACGGAGAAGATCGAGGACCCGGATCAAAGTTCGGAGTAAGTATCTTCTTCTGCTACACCGGCAGTGGAAGCAAGTCACGCTCAAGTGTCGGCTTCTAATAATGAGTCTGCTTTTATCTGCTTTTTCTTTTATTGCAGTGTATCTTCCACTAATATGGCATCTTCTTTTGTTGCCTAATAGGTCTTTCTTTGGGATCTACATTTAGTCTATGACATGTTAGCTTGAGATCTATCCGTATCATATTTGTTGGTGATTAATTCACCCTAATAACCATGCGGAAAATAATTACACTACTCGAAAGCTAATTAAGGTAGTTACTCTTAAGCCGTTTTTTGGTTCAACACTAATGGACACGTGACGTGAGCGGACTCGGCCACGTGTCTTCGAATCTGTGAGATTAGTAATGGGATATTCCTCTTATCGAATGAAGAACGAGAGAATTGGTTTCTCAAGCTCTTGGACACGATCGTAGAGGGAATATAATTTGGGTCGAGGGCCTCGGGTTTTGAGAGAGAGTGAACTTATCTCTCACCCTCGTTTTTTGTGTGAAAGTGTGTGAGTGGAGTGGCTTTGATTCTCTTTGTTCTTGATTTCGGTCTCAAAGGTGTTTCTAGTGAGAGAAATAGCTGAATGGGGGTTTTGACAGAGTTTAGTTAGAGAGAGAAAAAGTCAACCCTTAACAAGTGTTTATCTCAGATATTTATAGTGGAGTTGTGAGGGTTGGGGTAGTCTCATCATTTGGGTAGCTTGCCTCGTCCTGTCAGGTAGCTCGCCCCGTCCCGCCAGGGGAGCTCGTCTCGTCCTGCCAGGGGGGACGAGACATGACATGTCCTGTTTGGCGGTCGGGTGGCTTGCCTCGTCCTGTCAGGTGGCTCGCCCCGTCCCGCCAGGGGAGCTCGTCTCGTCCTGCCAGGGGGGACGAGACATGACGCGTCCGGCTCAGCGGTCGGGTAGCTTGTCGGAGACTCCCTCGTCTCGTGGCTCATCGTCTCGTCGATTACGTCTCTCCTGTTTATATTTTACGTGTCAGGCTTATCCGTCTCGCCGAGCGGTCGGTCGGGGACGCCGTCTCGTGGCCTCACCGAGCGGTCCGTCGGAGACTCCCACGTCTCGCGGCCACCGCCTCGCCGAGTACGTCTTTCCTGTCCGCCTCGTGGCATGTTGCTCCACCGAATACGTCTTTTCTGTCTGTCTCGTGACGTGTCGCCTCGCCGGGTACGTCTATCATGTCCGTCTCATGGCGTGTCGTCTCGCCGAGTACGTCTATCATGTCCGTCTCGTGGTGCGTCGCCTCACCGAGTACATCTATCATGTCCGTCTCGTGACGTGGCGCCTCGTCGGGTACGTCTATCCTGTCTGTCTCGTGGTGCGTCGCCTCGCCGAGTACATCTATCCTGTCCGTCTCGTGGCATGTCGCCTCGCCGAGTACGTCTTTCCTGTCCGTCTCGTGGCGTGTCACCTCGCCGAGTACGTCTATCATGTCCGTCTCATGGCGTGTCGCCTCACCGAGTACGTCTATCCTGTCCGTCTCGTGGCGCGTCGCCTCGCCGAGTACGTCTATCATGTCCGTCTCGTAGCTCGTCGCCTCGCCGCGTAGTCCATCGGAGACTCGCCCATCTCGTGGCACGTCGTCTCGCCGAGTGGTCCGTCGGGGACGCTATCTCGTGGCTCTTCGCCTCGCCGAGTGGTCCGTCGAGGACGCTATCTCATGGCTCTTCATCGAGTGGTCTTTCAGGTACGCCATGTCGTGGCTCTTCGCCTCGTCGAGTGATTCGTCGGGGGCGCCATCTCGTGACTCGTTGCTCGGGTCTCGTCGACTTCGAACTCCCGGCTTTGTGCTTCGAGGAGGCTCATTGGCTTTGAACTCGCGATGGCTCACCGACACGGGTCTTCGCTAGGCTCTCTGGATCGGTGTTTGGGGTGCTTGCCGACCACGTCTTCACGGTACTCGCCGACCACGTCTTCGCAAGGGCTCGCCGATCTCGGACTTGCGCCGGCTCGCCGGCCACGAAATCGCAGTGCTCTCCGACCACGTCTCCGCGGTGCTCTCCGACCACATCTTCGCTCGACTCGTCGGCTCGGGTCTTCGCCCGACTCTTTGACCACGTCTTTGCAGTACTCGCCAACCACGTCTTCGCGGTGGTCCCCGACCGCGTCTTTGCGGTGCTCATCGGCACGGGTCTTCGCCCGGCTCTTCGACCACGTCTTCGCGAGGGCTCGCCGATCTCAGATTCGCGCCGGTTCGCCGGCCACAGAATCGCGGTGGTCTCCGACCACGCCTTCGCGGTGCTCGTCGACCACGTCTTCGTGGTGCTCTCCGACCACGTCTTCGCGAAAGCTCACCGATCTCGGACTCGCGTCGGTTCACCAGCCACGCACTTCATGGAGGCTCGGTGGCCTTGCACTCGCGGTGACACACCGGTCACGTGCTTCATGGAGGCTTGCCTTCAATCTCTGGCGCGGACTTCGTTCTGGCTCTCCGATGCGAGACTTCGCATCGCAGTGGTTCGCCAAGTGGGAGTCGACGTGGCGCTGGTCTTCATGGCGGTTCACCGGCACGGGGCTTTATGGTGGTTCGACGGCGCGAGACTTCACATGGCTTGCTGGTCCGAGGCTTCACGGTGCTCGCTGGCCCGAGGCCTCGCCGTGGCTCGTGGGCACGAGGGCTTCGTGGGGCTCGCCGGAGGTTCGCGGTGCTCGACGACGTTGCTCTCCTTCTCAGTCTCGCTCTATCTCTCTCTCTCTCTCTCTCCGCGTTCTCTTCTTCTTCTTCTTCTTTCTTTTCTTTTTTTTTTCTTTCCTGCGTGACCTGGTCTTCTCTTTTTTTTCTTTTGTTTTATGTGGCTGCCGTGTGAATCCCCCCCCTCCAGCTAGGGTTTTTGTTTTTGTTTTTTATTGTCTTTTTTATGGCCCATGAGGCCCATGTGCTGATTTTGGGCTTATCAAAATTGCACATAACAGTTACTAAACAAGAATCTAGATTTACTTGTGTGTACTATTAAAGTATGAGAGCGAGCAAGTAACCGATAAAATTTCTGATTAAGTTTTAGAGACACTTACTCGTTGGGCTCACGAACTAAATCTTGAGGCTTTGACAAATCCATCTTCAGTCTTTATAAGTTTAATCCTTCGTGTTATTTCTGAAACTTCGGGATCAGCTTCAAGCCGTCGTTGATGACACCGCAGTCTTTCGAAACGTAATCTTCGAGGCAAATAGGAAATATGAGTGGGCACAATCTTTATCTCACTACGACCTCGAACGATGAATTCAGGTCGCACCGTGTTTATGAGATTGGAATCACGGAGTTCCGAAGGGAAGGGAGAGAGATAAATTTTCGTCCACCATAGAGAGGGAATGGACGAAATTTTTCCTCTATTTTTTGGATGATTTTTGTTCAACCCTAGACCCCCTATTTATAGTGGTAGAATGGAGAGGTTTTAGGAAACCATAGTCTCCAATCAAATATCAACAGTTATATCTTTATTTAAATTCCTATTTTCTCTCTTAACCCTAAGATCATAATCTAGGATATATTATTCCATAATATATTCCTTTAAATAAGGAATCTATTTAAAAAGACAATATCTTATTCCCATTTAAATAGTGAGATAATATCAAATCTAATATTATCTCCTAGATATTAGGAATTTAAATAGAGAGAAAATAAAGGCAAATATCTTATTTCCTTCTTAATATTATTCTCTCTTTATTTAAATCATCAAAGAGAAAAATTGGGCGCTTTCCCAATATACCCACTATGGGTATTTCGAATTTTATGTACCCATGAGCAAATGATTTCGTTTTTGGGCGTTTTCCCAATATACCCACTGTGGGTATGGACGAATTAATTGCTTCTCCATGGGCCAAGGAATTTCGAATTTTGCAATGTCCATAAGGCCTAACTCAAAATTCAGTTAATTATTTACTTGATCCAACAACAAATAATTAATTCCACTATAAATAGTTAATTCGACAAATAAACAAATTTTCGAATATATACTGCTAATCATATTACAACACATGAGATTATAATAATAAAAACATTATTATTAGAAAGTTCCTATTCGTCTTTATCGAAGCCGAATCGGGGACTATGGACCCAGTACTATTGAAGCTTAACGAATCCGATCATAAAGACGAAATAGTCATTTCTCTTTTTCGATCGATTCGTCTAATCTTAGTCAATACTCTACCGTGTAAGCTAAGACTGAACTCTCCTTTAATACTGGAATTATATTTACTCATCGTGACGAGTGTCCATTGATATAGTCAGTACGTGATCAAGATCCTCCAGGTCAATTATTTCGTTATACCTTTCTCATACATATGAGCCCTAAGCATTGTTGCTTCCCCAGCGAAAGATTCTCTCGAACGTTACTTAATTCGAGAGTGCGCACAATCTATCGGTTTTGGAATCAACCCTTAGGTGAGAGAACGTTTATCTTCTTTTAGGAAGGCTGGATTCCGTATATGTGAAACATTTCCCTTCTCCGATCAAGTCTTGAGTTCCCAAAACATCTGTTTATGCAACCTCAATTGGCCTTTAACGTGCTGAATCAAAGAACTAAGTAACAAGACCTAGAAGTCCTTGACCACTTCAGGATTTGGATCAAGTCTCACTGTGACCATCATAGTGACCCTGGTTGGTGCGTCACAACGGTCCTTACACGACACACACATAACCAAAGTCTGTCCGGATCGTACACTTACCACAAGTGTAGAATGCTTCCACTAAGTGATCAACCTTCACTTGTGTTCCACATATGTGACTTCGGATGCAGCTACCCAGGCTTGTATCAGTCACTGACCATGTTTTAGGTCACCGCCCGAACTTAGGTGTCCAGCATATGACTCAGTTTAATACGGAGACTAAGGATTGATGAATGTTTGTTGTAACTATTTGCAATAGTAGATAACGCTTTCAATTCAAATAGATTATAAATGTCAAAACTTTATTTTATTAATATTTCAGCGAAAATTACAAATAAATCTTCTCGTGGGCAAGAATTCATAACAATATTAGCTTGAGATCACGCGAAGATATATAAGCTATTAGATAATAAAGAGATGATATCACGTTTGGTACCTGATTCGAGATATTTTTCAATCCTGAGTTTCTTTTTTGGCTGCTCGGGATCTGGGATGACTTATTCTATCTTGTCTCCGAGTCCGATCGCTCCTCGACTCGGGAGGCGTGGATCAAAATCAATGTTGACCATCATCACCTTGTGGCTCTCCTTGTCTTGACTATCCTTGAGATAATCGGCGTATCAGCTCCATGCAAGTGCCTGAGTGCCCTAGACCTCACCGACTCCTTAGTCAGTTGGGAATTTCATCTTTAGATACTACACTGAAGTGATGGCTCTGAGCTCTTGCAAGGTTGGCCTCCCAATTATAAAGTTGAATGGTGATTTGCCTGGAACCACAACCCTTTTTGTGTTGACGATTTTTGTCCTCGGATGCTCTCCCAATATAATTGGAATCCAGATTGTTCATTTTGGCTTGCTTGCTCCCGTGAAACCATAGAGATTTTCTAGAGATGGTGTTAGGGAATCTTTCCAAAGACCCATTTTGTTGAAGGTTTCTCCATAGAGAATGTCGACTACGCTCTCATTATCTACCATGATCCGATGGACATATCGGTTCCTGATGAGAGCCGAGACTACTAAGGGTTCGTTATGCGGGAACATCACCCATTGCGCATCTTTTGTTGTGAATGTGATTGGTGATGGGAGTAAGGTGGTGGATATATGATAAAAGCGATCGGTCTGATACCCAATTCGATGGGTAAACTACTTTTCTAGGGTTAATTACAGTTCTCATGTATTTAACATGAACAATCGTTTCAATACTTCTGATTGGGTAACCAATATCTTAACCGTTACAATATGTTTACTAGTGCGGAATAGAAGAATACATGAACATTCGCTAATCTTTAATGTAAACAATAATTACCAACATACTCAAAATCATTCAACAATAACAGCTCTAATATTAGGCAAACATTATCAACACAATCTCATAAGAAGATTTCGGATTACATATCTTTCGGCTCAGCTACAGATCCTCCACACTCCTAGCTTTTGGATCTCATTGCTTCTTGTGTCAGGGCTCCAGGATTCTTCAGATCTCGACTGCTCCTTGCTCTTTTGATCTTCGGATTTCCAAGCTCTCGGACTCCTCGGTGGCTCCTTGCTCATTGGAACTTCGGATCTTCAAGCTCTCAGATTCCTCGAAGACTCCTTGCTCTTGGGATCTTCGGATCTCCAAGCCTCGGATTTCTCGGTTGCTCGTCGATTGATCGATACCACAATCTTCCAAAATGTAATCTTTGGAAGAACAAAGACCAAGGTGTATTACTCTAACAAGGGGTCAAAATATCTTTCTTTTCATTGGGAAGTGGTATGAACTAATTTTCCAACTCCGGGACAGAGGGAAAACGTCCACAACACTAAGGGAGGGGCTGCCAAAAATTCCAAATGAGGAACAAGGCTATTAGACCATTTTTTCTGTATCTTAAGCCCCTTATTTATACTTTCTAGCTTACCCAAAATAGAATATGCACTTTCCTGATTTCCTTTGATGTTATTCAAATTAATGTGAGATATTTATTTTATGAATAGAACAAATCAAATATGTTATAGATACTTTAATAAAAAAAAATATTCAGTTCATATATGATATTTATTTACTTCTTACTTTAGAATATATTAATCAGATAAGTGATTAATATAGAATATCTTCATGGTATTCTTAATAAATAACATCATTAATATATTATTTATTTCTCACAATAAGAGATACCATTCTATAAATAGGATAGTAGATAATATCTCCATGATATTCTCAATAAATAACATAATTAATATATTATTTGTTTATCACAATAGGATATATTATTCCATAAAAGGAATAACAGAGAATATCTCCATGATACTCTCATAAATAATTAGTACATTAAATACTCATAAAATCAGATCATATTTAATATATAATAATTATATCTTATTTGAGAAAAGCCTCAATCCTATTGGGCTTTGATCCCCTCTATGTACACGCCTATCACTAGTCCTACGGGCATTGTGGGCTGATTTAAATTGCTATTTTACAAGCCCATTTAAATCTAAGTGACATTCCGAAGTTATTTAAACAAGTAATAACTTATTCGTAAAGTAATTTCGCGCGAAAAATATTGCAACCAAATTATAATAGTGGATGTGTAATCAATAATCTAATTATTACAAGTATCTCTATTCATCTTTACAGCGAAGTTATTACAAGTAATAATCTAATTATTACAAGTATCTCTAATTACAGCGAAGTTATTCATCTAAACAAGTAATAATCTAATTATTACAAGTATCTCTAATTATACGTACTAACTAAGGAAATGCGCATAATTAATCGGTTATGGAATCAACCCTTAGGTGAGCGAAGTTGACCTTCTTTCAGGAAGGTTGAATTTCGTATCTGTGAATCACTTTTCGCTCAGATCATATCCCGAATTCCCAAGACATAAGTATTTAGGCATCTTCAAGTAGCCATTAACGAATGAGTTAAAGAACTCGGTAGTACAACCTAGAAGTTCGTGACCACTTCAGGATTTAGATTAAGTCTCACTGTGACCATCATAACGATCCCGATTAGTGTATCATAACGGTGCTTAAACGACACATCAATAACCAAAATCTGTTCGAGTTGTACATATACCAAATGTGCAGAATGCTCCCCCTAATAAGTGATCAACCTTTCACTTGTGTTCCACATATGTGATTTTAGATCCAACTATTCATACATGGATCAATCAACGATTATGTTTTAGCTCATGCCCGAACTTAGATGCCCATCATGTAATTTAGTTTAATACAGAGGCTATAGATGATAGTCGTTATTGATTCTAACTAGAAAATAACCCACCAATCAATAATGCTAATAAAGTAAATTTTCTATTATATTGAGTGATCATTCATGTTTTTTGTATATCTTCAGCGGGCCATATTCCTAACAAATATTGTTCCGCGCTTGACTTGGTTAACTTAGTTGGCCTTTGCTCTACCGCAAATAGGACTTGGCGGTGTTCGGCATGGGCTTCCCTAACATATCTTTTTAGAGCTTTCATCGTGTTTCCCCCAATGTGTGGTCCGCCTACGATCAAAGAGATGTCACCATACGCCTCGCTCTTCTGCTCGGTGTGTTCTCCAAGATCGGCTCGAAATATTTTTAGTGATCATCTTCAGATCAGTGCTTCTATGGCTTCTTTTAGGTTGACAGGTTGAAGCATCCGAGGTCTTGTGGCCAACGTCATGGTGGAATGCGAATTTGTTTTGTCTCTCTTCGAGACATCCTTCTTGATTTTGTTTGGTTTTGAGAAATCTTCTTTGTCTTATGTGGGACTGAATATTTCCTCTATATGAGCGTTAATGGGGTGATACTTGTAAAACTTATTGGAGAAAGGCTTAGCAGGGCTTTCTCCTGGTCGACTTTCCTTTGATAGACGGGTATCTTCATATTTTTGTCCCATTTGCTCTTTTCGTCGTAGTTTTGGAAGATCGACTTTCGGTGCTTCCAATCTTGCCTCCTCGGCGTTAATATACTTATGAGAACTTTTCAAAAAGTCATTGTAGTCCCGCAGACTTGTCTTCTGGAGGGACAACCAGAATTCTGATTTTGTTCGGATCCCTGAAGTGATTCCGAAGAGCTTGAAGTATTCGTTGAGGTCGTTTACTTGAAGTGCTTGCTCCGAGTAACAACTGATGTAGTCTTTGAGCGAGGGTTTGCCTTATCTCCAACAGCCTTTCTTTGGGAGTTTTTTCGGAACTAGACCCGATGGACTGTTCCATGAATTTTTGGGTCAATTGCTTCAACGATCCCACCGAGTTTGGCCGGAGCTTTTGGTACCGCCTTTTGACTGAGCTTGCAAGGGTAATTGAAAAAGCTCTGCACATTACCTCAGGTCCGACTCCTTGTAGCAGCATCCGTGATGTGAAAGTATTAAGGTGATCACCGGGATCCATCTTTCCATCATAGGTCGAGATGCTTGGCATCCTGAACCGATCAAGCAATGAATGTTCTAATAACATCTGAGAAGTGAATGGATAGGCAGTGTCTCCAATTTTTGGAGTCGGATCTTTTTGGCACAACGTTACCTCCTCGATTTGATGCTCCAATATTTTGAAGTTGGTCTCATTAGTGCTTGCACTTTCTAATGTTTCTGACGGGACTTTTCATGGTCTAAGACCTGCTTTTCTCAGTTGAAGGTTGGTATACATCAGAAATATTTTCTTGACTGGCTTGGTAACCTGCGGTGTCTGAGTCATCTTCTTCCCTCTCATACTGATCTTTGCCATGTTTCCGAGATTTTTAATCCTTGGCTCCTGTCAACAGGTTCTTTGCGTGGTCGATGTAAGGGTTCCTCATCAAGGATTACAATCGTGCTTTGCATTGTTACCCTCTTATTTCGGAGCTTTTCCTCCAGTTACTTGTTGCTAGTTTGAAGAGCCAGGAGATGCTCTTGCATCTCTTTGAACTGCTCTGCTATGCTGGGATGTGGTAGGTTAGCAAGCTCCTCTGGCGTGAGTGGCAAGCTGTGGTTGTGGTGCTCGATTTGAGGATCGACACCGATGGTGTTCTTCGCGTCTCCGGTAGGAGTTCACGAACTAGCCATCGATCTTCAACGATACCCTATCCTTCTAGCGCCCAATTTAGACAAAAACGGTACAATAATTGTCTCACGAAAAGCACTTGGTTTCAAGCACACATTTTCGAGAACTCTGAGTGTCTAGGCAAGATTATCTCTAAATACAGACGAATCTAGTAACAGAGAGAAAGTAAAAGAGGGTGATCAACATAGGCAAGAGGTCTGGCGTGTGCTTATGTGTGTGCTAGAATTGTCCCCGCTTTAGCGTTGCCTCATGTATTTATAAGCCTTGGGGTCGAGTTCATGGGGTGATCTGTCCCATGTCCCTAGCAGTTACCGGATAACTGCTCCCAAAATGTGTGTAGTGGGTGGTTATTTTCTCGAGTGCGGGTGTGTATTATACTTAAGTTTTAATTTATTTACCAGTGTATTCTTTGTTTTGACTAGTCTTTGACATATCAACTTCTCTTCTCTCCGAAATTCTGCTCGATAGATTCGTTCTTGGCTTATGAACGGGTCGTTCCTTAAACTTAATGAGTCCTTGGGCCTATTTGACTCGGGCTCGGTGCTAGATTCCTTCCATTCTAGGTACATCCGAGTTCTTGCTTGAACTGTGCAAATTATATGTGTAACATATCGCCTGTCATGTCATGCTCAAATATCAACAATCCACAAAAATGATGTTAGATAAATATTACAAAATAATTGTAGAATTTAAGAGAGATAATTCGATATAGATAGAAAGAAAAGCGAATCAGAGAATAGTCCTACTTGTTGTCTTTGATGAATGTTGCTATATTGATGGGTTATAGAAGTATGTTGTAGTTTTGAAAAACTGTTTCTAAGATGTCCTATATCATGTTCTTAACATCTTAAAAAAATATGTGACTGTTTGGCAAATCGTAATAGATCTGATTACCTGAGTATTCTGCGCAAGTCTTATTTTATTATTTGATTCGCCTCCGATTTTATTATTTGTTGTATTAAAAAAGATTTGACAACGTAATTTTGATTATTTTGCTAAAAAAATGAAATTTTAGCTATTTTACTAATTAATTAGTTTCAAATGACTATTTTGTATAATTTTTCATTTATTAATTCTCATACATCTCACTATTATTATATTTATACAAGTTTTTAACATTTTAAAATATGATAATTATTATTCAATTAACAAATAATTAACAAATTAGTCAATTAAAACTAAAGAAATTTTTAATTTCACGTTTTGCAAATTTTAAGTAAATATCCAATGTTTTTAAGTAAATTTTAGATAAATAATCAATATTTGATAAAATATTTCACTTAATATACGCTGTAAATATTAAGTTGGTCAAATGACAAACCAAAGGTCCAAAACTGTAAATAAAAGAAAAATTATACAAAATAGCTATTTGAAGTTTATTGATTAGCAAAATAGTTAAAGTTTCAACTTTTCAGTAAAATAACCAAATTTTCGTTTTCAAAATTTCTTCGACAGCCAAGATTAAATTTTTTTTTATGATTATTATAAACAATTTTTCATTTTCAAAATAATTAATCTCAGGTCAATTTTTTTTTAAAAATTAGATTACTGCACATTTTAACTATTTCATTAAATTAAGACAAACTTTGATTATTTTACAAAATTCATAACTTTTAAATTAGCTATTTATATATCTAATGACCCTTGGTTAAAACCGTAGCTACGGCGTGGGGTCATAAAACTCGTATTACCTAAAACCCATCCCAGACTATAAAACAAACATCTGAACTCTCCAAGAAGAGCTCCTCTGTCCGACTATGTGTTCCCTTTAGGGGTTTTCTTCTATTCTCTCTTTTTGGAAGCGACGGTGTTGTTTCCTGAAAGAAAATTATGGTGAAATCTGCGGATAGCGACGGTGTTGTTGGGTCGGAGTCGCTGGGCTCTGTGGCTCCTTTCCTGAAGAAATGCTACGAGATGGTCGACGACCATTCAACCGATGATATCATCTCGTGGAACAACGCCGATGACTGCTTCGTCATTCGCGATATGACCCAATTCTCTCTCCGTTTGCTTCCCATCTACTTCAAGCACAAGAACTTCGCTAGCTTCATGCGACAACTCAATATCTATGTGAGCTTCTTCGATTTCTCTTCTCTTATATGATTTTTGTTTTTTTTTGTTTTGTTAGTTTGATTTCATTTCTTTCGGTGTCGAACTGTTTATCTGCTTCTGAATCGACGTGTTTTGGCAATTGCTGATCTCGTTATTGATTACCGATCACCGTTAGGTATGAGCTTTACTGATAAAAACATCACTTCTTTAGAATTCGAATGAGTCTTGAAAAGATTCAATTGTATATCATTCATCATCGGCATGTTCTACTGAATTATTTTCACTGGTTCTTGAGAATTGGTATTCTTTATTTCCTGTAGTCATCCTATTTTGTTAAAAAAAAAAATGAATCAATGGAAGCTGTTGCATTCGAGATGTATGATTATTGTTACTTTTGAAGAGCATCAAATTGGTTGTGGATGATCATGTGGCTGAATATTTAGAAAATTCTTGATGGTTTTTTCTTGAAGATTATACTCTTTAATGATGATAGAAACACAAAATCTTTCATTTATTTATTTATTTTATATTAGAGGGCAATCAAAGATAGTGATTGGAGTTCCACAATAACCAAAATGGGTTGAACTGGTTTGTCTAGTGAAAATGTCAAATCTTCAGAAGAAATAACTTTATGATTTCTTTCGATATGAATTTTCTGTTCGGTATGTTCTATCTCCGCTGATCATGTTTGCAGAGAATGGGTTTGAATATGGAATTGTAAGATTGATTGTTGTATGTCTGCAATGGATCGACATGGAGATTCTCATTGTAGCTTAGAAAAGGGTCATCAGATACTGAAACACTAAACTTAGGAATAATTTTTGATAATGAGTAGCTCCGTTTTTCCTTGAACTAAACTCCTTTTTCTTTGTTCTTTTTTGTTTTTACTAATTTTTTTTAATGACCGTGGAATGACAAACATTCTTTACAAAATGTTTCTTAACTACCCTTTCTTTGTGGTTTTCATTTTTTAGGGTTTCTTATAAAACATTCTTTTGTCGGGATTCATATGTCAGATTTAACTCATCTTATTAGAGAAATCATGACGCTTCGTGATTCCTTGGGAAAAATTATTTAAGTACGTTAACTTTTAATCGGTAAAACCTCATACTGTGTTCTTACGAACCGCTCATCGCTGCAGGGATTCAGAAAAATCGATTCGGACAGTTGGATATTCGCCCACGACAACTTCCTCCGAGGCAAGAAGCATTTGCTAAACTCCATATCTCGGAAAAAACACGCTCAAGCCCCGGAGCAGAAAGACGAATCAGTCGCGGAGAAAGAGGCGAATGAGGTGCTAGTCAAGGCGGTGGAGAGCCTCAAGATCGACAAGAACACGCTGTCCCAGGAGCTGGTGAAGCTCAGGCAACACCATGAGAGCTCCGAGCACGAGCTCGTCGGACTGAGAGAGCGGCTTCAAGGCATGGAAAAGAGCCAGCAGCAAATGCTTTCCTTCCTCGTGATGGCCATGCAATATCCCAGCTACTTCGTCAAGGTGGTCCACCCCAAAGATAACAGCTGGCGCGTGGAAGCTGAGCCCGGGACAGCCTTGGAAGAGTCTTCTTCTCCCGAGTCGGATAATGGTACGATCGTGAGGTACCACGAAACCCCTTCTCCAAAGCATTCTAGTACCTGTGTAGAAGAGACGAGGGATGTTTTCTCGGACTCGGAGCTCATGAAATTCCTCATGGACGACAAGATATTCTCGTTGGAGAGCCCGGGCCGTTTTGGGCTTCCGAACTGGACCGATGACGGCTCTTGGGAGCAGCTTCTTTTGTCCAGTCCTTTCCGAGAGAGTATCGAAAGGACCACCAAGGTTTATGATGATAATGATGATGATGGTGAAGAGAACGTTCCTACTGATATGGATCTGGATTTGGCCTCACTAGGGACTATGTTAGGAAAATCATAGAGCTTTTGGGACTGAGTCAAACAGTTCGGGGAGCTGATGGCATTTCCGCAGATTTGCTATATATAGTTCTGTAGTTATTCTCAACTGGATCTTATTTTTTTCAACCTAAACATCGTATAAAGTATAAACAGATGTAAGTTGGTTCTGTCAACCTCTCATATGCATATAATCATAGGCGTAGAGGAATATACGACTGTTTTTATCCCTGCAGTCTAAATACGTAACATGTATACAGATTTGAAGAGGTTATGCCTCTCGCTCTGATGGCATGATTGCGATTTTCTGTTTTTATATGTTACAGTGACTTCTATTTTACTCCCAGTGTTTTACAATTTTCAGAGCTATGTCAAAGACATTAGATTGAAAACACATTGACATGGTTTGGCGTTAGGACTAGAATGAGAATTCTAAACATCGATTTTTTAAGTTGAGGGTTTTTTCAGCCTGACATACCTTTTAATCTTTTAGGCACTTCTTGGATCCCTAGGAAAGAGAAATAGGTATGAACTTCGAACTTTGTGTAGCTATGTTCCTGGTCGCGTTGTATGATAAAAAAGTAAAGGTGAAAATTTACAATCTGGGGTAAGAAATGGATCTTGTAACGAGTCTAGAGCTTGCAGCAACTTTTTTCCCGAGCGTTTACTGTAAATATGGAGAGGAATTAAAGAAATTTTAAATGTGTATTTCAAAGTATATATATATATATATATATATATATATATATATATATATATATAGAACGCAGTCATTTTTCGAGCGGGAAAAATGACCCCTCGACGACAAAAATGACGTGGCAAGAATCCGGAAACAAACGACACCTTGCGCCGCGTCAGGGCAAAGACCATGCTTTCCCTTGTGCCATGCTATAGGTAAGACCATGGCTTGGACACGTGCCATGCCCTGGACAAGGCCCATGGTCCACCCTCGTGCTCAGAAACAGAGCCAGAGAAGCTCACCACGGGGGCTAATTTAAAAAAAAGTTTCAATGGGGCTAACGTAAAAAAAATTTAAACTTTTAAAAATGGGCCATTAGTGTAAAATTAGGCCTCATCACAAGCAAGGCCGCGGTTCTTTCTCATGATGGTCAAGACCAAGGCTCACCCTTGCACCACGTCGAGGGCAAGACTTCTGAGTCCACGTGTTCCCAATATCAAAAGGAAGGTTGTAGGATTAATGAGATGGGATCCAAGGGTCAAACTTTGATTCACTAATGTGAACACAATAAAATTAAATAATATATTTTGGAAACTACCAAAAATATATCATTTCCATTACTATAAATAGGGGTTCATGAGAAGAGAAAAAACTCCACTCAAGCTTTTGGAAGTCCAAAATTTCGTCCAACTCTAGAGGGTGGCCGATTCTCTCTCTCTCTACCCCTTGGAATTACTCTATTCCGTTCTTAGAAAATAAGAGTAAGATCTTGAAACAACATTTGTTTCTTGATTGTGTGAGTTTAAAGAGTGTGGTCCTACGCCGTATTCTTTATTCGTTCGAAGATTACGTTTTGGAAGACTACGGTGTCATCTAGAGGAGTGCGAGGATCTGAAAGCTTGAAGAAGGAGATCAAGGCGTTTGAAGACGGATTGAGAAAGCTTGAAGTTTCAGTTCGTGAGCCTAATCCGTAAGTTCTTTATAAACCTTGTTCTTTGTTCTTATTGGTTGCTTGACATGTTTGAATGCTTTCATTATTTAATTAATAAAGTAAATCTAGATCTTGTTAGATAACCATACATTCTTGTTAGTGTAATTAATTTATTCCGTAACTTACATGGTTATCAAGGTAAGTACATAATTACAACAAGTGGTATTGGAGCGATTGTTCGTGTCCGATACCGCTCGTGTTTCTCCAACAAGTGGTATTAGAGCGATTGTTCGTGTCTGATATCCTACGTGTTTCACCGACGAATTGTGTCGGAGCAATCGTTTGTGTCTTGTGTCGGAGCAATCGTTTGTGTCCGGTTACCCCCCCCCCCCCCCCCCCCCCCCCCCCCCATTTCCCAATAAAGGCCCACGACCAACTCAAGTGTGGAACAAAGCCATAAATGTCCCAAGCATGAGCACAATAGCCCACACGCCTCAACGCCTCTCCAGGCTTGGCCAACAAGCGTACTGGCTTGCCAGGCGTGCTAAGAGGCTCGCCTAACTCGGTCAGCGAGCTAAGTTGCTGAGTAGGCTTGACCAGGAAGTCCACAGGTCCGCCATGACTATCTTGGAAGATTAGTCTCTCCATCTTCGCAAAGAAGTATGATATGATGACTTGTATAATTGGAATTAGATTTTAAGTGTTGATTCAAATACATTTTGAGAAATCAAGTATTTAACATTGTTAAATAGTTAAATCAAGTATCTAGTTTGGTCGAGCAATTCCAAGTTATCAAGAGGCTTTGAAAATTGAATTCAAGTCTTTAGAATTCACTTGTGCTCACACATAAATCATACACGGATGTCCTTATTAGAATTAAAGATTCTTTAGTCTGGCTACTCTAAGAAGATCAAGAACATGATGTGAGATGGATGGAGATTCCGGATATACAAGTTCAAGCACGATAAGGTTAGTAAATCACACAATCTATTATGCATCATGAATAGGTTTTATAAACTGAGTTTTATAAAATAAAAATTATTTTCTTAACTCTGCCATATTGTGATACGTCATTAAATTTTCTAAACTCTATACGCAATTTCCAACATTAAGCCCTTAGACTTACTTGAAATGTAATCCTCGAACAATAAGGCATTTGAAGTAAGTGACCAAACTATACAATACAATGGTGATTAGGAAAACTAAATATATTAACATCTAGAGATTAGCTTAACTAAATATGTGATGAGTCACAACTACGAAAGGAAATTTCTTGCGGCCACCCTTGGTGGAGTAGGTTATCATTAATATTCATAACACCATGGAAAATAAATAATTTTAACCATTTTTAAAACATAAATTAAGATTGCTCATGCATCATAATTACATTCCAAAATGTTGACTCTATCTAAATTTACTTTGCTTTACTATATGGGTCCATTAGGTAAATAGTCATATTTACAGTTTGACATTACTAAATAGTCAACGTTTCGTATATCTTAGGTAAATCGTCATTTCATATAATTACATATGTAAATCTTAGGTAAATAGCCACTTCCATTCATTAGGCCACGCCATCTTTATGGCTATTTACATAAGATTTACGAAACGTTGGCTATATAGCAATTCTAAACGTTTTAGTTGGCTATTTACCTAATTTTTTGTTATTATATTAGCATTATGTCTCTAGCTCCCTTAGATATAACACTATTTTCAAACTAATTCTAGGATGAGAAATTTGTAGGATTATCTGATGGATAAACACAAAATTGTTCTCACCACCCCATATCATCTTGAAAAGAGTACTTACTCTAATCAAAGATTGATTATGCTTATCATATGGGGCATAAGTCAAAGAGAGTTGCTCGATGCTATTTCTTAGCTTACATCAACACTGTGTTGAAATACTAACTCTATTTATTTGACATTGTCAGTGATATAAACTTTTGTGAATTGTCCAATGAAAGCAGTAACTAGGGCATTACACCAAGCAGAAAGCCTCCTACAATTTTGTGAATTGTTGATTGAAAGTAGTAACTATTGTATCTCAACATATGATATTGATCATTAATCACATGAACATGAATGAAACACCCGATCAAACATATTAACTAAGACTTAAAAGATATGATATTTCAAAAGTCTTCTTAAATCTTTAAGAGCTTGATACTAAACTATTCTATAACTAAGTTATGTTGTAATACCAAATTCTAGAAATAGTTGAAAATTACTAGGACTCTTATTCTAGAGCAAGAGGTAACTTAAAAAGAAAAAATATTATTGAATACAAGCCTTTAACCTCTAGCATGAAGAATGAAAAAAAGAGCACCTAAAGGGGATAAACACGTATAATCGAAGCATATAAAATGTTTGATAATGTATCAGCATAAATTATTTAATCATAGATCACTGATATATTTTCCTTTGACTATGTCAAAGAAAATAATCAAAGAAAGTAAATTCTTATGAAATGTGAGTTCTGTATTAAAAAGGTAATGAGAAGAGTGTCTTGAATAAGATAAATTGACAATGTAAAGTTGTAAGATCATAATAACATTTTGTTTTGAACTATGATAGTTGTATGATATGTTATATAGTTAATCTAACAAAATGTCAATGATCTTAGATACTCAAGTGGATTGACATTCACAAAAGGATAGTAAAATATATTGATATGATTATTAAAATAAACGGGTTAACGAGTACGGGTAATGAAATAGGTAAACCCTCTCATATCCGTACCCGTTGTCATTCATAGTCTCACCCAAAGATTCAAATATCATTACCGATCATATATCATTGATATGATTTTACTAAGATATCGGTTACCGATGAGAATATCGACGAAGATTTTATAGATATTTCAAATACTGCTACTAAAGTACTGATAAAAAATTTACGGAGATACCGGTTATCGACATAGATACAGACATATATCCAATAAAATTATATATATATATATATATATATATATATGTATAAAATAAAAATTCTCAAATATATTAGTCCTATTTTATTTTTCAAATAATATTAATGTTCTTCATATTTGAGTTCCTATAATTTCTATGTTTTTTTTTTCTTTACGAGGATGAGACGATATGAAAATATTATGCGTAATAATAAGTGTCCTATAAATGCTCTCTATCGGCAATAATTCAAACAAATAAAAAATAAAAACTGACATTCACAAAAGGATAGTAAAGGTATTGATATGATTAAAAAAAACTCAAACTATCTCTGAAAAATCTATCTCGGACACTGTTATCGATCGTTTTCGGAAACAAAAAAAAGAAGAAATCCTCACAACTTGTGAAGGATCCGAAGAGAAGCATTATGAGCCGATCCATCGTCAAACCAATTAGGCCAAAAAACATGAAAACGAGCATCACCCGAACTTGATGCTCAAAGGCCAATCTCAAACGTTCTCACGAGTCAGGGCACACACGAGCGGACTTCCTTCGCCTCATCCGTACCCTAACCCATGGTTTTAGGGCTTCATAAGATCTCACCCGGCTTGCATGCGATCACTTGGTTTGTCTTTGGATCAAACCGCCCAAGTTCACAAACTATTATCCAAAATTTTGAGTAACCAACCAGCCGTACGTCAGAGGGCGGAAATAACTCCAATGCCCGTGCAGGAAGTTCAGGATGCTTCTTGCACAAAACAACAAAGAGTCTCTCCAAGAAGAGATTACAAGTCCTCATCCAGTTCAGGATCCACTACACGTTCGTATGAACTCAATTGAGGAGAATCTCAATCGAATGATGGTAATGTTCTCAAGATCATTCTGCCACAATGCCATCATGAATCAAATCTTGGGAACGGGAGAGCTCCCCAATGGGGAACCGCATAACCTCAATATAGCGAGGATCGTGACGATGATCTTGATTACTAGTGCCTTGAGGAGTCTGATGGCGCCGCCACTTCTCATCCAAAAGACAGGGGACTCCCTATTAGAGAGAATTATGAGCCGTCTGATCCTCAGCCTAGACCAGGGAATGACTCTTCCGATTCTTAAGAGGCTTACTCCCACGCTCATTCCTTGATCATCGCACTGATTGAAGGGAAGTCGTTGCAGACAGTTAAGACGCGCGAAGGTTGAACTGCCGAAGAGGAATCATGTGCAACCATATATAGAACTACGAAACCCCCTGGGATGGTAGGTCTGATCATGACTATCATGTCCAGCACTGCGAAACCCAGTTGATCATGCAAGGAAAGGCTACATGGCTTCATCCATCAATTTGTGAGAGAAGTGGAGTTGTGTGATTTCGTGTACCTCTGATGGATGTATCCTTTTGAGAGACTTATGAAAGTATGGAAGGGATACAATAGAGATCGAAATCAACCTGAAAGATGTATTATCGAAAGTTACATGGTTGAAAAATCAACTTCATGTTGTTTAGAATACTAGCACGATCTTGAATTTATCAATCTTTCGTAAAAATGTAGATCAAGATTCTAATATGATTTGGGGTATAATGAACAATGTAGTTCGTTCACTTGCCTATGTTGATATGATATTGGCACATCAGACCATTCTACATAATTAAAGTTTGGTTCAGTCTTTTATTAAGTACGTTTACTTATTAAATATATGTATAAGTTTATAAGCATATATCTTTGCATGGTTTTTATTGAACTACTATTTTAAATTAGAGGGAACATATGAATATTCTGCAAGAAGATGCAACAAATAAAAGATATCTAAGAAAGGCAAAAGCAAAACATCGTCACGAATTTCCTCAATGGTTAGAAATGCGTATCAAGAGGGGTAAAGTTCTTTTAGTGACATGCTATGTAATTTATTAAATATACCTAGCAGACACATAAACACTCAGGTTACATCATGAATGGCGTTCGATTCACCACTACGGAGCGGGATAAGATGAGGGTCACTCAAGATAGTGGAGCGGGCTTAGAGTGGAGCCAATGCAGTATGCAAGTGGTAAGGTTAAAAATCCCATAAATTCGGATATGATAAACTATGGAGTGATAAGAGAAATAGAGAAATTGCCCTATTTGTCACTCTTTTGATAACTTTTTCCCACATTCCACTAAAACCTTAATTTGTCCCAAAATGCCACCATGACAAGAGTAAAAAGTCAAGTTTGCCCTTCACTATCTATTTTCTTTACAAATTGGCAGACATCTTTACTCACCCATTTTCTCCCGAAATGAAGACCGATTAATAGGTGAGTCTCTCCTTCGTCAATCTCTTCTCTCTTTCTCGTCCAGTACATCTAGGTCTCAGTCTATCTCTCTTCCAGTCCATCTCTTCTATCTGTCGTCCAGATCTTCTCTCTCTCTCTCCCTCATCTCGTCCAAGCTCTCGCGTCCAGATCTCTTCTCTCTCTCTTTCACTCTCCCGCATCTCGTCCAAGCTGAGAAAACTCGTGACCACGGCTCAAAAAATTCGTCGGAGGAGCTCAGTTATTGTCGGAGGAGCATTCCGACCAAAACAAAAGAAGTTGCAATCCACGAAATAAAGCCATAGGTTTGTTTTTTTTTTTTTTTTCATTTTCTGGGTATAAAAAAGCTTTTCGTCTTGAAATAATGAAGATGACAAAATAAAACCCTAGGTTCGTTCGTTTTTGTTGTTTAAAAGCATGAGTTTGTTATGGGTATGTTATGTGATTTTTGAAGATGACGTTCTTATTTGTTGACATATATGTCAACAATGTTGACATCTATGTGAAGGGATTGTTGACATCTAAAGTCAACATTGTTGACATTTGAATGCTTTTTTTGTGGCCTGAAGTTTTCTAGTTATTCATTTGCTTGCATTACATGATGGTGAGTTTTTGTTCTACAACTAATGAACGTTGTTGACTCTAATATTGTCAAAAATATACAGAAATGTCAGAAAAACACTCCATTGAATCTCCGGTGACAAACTATGACGACTTCGAGCCCCGAAAGAGAAAATGTTCTAAAAATGAGGTACATTTTGATGCCAAGCAAAGCTGATTTTTTGTTATTATTTTTTATGATTGTAGACATTCATACCTATAATTGTAGACAATTACTAAAATTGTAGTCAATTGATGTTAATAAGGCAAGCGGATCGGAACTCGGTGATGCACAACTCACGGAGTTTCAAATGAGCCAGGCTGAGTACATATGGTACTTGGATACTTTTTGTAGTGAAACTGAATCGGGTCCGATCATGTGTCTCGAAAGTGTTATGAAAGAAATCATCGGAGACGACTGGGAGACTCAGTTGAAGAAAAAAAGAGATTTTATGGAAGTCGTGCCCAAGAGGACACAATTGTTTATGCTGAAAACACAGAGAGAAGAACTTCTCTATTATAGGAGGATGAGGATCAACAAGAAATGACTCTGACGATGAATTTCTCACATCATTGGTCTAAACTTCGTAATATTTATATTTTTGTATGGGTTTTTGTATGACTTGAATGCTTGAAACTGCTTAATATGTCTATTTACACTATGTTTTATATATGTGTAATGATGTGAATTGCATGCCTAAGTGAAGAACTAAATTTAAATTCATCTCGCCGGTAATTTGAAGACTGCTTTTAAGGGGATTTCGAAGGATGTGAAGTGGAAATTTTACGGTGCCGCAAAGGCATACACGATGAGTGAATGGGAAAGTTACATACCATAATCATTAAAGTACCATAATTTTTACAAAAAACTAAGATTAAGTTAAAGTTTTACATACCATAATCATTAAAGTACCATAATTTCAACAAAAACTGATATTAAATAAATAAGAGTTTATGAATCAATTTAGCTCATTCCTCCTTGTCGACCAACCCTGAAAAGCTGAAATTATGGTCTACAATGTTCCCTTCGGGAACAAATCTCGACCAACCCTGAAAATAAAGATTATCAGATAAGGAAATGATATGAGAATCAAGAAGAAATAAAAACAATAAATTGTTGACATCTACGTCAACATTGTTGACATCTATGTCCACATTGTAGACATCTGATGTCAACATTGTAGACATAGATGTCAACATTGTAGACATCTGATGTCTACATTGTAGACATAGATGTCTACATTGTAGACATCATTGTCCATTGTTGATATAGATTTCTACAATGTCTACAATGTTGACATCGTTGATGTCAACATTGTTGATATCTATTCAGAGACAAATACAAGACCGATTCCCATGTTCAGAGACAAATATTCCAACAAGTATTCAGAGACAAAATCACCAAAAAATATTCAGAGACGAACCGATTCTCATGTTCAGAGACTAATATTCCGAAATATCAAGAAAATTTCATCAACAACACTAACCCATAATTTCATCAACAACACTAACCCAAAATAAATCAATAAAATCGAAATAAATCAAGAGAATAACTGTTAGGGATTTTGGATCAAAGACTAACCTTTAAAGTTCCCATTTTTGTACGGGGTTTTTTGGGAACCAGTTCTTCCTCTTCCGTGTCGGACGAACTCGCCGTACTCCGACGCGAGGGTGTCGGACGCGGGGGTGATGAGTTTGAGTCCGCCATTTTTCTTCTCGATGTTAGGGGTTCGGGTGAGAAGTGATGGGTTTGAGTGGGTTGAGAAATGAGAGTTAATGTAGAGACGAAATGGGTGAAGGGCAAACTTGACTTTTTACTCTTGTCATGGTGGCATTTTGAGACAAATTAAGGTTTTAGTGGAATGTGGGAAAAAATTATCAAAAGAGTGGCAAATAGGGCAATTTCTCATATTTTTAACCCGCTTACCCGGCGGGTATCCCTGTTACCCGGCCCGTCTCAAAATCCGGGTAAACGGGTCCGGGTAACGGGTAAAAAATTATAGCGGGTACGGGTAACGGAATAGGTGTACCCGGCTTTACCCGTACCCGTTGCCATCCCTAGGCTGAACATCCCGCTGGCAGCCCCAACTAACGGGAACCGCCGCATGGGTCAAGGGTCTAATGAGAGGCGGCAGGTGACTCCTCCCGTACAGGGAGTTACTCCGACTACCGGTCTCGATGTGGTCACTATGATCCAAAATCTTCGAAATGAGATACGAGATCTCTGGGAATACGGAATATGCGGAAGTGCCTATGGAGTCATTAAGGAGAATTCTTCGCTTTTCACGGCTCAGATATTGGCCGAGGTTTGTACGGGATATTTCAAACTCCCGAACCTCGCTCCCTATGATGGAAAAACGGATCATGCTTACCACATCCAGCACTATGAAACCTGGATGACGATGCATGCTGTCTCTCCCGGCGCCATGTGCCAAGCTTTTAGTCTTACCATCGCCGGACCCAGTTTCGAGTGGTTTAAGAACTTAAGGTCGGGAAGCATCCTCTCGTTCAAAGACCTGAAGGACATGTTCCTAGCACGGTTCGCCACATCTATGGTCTAAAAGAAGACTGAGATGTACCTGTGGTCAATCAGGCAAGAGAGTGACGAGTCTCTTAGGCGATACCTCGCTCGATTCACCGAAGAGTCGAACAAGGTCGACCGCTTTGACGACGGTGACGCAATTGCCGCTATCATTGAAGGCTTGCGCACAAGTGACTTCCTCAAGTCAGTCGTTGGCCGTGTCCCTTCTACCATGGCCGAGTTGATGACTTGAGCTAAGACCTTCATGGGAATCGAAGATTACCTCGACGGCCACAAGAGCAACAATCAAAGCTCTCGTCGTCGAGACGAACCTAGCCACGAGCAAGGCAAATCTCGTAAAAGACGAAATAAGGGGAATCAGGCTTCCAACAGCCAACCCTCTGCACCCACAAAGCCGCGACTTGCGGAAGACTTTAAAGGGTATTCGTCATTCACACCGCTGAACACGACGCCGGAACAGATCCTGGCTTTGGCACGTGACAAGTTCACTCCCCCGGCTCCAATGAAAAAAGATCCCGCGACTCGCTATCGATCTAGATATTGCGAGTTCCATTAGGAATACAGTCACTTGACCTCCGAATGCTACAATCTTAAAGGCAGATCGAGGCTTTGATCCAACGGAGAGAGCTGTAAGAGTTCGTGTTGCGCATGATCAGCGCTGTGGGCCCTACCACAAACAGACCACAGTCTGGCAAGGGAGGAGGAACAGTCGCTTTTGCCGACCGAACCGCGGCTACTGCCGACGCCAATCCACAGCTTCACGTTGTGACTATCATATTCGGAGGTCCACAATATGGAGTTTAGCCCGACAAAGGAAAAAATTCCTTAGGGCCGTGGCTCAGGAAGACGCTGCTATGCACGTCAACTTTACGTATGAGGAACCTCCGTCCGTGCCACACGAGATGATGTATTTCACCAACGAAGAGGCCAATCGAGTTGTACATCAACACAATGACGCGATAGTTCTCAAAGCCCAAGTGGCTAATAACTTGGTGAAAAAGGGTTCTCATCGACAACGACAGCGCTGCCGACATAATTTTCAAGTCCACCCTAGAGCGCATGAAGCTTGGGGGGCTACGCCCAACTCCAACCCAAACGCCCTTGTTTGGGTTCACTGGGGAGAGAGTCATGACCGAAGGCATCATCGATCTACCGATCACCTTCGGGACTCCCGGAGGCATTGAAGTCATTTACATGGTCCCATTCCTAGTGGTTGATCAGGAGTCGCCCTACAACGTAATCATCGGGCGACCCACGTTGAACCGGCTGAGGGCTATTACTTCCACGTATCACCTACCGGTGAAATTCCCCACTGAAGAGGGAATTGGCATCATGGCCGAAGACCAATCCTAGGCCAGGATATGCTACGTGCAATGAGTCGATGGCAAGTCCCATGGAAAAAGGGTTAGCACAATCTTCCATGAAGATGATTACGCATGCGACCTAAGGGACGCAAGGAAATTCGGAGAACTTGACCCTCGGGATGAAGTCGAGAGACTCAAAGTGGAAACCTCTGATGATCTCGTGCCGGTCGTGCTAGACGAATCTAAACCTGACCAGGTTGTAAAGATCAGCACCCGACTTCCATTTGCCATCAAGACTCAACTCACTGCCTTCCTCCGGGAATTCAAGGATGTATTTGCATGGACTCATGCGGATATGCCCGGAATTGATCCCGAAATAATAGTGCACCGATTAAACGACGACCCAAGGGTCGCCGAAAAAGTGCAAGCTAGACGAATGTCCAATCCAGAACGATACCTGGCCATAAATAAAGAGGTCGAGAAACTTCTCACCGCAAACTTCATCCGAGAGGCTAAGTACCTTAAGTGGGTCGCCAACGTGGTAATGGTGAAAAAACCTAATGGGAAATGGCGTATTTACATAGATTATAAAGATCTTAATAAAGCTTTCCCTAAGGACTGCTTCCCACTCATGCGCATCGAACAGCTGGTCGACACCACGGCTGGCCATGAACTCCTCAGCTTCATGGATGCCTATTCGGGTTACAACCAAATTCGAATGCATGAGCCCGATCAAATTAAGACAACCGTTGTCACCGATCGAGGTCTCTACTGTTACAAGGTCGTGCCTTTCGGCCTTAAGAACGCGGGAGCAACATACCAATGTTTGGTTAATCGAATCTTCACCAGTCAAATCGGCAAGACCATTGAAGTGTACGTGGACGGCATGCTCGTTAAAAGCCTACAGGCAACTAATCACGTGCACGACCTAAGGGAGATGTTCACAATCCTCCGCCGATATAAAATGAAACTTAACCCCAACAAGTGGGTGTTCGGGTTGAATCCGGGAAATTCCTTGGATACATCGTCAGTCGACGAGGGAGAGAGGCGAATCCTGAAAAGATCAAGGCACTCCTTGAGATGAAGTCTCCAAGACGAGTCAAAGAGGTGCAAAGCCTAACCGGTCGAATTGCCGCTCTGACGCGCTTAGTGTCGAAAAAGCCTGAAGAAGACAGACGGCTTTGAGTGGACTGATGAATGCGAAAAAGCCTTTCAAGAAATGAAGGCTTACTTCGGGTCCCCACCATTCCTCTCCAAACCAAAAGAGGGCGAGGTGCTATACGTATATCTCGCCGTCTCTGAAAGAGCCGTAAGCGCCGTCCTTGTCCGCGAAGAAGATAGGTTCTAGTGGCCAATCTACTATGTGAGCAAAGCCGTACTCGACGCGGAAACACGCCTACACTGAGATAGAGAAACTTTCTCTGGCTCTCGTGACGGCAGCCAAAAAGCCGCGTCTGTATTTCCAAGCTCACCCCATCGTGGTGCGAACTGAGCATCCGATCGGTAAAGCTCTTCAAAAGGGAACATCGACTCGCATGGCAATTTGGTCCTAAGAATTGAGCAAGTACAGGATTGAGTTCCACCCATGAGCGACTATAAAGGGTCAGGCCTTAGCCGACTTTATGGCAGAATTCTCCTACACTCCCGATGTGGGAAGATCGGAAAAAGAGTTAACCGATAACGCGACAACGCGAAAAAGAAAGGTTGACCCAACGGGTTCCATCTGGGAGTTACACGTAGATGGAGCATCTAATGCTCTGGGGCTGGCGCCGGAATCATTTTGACTAACCCCGACGGGGAAAAGTTACGATATGCCCTCACTACGGCTTCCAAGCCTCCAATAATGAGGCTGAGTATGAAGCCCTCATTATATGGATAGAGCTAGCACAAAAGCTCGGCTCAAAGAACCTGCAGATACACTGCGACTCACAGTTGATCGTGAACCAGGTTAAAGGAGTTACACTGCCAAGGAACCTAATATGGTTGCCTACCTGGCAAAGAGAAACTCCAAACTCGATGCCTTCTCTTGGATCGAGATTCTTCAAATCCCGAGAGAACAAAATTCAGAGGCTGACGCACTTTCTCGCCTCGGATCTGGCATCGACGAAGACGGATTGAGAACCGTACCCATCGAATTTCTTCCACGGCCATCCGTCTCCCGAGACGAAGTAGGGACTATAGAGGTTGTGTCTCGGCCTACCTAGATGGACCCAATTATCGAGTTTCTGCGAAGAGGGGAGCTTCCCAAAGACCGCAAAGAAGCATATAAGTTGAGAGTCTTAGCATCCAAGTACTCGCTTCGAGATGACATACTCTATAAGCGCGGTTACTAAACATCGCTGCTCCGGTGCCTCAATAGCGTCGAGTCGACCAAAGTCCTCCGCGAAATACACGAGGGCATCTGTGGGAACCACGCCGTTGGAGTCTCCCTCGCGCTCAAAGCGCTTAAACAAGGCTATTTCTGGCCTACCATGAAAGGAGATGCTTGTGAGTGGGCGAGGCGCTGCGACAAGTGCCAACGCTTCTCCGAAATCCCGAGACAGCCATCGACCCCACTGAGCAGCATCATTGTCCCGCGACCCTTTGCTAAATGGGGCGTGGACATTATTGGCAAACTCCCTAGAGCGCCAAGACAATATGAGTACGCCATAATTTCCATAGACTACTTCACCAAGTGGGTAGAGGCCGAGCCGCTCGCCAGAATAACCGAAGCGAATACGACGAACTTCATCTGGAAAAACATCCAATGCAGGCACGGTCTCCCTGTCTCGATTGTGATCGACATTGGCACATAATTCGATAACGCGCGAGTAAGAGATATTTGCGATCAACTAAAGATCAACAATACATTCTCCTTGCCGCGTCATCCGCAGGCCAACGGCCAGGTCGATGCCGTCAACAAGACTATTAAGAGCAATCTTAAAAAGAAGCTCGAAGACAAAAAAGGCACCTGGGCCGAAGAGCTACCATTCGTCCTGTGGGCTTACCGAACAACCGCCTGAAACGCCATCGGTGAGACGTGGTTCTCCCTCGCATACGGGATCGAAGCCGTGGTGCCGATCGAAACCGAGATCCCCACGTTCCGAGTTGAGAAATTCAACGAAGAAAACAACGAGCAGACCATGCGCCTAGATTTTACTTAATCGACGAAAAGAGGTCAGAAACGCTCAACCGCCTCGCTGCACAAAAGCGCAAAGTCGAAAGATACTACAACTCCAAGATCAAAAGGGGAACCTTTGCCGTCAGGAGCCTCGTGCTCAGGCGGGTGTTTCAGAATACCCAAGTGCAAGGCGCCGGCGTCCTCGACCCAAATTGGCAAGGACCCTACAGAGTCCGTAAAGTCATACATGACGGGACCTATTATATCGAACACACGGACAGAACTCTGATCCGCCACCCGTGGAATGCGGAACACTTGAGGCAGTACTACAAGTAGCTAGCATTTCTCCCGTTTTATTGCTTAAATTTCCCATTTTCAATAAGGCATGCGAGCCAATGTTTTAGGATTTTAAATTTTTCGCAAATAATAATAAAGTTCGAGATTTCCCTTTCAAATCCGCTTTATAAAAGTTTTCCGGTTATCAAAAGTAAAACTTGTGACCCAAAAAACTTGGGGGGCTAGCGATAGTAAGGAAATCCTCAAGAAATCACGCTCCACCAAAAAATTATTGAGTCTTAACCCGAACACAAATGGGAACAAGGACCCTAAGACGCCTATATGGCGCTCGTAAGACGCCTACATGGCGCAACCGAGTCGTCCCTCACGACGCACTTAAGACGCCTACATGGCGCACCTAAGACGCCTACATGGCGCACGTAAGACGCCTACACGGTGCACCTAAGACGCCTACATGGCGCATGTAAGACGCCTACATGGCGCAACCAAGTCGTCCCTCGCGACGCACCTAAGACGCCTACATGGTGCACATAAGACGCCTACATGGCGCAACCAAGTCTTAACCCGAACACAAACGGGAACAAGGACCCTAAGACGTCTATATGGCGCCCGTAAGACGCCTACATGGCGCAACCGAGTCGTCCTTCGCGACACACTTAAGACACCTACATGGCGCACGTAAGACGCCTACATGGCGCACGTAAGACGCCTACATGGCGCAACCAAGTCGTCCACCGCGACGCACCAAAGACGCCTACATGGCGCACCTAAGACTTCTACATGGCGCACCTAAGACGCCTACATGGTGCATGTAAGACGCCTACACGGCGCAACCAAGTCGTCCCTCGCGACGCACCTAAGACGCCTACATGGTGTACATAAGACGCCTACATGGCGCAACCAAGTCGTCACTCGCGACGCACCAAAGATGCCTACATGGCGCACCTAAGGCGCCTACATGGCGCACTAAAGACGCCTACATGGCACACGTAAGATGCCTACATGGCGCGAGCAATTCGCGGTTGAAACACCTACAGAACGTAAACCACACAAACGGTCGGCGTATCTGAGGCAAAACTCTGCCAAGACAAAAGACCTGCCAAAACCACTGGTAAAAGATGCATGCCCATCAAAGCATGCCATAGCCGTTCAGGATAAGAACGCAAGACAAAAAATGAGCAAACGTGTTCATAAAAGAAAGTCATGTTTCATAAAAAGAGGGCAACCGCCCTAAAAATCCTAGAAAGCAAACGCTAAAACAAGTGCGCTGAAATGAAACTCCTAAAAGAAAGCGATGCGCTAAACACTTGCACGAAAAAGATAAGAAAAATAAAAAATTTTCACTCGGCAAGATCGTCACCAAGGGGTTCAACCCCGTCAAGCGGTGGGAACAAAGAGTCGAAGAAGTGGAAAGTGACCCCTCGAGAAACATTCTCGGTAGCGGTAGCGTCCCGACACTCCACCGCCGCCGCGTGCCTCGCCTCCCCGATCCCGACATCAAAGTCATCTTGTAAGTCAGACGCGAGCTGTTCCGCCGCAACCTTCTCCGTGGTAACCCGAGCCACTTCCTCCGCCAAAGAGTCGCGCTCGCGCTCTGCCCGTACACGGGCGGCCTCGCTTAATGAGAGCTGACCCTAAAGAATGCCCACTTCTTCTATACGCGATTCCAACTGGCGTCGAAGGTCCCGCACCTCGCTCCGGAAAACTTCTGTCGATCGAGTCGCCACTTCGAGAGCTTAACGTTCCATCGTTAACTCCTCGGCCATCTTTGCCACTGCTGACTGAGCACGGTCACACTTTCCTTGGGTGACTCCCAGTTCCACACGAGCCTCTTGAAGCTATTTACGGAGACTCGCAAACTCTGCCTTTGAGTGGAAACCTCGCTCGGCACGGGCTAGGTGAGATTTCGCTTGAGCAAGCTCCTCCTGGGCGAGGCCCATGCATCGGATGAGGTCATGAAGAATCTTCTCGCCTCGGGTCGCACGTGCAAGCACCTGAGAGGGCGAAAAGACAAGTCAGCAAAGACAAGATCCTAGCAAAACAAAGCGAAATGATAAAACCGAGGGAGCTTACTCTCCGCCGAATGACCAGCGTCGGACTTCTCTCGACCGTTTCGCGCCACGATCGGGGAACAGAATGCCGCCAACGACTTCGAGTCTCGAGAAGATTTCACTAAGCGCGCCCGAGCCCTCGCCCTAGCCGAGGAAGCTACAAAGAGAAAGAAACAAAGTCTAAACTCTGGTTGAGAAAAAAGAAGATTAAAAACTGAAAAAGAGCAAGCACCGAAAGTACATGGAAGGCCACTGCTCGAGGGAGACGACACAGCGCTAGGGGCACTCTCCGCCCGCTGACCATCGTCACGGCCGAGAGGGAAATGCGGGAACCACCGAATAGACGCCATCAGCTCAGGAGAGCGAAATCGCTCCCCAGCTTTCCGAGCCTCCGACATTCTCCGGATCTCCTTCACAAAGTCGAGGTCGTCGGCTCCCGCGTCGGCAAAGAAGTCGGTGAAGGGACCGAACCGGAGTGACGCATCTCCAAAGGCCTCAACTGAGACCCACACCCACGCTCTCCGGTTGTGCTTCTCCGAGTCCGTGATAAGCTTGGTGTTCCGGCGATCGCGGGCCATGAAGAAACTGGGTTGCCCGGGCGCAGGGAAGACCGCGACAAGATTGCGGAAGTCGCTCACAGTCATCGCCCGCTCAGTCTCGCAAGGCCCTCCATGTGACACATCGCCACCATGCAATAAAACGCCGGGCTCATCTGGCAAGCATGTACCCCCAGTCGCGCGAGGAGCTGCTGGATGATGGGCTAAAACGTCAACCGTAGCCCGTAGTGGAGACTTGCAACCGAAACTGTGGCAAATCCACGACGTGGATAAAAAGGACGATCATCCGGCAAGGGACGGAGAAGCACCACGGACGTCGGAATGACGTATGCCTCCCTAAGGCCGATGAATGTTCGATAGATGAGCGTGCTCGAAGCATCGATCCCCGAACAATCGAAGCCCTCGAGAGCAGCAAAGCCTTCCTCGGATACCACTCCGTCCTAGCGAGAGACCTCGCCGACACTATCGTTTCCACATCAGAGGTCTCGATCCGAGCACCTCCTGTCTCCAAGGGAGTGCCTCCGTCCTCAAAAACAGCCACGACAATCGCCGGTGACCCTTCGGGACGCTCCATTGCAGGACCTTCGGCTCCCGGGCACGTCTCCGAGTCACCTCTGGGATCTCTTGACTCTGGCCCAAAGTCGTCCACGCAGTCAATCTCGTCGAGAACCGATTCTAGCGGGGTCGTCGTGACCACGCTAACAACTTCTCCTGGCGTGCCATGAACGTCCAAGTTGGACTTTGGCACGTCAGACCGTGACACGTCGCGCGTCCCCTCGTCGACCAAGTTGATCACGAGGCGAGGCCCAGCTTCCCCGGACGCAGGTTGACCGGCACTCTCGTCCGCGCCATGCCCAGTCAGTGCGCACTCTTCCCGAGGCTGAGGAGCGGGCACAGTCGCACCCAACTCGCCTTCTTCAAACCACTGCTCTACTCCACTTGGATCCTCTTCCACGTGCAAAGGAACCTCCTCTAGTCCCGAGAAGAGGTCGTCCTCTACATGCTCAGAGTCCTGAAACAAGAGAGAGAAATCAATCTCGGGATCCTCAATTGAGAAGGGGGATGGAATATCCATAATGCAAAAGTGTAGAGAGAGAGAGAGAGAGAGAGAGAGAGAGAGAGAGAGAGAGAGAGAGGAAAAGTGTAGAGAAAGAGAGAAAAAAATAAAAGTCGGAGAATAAGAGAAGGGATGCCATTATTTATAGACCCCTCGGGGGGTAGGAGTCCAAATCCTACTCCCACAATATGGAAAAAAGGAGGAAAAGACCCCCAAAAGTCGAATTCCCCCGTGCAAACGCGTCACCCCCGCGCGCGAGGCGCGTGGCAGTACGCGCCGCACGACCCGCGCGCCGCGCGGTCGCAACCAAAAGAAAAAAATGGGTGACGGTGAGGACTTTGAAATGAAGTTTCCTCAAACATCCGACTAAAAGGACTTAAAGTTCATCGCCAGGAGCCTACGAACTTAGGGGGCTAATGTTGTCGGTCATTTTCAGAAAACCCGGAGCGCCAAGCCTTCCGTCATGAGTCGCTAGCAAGCCCTCGTGGCGAAACTTTCAGCTCTTCGAGTCGAGCCTCGCTCCTCGACGAGTCGTTCTCCTCGGGTCGAGCTTCGCTCCTTGAGTCGAGTCACTCTCCTCGAGTCGAGCCTTGCTCCTCGAGTCAAGTCGTTCTCCTCGAGTCGAGCCTCGATCCTCGAGTCGAGTCATTCTCCTCGAGTTGAGCCTCGCTCCTCGAGTTGAGTCGCCCTCCACGAGTGGAGAATTTCATATTTCACGCGACAAGCGTGATATCCGAAGCTCAGATGGCCCAACGGGCCAAATAAAACAAAGGCCGCAAAGGCCCACGAAAAGTCAGCCAGGCGCACGCCGCGCCCAGCACGTCGCGTGCCGCGCCTGGTTGGACTCGCGCCGCAAGCAGCGCGGTGCATCCCGCGCGCCACGGGCTTACGCGTCGCGCACCGGGCGTGGCAGACTGCGCGCCGCGCGCACATCGCGCGCCTCCTCTTGGCGGGGCGGCACCCCTAGTCCTACATGGACGAGAAATGAGCCTCCTAAGGCCATCCAATTACTATAAATACCCCCTCTTATTGAGGGAGAGGGCATCTCATTCATTCATATCGATACGCTCGAATTCTCGCTCTCTTTTGCTTCTATTGATGCCATCTCTGGCCTGAAGTGCTTTCTACAAGTTTCTCTCGTTCTCAGAGGTTCGGAAGCACTCTCGGGGGCTCCCGGACGTCGCTCCCTCTGATCGAACACCGAGACTAGTGCCCAGCCACGCTCTTAGAGTTTTCTATCAAAAATCCCCTACGCGTCTAACACACTAGACGCGTCCGCGATTTCCGAAGTTCTGAGGCGTCGTCGAGGACTCCTCCGCGCTCCGTCTCCTTCGTCGAGAACGCTCCCACCCTCAGGCTCCACGCCTTACACTACGTTACATATGCTCTGAACTACGTTCTGACCTGATCCCACACACGAGTACGTACGCAGCTGACATAAAAGGCACGGTCACTCCTCCTCATCACCCCTTCTTTTCTCTGAGAGGTGTGTTGATCAGAGAAAACCCAGCTCGAGGTTTTCGAGTTCACACCTTTGGCTCGGGTGCGGCCACTTGGTCCGGCCTTGGATTGAACCGCCCGAAGCTTTAAATCGTTGTTCATTTTCGTGCGACAACAGGTTCTCTTAACAATCATACTGGGATCAATAGTCATTTGATCCTTAGATTATGAATATACTGTTTTAAGCAAACCATGAAGAGCTTGTTCATGCAAATCTATATTTGACTCTTCATTTGTTGTTAGGTTTGTTTAAGGACTAAAGACAAATGTTTATCATAAAGCTTCAAACAAACAAGGAAGAATGAATGAAAGTTTCAACTCTTTATTAATTATTCAGCTGTTACAAGCAAGAGTTTTCGTGAGACTTTATTGCATCAAATGTATATAAGTTATAACTACTACTCTTCTTTGGGCACCAAAGCCAACATGAATGCCTTTAATGTATCCTCAAAATAGCTTCCATTTGGATGAGAATTGAAATGTGGTGCCTCATTCGATCGTTGTGGATTAGCCCCAGATTTCCATTGATGTTCAGAAGATTGGGCTTGGTTGTTATTCCTCCAACTGAAATTTGGGTGGTTCCTCCAACCAGAATTGTATGATTCAGAGTGGGTGAATAAGGTTTATTGAAATTCCCAAGGGAATCACATTGCTCCTCATACACTCCACTCATTTCAGCATATGATGCACAATCCCGAGGTCGGTGATCGAAGCTTCCACAAACAAAGCACGTAGTTTGGACTTCTACTTTGCGACCGAATGGATTCCTCTATCATTTTGGGACTTGAGGACCTACAATTTCCTAGTCAAATTCTCAACTTAGGATTTAAGGTTGTCCTCCTCCTTTAATTGGTATACTCCTAGTGGTCGGGACCTATTAGTGCTTTCAGTGGGATTCAGCTCGGTCCAAGCATCAGTCATTTCAGCTAGCTCATCGAGGTATTCAATCTCTTCATCGGGGTCTTTGTTCAAGAATTATCCATTGCACATAGATTGAATTGACTCGCGTTCATCACTAGTAAGACTATCATAGAAGTAACTCACAAGGAATTCATTTAAGCTAGCTCATCGAGGTATTCAAGAATTGTCCATTGCACATAGACTGAATTGACTCGCGTTCATCACTAGTAAGACCATCATAGAAGTAACTCACAAGGAATCGGTTCTCAAAGCCATGGTGTGGGCACATGTTCAACAGATCTTTAAATCTATCCCAAGCGTAGCGAAGTGATTCACCGGATTTCTTGTTAAACATTGAGATCTATCATTTTAGACCATTAGTCTTATGGTTGGGAAAAAACCTGTTGAAAAACATAGTCATCTCCTCCCAGGTTCCAATAGAATTGGGTCTTGGAGAGTACAAAAAGCTCTTCACTTTGTCCTTCAGGGAAAATAGGAAAAATTTCAACCTCATGACGCTAGCGGCATCTGGACGGTTATAGAAAGTGGCCACTGTCTCCTTGAATTCTCGAACATGCACATATGGATTCTCGTTTTCTAGCCCATGAAAAGTTGGAAAAGGTTGGATCATGCCAGGCTTGAACTCGTGATTCGGCATGTTAGGATTGAAGATGATGCATGATGGGACAACAGTTCACACCGGATGTAAGTACTCGTTAAGGGTTTCGACATGATTTTCCTCAATGTGTGCCATTGGGTTGAAGAAATTGTTTGCCAATGAGATAAGAGAGGACGGATGAGAAGAAGAATAAGAAGTAGAAGCTGATGAAAGGAATTAATTCTTAGGCGTTTCTAGAATATGGTCAAGTTCTTCATTGGGTTTCTTAGCAAAACGACCTAGTTCGTCTCTAAAAGGGGTCATTCACTTCTCTTTTTTATTTTGAATTTTGAAGTGACGACGATAACATATTTATAGAGAAACATCTAGGGCAACAGAGAAGCCTTAAATACCCTAAATACCCTTGACCTAATTTCTGACAAAAAACGACATACATATTGTCGTTTGGTCTTCAGATCGACGTGGTCTGCTCGACAATCAATCTCAGTTCACTGATCGACCTCGGTCTTCAACATTCCAACTCGTCAGCTTGGCACCGGTCTTCAGCTCGTCAGTTCAGTGACCATTTAGGCTCCACACCTTCAACAATCTCCCACCTGGAGACTAATCCCTTCACTTGTCTCCAATTTGCAGTGATGACTCCAATCATCGTGCAAGGAGTCCAACTGAAGTTAAGCACAACCTCAATTTATCATATGGCACTGAGTTCGTCAACATGTCAGCTGTAATCTGACTTCATGCGATCTTCTCAAGCACCAACACTCCATCTTCCAATGCCGATCTGATGAATTGGTATCGGAGCTGTAGATGCTTCGTCCATATTCTAGAAAAACCCAATGAATGAGACTGAGTTTTTATATCCTCAATGCATGATACACTGAGTTTTTTTTTTAACTGAATGAGACTTTGGCTATCACTGTATTGTTGGGAATTAAACATCCCTATAATCGTACGGAAAATAAATAACTACGCTAACAGGCTAATTAATTATACGATTATAAAAACAAGATCTAGATTTGTAAATTTGAATAGAATAAACTAGAGAGCAATTCAAGTAACCGATTAAAAGATGAGTTTTTAGATTACTTACATGTTTGACAATCTGCTACTGACTCCTTCAATTGAGTTCTTCAAGATCCCATTTTGAGCTCCAATAACTCGATCTTCAAGCTTTTAATCTTCGAGAACGACGACAGGACTCTCGTCGTTTGGATCTCCAGAGATGATACCTTAATCTTCCGAAACGTAATCTCCGGATGAAATAAGAAGAAATTGTGGGCACTCTCATTATCTCACAACGACTTGAATTAGAGACTCAAGTCATATTGTGTTTATGGGAATGGAATCACGAATTTCAAGGGAGATGAAGAGAAAAAATTCGGCCACACTTAGTGATGCTGGGCGAAATTTTGGCTTTTTTTTTTCTATCTCTTTTTGTGTTCTCCTTGACCTATATTTATAGTGGTAAAATGGAGATATTCTAGGAAGCCATTAGGGTTTCTTTGTTCTCCTATATTCTTTACTATTTTGTAGTTAATTACGAACCATTGGATCTTGACTACAAATTCTATTTTTTTTTCTCTCATCCATCATATCAGAATCTAGGATATTAGATTTCCTTATTTTTCTCCTATATTTAAGGAATCTAGATATTTGAGAATAATAAGGACAATATCTTATTTCCTTATTTAATGGAGATAATATCTTTATCATTATTATTCTCCTAGATATTAGGAATATATTCATGATAGAGAATAAATCGGAATTTCTTATTTCCATATTTAATGGAGAGAAATTATCTCAACCATTATTATTCTATCTCTTATTTATTTAGTTACCTGATTACTTTTTCATAAATCTAGCAAGTAATTAAAGAGAGAATATTGGGTATTTAAACCCTAAAGTAGGCGCCTACTATAAGGTCATGAGCCAAGGAATTTTCGAATTTTACAGTGTCTATAAGGCCCAACTTAAAATTCAATTTAATTATGAGATTTGTAAGTAACTAGGCCACTTTAAACATGTGATTTTGAATCTAGCCTATGTTTGACAATTTTTAGGGATATAGCCAAATGGCTTATGTGACAATAATTAAGGTCTGATTTGCCCTTATTTATTAACAAATTCGTCACTTTCTCTCTCCTATTTTTTTCAAATAATTTTTTTTGCATCAAAACTTCAAAAATTCGTATATTTCTCGTACGAACTCGAAATTGAGTGATTTCAGATCCTACAAATTCGTGGCGTCGAGATCTTCAAAAATAGACCCATTGTGTTTGATGAAAAATTATGTTTAATGCATCATAGTTACGTTTCCTTTTTTTTTTTTATAATTTCAAAAATTTCCAGTTATTTCCATATTTAATGTAGTAACGTGATTTTTCTACATCTATGGTATTAAACATGATTTTTCATCAAACACAATGGATCTATTTTTGAAGATCTCGGCGTCACGAATCCGTAGGATTTGTAATCACTCAATTTCGAGTTCATATGAGCTAGATATGGTTTTTTGAAGTTTTTATGTAAAAAAAATGTAGGAAAAAAGTATGAGAGAGAAAGTGACGAATTTGTTAATAAATAAGGGTAAATCAGACCTTAATTATTGCCACATAAGTCTGTTGGCTATTTCACTAAAAGTTGTGAAACATAGGCTAATAACAAATTTTATAGTTTCATTTTGGTTATTTCGCTATACTGCCCTTTAATTATTTACTTGATCCAACAATAAATAATTAATTCCACAATAAATAGTTAATTTACCAAATAGACTAATTTCTTAATGAATGCCGCCTAGTAGATGTGAGATTGTAATAATAAATAATCTTCATTATTACTAGAGAGTTTTTATCCACCTTTATCAGAGCCGAATCAGGGACTTTGAACCTAGTAGTAGAAGATCCTACAAATCCGATTAAATAGACAAAACAACCCTTTCTCTAAGTTAATCGATTCGTCAATCTTGGGGATACTCCACTGATATAGTAGTACATGATCTCAATCCTCGAGGTTCAACTCGTATCGAGAAATGTCAATTATTCCGTTATGCCATTCTTGATACATATGAGCCCTAAGCACCGTTGCTTCCCTAGCGAAAGATTCTTTCGTACGTATTTACTACGAAAGTGTGCACAATCAATCTGTTCTGGAATCAACCCGTAGGTGAATGAACATGTACCTTCTTTCAAGAATGCTGGATTTCGTATTTGTGAATCACTTTCCACTCATATCATATCCTGAATTCCCAAGACATAAGTATTTTGGCATGATAGTAGCCATTAACAAATGAGTCAAAGAGCCCAATAATATAACCTAGAAGTCCGTGATCACTTCAGAATTTAGATTAAGTCTCATTGTAACCATCATAGCAACCTTGTTTAGTGTATCGTAACAGTATTTAAACGACACATCAACAACCAAAGTCTGTCCAGGTTGTACACTTACCAAAGTATAGAATGCTTCCGCCAAATGATCAACCTTCACTTGTGTTCCATATATATGATTTTAGATACAGCTATCCAAGCATGTATCAATCATACACCACGTTTTAGCTCACCGTCCAAACTTAGATGCCCAACATGTAATCCAGTTTAATACGGAGGTTATGGATGATAGTTGTTATTGATTCTATTTAGAAAACAATCCACTAATCATAAATGCTAATAAAGTAAACTTCTTATCAAATTCAGTAATCATTCATGTTTATTTTATTATCTTCAGTGGGCAATATTACTAACATGTATAGCGCATTCCCATCGTGGTCTTGATCCAGCTCGTGTAGAAACGTCTGAATCCATATCATCTCCTCTGTAGCCTCAGTGATAGCCACGTACTCTGCCTCGCAGCTTGACAAGGCGACAACCTTCTACAACCTCGACACCCAACAAATAGCCGTCCCTCCAAATGTGTAGACCTATCTGGACGTGTTCTTCCTGTTGTCGATGTCGCCTCCATTGTTAGCATCGACGTAGCCTTGAAGTCCCAGCTCGAACTTCTGAATATCAACGCGGAGCTCAAACTACCCTTCTTGAGAGGCGTTACTGCTATAAAATGAGAAAGAGGGAGAAATTTAAAAAACTTAGGTTTTTTTTTTATCCCTAGGCATTAGTTCATTGGCGTCACGATGCCAATGAATACCATTGCGAAAAAATAATTAAAAAATTGTTGTAAAACCGTTTCGTCATGACGAAAATTTTGGCGTTGCAATGAGAGAACTTACTCATTCTACAATGGAATAATATTTCATCTTCTAATCGTATCCCGTTACGACAAAATTTTACTAATTCCACGACAGAAACTCTTTTATCATGGAATCATTTCTCGTCGCGACGACACGAGAGGAAACTTTTTATTTTTTATTCTTTATTTAATTCATGCCACGACGGGAATATTTTCCATTGTGGAAGCACTTCCGGTCATAACGTGATATATATTCGCCACGACGAAATCATTGTTAACCACACATGTTACCACGAAGGGAATATTTTCCGTCGTAGAGATACCTCACGTCACGCAAAATCATTGAAAATCACACTTTGATAGTATAACAGAACTCTTCTTAAGATATTTTTGCATTGCATTAAGTTTTCGTAAAGAAAAAATTGACGATAATTTAACATCATAACGCATAAGTTTGTGAGGGTTTTTTTTTTCTTATCTGACTTTTTATCAAACCAATTCTAATTTGTTATAAGTAAAAAAAAAAAAAAATTTATTTGAAATTTGATTTTATCACCCTGTAATTTATAACCACATTTAAACATATTCAAAATAAAGTACCTCAATAAAGCGCGAGCATTAAGGCTCAATTGTTCTAAATCTCCTTGTAATTTGGGCAACAAATCCAGCTCTATATGTCAATTGACACAGTATCGTAAGTTCATATTACCATGAGATAGGAAGTAGATAGGAAGTACAATTCAAACATTAATAAAGTCTAAAAATCGAATTATATATAATTGTCGATTTCAAGCTTGAAAAAGCTTGGCGATGCTATAAGCCGCGGCAGAGGCAACGGCTCCAATGAAGGTGGTCTGGAGGGCACTGATGAAGGGTTTGCTTCCGGTGAAATAGCCTTTGGCAAAGCCGAAGACCATTAACGCCACCAAAGTAATTACAACCGAGGCCGCCAAAGCATCTGTAGCGACCGGAAAAAACATGTAAGGCGACAATGGGACTAGTCCTCCTAATATATAAGAAATTGCTATTGTCAATGCACTCCACAACGCTCTCATCGGATCGGGCTTCTCCAACCCAAGCTCAAACCTACATAAAAATTGGAACAAAAGATACTAGTTCAATGATAAATAAGACCAACTCAAAAAAACGACGCACAAATATTTGTATGACAGCCGGTTAAAACGCTGTATTATGTATAGATTTCAAACTGAATTTAGATTACATTTTAACCAGAAGCTCCAATACAGAAAATATATATGTGACTTAGTTGACAGTGTTTGTATCGAACCAACTGAAGCAATTGTACTCACTTCATCATGAAGTCAACCCAGGCTACAGGGTTTCTTCTTAGAGCACTCACAACTGGTCCATATTCATGTGCCTCTACTCCATATTGAGCTAGTATGTCTCCCACTTCAGCAGCCTCTGCATATTCAAAATAAACCAACATCTTATATACGATAGGTTCTTTTAAATGAGTTTGTGAAATTACTTAACCTGATTAAGAAAGTTGTTCAACAAGTTGATGAAACAACTTGTTGAACAACCGATTGTTTTTAGGCAATTTTAATCAATACGATAAACAAACAAACCATCGAACAGAAAACAGTTAAAGACACGAGAGAATTGGCTTCTCCAAACAAACAAACAAACCTTATTATCTTTTTTCTTTCACTTCTACTCGCCTTTATGGCATCTCCAACCCACTCTATAATAGAGTGAGAAGTGACAAAATAAAGTTAATTAAATGTTCTCCAATCAAACTCTATTTCTCACTCTATTATAGAGTTTGTGAATATAGAAACTCCATATTTATAGTTCTACTATTCACCATCTATAATAGAGAGAGATTATAATAATATTAAATAACTTTAATTAATATCAAAACAACCCCAAAATTATAATAATTCATACATTTTATCAATAATTATATTATTTTGTAACCAAAATAATTATCATATCGTTCTAATTAGAATTTGACGTATAAAAATTAACTTTTAATATGATAGGCAATAGTAAAACAAAGTAATTTAAAATATGGAATCCACTACGAGCAAACTTTACAATAAACAACATGGCATAACTATATAAATAAAAGCCTAAAAATAGATTGTCAAGAATACAATACAAGAAAACTAAATAAATATATAATTTATTATTCGCATAACTAAATTTTAAATGTTATATGTAATGTGTGTTTATCTACAAAAATATATAATTTATGAGATTTCAAATATATTTAAGAATCTACTAAATTATTTAAAATTAATGTAAGCTAGATAAGAATAAAAAAATATGATTGGATATAAATGGTATTAGTATATGTGACCTAAAATGTGATATATAAAAAGTTGTTAAATTATTAAAATAATAGATTTATAAAGAATATGTTTTTTTAGTGTTAGATTCGGGTTGGAGATGGTATGATAATTTTGTATATATTTTTTTGCTACCATATGTACCGTAAACACTCATGAACATTACTTTTGTTTTTATTTTTTTTAGAAAGCCCCAATGAAGATTAACCTGTGTCAGGAACTGCAACTACTTCATCTTGTTCTCTCTTCAGCTCTCTCATATAGTGATCAGCCTCACTCTTAGCTGCAAGATACCTGCCATAATATAATATAATATATATATATATATATATATATATATATATATATATTTATATTCAAATACGTCAGGTTATAACAAATATTTGTTTATACATCTCTAATTATTGCTCCTGATTTTCCTAAAACAAATATAATTAGTGAATTAAAATCAGACTTTTCAATTTTTCTTCAATATTCTTTCTAGCAAAGCGAACCTAAAACTCTACACCTTTTTTTTTTTTAATTTACGTGTATTTATATAGCCCAAGCAAGCAAGCATATATTCTTCATCTTATCTCCACGCCTTTTAGTTTGTCAAATTCTTAATATTTCCCATAATTTAAGATATAATCATAAAACCAAAGGCATATAGTAGCCTCAGCTACACTGTACCACGAAATGAAACAAATAAATAAAAACGGAGATATATATATATATATATATATATATATATATATATACACTAAATAAAGAATATGCATGCATATATATACCCTCCGAGGCCCATGGAGATGGCGCCGGCGGCTACCTCGGCGACGCCGGCGATGAGAATGATGGAAGAGGCGACGTTGGCGCCGGAGAGGCCGGCGGCGAGGGCGAAGGGGACAGTGAGGCCGTCGGAGACACCGATGATGACGTCACGGACGACGTCGCTGGACATGAAGTGCTTCTCTTCATGGTCGTGAAGAAGCGACACCTGTTTCTCTGGGTCCATTTCAAATACTGATAATAATATAAAATGGGAGGCCAAGGGATTTATAGAGAACCAAAGACGCTTCAGTTGCCGATAAATTCCGTTTAATTATAATTACAATATACAATGATGTGGGTTGGGAAGTGGGGGGAGTGTGGAAAAAGAAAAAGAAAAAAGATATTTTAAAGTAGAACAAAAGGTCGAGAGAAAAGGTCCACATCTAGTCCACCACTCCGCAGATTCTAATTTTTGGCCCTCGATTGTGCTGCCAATAACTCAGGGGTCGGAATAACCAAAAGCTGTGATTAATACTTTAAATGTTGTAATTAATAATTAGGGTTTGTCGTCTTCTCGCTAGTGTGTGAGAAGAGGAGAGCCCCAACAGCCCAATTCTCGGGCCCTAAAAAATTGAGAGAGGAATAATAATAAAAATTAAAAAAATTTATCAATGTCGCTACTCGCTACTAAAAACGCAAAATTGGAAGGAAACTAGAAAATCAACGAAAGCAAATATTTGTGTACTTATATTCAATCATGATTCATGAGAATATAACATATTTTCTTTTTTATTTATTGACAAAAGAGAAAAGAACTGAAACTACATATCAGAAGCTTAAGCGGGTGTCTAGTCACCGCGCTCTCTCTCCAAAAAAATCAAAACTTATCTTTTGAGATACACACACTTCGGTGATATCTACCAATGTAGAACTCTTGACTTAGGAGAATGTATTTTTATTTTTTATTTTATTCTTCATATTTTGTTTTTTCTTTTAATTATGTTTCAATAATCCAGATTTATTAGATTTGAGTTTTGTACCTCCCGATTTTTAATCGGAATGGTTTTTATTATTTATTTATATCTGAATCTCAAATCTCAAATCTAAAATATTGTTTTTTTTTTCATGGATCTCAGTTGAGCAAAACCCTTTATTACGCACATAAACCGAACTGGCAAATGAAGCTACTCGGAGTCTCGAGCACAAGATGCATCCAACACCAAGTTCGAGTCAAATAGGCCCGAGAACTCATGATAGTTAAGGAACGACCCCTACCGAGCAGAACTTCGAAGAGAAGAGAAGATGATAGGTCAAAAACTAGTCAAAACAAAGCAAAACACGTGTGCATAATCGAAATAAAGATAAAACGTTCACCTCGACAGTTATGCCGAGGACACAAAGAACAACCACCCACTACACACGAATTGGGAGCGGTTATTTGTTAACCTTCAAAGACCGGATTGATCACTCCACGTATTCGACTCAAAACGTCTATAAATAGGAGAGGAGCTCGTCGGAAAAGGACACTTCGCTTTGAAAGCACACAAGTCATAATCTTCACCTTTCGACACCCTCATTTATTTTCTTTCTTCGACGAGATTAGTCTGTAGTTTGGAAAAGTCTCGCCTAAACAGTCAGATTTCTCGAGACTGCGTTCTCGGTACCTTGTGTCGTTCGTGAGATATTGTTGTACTAATTTTTCAGATCAACACCCTTAATTAAAACCGCCATCTACAACAAGCGAAGACCGGCGTACGTTTGCGCTCATGATTCGTGTAGTAATCTAATAATGACTGATTATCTGCATAGACGGGTAACCCACATGTTATTTTGTTGTATTTATGATTATTTATGATCCGCTTTTCATCTTCTTCCTGTAGAAGTTTTTAAATTTCCTTTACACTATTCTTGTAATATAAATCATTTACTCTTATCAATATATCCCTTAGGTGCACTTTATATCCAAAAAAAAAAAAAAAAAAAAAAAAAAAAAAAAAAAAAAAAAAAAAAAAAAAAAACTTCAGTGTGTGTTAAGCACACGTGCTGTGCCAAGTAATGATAACAAAGTATTAGGCGTGGGTGAGACACAAGCCTTTAAACCCAAAATCATTATATATTTTCTCTTGTTTTTAGGGATGTTAACAATAATATTATATTTTGGTGTACACTTACCACAAACCAATCAAACCATTAAATTTGACACATCTATTACTAAATTAGTTCTGAAAGACTATTCTACCCAGTTCAGTTTGTTTCTCTTCTTTCCTTCCCCTCCTTAAAAAAATTAAAACATCTCTCTCTCTCTCTCTCTCTCTCTCTCTCTCTCTCTCTCTCTCTAACCTAAAAAACACAAAAAAAAACCCAAAACATAAATGGATTTTTCCAAATTCTCCCGCCGTGAGTCACGGCGGAGCTAGGAATTGAATTCAAGGGGGGACCAAAAAAAAAATTAAACAAAATTAAAGATACAAAATATATAATAAAAATATCAAATTCGATAAAATTATTACATATTTCCACGACGGGTTTTTAATTTATCAAAACGATCTATAATGACTTCATTATCAATACAATCAAAAATTTCTTTCTCAACATAAATAATTAAACTGTCGTTCAACCACTGGTCTCCAATACGATTGCGTTCATCGTGTCGGTCATCCGCGAGGGACACGCTTTGGCTTCGTACGCGTTCATCGTGTCGCTAGAGCGTTCACGGTGAGGGTTCAATCTCCGTCCATTTTCGCTTAGTCGGATATGAAAGCTTGTTCGGTCATCTCATAGAAAGGGCGAGCCATGCTCATTTTGTTAATCAGCTCTCATCTAACAACCCAAATAGACTAGGCGATTTTAGGCGCTGCCAAATTGAATCTAGTTTATGGGTTGGTCAATGGAGCAGACTAGGTCGCCGTTGAAATCATATATATTGTTTGTTGATGATGCAAAGGGTTATTGTTTAGAATCAGACCTCCTCCGGTTCATGTACTTGTTGTTCGTGGAACGCACCGATGCCCACCTGAGCACAGCCGCGCGCGTGGATCCGGTATGTTGAGTAAATTGTGTTATCATTATCTAGTAGTTGATTTTTGATAACCAAAGAAGATTGGTGTTATTCTTTTTATTGAACTGGTCATAGTACTGTTTAGAGAAATCTTTTGGTGAAGATGGAAGATTGAGGCAACCAAAGGAACTTTCCATTAACAATGTTGGACAATGGATTTGAAGATACTATTTTTTTTTTCATATATCTGAGTTTTTTTTACGTCAAATATATATTTTTCAGTCATCATGACTCTAGCAAGAGTATGAATGACAATTGTTGTAAGCATTAGGCATTGTAAATCATGGTAAGGACGTTAGTAGTTAGTCATTTGTTGCTGGAGGTTTTTTCTAGAAAGATAGCTTCTTTTTTACATAGAGTGATAAATTATCTTTGCTAGTTCTTTCTTCCCGGGGGTTTCATCTCCCTGGAGCAATCTCCCTCCTTGGACCCCGAGCAATTGGCCTCACCTGGCTAGCTGAAAAAATTTAATAAAAGAATTTGTTATTTTTTTTATGAAAAATTATACGAACTAAACCACTTGAAACGTTGGTATTGCAATCTAACCAACGTTTCATTAAAATTTCAAATGTAGCCACAAATGATGACGTGACTTTATTAGTAATTTAACTAATTACTACATTAACATTTATTAAAATCGGCTGAACATAAATATGTAGCCAACGTTTTGATCACAGCCAAATACTGCAGCTATAATACACGTGAACTTGAATTATTCCATAATATTTTCTTTCCTTTTTTGTAGTCCAATTAGTTGCGAAAGCAAGTTTTTATGGATCAATTTCCGTTTATTCTACATGCAATATCAGACGTTAGAAGAGAAACTTTCGGTAACTGAGAAGAAAGAGAAAGTGGGGTAGTTATTATTACACGATTACCTATTATATTTTTGTATTAATTTTAATAATGAATTGCATTTTAAATTTTTGTTTGAACGCAGCCAAATAATGCAGCTTTAATGCACATTAACTTGATCCCCTTTATTCCATAATATTTTCTGATCTTTTTTTATAGTCTAATCAGTTGCGATATCAAGTTTTCTTGGGTTAATTTCCGTTTATTTTAGACACGATAAGTTTTTGTTAGCTAAAACGTTGGCTAGTAGTTGGTTTCTATGATTTATATTACATAACGGTATTTTCGATCTTTTCTAATCGTTATTACAAAATTACAAAATTTTCAAACGTTGGCTACATCCTTAAAACCATGTCTGAAATTGGCTACGTTGCTAGATTACGCATTTTTTTTATATAGGATTAAGAGTAATATTAATGTATATGGGTGCCTAATTTTAACACAATCACTAAGAGTATTATTTTTTTTTCTATTTTCTCTCCATCAATATCATTATTTTCTAGAAAAATATAAACATACCTAGTTTTCTTGTTTTTTGTAAGTTAGAAATATAATAAAATAAATGATCATACATAAAACTCAATTAATATGTCAGAAAAATCATAAAACCCTCTTAATTTAATTTTTAGAGATATAGTATATATATAAGTTCTTCTCTGATTTGTTTTACGCTTAGCTGTTATATTTACTAATTTATAATAAATAATATCTTATATTTGTAAAAGCTATAAAATCAATATGTATCAATGATATTTTATTAAACTAGAAATCCTAACTTTTTTTACTTGTTGATAAAAGACGATAATTTTTTTTATTTAGCTACTACGATTAATGATAGATCTATTAGAATCTATAATTCTTCATATTAAATTAAAATTGAATATTTTCATATAATTCATTTATATTCATACGAACAAATATATAATAAACTAGTATATTTGAAATGGTGGACATTATAAAAGAGTTTAATTCACGTATCTACTAGAATTAAAAATAATGGTTAAAATCTCATTTAAGCCTTTAATGACTTGAATGATTTTTAATTTTTTTTTTTTTTTTTGCTAAAAAACACATAAAATCATTTAACCAATTTATTTTAATGATAAGGGTCCATTAATGTCATGCCAAACACCCTCTAAAATTCCCAGCATTTAGACTCTAACCATGCAGTATAGTAAGCACCAAATTATAGTGTGACTACAGTACTATAATAAAATTAGTGCGAGTACTGTAGTTGTTGATGTTGGACTTCGTCCTCTATTTAGGGTAGAATAGTTTCGGCCAATAAATGTTTGGTGGGCCCAATCCCACGTGTTTAATTTGAACAAGTTAGACCGAGTCATCAGCCCAACGGATAGGTCAAGAAAGCAAGGATATCCAGCTCGATCATCGCAAGGAGTAACCGATTCCCTGAAGATTCGGGCACCAAACTATGACCAGTTCGTAAACGCCTCACGTATGAACAGGTCTCTATCGACATGTGTCTCAAGATGCGATAGCGGACTCTAAACCAACGCATGACGTGTCCCGAAGTACTCGGAGCTCGCTAACCACCCTCGTGACTATAAGTGTACAATGATTACGCCCTTTTGGGACACGTTACTTTCTAGCAATTTTCGATTATTCGCAATCCAATCTTAGTACTGATCCATTTCAAGAGTTCTTAATACAAAAGCCCCGAGTTGTTCTTGCATTCTTTCTTTATCTTAGTTCATTTACGTATTTAGTTTTCAATTCTCTAAAAAAACCGAATTTATGCTTATTACGAAAATTTGAGGCCCAACAATAAATTTAAATCGACTAGTTTTAACTATAAAGTGTCGAGAGTGTTTTTTATGTGACTTCCCACGTCAACAGTATATAAAAAAAATTTATTTCGTATAAAATTTGGTGTTATGGTTTGAGTAGAAAAAATATTAGGACTATAATTCTACTAAAATTAGGGTTGTACAAAACCGAACCGAAAATTGGATAAAACCGATATCCAAACCGAACCGAAACCGAAATTTGGAGCCACGTCAGATAACCGAAATTCGAATTCGGATAACCGATCCGGTTTCAAAAACTGGACCGGATATCGGATTTTATTTTAGACAAATTTGGATATCGGTTATATAACTGCTTTTTTTATTTAAAAAAGTTTAATTAAAAATAATTAAACATAGGTCTTTCACAACTAACCTAGACCATGATTTTGAAAAGAAAAAAAAAACTTCACAATATTTTTTACCTAACTTTTATTTTTTAGACTATGGATTATTATTTTAGAGCTTTATATGACTCGTTTTGTACTCGTGTTTAAATCATTGTAATAATTTTAGAACTAGATATGTATTTTAAAAACTGGATAGCCGGTTTGTTTAAACCGGATATAAAATTAGATCCAAAATTTAAAGAATCGGATAACCGAATTTTGAAAAACGGATATTGGATTTAAGAAACCGGATAACCGAATATTTAGATAACCGAATTTCGGTTTTAGACTAAACTGGACCGGATATTGGACCGAATTTTTAAAAACCGAATATTCGGATTTGGATATAAAAAATGTAAGAAACCGAAACGAACCGATCCAGTTTCAGCCCTAACTAAAATAGTGTAATGCTAACACCAAATTAATGATGTGATTTGAGATCCTCTTAGCACTTGACCCAAAAAAAAAAAAAAAAAAAAAAAATCCAATCGTCAGTATCACCTAAAATTGCTCAAAGTGAGCTTTACTACTATTTTTTTTGTTTTTTGGTTTTTATGGGATTTATAGTTTATTTTATTATTTTATTTAAAAAAAATTAAGATGGTGGACATTGGTGCTAGGGACACCAATGCCGAAATTATTGTTGCCGCAATAGTGTAGGAATTAACAAAAATTGCCACAAAAATATAGTTTGTCACTTGAGCAATAGTGCAACTCTTGATGCCTTCAATCTAAAAACGGAAAACAAGTGGTTGTATCTTTTTTAGATTTGTAAACAACTAGCCTATTTATACAGGGGATTTTTAAATTATAGTTTAACTATCCATTTATTTAGGGAAATAACCCATATTTCTCATACTTCCAAAATTACTCTTGCTTTCATAAAACTTTGTTCTTATTTGTTTGTTAATTCCAAATTTATTCCAGTTATTCATCATCGGATTTGAATCATGGAATCGTTCGCCAAATCGGAGACATATATTTTGCTTTTTCGAATGGTAAATAATATTTACTCTCGAATGGCCGGACTGTAAATATTATTTACCATTAAAATTATCTTGCGATTTGCAACCAGTATATTCGACGACTCATTTGGAATAGATGTTTAGGGTCGTCGATTTCATAAATGTTCTTCTATTGTTCTTATATTATCTGTTTGTCTAGGTTAGTCATTTAATATTTCTTAGTTTATGTTTGTCTAGTGTAGGTGTTTAGGTTCTTTGGTTTCATTAAACTTCGTTCTTATTTGTTTGTTAATTCCAAATTTTTCCAGTTATTCATCATCGGATTTGAATCATGGAATCGTTCTCCAAATTGGAGACAAGTATTTTTCTTTTTCGAATGGTAAATAATATTTACTATCGAATGGTTATGGTGTTCTATGGGTTAATCGAATTGGAAATAATATTACCATATTATGTAGTTAATCTAACAAAGAATTGATCGGAGATACGGGCTAGGGTTTCGATTATGGTGTTCTATGGTTTAATCGAATTGGAAATAATATTTACTTACCATTTTTTCCAAGTATGAGAACGGAGACGTATTCGTCGGCTTTGGAAGTGGCAAAATCAGAAAATTGGTGGCGGAAAAGGAGGTCGGAGGCAATATCGGAGGATTGAAGTATTCGAAATCGACGGAGAGTTCGGAGGCAATATCGGAGGATTGAAGGATTCGGAGTCGGATGCGAAAATTTTGATGTGTATTTGATGAGGGGTAAGATAGGAATATAATATTGTTTGGTAGTGGATTGTGCTAGTTACCTAATTTAAGTGATAGTTGGGCTAAAATTTTAAAAGAATTAGCTAATTTGGGTTAAATACCTAGCCGACCCTATCTTTTATCCGCATATTTTTTCGATGCATCATTGAATAAATAGTTTAGAATAAGGATTTGATAAATACGAAAATTTTATAAATATAACGATTGTATACCCACAAATGTAGAAAATTATGTTGTCATTTTCCTTCGTGTTTTCTTTTTTTAACAAAGTAGTTGTTCCTGCATAGTTTTGTCATTATAGGATTAAGAGCAACGTTAATGTATATGGTGCCTAATTTTAACAAAATCACAAAGTATTTTTTTTTCTTTCTATTTTCTCTCCTTGCACATAATTTATTAGAGCGTCTCAAACCACACTCCAAAATATTAAGGGTATGTTTGGCGCACCATTCAAAGTGATCATTTTATTCAAACTATATCTCCATTTTAAAATGACAACTGAACTGACCATTCAAATTAGCAATTTAAATGAATGTTCGAAAATTTCATGAAAAAAGACAATTCAAACGGGAAATAAAATAATTCATGTTCGGTAACAACCATTTAAATGGTATGAAATGTATTCATATTCACAATTCTTAAGCATTTTATCAATATCATTATTTTCAAGAAAAATATAAACATACCTAGTTTTCTTGTAAGTTAGAAATATAATAAAATAAATTATCATACATAAAATTCAATTCATATATATATATATATATATATATATATATATATATATATATAAGTTCTTCCTTAATTTGTTTTAAACTTAGCTTTTATATTTACTTATTTATAATAATTAATATCTTCTATTTGTAAAAGTTATAAAATCAATATGTATTGATGATAATTTATTAAACTAGAAATTCGAACTTTTTTACATGTTGATAAAAGACGATGATTTTTTTTAGCTACTACGATTAATAATAGATTTATTAGAATCTTTTATTCAGGTTAAATTAAAATTGAATATTTACATATAATTCATTTGTATTCATATGAACAAATATATTCATACCATTATAGATGAGTTTAATTCACGTATCTACTAGAATTAAAAATGTTGGTCAAAATCTCATTTAAGCCTACTTTTAAAGACTTGAATGATTTTTAATTTTTTTTTGCTTAAAAACACAGAAAATATTTAACTAATTTATTATAATGATAATGATCCATTAATGTCATGCCAAACACGCTCTAAAATTTCTACCATTTAGACTCTAACCACGTGGTATAGTGAGCACCAAATTATAGTGCGACTAGAGTACTATAATAAAATTAGTGAGTAGTGTAGTCGATAAAAAAAAAAAATATTTCGTGTAAAACTTGGTGTTATAGTTTGAGTAGAAAAAATATTAGGGCTGTAATTCTTAGTGTAATGTTAACACCAAATTTATGTTGTGATTTGACATCCTTTCTTCTTTCTCATTTTACCCAAAAACAAAAAAACAAAAAAATCCAAACGTCACTAGCACCTAAAATTGCTCAAAGTGAGCTTGAGTACCATTTTTTTTTTTTTGGTTCTCATGGGATTTATAGTTTATTTTATTGAAAAAAAAAAAAAATTAAGTATGGGGGACATTGGTGCTAGGGACACCAATGCCCAAATTATTGTTGCCTGCAATACCGTAGGAATTAACAAAAATTGCCACAAAAATAATTTTTATGTCATTGTCACTTGCGCAATGTTAGCAATATTACAGATAATATTGACGTAAATAAATAAATAAAAGACAAGTTGCATGGAAAAGTTACACGTAAAAAGATTACAAAAAAAAATCCGGTTACACCTTTGAACTTAGAACCGGAGAAAACAAAAAACTGGAAAAAGCCGAGGCCTGTTTGACGGTCTCCTTGAAGCTTTTTATCGCCCTCCCACGGATGCTGGAACACGTGAGCGAAAGCCTCCCAGGATACAACGACTTGCAGAGACAAGCTTAGCACCAAAAACTTGACTCTCTCGGCGAACTAGAACCTGTGAGAAACTATCACCAAGACAAGAGGAAATTTCTGGGAAAAGAGAGTATTCGGGAACAGTGGGGAATCAATGGATTTTTCCTATAATTTTCGGTGTCCTGAATGAGAGCTTAAACTTCACTTATATAGGCGACCAAGGCTTAGAGGTTATGGATTTGAACCAGTCAAAACCGCTCAGAATTAAAGGCATTTAACCCTCATCATGAGGCTGTTATCATTCGGCCATATACCCAGCTCAACCGTCCAGACGTTCAGCCTTAATGGCATTAAAATGCAAACGCATTTAAAGCTAAAAACCGTAGGTTTTAATTCTCAACCATACAGCTCGCCACTTCGTCTGGTCGAGCTCGTCAAGTCGAGCTCTACTGGTCGAGCTCGTCAAGTCGAGCTCGTCTGGTCGAGCTCATCAAGTCGAGCTCGTCCTGTCCAGTTCGTCCCGTCCAAGTCGTCAGGTCGAGCTCGCCAAGTTGAGCTCGCCAAGTCGAGCTGGAATGACTTCGTTACTTCAAGTACGTTGGCCTCGCCCTCTGTCGAACTGGAATGACTTCATCAATACGTCCAGATCGACCTCGCCCAGTCGAGCTAGTTCAGTTCGACCTCGCCTAGTCGAGCTGATCCAGTTCGACCTCTCCTAGTCGAGCTGATCCAGTTCGACCTCGTCCAGTCGAGCTGGTTCAGTTTGACCTCGCCTAGTCGAGCTGATCCACTTCGACCTCTCCTAGTCGAGCTGATCCAGTTCGACCTCGTCCAGTCGAGCTGGTTCAGTTCGACCTCGCCTAGTCGAGCTCGCCCGGTCGAGCTGAAATGACTTCGTCACTTCGTCCAGCTCGACCTATCTAGTCGAGCTGAATGACTTCGTCACTTCGTCTAGCTCGACCCATCTCGTCAATTTCTCATTCAACTTAGGTCCGATTTTGGCAAACAAAATCAGCCATCCACATGTTAATAAATAAAATTTATTAACTTTATTCCAACAATCCCCCACATGAATGAAATTGAGACGACAATTATAAAGACACGACTCGATGTGGTGATAGATTCTACGGTCAATACCAGTATAGGATAGGTAGGCAAAGCCTTTGAACCTTCCCTCGGAAAGATATGCCAACTTTACTGACTACTCAGTAGACACGTTGTCCTTGAACTGTTAGCCGTTTTGTATAAACGATAAACATATCCCCCACTGATATCTCCCTGACACAGGTTCTGTTCTCATGGTTATGTTCATTTTGGCCCTGAACATCAGCCTGGTTCAGCAAGAGTTTCTAAAGAATTAAGCCCAATTAATTCTCCTTTGAAGCGGCCCCACTTCTCTCTCACATAGGTGATTCTTTTTTCAAGAGTAATCCCGCATTACTAGAATCATTAAAAGCTCTAAGCTAAACCTCGTACGGGAGTCACTGTTTAATATATATAGGAATAGGACTAGGGGTTTTCCCCCACAGTGACCTCACAAAGCCATTGACAATTAGGTTGTCCCTTTGAACCAAAATCTTGGGATCTCCAGTCATCATGGTTGGGTTTCCTTTGCCTTGGCTTTATTTGCCATGGGCTTTAGCCCCATTCCTTTGGTTGTCTTCTCTACTTGGTCCCTATTTAACCCTTTGGTTAGCGGATCCGCAATATTCTCTTTGGACCTAACATAGTCAATACTAATGACTCCAGATGAGAGAAGTTGTCTAATGGTATTATGTCGTCGATGGATATGTCTAGACTTACCATTATACATCACATTATGTGCCCTACCAATAGCAGATTGGTTATCACAATATACACATATTGCAGGCATCGGTTTTGTCCAATTAGGAATATCCTCCACAAAGTTCCTTAGCCATTCGGCTTCTTCCCCACATTTATCCAATGCAACAAACTCAGATTCCATCGTGGATCTCGTTATCACAGTTTGTTTGGAGGATTTCCAAGATATAGCTGCACCTCCCAGAGTGAATACATAACCACTCGTGGCTTTTGAATCTTGAATATCAGATATCCAACTTGCATCAGTGTAACCTTCAATTACTTCAGGATATCTCGTATAGTGTAGACCATAATCACGAGTGAATCGTAGATACCTCAAAACTCTTACGATTGCTTTCCAGTGTTCAGCACTTGGATTACTCGTATATCGAGCTAGTCTACTCACGGTGTAGGCTAAATCCGGTCTCGTGCAACTCATCAAGTACATGAGGCTGCCTATCACTCTAGCATATTCAATTTGAGAGATGCTTTCACCTTTATTCTTAGACAAGTGTTGACTAATGTCTATAGGAGTTCTCGAGACTCCAGAATCGTCCTTTCCAAACTTGTCTAGAATTTATCAACGTAGTGTGTTTGATCCAGTACAATCCCATTGGGTGTTCGGGTAATCTTGATCCCCAGAATTACATCAGCAATTCCCAGATCTTTCATATCGAACCTTGAGTTCAATATATCTTTTGTGGATTGGACCATACGATCATTACTCCCCACTATGAGCATGTCATCTACATATAAACACAGAATCACATATCCATGTTCAGTGGTTTTAATGTACACACATTTGTCACACTCGTTGATTTTAAATCCATTTGACATCATGACGTTGTCAAATTTCTCATGCCATTGCTTTGGGGCTTGTTTAAGGCCATAAAGCGACTTGACTAGTTTACAGACTTTCTTTTCTTGTCCAGGTGCGATACAACCCTCGGGTTGATTCATATAGATCTCTTCTTCGATATCTCCATTAAGAAAGGCTGTTTTTACATCCATTTGATGAATTTCAAGATTGCGTAATGCATCAACGGCAATTATCAATCTAATAGAAGTTATTCTCGTCACGGGAGAATAAGTATCAAAGTAATCAACACCCTCTTGTTGTTTATACCCTTTGATTACCAGTCGAGCTTTATACTTATCAATTGAGCCATCGACTTTCATCTTCCTCGTAAAGATCCACCTAGATCCAAGCGTTTTACTTCCAGGAGGAAGATCAACCAACTCCCAAGTGTGGTTTTGCATGATAGAGTCTATTTCACTTCTTATGGCTTCTTTCCATAAGTGACCCTCAACAGAGTTCACGGTCTCTTTATAATTTAGAGGTGGAGCCTCCAGCATATAGGTGAAAAAATCAGAACCAAATGATTTTTCTACCCTCGCTCGCTTGCTTCGTCTAAGTCCCTCAGACTCTATCTCTTCGTTGGACTCTTCATCATTATCTTGAGTTATTTCCCCAATATCCTCAAGAGAATGGTTTGATGAACTCGGTTCATATTCCTTAGACTTATAAGGAAATACATGTTCAAAGAACGAAGCATTTTTAGATTCCATAATCGAATCATTGTGTATATCGGGGTTTTTCGAGTCATACACAAGGAATCTATATGCATTACTATGGTGTGCATACCCAATGAAGATACAATCTACAGTTTTTGGTCCTATCTTCATTTTCTTAGGGGCGGGAGCCATTACTTTGGCCAAACACCCCCACATTCGCAAGTATTTATAGGAAGGTTTCTTTCCGATAAATAGCTCAGACGGAGACTTATCCTCCTTCTTTCGGGGTATCTTGTTCAGAAGATAATTTACAAACAAGATCGCTTCCCCCCACATTTCTTGGGGTAACCCAGAACTAAACAACATTACATTCATCATCTCCTTGATAGTGCGATTCTTACGTTCGACCACGCCGTTTGATTGAGGAGAATAAGGTGGAGTGACTTCGTGAATAATACCATGTTGTGCACAAAAGGCACCAAAAGGTTCAACATATTCACCTCCTCGATCACTTCGCACTTTCTTAATCTTCTTATTAAGTTGATTCTCAACTTCCAATTTGTATATAACAAATTTCTCAATTGCTTCATCTTTCCTTTTAAGCAAATATACGTAACAATATTTTGTACAATCATCAATAAAAGTCACAAAATATTTATTACCACCTCTCGTGGGCATGAACTTTAAATCACATATATCGGTATGGATTAAGTCGAGAGATTCATTACTTCTTTCAACACTATGAAAGGATGTTCTCGTTAGTTTTGCTTCAACACAAATTTCACATTTATGATTTGAGTCAATATTAAACTTTGGAATACATTCCAAATTAATCAACTTTCTCAGTGTGTCATAATTTACATGACCTAGTCTACCATGCCATAAATTAGACGACTCAATCATATACGCGGAAGAAGAAGCTTTATTCATATCTTTTGCCTTGATGGCCATTACATTCATTTTGACCATGCCATTCTTGACATAGCCCTTGCCCACATACATGCCATTCTTAGACAATACAAGCTTTTGAGACTCTAAAACCATCCTAAACCCATGGTTATCCAGCACAGTCCCAGAAATAAGATTCTTCCGCATATCAGGCACGTAGAGTACTTTGGTGAGCTTCAATTCCTTCCCAGAGGTCATCTTCAAGAAGACTTCACCTTCCCCCTTGACTTCAGAGGTGGCAGAGTTGCCCATGAACAACCTCTCTCCATCTCCTAGCAGCCCAAGGGTGGAGAAGGAGTTCTTGTCAGCGCAGATGTGGCGGGTTGCTCCAGTATCCAGCCACCACTCCTTCGGGTTAGAGTCAACCATGTTGACCTCGGACACCACAGCGACGAGGAGGTCATTATCATCCTCCACAACATTGGCCTCCTAGTTCTTCTTCGGCTTTCTACAATCAACAGCTCGGTGACCGACTTTGTTGCAATTGTAGCATTTGCCAACAATCTTTTGTTGGCCCTTCTTCTTGAGAGTCCCACTCTTGACTCCAAGCTTGTGGGCGTGCTTCTTCCCCTTCGAGTTCTCGCTATGTTCGACGACGTTAGATCGCTCGGAGACGGTTCTTAGTCTCCTATCAGATCCTCGGTTGTCTTCCTCGACTCGGAGGCGAACAACCAAGTCCTCAAGACTCATCTCCTTTCGCTTGTGTTTGAGGTAGTTCTTGAACTCCTTCCACCCCGGTGGCAACTTCTCTATCACGGAGGCAACTTGGAAAGACTCACTAATGGTCATTCCCTCGGCTTGAACCTCATGGAAAATGAGTTGAAGCTCTTGTACTTGACTCACCACGGTCTTGGTGTCCACCATTTTGTACTCAAGGAAGCGACCCACAATATACTTCTTAGAGCCCGCATCCTCGGTTTTATACTTGCGATCCAACGAATCCCAAAGCTCTTTAGAAGAGACTTTCGAGCTATACACGTTGTATAAAGAGTCGGCGTGACAATTTAGCACGTGGTTTCGACATAAGTAGTCGGATTCGTTCCACCCCACATAGGCCCGAAGCACTTGTGGGTCGGCTTCACCCTCTTGAGGAGTGGCCGGAGGATCTTCGGTCAAAAACCGTGCAAGTCCGATGGTGGTAAAAAAGAAAACCATCTTTTGTTGCCAACGTTTGAAGTTGGGCCCGTCAAACTTCCCAGGCCTCTCGGCCGGCATCACCATGGGAGGCCCTCGAGCCACACCCATGGTTGGACCATCCAGGCCCAAACCAGCCATCGGTTGAACGAGACCCGCGGGTCCGTTCCCGGCCGTAGCCGCCATCGAGCCTTGTCCCAAAGTCACAGGGATTTGGCCGATGTTAATCAAGTGGGCCGGGGTGTTCACCAAGGAGGGGTTCTCGGTGAGGCTCCCATCACCAGTCACATTCGTTGTGTCGTTAGGGTTAGACATAATTTTTCTACAAAAGAAATCCACACGTCAGTAATCTTCAAAACAATCCGAAAAATAATGAAAAATATCACTTATTTTCCCTTAACTCGCAACCTGTCTAAAAAGTAAAAAGCTTCAAGATTGTTAGCAATATCACAGATAATATTGACGTAAATAAATAAATAAAAGACAAGTTGCAAGAAAAAGTTACACGTAAAAAGATTACAAAAAAAAAACCCGGTTACACCTTTGAACTTAGAACCGGAGAAAACAAAAAACTGGAAAAAGCCGAGGCCCGTTTGACGGTCTCCTTGAAGCTTTTTATCGCCCTCCCACGGATGCTGGAACACGTGAGCGAAAGCCTCCCAGGATACAACGACTTGCAGAGACAAGCTTAGCACCAAAAACTTGACTCTCTCGGCGAACTAGAACCTGTGAGAAACTATCACCAAGACAAGAGGAAATTTCTGGGAAAAGAGAGTATTCGGGAACAATGGGGAATCAATGGATTTTTCCTATAATTTTTGGTGTCCTGAATGAGAGCTTAAACTTCACTTATATAGGCGACCAAGGCTTAGAGGTTATGGATTTGAACCAGTCAAAACCGCTCAGAATTAAAGGCATTTAACCCTCATCATGAGGCTGTTATCATTCGGCCATATACCCAGCTCAACCGTCCAGACGTTCAGCCTTAATGGCATTAAAATGCAAACGCATTTAAAGCTAAAAACCGTAGGTTTTAATTCTCAACCATACAGCTCGCCACTTCGTCTGGTCGAGCTCGTCAAGTCGAGCTCTACTGGTCGAGCTCGTCAAGTCGAGCTCGTCTGGTCGAGCTCATCAAGTCGAGCTCGTCCTGTCCAGTTCGTCCCGTCCAAGTCGTCAGGTCGAGCTCGCCAAGTTGAGCTCGCCAAGTCGAGCTGGAATGACTTCGTTACTTCAAGTACGTTGGCCTCGCCCTCTGTCGAACTGGAATGACTTCATCAATACGTCCAGATCGACCTCGCCCAGTCGAGCTAGTTCAGTTCGACCTCGCCTAGTCGAGCTGATCCAGTTCGACCTCTCCTAGTCGAGCTGATCCAGTTCGACCTCGTCCAGTCGAGCTGGTTCAGTTTGACCTCGCCTAGTCGAGCTGATCCACTTCGACCTCTCCTAGTCGAGCTGATCCAGTTCGACCTCGTCCAGTCGAGCTGGTTCAGTTCGACCTCGCCTAGTCGAGCTCGCCCGGTCGAGCTGAAATGACTTCGTCACTTCGTCCAGCTCGACCTATCTAGTCGAGCTGAATGACTTCGTCACTTCGTCCAGCTCGACCCAGCTCGTCAATTTCTCATTCAACTTAGGTCCGATTTTGGCAAACAAAATCAGCCATCCACATGTTAATAAATAAAATTTATTAACTTTATTCCAACATGCAATAGAGTAACTCTTGGTGCTTTCACTCTAAAAATGGAAAACATGTATCTTCTAGAGAAAATACCGGCATAAATATCTAATGTTTTCGTGGTGTTACACTTATATACTCATTGTTTAAAATTGATGGGAAAAATACCTAATGTCAAGTATTTGTGTCTCCATTGATACCGGGGTCGTTAATTTGGATGCCAAAACACGTGGAAGGCTTAGATGTCTTAAGATTTTGAAAACAATTTTTCGTAATAAAAGGTTGGATTTTATTTAATATTTTGAATTGAAAACGTAAAATAAATGAGAAAATAAATAAAACATAAAACAAATGAACCAAGACCATTTCAGAGAGAGTGCGAAGTGTGACATGTTGTTGAATAGCATGTGTGAGAGCTTCAATGCAGCGATAATGCTAGCTCGAGACAACCCAATTGTGACCCTACTCGAGAGGATTAGATTCTGGCTAATGTGTCATTTTGAAAGTAAAATAAATGAAGTTCATAAATGGGGACATATGGTTGGTTGGTCATAGGATTATGAAAATCATTGAGATTTACAAACGAACTACAAAGCATTGTCAATCAACTGCAGCGGGTAATGCTAAATTCCAACTATGTTTTCTTGAGATTATGTGCTTGTTTCGTTTCTAATTATTGTCGACTCTAATACATTGGCAATTATGTTTAGGCCACATTTATGGGATCTGGAAGCTTTGTAGTCGACATGAGATCCAAGGTATGTACATGTCGACTCTATCAATTGACGGGAATCCCTTGTCCACATGCGTTGACAAGTATTTGGTCTTCTGGTTTGGACCCGATGAACTATATTGATGACTAGTACAAGAAATAGACATATATTGCTTCCTACTCTGGAATAATTGAGCCAATGACGAGTCCAGATAAATGGCCACAACCGGGTTTGAACCCTATACTTCCACCACTTGAACAAACTCTGCCTGGACGTCCAAAAAAAGAAAAGAAACTGACACAACGATCAAATTCATTATCAGTGTTCATTATGGTTAAATTCACCAAAATTGATCAGTTAAGTTCATTCACCAAAACACCAAATCAAATACACCAAAACACCAAATCAAGAAGCTGCAAAAAAATAAGTTATTACAGTCACCAAAACAACCTAATACATTCACCAAGACAAACCTATCAACAACATAACAGACATCACAAGGACAAAAACAGATCTCCAATGGAACCTGCGACATTCACTCATATGTTTAACTGATTCTTCATCTTCATTCGCCATCCTGTATTTTCCAATCTCAAATTCCAATTGATTTAATCTTCTCAGCAATCCTGATATCACTTGCTTTGATCTCTCACACATTTCAGGGTCTATCCACTCCCAAACTGAGCATGCATCCTCATTCTACAAGTAGGAACACGAAAACATAAATTAAATAACAATTCCAGCTAGGAAGAACAATAATTAAAGAACACTTCAGAACTTACCTTTCCCTTGTAGCAGCTAACAAACCTTCTCCCTGGATTCAAATTAGTCCACGACGTCTTCTCGACCACAGCTACGCCACAGAAACACCTTCAACCCGCGACTGTGAATCCTTGCTCTTTGTTTGCCACCGTCGATTCATATTGCAACTACTCTTTTCGAAGCACAAGTTTGCATCTTCCATTCGTGTGTTTCTAAAATTATTCAAAACAAGAAGAAGACGAAGAAGGAGAAGAAGAAGAAGATTGACGATTTCGTTATTCTGAAGCTAGGGATTTCGATTTTGGGGCTACGAGGATTTGTTTTATGTTTTCATTTGGGTCAATTTTGATTTGTTTTATGTTTTATTTATTTTCTCATTTATTTTACGTTTTCAATTCAAAATATTAAATAAAATCCAACCTTTTATCACCGAAAATTTATTTTCAAAGTCTTAAGACATCTCAGCCTTCCACGTGTTTTGACATCCAAATTGACGGCCCTGGTATCAACGGAGACATAAATACTTGACATTAGGTATTTATCCCATCAATTTTAAACAATGAGTATATAAGTGTAACACCACGAAAACATTAATTATTTGTGCCGGCATTTTCTCTATCTTTTATCAATATATTGTATTCGATACATCATTGAATAAATAGTTTAGAATAAGGATTTGACAAATAACAATTGTATACCCACAAATGTAGAATATAATATTTTAACACTATAAGACAATTGTATACTAATTGTGATAAATATGAAAATTGAAGTCAGATTTGTAACTTTATTATGTTGCCATTTTCCTTCCCGTTTTCTTTTTTAACAAAGTAGTTGTTCCTGTATGGTTTTGTCATTATTACTTTTGTAAAGTGACCATGTGAAGATTCTTTCGAAAGTGCGTATTGCCACCCAAAAAGTACTTTTATTTTACCTTTACGTGAAATTCCCATGTGATCAGTGATCTCAAGACAATAAACTTAGTACGTATTGAATTGCCTTAATAATAAATTTAGGAAATAATTATACATGATCTTTCAAAATAAATAAATAAAATAATTAAATGTGTTGTGACTTTTATACATATTTGTATAATATAGTGAGTTCGAGTTAATTAGTCAAATCAAGATTAGAAAATTAGTCAATTTATTTTGTTTGAAACAGCAAAAAAAAAAAAAAAAAAAAAGTTATATATCGTTGTGTAAATTTGTAAGAGACCAATACACTAATTATTAAATAAACATGATCGATGATAAGCAAAAGAAAACTAACTCATAAATATACTTGCAACAACACACGATCATGTGTTTTGAAATTCAAATCCCGAAGGTCACGGGAAGCTTCACGGATTCTTCGGTGTACACTATGTGTCTGATAAACCTGTATAACTGTGTTCGGACATGCGTGATCTCGACTCCTTCGAGATTCATCTTGTGAAACGCCGTTTTGAACAGGATGTCGGCCGAACTCTAGTTTTCAATGATGATCCTCTTCACTAAGTTCTTGGCCACTTGAGTCGACACCACAATTGCATATCATTGTGTGGGTATGCAACTTCGCGTGCCTCTTCCTTAGTGAAATGGATCACCTCGTGGAGGTAAGGAGTGTTGTCGGTCGTTTTCGGAAAATCCGAGACGCCAAGAAGGCACGTCGCTCAAAGGGCCGATGGTCAGGCCGGAGGTCCTGAAGAGCGGCAAATCTTCAAGCCCTCGCCCAAACTCCTGACTCCTCGAGTCGAGCTTCGCTCCTCGAGTCGAGCCTTGAGTCAATCTCCTCGAGTCGAGCTTCGCTCCTCGAGTCGAGCCTCGAATGGTTCCTCGAGTCGAGCCTTTAATCGTTCCTCGAGTCGAGCCTCGAATCATTTTCGAGTCGAGCTTCGAGTCATCCTCGAGTCACTCCTCGAATCAAGTCGCTAGTCGCTCTCGCCGGGCCGAGCCTTGCTCCTCGAATCGAGTCACTCTCATCGAGTAGAAGACTTCATATTTCACGTGAGAAGAATGGCATTCGAAGGCCCGCAAAAGCCCGGCAAGACGAGCCGCCCACTACGCACACGACGCGCTGCGCCGGCCAGCCGGGCAGCAAGCAGCGCGCCGCGCCGGCCAGGCAGCGCGCCGCGCCAGTCGGGGAATCCTGCGCCGCGCGTCCTGCGCCGCGCGTCCCGCGCCGCGCCCGGTGACCCGCGCGCCGCGCCCCCCGCGCCGCGCGCCGCGCGCCGCGCGTTGTGCGCCGCCCTTTGTGCGCCGCGCGCGTCGTGCGCCTCCACTTGATGCCACACGCATTCCTAGTCCCACATGGACGAAAAAGGGACCTTCTAAGGCTCCCAAACACCTATAAATACCCTCTCTCATTGAGGGGAAAGCCATCCCAAGATATCCAAGAATATCTAATAATTCTCTTCATCTCTTATCGACACGCTCGATTTCTCTGCTTCTCTGGATGCCATATTTGGCCTGAAGCAGGTTCTCTTCTCTCTCCCTCGTTCTCAAAGGTCCCGAAGCACTCACGGGAACTTCCCGGACGTCGCTCCCTTTGACCGAACGTTCTCCGGTGCTCAAGCACGCCCCTAGGGTTCTCAACTAGAGCTACCCTCGCACGTCTAACACGCTAGACGCGTACGCGATCTCCGAAGTTCTGAGACGCTGCCGAGGACTCCTCGCGCCCCGTTTCCTTCGTCGAGCACGCCTCTCCGCCAAGGCTCCACGCCTCATACTGCGTCACACACGCTTGAACTACGTTCTGACCTGATCCCACGCACGGGTACGTAGGCAGCCGACAACCAAGGCACGGTCACTCATCCTCCTCATCCCCTACCTCTCCCGAGAGGCGGGTTGATCGGAGAAAACCCTAGCTCGAGACTATCGAGTTCACACTCTTGGCCCGGGTGCGATCACTTGGTCCGGCCTTGGATCGAACCGCCCGAGGTTTTAAATAGTTGTTCATTTTCGTGCGACAACATTTTGGCGCTAGAAGGAGGGGACTTCCCGACCTATTCAGCCCGAAATCCCTTCTATTCATCTTCTTCTTTTCTTCTGCGAACTCAACCTTCTCGAACTTGAGAAACGATGAGTAGCCAACCACCCGTACGTTCTGAGGGCGCAAACAACCCCGAAAACGTCGCTAAGACCAAGAAATACTTCTTGCGCTCCCGAGCGCATGGTGACGAAGAGTCGCTCCACGAAGAGAGCTCGACCCGCTCACCATCTCCATCTCCTGATAGCAGGGACAACCGCATCACGGAATTGGAGGAGAGTATCCGCCGACTGAAGGCGAGGAACGCAAGGTATCACCGCCAACTGGCTGCGAAGCAACCTATGCGTGACACGACGATCCCCAACGGGGATCCTGAGAACCTCAACGAGGAAAGCCGCGACCCTGATTATGAGGATACTGGTGACTCGGAGGATGTCGAGACTTCTCTCACGAAGGACGGGGGACTCCCCGCCGTGTTTGAAGCCGGTCCGTCGAATCCCTTACCCCGAACAGGCGATGCGCCGGTAGCTTCTCAAGAGGGGAATTCCCGACGTTCGGCCCTCGACCGACTAGGTCCGAGGGAGAATGTTGCGGAAAGTCAGGGCGCGCGGAGAGCGCAACGCCGCAAGCAGAGCCGGCGCCTCCATACGGCCAGCCCTGATCTTAGGGACCACCTCACTGCTCAACGCATTGGGCGTGGCAATGATCTGAGAGAGCGACTCAGCTCTAGACCCAACATCCCGCTGGCAGCCCCAACTAACGGGAACCGCCGCGCAGGACAGGGGTCTAACGAGAGGCTGCAGGTGACTCCTCCCGATCAAGGGGTCACTCCAACGACCGGTCTCGATGTGGTCACTATGATCCACAACCTTCGAAATGAGGTACGAGATCTCCGAGAATACGGAATAGGTGGAAGTGCCTACGGAGTCGTTGAGGAGAACTCATCACCTTTCACTACTCAGATATTGGCTGAGGTTTGTACGGGGAATTTCAAGCTCCCGAACCTCGCTCCCTATGATGGGAAAGCAGATCCTGCTTACCACATCCAGCACTATGAAGCCTGGATGACGATGCAGGGTGTTTCTCCTGGTGCCATGTGCCAAGCCTTTAGTTTGACCCTCGCCGGACCCGGCTTTGAGTGGTTCAAAAACTTAAGACCAGGAAGCATCCACTCGTTCAAAGACCTGAAGGACATGTTCCTGGCACGGTTCGCTACGTCTATGGTCCAAAAGAAGACCAAGATGTACCTGTGGTCAATCAGGCAAGAGAGTGGCGAGTCTCTTAGACGATACCTCGCCCGATTCACAGAAGAGTCAAACAAGGTCGACCGCTTTGACGACAGTGACGCGATTGCCGCTATCATAGAAGGCTTGCGCACGAGTGACTTCCTCAAGTCTGTCGTTGGCCGTGTCCCTTCCACCATGGCCGAGTTAATGACTCGAGCTAAGACCTTCATGGGAGTCGAAGACTACCTCGACGGCCGCAAGAGCACTAATCAAAGCTCTCGCCGTCGGGAAGAACCTATCCGCGAGCAGAACGAACCTCGTAAGAGGCGAAACAAGGGGAACCAGGTTTCTAGTAACCAACCCCCTATACCTCAGAAACTGCGACTTGCGGAAAAATTCAAAGGGTACTCGTCGTTCACGCCGCTGAACACGGCGCCGGAAAGGATCTTGGCTCTAGCACGTGACAAGTTCACGCCCCCGGCTCCAATGAAGAAGGATCCCGCAACTCGCGATCGGTCCAGGTATTGTGAGTTCCATCGGGAATATGGTCATTTGACCTCGGAATGCTACAACCTCAAAAGGCAAATCGAGGCTCTGATCCAACGGGGCGAGCTGAAGGAGTTCGTGTTGCGCATGATTGGCGCTGCGGGCCCCACCGCGAACAGACAGCAGTCTGGTCAAGGAGGAGGAGCAGCCGCCTCTGCCAACCAAACCCCGACTACTGCCAACGCCAACCCACAACTGCACGTGGTAACCACCATACTGGGAGGTCCACAGGATGGGGATTCAGCCCGTCAACGGAAGAAATTCCTTAGGGCTGTGTCTCAGGAAGACGCTGCTATGCACGTCAACTTCACATATGAAGAACCTCCGTCCGTGCCTCACGAGACGATGTATTTCACCAATGAAGAGGCCAAGCGAGTTGTGCATCCGCACAATGACGCGATCGTGCTCAAAGCCCAAGTGGCCAATAACTTGGTGAAAAGGGTTCTCATCGATAACGGCAGCGCTGCCGACATAATCTTCAAGTCCACCCTAGAGCGCATGAAGCTCGGGGGGCTACGCCCGACTCCGACCCAAACGCCATTGTTTGGGTTCACTGGGGAAAAGGTTATGACTGAGGGCGTCATCGACCTGCCGGTCACCTTTGGAACCCCTGGAGGAATCGAAGCCGTTCACATGGTCCCATTCCTAGTGGTCGATCAAGAGTCGCCCTACAACTTAATCATTGGGCGACCCACGTTGAACCGGCTGAGGGCAATCACTTCCACGTATCACCTACTGGTGAAGTTCCCCACCGAAGGGGGAATTGGCATCATGGCTGGAGACCAATCCCAAGCCAGGATATGCTACGTGCAAGGAGTTGATGGCAAGTCCGCGGGAAAAGCGGTCAACACAATCTTCCAACTGGAAGACGATTACCCATGCAACCTAAGGGATGCAAGGAAGTTCGGAGAACTTGACCCCCGCGATGAAATCGAAAGACTTAAAGTGGAAACCTCCGATGATCTTGTGCCAATCGTCCTGGACGAGTCAAAGCCTGATCAAGTTGTAAAAATCGGCACCCGACTTCCACTCGCCATCAAAACTCAGCTTACCGCCTTCCTTAGGGAGTTCAAGGATGTTTTTGCATGGACTCATGCGGACATGCCCGGAATCGATCCCGAGGTAATAGTGCACCGACTGAACGATGACCCAAAGGTCGCCGAAAAAGTGCAGGCTAGACGAACGTTCAACCCAGAACGATACCTGGCCATAAATGAAGAGGTCGAGAAACTCCTCACCGCAAACTTCATTCGAGAGGCTAAGTACCCCAAGTGGGTCGCCAACGTGGTAATGGTAAAAAAGCCCAACGGGAAGTGGCGAATTTGTATAGACTACAAAGATCTTAACAAAGCCTGCCCTAAGGATTGCTTTCCACTCCCGCGCATCGAACAACTGGTGGACGCCACGGCCGGCCATGAACTCCTAAGCTTCATGGACGCCTATTCAGGCTACAACCAAATTCGAATGCACGAGCCCGATCAAATTAAGACAACCTTTGTCACTGATCGAGGTCTCTACTGTTACAAGGTCATGCCTTTCGGCCTCAAGAACGCGGGAGCGACATACAACCGCTTGGTAAATCGGATCTTCGCCGATCAAATCGGCAAGACGATGGAAGTGTACGTGGACGACATGCTCGTTAAAAGCCTACTGGCAACTAATCACGTACGCGACCTTAGGGAGATGTTCACAATCCTCCGCCGATATAAAATGAAGCTCAACCCCAACAAATGCGTATTCGGGGTTGAATCCGGAAAGTTCCTCGGTTATATCGTCAGCCGACGAGGCATAGAAGCGAACCCGGAAAAAATCAAGGCACTCCTTGAAATGAAGTCGCCAAGACGAGTCAAAGAAGTGCAAAGCCTGACCGGTCGGATTGCCGCTCTGACACGCTTCGTGTCTAAAGCCACCGACAAGTGTCAACCGTTCTTCAAAGCTCTGAAGAAGACGGACGGCTTTGAGTGGACGGACGAATGCGAAAGTGCCTTCCAAGAAATGAAGGCTTACTTTGGGTCCCCACCATTCCTCTCTAAACCAAAAGAGGGCGAGACGCTGTACGTGTATCTCGCCGTCTCTGAAAGAGCTGTAAGCGCCGTCCTTGTCCGCGAAGAGAACAAGGTCCAATGGCCAATCTACTACGTAAGCAAGGCCTTACTCGACGCGGAAACACGCTATACCGAGATTGAGAAACTTTCTCTGGCTCTCGTAACGGCAGCTAAGAAGCTACGACCGTACTTCCAAGCTCACCCAATTGCGGTGCGAACTGAGCATCCAATCGGTAAAGCTCTTCAAAAGGGAACGTCGACTCGCATGGCGATCTGGTCCCAAGAATTGAGCGAGTACGGGATTGAGTTCCACCCAAGAACGGCTATAAAGGGGCAGGCCTTAGCCGATTTCGTGGCAGAAATCTCCTACGCTCCCGATATGGGAAGAGCAGAAACTGACTTAAACGATAACGAGCTAACTCGGAAAAGGAAGGTAGACCCAACGGGTCCCATTTGGGAATTATACGTAGACGGAGCATCTAATGCTCGGGGGGCTGGCGCCGGAATAATCCTAATTAACCCCGATGGGGAAAAGCTGCGATATGCCCTCCACTACGGCTTCCAAGCCTCCAACAATGAAGCTGAATACGAAGCGCTCATTGTAGGGATAGAGCTAGCACAGAAGCTCGGCTCCCATAACCTGCGAATACACTGCGACTCGCAGTTGATCGTAAACCAGGTTAAGGGAGAGTACATCGCCAAGGAGCCCAACATGGTCGCATACCTGGCTAAGACGAACTCCAAACTCGAGGCCTTCTCTTGGTTCGAGATTCACCAAATCCCGAGAGAACAAAATTCGGAGGCTGATGCGCTTGCTCGCCTCGGATCTGGCATCGACGAAGACGGGTTGGGGACTGTGCCCATTGAATCTCTCCCACGACCATCCGTCTCCCGAGACGAAGTCGGGACCATAGAAGTGGCATCTCAGCCCACTTGGATGGACTCAATTGTCGAGTTTTTGCGAAGAGGGGAACTCCCCGAAGGCCGCAAGGAAGCCGATAAATTGAGGGCCTTAGCATCCAAATACACGCTCCGTGAGGGCACGCTCTATAAGCGCGGTTACTCGACACCGCTGCTCCGATGCCTCGATAGCGTTGAGTCGACCAAGGTCCTCCGCGAAATCCATGAGGGCATCTGCGAAAACCACGCCGCTGGGACTTCCCTTGCGCTCAAAGCGCTCAAGCAAGGCTATTTCTGGCCTTCCATGAAGCGAGATGCTTGCGAATGGGCAAGGCGTTGCGATAAATGCCAGCGCTTCGCGGAAATTCCGCGACAGCCCCCGACCCCGTTAAGCAGCATCGTTGTCCCACGTCCCTTTGCTAAGTGGGGCGTGGACATCATTGGCAAGCTCCCTAGAGCGCCAAGGCAATACGAGTACGCCATTATCGCCATCGACTACTTCACTAAGTGGGTAGAGGCCGAGCCGCTTGCCAGAATAACTGAAGCAAACACGACGAACTTCATCTGGAAGAACATCATATGCAGGCACGGTATCCCCGCCTCGATTGTGACCGACAACGGGGCACAATTTGACAACGCGCGAGTAAGAGATATCTGCGATCAACTGAAGATCAGCAAGACCTTCTCCTCGCCGCGACATCCTCAGGCCAACGGCCAAGTCGAGGCAGTCAACAAGACTATCAAGAGCAACCTGAAAAAGAAGCTCGAAGACAAGAAAGGCGCCTGGGCCGATGAATTACCATTCGTCCTATGGGCATATAGGACAACCGCGCGAAACGCCACCGGCGAGACGCCATTCTCCCTTGCATATGGGGTCGAGGCTGTGGTTCCGATTGAAACCGAGATACCCACGTTCCGAGTCGACACGTTCGACGAAGCGGAAAACAACGAGGCCATGCGCCTTGAGTTGGACCTGATCGACGAAAAAAGGGCGGATGCATTCCGACGCCTCGCCGCACAGAAGCGCAAGGTCGAAAGATACTACAACTCCAAAATCAAAAGGCGAACCTTTGCCGTCGGAAGCCTTGTCCTCAGACGAGTGTTCCAAAACACACAAGTCCAAGGCGCCGGCGTCCTAGGCCCAAACTGGGAAGGCCCTTACAGAGTCCGCAAAGTCATTCACGACGGGACATACTACATCGAGCACACGGACGGGACTCCGATTCGCCACCCGTGGAACGCGGAGCACTTGAGGCAGTACTATCAGTAGCTAGCGTCCCCCGCTTTTTTATCGCTTTTATTTCCATTTTCGATAAGGCCTACGAGCCAATGTTTTAGGATTTAAATTTTCTCGCAAGTTTTTTTTCGCAAAAGTAATAAAACTCAAGTTTTCCATTTCAATTTCGTTTTATGCAAGTTTTCTGGTTATCAATAATTAACTTATAACCCAAAAAACTTGGGGGGGCTAGCTATGGTAAGGAAACTCTCAAAAGAACACGCTCCACCAAAAAAAATCGTAAGACGCCTACATGGCGCAACCTAAGACGCCTACATGGCGCACGTAAGTCGCGTAAAGGCGCAGCCCGTAAGACGCCTACATGGCGCAACCTAAGACGCCTACATGGCGCACGTAAGTCGCGTAAAGGCGCAGCCCGTAAGACGCCTACATGGCGCAACCTAAGACGCCTACATGGCGCACGTAAGTCGCGTAAAGGCGCAGCCCGTAAGACGCCTACATGGCGCAACCTAAGACGCCTACATGGCGCACGTAAGTCGCGTAAAGGCGCAACCCGTAAGACGCCTACATGGCGCAACCCAAGACGCCTACATGGCGCACGTAAGTCGCGTAAAGGCGCAGCCCGTAAGACGCCTACATGGCGCAACCTAAGACGCCTACATGGCGCACGTAAGTCGCGTAAAGGCGCAACCCGTAAGACGCCTACATGGCGCAACCCAAGACGCCTACATGGCGCACGTAAGTCGCGTAAAGGCGCAACCCGTAAGACGCCTACATGGCGCAACCTAAGACGCCTACATGGCGCACGTAAGTCGCGTAAAGGCGCAGCCCGTAAGACGCCTACATGGCGCAACCTAAGACGCCTACATGGCGCACGTAAGTCGCGTAAAGGCGCAGCCCGTAAGACGCCTACATGGCGCAACCTAAGACGCCTACATGGCGCACGTAAGTCGCGTAAAGGCGCAGCCCGTAAGACGCCTACATGGCGCAACCTAAGACGCCTACATGGCGCACGTAAGTCGCGTAAAGGCGCAGCCCGTAAGACGCCTACATGGCGCAACCTAAGACGCCTACATGGCGCACGTAAGTCGCGTAAAGGCGCAGCCCGTAAGACGCCTACATGGCGCAACCTAAGACGCCTACATGGCGCACGTAAGTCGCGTAAAGGCGCAGCCCGTAAGACGCCTACATGGCGCAACCTAAGACGCCTACATGGCGCATGTAAGTCGCGTAAAGGCGCAGCCCGTAAGACGCCTACATGGCGCAACCTAAGACGCCTACATGGCGCACGTAAGTCGCGTAAAGGCGCAACCCGTAAGACGCCTACATGGCGCACGTAAGTCGCTTACATGGCGCAACCCAAGATGCCTACATGGCGCGATTTGAGATGCCCACGTGGCGCAATCCGGCGCACGTAACACACCTACGTAGCATGGCAGACTCGCAGTTGAAAATACTTAAGAACGCAAACCATCCAAGTGACTGGCGTGTTTGAAAAAGTATCCTGCTGAGATAAAAGGATGGGCAAAATCATTGACACAAACAAGTGACCATCCATGCATGCCATAGAAGATAAATGTGCGAAAACATTCATAAAAATAAATGAATAACTCCTCATAAAAGAAAGGGGCAACTGCCTCAAAACCTAGAAAGCATGCGCTAAGACAAGTGCGCTAAAGGGAAATATCCTAGTAAGCAAGCGCTAAGACAAGTGCGCTGAACGGAAAAACCTAAAAAGCACGCGCTAAAACATTTGCGCAGGAAAGATAAAGAAAGAAACGGTCACTCGGCGGGATCGTCGCCCACAGGGTCGGCCCCGTCAAGTGGTGGGAAAAGCGAGTCGAAGAAGTCGAAGGTGACCCCCCGAGAAACATTCTCGGCAGCTGTGGCGTCCCGACACTCCACCGCCGCTGCATGCCTTGCCTCCTCGACTCCGACATCAAAGTCGTCCTGAAGGTCGGACGCAAGCTGCTCCGCCGCGGCTTTCTCCTCGGTAACCCGAGCCACCTCCTCCGCCAAGGAGTCACGCTTACGCTCCGCACGAACACGGGCAGCCTCACTCGATGTAAGCTGGCCCTGAAGAATGCCAACTTCTTCCGTGCGCGATTCCAACTGACGTCGAAGGTCCCGCGCTTCGCTCCGGAAGACCTCCGTCGACCGAGTCGCCACCTCAAGGGCTTGACGTTCCGTCGTTAGCTCCTCAGCCATCTTCGCCACCGCCGCCTGAGCGCGGTCGCACTTGCCGCGGGTAACTCCCAGTTCCACGCGAGCCTCCTGAAGCTGCTCGCGGAGACTCGCAAACTCCGCCTTTGAGTGAGAACCTCGCTCGGCGTGAGCCAACTGAGACTTCGCTTGAGCAAGCTCTTCCTGAGCGCGACTCATCCGCCTGATGAGGTCGTGAAGGATCTTCTCGCCCCGGGTCGCTCGAGCAAGCACCTGAGAAGGCAAAAAGACAGTTTAGCGAAAGACAGATTTATCGCAAATGAGGCAAGGGAAACTCACTCTCTATGCATCGGAAACGCCGTGACGAAAGAACTCTACGTCACTGCTGGCCACAACGCTCTTCCACATCTTCATCGAAGATTGAGCAAGGCCCAGGGAACATTCCCCCCTAACCTCCGCGGCCTCCACGTCGACCATCGAATTCACGCGCTTAGAGTCTGAAGACGTATCTGGCAAAGCCGAGGAGGAAGGTCGCTTCAAGGAAGCGCGAGGACCGCTCTCCGCCCGATGATCGGTATCGAGTTTCTCCCGACCATCCCGCGCAGCAATCCGACGGCGAACCGCCGCCAACGACTTCGGGTCCCGGGAAGCCTTCGCTAGACGAGCCCGAGCCCTCGCCCTAGCCGAAGAGACTGCAAAAGCGACAAAGTCAAAACCCTAAGCTAAAAACAAAAGCAAGAAGTGCGAAACGTTAACATACCTTGAGGATCGCCGCTCGAGAGAGATGATGCGGCACTCGGGGCACCCTCGGTCCGCTGAGGAAACGGCGGGAACCACCCAGTGGAAGCCATCAGCTCAGGAGAACGAAATCGTTCAACGGCTTTCCGAGCCTCCGACATTCCCCGGATCTCCTTCACAAAGTCGAGATCGTCGGCCCCCTCGTTAGCGGGAAACTCGGACAAGGGGCCGAACCGGAGCGGTGCGTCACCAAAAGCCTCCGCCGAGACCCACACCCACGGTCGTCGATTGTACTTCTCTGAGTCGATGATCAGCTTAGTATTCCGTCGATCACGGGCCACAAAGAAACTGGGTTGCCCGGGCGCAGGGAAGACCGCGATGAGATTGCGAAAATCACTCACGGTCATCACCCGCTCGGTTTGGCAATGCCACTCCATGTGGCACATCGCCACTATGCGGTAGAATGCCGGGCTCATCTGACATGCGTGCACCCCCAGACGGGCGAGAAGCTGCTGAACGATGGGTTGAAACGGCAGCCGCAACCCGCAGTTAAGACTCGCAACTGAAACTGCGGCGAAACCACGACGAGGCCGGAAAGGACGGTCGTCCTTTAAAGGACGGAGAAGCGCCACGGATGATGGGATGGCAAAAGCCTCCCGGAGACCGACGAATGTCCGGTAGGTAAGCGTGCTCGAAGCATCGACCCCCGAACAATCGAAGTCCTCGGGAGCAGCAAGTCCCTCCTCGGGATACCACTCCGTCCTAGCAAGCGACCTCGCCGATACCAACGCCTCCGCGTCAGGGGTCTCGGGCTGAGAATCCCCTGGCTCCACGGAAGGGTCCCCGCCCTCCGACACGACCGCGGCAGCTGCCGACGGTACCTCGGGACACTCCGACGCGAGGCCTTCGGCCCCCGGACATGTCTCTGACTCACCTCTGGGATCTTCAGACTCGGGACCAAAGTCGTCCACGCAGTCTATCTCGTCGAGAACCGACTCTAGCGGAGTCACCGCATCCGCGTCCGTAACATCTCCCGGCGCGCCTTGAAAGCCCAAGTCGGACTGCGGCGCGTCGAGGCGAACTTTGTCACGGACCCCCCCGCCAACTAAGTTGATCACGAGGCGAGGGGCAGGCTCCCCGGACGCGGGACGATCAAACTCCCCGCCTGTACCGCGCCCAGTTGGCGCACACTCTTCGAGAGGCTGAGCAGCGGGCACGGTCGCACCCAGCTCGCCTTCCTCCAACCACTGCTCTACTCCGCTTGGATTTTCTTCCACGTGCAGAGGAACTTCCCTTAATCCCGCGAAGAGATCATCCTCTGCGTGTTCAGAACCCTGAAACAAGAGAGAGAAATCAATCTCGGGACTCTCAGCTGAGAAAAGGGGAGGGACACCCATAATGCAAACGTAAAAGAAGAAAACAAGCGTAAGAAAAGGGAAAAAATAAAGTGAGGAGTAAAGGGAAGGGGGGAGGTCTATTTATAGACTTCTAGGGGGGTAGGAGTCGAAATCCTACTCCCACAAGGAGCAAAATCGGAGTAGAAACTCCAAAAAGTCGGAGTTCTCCCGCGCGAAGCGACCCAGCCCCGCGCACGGGGCGCGCCGCGCGCCAAGCCCGCGCGCCGCGCGGGTCGTGTGGCGCAGACCGCGCGCCGCGCCGTCCAGGGCGCGCGCCGCGCGGCCACCCCCTAAAAAAAAAAAAAAAAAAAAAAAAAAAAAAAAAAAAGAAAGGAAAAAGAGAAGAGGAAAAAACTTTCCTCGGGGCCACAAGGCACGGGAAACATTTTCCTCAAACACCCAACCAGAAGAACAAAAAGTTCATCGCTGGGACGCCTCCCGAACGACGAACTTGGGGGGCTAATGTTGTCGGTCGTTTTCGGAAAATCCGAGACGCCAAGAAGGCACGTCGCTCAAAGGGCCGATGGTCAGGCCGGAGGTCCTGAAGAGCGGCAAATCTTCAAGCCCTCGCCCAAACTCCTGACTCCTCGAGTCGAGCCTTGAGTCAATCTCCTCGAGTCGAGCCTCGAATGGTTCCTCGAGTCGAGCCTTTAATCGTTCCTCGAGTCGAGCCTCGAATCATTTTCGAGTCGAGCTTCGAGTCATCCTCGAGTCACTCCTCGAATCAAGTCGCTAGTCGCTCTCGCCGGGCCGAGCCTTGCTCCTCGAATCGAGTCACTCTCATCGAGTAGAAGACTTCATATTTCACGTGAGAAGAATGGCATTCGAAGGCCCGCAAAAGCCCGGCAAGACGAGCCGCCCACTACGCACACGACGCGCTGCGCCGGCCAGCCGGGCAGCAAGCAGCGCGCCGCGCCGGCCAGGCAGCGCGCCGCGCCAGTCGGGGAATCCTGCGCCGCGCGTCCTGCGCCGCGCGTCCCGCGCCGCGCCCGGTGACCCGCGCGCCGCGCCCCCCGCGCCGCGCGCCGCGCGTTGTGCGCCGCCCTTTGTGCGCCGCGCGCGCCGTGCGCCTCCACTTGATGCCACACGCATTCCTAGTCCCACATGGACGAAAAAGGGACCTTCTAAGGCTCCCAAACACCTATAAATACCCTCTCCCATTGAGGGGAAAGCCATCCCAAGATATCCAAGAATATCTAATAATTCTCTTCATCTCTTATCGACACGCTCGATTTCTCTGCTTCTCTGGATGCCATATTTGGCCTGAAGCAGGTTCTCTTCTCTCTCCCTCGTTCTCAAAGGTCCCGAAGCACTCACGGGAACTTCCCGGACGTCGCTCCCTTTGACCGAACGTTCTCCGGTGCTCAAGCACGCCCCTAGGGTTCTCAACTAGAGCTACCCTCGCACGTCTAACACGCTAGACGCGTACGCGATCTCCGAAGTTCTGAGACGCTGCCGAGGACTCCTCGCGCCCCGTTTCCTTCGTCGAGCACGCCTCTCCGCCAAGGCTCCACGCCTCATACTGCGTCACACACGCTTGAACTACGTTCTGACCTGATCCCACGCACGGGTACGTAGGCAGCCGACAACCAAGGCACGGTCACTCATCCTCCTCATCCCCTACCTCTCCCGAGAGGCGGGTTGATCGGAGAAAACCCTAGCTCGAGACTATCGAGTTCACACTCTTGGCCCGGGTGCGATCACTTGGTCCGGCCTTGGATCGAACCGCCCGAGGTTTTAAATAGTTGTTCATTTTCGTGCGACAACAAGGAGGTCCTTCGTCAATATGAGTGGTGAAGTTTATGTAGTACGTGGACTATCCCCTAGTGACTATTCGAGCGTACTTCTTGCACTCAATTGTTGTATCTTAAAAATTGTGTTGACAATATTCTTGGGGGACACAACGCTCCTTCTCGCATCATTGACAGTGATCTCGAGGGTTTCTTTGGTATTTGTTCTTTGCCCGGATTCTTCTAATTCTTTGAACCCTTCGAGTTATGCACCATACGGAGGACGAACTCTTTTAGCTCCCTGGACTGGATCAAGGCTTCGGTAAACCTCTTTAGTTTGTAGCACTCGGAGGCAGGGACAAAGCCAGAAATCTAGGTTAGGGGGGCTAATTTGCAAGAAAAAATTCAGGGGGGCTGATTTGTAAATTTTGAGGGTAAAAAAATGTAAAAATAAAATAAAAATGGGCAAAAAATACAAAAAAAAAAATTGATGGGGGGCTATAGCCCCCTCTCACTTCCATGTGGCTTCGTGCCTGGACTCGGAGGTGATGTGAGTCTGGTCCTGGTAGAGGTTACATTATTTTGTTTAATCCCTTTAGGGGCGGGAGATGTGAACTTTTGTGTGGCCAACTTGAGAATATGATCGACCAAACCTTCAGGGACGTGAAGTCAAAATACTTGCAAAAAGTATCGATCAATGATTGTCATGAACTATTGGAAGAGTTTTCTCCTCTCGATTTCTTCCTTTGCGAGTTCTGGCCCTCTCTCTGAGGCACAACATTAGTACTGGTGAACTTAGAGAAGTAGAGTCATTTAGCTTAGAATGTCTAGAATTAGTGTTTTTAGGTAGAAGTTTCCCAAAGTAAGAAGTGACTTACAAGTTTAAGAGGGATTTCTTACTTTATAGTGAATAAGGACCTAAAGATAGCTTGTGGTCAACACAAGTCACGAGAGGGTGGGGCTTAGACCTCAGATTAGGGGTTTCTCCTTTGGCCCTCCTAGCCTCGCCGTAGGGCAGCGAGGCATTAAAGAGGGGTCGCACACACGCCGCGAGACCCAGAGAAGGAGTCACGTGGATGGTCGTGGCCTCTCCACAATGGGATTAGGCCTTGGCGAAGGGTTGCATGTATGTCTCTGGTCTCTCCATGTGGTGGAGAGACCTCATTTAGGGCTCGCATGAGCACTTTTGACCTCACCATGGCTTGGCCATGTCTTGTTTTGAGCGGGGCAAGTCTCACCATGTTATGGCGAGGCCTTCTCTTGATAGACCTCATGTTTAAGAGCTTGGATTTGCCTTTTGAGTTGGCGATACCTAGCTAAGGTCTCTCAGATCATTGGCCAGTGATTGGCTCTACATAGGCCGAAAATGATGCACGTCTCATTTTTTGAGGGGGCTGATTTTTAAATCAATAACAAAAATCATAATGTAATGATTAGAAGGTTAATTATCACCTCTAGCTGGAAAACTTTGCATGTGTTTAGAGAGAAACCAATAAATTTTTGGGATGTCTGTCGGCCAAGAAGCCGTTGGAGGTTTGTTGAGACCAATTTCAGAGATAAAATAGAAGTCCTTTTCGACATGGTGAAGAGAAGTTCAAATGAGTGTCCAATATCATCAACGACATAGAGGGAATTTAGGATGTATTTCTAATAAAAAAAATGAGGGCTTATGTAGGTAGCCTAAATATAACTAACCGTCAAAATCTGAAATACGATTGTTGTTTTGTTCTGTGAGATAAAATGGAACATGTTGGGGGAATATGAGAAACAAGAGGGTTTTGACAAAACTTGTAACAAGGGGAATATTCCAAACTTGTAATTATAGGAACATGGAGCTTGTCATATGGTAGCCTATAAATGGAGGGATATGAACTAAGAAGAAATGGATCAGTCTTATATGAGAAACTTGAGAAATTAAGTATGGTATTAACTCACATTTGAAAAATAAGCTCCATGTTGAATAATTTAGAAAAATCAAGTTTTTTGGTCGGTAAAACGACCAAAATACCATTATTAAAAAACTTTGAAACGATTAAATAGATAAAGACAGAGACTTCGAAATCAATAGATAAATAAAGAAAAGTTTTTCGAAGTCAATATAAAATGAAGACAAAAACTTCGAAAATATATTATTCTAACACTAGTGATTTCGTAGTTTTTTGTCTTTATTTTTTTAATCATTTCGAAAGTTTTACTTTCATTTTTTTTAGTGATTTATAAGTTTTAGCCTTCATCTTTCTAATCATTTCGAAGTTTTTCAATAGGGACATTTTGGACATTTTACCTACTCAAATGTTGGTTTTCTAAATGTATTCAACATTGAACTTAGTTTTTAAATGAGAAGTTTTCAGGATTCCCACTTATATTATTTCAAGTCACTTTTTTATATTGAAGAAAGGTTGCGTAAAGACAATCCATTCAATTTATTAGTCAACCGTCACGTTCATTTTTTCTAATATGTAATAATAGAAAGGGAGTCCAAGTACGGACAGCCCAAAATAATCTGTTTTCATCATCCAGTTTACGCACAAATAGTTGCATAATCTAATAATTAAAATAGAAGATGTTTGTGTGTACTTATGTTATATATTTTAAAAATACACAAATTCCAACTAAAGATTAAACTTAAAATAGAATACATACATCATGGGGTAAAAATTAGGCTATTTGAGTTTGATGAGTGTTAATTTATTATATATTATGGAAATGACTTTGAACAACAAAAAAACACCAGGAAATAAAGAACAAAATACAAAAAAAAAAAATAATAATAATAAAAATAAAAAAGAAAAATAAAAAGAGAAGACAATGAAAAACTTGTCTTTCCGATGGCCGAGAAGTGGCGTAAACTGAGAAATAGAGATGACAGTCAATGAAAGAAATCACTACATAAACGTTGCAGCTTTGTAATACTAATTAATCAATATAGTTCTTGGAAACAAAATTGTTACATTTTTGGTCGAACATATCAAAGCGCGAAGAACGAAGCGCTCTTGCTATTACCAACTGATCAGCAAATGCAAGGCATACTTCGAAATCATGTGGCATCTCGAGAGGCATGCCTAACACATACGAGATCGTCCAACTTGTTTCCATCCATTTTGTATAAAGAAACCCTATCCATTTGATTATAATGATCTTGTGCTTCTTTTCTCAGGCTCTCCAAAGACATTACTTCCCATTTGCTGTAGTTGGACGACTTCCTAACATCACTCATGTCCGGAGATCCTGAGACGGGCCCCATATTTTCGGGGTCCATATTGCCCCAAACTTTGCAACTGTCAAATGGCCCCGTTTCTCGACCTTTCCTCAAACTCGACGCTGCTGCGTGAGCTTCTCTTATCGTTTCTCCATTAGCCACGTCCGACCAATTCTGTTTCTTAGCAGATCTCATGGGAGAGTGAATCCGAATAACCTGTCAAACAGAATTCAGGGAAACTAACAAATATTATTCACTTTTTGCTCGTGGTTTTCAATATTAGATATGTAACTCTGAATTTTTCTACTCGATAAAAATAGATCCTCGGGATCAATTTTTAACTAAATGCCATTTTGTTACCAGCTATATGTGCTTTTACATGCTAATAACATATGTAAAAGGTTGGTTCCAAACATAAATTTGATCAGCTCGATAAACTTAGGGTTAACTTTCGAATATTGAGTTGTAAGGACATAAAATGACTTTCACAAAAAAAAAAAAAAAAAAAAAAAAAAAAAAAAAACTCGGGAATATTTGTGATTTTTTCCCTAGAGCTTGGGAACAGAATGCATGTTTAAGGCATTTGTAAATTGTGACACAAAAAGCACATTTCTTACACCGAGGCACTCTAGGAGCTGGTAATAAGCCCTTCCTTGAAGTGGATTGTGACCTTTCTTAGGTTCAGAGAAGTATCTTGTCCTGCAAGGCAGATCATACAAATTCAATTGCTTCAGAGAAATTGATAAGCGCAAAACCCAAAAAGCCTAAATTGATGACGGAATGACAAGGGTATGCATCAGAGAATAGAGCCTATTTAGCATCCAGCGAAAGAAAAGAAACTCACTAAGTCCAAATAAAGTTCATACACAACAAAAGAAACAATTTCAGAAAAAGGAACTAACCATTCAGTGTAGCCTGGATCAACTGTGAAACCATATATGTCAACGATGTCGCACATGGAGAGTGCTAGTTCTATTGATTTCATTCCTGTTCCTTTTGCTCCACGGCGGAGAACAATGCCTTGAAATAGGTACACTGGGTTGGGAATTTTCTGCAATATAATATATTCGTACCGTCAGTATTCCAGATTTTTAGTCACTAGTGTCACTAAGTTTTCATATGCCAGAAGTGCCAATAAGCAGGACTCTACCCAATTTATTATCCACCCAGAAAAGAAAAGAAAAAACGATACATTTCTTTTTTTGAAGAGGTAATATTCAAGAATGGATCATCACCTTAATCATTGCATTAAAGTCTCTGTGGGTCACACTTTTGATTATAAGTACCTCATCATCTGCAAAAAGAAACCACACAAGTCCAAGCCATGCTCATTCCCATAGAAAGAAATAATCTTGCATCTGAGTAACGATCATCACTCATGGATAATTACTAACCCGAGCCCTTGAGGATGGGAATCATGTTACGAGCAGCACCTCTGACCACAAGTCGAAAATCCCTCTTCAACCCCACATGTTTTGCATATTTCTGCGACGATCGATGATGAATGGATTTATTTTGACTAACCCACAACTATTTGATGAACAGTGTGGGTATTCAGTTGTGTAGACGAAACAGGGTATACCTGATTGACCGGAGCCTCGTTGTCACGGAACACTGCATCGTGAGAGTCGATCTCTTCCCCAAATTCGGTCTTGAGAAGATCTCCCGAGTTTCCAACAACGGCGCAAGTTCCGAACTGCCGAGGATGAAACGGAGGCTTTGCCGGTAAAAGCAAATTGAGGTGTTCCTCGCACAGACTCCGGTTGTAGCACTTATCAGCACCCCTGAGGTATTTTGATAAACATTCTTAAATGTCCCGGGTGTAAAAAAAAAAGAACGCAAAATGGATTCTGTTATCGATTATAAACGCGATGATTATACTAAATTGGCCTACGGTCCAAGAGGTAGGGCAATCTCTCCCTTTAGATCATGTTAAGACTTTGGTAACCATAACTGCGAATTTAATATATTGGGAGCTGCGGGTAGTTCAAGAGACCCTTGACTCTACTAATCCAATTCTAATCTAAAAGTTCAGTCTTTCCTCTTCTAATCTCCCTACTTATAGACTAATACACATTACCCGTTAGCTATCTACTAATTAGTAGATTTACTCCACCCGTAAGATCTCAACATGTTACTCACTCAATTTTCTCATGAACCCAAATTTACCTTTCTAACTCAAAATAGGGGCTCAAATTAAAATAAGTATGTACATTAGACTAAAAAGGAGAGAAATTATACAGTTGGGCGATCCTTTTGGCAGCATAGTCAAGCCATCCGTCAGGGCGGGCGTCGAGGTACTCCCTTGTGAGTACGGTCGTCATGTTACGGTACTGTTGTAACATGACAATAATATCAATGGAAATCCCTGTGAAACCAGCTATGGTCGTAGCGATGGGTTTGAAGAGACAGACTGACCTGTTCCCACAGAAGAAGGGTGTCGCAGACGTTGTAAGAGTATTCCAACGGTTCGTAAACTTTGAACTGCGCATTGTACTACTCACCAAAACACGCAAATGAAAAACCAATCGGACACACCAACACACGTTAAAAAAAAAAAATTAATAAAAAAATATTGGTTAATAAGAGACGAACCCATGTGCTGTTTGTGCCCCGGGGAAACCTGAGCACGACGTTGCAGTGATCGACGATGTGTGCTGTGAGTCCGAGCCCTCTGTTCGCCTATTCATTCAGTTTGCTTCATTACGATCATGAGTATTAAGAGAAGGATTCGGACAAGACATTCCTAAAAAAGAAATGAAAAAAATCAAGACATACCACACATTGCTGTAGAGAGGACTGAAATCGTAAGAGGAGTTGGACATGGCGTGTGAACGCGGGATTCGATTTGGGGGAAGCGAAAAGAGAGAATTGGATCCCCAAAACCACCAAACCGAACGAAGCTGCGGCGAACAGCAGAACATATACAGCCGAAGGCCTTCGACGAACTTTCGTCATTCCTAGGACGCCCAAAACTCGGAGGACTCTGAAGCTCAGATTGAAAAACCGAAGATCCAGAGTGGTGACTGAGATGTAGAAGAGGATTTAGTCTCGATCTCACCTTCACAAGAGTGGAACTTCGTCGCCGGAGTTGTGTTTGTGCTCGCCGGCGGAGAAGAGTTCCGATGGTTGTGGTGCATTCGAGCTCGAGTGTAGCTTGATGGCCGGAGATGCGGAACTTGGCTAGTGTTTGCTACGGCGGAGAAATGGCTTGTCTGGTCCTGACTCAGGAGAGCATTGGTCGGACGTTAAATCTGGATGAGAAATTTATTAGCTTCTATATTTTTTCCCTAGTAAAAAAAATTAAGTTCTATACTTCATTGTTATTAATTTTTTTTTTTTTTTTTTTTTTGAACAATTTTTATATTTTTGTTAGAAAATGAAGAACATGTTATGAAAAACCTTTAGAATAATTTAAATCGAAAAGAGTAAATTATAGAAATTGATGATAGATTTTTCCTTCATCATCATCATGTATTTATAGTAAAATTTGTGTACATTAGTCAATAAGTTAAGTGTAGGGTAATTAATTATTTACCTCATATTTTTGACCTTTGAGCATACCAATTATTTACAACACTCCCCCTTTGGGATGTGAAGTCTTAATAAATGACTCGGTATATCGTTTAAATAGCTCGAAACGCTCTTTTATGGAATATTAAGATTTATTGGATATAAAATCCAATAACCATAGATGTGAGATCTTAGATTGATATTGTGAGTCACTTCCTCATGTTTCATCTGGTGGGTTCACGTAGTCAAGTATAAGATTTTATTCACACTAAAAAGATGCAATTTTGTTAATTCTTTCCAGTTGTCTCGGTCATCGAGGGTATACCACTCGATTTTTATAACGCCATCAAAACTAGATTAAGCACCAGCGAAGAGGGATAAGTTTGATTACGAACTTGTTCGTCTTTGGATCAAAGAGATCAACCATGACTTCGAAAATAGGTTCATGATCACTTAGGAGAAGACCAATGTCTTTAAATACAATTGTAGAACTAAAGTAAGAAAATCTCATCCGAACGGTGAATGAAAGGACAGTCTAAATGAAGTATTAACCAAAGTTCCTCAGTAAATACTTTAATAGTGACAAATGAGGTCGTTGATTTGCGGTTTGTTGATAGCCATAAATGAAAGAATTAGAAAATCAATACAATGGAAGTTGTTGTTAGCGTATTAACGTCTTGATCTCCCAAGTAAATTTGCTAATTTTGAACTCCAGGGATTCCTATTTATTAAGTTGACCACACATACTGCGCATATACTGCATACAAATACCGTTTGTATCACAAAATTTTAAACTTTTATTTCCTCAAATACCGCACATACCACACCCTTTCAATATTTTGATTTTAATATATATATACCAAAAACCACGGTATACCCAAAAACCACGGTATACCCGAGACGTATGGGAGTTACCAGTGAAATTAGAAATGCAACACGGCTACGGTTTTGAAACCAACTAGTGCAGACTATTTTTTTCTGTAACTTTTGCCCCAAATAAAAATAAATAATAGCATAGTTGGTACTTTTTCTTTTTAATCTTAAATAGTTAGTACTTGCGTTGGTTTAACTTGCAAGTGAACTCAGTGAGAGATTGTTCGCCATATTCACAACTAACACGGACAGAGAACTATCTAGCAAGCTACGCGATATTTTTCCTGTTGAAACTACAGGAATGACGATGTTTTTATAGATATTTTCTCTTAGTGGGTATTGTACTTATGCGGGGAAAAGTGCATACCAATAAGGAAGTGAACCTCTCTTTTTAGTTTATCGCTTCGCACATCCCTGTTGTCAGATTCATTCATATCGATTTTATTTTTGAAAATAACACGGATATTGATTATACATGCGGGACTGTTATGGTTAAGATACCAAAAGATGCTTCCTAATCCAACGAAAAAGCGCCATTGCAATACCTGCATTATAAATAATAAAAAAAAAAAATTTAAAAAAAACGAGTAAAAGATGAATAATAATTTCATGTTGCAGAAAATTCAGTTTCACTTAATTTCATTGCTTAACTCGCATACCACCATCACAACCACTTTCCTCTGTTCTCTTTTCCTATTCTTCACAAATACTTTCATTGTTTTAAATCACCTTGTACACAGTTTAGCAACAAATATCGAAATTCATGTAGCATATATATATTTTTTTTAAGCTCAAGTAGTCTTCACTGACACATTGCCAAATGGACAACATGTACGGAGGTTAATGCCAGTAAACCATCACTCAGCAGTAGATTATTATTTATGAGAGAGAGAGAGAGAGAGAGATACCTGTTGCTGAACTTTTCAACAGCCTCAGAGGCATAGAGAAGCGTCTCGTTGGCCTTCTCTAATACCATATAGAGTTCCTTCCCTCTAGTGATCCTAGAAATAACCCAAGCATTGTTTCTGGCTCTAATGCTTACTTCCAACTCTTTTTCGTGTCCACCATCTTCTAGTTTCGCTCTTGATTTCTCTAAATCAACATCTTCTCTAAGCTTGTTTAGAGCTAGTAAAGAGTCCTGCAGAAAGAGAGTCTTGTTTAGTATCTGATACTTCTTATTAAGCATAAGTAGGACTTGCTATTTAGACCTGTAGCCTTGAAAAACCTATCGAAATAAAATTATTTGAGAAATATGTGCTTTAGATTTCACTAGCACTAAAAGATGACAGCTAGCTTCAGGCTACTTCTTAGGTCATTGATGCATGCTAATTTTCAATAATGGAAAGAGTCAGCCAAAATTAACACAACAAGTTGATTTTTGAGGTAATACGTGTTTAGTGATTAAACTGAACCATTCACAACAGACCAAAAATGCAAAATCACGTAGTTCATTCATGGACTCCAGTTAAAACTGATGTTCTCAAGGACTGAATATGAATTTAGCAACTACAAAAGGTGGAGTTTTGAAGGCAATAATCGGTCTGTTTACTTCAACCACGGTGTCGTGTTATATTTTATTAAATTTAGTCATATTATGACGAATTAACAAATAATAAAAAGATAAAATCTAATTCAAGCAAAATCAGATATCTGCGACCTCACTATAGTAGGGCAGGGTATTTACCTTTGTAAGTGTTGTGACTTTTCCGGGAGGAGAAGCCCTGGATACATTTATGTCGCCGTCCACTAGTAAATAGCGATACCCAGCTACGTGATAAGCATTCTCACCGCCCCATCCTTTTGATAATTTTTCTTCAACTCTCGCTGTTTTTAGGGCAGCCTGGTAAGTAAGAACGATTATTATAATGAACTGCCAAGTCTTGGAGATCTTTATTCGCAAAAGAGGCCATATTAAAGATCGGAGATCACATGGGACAGAATACGTGTAACAAAAATTTGAATTTCAACAGCCTTATTACGGGCCCTCCAGATATTTCACATAAAGTTGAACTAGTACTTTAAGAAAAACTGTGTAGTTTCTATCAACGATAATAGCATTAATGAGACATCTTACTAGTAGCATAGAATTTTTTTTATATTCACCGATAACGTAGAGCACTAACATTATCAAGAAACTGCTTCTTGACCGCCGAAACGCCTTGCTCCCCATTAAGCATGGAAGAAACGGGGACAAGAGAAAGCACGGTAAGGTTTTTATGCTGATGGCAACACAGAAACATTCTCTCCTCTGTCTGGCGAATAAACAATGTTGGAGTAGCAAGGACTGAAGTTCCGGCCTCTGCGCCCCATATATCGGTGACAAGAAACCCGTCCTTCCCTTTCGTCCACTTGTCATGGTGTAAGGGACGTGTAACGCGATGATCGTTCGTGCCTTTGGGAGAGGCATCGTCGGAAGCATATGAACGCTCTGAAATGGTAGAATGGTGTGCCAACATAGACCCAGCAGCCATGTGAGGAGAATAATTTCCTTTCCGTAAATAGGACCACGACGAACTCAAACCAGTGGATAAAGCACGCGGAGTCAACCTTAGGACAGCGTATGCAAACAAGGTCATTGTGTCATCCTGTAACCGTGAACACACCATTTGTCACACATTTTATTCTTCTGACAACAATTTAATTTGGGTAATTTTTCCCTGAATTGAAGGGGGTGTTCTAGAAAGAAACAACTAAGCTCTACAAAACAGAAAATTCGAAAGCCAAGTAGGTCTAAGGAAGTAAACGTACAGGCGAAAGGGTTGTGGACACCAGAAGATCCTGAAACAAAATCATCGAATAGCATGGTGCATTCCCGGAACAAGATTCAATTTCCTTCACAAGTGACTGCAAGTACAAAGTATTAGTCATTCTGAGGAGAAAGAAAAAACAATCACTGTATATTACAATCCTGGTAAATCATAAACCATACCAAAAAAAAAAAAAAAATCACACCATAATTAGGTCAAAAGAAGAATGATAAAAAAATACTCATGTGAAATTAAGTTTGAGTTTACCATATTAAAATTAGCCACAAAAGCCACAATTTAGCTGTGATGCTCGTTTACAGGTGTGGATAAAAATTGATTTCGAGTTGGGTCAAGATCCATCTAACCTAATAAAACATACAATCTACTAGATATCCAACTTAAGTTATTATCATTATATTCACAGTTCTCCAGGACTAATAGAATATAGATGTGGAGACTGGAAAAACCAGTAACAGCAAGCTATCCACGTCTAACAGTCTACTGAAGAGAAATCAAATGATCATGAGTTTAGCTTATAATCCTTTTTTTTTGTTTGGCAATAGCTGCACGTGGCAATTAGATCCCGATGAACCAAAAAGATGCTTATCCATCAAAATATAAATCTAGCACAAAATACACTTGAAAAAATCTGCATGACTGTTTTAGGGAGGGCCAGTGAGACAACAATAGGGTGTGTTTGGAACCTGGAAAAAAAAATTAAAATCCCTTCTATTTTCCTTGCGTTGTTTGGATTGAGGGAAAATGTATAGATAAAAGTGGGATTCCATTTTCCTTGGAAAATCCGGTGGAAAATGAAAATCCACCCAAATTTGTATATGCCGGGCTCACACATGTGTCTCTCTTCTCACTCTCTCCCTTCTTTTTTACCTCAAATTTTTCTTGACTTCCAAAGACAACAAAGAATTTTGATTTCCCCTCACGTTTTTCCTCTAAATTTTATTTTCTGCCAAATTTTCATTTTCCATCGTAAAATCCAGGTAAAAAAAAATAAAAATAAAAATAAATTCCCTTCTAGAAAGGCAACCTGAACTTCAATTGCAGCCTCTCGTCCCACTGTTAGCATCTGAACAGTGCCGCGTTCTTTTAAACAGTCTCGGAATGATGGCAGTTGGAATTTCTTCCCGCCAAGAAAATCTGCCGCAGATACAAAAACCATGTATAAGGATTCAGATACAGCAACTTCAGCACTACTTGTGTCGCAAAAATTCAATCAAGAGGAACTGTAATTACCCCAACAGCACCCACCCAATGGAGACTGGTAATGAAATGCTGGAATTCGTGATTTTACGATGAAATATTTGAAAACCCAATACAATAGGAAAGTTAGATTGAGTGTGACGATAATTTGCAACAGACTTACCACTGAGATAATCCATGATGAAAGGATAGAGATGGGATCGTGCTAATTCCCCACCAGGCTCTTTCTCAAGCAATGTCCTAAGGGATCCATGAAACATTTCAAAAAGAGAATGGACTTCCATAAGAACCTTTCTTAACGCGTCAATCCTCCAAATAGCCTCAGCCTCCTTGCTTTTCTCCACAACCTATGTACCGCAACTTAAATTACAAATATGCACTCAAAACACATATACTGAGCAATGAGCACAAACACTATTTGACTACTTCGCATAATTCAAACTGGGTCAAAATTCATTTGCATTTCTCCCAAAGATTTCTATCATTGGATGGTTTATTCAACCAGAGCCAAGGCTAAATGGAAATGACTCCGATGATAAGCACTTAGCGCCGTAAACACACGAAACCAAAAAAAAAATATTAAAATAAAAAACGCACCATGACCATCCATATATCTGGCTCGGCCTCGTAGAAAACATGGGAATGCTTCTCTGCTTCTATCACCTCACAAGCAGCCTCTGGGGAGAAGATTCTGCAAAATACCAGTTCGTGATCTAAGTCACTATTCACATATTACGAGGTTATACACTAACCACAGCAAGCATTTACTGGAAAATTTTCAACAAAAGCCCATGTTCACCAGCTGAATTTTAATAAACAATAGCCACTTGTGAATTGTTCTAAATCGTGCAAGAACAACAACAACAAATAATCGGGTATTTTCTTAACAATGAGGGAACTAGAACACTACTGTTTCATTTTGAACTATGATGTTCTTTGTAACGTATATTTCAACATATTAGCAAATTACACAACTGAAAATCACTCGCATAACGAAATGAATAACTGTAATTGTCACCGACCTGGTGAAGGTGATGAGACCTTCGCTGAGACCAATCACAGAGAGCTGAGTCGAAAATGGCAAATCCGCCGGGAAGAAGAACAAAATCTTATCAATCTCTTGGCCCTCTTGTTGTCCTCTCCTCAAATCGAACACGCAGAGCTTTATTCCTTCCGCCATTGTCACGCCCGCGGCCGAGGAAAATCCCATTCCTTCTTCGTTTTCTTCTTCCGACTCAAAAACCCTATTCGCGTTAAATCACCAGATTTCTGGTTAGGTTGAATTATGGTTTGATCTGAAACGACCTATTATTGGGGAATGGCTTACGGCTGTCAATCTGAAACTGAAGCCACGATCGTGATCGTTGTCGTAAATCAGAATTTGTCGATATTCATGATAATGAAGTTAACGTCAACTAGACCAAAACATGAATAAAGTTCCAACGACACATTGTTCTGCTGTGTATAAGAAACTTATTGGTTGGTGGACCTATTATTATCGCGAGTCTTTTGAATAGTAGATACGACTACGAGCCTATATATTTACCTATTTGTTACATACTTAAGGCTGTGTTTGGTAAGAAGAAATGTAGCAAGGATGTAAAATATTAGAAGGATCGTAGGAGATGAATTTATTGTTTCCATTATTTAGTAAAAAAGAAAGGTAGGAAAAAAAAAAAAAAAAAAGAGGGATGGATTCATGTTAGTAGGGTCTATCAAAAAATAATATTTCCACATTTGGACGGATTGTGTAAAGTAACAAAACAATTTTGATCAAATTACAATATCATCTTAGTTTATGGTAATTTCGTAATAACATTGATTGTAAAATACCTCTTTTTTTTCCAAACTTTTCATCTTTCTTCCGAGTAAAAAGAAAAACTCACCTCCTTGAAAGACTCCACCACCATTGATAACTTATTCACAAGTAAGCTTCTATTTTATTTTTTTATATTAACATTCTTTTATATGAGAGATGTTATTAAAGATTTAATACTTGGTTGCAATTCGTTATATGTTTCAGAATCTATTTTCCACCATCAAGTTGTGTTTGTGTTTCTATAACTCATTGCCTCACCAATAGGTACGTAAATCTTTTTTTTTTCTTGCAGTAGTCTATTTGTTGTTTTTATTGATAGTGTCTATATTTTGTTCTTTTTTTTTATTATTAAAAGTCTATATTTTGTTCTAAATGGTGTCCATATTTACTTGTGTCTATATTCTGTTTTTGTTGAAACTATACATTTTTCTTTATGGCCAGGGTCTTTTCCAATTATTTGGCTCATTGCATTTTTTTTTATTAAAATTATGATTAGTAATCAGGGCCGGCCTTGGGCTAAGGCGGGCTAGGCCCAGGCCTAGGGCCCCATATTTGGATGGGCCCCAATTTGTTTTTCTATTTAATGAACGAGCAGGGCAGCGACCAACGAGCCTCTCCTCCGCTAACTACGCCACCCAAACGAACGAGCTTCTCCTCCGCCTCCGCGCGATCCAAACGAACGAGCCTCTCCTCCGCCTCCCAAACGAGCCTCTCCTCCGCCTCCATCGCGACCCAAACGAGCCTTCCTCCGCGCCATCTCCTCCGCGCGCGCGTCAAGTGAAGTGAGCACCGCATCCAGGCCTGACCGCATCACCGAGCGTCCGAGTCCGATTGAGCCTGCATCGAGCCAAAATTTATGAGAAGGGATTCGATTCAAATCAAGGTGAGGAATTAGAAAAGGGATTCAATTCTAATCAAGGTGAGGAATTAGAAATTTCAGGTTTGATTTTCCGCTGATTTGAGCAAGCAATTAGGTAGGTTAGGTATTTGATTTTTCGCTGATTTGAGCAAGCAATTAGGTAGGTTAGGTATTTGATTTTCCGCTGAGTTTGAGCAAGCAATTAGGTAGGTATTCGATTCCCTGGTTTGATTTTCCGCTGAGTTTGAGCAAGCAATTAGGTAGGTATTTGTAATTTGATTTTATTTGAGTTTGAGCAAGCAACAGGAAGAGTCCGCGTTTCATTCCCTGGTTTGATTTTTCGCTGAGTTTGATATCTTCTTTTCCTAAGAGAATCGATTTCAGAGATTATGATTTTGATCGCTATGTATATTGTGTGTATGATATTGAATTGATATATTCTTCACATATCCTGTTTCAGATACATTTTTTTGGGAGATTTCAAGTGTGAGGAGAAAAATCACTTTTTGGGTAAATAATTCCCAGGGCCTCACGTGGAAAGCTATGGGATAATTTTGGTTATTATTTAATTAGATGAACTAAATGTACATGTTGAGGGTATTTTCTTATAAAAATACTTTAAGCCAATTGAGTGAATTTAAATATTTAATATTACTTAATAGTGTACATATCAAGCAATTAGAATTTGTTTTAATCTTGTTCGTCAAGTGAGTATACAACGATTAGAATTTGTATTTCATTATGCTTTTTTTGCATCTTATATATTTATTAACTTATTTTTAATTGTTTTCAGTAGTTAATTTAATGAGTTCAATTAGAAGATACAAGTCGGGTGCAGAAAAAAGAAAAGAAAAAGAGAAAAACGAAGTTTTACATAAGAGTCAAATTGGTTCTCTCGATAAGTATTTTAAAAAAGATGTTGTTACGGATGAAACAAGAGCTGAAGTCGAGATCGAGAACGAACAAACTAGTCAAAACGAGAACGAGAACGAACAAACTAGTCAAAACGAGAATGAGAACGAGAACGAGAACGAGAACGAGAGTGTGACCCCGAGTGAGAAGGATAAAGAAAAAGAACACGATAATAAAATAGGTTCCATTTGTTTTGACGAGGATGATCCAGCGAATTGGAAGCAAATAAATCAAAGTCTTATCGATTTTCTTGTTGAAAAATGTCCTAAAAGAAACAGTGATATGAGATTTCCTAAAGATGAGTCTGATAGAAGTTTCTCTTCAAGTCATTATTGGCGAATTTTACCGAATGGAGAGAGAGACAAGACATGAGGTGGTTGGTGTATTCAACTTCATTCGATAAAGTTTTTTGTTTTTGCTGTAAGTTATTTGCAACGAATCGTCATAATGTAGGCCTCTTAGGTGATGGAGGCTTAAATGATTGACATAATATTTCTGCACGACTTTATAGCCACGAGAGAAGTAAGCTACACGTTGACGCTATTGCTAATTGGGTGGATTTGGAAAAAAGCCTTAAACAAGTGTCAACCATTGATTCGAGTTTACAAGAATATATCAACAAAGAAAAGGAGCATTGGAAACAGGTTCTACAAAGGATACTTGTTGTTGTAAAAAGGCTTGGGAGAAATAATTTGGCATTTCGCGGGGATAATGAAAAAATATATGAAGAGAGGAATGGGCTTTTTCTACAGATGATAGAATTGCCTGCAGAGTTTGATCCCACGATGCAAGAACATGTTCGCCGTATCTCGAAAAAGGAGATTAATTATCATTATTTGAGTCACAAAATTCAAAATGAATTGATTCAATTGATGGCAAGCGAGGTGAAACTCTCAATTGTTTCTACAATAAAAGAAGCAAAATATTTTTTTGGTTATACTTGATTGTACGCCGGATGTTAGCAATGAAGAACAAATGTCTCTAGTAGTAAGGTGCGTGAATATTTCCAAAAATCCAATTTGTTGGAATTGATCTAGGGTTTAAGAAAAAGATTAAACGCTTCGGGAAGCGGCGGAATTTTAAAAAATTTCTTTACAAGTAAAAACAGTTTTTACTAACCTAGACAAAGAGCAAGTACATGTAATTAAAAACTAATATGAGCTAGAAGTTTACTAACCTTTCTTGAAGCTTGAACTTTGAAGAAGCTTTTGGAAAGTTTGCAACGCTCGTCTCCCCTCGCAGCACGTCTCTCTTTCTTTCCTCGGCACCTCGAGCAACCACGAAAGTTTTTATCACTAAATCACTCGAGATAAAGGAATTAGTGAGTGGACACTTTTAAACACTACGACTTAAGAACGAGTCTTGAAGTCGCAGAGCTAAACACTAGGTCGAGTGAGGACCTAGGTGCCAAAATAAGAAAAATCGAAAATAAACTAGAGAGAGAGAGAGGAGTTTCGGCCAAAGTTCTAGAGAGAGAGTCTCTCAAATCTCTTAAACTTGGATGAATTAAATGTGAGGAAATGAGGCTCCTATTTATAGGAGAGGTCTCACCTTCAATAAAGTAGTTTCCTCTTCTATAGAATATCACATATTCATGAGCCAATTTCCTCTTTTCCCTCTTGAGACACTCGGCCAAACAAGGGCTTCTAGAAGCCTTGATTTGTTTCCAATTTTGTTCATGGCTTGCCTTTTTCTCAACTTGGCCGATTCCCTTATGCATCCTTATGCAAATTTGTTTCCTCTTTTTCTTTTGGCAAGTATCTAAATACATTTATGCACAAAATAAACTCTCCTATTTCTCTATAGGGTAGGCGCCCAACATGTCTCTAGAAGGAGCTTCTAGAAGCTTCTTCATTTATTCATGAGAACATGAAAAAGGCCCATTAAGAATTTTCAATAAAACTCTTATGAAATGAAATTAATTCACGAGGTCCAATGATCAAGTCATGGCCGAGTGACATTAAGTCATCAAATGAACTTGTCAAAAAATTTATTGACATTCATTTCATCCTTTGTCTCAAAAGACAAAAATACCCTTTTGACAATTTTCGTTCTTGTTTTGACTTAGCTTCCAGTTTAACTATTCCTATCGATGTGATTCGTGACAGTGACCTGATGGACCCAAATGAACAAAGCTTGAGCTAAACACTTGGACTCAAAAGTTCACAAACCTTTTCCAAGTTTAGCTTAATGCCAACTGACTCCACTAAAGAGCTGACACTGAAAATCTCTCGGTTCAAATGAATTTATTTTCTACTCAAGAATTCACCTAATTATAATGAGCGGATCCACTTAATATTATCTATGTTTACCCTTCATGAATGTCATCAGCTAGTCGGGATTCACTAAATTACCATTTTACCCTTCTAGCTGTTATTTCTTCAACTCCTTTGTCGCTTGTGAATAAGTTAGAAACAATGTATTGACGAGGAGCTAACAAGTCACATTGTTTCATCCAAAAGAGTCAGGACTCAATTTGGACACTGGCCAGTTCATTTATTCACACTCCAAGGAACAAAGCATGAGGTGACATACATTGCATTTCAGCAATCTTGTACATGAATTCCATATCTATGAGAACTTCACAAAGTTACTCATGACATACTCACAACTTAGTACTTCACCAATAGGCCCTGTTCGGAATCACATAGTGAGTCCGAACTCTGACTTTCTCAAATGAGAATACTAAGGTGTGAAATGACATGTCTCATTTCAGGATTAAGGTAAGCATGATGCAATTCATACATAGTGACTTCGAGACATAAGAGGTTAAATGGTTTGTTCTTATCTTGTCTCTAGAAGTGCACTGGTCAATTCAGTACCTTCGAAAGATACCTAGAAGAACTATAGAGTCTCCAACTCTCAATGCCTTATAACCAGACATCATAGATTCTTCTAACAATCGTACTGAGGTCAATAGTCCTTTGACCCTAAGATTGCGAATATATCGTTTTAAGCAAACTACGAAGAGTTTGTTCATGCAAATCTACATTTGTCTCTTCGTAAGTTGTTAAGTTTGTTTATGGACTAAAAGACTAAGGTTTTATCATAAAGCTTCAAACAAAGAAAGAATGAATGAACGTTTCAACTTTATTATTAATGAATAAAGCAATTACAAGCAAGAGTCTTCGTAAGACTATATGACATCAAATGTACATAAATAGACACTACTACTCTTCTTGTGGGCACCATTGACAACAAACTCCCACTTGACTCAAAGAAGATGTGAGTAGTCCTACATGCCTAATCCCTCTCGAAGTTGGTCGAAGACCATGTTCGCTAGGGCCTTGTTGAATAGATCTGCCAGAGATCTACTTCACCTCCACGTCTCCGCGTTGCGCGATCTCTCGAATCAAATGGTATTTCCTCTCAATATGTTTAGATCGCTTATGGCTTCGAGGTTCCTTTGAGTTAGCGACAGCCCTACTATTATCACAATAATGGGTCATGGGCTCGTCGACGTTTGGAACAACTTCCAAATACTTAAGGAATTTTCTAAGCCATACAGCGTCTTTGGATGCTTCACAAGCAGCCACATATTCTGCTTCCATTGTGGAGTCAGCAATGCAAGATTGCTTAATACTTCTCCACACAACAGCTCCACCATTAAGGATGAACACAGATCCCAAAGTGGATTTCCTGGAATCCTTATCCGCTTGAAAATCGGAGTCGGTATATCCCGTCATAGTCAGGTCAGTACCTGAGTATGTAAGCATCAAGTTCCTAGTTCTTCGAAGATACTTAAGAACATGCTTAACAACAATCCAGTGCTCGGGTCTAGGGTTCGATTGGAAACGGCTAACTACGCCAATGGCGAAACATATATCAGGTCTAGTGCAAAGCATAGCATACATGAGGCTTCCTACGGCAGAGGCGTAAGGAATTTTCCTCATGTCTTCAATCTCTTGTGCAGTCTTGGGAGACTGGTCCTTAGAGAGTGAAACTCCATGCCTAAAGGGTGTTTGGCCCTTCTTGGAGTCTCACATCGAGAAGCGATCCATTACCTTATCAATATAAGATGCTTGAGAGAGCGACAGGGTCTGGTTTTTCCTATCTCGAAAGATTTGGATCCCCAGAATATACGCGGCTTCTCCTAGATCCTTCATATCGAATTGCTTTGCCAGCCATACCTTAACCTCAGATAACTTACCCACGTCATTACCAATGAGTAGTATATCATCGACATATAGTACCAGAAACACAACTTTACCTTCGTGTATTAACTTGTAAACACAAGGCTCATCTATTGACTGTTCAAAGCCAAAGCTCTTTACAGTTTCATCGAATCTAATATTCCATGACCTAGATGCTTGCTTTAATCCATAAATGGACTTAAGCAACTCACAAACCTTGGTATCTTCACCTTCTTCCACGAAACCGTCTGGTTGAGTCATGTAAATGCGCTCGTCAAGATTGCCATTCAGAAAGACTGTCTTGACATCCATTTGCCAGATCTCATAGTCGAGAGCTGCAGCTATGGATAGGAGTATGCGGATGGATTTAAGCATCGCGACTGGCGAGAAGGTTTCTTCATAGTCAATCCCTTCTTGTTGGGTATAACCCTTCGCCACAAGTCGTGCTTTGAACGTCTCGACGTTCCCATCAGGACCTCTTTTCTTCTTGTATATCCACTTACACCCTACGGGTTTAATCCCTTCAGGAAGGTCTACAAGTTTCCAGACATTGTTGACATACATCGAGTGCATTTCAACTTTCATGGCGTCAAGCCAAAGGTTTGATTCAGAACAAGCCATCGCTTGGCTATAGGAAACAGGATCATCCATGTCAGAGACGGCTACAAGAGAGTCTCCATAAGACATGTACCTGTCAGGATTTTGAGTAGCCCTCCCACTACGTCGAAGTACTACTTGACGAGATTCTGATGAGTTAGGTTGTGTTTCAGTTGGGGTAAGAACATTTCTTACAGATGAGGTAGAAGCTTCCTCACCAAACTTTTCTTCAAGCACAATTTTGCTTCTAGGTTTTGCATCCTTCATAAAGTCCTCCTCAAGGAAACGAGCATTCGTGCTAACGAAAGTCTTATCGTCCTCGGGACTATAGAAAATGAAACCTTTGGTTTCCTTTGGATATCCCACAAACAGGCACAATTCTGACCTACTAGCCAACTTGCTAGTCTTTTGCCTTAGCACATGTGCAGGGCAACCCCAAATTCGGATGTGGCCCAAACTTACTTTACGGCCAGTCCATCTTTCATAAGGAGTACCAGGAACCGTTTTAGACGGAACTTGGTTCAGAATGTAAGCGGCTGTTTCGAGGGCATATCCCCAAAAGGAAAGAGGGAGTGATGAGTAACTCATCATTGATCTAACCATCTCCATAAGAGTTCGGTTTCTTCTCTCTGACACTCCGTTTTGTTGAGGTGTGCCAGGTGCGGTAAGCTGAGAAGCGATACCTTCTTCTTTAAGAAAGTCATCGAACTCTCCAGACATATACTCACCACCTCGATCAGATCGAAGGGTTTTGATCACTTTGCCAGTTTGCTTTTCCACTAAATCCCCAAAGACCTTAAATACGTTAAAGGTCTCGGATTTGTGTTTGAGCAAGTAGACAAACCCATATCGTGAGTAATCATCGGTGAAGGTAATGAAGTATTCGTATCCTCCACGTGTCTGTTGGCTGAGCGGACCACATACATCAGAATGTACTAGTTCCAGCAACTCGGTGGCTCTTCGACCCTTATTGGAGAAAGGTCGCTTAGTCATTTTTCCTTCTATGCAGGATTCACAAGTAGGTAGTGAACCTATTGCAGAGTCTTGGAGTGGACCATCCCTCACAAGTCTCTTAATCCTATCTAGACTGATATGACCAAGTCTCAAGTGCCAGAGGTATGTTGATTTTGTTAGATCGGAGGATTCAGAAAGTTTGATCCTCTTTGTCTCCCTAATTAGATCATTATCTATTTCGGTGTCTAAAAGAGAAGGTTTAGTGGGATAGATGTAGAAAAGACCATTCTTCATACATGCATCAGTGACAAAAGAATTATCAGGAAACGAAATACGAATTCCATTCTTAATGAACTTTAAACAATAATCTTGCTCACGAAGACGAGCAACGGATATTAAGTTCTTCCCAAAGGTAGGAACAAAATAAACATTATTCAAGTTTAAAGTGCGGTCTTCAAAAGACAGCGTCACAGATCCCACAGCCTTCGCGGACACCAGGCTCCCATCACCCCATTTGAAACAGAACTCGCCTTCCTCTAAGCTTTTGGTTTTCTTGAAACCATTCAAGGAACAACAAATATGGTTAGTAGCAGCGGAGTCAAGAATCCACGTTGATACATTATCAGCTACTAAGCATGCTTCGGTAACTAGTACAATACTATGTTCCTTTGCTTTGAGATAGGCAGGACAGTTCTTTTTATCGGCTTTGTAAGGTCTGTTCTTAGTTCCAGAGGCGGAGGCTTTTTGCTCAGTAGCATGTGCCTCTCCTTGATTCCTCTTTCTCTTAGTGAGACCTACAGCAGTGTGAAGTCCCTTCATAAGCTTGGTAACAGTGTACTCTAGCTTGTTTATGAAGTAGTTCATCTTAGAGGTATCAAGAGATGCGGGGAGAGTTTCTAAGATCATATCTATTATATTCTTCCCATCAATCTCAGATCCTAGGATTTCCATTTTATTCAGAAAACTAATGATCAGTATCATGAAGTCTCCAACAGGAGTCCTAGCCTGCATATGACAGTTCATAAACTGTCGGACTGCTTGTAGCCTTGTTTGATGCCTTTGCCCTCCAAACATCTCAAGGAGATTGTAGAGCATGTCAGCGGCAGTCTCGATGTCACGATGTTGCTCTTTCAGCATATTGTTCATAGATGCCAAGATATAGCACCTCACAATCTCATCGGATCGAAGCCTGGCCGCTAAGGCGTCATTGTCCTCTTGAGTTGAATCATCATTCGTCAGAGGAGGACACGGGGTGGTGAGTACCTATTTGTGCTTGTTAACGGTAGGTATTATGTCGAGGTTACGTTTCGAATCTACGTAGTTTTCGTTTTCGAGTTTGATCGAGGAAAGAAAGATAGAGAGATGGTTGAGAGACATATTGCCTATATAAGTTGAAACAAGTTTATGATTAGTCTTTGGTTTAGGATTTAAGTTTTATTAAGACTTTTATAAAATCCAAAGGTGTTATAAACCAAACGATAATTTACTCCCTCAAGAGAAGGCCGCAAAAAAACTCCTTTTATAAGTAAATGACACATCATTAATGCTAAGCCAAGATGTCAATACATCTATTTTGACTAGCCACCTTGTAAATTGGTTTGATCACTCACATCCTTTCGCAGGGCCTCGAGGGAGGATTACTAGGGATTGAGTCTAAGTGTGCAACCAACCACTTAGTCCAAAAGGTCAACTTTGAAAAACAATCCCCCAAGGGGAGGCCTTGTCATCATCGTCTCACTCTCGGACGTAGCTCATTGAGCAATGATCAGAGCAAAGCGCCCTTGAGTACTCTCATTTAAGAGAGGGCCACGAGGGTGACTCTTAGTCCGGCGACACTTGCACTTTTCATTAGTGTTGGGGATCGTGGGTTACAAACAACAAGTATAACCCTCCCACTTAGTTTTTGGAGTTGGTTCATCGACTCTTATAAGTTCGGAAACAGATTTCCTAGTTAGAGAGCGACAGAACGGACAACTAGAAGAGAATCCTAGATCGACATGTTCAGAGCAGTATTAGTGCATAAAGGCACAACGTACATACTCGATCTTTTCCTATTTTCTATTTTGGGAAAGTGCATGAGGGAAGTGTGAACTTCAACTCACTCGAACACTTGAAAGTTTGAGATTACACATCTTTTTATTTTTCGGCTTGTCTACAAGGAGACCTCCCACTCAAATTTTCAAGAGCATATAGATTTTGAACATATGTGATATAGATATAGTTTTGAAAACATTTTGAAAACTTATTTGATTTGGATGACAAAATATTTTCAAGCTTGAAAGTGAAAACGGTTTTTCAAAATTCAAACTAGTTTTGTAAAAACTCAATTTCAATAAAACTTTCAAAAATCAAAACATTTTAATCTTACACATCATGTTTATAATCATATGAAAAACATTTTTGCTCAAGAAAATTTTCTCATTAGAGTTCTATAACTCATGGTAGTGGGGTTTGAAAATCCGGATTTCTAAAAAACTGGAGTTTCGGAACAGCCGCGCACCACGGAGTAAAATCGCCATATCTGGCGGCTCTGATGTCATTTTGAGCCGAAACCAGTGGCATTGGACAGAGGACAGACAGAGCTTTAATTTGATTCAAGAATAATTAAATTTCGATTTCTGAGCAGAGAGTTATGCTACTTTTAATGCGGGTTTACTCCAGCTCGAAGAAAAAGAAATAATTAAAGCTTGGTCCTTTTTAGGTGCGAAAAAGAATCGAGTGTAACGGAACGTTTTATGAAGGTTGTTAAAGCTTTTATTTGTGTTTTATTAGCAAGGTAATAACAAGGCATAAAAGAAATAACAACAAGCATAAAACGATTCAAGTAAAAAAAAAAAGAAACTAGCAAGATAAAAAAACTAGTCACAAAATTTTACTCGAAATTTCTCAAACCTTTAAAACACGTTTTTCAATATAAAAAATTAAAAACTTTTAGAACTGATTCATATGTGTTTTAAAAACATCCCAAAATCATAGAAAAACAATATGGTTTTTAATTTAAAGGCAAGAGCAATAAATTAAAAAAAATCTAAGATAACAATTATAACTTGTCACAAAATTAGTAAACTTTCGAAAACGATTTTCAAGCTCATATTTTTAAATACATGTACATGCTAATCTTTGACCATAGCTCTGATACCATTTGTTGGAATTGATCTAAGGTTTAAGAAAAAGATTAAACGCTTCGGGAAGCGGCGGAATTTTAAAAAATTTCTTTACAAGTAAAAACAGTTTTGACTAACCTAGACAAAGAGCAAGTACATGTAATTAAAAACTAATATGAGCTAGAAGTTTACGAACCTTTCTTGAAGCTTGAACTTTGAAGAAGCTTTTGGAAAGTTTGCAACGCTCGTCTCCCCTCGCAGCACGTCTCTCTTTCTTTCCTCGGCACCTCGAGCAACCACGAAAGTTTCTATCACTAAATCACTCGAGATAAAGGAATTAGTGAGTGGGCACTTTTAAACACTACGACTTAAGAACGAGTCTTGAAGTCGCAGAGCTAAACACTAGGTCGAGTGAGGACCTAGGTGCCAAAACAAGAAAAATCGAAAATAAACTAGAGAGAGAGAGAGGAGTTTCAACCAATGTTCTAGAGAGAGAGTCTCTCAAATCTCTTAAACTTGGATGAATTAAATGTGAGGAAATGAGGCTCCTATTTATAGGAGAGGTCTCACCTTCAATAAAGTAGTTTCCTCTTCTATAGAATATCACATATTCATGAGCCAATTTCCTCTTTTCCCTCTTGAGACACTCGGCCAAACAAGGGCTTCTAGAAGCCTTGATTTGTTTCCAATTTTGTTCATGGCTTGCCTTTTTCTCAACTTGGCCGATTCCCTTATGCATCCTTATGCAAATTTGTTTCCTCTTTTTCTTTTGGCAAGTATCTAAATACATTTATGCACAAAATAAACTCTCCTGTTTCTCTATAGGGTAGGCGCCCAACATGTCTCTAGAAGGAGCTTCTAGAAGCTTCTTCATTTATTCATGAGAACATGAAAAAGGCCCATTAAGAATTTTCAATAAAACTCTTATGAAATGAAATTAATTCACGAGGTCCAATGATCAAGTCATGGCCGAGTGACATTAAGTCATCAAATGAACTTGTCAAAAAATTTATTGACATTCATTTCATCCTTTGTCTCAAAAGACAAAAATACCCTTTTGACAATTTTCGTTCTTGTTTTGACTTAGCTTCCAGTTTAACTATTCCTATCGATGTGATTCGTGACAGTGACCTGATGGACCCAAATGAACAAAGCTTGAGCTAAACACTTGGACTCAAAAGTTCACAAACCTTTTCCAAGTTTAGCTTAATGCCAACTGACTCCACTAAAGAGCTGACACTGAAAATCTCTCGGTTCAAATGAATTTATTTTCTACTCAAGAATTCACCTAATTATAATGAGCGGATCCACTTAATATTATCTATGTTTACCCTTCATGAATGTCATCAGCTAGTCGGGATTCACTAAATTACCATTTTACCCTTCTAGCTGTTATTTCTTCAACTCCTTTGTCGCTTGTGAATAAGTTAGAAACAATGTATTGACGAGGAGCTAACAAGTCACATTGTTTCATCCAAAAGAGTCAGGACTCAATTTGGACACTGGCCAGTTCATTTATTCACACTCCAAGGAACAAAGCATGAGGTGACATACATTGCATTTCAGCAATCTTGTACATGAATTCCATATCTATGAGAACTTCACAAAGTTACTCATGACATACTCACAACTTAGTACTTCACCAATAGGCCCTGTTCGGAATCACATAGTGAGTCCGAACTCTGACTTTCTCAAATGAGAATACTAAGGTGTGAAATGACATGTCTCATTTCAGGATTAAGGTAAGCATGATGCAATTCATACATAGTGACTTCGAGACATAAGAGGTTAAATGGTTTGTTCTTATCTTGTCTCTAGAAAAGCACTGGTCAATTCAGTACCTTCGAAAGATACCTAGAAGAACTATAGAGTCTCCAACTCTCAATGCCTTATAACAAGACATCATAGATTCTTCTAACAATCGTACTGAGGTCAATAGTCCTTTGACCCTAAGATTGCGAATATATCGTTTTAAGCAAACTACGAAGAGTTTGTTCATGCAAATCTACATTTGTCTCTTCGTAAGTTGTTAAGTTTGTTTATGGACTAAAAGACTAAGGTTTTATCATAAAGCTTCAAACAAAGAAAGAATGAATGAACGTTTCAACTTTATTATTAATGAATAAGCAATTACAAGCAAGAGTCTTCGTAAGACTATATGACATCAAATGTACATAAATAGACACTACTACTCTTCTTGTGGGCACCATTGACAACACAATTGTGGTTGAAGAGTTTTTTTATAGAGTTCATAAAGGTAGATGACACTTCAGGACTTGGACTATTTAATGAACTTCTTCATGTTTTGGAGGTTCTTCATCTTAATGTTGATGGCATAAGAGGGCAAGGATATGATAACGGTGCTAACATGAAAGGAAAAAATTAAGGTGTACAAAGTAGAATGCTTGAAAAGAATCCTAGATCATTTTATTCACCTTGTGCTTGTCATTCTCTAAATCTTATGCTTTGTGATATGGCTAATTGTTGTCCCAAAGCTGTGTCATTTTTCGGTGTCATACAACGAATATACACATTATTCTCAGCTTCTATGAAGAGATGGAAAGTCTTTAATGATCATGTGAAAGGTCTCATTGTCAAGCCATTGTCGGAAACACGTTGGGAAAGTCGCATTGATAGCGTTAAAGCAGTAAGATACCTAGCCCCGTAGATAAAAGAAGCTTTAAAGTTTTTGGCAAATAGTAATGAAGATGCCAAGACAAAAAGTGATGCTGTGACTTTAGCCATATAAAATATCCAGAATTATGAGTTCTTGTTGGCATTAATTATTTGGCATGATCTGTTATTTGTTGTTAACAACGTGAGCAAATTTCTCCAAACTAAAGATATGCAAATGGATGTTGCCATCAAAGAATTATAAAGTCTACTTGGCTTTTTGAAGCAATACAGGGAAATCGGATATGATCAAGCTAAATTGCAAGCTACAACGATAGCAATTGAGATGGATATAGAGCCCGTGTTCATTGAAAAACGAAGAGTACAAAGGAAAAGACAATTTGATGACATTGACAATGCTAGTGACGTGCTCTCACAATCCGAGGAAGAGTCCTAAAATTAACAATTTTTTTCTACATTGTTGATCAAGCTATATCGTCATTCCATAGCAGGTTAGATTATTTAATCTTATTATTCAACACTTACTATATCAATAAATATTTTTGTTCATAATTTATTGTCATAATTATCTTTGTCAATAAGTTTGTACAGTTTCAGGATTTTGAAAAACAGTTCGGGCTTTTATTTGATTTGAAGAAATTAAAGGTCGCCGATAAACACACTTTATAGAGTTTCTGTGACAATCTTGCATCATCGATGGAGCATAATGAGATTTCATATTTAGACAAGAATGATCTCTTCAAGGAACTGGAAATGTTGAGCCATAGTGTTCTGGAAGATATAAACAAAGCAATCGATGTTTTGAATTACATAAAGGACTTGGATTGCATTTATCCAAATGTGTGGATCGCTTACAGAATTATGCTAACTTTACCGGTCACGGTTGCCCATGCAGATGTTGGGAATATTGCCCACTTGAAGATAATGAATAAATGATTACTAAATTCGAGAATAAGATTACTTTATTAGCATTATATGATTAGTGGGTTGAGTTCTAAACAATTAGAATCAATAACAACTATCTTCCATAGCCTCCGTATTAAACTGAGTCACGTGATGGCACCTGAGTTCGGGCGGTGAGCTAAAACAAGGTCGATGACTGATATATGCCTGGAAAGCTATATCTAAAGTCATATATGTGGAACACATAGGTGAAGGTTGATCACTATGTGGGAGCATTCTACACTTGTGGTAAGTGTACGACTTGGATAGGTCTTGGTGTAGATGTGTCGTTTAAGGACCGTTACGACACACTAACCGAGGTCACTATGATGGTCACAGTGAGACTTGATCTAAATCCTGAAGTGATCATGGACACTGGGTTATGTTACTGAGCTCTTTGACTCATTCGCTAAAAGGCTATTCCTGCTAATCACAGCTTATGTCTTGAGAGTTTTCTCAGAGCATAATTCGAGTGGGAAATGATTTACAGATACGGAATCCAGCCTTCCTGAAAGAAGGTTAATGTTCTCTCACCTAAGGGTTGATTCTAGAACCGATAGATTGCTAGCACTTTCAAAGTAAGTAACGTTCGAAAGAATCTTTCGCTGGGGAATCAACAATGCTTAGGGCTAATATGTATCAAGAGAAGTATAACAGAAAAATTGACTTCTCTTGACACGGGTTGAACCTGGAGGATCTTGATCACGAACTGACTAAATCAGTGGACACTCGTCACGATGAGTAAATATAATTCTAGTATAAAGGAGAGTTCACTCTTGGCTTACAAAGTGGAGTATTTGACCAAGATTAGACGAATCGATGGAAAAAGAGAAAAGACTATTTCGTCTTTTTCATCGGATTTGTTAAGCTTCTATTACTAGGTCTATAGTCTCCGATTTGGCTCTGATAAAGGCGGATAAGAACTTTCGTATAATAATGTTTATCATTATTAATCTCACTTGCTGTAATTGTGATTGATAGCATTAATTCTGGAAAACGGGTATTCGCAGAATTAAATAAATATTTATGGTAGAATTGTTTATTTATTGTTTGATCAAGTAAATAAACAATTATTAATTATTTGTTTATTGTTGGACCAAGTAAATAAATGATTAATTGGGTTTTAAGCAATTGGGCCTTGCACAAAATATGAAAATCGGATTTAGGGTTTTGGCACTAGGGTGTTGCGCTAATCTCCTTGGCAGTGTGCCATCAAATCCGAATTTCATGATATTGGTATTTACCAATATTTTCTCTTTAGTTGTTTAAATAAAGGAGAGAGAATAATATAAGATATTGTCCTCTCCTTCTTTAAAGCAAAGTATTTAGGAGAATATATGAGAATATATTTAAAGGAAAATAATATATTCTCATTTATTCTCTCACTAAATAAAATATTCTCTATTTAAATAAAAGAATAATATCCCATAGATATTGATCTGATGGATGAGAGAAAAAGTAGGATTCATTTGTTGAGATCCAAGGGCCTAGATTAAATCCTCTAGTGTGAACACAATAAAATGAAATAAAATATTCTGGAACATTCCATGAATATCTCCTTTTACTACTATAAATAGGGGTTCATGAGAAGGCAAAAATAAGTAATTATTTTGTGAAAATTTCGTGCATCACTAGCCTGCCTTGGTCGTGCATCTGCCTCTCCCTCCCCTCGGAAATTCGTTTCCATTCTTAGTAAAATAAGAGAGAGACCTCGAAACACCTAGTTTCGTGATCTAGTGAGATAAAGACTGTGCCCACTCATCTTTCTTATTCGTCTCGGAGATTACGTTTCGGAAGACTAAGGTGTCATCCTCGAGTCCTTCATCAAGACGACGCAAGGAGTACGCGATTGGTTTAGGAGCGTTCTGTAGCTGAACCGAAAATCAATGTAAGTACTCGTTTTGTTTTGCTCAAATCGGTTGCTTGATAAATATGCTCTCGTGAATTAAATTAATTAAACATAACTAGATCTTGTTAATTATAACCATAATTTAATTAGCTTATGATCAGCGTAATTAATTATTTTTCCGTATTAATATGGTTATATGGTGGAATCATCTCAAACGAGTAGTATCAGAACGATTGTTCGTGTCTGATACGCGCTCGATTCCCCGACAGCAAAAAGAAGCTTCTCAAAGTTAAAATTGATCAAGTCTTATCTTCGTTCAACTATGTCGCAAGAAAGATTGAGCGATTTAGCTACTCTGTCTATTGAAAAAAATATGGTCGAGAAACTTGATTATACGAATTTGATTAGTACTTTTTGCATCTAAAAGTGCTAGGCGTGTTATGTTTTGATGAATGAAAAACTTGATTATAATTTTTTGTTTTATATTTAATTTTTTCTTGTTATCAAAACGCTCCAAAATGTTTATTCGCCTAGGGCCCCGGATGAGTTCGGGCCGGCCTTGCTAGTAATTTTAGCTAGGTTTAGAAAAGCTATTATATTTAGTTGCTATGATCAAATAATTGCTTTAGTTACTAAAGCTTGAAAAATATGTATTTATCTACTTTTTTTCTTTGTTCGAATTGTGTGCTTGAAATTACTATATTCAATTCATGGTCAAAGGCTACTTCTTTTACTTGAGATGGATGAACAAGGAAACTCATCAAGTGATTGGGAAATAAGTGAGAGAGATGTGAATTTAGGAGAGAGCCTATATAGAACATAGCAAGAAAATGGTAGAAAATTCAAGAGTGAATGGGAAAGACAAAGACGTGTTGCCATCACCCAAGTTGTGTGTTGCATAGTGAAAATGATATGCATGATGGATTTGTTTTATAGCTCCAACTACGTGGACTCGAGCTGACTTAATAGTATTGATGATAGTAAAATTATTAGGAATCAACTCATAGAGAAGCTTAGCGTCGATGAAAAATGTCGTGATATAATACGTGTTGTCGCCGTTTTTCGGACAACGATTTAGGAGCCACAGGCGGTTAGACCCAACGCCGGACCAAGTGGCCTTTCCTGGGCTCGAGCGTGTCGGACCTGGTTGCCCAGATCTTCCCTTGGCTGTCGATGGTGTTTGAGCTCGCCGGGGTACCTGGAAAGGATGAGAGAACCGTGAGCTAAGAAGGGAAAACAGAGGGGGTGCCTCTGTTTACCTCTCCGACGCTCAACATTAGTGGGATTGAGGTGGAGAATAGAGGCTTTAAGTGTTTAGGGGCCGAGACTTGAGAGAAACGAGCGAGAGGTGAGTTCGGCAGCGTTTCAGTCCTCAAACACGGATTACCTGGAGAAGGTGAGGGGCGCCTGTATTTATAGGCGACCAAGGGGCCATTGGTGGGCCCCTTGGCCGTGGATAACATGGGCTGGCGTCATTGGTATGTCCCTTGGCAGAGGATAACATAGGCTCGGCAGAGGATAGCATAGGATGGCGTCATTGGTGGGCCCCTTGGCCAAGGATAACATAGGCTCGGACCTTGGCCGAGGATAGCATAGGCTCGGCCGAGGATAGCATATGGCCGAGGATAGGCTTGTGAGGCCGAGGTCAAGCTCGCGAGGCCGAGGTTGAGCTCGTGAGGCCGAGGTCGAGCTCGTGAGGCCGAGGTCGAGCTCGCAAGGCCGAGGTCGAGCTCGTGAGGCCGAGGTCGAGCTCGCGAGGCCGAGGTCGAGCTCGCGAGGCCGAGGTCGAGCTCGGTCTTGGGTCGAGGCTATTGGACCGGCCCTTGGCCGAGCCGGCCCATGGGCCGATCAATGGCCGGGGCAAGTCTGATCGCTGTTTTGCCTTTGATTTGCCACGATTGGGGTCAGGCCGATAACATTAGCCCCCCGAGTTTATCGTCGAGTGAAGCTTGTGCGGTAAACTCAAGATTCCTGTCATCGTCGGCCCACCGAAGCGACCCATCGCGAAAAGGTTCGACTCGAGCCGCTTTTACTATTTATTTTTCCTTTCTCTGGTTTCTTTTCGTTTTTGCCTCGCTACATGTGCCAATGGTCCCCACCAACCACCTGTCGGGGCGTGGGTCCGTTGAAGATGACATCTTCCCTCTGCTTGGGAATCAAGATGTAAACCTAGACGACCTTTGGGCGCAACTCTCATCCCCTGTGGATACCCAAAACGCAGCGCCCCCATCACCGCCTTCGGGCAACAGGTCGGTTGTGATGGGTGGAGGCGATCTTCGTTCGGTCGATGCGTGGCTAGCCGACGCGGAGGAGGGTACGCGCGCCGGAGACGTCGCCAGAGGGGACCTCGACGTCGTCAGGGATGCGCGCGGCCTGGGGGAAGGTGTGCCCGCCGAGGTGAGTCCGCGCGAAGGTGGGCCGACCCCCGTCGGCCTTGTCTGTGCTGGAAGCGTTGCCGGGAGAGGCCCAAGCCGCGCTGGTGGAGCGCCCGCCCTGGAAGGAGTTGCGTCGGCCAAGCTGGGTGCAGGGAGAGTCGCGCCGGTCCTGGGTGGCGATGTCGGGACTGTCGGGCAAGCGGGCGGCGGCGAGGGAGGCCCGGGTACTCTGGGCCCGGCCTCCCCCGAGGAGGGATGCGCCGGCGGAGGTCGATCGGAGGCGGAGGGCGTCGATGGAGGGCCGCCGGAGGCGGGCGGCGTCGTTGGCGGCAACGTCGGCGCCAGAGACGATGAGCGTCGGCCGGACAGCGCCGGCCAGGGGGCGGCGGCCGAGGCGCTGGTTGCCCTAGTCCTAGGGGTCGGCGGCATCCCATCTGGCGAGTCGGGCTATGCCGTCGGGCCAGGCGCAAGCGCCAATGGGCCGGGCGAGAGCCCAAGGAGCCCGGGTGACTTGGGCGCGCGAGGGGACTCTCTGGCCAGGCCGGGCGCCGACGGTGGGCCCACTGCCGGGCCGGACAAGGGGGAGACAGGGCCGGCTGGCTCGGGCGGCCGCCGTGAAGGGTCTGCAATCCGCGGTGACCTGGACTGCTAGGGCGTTTATGTCCCGAGCTCGCTCTCGATCGTCAGTTTCACGAGTTTGAGGAAACGTTAAGGCATCCCGGATTCGGTGTCGATCCTGAGGCCGTTGCCCGACGATCGCCCGACTCGCCCTCCGAAGGGACACGCGGCCATTCACGAGGCGAGTCTTCGCGGGGGGCTACGGTTACCCTTTCAACCGGTGATCCAAGAGCTATTGATTCGGTTGGGGGTGCACGCGTCGCAGATGTCTCCGTCCTTCTACCGGGCGGTCGCCGCGTACCATATGATGCTCTACCGAGCAAAGAAACGGGCAGTCACCGCAGACGATATCCAGGATCTCGTGGTCGTTTGCGGGGTCCCGGGGAAACCGGGCTTCTACTGTGCGTGCGCTCGGAAACGCATCTCCATCGTTACCAAGGTTACCTCGAAGCATCGTACCCTTGGGTGTGGGTTTCCGAGTCGGCCTTCGGGTCCGCGCCCTTGACGTTTGGGCCCACAGTCGACTTTCCCTCCGTCGGGGACGTAGAAGATTCCGAACTTGTATCCGTGATCAAAGCGATCCCGGATTCGAGGCGGCAGGGGTCACTGTTTGAGTCCCCGGACCTGATGGCGAGGACCGGGTGGTTCGTGCCTTGTGACAACGTCCCTCCGTGTCTTGGTCTCGGCGTGGAGGTTACGGGGGACCCTATATCAGAGGCGGGGGGTTCGTCCGCCCATCCCCCCGACGCGGGGGGTACTAGCCGTTCACATGCTCTCGCGTTATCGCGCTTTTCGTTGTATTACGCTCATCGTGCGTGTTCTAACTTACTGTCGTCTCTCTCTCTTTCAGATACCATGCCCAGACAACATCGGCCGCGCACACACGTGCCGAAAGTGGCACCTATCGCTGAAGCTTTGACCGCGGCTTGCCCCCGAGCTGAGGTTCGCCACCGAGGGTCGCCACCGCGGGCGGGGAACGAGGCGGTCTCTTCTAACAAGCTATCGTCGTCGTCGACTTCCTTCGGGCCACCCTCTGACCACAAGCGCGCCCACACATCGACGGTGCCGGATAGTGTGGATTCGATGCTCCTGGCGGAGGCGGCGGAGCTGAGGGATCAGTGCTCCCGAGGGATTCTCGGGACCTCTCTGCGGGACTTCAAAGGTTTGCTGACGACAAGCGATCTAGAGCATTTCCAAAACGGGATCGGCGATGCTTGAAAGGTACGATACGCCTGCTTATCTCATGCGTAACCATTATGCTTATTCCGATTATACATATATCACTTGTCTCTGCAGATGCTCGCACGTCAAGAGCGAAGCGGTCGCATTCTCCGGGGCCTGCTGCGGCGCATGCAGATTATGGAGAAGGACAAGGAGAGCACGGCGGCCGCCCACGCTGACGCTCTAGCGGGAGCCCGCACCGCTCGAGAATTTCAAGCACTCGAGGAGGAGCTGCAGCGAGCTCGCGAGGAGTCGGCGACCGAGAAATTGCTTTGCACGGCCGGGCAGGCGTCCCGGGAGAAGGCGGAGCAGGCGGTCGACACCTTCTTAGGGGAGACGAAGAAGCTCCAGGCGGCGCTCTCGAGCCGGGACGAGGAGCTGAACATCGTCCACGCTCGGCTGTCAGTGAGTGAGATCTCCCGGGTCAAGGCCGAGAGGGAGAGGGATACTTTGCGGGCGGAGGTGCAGATCCTTGCCGAGGAGAAAGACGACGACATGCAGTCCAAGACGGACTTGGAGGATGACTGGGACCTCGCGCTGGAGGCGGCCCGTTATGAGGCAGCCAAACGCGTCCGAGATGCGGCCGTGAAGGAGAACATGTCTTGTGGGACCACGTTTTCCTTCTTCGACGTCATGTTTCCTCCTCTGGACGACGAGCCGCCTGAGGACGACCTGCGCCCCCAAGCCCCCGCGGAAGCCGCCCAATCGACGAACCGTCAACTCGACGGAGAAGCCATTGGCGGGTTTGGCGCCCCCTGCCCCGAGGAAGACGAAGAGCAGATCGACTTCGGCTCGGAGTAGCCGAGTTTTCTTCGGTTTTCCGCGCACTTGTTTAGCGCTTGCGTCATGTTTTCTTCCGAGATTTTGTTATGTCTTTCTTTCGTTAGAAGTTTGCCGTGTTCTCATACTTTTCTTTTTGGGTTGCTCTCACAACATTGTTTGCCTTAGTTAAAGCTTTTTCGTCTGTTATGCGTCTTATTTTCTCGACTTGCTATGCTTAGCGTAATCGATTCGCACGTTGTGATTGGTGCGTGTCTCACGAGTCCGGCTTGCCTTACCTAGCGTAACCGGTTTGCACGGCTTACTGCTGCACTTGGCGGCGAAGCTTCCCGCGGACGGTGGTAGACCAGATTCACCCGGCGGGTGCGACCTTCGGCCATCCATTCGTGACTCGTCGCCTGTCGGCGTGTGCGAGCTGGGTGGCCGTCGCGCTCGTCTTCCGGCGAGTACGCTACCTATCGGCGTGCGTATCGGGACGAGCTTGCAGTTCCCAGTGAGCGTGGTGCTTGTCAGTACGCGCGTCACGTTTTGGGTTTTGACTGCTGAGATCGACGGTCCGGTGCGCGGATGCGATCTACCGACGCCCCGTTGCCTATCGGTGTGCGGGGCGTGGAATTGTGCGAGAGCGTCGCGCGGGGGTCGGAGGTCCGGTGCGCGGATCCGACTTGTTAATCTTTAGCTACCTTTCGGTGCGTAAAACGTGTCATTGTGCGAGCACGACTAGACGAGGTGACGAGCTCGACTAGATGACGTGACGAGTTCGACTAGGCGAAGTGACCAGCATCGAAGTGACGAGCTCGACTAGGCGAAGTGACGAACTCGACTAGGCGAAGTGACGAACTCGACTAGGCGAAGTGACGAGCTCGACTAGGCGAAGTCAAAGTCCCAACAATCCGTTAGCCCCCCGAGTTTCTCGGGTACTCGCAGAGAAGATGAGAAATTGTTACAAAATAAGGTAAAGGTTTCGAAGCGAAATGTAATTCGATTGCAATGTTGAAACAGTTAAAAAATTACATTCCCAGGCCGTTTGGCCATACTAGAGATTTAAAAATGTCATTTCAAAAATTGAAAATGAAATGACATAACAAAGCATAGAGTAAGCGGGAACGGGCATCTATTGGTAGTACCGCCGAAGGTGTTCCGCGTTCCAAGGGTGCGTGAATACGAGTCCTTCCAGGTTCTCGAGCTCGTACGTGCCGTTATGGATGGCTCGGCGCACGCGGTACGGACCTTCCCAAGTGGGGCCCAAGACTCCCGCCCCTTGCACTTTGGTGTTTTGGAACACCCTCCTGAGGACGAGGCTTCCGTCGGCGAACTGCCGCAGCTTGACCTTGGAGTTGTAGTATTTTTCGACCTTCCACTTTTGTGCAACAAGGCGGGTGAGCGCGTCCGCCATCCTCTCATCTATGAGGTCCAGCTCGAGCCTGATCGCGTTGTTGTTGGCGGCTTCTTTGTATTCCTCGATGCGCAGGGTCGGCAGCTTGGTCTCGACGGGCACCACGGCCTCGACGCCGAACGCGAGAGCGAAATGAGTTTCGCCGGTCGCGTTTCGCGCGGTGGTTCGGTACGCCCATAGGACCATGGGGAGCTCGTCGGCCCAAGCCCCCTTCTTCTCCTCTAGCTTCTTTTTCAGATTCTCCTTGATCGTTTTGTTGACCGCCTCCACCTGACCGTTGGCTTGAGGATGGCGGGGGGAAGAGAAAGTCTTGCTAATGCCCAACTGCTCGCATATTTCTCGGAGGCGCGCGTTGCCAAATTGCTTTCCGTTATCGGTCACAATCGACGCGGGGATCCCGAAGCGGCAGACAATGTTCTTCCAGATGAAGTTCGTTGTGTTTGTCTCGGTGATCTTTGCCAACGGTTCGGCCTCTACCCACTTCGTGAAATAGTCGATTGCCACGATCGCATGCTTGTATTGCCTCGGAGCCATAGGTAGCTCGCCGATGAGATCGATTCCCCACTTTGCGAAGGGTCGTGGCATGATGATCGGGCATAGCGGGGCAGGCGCCTGGCGTGGGATGTGAGCGAACCTTTGGCATTTGTCGCACTTCTTGGCCCACTCGTGGGAGTCCTTTTTCAAGGTTGGCCAAAAATATCCGAGTCTCAGTAGCTTTAATGCCAAAGATTGCCCGGCGGCGTGATTCTCGCACACCCCTTTGTGCACCTCGCGGAGCGCTTTCTTCGCCTCGACCTCGGTCAGGCAACGGAGGAGGGGCATAGAGTAGCCTCTCTTGAACAAGTTGTCCTCCCTCATCGTGTACTTCGGCGCCAAGCTTCTCAGCTTCTTGGCCTCTTCTTTGTCTTCGGGGACGACTCCTCGCTTAAGGAGTTTCACGAGCGGTGGCATCCATGAGGGGGGCGGAGTCTCGTCAACTACCCCTACGTCGCCTCTCGAGACGTAGGGTCGGGTCAACACCTCGATCGAGACATTGCCTTCGCCTCCTCGTCTATCCCGGACGCGAGGCGAGCCAGGGCGTCAGCGTCGATGTTCGCCTCTGGAGGAACTTGGACGATCTCGAACCATGACAGGGCCTCTAGGTTCTTTTGGGTCTTGGACAAGTATGCGACCATGTTCGGCTCTTTAGCGGCGTAGTCGCCCTTAACCTTGTTCACGATCAACTGCGAGTCGCAGTGGATGCGCAGGTTTCGGACGCCTAGCTTGTTCGCCAGCTCCAAGCCAACGATCAGAGCCTCGTACTCCGCCTCGTTGTTGGAAGCCTTGAACTCGAACCGCATGGCATATCTCAGCTTTTCCCTATCGGGATTTGTGAGCACAATGCCGGCGCCAGCCCCCGGGGCGTTTGACGCGCCATCTACGTGTAAGTCCCAGACCGGCCCTATCGGGCTGTTGGTCCTCTTCTTTGACGACTCGCCGTTGTCATCCTCCTTGTCTTTCGTGCCCTTACTACTCTCGTCGCCCTCGTCGGTCGGGGGCGCGCTTGTGAATTCGGCGATGAAGTCGGCGAGGGCCTGGCCCTTGATAGCGGTTCTCGGTTGGAACTCGACCTCGTACTCGCCCAACTCTTGGGACCATATCGCCATTCGAGAGGAGGTCCCTTTTTGAAGGGCCTTCTCGATGGGATGCCCCGTGCGGACCACAATGGGGTACGCTTGGAAGTAGGGTCGGAGCTTTCTCGCGCTCATGACAAGGGCGAGGGATAATCTCTCGATTTTCGGGTATCGGGTCTCGGCGTCGAGGAGTGCCTTGCTAACATAGTAGACCGCGAGGTAGATGTACAAGGTTTCGCCATTCTTTGACTTTGCAAGGAACGGGGGGAGGCGAAGTAGGCTTTCATTTCGCGGAATGCTTCCTCGCACTTCTCCGTCCACACGAACCCGTCGGTCTTCTTCAGTGCCTTGAAAAATGGTTGGCATTTGTCGGTGGCCTTGGACACGAATCGCGTCAGGGCGGCGATCCTTCCTGTCAGACTTTGAACTTCTTTCACTTTCTGCGGCGACCTCATTTCTAAGATCGCCCTAATCTTCTCCGGGTTAGCCTCGATCTCGCGGCGGCTAACCATGTAGCCCAAGATTTTTCCGGACTCGACCCTAAAAGCGCACTTGTTGGGGTTGAGCTTGATCTTGTAGCGTCGCAGGATCGCAAACATCTCTCTCAGGTCTCGAACTTGGTCGTGGGTCTTGAGGCTTTTGACGAGCATATCGTCCACGTAGACTTCCATGGTTTTGCCAATTTGATTGGCGAACATTCGGTTTACCAACCTTTGATACGTCGCTCCCGCGTTTTTGAGGCCAAAGGGCATGACCTTGTAACAGTAGAGTCCGCGGTTCGTAACAAAGGTGGTCTTGATCTGGTCCGGCTCGTGCATGCGGATCTGGTTGTAGCCTGAGTAGGCGTCCATGAAGCTCAACAACTCGTGGCCCGCCGTAGCGTCCACAAGCTATTCGATCCTCGGGAGGGGGAAGCTATCTTTCGAGCAGGCCTTGTTGAGATCTTTATAGTCGATACTGATTCGCCATTTCTCGTTTGGCTTCTTGACCATCACCACGTTGGACACCCACTTGGGGTGTTCCGCCTCCTTGATGAAGTCGGCGGCGAGAAGTTTATCGACCTCTATACCGATGGCTTGGTATCTCTCCCCGCTGAACGTCTGTCGCGGTTGAACGCGTTCGGCTATTCTCTTGTCGTCGTTGAGACGGTGAACCATTATCTCGGGGTCGATCCCCGGCATGTCGGCGTGTGTCCACGTGAAGACGTCCTTGTGCTTGCGGAGGAAGGTGGCGAGCTGGTTTCGGACTTCGGACGGGAGCCGGGCGCCTACCCTGACTACCTGGTCGGGTTTGGTGTCGTCCAAAACGACGGGAACAAGGTCGTCCGGTGTCTCCACCTTTCGACGCTCGACATCGTCCCTTTGGTCCAGTTCTCCGAAGATTCCTCATTCCTCTATTTCGCACGGGAACTTGTCCCCGAGCTGGAAGACGGTGCTCACCATCTTCCCATTTTCTTTCCCGTCCACGCCTTGGATGTAGCACATCCTTGCCATCGATTGGTCTCCCAACATCATGGCTATCCCCTTGTCAGTCGGGAACTTCATCATCAGGTGGTAAGTGGATGTAATGGCCTTCAATCGATTGAGGGTCATGCGGCCGATTATGATGTTGTAGGCGGAGGGTTGGTCCACGACCAAGAACGATACGATGTGGGTGACCTCGAGCCCTCCCGGTGTCCCGAAGGTCACCGGGAGGTCGATGGTTCCCTCCGTCATGACCTTCTCCCCGGAGAAGCCGAAGAGTGGAGTCGAGATCGGGGTCGGTTTCATCCCAGATAGCTTCATCCTGTCCAGCGCCGCCTTGAAGATTATATCGGCGGAGCTCCCATTGTCGATTAGGATTCTCCGGACGAGGTTGTTGGCGACCGGGGCTGAGACGACTATCGCGTCGTTGTGTGGGTGGAGGACCCGCGCCGCCTCTTGGCCAGTGAAGAACATGGATTCGAACGGGGCCGGAGGAGGAGCCTCGTACGTATGGTTGATGTAGTGCGCTATTTTCCCTTGGGAAACTTCACGCGCGTACTTCTTCCTTTGCGTGGACGAGTGCCCAAACTCCGGGCCGCCCATGATTGAGCCCACGATGTGCAGTTGTGAGTTCTCTAGTTCTTCGATTGCTGCTCGGTCCGTGACGGTCACCGTTGCCGGACCTTTCCTTTCCTGCCGTGGACGCTCACCGTGCGCCACGACCGTCCCGATCGTTCTGAGGACGTACTCTTTCAGTTTCCCGTCTTGAATCAGGGCCTCGATCTGATGCTTGAGTTGATAGCATTCGGATGTCAGATGCCCGTGATCTTGGTTGTATTCGCAGAACTTGTTTCGATCCCTCTTTGCAGGATCCTTTGTGAGAGGAGTAGAGCTCCCTAGCTTGTCGCGGTGCAGAGCTAGGATCCGCTCCGGTGGGGTGTTCAAGGGGGTGAACGTCGAGAACTTTCGGAAGCTATCGACGTGTGACGGTCTCGGCCCGGGGAGGGAGCGGCCGTTAGGGGCCTGGCCTCCCTTGTTCCTCCTCTTTCGAGGGTCGGGGCGATCTCCATCTTCGTCGTCGCGGCGTCAACTACCTTGCCCCCTGACTTCCGGCCATCTCGGCCATCGAGATAGTCCTCGATTCCCATATACGTGCGGGCTCTCGTCATCAGCTCCGCCATGCTCCGAGGGACTTTCCCAACAATGGACTTGAGGAAGTCGCTTGTGCGAACTCCCTCGGTGATCGCCGTGATGGCGTCCTTGTCGTCGAACCCCTCGACTTTGTGAGACTCCTAGGTGAAGCGAGCGAGGTATTGCCTCAACGTCTCGTCTCTCCCTTGCCAAATGGAGAGGAGGTGGGTCTTCGACTTCTTTTGTGCCACGAGCGTGGCGAAGCGGGCAAGGAAAGCCTCTTGCAAAGCCCGGAAGGACGGGATGCTCCCGGGTCTCAAGCTCCGGAACCATTCAAAGCCCGACCCCGTGAGGGTTAGGCTGAAGGCTTGGCATAGGGTCGCGTCCGGCTGCCCTTGCATCGTCATCCACGTCTCGTAGTGTTGGATGTGGAAGTTCGGGTCAGTCCGTCCATCATAGGGAGGGATGGACGGCAATTTGAAATTCCTCACGCAAGGCTGCGCGAGGATTTGCGCGACGAAGGGAGAGTACGATTCCTCGATCCCTCCATACGGCCTCTGCCTCCCCGACTCCATCATCTCGATGATTTGGTTTTGAAGGCTCTGAATCATCGTGACCATGTCAAGCCCGTTAGCAGGGCTGACCGCCGGGGCCACGGGAGTTGCCGGCTGGCGCTCGTTGGACGCTTGGTCCACGATATTAGCCTAAGGTTGGCCGAGAGTTGCGGCGGGGAGCGCGTCCCTCCAAGAGTTGAGCCTTTGGCGGAGATCCTCCCCTCGGGAGTTTCTCTGCGCCGTCAAGCACTCTCTAAGGTCCACGCTCGGTGCGTGGTGGGGCGAGTTCGCCCTTGGTCGGGTCGCGCGGCGAGCGCTTCGGCTATCGGCCCCATCATTGCCCAGAGTCGCTCTCTCCTCGGTGAGGGGCCGTGTCCGGCCGCCTCTTGAAACCGAAGGGGCGAGTCCCTGGGAATGTGACCGTGCCTGTCGTCGCGCCGAACGCGACGGACCGGCCAAAGCACCCCTGGGCCTCTCGAACCGCGAGTGGGCGAGGCTAGGAGTCGCCTCGTTGGTCCTTGACTCCCCCACATAGTCGGGGTCGGAGTCGTTACGGGTGGATCGATCCTCGACATCGTAACCGAGGAGATCGGCAATGAGCGAGCCGTCGACGCCGGGATGGTCTAGAAGCTCTACGAGCCGCCGAGCCGTGTCCTCTCGGAGCATGGCCTCAGGGTCGTTCGTCGGGTCTTGGGGCTGGCTCTCGTTATCACGAGGTTGCCCTTCAAGACGGTGAGCGAGGCTCCGGAGACCGTACCTTGAGCTTGTCGCCCGAGTGTCGGCGGAGGTCGCCGGAATGTGACTCATCTCTCGAGAGTCGTAAGAGCAGCGAGAGTGTGGAATGGAAGGGAGAGCGCGCTAAGGTCGGTGGTCCCCTCCTTCTAGCGCCAAAATGTTGTCGCCGTTTTTCGGACAACGATTTAGGAGCCACAGGCGGTTAGACCCAAGGCCGGACCAAGTGGCCTCGCCTGGGCTCGAGCGTGTCGGACCTGGTTGCCCAGATCTTCCCTTGGCTGTCGATGGTGTTTGAGCTCGCCGGGGTACCTGGAAAGGATGAGAGAACCGTGAGCTAAGAAGGGAAAACAGAGGGGTGCCTCTGTTTACCTCTCCGACGCTCAACATTAGTGGGATTGAGGTGGAGAATAGAGTGTTTAAGTGTTTAGGGGCCGAGACTTGAGAGAAACGAGCGAGAGGTGAGTTCGGCAGCGTTTCAGTCCTCAAACACGGATTACCTGGAGAAGGTGAGGGGTGCCTGTATTTATAGGCGACCAAGGGGCCATTGGTGGGCCCATTGGCCGTGGATAACATGGGCAGGCGTCATTGGTATGTCCCTTGGCAGAGGATAACATAGGCTCGGCAGAGGATAGCATAGGATGGCGTCATTGGTGGGCCCCTTGGCCGAGGATAACATAGGCTCGGCCCTTGGCCGAGGATAGCATAGGCTCGGCCGAGGATAGCATAGGGCCGAAGATAGGCTTGTGAGGCCGAGGTCGAGCTCGCGAGGCCGAGGTCGAGCTCGCGAGGCCGAGGTCGAGCTCGTGAGGCCGAGGTCGAGCTCGGTCTTGGGCCGAGGCTATTGGGCCGGCCCTTGGCCGAGCCGGCCCATGGGCCGATCAATGGCCGGGGCAAGTCTGATCGCAGTTTTGCCTTTGATTTGCCACGATTGGGGTCGGGCCGATAACAATACGCATGAGTGTTTAACCGATTTCTCGTTCTAACAATCTATACGAATGTTATTGAAAGTTGAGGATTCGTATGTTTATTTTAAGAGGGAATGTTCTCATAATCCGATTATGAAGAAGGGACCGAAATTTGAAGACGTCAAGATATATATATATATATATATATATATATATATATATATATATATTAAATATGAGCGAAAGAAAGATTTCTTTATTGGATTATAAGTATGAGCAAAACAAATAAATACGAGATGAGCGTGAAATAAATGAACTGAAGGCAAAAAGAAAAATACGAAATTGTATAAGCTTGTTCTTTCTTAAGGAAAAAAATCTGTCCTTTGAAAATGGTAAGTGATCGGCTTTTATAGCTAGCTCGCTGGTCATCTCATTCTCTCAGCTTGCTCCACGTGTACGGCGGGAAACAGTCTCTATCTCGCCGATCTCGGGACTCATCCTCTTCTTTAGGCATCTTGACTGTTTCCTCGAAGAAGTGGCTGGTATACGTTATTTTGGCGGGCTTATCTTTCAGAGACATAAGAATTATGGGCCTCGGACTCCGAACTGGGCCTTACTGCTCCCCTGCAAGGGGGAGACTATCACTGCGCTTGGCCGAACTAGCGATGATCTTTTCTTTGGGCCGAACTGGTTTTGGGCCTAGTTGGTCCAACTCGCCGGGGGGGGGGGGGGGGGGGGGGGGGGGGGATATCCACTCCCACAATGAGTCATTTGGCATTTGCTAAGTTGTGTGAACTACTTCAAAAATTGGGTCGACTCAAGGACAACAAAAACTCAATAGTGGAGGAACAACTAGACAAGTTTCTCTTTAAAATATCTCACAACTCAAAAAATTGCCTTATATCCTTTTTCTTCCTTCGGGGTGGGGAGAAATAAGTAGGCATTTTCACGATGTGTTACAAGCAATCATTTCATTATAAAATATTTTTTTGAGGCAACCCAATGGAGACCACATACTGGAAGAAATCCTCAACAATTTCAAATTCTATCTTTATTTTAAGGTACTTATTGCCACTCATGAAATTCATGTATTGCCTTGATAGGGTCATTTAGTTAAAAAATAAAGTAAAATTAAATTTCAGGATTGTGTTGGAGCAATCGATGTAGCTCATGTCCGTGTAAGAGTGTCTCAAAGTGAGGCTTCACGATATCGAGGAAGAAAGGAATATCCTACACAAAATATAATGGGTGTGTGCGAATTTGATATGAAATTCACGTACGTTTTGCCTAGATGGGAAGGAACCGCTTCGAATTCTAGGATTATTAAAAATGCTTCAGTAAGAGAAGATAGGCTTGTAATTCCTAAAGATAAACATTTCATACACAAAAACACATACTCTCCCTAGATCTATCTCTCCTAGTTAACTAAGGAAATTATTCATTTGTATAGGAAAATATTATTTGGTGGATGTGGGCTATATGCTACGAAGTGGGCTTATCACCCTATATAGAGGAGTGCGGTATCACTTGAAGGAGTACTCACAACGTGGTCCTGAAAATCCGGAAGAGTTGTTTAACCTTCGACACGCATCACTACGCAATGTCATAGAGAGGGCGTTTGTTGTTTTGAAAAAAACGTTTTTCTATCACATCGAGTGGAAATGAACCTCAATATCCTATTAAAACACTCATGGAAATTGAATGATGTGGATCCTGATGATGAACTACTTCGACAAGTAGATCAAGAGCTCATGGATCGAGAAAAAGAAGTAGATGAGTCATGCAACAATTTGAATGATGGAGAAGATGCTAAACAAGGGGCTGCCTTGAGAGATAATATAGCACAAGTAATGTGGCATGATTATTTGATGACTAGGGAATAGTCTTGGGGTCCCATAATTTTGTGTTATATATATGCTAGTTTTTTTGTCTTAATTATTATATGTATCAAGTTTTGAGTTTGTGACACTGTAATAGTTCATGACTTCATTATATATATATATATATATATATATATATATATATATATATATATATATATATATAATGAATCATTATATGTATTATCTTTTGGCTATTTTCTCTTTAATGTATATCAGATTATTGTAATGGAAAAAAAGGAAAGAGTACAGAGCTTGAACAACCAAAAAGGGAGTCAGTAAAATGGACTGAAGCTATGGATATTATTCTTATTGATGCTTTATTGGAGAAACAAGCTAATGGAAATAGGATTGATTGAACTTTCACAAAAACGGCGTATAATAACGTTCTCCAAATTTGTCAAGAGGAGTTGAATTATCCATTCGATAAAGATCACCTAAAAAATCGGATCAAAACTTTGAAAAGCAATTTTAATGGAATTCATGATCTTTTCGAGGGATTGAGTGGATTTTCTTGGAACTCAACAACAAAGCTATTTGAAGCCGAATCAGAAGTTTGGAATGCTCTAATAGAGGTAAGCGTACCGTATTGATATATGCATCATCATCACAATTATTGTAATTGTTATTATTATTATTAATTATGCTATCCTAATTTATGTGTAGAAACATCCTAGGGCAAATAAGTGGAGATACTGTGCAATTCAAAATTATGATAAACTATATGAGTTATCGCAAAAGAGAAATCTAAGATATGGCAAGATGAAGACAGAGGAAATCAATTTGTTGATCTTGAAGTCGATGAGAATACCACCGCTAATGTCTCTCAAGTAAAGTCTTCACAACAAGCCGCTTACACTCCGAACTCATTTAAAGGTACAAAAAGGAGTAGATGCGATGAAAGAAGGGAATATGGTAATTCGAGAAAGCAATATCATAGCTGAAAAAGGAGTAGATGCTATCGAGAGAGGACGACCGAGAATCCATTCCGAGGAGGAAAGTTTATGCAGAATCGTTGAAGATTGGAGTTCCGGATCATATTCAACTCGACGCGTTTTTATTTCTAATCAAAGACTCGTCCAAAGTCCATGCTCTTTTTGCCATCTCAAGTGAGCGTCGTCATGAGCTTCTTTTGATCATGATGTCTCCAAGAAACAAGGTGTAATCCTTTGTGATTGGTGCAAAGTATTTTGGTTTAATCACTTCCAAAAGATATTTTTTTTTTGGAATGTATTTTTCTTTGAAGAAATATGACATATAAATAGCTAGATTACGAGTATTTTGAACATGAACAATCTGTGTGTGATGTTATGATTATTGTAAATTTTTATTTGACTTAGACAGTTCATATATATATATATATATATTTAATCTTGTATTAAATATATAAATATATATATATATATATATATATATAATTTAGTTATTTCATTTACATGTTTTATTTATATTTGGGAATGTAGGATTGTGTATTTAATATCACATTTTTTTTTTCGAACTGTTAAAAACAAATTAGAAACAAAGTGGAGGTATTATAATAAAAAGGGTATTTATGTAATTTAATATAATAAAAACCATCCATCCTCTTCTTTTTTTTTTAATTGTACCAAACAATTAATGAATATATTTTAATCTTTCCACCTTTTATACCAATTAACTTTTATAATACTTACAATCCTCTACTTTCTTTTCCTTTCTATTCCATATTACTAAATCCATCCACCCATGTTTCCATTCTTCCTACCAAACGAGCCCTTACACCTTGGACACCCATTAAAAATGGGTCTATTATGAAATAGTCAATTTAAACGTTTGATATTGCTAAATAACCATTAAATTTTAGGTAAATAGTCATTTTCATATATTTACAGACGTAAATCTTAGATAAATAGCCATCTCCATATATTAGGTCATGTCATTATTTACGGCTATTTACCTAAGATTAACCAAACGTTGGTTATTTTGCAATGTCAAACGTTTAAGTTGGTTATTTTCCTAATTTTCTGAATTAAAAATACTGTAAAAAAACTTACAAATTTTTTAAAAAAATACTAGATAGTAAAATTAGCATACAAACATTACATTCTTCAAAGTAACATAACAACGAAATTAAGAAAAAGAAATTGCAAGAAGGTGAACCGGTACATTGTTGGCGCGAGGACAAAAGGAAAAGGTGCACAAAAAGAAAGCCAATGAGAGGTGGAGAATTTCCTCATGAGGCCAAACTCGGTGAGAGGAGGCGCGAGTGGAGAGAAATTCGATGACATTGACGCAATCAGAGAGAATGAGTGTGGTCGACTTTGAGGCATTTGAGAAGGACAGTCCCTCTGAGATTGTCTTCAGTCAACGTTTGACAAGCGTTCTCTTCGACCTAATCATGTGATGAGATCATGAATGAAACATCAGAGCAGAGTCTGCGAGTTTAAGCTCAAGGACTTTCAGCCTGAACACGAGAATGAGATCCGAGCTCATGTCGCTTTGCCCAATTTTGATTCTAGTATCAAATTATAAGGCCTATTATGTTCTTTGTGCTCAGGCTCGTGGCCCGAGTTACGTGTGTTGGACTAACGTCTACGAGACCCAAAATCTCTTTTGAAAAGAGGAAAAATTCCCACACCAATCATAATTATCACTCTCAATGGTTTCCAAAAACTAACTTTCACACTCTCACAATTTCGACTGCAATAACTCAACTAAACTTAAATAGTCTTCTTGTATTTGTATATCAACTTAATAGTGCCCTACAATTTATTCTGCCATTTCATACCGAGAAAGCTCGACCATTGACAAAAACGAACTTATTATGGCATTGTTTTTTATAAAGTGAAAATGACGTCCCTATGAAAAACGACATACCGAGCCGTATGAAAAATGAAGACAAAAAATGAAAAATAAGGCCAACGTAAGCAAGACGCTCACCTTACGAGCCCATTGCTCATATTTTGTGATTTAGTTTAGTATGTAAGTTCTTAGATAATAATTATTTTCATTAGTTCTTGAGTTTAATCCGTAATCTCGGTCAACACTAGTTTTTATGGGATCTACTTGTTCTTATGACTTTACTACTTGAGCGATACATACACTTGCGTACAGATTTTTTTTGCAACATTTTTGTTTTTATTTGTATTTCGAAGAGAGAGAGAGAGAGAGAGAGAGAGAGAGAGAGAGAGAGAGAGAGAGAGAGAATGTGTGTGTTAGTACTTGAAATTTTAAAGCTATGTGTTAAAAGTAGTTAAGTCTAATAAATTGCGGTAAAATTATCTAACATACCCATTTTCCAAATTTAATTACCTGAAAAATTAGCAAAAAAAATTGTATCTCGTAAAATTCGACTATCTACGATTTGGAAAATTATATTATCTATAAGTAATTTGAAACCACTTTCTTCTTTTAGATATAAAAAAATATGATAAATTAGAGAAAGAGAAAAATTATTACCACTATAACCCTTATCTGATTTATTAATTTTTGTTATAATAGTCCTAATTAATTTTAGTCCATTTCTCTCTCTCTCTCTCTCTCACCTCGCCACCCAAAATCGAGGAAGGGTTTGGATACGTTGTCGCGGCTAGGACTAGGGGTGTACCCAAAATCGACGCGTTATATTTTGGGCGTCGCTTTTTGAGCGACGCATATGCTAGTGACGCCCAAAGGTTTGGGTGTCGCTTATGACCGAGCGACGCTCCACGTAAGCGCCACGTTAGATTGGAGTGTTTTTTTAATTGGGCGTCGCTCTTTTTATGGGTGTCGAAGAAGAAGATGAAGTGATAACTGTTGTGCGAAATCTCGAGACTTATGCATTTTAAAAAAAAAAAGGGGGGGGGGGGGGGGGCGTCGCTCAAAAAGCGAGCGACGCCCCATGCCACGTGGCCTGGCGTATTTTTTAAATATTAAAAAAAAGATTTATGGAGTCGCTCAATTTTTGAGCGACTCCAAGTTGGTGTCGCTCAATTTTTGAGCGACGCCACGTCACGTGTATCTGGCGTCGCTCAGATACCTGGCGTCGCTCAAAAAGCGAGCAACGCCCCATGCCACGTGGCCTAGCGTCGCTCAAAAAGCGAGCGACGCCCCACGTCGCTTGCTTTTTGAGCGACGCCAGGCCACGTGGCCCAATCAAATTAAAATACATTAATTTCAATCTTTTCCACGTCAAACGAGCTCCAAAAAATAAGGTTATGCGTCGCTCAAAAATGTACCCGACGCAAATATAGCGACTTCTAATAGGTATTTTGTAGTAGTGTACAAAAATTGACCGAAAATTGGTTAAACCGATAACCGAACCGATCCGAAACCGAAATTTGGTGCCACGTCATCAAACCGAAAATTCAGTGCGGTTATCGGTTTTGAATATATAAAAATTTGGTTATCGGTTATTTAACCGATTTTTATATATAAAACGGATAACTAGTTTCGAAATCGAATAACCAGTTTTAAAACCGGATAACCGATTTGAACCGGTTAACCGATTTGAACCGGATAACCGATTTGGATAATTGTAGGATCTTTAAATTTGGTCATCCAATTCTGAAATCGGTTAACCAATTTTTTCGGTTAACTTGTTTCAGAACTAGTTAACCAGTTTTAAACGGTTATAAAACTGGTTATCGGTTTCAAAAAACTGGTTAACCGAATTTTCGGTTAACCAAATTTTGGTTTTGGACCAATTCGATTCGGTCATAGGTTCAAAATTTCAAAACCAAAAATTCGGTTTCGGTTTTCAAATTGGTCCAAAACCGAACCGAACCGAACCGATTTCACCCCTAGCAGGGACCAAAAACCTCGTCGAGGCCCGGGATTGAAACTGTTGTCGAGGCCATCCGCTACCTTTGCTCCACCATGGGTGAGGTTCGTCCCTGACAATCATGTATCGCTCAAACTTCAAAGAGAACATACCACTGAGCGTCCGACGGAAAAGTGAGTACTAGTAACTGCGTTTTTGGATTACCATTTAGAACCGTTTGTGGTTCGATCTAGAGTTAGCCCTATTATCGCACGTAGGTTGGGTGTGGTGAAATTCTTCTCTTCTTATCGTTTCTTGTCGCCTAGTCAATGAATCTCCTTTGTGCTTTTTGCTTTCTTCATGCTCTCCGTTTTCGTCACGTTCTTCGTGTTCTTCGAATCTTCAAGTTTTTGGGTCTTGGAATCTCCCATGTTCTTCGTGTTTTTCATCGAGTTCTCGAGTCTTTGTTTCTTTGAGTCTTCAATCCTTAGAATCATTCTCTAAAGGCTTGCCTTTAACCATGAAACATCTTCTGAATCTTTGTCTTCAACCCTTAATCTCTCGTGAATCATCACCTTCAACCTTTTGATCTCCTTTCCGAGTCTTCACGTCATTATATTCTTCGTATTCTTCTCGTTCCTCATCGTTCTTGGAGCTTCAAGTCCTTTGTATTCTTCATTGGGTCTTCGAATCCTCACATCTTCACCTAAGCACAAGAAAACGTGAATCTAGAGGGATGTCAAGGGTTTTCCCTCGGTCCGCGCTCCGACACTCAATATTTGGCATGCTGTATTGTATTCTTGGTGAACGATTTGTACGCATCTCTATGTTTTCTAGAGAGATAGAGAGTTGTGATGTAATATTTGAAAAGTTTTGACAAGTTGAGAGAACTTACCTTGGAACGAAAGTGATTTATAATGCTTTGGAGGCATATGAAGGACTTGGTTTAAGCCTTGGAGGTTTGTGGATGATGGTGTGGCTGTATGGAATGAGGTTTGCGGTAATCTTGGTGGCACAAGAAAGTTGGCGGCACGATGAGGTCCTTTGCCTTGGCTAATTGGCGGCATTAAGGACTTGAGTTTGCGGCAAGTGGTCATAGGTATTGAAGTGGGAAATGAGTCCCACATTGATTGTGTGTGTGATTGGGCATGTGTTTAGATATTGGTTAGGATCCTCCACTTAAAACCAATTGGTTTTGAGTTGGAAGGACTTGAGTTTGCGGCAAGTGGTCATAGGCAAGTTGGTGGAGTCATCAGGTTGGCTGTACCTCAGCTTGGCGGCGTGGCAGGTGGGCGGCACCAGGTTGGCGACAAGGCTCATTTTTTTGCCAAAATGAGTTGAAGACAAGGCTTGTTTTGTGGCCAAAATAAGTTGGCGACAAGGCTTGTTTGATGACCAAAATGGATTGAAGGCAAGGCTCATTTTGTAGCCAAAATAAGTTGAAGGCAAAGCTTATTTGGTGGCCAAATTGAGTTGGCAACAAGACATGTTTTTTTTTTGCCAATATAGGTTGGCGGAAAGATATGTTTGGTGGCCAAAATGAGTTGAATGCAAGACTTGCTTTGTGGCCAAAATAGGTTGGCGGCAAGACATGTTTTGTGGACAAGATGGGATAGCAGCAAGACATGTTTGTTGACCAATATGGGTTGGTGACAAGACATGTTTGGTGACCAAAATGAGTTGAAGGCAAGACTTGTTTTATGGCCAAAATGAGTTGGCAGTAAGACATGGTTTTTGGCCAATTGGATTGGTGGAAAGACATGTTTGGTGGCCAAAATTAGTTGAAGAAAAAGCTTTCAAAAATGGGTTGAAGGCAAGGTTAGTTTTATGGCCAAAATGAGTTGAAGGCAAGGGTCAAGGTTGACTCGAGGTTTGATCAAAGAATTTCGCTTATTAATTAGGGATTTGCGTATGGGCTTGCCTTGTCGTTTTTGCTCTTGGGTCTTATTTTTACTTTGTGAAAATGACGCCATAACATTAATTCCCCAGTTTATTGTGCGACTTGTCATGTAAGAAATTTGTTTTGATTTCCCTATGAGCTTCGTAGTAGTTGTACTAGGACTATTTGTTTCTCCATTTGTGATTCTGTAGGGCTTCGCGATATGGATCTCGGAAGATTATGCCTTGGAGGATTATGGCGATTGAGTGGCCTAAAACCTGGGGGGTCTGGATTTTTAGAGTCGCGGGGGCTAAGAGAATCCATGGCGATCGAGTGACCTAAAACCTTTGGGGTCGAGATTTTTGTAGCCACGGGGTCTAAGAGACTCGATCATGGCGATCGAGTGACCTAAAACCAGGTTGGAGGCGTCATTAGGTTGGCCGCGCCATTAGGTTGGTAGCACCTCAGGTTGACGGCACCTCGGGTTAGCGGTGTGGCAGGTTGGTGGCAACGCTCATTTTGTACCAAAACGAATTTTGTACTAAAATGAGTTGAAGACAAGGCTTGTTTTATGGCCAAAATAAGTTGGCACAAGGCTTGTATGATGATCACAATGGGTTGAAGGCAAGGTCTATTTTGTAGTCAAAATGAGTTGAATGCAAAGTTTATTTGGCGGCCAAATTGAGTTGACAACAAGTCATGTTTTGTGGCCAATACGGGTTGGCGACAAGACATGTTTGGTGGCCAAAATGAGTTGAAGGCAAGACTTGTTTTATGGCCAAAATGGTTTGGCGGCAAGACATGTTTTGTGGCCTGTTGGGTTGGTGGCAAAACATGTTTGGTGGTCAAAATGAGTTGAAGGACAAGCTTGTTTTATAGCCAAAATGGGTTTAAGGAAATGTTAGTTTTATGGCCAAAATGAGTTGAAGCCATGAGTCAAAGTTGACTCGAGGTTTGATCAAAGAACTTCTCTTGTGAACTTGAGAATTACGTATAGGATTGTTTTGTCGTCTTCTATCGGGATGTAATTTTTCTTCGTGAAAAATGATGTAGTACCTCAGTTTATCTCTCCCGAACTCTGACATTCTCTTTTTTGTGGATAAAAAAGTGAGATTGGATGACTCAAAGATATGTCCATTTCCTCTTTCCTTACCATATACATTTTTATTTAGCTCATTTCCTTTATATTTATAATTTTTTAAAACAGTTTCATTAGTTATTTACTTTTAGATATTTACAGTGTCGATGATTTTATTTTAAATTATAATAAATATTAAAAAAACTAAATCATACGGTAAACAATGAAAAAAAGTAAAAAAGAAAAAAAAATTGTAAACCTTAAGCAAAATAAATGTTTACAAATGGAAACGGTTTTTTGGGATTATTGATCTATGTCTACCACTCATGGAAATGGAACAATTAGACCAGTAATCTAATAGCTCACTTTTCTTAACTCATTATTATATTCTAGCCAAAGTATCATTTTATTAAAAAAAATTAGTCTACCAGGCCAGTAAAAATTTAATTAATTAAAGAATAAATTAAATTTACTATTTAGTTAACTGCAAGCCGGGTGGACTATTTATTTAATAAAATGAAACTTAGGCTATTTTTTTTTTTAAAAAAAGGTGAACTATTGGATTACCGGTCTAACTGCCCCCTTAAAATAGTGGTCCCTTAAAATAGTTGTGGGTTTATTGTTCAGCCTCCCGAATAAAATATTACTGGGCCATAAAGCCCGGTAACATAGGAAGGCCCGAACGACATGAATTATGGCTAAACGAAGAAACTGTTTTCGATTGTCATCTATTGTTGTGTGTGATCAATGAACTATCCAGACCTGACTCATATTCCATGTTATAAGTTCGGCCCACCTTCCTCAAGAAGTAATCACGATGTCGAAGTCGGCATGAGATGCGTTATTCCACCATGAGACCCGAAGTGACGATTTCCACCTAACTGTTCAACCAAACAACGTAACGTGATTGGCGATAAAGGACAAAGTCACCAACGCGTGTCCCCAGAGATTGAGCACTTCGTCTATCTATAAATTCATTTCTTATGTGAAAAATTGCACATTATTTTCCCTATTGTTATTGTATTTTCTCTTCTCAGTTATATTTTTCAAGCTCATCATCCATTGTTGAAATTGTTGAGTTCGGCTCTTTGTAATTGGGATCGCATCATTAATAAATTCTCTTTTGTTTCGTGTGCAATCTAGTTTTCCTTTACTTTTCGAGTTATATTACTGTATTTATACGACGATTCTCTAAGATCCGCACTCTAAAATATAAACGACACAAACACATTATTTTTTATTTTCTCGTAATTGGTGAGCCTCGAAAATAAAACTTTAATTTGTAGGAGAAAATTTGTGTCCATTTGTTCCTTAATTTCCGGCTGTATCTTTCTAATTTCTTCCCAAGAAAATCCGTTGGAAAACTGGCCGAAGAAAGCCCATACAAGAAATACAACTGTCCAATTCCCATCATTCGCGAAGGACTTGGGCAAGCAACAAAACCTTAGGTGGTGGGTCCCACTAAACTTCCATAACCGTTTTTACAAACGCACGCAATCTCACTCACTCACTCGCTGCTTCATTTCTCAGTACAGATCTGTGACATCTGTCTGAAAAACTAAACCCAAGCAAACCAACTACTCTGAATCTCCCAGCCACTCCAAACAGTAATTAGAAAATCAATCAGTCGAAAGTTCTGGTTCGTGGAAATGAAGACGAGATCGAGCGCTGATATGGAAAAGCTTAGATCAAAGCCCTCCGTCGTGAAGAAGAAGCGTCGCTCGGAACTTCCTCGCCGGAGACGAACTCTGATACCTCCGATCGTGAAGCTTCGCCGGAATAACTCTGCTCTCTCCGTGCATTCTGTAGATTCGAGCTCTTCTACTTACTTCGTTGATGAAGCTTCGAGCGAATCAAGCCGAGTTTTGATCCGATCCGAGAAGAGGCCGAGCAAGGCGAATATGAGGAAGAGGAAGTTAGGAGAGAGTCAAATTCTTGGGGATTCAGCGATGCCAAGTTATGGAGGAAAGGACGATCCGGAAGTTTCTGAGTCGTCGTGCGTGGAATCTAGCAGTTACGGCGTCACCGATAGTGCAGGTTTCAGAGAGAAGAAACGCTTGAAGGTTAAGAGCAAGACAGAAAAGAGAAGTGAAGATGCGAAGGAAATCGAAAAAGAAGCGGAAGTTTCTAAAGGAGACTCGATATCTGTGCTTTCGTTCGTTTCCGGTGCTGAAAATAGCAAAGTGTTGTTTGATATCAATGAGTTAAGCGAGGTCGTTTCGTGCGATTCGGGTGCTGAATCGCACTTCGAAGAGAAATCGCAAGAGAAGACGAAGAACACGACTGGAGATGAACAATTTGATTTTTGCGACTTCTCGCGAAACTACTTGAACGAGAGTTCGGCTACTTTTTCGAATTCCAAATCTACGATAGAACAGAGACCGGATATCAGCTTCGGAATAGATTCCGAATATCTCGTTTGTACTGAGAATTTCTCGTGTGATTCTCCGGACACCGTCTACTCAGAGCTCCAATCGGATATTTACCTAAATAATCCGGACCTTGATTTCTCTGATTACTCGCCTTCTCTGTTCCTGGATTCCGGAAGTGAATTCTCCGAGCGATCTGAAGATGATTCAGCTTGTTCGCCGACTTTCTCTTTGCTCCTACAGTACAGAGACGAGTTTTCCAGATCAACTTCTCGTCAGGACGTTCAAGTTGTTTCACAAGTAAAGGAAGCGGACAAAGATCAGCCCGAAGTATGTTTTCGTCGAAACTTTTTTGTTTCAATGTTTTTTTAGATGTTCAATATTCGTACCGAGGTGATAAACTGCTTTAAATTTTTTTTTTTTTTTTTCATAGTATTTGAAATTCGAAGATGAGATCGACGAAGAGACTTATCAGATGTTAAGGCACAGAGAAAAGAGAGTCGTAGTTCCGCATGACTATATCGATGATTACTCTTCCCCGACGGAGTACGGCGGTCTCATCTTCCAGCAGCGATCGGATATGATCCATTGGATGGTTCAGGTAAAATCAATTCCGAAAATGTTCGGATTTTCTTAATAATTTTATATTTAATGTTTGGAATCCAGATTTCAATTTTATTTGCCTTGAGAAAAATAGCTTGATTGATGGTATTTTGTTTTGACGATTTTTGTGATTCTTATCTTTTTACCGTCTGTGAGCACGTTTAGCTGGGTATTGAGTGGGGAGTAAATTCCGCTAGAAGGGAAAATCTATACACTGATGTTCACCTCTAGAAGTAAGGTCCAATGATATAATGCCACGTAGTCATTGAGTTTCACACTTTGAAACTGAACGCGGCATGTTGCTATATATTTATTCTCGTGAGAAAATACTATAAAAAATAATTATGAAATGAAAAAAAAAATATTTGAAGGTTAAGTTTAAAAGAAGGCATTGGGCATTAGCTTAACTTAAAGAGCACCCAAGAGAAAAATATTTCATGCTTATACTCGTGGAGACTATATATACACAACAAAAAAGCAAAAAAAAAAAAAACGAATCAGACTTCTTAATTTACAACTCACAAAAGATTAAAACTAACTGCCAAGTTTTATAGTACCACAATTATTGACGTTTGGTTTCTCCATTAGAGGTCTTTTTATGATTATATGCTCAAGATTTAATTTATGCGTACTAGTCTGTTCTGGTTTGTGGCTCAAGTGACTATAGAATTGCCGTAGTGAACGTAGTGCTTTCATAATGGAATTAGCTCCTGTTAGCATCTTAAGTAACTTGCATTGCTGTTGAAATACCAGAACTGCAAAGACAGGGATCTTCGTCATGAGACAGTATTCTTGGGAGTTAGCCTCCTTGATCGATTTTTAAGCAAAGGATTTTTCAAAACCAAAAGGGCACTTCAAATAGTCGGTATAGCATGTCTTTCCTTGGCCACCAGGATTGAAGAAAATCAGAGTTATAACAGGTATATTTCATTGTGCATATTTTTTCAATGATTTTAGTTGGTCTAGGTGATCAAAAAGGAAAGAAAGCAAACAGTATGTACAATATTTATTGATTAAAAATAACACGTTTTTTTTTTCTTTGTATAAATTACTAGAATAATCTTACAATCAGTTTGCTGGTTGATCTATTTTCTGGGAAAAAGAAGTAATGATATTTAGTACACTTTGCTTCGAATATTTTTATTTAGTTAGTAACTGTATGGCTTGTTGATTGGCTAGTGTACGGACAAAAACGATCTCTGTTGAAAACACAGTATACAGCAGATGCGAAGTGGTTGCCATGGAATGGTTAATTCAGGAGGTTCTCAATTTCCAATGTTTCCTTCCAACAGTATTCAATTTCTTGTGGTACACCACTACAATTTTTTTTAATCCATCCCGTTTCTTTCCTTTTCGAAATGCCGATCATACGAGCTCCTCTTTTGGGAAGTGTATATCAGAGGCTAATTGAAAATTACAACAGGTTCTACCTAAAAGCTGCTAAAGCCGAGGAAAATGTGGCTAAGAGAGCAAAGTGCATGGCAGTTTTGCTACTATCGAACCAAATGCAGATGTACTACCCATCAACCATCGCAGCTGCGGTGGTTATCCTTGCTTCTTTGGAACACCAAGATCTATCGGTTGATAATGTCATGCACGTAAGCTTACTAGTATATGAACTGATTATAGGTCTCAGCGTAATTAGAATATCATTACCATAAGAACAGTTCTGAATTCACATCATCACCATTTCTCTCTTTTGATCTAGTCATATTTAGATGTGTGTATAAGTCATCCTGATCGAGTTACGATCATCCTGATTTTGAACGAAGCAATTATATTTTTGCAGACGCATATGAGAACTAAGGATGAAGATCTACCTGAATGCATAGAGGTAGAAATAGTTGATAACAGCTATTTCCACTTTTACGACCGTTTACTGATTTGATATCCACCATAACAGATTTATGAGTCTGGTTTTTAAGGTGACTGATGATACGTTGAAATAAAAATTTGAACAGCGCCTAGAGTGGTTGTTGGGGGTACTTGTGATAGATGTTTAACAAGCTTGGAGGGAAAGGAATCGAAGCATCAGCTCCAGTTTCGTTCATTGACCCATTTTAACATACGGTCGATAGGTAATCAAATTAACCTTTCAACCCGATAGGTACAATACAATGTTGATTCTTATTCTTTACAGCTTTGAGATAGATTGCGTAACTCATATCTTATCAATCTTCAGTTTTCCAATTCCTAAAGATTGACTTTAGCTTATAAAAGTCGGTGCCATAATTTCTTATGCGAGGAAAGCAGGAACCGTTGTTCCTTATTATTCTTTTGTAGTTATTTGGAAACGATCTTAGTCCTCTTATAAGCTCTAATTGGTGCTCTCAAATGATGAATTCCACTAGAACACGTGTCAACGAATTAAAAGATCGTGTTATTTTCCTTTAGCTTTGTTAAAATCTCTTAACCCACCCTGCAAATATCAATCTCAAATATACTTGAGAGTTTGTCTCACTAGCAAAAGTGAGCGTTACCCAGTATGCGATCCTATGTTGTAATAGCATTTGATAAGTTGCAAGTACAACCGAAACTAACAATTTGGTTATAGCAACAAAACAAAGCAAAAAACGCGTAAGATATTAATCCCTAAGACTAATGAAATGAGATGATCGCCTGTGTTATTTAATTAGCCAACGTTACTCTTATCTTCCTGAATTCTCGCAAAATCTCATTCTGCTTCAGTACAACAGTTCAGTAATTTGAGTCAAATAAGCATAAAGACAACGACTACAGAGAGACAGAACTCGTGCCACGGCTACGTACACAAAGAGAGACCAACATTCCAAATCACAATATGAGGTAAAAGTGTGTATAATAACTTCACCATTTTGGTTTTCAAAGACATAGAGACAAAATCATTTGACATCATCACAAATAATTTTTGTTCACACCCACCCTTTCATACACAATCATTATATATTGAACCCTTTTCTCATCTCACCTATGGTATATATAATATAAACTTGTTACAAAAGAAGGGAAAAAAAAAAGGTAAGATGAATCAGTATGTAGCGAGGGAAATGATCAGACAATGGTGGGGCAGCTATGATCTGCGGAACTGACTGGAACAACCGGAGGTCCGACTTCGTGACGATCGAGATGAATGTGAGCAAAGTCAGCGATAATCCCGGTCCTCTCTCTGTAAACAACCTCCTTCTTCTCCTCGTCGGCTCGTTCGAGCTTCTCCCTGGTCATCGAGCTCACGTCCCTCGAAAAGGCGCCGAGCGTGGTGGAGAGCCACGAGGCCCCGCTCTGCACGTACGCGTTGCCCATGATGGCGGAGCCCGCGTCGGCGAGGGCCGACCTCGTCTTCTCGGTCACCTGGTACCGCTCGTTCACGGCGCCCAGCTTCTCCGTCAGCCCCATCCTTTGGTCGATCGAGGCGACCGTGGCCGAGGCATTCGCCACGAGGCCGTGCCGTTCGTCCAACATCTTGGCCTTGTTGATCGCTTCTTTCCCCACTATGAAACCCTTCGCCAGCACGCTGCTCACCACCTCCTCCGCCGCCTTCATGGCCGAGCTACTCCCCCCCGGGACGGAATCACTCACCTGGCACAACTCGAAAGTCATTTACTAATCGACAACACAAGGTAAACCTGCTCGGTCCTTTTTTCACCACCTGTTTTTACTAAGCCCAAGCTAAGATCCCATTACGAGATATCCCATCACTCCCACAACCATAAACTCTTGTTATTATCGGACTATCCTTCGGTTAGAGTTCTTGTATTCTTCTCTGGAATAATGTTAGGTTTATTACCTATTTCGTGTTATGGCTGTAGTTAATTCTATCTTTTTTTCTCTTTCTTATAGGGGTCATGTTGTTAATATCTTGAAATCATCCCAAAGCTCCTCTTTTTCAACTCTCACAAAGAGAGCCGCACAATAATAACTACTTCTGCGAATAATACTCGAACATAACTTTTGCTGGAATGTACTACTACATGGTTACTTTACAAATACTCATGTTTCCCATAATCTCTCTTGGTGCAAAAATTTGGGGTAAATTTACTTTTTCATTGATTGTGTTAAGGTCCAAGGTGATCATAATGTTCTCAAACAGTGTAGATCGAATCTTTGCCTAAAATCTGTTTGAGTCTCGGAATGTCAATGAATGGACAATGTGCTAACCCTTGACTCGTTATGGTAAAAACATCTTAAATATTTGTCAGAAACACAAATAATGCTACAAAGATCTCACAGAATAGTTGTAGCTATTCCAGAGAGAGAAGATATGTCAGTCTAGTAGGCAACTTTACAATACCAACAAGGTCATAAAAACAAATTATGCAAAGACTTGACATTGAGAAAGTTAATCGAAATGGTGAAACTCATTGCATAGGAGCTATAAGAACTTACGGAGCTTGACGCGAGCGCTTCAGGTGGAAGCACGTAATCATCAATGGGTGTGATGCTCACAGAAAGATTCCCTATCACAGCCCCCTGAATCAAATATATCTAGTCAGAAGATTCATGAAACCTTACACTTCAAAGGCATTTTATTTCTTTCTTTTTGAATGATCATGGGTATTCAGGCTTCAACCGAAACCGACGTCGTCCTTGGGGCACTGTTAGGCCAATGTTAAAACCTGGATTTCTGAGATATAGTAGTAAGGTAAGATAGCTAGGGGTCTTAAATTTAAATAGTAGAAATCATATTTAGCCTATAAATAAGAGGGATTAGGATAGAAACGGGTACGAAAAAACAATCTGAAGGCTTTTTGTAAGAAAGAAATTCTGAATTTGAGAGCACGGACCTCTCGAATGTCCGATATCATCTTTTGTATTTCCTTTTGTTCTTATTCCGATTAATAAGAATATCACGGGGCGTATCAGCCCACTAGTGGGCCCCAGATTTTGGTTAGCTGGGGAATCAAACTTGTAACCGGGTCTACCTCTATACCAGCCCATTGGAATTCATTTCAAGACACACAGTTGGAAAACGGAATATAGCAATTTAAGCACCAACATAGAACTTCCTATGCGTGACTAGGAATATGAATGACATACAAGAAGCGCTTTAAATCCTAAACATCACCTAGCAATTTTTTGTCAAGTCAACCTGCGATTTTCATTTCGAAAGGCTTCTATAATATGTGATAAAAACCTGATGCCTTGTGATACGGATCTCAAATGTGGTTTCTTTATAGAATTATAACTTTCAAACAATCTTACCGACAAAAGAATTGCCGTGTCTGCTCCTTGGGTATCCTTGAAGGTAACATAAGCAAGCTGCGTAGTCTCAGATTCACTAAAAAGTAGAACGCCATTTCTTTATATGTTTTGTTTTTCTTTTTAATTAATATATATTTCCCACACAGTTGACATTACTTACCTTCGCATTTCAACATATTGAATATCACCAGAGAACGAAAAGAATTCTTCGATATCCCGCTTGGACACAGTTAAGGAAACGTTGTTCACCCTAACGGTCTTTATCTGCATACACGAAAATCATTATTGTACTATTTATTTTAGGGCATTGAAATACAAAGGGGCTAAAAGTACCGCTTAACACGGCTTCATTGAACACAATTAAGTCCCTACTAGGTATACAAAATCTAATAGATTTCATTCACTTCTGGTTCAAAGAGGGGTAATTAACAGCTAGTTCTCGACACAGAAACACCTTATATCATTGCTATCAGATACAAGGATAAAAATTCTTTTTTTAATCGAAGAAAAAAGATTTATCCTCACATTCGAAACATTTATGGTCCAGTTTGGGGTGGCAATCCCTTGATCTGGGTGGTCCGCCAGACCCTACACACGAAAAAACCCAATAAAGTTAATTTCTTGGAAAGACGTAAATAATAATCATTGAGCTGATGAAATATAGCCATTACGATGACAACTCAAAAAACTTGACAATAAAGCAAGACTGCAAAAAGATCAACAAATCAACCATCTAAAACAAGGTTTTCAGTTTGAAATTGTAGCAAAGCATGCTCGATGAATTATATTGGTTCAAGGAAAAGCATGAAACGAATACACGCATTTATATTCATATAACAAAGCAAAATTAAACAAAAAGAACGCTCATTTTATCGCATAAACCACAATGGGTCAGGACGTCAGGTCAATCCTCTAAATATTTTTTGCTTCCCTACATTTTAAACCCACATTTTCATTATTGAAAGATGGAGAATGAAATTATTTCTACGGTGCATCGTAGAGAGATCTTGAACTAAATACTAGCGAAACAGCAATGACAAGGACAAGAAAACTTACTGACATTCCGATGCAAACTATCGACAAAAGTAAACGGCAATTCCCGAATTTGACGGCACAGACAGACAAGACAATTGGGTATTTTCGGAGAAGAGCAGATCTATGGATTTTTCTGTGTGTGCAAGAAGGGGAGACAATATTCACGCCCAAAAAAAAAAAAAAATGGGTCGTTTTTAGCTATCGCTGTTCCATTCGAATTTTATTTTCATTTTTTATAATCATTATATTATTGGCTTTCCTCTCTGTTTCCTAGCGGGAAATTTGGCAGTTAAGCTTGCATTGAATCGAAGGGTATGTAAATGTTTCCTCCAAGACGCGTTTTTCGGCTAAAGCTTTAAGTACGAACCTCTATTTCTATTTTATGTTGAAAAAATTAATTAAGTAGGTACTAAATTTACATAGATTTTTTTTTACTAAAATTTAGCGATATAATCCACATAAACATAAACATTTGCGTTTTAGCCGTCGTTTTGTAAATTTTTCGTAAATAACCAAAAAAAATTGTAAATATTTCGTAAATAGCCGTATTTACTAGAAATTTACTCTGCGTTTTTTTTTTATTATTATTTTGATAGCGTAAATAGATTTACATGGCTATTTACAAAAAATTAACCAAACGTTGATTATTTCAAAAAATTTTACGTTTCATATGACTAGATAGCTACTTAAAGGAAATAGATCACATAGAAATTAATGGCCATTGACGCAAACCCTGCCCTAGATCGGAGGTTAAGGAGTAATGCTTTGAAAAGCAAGACGCCTCGCGCCACGAAATGACTACTCAAGTTCAACTTGATTTCTCAAATCCTAAACATTGTGTTGGGATTAGAGCCGAGTTGAAAGAGGGAGTATAAGAAGGGAATTGATACAATTCTTGAAGAGAAACAAGAAAACAATTTCATGGACCACCAATGACCTACCAAGAATTAGTATCGACGTTGTGTCTCATCAATTCAACGGTGACCGAATTTTCAAGCCCGTAAAGCAACAAAAGAAGAAAACTCGGACCCCAGCAAGCCAATACGGGCATGAAACTTGACAATACCCAGATTGGTTAGCCAATACGATCGTTGTAAAAAGAAAAATGGGAAGCGGCGCGTGTGTATCGACTTCATGGACCTTAACAAGGCTTTTCCAAAAGACAGCTTTTCGTTACCCCACATTGACCACTTTGTGACGTTATAACTGGCCATAAAATGTTGTCTTTCGTGGACGCATTTTCGGGTCACAATCAAATCTTGATGCACTTAGATATTCAAGAGAAAACGACATTCATAACAGACCGATGGATATATTGCTATAAGTGTGTCCTTTGGACTAAAAAATGCCAAAGCTACTTATTTTATTAATCTGTTTTGAACTTCCCATCTTTTAGGAAGCAAGTCACGTATGTAAACCCTATTTAACTAGAGTATTGTCATTATGATTAATATAGGAAAAAAGGTTTAGTCTCATAAATTTTACATGGTATCAGAGCCTCCACGATCCTAGGTCATAATGGTCCAGTTGGCTCGTTTATGGCCACTCTGACGTCGTCGAAAGTCACCTCATCTCTAATTGTCCAACCAACCCACAACTCTAACGATGACCGACTCGATTAAAGCCTCCACCAGCCTCTTTGATTGGCTTCGGGTCAGTCGTACATCGAGGTAGTCTATCATTTTCTCTTCACACGCAGCGCCAATCGACTTCATATTGGATAATTGATTCTGATGCATCAGTTCATATGATCGGGAATATTCAATGGTTCAACGACCATCATCCATGCACTACAGATCACACTATTTGTATTGCAGATGAACCTTGCTCAACAATTGTGGCCGTGGGAACTGTTCATGTCTCTGTTGCCCTAATTTTACAATCAACATTACTTGTGTCGTCATTAAATTGCAATCTTCTTTCCGTCAACAAATTATGTCGAGATTTTAATTGTCATGCTAAGTTCGACTCTTTCTCTTATGTTTTTCAAGACTTGGTTACGGGACCGATAATTGGCAGTGCTAAATGTGTCACAGGATTATATCTTCTTCAACCAGATCAGCTTTCCGCACCACTTTCATCGAGTCTGTTTGTTACCCGTCTTGCGTCTAGTTTACATTCAGTCACAAATAACGATTTTATGTTAAGGCACTTTAGGTTGGGTCACCCTAATTTTTCATACCTAAAAAGGCTATTTCCTTCTCTATTTTCAAATAAAGACATCGATTCATTTCATTGTGATGTATGTGAGTTATCCAAACACACGCGTACTGTCTATCATCCATTACCTTACGGACAATCTCGCCCATTTTCAATAATTAATAGTGATATTTGGGGGCTGTGTAGTACCACAACCATCTTTGGCACTCGTTGGTTCCTATTATTTGTAGATGACCAAACGAAATTATCTTGGGTGTTTCTAATGAAAGATAAATCTGAAACCAACAATTTCTTTATCCAATTCTACTCCATGATCCAAACACAATTTGCCACAAATATATATCCAAATCCTTAAAACTGACATTACTCGAGACTACTTCAACACCAGCATTGGTTCCTTCTTCCACTCTAAAGGCATCATCCACCAACATATATGTGTCGACACTAAAAAAAAACAGATTTACCAAGCGAAAAAATCGACAACTCCCTGAGGTGGCGAGATCTCTTCTCTTCCAATCATATGTTCTGAAACAATTCTAGGGAGAGGCAGTTTTAACTAGTTACTTACCTTATCAACCCGATGCCATCTCGAACGCTTTGGTTCGCCACTCCATGTCAAGCCCTCGTTACTGCCTACCCCGATACATGTCTTGTCACTACCCTAGATCTGAATTTTTTTTCTGTTGTGTTGCATATGTCCATATTCATCACCGGAGTAAGCTTGACCCTACTTCTATTCGTTGCATATTTATGAGATATTTTCCAACCTAAAAGGGCTATAAGTGCTACTCTCCAACAAGTAGGAAAACATTCAACTCCACGGACGTCACATTTGTCGAGTCTCAACCTTTTTATCCAAGGTCTTCAACTCAGGGGGAGTCTGATATTGTGATAGACCTTCCCATGTCCATACGTCTCAATTGAACCCGGAGTCGATCTTACCTACACACTGTTGGGAAGTAGCAAGTTGGTATCAAACACGAACAATCGCTTCGATACCAATTTTTGGGAAATAAAGTATGGTATCGGCCACGAACGATCGCTCAAATACCACTTGTTGGGTAAAATACTTCCACTAAGGGCTAGTTACGGTTCTCATGTATTCAGCACGAACGATCGTTACAATATTTCTTATTGGGTAACCAATCTCTTAACCCTACAATATGTTTACAAATGCGGAATAGAAAAAAATGCGGACAATCGTTAATCTTAACGTAAACAATAATTACCCGGATACTCAGAATCATTTAACAACAACTGATATAATACATGGGCAAACACAATCAACACAATACCGTAACAAGATTTCAGATTACATACCTTTCGACTCGGCTACAGATCCTCCACGCTCCTAGTTTTTGGATCTCCTTGCTTCTTGCATCAGGCTTCGAGTGATCTTCAAATCTCGGCTGCTCCTTGCTCCTTATATCTTAGATCTCCAAGCTCTCGGATTCTTCTGCGACTTCTTGCTCTTTGGATCTCTAAACTCTCGGATTCCTTGATTTCTCGTTCGTTGATTGATATCAGATTCGTCCAAGATGTAATCTCCAGATGGATAGAGACCAAGACGTAGACCAACTCTTTTCTCACTAACTACTACAAAAAAGTGTTGGAATAATTCTTCCTTTTTTTGGGAATTGGTATGAACGAATTTCTCAACTCCGGGAGGAGAGGAAAAACATCCGCACCAGGGAGAATGAAAGGCACGAATTCCAAGAGTGGAATTGTGATGGTTGGACGACTTTTCCTTTACCCCAAACCCCATTTTTATAGCAGTGGTCTTATTTAATATCTCTATAAGATATTTAGGATAAACTATATAGCCTCCAACTCTCTATGTCATATAACCATATATCATAAATTATCCTATTATTCAATACTAACATCAAATGCCCTTTTGATCCTAAGATTGTGAATATTCATTTTAAATAACTATTAGAAGAATTTGTTATGTAAATCATAATTTTACTCTTCTTGCGTTGTTAATTATTTCAAGGCAAAGAAAAAGTTATAACACACTTTATAAGCAAGAATGAATGTTTTAGTTCATCAATTTACTAAGAGATGACTTTAAGTAGCCTTGAACAAGGGCTTATAACTCTTAAAGTAAATTAATCATCTTACATCTACTTGTGGGCATAAAATCGAGCACCAAATCTCAATGCTTAATTCAATGAGTATCCTCAATTAAATACTAGGCCTAGTTAATTTATTAACACTATAAAAGAACAAAGCATGAGATGATATACAGTGCATTTCAATAATCTTGTTCATAAATTCCATATCAATAAGAAGTCATAACCAAAACATGGCTTAGTCATTTCACCAACGGCTTAATCATAATTTCTTATAGAAAAATCTTGATCATTGACTTATCAAATGAAGATGACTAGCCATAAGTGAGTACGTCTTTATTTCAGGATTTAGATAAGGTTGAGTGTATTCATGCATAGTGACTTTAAGAGTTAAATGGTTTTAACTTTAAATCTTAGAAAGTGTATTAGTCAAATTTAATATAAAGATATCTATGAACAATCTATCAATTTTATAATTTATTATTCTAATGAATTTAGTAAATATTCATAGGAAGAAGAATGGTGGCAAACACAATAGTTGAACAACTTGTTCGCACAAACAAAGAAACTTAAAGGGAAAATAAAGAATACCTTATAAAAACATGTTGATTTCATTCCCTTATAGTGCACTCCATCGTTTCATGCACGTGCGTCCAAGATTCCTAAAGAACACGCAGTCATCAACACTCTTGGTGATTTGTGTGCAAGTTTTACAGCCCCTAGCAAATTCATTAGTCACATTAGTTACTCGTGATTTTTCCACTGGTTGTACGTAAAGGAACCTGAAAGAATAACCGATCATTCAAGAAGAACTACAACAACTCAAAAGAAACAAAGTTTGGAGACTTGTGGGACAACCAGCCATAATAAATTCTATCGGCACAAGTTGAGTCTTTCATAACAAATCAGACAAAAAACAGGGAAATTATCACAAACAAAGCTTGGCTGGTGGCATATGGACACTCAAATGTAGGGCATTAACTTTGAGGAGACATTCGCACCAATTGCATGATTCGACTTAGAGTCCTTAAGCTCCTCCTAACTGTTGTTGGTGCTGGACTTTGTCCACAAGGAAGGCCCGAAGGATTAGGCTCAATTGCGAAGAATAACTGGTCATTGGAGCTCATGTACTAATAGCTCGACAAGGATAAGTTAAGGCTTGTATCAGCTCGACGGGAAGCGCACCTCTCGTTGAAGACCTATTCAGAGCAGATTTGAATATTGTAGCCAAAAGTATTAAATATTAGCCAATATTTATTATGTAATAAGTGCGAATATAAAAGTATGAATCCAAATTATTGAGGTGAACGTTGGTAGAAATATATGTGTCAAAGTGTGAGACAGGGGTTGGACTTTTCTATAGATATTCGTGTTAGAAACTCAAATGTGATTTAAACATTTAACCTAGTTATTTAAACCACAAAAACAGAAGCGAAAGATAAATGTTACCTCCAGCCATTGCAAAAAGGGAAAACCACACTCAAGTTTCAGGGAGCGTGTTTAGAACAAGTATTTCGGTTTTCTATGCCTTGGCTCTCTCAAACTCGATGGTGATGTGTTTCTAAATAGAGGAGAAGGCTTAGTGACCCAAAATACTGAAGATGTTCAATTTAAAGGAATTTTTTCCATCACAAAATCCCTTGAATCGTGGATGTAGATGGACGTGAATTGATTGTTGATTCACTCAAATATTCGTGGATATTAATCAACAATATATGGACCATATATAGATTGATTTCCCGTGATTTACTTAATCAAGAATCAAGGTTTGACTTATGCAAATCGGAGCACTTATTGCTCGAAAATCAGAGGTCAAAACGGAAAGAAATCAACATTCTCCCACTTGGTCCATACATTTAATATCCACTCGAATCAAGAAAACAAAATATATGAATCATGGCGAAAGGTCCTCTATGAGCGAGTATTTTCTTCTATGTATTACGATATATCGAATCTCTCAACTTAATAGTCATTTATTCTTTAGTGAATAAACCATATGTTTACTCTAGGTCCATGCAAATGATATTTCTCATTAAATTAAATGAATGTGCACAACTATATGAGAAATATCAAACTGAATAAGAGTTTATTAGAAATAAAAGTATCGTACAAAATAAAAAATTATATCATGGAACCAAGTCCCATGCTTTCAACATGATCCTTAAATTTCTTTGGTGGCATGCCTTTAGTTAAAGGATCGGCAATCATCAAATCAGTGCTAATGTGTTGGATGACCACTTTATCATCTTTAACACGTTCTCTAATGGCTAGATAGTTAATGTCGATGTGTTTGCTTCGACTTCCACTTTTGTCGTTCTTAGCCATAAAAACAGCAGCTGAATTGTCACAGTACAACTTTAGTGGCCTAGAAATAGAGTCGACAACTTTAAGCCTAGATATGAAACTCTTCAACCAAACACCGTGTGATGTAGCTTCAAAACAAGATACGAACTCAGCCTCCATAGTGGAAGTAGCAGTCAATGTCTGCTTTTTGCTTCTCCAAGACACAGCTCCGCCGGCTAGCATAAAAACGTATCCTGAAGTGGATTTTCTCGAATCCATGCAGCCAGCGTAGTCAGCGTCAGAGTAGCGAACCACCTCCAATTCATTGCTTCGTCTGAAAATAAGCATGTAGTCTTTTGTTCCTTGAAGGTATCTCATAACCTTCTTTGCAGCTTTCCAATGGTTAAGACCTGGGTTACTCTGATATCTACCCAATACTCCAACAACATATGCAATGTCAGGTCTGGTACAAACCTGAGCATACATAAGGCTTCCTACAGCAGAAGCGTATGGGATATTCTTCATTTGTTCCCTCTCAAGGTCATTTTTCGGACATTGGTCCAACCTGAATTTATCACCCTTCACAATGGGTGCTACACTTGGTGTACAATCTTTCATCCGAAATCTCTCAAAACTTTATTGATATAGGTCTCTTGAGACAAACCCAAAATGCCTCGTGATCTTTCCCTATGGATCTTAATGCCAATAACATAAGATGCATCACCCATATCTTTCATATCAAAGTTCTTTGAAACAAATTGTTTCACCTCATACAGCATTCCATTATCATTAGTCGCTAGCAGAATATCATCCACATATAAAACAAGAAAACATATCTTACTCCCACTAACCTTTTGGTATATACATTGTTCCATGACGTTCTCTTCAAAGCCGAATGAAGTGATGACATCATGAAACTTTAAATACCATTGGCGGGAGGCTTGTTTCAAACCGTAAATGGATTTATTTAACTTGCAGACTAAATTCTCACCATCACTAGAAGAGAATCATTCAGGTTGTTTCATGTAAACCTCTTCCTCTAGATCTCCGTTAAGGAAGTCTGTTTTCACATCCATTTGATGTAACTCAAAATCAAAATGGGCTACTAATGCCATGATTGTGCGAAGGGAATCTTTCTTTGAAACAGGAGAAAATGTATCCGTGTAATCGATTCCTTCTCTTTGAGTGAATCCTTTGGCTACAAGTCTTGCCTTATGTCTCTCGATGTTGCCTTGTGAGTCTTTCTTTGTTTTAAAGACCCATTTGCATCCAACGGCTTTTAAACCATCAGGCAACTTGACGAGATCCCAGACTTGATTAATTTCCATAGAGTTCATTTCCTCAATCATAGCTTTATGCCATAAGTTAGATTCTTTAGAACTTACAGCTTGTGAAAATGTTTCAGGATCATTCTCGGCTCCAATGTTGCAGTCCATCTCTTGCAGATACACTTCATAATCACTAGGAATTGCTGATCTTCTAAATCTAGTAGATCTTCTTAATATTGCTTCATTATTCTCTTGAGGATCTTGTTGTTCAATTGGTTGTTCAACATGATCTTGATCAGCAACTTGATCTAAAGGATCTGCATTTCTAACTTGTGGAATTTCAATAGCTGGTTGTCTTACACACGATTGAGCTTGAGTAGTGTGTACGATAATCAATCTATCACTTGAACTAGAAGGTTCAGCTTCATTGTGATCTAATGCAGACACAGAGTCATGCAATTGGTCACTCCCACTAATCAAGTCATTCTCGAGAAATTTTGCGTTTCTTGATTCCACAATCCTAGTATTGTGAGATGGACAGTAGAATCTATAACCTTTAGACTTCTAGGCATATCCAATGAAATACCCACTTATAGTCCTAGGGTCTATTTTCTTTTCTTGTGGATTATAAATTCTTACTTCAGACGGGCATCCCTAAACGTGTATATGTCGTAGACTGGGTTTCCAACCTTTGAATAACTCAAATGGCGTTTTTAAAACAGCCTTGGTTGGAACTCGGTTTAATATATACACAGCCGTCTTTAGTGCTTCAGTCCACAAGAATTGAGGAAGTTTTGTTTTACTCATCATACTTCTCACCATGTCCATTAAAGTTCGGTTTCTTCTTTCTGAAACACCATTCTGATCCGGAGTACCAGGCATACTGTATTGAGCAACAATCCCATGTTCTTGAAGAAACTTCGCAAATGGCCCATGTACTTGTCCATTCTCAGTGTATCTACCATAATACTCACCACCTCTATTTGATCTCACAATCTTAATTTTTTTACCACATTGTTTCTCTACTTCAGCCTTGAAAACTTTAAAGGCGTCTAAAGCTTCATCCTTAGAACGAAGTAAATAGAGATACATATATCGTGAGAAATCATCTATGAAAGTGATAAAGTATTTTGGACTACTTGCATCCATGTCAGGACAACAAATGTCTGTATGTATGATTTCTAACAATTCAGTACTTCTCTTTGCACCCTTTTTAGACTTGTTGGTTTGCTTTCCCTTAATGCAATCCACACATGTCTCAAAGTCGGTAAAATCAAGAGCACTAAGTACTCCCCCATTCACTAACCTTTTAATTCTCAAAATGGAGATATGTCCCAATCTCCGGTGCCACAGTTGAGAAGAATTTTCATTCATAATACAACGCTTCAACCCAGTAGTAACGTTCAAAGAGCTATTAGCAACATCATTTTGCAGTGTAATTGAATAAAGACCACCAGACAGTGTACCATAACCAACAATTTCGGATTTATTTAATAATGTAAAACCATTATCCGAAAAGTTAAAGTCAAAACCAAGAGGCACAAGTCTTGAAACTGAAATTAAATTCCTTGAAAAACTAGGAACATAAACGGTCTTTTCTAAACGCAAAATAAAACCACTACTTAACACCAAATCGCAAGAACCGACAGCCTCCACATGCGAGCTCATCCTGCCTCCTGAAAGGATGTAGTGCTCACTTCCCACTGGCTTCTGTAGGTTTTGCATACCCTGCAAGGTATTTGAAACATGGATTGAAGAACCAGCGTCAATCCACCAAGTATTATGACCAACATCAGTTAGATTTGATTCATAACATACAAACGATAGTTGAATACCTTTCTTGTCAAGCCAATTTTTGAACTTAGAGCATTCTTTCTTCATGTGTCCTTTCTTCTTGCAAAAGAAACACTTTGACTCTTTCTTTATGTCCGGTTTGACAGGGATCTTGCCTTTGTCTTTGGCACGATCTTTCTTCTTCCTTTCAGAGAAAGTCAGATTCACTTTTTCACCCTCTTCCATAGCCAGCCTATGTTCTTCTTGAACACACATGGTCATAAGTTCATTAATTGACTATTTATCTTTATGCGTGTTATAAGAAATCTTAAATGGGCCATATTGTTGGGGCAGAGTGCACTGAATGAAGTGAACCAGAAAGGTTTCAGACATTTCAACTTCCAACGTCTTTAATTGGGCCGCAATATCCCTCATGCGCATGATATAATCACGCATACCTCCTACTCCAGTGAGCTTCATGGATGAGAACTGCATGATAAGAGTACTTGCCAAAGCCTTATCTGAAGTGACAAATTGATCGTCTATTGCTTTCATTAAGAGACGAACGTTGTCATATTGCTCAATTGAACCCCTAATCCCAGCAGATATTTTGGTCTTTATGAACATAACGCAGAGGCGACTAGATCGCTCCCACTTTTCATAAGATTAATTTGATCTGGGGTACTCTCATCAGTAATTGAGGGAGGTTCAGGCTTCCTTATGGCATAGTCAATATCCATCCATCCTAGTGGAAGGAGAACTCTCTCATTCCAGACCTTAAAATTGTCCCCTTTGAGTTCGGGAACATCGCACTTAACATCAGAGTAACCTACAGTTTGACTAGCTTCAATTTACAGAAATTAAACATGCTTGTTAAAATATGTTTTGAAGAAAATAACTATATCATGATTTATCAATGCAAAACATGTTTTACTCAATGAATCTAGAGACATAAAACTTGCTTGTGGGCTAAAGTTCTAATTCAGTTAGATTCACACAATTATGATGAAACTGTCAAACTATGTTTCTTTTCCTAATACCTCTGGGTTAATTAGGAAATATAATTTGATATTTTATCATAATTAATCATACAAATATTATAAAATTCTTGTGGGTAGATTTCATAATATATAATATGATTAACCACAATTATTGTTTTATGTGACATTAATTCTAAATATACAATCTAAATTAATTAAAGATGTTGTGGCTATTCTTTAATTAATTAAGACCATATAAATCACAAACAATAAAATAAAGACTAAAATAAATAATATTGTGCTAATCATTGCTAAAAGTTATATGCATATAATAATAATAATAAACCGTCATATAACTCTTTAATTATTCTAACACAATATAAATTTAAAACTAAATATTTGCATAAAGATTCTAAATAATGCAAATAAAATTAATTTTGTGCATCAAATTATTTTATTTTCTATATATAATGACAATAAAGCTGATTCTTAATAAATAAAAATAAATAGATACATACAAAGGGAATCAGTGTAATAGCATGTAGAAACATTGCACATGCGCACGATTACACGTTATAACCAAAAAAAAATGACACGTGTAATAGGCTGAATGCAATTAAGTGTAATAGCATGTATTGCACATGCACGATTCCATATGTCCCAAAAAAGTAATAGGCTGAATGCAGTGGGTTTTAAAAAACAAATGCATAAAAGCCCAATAAGAGTTAACACACGCTTACACAATATAATATGACAACGACCCAAAAGGAATGTCGTTTTATGTCATCTCCTCCATTTAAAAACATATGATATTCAACCGTATGAACAACACCATATTTTCCAGATAAAGGAAATCAGAAAAAAAAAAAAAAAAAAAAAAAAAAAAAAAAAAAAAAAAAAAACAGGCAACCAAAACAGGCTATAGTGAATATATAGATGCTCTTGTTACCAATATTATATTAATGTTGACGGAAATACAAGACAATTTGCATGGAATGAAATTAAACAAAATACAAATAAAACCCGGCTAAACCTTAGAACCGGAAAACAAATCGGAGAAGACGGAAAGAAACAGTCAAGGCCCGTTGGACGGTTTCCTTGAAGCTTTTTATCGCCCTCCCACGGATGCTGGAAAACGTGAGCGAAAGCCTCACATGATACAACGACTACAGAGGCAAGCTTAGCACCAATAGGCTTGACTCTCAGTGAACAAGGACCTGTGCCAGAAACTATCACCAAGACAAAAGGAAATTTTCTGGGGAAGATGGAAGCTCAGGAACAGTGGGAGAGTATTGGATTTCTGCTGTGTTCTGAATGAGAGCTGAAGCCTCCTTATATAGGCCAATGCTCAGCAAAGGGTCCGGTTTTGAAACATCAAAAACCGTCCAGCCTCAAAGGCATTTAACGTTCATGATGAAGCTGTTACCACCGGCCATTAACGCACCAGCTCAACCGTTCAACGTTCAGCCTTCATGGCATTAATCCCCACGAGTAAAGGCACGAGTAAAGGTGGCATTAACCCAAGGTTTAATTCCCAACGTAACCAAAGAGTTATTTATGGAATTAAAACATTTTGGAAGTGAACTTTGCAATAAAAAGAAAGCCCGAGACCGAGATAATTCCCAAAGCCCGAAGCCCGAAGCCCGAGCCCGAGCCCGGCCTGGCCCGGCTCGGCTCGGCTCGGCGGCGGCAGCGCGCGCGTGTGTGTGTGTGCGCGCGTGAGGGGTTAAGGGTTAACCCACACACACTCCCCTCTCTTGCACTTGGATATCCACTCATTAAAGAGGATAGTATTTAAACACTACCACAACACACATCCTCATGCAATGTGGGACTCTTGGTATTCCACTTCCACAACACAACATTAATGTGTTTCTTTAGCCTACTTTGAGCATCAATTTCTTATTCATCCTAGGTCCGATTTTGGCAAACCAATATTAAATTTTATACCCCTCGTTACGAGGAATCCGTATCACTTGGAATTATTCAAATTCGATGAGTGGAACCCACTCAAATTGTTGCCACAAATCAGCCAATAAATAAACCTATTTATATTCTTAATTCCAACAATCCCCCACATGAATGAAATTGAGACGACAATTATAAAGACATGAATCGATGTGGTGATAGATTCTACGGTCAATACAAGTATAGGATAGGTAGGTAGAGCCTTTGAACCTTCCATTGGAAAGATATGCCATCTTTACTGACTATTCAGTAGACACGTTGTCCTTGAACTGTTAGTCGTTTTGTATAAACGATAAACATATCCTCCACTGATATCTCCCTGACACAGGTTCAGTTCTCATGGTTATGTTCATTTTGGCCCTGAACATTCGCCTAGTTCTGCAAGAGTTTCTAAAGAATTAAGCCCAATCAATTCTCTTTCGAAGCGGCCCCACTTCTCTCTCACATAGGTGATTCTATTACTCATTCGGAGTCTCAGATATCCGATCTTTAATAGAATCATAGAAACTCAAAGTTTGACCTCGTACGGGTGTCACTGTTTAATATAGGAATAGGACTACGGGTTTTCCCCCACAGTGAACTCACATAGCCATTAACAATTAGGTTGTCCCTTTGAACCAAGATCTTGTGATCTCCAGTCATCATGGTTGGGTTTCCTTTGCCTTGGCTTTATTTGCCATGGGCTTTAGCCCCATTCCTTTAGATGTCTTCTCTACTTGGTCCCTATTTAACCCTTTGGTTAGCGGATCCACAATATTCTCTTTGGACCTAACATAGTCAATACTAATGACTCCAGATGAGAGAAGTTGTCTAATGGTATTATGTCGTCGACGGATATGTCTAGACTTACCATTATACATCACATTATGTGCCCTACCAATAGCAGACTGGTTATCACAATATACACATATGGCAGGCATAGGTTTTGTCCAATTAGGAATATCCTCCACAAAGTTCCTTAGCCATTCGGCTTCTTCTTCACATTTATCCAATGCAACAAACTCAGATTCCATCGTGGATCTCGTTATCACAGTTTGTTTGGAGGATTTCCAAGATATGGCCGCACCTCCCAGAGTGAATACATATCCACTCGTGGCTTTCGAATCTTGAATATCAGATATCCAACTAGCATCAGTGAAACCTTCAATTACTTCAGGATATCTAGTGTAGTGTAGACCATAATCACGAGTGAATCGTAGGTATCTCATTACTCTTACGATTGCTTTCCAGTGTTCAGCACTTGGATTACTCGTATATCGAGCTAGTCTACTCATGGTGTAGGCTAAATCCGGTCTCGTGCAACTCATCAAATACATGAGACTGCCTATCACCCTCGCATATTCAATTTGAGAGATGCTTTCACCATTATTCTTAGACAAGTGTTGACTAATGTCTATGTGAGTTCTTGAGACTCCAGAATCGTCATTTCCAAACTTGTCTAGAATTTTATCAACATAGTGTGTTTGACCCAGTACAATCCCATTGGGTGTTCGGGTAATCTTGATCCCCAGAATTACATCAGCAATTCCAAGATCTTTCATATCGAACCTTGAGTTCAATATATCTTTTGTGGATTGGACCATACGATCATTACTCCCCACTTGAGCATGTCATCTATATATAAACACAGAATCACATATCTATGTTCAGTGGTTTTAATGTACACACATTTGTCACACTCGATGATCTTAAATCCATTTGACATCATGACGTTGTCGAATTTCTCATGTCATTGCTTTGGAGCTTGTTTAAGGCCATAAAGCGACTTGACTAGTTTACAGACTTTCTTTTCTTGTCCAGGTGCGATACAACCCTCAGGTTGATTCATATAGATCTCTTCTCCATTAAGAAAGGTAGTTTTTACATCCATTTGATGAATTTCAAAATTGCGTAATGCAGCAACTGCAATTATCAATCTAATAGAAGTTATTCTCGTCACGGTAGAATAAGTATCAAAGTAATCAAATACCCTCTTGCTGTTTATACCCTTTGATTACCAGTCGTGCCTTATATTTATCAATTGAGCAATCGAATTTCATCTTCCTCGTAAAGATCCACTTAGATCCAAGCGTTTTACTTCCAGGAGGAAGATCAACCAATTCCCAAGTGTGGTTTTGCATGATAGAGTCTATTTCACTTCTTATGGCTTCTTTCCATAGGTGACCCTCAACAGAGTTCACTGCCTCTTTATAATTTAGAGGTGGAGACTCACACATATAGGTGAAAAAATCAGAACCAAAAGGTTTTTCTACCCTCGCTCGCTTGCTTCGTCTAAGTCCCTCAGACTCTATCTCTTCTTCGGACTCTTCATCATTATCTTGAGTTATTTCCTCAATATCCTCAAGAAATTGGTTTGATAAACTCGGTTCATCTTCCTTAGACTTACAAGGAAATACATGTTCAAAGAACGAAGCATTTTTAGATTCCATAATCGAATCGTTGTGTATATCGGGGTTTTTCGAGTCATACACAAGGAACCTATATGCATTACTATGGTGTGAATACCCAATGAAGATACAATCTACAGTTTCTGGTCCTATCTTCATTTTCTTTGGAGCGGGAGCCATAACTTTGGCCATAACTTCCGGGGTATCTTGTTCAGAAGGTAATTTGCAGACAAGATCGCTTCCCCCCACATTTCTTGGGGTAACCCAGAACTTAACAGCATCGCATTCATCATCTCCTTGAGAGTGCGATTCTTACGTTCGGCAACGCCGTTTGATTGAGGAGAATAAGGTGGAGTGACTTCATGAATAATTCCATGTTATGCACAAAAGGCACCAAATGGTTCAACATATTCACCTCCTCGATCACTTCGCACTTTCTTAAATTTCTTATTAAGTTGATTCTCAACTTCCAATTTGTATATGGCAAATTTCTCAATTGCTTCATCTTTGCTTTTAAGCAAATATACATAACAATATTTTGTACAATCGTCAATAAAAGTCACAAAAATATTTATTACCACCTCTCGTGGGCATGAACTTTAAATCACATAAATCGGTATGGATTAAGTCGAGAGATTCATTACTTCTTTCAACACTATGAAATGATGTTCCCGTTAGTTTTGCTTCAACACAAATTTCACATTTATGATTTGAGTCAATATTAAACTTTGGAATACACTCCAAATTAATCAATTTTCTCAGTGTGTCATAATTTACATGACCTAGTCTACCATGCCATAAATTAGACGACTCAATCATATAAGCGGAAGAAGAAATTTTATTCATTTCTTTGGCCTTGATGGCCATTACATTCATTTTGACCATGCCATTTTTGACATAGCCATTGCCCACATACATTCCATTTTTAGACAATACAAGTTTTTGAGACTCTAACACCATTCTAAATCCATGGTTATCCAGAACAGTCACAGAGATAAGATTCTTCCGCATATCCGGCACGTAGAGAACTTTGGTGAGTTTCATCTCCTTCCCAGAGGTCATCTTCAAGAAGACTTCACCTTCCCCCTTGACTTCAGAGGTGGCAGAGTTTCCCATGAACAACTTTTCTCCATCTCCTAGCAACTCAAGGGTGGAGAAGGAGTTCTTGTCAGCGCGGATGTGGCGGGTTGCTCCAGTGTCCAGCCACCACTCCTTCGGGTTCGAGTCAATCATGTTAACCTCGGAGACCACAGCGACGAGGAGGTCATTATCATCCTCCACGACATTGGCCTCCTTCTTCTTCTTTGGCTTTCTACAATCTGCAGCTCGGTGACCAGCTTTGTCGCAATTGTAGCATTTACCAACAATCTTTTGTTGGTACTTCTTCTTGAACGTCCCTCCCTTGACTCCAAGCTTGTGGGCGTGTTTTTTCCCCTTCGAGTTCTTGCCATGTTCGACGACATTGGCTCGCTCGGAGACGGTTCTCTGTCTTTTATCGGAGCCACGGTTGTCTTCCTCAATTCGGAGGCGAACAACAAAGTCTTCAAGACTCATCTCCTTTCGCTTGTGCTTGAGGTAGTTCGTGAACTCCTTCCACCCCGGTGGCAATTTCTCTATTACGGAGGCAACTTGGAAAGACTCGCTAATGGTCATTCCTTCGGCTTGGATCTCATGGAAAATGAGTTAAAGCTCTTGCACTTGACTCACAACGGTCTTCGTGTCCACCATTTTGTACTCGAGGAAGCGACGCACAATGTACTTCTTAGAGTCCGCATCCTCGGTTTTGTACTTTCGATCCAACGAATCCCAAAGCTCTTTAGAAGAGGCTTTTGAGCTATACACGTTGTATAAAGAGTCGGCGAGACAATTTAACACGTGGTTTCGACAAAGGTAGTCGGATTCGTTCCACCCCACATAGGCCCGAAGCACTTGTGGGTTGGCTTCACCCTCTCGAGGAGTGGCCGGAGGATCTTCGGTCAAAAACCGTGCAAGTCCTATGGTCGTCAAGAAGAAGACCATCTTTTGTTGCCAACGTTTGAAGTTTAGCCCGTCAAACTTCCCCGGCCTCTCGGCCGGCATCACCGTGGGAGGCCCTCGAGCCACACCCATGTTTGGAGCATCTAAGCCCAAACCCGCCATCGGTTGAACGAGACTCGCGGGTCCGTTCCCGACCATAGCCGCCATCGTGCCTTGTCCCAAAGCCACAGGGATTTGGCCAATGTTGATCAAGTTTGGGTTGACCTCCACGCCAGGGGCCAAGGGATTGTTCGGGTCAACGTTCAAGGTGGTGTTGTTGTTATTCTCCATTTCTACAAAACCAACCAAAAAAATTAGTTTTCTCCAATAAATCCGAAAAATAATGGTAAAAACAAATATGTTTCCTTCCTCGCAACCTGTCTTAAACAAATGAAAAAGCTTCAAGACTGTTAGCAATATTATATTAATATTGACGGAAATACAAGATAATTTCATTGGAAGGAAATTAAACAAAATACAAATAAAACCCGGCTAAACCTTAGAACCGGAAAACAAATCGGAGAAGATGGAAAGAAACAGTTGAGGCCCGTTGGACGGTTTCCTTGAAGCTTTTTATCACCCTTCCACGGATGCTGGAAAACGTGAGCGAAAGCCTCCCAGGATACAACGACTACAGAGGCAAGCTTAGCACCAATAGGCTTGACTCTCAGCGAACAATGACCTGTGCCATAAAATATCACCAAGACAAAAGGAAATTTTCTGGGGAAGAGGGAAGCTCGGGAACAGTGGGAGAGTATTGCATTTTTGTTGTGTTCTGAATGAGAGTTGAAGCCTCCTTATATAGGCCAAGGCTCAGCAAAGGGTCCGGTTTTGAAACATCAACGCTCATGATGAAGCTGTTACCACCGCCCGAGTAAAGGCACACGAGTAAAGGTGGCATTAACCCAAGGTTTAATTCCCAACATAACCAAAGAGTTATTTATGGAATTAAATCATTTTGGAAGTGAACTTTGAAATAAAAAGAAATCCCGAGACCGAGACAATTCCCGAAGCCCGAGCCCGAGCCCGGCCCGGCTCGGCTCGGCGGCGGCGGCGCGCGCGTGTGTGTGCGCGCGCGTGAGAGGTTAAGGGTTAACCCACACACACTCTCCTCTCTTGCACTTGGATATCCACTCATTAAAGAGGATAGTATTTAAACACTACCACAACACACATCCCCATGCAATGTGGGACTCGTGGTATTCCACTTCCACAACACAACATTAATGTGTTTCTTTAGCCTACTTTGAGCATCAATTCCTCATTCATCCTAGGTCCGATTTTGGCAAACCAATATTCAATTTTATACCCCTCGTTACGAGGAATCCGTATCACTTGGAATTATTCAAATCCGATGAGTGGAACTCACTCAAATTGTTGCCACAAATCAGCCAATAAATAAACCTATTTATATACTTAATTCCAACAGCTCTGAATAAATAACTAAACTATTTCAAATAATATAACCAACGTATATGACTATATGTACGTGTGTTTGAAGATACAGAATTTGAGCATAAAAAAGAGCATGGACAAAAACGCAAGGCAGAGGCATAAACGTGCTCTGATACCAAATGTTAGAAACTCAAATGTGATTTAAACATTTAACCTAGTTATTTAAACCACAAAAACGGAAGTGAAAGATAACTGTTACCTCCAGCCATTGCAAAAGGGTAAAACCACACTCAAGCTTCATGGAGCGTGTTTAGAACAAGTATTTCGGTTTTTTATGTCTGGGCTCTCTCAAACTTGATTGTGCTGTGTTTCTAAATAGAGGAGAAGACTTAGTAACCCAAAATACTGAAGACGTTCAATTTAAATGAATTTTTCCCATCACAAAATCCCTCGAATCGTGGCTGTAGATGGACGTGAATTGATTGCTGATTCACTAAAATATTCGTGGATATTAATCAACAATATATGGACCATATATAGATTGATTTCCCGTGATTTACTTAATCAAGAATCAATGTTTGACTTATGTAAATCGGAGCACTTATTGCTCGAAAATCAGAGGTCAAAACGGAAAGAAATCAACAATTTGTATTAATCTCTCAATAGATTCAACAAATTATATTCATTTTTCTCGTAATTTTTTCTGGTAATTTTCATATATTCTTGTTCATTGACTTTGGATAAAAAATTCGGCATCTCGAGACAAAGATTTAGCACATTTCATTATATAAATAAAATATTATTTACGTAATGTTTGAGATTGTTGATTTCTGCTATATATCCACATCAACCGCTATCACTTGTTCCCAGAATATTTTTGATTTTTTACACGAGAGCCAAATATCAAGTATATTGTCCACGTCTCCCGGATATTCCTCTACACTGACAAGAATCAAGAATGGGCTTTAACAAGTTTGTCCACAATATCTAGTACTCCCATTTATTCTTGCTTTCTTCTCAGAAAAAATAGACCCTTGAAAAAAAAAAAATCAATAAGCTTTAACATTTGAATAGATTTATTCTATGCATGGCTTCGTTTATGGTAAAAAAAGAAGTATTCTTTAGGTTTTATTATAATGAAAATCGCAAATCACGTCGTACACACGCTGGTATTGTAAACTGTATAGTCAAGTACGAAAACGATAGAAGATTTGCTTTAGGAGCACACAATAGACCGACTATGAATTGGGGTTTTTCTTATTATGTAGCCGAAAAACAAATACAGTATACAAACATCTTACGTTAATAGTATTCCTCTAATGTGAGTTGTATCAACTTTTTGAAAAGTGCATTTGCTAAATTAACTAAACCGAAAATTCGGAAAAATAAATTAACTAAATAAAACAAAGGAATTTGGGAGTCCATGTGCAACATGGGTACAACTTATATCCTTTCTTCTGTACATTTTGATTCACAGAATAGCCTGAGTTAATTGCCATCCAAAGTCCTTTCCTCTGACCTTTCTGTCTGCCACATCTCTAAATCAAATACTATAGTTGCCATAATGCAAGGAGAGAAAAATAATTAGAAGTATATATAAAATAACATTTTAGTGGGCCCAAAAGACAACTACCAAAGAAAGATCACTTGAATCATACATGAGGCCATTAACAATAGATCCGACAATTATTGGAACAATAATCCCCACACTCCGTGACAGCCTCAAAACAAAAACGAAAACAGAAAAAAAGAATTGAAAAAAGAGATCAAGAAAATACTATAATAACATATTTACACACAATCCTTGTCGCAGATGTGTTGCATTTGCTTATTCTAATCACAGGGAATATGCATTTCAAGCATAGCAGATGCAAAAGAGAATACATGCAAGAAAAAAGAATTATATTCAATTTCTCTGATAAGTCCACCATTACCACTTTTTTTTTTTTTAAATTGCTGTACTATACCAAAAAAACTCACATCAGACAATATGGGATTTCCCTCTCAAATCATCAACTAACCCCGAGTAAATTCCAAAATGGGGTCTCGTTGGGAGGGATTTTATATAATTTTTCTTCTTTCTTGATCACCAATAGATTGTAATAGCTGTGGTCCTTATTGTTTCTTTGGTACCAAAGAGTATAAACCAATAATGAAAAAGGGGACAACAAATCAAAATATGATGAAGAAGGCTTTAAGATGATGATCATCAGGAGAGAGGTGCTCTGAGAGGTATTCCTTTTCTCTTTCGGAGAAGCTTTTTTGGTTTTAAGGCCAACCTAACCCAACTAGCCGGAACCTCCTCTCCCGACTCAGCCAACGACAACGATGATTCCATTTCACTCATATTCGTTTCCGAGTTACAGCTTTCCTTGGGAGACAAGTCTTCGCAATCCGGACTAGGAACAGTGGTGAAATCCCGAGTTTGGCCTTTAGGGCTCAACGGAACAACAGAGATCTGAAATGTTTTGCGAACTGAGTTACAAAGATTGCATATATAACCATGTCACCATTAATGTAAGCAAACACTGCGTTCTTACCTTACACTTGATGGAGCAAAAGCGATTAGGTGGGTCTTGAATGTATCTCCCACAAGCTTCACACGAACCTGCACAGAAAGACTTGGTTGACGGTTTCGCGTCTTTGGCTTGAGGTCGAGAATTTAGATGCACCGCCTTCTCACCATTGATTTTATATGTCTGTATTGCACACACACACAAAAAGTTTGGTTACCATATACCCAGCAAAGTAATTCATTTGGTATATGGGTCTATTGGAAGTTCAAAATACTTGAGACCAACCTGATTTCATGTTTCTCATAGGAGAAATTATTATTGACTGTAAAGGAAACATGAAGGATTGATTACAGCTGGTTAACATTTCAATAGTAAAAAAAAAATGGTGAAAACAATAGTTCAGGCAAGCAACTACAGAGACTGTATTAATTTAAGACATCATAAAAATAGATGCTGAAAATTTTCCATTCATCAATCATCATTATTTATAAGCACCAATACAATTCAAAACTGAAACCTACAGTATTTAAACCCCAATCCAGGTAAAGCAAATTGGTCACAATAATAAAACACACACAAGGGTGTCACATCATTTCATGTGGTAAATAAATTTCAAATAATTGAATTGATGAGAGAGGGAGCTTGTTATTTGACCTGAATTTGGGAACAGTCGAGATGTTTCTGAATCTCTTGAAGACGAACGACGTTGTGGTAGACGTACTTGCAAATCTGGAGGCGCCGATGAAGGCAATGCATAGCCGAGCAGTGTCTGCAAAACCCGACACTGCAGTCTATGCAGAAGAGGTTCATCTCGTTTTTCCTGTACTCTCTGTGACTATCGCATGACTCAAAGAATTCAACCCCCAAAAGCCCATTGAGCCAACACGATTTCTTCCTAGCTACCATCAACTTACAACCAACCTGATGAGAAATCAAGTCAGTAAATCTGCAACTCACGAGTTTAGTGATTTACACTTCTCACAGCGAATTCTATCAAAGTTTATCTGTCCAGAAATGAATTTGTTCCGTTTAGCAGAAAATCGGGGCGAGAAATGATAAAATCAATGAGATTGGTAAGCAGATTGGTTGATTAGTTAAGAAGCCAAGGTTTACGGTCACTCTGTTTCTCGTTAGTTGAGAAGCCAGTTAAGTATCCAATCAACATGTGAAGCGAGAAAACTCAAGAGACCCAGAAAAAAAGTTCACAAATTTTGCAGTCACAGCCATGAATTGCCAATTCGAAGAAGAAAGGAAGTAAATTTGTATAATCGTTGGCATAGAACAATCGGAAAAAAAAAAAAAAGTAAAATAAAAATCATCATCGTTACCATTTCTTCAGGTTCGGGTTGTAACAGACGAGAGAGCATGAACAGTCAGACAGTGAAAGAGTAAGATATGTGAGATAGATAGAGTTCAAGAACATAAGAGAATTAGGAGTGACTCTTCAATGTTCAATGGGAGTTTATATCCGGAGTAAAAGTTTGAAAATTAAAATGAATAGAAGTGCAAAATGGAAACAGAAATGTCTGCAGTATATCAATATATGTGTAAATATATTTGGCTTAGAAGAAAAGAAAAACAAAGACTAAAAAAAGTGGCCTATACTACCAAGTACTACTAACTGCTACTATCGGCGGGAGTTCAATAAGTTGAGGCCGTTGGATTAAAAACCTATCGCACGGTCAAGAATTCAGAATATTCTGTCTAGGTCTTTTTTTTATGGACCTGAAGATGCTTTTATTACTATTTTTTTATATAAAAGACATATTTACCCCTGAATCGAGGAGTCTACGGGACCTCACCCCCGTACTTTAAAAATTAGATGATTTCCCCTTAATCTTCATTTTGATTTCAAAGTTGTCCCTCCGTCAAATTTTAACAAAAGCCGTCAGTTAAATAAGTGTGTGGGTCTCACGTGATAGACAATATAAGGGTATTTCATGTAAAATACACTAGTCTGGGTAGGAATATAATATTTATTATAAAAAAAATAAATTGGAAAAAAGAAAATTATTTAAACATATCTTCTTTTTTTTACAACATCATCGTCTTCATTTTCTTCTTCTATCCATTATACACTAAGACCATCTACAATGCATCTTCGTTACGAAGATAGAGATAGAAATAGAGATGCAATGCATGTTCAAATATATATATATATTCTTCATTTATAGAGATTAATGCAATAGTGTATCTCCAAATATAGATATGCACTATTTCATTTCTATATTTGCCCAAAACTTTTAAAAATTATATTATTAGCCCAAAATTTATTTTATAACTACAATTTAATACTTATATGCATTATGTATTTATTTGTAAATTAGTGTATTCTAAAAATTATTAATTAAAAACTACTCATACTTGAAAAATAAAATAAAATTACTACAATGGAAATCACAATATTTTACATAGACAATTAAAAAAAACATCAAGGCATAAAAAAATACATAATTAAAACACTTAAGTCACAATACTACATAGACAAAAAAAAAGATCAAGACATAAATAAAAACTTAAAGGCACAATAAACAAAAGCAAAATACTTAGACTTAGATGAAAGTCTAATAGCTCGGAAAATCACTTTCAGAACCTCCAATATTATCAAATATTGTCCCAAACACATTCGTGGAATTAGAAGTACCAGATTGTTGTAGTTGTTCCTCATATATTTTATGTGTAGTACGTGCTTGTTCCTGAATAATATAAGCACGTCGGCGTGGATCAGAAATATTATTTAGGTCTTGTATCATGATTTTGATCTCCATATCTTTCTTTCTGAGCTCCATGTCTTCCGCTTTCATTTCCAAGCGACGACGTGCAATTTCCAGTTGTTGCTGCTGAGCTTCTAATTGTGTTTGCTTTTGATGGTTGCTCTGTTTCAATAACTCTTTTAGTTCGTCATCGCGTTCTCTTTGTAATTTTTCACTAGCTGAAGCCTCTTGGTGCAATTTTCTCTTAAGTTTTGCCTTTTTCACCCCAATCGGTCGAGTTGACGAACCACCAGATGTGTCGTCATCTAAATTAATTGAAAAGGTGAAAATTCCGGACTTGATGTTGCAGAGGAAGTGTTAGACTATGATGACTCACTAACATTAGGGGTTGGATTATCGGAATGGGATGACTCATTTAAATTGACATGTTGCCTACGTACATTTCTAGTAGTAGGTACATTATCAATTAATTAATAAATTCTTTAACTATATTCCAAGTATGATCAAACTTAAAACCTTTTTTATTTTCAAGAGTCTCCATAAACAGTTTTTTAGCTCGAGTCACTGATGAGTACGTTAAAATTAGCGAGACAACGGCACTGGAGTGCTTGAGAAGATTTTGTCGGGCTGTTATCTAGATTTTTGCTGAAAGTATTTACGAGAGCCTAATGCCAATGATATTATAAGATTGCTATATGTTGGGGAGCAACGAGGCTTTCCAGGAATGTTAGGAAGCCTAGACTGTAAGCATTGGCGTTGGAAGAATTGCCCAACCTCTTGGGCGGGACAATGCTCTGGGCGTAGTAAAGCACCAACTATTATTCTTGAAGTCGTAGCTGACTATGATTTATGGATATGGCATGCATATTTTGGAATATCGGGTAGCAATAACGAAATCAACATGCTAGAGTCATCTCGACTATTTTCTAATCTTACTCAAGGCATTGCTCCTCCCGCTAATTATGTGATCCAAGGAAAAGAGTATAACATGGGTTATTGTTTAGCGGATGGCATTTATCCAAAATGGTCAACTATTGTGCAAACTATTCGGCACCCGCAAGGTCATAAGAAAAAATATTTCGTCACGCAACAAGAGGCATGTAGAAAAGACGTTGAGCATGCATTTGGAGTTCTTCAATCGCGGTTTGCTATTATTGCAGGACCGGTACGTTTTTTGCACAGAGAAATATTGCATGACATAATATGACAATCTGCATCATTTTGCATATTATGATAATCTGAGACGAGCATGATTTAAGTGCTCCAATTGAAGAAGTAATTGCACCGCCTCCAGAAGTTGAAATGGTGGTTGATGAAGACGTTCGGTTTCAACAATTTATGAGTAGATACAGACAAATCATAGACAAAGATGCATATTTTGCCCTATGTAATGCACTAATAGACCATCTGTGGAAGAGATATTCAAATTCTTAAGTCTATATTTATGTATTTGTTAATCAATTAATATCTTGTGGTGTGTTTGTTGGAATTGATCTAGGGTTTAAGAAAAAGTTTAACGCTTCGGGTAAGCGGCGGAATTTTAAAATTTTTCTTTTGACAAGTAAAACGATTTTACTAACCTAGACAAAGAGCAAGTACGCGTAAATAAAAACTCTTATGAGCATTATAAATTTACTAACCTTTTTAGGACCTTGAACGTTGAGAAGCTTTTGGAAGGTTGCAACGTTCGTCTCCCTCGCAGCACGTCTCTCTTCTTTCCTCGACAACACGAGCAACCACGATGGTTTCTATCACAAGAATCACTCGAGAGAAAAGGAATTAGTGAGTGGGCACTTTTAAACACGACAACTCAAGAACAAGTCTTAGAGTTATTTCACACGGCCAAGAGGATCCATGCATAACCTTGGATTTGTTTCCTCTTTTATTTGCTTCTCCCATGACTTACTTGGCCGAAATTCCCTATGCCTTGTATAGGAAATTTGTTTCCTCTTTTTCTTTTGGCAAGTATCTAAATACATTTATGCACAAAATAAACTCTCTTTCACACTAAGGGCTGCACGAATTTTATCTCCCATTTCCTTGGGTTGGACGGCCAAAAAGGCTTCTAGAAAGCCTTTCTAGATTTTTCTTTACTTGTTCATGACAACATAAGAAAAGTCCATTAAGAATTTTCAAGTACAATTCTATGAAATGAAATTAATTCATAAGGCCCAATGACACATCATGGCCGAGTGATTTGTGTCGTCATATGACCATGTCAAAAATTTATTGACATTCATTTCATGCCATGTCCAAAAAGACAAAATTACCATTTCGATAATTTTCGTAAAACTTGTCTCGTTCTTGTTTTGACTTAGCTTCTAATTTAACTATTCCTACTCGATATGATTTGTGACAGTGACCTCATGGATCCAAATGAACAAAGCTTGAGCTAAATACTTGGACTCAAAAGTTCACAAACTTTTTCCAAGTTTAGCTTAATGTCAACGGACTCCACTAAAGAGTTGACACTGAAAATCTCTCGGTTCAAATGAATTTATTTTCTACTCAAGAATTCAACCTAATTGTAATGAGTGGATCCATTGAATATTATCTATGTTTACCCTTCATGAATATCATCAGCTAGTCGGGATTTACAAAATTACCATTTTACCCTTCTAGCTGTTATTTCCTCAACTTCTTTGTCGCTTGTGAATAAGTTAGAAACAATGTATTGACGAGGAGCTAACAAGTCACATTGTTTCATCCAAAAGAGTCAATACTCTATTTTGACACTGTCCAGTTCATTTATTCACATTCCAAGGAACAACGCATGATGTGATATACATTGCATTTCAACATCTTGTACATGAATTCCATATCTATGAGAACTTCACAAAGTTACTCATGACATCTTCACAACTTAGTACTTCACCAATAGGTCCTGTTTAGAATCACATAGTGAGTCCGAACTCTGACTTTCTCAAATGAGAATACGTAAGCCGTGAAATGGCATGTCTCATTTCAGGATTAAGGTAAGCACGATGCAATTCATACGTAGTGACTTCGAGACATAAGAGGTTAAATGGTTTGTTCTTATTTTGTCTCTAAAAGTGCACTGGTCAATTCAGTACCTTCGGAAGATACCTAGAAGAACTATAGAGTCACCAACTCTCAATGCCCCATAACCAGACATCATATATTCTTCTAACAATCGTACTGAGGTCAATAGTCATTTGACCCTTAGATTGCGAATATATCATTTTAAGCAAACTACGAAGAGTTTGTTCATGAAAATCTACATTTGTCTCTTCGTAAGTTGTTAAGTTTGTTTATGGACTAAAGACTAATGTTTTATCATAAAGCTTCAAACAGACAATGAAGAATGAATGAACGTTTCAACTTATTATTAATGAATAAGCAATTACAAGCAAGAGTCTTCGTGAGACTTTATTACATCAAATGTAAAAAATAAAGACTACAACTCTTCTTGTGGGCACCATTGACAACAAACTCCCACTTAGCTGCATCTTAGATATGGAAATTGGCACAGTTGGACATCAACAATACCTTTCTAAATGGTAAACTTTTTGAAGAAGTCTATATGGATGTGCCTCTAGGACTATGGACACATGGGGAGCACAAAGGTTCAAAGCCTAAGCCGTTTTGCAAATTGCACAAATCAACCTATGGATTGAAACAAGCTTCTAGACAATGGAATCTCAAGTTCACTGAGTCAATCATCATAGCTGATTTTGTGCAATCCAAATCCGACTACTCCTTGTTCACAAGAGGTATTGGCAATCAGTATGTATGATATCATTGTAGCTGGTCCAAATCTACATGTCATCTATGAAGTCAAGCAGCTTTTGAGGTCTCAGTTCAAGCTCAAGGACTTGGGAGCACTCAAAGATTTCCTTGGTTTTGAAATTGCGAGATCAAGTTCTGGGATTGTAGGGAGTCAAAGACAATACTCATTGCAGCTGCTTCAAGATTATAGTTTCTTAGAAGCTAAACATTTCCATACTCCAATGAATTCACGATATATGTTGTCTACTGAAGATGGAGAGCCATCGCGTGATATCACTCATTATAGAAGTTTGATAGGCAGGTGGTTATATCTGATGATCACTCGTCCAAATATCACCTATGTCATTCATGCCCTGAGTCAATTTCTTCATGCTCCCAAGGTCCTAAGTTTACAAGCCGCACACCATCTTATGATATATATCAAGTCTAGTCTTGGTCTGGGTCTTTAATTCTCAACTACATCCTCTACACAAATAAGAGAATTAGCAAATGCATATTGGGCTACATGTCCAGATACTAAAAGGTCAATTACTGGCTTCTGTATGTTCATTGGAGATTCTCTGGTCTTGTGGAAATCAAAGAAATAATCCATAGTTTCGCGCTCTTCTGCAAAGCTGAGTATAGGGCTCTTGCTTCAGCGACAAGAGAAATCATTCGGATACAACAACTACTCAAGGATTTCAGAGTGGAATCCTCCTCAACTTTAGTTATGTACTGCGATAACCATGCGGCAGTTCATATTGCCTCTGATCCTTTCTTTTATGAAAGGAATAAACATAGAGAGATCGACATTCACTTCGTGAACTTCGTGAGACAGCATTTCAACTCAGAAGCACTAAAGTTATTACATATTTCGCATACATCATTAGCTTGCAGACGTCCTCACGAAACCTTTGCCAGCTCCAGCACTGAGTTTGATAGTGTCCAAGCTTCACCTCAAGAATTTGTTTTAGTAAAGCTTGAGGCGGAGTATCGAAGATGAAGGACTGAACGGTTTCGTTTAGTTTTCTTCTGTTAGTTTGTTAGCACTAAACGGTGTTGTTGTGCTTTGTTTTGTTAAAGGTTTTTTGTTAGCGTGCCTTTACACGTGTCTTATTTTCGTTTGTATACGGTGGCTCTGTTAATTTATGTCGTTTTCTTCTTTGATTTAGTAATAAGAAAATTCAGTTTTTTTTTTCTTTACTTTCTTCTCTGCAATTCTCTTTGTCCCATTCATCTCGAGAACAACCATCACTCTAGCTAAGTTACAATATAAACATATCCTATTAGCCCAACTAGCTCCCCTCCCTATCTCACTAGCTCCTATGATCATATATCATTTAGAATACATTAAACTTATAGGAGAGCGTTTCTTTAAGGCACATGTACAAAATAATCTGATACAAACGTGACACAGTTGTATTAGAATAAAATATAAAAAAAAAACAGATTTTGTTTTAGTTTCAAGATTTTTGTACGGGAGAACCCTTCATTTTATATCTACGTACATGAATTGAGTTTCTAACTGATTCGTTACAAACTGCTAGTAGACATAGGATTAATTTTATTTTTGTTTTGCATTTGGAATTAGAGCTAATATGGTAAAATTACTATAATATATTTGTTTACCATTATAAATTATGATATATAAATAACATTTGTTTGGTATTCGGCCATTACTTTCCCACCAAAATAACCGGAACTTTTGGAAACCGTTTTGTACATTTTTTCTTCTTGTTAGAGAGATAGAGAGAGAGACTTAATGATACATTTTTTTTTATTGTAGTTTAATTAATTGGGTGAAAAGGAAAAAGGCTAAATCAGTGGGTCTTCGTTATTATTGCTATTATGTTTTTTTTTTAAAAATGAAAAATATGTGGACTACGTGAAAAACGCAATTAAACGTTCACATCATTTTATTCCAATATAAAGCCTATAAAGGTACGATACACTGTTTCATATTATCATGAAAGTTGATTCATATCTTATTGATCGTACAACAAAAGGGCTCTACTTCTGGGTTTTTTTTTTCTTTTCTTTTTTCTTTTTTGGAGGAAGGTAGAGTCTACTACTGCTTGCATGAGCACTCTTTTTCGGGTTTTTTTTTTTTTAGTTGCAAAGTTTGATTTGCTTACAAGGATAATGTGAGCCTTTTCCTCTTTGTAAAAGAGAGGAAAAAGTATACTAGTTTTAACAAAAAGAGCATGCTGAAATTAGATTCAAGGATTAATAAGAAAATTTGGCTCTCTCTTTACCCTTAATCTTTTCCACCGTTATTAAGTCTAGTCTTTCATAATAGAAGTCAAAACTCTAAATGTACCTAATATTTTATTTTATTTTTCGATGGTTTCCCTTATATGGTAAAAAAAAGTCAATATATTATCGGATAAAGTCCAAAAACAAATCTCAGATATAATAGGATGCCGTAGCCATAGGGAATAGGACTTGAAGTGGCCCTGTTACCCTTTTCATTCCATGCTTGACAGCCATAAATGAGCTATACCTTCAGCAAATAATAATTGACTTATATAGCAGATATTGCTTATTGGATGTAAAAAAAAAAAAAAAAAAAAAAAGAAGAAATAGCGGCAATATAAATATCTAATGTTTTGTAAATAGTTAATTTTTTTGCGGCAAAAATACATATTGTTAACTTTCAATTGCACCGTTAAAAAATTCAGTCAAGTTTGATGAAAATACATGTGGCGGCCTCAAATTAATGTAATATTTTTTTTCAACTTAACTAAATAAATAAATAATTAAAAATGACTTTTCTATTATACAAAAGCATTGATGATATTATAAAAATATTTTAATATTTATTTCTTAATATTAATCAAGCATTAATAATATATTGTTTTTAGAAAATTTCTTATTTAGTTTTTTAATATTATAAACGTTTTTTTTATATTAAAAACGATTTTTAGAATATACTTAATTAACTTTTTATTAATAAAAATATATTATTGAAAATGATTAAATATTTATTTCTTAAATTAATCAAACATTAATAATATCAATTTTAGAAAAATACTTTATTGATTTTTTAATATTAAAAACGTTTTTAATAATATCATTAATCCTTAATTATACTATTAAAGTTGTTTTAATTAATATTTTTATTATAAGAATGATATTATTAACTTTTAATTACTTTTAAGAAAAAAAAATATTAAATCGTGTTTAATCTAAAGCTGCCACGTATATTTCCATCAAACTTAACTAACATTATATAACAGTGCAAGTGAAAATCAACATTAGCTATTTATGCCGCAAAAAAAGAATAAATATTTAAGCGTATTGTTGGTATTGGGCTTCGTCTATAAAAATATTCCAATAACTTGAGCCCATCTGTGAAGGCCCAATTAGAAATATGAAGAAGAAGAAGAACCGAGCGACCCATGGAGTTCGACAAGGGTCGGCTCAATATATACGGGGACCTTAAGCGAAATTTAAAAGTTGAGCCTTAAAAAAATAACAAAAAAAATATTTTTCCTAATAAATATTAAAACTTACATTTTTCCTATGTTCTAGAAAGCAGATCACACACAAAAAAGGGAAAAAAATTACTTAAATACAATAACATAAAAACTCGAGTTATGAAGATAAAACTTAAAATTCAACAAAGAATTGGTTGAAAATGGATGTTTGTATCTTGCTCAATTACTTTCCCATTTTGGTGATTCAATGTGCTTTTCCAAATAATCACTAATTTTGAGAGCAAACAAAACTTTGTGATTAGGAAAATAACATATAAATTAATAGAATTTCATTAATAAAATTTTACCGATCAACTAACCCTTTCTCAAATACTCTTAATGAAGTAAGAAATAAATAAATGAAAAGTCACACTGCAGCGTGCAAGTGTGTGTAATAGATGAGAAAAAAACTCCAAAAAAACAATAAATAAATAAAAAGTCACAGGGAAAGAGCAGCGTATAAGTGTACTGAGAAGAAAGTCGGACTTCTTTTATTATTATTTTAAGCACATTAAAGTGGGCCTACAACAATTACAATGGGCATTTTTTAATTATTTTAAATATGGAAAAAACTCGAGGCCCATCTAAACAGAATTTTGGGGCATTTTTTTCTCCCAAAATTCAGAGGCCTTAAGCGGTTGCTTTAGCCCGCTTCATTGTCGGGCCGGACCTAAGCTCGATGAAGATTGAAGGATATCATCAGCTCGACAAAATAAGTCAAAGGACAAGTCAGCTCGATAAGTGATTCACCTTGATGAAGACCTGTTTCAAAATAGATTTAAATGTTGCAACCGATGGTTTAAATAAAAATCGATATCTATGATGTAATAAATATGAATATAAATGTATGTATCAGTGTTAATGAGGTGAACGTTGTAAAATCTCAATATAAATACATGTCGGTTCGAAGAATAAGTAGAAGGAGGAGATGTACAAGGAATCGAGGAATTGAGGAGGATCACAAAAGCCACAAGCGTCTAGATCGAGAGCAAGTCGGGGATCCCGACAAACACATTCAGTTTGGTAAAGCTGACAGAAGATTAAAGTCAACTCTTGTGCGTACGTTAGAATAATTATGTGTTTGTTGAATTAATGACCCCACATTATTTATTCATGTTATTAAATTGAATACAATTGTTATGTTTCTATTCCGCATTTAATAATCGATTATATTAGATATAAATATGGATTAATAATAAGTAATTGCACTCGGATGATTAGATCCGATCCAATCACAAAACGTCAATATCCTGGTATTATGTTATCGCTAGTTAATTTTTTTAAGTTAGCACAAATTTTATAATTAGAAACACCTCTCTCTTCCACATGACCCTCCGGAGATCGTTTCATGGATCAAAATCCTCGGAAGGTTTTATTAGAATTGATAAACGAATCTTTGTGCAAAAATAGAAAGATAGTTCAGTTCAATTCGCGAGAAAAAAACACACTAGGAACCATAAAAACCTGAAAAAATAATTGCACAAAAGTTTTGAACAGTAAAAATAAAATGTTTTAACAATATCAAAACTCTTTGAAATACTTTATTACACATAATAAAAGTACTACAAGGGTCCAAAATGTGATGAATTGAGGAAGAGTAAATGAGTTTTATTTAAGGGCTCCATAGCACTCTAGTCAATTTCAAACTTGATTTTAAAGAACTAGCAATTGTTTCGTTTAGTTTGGTAAATTAGTCATTTACCAAAATTAATGTATATAAATAGTAGGGACAATCATGTAAAATACTACCTGATTATAAATCTAACAGCTAGTGGCGGAGCTAGAATTTTTAGTCAGGGGAAAATCTGATTAAATTTTTTTTCTAAAATCTTTAAGGGGCGTGTAAGGGAAAAAAAATTCAATAGGGATAAATATGAAAAAAAATTATATAATTTTGAACTAAAAATGTATTTTTTGGGTAAAAGTTGTAAATTTATAAGGGGCATGTAAGAAAAAAAAATATTCAAGAGTGGTAAATATAAAAAAATCTATAATTTTGAGCTAAATATGTAAAAAATTTGGATAAAAGTTGTAAATTTATAAGGAGCATGTAAAAAAAATAAATATTCACAAGGAGCAAATATAAATTTTTTTTTTATAATTTTGAGCAAAAAAATATAAAATATTAAGATAAAAATTTTAATTTCTAAAAAATTTAGGTGTAAAAGATTAATTTTTAAAAGTTTAGGGGCATTAGCCCACCGTGGACCTACAAATTGTTATTCGATATTATGACAAAGCAGGGTCTATTTTTTTGTTTTTTTAAATTATATGTTATTCAGTTTATATTATAAAGTTTCTCAAACCAAATCGATAAATTTCACAGACTTCCAATTAATCACATATGCATATAAACATAATGCATGCATATCATCAGCATATGCTTATCTGACTTTGCAGAATTGTGGCATTTGTAACACAGTATTTGGCAGAAAATTGCAGCTCCACAATGTTCCATATTTATCTGTCTCTATTTCATCGCATTTCCCCTTATTTTACTTTATTTTCAAGAAAAAAAAAGTAGTGATATTACAGACCTACCATTTTAGTGGACCATTTCTGTCAAATCGTAATTGGAAAGTTATTGTTGCTAATAGAAAACTCGAGCTCTTCCAAGAAGGTAAAAACATTCGACAAAACAAGCATATAAAAGAAAACAGGTTGGTGGCGAGACGGAGAGGAAGAGGACAACCATATATGAAAATTCCAAGGACAATAATAAAAACTATACGAACTGACGGTGATAAAATAGGCAAAATCATGACATGTCTATATTTAAATATTTAAACTCACTATAAATATATCTAATGATTCTTAGGCAGGATAATTTTATTAGCCCCAAATTGATCGTCTTTTAAATTCTGTATTTATAAATCCTGATAAGCATTTGACATATTTAGGATTTGCAAAGCGCAAAAATTGAGATATAAATATTTAAATATGAATACCAGAAAGAGTCATTAGGCTAGTAACTTAATTGCACTTTTAAGAGTAGCCCAAATTTTATATTATAAAAAAATAATTCGTCTGACCTGATTCGCAGTAAATTAATTAACTAAAGAATAAATTAATGTATTGCGGGCCTGATGAGATACTTTTTTTTTATAAAATAAAATTTTGGTTAGAATTTTAGAAAAAGTTAAACAAATAGTTACTTGCAACAAATTCTTGATATTGTAATTTTGCAATAGCAAAGAAAGAGCGATGTCAGAGAAAAATGCACACCCATTTATCAAAATATATTAATACCACGTTATTCTACGGAATCTATACGTGATGAGCATCATTAATGACTATAGACATGAGATTAGTTCATTAAGTTTTTTTTTTTTTTTTTTGTAGCAGAAGTAGAGCACAAATGAAATTCTAATTCTGAGTCAAAAAGTGCAGAAAATAAACAACAAATAGAGTAATAGGTAATAACACCTGATCCTATCTCGTTTGGTAGACTCTAACTTCAGGTTTCGATTAAGTTTTCTTTTATCTTAAATCTTTTATTAGGATTACTCTCTGAATTTTTTTTAAATTAATAATATAATTCAATAACTTTTTTAAGCTATTACATATTTATTCATTTATATTAATTCTTATTTTATATTCATTCTTTTATAAGTTACCGTTTTAAAAAAAAAAATCTAAATTTTGTAAAAATGACAAATAAGGATAAATAATTTTGTAAGCTAATTAAGTATCACTTTTATTAAAGTTTTTTTTTTTCGTTTTCATGTTCCTAACCGCCTTTTATTTTCTTTCAAATTTAGAAACCTTACAATTCAGTTTTCACTCAGAATTCATGGTACTTTTTACTACCAAATAATGTCATATAGTATTGAGATTTGAGAATCTTAGTCGTTTACTTAGTCAACCTGTCTATGTGATTTGTTTAGGTTCTTTAATGGTTTAGCTAAATGTATTAGCTCCATTTGTCACATAGATTTTTCTAGAGTTAAATAGTTAAGCAACTAGTTCTATAGAGCTAATTTGCTTAGCCAAATCAATAGCCAATATGTAAAACAATGGTTAAGCAACTAGCTAAGTATTTTTAATATTTATAAGCAAATCTTTAAATTTACTAAGTCATAAACCATTAAAGATGCTTTAAGGAGCTGATGTATATTTTCCTTAAATGGATATTTGTTATTTCTTTGGTTTCCTTATGTAGCTAATACAACAGAGTTTTGTTAAGTGTTGAGCGTTAAGTTCGGTAACACTGTTTAGCTCATTGTTTTAAATATTCTGTTATTTGAATTAATGAAGCAGAATTTCTTTTTTCCCAAAATCTCTTCTACTATCTCTCTCGATTCCTGTATTCTCTCTCTTGATGAAGTTCATTCGTGAAATATAGCCAAGTTTTCAATTTTAAATCCATATTTTCCTTCATTACTAAACAGTTTTTTATATTTCAGTTATTATATATTCCACTATAGTAATGGTTTTGTTTTTTAAATTGAAGGTTATCGTCTCTTCAATTGAGAGTTGTTGGCTTCCTATCTGAAATGTTTTGTCTTCCTATGTGAAATTTATTTTTATCTTCTTATATGGATTTTTTTTTTTTTTTTTCTATATAGAAGTTATTGTCTCCATAAATGGGAGTTATTGTCTTCCGAAATGGAAATTATTGTCTTTGGGAATTTTTTTTTTTTTTTTTTTTTACGTTTACGCTTCCAAACGTTCTACAAAGTTTTCAATAGAGGTAATTTATACTTTTTTATATAAGGAACATATTTTGTAAAGAGAAAATGACACATATATACCATGTGTTTTAGTAAAATATCAAGTTTAACCTTTAGTTTAAAAAATGTCGAGTTTATATCATCTGTATAATTAAAATTAAGAGATTATACTTTTAAAATAGATAACAGTGACACAAATCTTCATTTTGTTGATTTTTCATTGATGTTGACTATAATATTTATATGTAAACCTCATTTTACCTTTATTCATTCGCGCTGCTCTATATGTAATTTATTTAAAAAATGAAAAAAAAACAAACAACAATTTCTGAATCGTGGAGAACGCATACAGAGAAAATGGATAAAAACTGACATTCGGTAGTCATAAAAATCACTGATTCGAGCGTGAAATCCAGGACTTAGAGTTGCACTTCGAACATGGAAGAAAGCCATCTCTTGGGAGGTATGAAGTTTATTAGTCTATTTCGATTTAGGGCTATTTTTTATTTCAAAATTGGGAATTTATGAGTTAGAGTACTAGTTTGGGGTTTGGTTCGGTTTCTTATATCAGAGTCAACATCAATGAAAAGTCAATAAAAGGTAGATTTGTAGCGTTGTTATCTATCTTATGGTATAATTTTTTAATTTGAAGTAAACAAAATGTACAAACTCAACACTTTTGAAAATCAAATGATAAAACTCGATATTTCTCTAAAACGCACAAGATATATATGTTTTCCCTTTTGTAAAAGGCTATCATTTTCTTAATATTTTGCGCCTAGCAAATTCATATTAACTCTATTAATTATTTCCATCTAAAAAAATTAATTATAATTAATTTCTAAATTTATTCATCATATTTTTTAATTATATCTTCTTGTTCGAAGTCAACCACCATAAAAAAAAAAGAGATTTGTAACTAATTAGGCCACTTTAAACATGTGATTTTGGATCTAGCCTATGTTTGACAATTTTTAGGGATATAGCCAAATGGCTTATGTGACAATAATTAAGGTCTGATTTGCCCTTATTTATTAATAAATTCATCACTTTTTCTCTCTTGTTTTTTTCAAATAATTTTTTTTGCATCAAAACTTCAAAAATTCGTATCTTTATCATACGAACTCGAAATTGAGTGATTTCAAATCCTACAAATTTGTGGCGTCTAGATCTTCAAAAATACACCCAATGTGTTTGATGAAAAATTATGTTTAATGCATCATATTTACATTTCCTTTTTTTTTTATAATTTCAAAAAATTTCCGCTATTTCCATATTTAAGGTAGATTTTTCTACATCTATGGTATTAAACATTATTTTTCATCAAACACAATGGATCTATTTTTGAAGATCTCGGCGTCACGAATCCGTAGGATTTGGAATCACTCAATTTCGAGTTCATATAAGATAGATATGGTTTTTTGAAGTTTTCATGTAAAAAAAAATGTAGGAAAAAAATAGGACAGAGAAAATAACGAATTTATTAATAAATAAGGGTAAATAAGACCTTAATTATTGCCACATAATCATGTTGGTTATTTCCCTAAAAGTTGTGAAACATAGGCTAAAAACAAATTTCATAGTTTCATTTTGGCTATTTCGCTACAATGCCAAAAAAAAAAAAACCTTATGAGTGGAATCTGATGTTATTTATATTTCTTTTATTATGTACATCTCATTGTTTATTTGACTGATAGGAATACGTATTTATGAAATTAAGAGCAAGCAAATTATTGGTTTATTGCTTTGGTATGGGAGGACTTGTTCTTAAACATGATTGTTTCATTTTTTGCCTGATATTCTTTTGACGAGTTCGGCACAACTTTCAAGGAAATTTCGCACTCAAAGAAATCTAAATTCTTGCCCTATGTCTCGGTAATAGTTGTTTTTGGATGTGAAATTTGCCTATTCTGCAGTCAGATGCAAAGATAATTGTCCAAGCTTTGAAGAGACATGTTTTCTTTTTCGACTCTAAGTCTTTAGTATCTAGTTTTTTTTTTTGTCTATCTTTCACGAATAAGGTCGATACAAGTTATAGGTTGACCAATTGAGCGATCTATAATTTAGACAACTTTTACTCTTTCTTTAGACAATTAACTCACGCGCCTATGGAGGAAATCCCTCTATCAATAGAGTAATCGTACATTATATATAACTAGTTTTAAGTTGTGCTCCCCGCACAACGCGCATATACATATATATATATAATTGAATGTACATTTAACTATATATATATATATAATTGAATGTACATTTAACTATATATATATATATATATATATATATAATTGAATGTACATTTAATACTTTTTACGCCATTTGTCTAAAAAACAGTGGGCTATTGTCCCAAACGGTTATTTCATTAAGTTTTTGGGAGAAGGTTGTGGAAAATGTGAAATTTTATATAAATGTAAAAAAAAAAAATCTCAAAAGCTGAGTTATAAATAATAATCCAAAGCGTATAGTGGAAATAGTCGAAAGTAACCATTTTTCGTAATTTTTTTTTAATATTAGACGCTGAACTTTCCAATTTTCATAAATAATCGCTATCATTAACAGTTAACCAGATTTTAATAATAGTTAACCAGATTTCAATAGTTATTGGCTAAATTTCAATAACAGTTACTGAGATTTCAATAGTTGTTGACCATATTTCAATAACTATTGACCACATTTCAATAACAGTTAATCATATTTCAATAACAGTTAACCAGATTTTAATAGTTGTTGACCAGATTTCAATAATTGGTGGGGATCCCTAATTGGTGATCAGCTTCCAATAATTATTGACTAATTTATGAAACATGAGAGTATTTTTTCTGAAAAAAGAGAAATAGTTACGAGTGAAATGTTTTGAAAATATGAGTTAAATATGAAAAGCCAAGATTATTGGATACGTTGTTAGATCGGAAAGTATATTGCCGCGGATATATGTAAAACTATAAAATATGAATAAAAAAAAGTTAGCTCAGAGTTTACACTTTACATTTGATTTTATTTATAGTAAAATAGAGTTTGAAATAAGAGAATACGTGCGTCAGTAAATATAAATGAAGAAAAAGAGCAAAAAAGTAAAATTATTTTTTGTTGTCAGAAAGAATGGAAATTTTGTTAATAACTTCTTAGAATTTGCCCCATATTTAAAAAAAAAAAAAAAAGTTCCTTGAATAATCAATTGTTGGCTGAAATATCTTAATGGAATTCTCATTTAATTAAAAAAAAAAAATTATACAAAATATCCATTTAAAACTTATTGATTAGCAAAATAGCCAAGGACCAAGGTTTCAACTTTTCAAAAAAGTAGCCAAATTTACGTTTTTCAAATTTTTTTGACAGTCAAGATTAAATTTTTTGACGATTATTATAAGCAATTTATCACTTTTAAAAAAATTTATCATGGGTTCAAAAAAAAATTTGAAACCAATTTACTGCACATTTTGGCTATTTCACTAAATTAAGACAAACTTTGGCTATTTTACAAATTTATAATTTTAAATTGGCTATTTAGCTACATCACAAAAAAAAGGAATAACCAATTATTGAAAAAGCATTAAATGTATTGAAGAAATTAAATACAAAATTAAATAAAGCTAAAAATAGGTTAGTATATTCGCGAATTGAAATGTAAATTATTATGAGTTAGTCCACAAATTAGAGTAAGAAAAATATAAAATTTATAAAATGGACAAAAAGTACCCAAAAAAATTAAAATTTGAGAGGAGGCTAAAGCTCGCTCTTGGCTGGATATAGCTTCTTCCTTGTCCACAATACAAGTGCAACGTGGTCAGTGCTACAAACATGTTGATAAACATATAGTTCCAAAAGAAAATGTTCGTAAACAATTTACTTTTTTTTTGTAAACATTTTATGTTGCTAAAATATTGCAACGTGGCCTCACCGCTCTTTTAGTTAGAACGAGGTATATAACCCGCGCGTTGCGGCGGGTTATATTGTATTTTTTTAATTAGCAAAGGGAATTTGATAGTTTTGTGTTTTTTTATGTGTATAATTTTTAAGCAATTTGATATTTTTCTTGTGCCGTTAGGCAACCTTTTTTTAGAATTAATTACATGATATGTATATGTAATTGGACCAAAAGAAGAGTCTACATAATAGAGATATCTATTCTTAAAGAAATGCATTATTTACATCCAAAAAAAGATTTCTACGGTATCGATTTCTAAAAGAAATATTTCTCATACACACATATATATACATATATATATACATACATTACACATGCATTATTCCATTAAGAAGAGTTTGACAGACATTTCAAAAATGCTCCAATTTGTTGGGTTGACTTCCGCGACTGCAAAATTAAATTCAGATATGTACTCAATTCTTATAAGTATCATAGATTATTCAAATTATGTGTGTAAACAATTTAGAGTGGGATAGTATCTTTGGCTCACAAATCCAATATGAATCTCTAAATTTTCAATATTGTTCTATTACTTTTGGAGGACAAAATAAGTGTATATGTAATTTTAATGTCCAGAATTGTGAGGACTAAAAAATAGTATACTTGAAAAAAGTTATAGCATACCTTTCAAAACATGGAATATTGTAGCACATTCGAGTGCATTCCAGAAAATCCAAAATGAGATATCTTCAACTATATTCAGTAACACATAGTCATTCAAAAATTTATTCATAATCTTATATTGCATACTTTGTTTGTAAAATATGAAGCTGCTTTCACACACACACACACACACCCAAATAAAAATAAAAACGAATTATATTGAAGTATAAATAGAGCGATGTGGAAGTACCTTTTTGGAGTTTATGCATTGCTTGCGTTTACATTTTCTGTTCTTCATCTTTTGTAGTCAAAATCTACTGCATTTCCAAACTCTTCACCTTCTCGGGTATATATACACATAGATATGTTTTTATATCCTTATTTTCCAAAAGAGCGATACATGCCAAAAAGTTACCGTTTCTTTTTTTTCTTCACCTCTTCCTGTTCATCACTATAAGTTTCAATATAAAGAGAAAGACATAAGGAATTTATTATATGTATTTGTAGTAGTTTTTTTCATTTTTTTTCATAAATAATAGATATTTACCTGGAAAACTTTCGCTTTAGAGATGATGATGGTGTTTCTCTTTCAGGGCTGCGTTATAAAATAAAGTTAGGTCAATGAGTACTCAGGATTGAAAGAAAAAATATTACAAATTTATTACCTCGGACTTATTTGCCTTGATTTTGGAATCTTTTGGATTGAAGTTGGAGTGGTTGAAACTGGGAGTTCAATTGTGTCTAGAAGCTGATCTTCAAATATTTTAGAGACAATGATACTCGTTGATGCTCCGTATGCCTTTAAATAAACTTGGAAAATTTTACGTTGGCCTTTAAGTCGTTCGATTGCTGGGGGAATCACTGTTTGATCAGTGTAACCTTCATCTAATGTTAGCATGGCACACGATTTCTGTATCAAAATTTGAGCAGTTTTTCCGAAAAGGGTTACTGTTGTTTCTCCGCTGTCATCTTCGATTTTAGTGTTCAACCTGTACCTATATTATGGATATATTCATGAATACATTGAAGTTGAGTTTCTTTTCTATTTGATTAATAATAATTATGAATAATTGGTACATACCATGGTACTGGGAGAGTTTGTAGAAATGCGTGATCATCACACCACCATGTTGTTCCTGAAGGTTTGACTGTTTTGTTGCAAGTGGGGCATGCATTGTAATACCAACCTTGTGCTGTATCAAAATTTGTGATTGTAGCCTTGATCGTGCATTTAGCACTCTGTAAATTATGAAAGATATGTAATTTTTAGACTAACGTTGTTGGAATAAAGAAATTTAAGCAGAACTTGGTTAAATTTTAAATGACGTACCGGATCAGCATTTTTAAGCTCGCTAATTTTCTTTCTATTTTTTGTTTTTTGCTCGTCTGTGGATTCAACTACTTTTGTGGCTGGTAGAAGCTCAATTTTTTTCATCTTGTTGGCAAATCTATATGTGAACAAAAAAAACATAATAATGATATTAGTTATGTCATTATACTAAATATTAATGCGGACTTGTTTATCACTAAATATTCAATATGATTTTTGTCAAATAAGAATTAGTTGTGTACCTTGTTTTTAAAGTTTGAGTCTCGGGTAAACTTGGATCCACAAAGTATACTGAAGAAGATGTGATTGCAACATATGGCTTTCCTGTATAATAGTTTAATGGAAAAGTATAAATATATATATATATATATATATATATATATATATATATACATAAATTTAACAAAAAAAAAATATGTGGAAGATTTAAAATTTACCTAAGTATTGTTTGACTAACATTGCTGCAAAGACTGTGACTGTTGTTTCAGTAGTTGATTTATCAATTTCTTGATCAAACTCATGGGCTAGTGTCCCCCACAATGTCACTTGTAAGTTATCGCTTCTATAAAACACAACGGAAAATTAGAAAATTAATTTAAAAACCAAATATAAAGTTTGTAACTAATATGTAATTTAAATGTTATATATAGGTTTAAAATAGCATTAAGATATTTTACCTGATGTTTTGAATATTCACCGTCTTCCTTGATGTCGTCCTATTGTTGAAAAATGATTGTTCAATGGGGTGGACGCTAGTTAGAACTCCTATGACATCTACATGCAAATATATGCAATTCACAACAGTTTCAACGATTTTATCAAAAAAAGAATATCTATGTAAAAAATAATCACATTTACTATAGGGGATTACCAGTCAGAATACTATTGTTTTCGATTCTTTCGGGAAGATGGTCGTACTCAACCAAATTAAACTTGTGAAGTGGAATTGTTGGGACTTCTTCTGTAACAGTTGTGAATGTTGATGCTCTTGTTAATTGTAACATTGCACTATGAGGAACGGCTTTGTATTTGGACTTGCTCTGATCAACAAAAAACTTTCTTATTTCATAGACATTGCCTGTTTGTAATTTTGGTGCAACAATGTCTATATCCCGAGCTCGAACAGTTGCGTGTATGGTTTCATGCTATAATTAATTAAGAAAAAGAAGATAACTAAGTAAGTTTGTAAGCATAATATTTTCAAACATGTAAATACAAATATGTACTTACCTCTTCGTCAACCAGAATATAGTCGCTACTCATAACTCGGCCAGTAGTAAAATCTTTGTTTACCCAACTTCTACAAATCCTAGCAATGATTGTATCGTACTGTTGGTTTGGTCTTATCGATTTGATTGGCGTTGCCATTATCTGTTATTAATATATATATATATATATATATATATATATATATATATGAGATTATACATGTGATACTTAATCATTAAGGAGTCTTGGTTTTTATCTAATGTTTTGAACGATTTCTTTGTAAACAATATTTTTTATATGATTTGGATATTTGTCCATGGATTTATGGATTAATATAAACAACCCATTTGGTGACTTGACTCTTGATAAAGCTACATATAACTGACCATGAGTAAAAATTTCATTTTCTATATACAGACCAATTTTTTCAAGAGATTGTCCTTGACTTTTATTTATTGTCATAGCGTATGAAATTTTTACAGGAAATTGTCTTCTTTTTAAAATGAAAGGCCATCGTGATTCATGTACAGTCATTTCTATTCGAGGAATATATACTATTTCATTAGTATTATCTGAATTAATAATTCGGCCTTCAATTATTCTATTTGTTAATTGTGTTATTAATAGTCTAGTTCCATTACATAGTCCTAAAGATTGATTTAAATTTCGTAATAACATAATAGGTGTGCCTATTTTTAGATTTAATTCATGTGGTGGTAGTCCATTGAAATTTAATGTGTTTAAAAAGTCTTCTGGATATAAAAGATTTAGTTCCTCAATATTTCCATATGAGGGCAAAATTGTATCATAGCTGTAATAAGTTTTTAAATCAGCGGGTACTAATGATAAAATGTATTTATTTATTTCATCGACTGTTTTATTTTTAGGGGCTACAATTGTTCGATTCTTTAAATATTCAACGTCATTAAAATTAGTCAAAAAATCAGTATATATTGAATGGGAAATTTTTTCTATTGGATTTGAATCATAATGTAATAAAAAAATGTCTGGTATCTTAATCCATGTAGCATCTTCATTATCTAAATCTTTGATTCCTTCTATAGTACCGTCACCGATGCTTGAAATCCATGTAGAAAATTTTGTGATTTCTTCTTTTTCCTTTGGTGATATATTATGTCTCATGAGCCGCATATTTTTCGTCAAGGTTAAGATGTCAAAATGTGGCCATAAGTAAGAATTGGTTAAGGTTGCATCAATTATATGTTCTTTAGATCCCGATGTTATAATTGGTAAGATTTGGCGAAAGTCGCCACCTAGTACCATAGTCATTCCTCCAAATGGTATGTCAGAGTTATTTTTCATATCTTGTAATGATTTATCTAGAGCTTCAAAACAATATTTGTTATTCATTGGTGCTTCGTCCCATAATATAAGAGATGTTTTTTCAATTAATTTTGCTAATTGTGTTTGTTTTTTTATATGACATGTCGAGAATTTATCTACTAATAATGGTATTCTAAATCTAGAATGTGCAGTTCTTCCTTTTGGTAATAATAAAGATGCTATTCCAGATGATGCAACAGCTAACACAATTTCATTATTCGATCTTATTTTACTAATTATAGTATTCCATAAATATGTTTTTCCTGTTCCTCCATGTCCAGAAATAAAATATAATTTATGATCTTGATTTTTAACTGAATTTAGGATTTTATTGTAGATGTTTTCCTGTTCTTCAGTTAAATGAGAAACTAATTTAAGATTTTCTTCTTTTAATTGATTTGTATCGTAATTTAATTCATCTCTTAAAAGTTTGTTATTTAAATCATCAAGTAGTGATTCTCGTGGCAGGGGTAAGTTGTAATTTTTCAAAGATGATGAATTCATATTTAATATCTTTTCTAATTCATATAATACATAATCATGTAATTCATGTTCAGGTATTTGAAAAGAGCTATTGTTGAATAATTTACGAATTTTATATACAATATCTTCGGTCATTAGTTTCCAGTGTTTGTCAAATAATTTTATCGGATCATTTACATTACAAAATAAAAGAATTAAAACAAATAATTGTCTTAGTTGTGTTGATGTTGAGATAAATGCAGTTTCTAGAATTGAATCATTCCATTCTTTATCGTCACCTAGTAATCCTAGGGCATTACATGCGGCTTGAAATGTTGAATATTTGATGTCATTAACTATTTGTAGGGATTCAAAGCTAGTAGCTCCTTTTTTATGATTCAGTAATAATCTTAAATAATACAGCTCTCCTGAATTTGGATGGACATAATATGTTCGTCCAATTGTATAACCAGAATGTCTTGGAGTCCAAATTTTATCTTTATTGTTCCAAACCCATTTCTTTGGAAATTGTATATATGTAAGCGCTCTAGCTTCCTCACTTGATTTATTTACCGTCATCCATTCTGTTAAAGTCGTTTTCTGAATTCCGGGTTGTCTTAAAATATTTTCAAGATGTTGGTTTGAACGATATGTAATATTTTGTGTATGTGGTAAGTGTATTGATAATCGCTGGATAGATGGTCTTCTATGATGTATAGGATATTCATATAACCTCCATATAGCTTCGTAGGGTGTGATGTAACGACAATTAATATAATTTTTTATTTCATCGACTTCTGTGATATTTGTTTCTAACAAATTTTCTGAGCATATATTATTTTCAAGAATTGCTCTTATACGATCTGGTCCTTTAGTTAAATATTTGAATAAGTATTTTATAAGCATTGATTGCGAGCACACTTCAGTATTTATATGAGCATTAAATTTGAGACACAATTCTCTATTATAAGGCACAACATATCTATTATCTAATTTTATATTTTCTTTTTCTGAATAAATATTTGAACTTCTACGTTTATAATTGATAATTCCATTTTCATCGATCGTTGTTTCATTTATGATTTGTTTTGGAAATCTTTTAGAACACATCAAATTTTTCATACATGCAGCATTTGTCTTGGCAAGACCACATGGTCCATGTATCATAAATTCAGTAACTACATTATATCCTATCAAATCAACATTAGGATCTGGTATCTCTGCGGAAATAAATTTATCTATTTGTGAGGGATCATGTATTTTTTCATCGGGATGTAACCAAAATAAGAAATGACAATGTGGTAGTCCTCTTTTTTGGAATTCAACTACATTTAAATCAGCAATCACTTGTCCAAATATAGTCCCTGCTTTTATAGTTAGAAGTATTTGTTCTAATTTCATTTTGAATACTCTTGTTATAATATCAGGTCTGTCTTCTGATTTTTGACCAGGAATTAAAGATAATGCTCTTTTAATTTCTGGCCATTTTGGGTTACATGTAAATGTTATAAATAAATCAGGATTTCCATATTCTCTACAAATTGCCATCGCATCTTGATAATTTTGTATCATATATCTAGGACTTCCTGTGTGACTTGATGGGAGTATAATTTTTTTTCCTATTGTATTTGCATCAGTATCTCCTCTATTAATAGCATCTTGAATACCTTGATAGATTTCTGATCTTAAAGTTTGTTGATTTTTTCTAACAAAATCTAATCGATCTTCTTCTACAGAAGCATATGCATCAACTAAATATTGTTGTAACAATCTACCACTTCTTAATAGAGTAGTCTTTAAGTTAGAACGTTGTTGTAATTGATAACAGTATAAGCCTCTCATTGGAATTCTTTTACGTAAAGGTTGCGTGTCTAAATGGTTAGTAAATAATTTTAGATCAGTTCTATATCCATCTTCTCCGTAAGGAAACAATAATGGGTATTGCAATGCCATATATGAAGGGTGTAATTTTGTAATTCGTTGTAAATCATTTGATTTTGTTTCTACGATTATGTCTTTTCCTTTTTCATATTCTCCAATATCGCCAACTATTAATCCACCAATGTCATTTGATGTTGGTAAATCGTACTGATTAGAATCATTATTTCTTCGGCCTAAAAGCCGAAGTCTTATATGTGGAATGTTTGTTTCTTTGTATCTATCTCTTACTGTTCTGAAAGTTTGTACTAATATATTTGTTTCATCTAACATACTTATCAGCTTTGTAATAATTGATTCAGTAATTAATCTTGAAGACTCGTCGAACGATAATGTTGACAGTCTATTTTGGATTTCATTTTCTGTGTCATGTATATACAGTTGTGCGAATCTCGGAGGTTTGTCATCAGTAGGTAGTAGAGAGCCAAGTAAATGATGCACTTGGCCACTGATCTTAAAAATATATGGACCGTGAGAGTTATTTATATTTGAATCTATATTTGCACCAAAAGATGTAAAAGCTAACAATGAATTCAAGGTGCGGATATTCTTTTTGTAGTATGTACTTTCTATTTCACCGTTGTAGTTTAACAATTCATCTAATATCGGAGGGCTTTCTTTAAGCAAAGGTAATTTAATTTTACCTTTTTGACAAGATAGATTATATTTGGGTAAACTATTTTTGCTCGAACTTTCATCAAACCAGAAGAATGCACCACAATAATCGCAACAATATTTCCAGTCTCCCAAATCTAAATATGAGGTGTTCGATGGCTGTGCTACCTGTGGTGATATTATTTGCATTTTTGAAATTAATGATAATCTATTTTGAGTTTGATGAGATAAGGTTGATGTCCCAAAAGCAGGGTCTACACTTTCATTATTTGAGTTCTCAGTAGTAGTTGTGGTATATGTCTTAGTATTTTTATATTTGGTTTTTTTGCGATTTGGGTGACCAAGATGACCTAAAGATGGGTTCACACGTTTTCTACCCATTCTTTAAAGAAAAAAAAAAAATTAAGATAAGAAGATCATATCATTATTACTCTTAAAAGTTGGGGAACAAAATATATGTCCCCAGTTATAAACTATCACTGTACAAACATATAATACACAAATATAGAATTAAAACTATATTTCTAATGATTAAGGAGTTGAACCTATGGGGACGTATGAATTAGCAGTTGTTATTAATTAGACAAATAAAGATTATTATGATTCCAATTACTTAAATTTTTTCCTACATTTTGAATTAGATGCCTAATGATTAAAGAATTCCTATTATATGAGAATATATGTTTTGTTTATGAGTTTTAAGCATATAATCTTATTTGTCAAGCTGGTAGAGTTACATAGGACTAATTAATAATAAAACACAATTTCAACTTAAGAGCGAGCAATTATATAACTGAATATCGACTTACATGTACGGTGCGTGATATAGTGAAGTAAGCAACGCTATAAGATCAAACCTGAAAATAAATAAGAAACATAAATAATGAGGCCGTAATGTCAACCATGTCGAAATGAGACTTGGCAATATATATATATATATATATATATATATATATATATATATATATATATGTGTGTGTGTGTGTGTGTGTACGTAAAATTTTATAGCTTGATATCAAACTTCAGTTTCATGAGCTGGAAATAAATTAGAAACGCAAATAAATGAAGTCGTAATGTAACTGATATAGAGAAACAAATTCTACGACGTCTATATTTGAACATTAATCTTTTTGGTATTCTTGAAATAAAGAACAATAGCAAACCAATGAGGTCGTAATGTAACTGATATAGAGACAAATTCAACAACGTCTATATTTGAACATTAATCTTTTCGATATTCTTGAAATAAAGAACAACATATAGCAAACCATCAAACTGCCAAATAAAATAAGGGCCTATTTTATACTTTGTTTAAGATAGTCAAGTCGCTAAATTTTCATTCCATAATAATAACAGAACCATTAAACTGATATATATATATATATATATATATATATATATATATATGTGTATATATATATATATATAAGGGCTCACTTTATTGTACTTTATTTAAGATAGTAATAAGAGGATGCAGATTAAAACATTGCCGTTACTGACATTTTAAGAGTAGAAAAGGGAAAGGAATGAAAAATAAGGGTTTTCAGACATATATATTTTGGAAGTAATATACACATACACACGCATATATATATATATATATATATATATATATATATATATAATAAGCAAATTTGATACTGATTGGTAACTAATAAAAAGATGGAATTCTCAGTAAGAGATATTGACGCTTAAATAAAACAACACAATTAGCAGTAGAGTATGATACCTTCTTTTAGATGACAGTAGCAATTTTTTAGATATTCTCCGGCCTCAGATATCAAACTTTTGGAAGAGAGGAAGAGATTTATCAGAATTAAACCTACAACACACACATCCAATTGCCATTATTTTTATACTGTAGCTCAAAATGAACAACAATAATAATAAATAAAAAAATTACAGTACGGACTTCACAAAAAAATAAACCCATCAGTTAAGATGTTATGAAGTTTATCTTTCGAAGTTGAAAATGCTATTGACCATTTATATATATATATATATATAGTAGAATAATGGTAAGTAGTAAATAAACCTTGACAAAGATGAATGACTTGTCTCCGCTTTAGATAAGTACAGAAGATGGGAATGGTTTTTTTTTTTTTTTTTTTTTTTTTTTTTTTTTAAGGAAAAGAGAAGAGTTATATTTAACGGTATATATACGATGACGTAGTCGAAGGTGGTTCCTTAGAACCAAAGTCTGCGGCCAAAAAAAAAAAAAACACATCAGTCAAGCTCTTATAAAATTTACCAATTCAAAGTTGAATATTGTATATTGACCATTTAGAATATATATATATATATATATATATATATATATATATATGTAGTAGAATCACAGTAAGCAGTAAATATACCTTAACAAAGACGAATAACTTGTCTCCGCTGTAGATAATTACAAAAGAGGGGACTTTTTTTGTAAAGAAAAGAGAACAGTTATATTTATACGGTTATTTAGTGATGACAAACAGAGTAGTGCAGTATAGTATTTAATGACTGAATATTTGCAGAAGAGAGCGTAGGTTTTTTAGTTGGTTACTGATGCTTAGAGTGTAGTACGGTAATGGCAGTTTTGTAGTTAGTTGTAGTACGGATGAGAGACGATGTATTTATAGACATTCGAGATGGCAAAAATACGAAAGTAAGAATAGTTTCACCGATGACGTACGCAGCCTGTTTTTTGGTATTATTAGTGTAAAAATATGGGTGTTTGTGTAATGAGATGATAAACATGTAAGAAGTGAAATGATAACGGTGAAACGTGGATATTTGTGAAAGCAACAACTATCTCATGCTATACCCTAAGCTTAGCCCTCAATTGATTTTCTTACAATATAAATAATATATTGCCCAAGAGATGTTCGTAAAAAGGTTGTATGAATAGGGAATCGAGCTTCAAAGTTATCTGTTGTAGCCTCTTTTTTTTTAAATAATAATAAAAATAAATAGTTGTAAGGGAAAGAGAGAAAGAAGAGGCTGTGTGATTCATGCATATGATTCATGCATGCGTTTATATATAGTAGAAAATGTATATATATATATATATATATATGTTTATATATAGTAGAAAATGTATATATATATATATGTTAAGTTTATAGGAATAATATATCTATGCATTTTTTTACCAGTATTATCTATGCGTGTTCAAAGGCCACGTTTATATTCAGAGTCATTAAAGTTAGTCATAATACATACACGTGTAAATGCACATGCATTGGATAATAAAATTACTGGTCATAATAAAATATCTCATTTTGTCTTTTTTAAAAAAAAAGTAATAAGGCATTAAGGCTTCACAAAACTACTAAAAATTATTATGTGAATGCAGTTATTGTCCATTTTACGTACCTACCTAAAAGATATCACATATATAATATCATTCCAACTTACTCAAAATATCTATAAGATATATATGAATAATAAATTCAGAAGATAACTGATGATAAAGCTATTTTGTTTTTTTATCATACAGAAAGAGATTGATGATAAAGCTATTTTATTTTTTCTTAAATCACAAAAAGAGATTTTTTATACGGTTACTATAAGGATCAAAGAAACAGGTTAAACATTGCAAGAGAGATGTAACATTAACCAATAGAAAAAAGAATCGTGGGTCCCATTTGATACTGTAGTATCTACAGTATTAATGCACCCCGAATTAGTTATATAGGATAATGTTACGTGTAGTAATCAATATATAGTATGCATACATATTGAGTAACGCACATTAAACGTATAGTATAAATACATATCTTTTTTATGAATATGACTATCTATATGGATAATACTGTGTATATGATCCAATAAATAGTGAACCCAAAAGTTAGAAAAAAATAATGTGTTCTGTAATTGAAATTGAGGAAAAAATGAGAGTGGGAAAATAAAAAGACTAGTTTACTTTATTTTTCTTTTAAAAGAAAATGAATACAGGCAACAAAAATTTTAAACCACAAAAAAAAACCTTATGTGACATGAGATGAGACACAACAAACATATCAATTAGGCTTACTGAGAAAGGGCGAAACGCGACACATGGCATGAATGAATTGTGATACCTAGTAATTCTACATTATCTCCAAATTGGAGGTCGTGCGTTCAATCTCCTTCGACAGACCATTAAAAAAACATGGATGAATAAAATTATCGTGCTTTTATAAGAGTTTTAGAAAAGAAAAAAAAAAAAGATAAAAGCTTATCACGTGGCAAGAGGGGAGGAATAATGAAATGTTTCAAAATATAAATCTCTTCCCTCTTTTTTTTATTACAAGTAATTGAGTAAGTAGATACATATTCCAATTCTAAGCAAATAAAGAAATAACACCTCATCCTTAGACCATCTCCAACTGTATTGCATTTCTCACATATGCAATATGGTGGAGCTCCAACCGAACTGCAAATCCAACTGCAAAATAACACATCATCTTTAGATTGTTGTTTTTCGGTTCTCTTTTGTAGAATTCGTGTTTGTTCACCCTTGACATATACATGAATATTGAGATCTTGTATTGAATTTAAAGATGGTGGTGGATGAAGATACACGATTTCTTTATTAGTCGTTATAATCAAGTGAAAGATAAAGATGTACACCTTGCACTTTGAAATGCATTGGTTGATTATTTGTGGGAGGTTTATTCTAATTCCGATATATAGTTATGATTATTCATGTGTATTACTGTACTTTTTATGCATGTGTTTTGTTGCACTTTGAAATGCATGTGTTTTGTTGTACTTTTTTATTTAATAATTATTTATTTCAGTAAATGTGTATTTATAGTTAAATTATTTATGGACTAATGCAAATATTTAGCACTAGAACAATTCCAAATTAAAATGATCTAGTTGAAAAACAACAAATAAATAAAAGGTATAAACATAAATAAGAGATAAATGGAATATTCTAATACAGTTGAAAATAGAGTTAGGTTGGAGATGATGTTCTATTTGATGTGACATTTATTGCAAAATGCAGTAGAAAATGCCGTACTCGGTTGGAGATGCCCTTAAGAGATATGTCGTCATTACTTTTTTTTTTTTTTAGTTTTAATTATAATTTTTTATTTTATGCATATAATATAATATACATGTTGTTATCAATTATATGCAGTAACCTATTACCTTTAATCAACATTTCTCAATCGGAAAATGACTTTTTCGGTTAATTGATTCTTTTCAAAGTTAAAATTTAGCATGTAAAATAGTTAAAAATCTAAATATATTTTTAGCCTAGATCTCACCATTATATGAGATTTTTAGTGGCTACCCACGTACCATTGACAATCTCACGTTTTATCTGAACAGAAGCAAGAAAAAAATCAATATTTTTATTGATAGAATTTCAGTTTCCTAGAGTTTTTTCCGCGTCAATAACATAGATTAATGAACAGAGCAAATTACAATCTCTTTGCAGAGCTTGAAGTTACTGTGCATCGGCGATGGTCGATTATTTCCAAAAGAAGTAGCCTTCTTCCTTCTGAAAATCGAAAGGCAATAATCCTCGGAGCTGAACATTATGTCCTAGAGCTCACCTTGCGAATCGCGTGTCTCGAACAGCCTGATCATTTGACGGGCAAAAATTGGTAATTCCAAGCACTCGCCGAAAAAGCAGACTTGGTCGACCATGCCAAAGATTCCCGATTATTGAATTTCAATCAGAATGAAGATGGTGTTTTCTTTTTCGGCATCTGTTGATGTACCATGTGGCGTGCTTTTGCAGTCCCATGCCTATCAGTATCTTGAGGCTGGTTAGCATAACAAACGTCACTAGAAACAGCAGAGCCATCGAGAAGAGTTTCCATGGGAGGGGATGAGAGGGTACGAGAGCGAAATATACCGGAGTCAATACTCGAATGACCTACAAACCAAAACCAAAGTGAAAAAGACAATGTTAATTGGCATCCAATGGCCCTCTACTATTCGTGTCGTGACAATTTGGCCACTGTTCTTTTCTTCTTGGCGATATCCTCCCAAGCTTCTAACAAATTTTATTTTTTGAACAGATAAATGTCACTTTTCTCTTGCGCATGATTATAAGGGTAAATATGAATCTTAAAATATGCATCCGATTAACGCATCAATAAAGCTAAAGTTTAAGAACGAATTTTACGTCCTAATATGAATTTTTTAGGGGTATAATTGCCAAGAAAAGCGACGGGCCAAAGTGTCACCACCTATATAGTATGGGTTTGTTGCTACCTTGAAAAAAAGCAGTGACAGTTGATCAAAATCTAAATAGCGATGACCTATTAACAAGTGTCAGCATCTAGTAAGCTGTCATATATATTCAGACTCGGGAATGGTTTTTGAACCCAAAATGATGTTACTTGGCATTTACAAAAATCTCCATTGCAATCCAAAAGGTTTAGAATAGTTTGGAGATACTTTTTTTTTTTTTTTTTTTTTTTTTTTCGGGATAATTGTGGTGTCCAGATTAGACCACGAGGCCCTGGCATTATCGTCTGGGAGACTACCCCAGTGGCCCCAATTTGTGTGGCCAACGAGAATCAAACCGGGAACTAAAAAGGTCTCAAGAATCACCTTTACCACACTAGACCAATCCCTTGGGAAGATAGCCAATGATTCATGTAACTATAAATAATGTTGAGTGTGAGTCTGAACGAGAAGTTACCACACAAGCTGGTGCCAATGGAACAAAAGAGAGAGTAGTCTTGGGGATGTCTGACTGTATATTCAAAGTCTGCAAGTGTTGGAAAAAAGACGGTCAGAGCCATGGAAACAGATATCTAGAGAAGAATTGGCGGACGTTGTGATGTTTATAGTGACTAAGGAATGATAAAAGGAACAGCATAAACACATGCACAGAGGAGAAAGAAAATAGACGCAATTTTGACTCTATATGGGAAGAGAAAATATACTTGTTTGCAAAGGTCCTCGAGATACTGAGAGTATGCAATGGGCTTTATGCCATTGAATTTAGCAATGAATGAATGTTTTATGATATCAATAGCCATTTCACAAACATACACCAAAAACGCATTCTGCAAAAAGGAGATGAGAGCGAAAAATTATTACACGGACTTAAAAAAAGATTCCAACAATGTGTTTACAGTGAGAAAAGTGTTAGTGTGCGGTCAGGGAACTTACAGAAAGAAAACTTTTAAACCAGGGACCCTCGGCCTCCAGAATGTTTTGAGCCAAAACAAATAAGATATATGCTGAAATATGGAATCTCTCCACCGAATCTGGTTGCAAGAAACACAGAATGCAAAATGATATCAGCTTTCAGCCGCATCAGATCATATGTACAGAACATTATAATCAGAAAGCATAAAATTATCCTGCGGTTCATTTGACACACAATCAATAAGTAAAACATTCAGAAATTTAGAACAAGCATAATCACTCATTTGGGTCTGCTGAAGGGTGTTTTTGCTGCCATACCTGAATTTTAATGGCGTATTTTACAAAGTAAGTGGGTGATGTTTTCCTAGGAGATACTATGGAACAAATATTACAGCATAGCGCTTTGGATTTTTTGTAATGTAACTAGTTTAGTAATTTTTCTGCGGCTGATTTAGTCAAGGGCTGGTGGAGTGAACTATAGGATGTATCACCTCTGATAGGGTTTTCTTTAATGCATTTTTTCTTTTTAATATATATATATATATATATATATATATATATATATCTATATATATATATCTGATGAAAAGCACAAGGGTTGAAAAGAACAAAGAATATTAAAAAGAAACTCACCGAAATATACCATACTATGAATGTTGTCCTTGCTAAATCGCTTGAAGACATTGCTTTTAATCTCACCGAAGTTATTTGACACTAACAAAGCCAGTAAAGCATTGTTGTGAGCAACAATACATGTTGACAAAGTAATTGCCTGAGCTAACAAGATAAAAGAATGGATAAGTAGAAATAGTTAAGGAGCCAAATTTGGATGGTCAAGGATCTCGATGAACACTCTTGGAAACAAATGGGTAAAAGGGTCAGAAAGAATAAAAGGATATTAGAAGCAATAACAGCTAAAACTTGGTCACAAATGTATCTCCAAATCCAGAAGACCATGTTTTCCTGTGTAGAATTTGCAAGTCCTTCTGCAGAATTAAATAAAGTTTGCAAGACGTCCGGATTGAAACTTTGGCACAATTTATCAAATATCTGCAGGGATAAGATTGAATATTATTATTTAGCCCACGTCCACATAGTACTAAGCAGTAGCAGCAAACAACATACAAGATGAGCTATGAACGCCATTTCAAATATATGCAGCTTTGCTAAGTTGAAACATCTCTCCATTCAATAAGCTACATCGAATTTTAGTTGGTAGATTATGACAATATATACTCATTTAGGCTAGAAAATATATCAATTATTTGTCTTTCAAAGAAGCACGTCAAATAAATCTTCAAGAAGCTGTTAATAATTGATTTCACAGCACAGAACAACTCTTGTATACATCTAGATTTTTATTTTTTATTTTTTTAATTCGAAAAGGTTGGTACTGTATAAGGAGAAAAATAAACAAATCAAAATTTCAATCATTAAGTCATGCAGTAAGGCGCAAAGACTAGTTACCTCCAGTACATTGTAGACCACATACAGTTTAATTGTTCCTTGACCACGGATCATGTGATATATTAAGCTGATATCTAGAGAAAGAAAATTGAGGGGGCTATGTAAGAATAAAAGGATAAAATCACAATGATACCAGTCGGAAAATTGAGATAAAAGTAGTATGATAAGATAGTAAACTATAATGAAAAAAGAAAAGCTGATTATCCTTACTATACCTGTTCTCTCCAAAAGATTTACTCCAAATGCCATTATGACAAAACAGCCAAAATCAGACACCTCTGCTGGAGACAGCCTTTTGAACTGCCTGCCTCAAACAGTGTTAGGTTGTTTTGTAAATATGAATAAATTTGCAAATTCAAGTATTCAATATGGGAATGGGCATTGTTAACAATATACTACTATCTGCAATTGAATAGTGTCTATTCTCTAAAATTCCAATTTTTTTTTTGTTGGATATAACTTTCTGAACTACTAACACAAAAAACCTAATTGAAGAGCAAATAATAAAGCGAGAAACGGGTTAAACTAACCTTGCTTTAAGAAGCCTCCAAAAGGTCATTATGATTCTTGCTGGCATGATTGTTAACAATGACAAAAATGAATCAAAGCAGACAAAGAAGCCAACATTTATGAGCTGCAAGCAATATTCGTATTTGAGTATCACCTTTGAATATATATGTATATTTCTAGCTTAAATAAATCTATGTAACTTTGCAAAATTCTTTAACAGCTTGATAAATTAACAACCAATCCATTGAGCACCTATGAAAACAATGCACTGCCGAGGGATAAAACTTCGAATACATGGAAAACAGAAACCAGTACCTGTCCCTATTTCCCGCTTTCTAATTTCTTTCACGTGAATTTGAATCTTAAAATGGCATAAGATTACGTTCTAAGAGGTGTCCCAAAACATGTAAATTTACCAGTTCACACCTCCAGGGTAACCGGAAGATCGTGTCATATATTCTTTCCCGTTCTTGGTCGTTGCCAGGTGGAGTTGTACTCCGTAAGGAATGCCCGCTAAAGATGTCATCCGTGAAATACTTCAATGGTGACTGCTCGGCGCAAAACATATCTGACAAATCATCCATGACATTAATATTATTGACAGAAATAAATAGCAAACGAACGACAAAAAAAAGACATGCTCAGAAACCGTCTGCCTGAATTTTTTTTCTTTCTGGGATGAAAAGCAAGGCTAAAAGAGAACTCTTTTGCTAAACTGGCTAACGATTATAGTCCAACAATCCACAAGTTTCACAATTTCTTTAAGATTAAATAATAAGTAATTAAATAACTGAATGACATATGTGTAAACTAAATTGAAGTTTTGATAAACTAAAGACCATAACGAGAAGAAAAAAAAATACAGAGAAGAAGAAATTGACAGTGAAGAGTGTGGCACAGTAGAACTCACAATTGGGATCCTCCGATATGAGGCGATTCCAATCCAACGACACAGCGCTATCCAATTTCGTGGCTGCCACGTTTCCGCTAGGCTCGCTCCTCTGCTTCCCTGCCGAGCTCGCATCCTCCAATTTGGCTCCGCCGCTCTCCGCCGAGCCGTCGCCGACGCTGCCGTTAACGCTCCTCTGCCTCAGCTTCCCGCCCTGGAACGACGCCGGAGACGGAACCAGCTCCTTCATCGCCGCCGCAGTTTCACTCACCTCCTCGCAGAGCACCGTCGCAACGCCGTACCCGCCCCGACTAAATTCCATAACGTCCGACCGATAGCTGAACTCGAACCCGTTCTCGGCGATCGCTTCCTCTGCGATCGACGACACGATCCCCATCCCCATCGTCGGTTTTTTTCGCTTCTTCCGCTTCTTGCGGCCGAGCTTTTGATTCTCGGTAGTTGATTGGTCTTGGTGGTTGTTCCGAGTCGGATCTGAGTTAGAGCGACGAAGAAGGAGAGTTTGGTCGAATACCTCTTCTTCGAGGTTGTGGCTTCCGCCAAGAATTTCGAAGGAGAGTTTTCTTCCGCCGGATCTCAACGCCATGACGGACCACGAAACTAAGCCAAGCGGATGCCTTTCAAAAATAAAACAAAATTAAAATTTGATTTTCATGTTACCCGAAAAAAATAAATAAAATAAAATAAAATAAAGCAAAATAAAATAAAATAACATTTGACATTGTTGCCTCTTGTACTATGCCAGTGTTTCAGTTTTAGTCCATGAACTCTCAAATATGTTCTAATGATGTATAAATTTTGTGTTTTTAATATTTTTAGTCTTTTCGTTGATTTATGAGTGAATCCGTCAGTTAAATTAGCACGTGATAGCTGATAAAAGGAAATTATTAAAATGCCCCCATCTTCTCTCTTTTACATCTTTTTTATATAAAAAATTTAAATTTATTTTATTTCTTATAAATTCCTCTCTCTCTCTCTCTCTACTTCTTCTTTTTCGTCTTGATTATAATTTGAGTAAATTGATTTTTATTTCAATTTCATGGTCGAGGGTTTTCATCGTTCTAATAATAAATAAAAAAAATCCTAATTCTGAAGATTACTAAATTGGTTAGAGAAATTTCATTTTATAGACCTACAAGTTAACAAAATATCGGGATTAGACCTCACACTTTAAAAATATCTAAAAATGGATTTTTGTCCCAATTTCGGACACAAATACCCTTTTGAATAAATACACTCATTTCACTTTCACTTTCTATCTTTTCAATCCTTATTTCAGTCTTTCATGCTCGATTCCGACGAGATATAACTAAATTCAATGAGATACGAGAGAATCCGACGAGCTATGATAACATAAAATGACAAAATTTTACGTGAATTTGACTTTTTCCGCGTAAAATGTCCAAAAAGTATGAATTTTATCGTATACCATCATACATTATCGTACGGCATCGTACGTTATAATTATAATGTGTATTATAATTTGTATGAATTTTATCGTACATTATAATTATAATGTATCGTATCTCATCGTACGGCATCGTACGTTATAATTATAATGTACATTATAATGTGTATAAATTTTATCGTACATTATAATTATAATATATCGTATCTCATCGTACGACATCGTACATTATAATTATAATGTACATTATAATTTGTATGAATTTTATCGTACATTATAATTATAATGTATCGTATCTCATCGTACGTTATAATTATAATGTACATTATAATTTATATGATTTTTATCCTACATTATAATTATTATGTATCGTATCTCATCGTACGACATCGATAATATACGATGTTATACGATAAAATTCATATTTTTTGGACATTTTAAGCGGAAAAAGTCAAATTCACGTGAAATTTTGTCATTTTATGTTATCATAGCTCGTCGGATTCCTTCATATCTCATTGAATATCTCGTCGGAATCGAGCGTGAAAGATCGAATGAAAGATTGAGAAGATATCTCAAGTGAAATGAGTGTATTTGTTCAAAAGGGTATTTATGTCCAAAATTGGGACAAAAGTCCATTTTAGATATTTTTAAAGTGTGAGGTCTAATCTCGATATTTTGTTAACTTGTAGGTCTATAAAATGAAATTTCTCATTGGAATTAACCATTTTCATGGTAATAATGATTTTCGGATTAAAATAATTGGTTAGTGTTGAGATTACTAAATTGCTCTTTTTTAACAAGTCACGTGAGAAAAGCATGAGCATTTAACTGATGGATTGGAAACAAATTAAACCGAAGGACCAAAACGAAAAAAAGTTAAAGTTCAAACACTACTCAACTATATTTAAGAGTTCAAGGATCGAAGTGAGACAACTGCCATAGTACAGGGGGCAACAATGTCATTTATTAAAAAAAAATAAAAAAATCATGCAAGTATTTGCTATGTTACTTTCTTAATGTGTTTCATGTAAATTTAATTTTTTACTACCAAAAATATGTAAACTCGCTCACATTGACCCTAAATATTTAGAATTGCGGTTTTTTTCCATCTTGTTAGTGATTATTTGCATATGGGTCCTCTTGTTAATTTGTCGACAAAATATGTCTCTTGCTCCACAAGAAAACCAAGAAAAAGGTCCTCATGATGGCATACCTTGCCAAGGCGTGCAAGAGCTTAGAGGCATTTTTGTTGTATGAAATTACACAGGTCCTAAGGGACTCAAACACTGAGGCCGACGCACCTTCTCGCCTCGTCTACGTGATATACGAGAAGGGTCTAGCTAAGATACTCATCGAAACCCTCTCAAACATGTATGGTAGTGGTTTACTTGAATAATTTACTTAGTTTTGCAAGCACAAAACTATGGAATTAAGGATAAGTGAAGGCGACATGTTCGCTAAATACCAAAGACCCAGAAGCTAGGAGATCCCAATCCAAAAAATTTGGAGCCCCTTCAGCGTGGACGCCAAAGCGCAATGCGTTGATTGAGATGGAAAAATTTAGCCAAAAAAGCTAAAAACCAGTAAAGAAAAATCCTAAGCTTCCTCAAAAGAATAGTCGACCTGATCCTCGTCCATCTGGTCATCATCACCTTTGAGCTGAGCTGAGACCTCACCTAGGGGTTGATAAGAGTTTCATATTCGACTTCATCTTCAATGAGAAGGACATTCCAATAGTCTGATATCTAGAGTCAACTTCCATTACGTGTTCATATTGGCAACACGCTGCTACAATGTGGCTAGCTTCTGACTAACCACGCTAAGCTCATCCTCGGCCCGAGCCTGCGCACGATTCGCCTCGACGCGAGCCTCCTTGCTGGTGGCCAAAAGACGACGCACGAGGTCCACATCAGCAGTAGGCGTTGAGAGCTTCCTCTGCCGATCGCGGGCCTCCCCGTGGGAGTCCGATCGCGGGCCTCCCCGTGGAAGGACTCCCAGCTTAGCGCGTCGCAGCTTTCTCCATTTCAAGATCCTTGGCGAGACAAGCCATTCTCCATTTCAAGCTCCTTGGCAAGACAAGTTGCCTCGGCCTTGCTAATGTCGAGCTCAGTGTGAAGCCTCTTTGCCTCACTAGTTGTAGTGGCAAGCTCTTCAGATAAGCATCCTCTCGAGCCAACTTCACATCAACCAAAGCTTCGTAGCTCCTGCTCCATGCGGTCTATCCGGGAGGACATAATGTTGAGCGCATCAAAGGCATAACCTCCGCGCCTCAATAGCTTGTCTTCCTTCCTTTCTCGGGAACGCAGAGAAAAGCCTGCTAAATCCCTTGCCCAAAGCGAAGACTAGAGACTTTCGAACCATTTGGCCTAAGTGTGGTCGTCAGATCAGGCCCTAGATCAAACCGTTTAGGTTCTTCGTGTTGATCCGAAAACAAGCATCAACACTACTAATATTCCGTCCAAATCCCTTTAAATTTTGTTGCTCGTCTAATTTTTACTTTACATTTTCAGTTTAGTTTTAATGCTTGTTGCATACAATTATTAGGCAGTCTAAATAAAAGCTCCATCATAAATGTACACACCAAGGTTTCAAATACAACTTATCGCAACCAGGCATCACCTTTGATTTAACTGGTAACACGCGTACCGCTTAAGGTATACCACAGTTTTGAAGCATACCGCGACTACACACACACAGTTTTGATTTAAATTTTGCAGAATTTAAGATAAATGCACGGTGTTTGAGGTATTTTCATGAAAGTTTTAGCCTAAAAGTAGTATTTTTTTTTAAATACGTGCAGTATTAGGAGAATTTATGCGATATTTGCAGAATATTTGCAAAATTTGGCCAATTTACGAGATATTATCAACCCGCTCCCGCGGGGTACTTGAAACGGGATCCCGCAGGAAGTCCCCGTCCCGCACGGAATTTCAAACCTAGGCACACCAATTGATGTTTACTTAGATCAGACTTCAATTTGCGCTCGAGGCTGTATTTACCAACCAGATCAGGATAGCTGTAAGGATTAGATTGAGCATCAAAGAAAAGGAACGAACAATTAAAAAGGTAGAACCATTTGTCTTCTAAATTAAATTAGTACAGCAACAAAATATGCCTCCAAAAACAGGTAAAGTCAAATGGAAAAAACAGAAATTAACACCTAACGAAATCTTCCAGGCTTTGCATAAGTCGAATTGACAAAATATGTTTATGGACTCATCAAAAAGTACAGAATAATAAACACATAAATAAATAATAAAAAATTGCTCACGATTCCAACTTCTACATTGCAATGACTATAGAAGCAGCTCCGCGATCTGAACAGCGTTTAGAGCAGCACCTTTGCGAATTTGATCGCCACATACAAAGATGTCCAACCTGAAATGATTTATAGTATTCATATCATAGTGGTTTTAAAAAAAAATTAGAAAATGCATATTTTTTAGCAAATTGTCCTAAACCTTTTCCGTCAATGGCATTTGGGTCCTAAACATATTTTGTGAGCAAAATAGCCCTTACATTATTATTTTATAGCATTTAGTTATTTTCGAAAAGAAAAATTAAATGTTTAAATGAAATCTGTATTTTGCAAAGTTGAACCTTTTGCAAAGTTCGAGATTTTTCGGCCTATAAGTTTGGTGTCGAGCTTATACAAAATCATTGTTAAAGTCTTAGCCGAAAGGTTAAAGCGGATTATCGAGGACACGATTGACTTTCATCAAGGTGCTATCATCAAAGGCCATCAAATTACGGATCTGATCCTCGTCGCTGACGAAATGGTGAAGGAGCATGGGGAGCTAGAAAAAAGGATTGGTTTCAAAGCTTGACTTTGAGAAGGGGTACAAGTGGATTGGGGTTTCTTAGACAATGTGATGGAACAAAAGGGTTTTGACGGTAGATTGAAGAGATGGATAAACGGGTGTCTCTCCTCGGCAGCATTTTCGATAAACGGGAAACCTCGGGACAAGTTTAAGGTTCGAGGAGAGTGCGACAAGGAGATCTCCTCTTTTTCTTTTCATCTTGGTGGCCGACACAATGTCTCGAAGGATACAACGGGGTGTCAACAATGGCTTTTTAGACTCCTCACGGTCGATGCATCAAATTTCCCGGTCTCTCATCTTCAATTCGACGATACTCTTGTATTTTGCGAAGCAGATGTTGAGAATTGCTCTCAGTTGATCAGATTGATTCGAGAATTCTATTTGACATCTGGGTTGAGGAGTAACATCGAAACGAGCACTTCACTTGCTATCTGTTGCTCAGACAAGGAGGCGGAGCGTTTGGCTAGAGCAATCGGTTGAGAAGGAAGCGTGGCCCATCTCTTATCTTAGTGCGGCACTTGGAGATAGTTCGAGGAAGGGAATAAAAAAAAAAGAGTAGATTGGACTGGTAGAAGGGAGATTTTTTTTTCATAAGGGGCTAGGCTCACTCACATACACTCGGTCTTATCTGCCCTCCCGAATTATTTTCTCTTGGTGTTCAAGATTCCATGCGCATATTTTTATGGGAAGGTTTCGATGGAGATCCAAAACAAGCTACGGTGAGCTGGGAAGGGAAATTTGTTTGTTGTAAAGCAAAGGACAAGTGTACTTTGGGGATCGGATTGTGACGGATAAAAAAATAAAGCTCTTTTTGACTAAATGGCTTTGGAAAATTCTGTCGAAACCCGAAGCCCTTTGGAGCAAAGTGATACGAGCTATCTACGGACTACAAGATAATAACTGGGACCCATATATGGCAATTGGTCGGATATTCAGAATTCCGTGGCATCCCGTGACGACGGTTCAAGAGGAATTATATAGATGGTGTAATTGGAGAGTGCAAGACCGGACACTTATCAGATTTTAGGAAGATGAGCGGTGTGGGGATGGTAAATTCGCAGATTGTTTTCCCACTTTGGCTCATTTATGTCCGCTAAAAGGCGCTTCCAATGCAAGGTTTGCTGACCGAGCTAGCAAGATCAATAATGAGATTTTGTGGAATGAATCTACGCTACCGAAGCAACAGAACTCTTGGAGGCACTGGAAGGAACCGAGTTATGGTCGGGACGATGCGGAGAAATTTAGCAGCTTGTGAATCCTGCCCGGTGGCGCCTTTCGCAGATCTCATTTGGAAATCTTTGGTCCCGAGCAAGATTCAATTCTTCAAGTGGCTCATCGATTTGGAGGGTGAATACGGAGGATGTAATTCACTGTCGAAACTCCCACCTTGTCTTCAACCTAGTTCTTGTTCGGTGTGTTTTGGGTTCGTTTGGAACCCGGAAAATGTAGAGAAAGTGAAAATTCGAAGGAAAAATGAAAATGGTAGGGAGAATGCACGAGACAATCAAAATTCTTTGTTATGTTTGGAAGTGGTGAAAATAAAATCTCTCTTTTTCTAAATTCAAACAAAGCTAAGAAAACACAACGGATTCTCATTTTTATTCCCTCACACTTTTCGTGTTCCAAACGAACACTTGTGGTGCGAGAATATCCGGATCACCTTTTTTCGGGTGTGTAGACGCAAGAAGGCGTGGACATGGCTTTTCGATAGATTAGAGATAGACAACAACTCCGTCTTTTCGGTCAGCGAGCTATTTTTTTCTGCACCGAAATCGCAGGAGATGTCCAAAGTGGGTTGCGGCCGTCAAAGCCGGTGTTTTGGCCAGATTTTGGAATATTTGGAGAATCTGGAATGGAAGTCTCTTCAACAACGAAGGACAGAACGTTAATCGGCTTATTGAGAGTATAGATCAGAACATGGTTCTATGGCTTCATTTTTTGTGCCCGGATTTTTTTTTTTTTTTTTTTTTTTTTTGTGCCCGGAAGTTAAAAATTATCCTTGATCAGTTCTTTCTAGTGATTGGTTAGGGGCTTTATGATATAACGAAATCTGTTTGAGAGTACAAATCTGTTTGTTTCTTATAATTCGTGTCAACCTTCGTTTGTAGCCTCAGCCGTCAATCTCTCCACCAAGTTGATTGAAGAGACAGCCATGGAAAGGAGGTATGGAGGTGAAGAAGAGAGGTGAGAACCGAGGAAGGAGGGGTAAAATCGGAAATACACACCGCAGACGAGGTATTTCAAGAATGAGAATGAGACGCGAGGTAGTAGAAGAAAACGTTTTGTAAACAAGGTAGCTCAAGTAATTTCCACTTTACCGGGTTGATGTGTTTGTTTTACGTGCGGCCCTGTTCTAGGCCAAAACACAAGTGATGTATATCCATAATAATATTTTTTGTAACTTTTAAAACTATTCAATAAAATTTTTGTTTCTTTATATATATAAACGATACTTCCGTAATAAACTTAAATAAACTTCCAACAAAATAACTTCTTAAAGAAGACTAACTAAAGTATCATATTTTAATAAAAGTAAGATTGTGTTTTAATGAAACTTTTGAAACTGTAATAAAGTTTATTTAAGTTTGTAAATATGTTGTAAGTTGTTAAGTGCTGAACTTCATTCAAAATGTTTAATATTTTTATGAACCAATAATTGATGATGATTTTGCTTATTTAAACATGCCATATTAGATTGGTCGTGAAATCTTTACCCATAATTGCCGTCTTGAGAAACGTCTCGGCGGATTCTGCCGACTGCAACATCGTCTTTGTTAGATACCTCTAGAGGTGTAGGGAAGTTATTGGCTGTTCTGTCATCAATAACGACCACCCCGGGCGCTCTCCTCAGGATCTCTCTCGCAGTGTCCTGTTTGTTTTATTCAAGCTACGATTATTAATCGCAATTAAGATCGAATATATCATAGCGCCTATTGACCAGACTTTAAAAAATAAAAAAAATAAAAAATAAAAAAACATCTTGTTCGAGAACTCTAACTAACAAGACAGGATATAGTTACCTCGTCGAGAGGTTTCTCAAATTGAAGATTCACACTCTCTGCGTGAGCACGCATTACGGGAACTCGAACACATGTGGCAGTCACTTTGACGTTCATATCGTTCTGAACGAAACATAATGGGGACAGGAAAACGATTTCAAGACAGACAAACAAAACTGTAGGATTCGAGGGCTCAGGCAAGTTCAAGAGAGTAAACTTACCCATATTTTCCGCGTCTCTTTGACCAATTTCATCTCCTCTTCGTTGTACCCGTTTGAAAGAACAGAGGAATTGTGTGAAAACAAGTTAAATGCATACTGCATATCACAGAAGCAGAAAAGAAAAAAGAAAAAGAAAAAAAGTCAATTTTCAGAAATTCTCAAAGCAAAACAAACAACTTAAAATGTTATCATTCTCGCTTTTTCCTTTCAAATTTGAAACCCTCAAACATCGCGGACCAAACGCAGACCTGTCGGGGGAAGATATTGCAAGTTGGTGGCTTTCCATCCTGAACCTAAAGTACAGAAAATCAAAACCAAATAGCATTAAATCCTTCATAAGATAATAAAATCAACTCAATTCACCGGGTAAAACAGGGTATACATATATTAAAGTTGGTGAAAAAAAAAAAAAAAAAAAAAACCATATACCTCAAGCGTTTGCTGCCAAAGCTCACTCATGGCCGCAGCCCCGGCACCACTCGCAGCCTGATATGTACTGACCACCATTCGTACCACCTGAAAATCCACGTTGGCCGTCACATAAAAAAAATTCCAATTCTCAAATTCCGAAAATAAAGACTGTACTTCTCTTCTTCTTTGTCACTCTCATCTCTAAAATCATCACCGCAAATAAACCTTAAGGGTTGGTCTGGCAGTATCTCGGTCGATAATCATATTGTAGATACGAGTTTGAAAAAAAAAAAAAAAAAAAAGGAAGGACCTTGGCGTGGCGGTGAAGTGGCGTGGCAGCCATGAGACAGATGATGGTGGAGCAATTGGGGTTGGCGATAAGGGCGCCCTTACCCATTCCGACCTTGATCCCGGCCATGGCCTCCGGGTTGACCTCCGGCACCACCAGCGGCACGCCCTCCTGCATCCGGAACGCCGAGCTGTTGTCCACCACTATGGTGCCCCGCTCCACGGCGGCGGGGCCCAGCTCCTTGCTGATGGACCCGCCGGCGCTGAACAGCGCGATGTCCACTCCCTCGAAGCTCTCGGCCCTCAGCTCCTCCACCGTGTACTCGCGCCCCTCGAAGGCCACGGCCTTTCCGGCGGACCGCTTCGACGCCAGCATCTTGATGGAGCTGTACGGGAAGTCTCGGTCCGCCAGGACGGAGAGGAACTCCTGCCCCACGGCGCCGGTGACGCCGACCACGGCGATGGACGGCGCGTCTTCCCGGAGAGACATCCGAACGCGGGAGGCGCCTCGGCGCTGGGGAACGGCGTCCCGCCAGAGAGGGCGGGGAAGGCTGACGTGGTGGTGGCGGGTGAGAGACGCCATTGTTGAGCGGAGTGGTTTTAAGAGAGAACGAGACTGTGTGTGATTAAGGGTTTAAGTGGCGGCCAATTGTTGTTTACACTTTACATACTGCCTTTTCTAAAATAAAATACGATAATGGCAAGAAAATTACAAAATAACCATGCCTCTCTTATAAAAAATGATTATATATATATATATATATATATATATATATATATATATATTTGTCACTAGCCAATTTTCTACCTTATTTTAATAATCTAGCTTAAGTTCTCATTTTATTAAATAAATAACTCATAGCAACCCTCATTGCACACCATTGCACAGCCATTCACAGTTGAACCTTTTCCATCTTCTTCTCTTCTAGGCATTCAAAATATTTAAAACTCTCTCGGAACTAATTCCTGTTAAAGATTAGATATTAGTAATGTTTGATGAGGAATTTTTTTTTTATAGAAATGTTAAATTGTTGATGGGTTTTAAGTTGTTATTTGTGGTTTTTGAAATGAATTATAAATCTTAGTATTACAAACAAATTCCTGGGACTGTAGGTTGTGGTGAGGTGCATATCAGTGCGATGATTTACGGTCATTGCGAGTATGCGGCATGCGGTCATTGTGAACCCGCGACTTGTGGCGACCTGCGGGTCACTACGGTCAAATTTAATTTTTGATCTTTTTTATTATAAAATTGGTATTGTTTGTACACAATTAACTTTTTTTTAGAGGAAATAACATAGAATTTGGTATGAAATTAATTGTACATAAAAAAATTAGTTATTTCGGCAGACAATCATTTCCCGCCTAGTGTGATAAACCGCGTTGGAGATTGTCTTGCTAGTGTGAAACAGAAATTTATGAAATTGAAGATTTTGAATTGCGAATTCACTTTTTTCGTCATTTTTGTGTGTCTTACTGACAATGAATTTTATGGTTCATTAGCTCATAATCTTCTACGTACTCCAAAATATTGAAACTTTGAAGACCGATGATCTCAATTTTAAGCTCGAAGAAACAGTGTGCATGTAAGCAATTCTATGATCTCATTTATTAATGCTCGGTTTCAGGCTAACATCAAGCGTCCGTAGTTTGACTTAATGACGACCCTTGAGGTCATGGGGAATGATACTTTGGTTTAAGTCATGTAAGAGAGGAAATAAACAATCAACTCAGAGGGGTGCAAAGCCCCTGATGCGCTATGCGACACTCAACATTAGTTGGTGTAATCGTTAAAGTGGGGGCTCTCATATCATTTCCAAATATGTTGTTGTGTTAGAGAGAGGACGATATTTAGACTCGTGTTTTGAAGAGTGTATGCAAATTAGAGAGAACTTCTCTTTCTCCTTGAGGTCCATTCTCATTTATGAAGAATGAGAAGATGATGGGAGTGACGACGCCATAAATACTATAAGTAAGCTGGTGAGAAGGTGTGTGACTCGAGACAGAGTGAGATGTGACCCGAGGCCATGAGGAGCCGCCCAAGGCCGTGAGGGTATATAGAAGGTGAAGTGCAAATGTGTCTTTAGATATAATGGAATGTAATCACATTATTGAGAATCCCATTAAAGTAATCACATTCCTAGAAATGTAAGATTACATCGTTTTGTTGTATAGTTTAATTTTTCAAATAAATTTATGTGAATATTACATTATTGTATTTAATATGATAAGATAACATAATGTCTATTAAAAAACAAGACAAATATATTTTTTATAATAATTTATAAAAAAAAAAGATCTTATAAAAGAGACTAGCATAAATAAAAATTAAAAATATTAAATTGAATATTAAATATATATATATATATATATATATATATATATATATATATAATGGTTCTTCAACTAAAAATACAAATATGTGAAAAAAAAAATTCTTTAACATCTATGAAAGGAAAAAATTTATTTAATTTTAATCATAATATACTTCGACGAGAAATATCGATGACGGTTGAAATTTATTCCCGTTTCACATAATAAGTGCATCTGTTGTGCAACATGAAATAATAATAAAAAAAAGTATAAATTTGGGCCAAAAAATAACACCACAACTAACACACAATTTTATCATGCATAATTATTTTTTATTAATTTTTTATGTTTAAAATAAATGTAATTAAAATAACAACTTATTTATCATAGACCTATATATTATTGATATAAAATTTTATATTTTAGTCTGACAACTTATAACTTATCGTATAATATTAATATAGTTAGTATTTACGTATGGCATAAGATATTATAATAATATCATATTATATCGTGTATATATATATCTCTACGTACATAATATCATATACTAATATATATATATATATATATAGACACATATAGTATAACGTACACGTTATATACGGCTAAAAAAAAGAACATGTACGTGTGTATATATATATATATATATACACACGTATAAGCAGTGGCGGATCCAGACTCGGGCGGCGGGGGGTCAAAACTGAATTTTGGCCGAAAAAAAAAAAAAAAAATTTTAAGCCTGAATTTTTTTTTTTTTTTTGGGGGGCCCAGGCCTCTTGGGCCTTCAACGTGGGTCCGTCACTACGTATAAGACAAAGATTTTCATGGGTGGTAATCAATAATACTTATTCGGTGGTATTTGATTTACCTCATTTTAAATTAATCTCATTATCTAGTTAATCATATTTTCGAAATTTTTTATTAATATTAACTCAAATCAAACAATGTAATCTCAAAATTCTCAAGAATGTGATCAACATTACTCCCAACCAAACACACTTATAAGATACTATATCGTAATGCTTAATTAATTTTTTTTTTTAATTTTTAGAGCAGGGCCAAGGATCCTTAGATGGTTTATTCGAATGTTATTTGATTTGGATATTTAGAATTTGAAAAATTAATCTAGTTGACAACACGTTTGAACTTGACTCAATGATTTTTTTTATTGAATCTAGTAGCCTGATGAATATGGAGTGTCGAACTTTAACACCTAGGTCTCCAAATATGATTTTAATGGAAATCACACACTTGTTTAAGCTCATGTGGGAAAATAAAGGAGTGAGGATGATTAAACCTAAAGCACTCAGATCCCAAATTGCACTAATCAATGCCCATTACTGTAAGGAGCTTTGAGATGCTTTGTGTTATGGGCTGAAATGCTGTAGCATATCCTTCAACAAAATATTCAGCAAAAAAAAAGCTTAAATAGCTCTTTTATTCCTTTAATTTCGGTAATGTAGTTTATTTTTACTCTAGAATCTTCTAGTATGCCTATATAAACGGCAAAATGTAACGCCGAGATCTACGTATATAAATAATATCATATACTAATATATTATGACATGAGATATTTAAATAATATCATATACTAATATATTATGGCATAAGATATTTTAATAATATCATGTATAAATAATATCATATACTAATATATATATATATATATATCTACGTACATAATAACTTATATAAATAATATTATATACTAATATATTTATATATAGTATAATGTGTATGTACGGCTTTAAAAAACATATATATATATATATATATATATATATATATATACACGTATAAAACAAAGATCCTTAATGATTACGTTTTAAGATAATCTTATTACCTAAGTAATCACATTCCCGATAATCTTTTTTGACATTAACTCAAACCAAACAATGTAATTTTAAATTTGTTTGGAATGTGATTAACATTACCCCTAACCAAACACACTCATTTTAATTATTTGCCTTTAGGCTTATAACACATTGACATGCCTTTTGTTGGTTTATAAAATTTAAATATATTTTCCCTCTACGGCCTTCAAAGGAGATTGAATTTGACACACTATATCAACCAGACATTTAGATTAAAAGAGAGTACTGTTGTCGCTGTTTTTCGGACAACTATTTAGGAGTCCAAAGTGGTTAGACCCAAGGCCAGACCAAGTGGTCTCACTTCGGCTCGAGCGTGTCGGGCTTAGTATCCCAAGCCGTCCCTTAGCTGTTGGTGGTGTTAATCTCGTCCAGGCACCTGAAAAGCAAGCAGAAAGAGGTGTGAACTACAAAGGGGAAACAGAGGGGGTGCCTCTGTTTACCTCTCCGACGCTCAACATTAGTAGGATTGAGGTGAATATGGAGGGTTTAAGTGTTTAGAGGCCGAGACTTGAGAGAAACGAGCGAGGTACGAGTTCGACAGCGTTTCAGTACTCAAGAATGGATTACCTGGACCAAGGGAGGGGCCTTGGTATTTATAGGCGACCAAAGGGGCATTTTGGGCATCCCATTGGCCGAAGGCCGGGTCTGAGTCGGCCATGGAGGAAGGCCGGGTCTGAGTCGGCCATGGAGGAAGGCCGGGTCTGAGTCGGCCATGGAGGAAGGCCGGCTCTGAGTCGGCCATGGAGGAAGGTCGGGTCTGAGTCGGCCATGGAGGAAGGCCGGGTCTGAGTCGGCCATGGAGGAAGGCCGGCTCTGAGTCGGCCATGGAGGCGAGGGACGCCTCTGAGACGTGGAGGCCGAGCTGAGGTCGAGCTGAGGCCGAGGTCGAACTCGTCAGGTCGACCGAGGCCGAGGTCGAGCTTACCAGACCGAGGTCGAGCTGAGGCCGAGGTCGAGCTCGTCAGGCCGAGGTCGAGCTGAGGCCGAGGTCGAGCTGAGGCCGAGGTCGAGCTCATGAGCCGAGGTCGAGCTGAGGCCGAGGTCGAGCTCATGAGGTTGGAGGTCGGCCATGGAGCTGGAGGCCGAGCTCATGAGGCCGGAGGTCGGCCATGCGTCGGGGGAGTCCCGGGGTGGTCGCTATCGCGGCCGTCGCTGCTCTACCGGGCCGAGATGGACCGGTAACATTAGCCCCCCGAGTTTCCGGTCGAGCGTAGATCGAGTGGAAACTCAAAATCTACGCTTTCATGCGGGTGCGGGATGAACGCTCTCGGGTTTGCGAGCATGCCGTAGAAGGGCTTTCAACGCATCGCGGGGGGCGGCCTCTGGTGCGTCACGAGGGACGGCCTTTGTGCGTCGCGAGGGACGACATCGATGCGTCGCGAGGGACGGCTTTTGTCCCGGATCAATCGTGCGTGGCTTATTTTATTGACCTACCAATGAAGGCGTGATCCATTTGCACGGCTTTACTATGCGTGGCTTATTTTCTCGACCTACCAGTGAAGGCGTGATCGATTAGCACGACTTGGGCCTCGGGGGGTCATGGTGTCACGTTTGTGTGACCGGGTTTTCCGTGGACGCTGGCTAGACCAGGTACGTCCGGCGGACGCAAGCCTTTGAAACCCATTTGTAACTCGCTGTCTTTCGGCTCACGAGCTGGGCGGCGAGCGTGATGCCACATTTGTGTGACTAGGCTTCCCGTGGACGCTGGCTAGACCAGTTACGTCCGGCGGACGCAAGCCTTTGAAACCCATTTGTGATTCGCTGCCTTTCGGCTCACGAGCTGGGCGGCGAGTGCGGTGCCACATTCGCGTGGCGAGATTTCCCGTGGACGCTGGCTAGACCAGATACGCCCGGCGGACGCAAGCCTTTGAAACCATTTGAAACTCGCTGCCTTTCGGCTCACGAGCTGGGCGGCGAGCGGGGAGCCACATTTGCGTGGCGAGGTTTCCCGTGGACGCTGGCTAGACCAGATACGTCCGGCGGACGCAAGCCTTTGAAACCCATTTGAAACTCGCTGCCTTTCGGCTCACGAGCTAGGCGGCGAGCGCGAAGCCACATTTGCGTGGCGAGGTTTCCCGTGGACGCTGGCTAGACCAGATACGTCCGGCGGACGCAAGCCTTTGAAACCCATTTGAAACTCGCTGCCTTTCGGCTCACGAGCTGGGCGGCGAGCGCGGAGCCATATTTGCGTGGCAAGGTTTCCCGTGGACGCTGGCTAGACCAGATACGTCCGGCGGACGCAAGCCTTTGAAACCCATTTGAAACTCGCTGCCTTTCGGCTCACGAGGTGGGCGGCGAGCGCGGAGCCATATTTGCGTGGCGAGGTTTCCCGTGGACGCTGGCTAGACCAGATACGTCCGGCGGGCGCAAGCCTTTGAAACCCATTTGAAACTCGCTGCCTTTCGGCTCACGAGCTGGGCGGCGAGCGCGGACTCGGGACTCAACTCGAGGACTCATGTAGAGCCTGCACGAGGAGTATCAGTCGACTTGTGGACTCGGGACTCAACTCGAGGACTCATGTAGAGCCTGCACGAGGAGTCACGTGAGGATTCGGCATGAGGAGTATCAGTCGACTCGTGGGCTCGAACTCGACTCGAGGGATGAACTCATCCCGAGGAGACATGTAGAGGGTGTGTTTCTCTTTGGGACCTCCGGCCTGACCATCGGCCCCTTGAGACTTTGCTACACTTTCGTTTTTGTTTGTTGTTTTTTTTTTGTTTTTGAGCGAGCGAATTTTAGTTTCGTTGAGCATTGTTTCCCCTTAGCCCCCCGAGTTTTTTGTGTACTCGTAGAGGAGACTAGAAATTATAATGCAACAAGATAAAGGCTTCGAGGCCAAATGTAATCTAATTACCATGTCGAAATAGTTAAAAATTACATTCCTAGGCCATTGGCCTTATTGAAATTTGAAATTGTCTTTAAACCGAAAATAAAATGATATGACGAGAATGGGAGCGGGCTTCTACTGTAGTACCAGCTTCCGCAGCTTGACCGAGCTAGAGGATGGTGCTCACCATCTTTGCCTTCCTTTTCCCGTCCACGCCTTGGATGTAGCACATCCTCGCCATCGACTGGTCTCCCAACATGATGGCAATCCCCTTCTCAGTCGGGAACTTCATCATCAGGTGATAGGTGGACGTTATGGCCTTCAACCGGTTGAGAGTCGGGCGGCCGATGATGATGTTGTACGCCGAGGGCTGGTCCACAACTAGGAAGGATACGATGCGAGTGACCTCGAGCCCCCCCGGCGTTCCGAAGGTGACCGGGAGGTCGATGGTTCCCTCTGTCATGACCCTCTCCCCTGAGAAGCCGAAGAGTGGGGTCGAGATCGGGGTCAGTCTCATTCCGGATAGCTTCATCTTGTCCAGTGCCGACTTGAAAATTATGTCGGCGGAGCTCCCGTTGTCGATAAGGATTCTCCGGACGAGGTTGTTGGCGACCGGGGCCGAGACGACTATCGCGTCGTTGTGCGGGTGGAGGACCCACACCGCCTCTTGGCCGGTGAAGAACATGGACTCGAATGGGGTCGGAGGAGGAGCCTCGTATGTGTGGTTGATGTAGTGCGTTATTTTCCCTTGGAAAACTTCACGCACGTACTTCTTCCTTTGCGTGGCCGAGTCTCCGTACTCCGGACCGCCCATGATCGAGCCCACAATGTGCAGTTGCGAGCTCTCCGGTTCTTCAATTGCCGCTCGGTCCGTGACGGTCACCGTCGTCGGACCTTTTTTTCCTTGCCGCGGGCGCCCTCCGTGTGCCGCGGCCGTCCCGATTGTTCTAAGGACGTACTCTTTCAGCTTCCCATCCTGAATGAGGGCTTCGATCTGGCGCTTGAGCTGGTAACACTCGGACGTCGGGTGCCCATGGTCTTGGTGTTACTCACAGAACTTGCTTCGGTCCCGCTTCGCAGGATCCTTCGTGAGTGGAGTGGGGCTTCCTAGTTCGTCGCGGTGCAAAGCTAGGATCCGCTCTCGCGAAGTGTTCAGAGGGGTGAATGCCGAGAACGTTCGGAAGCTATCGACGTGTGGGGGTCTAGGACCCGGGCGGGAGTGATCGCCAGGGGCCTGGCCTCCCTTGCTCCTCTTCTTTCGAGGGTCGGGGCGATCTTCGTCTTGACTGTCACGGCGGCGACTGTTCTGCCCCTCCGTCCCCCGGCCATCTCGGCCGTCGAGGTAGTCCTCGATTCCCATGTAGGTGCGGGCTCTTGACATAAGCTCCGCCGTGTCCCGTGGGACCTTTCCAACAATAGACTTGAGGAAGTCGCCCGTGCGAGCTCCCTCGGTGATCGCCGTGATGGCGTCCTTATCGTCGAACCCTTCGACTTTGTGAGACTCCTCGGTAAAGCGAGCGAGGTATTGTCTCAAGGTCTCGCCTCTCCCTTGTCGGATAGACAAGAGGTAGGTCTTCGACTTCTTCTGTGCCACGAGAGTGGCAAAACGAGCAAGGAAAGCTCATCGCAAAACCTGGAAGGACGAGATGCTCCCTGGTCTCAGACTCCGTAACCATTCGAATCCCGACCCTGTGAGAGTCATGCTGAAAGCTTGACACAGGGTGGCGTCTGACTGTCCCTGCATCGTCATCCATGTCTCGTAGTGTTGGATGTGGAAGTTCGGGTCCGTCCGTCCGTCGTAAGGGGGAATGGATGGCAGTTTGAAGTTCCCCATGCAAGGCTGCACGAGGATTTGAGCGGCGAAGGGAGAGTATGACTCCTCGATCCCTCCATGAGGCCTCTGCCTCCCCGACTCCCTCATATGATTTGATTCTGGAGGCTTTGAATCATTGTCAACATGTCGAGCCCGTTCGTGGGGCTGACCGCCGGGACCGCGTGAGTCGCCTGTTGGCGCTCGTTGGACGCTTGGTCCCCGACGTTGGCCTGAGGTCGGCCGAGAGTTGTGGCGGGGAGCGCGTCCCTCCGGGAGTTGAGCCTCCGGCGGAGATCCTCCCCTCGGGAGTTTCTCTGCGCCGTCAAGCGCTCTCTAAGGTCCACACTCGGCGCGTGGCGGGGCGAGGTCGCCCTCGGCCGGATTGTTCGACGAGCGCTTCGGCTATCGGCCCCATCATCCACCGGAGTCGCTCTCTCCCCGGTGAGGGGCCGTGTCCGGCCGCCTCTTGAAACCGAGGGGGCGAGTCCCCGGGAATGTGACCGCGCCTGTCGTCGCGCCGGGTGCGAAGGATCGGCCAAAGCACCATTGGACCTCTCGGGCCGTGAAGGGGCGAGGCTAGGAGTTGCCTCATCGGTCCTTGACTCCCCCACGTAGTCGGGGTTGGAGCCGTCTCGGGCGGATCGACCCTCGACGTCGTAGCCAAGGAGATCGGCGATGAGCGAGCCGTCGACGCCAGGACGGTCAAGGAGCTCCGCAAGCCGCCGGGCCGTGTCCTCTCGGAGCTCGGCCTCGGGGTCATTCACCGGGTCTTGGGGCTGGCTCTCGCTATCGCGAGGTTGCCCTTCAAGACGGTGCGCGAGGCGTCGGAGACCGTATCTCGAGCTCGTCGCTCGAGCACCCGCGGAGGTGACGGGCAATTGACTCATCTATCGAGAGTTTTACCGTTGGAGGATTGTGAGACCCGACTTTTGTACACGTCAGCTTCTGTAAAAATTTCCTCTTATCAATAAATAAAGGAAATTTTCTTCTCTCTCCATGTTGAATGAATTATAAGAATTCACAATAAGGAAATGGTGAATTTTGATATCCGAATATAAGGAAAGAGATTTTTGAAAGCACTTGAATGTTGGAATAAAGTTAAGTGCTTGAGAACGAAGGAAATAATATTTGAGGGTGACGAAATTTCGGAATAAGGATATTCGAGTAAACCGGATATTATTTTCTGAATAAAATTACTCGGAATGTACTCGGAGATTCAAAATCTCAAGAGTGAAAATAAATTCTGAAATCCCTTAAATATATTCAAGGTAACGAGAATTAATGAGAATTTTCTCGGTTATTTTTCGAGATTATTTTCAATTAATCAAGGACGAAGTTGTGAAGTTTTATTTTAAAAGGGTTTATGTGCAACAAATGAAGGACGAGATTGAAAGAAAAGAGTAAAGATGGGTTGTTTTAAGAGAGACGTGTCAAGTTTTTGTTGGGCCACTTGTACACGTGTGGCGTGAGGAGGAGTTGCCGTGTGGCATTTCTTTCTTCTTCTCCTCTCATTTTCGGCCACCTCACCCTCTCACTCTCTTTCTTTTCTTTTCTTCTTCTTCTTTCTCTCTTCTTCTTCTCCTGACCCGCGCGAGACCCACCTGCAACAAGAAAAAAAAATTGTTAGCTCAAATAATCATTACCACCCGACCCCGCCTCTCTTCTTCTTCCTTTCTTCTTGTCGCGCGCCATCTCCGCCGTGAGTCCCCGTCGCCGCGCGCTTCAGGCTGAGGAGAACGAGACGCCGCCGTGAGCTAGAGGCGAGCGCCGACCGAGAGAGAATGCCGGAGAATCAGAGAGAGAGCGCCGACGAGTTTGATTTCACGAAAAGAAGTAAGGAATTTCTCTTCCTCGGATTGATTTATGGTTAGGGTTCTGAGATTCGAATTTGGGGGTTTTTGATCCGGGTTGAAGTTAGTAAAATTGGTTGGTTTTATGTGTTCATTGAGCTCGGTTATTAATGAATATGATTTGAAATGAAGAAATTGAACTCGAATTTGGTTGGATTTTGTTGCTTGGCCGTGTGTTTGATTTCTGTTATGGCCGTTTGAGTATTTTCAGATTTGGAATGGATTTTCAATTGATATTATCTGAGGCCATGATGATGATTTGTGATGAATTTGAAATCGTTTGGTTTGAAATGTGATTTTGGCCGTGTGTTGAAATTGGCCGTGAGCTTGGTTTGGTTGATTTTTGAGCGTGTGGTTGTTATAGCCGTGTGACTTGTTTTGGCCGTGTGTTGAAATTGGCCGTGGGCTTGGTTTTGCTTGTGTGTGAACGTTTTGTGTGTTAGCGTTTAGTTACTCGGATTCGGGTTTTGGGTTAAGGTCGGGATTTGGAGTTTGGTATTGATACGAGTTTGAAATTGTGAAATTGACTCGTTATCGGATTTCCCGACTTGATTACAGATTCAGACGGACGAGTGAGAACCGGCAGAGTCGAAGGCAACGAAGCCGGAATTTGGAATTTTCAAGAAAAGAGTTATCGTAGTTAAAGCTCGATAAACTCGTGAGTTTTTTAAATCGCTTAGTGCGTTTAAATACTATTGGATTTGATTATGTGATGTATTTCCTGTATTTAAATAAATAATTTATGATTATTTATTTAACAACGTTTAAGAATTTGATTTGATTCGCTTTGGAATTCTCGGTTACTTTTTATTCGGATCAATTTATTTGAGACTCATAAGCATGTTATTGGATTTTATTTCGTATTATTCTCGATACGAAAATACGCGAGTCTTGAATAAGTTTGATTTCCGAATAACCGGAGAATAATAAATTGAATTCTCGAATTCCGAACTGACTCGAATCTAATCCCGACAACGACCATTATCTTTTCAAGTAGTTCGATAACTAACGAAGTTTCAACTTCGGATTCTAGTTCTCTCGACGCTCCAGGACGTGCTAAAGGTCTCGGGAAGCGTCTAAAGCAAAGTGTCCTCCGGAATTCATCGAGTTCTCCGACGAACTATTCCGGGTAAGTGGGATTTAGGTTTGAGGCGCCAAAGGGAATGGTGCCTAGTAGAATAATTGTTTACGTTTCTTCGTTTAATCCTAAAACAAAGAGAAACCCTCAGTTAGATAAGATGACCGAATAAGGCTTCGGCCACTAACTAATAAGATAATAAAATGATAGGGTTAAACGGTTAGCGGGTTAAGAACCTTGAAGCCTTTAAAACTATGTTAAGCTTCTGTTATAGGTTTTACCCCTTCGTCCTGATGAGAGGACAACAGGAGGATGAAAGACGGTTGTTGTCAATGGTGCCCACAAGAAGAGTAGTAGTGTCTATTTATGTACATTTGATGTCATATAGTCTTACGAAGACTCTTGCTTGTAATTGCTTATTCATTAATAAAAAGTTGAAACGTTCATTCAATCTTCTTTGTTTGAAGCTTTATGATAACACCTTAGTCTTTTAGTCCATAAACAAACTTAACAACTTACGAAGAGACAAATGTAGATTTGCATGAACAAACTCTTCGTAGTTTGCTTAAAACGATATATTAGCAATCTTAGGGTCAAAGGACCATTGACCTCAGTATGATTGTTAGAAGAATCTATGATATCTGGTTATGAGGCATTGAGAGTTGGAGACTCTATAGTTCTTCTAGGTATCTTCCGAAGATACTGAATTGACCAGTGCACTTCTAGAGACAATATAAGAACAAACCATTTAACCTCTTATGTCTCGAAGTCACTATGTATGAATTGCATCATGCTTACCTTAATCCTGAAATGAGACATGCCATTTCACACCTTAGTATTCTCATTTGAGAAAGTCAAAGTTCGGACTCACTATGTGATTCCGAACAAGGCCTATTGGTGAAGTACTAAGTTGTGAGTCTGTCATGAGTAACTTTGTGAAGTTCTCATAGATATGGAATTCATGTACAAGATTGCTGAAATGCAATGTATGTCACCTCATGCTTTGTTCCTTGGAGTGTGAATAAATGAACTGGCCAGTGTCCAAATTGAGTCCTGACTCTTTTGGATGAAACAATGTGACTTGTTAGCTCCTCGTCAATACATTGTTTCTAACTTATTCACAAGCGACAAAGGAGTTGAAGAAATAACAGCTAGAAGGGTAAAATGGTAATTTAGTAAATCCCGACTAGCTGATGACATTCATGAAGGGTAAACATAGATAATATTCAGTGGATCCGCTCATTATAATTAGGTGAATTCTTGAGTAGAAAATAAATTCATTTGAACCGAGAGATTTTCAGTGTCAACTCTTTAGTGGAGTCAGTTGGCATTAAGCTAAACTTGGAAAAGGTTTGTGAACTTTTGAGTCCAAGTGTTTAGCTCAAGCTTTGTTCATTTGGGTCCATGAGGTCACTGTCACGAATCACATCGAGTAGGAATAGTTAAACTGAAAGCTAAGTCAAAACAAGAATGAGACAGTTTTACGAAAATTGTCAAAAGGGTATTTTTGTCTTTTTGGACATAGGACGAAAAAAATGTCAATAAATTTTTTTGACATTGTCATATGATGACAAATGAAATAAATATTGCTCAGCCATATTAGTGTAATTGGGCCTTGAGGATTAATTTCATTTCATAGAATTTTACTTGAAAATTCTTAATGGGCTTTTCTTATGTTGTCATGAACAAATGAAGAAACATCTAGAAGCTCCTTCTAGAAGCTCAAATTTCGTCCAACCCAAGGAAAATAAGGCTGAATTTCGTTCATGCCATAGTGGGAAAGAGAGTTTATTTTGTGCATTGATGTATGAAGATACTTGCCAAAAGAAAAAGGGGAAACAAATTTCCTTAAGAAGGAAAGTGCATTTTCGGCCAACTAAGAGGAAATCAAATGAGGAAACAAATCCTAAGCCTTCATGAGGCATGTTGGACGTGCAAGGCAATAGGAAAAGAGGAAACTACCTTTTGAAGGTAATCCAAACTTTGTAGAAGCTTATGGAAAGTTTGCAACGCTCGTCTCCTCGCAGCATGTCTCTCTTTCTTTCCTCGGCACCTCGAGCAACCACGATAGTTTCTATCACTAAATCACTCGAAATAAAAGGAATCAGTGAGTGGGCACTTTTAAACACTACGACTTAAGAACGAGTCTTGAAGTCGCAGAGCTAAACTCTAGGTCAAATGAGGACCTAGGTGCCAAAACAAAATCGAAAATAAACTAGAGAGAGAGAGAGGAGTTCGGCCAAAGTTCTAGAGAGAGTCTCTCAAATCTCTTAAACTTGGATGAATGAAATGTGAGGAATGAGGCTCCTATGTTATCCTGATTGAATAATGGAACTTCTTTATTCTTCTGAATCTATTATCTGCTGTCATCTGCATTTTATCATCTGCAACCATGCATCTCTTGTAGTGCTAGGTTAGATATCCTGCTTACTGAGTCGGTGTGACTCACCCCTTAAATCCCTCTCCTTGTAGATAAAGGAAAAGCTCAGGCGAAGCAGGAGTGCTAGTCAAGGTAGATCTCATGACGACCTGTGGCATAGGAAATGTCTTTTTGGGAAATGGGTATCAGGTTTTTGAAAACCGAGCTTATATGCTCGTGAAAGTTTTATATAGCTTTTGGAAGAACTTTTATTATATCATAACGTTTAGATAATCGGCCCGAACCTCTTTTTACGTTTTGAAACTCGGTTAGCACAATTATGGGCCTATGCTTATGGATAGCAAGCTAGGGTAGTCCGCATTTTTGTAACCCTTTTAAAAGCGAAAATTTTTACCGGTTTTTAGCGGACTAGCTCTAGAAACCTTTGTTATTCCTTATATGTAAATTAAATTTATTTCCGCTGTTGTTCAATAAACGTTTTGTGAATGACGTTTGAAAATGTTTTATGTTCATTTCGTTTGAAAATATAAATGGTTATGAAAATGTTACGAGTAAGGTCGCGATCCGAGGGCGACGGGTATCCTGCGGGTCGTGACAGAGTTTTTGGTATCAGAGCCACAGGTTTAGTCGTTTCTGTAGACTGTGAGATCTATTAGTTGACTGAGCATCTTGTTTACGGTCTGAGTGTCTACATGTGTAACCTTTTTGTTTATGGTTACTAAGAGTATGAGGGTATCAATGTTTCGGTGTGCTGTGTTTCCTGTTTGGATTCGTTGAAGTATATGTTATGCTATCTTGAGCTTTCTGGCGTCGTTCAGTTTCTGACCTGGCTATTGTCATGTGATGCCTTTAGAATCTGGAAGTAATGGCGGAAGAAGGGGAAAGTCTTGACGCTCGTATCGCAAGGATAGAACAATCGTTGGAACGACAGGCTAGAGAAGCGCAGCAAAGGAATGAGCAAACGGAGAGACAGAACCGTTTGATGGCATTGCTGCTTGAGCGAATGGATCAGCAGGTTCAACCGGATCCTCCTCTAGTTGCTGAGAACCAACCTCAAGAACCTCTTCCAGCCTTACCGGTAGCGAGAGCGGAGGAGCTGAACTACCGTATTCCTGATGTAGCCCATGTTATAGGAGAGCCAGTGTACGAACGATTCCGGAAGCAGAAGCCACCAGTGTTCGAAGGAGGTCCAGACCCTGTAACGGTTGAGAATTGGATCAAGAAGATCCAACAGATCGTCAGCTATATGCAATTGTCCGACGCGGAGCGCGTAGCTTGTGCGATCTACCAGATGACCTCTGAGGCTCGAAGCTGGTGGGAGGTAACGGTCATGTCAGAGGATGTAACGACTATGACATGGGTACACTTCATCAACCTCTTTCATGAGAAATACCTGAGCGAGGCAAGCACATCCGGCAAGATTCGAGAGTTCATGAATCTGCGTCAAGGGAAGATGCCAGTAGCGGAATACGTTGCGAAGTTCGACGAGCTGGCAAAGTTTTCTCCGTCCGTGGTTCCGACCGATCAAGCACGGAAGACGAAGTTTATGCATGGTTTAAACGTTGGAATCGTGAAGCTGGTAGAGATCGGAGACACTGGGCCCAGAACCTACGCTAGTGCGGTTCAAAGGGCGTTGAGGATCGACGCTTGGCATGGAGACGTGGCAGTTTCTGCTCCAACTCCTCTTACTATAGTGCCGCCACCACAAGCTGGTTCGAATACAGGGAATCAGTTCAAGAGGAATCGTTTCCAGCAGCAGTCAGGACGCCGTAATCCGACGAACTATGGAAATCAGCCTCAACAGAGGAATCAGTCGGGAGGCGTAAACTCATATGGAAAAGGTAAGCGCTTCTAGAAAGGTGACCAGAACGTCGATAACAAGCGCTCCAGACCTGACAATCAGAACATCCCTCAATGTGCGAAGTGTGGGAACCGACATCCAGGCGAGTGCCGAGCCAATAATGTTACTTGTTACAATTGTGGCCAAGTGGGACATTATTCCAGGACTTGTCCAAACCCGAGACAAGGAGATGTACCAGCCAAGGCCCCACGGAAAGCCAATGCTCGAGTGTTCACTATTCGTGAAGATGATGTGCGTGCAGGAACGTCTACTGCAGTTACAGGTCAGCTTTCTGTGGGAAATCTTTCAGCTTATGTACTCATGGATTCAGGTGCTACGCATTCATTTATTGCATCTAAAGTAGCTGAAAAGTTAGAAAGTGAAAAGTTGAATTTTTCCTACCCGTTCATAACTGTCAGTCCGGCAGGAGATCTGTTCGAATCTAAGTCATGGTTCAAAAACGTACCAATTTACGTTCAAGGTAGAGAGCTGATGGCTCATCTTATTGAACTTGAAATGGTTGACTATGATGTTATACTCGGGATGGATTGGTTAAGCAAGCATCACGCGATGATTAACTGCAATAAGAAAGAAGTTAAGTTTCATGCTCCTGGAAGTGAATCGTTCTACTTTCATGGATCATCTCGGAAACCAGCCATTTCAACGGTGTCAGCAATGAGAGCCTTGAAAATGCTACAGAGTGGATGTGCCGGATTCCTGGCAAGCGTAAGAGATGTATCGAAGGAACAGAAGGTAGAGACGAAGGATATTACAGTCGTAAAGGAGTTTCTAGAAGTATTTCCTGAAGATCTACCTGGATTACCACCTGATCGGGAGATCGAATTCTGCATAGAATTGATTCCTGGAACTGCACCGATATCGAAGACCCCATACCGGATGGCTCCAGCAGAGTTGAAAGAGCTTAAGACGCAGTTACAGGAGTTGTTGGATAAAGGTTTCATCCGTCCAAGTCATTCACCGTGGGGAGCCCCGGTGTTATTTGTGAAGAAAGCAGATGGTTCTTTAAGATTATGCATCGACTACCGAGGATTGAACCAGGTGACTATCAAGAATAGGTATCCGCTTCCTCGTATCGACGATTTGTTTGATCAATTAGCAGGAGCGCAAATCTTCTCAAAGATCGATCTACGTTCGGGCTATCATCAGCTTAAGGTCCGAGGTGAAGACATTCCGAAGATAGCGTTCCGAACGCGATATGGGCATTATGAGTTCTTAGTCATGTCCTTTGGATTGACGAATGCTCCTGCAACATTTATGGATTTAATGAACCGAGTGTTTGAGGCGTTCTTGGATAAGTTCGTGATCGTTTTAATAGACGATATCCTCATATACTCGAAGACTCAGGAGAATCATGAGCAGCATTTAAGAATGGTTCTAGCGAAACTCCGAGAAAAACAGCTCTATGCCAAGTTCTCGAAGTGTGAATTTTGGCTTAACAAGGTAATCTTCTTGGGTCATGTCATTTCGAAGGAAGGAGTTAAAGCTCGATAAACTCGTGAGTTTTTTAAATCGCTTAGTGCGTTTAAATACTATTGGATTTGATTATGTGATGTATTTCCTGTATTTAAATAAATAATTTATGATTATTTATTTAACAACGTTTAAGAATTTGATTTGATTCGCTTTGGAATTCTCGGTTACTTTTTATTCGGATCAATTTATTTGAGACTCATAAGCATGTTATTGGATTTTATTTCGTATTATTCTCGATACGAAAATACGCGAGTCTTGAATAAGTTTGATTTCCGAATAACCGGAGAATAATAAATTGAATTCTCGAATTCCGAACTGACTCGAATCTAATCCCGACAACGACCATTATCTTTTCAAGTAGTTCGATAACTAACGAAGTTTCAACTTCGGATTCTAGTTCTCTCGACGCTCCAGGACGTGCTAAAGGTCTCGGGAAGCGTCTAAAGCAAAGTGTCCTCCGGAATTCATCGAGTTCTCCGACGAACTATTCCGGGTAAGTGGGATTTAGGTTTGAGGCGCCAAAGGGGAATGGTGCCTAGTAGAATAATTGTTTACGTTTCTTCGTTTAATCCTAAAACAAAGAGAAACCCTCAGTTAGACAAGATGACCGAATAAGGCTTCGGCCACTAACTAATAAGATAATAAAATGATAGGGTTAAACGGTTAGCGGGTTAAGAACCTTGAAGCCTTTAATGTTGGAATCGATCTAGGGTTTGAGAAAATAATTAACGCTTCGGTAAGCGGCGGAATTTTAAAAATTTTCTTTTAGAACTGATTCAAATGTGTTTTAAAAACATCCCAAACTCATAGAAAATCAACATGCTTTTTAATTTAAAGACAAGAGCATTAAATTAAAAAAAAAATCTAAGATTACAAATCTAACTTGTCACAAAATTAGTAAACTTTCGAAAACGATTTTCAAGCTCATAATTTTAAAAACATGTACATGCATCTTTTTGACCATAGCTCTGATACCATTTGTTGGAATCGATCTAGGGTTTGAGAAAATAATTAACGCTTCGGTAAGCGGCGGAATTTTAAAAATTTTCTTTTACAAGTAAAACAGTTTTTACTAACCTAGACAAGTGCAAGTACATGTAATTAAAAACCAATATGAGCTAGAAGTTTACTAACCTTTCTTGAAGCTTGTGGAAAGTTTGCAACGCTCGTCTCCTGTCACGCCCCGGGAAAAGTGGGGTGTGATTATTGTATAAAATGAAACACTAATAAACTTTACATAACTAACCCACGGTGCATACTCAGTTGATTACTTTACAAGTCCAAAGATAAAAGAAAGAAAACGAAAAATATAAAACCAACCTTCGACACTTGATAGTCTATCCAGCGAAAACCTTCAAACTCTCGACCACACTTAATCCCGAGGTCTTCCTAACTTCTCACATCCTGATTATAAGAAAAATTTGAGGAAATAGGGGTGAGCCTGAGGCTCAGTAGGTGCTATAGTAATGGTTTGATTTTTAAAAAAAGATTTTCGAAAATAATACTTACTTTATAATAATAATATTCTTGTCCCGCGTAAATCACCATACACGTACAAGTATAATAATAGTCTTATACGTGTAAATCACCATACACGCACAAGTATAACTTGCAGGAATGTAAATTGCATGAATGTAAATGACAGAAATGTAAATGACGGGATGCTGATGCTAGAAATGTAAATGCAAGAAATGCAATTGAATTTAAATGTGCATCTACGCTCATTTAAACGTATACTATTTCCTGAGCCCCTGACAACATAACCCGTGACAGTCCTCTGATCAGAATGGTGCACTCTCCACACCCTTATATATATACGATTGCACTCTCCGCTTCATATATATACGTTTCCGGCTCTATCAGGATATACAAAACATTTTCTTTCGCAAATACGGGATATATGTATAATATCGAAAAATATTCTCAACTTCATAATCGGATATCCCGAGTTGAAGTTCCGCCACATTTTGAAAACGATTCTAGGTTTCGTGGCACGTTCACAAACATTTTCATTTCGAAAATAATATATACTTGAGGCCAAACCATAAAATCAGGAGAGAAGGGTTATAATAACCTACCTCGAGAGTAAGCGTCTATGTCGCTCTTCCACGAGACGTTCGCTCGTCCTGTGAACCCCGAACGTTCACTACAACCGAGAATCCAGACGTTCACTTACTTCGTGAACCCTCTAAACGACTTTCAGTCTCGGGTCCTATCACGATAAATCAAACCGATCCTGAATCAGAATCCTGCGAGTAATCTATAATACTCAAACTCTAACGTACGATTTACAAATCATAGAACCCAAAGACATATCCACTATAAAGAATCCAAGTTCTCAGAACAAAACTTCAAACGATACGAGAACGTGTAAACTCGAACGAGAAACTACGGTAAACTCTAAAAATCCGAGAAGTAACTCTAATAAGCGAGCTTGTGCTTCCTTGAATAAAACTAATTTCATTTATCCAAAACGAGATTAGAAAATAACTCCAACAAAATAAAGATTGTTTCTTTTTTCTTCTCTGAATCTCAAGGAAAACATAGTCAAATTTCTTATCACGACGCTCGAGTAACCGAGATACCAAACGTTAACTCAAAACGATTCGTATACAAAAATAACTTTAAACTTCATAATTACAAAACAATAATGAAATGACTCGCTAAAACGGGACGGACCCTCCGCGAGTCTCCGAGCCTAAACCGAAACGCCGACATTCACCCGGTCTCGGTCTCGCCTCGTCGACGCTCGCGCGATAGCTCCGTCATGTCTTGGGCCACGTCCTCGTCGTCCCGAACCGCCGCTGTTTTGGGCTCTGCGTAGCCCGCCTAAACAAGCCTACACCCTTGACAACAAGGCTCACAACCGAGACCAAACAAAATTCATCAAATCAAAATTTCCAAACAATCTGAAATTCAAACTTAGCCAAACACTAATCCATAGTAACTTAGTTTCGGATCATCAACAACTAAAAACCAGAATTTCAGATTGAACATCACACGGCCAAAACCAATATACACGGCCCAAAACTCTTTCACACGGCCAAGACAAAATTTTCAAACTAAACGTTCAGAAATTCCAAAAACAAACCATCTTAAACATAATTTCGAGCACAATCTCAAACCAAGAATCATCAAACCTCGTTCAAAACAAAACCCCCAAAATCCACATCAAACCCTAGAATTCACGAAATCAATCCTGGGTTTTGATTTCTTACCCAATTCTTTCATGGATTTGGACTCTCCGGGGTGTGTTCTCTCTCTCCCGGTGGTTCTTTCTCGAGCGGCGGCTACGGCGAGCTCGCAGCGTTCTTCTCTCGGCCTCAGCGGGCGCGCGCTGTCTCGGCTGGAACTGGTGGCCGAGCGCGAGGTGCTGAAGAAGAAGAATGAAGAAGATGAGGAAGAGGTTGGAGTGGTGAGGATCGGTCGGAGTTCTTCGTTGTGGTTGTGTGGTTTTTTTTTTTTTTTTTTTTTTTTTGCAGGAACCGCTCGGTGGAGATAAGAAGAGGAAGAGAAGAATCGGGAAGGAAGAATGAAGGAAAAAGAAATGAGGGAGAAAAATAAAAAAGAAATTCCTTTTATATTAAAACGAGAATACTCTATTTATTCATCAAGTCCTTCGGTTCATCACCGACCCATTTTGACCCCGACTCCAAGTTTTTATTTCAATTGAGTCCAGAAAACCTTACTATCACGTCCTTGTCACAAAATTTTGTGACTTCAAACATAACCGATCGAACCTTTAATTAAATGATTCAAACCAAGAATTTTCTCGCTCGTTCTCGATTATTTCAAATATATTCAAGGTTTCTCGGAAATAATTCTCGTCCTTGAGAATTTATTTTCTTAAATTAAATTCCGGAATATCTCATCGGAAAATAATTTATTATTCGCGACGAACTCGATAAATCCTTCCTTTCATTCCGAGATTTCTCCTTACCTTAATATATTTAAACTAATTCGATAAACTTAGTATTCCAAATCCAAAAATACTGGAAATAATTCTTAGAAAATTAATTTACATAATTTTCTCGTCCTTTTGATTAGCTTAATTTACGACATTAAGCTTAAATTTTGAGTCGCTACATCTCCCCTCGCAGCACGTCTCTCTTTCTTTCCTCGGCACCTCGAGCAACCACGAAAGTTTCTATCACTAAATCACTCGAAAAGAAGGAATCAGTGAGTGGGCACTTTTAAACACTACGACTTAAGAACGAGTCTCGAAGTCGCAGAGCTAAACACTAGGTCGAGTGAGGACCTAGGTGCCAAGACAAGAAAAATCGAAAATAAACTTAGAGAGAGAGAGAAGAGGGGCGGCAACCACAAGTTCTAGAGAGAGAAGCTCTCAATCTCTAACTTATGTGGAATGAGAAAAATGAGAAGAATGAGGCTCCTATTTATAGGAGAGGTCTCACCTTCAATAAGGTAGTTTCCTCTTCTATAGAATATCACATATTCATGAGCCAATTTCCTCTTTTCCTCTATGATGCACTCGGCCAAGGTAGGCTTCATTAAGCCTTGGATTTGTTTCCTTTTTTGTTCCTTGCCTTGCTTCTTTCTCAACTTGGGCGCCTACCTCTTGTTTCCCTTAGAGGAAATTTGTTTCCTCTTTTTCTTTTGGCAAGTATCTTCATACATTTATGCACAAAATATTCTCTCTATCTCTTGGGTATGTTGGGCGCCTATAGCCTTCTAGAAAAGGCTTCTAGAAGCTTTTCCATTTGTTCATGACAACATGAAAAAGGCCCAATAAGAATTTTCAATAAAATTCTTATGAAATGAAATTAATTCACAAGGCCCAATGATCAAGTCATGGCCGAGTGAAACATGTCATAAAATGACCTTGTCAAAAATTTATTGACATTCATTTCATCCTTTGTCTCAAAAGACAAAAATACCCTTTCGACAATTTTCGTTCTTGTTTTGACTTAGCTTCCAGTTTAACTATTCCTATCGATGTGATTCGTGACAGTGACCTCATGGACCCAAATGAACAAAGCTTGAGCTAAAAACTTGGACTCAAAAGTTCACAAACCTTTTCCAAGTTTAGCTTAATGCCAACTGACTCCACTAAAGAGCTGACACTGAAAATCTCTCGGTTCAAATGAATTTATTTTCTACTCAAGAATTCGACTTAATTACGATGAGCGGATCCACTGAATATTATCTATGTTTACCCTTCATGAATGTCATCAGCTAGTCGGGATTTACTAAATTACCATTTTACCCTTCTAGCTGTTATTTCCTCAACTCCTTTGTCGCTTGTGAATAAGTTAGAAACAATGTATTGACGAGGAGCTAACAAGTCACATTGTTTCATCCAAAAGAGTCAGGACTCAATTTGGACACTGGCCAGTTCATTTATTCACACTCCAAGGAACAAAGCATGAGGTGACATACATTGCATTTCAGCAATCTTGTACATGAATTCCATATCTATGAGAACTTCACAAAGTTACTCATGACAGACTCACAACTTAGTACTTCACCAATAGGCCTTGTTCGGAATCACATAGTGAGTCCGAACTTTGACTTTCTCAAATGAGAATACTAAGGTGTGAAATGGCATGTCTCATTTCAGGATTAAGGTAAGCATGATGCAATTCATACATAGTGACTTCGAGACATAAGAGGTTAAATGGTTTGTTCTTATATTGTCTCTAGAAGTGCACTGGTCAATTCAGTACCTTCGGAAGATACCTAGAAGAACTATAGAGTCCCCAACTCTCAATGCCTCATAACCAGACATCATAGATTCTTCTAACAATCATACTGAGGTCAATAGTCCTTTGACCCTAAGATTGCGAATATATCGTTTTAAGCAAACTACGAAGAGTTTGTTCATGCAAATCTACATTTGTCTCTTCGTAAGTTGTTAAGTTTGTTTATGGACTAAAAGACTAAGGTTTTATCATAAAGCTTCAAACAAAGAAAGAATGAATTAACGTTTCAACTTTTTATTAATGAATAAGCAATTACAAGCAAGAGTCTTCGTAAGACTATATGACATCAAATGTACATAAATAGACACTACTACTCTTCTTGTGGGCACCATTGACAACATTTAAAACTATGTTAAGCTTCTGTTATAGGTTTTACCCCTTCGTCCTGATGAGAGGACAACAGGAGGAGGAAAGATGGTGTCCTTTGGATTCAATCCTGAGAGGAACTGTTCTAGGAGAAGGTCCAGCCTCACAGCTGTCGACAACTCCTTCTAAAATACTTAAAGAGCCATACAGTGAAATTAATAATGTTAATGACGGGCTTTATCCCGATAAGATCTCCTCCTGTAATAAGATAGACAGGTAGGCTGTAGACAGCTCCTGTAAAACATAACGAACTCTTGTCGGCAATGTAGCGAGTGGCATTCCCGAAGGCCCTTTAATGGGAAGTCGATGGGTGGCTTCAGGTAAGTCGATGGGTGGCTTACCTGTCCTGAAGGAAATATGAACCCTGGATCGACCAGGGATTGGTGAGGGTTTGATTCCCTCTACCAAACGCGCGCTAAGGCCCTCCTACATGTGCTAGTGGATCCCAGACGTTAAAATTTCGGCCTTCTGAGGGCTAGGCTCAAGTTCTCAGAATGTTTTACTCATCTCTTATGAACGGCTGCGGACTGAAGTGTTGATTGGCCAGTCCACTAATGTAAGGCGCCGGTATGAGTGAGATGGATGAGTTTCTAGGAAGACGGTTGTTAGCCGGATTCCTATATGATTATGTGTTTGATTGTTTTAGAACGGGGTTCTAAAACTGAATATGTCTCTATTGATTGAATGAGATTTTTGTTATCCTGATTGAATAATGGAACTTCTTTATTCTTCTGAATCTATTATCTGCTGTCATCTGCATTTTATCATCTGCAACCATGCATCTCTTGTAGTGCTAGGTTAGATATCCTGCTTACTGAGTCGGTGTGACTCACCCCTTAAATCCCTCTCCTTGTAGATAAAGGAAAAGCTCAGGCGAAGCAGGAGTGCTAGTCAAGGTAGATCTCATGACGACCTGTGGCATAGGAAATGTCTTTTTGGGAAATGGGTATCAGGTTTTTGAAAACCGAGCTTATATGCTCGTGAAAGTTTTATATAGCTTTTGGAAGAACTTTTATTATATCATAACGTTTAGATAATCGGCCCGAACCTCTTTTTACGTTTTGAAACTCGGTTAGCACAATTATGGGCCTATGCTTATGGATAGCAAGCTAGGGTAGTCCGCATTTTTGTAACCCTTTTAAAAGCGAAATTTTTTACCGGTTTTTAGCGGACTAGCTCTAGAAACCTTTGTTATTCCTTATATGTAAATTAAATTTATTTCCGCTGTTGTTCAATAAACGTTTTGTGAATGACGTTTGAAAATGTTTTATGTTCATTTCGTTTGAAAATATAAATGGTTATGAAAATGTTACGAGTAAGGTCGCGATCCGAGGGCGACGGGTGTCCTGCGGGTCGTGACAAGGATGAAGAAGAGTGGTAGAGGGAATGTGTCGCCAAGGTCGAGAGATCCCCTCCTTCTAGCGCCAATATGTTGTCGCTGTTTTTCGGACAACTATTTAGGAGCCCAAAGTGGTTAGACCCAAGGCCAGACCAAGTGGTCTCACTTCGGCTCGGGCGTGTCGGGCTTGGTATCCCAAGCCGTCCCTTAGCTGTTGGTGGTGTTAATCTCGTCCAGGCACCTGAAAAACAAGCAGAAAGAGGTGTGAACTACAAAGGGGAAACAGAGGGGGTGCCTCTGTTTACCTCTCCGACGCTCAACATTAGTAGGATTGAGGTGGATATGGAGGGTTTAAGTGTTTAGAGGCCGAGACTTGAGAGAAACGAGCGAAGTACGAGTTCGACAGTGTTTCAGTACTCAAGAATGGATTACCTGGACCAAGGGAGGGGCCTTGGTATTTATACGCGACCAAAGGGGCATTTTGGGCATCCCATTGGCCGAAGGCCGGCTCTGAGTCGGCCATGGAGGAAGGCCGGGTCCGAGTCGGCCATGGAGGAAGGCCGGGTCCGAGTCGGCCATGGAGGAAGGCCGGCTCTGAGTCGGCCATGGAGGCGAGGGACGCCTCTGAGACGTGGAGGCCGAGCTGAGGTCGAGCTGAGGGCCGAGGTCGAACTCGTCAGGTCGAGGCGAGGCCGAGGTCGAGCTTACCAGGCCGAGGTCGAGCTGAGGCCGAGGTCGAGCTCATGAGGTTGGAGGTCGGCCATGGAGCTGGAGGCCGAGCTCATGAGGCCGGAGGTCGGCCATGCGTCGGGGGAGTCCCGGGGTGGTCGCTATCGCGGCCGTCGCTGCTCTACCGGGCCGAGATGGACCGGTAACAAGTACGATGATTGGCTGATGCCTGGTGGTTCTATTTCATGGGAATACCAACGAAAATAATAGAGGAGTTCTAGATATATTGCTTTACATGTTTTATTAATAAAAGATTATGCATGAAAACTTCACAGGCATTTTGGGTTTTCACTGGAACTGAAATTTTTGTTTATTTGGAATGACAATGGCCGTTAAATTAGGTGTAAATGGCACCGAGACAAATAATACTTTTTTTTTTCTTAGTGAAATAATAAACTTAAGGCAAATAGTTTGAGCCGAGACATCAAACCTAATTTAATAGATTGAAGCTAACTAAAGCCAGTGAATCTCAACTATACGCATCGTAATTTCTTTAATACATAAATTATGCTCTGCGATTAGAGGCTTCGATTGTAGAATTATTTTTTTTTTTTTTTTTTTTTTGGGATCTCACTCCTCTAATGGTGGCAATTCAACATCTTGAATAAGTCTGAGTTCCGCTCTTCCGCCGTACTCTTTGGGCAACGTTTCAGTGCCAACGTCTTTTATAAAATCTTCTCTCTCCTTCTCGTTTGTAACAATGATAATCTGCAATCAAAATTAAATAAATAATGTTCCGGAGATATCCGAAATAAATTAATTTTGTTGTGCAACTGACCAACAGTATGTATAACAGAAACATGTTTAGTCTCTTGAAATAGTTCTCAGGAACTACAAAATTTTGTCGCCTCAACGAAAAAAAATTACATCTAGTGTGGGAAATAATAGCTGTATTTTCTCTTCAAAATCGTGTCTCGAACACAAAACTATACAAATACAGTTGCAAAGTGGTAAGCTCTTACAACTAAAGGTGCAAGTTCTGAAAAAAATAAATTAAGCGTTTTTCAACCACTTTTTAAATGATGATAATTTTAGTTAATCGAAATTATATTTTTTGCAATTTCCAAAAAAAAAAAAAAAAAAAAGGTTACAACGGTGAGCTTTTACCAAGAAGAGACCATTTCAGGAATTTAAACTTGCCTTTTCGAGCGTTGCCTTCTCGAGAAAGCGACAGACCATCCTCCAAACACTTACAAAGAACCATGGCATGTTTAAAATATAGCACTTTGCTAAACGTTCCGGGTAGTACGCCTGCAATAATATCCGATAAAAAAAAAATTTAGAAATACATCACATAGGAGACAATGGATATACATTAATCAACGCATCTAAGAACAAAAATAAGTCTCAACAGTCCAGCTACTCATTAGTCATTAAAAGGAAATGAAAGTTCAAGGTTAGAAAACAACACTGTCTAGACCAAATCAACAATGCAGTTAATAAATCTTGCGCCTTTCGAATTTTCTTGTTTTTGGGAATCTGCTTTTAATTTCGATCTTAATAATTATGGTTTGGGTGTCTGTTCGGCCTAACGGTATATTCAAAGCTCAAAAGAAAAAGTGATCAATCTTTGAGATGCTTTGCAACCGTAGAATTCACGTTTCGCAGTTCTCGCTCACTTAAGGCTTCGCATTGAGGTTATATGAATGATACCGAGGTGTGACTATGGATAAACCAATGAAAGGTGTAACTTTGACCGTCTCTCTTGATGATGGAACTTTGAAAGTTCTTTCCCACCACTTGGTTTACATTGGAGACTCACCTGTAGAAACTGAAACCCAGTGATAAGTCCACGTGCATCGATGTTCTTGTAAGAGATGCTTTCCAGATCAAGAACGCCGATCAACTTTTCATTCCCAACCTCTCGCCCTTTGAACGAGCTGAAGCCATAATTAAATGATTATCAGAAGATAGCAATCAACGTAATTTGATATTTTAGTCAGGAAATTAGTGTTTCCTCGAACAAAATTAAGTCTTAGTGATCTTAAGAAGTACCTTGCAATTACTTTGTCAAGAATATGGACCACAAATCCTGTAAAAAAAAAAAAAAAACAGCAAAAGCATAAAGTTTTCAAGTTAGTAATTGTTATAGAAATGAGCCAAGTAGACATTGATTATGATCCATTTAACATATGAAGCTTTTACACCTAACTCCACATAATCCCAAAAGACTTCAGATATTACACCAAATTTTTTTCATAGGCCAATGGGGACTTTAGAAACACACTTTTCATTTGTCCTAACCCTTCACAATCATTGGGTCCATATTTTCATATTTCAGAGATCAATGTCCTCTTGCAGAAAACTCACTTATCAGAATGTCTCTAAGGCTAAGCCCACCAAAAAAAAAAAAAAAAAAAAAAAAAAAAAAAAAGAAGCAATCTCTATCTGATCATCGGAAGGCCAAGACACTAAAATACAAACATCAAATAATGCTTGGATTGGGTCCCACAGAACATAGCTAAAAAGTCAGATTATATCCAACTTTCCATTTTTCATATTTCAGAGATCAATGTCCTCTTGCAGAAAACTCACTTATCAGAATGTCTCTAAGGCTAAGCCCACAAAACAAAACAATAAACAAAAAAAGAAGAAGCAATCTCTATCTGATCATCGGAAGGCCAAGACACTAAAATACAAACATTAAATAACGCTTGGATTGGGTCCCACAGAACATACTAAAAAGTCAAATTATATCCAACTACTCTTCTTTATTGCATAGTCAATAATTTCACAACCATCAAAAGCTCCATAGACAAGGAGATAAAATCACAGGGAAAAACACCCAAACACATAAAAGAACAGTGATCAAGTTTATAGAAACTAGCAGCTGGTTCCAAAATCCTCATTAAAAAGTTCTTTCCATATTAAAAAAAAAAGTTTTTCTGCGTAAACTTCTCAAAAGAGTTGAGTATCACAAGAAAAGGTCAAATCTTCAAACTTAAATACACACATTTCCTCTCCCTCAAATTCTGCCGATTGAAAAAAAAAAGTCATTATTGAAATGCCCAAAAAGTCTTCCAATAGGCTGTTAATCCCCACACAAAAAAAGGACTAAAATAATTGAAGTTCATGGCTTGTAAAGTAAACAACAACCTTGCTTTACCAAAGTTCAGCGAGAAACAAATCAAAGTTCGAAGACCAATCACGAATGATGATTACAGCAACAATTATGTAGTAGAAATAATAAAAATTATAATGATAGTAAAAATTACTTTTGAATTGATGACGGTCATTGGGAGGAAAATGCTTGTTTGCTTTGATGATCATGATGGGGTGTCCGTTGGTGGACAAGCCCTGCAAATATATTTTTCTGGCCTCCAATTCGTCACCCACTTCAGAGTCGGCTATGAATCCATTGGGAACAAAAGAAGCCCTCCATTTCTGCCACTGGTCGAACATCTTCGCGGCCTTATTCGGCTCCATCGATCTCGCTACCATGAATCTCATCAACGTCGCTTCAATGTACTTCTGCCCAGCGCAAAAACAGTCGCATAAAAACCCCAACGAAGAACGTAGAGATAGATTGCATCGTAATCGCTCACCTCTGTAGAAGATCCGAGCTTCTCTACTGATTTCCTCATCTGGGTCAGTGCGATTTCTTGCTCGGAGTCCATGTTTAACCTCTTGCTTCGATTGTGTTATCTGGTTATGGAGAAGAAAAAGAAGAAAATCGAGTGGTTTAAAACAACAAGGCGATTGGTAATGAATACTGATAAGGACACAGCCCGACTTTCTTTAGATGGGCAGGTTTGATGGGTCAAATCAGTCCATGAAATTGCAAAGTCAGGGAAAGAGTGAGAGAGATTTCGTTGAGAGAGAGAGAGAGTTTGTGTGGTGGCACAAACTATGAGCTGACTGAAGAAAGGAACACGCTTGGGCTGTGGAATACATGGGAGCGCTCTTTATTAAAGAGCCCAAAACATGCACAAAACGTATGGGTAATTTTGAAAAGAGGAAATGAGTATAAATTACATGGTATCTTTCTTCGATACCTAATTATGTTTATTACAGGTTAAGTAGAAATACACGTCAGTCTCAAATTCACCACAATTTAATATATTTTTATTAATTTTAATCAAACATTAATAGCATCACTTTTATAATAAATAAATAAAAACATTAATCAAAAACAACTTTTTATTATAGTTAAACATTATTAATATTATTAAATGATTTAATATTTATTTTTAAAAATTAATTAAACGTTAAAATTACCTTTTTTAGAAAAATGATCAACCAATTTTATATTATAAACATTTTTAATATAAAAATGGTTTTATATTCAAAATGGTTTAATATTTATTCCTTAAAACTAATCAAGCATTAATAACATTTTTAAAAAAATTCTTAATTAAATTATTTAATATTATTTTTTTCTTAATAATATCATTAATACTTAATTATAGTATAGAAATTGTTTTTAATTAATTTTTTATTATAAAAATGATATTATTAATGCTTTATCAATTTTAAAAAAATATATTAAATGGTGTTTAATCTGAAGTTGTCACTTGTATTTTCAATAAACTTAACTAACTTTGTTTAACGGTTCAACATAAATTCAACATTAGTATTTTTACTGCGAAAAAAAAGATATTTAAGTGTATTTTATGAAAATATTAGGTATTTATGCCGTCATTTTTCTCTTTTGAAAATGACGTTAAGTGAAAATAAAATTTCATAATGGAGATTACCCATTAAATAATATGCCATCAATTGACCAAATAATTGAAATACGACATCTCGTAGTCACGTCTGTCATTTTGTTGGTATAAATATATTTGAGTAACGTTAATAGTATTCCGTATAAAAAAATATATCGTTACTGTAGATATAAGGGCGCTCTAGCTTATTAGCCTTTTTAAAACTTAAAATTGTGAAATAGCCAACGTTTTAGTAATATTTGATAATTAGCCAATCTTTGATGCAACAAGACATAATTACCCTTATTTTTTCCCCTAATTCTTTACCAAAAATAAATTAAATTAAAATAATTTATTTATACCTAAATACTCTCTCTCTCTCTCTCCCCCTCTCTCTCTTTATTACATTTTTAGCCATAACAGAGGTTAAAAAAATAGCACATCGCAATTAATAGTCGGTAATAACTGTTAATAGGTTTCTGGTAGAAACCTATTAACAGTTATTACCGACTATTAGTTAAAGCAGAAACCTATTAACAGTTATTAACGATTATTAACTGCGGTTTTTATTATTTTGACATTTGTCCATGGCTAAAAAAATGTGACGAGAGAGAGAAAGAGAGAGAGGAGAGAGAGAGAGTGAACATGAAAAATAGAGAGAGAGATAGAGAGATAACTGAGATCCTAATAATAAGAGATTTTGAATAATAAATTAGATTTTATTAATTTCGAAAATAAATTATATTAACTAATTAATAAGGGTAAAAATGGTATAAACAATGTGACACATAAGCAGAATGACTATAAATCAAAAAAATTTGAAACGTATGACAGAATGAAATTCTTAGGTTTGAATTGGCTTAGTCATTTACAAAACTCTAGATATAAACTGCAAAATAAATTGATTTGAATAATATGTAATATATTATATTTGTAAACTCTCAATAAATAATATTTAATTTATTACTATAAAAACATTAAAATAATGATTATATAAAAGATTCATTAGTTAAATATTAAAACAATACACAATTGTACTATTTTAATAGTTGTGGTATATATAGTATTTACGATCAAATTTCAATTTGATATATCTTTTGGTGGTAAATTTTAAATATTTGCGGTATTTATGTTATTTATTGTTTTGTCAAGTTTTAGAAACATAACGCATGAGATGTACGTTCAAATAGCTCTCCTACATCATGCATGGTATTTCGAACCATAGTTTGACCTAATGTTTGATTTATCTCATTATCACAAACATTTATCTTGTTAGTCTTGAAAGAAAATCTCCCTTCTTTTATTACATAAAAATTTCTTATATTTACACTTGCTTACAAAATTTCTTATATTTACACTTGCTTACAAAATCATCCAGTCATTTTGTGGTAAAGCGTTGCTTTTTCTTGAATACGTGTTAAAATATCTAAATAGCTCCTAATTTTTAATGATTAATTACATAAAATCCTAAAAAAAAATTTAGGCAAAAAGATACGAAATAGTCTAATGATTACTTTCAATTAAAATTATAGTAACTTAATACATGCTTACGTCTCTTGTTCTCTTGTAGTATAGCAGATGCACCTTGTTTTAGTTTGTTTTGTTATCTAAATTTTCGAATAATTTGGTTAGAATTTTAACATACGGGTTTAAGTAGATTATGTGCTTAACTCTCTCAATCTTTAACCTCGATACCTTCCTATTATTTAAATTGTTTTGTGTTATAACTATGAATTACAATATGGGTTAGTATTTTTACTTTCACTTGTATTGTCCACTTTGATTTTTTACTTTTAAATGATATTTAGACTTGTGGAGTATGTAGTTGTAATATAACACCCATGCATGAGTAGACTATAATCTATTCCAAAAGGAACATATCAACACTTACATGGAAGTCATTTTGCTAGCTTCACTGTTTTAAACATATTTGTCGGGATCCTTGACTCGCTCCTGATCTAGACGTTTGTGGCTTCTTGCGATCCTCCTTGAATATTTCTCGCACACCTCTTCCTTCTTCTTCTTTTTTCTTCTTTTTTGAACCGACACTGTAATATTCCAAGCCGTTCTTAAGAAGGACGATGACTAATAAACAAGGATCGTCGTACAGTTACCGTATCGGGACCCCAATTTTGGGGGGATACCGCTTACCGAAGAGGAAACCGAGGGGGATTCAGGAAAAAAAGGAAACCGGTACCGATAGGAACCCGTTTACCGGAGAGGAACCCGACAAAAAATGTAGGAACCCGAGGGGGATTCAGACAAATATTTTACAATAATAAAAATAGTTTTCATAGTTCATACTTCAAACAAAGGTTCATACCAAACATAAACTGAGTTCTTAAACAAAATACAATATCATCACAATAATCATCAATTCATATGACAAAAATCAACATAACCGTCACAATAATCATCAAATTAATTGTAATCAACATTTTAATTCAACTTTATCATGACAATAATCAACTAATCTCGAAATTAATTAAAATTCAACAATATCATCACAATAATCATCAATTCATAAGAAAAAATTGAAAAAAAAATCCTAAAAAATGAAAAACTCAGATGATACCTCTCGGGTTCCCCGGGATCTAGACAAAAATGGCTTCCACTGAACGGGATCCGGCGGGACGCACACCAGAAACATCGGGATTCGCGGGATCTGGCCGGGATTCGACCGGGTTCAGTTCACGGGACCGGTTTCTGCAAGTCCCGTCCCGGCCCCCTCCGGTTCAGGGGATCCCGACCGGAACCCCCGGGATGTCGAACCTTGCTAATAAAGTGTGCTAACTCTTCATTTGCTTTAATTGCATCAACAAGAGGTTCGTTGAAGAAATAAACACATTTCTGGAAGGGGAATATTCTCAAAGAAATATATCAGAGAGAGAGAGAGAAAAGGCCAAAATTTTTGAAGTGAATTTGGCTCTGATGGTTCATCTTTCTCTTCTGTTGAGACCTATATTCATAGTTTTTCCATAATCCTAGTTGGGAGGTGTTGTCGTACGAAAATGAACAACTATTGAAAGCTTCGGGCGGTTCGACCCAAGGCCGGACCAAGTTGCCGCACCCGAGAAAAAGGTGTGAACTTGAAAGTCTCGAGCTGGGTTTTCTCCAATCAACGCGCTTCCCTGAGGAGAGAATGGGTGAATAGGGGGAGTGACCGTGCCTTTTGTGTAGGCTGCCTACGTACCCATGTGAATAGGGATCAGGTCAGAACGTAGTTCAAGACGTATGTAACGCTGAATAAGGCGCGGAGCCTGGAGGGTGTGCTCGACAGAGGAGGCGGAGCGCGGAGGAGTCCTCGGCGACATCTCAGAACTCTAGGATTGAGTGACCCGAGAGAGAATGTGTGTTTTCTCTCTTTTGGAGACATGGGAGACTCTAAGTCAAGAGTTCCTTATCGTGGCGGAGCTTCCGGATGCGTAGGCGATTTCCAGTCGAAAATACAGGACGCGTAGACGATTTCTTGTCAGAAATGGTGGACGCGTCTGGTGTGCTAGATGCGTAGGCGATTTTCAGTCGAAAACCGCAGTAGCACTCATGGGCTCGGGATTAGTCGTTCGATCGAGAGAGGCGGTGCTCGGGAGTCCCCAGGAGTGCTTCGGAATCTCTGAGAACGAGAAATCGAGGAGAATCCGCTTCAGGCCAAGGATGGCATCCAGAGAAGCAGAGAGAAGTTTCAAGTTTCTTGAGAATGAATGGGCTGGCTTTCCCCTCAATGAGAGGGGGTATTTATAGCAGTTGAAGGGGCGTAGGAGGCTTGTATTTCGTCCATGTGGGACTGGAGAGCGCGCTCCCCTCGAGGAGGAGCGCGTTCCGCCAAGAAGGGAAGCGCGGCGCGCGGCCTACCTGGCGCGGCGCGCCGTGCGCGATGCGCACGCGCATCGCTTCCAAGATCGCGTGCACGCGCTATCTCTGAGGGGCACGCGGCGCGCGGCTTGCTGTGCGCGCCTGGCCGACGCGGCACGTGGCTTGCTGCGTGCGCGTGCTTTCCTTGAGGGGCGCGCGGTGCGCGGCCTGTCTCGTCGAACTTTTGTGGACCTTAGTGCTCTTTGTTTATCCGGCCCATTGGGCGTTCAGGACTTGAGATTTAATGAGTTGCGTGGAACATAAAAGTCCATACTCGAGGAATCAAGGTCGACACGAGGATTTGTAAATCGACTCGTGGACACGTGACTCAACTTGAGGAGTTATCTCGACTCGAGGAGTGAGGCTCGACTCGAGGAGTATGACTCGACTCGAGGAGCAAGGCTCGACTCGAGGAGAGTGACTCGACTTGAGGAGCTAAAAGTTTGGCACGAGGACTTGCCAGTCGACTCGTGACGGAAGACTTGCCACTCTTCAGGACCTCCGGCCTGACCATCGGTCCTTTGAACGGCGTGTCTTCTCATAATGTCTCGGGTTTTCCGAAAACGACCGACAACAGGATGAAAAATCTCAACCAATTTATTGTTTTTATTTGATTCTTAGAATCAAGCAGAATCACAATTAGTATATTATGGTAATTTGGAATATTCCATTCCTAAAATATCTCATGCACCAAGGTTTAAATAAAAAATATTTTCAAGCCCATTTTATAGGCCTTGGACATCTACACTAAGTTTATAACCTAGTGGAAGAAATTAATTGTCTTCTACAGCCCAATTCAATTCAAGTGATTTTTTCAATTACTTAACCTTTAATAACCTTTTCGTCAAAACTCCTTTTACGAATCTGAAACGTGTTGCGTACTCCCAGTTTAAGCAAGTTTGTTTAATATTATATTATCACGGAGTATCCCAGTTCATCTATATAGAATTGATTCGGGGACTACATATGTCACGCCCCGAAAACTAGGTATGTACTAAACTAAATAAACGATATTAAACAGATTTATTAAACACTAAAAGAGTAACAAAACATCTCACAGTTCATACTTAGTTACTTACTTTACAAGTCCAAAGATAAAATAAAGAAAACTCAAAATAAACAAACTTTTACAAGCAAAAGCTTATTTATAGACCTGCTAGATGAACCAAACCAAGACTTCAAAACACTTGACGACGCTAAGCTTCAGAGTCGTCCTAACCATTCTGCTCGCTTCCTGATTATAAGAAAGAAAAAAAAAAAAAAGGATGAGCCTGAGACCCAGTAGGTGCTATAGTAATGGTTTGTGATTTTCAAAAATAATTTTATACTTTATAATAATAATATTCTTGTCACGTGTAAATTGCCGTGTGTACAAGTATAACTTACAGGATTTAAATTTCAGGAATGTAAATGACAGAATGCAGATGCAAGAGATGTAAATGCAGGAAATGCAAATGACATGAATTTAAATGTGCCTCTAAGCCCATTTAAACGTGTATTATTTCATGACCCATTGCCAACATAACCCGTGGCAGTTCTCTGATCAGAATGGTGCACACTAAACCCTTATATATACGATGCACTCTCCGCTTTATATATATATATATATATATATATATATATATATATATATTGATATATATACACGTTTAAGGCTATATCCGGATATACAAAATATTTATTTCGCAAATACGGGATATATATATATATATATATATATATATATAATACTGAAAATAATTTTTCAATTTCACAATCGGATCTCCCGATTTGAAATTCCGCCACATTTTATAAAAAACGGTTTCAAGTGTCGTGGCACTTTCGAAAACATTTTCATTTCGAAAATAATATATCATTTTGGCCAAACCATAAAATCAGGAAAGAAATATTATATTTAACCTATTTCGAGATTAAGCGTCTATATCGATTCTCTACGAGATCTACTAACTCCGCGAGTCCGCTAGACAGCCCTTAGCATCAAGTCATATTCCCATAGATCAAACCAAGTTTGAATAAGAATTCTGATAATTAACTCACAAGGCTTACATTTAAAACTCAAATCCTCGTAATCATAATGACCAAATCTAATCCAATATCAATTATCATCCAAATAGAACATGAGCGTGCAAACCCCAATTCAGAGTCACATAATCAGTCCAAAGAAAAGAACAAGAGGCATCAGTAAAATAGCTCAAATGCTACACATGAGCATAAATATCAAAGTACGGCCAAGCTGTATTCCAAAACCAAAGAATTAGACCAACAAAATAACACAAGAGGGTAACACCATATCTGCTCAAACGAACAACAAATGACGGGAATTACATCAAATTTCAAATGGCCGGTCATCAATTCATATTTCCATAAAAACATAAGGTTAGTTAATTCACAATATCAGTCCATGTCTTCAAATTCACATGAACGCTGCGACACTATAATATGAGATCTACCATCAATTCAGTCCAAAGAGACAACAACCATTACCAAATTAAACATTACAAGTTCCAACTTCAGGTTTCTACTCTAACCCACTGAAACAAAAACATCTAACTTTAAAACCCTGAATTTCCATCTCAGAAATTCGACCAAGACGATGACGTGAGGAAATCCAAAGCCGTACCTTGAACAAAACTCGCCTAGAACCTTCTCTGCCTCTGAATCCCCAAAATCCCGTTCAAAAACCGAGACGAAGAAAAGCCCCACTCAATCAGTTTCAAAACCCAACGATGAACTCCGGAGAAAACTCCATCTCAACCTTCTTTCTTCCTCGGGTCACTCTTTCTCTTGTTCTCGCTTGTTCTCTCTAGCTTTTACTTTGAGGCAATTCTGGTAACTTCTGACATAGTCGAGGACGTCTCATTTCATATTACGCCACCAGAACTGTTTCTTCAGATTCTGGTACATTTTGTTGGCTCTAGGATGAATGGCATACCGAGACTTATGTGTTTCTTCCACAATCGCTTTCTTGATCTCGTTTACTTGTGGAACAGCTGAACGATTCTTGAAATACAAGCTTCCATCCCCGCGAACATTCCAATGCTCTAGTGTCTCACTATTCTGCAATCTTGTCAGAACGCCCAGAAGATGCTTATCGTGCTGCTAATTCTTTTTTTATTTGCTGGATCAAGTACGGTGGATTTACTAGATTGTAAATCACCGATGAATCACGATTCTCGAAGAGCTTGAAATCGTAATCCCCAATTACCGTCTCTCTCTTCCAATCGAGTAAAGCCAAGGAGGCTAGAATACCTACTCATTTCCTGCTTAGCGCATCAGCTACAACATTAGTCTTGCCATGAAGATACTCGAAAGTGAAATCGTAATCTTCCATATACTCGATCCATCAACGTTGCCTCAAGTTCAGATCTCGTTGAGTAAAGAGATATTTCAAACTCTTATGATCAGAAAAGGTCTGAAATCTTACCCTGTAAAGGTAGCACCTCCATATCTTTAACTCAAAGATGATGGCTGCTAACTTCAGGTCATGAGTTGGTAGTTCTTCTCGTGAGGCTTCAGTTGATGAGATGCATAAGCGACTACGCGTCTTTTTTGCATCAAAACGCACCCCAAACCTTCTTTAGAAGCATCTGAGTAGACCTCGTACGGCTCGCCCATCTTCGGGATAGTAAGGATTGGTGCACTGGTTAAGCAAACTTTCAGCCTTTGGAAAGCATTCTCACATTTGTGATCCCACGCAAATCAAACATTCTTCTTTGTGAGTCGAGTCATTGGTGTGGCTATCCGTGAGAAGTCTTTCACAAACTTTCTGCAGTATCCAGCCAAACCCAGAAAACTTCTATTTTCTCCAACATTCTTTGGTGGCTCCCATTTCAAGACTACTTCCACCTTAGAAGGGTCTACATATACTCCATCTTCATTTATTACTTGCTCAAGAAACTTAACTTCCGTTAACCAAAAATCACACTTCTCTTTATTGGCATATAACTGATGCTCCCGAAGAGTCTGTAGAACGATAATTCTAAGATGTTGCTCATGCTCTTGCGGATTCTTCGAGTAAATCAAAATATCATCAATGAAAACAATGACCAACTGATCCAAGAATGACCGAAAAACTCGATTCATCATGTCAGCCGCATGAGCATTCGTTAATCCAAAAGGCATTACCAGGAACTCAAAATAACCATAACGAGTCCTGAAAGCCGTCTTGGGAATATTCTCTTCGCGAACTTTCAGTTGGTGATACCCGAATCTCGTATCTATCTTTGAGAAGAATCGAGATCGTCCTAGTTGATCAAACAACTCATCAATCCTGGGCAATGGGTACTTACTCTTGATCGTCACTGCATTCAGTTTCCTGTAGTCATTACATAATCTCAAACTCCCATCGTCTCCCCATGGTGACGTACTGTTTCGAATGTACCTTTTACTTGCCAACTCATCAAGTTGCTTTTCGCAATTCGTGCAGTTCTGCAAGTGCCATTCTGTATGGAGGAATAGAGATTGGGGTTGTACCAGGGATAAGATCAATACAGAACTCTAGCTCTCGATCAGGGGGTAAGCTAGACAATTCCTCTGGAAAAACATCTAGAAATTAGTCCACGAAAGGAATAGCTAATTTTTCTAGAGCATTCTTTGCACCTTCTTCTAACGAGGCAAGGAGTGGATAGCACGATAAATTTTTCCGTCCTCCAACGGATGTCTTCAAGATGTGATTCCCCATTTCCTGACTTCACCCTCTCGATATATGAGAGTCTTCCTAGACCCCGTATGTAGCGTTGCTCTTCGCCTGTGACAATCGAATTGGACTCTATACTTTGACAACCAATCCATCACAAGTATGACATCATACCGAGTCATAGGCAACACGATTAAATTCATATCCAACTGCTCACCACTTCAAATAGTAACATGACTGTGACATTTAAGGGTCGATTTGGCCTCACCGAGTGGTATATGTAGAAATAGAAGTCTTTATAACGAATTTGTTTCTAATCTCAAGATATTAACAAAATCTTCATAAATGAACAAATGTGTGACACCAGTGTCAAACAACACCTTAACCCAAGACGTTGAGATGAGAATCATACCATCCATTGCAGAGTGACTGCTTTCCGCCCTTGAAGTTTTCCCAATCACCACATTAGCTTGACCTTGAGCTCTTCTTTTTCCTCCTCCAGAAGAACCTCTCTGGCCTCCAGATCTAACTTGATTCTGCATCGGTGATTGCACTCACCATAGACTGGTCGTGGTTGAGAGAAGTATTGAGACACGATTCCTTGAGTTTGAGGGTTAGCTTGGTGGTGGTCGATATTGTGGCTGAGGCACAAACGGTTGATAACTTGGCTGACCATAACTTGTCGACCCATAACTAGTGGAGCAAAAGTCTACCGAGGCTGTCGTCCTTGATTCTTCAACTATCAAGTGAGAGAACATTTATTTCTAATTCCCTTCTCGGCAGTGTGTCGTAGAATATCACAAACTCTAGTGCAACCCTATTATCGACTAGTTATTGATCCACATAACATACCTATAAGGCGCCACCACAATTTTGGACGCAGAATCAAACCGTTGAAGCTTCATTACTTATCTTTTCTACAATTTCTTGAAATACAACTAATACTAGCTATTATAAGATTTCTGAAATTATAAACAATAAGGTCCACGATGTGCATTTGACAGCACCTAAAATCTTAGACCTGCAACTTAGAAATTTTAAAGAAAAATAAATAATTCGTCCGGAAATCTGGTTCTTCCGTGGAACTTCAATGTCTACTTTCATGCCTACTAATTTGAAACAATCTGTACCCTTCCAACGGATCGGTTTTTCTCTCCCTGCAGATGGAAGCCTGCTGAGCATTAAAATCATAATTAGTTCATATAAATAAGCTGAGATGTGTGTCAAATGGGAGCTTAATACTGTTGGTTCCTTGAATGTTAGCATTCCTACTGTGTAACTCTAAATTGGCCATAGATGAAAAAAAAAATTATATATATATATATATATATATATATATATATATATATCTTGAATGTTAGCATTCCTATTGTGTAACTCTAAATTGGCCATAGATGAAAAAAAATTATATATTTTTTTTCTTTTTTAAAAATGTGTATATATATATATATATATATATATATATATATATATATATATATACATATATATATATATATATATATATATATATAAACACACATTTTTAAAAAAGAAAAAAAACTGTGATTGGCTGGTGAAATACATCAGTCTGATAAAAGCAAAGGAAAACGCCTAGTACAACTTGAGTAACGCATAAAACAAATTCCTTCAGAAAACCTATCCACTTGACCATATAAACTTCGAAAAAGAATCAATTGAAAAACAAATATAGACCATACCTATTCATTTGGTGAAGATGCTCGTGAGATCATTGGAATGACATTGCCGCAACGTTGGTGCTTCATCGTCCATGAACTCCATATTAGGCTCCTGCTTGACTGGAAAAGAACCACGATCACAGTGGAGGTCTCGATGGTTCAAATTGATGGTCGGCGGTTCAAATTCATCCACTCCAAATGGGCTAGAAATAAACGTCCCTTTACCAACATATCCAAGATTCCTGAAAGGTCCCTGATCATGCTCTTTGCCCGATTTACCACCATATGGACCATCGAGTAAATTGGCATCACTGATTGGCAAAGAAGGATTCTGGCCAGCAAGGTTTCTATCACCGCCTAACGAGCAAGATGACAGAGTAGAAGAACCTGGGGTTGAGAAACCACATAGCGTCACAGTACTTCTATTGTCTCCGCTGGGAGTTCCATTCAAAACAAGGTTATTATTCAATGCAGGTGAGAACACAGTGTAGTCGATAACAGAGCTCCTGTTGAAGCAGGAATTCTGGTTCACTGAAGATGGACTTGCATCCTGAAACACCGTTGATGACTGAGAAGGGACAACAACGCAAGACGGTTGAACGTTAATCGAACGGCCAGGCTCGGGAGGCACAGTCAGTGGAACAAATAAGTTGTTGTTCTGGTTATTTTGTCCGACCATGATGTTTGGAACCCAGGATCCGAATCTCGAAGCATCTTCGATCGGTGAAAGAGTAGGGAATTGTTTAAACATGCTTGATTGAGGTTTTAATGTTGGTTGGCCAAAGCCAAAACCGTGTTCGATGGGCACGCACTTTGGGCCCAAATACGAGGCATGTAGAAGAGCGGGCTGGTCGATCAGTGGGCCTAGATGCCCAGCCGGTCGACCCAAGATTTCAGCGTGTAAGGCAGCGAGTGTATGTGGAGGAATCTGGCCAGAGGCAGCAAGGGCTTGAATGTCAAATCTACCAAGAGTACCCAATTTTCCATTCGATTCGATAGACCCACCGAAAGCACTAGAAATCCCACTTTGTTGTTGCGGTCCTCCTCCGCCTAACCTCTTCAAATACAACCTAAACTTCTGCAATTTTGTTTCATGTTGTTAAGATATGCAACTTTTAATTAGTGATTATTTATTATTGACTCGCGTTCAATATCTATGATTACAGTACAAGTCAGATACTTATGAGAGCATTATTCTATTTGGCTCAGCACCACAAGCTTAGAGCAAACCATGTACCAGGATGAATACCGACTTAATTCAACAAAATCTAATATCAGCAATATTTCTATTAAGAAAGCGTGAAAAGTTGAATTCTAATATCAGCAATATTTCTAGACCTTTTAACTGAGGATAGAAATTCTCGAATAAGGAATGTGGACTATTTATTACCACTCTGACACATTTTACTGATCCGCACTATTCTATTATTTTTCAAGTTTTCTGATGATGTTGGACATGTTTATCACAGGCAGAAACACAATAAATAATCAGATACCTGTAGATGACTTGCAACATTTTCTCTAGTTAAACCAGGCACATTCATCAACTCAAGAATTCTCTTTGGTACAGCCTCTGCGATATCAAAGCCAAGGATTTCCAATCAGCAGCAAATAGAACCTCAAAACCATCATGTAACTAATATTGAGGTTAACAATCAAAATAGAAAAAACCAATATTAAGGTTATCAGAGCTAAGATCATACTATCGAGCCCAAGTTGGTTGACAGCACTAACGAACTGCTGATGTAGCTCAACTGACCACACTACACGAGGCTTCTTTGAACTGGATGGATCATCATTATCTGGCTCACTATCATCTTCTTCCCTATTGTTACCTCTCTTTTTCGAACTCTTCAGTCCATCCGTCTCTTCATAAATCGAAGAAGCATATTCAGTATCATCATTAGCACGTCTTTGTTGATCATTGTCATCCAAGCTTCCCGACTGTTCGAATTCCTTGTTTCCATTCCACTTTTTTCGAACTACGTGTTGCCATATGTTCTTGAGCTCTGCCTCACGAATCGGTTTAATTAAATAATCACACGCACCATGTCTGATTCCTTTCATAACTGCACTTGTGGTTCCATCCGCAGACATCACTGCAAAAATTATACGCCTTTAAATATCAGGAGCCATCACAGATCACAATTTTCGAAAGGTAATAATACTTACTGATTACAGGGAGGTCCATTTCCAAACCAACGAGCTCAAGAAGTTTGAACCCATCAACATCAGGCATATGAACATCACTTAGTACTACATCAAAACCCCCTTTATTCTCCCGTAAAAGTTCTAGGGCAACAGTAGCTTGAGAGCTAGTAGTGACTGAAATCAATGGAAGAGAAAAAGAACATATAAAATCAAATACGTGCAAGAATGAAAAGGTTTCTCAGGAAGTTTCAAAGAATTTTCCTCAAAAAAATAAAAAAGTATAAGTTCCAAAACATAAACTTACATAACAAACAAAATTATGCAACCATACAACTTTAGTTGAATGATTTGGCATCTCATGTGTATAATCTTTACAGACGCTAGAGATGACCATTTATGGTGCTTTTTAAAATACACAAAACATAGCAGATACAGAACCATCATCACTCAGTACGAACTAACATTCAATGAATGATCTGAATAACTACAGCCACGGGAATGGACAACTTAACCATCATAGTCCATCAGACCATTGAAGGTTTCAAGAACATTAATAACATGGAGGCCAAACTAGTCAACTAATAAGTGTTTCATGCGCTTCAAGCCATGTCGGGTATAAACTTAAGTTCTCATTGTCCATATCATCTTAAAAAGACATCAGACACCTTTTGTCGTAAGAAAATCTATATGAAAATATATTAACACAGTAAAATCAGACACGAATCTGTGCAGTTTCGAAAGACCTATATGCAGATGAAAAAGATTTTAATAGACTTGCAAGCTAGAACCTACAATCTTTATGTGGCGCGAGCGGATATATTTCCATATGCATATACATATCTAATATACACAATGTATCTCCAATATGCTAAGAATGCTACATATCATCTCATGATATGCTGATAGAGTAAAAGCCAAGAATAGATAACAAATTTCTCCAACCTATGGTTACCACAAACTAGATAGATGACTTGAGATTCATCTATGAAGTATGAACCACATTACTATGTTTATCGACAGCTATAAAAATCTAACCTCGCAAAATATATCGACATTCTTACATTGTAAAATAAAATAAAACAAAACGGGACTATCCCTCCTGCAACTGACATAAATTGACTTCGTAAGGTGTCAATAACAGAAAACAAAGCGGAAATGAGAATCCCAGGGCAGTAAGGGACGCAATAAGATTGTTTAAAGTTAATAACTTACAAGAATATTTAGATACGAAGTAAGAATTTTGTTTTATGAGTTAAATCAGACACTAAGAGAAACCTTGTAAATTTTTTAAAAATTGAACACTTTTATAGGATAAAATATCATTAGAAGATGTTAATCCACTAGCTAGATCACACATTTTCTTCAGATAATCCAATCTCAGACTAATCTCAATTCCAGGCGGATGAGATTTCCTGTAATACAAGATACCCCATTATCGTCGGACCAAATTAGGGAAAATAAATCCATAACTAAACGCTGTATAAAGTTTTTTTGTTTTCAATTTTTACTGAACCTAGCACTGCGAAAGAAAAGAGAGGCCGAGACAGACCGTGATAATGACACCGGCGAAGCATCTGCTCGACAATCATGAGGCAGGTGACGTCATCGTCCACGACCAAAACCTTCAACCCCGCCGGAAAATGATCTGGCAGGGGTTTCTCCGCAGGGCCGAGGCCAGGCTTACACGGCGCACAGCTGCCAACGCTCGATTGCGACGCTCGCTGCAGAGCAGCCATGGCAGACGGAGCTCCAATATCACGTCTTATTCCCGTTCGGGGGAAAAAAAAAAAAAAAAACCCTAGGTCAAGAATACCGACTAAATTTGACCATAGATAGGTCAAGCTAATGTCAGATCCGAGCCACGAAGCGCTCGAAAAATGAAAGAGACCGAAAAACCTTGGCTCTCTGATCTCTGAGGAAACAATTGAATGATGATTGAGTTTTCGGAGTTCAGTTCGGAACTGAACGAGAGAGAGAGAGAGAGACAGAGAGAAGAAAGGAAAACAGACTGAGCCGACCACTATAAAATGTCTCTTCCTTATAATTATTCGTGCAAATGATTAAAAGTTTATTTTTAATACATTGTTATAGTCTATTTCAAGAATCAGTTGTTATAGTCTACCTTGAGTCGGTAAAAGAGATAAATAATTGTATTTTTGGAGAGCGAGACAGTGAGGGCAGGGCCGGTGACCCCACGTGGCAACAGCGTGTGTTTCAGGGTCCGTACTCTACCCCACCTAGCAAAACATATATCAAAGTTTAAAATGTCGGTAGTCGATTTCACGCCGAGGATCCCAAAAAGCGAAAAATTGCAGTGCTCGATAAAAATTACGACGAAAATAATGTGAGAATTAAAAAAAATTATGTCGATGAAAATTGCAATGATGGATAAAAAATGCGATAAAACACAAAAATTGCGACGAAAATAATGTTACACAATTTTAAATATAAAAAATAAGTTCTATACACATATAACAAGTTCTAAACATACATAATAAATTTTAATTACAAACACACATAATACACAATCATAATAAATAATAAGTTCAAACTTCAAAATCAAATACATATAATAAACACACATAATAAGTTAAAAAATATAAAAGTCAAACACAATATAAGAAACACACATAATAAGTTATAACCACACCATAATTTCATATACTACCCCAAATATGAAATTCACTAACAAATTATAATTTTTTATATTTTCAAATACTTGTTTACAAATACATATATATATAACTACAATTTGCTAACAATTAACTTCCAATTAACATCAATTTAAACTTTGTAACATCTCTAAAAATATCAAAACAATAATATGTTCACCATGAAACAAATATAAACGACGTCCAATGAAAAAAAGAAAAGAAAAAAAAAACCTTAAAAATTACAATACATATGCTTAAAAATACAAATAAATGCAATTTTCATACAATGTCCATACAATTTTCCTGAAATATTGTTGAATTTGCACAAGCTTGGTCAAATTTTTGGGTGACGGGACTGAAATTGTGGCATGAAATGCGACAGAAATTGTAACAAAAACGATACCACTTTTTGTGTTTTATATTATGGACTAAATGACATTAATGGACGAAGTTGCATGAAAATTTCCACGCAATTTTGACGCAATACCCGCGATACAAAATGGCGAAACGCACATATAGTCGTAAATGTGCCAGACTTCTCAAATTATTGCAATTTCGGCGCAATTTCCACGCAATTTTAAACCTTGACACCGTCATGAAATTTCTAACAGAAGGGTATGTTTGTTATGATGCAGGCTTTCAGGGTTAGTTTTGTACGTTTTTCAATATCAATGGGTAAAGTGTTAATCGTGTAGGAGTTGAGGGGGTATCCTTGTAATATCTAAATAAATCAATCAACCACATTCTTTGTTATAAGAATGAGTTAGGGCTATTAAGTCTTTTCCTAAAATAACTACCAATAGAAGAAGAGTCAAAACAAGTTTGCATAACAAACTCTTCTAACAATTATTTGAAACATTTCATTTATAATCTTATGATCAAAATGGCATTTGATCCAAGTATTGATGTTAGGAGCAAGGTTTGAAATGCCGATTGCCGATTTTGTGCCGATGGTCCAAAAAAACGAAAATTGCGGTGTCCGATGGAAATTGCGACGGAAATAATGTGGAAATTTAAAAAAAAAAAATTTATGTCGACAAAAATTGCGGTGGCTGGCAGAAATTGCGACGGAAATAATGTTGCACAATTTCTAATATAAAAAATAAGTTTCATACACATATAAGAAGTTCTAAACATACATGATAAGTTTCAATTACAAACATACATAATACACAACTATAATAAGTTCAAACTTCAAAGTTAGATACATATAATCAACACGTACATAATAAGTTGAAAAATATCAAAGTCAGACACAATATAAGAAACACACATAATAAGTTATAAGCGCATCATAATTTCATGTATTATCTCATATATGAAATTCAATAACAAGGTATCATTTTTCATATTTTCAACTACTTGTTTACAAATACATATATATGTATAGCTATAATTTCCAAACAATTAACTTCCAATCAACATCAATTTAAAATGTGTAACCTCCCTAAAAATATTAAAACAATAATATATTCAACATGAAACAAGTACAAACAACATCCAACGAAAAAAAAATGAAAAAAAACCTTAAAAATTATAATTTATATCCTGAAAAACATAAATACACGCAATTTCTAGGCAACGACGTGACCGAAATTGCGGCGTGAAATGCGACGAAAATTGTGACGAAAATGACACGATTTTTTGTGCTTAATATCATGAGCTAAACGACATCAATGGATGCAACGACATGGAAATTTCCACGAAATTTGACGCAATACCCGCGACACAAAATGACGAAACGCACATTGGTCGTAAATGTGCCGAACTTCTCAAATTTTCGCAATTTTGTCACAATTTCCACGCAATTTCCCAAAATTTTAAACATTGGTTTGGAGAACTTGTGATACTTAATTATGAGACATGGAAGGTTGTGGATCTTATAGAGATATTGAATAAAATCATTGCATTTGTAAGAGTATATCTAAAGTCGTTTAACTCTTATATTCTTAAAATCATTATGTATGAATGCATACATGGTTACCTAAATACTGAAATGAGACATGGTCACTTGTGACTAATCATTCTCATTTGATGAGGCTTTGATCCAGGGACTTCTATAAGAACCTTTTATTGGAAAGTTGGTGAGATGACTTAGTTATAATAGGGGATCATGTGCAAAATGGATATGGAATAAATGTATAAGATTGTTGTAATGCAATATATGTCATCTCATTCTTTGTTGTTGCGAGTGTAGTGAGTAAATTAAATAGGCCCAATATTCAATTAAGATTACTCGGTGAATCAAGCATTGTGAGATGGCTGCTCATCTCACTAAGAATCGTGTTCAATCAACAAAGCGTTCATGGAAACAATAACTAGAAGGGTCAAATGGCTATTTGAAAATTCCATCTTGTTAATGACGTTCATGAAGGGTAAACATTCAAACTATTCACCAAACTCATTGTGCTAAGTTGTAACACATAGAGTAGAAAACTAGAACATATAAGACAAGAGATTCTCAGTGTCAATTATTTAGTGTAATCAATTAACAATAAGATTGAACATTGGAAAAAGTTAGAGAACTATTGAAGACAATAGTTCATTCATAAGGTTTGCTCATATGCGTCCATAAAGTCTCTACAACGTGCTTTAAAAATTATATTAGCTGAATTTACTATTGAAATAAGATTTAGTTGTCGAATCAAGTGCATCTGGTGAAATGCACTTGAAAATATCATTTGGAGTGAAACTAGTTTTTAACTCAATTCTTGCTGAATTATCAAAATTGGATTTTGATGTTTAATTATCATATGATGTTAAACACTTTAATATATACCATAGGTTGTAAATTGGATTTTAACTCTCTCTCTCTCTCTCTCTCTCTATATATATATATATATATATATATTATATATATATATATAGATATTGTGGGGTGTAAAAAAATTAATAATAAATAAATTGGATTTTGTTTATTGGGCTTTAGTTCGATAAAAGCCCAATAAGTGATTCAGTACGGCTCTAAGCAAGAAGCCCAAGCCCAGCTCACTCATGAGAACAGATCGCCCGCGTTGATCCGATCAAAGAGCGAAGTCTGGTCAAGATGAAACCTCGCCGAGAAGACCGGATGATAACTAGGTAACAAGTGGGAACGTGGAGTTAAATAGTTAACAAATAAATCTAGCAATTTATTTAAGGAAATCACTTAAATAACCACTTTTCCGGATATCTAGTTTAAAATAGATCATGTAGATCATTGAACAACTATATTAGTGTAAAGAGGTATTTCTTTTAAATCAGTCTTTAAAGTTTAAACGGAGTACCCAATAAAAAAAAAATCAGGCACCGGTGTTCCCACGTTTATAATGATTGGACTAGTAGTTATTGATTGTCAAATACTAAGAATATTAGTGCATATATTTCAGCCATGTTTATATTGGAGAATCGATCATTGATAAATATTGTGCTAGTTTGGTATCGTTGTGCTTTAAAAAAAAAATATTTTTAGATTTTGCTATAGAAAAAAAATTGTTGTTAAAAACACTTAAGTGTTTGATAAACTGTTTTCAAAACAAATGTTGCTGTAAGTAAAAGCAGATTTAGTGTTTGGCAAAATTGATATGAATGTGGAAAATTAATAATATGGACATGTTTTTATAATTAATTATTTATATATAATTGATTTATATATTTAATAAATAAAATATCTAATAATTATTAAATAAAATTGGACAAATACTACTGAAGCTTTCATGATATGATCACAAATATAATACAAAAGTATCACATAAAAAAATAATTATATTAATTTGATGGTGGACATGATAATTATTTTAATTTAAGAAAATGAATGACGTTCAAATTAATTATTCATTTATCATCTCTATTAAATTTGAGGCAATATCATATTTTAATTTATCCATTATTTGAGACGTACTACTCGTAGAAGTTTGAAACTCTTCTTCTTGATCTTCAGTTATGTTGTCTTCACCATTTTGCTCATCATTCGTCTCTTCAAACGTCTCATCACATATTGCATGTCTCCTGATGTAATTACGGTGCCATAGTTGTGATCACTATTTTAACTTGTTTCTTGAGTGGATAAGTTGGCATGTCTCTATGAATCCTTCACCTCTTCTTCCACACTCCAAAACTGCGATGATGACACTTCTAAAGGAAGAATGCGCACGGTTGAAAATTTCTTTGGGACTAGTTGGTTGTGTTCTTCTCATGCGTAATTGTTCATCAAGATGGTACATTTGCTCCTTATACGGTCTGAGATTTTTAGACATATTTGGATAGCTTACATCTACTAGATAATATTTTCCAGTCACAAGCCAATATTCAAACATGATTAGTAAGTTACGATTATATAATTTATTTAAAATTAAATTATACAAATAGTTCAATACCTTCTAGGGGTTTTGGAAAATGGAGCGTAGTATGAAGAAGAGCAGCATAAAATACTCTTGTATCATGTGCACTGCCTTCTCCACCAGCATATGCATAAGTGAACTGCATATTGAAATCACAGATTGCCATTACGTTTTGAGTCAGAATCTTTTCCTGACCAAGAAATGATTCTTGATCTTCTGGCGGCAATGCAATCCTTAAGAAACTACAAATAGGTCAATTTTCTTATATATATATATATATATATATATATATATATATATATATATATATAGACATATATTCAAGTAAATACTATTATGAAAACAATGAACACATAACTTAACAATAATATACCTTAAAATGTGACATATATCTTGAATCTCTTGCTATTTTCTCTAATATAATTTTGGATCAAATAGTTTGATAACATTTATCGCCATGAGACATAATGCATCCAACATTAATGTAAAATACTGACTGATGCTCTCGCCTGAATGTTGAAACATCTCTTGCACTAATCGACTTGCATATCTATGTTCTAGAATGCTCATGGTCATTTCTAAAATCTCCAACGGACATATTCTTCTTGATCCTTGAAATCCATAACTTGTTTCCAAGTCGTTGCATAAATTTAAGAGTACATGTTTCTCCATTCGAAATGCGCTCTGACATCGACTTTCGTTTCCTCTTAACATTTCTTCCAACCTTACGTGTCCCGTATGATTAGAATCCATACAAAGAACATTATGTATATATAATTTTTAATAGCATTCAATCATACGACGTCATTGAACTCATTATCATTCTTTTTTACAATGACTTCCAACTCTTCATCTTCAATCACATCCATATATTCCTTGATATAAATATTATTATTCATATATAAAAGTTATTACATTATTAAGTTCATTGATTATTTAACACATGAAACAAAGAAATTTATAAAGAAAAAACAATTAGTACCCTCCGGGCCTTTTTTATACTCATAATTAAGCCAACAAAATCTAAGTCTATCTTCTTTCATGGTCGCAAACATCTCCAACCTCTCTTCATTTAGAAATAGTAGAGTAGCATAATGCCACAACTCATCTCCAACTTCTATGTTGGGTAATGATTCAACAACTTCCATCACTTCAGCAATACTAGTACCAGACATCTCTTTGTGCACTACATACGTCGTGTTACTTCTCGCTTCAATTGCACTTACAAGACGATTAATTTGAGTTGGTAATTTGGCCGCACCACCAACTTTGTTCCTTCTGTTGACTTTTTTGAACTGCCGACTCTTGTTAGTGTTCATGATATTTTTGTTTTTGTCGTTCGTAGTACTTCAATGATTTAGCTAATTAAGGTGAAGACTCGTCTACTTCGTCACTACTTTCGTTGAGTGTTTGAGCATTAGCAAACATATTGGTTGTCTCGTACTGAATAAGGTCTGATATTGACGAGAAAGCATGTACTCTAGTAGCTACTATATCCTTGAACATTATATCCAACTTATCTTCCATTTCAGGAGAAATGTCGTATTTGTATAATTTTGCAACACTTGGGTACGCTTATAAAGAAATAAGTATTATTGTACTACTAATTGGTTTAAAATAATTTTTGTATTTATTTGCTATAGAGAGACGAACCTATATTTTACGTTTACACCACTCATCAGATGGATTAACCGTATTTTTCTGCTCACTCTAACCGAGACCGATTTATGTTCCGATAAGTTGCTTCCATAGTTTCCAATCACCTTTTAGAGAACCCCATATGTTCTTCAGCTTGGCCTTTGTGTTAACTTTATTAGTTCTATGACTAAATTTTTTTCACTAAACTCACTACAATAAATACTAGCTTTAGATAAGACCAAAGTCGCATCCAAAAGTCCCAAAGTCGCATCCAATGGTACCATTGGATGCGACTTCGGATGCGACTTAATCGCATCCAAAAGTCATCTGCATCCAATAATACAGTTTGTAGTAGTGATTCTCCCATCCTGTCTTAGAAAAATATGCCCTCGGACGATTTTCAACTTCTACCTCTTCAATACAGAAGTCACCTAATAGATGAAGAGTGTCTTGATGCCATATCGCTTTTAATCGCGACCCGCTACTACTACTTTCAGCCATCTATATAAATGAAATAAATATACGTCATTCACTAAGTAAAATGTATATAATATTGTGTATGAGACTTCAATATATATGAATGGCTTTACGAAGTTACATGAAAAAATGAGACCAATGCATCTACAAACTTTAATAAAGAATGAGTAATATATTAGTCTGTTGATATAAAAACTGGGTATATTTATATTATTATTAGCTTCTAGAAAAAAATAGGATATAGTGTTATTAGTATAGCAAAAATAAGAATATACATTATTATTATCTACCAGCCTACCACTACTAGTAACACAGGATCTAAGGGAGCAATCGGGAAGAGATAAAAAAAATTACTTGGCAACAAAAAGAGTACTTACAGATGATAGTTGTATTCATATCTGACATATTTTTAAACTATATATATATTTAATAATGTTATAATAATTATAACACTTAATTGTATTAGGTGGGTACAGTAATGACTAAGAGTAATATAATATAAAAAAAAATAATAGAAAGAAGTGAGTAGTAGTATGTAGCAACAAATAAAAGTAAAAAAAAATATAAAAAAGAATAGAAAGAGTATTATTATAAACAACTCCACAACTCTAGAGACTAGATGATTAGACTACACAACTTTTGGTACAATCTAATCTTCATACTAATTAAAAAAGAAATATTGTACTAAATAAAAAAAATCTATTTAAACTCTGCAAAATCTGTAATATCACGTGAATATACAGAAAATGTATAAAAAGAGTTGTTCACACCTGTATTGTACAGCGAACGTTGAAAAAAATAGAAATGCACAAGCGTAAAATACTTTAATATCGTAAACGTATTCCATATAGGCCTGTGCACGGTCCGGTCCGGTCCAAAACCGGCCAAAAAATCGGACCGGGCCGTTCAAAACGGTCCAAAAAAACCCAAACCAGACTGGACCAAAAACCTGAAAAAACCGGACCGGACCGGACCGTTTTAAATCGTGTAGACCGGACCGGACCGTTTTGAACCGTTTGGACCGTTTTGAACCGTTTAGACTGGACCGGACCGTTTTGGACCGTTTTGAACCGTTTTACATAATTAAAATTAAAAAAACCATTAATTTTCCACCAAAACAAAAACATATAGTCATGTATGTGAGGGAAATACATGCACAAATGCCTAATTTGGCTAATTGGACATTAATTTATTTTTTTTTTTTTAGTAAACCGGTCCGATCCGTATTAACGGTTTTTTTTTAAGAAAACCGGACCGGACCGTTTGAAGTGAGTAGACCGGACCGGGAAAAAAAACCGTTTTAAACCAGACCGGCGGTCTAAAAATCACCGGTCCGGTCCGGTTTACGGTTTTTACGGTTTTTTTGCGCCGCCCTAATTCCATATTTTTAGTTTTTCTTTCTCACTTTCAAAGATATTCATAGCAAAAACTTCAAAGTTTGTCCATGAACTTAGTAGAAAAAACCCTACATCAAAAAAATAAGCAACCCTTAAAAAAGGACTAACTGGTGTCGGGATCAGTCTCACTGGAGAAATAGATGATGGTTGAGTTCGGCGTCATCGACGTTTTAGTCCCTCCGTCGCACGACGTCAATCAATAATTTTTAATTCTCCTCTCAGCTCGCTTTACTAGGGTTTGTTCAATTTTTTTTAGTTTTATTTTGTTTTTCACTTATTTTTATGTTTGTTATTCTTAATTTGTAATATGAGCATTTGTTGAAATATATAAATGTAAGGAAAATAAAATATTTGAGAAAGAAGATAGTACCTTCAGGCTAGTGATTCCAGCTTCACAATGTTTGGAGGAGATGAATTGATTAGAGTTTCTATAATATGTATATTTTGTCAAATAAATATATTTATGTAGTTTTTTCTACATCAGTCCATATAAAGGGTTCCATTACTTATACGACATTTTATCAGTTGAGATAAAATAGGAAGATACGAACGTGATCATGTTACTCGTTCTTCTTACGGGGTCTTTAACCAAATATCATGCTGACTTATTCAAGATTAAAACGTGTACTTTTTTTTGTGTAATTTTTATATTGCTCAAGGGTAAATTAGTAATTATGCTCTAACAACGATGCTACTTTTTTCAAAAGCAGCAATTTACCTGCTTTTCAACTCTGTAAGTATTTTTTAAAAACGCTTTTTAGCTTTTAGAAAAAATTATTTTACCAAACGCTCAAAACCAATTAATCTTTCTAAAAAGCTTAAAGCAAACTGAAAACGCAACCCCATCAGGGAGTCCCCTGTCTTCGTGACAAGAAGTGTTATAGTTGTTAGAATCCTCATGGCCCTCATAGTTAGGTTCACTGCCATGATCTTCATTGTTGAGACTTTTGGCGTCCCTACTGTGGAGCTCTTTCTTTCTTAGGGGGTTGATTCATGGTGGTATCGTGGCAATAAGATCTAGAGAAAATCACCATCATTCGATGGAGGTTTGCCTCAATTCGGTCTATACGGGCGTCCCGTGGATCCTGAGCTGGAAGCATTTAAGCGCAAGTAGTATCTCAAACTTCTCGCACGGGCATTAGGGTAATTTCCGCCCTTCAAATGCACGGGGGTTTGGTTACTCAATTTTTCTCAATTCATAGAAGATTCTTTGAAGATTAGATCGTGGGGAAGAGGTTTGTGGCTGATAAGTCGGAAATCCCCTCCTTCTAGTGCTAAAATGTCGTCGCAGATTTTTCGACAACGATTTTAAAACTTAGGCGCCTGATCATGATGAACTCAAAGTCTTGAGTGTGCTCTCTTCGTTTCAGGAACGTTCTTCGTTTGTCGCGGAGACCTGATAAGGAGAAGAAGAAGAAAAAGAAGAAGAAGAAGAAGAAGAAGAATAATAATAATAATAATAATAATAATAATAATAATAATAATAATAATAATAATAATAATAATAATAATAATAATAATAATAATAATAATAATAATAATAATAATAATAATAATAATAATAATAATAATAATAATAATAATAATAATAATAATAATAATAATAATAATAATAATAATAATAATAATAATAATAATAATAATAATAATAATAATAATAATAATAATAATAATAATAATAATAATAATAATAATAATAATAATAATAATAATAATAATAATAATAATAATAATAATAATAATAATAATAATAATAATAATAATAATAATAATAATAATAATAATAATAATAATAATAATAATAATAATAATAATAATAATAATAATAATAATAATAATAATAATAATAATAATAATAAGAAGTAGAAGAAGAAGAAGAAGAAGAAGAAGAAGATGAGGAAGATAGCTAAAAGGCCGCATCGGCGATGCCTCTGGCGCACTCTCATACGCTCAACATTTGTCTGATTTCTTTGATTAAGGTGGGGGCATTGGGATTATTTGTGGGTGTTTAGAGAAAAACTAGAGCGAATAAGTGTTGGAATTGATCTAGGGTTAAGAAAAAGTTTAACGTTTCGGGTAAGCGGCGGAATTTAAAAATTTTCTTTAAAACTAGTAAAACGATTTTACTAACATAGACAAAGAACAAGTACATGTAAATAAAAACTATTATGAGCATTAAATAATTTACTAACCTTTGAGAAGCTTGAGCGTTGACGAGCCTTCGGAAGGTTGAAACGTTCGTCTCTCCTCGCAGCACGTCTCTCTTCTTTCCTCGGGAACTCGAGCAACCACAAAAGTTTCTATCACTAAAATCACTCGAGAAAGAAAAGAATTAGTGTGTGTACACTTTTAAACACGACGACTCAAGAACAAGTCTTCGAGTCGAAGAGCTAAAACACTAGGTCAAGCTAGAGAGAGAAACTCTCAATCTCTAAAACTTAGGATGAATGAAATGTGAAGAATGAGGGCTCTATTTATAGGAGAGGTTTCACCTTAAATAAGGTAGTTTCATCTTCTATAGAGTATCACATATTCATGAGCAAATATTCTCTTCTTCTCCTTATGAGTCACACGGCCAAATAGGGCTTCTAGAAGCCTTGGATTTGTTTCCTCTTTTGTTTTGCTTCTCCATTGACTCTACTTGGCCGATTCCCTCACCTTCCTCTTAGAGTAAATTTGTTTCCTCTTTTTCTTTTGGCAAGTATCTTGATATATTTATGAACAAAATCTCTCCCTTTTTCTCCTTGGGTTGGGCGGCCAAGAAGGCCTTCTAGAAGGTGTTTCTAGATTTTCTTCTCTTGTTCATGACAACATAAAAAAAACCTATTAAGAATTTTCAAGTAAAATTCTATGAAATGAAATTAATCCACAAGGCCCAACGAACTCATCATGGCCGAGTGATATAGGTCGTCATATGACCATGTCAAAAAATTTATTGACATTCATTTCATCCTATGTCTAAAAAGACAAAATTACCCTCTAGACAATTTTCGTAAAACTTGTCTCGTTCTTGTTTTGACTTAGCTTCTAGTTTAACTATTCCTACTCGATATGATTTGTGACAGTGACCTCATGGATCCAAATGAACAAAGCTTGAGCTAAAATACTTGGACTCAAAAGTTCACAAACCTTTTCCAAGTTTAGCTTAATGTCAACTGACTCCACTAAAGAGATGACACTGAGAATCTCTCGGTTCAAATTAATTTATTTTCTACTTAAGAATTCAACTAATTGTGATGAGTGGATCCACTGAATATTATCTATGTTTACCCTTCATGAATATCATGAGCTAGTCGGGATTTACAAAATTACCATTTTACCCTTCTAGATATTATTTCCTTAACTCCTTTGTCGCTTGTGAATAAGTTAGAAACAATGTATTGACGAGGAGCTAACAAGTCACATTGTTTCATCCAAAGAGTCAAGACTCAATTTGGACACTGGCCAGTTCATTTATTCACATTCCAAGGAACAAAGCATGAGGTGATATACATTGCATTTCAGCAGTCTTGTACATGAATTCCGTATCTATGAGAACTTCACAAAGTTACTCATAGCATCTTCACAACTTAGTATTTCACCAATAGGTCCTGTTCAGAATCACATAGTGAGTCCGAACTCTGACTTTCTCAAATGAGAATATGTAAGCTGTGAAATGGCATGTCTCATTTCAGGATTAAGGTAAGTATGATGCAATTCATACGTAGTGACTTCGAGACATAAGAGGTTAAATGGTTTGTTCTTATCTTGTCTCTAGAAGTGCACTGGTAAATTCAGTACATTCGGAAGATACCTAGAAGAACTATAGAGTCTCCAACTCTCAATGCCCCATAACCAGACATCATAGATTCTCCTAATAATCGTACTGAGGTCAATAGTCATTTGACCCTTAGATTGCGAATATATCGTTTTAAGCAAACTACGAAGAGTTTGTTCATGCAAATCTACATTTGTCTCTTCGTAAGTTGTTAAGTTTGTTTATGGACTAAAGACTAAGTGTCACGACCCGCAGGACACCCGTCGTCCCCGGAACGCGACCTTTCCCATAACATTATCATAAATGATTTATATTTTCAAATGAAATGAACATAAAACATTTTCAAACGTCATTTACAAAACGTTTATTAACAAACAGCGAAAATAAAATTAATTTACATATAAGGAATAACAAGGGTTCCTAGAGCTAGTTCGCTAAAAACTGGTAAAATTTTCGCTTTTAGAAGAGTTACAAAAATGCGGACTACTCTAGCTTGCTATTCGTAAGCACGGGCCCATAATCGTGCTTACCGAGTTCAAAACATAAAAATAGTTTCAGGCCAATTATCTAGACGTTATTATATTATAAAAGTTCTTTCAAAAACCATATAAAAACTTTCACGAGCGCATAAGCTCGGTTTTAAAACCCTGGTACCCATTTCCCAAAAAAGACATTTCCTATGCCACATGTCGTCACGAGATCTACCTTGACTAGTATTCCGGCTTCGCCTGAGCTTTTCCTTTATCTACAAGGAGAGGGATTTAAGGGGTGAGTCACACCGACTCAGTAAGCAGGATATCTAACCTAGCACTACATGAGATGCATGGTTGCAGATGATAAAATGCAGATGACAGCAGATAATAGATTCAGAAGAATAAAGAAGTTCCATTATTCAATCAGGATAACAAAAATCTCATTCAATCAACAGAGACATATTCAGTTTTAGAACCTCGTTCTAAAACAATCAAACACATAATCATATAGGAATCCGACTAACAACCGTCTTCCTAGAAACTCATCCATCTCACTCATACCGGCGCCTTACATCAGTGGACTGGCCAATCAACACTTCAGTCCGCAGCCGTTCATGAGAGATGAGTAAACCATTCTGAGAACTTGAGCCTAGCCCTCAGGAGGCCGAAGTTTTAACGTCTGGGATCCACTAGCACATGTAGGAGGGCCTTGACGCGCGTATGGTAGAGGGGAGCAAACCCTCACCAATCCCTGGTTAGTCCAGGGTTCATATTTCCCTCAGGACAGGTAAGCCACCCATCGACTTACCTGAAGCCACCCATCGACTTCCCATTAAAGGACATTCGGGAATGCCACTCGCTACATTGCCGACAAGAGTTCGTTATGTTTTACAGGAGCTGTCTACAGCCTACCTGACTATCTTATTACAGGAGGAGATCTTATCGGGATAAAGCCCGTCATTAACATTATTAATTTCACTGTATGGCTCTTTAAGTATTTTAGAAGGAGTTGTCGACAGCTGTGAGGCTGGACCTTCTCCTAGAACAGTTCCTCTCGGGATTGAATCCGGAGGACACCGTCTTTCCTCCTCCTGTTGTCCTCTCATTAGGAAGAAGGGGTAAAAGCTATAACAGAAGCTCAACATAGTTTAAAAGGCTTCAAGGTTCTTAACTTGCTAAACGTTTAACCCTACCATTTTATTATCTTATTAGTTAGTGGCCGAAGCCTTATTTGGTCATCTTGTCTAACTGAGGGTTTCTCTTTGTTTTAGGATTAAACGAACAAACATAAACAATTACTCTACCAGGCACCATTCCCCTTTTGGTGCCTCAAACTTAAATCCCACTTACCCGGAATAGTTCGTCGGAGAACTTGATGAATTCCGGAGTTTTCTTGCTTTACACGCTTTTCGAGACTCTACACGTCCTGAAGCGCCAACACGTTCCGAAGCGTCGAGAAACTAAAACCCGAAATTGAAATCTCATTAGTCAATGATTCGGGAGGCGATGTCAAGCTTAAGGTTTGTTATCGGGATTCACTGCGAGTCGATTCAGGGGTTCGAGAATTTAATTCACTTATTTCCCGGCTTTTCGGAATTTAAACTTATTCAAGACTCGTACGAATTCGTACCAGAGAACGAGTACGAAATAAAATCCAAATCATTGATTAACGAGTCTTAAATAAATTAAACGAATAATCCGAAAAATCATACAAACCGAGAATTCCAAAGCGAATTAAATTGACTTCTTAAACGTTAAATAAATAATCATAAATTATTTATTTAAATACAGGAAATCCATCACATAACTAAATCCAAGAGTATTTAAACGCTATAAGCGATTTAAAAAACTCACGAGTTTATCGAGCTTTAACTACGATAACTCTTTTCTCGAAAATTCCAAATTACGGCTTCGTTGCCTTCGACTCTGCCGGTTCTCGCTCGTCCCGACCTGATCTGTGACTGAGCTGTGAAATTCAGAAAACGAACCTCGAGTCAATTCACAAAATCCAACTCCATACTCGAAAACATAGAACCCGGAACGAACAACTAACACAATTCTCGACTCATCACAAAATTCCCAAACTTGTCAACAAACCAAGTAACTTGTCACAAAATCCACATTTCAATTCTAACTCTCAAGCCATCATCCCCGAGGCCCAGAATTGCATCACCCAAGCTTAGCAACGATAACCATATTACAACCCATAACAGAACTTTCAGCCGAGAACACACATACAAATACCCCCACACACACGGCCAAACTAAACCAAAACAAATCTCGTTAACGTTCTAAAATTCATCACAGTCTCGATATAACAACATCAACAAAACAAATTCACCTCAAACCAGAATCTCAAAACATTACACAGCCACAAGCAAGAGGCATTTAGAGCAAAACTCCATTCGGCCAAAATCAAACTCATGAGCAAAATCAACAAAAATCCAAAACTCATCACATCAATATCATCATTAAGTAGCAACCACTCCGGAAAAACAACTCAAGATCACCAAACCACGCTTAGAAGCAAAATCCCTAAATCAATTTCATGAAACCCTAACATCACGAAATTAATTTTGGGTTTTGATTTCTTACCCAATTTTTTTCGGGGATTTGGACTCTCCGGGGTGTATCCTCTCTCTCCCGGCGCTCGCTTCCCGGTCGGCCGGCCACAGCGTGCTCGCGGCGGCGCTCGTTCCTTCTAAGCCCGCGCGCGCGTCCAGTGACTTCGGGTCTCGGTCTCGGTGGCTGTCGGTCGAGCTCTTCCTCCGCGAGCTCACTCCCCCGCTCTCTTCCTCTCTCTCGCTCTCTCGGCAACTCTCTCTCTCCCGTATTTTCTTCTTCTTCTTCTTCTCTTTTCTTTCTCTTTTTTTTTGCCGTGGGTTTGTTTTCCTTTTGGTTGATGCACTTACTTTTACTCGGCCATGAAGACTTAATGGCAAAGTAATTGACTAAGATAAGTGTTGGGTTGGCAAGGATAACCCATGACACATGTGTGATGACGAGGCAAGCTCAAAACTACTCTCTTATTCACAAACCCACCTCTTCTCCTTGTTTTCTTTCAAATGGGTCCCTTAAAAAACATTACAACCAAGTCATCCTCATATAATTATTTAATTAAATCCATAACCGAACGGATTATAATTATATGATTCGGACCGAGAATTTTCTCGTTCGTTCTCGATTAATTAAAATATATTTAAAGTTTCTCGGAATTAATTCTCGTCCTTGAGAATTTATTTTCTTAAATTAAATTCCGGAATATTTCATCGGAAAATAATTTATTATTCGAGACGAACCCGATAAATCCTTTATTTATTCCGAGATTTTCCATTACCTTAAAATATTTTAAATTAACTCGATAAACTTCAACGTCCATAATTCATTCAAATCGAGAGAGATATAATCTCATTTATTTATTTCCGAGAGAGAGAATCATAGAGAGATGACATTCAGGCAGCTGGGTTGTGCGGTTCTCACACTAAGGTTTTATCATAAAGCTTCAAACAGACAAGGAAGAATGAATGAACGTTTCAACTTTTTATTAATGAATAAGCAATTACAAGCAAGAGACTTCGTGAGACTTTATTACATCAAATGTACAAAAGTAAAGACTACAACTCTTCTTGTGGGCACCATTGACAACAATAAGATGCTAACAGTCCTGGACAGTGTTTTAGAGCTCTCAATTCAAGTTTTTTTTATTACCTTGTTCTCTCTCCCAAGGAAGGTATTTGTGGGTGTTCGGAGGCTCAATGAACCTTAAATGAGGACGTTGGGCGTGTATGACACAGAGGGAGGCCGTGCATCCCTGGTGACCGGCACAGTGCGCGCTAGCTTGAACGCATCGCCCTAGTCCGAGCATTGCTCATTCGTGATTTGCCCATGTTTGAGCGCCCGAGTTGGGTCTGACTGTTGTCCGACCCAGAATGCTTCTTTTTGGATCCTTTATGAGTTTTGAGAACTCCATATTTTTGGTTTCTGAGAACGATAGACAACATTACCTTCTAAGGTCTTGCTTTTCCTAAAACAAGTTAAGGAGCAACATATATGGTTAGCAGCCCCAGAGTCTAAAATCTATGGTGGTACACTATTCGCTACCTAACAAGCTTCAATAAAGAGTAAAATATCTTTACCCAAATTAGCTTATTAATCATTCTCTCAATATTTTAGATATAGTTCAAAATTGTTGCAAAGTAGTTTATGAGTGATAATTTATTCATCGTGGTTTCGACATGTGCAACTTACAAAACACTTTATTATATGAGCAAGACATGCACTTTGTTTACTGAAATATCGCGATAACCATATGTAATGTCAAATGTTGGACGACGCACAAGAGTAGTCTTGCGCATGACCGAGCCTCTTGCACTTTGTTGTCGGTCATTTTCGGAAAACCCGAGATGCCGAGAAGATACGTCGTTCAAAAGGTCAATGGTCTGGCCGCAGGTCCTGAAGAGCGGCAAGCCTTCTGTCACGAGTCGACTGACAAGTCCTCGTGCCAAACTTTCAGCTCCTCGAGTCGAGTTATACTCCTCGAGTTGAGCCTCACTCCTCGAGTTGAGTCATGCGTCCACGAGTCGAGTCATAACTCCTCGAGTCAAGATAACTCCTCAAGTTGAGTCACTCTCCTCGAGTCGAGCCTCGCTCCTCGATTCGAGTCATGCATCCACGAGTCGATTAGCAAATCCTCGTGTCGAACTTGATTCCTCGAGTAAAGACTTTCATGATTCACGCAACTCATGAAATCCCGGGTCCCGAAGGCCCAACGGGCCGGGTCATCGGAGGCCTCCAAGGCCCGTAAACGGTCGACGAGATGAGCCATATGCCTCTCGAAAAAGGAACACGCGGGCTCCTTAAAAAAAGGACGCGTGCGTATAAACTACACGCCACGAAGGGAAGGCGCGCGCCGCGCCAAGGGGCTGAGCGCCGCGCCAGGAGGGCTGCGCGCCGTGCCACGTCTGGAAAGCAAGCCTCTGCGCGCCGCGCCGGGGTTCTTGCGCGCCGCGCTCCCCGTGCCGCACCTCATTTCGAGGAGAGCGCGCTCCTCTTTGAAGAGAGCACGCCCCCAGTCCCACATGGACGACAAACACACCTCTTAAGGCCCTCCAAGTACTATAAATATCCCCTCTCATTGAGGGGAAAGCCATCCCATCCATTCTCAAGAAACTTGAGACTTCTCTCTACTTCTCTGGATGCCATCCTTGGCCTGAAGCGGATTCTCCTCGATTTCTCGTTCTCAGAGATTCCGAAGCACTCTTGGGGAGTCCCGAGCGCCGCCTCTCTCGATCGAACGACTAATCCCGAGCCCAAGAGTGCTCCTGCGGTTTTCGACTGAAAATCGCCTACGTGTCTAGCACACTAGACGCGTCCACCATTTTTGACAAGAAATCGCTTACGCGTCCTGCATTTTCGACTGGAAATCGCCTACGCGTCCGGAATCTCCGCCACGACAAGGACTTCTTGATGTAGAGTCTCATGCGTCTCCAAAAGGGAGAAAACACACATTCTCTCTTGGGTCACTCGATCCCAGAGTTCTGAGACGTCGCCGAGGACTCCTTCGCGCTCCGTCTCCTCTGTCGAGCACACCCTCCAGGCTCTGCGCCTCATACTGCGTTACATACGCTCTGAACTACGTTCTGATCCCACACACGTGTGCGTAGGCAGCCGACACAAAAGGCACAGTCACTCCTCATCCTCACCCCTTCTCTCCTCTGAGAAGCGCGTTGATTGGAGAAAACCCAGCTCGAGACTTCCGAGTTCACACTTTTGACCCGGGTTCGATCACTTGGTCCGGCCTTGGATCGAACCGTCCGAGGTAGTTAATCGTTGTTCATTTTCGTGTGACAACACACTTTAAGGCAGCTCTCAAACCGGTGTTAGGCGTCACTCCACCTTTGATTTTCTTGAGAGTTTGAGGCTCTCTTGATGACATTAGCACTGTCAAAATCCAGCGCATCATTCTTTAGCGAGAAATTGAGACAAGGATGGAGGGATCCGACCTCCGAAGAGAAGACTCTTCATCATTTTACGAAGGGAGGATGTTAAGTTTCCGCGTGACTCAATAAGGAATGTAAGCGGTCCCGCCATAAGAAGCGTTCGGTCAAAAGCTGACATCTCGTCAATGTGAGGCATCTCTGAAACCTATATAAGTAAATAGAAAATTACGAAAAATAGCCAAATTAAACGTTTGACATTGCTAAATAGTTAATGATTGGTAAATCTGAGGTAAATAATCACTTTCATATGTAAATCTTACATAAATAACGCTAACGTTTGGTATATGAAAGTGACTATTTATCTAAGATTTACGTCTGAAATTGATTATTTATTTAAGATTTACTAAACGTTGACTATTTAAGAATGCCAAATGTTTAAATTAGTTATTTTTCTAATGGACTCGTGAATAAAACCTGTACACTACAACGCTATTGGTTCATGAAGTTAGGATCGGACTCCATTCGAGCAGCCGAGGGAGTGTTGCATAGGGGTATTTGTGTCATACAAAAATTGTAAATATCTTGTATGTTCAAGAAACGACAAACCAATTGAGAAAACGGTCGCCAACTTGCTTTGCCCAGGGCGTCGAAAAGGATTTCATAGCCCTTCACTCGAGGCCTCTCTCTCTCTCTCTCTGCAAATATATTTCAATTTTCCATTTCATTTTCACCACAGCTTCTCCCTCTACAATCTTACGCGCCCACTCGTATGCTATAAATAGAGAGAGAATGGAAAGTGCTTCGGAAATGGTGGCTTTTCCATTGCTAATAACGCCGATCGAGTCGAACTACAGAGCTTGCACTATTCCGTACAGATTCCCCTCGGACAACCCTCGGAAACCGACCCCGACGGAGCTCTCATGGATCGATCTCTTTCTCAGATCAATCCCCTCTTTCAAGTACTCATTTCGTCCGATTCATTTTGCTCTTACGGTCTTGATATTATAGAATTTTCTCGATTCCTCGATTCGTGTTTGGTTTTATCATTCTGTTATTCTCTCTCGCCAGGGAACGAGCTCAAAGTGATGCTACAGTCCCTGATGCTACAACCAAAGCGGAAAAATTCGCTCAAAGGTTCGCTTATGTATTAATTTATTTATTTACTTTCTGGTTAAAGCCTTGAAAAAGTTATGAAATTCGCTTTTATTTACTTCTTTTCTACTCTAATGAGTAATTTTTTTTTTGGTAATACAATCGCAATGAAGTGAGTTATGAATTCCCGCGAGAGAATAACAAATTACCCATGGTGTTGATGTTTCTCATCATTTTGTGTTTTGGCAAAGTTGTGTCTGACGAGATCTGATTTTTTTTTATTGGACATTGATTGTGGAAGGTATTATGAGATACTTAATGATTTCAAGAAGGATCCTGAGAGTCATGGTGGACCACCTGATTGCGTCGTAAGTTTATTACATTAATTTACTTTCATTTCCGAATCTTAATTTAGAATCAGTTTATATTCTAAAAAATTATATGGGCTTCCTGGTACCTTAGGATCTGTGCAGAATCCGTGAGCAAATTCTCAGGGAGCTGGGATTCAGAGATATATTCAAGAGAGTAAAGGCAAGTATTAAATCTTTCGCCACTTCGTATATATTGAAGGGTTCATTCGGTAAATAGTCACATTTACGGTTTGACATTGTTAAATAGTCAACGTTTCGTAAATTTTAGGTAAATAGTCACTTTTATATATTTACATACATAAATCTTAGGTAAATAGCCTCTTCCATTTATTAGACCACGTCATTTTTATGGCAATTTATTAAGATTTACAAAACTTTGGCTTTTAGTAGACTATTTACCTAATTTTTTGTATATTTAATTCAAGGATTTAGTAATGAGTCAAACGTTCAGGACGAGTAGTTAATTGACTATTCATAAAGCGTGAAGAGAAAAAGTGGTTTTGACATAGTGGAGATTATATTAACTATATTTTCGCTTTATTGTTGTTTCAAAAAATATTTTCGCTTTATGTCTAATGTCTAATCAAGAAGAGTGTCATTATCACTCAATTGTGGGATTATTCCTGTAGGATGAAGAGAATGCAAAAGCTATATCTTTATTTGAGAAAGTGGTTAGTCTTAATGATTCTATAGATGATGAAGTAAAGCGTCTTGAGAATCTGATTAGAGGCATATTTGCTGGGAACATATTTGATCTCGGTTCTGCACAGGTAAGTTCAGTATTTTTCTGCTAGTGAATCAATTTTTTAAATTTCCGCTTCATTTTTTTTTTATTTTTTTTGTTACTGGCGGCGATGGATGGAAAATAGGCTAACATGTCAACGACTTCCATGGGCAGCGATAGTAATGAGATAATTTCTTGTTGTTTTTGAAGCTTGCAGAAGTTTTCTCAAAGGATGGCATGTCCTTTCTAGCTAGCTGTCAGAATCTTGTCCCACGTCCTTGGGTTATTGATGACTTGGAGAAGTTCAAACTGAAATGGAGCAAGAAGTGTTGGAAAAAGGTATTTTATTTTTGTTTGGAAAAATTACCCTATCCTCTTAAATTGTCCATCGAGCTTAACATATAGTCCCGTTTATGGGCTTCTTATGCATTAATCAGCATTTCTTATTCGTGCCATGACAGGCGGTCATATTTGTTGATAATTCTGGGGCGGATATCATTCTTGGGATTTTGCCATTTGCAAGGGAGCTGCTTAAACATGGAACACAGGTCTGAGATTTAGGCGCCCAAACTTATGGATCCTTTTTAGTTCTTTTTTTTTTTTTTTGGGTTATGGGTGGTTCTGTCATGTTTGGAATCAAATTGAAAAAAAGCAGTTACCTTTTATCCTATTACTATTCCTGAACTGGTGTATTTAACCTTATATTAAGTATCAATAGGCTTGCATTAGTTAGCTTATTTTATCTATTCTTTAATCACCTTATAAATCATTAAAAAAATGGGTCCAGTGGCTATCTAGCCATATAAAACGTTAGAAATTTCGAAAAAGCTAACGTTTCGTTAATTTTTTGTAAATAGCCACGTAAATCTATTTACGCTATCAAAATATTAAAAAACGCTGAGTAAATTTCTAATAAATATGACTATTTACGAAATATTTACAATAGTTTTTTGGCTATTTACGAAAAATTTACAAAACGTTGGCTAAAACGCAAACGCTTATGTTTATGTGGCTTATATCGCTAAATTTTTGTTTGTGGAGTCAGCATTTATTTATCTGCCTTTTCCAGCGCTTAATTAAATCCTATTAGTGGAAGTTAAAATTTTGTCTCCGGGCAAGTGACTTTATTTTTCATTACCGTCTTTAAGTAAGATTTCTATATCATATTATCTTTATGTTTAGTCGCGTGGTAAGCTTTTGCTCTGCAGGTTGTGTTAGCAGCTAATGACTTGCCTTCTATCAACGATGTTACTTACCCTGAGCTGATTGAGATCATAGCAAAGGTGAAATAAATTGGTTTTAAACATAGATTTACTTGATTTCTAAATCCCGTGGGTGTCTAACAAAGAAGTATCCCATTATCAGTTGAAGGATGACGATGGAAAGCTCATGGGTGTTGATGCTTCAAATCTTTTGCTTGCTAATTCTGGCAATGATTTGCCGGTAACAAATTTGATCCTTGTACAACACTTATTGTTCCTCTGAACTGAGGATATCATGTTTTTAATCATGAATAGTTTGCATTTTAACCTCTTTCAGGTCATTGATCTGTCGAGTGTGTCACAAGAACTTGCGTACCTTGCAAGTGATGCTGACCTTGTTATATTGGAAGGAATGGTATGCTTGTAAAATGCTGGTGGTGTAGTAATTTTCTATCGCTTTTCCATTGATTTACATTATTTAGCCTATTCATGTAGTCTAAAATGCAAAAAAAAATTATCTCTAGTAAAAAAAAAACAATAAATAAAAATTAACAGATGACATCAGTTGTTTCTCATGACATGTTTTTAACTGTTTATAATCAGGGTCGTGGCATAGAAACAAACCTATACGCTCAGTTTAAGTGCGACTCCGTCAAGATTGGAATGGTAACAATTGATTTTTTCTGAGCCGAGTTTCGATTAGTGATAACTACATTTATCTAATTCCCGGGAATTGTTACGCAGGTGAAACATCCGGAGGTAGCACAGTTTCTGGGTGGACGGCTCTATGATTGCGTCATCAAGTTCAATGAAGTACTAGGTTGATACTCTTGGTTCTTGCCCAATATCATGATACTAAATTTATTTCCTACATATAGTTATTCAATTCTGACCAGCTCGGCGGAACTTTAGAGCTCTTAAAAGTCCTTCCAATCAATAAGAACTATTTGATCTATATACTCCTGGTGTGATTGCAGGGTTTTTTTTTTTTTTTTTTTTTTTTTGGTTGAGAATTTTCTATTTTTTAAAAGGTGACTTGCAGAATTAAATAAGACTCTAAAAAAGAAAAGTACGTTACGTTGAGTCTGAAGCTTCGACAAGGTGCGAACAGCCCTTTTTTTTCTTTTTTTTTTTGGAAAAAGAAAATTGTGCAACTTGATCCAACAATTTGGGGGTGAGAACGAAGTAAAAAAGTCGTTCGTGAAAGGCTGAAATGCTCAACGTATTCTGCAAAATTCTGGGATTTTTTATTTATATATATTTAAGTTTGCCGTGGATACCAAAGACATTCTTATAATGGAGAATTTCAAAACTCCGAATTTGGATTTTTGGTTCTCCGATGGTTCACACCAACATTATACACCAGAAAATAGGGTTGTAAATGGTGTTGAGCTAAATTTAGTTTAACAATTCTCATTAGGTCAAAGTAATTAACAAATAATTTCAGATTTCTCTTTAGTTAGCTGAGAGAGATTTTTAATCTTCATTGTTTTTACATCGAGATGTATTTTCTGGCGTATGTTTTGAGTCTATGCCGAGGGCTATGGAGCATGTTATAAGGCAGCTTCAAGGGGTTTCCCTCTCAGGCCATGGAGAGTCTCTGGTTTGGTATTGTGAGAAATATTCAAACTGGTCAGATTGCATCTTTGCCATGACCTATTTGAGAATAGAATTATACACAGATGGGGGTAGATAAGTTAATTATTCTATATTACTATTTTGTTTTTTCAAATTAGACAGATCTAAGAGTGTTTATTTACTAACAAGTAACTAAAAGTGTCAATTTTTTCACTATTAGTTACATGCTTGTAACTAAACAATTTTAGATTTGTCTAATTTGAAAAAAAGTAGTAATGTGGAATCAGCCACTTGTTTACGTCTATTGATGTCCAAACCCCATTTGAGAACCTCTGCAATCTAAAGATATATGGTGGTCAATCAACCGATTTGAGCGACAAAAATAGGGTGACAATACTATAAATTAGCTTTTTAGAGGTGGAATGAGTTTAGAGGCGATTGGCTTTTAGTAGCAACATGTCACTTCTAAAAATATCACCGAGATTTAGAAAGAGAGATTTAAAAATTTAAAATTTTAGGAAAACCAATTTTTTTTAATCTTCTTCTTCCTTTTAACTTCATTTCACTTTTGACTTGCACAAACGGAAAAAGAAAAAAAATCCAACTACTCTCAACTTTGACCGTGCGACCACCGTCTCTCTCTCTCTCTCTCTAAGAAACATTTTGTCTCCACCATTTTGTCGCGCACAATTGTCCCTTCACCGGATCTCCGCTCTCCCAGCCTCCCTCTTGACCTTTGCTCCCCGTCTGCCGTCAAACACCGCACTGCCGACCTCCCTCTATCCCCCTAGCGGAGGCTATAAAGGTGATGATGTGGCTCAATCATTTATACGCGAGTTGAATTAGGAGGACCATGAGGGGAATGAACTACAGGTGAAGTGTCATTCACTTGACAAAGAACCCGATGTACCATGCTTGAACGAAGCACATATAGCTGCGATATATCAGTTCATCAAATCGGCTTTGGAAGATGGAGTGCTAGTGCTCGAGAAGATCGTAGTGAGTCATAACCCAGCAGACATATTGATGAAGACAGTGTCATATGGCAAATGAACTTGTGCTCAATTTCAGTTGGAATTCTTGCAGAGGATTGGAGTCGCCACTGCAGATGGAGACATGTGTTGAGATTAGTCTCTAAGTGGGAGATTGTTGAGGTGTGGAGCCTAATTGATCGGCCACAACTAAAGACCTTACGATCGATAATGCAGATCGACCTGGAGGTTGGAAGGGGGTGGTAAGTCCCCTCTCTCGGAGATCGTACGAGATTAAGTCCCCTAGGCAAAAAATATATTAAAAGGCGTATTGGTTAAGAGTATTTTGGAAGTTTATGGCTTTTCTGTTAGTTGTAGGTCTTTCTCTTTAAATACAATGTGCACCATTATTGTTGTTAGATGTGAGACAATAAACACCTTTTTTTGAATTTGGGTATTAGTGTAATCTACAACGGAAAAAGTTGACGTAGCTCTCGCGAGTGTTTTTTTTTTATTTTTTTATTTTATTTTTTATTATATATATAAAAGTTGCCAAAGGCTTTCAATAGATAATGGGTATGAAACCCAAGAGCAAAAACATTACATATCTTAACAAGATAAAATGAGACCTCATGACAACAATGATTCAATTCTAGAATTGGATGAAAGTACGTTGTGTGGGAACTTCCGATAACCGAAATATAGACCACACTAAAATTCAAGTAACTGTGGTTAGTGAACGAACTAAAGTGCTCAGGGATTACCAATCGTGGTAAAAAAGTGTTCGAATGTTTGCACCGCCAAAAGACTAAGAAAAAACTCAATCAAGTACCCAATATATATGACTAAGTCATCTTTGAAACACAAAAACCACCCTAGTGTAGTGGACAAAGCATCAAAGCTTACACATTCTAAATAATGCAAAAGATAAACTAAGGTAAAAATAACGTATTCTCTAAAAAACACACCAGAAGAAACAACAAACACCACCAACGCACGGGGGGAGTCACGGTGGAACATGCCACGGAGCCGGGGGAGGCGAAGAGAGAGGATTGTTAACCATCAAGCCCAAACAGACACAGCCAAGCCCATGCACTCCTACAGCCCCGCCACGTCATCAATCCACAACATGGCCATCTGTCAATGACAATTGAATGTTGACATAATTGTACCTGCTAATCCTGCCGTTACCAGCATGGTCCAATAGTCTTAGAGATGCTTTTTATTCTTTGGGAAATTGCCCTATTTGCCACTCTTTTGATAACTTTTTCCCACATTCCACTAAAACCTTAATTTGTCCCAAAATGCCACCAAGACAAGTGTAAAAAGTCAAGTTTGCCCTTCACTATCTATTTTCTTTACAAATTGGCATCTATGTTTACTCAGCCATTTTCTCCCGAAATGAAGACCGAATTGTTCTCCTATTTCTCATATCAAACTCAAACTTTTCTCATTTTCCCTCTCTCACGTCAAAACCGTCGAACTTCTCTCTCTCTCTCTCTCTCTCTCTCTCTCTCTCTCTCTGTAACTGCATGTAACCTCCGGGAAACCGTCGACTCAAACCCAACCATTTCGTCTCTACAGTAACTCTCTTTTCTGAACCCACTCAAACCCATCACTTCTCACCCGAACCCCTAACATCGAGAAGAAAAATGGCGGACTCAAATCCATCACCCCTGCGTCCGACACCCCCGCGTCGGAGTCCTCGAATCGTAACTAAAGTCCCGGAGGAGCCGGCAAGTCCAATGCCGGCTCGGAAACGGAAAACAATAACTTCGCCCAAACCCAAACCCCGGACGAAAATCGCGGCGGCGAAGCCCCTAAAGAGGAAGAACATCATGGCGAGTTCGTCCGACACGGAAAAGAAAGAACTGGTTCCCAAAAAACCCCGTAGAAGAATGGGAACTTCAAAGGTTAGTGTTGTTGATGAAATTTTCTTGATTTTTCCGAATATTAGTCTCTGAACATGGGAATCGGTTCATCTCTGAATATTTGTTGGTGATTTTGTCTCTGAATACGTGTTGGAATATTTGTCTCTGAACATGAGAATCGGTCTGTATTGTTGTTGTATTTGTCTCTGAATACTCATAATGTTGTTGTATTTGTCTCTGAGTAGATATCAACAATGTTGACATCGATGTCAACATTGTAGACATATATGTCAACATTGTTGAAATCTATAAGAACAGTGGACAATGATGTCAACAATGTTGACATCAGATGTCAACATTGAAGACATCTGATGTCAACATTGTTGACATCTGATGTCTACATTGTTGACATCAGATGTCTACAATGTTAACATAAGATGTCAATAATGTTGACATAAGATGTCTACAATGTTGACATCAAATGTCTTCAATGTTGACATCTGATGTCAACATTGTTGACATAGATGTCAACAATTTATTGTTTTTTTTTCTTGATTCTCATATCATTTCCTGATCTGTTAAATCTTTATTTTCAGGGTTGGTTGAGATTTGTTCCCGAAGGGAACATTGTTGACCATAATTTCAGTTTCTTTGGATCCCTCGAGAAATTCGAGGAAGCTGCAGATATGAACGAAGAAGAGAGGTCATTGTTTAGCAACTGCTGCTTTGGCCAGTTTCTGCAACTACCAAAAATCAACCGCTCTTCGAAGATTATCAACCACTTGCTAATGAGGGTTGGTAGGTATGATGGCGAGGAGGAGTGCGAAGATGCAATATTTATTGAGGTTGCCGGACAACCACGTGCTTTCACGATAAAGCACTTCGCGGAAATCACTGGTCTCTGCGTCGTCGACAACTTTGAAGCTCTCGAGTACAATGAAGTTGCTGACGGTGGTTTGTACTCGGACATTTTTCAGAATGGCACGCTGAAGTCACGGGGAGTGTTGACTTCTAAACTGAAGGAGAGCAAAGGGTGGGACAATCCCGAGAGGCGGGTGAAGTTCTTAATCCTTCACTTCCTGTGCAACGTTCTCCTCGGTGCACCTAGCTACACCAACATTCCTGATTTGTCGTACGTTAAGCTGGTCGAGGACTTAAACCAGTTTAACAAATATCCGTGGGGTAACGTGGTTTGGAAATTCTTTCACGAAAGCGCCGTCAAATACGTGAAGAACGTTGGCGGGAAGTCCGACTCAAAAGGGAAGATCAACCTTCCCTCATTTCTGTATCCACTACAGATTTGGGTATTCGAGACGATGCATGTGTTCACGTCACTCGCGGTGTGTGACAAAGTGTCAGAAACAGCTATTCCACTGATGCGACGCTGGAAATCGGTGACGACTCATGTGTTGGAAAACACTTTCCAAAACATCGATTTTCAATCGGAGGAGTTAGCGTTCAACACCATCGGTGAGGATCACTTTTTTAAGTCAAATGAGAAGAAGAAGAAGAAAAAAAACAAAAAAGGCAAAGCAGATGTAAGTAAATATTTTAATTCTTTCTTCTGTATAGATATATTGTTGAAATAGATATATTGTTGACGTTATTGATAAATTTTTGACATCTATTGCTGATATTACAGGCTCGGATTGAATCTGCTGGAGACACGTCCCGCCCATCCAAAACTATATTTAAGTTAGATGAAAAGAAGAAGAAGAAAAACCAGAAAGACAAAGAAGAGGTAATTACTTTCTGTCTTCGTTGAGATTTGTTGAAAGAGATGTTGACATCTCATGTCAACAATGTTGACGTCTGAATGTCAACAATGTTGACATATGATGTCAACATTGTAGACATCTCATGTCAACAATGTTGACGTCTGAATGTCAACAATGTTGACATCTGATGTCAACATTGTAGACATCTCATGTCAACATTGTTGACATTCAGACGTCAACATTGTAGACATCTCATGTCAACATTGTTGACATTCAGACGTCAACATTGTAGACATCTCATGTCAACATTGTTGACATACAGACGATGTCAACAAACAATAGATATATTGTTGACATTGTTGATAAATTGTTGAGATTTATTGTTGATATTACAGGCTAGGATTGAATCTGAAGGTGACACATCCCTCCCACCCGACTCCGAGGTAATATGGACTGATCTTTAACATGTAGATAACATAACATATGGCTTGTCAAATTGTCACATCTTTAATTTTTCACAGGCTCGGTTGAAGAGTGTCGAAGACACGGTCAACCACTTGAAAGGAGAGTGGAGCTTGTTTAAGATTGACATGAAACATGAATTCAAGTCATTCAAGACAAGTATGAATAAACAGTTTATGGAATTGTCCCGCAAGATTGTCGAGCCGGTGGATCGACAAGAAGACAGTCAAGTTGAGGCTTTGCCTCGAGAAGTTGAAGAAGAGCCTGTGCCGCCACAAGAAGACATGCAAGTTGAAGAAGAGCAAGAAGACGAAGAAGATGAAGAAGAAAAGAAAGATAAAGAGAAAAAAGATGACGACGAGAATGGAGATGATGAAAAGGGAGATGAAGAGAAGCAAGATGAAGAGAAGAGAGACAACGATGATTCAGAACAGATGGAAAAGGAGGGGAAGACACAAGCCGAAGAAGGTAATATTATTACAATATACGATTCAGAACAGATTGAAGGGGAGGGGAAGACACAAGCCGAAGAAGGTAATAGACTTCTAATGTTGTTGACATGAGATGTCAACATTGTTGACATGATAACAACTTTGTTGACATCTGATGTCAACAATGTTGACATCTCATGTCAACATTGTTGACATCTCCTGTCAACATTGTTGACATATTATGTCGACAATGTTGACATCTCATGTCAACAATGTTGACAATTGTTGACATGTATAGTATTTTTTGAAATATGTTTAACGTAATGTCTAGTCTCCTTTTTATAGGCCCTGTTCACGAAGACAGTCAAGAAGAATTGACTGAATCACAGTCTAAAGACCGCATGCTGCAGTTGGATGCTGAACAGTACGAGGATGAGATGTATGATGACAGTCAACTAATATGGGTTGGCTCGGTTCCTGAGGGAAAAACAGTACATGAGATGGAGGTCGAGATCAACGATGCTCGGGACAAGGAAAATCGGGACTCTTGGCAGCTGGTGCCAATAAACATAGAAGATTCACCGAAGCGACCGACAAGAGTCATTCGACCTCCAGAAAAATACACTCCAACTCAAGTCCCAAGGCCATTTATGAAGTTGGTAAAAGGTGTCGATCGGGTACAAAAGATTCCGCTGTCTCCTCCTTTAGATCCAACTTCTCTTGCAGACGTCCTTATAATGGAGACATGGCTGAAGATTGGAGTGAGGAAGAGTAAGGACGAAGAAGGCCGTTGGTACTCGAAAAAGGAAGACAAAATGCCATGGCGGTGGAATTTCACGGAACTTGAAGTGCGATCAAAATCCTTTTTCTACACGATGTGGACGCCCGAAGAGTGGCGCTCTCCGATCAGGTAAATCCTTTCTCTATCAGTTTATTTGTATGATATTTTTGATCCCTAACATCATATGTCTACATTGTTGACATCTGATGTCAACAATGTAGACATCGTATGTCAACAATGTAGACATCTTATGTCAACAATGTAGACATCTTATGTCAACAATGTAGACATTTTATGTCAACAATGTAGACATCTGATGTCAACATTGTAGACATCTGATGTCAACAATCTAGACATCTGATGTCAACAATGATGTCAACTATCTAGACATCTGATGTCAATATTGTTGACATCTTATGACATCTAACGTCTACAATGTTGTTATTTGATGTCATCCTATCTATATCATGCTTACATGTCTATTCATTGTAATTGCAGCATGTCGATGTTATATCATACTACCTTAGGAAGAAGCGGTGGTTGGGTCAACTAAAAGATTCGTTCACAATAATGAACGTCTTCTTTCACAACTACTGTATCCAAGGATATGAATCGTGGGTAAAGTGTGAGAACAAGGATGAATTTGATTGGGCAAATCAGTCCCGTATCGTGGACTACATAACTGCCACAAACAAATCCTTGAAGCACTCATGGTCGTGGGTGGACGTTGATGTCGTATACGTGCCTGTTTGTCACGCTGATAGGTCGCACTGGCTCCTTCTACTTGTGAACATTCGGGAGCGGTCTATTACAATATACGATTCAATGTCCGAAAACAAATACCATAGGCAAATGGTGACGGCCCACGTGCAAAAACTGGCTGAATTCATCCCATTAGCTCTTTGTTTTCTTCATGCATTTGATACATTGGGTATTGAAGACACCAGTTCAGCCAAGTTCAAAGTCGGAACTGCTGCCAACATGCCACGACAGGGAAATGGGTACGTACATAGTTGCGTGTTTAATATTACGAATAATACAAAAATTTAATTGTCTAATACCTTATTTTTGTGGAACAGCGGCGATTGTGGCATGTTTGTCGTGAAGGCCATTGAGTTTATGACTCATGGGTTTGACGTGTCGGCAATCAAAAAAGAGGACATCGCCATGTACCGACAAAAGTACACCATCGACCTCTACCGACACGGGGCGGTGAAAATTGCAAGAGAGGCCCAATCGGACAACGACAAGGATGAATGAGCTAAATTGATTCATAAACTCTTATTTATTTAGTATCAGTTTTTGTTAAAATTATGGTACATTAATGATTATGGTATGTAAAACTTTAACTTAATCTTAGTGTTTTGTAAAAAGTATGGTACTTTAATGATTATGGTATGTAAAACCTTAACATAATCTCAGTTTCATTATATATGTACTTTATTATGATATTGTGTACATAGATATGTCAACAATGTTTGATACTCAGATGTCAACAATGTTGACATCCGAGTATCAACAATGTTGACATCCGAGTATCAACATTGTTGACCTACATATCAACATTGTTGTCATGTATGTCAACATTGTTGACATCTGAAATCACAAAACCAAACAAGTATGAACTCACAATAATATCTGATATTACAAACAAAGTACACGATAATATAATATCTGAAATCACAAACAAAGTAGACAATTCTTTGAAATCAACAAAAAAAGGTTGACAAAGGAGGTTAGGTCAATGGAGTTGCACTATTACAAGTTTGACGATTGTGACCAATTTCCCCGCAACGCGCACACTTGCGCCTAATAACATCCTCTCCTTGAGAGGGTATTCTTTGCTTTTTTGGCCTACCGGCGGCACGTGCCTGGTGCTGAGGCGCAAGAACGGTGATATTCTCCACCTCAGGGGGGATATCCCAACTCGAAATGTCGCCATGAGGATGATGTACAGCTGCGTAGGTTGCCCGCAAATACTCTGTCGTATATACCTTCGAAATAAAGCTCTCAACTGGACGGTTGCGAACTCGGCAAGCCGCGATTGCGTGTGGACAAATAAAATCATGCGCCTGCCATCGATGACAGGAACAGGTTCTATCATCTAAATTAACGGCATATACGATCCCCTCTCTGTCTACTACCTCAAACTCGTTGACTGAAGATGGTCTGACCTATTATACAAAAAAGGTTGATTAGATATAGTTATGAACAATGAAGTCAACAACGTATATATGTCAACAATGTAGACATCAGATGTCTACATTGTTGACATCTGATGTCTACATTGTTGACATCTGATGTCTACATTGTTGACATCTATGTCAACAATGTAGATATCTAGATGTACATTGTAGACATCTGATGTCTACATTGTTGACATAGATGTCAACAATATTGACATAGTCTACAATGTTGACATCTGATGTCTACATTGTTGACATCTGATGTCAACAATGTTGACATCTCATGTCAACATTGTAGACATAGATGTCAACAATGTTGACATGAGATTACACATATCAACGATTATTAAACACTTACAGTCATTCGAACAGCATATCCAATGTACTTGTCCGCTCTGGCGTGGTATTCTTTTGTCAGAATCGTTTGTGTTTTTTCCGCAGCTTCTCGACGTTCATAAAACCATTTCATACTCCTCTCTCTTAGCCAATCCATCAACTTTGCAACTGGAAATTGTCTCACTTTTACGTTTAATGCATTCAATGCTTCCGCGTTGTTGTTCGTCATGATATCGTACCTTTTCTCCGTGAACATACACCGTGCCCACCTATGGTTCCCGACATCATTTGCCAAGTATCGACGTATTTTCGGATTTTCAGCGTCCAACATGACCATGTAACTTTCCCATTCACTCATCGTGTATGCCTTTGCGGAACCATAAAATTTCCACTTCACATCCTTCGTAATCCCCTTAAAAGCAGTCTTCAAATTACCAACGAGGTGGAACATGCAAAAACCATGATAATAATTCGAAAATACCATCCTCACGCCATTGATTATGCCAGCGTGTCTGTCAGATACAAATACCTGATTCTCACGTTCCCCATATGCGTCCTTCAATTTGGCGAAGAAGTAAGTCCACGCCTCGTTAGATTCTGAAGGACCAACACAATAGGCTAACGAAAATATTTGCTTGTTTCCATCCATCCCACACGCTGTATACAACATTCCTTTATAATAGTTCTTCAAATGGGTACCATCAACGATAATCACAGGTCTAAGGTACTCCCAACCACTTCTCCAAGGGCCGAGTGCCATGAAAAAACTGACAAATACGCTGCCCGCACCAGTGACTAGGTCAAAAAAAGAACCGGGATTCTTAGTCTCGATCATGTACCTTAACTTAGGTAAGAACGCGTACGAATCTGCCGAACTACCGTAGAGGGACTTTAGTGCCTTCTCTCTGGACAGCCAAGCTTTTTTGTAAGTCATGGAAACACCGTAATCCATTTCCATACAACTCATTATCTCTTTCGGTCTGCACATACCCGTCGTTGGATCAATACACTTGTGCTTTACAACCTCTCCAATTAGCTCACTCGTTGCTTGCGGGTGACGTCCTTGCCTTACGTGTAAGGCACAGCTGTGGTCTTTGTCAAACCTGAAACATGAAACTTCCATGAGTATCACTGGGGAAAAAGTTCAGAATTATAACAATGTTGACATATGATGTCTACAATGTTGACATTAGATGTCAACAATGTTGACATCTCATGTCAATAATGTTGACGTCTCATGTCAACATTGTTGACATATGATGTCTACAATGTTGACATATGATGTCAACAATGTTGACGTCTCATGTCAACATTGTTGACGTCTCATGTCAACATTGTTGACATATGATGTCTACAATGTTGACATAGATGTCAACATTGTTGACATAAATGTCAACATTGTTGACATCTGATGTCAACATTGTAGACATCATATGTCAACATTGTAGACATCATATGTCAACAATGTTGACGTCTTATGTCAACAATGTTGACGTCTCATTGTTGACATGAGACGTCAACATTGTTGACATGATACATCAATATTGTAGACATCATATGTCAACATTGTTGACATGAGACGTCAACATTGTTGACATGAGACGTCAACAATGCAACAATCTGCTTTTTGTTTGTTGACATCTACGTCAACAGTAGAAATCAACTAGAAATAAGAAGAGAAGTCAACAGACAGAGAACGTATGGAACATAAAGACAATTTACCTTCTAATTTGAAATATGAGCGTCTTTTCCTTTCTCACAGCTCGAACAGACCAATTACAGCCCTCTCCCGGACAAGCAATGTGCAGAGATTTTTTGTCTGAGTTCTTTGTCTTATATGTGAAGTTTTTGACTACAGCGAACAACATCAAGTGTTTTTGTAAAGCCTTTTTATTAGCATACAGTGCGTGACGCTCAATATATACAGGGGAATGGACATCCAAAACAATAGTATCATCGTCTGCACCGCTCCTAGTAGATGAACTTGGGACGCTATGTGAATTCAGCGGCGAATACAGTGGAGGATTGGAGTTGCGTGGTGGTGGAGGAGATCGTGGTGGCGGCGGATGAGGGTTTTATGGTGGAGGCGAGTTTTGCAGTGGAGACGAGTTTTGTGGTGGAGGCGAGTTTCGCAGTGGAGACGAGTTTTGTGGTGGAGGCGAGTTTCACAGTGGAGACGAGTTTTGTGGTGGAGACGAGTTTCGCAGTGGAGACGAGTTTGGTGGTGGATGCGAGTTTCGTGGTGGAGGCGAGTTTCGCAGTGGAGACGACATTGGTGGTGGAGGTGAGTTTCGTGGTGGAGACGAGTTTTGTGGTGCAGGCGAGTTTCCTGGTGGTGGAGGCGAGTTTTGTGGTGGAGGACAGTTTTGTGGTGGTGGAGAGCCTCGTCGTTGTGTCGCATCGTCAAATAACATAAACTCATCTAATCCCATAGTTTGATTAGGAGTTGGGACCGAACCACACCCCTCCTCATCCTCGGCTATAGATGGCATGTCGGAAACTCTTATAGGTAGATTTCCAACACAACCACTACCACGGCTGTTGGGAGTGGATCCAATCCCTGCTGAATCGGGACCCGATTGTTTTTCGTTTGCTTCCAATATCAATTGAAAATTCTCCATGTCATCTTCTCGTCTTCTCCGCAAATATAAGAAACCTTTGAGCGTGTCATCGTTGGTTATCTCAACAGGCTGCACTGCACCAGCCATCGAGTACGCAACACCAACAGTATGAGTGGATGGTGATTTACGCAAGTTCGTGTAAATGATTTGCATCAAACTAGCGAAGTTGACGTTGTACGGCACCACGATTCCGAAAGATCCTTTCTCGTGATACCGACCAGGTTCAACCCAAGTACCACTGTGCTTGAATAATAAATAAATATCCCCCATCACTGCGTACAAAAAAGTAAACAGAGTTATTATTTGTTGACATCAGATGTCAACAATGTTGACTTTAGATGTCAACAATGTTGACATAGATGTCAACATCATCTTCAAAAATCACATAACATACCCATAACAAACCCATGCTTTTAAACAACAAAAACTTCATTATTTCAAGACGAAAAGCTTTTTTATACCCGGAAAATGAAAAAAAAACGAACCTAGGGTTTTATTTCGTGGATTGCAACTTCTCTTTTTTTGGGCTGACATTCGGAATGCTGCTCCGACAATAACTGAGCTCCTCCGACGACTTTTTTGAGCTGTGTTCACGAGTTTTCTCAGCTTGGACGAAATGGGGGAGAGTGGGGTAGAGAGAGAGAAGATCTGGACGAGAGAGCTTGTACGAGATAGGGGAGAGAGAGAGAGAGAGAGAGAGAGAGAGAGAGAGAGGATCTGGACGACAGTCAGAAGAGATGGACTGGAAGAGAGAGACAGAAGAGATGGTCGAATAAGGAGAGTGAGAGAGACTGAAACCTAGATGTACTGGACAAGAAAGAGAGAAGAGATGGACGAAGGAGAGAGATTGACTGAGACTCACCTATTAATCAGTCTTCATTTCGGGAGAAAAGGGCAAACTTGACTTTTTAAACTTGTCATGGTGGCATCTATGTCTAATGTCAACATTGTAGACACATATGTCTACAATGTTGACATCGAGTGTCAATATTGTAGACACATATGTCTACAATGTTGACATCTGATGTCTACTTTGTAGACACATATGTCTACAATGTTGACATATGATGTCTACATTGTTGACATAGATGTCAACAATTTATTGTTTTTTTTTTCTTGATTCTCATATCATTTCCTTATCTGTTAATCTTCATTGTTGACCATAATTTCCACTTCACATCCTTCGAAATCCCCTTAAAAGCAGTCTTCAAATTACCGGCGATATGGAACATGCAAAAACCATGATAACCATGATAACATGCAATTCACAACATTACACATATATAAGACATAGTGTAAATAGACATATTAAGCAGTTTCAAGCATTCAAGTCATACAAAAACCCATACAAAAATATAAATATTACGAAGTTTAGACCAATGATGTGGGGAATTCATCGTCAGAGTCATTTCTTGTTGATCATCATCCTCCTATAATAGAGAAGTTCCTCTCTCTGGGTTTTCAGCATTAACAGTCGTGTCCCCTTGGGCACGACTTCCATAAAATCTCCTTTTTTCTTCAACTGAGTCTCCCAGTCGTCCCCGATGATTTCTTTCATAACACTATCGAGACACATGATCGGACCTGATTCAGTTTCACTACAAAAAGTATCCAAGTACCATATGTACTCAGCCTGGCTCATTTGAAACTCCGTGAGTTGTGCATCACCGAGTTCCGATCCGCTTGCCTTATTAACATCAATTGACTACAATTTTAGTAATTGTCTACAATTATAGGTATGAATGTCTACAATCATAAAAAATAATAACCAAAAATCAGCTTTGCTTGGCATCAAAATGTACCTCATTTTTAGAACATTTTCTCTTTCAGGGCTCGAAGTCGTCATAGCTTGTCACCGGAGATTCAATGGAGCGTTTTTCTGACATTTCTGCATATTTTTGGCAATATTAGAGTCAACAACGTTCATTAGTTGTTGACATCATATGTCAACAGTTGACGTCCATTGTTGACATCTAATTCAAGTATTAATCACAATGCATTAACATAACAGTCACATGTCAGTTCAAATTGAGGTGAACTTGTCAGAGAAAATGAAATAAAAGAGCTAACCATATAGATTAACAAACTTGTCTACTAGCATTTATGTCAACATTGTTGGCATTTATGTCAACATTGTTGACATCTAATGTCAACATTGTTGACATATATGTCAACAAATAATGAACGTCATCTTCAAAAATCACATAACATACCCATAACAAACCCATGCTTTTAAACAACAAAAACTTCATTATTTCAAGATGAAAAGCTTTTTTTATACCCGAAAAAATGAAAAAAAAAACGAACCTAGGGTTTTATTTCGTGGATTGCAACTTCTCTTTTCAAAAATCACATAACATACCTATAACAAACCCATGCTTTTAAACAACAAAAACTTCATTACTTCAAGATGAAAAGCTCTTTTTTATACCCGAAAAATTAAAAAAAAAAAACGAACCTAGCGTTTTATTTCGTGGATTGCAACTTCTCTTTTTTGGGTCGGAATGCTCCTACGACGATAACTGAGCTCCTCCGACGAATTTTTTGAGCTGTGTTCACGAGTTTTCTCAGGTTGGACGAGATGCGGGAGAGTGAGGGAGAGAGAGAGAAGATCAGGAAGACAAACAGAAGAGATGGACGGGAGAAGAGATGGGTTTGACTGAGTATTAATCGGTCTTCATTTCGGGAGAAAATGGCTGAGTAAACATAGATGCCAATTTGTAAAGAAAATAGATAGTGAAGGGCAAACTTGACTTTTTACACTTGTCTTGGTGGCATTTTGGGACAAATTAAGGTTTTAGTGGAATGTGGGAAAAAGTTATCAAAAGAGTGGCAAATATGGCAATTTCTCTTATTCTTTTTCCTGATTTGTCATGTCTTTGGGTGGATGTTGTCATCTATTGCTTTTATTTACTTGTTATTCTCAATGTTCTTATTTGTGTTACACGCCTCTGTCATGTAATAAATGTGCCACAGTAATATCAAAGAAAGGTTTTTTTTTTACAATTTCCCATATTCGTTCATGGTATCAGAGCCATTGGCTCATTAATATAGTCCATTAAAATGGAAAACTCTGATGTTGTCCAAAATGGAGAACCCTTACCAGTGTTGGCCGAAATTCCTCCCCCTCTTCCCATTCAAGTCATTCAACCCCAAAACCAAGCAATCTCCCTCAGACTCACTGAAGCCAACTATCTCCTTTGGCGTCAACAAGTCCTCGCCGCCGCTCGAGGATATGGCCTAGAAAATTTCCTCTTTGGCAGAGAAACCCCTCCACCACAAACACTACCTGCTCCAAACCCACAAAACACCTTCCCTTCACCAACCACTCCTAACCCAAACTATTTCTCATGGCTACGCCAGGACCAACTCCTAATGGGTTGGCTCCTTACCTCCATCTCTGAATCCATCCTTGTTGACTTAGTTGGAAATTAAACCTTTCATGCTGTATGGGATGCTCTTGATCGCACCTATGCTACCCAGTCCAAAGCCAAAATCATGCATTACAAACTACAAATCCAAACCCAAAAAAAGGGAACCATGACCATCCAAGAATACCTAACCAAAATGAAGTCATACACTGATATCCTTGCCTCTGCTGGATACCCACTCACTGAGGAAGATCAGATCCTTCATATCCTGTCCGGCCTCGGACACGAATATGATCCTGTCATTGTAACCCTGACCTCTCAACCTGACGCCTACTCTCTCCGAGACCTAGGTGCTCTTCTGCAAAGCTTCGAGATGCGTCTAGAGCCCATTATCTCTACCACAGTAAACTCTGATGGCTCTTCCCCAATGGCCAACCTCTCATTTCAGCCCAGGAAAGCAGTCCCAGCCAGCAACAACTATCACTCGACCAACAATACCGGCTACAATCGAGGATCTCGAGGCTCGAACCGAGCAACCGACGGCAGGAACAGAGGCGGTCGCACAGGAGGTCGAAGTGTGGTGTGCCAACTGTGTGGTCGTCAGGGACATACGGTTCAACGATGCTTCTATCGTTTCGACTCCAGCTTCCAGGGAAATAACACTTACTCCGAAGGCTCATCCAACAGTGGTTACTCAAACAACCAAACACATGGAGGCTGCTCTCTTCAATCCAACCACAGAGACTTCACCAATGGTCATATGACTGCAATGCTGGCTACACCATACACCACTCTTGATGGTAATTGGTTCCCGGACTCTGGCGCCACAAACCACGTTACTCATGATCTCAACAACCCTCAACATGGGGTCGGAGTACACATGAACAAGCCGCCTTCACATGGGCAATGGTGCAGGTTTAATCATTTCTCACCTTGGATCTTCCTCCTTCAAAACCCATAATCGTACCTTCTCTCTAAAGAACCTTTTACATGTCTCTGATATCACCCGCAACTTACTCAATGTTTCCCAATTTTGTCTTGACAATTCTGTTTTCTTTGAGTTCCACTCACATGTCTGCTCTGTGAAGGATCGAGCAACGGGGGCCATCCTGCTGCAGGGGAGTCTTGAAGATGGACTGTACAAGTTTCACATCCACACTTCACCATAAAAAACCTCACCAGAACCCTATTCATTGCATTTTTCTAAAAGGCCACCTGTTTCGGCCATTTCTCAATATCTAGTGTGTTTTCATTCAATCAAAGATGTCACTAAAGTTTCTGTCAACACCTGCCACCAACGTTTGGGACATCCCTTCTTTGAAGTTGTAGATCGTGTTCTTAAGACTTGTTTTAATGTTAAGTCATAAAAAAAGGAAACTGAGTTTTGTTGTCATTGTATTAAAGCAAAGGCTCACAAGCTACCATTTTCTCCTGCTCAAACCACTTACACAGAACCACTTCAGCTTATACATTCTGATTTATGGGGGGCTTCACCAATAGTCTCTAGAAATGGTTTTCGTTATTACGTGAGTTTTATTGATGCATTCTCTAAATTCACATGGTTATACCTCTTAATGCTCAAATCAGATGTTCATAATGTTTTCATACATTTTCAAAAACTTGTAGGAAACCAATTAGGCAAAAAGATAAAAAATTTACAGTCTGATTGGGGAGGGGAATTCCAAGCTTTACAAAACCACCTAAAAATTTCAGGCATTCACCATAGGACGTCATGCACTCACACACCAGAACAAAAATGGTGTTGCTGAGCGCAAACACCGTCACATAGTCGAAACAGGCCTCACGCTTCTTTCTCAGTCAAATCTACCCCTAAAATTTTGGGATGATGCTTTCACAACTGCAGTCTATCTCATCAACAGACTCCCGACACCAAATCTGCAGCACGGAACTCCTGTTGAGGTACTCTTTAACTCTAAACCCGACTATACCCGTCTAAAATCTTTTGGTTGTGCATGTTACCCTCTCCTACGCCCTTTACAACAAACATAAACTGGAATTCAGATCCAAAACATGCACTTTTCTTGGCTATAGTAACCAATACAAAGGCTATAAATGTCTCTCCCCGGAAGGAAGATTATATGTTTCACGGCATGTTATTTTTTATGAAACTTTGTTCCCATATGCTTCAGCCCCACAAGATCAAGCCACCTCTGAAATCCACACCGAACACATGTATCGGCGCTTTCACTTTCAACCGTCGCCCTCGGTTTCGATGCCACCTCTACCACCGAAAACCACCAAACAAGCGCATGTCGCTGATCCACCACAAGACCAACAAGTCCCTACCTCGACAACACAACAAGTCTCTACCTCGACACCACAACAAGTCCCTACCCAAATGGACAGCGTCTCTGACTCCGATACGGTATCGCATGTTGCTGCTGACCCTTCCCAAGACACAACTGAAGAGAGCAGCCTCGCCCAACCACCTGTGAGTACAAGCAACGCCCATCCCATGATAACTCGCTCCAAAGACGGTGTTTACAAGCCTAAAGTCTTCCAAGAAATTAGCGATCTCCACCAACGTGAACCACGCAGTGACCTTGAAGCCCTTCAATCCCTGCATTGGGTGGATGCCATGAAGAATGAGTTACAAGCCCTCCACAAAAACCACACGTGGTCACTCACTACTCTACTGGCAAACCGCACCGTCGTTGGCAGCAAATGGATCTTCAAAATAAAACGGCGAGCCGACGGTTCCATCGCCCGCTATAAAGCTCGCTTCGTGGCCAAAGGTTTCCATCAAACTCCCGGCTTCGACTTCGACGAGACATTCAGCCCGGTTGTCAAACAAGCCACAATCCGAACTGTACTCACCGTTGCGTTAGCCCACCGTGGACTCTTCGGCAACTTGACGTAGATAATGCATTTCTCCATGGTGTCTTAAATGAGGAGGTTTATCTATAACAACCACCCGGGTTTTCAACTCTACATCAACCTCAACTTGTTTGTCGCCTCCACAAGGCTCTTTACGGGTTAAAACAAGCACCCCGAGCCTGGTTTGCTCGCCTTAGCTCTTCACTCCTCGGCCTCGGCTTCACACCCTAAAAAGCCGACACGTCCTTGTTCCTTCGGTTTCGGAGAACATCAACCATTTTCTTCCTCATCTACGTCGACGACATCATCATAACCGGAAACAACGACGACGAAATTGAGGCTCTCATTTCTCTCATCGGGAAAGATTTTTCACTCAAAGACCTCGGTGAACTGAACTACTTTCTGGGCATACAAGTTGTCCGTCGTGGCTCCGAGTTGATCTTCTCGCAAGAACAATACATCATCGACCTCTTAGCTCGTGCTGACATGAGCAACGCCAACAACGTCTCCACACCGATGGTCACCGGTCTGCCTCTCTCCAAAAACACGCGGTGACCCTATCGATAACATCATGGCTTATCTCAGCCTAGTTGGAGGTCTCCAATACGCCACAATCACCCGACCCGACATTGCCTTCAACGTCAACAAGGTTAGCCAATTCATGCACAATCCCTTAACCACTCACTGGAATGTTGTCAAATGGATTCTTCGCTACCTTGCCGGGACACGCCACCTTGGCCTCCGTTTTTGTCAGCCATCTCATCTCATTCTCACTGCCTTCTCCGACTCCGATTGGGCTACTGATCCGGATGATCGCCGCTCCACCTCTGGCTTTTGTGTTTACCTCGGGCAGAATCTCCTTACTTGGTGCTCTAAAAAGCAACCAACTGTCTCTCGCTCGAGCACGGAGGTAGAATATCGGAGCCTCGCACACACTACAGCGGAAATACTTTGGTTACAATCTCTCCTTCAAGAACAACGGATCTGCTCATCTCGGCCACCGATCATTTGGGTCGATAATCTCAGCACTGTGTCCTTGTCAGCCAATCCCGTTCTTCACTCTCGAATAAAACACATGGAGTTAGACCTCTATTTTGTTCGGGAAAAAGTCATCGCGAAGGAGCTAGCTGTTCAACACGTCCCTGCAATAGATCAAAATGCAGACATCCTCACCAAGCCCTTGGGTGGTCAATTCTTCTCTTACCTGCGAAAGAAACTCAATGTTGTTTCTTTCCAGCCGCTTGAATTGAGGAGGGATGTTAACCATCAAGCCCAAACAGACACAACCAAGCCCATGCACTCCTATAGCCCCGCCACGTCATCAATCCACAACATGGCCATCTGTCAATGACAATTGAATGTTGACATAATTGTACCAGCTAATCCTGCCGTTACCAGCATGGTCCAATAGTCTTAGAGATGCTTTTTATTCCTTTTCCTGATTGGTCATGTCTTTGGGTGGATGTTGTCATCTATTGCTTTTATTTCCTTGTTATTCTCAATGTTCTTATTCGTGTATATATACACGCCTCTGTCATGTAATCAATGTGCCACAGTAATATCAAAGAAAGGTTTTTTTACAATTTCTCATATTCGTTCAAGGATGATTGTAACGACATCGTCGAGAGGGTTGGAGATAGAGGCGGCAAAGATGAGACCGAATCCGAACACCGGCGGAATCCGATGGGATGGGCGAGGTGGAATCCGACGAGAATGACGTGAAATGCCCCAAAAGTGATGGTTTAGAGAAGATGGTCAAAGCTCCCATCTCCCCCTACGTCGGAAAACACTGGAAAGTGGTGTCTCACTCCTTAGAAGGATGAGGGCGGTTGAGAACCAAAAAACTCTAACTTTCTTTGTAGAAAAAAAGAAGAGAAAAGAGAAAATAAATCTAGGATTTGTTTTTTCCTCCGAAATGTAGCTCTCACGAGTGTGAATCACTGTAAAATTGTGTGTCTATTGTTCTTGTGATTATTGTATTAAATTAAGCTCTTATTTAAGGCCCAAATCCTAACAATTTTTGCACAATTAACCATGTATTTCTATTTTTTGATACTTTCCAATAAAATCTAAATTTTGAGTTTTATGTGATCGTGTATACCTAAATTTTTCCATTTTTCGCTGGTTAACACATGAAACGTGATAGGATGTGAAAATTACATTTAACGCATGGAACGTGATATGATAGGATGTGGTACGTTTTTTTCCCCACACAGAATGGATCCAATTTTCACCGGTTCGCACTTTTTTCCTCCCTTGCCAAACAAAAGCCTCGAAACCACATTACAAAATATCTTAAGGAAGGGTATTTTTGAAATTTGGACAGCTAAACAAGGCATATTTGATAAGACAACTTGAAACTAATATAAATATTGGATACAACAAAATATCTTGTGGAACTGACTTTGCAGTCTGTGAGTAACCACTGCTTCGATTTCCAATTCATCGGGGAGGGAAGAGAGACCATTAATGGCGGAGAAAGTCGCCGGAGGAAGTGAAGAAGAAAGAGAAGAGGAAGGTAAGGGAGACAGCTCAGGGAAGAGGCTCAGAGTGGCGAGCCGAGCAGAGGCAGATGAGGAACGAGAAGACGGCGATGTAGAGCTTCTATCAGAAGCAGGGATTTTGTTCTATCCAGTGGCTCCGACGTCGTTCGTGGTCTCCGACGCCCTTGACCCCGATTTCCCGATCATCTACGTCAACAAGGTCTTCGAGATCTTCACCGGCTATCGCGCCGACGAGGTCCTCGGTAGAAACTGGTGAACATATTTTTTATATCCTTATTTCTCGTACCTGTAGAGTTTCTTTTTTATTTTTATTTTAAATCACAACGGAATCTTCAATCACCAGCAAAAATATATAATATAAAAAAAATCTGTTTTGCTTTTGTCGATTTCTTGTTGTGTTTTCATAGACGAGAATTGGACTTTCTTCTTTTTGCTTTCTGTTTTTCTAAAATTTGTGATTGCTTTTCTTCAAACCTGGGAAACTGTTTGATTAGGCCTACTCTGTTTTGCTATGCTATGGCGAGCTGTTGTTTTTTCCTTTTTCTTTTTGTTGGCATTGTTGTTGAACAGTCTTATAGTTGCTTATGGATAATCCTGTATACCTAAGAGTCTTAACTTGGAAACAGAGTACGTATTGGTCTTAATTTATTCGCCAATTTACAAGTTCAATAATTTTCAATGCTCCATTTTTCAAGTCCTCGTATTTTGACAATCAATAATAGGCGCGTTAAACGAATGAACGGTGCAAGTTTGAACGTGTTTCTCATTTCCCTGGTTTTTCAGTTTTAGACGAATATTAGACCATTGGTGTTGACAATAATTCTTCTTTATTTGAAAAAAGGGAACGCTCTACCTGGTTTTCTACAGTGACATGACTGACTTTATCTTTAGATTCGGTAACAAAAATAGACTTCTTGAACTCGGATGAATTTGATTTTTTCTTGTGAAACGGAATTGTTGCTGCTTATTGTCATTTCAATGAAACGTGAAAATGGTGGGTAATTCTTATTTCCTTTTTTTAAGAACGCTGTTATATAAAAAAATAAGGGCTCTATAGATATATATAGCGATATGAAAACTCAAGTTTGGCCATATAATTAGCTTTTAGTTAAGTTTAAGTAAATAGCCACGAGACTTTATTAACAAAACGAAAAAGACATTAATAATTGTAAATAGTCGTTAATAATCATTAGATTCCAAGGGCATAAATGGAATGCCAAAAATGCTACATCACCATGGCTACTTACTTAAAATTTAAAAAAGGTTTGCTATCTAGCAAATCTCCAAATTTTGGTGTCTTAATTATGTGGGATATATACAAATTATCTTAAAAATAGAAATGAAAATATCTTCTAGGCGCAGGTTAGGATAAGGAAGAAGTTGTGATCCAGATCAATGCTATGTCGTGAGTTGTCCAGTTGGAAAATAGATATTCCAAAACTAGATCTCGATCGTTTGTCCTGTCTTTGCTTCATATTTTGTACTTGTTCCTTTGACCTCCACCTCATATATTATGGCTTAGACCTTCTTGTGCTTCATAATATCGCATTTATTTTGTTGTAACGTGTACGCAAATGTTTCATTTTCCAGTCGGTTCTTACAGTATAGAGACCGTCGTGCGCAACGTAGACACCCTCTAGTCGACCCCGTTGTAGTCTCCGAGATTAGAAGATGCCTGGACGAAGGAGTTGAATTCCAGGGCGAGATCCTCAACTTCAGTAAAGACGGAACGCCCTTGGTCAACACGTTAAGACTCGCACCGATACGCGACGACGACGGAACGATGACGCACATCATCGGCATCCAAGTGTTTTCGGAAGCGAAAACGGACGTGAACCGTTTGTCGTACCCCGTTTTCAAGGAAACCTGCGGCGGAGAGTTCGACGAGGCGGGCAGGTACGCGTGCGCGGGCGGGCAGGCGTGCGGGTTCCTCGAGCTCTCGGACGAGGTGTTGGCCCACAACATACTGTCGCGGCTGACTCCGAGGGACGTGGCGTCGATCGGGTCGGCGTGCCGGAGGATCCGGAAGCTGACGAAGAACGAGCAGATGCGGAAGATGGCGTGCGAGAACGCGTGGGGGAGAGAGGTCACGGGCGCGTTGGAGCTCGTGACGAAGAGGCTCGGGTGGGGCCGGCTGGCGAGGGAGCTGACGACCCTCGAGGCGGTGCGGTGGCGGAAACTGAGGGTCGGGGGGGCGGTGGAGCCGTCGCGGTGCAACTTCAGCGCCTGCGCGGCCGGGAACCGGCTCGTCCTGTTCGGGGGCGAGGGGGCGAACATGCAGCCGATGGACGACACGTTCGTGCTCAACCTGGGCGCGGCGGAGCCCGAGTGGCGCCGCGTGGCGGTCCAGTCGGCCCCGCCGGGGCGGTGGGGCCACACGCTCTCGTGCCTGAACGGCTCGTGGCTCGTCGTGTTCGGCGGGTGCGGCCGTCAAGGGCTACTCAACGACGTGTTCGTCCTCGACCTCGACGCCAAGCGGCCCACGTGGAGGGAGGTCTCGGGCGGGAGCCCGCCGCTCCCGAGGTCGTGGCACAGCTCGTGCACCGTCGAGGGGTCGAAGCTCGTCGTCTCGGGGGGTTGCACCCACGCGGGGGTCCTCCTCGGGGACACGTTCCTGTTGGACCTCGCGGATGAGAAGCCGGCGTGGAGGGAGATCCGGGCCGCGGCGGCCCCGCCGTCGAGGCTCGGCCACTCGCTGTCGGTGTACGGGCGCACGAAGATCCTCATGTTCGGCGGCCTCGCCAAGAGCGGGAACCTGAGGCTGCGCTCGGGCGAGGCCTTCACCGTCGACCTCGAAGACGAGGAGCCGCGCTGGAGGCTCGTGGAGGGCGGGGGCGGCGCCGCGCCGCCTCCGCCGAGGCTGGACCACGTGGCCGTCAGCATGCCGTGCGGGAGGGTCATCGTCTTCGGGGGCTCCATCGCGGGTCTGCACTCCCCGTCTCAGCTCTTCATTCTCGACCCGGCCGAAGAGAAGCCCTCGTGGAGGACTCTCACCGTCCCGGGCCACCCGCCGAAGCTCGCTTGGGGTCACAGCACTTGCGTCGTCGGTGGGACCCGCGTGCTGGTCTTGGGGGGACACACGGGCCAGGAGTGGATACTCAACGAACTGCACGAGCTCTGCTTGGCGAGCAGGCAAGACTCCGACCTTTGATGACCTCTGATCATCTCCGATTTTTATATTTTGTTTTGCGTCTGTAATATGTTGTAAAAAGAACACGTTTTTGTACACATTTAGAGCATATAATAGGATTGCTAAACTTACGTTATACTTATTAATAGTGAGTGACTAGGCTACATAATACTTGTTATGTTGCTCCTTTTTTTTTTTTTTTTTTTTTTTGTACTCGTGTTTCTTGTTCGTTTGGCTCTTGGTATCGAATTAGAGGATCGTTTGTGTTTACGTGGAAGGGTCTTGTAGATAGTGATTGAAATGTGTATTTGTTGACATAATTAGCTTCTTTCCAAATGTACTTGTCCGAAATTGTAACAGAAACACATTACATATATCTTGCCTGTTTATGACTTCTTCTTATATACCAACCCATCATCTTGAGGTGATTTGCAATCCATCTTGTTTACCACAAGACACGTTCATAAAGATCTGACTTTTTGAATAAACAAATGCATACATATATGATTGATATTGCTATGAAGTAGACGTTTAGAGTCCAATCTTTGTCTGTAAGAGGCGGTTATTGCAAATCAAAGGCCCCGCTACAACGCCGGTATTGAAGGCTAAGCAAACGCAAGGGAGGTGTGTATTGTGAGCTTGAAACCATTTCCGCAGTGACGGCGCTGATTCGCTTCGCTTAAGGTTCAACGTCCCAATCAAGTGATTACAAAATGGGTCGTTTCTTGAAATTGTGGTCCTGGACATGCAATTTCAGCCAAGGCAAAAGCGAGCCGCAATAGAGTAAAAAAAAATATAATAATAAGAATAATATTTTTATAAAGTAAGATAGGGTTCATGGAAGTAAATTCATACATATATATATTAAAAAAATCGTTCTGTATTATGAATGTGAGGCAAAAATAATTAATGACTAATCTTACACCCAGTATTCAATACCCTGCCAATAATGAGAAAGGGATAAAAATGGGAAAAACCGTGTGATTCAAAAGGCTGAATGAGAACAATTTCAGCAGTGTAAGTTCCTTTTTTTTCTTCCGATTTCAAATACTAATTTCTAAGTGGAGATTTCTATACTTAAATGTTCATGCAACATGAATAAGGGATTGATCATCATTTCCATGCAACAGAATCAATCTCGTCTCTTGCAGACTTGTAAAGGTCGAGACGTTTAGCAATGGTAGCTCGCTTCTCCATCAATGATGGGTCCTCGTCCAGCATCGCACCTAGCTTCTCCTTCTGCACATTATAGTTAAAAGTATTAATAAAAACTTCAGACTCACCGATAAATTTTTCGTTGCATGTCCAGAAACAAATTTTTCCTGTTATCCTTTTTTTGGGGTTAGTTCTCGCGAATTTTATGCCTTAGTTTACTGTTAGAAAGTAATGCATGTGTAAAAACAATTGACTTTCGTCATGGGAAAGGGAAACCTGTTTCTCATCCTTAACTGGATAGTTATTAGGGTATAATTTTACTGATCGATTGTTGATAGTCGGTTATAAAAGCTATAGTTGGCTGTTATTAAAAGTTCATTGCTAAAACTGGGCTATCTGCAATCAATTCTAGGTTTTTTTTTTTTCCTTGAAATTACGCGGATAAAATTAATCGTCAGTTTGTTCTGAAACTGTTTTTTCTTTTAATTCCAGAGAAACACTACACACAAATCGTTGTTTCTACTGAATACTCCTTTTAGATTTAGACTTGCAACTTTCAGGTATCTTAACTCTTAGTGATTATAAAATCTAATCTATTATTCAGATGCAACATTGCTGGCTTTTGTATGTGGAGCTATGAATTTTCAACTACAATAGACAAAAAGTACAACTTTACCTCTCTCCTCCCAACTTGAGCATAGAAGTTGCTTAGCAGAGATCTCTTAGCTTCCCGAACTTGACAATAGACTACAGCCTTGGGAATTGAATTTTTCAGTGTCTCTAACACCATATTAATATACGCACTCACATTCGATCCTGATACATAAGAAGACAAGAGTCAATATCAGTAGTTAAACTCTCATTTTGATGCCAAAAAAAAGTTTTACTCCCATTTACTAGTGACAGTTAAACGTTCGGATCGAATCCAGTATGCAAGTTAATTCATTCCAAATTACTAAAAAACAAAATTTGGTAAAACAATTTATTCCAAGCCACTTCCATCGGAGGCTTAAAGCCTGAATGCATCAATCAGGAAAAACATGGACATTTTCTTTTAGAAGGAATAACATGGCTATTGGCATGATGAGGTAAAAATAACGAAATACCGATTCTTCTGAAATGGTTATCTGAGTAACGATCTGCATTTGGTCCAGCTGGATTTGGGTTTTTCTCAGGTTCAAGGTGAAGTTTCCGGAAGAAGTCCACAGTTAAGTAGCTGGACTCCATATCCACCAGTCTTAAAACTGTTTTCCTACTGTCATCCCGAAATCTTTCTAGAGCTTCTGTTGTGGCAGCTGATATGTCGGCTTGAAGTGTAGGAAATCGTTTCAGCTCCTGCAATTGTCATCAGAGCCACGAGGTTGGTACAATTCAAAAAAAATTAGGTCCAGATTTCAGACCATATCATCACTTTGTTGCGGATGTGAAATCTATTGTTAAATTCTTGAGCACATAAACAAAATAGCTGTTGTTGCAACTAAAAAAACCAACTAACATATTCTGAAAAGAAAAGAAAAAAACTTACCTCAGTTTCAGCAATAGACTTCCGTACAAGCTCTTTCAGAACGTGGTGCACCTAATAAGAGCACAGAATGAAGCCAAATTAATCATTTGGGGTCATACAAAATAGTACACGATAAAGTTGCATAGAAAATTAAGAAACAAAACAAAAACTGTAATGTGACATCTCTTTTCTATCAAATAACTAATGGAACAATAGCTTGTTCCAAATTTGATTTCTAAAGCTAGAAAGATTATTCTTTTTATGGTTCCTATAAGGGAAAGTACAATTTTTTAATCATGAATTCATATTATTTTTATTTTTGTCAAGAAATGATAATAATGTTAAATTTTGATCCAGGAGATACAAGTGTCCTTAAAGTATCATAAATTCATTTATTGAATAGGGATGTATGTGATATATTTACCGCATCAACAGAGGCTTCGGCAGGTCCTTTAAAAAATCCAATAGATCCATCAATGAGCCTCCTATATCCTTGCTCTGGCGCAATCAAGTGGGGCTGATAACCATCTGCTTCAGAAACAACTCTCTGAACATTTTTTGTTGAGAGATGCCGATCAAAGGGCAGTTTTTTCAAAGCAGCTGGTAATTGATGATCGAAAACCCCGTAAATTCGATCTCCACCGGGTCGCCTGAAGTACACAAGCACGTTTCAGTACAATATTTATAACAAGTCAATTTCACTTTCCAACAAGAAAAGAAAAAGGAGGGGGAATGTTTCAACCAATAACTGATATCGCCCTAAGCTAAGCTACTCATGCATTTATCTTTTCTCAGCCATTAAGTTGTTTAAAATAAAATTCCTAATGATCCAATGGTTTTATTAAAAAAAAGTTAGCATTGGAAATATGAAGCGAAACATAACTCTTTCTATGGTACTTGCAATCCAATATAGAGGTCAAGAAACATACCCTCCATCTAAGTGTTCCTTAAACACCCGATCAAATGCACGGCAAAGTTCTAATATAGTGTAAAGCTGGGCCTGCAACAATAAAATTTGATTTTAAGTTATCTTTCTAAGTTAGTTCACAAGCAAGAAACAGATCAAGGTCCGAATCATTACCCCAGAGTCTACTGCTATTGGCCTGCCAATTCTATCCAACTCCGCATTCAGCTCATCAATGGTCTTATTAATTAAAGAAATGATACTTGGTATGCGCTGTCTGATGACACTCTCCAAATGCTGATAAGTGGAATGTGAAGATTAAGAAACAGGGGTGGCAAGAGGAAGGTGAATTTACATTCTTGAGAAAAAGAAAAATAAAGTAAAAGATATCGCTGATATAATATGACCTTGGATAAAAGTTTTGCAAGATATTCTGCACCCATCTTATGTGCCAAGTGCCCATACTCAGGGCTAGTTTGAAAGTATTCCCGTTCCTTTCTACGAGCAGCCATCATATCAACATGCTTGTTTATATCAGCCTGCGAACGGTTCACAACTCCAACCCATGGATGTTGCAACCTGTATTGTCGTCCTTCAAGAACCTTTAATATTCATAGGAAACAAACATTATCGTTTGACATTGGTAAGATCCGAAACATTGGTAAAACAAAAATAATACATGTTAACTTGACAAATTAAAATTTTCTTTAAAAATAATGATAAAAACAAAACAGAGCTCTCCATGGACCACATATGTAACCCAACAAAAACAAATAAAAATAATATTAAGATAGGCGTTAGGAGCATGAAAATATTAAATTAGAATGACAACACGAGATAATTTGATGGATCATCTGAATAACTGCAATAGGAATATCCTTGACCAAGTAAGTTCCTAAAGTACAAGGAGGACGAAAGCAATAAATGGAAGATCAAATTTTGCATTGTAAATACTGAAATAAAGTCATATTAATTCCAGGCATCAGGGCAAAGAAACATACATCCACTGCATTGGTCCCTTTGTCCATTAGATCCAGTTTTGTGACCACACCAAATGTTCGTTCACCTGAAGATGGAATTATAACGGTAGCGTGTGATTATTTTTCTTATCAACCAAATAATAATCAATGATGAGAGATAAACGTAATCTGGCCCCATAAACTGTACATATCAGTTAATTACCTGTGGGGTCAACTTCTCTTGCAATTTTTATGGCATCTGATGTTGCAATATCTTGATTTGCAGGAGATATAGCCAATATGATGCAGTTAGGCTGAGAAACAGAAAAACATGCATCCATTGTAAGTAAGCATCACCATCACATAACATGACATATATTAATATGATTACAAAAAAAAAAAAAAACTAAATATGGACATACACATACATATCTATATATTTTTGTGTCTATACTGCAAAACTGCTGAATAGTATCTTCATTGATCCTTATGATAATAAAAAAAAAAAATATAAACTATTGAGGTCATACAATTACTGTAACAAGATCAGGTCATAGATAATGATAGACTACTTCCCAACTTTGAGAGCTACAAGAGATTAAATCAGTTGCCTAGAGTTGAATCGTGGAAACTGAATCTTATTCCTCAATTTTATTTCATTACCAGTTTTCTATGACATATAGGAACGCTTCCCTCTCTGATAGTTACTAGGCCTCAATCGACAGTTGGTGATGAAAACGGGTTTGAAGACTTAATTTGGACAAGGATTATTTACAACTAGAGTTCAATTTTATTTAATATGTGAGACAGCCAAGTGAGAAGTTCCATTTTTTAATATGCAATGAAACTGGGTTTCAAGACTTAATTTGGACAAGGATTATTTACAACTAGAGCTCATTTTTTTTTTTTAATATGTGAGACAGCCAAGTGAGAAGTTCCAGTTTTTAATATGAGTGCTCACCTTTTCAACATAAGAACGGACCATGTTTTCAATATCTTCAACAATACTCTCCTGTTGTCCCTCTGCAAAAGTCAAAATGTTGTTATAGTGTATTAGTTCAGCAATTTTGTAACAAGGGAGAGAAACACCACCACCAATCATACATAGAGTATATACATGATTTCCGTGATCACATGGAGACATGTAAATCACAGACACGTGTGTGTGTGTGTGTGAGAGAGAGAGAGAGAGAGAGAGAGAGAGAGAGAGAGACGGTGATTACCTACAGCAACCTTAGTCAAACCAGGAAGATCTATGAGCGTCAAGTTTACAACTGCCAGAAAATATGAAAATGGTCAAAAACTATTCAAACTAATCAAATCAAAGTGATTAATTAAAAGAAATAGTATAACTAAAATTTGAACTCGTAAAATGTTCCGCTTCAGGTAAAGGGTTGTATCCATGAGAAAATTCCTGGAGAGGGTCCATTAGGTATATAAGCATATTTACACTTTGAGATTGCTATTTAGCCAAATATTTGGTAAATAAACTTAAGGAAGAGGATAAGTGGGGTGAGCAAGGACATATAAGCTTTGAACCACTAAGTACGACATGGTTAAGATAGTGTAGAAAAATTATAAAGATTATTTCCATGTTCTGCAACTTTTAAAGAGTATGACTGCAAGTGTTTTACCTATATGATTTTTACAAATGTTGACTATTACCACAGCTGTAAATATGACAAGCTTTTACAGAAAAAAAAAATTTGACGGCACCCTCTACAACTCTCTACATAATAAATACACCATCAGTAAGTAACTAGGTGCTGTGAACAAGTTATCATAAACAGGCTATGAATGATTTAATAGGTAGGACAGGTAAGAAAAAAATGAGAAAAATTCAATTATAGAAACATGGTCTATTTTCTTTTTTTCAATTATTTTAGCTCCAACGCTACAAATGGAGATAAAATACAAACCATTTGGAGAGTAAATGCTAAGATGAATCGGAATGTTGGAAATTTGTTTTGATTTTCCAGTTATACGGTCTGTCTCATCTTGGATTTCCTTACGCACAGCAGCTGCATAGACAAAAAAAGTTAATGAAAAATAAATGTATTAGTCAAAGACGAAGAGCATTCATAAAAATAAACATAAATTAAAAAAAAAAAACGCTCAATGTATAATCTTCCCAACCAATGAAACACTTCCTCTCAAAGTTTACCTACCAAAATCAGTGAACTTCTTTCTTGGAGCATGAAGAAACTCTGCATAATCTGACCCATCGGTTGTTTGATGAAGCTGCAGTACCAATGGCCTCCGTGTGACAATACCTTGCGGCCCAAAAAAATTTAGTCAGATTAATTTATGAACTCTAAAAGATAATAAATAATATTAAAAAAGTAAAACTCTATCCTTGGGACGAAAAAATGCACCCTCAAATCTATGGTGAATAACAGAAATAGACCGCTTAGAAAGATTAGAAAAAGCTTGGAAAAAAAAAAAAGTGAAACTCCAAAACGAAAGTACCACAAATTTTCAAAGTGAGGATCTCGTTGAAACTAATAAAAAATTATTCTATTTGCTATCTAGCAGCTAGCTACATTCAATTACCGTCCGAGTTCAAATAAATGAGCTCAATACTTGCTAACCAAATCATAATCATTATTCAAAAGATAAAACCTTTGACATATTGCAAATTGATTTAATCTTCGTATTAAAATGATCACAAATCAAACTAAAATATTTTAAGCAATCAATACCAGATCCACGAGGTAAGAAATCTCTCCCCACCACGCTTTCCAACACCGAAGATTTACCCGAACTCTGCGGAAATGTAGAATAATGCGATAAGAAATAGAGAAATTAAAACCCTAAAAATTACAAAAACAAATTAATCAGAAGAAAATAAACAAACCTGACCACCGACAACAGCGACCGAAGGCAGCGCTTCCCACAGGGACATTCCCTCGCCGCCATAGTCACCCAAGACCGTGCACGCTCTTTGGATTCTGTTTACGAGACCGATCAAGCTCTGCATTGTCGCCATTTTCGAAATGGATCGGAGACAATGAAGATCTACGATGCCTTTTTGCTGTTTTTAAATTTGAATCTGTGAAACTTTTCGATTGGTAGTTTGAAAGTTTATTATCAATGAAAAAAAAGATTAAAGACAGCGATTTGCCACCGGCGATGTGTTGAAAGGTTAGGTGAAAAAACGCAGCGAGATCGAAAATGGAGAATTCGATTCGCAGCTTCGATCCGACTTTTGGTGAGAGAGAGAGAAGGAAATGAAATAAAACGGCTGAACAAAAATATAATTAATTTTGAAATTTCTTTTACCGTGGCAAACTAGCCAACGTTTAATAATATTCCTAGATGGAAAATTTCTAAACAATGGAATCATCAGCACTTTCGTTGTATTCGTTTGGCACAGCTTTGTTTTTTAAAAAAGTGCTTTTAGATTCAGTTTTTGAAAAAAACTGTTTTTTTCAAAAATTGACAAGTGTTTGGTAAACTGATTATAAAACAGTTGTTGCTGGTAACAAAAACTTATTTAGCGTTTGGTAAAATAAATATACTATAGTAAAAAGACTAAAATAGACATAAAATAAATATTTAACAGTGCTATGGATAATCACGTGAGGATATTAAAGTAATTTTATATCAGATACAAAAACGCTTTTTCTAAAAGCTAAGATTCTTAGCTTTTGTGACTCATGTACAATTTTTTAAATCGTTTTTGAAATTTTTTTTAAAAACTGTTTTACCAAACAGTAAGATTGCAGTTTGGTTTTTGCTAACAGCAAAAACAGGCTTAAAAAAGCTGTGCCAAACACGCCCTAGATTTTATCTTTTGTCAAACATCAATGCAACATCATTGAGAAATTTCATTAATTGGGCTTAATAATTGATTAAATATCAAATTTGGACTTATGAAATATCTGAAAATGGACTTTTGAGTCAAAACCGGACAAAAATACCCTTAGACCATTTGAAATAAAAAAAAGCCCGCTATCTCTCTCTCTCTCTACTCACTCGAAAAAAACGAAATCAAACCCGTACGATCTCATACGATTCCATACGATATATTACGACCATGTACAATTCAATACGATATACTACGATGGCGTACGATAAACAAGCTTCAATCTCTGGCGGCGGTGATGCTCAGAAATCCCGAGCTCTCAAAACGTCGAAAAATGTGAGTTTTAAACTAATTTCTTGTTAAATCTCATCGAAAATAGTCAGAATAGGTAATAGGACATAGGATTAATCTGATTTGTGGTTATTTGAGCTATTTTGGATCGGATTTAGAAAGTTAGGGTTAAAAATTGGGGCTGAAATACGATGAGAATCATGCATCGTACGATGTCGTACGATGAAATTCATAGATCTGTACGATGCGATACGATGTGGTACGATGGGATACGATGGGTTTAAGTTTTTTTTTAAAAAAATTGTCGTACGATACCATACGTACGATGTTGTACGATACTGTACGATAGTTTTAAAAAAAATTAATTTTTTTTGTTATACGATGCGATACGATATGGTACGATGTTGTACGATAGTTTTAAAAAAAATTAATTTTTTTTTATACGATGCGATACGATATGGTATGATGCTGTACGATAGTTGTAAAAAAAATATTTTTTTGTTATACGATGTTATACGAGTCTGTACGATGTCATACGATGAATTATGATTCTGACCTAATTTTGTCGTTTTTTTAGGACAATTTGAACTACATATACAACGTCCCATTCCCGGGTCGTATCACGTACGGTGGGACGGGGATCTTGAAGCTCGTACGGAGGAGATTCGATGAGTTCGGGATAAAAGATCGAATCCTCGAGACTCCGTTAGAGCAATTTTTTCGGAGAGCGAGCTCGGCTTCTCACCGGTGCTCGTACATACTTTCCTTCAGAAGAAGATCGAGGCGACGGTACGGGGGGAGATACATTTTGGTATCGGAGGCAAACGAGTAAGATTTGGACGCCTCAAGTACGCACTCATCTCGGGGATGAGCTATGAAGACGGTCCGATGAAAGTCGAACAAGACGAGCGAAACAACGACCGATTGATCACAGACTACTTGAACCAGAGCCATGACGACGCGTTCAAGCTCGGGCTGCTCGTATTTGTCTATGGGTATCTTCTGGACAGCCGGCCAACAAAGTCATCGAGGAAAGGTGGCAGAAATTTCTATACATCGTAGAAGACCTCCCCTTCTTCTTCAAGATGCCTTGGGGAAATTTGAGTTGGGCGGAGATGTATTCCAGCCTCTCGGTGAACCTAAGGCATTATCACGAGACGCTGCAGAAGAAGTTGAAGGACAAGCCGGACGTGGCTCAGAAAGAGGCCAAGTACACATTGACGTGTAATCTTCATACCCTTCATTACTGGGCGTACGAGGCTATCCCAGAGATCGGGATGAGGTTCGGGTCGAACCAGGGGAATCGTGTGCCCAGGATGCACTCGTGGTCTAGTAATGTGGTCATCATGGGCAAAGACAACGAGGCCGTCCTGAATAAAAAAACGGTAACTTTTTATTATTTAACTTTTATTAAATGTATGTTACATTATTTTGGAATATTAATAATTGTTTTTGGTTTTGTAGGTGGTGTTGCGATATTTTTATAACTAGCACGCAAGTGGACGTATCGCACAAGTGATAGTGTTACGTAAGTAACAGATATCGATCCCACAGAGACTAGTTACTTTAGCGACGTTAAACAATCTAAAGCAAATTGATTTCACAGATTTGTTGATGGATGTGTTTACAAAAATAGCAAATGAATTAACGTAAAAATAAACGAGAAATAAACACGAGATAACAAATAAAAGAAAACTACAGGGTTACGATTTCACCGGGTAACACAGCATCAGGGTTTCGGGAACGAACAATTACAACTATTCCTATGTAAGCTAATCGCATTCTCTCAATAATATTCCCTAGCCTCTCTCGAGTGATCTAGCGAACCTATGCAATTGTCGGATTACTTATCCTCTCGGCTTCTAATCCTATTAAAGCAACCACATGCACTAAACACGAGAATTCTAACGATTACACAATCGTCTAAGCCGTCAAGCAACCTAAAACAATGTGATGAATGAAAACGGGCACGAGTATTTACTCTCTCTCAAGCAGCTAAAAACTCCAATTAAACAATTAAAGGTGATCAAGTTAAAGAATGCGTTAAGAACACTTCCACACAAGCAAACATATTCATGAAACAGTTAATAACTAATCAAACCCCAACGAAACCCCTAATCTACATCTAACCCCGACTACATCGTAACCCCGTTAAAGACTTAGCCTTTAACGGTGTTCATGACCATGATCAAAACAAAGAGAGTGATTAAAAGCAATAGAACTAGATTAGAATGAAGAAGAGAACTCATGATTATCACGTGATAGGAATTCAAAAACACATTAAGCAATTAAGAACAGAAAATAGATAGAAGGAAGAAGAAAAACTATCAATGGAGTTCCGGCTGATCGGGTTTTGTCAATTCCGTTGATAAGCTTTCTCTCCTTGGCAAAAGCTCTCCAAAATAATCATAAAAATAAAGCGTAACCTAAAAATAGAGGCTGAGTTATGTTTTATAGTGGTTTAGGTCGAAGTACAATTTTGGACTGATCTGGGCCTTAAAAAACGATCCAACGGCTAGGATTACATCAAAATCCGACTTTATTTTCGTCAGGATTCGTCGTCTCGCGGCGCGCCATCCATCCTCGCGGCGCGAGGTTTCCTTATACGTCTCGTCGCGGCGCGAGATCACCGCGAGAAGCTCCTGGAACTTTTTGTGCTCGTGAAAATACGGGGGTCGCGACGCGAGATATTATGGTCGCGGCGCGAGATTTCGTGATCGCTGAGGTCGCGCCGCGAGGTCTTGCGCACCAGCCTCCAAATCTTCATTTTCTTCATTTTGACTCCAAATTCATCGCTTTTACTTCCGTTCCATCGATATGTGATCTGACAGCTACTTTTCATCCATGTTGACCTGAAATTCACTATACTCACACTAAGACCATCAAAAACACTTGAGAACGCGCTAAATCCAAGTCAAATGAGAGTGGACTCGTACGTAAAATACGCACTCATCAAACCCCCCCAAACTTGAACATTGCTTGCCCTCAAGCAAAACAAAAACGAACACACACCCAACAAGAGAAATAGACATAAAAACCCTTCTAAGAACTTCTGGTGTTTGAAATACGTCAATCAACATGTGCTCATCTCCACTATCGTCCATCGCCTATTATTGACTAGGATATTAACGATTTTAACATTCACGCCAACTACTAAATACAAAAGAGATCATACAAGTAGCTTTACCGAGACCGTTATACAATGCTTACCCATCTCGTGTACTTTCGGCTCCAAATTCATTACCCGCCCTCTCGCTTTCAAAGTTACCCAAAATTCGAGGATATGACAATTTTGCTCGATCAACACAATCATATGCTCACTCCTTACCTTTGGTCTCCACTAATGTATAATCCTCATCTCGAGTCGATCCGTAGGGCTTTAAGGCTTGTATCATCACGGGTAGGGTCAAAGGTGAGATATGGATACAAAAATTTTGTGACTAAACATCAACCTTCGCGACTCTTTCTAGAACGTCTCACTCTCTCTTAAATCTTTATCTCCCGTGTTTCACCCACCAACACTTATAATTATGCACAATCGAGCTAATCTGATTTGATTAGTCTTTCCCTCTCAATATATATATATATATATATATATATATATATATATATATATATATATTTTCAAGATAACACAAGGTAAAACAAATAAATGGGCACCGGCGCGGTGCGATGTTAATTCACCAAACAAAAAGAGACTAACCAATCCAAATATACAAACCTGAAACTAACATGTACACTCAAGAGTCGCAAAGATCGATGGGGTTTTTTTTTTTTCAATTTCCGGCTAGGCTTTTTCTGACTTTCTTGATAATGGAATGGTGTTTGGCCTTTAGTGAGCGGGTTATAAAAGGATAAAGATGTTCCGGGTCGGCTTTTTGGCTCGAATGACTTATCCTAATGCCTACGTCATCCCGACAAGATCGGATTATACTCAATTTCGCCTCGATCAAGGATTGGAGTAAGTTCTAGTGCGTTGTCGGGTTCCTTTTCAAACAATTGGTTAGGTCTTTCCTAAGGGTTCCTAAGTTCCGAGACATGCAAAATTCGGGTCGAACATGGTATTGCAAACTCAAGCTTTCTTTCACACATAGTAGTTCGTGGGTATATTCCTAGTCTAACGCTTAAGACAACGATTTCATAAACAAGCACATACCAATGTTGATGTACGCACTCAAACACATCAAGTTCTTCATAAGACAGCCCTAATATGTACAAATGATACCCCCGCAAAGCAAGACAACACCCCCCCCCCCCAAAACTTAAAAGCAGACATGGTCCCCAATGTCGATCGTCATATATAAGGGAGAATAGAAACTTACCTCGCGGGGGTGGCCGAACGCCCCTACTCGTCTCCGCCTTCCGGCAGTGGTTGTGGATAATTGTACGGGTACCACGGCGGAATTTGAGCGTACGGAGTCATGAATTCCGGAGGGAACGCCGGATACATCGGCATGTCGGGGCTGGACTCGGCTGGCGCGTCGGGTGGTGGCATATAGGCTTGGCGAGCTGTCCACGTGTCGTACACATCGCGTTGAAACCCGGTGTAGTTGACGCTACGTTGGGCGAACTCGTTGAGAAACCCTCCGATTGCATTGTGCCCCGGCTCCGACGGCTTGCACATCGTGGTGGAGGCTTTGGACCTCATGTCGGAGACTTTCGTAGTTTTGATCAAGACTTTGGTAGTCTCGACGAAGGCCCTCGTAATTGTGGTCGAGTTTGTGATAGTCGCGCCTGAGGTCCGATACATGAGTGTCGAGGCGTGTCATCATCGTTATCATCTCCTCATATGACCATTGGCGACCATGAGACGACTCGTCTCTATCTCCTTGAGTGTCGCCTTGCTCCTATTGGTCTTTATGTGGAGGTTCCTCGTCATGATCACGATCGGTGTCGTAATCGGATCCCAACTCCACTATGTGCTCGGGGATATTGATGAACCCACTTCCGCTCGGGTGAGCCTCGCCGTGATGCCATTGGTCAAGACCGAGGATGTACTCGGCCACGATCGCTTTCCCGAGAGGTTGTAAGTCTTCGGTGGCGGTAAGCTTGGCTCCCGCTTTCATGCACATGGCAGTGATGAGACCGCCGTGACCAAGAAGTACGCTCGTGGTTCGGCTCGCACAAAACACCAAGCGGTCATGGATGACCTTGCCGATGTTGATTGGTCGGTTATGTGCGATGCAATCGATCAAGGCCAAGCGCTCCATATTCACTTGGTGCGGCCGTGCATTCGGTTGGATAGTGGCGCTTATAAAATATTGCCAAGCCTTGGCGTATCAGTTGAGCGCGGTGATTGAGAGGTATTCCGGCTCCCACTGAAGTCGGATGGACTTCTTGCGAGAATATTTCGCAGCCGGCCACGCAAGTGTGTTTTTCCACGCGTCCTACTTTGGCTCCAATAGCATCGGGGAGTAGTCGTCTTCCGCCGGTACGAGCGCTCCGAGGAATCTGTTGATCGCGGCCGGTGATATGTCCACATTCTTGCCTCGGACCTTCACGATGTTATTGGTTGTCATCGAGAGGTTAGCGTAAAATTCTCGAACGAGCCGTGTTGCCGCTCGCGTCTCGATATTCGCCAACTTCTCCCACTTTCGGCTCTGGATTTACCGAAGCATGTTTCCACATCGTCTATCCACTTCGAGTCGCTTTTCGGGTATGAAACCCACATTGGCGATCATGTCCCAAGTCTTGGGGGCGCCTTCGATGAGGCCGGCCGGGCGAGGAAGCGCGGGGGGAACTTCGCGGGTGCGCTTCGAAGGTTTCCGGGATGAGTACGCCATCTAAAAAGAACACCCAAACACACACGTAATGAGTAAAATTTCGGTGCACACATAGCCGTGTCGTGTTTGAGTTAAACCCCCAAACTTGTCAATTTGCATATAATCACATGACCCATACTCAAAACAACTCTTGTTATCGCTCAATCTCTTTCAAAACCCGAAATTTACAAACCCAATCTCTCTCGGGCCTTTTATCGAACACTTAGTGGGTGTGCCAAATTTTCAAAGGAAACCATGATCTTAAACACACATGAACACACCCACGTTGTTCATGTTGAGACAATGATGAAGAACAAATAAAACTCAACCAAATTCCTCACACATATAAGAAGTGAAACACGATTATGGGGGATTTTGTGAAGAAAAGTGTGTTAGGAAGATGAATTTTTCGGAGAGAATGAGAGAAAATGAGGTTATAGGGTTAGAATGTTCGAAATTTGGGGTTTAAAAAACTTACCTGCGCGGGTTGACCCGTTCTCGCGGCGCGACCCGGATCCTCGCGGCGCGAGGAGTCCAAATTCTTGTAACCCGATTCTTCACAGGTTCTCCTCGCGGTAGGTTGTCGCGGTGTCCTCGCGCCGCGAGGCATTCAGGTTTTTTTTTTTTTTTTTTTTTTTTTGACAACGTCTGAGAAATCAAAATCAGAAGACACGTGAAAACAACCTAAACAAATTAACTACGAAAAATCAATCAAAACAAAATGCAACGAAAGAAAACACGGGTTGCCTCCCGAGAAGCGCTTTAGTTTACGTCAATAGCTTGACGGGATATCGTTTAGTCATGGAATGGTTGTGATGAAGGTGACTGCCTTCTCGCTTTCGAACACGCCTCCAAAGTATGGTTTCACCCTGTGATCGGTGACTTTGAATTGTTCTCCTTTCTGATTCTTTAACTCCACCCACCCATGTGGGTATACGCTGACGATCTTGAACGGCCCTGACCACCTCGACTTCAGTTTTCCCGGAAAGAGCTTCAGTCTCGAGTTGTAAATTAGGACTTGTTGACCAGGATTTAGCTCCTTACGGACGATGTACTTGTCGTGCCACGCCTTAGTCTTCTCCTTGTAGATCTTGGCGTTTTCGTATGCTTCACGACGGAGCTCGTCGAGTGCATTCAGTTGGAGCAATCGTTGCTGTCCCGAGGCCTTGTAGTCGAAATTAAGCTTATTCATTGTCCATAACGCCTTGTGCTCGAGTTCGACCGGCAAATGACACGCTTTCCCATAGATGAGGTGGTACGGAGACATACCAATGGGCGTCTTGAAGGCCGTGCGATAGGCCCAGAGAGCGTTTTCGAGCTTGGCCGACCAATCCTTGAGTGAGGCTCCCACCGTCTTCTCCAAGATTTGCTTGATTTCTCGATTAGAGACCTCCGCTTGACCGTTGGCTTGAGGATGATACGCCAACGTTCTCCGGTGCGTGACGTTGTATTTGGCATGGAGTGCGTCGAATTGCCGGTTGCAGAAGTGTGCACCTCTGTCGCTAATGATAGCTCGTGGCGTGCCGAATTGAGTGAAAATGCTCTTCAAGAATTTCAGGACCACCTTGCTATCGCTCGTTGGTGTAGCTTTTGCTTCAACCCATTTCGATACATAGTCCACCGCGAGGAGAATGTATTGATTTCCGTAGGAGGACGGAAATGGACCCATGAAGTCGATCCCCCAAACATCGAACGGTTCGATCTCTAATATGTTCGTGAGTGGCATCTCATTGCAGTTAGAGATGTTACATGTTCGTTGGTATCGGTCACAGGCAATGATGAAGTCACGGCTGTCCTTGAAGAGCGTCGGCCAATAGAAGCCGCTTTGAAGAACTTTCACTACCGTGCGGTTTGGGCCGAAGTGGCCTCCACACTCGAGTCCGTGACAATGTCGTAGGACTGACTCCATCTCGTCCTCAGGAACACACCTCCTTACGACTAGATCTGCACATTGCCGATAGAGAATCGGCTCCTCCCAGTAATACCTCCGGACCTCCGAAAGAAATTTCTGCTTCTGGTACGACTTGAGGTCAGTAGGCATCACCTTGCCGACAAGATAATTCACGATGTCGGCATACCAAGTGAGGATGGCTTGATGGACTGCCAAGAGCTTCTCGTCGGGGAAATCGTCATTGATGAGTGTCGTCTTGTCCGGAACGTGCTCGAGCGTCTCCAGTCTCGATAGGTGGTCAGCTACCTTTACGCTGCCCAAGGACTGCACCCACCGCGTGGTCGCTGGCGTCGCTCATGATCTCGAACGGGAGACTCCAGTCTGGGGCGGTGATGATCGGGGCGGTGCTGAGTCGCTGTTTGAGGGAGTTGAAGGCCTCTAAGCACTCGGTGTAGAAGGAGAACTTGGCGTCTTTCTCGAGTAGTCCGCATAGTGGCTTCGTTATTTTGGAGAAGTCCTTGATGAAGCGCCTATAGAAACCGGCATGCCCCAGGAAACTTCTAACTCCCTTGACCGAAGTTGGCGGTGGTAGCTTCTCGATTGTGGAAATTTTCGCCCGGTCCACCTCTAACCTGTCCTTCGAGACTCTGTGGCCCAACACGACGCCTTCTTGTACCATGAAATGACACTTCTCCCAGTTAAGCACGAGGTTAGTTTCTTCACACCTGTTAAGCACCTGAGACAAATTCTCTAAACATTGATCAAATGTAGGGCCAAATACAGAAAAATCGTCCATAAAAACCTCAATTGTTTTCTCCACCATGTCAGAGAAAATGGCCATCATACATCTTTGGAACGTGGCTGGTGCGTTACATAGCCCAAACGACATTCGCTTAAAGGCGAAAGTGCCATAAGGGCATGTAAATGTGGTCTTCTCCTGATCCTCTGGTGCAATCGTGATCTGGTTATAACCGGAATAGCCATCTAGAAAACAATAGTACATGTGCCCTGCGAGACGGTCGAGCATCTGGTCGATGAAGGGGAGTGGGAAGTGGTCTTTACGAGTGGCGTTGTTGAGCTTGCGGTAGTCCATGCAAATTCTGTACCCGGTCACCGTCCGAGTAGAAATGAGCTCGTTGTTTTCGTTTCTCACCACCGTCATTCCGCCTTTCTTCAGAACGCATTGAACCGGACTTACCCATGCACTGTCGGAGATAGGGTAAATGACCCCGACGTCGAGCCACTTCAGGATCTCCTTTCTGACGACCTCCTTCATTGCCGGATTTAGGCGTCTTTGGTGCTCCACTGAGGGACGATGCCCGTCCTCCAAGAGTATGCAGTGAACGCAATAGGAGGGGCTGATCCATTTTATGTCCAAGAGTGTCCACTCGATCGCCCCCTTGTGCTTGCGTAGCGCCATGAGCATCTTTTCTTCTTCTCCCTTGGTGAGATGATTCAAGATGATCACCGGAAGGGTCGAGTTTCCGCCTAAGTAGCGGTAGCGGAGATGTGCTGGTAATTCTTTTAGCTCGAGCTTTGGGGGCTGTTGAATGGACGGAGGCACTCGAGGTTGGCTCTCCCCCAAACTCTCGATCGAGTTACGTCGATATGGCATGGCTGCGTTCATGTACTCCACGTGCTCTAAAGCTTCACATTCATCAAACTCGTTAGTGAAACCGATAGAGTTTAGCAAACTTACCTCGAGAGGGTCCTCGGATCGGTGAGAGAAGTTGACGATGATGGAGTTACACACGTCGATCCAGAAACATCGTCGCTCGCCCTCGGGTATTTTATAGCGTGGAACACGTTGAACACCACTTCTTCGTTTTGCACCCTCAATTTTAGCTCTCCTTTCTGGATGTCGATGAGAGCTCCTCATGTGGCGAGGAACGGCCGCCCTAGGATAATTGGGACGTCGCGGTCTTCCTCCATGTCGAGCACCACGAAGTCGGCGGGGAAGATGAACTTGTCAACTTTGACCAAGAGATCCTCGATCACTCCTCGTGGGTATACGATAGACCTGTCCGCCATCTGGAGCGTGATTCGGGTCGGCTTCACCTCTCCGATGCCGAGCTTCTTGAAAATAGAATACGGCATCAAGTTGATGCTCGCTCCCAGGTCGCATAGTGCTCGCTCAAAGAAGGTGTTCCCGATAGCACACGGGACGGTGAAACTCCCTGGATCCTTCATCTTCACTGGCAACTTCCTCTGAATGATGGCAGAGCACTCTTCAGTGAGAGTGATCGTGCTACAATCCTCTATCTTCCTCTTTTTCGAGAGGATGTCCTTCAGGAACTTGGCGTACGTCGGCATTTGCTCCAGAGCGTCAGCAAACAGGATATTTATCTGAAGCTGCTTGAATACCTCGAGGAACTTGCTGAACTGATGGTCGAGTTTCCCTTCTTTCTGCCTATGAGGAAACGGCAGCTTTAGTGTGCTTGTTGGAGTTGGGGCGTTTTCCGGAGGTGGCGTGGCTTGGTTCATCGATACGGGGGACTCGTCTTTCTCCACCTTCTCTTTCTTCTTGTCGGAGTTGTCGATCACTTGTCCGCTTCTGAGTGTAATGGCGTTGACTTGTGACCTGGGGTTGATGTCGGTGTTGCTCGGAAGTGTTCCATAAGGTCGTAAGTTTACCGCGGTTGACAGTTGCCCCATTTGCGTCTCGAGATTTAGGATATATGCCGATTGATTCGAAAGAGACGTCTTCGTTTCGTGCATGAACTCGGTGGTGGAGTTTATGAAGGCGGTTGTTGACGTGGCCAAGTTGGCGATGAGCTCCTCTAGGTTGGTCTCGCCCTTGTACGCCCGAAATGGAGGAGCTTGGTATGGTGGTGGTCGGGGCTGATTCTGTGGTGGACGAGGCTGGGCTTGAGGCGCGGGTTGCATCAGCATGTTGTTTTGGGGGCCTCTCCATCCCCCATTCTGGTAGTTGTTCCTTGGGCCTTGATTGTAGTTGTTCCGGGGCGGCTTGTTGTTGATGAAGTTGGCATGTTGGCCGTTGTCCCCATAAGCGCACTCGTCGCTATTGTGCTGACCGTTGCACCAGAAACAAACCTCGGGGGTGTGCACAGCTTGAACGGAGGCCTTCTGTCCCACGACTGACTTTGTGAGATCCGCCACCTGTGCCGCCAGTGCCTTCATCAGTTCCATCTCGGGAGTGATCGGCATATTCTTCAAGATGCGCCGCTCGGACGGGCATTGATCGTTGTTGTACGCCAGCTCCTCGAGAATGCTGTGAGCTTCCTCATCCGTCTTCTGAAAAAACGACCCTCCAGCGGCCATGTTGACCAGAGTGCGAGATGATGGTGAGAGACAGCCATAAAAAATCTGCACCATCATCCACCCTTGGATGCCATGATTGGGGCACCTCCGCTCTAATTCCTTGAAGCGCCCCCATGCTTCGAATAATGACTCCTCGTCGTACTGGGCAAACGAGTGGATCTCGTTGCGTCTCTTGTGCATCTTCTCGAACGGGAAGAACTTTGAGATGAATTTGATGCGCAAGTCGGCCCATGTGGTGGTGGAACCCGGCGGGAGGGAGTTTAGCCACGTCTTGGCTCGGTCCCGTAGTGAGAATGGGAAGAGACGGAGGCGGATGGCTTCGTCGGACACGTTGTGAAGCTTGAACGTGTTTGCGATCTTGACGAAGTTTGTCAGATGGTCTTGCGGGTCTTCGGTAGGTGATCCAGAGAATTGATTCGCTTGGACCATATGTATTATGTCGGTCTTGATTTCGAAATTCTGGTTACCCGCAAGGGCCGAGAGAGCGATTGCCGATTGCGCGGCGTCGACTGGTGGTAACCCATATTGAAATAGGGTCTTAGGCTCTTCGTTTGCCGCGTTGTTCGCTCTATCTTCCATTGCTCGTTCCTTTAATTGCTTTCTGTTCGTCTTGCAGAATTTTTTGATCTCAAGATTTAGTGGAACGAGGTTTGATGTTCCCTCACTCCGCATGCACCTTCAAAACAAAGAGAATGACACACAAAGTTAGGAAACGCGTAACTAAATCAAATGGCTAAGCAGATTATTTTTCGACGCTATTGTAAAAAGTCCCCGGCAACGGCGCCAAAAACTTGTTGCGATATTTTTATAACTAGCACGCAAGTGGACGTATCGCACAAGTGATAATGTTACGTAAGTAACGGATATCGATCCTACAGAGACTAGTTATTTTAGCGACGTTAAACAACCTAAAGCAAATTGATTTCACAGATTTGTTGATGGATGTGATTACAAAAATAGCAAATGAATTAACGTAAAAATAAACGAGAAATAAACACGAGATAACAAATAAAAGAAAACTACGGGGTTACGATTTCACCGGGTAACACAACATCGGGGTTTTGGGAACGAACAATTACAACTATTCCTATGTAAGCTAATCTCATTCTCTCAATAATATTCCATAGCCTCTCTCGAGTGATCTAGCGAACCTATGCAATTGTCGGATTACTTATCCTCTCGGCTTCTAATCCTATTAAAGCAACCACATGCACTAAACACGAGAATTCTAACGATTACACAATCGTCTAAGCCGTCAAGCAACCTAAAACAATGTGATGAATGAAAACGAGCACGAGTATTTACTCTCTCTCAAGTAGCTAAAAACTCCAATTAAACAATTCTAAAGGTGATCAAGTTAAAGAATGCGTTAAGAACACTTCCACACAAGCAAACATATTCATGAAACAGTTAATAACTAATCAAACCCCAACGAAACCCCTAATCTACATCTAACCCCGACTACATCGTAACCCCGTTAAAGACTTAGCCTTTAACGGTGTTCATGACCATGATCAAAACAAAGAGAGTGATTAAAAGCAATAGAACTAGATTAGAATGAAGAAGAGAACTCATGATTATCACGTGATAGGAATTCAAAAACACATTAAGCAATTAAGAACAGAAAATAGATAGAAGGAAGAAGAAAAACTATCAATGGAGTTCCGGCTGATCGGGTTTTGTCAATTCCGTTGATAAGCTTTCTCTCCTTGGCAAAAGCTCTCCAAAATAATCATAAAAATAAAGCGTAACCTAAAAATAGAGGCTGAGTTATGTTTTATAGTGGTTTAGGTCGAATTACAATTTTGGACTGATCTGGGCCTTAAAAAACGATCCAACGGCTAGGATTACATCAAAATCCGACTTTATTTTCGTCAGGATTCGTCGTCTCGCGGCGCGCCATCCATCCTCGCGGCGCGAGGTTTCCTTATACGTCTCGTCGCGGCGCGAGATCACTGCGAGAAGATCTTGGAACTTTTTGTGCTCGTGAAAATACGGGGGTCGCGACGCGAGATATTATGGTCGCGGCGCGAGATTTCGTGATCGCTGAGGTCGCGCCGCGAGGTCTTGCGCACCAGCCTCCAAATCTTCATTTTCATCATTTTGACTTCAAATTCATCGCTTTTACTTCCGTTACAGCTACTTTTCCTCCATGTTGACCTGAAATTCACTATACTCACACTAAAACCATCAAAAACACTTGAGAACGCGCTAAATCCAAGTCAAATGAGAGCGGATTCGTACGTAACATGCGCACTCATCAGGTGGGTGTTTTTTAAATGCTGAGACCAAGGACAGCAGAGACAGAATTTTTCACTCTCCTCGAGACACAGACGAGCAAATGTCTGTATCCCATAGACGTCGAGGGAGAAGACGCGACAGAGCCGCGAAATGTCGATGAAGAAATAGATCGAGTCGCGACTGTTGCAGACGATGTCATCGTCGGAGACTCCGACGACGAACACGTGTCAGACACTCCACATGTTGGTCTTGGTAGTCCGACCACTCCCGGAATGGGATCGAGGTCCACACCGACCACTCCCGCAGTGGGATCGAGGCCCACACCGACCCATCGCGCTGACATTCCCGAGCCCTTTGTCCTAACACGGGAAATGTGTGAAGAAATGCGAGTCTCCCAAGAACAACTGCTGCAATCACAACGGATGGTCTTACACGCTCTTAGCACGAACGGGCGTAGAATTGAGCGAATCAGGCGAGACCAGGTTAGATTTAAATCAAGTTATGTTTAAGTTTTAATTTCATTTTAGAGTTAAGTTTAAATATAATTTAACGTTTTAAAGTTAAGTTTAAATTTCATTTTAGTTTATATTTAATTTAACGTTTTAGAGTTAAGTTTAAATTTAATTTAACGTTTTAGAGTTAAGTTTAAATTTCATTTTAAATATAATTTAACATTTAAGAGTTATGTTTAAATATAATTTAACGTTTTAAAGTTAAGTTTAAATTTCATTTTAGTGTATATTTAATTTAACGTTTTAGAGTTAAGTTTAAATTTAATTTAACGTTTTAGAATTAAGTTTAAATTTCATTTTAAATATAATTTAACATTTAAGAGTTAAGTTTAAATATAATTTAACATTTTAGAGTTAAATTTAGTGACATATTTTTTTACTTTGACATGCAGCTTGATATGTGGACGAGGATTAACATTTTGTTCGAGGAACAAACGGGTTTGCCTGGGGGTGAGATTCCCACGACCCAAGCTGATGGTCGTCGTAAACGCCGGACCCCTTCTCATTCTCCTCCTCCTCCGCCTCATCCTCCTCCTCCTCATCCTCCTCCGCCGACGGCTGGTCAAAAGCCGGCTTCTTCATCGCACGAGCCATCTTATTCGCATCGCGAGTCGTCGAAGCGGTCGGAGAACAGGCCGGTGACTTCGCCGAGCTTGTCGACATCTTCGTCGAGTCCTCGTAGAGATGACGTTCCGGACAAGCAACGCCCATTCACGACTCCGCTTAAAAGGAAAAGCGACAAGGCACGGCTTACCCCGCCACGTCCAGATCGGCAAGTGAGACATAAGTCGTCGCGTTGGGCCGATTTCACTGATTCGACGAGGCCCAAGTATTCAGAGAAGCCGATCCCGAAGTTCAAGCCGTTGAAGGATGCGAGGCTAAAGGAGTTTAATAATTTCGTGAAGTGGTTGCGGGCAAAGAAGTGGGACGGCAAATTCATGAATTCTACTCGCCTGAAGACGTGTGACGGAGACATGACTTTCTTCGACACGATGTTGACAGAAACAAAATGGCTACATGATTCGGTACGTTATTTATTATATTTCGCATTCCCTTTTAATTTAAAGTAACGCTATATGTTTGTTATTTCTCAGCATATTGATGCTATAATTCACATGATTCGGGCTCGCCAACGAGCTCTCGAGGGATATCGGCAAGACGTCCGTATCATGGATTGTCGGTGGGTCCAGCACGTGTACGGCCGATTCACAAAGGAAGAAGCAAACATCAAGAAGGCCATCGAGTTGGGGGCAGAGCCCGAACCCGTGGACTGGGACATGAGGGCAACTATTACCCCGATGACTGGGTATAGGGACACCGATATTTTGCCTTGGGATGGTGCTCGTGAGATCCTGTTTGTCGTGAACTTCAAGAACCTTCATTGGTTCACATTTCGGATCGACATCGAGGCCTGGACCATTACCGTCCTCGATTGCCAAAAGGATCATATGCAGTCGCCGATTAATCAAAAGGACTTCACGGAGATGATGGAGGTACGTAAAATGTTATGTTATTCACAATTATTACCTTTATTTTAGGTTAATTAAATTATAAGGGTTACTTAACATTGTTAAAATGTTTATTATTCAGACTTGGACTCGAGCATTTGCTAGGATTGTGGCCATAGGTGGTTTCTTCAAGAACCATAGCCACTCTTACCGGGAGAATGAGCGCGGTGAAATTAAGTTCACATACCCGACATGGCTAGTCGATCAAACTGTCCAACAATGTGCATACAGGTAAACATGTTTACATTTTTTGTACAAGTTATTTTAAAAATGTTTTTTTTTACTAGTTAATTGAACTTTTTTTTGACAAGTTTGTTTTTATTGACAAGTTATTTTAGAAGTTTGTTTTTTTTTTTACAAGTTATGTTATTCAACTTTTTTTGAAAAGTTATTTTACAAGTTTGTTTGTTTTTTTTACAAGATTTGTACAAGTTACTTTTTTTGACAAGTTATTTTAAAACTAGTTAATTGAACTTTTTTTTAACAAGTTTTAAACAAGTTTGTTTTTATTGACAAGTTATTTTAGAAGTTTGTTTTTTTTTTTTTACAAGTTATGTTATTCAACTTTTTTTGAAAAGTTATTTTACAAGTTTGTTTATTTTTTTTACAAGATTTGTACAAGTTACTTTTTTTTACAAGTTATTTTAAAACTAGTTAATTTAACTTTTTTTAAACAAGTTTGTTTTTATTGACAAGTTATTTTAGAAGTTTGTTTTTTTACAAGTTATGTTATTCAACTTTTTTTGAAAAGTTATTTTACAAGTTTGTTTATTTTTTTTTACAAGATTTGTACAAGTTACTTTTTTTGACAAGTTATTTTAAAACTAGTTAATTGAACTTTTTTTTAACAAGTTTGTTTTTATTGACAAATTATTTTACAAGTTTGTTTACTTTTTTGACAATATTTTTTGACAAGTTTGTTTTTATTTTACAAATTTATTTAGACACGTTTTTTTGACAAGTTTAACAAATTCTTTTTGTGTTGTAGCGGTGATTGCGGGATGTTCGCAGTGAAGTATGTCGAGCACATAGTACTGAACGAATCATTTGACACTCTTCAAAGTGTCAATATGAGAACGTTTAGGAAGAAATGGTGCGTGGACTTATTCTACAACCACCTTATCCCGTGATTTTGTATTTTCGGATGTTTTTTTAAATCTTTTTGGTTTTGTATGTAAATAGTACCTTATAAACATATTATCGAGATGGTTTGTTGACTATTGACTTTGACCCGCCATTCATTTTTTATTTTATTTTTTACAACTTGGTAATATTAAGAAATAGACATTTCTTCTCCAAATCATCATTCCCTATACAAAGACTAGATAAATATTTAATGAATGCCCTTCACACACCAAACAAAAAAAAAACCATCACAAATTTCACACAAAAACAAAAAAAAAGGTTTAGAACTCGTTTTGGATACACACATAAAAATAAACGTTAAAGTTTTAAACTTAAAAATAAAAATAACACCACGTCTAAAGTTTTAATCCCTCCAAGTGCATGTTTTTCTGTTATATCCCCTACCACCACATTTCCCGCATTTTCGCTGGATAACAATCTTTTCGCCTTGAGATGGGTATCGATTAATCCTTCTTCTTCCTTGTTTACTTTTCTTCGGTCGACCGGCTTGCTTCTTTTCAACGGGTTCCGAAACTTTCATGTTTTTTTTATCTCATCCGGGACATCCCATTGATCTTCATTGCCAACCGGATATATGGCTTCCTTGTACATTTCAATCCACGTCTCCTTCAAATAAAAGTCACTGTATAACGAGTACATGTCCACGCTTCGATGTTGGGCTGCTGCGATGGAATGCTCGCACAGGATATTCAATTGTTGTGGTAGTCCGCAAGTGCATGTCTTCGCCATAAGGTCTACATCGAAATCACCTCTTGCATCTTTGACATGACATTCATATAGACCAAGCCCGTACGCATTGACGAACTGTGCCTTATTATTTAGCTGTGCGAGATCATTTTGCCACGTTGGTGTCAATTTTGTGTTCAACTTGTGCGCTATCTCTTCTCGTTCGAAAAACCAAGTTTGGAGTGTGAATCGAATAAACTCGAGCAATGTCGTAATGGGAAACGTCCTAGCATTCCTTGTTTTGTTGTTGAAGCTTTCTGCATTGTTGCTCGTCATTAGGATTGTTCCGGTGTACCCCGCACGTACCCTATTAGCTTTCTCTTTGGATCTCCAAGCTTTCAGATAAGATATGTTCACACCCCATCTTGTCTTCACTTCTTCTCTGACGTTATGCGCCGAATACTCCGCCATAGAGTTAATTGAGTACTTGTCCTTAATTACGTGACCGATGACCCATGGTGCAGCTCCTCGATGGCCCTCTGTTCGAACAACACGCGTACATGAGTGTTTACCCTTGTACGACGTAATCTCCCACATCTCAAACCACTGCACGACACCCCTCAACCTCCATGTGCATTTCTCGTCTTTGCATAGAACATACCATCTCTTTTTCGAAGAAGATTTCACTCTAAGTTCGAAATTATTTTTCAACGATTATAGGAGGATATGTTTCTTCAATTCAAGTTTGTTTTCAAACTGCTGCCCAATATATATTTCTTCTGAGCTAGCTGTTAATTTCAAAGGTTAGTTAAACAATAACTTAACATATTATACTTGAAAATTTAAATCCACTTAAATTACCTGTAGAAGAATGACTTGGATAATGACTCGGTTCTTCCTTCACAACATCATCGGCGGTGAACTCGGGTGCTTTCCATGAATAAGGAACGATAGGTGATCTGATCGTCGGAGGCTCACGCTGACATTGACCCGATGATTCACAATGACCCGTTGGTACTGTAAACGTTTCCAAAACTCTTCATATTCTTATGGATTGGCGAATTCTTCAAATTCTTCACCTCTACCATTGTTATCTCCATCATATCCGTCACTATTCTCTTCATCACCTTCACCACATTCGTATTCATCACCTTCGCCACCTTCGTATTCATCACCATCGTCACTATTGTGTCCATCATATTCGTCACTGTTGTGATTACAATCTCTATCACGCCTGTATACTTCATCACCATTTTCGGCACCCTTGTACTTGTTAAACAAGTCATCGTCACAGCCATCGTCTTTTTTTTCAATTATAGGATCATTTTGTCGATCCTCGATAACAAGAGTATTCCGTCTCTTCTTCGGTTCATTGCGAGACACCCTTCCAACTTCCACATCTTTCCCTTTACATACTCCTCGATACGCAATAGGCGCAATGATCTGTTTCGGTATCAAACTTACACAAAGTGGAAATCTATTACGATATTTGTGCTTCATAAAATGCGAAACATCACCATTGTCCTTCAATACGGAAGGACCCAGCGGAATTGTACCGACTATGTATGGGACTTCGAGTTTTAAGTCGAACGCAAATCTGTCAAACTCGAACTTCTCGTATAAAAAATCTACTAACTCCGTGTACGTTAACTCTTTTGGAACTACGAATGCACGCGTATCTGCATTGGTGAACATCCATTGGTGTCCTTCATTCTCCCAAGTGTCGTTAACCATGACAAAAACTGCAAAAAACAGTCAAACTATGCAAAATTAGCTTATCTATCGTACATCATCGTACAACATCGTACAGCATCGTATAACATCGTACAGCATCGTACAGAATCGTACAGCTCGTACATCGTACAGCATCGTACAGACAGTAATTTTTTTTCTTCTAAATTTCATCGTACAAAAAAGTTAAATCTCATATTACCATATCGTATACCATCGTACAAAAAGGTTAAAACTCAGATTTTGGACTATGTTTACAGATCTGATCAATTTTTATTGCTACATTCTATCATATACAATCATAAACTTTGTAAAAATGATTAAGTTAGTAATCTTACCCATGATTCTTTTGAAACCCGCTTAAGTAGGGAGGATTTGAGTGTGATTGAGATGATAAAAATGAAGAGTGAGAGATGTATAGGGTTCAGAGGGGTATTTTTGTCCGATTTTGGGTCAAAAGTCTATTTTTAGATATTTTTCAAAATTAAGGTCTAATCTTGATATTTAATCAATTATTAAGCTCAATTAATGAAATTTCTCTAACCATTCCTCCCTCAAAAAAAAAAAAATTGCAACCTAACCATTAACAACAGTAAAAAATAAATAAATAAAAAAAATTATTCGCTCAAAAAAAAAAAATTAACTACCACAACACTCATGATTACTATCTCATGTTCTCAGAGTACTAAAAAAAAGTAAAAATAAAAAAACAATTAATCAATCCGATATAATAAAATAAAATAAAAATAATTTATATTTCACATTTCATATAATTAGTTATTTTTATCAGCTTATAAAAATTTATAGTGGTTAATTTTAATACATAACGAATATTATACGGGTAGACAAATATATTATAATGGTTAATTTTGTTGCTCATTCCACACAAATTATGTAAATGATATTAAGAAGATACACAATAATGGATTAAGAAGATTAAAGTCTGTCTTCTTTAGGGTTCTTCGGGAACTGTTCTGAATTTATCGAAGTTTTTCATGGCGTTCAATATCGCTTTCGAACGGGCTTCCACCACCATTTGTGGTTTCTTCCTTGTGCCAATGCTCTTGATTTTTGTTGAGCTATGGGTCGCGATTTTCTCCATTCACAAATCAAATAATAGAAAAAGATCTTGGAGAGTACGTGAACTATGGGTTTCGTCGCATCCAATGTTAAAAAAAACTAACTTTAATGACTGAAGTTTTTTTTTACTATTGGGAACACCTTTGGATGCGATGCGACTAGTCGCATCCAATTTTTTATTGGATGCGACTTTTGTATATGACTAGTCGCATCAATACTCGTCCAAAGCAAAAAGTCCTATTTGTAGCAGTATACGACACTATGGGTTCAGGTCAAAGACATCAAATTGCGGTGGAGCAGAATGTTAATAAATTGGCCATGTTTCTCCCCATTATCCTCAATGTTGCGGGTGTTTTCGACAAATCAGGATATTCAATACAAAAGTTATCTTAAATATAAGATTAACTACTATGACAACATGCCACAACAGCCAAACGGGAAAGTTTTTACTATTTTAATATCAATAATTTTTAATATAACAAATTTAAATACAAATGTTATGCTCCTTTGGTTTCACTATGGCATGTTTGTGATCAAGGGATCAAAATTCTTGGCACATAAATATTCCTTTGTCTGAGTTAAAAACAAGAGGATATGAATATGTGAAGGCAAATTACAATCGATCTATAGTGGCATGGATCACTAAAAATTGCTCACAGATGCAATTTAGAATATAATAATTTATGTGTTATTATCACTCTAATCTCTTTTTTCGTAATTATCTATAAGATTGTGTGCATTTATCTTGGCAGTTGATATTGCTTGAGTTTTGTATGCATTGATCTTGGCAATTGATACTATTTTAGTTTTGTATTGATCATATTTGTACATATTTCTGTTTAATTCCGGTTGAATTCATATTTGATCATTTTTCTAAGTAGTCTAGGTGTTATCTACTTCGACCTTCGGTAAATTTTAGGGTCACTCCACTAAAATAATTGCAAATACCCTCGGCCTAAAACATGAACATTAACCAAAAAATAGGAAGCCCTTAAACATAAAGAACAATACGACCAAAATTGGTCTAAGATTCGTCTTAAATAGGCCTAGTCTTAAACATAAACACTTTAATTTTTTGTGGCAAGTTACGAATCTCTTCTCGGGATAGATTGGTTCAAGATTTCCTCTCAACCAAATGTATGCCACAATGATAATAGTTATGAGCTTCCCTCGTCTTCGTCGAAGGAGAATGAATGCAAGATGACCAACGATGGCTCACAAGCGAGAATGACGAGTATTTGTCTACCATTCTTTTGAGAACAATCCACGTCAGGTTGTAATATACCCATGCTGAAAAAGAGTCATCATACAGATCATGAATATTTGATTTACAAATTGAGCTAATTTTTACAAATCACATTTTGACCTAAATATGAAATATGTGAGCCGTGAGTTGGGTTTCAAAGCTCTAACCTTTTCGAATAGAAGAACGGTAGCGCTGGAGACATGATGAGATGACGCGATGCACGCGATTGGAAGAGAGAAGATGGTCGGACAAGGAGAAGCAAGAACTTTGTGTTCTGCGACTTGCGATGAATAGACCACGATCTGAACTGGAAGTTTTCCGGCGTGATCTCTTGCGTGAATGCAAAAGAAGATATATATATATATATATATATATATATATATATATATATCAGTAACAAAGGAAAACTAAATGAAAAATATTGAAAAAAAACAATGAGGGAAAATAGTTGATGGTAATTTGGTAACAAAATATTATCTCTCTTACATAACATATGCTTATAAAAACGTTTAATTTTGAATTTTCGTTGAAATTGAGAAGGTAAATTCAAATTGTTAATATAGATGTCAAAATCCCAAATGGGAAATAAAAAATTACAATAACAAAATGTTCCTTGATACACTAGTAAAAACCTTCAGCCCGCTAGCACACTTGGTATCATACTTTCTTATTTATTTTTGTTTTAATTTATTCCATATTATTTGAAATGATATATTAATTATAGATACCGGAGGAACCGGGAGAAAACTGAACGGTATACCGATTTTCGGCAGCGGTATGAACAAAATTGCTAGATATCGGGGAAACCGTCGGTTAACAGCAGAAATCCGGATCAGTTACCAAAACCTCGAAAACCAGGTCAATTTTTTAAATTAAAAAAAATTGGGCCAATTTTTTAAATTTTTAAAAATTTCAATCAATGATCGTGGACCAACTTTTGAAAATTTGTAATTTTAAGCTCATGATCGTGGGTGTTAAATAATAGAGGATTGATTGCTATTATGGATGTGTTGAATTGTAGAACTTGATGTATTATAATAAAGATGTTGTAGATTATTTAAAATTTTATTTTCTGTATAAAAACATTTTTTTTATAATGATGTGTTCATCGGATATCTTTAGATAAATCCGGTATTTGTCGATAAATCACATTGTAACGATAATTTTATCAGTATAGTTTATCTCGACCCTCACTGCCTGACTCTGGTTAACTAAACCATTGGTATTTTTTAACGGGGCAAAATCTGAGTACCAATATTTCGATCCTATATGTAGCGGCGCATAGCTATAGGAATAGACTAGGACAGAGAAGCGGGAAATCATTTACTTACTTCAGCTCTCTCTCTCTCTCTAAAAAAAAAAAGGTTCTCTTCCATTTTGCTCTGTGTTTGTTTCGTTAGGGTTTCTGGACTCATCACTTACATGGGCTCCGAGGGATCGCGTGTCGTCGGTGAGCTTTCCTGGTTAAAGGATCTCGATTCTGCCGTTTTATTTTCTTTCAACCATTGAATTTTCTGCTCTTGAATGTTTGGTTTGTTCGGATTTGACAGTTTCTTCTACTTCTCTTTGTTTTGAGATGTTCTATAGCTTTCGGAATTCGTCATTTTTTTTCTTAGGTTTGTCCCTGATTGGCTGTATGACTAAAAATTGCACTTAAAATATTGTTTCTGAATGACTGATCTTGTGTTGTTTTTCTATCTGGGTAAAAAGAAATGCTTTGATACTAAGTGCCAGATGAGTTGAGACTTGTAAATTGGTTATGGATTTTCTATAATTGATACCATTTTTTTCTATCGTTTGTAAGAATTAGTGTACTTAATTTTTTTTTTTTTTTTTTCAATTGTCTTTGTGTGTTCACTAGATAGCGGTGACACGAACTCTGAGTCATCATTAGAAACTGCCTCGACAGCAATGTCGTGCATCACTTCCTCGTCGATACTCGATCCGCACTACGAGCAATATCTTCCCGGCGGCCGCCTGAATCCCAACGGTATTTTTCCACGTCCTCCAAAACCTGGTCTTTATATGGCTTCTCTAGCAATAAATGATAGGACCAAAAACTTGGTACTCGAAAGATTTCTTGAATGGGCTGGGAGACCTGATACACAACAATACTTTTTCCGACTTGATTGGACCGAGGTGATACGACGGATCATATCCGAGGGACAAGGCGCCTTTATTGCAAATATGTTGACAGGATTTCCGCTTTTTATTCAACATCAGTCTGATTTAGATGAGTACGCGGATAGGGTTTCTGGTGCTATCAATGGTCGTCGCTCGGACAGAACTTTTGTAAACAATGGTTTCCGAGAATTTATTCGGTTGGAGTATCCCGAGTCATACGACTAAAGGAGAAGCAATGAGGGGAGATGGATTTTCTGTAATGCCATTACATTATTTTCGGTCAATATTTTTTTTCCTTTCTTTGAATTTGAATGGTTGATGCCATACTCTATCGAGGCTGTTTAGTCGTGCATTATTGAGACTGTTTCTAATTGCGGCAAGTGACTGAGCTTAACCCGATTTTAATTTCTTTCTTCTATACCTCTAGTGAAAATAGCTGCATAAATACATTGGCCTTTTAATGATAGAAAATTCCTGTATAGTTGTACTGTCAAGCCAATTTGTGTGCAATTCCTGGCGCAATACAGCTCGTTTAAAAGAAAAGCTGGTGTTAGTAAATACTAAATCATAGATTTTGTTTTTATTTTTCTTATTCTGTCTTATGGAGTGAGCTTGATTCCAAACTCCCTCCTCATTGCTACTAATTATTTACCTAGTTGAATGTCCGCAACTTTATCATCTACGATGGGAATTCGTTTTAGAAAACAAATAAAAAAAACGTCAGTCTTTCAATTTATCATAATCATATTAACTTATGATATACCTACAGTATTGAACTTTTTTTTAAAGAACTGTACCTTTTTCTGCAAATAAAGTACTTGGTTTCTCTTTTCTTTGATAATGAATAGAAAATGAAATCATAGATGATTAGAACTCAAAAAAATAAAATAAAAAATAAAAATTACAACTATCCATTTCGGCTGAATAAGAGAAAAGAAAAAAAAAGTAAAGAAAATGTTGAATGTCGTGTCGTCTTGAATTTGGATAATTTTATTGCGATTTATCGGATAACATTCACAATACACGTGTCGGGGTAGAAAGTTGGTACATGTCTTGTTTTGAGGTCCTCGAGTCATTTTTTCGTTGGGCTAGAGGGTCAAAATTACTTGGGGACACACCCGAACTATCGTTAACTCAAGAGGGCCTTGAGAAAGGTGATGACGAAGAGGATTGGCTCCCTTTGGTCACAAGAAAGCCATAGCGAATTGGGGCACGACCTTCAAGAGTCCTACGGAGAATCACTCGAAGTGGTGGTGGGGATGACTCTCCACACTTCTTCTTCTTCTTCTTGGTAGGATGGGCCTCCGGTCTTGATCACCTAGTGAAAGAGGACATGTGGAACTATGGGGGCGGTGAAGGAGTTGCCCTTTGCGCACGCTTTGACGCTCAACATTAGTATAATTAGCTATGTGAGATGGCAGACTTTGGCCTGACCTCTTTGAGAGAGAGAGAGAGAGAGAGAGAGAGAGAGAGAGAGAGCTTTGGCTTTTGCCTTTGTTCTTGAGAGAGTTTGGGATAGTTTCTCTAAGTTGGCAAGAACTTCCCACCAAATGATGAAATGGAGAGATTTTTATAGTGATTGGAACGTATTGGGACACCTTTGAGTGTGCGTGTGGACCCATCTGAGCGAGTGAGGGCAGCTCTGCTAAGCCTTCTGGGTGGAGAAACAGACCCTGCCTTGGCCCTTGGGCGGAGAGGCTATCTCGGCCAAGGCTCTTGGACGGAGAGGCTGACTCGGTCGAGGTGCTTGGGCGGAGAGGCTGGCTCGATCGAGGTGCTTGGGGGGAGACGCATGCTCGATTGAGGCGCTTGGTCATAGAGGCTGGCTCGGCAAAGATGCCTTGGCAGAGAAGTTAGCCCAATGGAGCAGCTTAGGCAGAGAGGCTGGCTCGGCCAAGGCGCTTGGGCGGAGAAGCTGGCTCGATCGAGGTGCTTGTTCAAAGATTGGTGGAACTTATCACGTGAATCAATTTCTTGGCCGGTATAGAGTCCCGTCGGGCAAACTATTGCGAGCTTTGATGCCTTCTCGCCGATCAACGACAAAGGGCGTTCGGCCAAGCACGTTTGCGGCACCAACTACATGAACCTTTTCGCCCACAGATCGGGAGTCACAACCCACAACGCTCTCATCATCTTGCCACAATTATGCCGTTGTATTTCATAACAACTGGAGATGAAAAGCCTCACGCACGTAGGAATTCGGGGTTATTGTTATATTGTCATTTTCGTACGGCCTACACGACAACTCAAAAAAGGAAAATAAAAGACGGGAAAAACACCGTTGTCACAACTTCCCTTCAACTAGAAAGACCTCCATGTCGAAAGGAAAATCTCCTTAAAAAACATTGGTGAAGACCTGCTCACTAGCTCCATGGGCTTCTAGCCAACGGCCCAAGCGAGAACCCTCTTGCCACTTTGTGGGCTTCTCGCCAAAGCCCATGCGAGAACCCTCCCTCCACTTTGTAAAGCAGTCCAGTCGAGGACACAGCTTGCCAGCTGGGTGGACCTCCCGCCAAGGGCTTAGGAGAGTACCTTTCTCGCTAAGCCTCGTGACCTCCCCGCTGAACAAAAGACAAGAAAGTGGCTCTCGCAAGACCTTTTCGCCCACTGCCAGGCCCACCCGCCAGAAGGGCAAGCGAGAACGCCTCTCGCCCGATATCATTTTTAAGCAAATCCAATGACCAATTTCTCCCAATCCCATCAACACATAAATAGGACTTCAAACACCCACTTTGGCGTAGGTTTTCTCTCAACTAAGGCATAATTATGCCAAATTCACAACTCAACTAATATCTTTCAGTCATAAACAATTGAGACAAAAAAGAATAATAAACAAAAGGCCCTTCACCTCCTATTGTTGCCAAGACTAGTGTCGAGCATCGGAGAGTATGCCAAGGGAAAACCCTATGTGCTCCGATAGTTCACCGTTTCTCATTTTTCTAGGAAAAGAAGATCAAGGAGTCACTTCCGGGGAGAAGGAGGCACAAGGAGCATTTCCACCACCCTCGATTATTTGCCAAGATTCATAGATCGTGTGACATTTTGGGTTTACACCCCAAATTGTCATATATTTATCGACTTCAATGGAATTGACCCACCTTCTCATTGCAATTCAAAGATTCTTCTAGAGCTAGTGGTTATTCGGGTTTACACCACATGTCTCGTAAATGTTATCCCAGAAATTGCATTAAGAACAACCTTGAATAGTCAAACCACAACCTTAGTATGCATGCATGTTTGACAACTACGTAATGCCCTGGTTCACGGTTTGATTGAAAAAAACTCACCACATGTACTCTTTAGCAAATACCTGGTGTACTACAAAGCATACATGGGACTTCTCACGGTTGAAGCGTACGTAAGGAACATGCCCCTTCTTTCTCTCTCTCAACGTTAAAGATGATCAATAATCGACGACCTGAGGGAGGTTGCAAACGAGGTTCCCATTATTGCAGAAGAGAAGCGAGGTGTTGATTAATCCATTGCACACACGTAAATGGCGTGGAAGAAGACGTCATCGAGCCTAATGGTAGGCGTGAATTTGATCAAGCACGAGGTGCGGCGGCTATTGGCGCCAATGTTTATGGTGCAAGCGTGTGTTGCGGGTGCGACGTTCGTGGGGAATAGGCGGCAATTATTACTGTGTAAGCTTTCGACTTATTAATGTGTAAGCTTATGACTTGATATTCAATAAATAAACAAGTGTTATAAATCAATATATATATATACACACACACAATTATAAACAAATAAAAAGAATACTAATTATAAATAAAAGTGTTAGAAAGCATATTATTTAAGCAAATGAAATAGACTAATCAATACAAACCACTGTAAAGCATTATAAGCAGTTTAATAATTGGTTTATGTATTTTTTATATTGGAATTTGAATTTTGAAATACAGACAGTTGCATGCTATTGTAACTTGTAATTATATGTGATTTTTTGTTTGCTTACATTCAGTCATGTTTAGTTAATGAAGGGTAATTTTATCATTTCATAATCGTTTATAATGGTTTACGACAACTTTGCAATACAAATAAAATGGTAGCCAGTAAGCCTGTACATCGGGTTGGATTATTCTAATTTGTACATTTCATGTACCCAACCCAAAATCATCGGTTTGTCATTTTTATAACCCAATACAAATCGTTTATGGTACTACAACCAAACCAACTCAAACCGATAATAATCAGGTTGGTTTAGTTTGGTTTATTTGGGGTGGCTTAAGTCGGGTTGTTCGGGTTAGTTTATCACAACAAAGGTACAAAATAAAATCGTTGAAACAAATTCAACAAAAACCATGCAAATACTAAAAATTAATAAATCATATATCATCTCAAATTTCATACATCGTAAAAAAAATCTATACCTCATGAAAAATCCATAAAATAAAAGAGTTGTAAAAATTAATATAAATAGGTCATCAATATCATAACAAATCTACTTGTATTATCTCTTTGTCAACTGTCGTGAGCACAAAGATACACCTACAAAATAATTAACTAGTTTAATAATGCATTTATATTTTCATTATCAAATTAAAAAAGCATAATGTGTATTTTTTTTTATTTTACATCGATAACATTTTTCATTTTTCGTGAGCATAAATTCTTAATCTAACGGCATCGAGTTGTTTTGTTTTGATTTGGCTAGCTAGAGTGCTCAATCAAGACATAATCTTAAAGTTGTAGCTATTCATTTTCAAAACAAACGTTGAAAATGGCCAAATCAAACGTTGTGATTTGCTATATAACCAAGGTTTTGTAAATATTAAGTAAATAGCCACACAGATGACGTGGCCCAATTATAATTTTTTGCCTTTCCGAAAATTGCCCTTATTTGAGTTTTGAATTTCGAATTTTTTTGAAATTCGAATTATATAACCATCCCGAATTTTTGGAACTTAAATTTCCTGATTTCAAGTGTGAACAAGATAATGTGTAGTTAATGACTCCTTATATGTAGTAACTACTTGTACGTGGCAATGAAAAATTATTTTGTTTCCTTATATATTTGATTTTTATTCCTTATTTACTGTTTTGATTATTTCTTTACTTTTTAGTTTGATTTTCCTTAATAGTCGTTATATTGATCTTCCTTATTTACTCTGAATGAATTTAGCTGTATTCTTTTTTTTTTGTTGTTGAAATTTTAGGCTATTTTCGCACAGGTTTTCATAAAAATTACTATTCTATTTACATATATTTACTATCACTGCTATGTTGCAGTTAAGTTTTTTGAACGTTAATGGTTGGAAAACCATAATCCATTGTCAGGTGGTGTAAATACATAATGTAATCAACATGATTTACAAACTGTTTTCGGTAGACAGCGTTATTGTGAGCGTCTTATTTCTTACGGCAGTTATTTTTGTTCTCGCCGTCGTGGCTGAGTCATATTAACCCTGTTTGCAGCAAATACACGTTAATATTCCAATTTCATTAGATATAACAAATTCATAACTTGACATATTCAGCAATAAATACATGAAAATATCTTCGTCACAACTTTTTAATTGACATTTTCGACATTAAATACACGTTTTAACAAAGAAACAATAACGTCTAAAATACCTAGACATCATATTCCTTTTCAACAACATCACACCTAAGTCATTGACATCTACACACACACATTTTTCCTTTTAATTAGACCACAAGCCATGTATAACTCGTCCACTAGTAAATACACACAAGTCATTGACATATTTTGCAGTAAATATATGAATCTTTATCCTAAAGGAAGATGACTAACACAAAATCCATGTTTTTCAAAAATCGAACCAAAAAACCCAGATTTATCTTTCCATCATGTGTAAATCTTTGTCGGAAATTAGTAAAACTCCTTTATTCCATAACCGCTACAAAAAAATTATGTTTTCCTTGTTTTATTGTGTAAATCGATGAAGAAAAATTGTAAATACGAGTTACAGTAGGAAGAAATCTATACATGCATACCAAATTGAGATTTAATGCCGAAATTGCTCGTCGGGGAAGATGAATAGAGTTCGTCGGGGAAGAGTGAAGCGTTTTTGGAAAACTTTTGGGAGAATTTTTTTATTTTTTTTTTATTTTTTATGACCGAGATATATGCGGTTATGAAGGTGAACGGTTTCAAATAAATGTGATTAATGTCCTCAATTCTCGGAAATCTTGATATCAATTTAAATTTTTTTGTTTTTTTTAGTAAGTAGGTTTGACGATTGGGCGGGAAAATATTTGGGTATTTCTGTAAATTTGGACGTGTATTAAATGACAACTGGCTATTTACTTAGTATTTACAAAACATTGGCTATTTAGCAACTTTAAAGGTTTGAGTCGGCTATTTTGCTAAATTACCCTAGTTTTTATTCATTTTACCATATATTCTACCACTGATTTTTTTTTTTAGTAGCAAGAATTGATACAAGTATCATAATCGCAATACTAGATGAACATTTAAATAGAGTGACGAGTAAAATTGAAAGCTACAACTAATTACTTAAGAAATTGCCTATAAAGTTTATACACTAAGAACTAATTCCAGGTTGTCATAATCTTTCAATGCAAAACGCGTAGAGAAAACCAAATCAAAATACTTTATTTGGCAGTTACACATTACCGAATATAGGTGTTATGATAGGGATCAATTTGGAAAAACAGTAAAACTATGTTCCATTTCACCCACTTTATTAAAGAATGGGATTCCAGCAAATTTAAATAATGATGATTTCACCTATGAAAACTGAATGAGAATCCAGCTTAATTTACTGAATTCATTTCAACCAAACACGGTGTGTTAAATTAAAAAATGTGGAGCAGGGCTCATCAGAGTTTCCCAATGATTCTTATTCAACTAAATTAGTGGTGGAAGATTTCAGAAGAAAACTGGTTGTGGGTGAGATCTCTAAAGGTAAAGCATGGCTTAAGCAGTTGATTTGGATGTATAATCAACAAGGCACCATGTCATTTTTTATGACGCAAGGATAGTTATTCATTACGACATTCTCTTACTGGTTGACATATATAGACCAGGTCTCGACCCTGGAAAATCGAATTCCGTAGAACTTACAAATATTTGCAAGTTAATGTATATATATATATATATATATATATATATATATATATATACACACTATAAAAAAGAAATAATATCAGTCTCAAGGATATGCATACACAATCCTTCTTGTTGGTGAGTTGAGAATTTTGGTTTCTTTATTGTTATTGTTGGAGAAGAAGTATAATCCCAAGAAAGAAGTTAAACTGTAAATGTAGTAATTCTGTTAAGATTAATACTCCACAGGTAACTATATATGATATATATATGTAATTTTTTTCGAAGAAATGAACTTACGCTCAGCGAGAATAATATAAGGCTCACAAAATAAAAAGAGTAATGAAATACATGAATATGTTATTAGTATTTTAAAACTAATTGGTGTCTTGATCTTTCTTTTCTTGATTCTATCAACTTTTAGTTCGGGGTGCCCCTATGGTAGTCGTATCTATTTCAGTGCGCACGTTAGAGACAAAGATATGTGGTTGCAAGGTCACACACTTTGCTCTAGCTAATAAACATATTAGGGTCTCGGCCCGAGAAATTTCCCCATTAGGGCCCATAAGTCGACTCGAAAAATTCTTCTTAAGACCTCCATAACTCGAGGTGGTACGACTCTCTTGCTTATCTTTATTTTTTCACTTTTTATTTTCGTTACACGCATGAATGACGTACGACATAAAAATATACATGATAACATGACTAGAAATAAGAATATGATAAAAATATTTTAATTTATAACATATCATCATATAACATACCATACCATATCATATCATTACATAACATATTAAACCATATCATAAACTCAGCATACATAACATATCATTCATACTTTCTCAACACAAGTATATAATATATATGTGCGTTAGTAAACTACTTTAGTTGGCTTATGTTACAAAAATAGACATCCGTGATGAAATTTCGCATTCACCGAAAATAAATATAATATTAAAGATAAGGGTGATAATCCACTCATTATCATTTATAATTACTTTGTAGCTATATATGCGTGGGCCTACGTTTAAAGATTTTAGTGCACTGATGAAAAACATGTGGCATGGAAGTAACTCATGCAAGAAAAATAATTTGGCATATCACTAATACTTGCATATATACACGTGTACATCATTATTAAACTAATACTTGTGAATTAGTTTTTTTCCTCCTTTTAATCTAACATATAAGTCTTTTATACTTACTCCCACTTGACTGACCCCAATTGAGAAAGAGCTGTCAGGGTGAATTCTTATGAACAATAAGAGATCTGACATGACATTGTATAGTAATATACGCTAACGACATATACTCTTAGGGTAGATATATATGGATCCATTAAATACATACAGTTTTAGCCAATTTTTCGTAAATCTTAAATAAATAGCTACATTAATGTATTTACACGCATAAATTAATATAAATACTTCATCATCTTATTTCAATGAAAATGCAAACTAAGAATACCACGTCAAGTTTGTACTTATTTACTCGAGATTTACGAAACATTGTCTATATAACATTCTCAAACGTTTTAATTGACTAATTACTTAATTTTGTGTGTGTGTGTGTATATATATATATATATATATATATATATATATATATATATATATATATATATGTATGCACGCCTGTTTACAGTAATACGCTTAAAAAGGGGTATTCAAGATGGAGAATGCTCAATTTACTGAATTTTAAACATCAGAGGGAAGCTCTTAAATAAGCAAATCAATGTTTCCTTATACAATCATAATTATGATAATTAAGAGGCAAGTTTAGTGGATAACACAGCCGAAGACTGAACGGAGTGTGACACGTTGTCTCATGAAGCTGATCATTCCGGGACGCCAACAGTCCTTAATTACACTTTTCAAACACATTCTACATGTAAAAGGTTGCTCGTGAAGTGAAGTGGTTTAATGCGTTCATATAGTATATACAGTGTCCTCATAGATCTCACCTTATGTGATGCAACATTTCAGCACCAAACCTTTCTGGTCAGCCCTTCCCTCTTCGCTACCTGGAAATCAATGTCGAAAAAAAAATGCTATTAGACCTTTTTCGCTGTCTTTGAACATTAAGCAATGAATTCCATTACAATACAGATATTCTGCTTATGAAAGCTACTTCAAGCATCTTTTATTCGTATCAGACTAGCCCGTGACGGAGAGATAATAAGATATTTAGATACGAGAAACCATGAAAAACCTTCGGGGGGCTGAGCCAGCTTTCGGTTATGGGGTGACATCATATCCTTCTTCAGTTGTGTCAATATGGTCTCCATTGTGTATCCTCTTTTCCAGTTAGCAAGCATAGGGAAAAGACTTGGCTCAACCTGGAAAAAAGCGTTGACGCATTAGCATATTAAGCACATGCAATTAGAAGGGGAAAAACATTGTCTCGATTGTAACATCACTTACTATTCCACTTTCCGGGTTGACGCACGTCATGTTTATCCGAGTTTGAAACCTCACTGTTGGTGGATTTTCTGGGTAGTCCTGGCCACAAAAGAGTTTCAACTGGTAGATTTTACCCTCGTGCACCGTCTACCAAGAAGCATAACTCTTCAATATCAGTCTCCTCTACGGAATAATAAAATTACGGTGTACTAAATTTGGCAAGGAATTGCAAGCAACTCTATAAAGATTTGACGGTTGAAGGATATTTGCTAGAAGGTTAGTCTATTAATACATGAAATATAGTTACAGAATCCAAATTCAAAAACTACATGGCATTCAGATGTTTCTTTACATTTTTTTCTGTGTTTTTATTCAGTCCCTGAATAGACGATTACATATATATTGTATTTCTGAGTGCTAATCATCTGTGTTTTCATTTTCTATTTTCGCTCAAAGAAAAAAGAAACCAAGACCTTTATTAAAAGAAAAAGGGTACACTTGTTTAAATGGTTCAATAGTAAGTAGGTATATAATTAGTGAAGGGTTTAAGAGTTGAATAGTAATTCTAACGTACAAGGGTTTAGGGTTCATGTGTGTGCATATATCAATCGATCCCCTCTTTATTCATAACCACCATCCATTGTTATTTGATTAATATTTACTAATAGGATAACAAAGATAAAATAAATATACTGACAAGGTTCTTGAGATCTTATTTGGGAAACATCAGGGGAATACAATAGAAGGCTATGCCTTGACCATCATGCCCAGACGAGAACCTAGTTTACTTATTTATCAACAAAGTTCGTATGTATCATCATCACATCCAATTTCTCGTTCCCAGCCAAAAAAAAAAAAAAAAAAAAAAACCAATTTCTTGACTAAATATATTGGCTTCCTCTCACCCAAGTCCCTCTCAACCTCGCCGCCTAAAGCACCACATTGTGCTCTAGGTGGCGTGTTGGCAAAATTTGACTAGAATTACAGCATCAAACAATGGCATTTATTAATTTGCAATCAGCAAATTTGCCACCGGAGTAAAAAAACCGGGCTTCAAAATTAAGTCGACTATGCTCGAAACGAAATGCAAAATTGTGGTTGTTTTGGTGCACAGAGGTTAAAGCAAGCCAAATCTCAATTTTAATCATTTGGGTTTGGTAAATCAGATTTAAATCTTTAGAGTTCAAATAATATTTGCATATATAGCAAGAGACATGAAATGAACCTACATTAGGGGGACCAATGATGGTTCCAGTCCATGACTGCATGAATATATCGTCAGCGTCATCCATTCCGTAGCTAACAGTCCCATCTCCAATTCCTTTCTCTCCTCTCTCTAGTTCTTCCAGCAATCTGAAATTCCTAGGAACTGCAGCAATGAAAATTCAGAAGTAAAAAAAAAAGTGTTAGTTCATATTCCAGATAAATAAAAGCCTACTTTTTATTTTATTTAAGGGTTCATTAGGTATATAGCCATATTTATAGTTTCACATTGCTATACAGTCAACGTTTCGTAAATCTTAGGTATACAGCCATGTCCATGCATTTACACGTGTACATTGACGTAAATATACCACCTTTTTATTTCAATGAAAGGGAAAACCAGGAATGCCACGTCATTATTATGGTTATTTACCTAAGATTTACGAAATGTTGGCTATATAACAATCCCAAACGTTTTAGTTGGCCAGTAACCTAATTTTTTGTTTATTTAAACATATACATAAGTTAAAACTACACATTTTTTTAATTAGCGAAGTCATTTATTGAAAGTCAAAAGATAGTTAGTACGAACGACAGAAGTGGGTCATTAGGGTGGTCAGAATCGGAGGCAGCTAAACAATAGTTCTCTAGAAAATGCGTATCAGAAATAAAATCAATTCAAGAATTACAAAAAGTACAAAGTGAACAACCCAAGAACCCAAACCGCTTGACTTCTGCAATGACTCTCTTTGAACCATAATTTGGGCACAATTATTTCATTCTCCTGATTATTTCATTAAGTAAAGTGAAAGATGAAATGACCTCCATAGATCTTATGAATTTTTTGACATGCTACACCATACTCAACAATTGATGCTGTACAGGAATGGAAATATTAAATACCATGTCAGATATAGAAAACATAAAGAGGCTTTGGTTATCCTGGTATTACATTTTCCTTTTACTTTTATCTGAAGAAGTAAAAGCTAATCGAAAGTACGTTGTTCTGGATTTGTATTTCAGAACGAAATGCTACCAAAGATTATAAAATTGTGGACACTTAACTACAGAAATAATTAAACTACGATTTAAAATGAGTAACACCAACTTGTCTTTTAGACTGACAGTATTGTGTAAGGTATTGCACACAAATAGCCTTGTCTTTCAAATTGGGAGTGACTTGCCACATTTAGAAACAGTTCCAATAATACGCGACTAAGTAAAGTCTCTTCTTTGAAAAAAAGAAAGGAGTATGGCATCAACTATTCACAGCCAGGGAAGAAAGTTTTGACCGAAAACAACGTTTGTCATTACAGAAAATCCATAATAAATTTACAATATGGGTCTCAACACGTCTGGCACTAAGTAACATAACATTCCTATTCTGAAATCAACAATAAATCCGTATCTTTAACCAAATAGGAAAACAACACAAGAACAGACATTAAAAAACGATATTTCAATTGCAATTCTTACTCATACAGCCAAATCAGGGAAGTAGACGAAAAATTCCCCTAATCAAGTACCGGATTACTAATAACCTATTAAAAAAAATAACGAATTCCCAAACCTAAATAACATCACAACACATAGAAAAGTAAAAGAAACAGTCAAAATCTAAACAAATCTAAATTTCAAGAGGGGAAAATTGAGAAAAAATTTGCATAATTTTCAGTGAAAGAAAATAAAACGGCAGAAGCGAGATCCTTTAATCAGTAAAACTCACCAACAACACGCGATCCCTCGGAGCCCATGTGAGTGACGAGTCCAGAGACCCTAATTAAACGAACGCAGGGCAAATAGGAAGGGTTTTAATTTTTAGAGAGAGAGAGAGAGAGATAGAGAGAGCTGGAATGGTCCTACTCCAAATGCGAAGAAGACGATCAAAAGGAGATGGAGTAAATGATTTCCTGTTACTTGTCTATTCCTATAACTATACGCCCACTTCATCTATGGCTACATTTAATATATATCAGCCAAAAAGTCAAAAGGAATGAAAAATTGCACTGATTTCGAGACCAACATTACCGATTATCTCAAAGTATCAAGATTAGACATTTTATATCAAAAACATATAAAAATATATTTTTGTCCTTATTTCGGATAAAAATATCATTATAACTATCGGTACATACAAGAGTGTACGATGCTATACAATATCATGCGATACCATATGATACGTACGATGACGTACGATGGCGTATGATACCATATCATCTATATGGTCATAAGGGCATTACTGGAGTTTTGATGTGCCGATAGGGCCGCTCGTGGCTGGGCCCCAATGGGAATGCTTAAGTTATTTCTCGAGCGCTCGGACCGAGTACGAGATTGACTAAACTCAGTTTCCTCGAATTCGGTCTCTTCCACGTAATCAAGGTCGAGCTCATCATCAGGGTTGTTTGTGTTCGCCTCCCGGGCCAGGTTGCCTTCCTCGATGTCATAATCGAGTAGATTCGTGATGAGCGTCATATCTACCCTGGGTTAAGCAAGGAGTTCGGCGAGCCTTTAATCGGTCTCTTCCATGAGGGCAACGCGCTTGCCTTGGGCGTCTTGGTCACCGGGCTGGTCCTGGTTCTCACGAGGTGTCGGTCGTCTTCTCGATGGGCCAGGCGACGAAGGTCATATCTCGAGCTAGTTGATGCAGAGTTTGATCTTCCCTCAAGCTAGTCGCTCAGAAGTTTGGGTTATTCCCTGTCATGGACGTGGCGAGCATTTGACTTATCTCTCAAGAGTAAATGTGAATAAAAAGAAAAGAGGTTGTAGATGGAACGTGGTCGCCAAGTTAGGAAATGCCCTCCTTCTAGCACCAAAATATTATCGTTCGTTTCCGGACAATGATTTAGAGACTCGAACGATTCAACCCAAGGTCGGACCAAGTGATCGCGTTCGAGCCTAGGTGTCTCGAACTCAGTATCCCGAGTCTTTCTCTTGTCACGTATCGTCCTTCGCGTTCTCTAGAGCGTCTTGAAAGTAAGAAAAAAAGAAGAACTACAAAGGGAAAACAGAGGCGCTTACTCTGTTTACCTCTCCGACCTTTAACATTAGGAGGATTTAAGTGGAAAATAGAGGTTTAGGCGTTTGTGAGACAAATTCAAGTGAAACGAGCCTTCGCAGAGTTTTAGCATGTTTCGGGACTCAAAATACGTTCTCAGTTGCTTGGGTCAAATCATATATTTATACCCATTCAAAAGCGTGCCATTGGGGCTGGTGGAGAGACTTTTCGCGTGAAGTGACCGAGTAGCTGATGGCCGATGGAAGAGAGGTCGAGTGGCCGATAGGCCGAATGACAGGGAGGACGAGAAGCTGGGATACTGGGTGGTTGGGATGCCGAGAGGCCGGGTGGGCGAGAGGCTGGGTGGCCGGGAGGCCGAAAGGTCCGGGTCTTCTGCACCATCCGAGCCCTTTGGACTGGGTCCAGATATTTTCTGATGAACCGTAATTCTGTTTTGGACGTTCGAGAACAGACTGATAACACGAGGCATATGCATATTTCTTATGTTTCAAATAGTCCGATAACATAAGTGCTTACCTAATATAAGGGATTATGTTCAAGATTTTATTATCTGGAAGCATTATAAATAGGAGGGAGATATGGATGGAAAATAAAGAAATTCTAACTCTAAAAAGAGTAGAAAAAAACCAGCACACCTCCCCCTCTACTTGTGGTCTAATTTTTTTTTTCCCTCCCCGGAATTTCTCAAGTTCCAATCCTAAAACCGAGAGCATAGTTTGGAGACCTCGTTCGTTCTATTAGTGAGTAAAGAGTTGTTTGACACCTAGTCTCTATCTTTCCGGAGATTACGTCTTGAAAGACTATGGTTTCGATCAACCTGAGCAACCAAGGAATCGACGATCGGAGAGTAAGGAGCAAACGAAAGATCTGAAGAACACTGGGAGACCTGACGCAAGAAGCAAGGAGATCCAGAAAGCTAGGAGCGTGGATGATATGTAGCCGAGTCGGAATGTATGTAATCCGAAATCCTCTTACAGGTGTTACGTTGATTGTGATTGCCCAAATATTAGATATGTTGTTGAATAATTATGATTATCTTTGTAATTATTGTTTGCGTTAAAGATTAGCGATTGTACGTGTATTATTCTATTCCGAATTTGTAAACATATTTCAGGGTAAAGAGATTGGTTAACGAATAAGAAGTATCGAAACGATCGTTTGCCTTCGATACACCGGAACCATAATTAACCCGTAGGGAATAATTTAAGCCAACATGATCATCTCATACCTCATGGAAAAATGTTTTAGCTTTGCTTTTGCCTAGAGTGTTTTTCAACAATTCAGTTTATGCCGGATAAGACTTCCTCAATAGCGTGAACAAACTTGTTTGTCCACTAGTTCGTGACTTTTGTTGCGATAAAATCACACACGCAAGCGCACATGTCGGCCAAGTAATATAGATTTGTATGTAAGGATGTCAAACCCACAAGGACCAGCAAAAATTAACAATTTAATCTAACTTGATTGCGAATTGATTCCAAAGTATGTCGAACGAATATTACGATTAAACTAATAATGAAACAAAGACAAGAAAACAAATAATCAGAATTATAGATACACATAATAGCCTTGGTATGTATAGTCACATCAAGTGCCTCTTTTTTTTATTGTTGGAACTTGACAACTAATACCTAACTTTCACTTATACAATAAATTATTTAGGTTTAAAATAAAAATTACTGTGGGATTGATTCCATTGGTTATTTCACAAGGTGGCTATCGGAAGTTAATGGAATTACCACTTTCAATAAGCCACCTTCCAAATGCTTATTGGAAGTTGCACTTCCATGAGTCAAAATGGTGTTTTCCATTGCTTAACGGAAGTGAAATTATTTCGTTAGACTTAATGAAAATATGGATTTCCGTTAACTTCCATTAACTAATTAAAAAAATCAAATTTAATTGGTAAATCAAATGGACTAAACTGTTAAAATTTTAAAAGAAGTTACTAATACGTAAGCTGAATTTCATCTTTATTAATAACTTATTTGTTAAAAAAAAAAAAGTAAAAACATTACAACAATATTATGAGTAAATAATTATAATAAGACTACATTTCGTTAATAGTCATATTTTGAAAGTTCATATCAAAGTTATCAACACGGAATTCCTTTCTTCCGTATCGTGCCGAATCGAGAAGCCACCTAACCGTTATTTCATTAATATATGTGATGGATTTTTAATTCTTTTAATCTGCTAGAGAAAATGTGAAATTGATCATATACTACAGTGTATGTGTATATCAAATGAACTGTATTAAGAAAATAAATAGACAAAGTTAAACATACTGTAAAATTGAGAGGTGACATTAGAATGAATAAAAAAAACTATTTAACAGAAAAAAAGATCTCCAACCAAATTGATGTAATATTATTCTGTAGTCGGACTAATTTATTTATTTATTTATTTGCATGACTCTATATAAGATATGTTAGGATTTAGAGAGTGTTTGGATCAAGAAGAGAAGAAGAAGAACTCATTCATTGATACCGCTCAGATTTGAATTGTACAGAGTATTTATACGACTAGCTAGAGTTATAAACGACACAAACAAAGAGCGATTAAGAAACAACTAGTCGTACACCTAAGGTACTCTAACAGCCCCCCTCAAGCTAAGGGTTGAAAGAGATTCAACACGAAGTTTGGAGCGTAAGGTAGGGAACTGAAGACTGGAGATGGGTTTGGTGAGCAAATCCGCTGTCTGGTCAATCGCTAGAACATGACGCGCATCCACAATACGATGCAAAAAAATTTCACGCACGAAATACAAGTCGATCTCAATGTGCTTGTTCCTAGCATGAAGCACAGGATTAGCAGTGATAAGTACTATCTGAGGTTGTCACACCACAGGACAGGTCGACTCGGAGGAACATGGTTGAGTTCCTGAAGAAGGGAGCCGATCCACGTGACTTCAGAAATCAGACTGGCCAGGCTCCGAAATTCGGCTTCAGCTGAGGAGTGAGAGACGGTGTGTTGCTTGCGTGAAGACCAAGCAATCAAGTTCGCGCCTAAAAAGACACACACCTGACGTGGACTTCCGATCATCCCTGTTGGAGGCCCAATCGGCATCACTGAAGCCAACTAGAGACAAATCAGCAGCAGGTTGACGGCGGATATGAAACCCAAAATCCAGAGTTCCAGCAATGTAGAGCAGAATACGTTTCACTGCTTTCTAGTGTTTAGCAAGAGGACTTTGAATGAACTAACATACCTTATTGATTGCAAATCTCAGTTTTGGGCGAGTAATTGTCAGCTATTGCAAAGCACCAACCACACTGCGATACAACTGGGGACTTTCAACCTCAAGACTGCCATAAGCAGACAGCTGGGTTGAAGAGGCCATAGGTGAAGCAATGCTCTTAGCAGTGTGCATATTGACTCGAGTCAATAGGTCAACGGCATATTTCCTCTGGGAAAGCAGAAAACCTGTCTCAACGTGATGAACTTGAATCCCCAGAAAATAGTCAAGGCTGCCAAGATCCTTCAGCTTGAACTGAGTGTCTAAGTGACGAAATAGTACTTCCAGCGACGTAGGGCAACTACTGATCACCAGAATATCATCTACATACACCAAGACGAGCTGTGTGAGAGAAGCAGTAACCTTGGTGAAGAGTGATTGATCAGACTTAGCAGACTGAAACCCAGCAGTCAGAAGCACGTTGTGTAGTTTTTCAAACCAAGCCCGAGGTGCCTGTTTGAGTCCATACAGCGACTTGTGGAGCTTGCAAACAAGATTAGGGGATGACGTGTCAGTGAAACCCTCAGGCTGACGAATGTACACTTCCTCTTTCAAGTTCCCATTGAGAAAAGCGTTATTGACGTTGAGCTGACGGATAGACCATCCATGAGCCAGTGCAAGAGTCAGGACAACCCGAATCGTGGTCTGTTTTACCATTGGATTGAATGTCTCATGATAATCAAAGCCAGCCACTTGCTTAAAGCCTTTAGCCACAAACCTGGCTTTGTGTTTGTTGACCGTGCCGTCAGAGTTTTGTTTGAGTTTCAAAACCCACTTACTACCAATGGCATGTCGGTTCGGCGGGAGAGGGACTAAGCTCCACGTCTTGTTACGTAGTAGTGCAAGGAACTCATCAGTCATAGCTTGTGTCCAAGCTTCAGATGACAGAGCTTCAGAGACTGATTCAGGTTCTTTATTTGTTACGAAGGTTTTTGGTCGAAAAATTCCATTTTTGCTTCGAGTGACCATGGGGTGAGTGGATGTGGAGGCAGGCTCAGCTGTGGAGTGTGGTACTGGGATGAGATTAAGTTTAGGGTTAGGTAGTGGATCATGTTGAAGTGGGCCACGGTCAGGAACAGGTGCAGGGGCAGTTGGGCTAGGGATATGTGCAGGGTCAGCTGGGTCAGGACTAGGTGCAGATGCAGCTGGGCCAGGGATAGGTGAAGGGTCAGTTAAAATTGGTGATGGTAGAGGGTGAAAGATTGGAGAGGCAATGGGAGGTTCAGTGTGGAATAGGCTTGGGTAAGGAAAAACATCCTCATTAAAAATCACATCCCTAGAAATGAATATTCTCCTTGAGTTGGCTAAACATTTGTACCCTTTATGGTTAATGCTATATCCCAAGGATACAGAAGGCTGAGATCTGAAGTCAATTTTGTGGGAGTTGAATGGCCTGGTATTAGGAAAACACTCACAGCCAAAAACCTTGAGTTGAGAGTAAGTAGGCTTGACTTGGTAGAGGATTTCAAGTGGGGTGGAGAATGAGAGTGTAGGGGTGGGTAGTCTGTTTATAATGAACACAGCTATCTTGAACGCTTCATCCCAGAGTTTTAATGGCATCGAGGCCTGAGATAGTAGGGTGAGACCATTCTCTACTATGTGTTGGTGTTTCCTCTCGGCTAGCCCATTCTGCTGATGGCTATGAGGACATGAGACCCGGTGAACGATACCTTGAGAGGTAAGAAATGCTGATAACGACCTATACTCTCCTCCCCAATCTGATTGCACTGCCAAAATCTTATGTCCAAGTTGCAGCTCAACATGCTTTTGGAAGAGTTTGAAGGTGCCAAGAGCTTCAGATTTTTGACTCAAAAGATAGATCCATGTAAACCGAGAGAATGCATCAACAAAATGAATATAGTATCGATAGCCACTGGTTGATGGGCCACACAAATCTGTGTGTAGTAGTTGGAGAGGTTTAGTGGATGTGGTGATGGGCCCCACAAAGGATTCTTATGAATTTTGCCTAAACAACAAGCTTTGCACACTGAAAAGGAGTTTTTATTGACATTTGACACATTTCAATGATGTAAGACTGTTTTTACAATTTTCTCAGAAGGATGGGCTAAGCGATTATGCCATAGTTCAAAAACATTGTTACTATTTGGTTTTACACTAGAGATATGAGCTGTAATGGTAGACCTGAGAACATTGACATATAATTGTGCATGTAATGAGGTTTGAGGAGACGCCTGAAGGGGTAGCTGACTTTTGTCAAACACATAGAGGCCATTAAGGAGATGTCCTTGGAGTAGAATTTGCTTAGAGACCTGATCCTTCACAAGACACAAGGTAGGATGAAATTCAAAAAATACTCGATTATCAGTGGCAAACTTAGACACACTCAGTAGGTTTTTTGTGATGTTAGGAACATGTAAGAGTTTATCTAGGACTAATTTTTTGTGGTTATTAGGTGAGGAAAAGGAAGATGTTCCTATGTGTGAGATTTTGAGGCTCATACCATTTTCGATGAGAACTCTCTCATTGCCAGTAAATTCTTGCTTCTGCATCAGGTTTTCTTCGTTAGAGGTGACGTGATTTGTTGCTCCTGAATCTGGATACCAGTTGACATCATTGATAGTTAAAGGAGTGGCGATCATTGCTGACGGTGAAAAATCAGGCTGATATGAGTCGTAGTACATGTCTGAGCCCATGTTGTAATGTACTTCAGAGAGTTCCTCTTCACCAAGCTCAGCAAAGTGACCTTGCGCATCTTGACCATCTTGTAGTTGAATAGGTCCAGAGAAGGATTGATCAAATCTGTGAAAGCACTAATTGACTAAATGATCTGTTTTACCACAAAGTTGGCACTGAACACGACCACGACCATTGGAGTCTTGTTGAAGCCACGACCAGTGGTATAATTGCCATTGTTGCTGAACGACCCTCGATTGAAGTTCTGACCACCACGATAGGAGAATGAGCTTCCTCTAGTCATCGAGGTGCCACCGAAGTAAGAGCCTCAATTCGGAGTAGATCCACGACCTCGACTCTAGTTTGAGTGAGGATTGTAATTGGCTAGATTCGCCACTGGAGTATCTTGTAGATTAAGTGCACTGAATTTCCTCTCGATCCTAATTTCTTGAGTGAGAAGTAGAGATTCAATTTCACCACAGTGAGAGATTCAACACAAGTATCCATATTCATAAAGAAATTCTCATATTCCTCAGGTAATCCGCGATAAATGAACTTGATGTGATCTTTAGGCTTAGTTTCTTCACCAACCATTCCCAGTAGATCCACCAGATTGCGAATTTTGAGAAGATATTCATCAATTGACAGTGCACCTTTCTTCGTGTTGTTCAATTGCGTTTTGAACTGAGATACTTTCGCTCGGATCTGAGATGCGAAATAGATCTTCAATCTACTCTAGATTTGAGCGGATGATTCACACGAGACCATTCGCGAGAGAAGACTGTCGTTCATGGAGGCCATGAGCCAGGAGAAGATGAGTTTGTCTTGACGATCCTAGGCGATGAAGGCATGGTTGACCACTCCATTTTTGCGGTTGCGCTCGGTTGTGAATTCAGGTGGAGGAATGACTTCAGTAGAAAGAAATCGCTGAAGGTTGTGACCGCGGAGATGAGATAGAACTTGTTTACGCCACACAATGAAGTCATTTCCATCGAGTTTGGAAGCAATCGGATGAGAGAAGGTGATGAATTGCATAGCGTTGCCGGTTTCCATTGTTGCTAAAAAAAATTGAGGTACAGAGATCGGAGAAGAAGAAGATCACCGATGGAGGTAAAATAGAGAGATCGGAGAAGAAGAAGCTCGTCGATCTGAGAGAGTAAGTTTCACTTGATCATGAAGATCGCTGCTCTGATACCATGTTAGGATTTAGAGAATGTTTTGATCAAGAAGAGAAGAAGAAGAACTCATTCATTGATGTCGCTCAGATTTGAATTGTACAGAGTATTTATACAACTACCTAGAGTTATAAACGACACAAACAAAGAGCGATTAAGAAACGACTAATCGTACACCTATGGTACTCTAACAAGATAAAACGAGCTTAATGTCCATAATTTATATATAGGAATAAAAGAATTACTTATCGTCTTCAGTTGTGCGCAGTGTTTTTATATTTAATTGAGTATTGAACTAAGTTCTCCAACTTCTATCACCTGAAAAAAAAAAAAAAAAAAAAAAAAAGTTACAGTTAGTTTTTCCCTTTTTTTCCCCTTTTTAAAACCCGCCTGATATAATCTCAATGTGGCTACATTTCTTTTCTCTTGCTTTTTAAAAATTAAATACATCAATTAATAAAACGCTATTAGCTAGATGAAAAAAAAAGTGAGTGTAATTAAGTGAGGAAATTGATCATACTCGGTCACAGGTTGGTCAAAGATTTCTTCTCTCCATCCAATCGTAAATACAGCAAAGATGGTGATGGTGACAACATTTTGTTACCATCTTAGGATTATCCGCTGTGTACACTGCAAAAACACCAAATTAAAAAATTTAAAAGGGTAAATACATAGTAATGTATGTTTCATGCATGATAGCAAAATAAATAAATAAATAAATAAATTTTTATTTATGCATTTAAAAAATGAAATACTGTAGATAACAACTCATGATTTGACTTCTGTTCATTAGCTAATAGTCCCCTCATGATTGGACTCTTGTTCACTGCTAAACAATAATAGCTATATATATTTTGGAAGTTTTCTGTGAATTTTTATATATGTTTTGGTTTAGACGGTTGATATTTTGTATATACATTTAATATCTAAAGACTATAATGAACTATTTTGCTAAAATTCGTGATTATCATTTTCTTTTATTTTTTGCTGCTATATAGCTAGATATAGCTATTTTTTTTTTTTTATGAAACTAGATATAGCTAGCTAGAAAACCCAAATAATAACAATAATAATATTAATAATATAATAATAATCCAAGTTACGCAGGAAAAATCGAACAAGCTGTAATTAACTAGATGATAAATTTTTATGTAGATTCGAATAAAGATTTCAAGGAAATTTATACCTTCAAAACAGATTGGGCAGGTATTGTCATACACTCATAATCATGTTCCTCATCCTCATAATTAAGAGTATTGGGCTTCTGTACTTCTGTAGCCGAATGAGAGGCTCTGTGGGGATTGTTTCCAATCAATGATATCTGTAGAGAGAGAGAGAGAGAGAGAGAGAGAGAGAGAGAGAGAGAGAGAGAGAGAGAGAGAGAGAGAGAGAGAGAGAGAGAGATATATATATATATTTATATATATAACAATGCAATTCAAATATAAAAATAAAAGATTCATTATGACAATTTGATCTATATTTGCAGTGTACACTGCAAAAACACCAAATTAAAAAATTTAAAAGGGTAAATACATAGTAATGTATGTTTCATGCATGATAGCAAAATAAATAAATAAATTAGTTTTTATTTATCCATTTAAAAAATGAAATACTGTAGATAACAACTCATGATTTGACTTATGTTCATTAGCTAATAGTCCCCTCATGATAAAAGTAGGGCCACAACTTCACCATGAACCGACTACGTTGACTATCTCTATTTAGTCTATAGTTACCTCGTTCCTATGTTACCAATCTCACTCTTTATAACATATTCACTATCGTCTCTCGAGTTCTCTGGAAAACCTATGCAATTGACAGATTATTATCATCTTGGCTTCTAATCTTATTAAAACAATCTCTCTAGAGTTTTCTACTAACCTAGGTCGCTAATGATGGTTATATTAAAAGTCTGATAATGAACATAACAATACGCACCGCTAATAATCAAGCAAAAAAATTGGGAATAAGAAATAGAAAAAAATTGAGAATCCTCAATGCATTAGTATCGGCTCGCGATACATTGCAGCCCCATAAAAATCCAGCCTCTAAACAAATTCATAAACAAAACAAAGCACAAAATAATTATTGAAAGAAATAAAATCAACATTGAAACTAAAAACAAATTCATATTTACTAAAATCAAGGTTCAACAATAATCTAAGACAATAAAAATAAATAAATAAAAGAAAAGAAAGAAGAACGATTAAATTCGGAGAAGAAGGACGCATTGAGTTGTCAATTCCGCCGAAGAATATTTTTTTTTTCTGTCAAAAGCTCTCAAAATCAACCAAAAACTAAAATAAAAATTAAAAGAAAGGAAAATATGTGTTTTTGAGGTTACAGATCCGTATATATATAGGTTTAGAGTTATTTTCAGAGAAAAAATGGGCTTTTGGATTGGATCCAAAGGTTTAAAAACGCTAAAAATCGGAAAACGAAATGTGGCAGACAGAGCAACAACACGCCGCGTAGAAAGGAGAGCGCGGCGCACTGGACAGTGGGCGCGGCGTGGTGCGATGAGCAGTTTGTAGTCCGTGCGAAGTGTTCTGGAGGACTTCTTCGTATCGGCGTGACACGCCTCTTTCATGGCGGGGCGCGCCTAATGTTGCCCCGTGCGCATCATGTTTGAAATTATCATAACTTCTTTCTCCAATATCCGATTTTTGTAAATCAATATGTGTTTGAAATCTAAGAAAGATCTCTATTCAATGGTAGAAAGGATTTATCCATAATCGGCAATAGAGAATCTTAAATTCATGCAGAGAATGACGTCGTATTTCTTGTTTTGCTATAGCTCATCTGAAAAGTCTTCAAATCATCCCAAAATTGCTCAATTTCCCTCAAAACACTTTTAGCTCATGAAATACCCATAATATCAAAGAAAACTATAAGAAGATATCAAAAACACAAAAGGAGTCGCTTCAATTCAAGCTTACAATGGCATGATAAGCGTGTATAAAACTCACTCATCATATTTGACGTGCATCAACAACACTGTTGATGTGAGAAATCACACTAAAATAGTCACGACAGCTTAAACAATTAGGTGGGTCGATTTAGATTTATGATTGGGCCTCAAATCTCCGTTGCAAGACCAAATAGAAAGACTGGAAGAATTTTTATATATGGCAAAAATAAGAAAAAAGCTTAATATAAAATAAGCCCGAGGCTGTTTATTATGATCTCTCAAAGTAAATACAATGATTTGAATCGGGGTGTAAAGAATGCAAGATCGTAGAGTGAGAAAGAAGAATAAAAGTAACGTGCCTAACATAGGCCAAATTATCTTATATTTATAGTACTAGAGGTGAGATTGCGAGCTCCGGGTTATGGATACATGTCGTATGTCAGTCGGAGTTCACTACTATCTTTCGGGACACCTATCTTTTAAAGACTCCTTCATATGGATAACGGTTACGGCTTGTACGGGCTGACCGGCCTTGTTCCTGCGAGTCTTCGGGGAGTGGTTATTTCGAACTGATATTTGAATCTTCTATCCGGCTGGAGCTATCCTTGGACATGTCATCACAAATTCATGGGCTTGGGCCCAGCTTCCTAGTGTTGGGCCGAATCCCTCTTTTGTTATCTTGGGGACGAAGTCCAACATCAAAAAACACTATAAAGGACAAAGACAAAAACTCTTTACACTCGGGGTATAACTCTATTTCAAGCTCGACGAGTAAGTCATCCAGTCGCTCTTATTCATGCTCTTCTCTCATGGTCGGATCATCGTATAGGTCGTATTCATCTTGATCTGTGATGTCATACAAAGCGTCACTCAATCGTCCAACGTCACTTTCATCAATGCTATTGGGGAATTTGATAACCTCTGGAATTATTGGTTCCCCATGATGAAATCATCATTTATAGTTTGGTGAACACCTCTTGATCTACAAGTTAGTTTCAACATCATCGATGGTCTGATACGTCACATTGTTGCAAGTTCTGCATGGACACTTGACTTTTTCGTTTATCACTTGCTTGCGTGCAAGTTGAATAAACTCAGTTATACCATTTCGAAACTCAAAAATCAAAACTCACGCGATTATTCTAAAAAATTCAATCATGATTTGGATTTGACATTGTGCTGAATAAAATATAAAGATAGTTATACATTGTTTACAACTAGAAATTAACAACTCAGTCTACCAAAAATTTGGCATGGTTTCCCCTATATTATTGACAAACCAAAACCTGCAAATTAAATTATTTAACAACCCTTAATAATCCTAAATTACCAACCAAATAAACCAAGCCTTTGTGGCTCAGTCAAAACAAATTAAAAATTATAATTCAATTTCATTAACTAAAAAATTTAATCAGCAATTTAATTACTAAAAAATTGTTCAATTTAAATGTCTAATTACTATTTCTTAAACCTAACACAAATCAAAATTAAAAATAACACATATAATTTAATTAAATTAATTAACTTATTTAACGAAATAAGAGGAATGAGTGTCTTGAGGCGGTATCGAATATCTCGAGTCAATGACGAGTGTCTCGTGACAACTATGTACGGCAACGAAGAATGACGAACACTAATCTGCCAAACAAAATAAATTAAACAATTATTTTACTTTTAGACACTACTTAGTTTTTAATAAAAAAAAATAAAATGAGGATTAGGTTGAACTCCATCTTTCGCCATATTTTTCCCAAAAAAATGGGGAAAAAAAACAAAGAAGAGAAATATGTTTCCTTCATTTCTCTCTAGAATTGGAGGAAAAGCATTCTCACCATTTTCTCAAATATTCTCTCACACACAACCATAGGCTTTCCAAGATGCCATACTATTTTCCCTCTCAAGGTGCTTAGGAGCTTGCTGGAACCCTATTCTCAAGCTCCTCAGCTCATATATGTGAACGTTCCATTATTTTTCCTATCTCTTCATTTGTTTTAAGAAAAAGGAGAAAGGAGTAAGACCACCCATAACCACAAGAAAAGGCTACACGGTGGTTCGTTGTCACCGAAGATCGGTCTTCCAAAGGTTCCTTGGAGACCGCGACCTCTCTGATTCTTCCTCACTAGTCACGATCTTCTCGCGGACAAGGAAAATGATCTCCCCACCATCATGATCACAATTGACCCTTTCCTAAATGACCTTGGAAATTTTTGACTCTCGAGTCTCGATCCCATAGCCTCATTTTCTTTGGAACTAAGGAAAGACAGTCCGACTTCTCCGCGATACGTAAGTCTCAAATGTTGTCCAAAAAATTGAATTAACTTATCTTACTTCTTCGACATCAGCAGCTCGTCGTCGCTACTCTGCTTCCAATCTCAACCTCCTATTTTTCACCGCTTTGTCTCTAGCAACACTATTTTCGCCTTTTTTTTTTACAAGTCTTGAATTTCTTCTAACCTAGCATCTTCTAAAAGGCTTTGCGAGAAGGGTTTGATTTTTCAAACTAAATTATTCATTAACGAGGTTCTATGCAACCTAGGGTCACGCCGAGGAATAATATTCACCCATAAAATATAAATGCTTTGTGAAATTATGTATCTCATGTTCATGTGTATCTATTATAAGGTTATTGACGAAGTTGACCTTTAATAGTGGCAACGACTTGCTTCTTCCATATTAGGAAATTATTCTGCAAGATTTGACACAATTGGATGCAAAAAAGATATTAGCCTTAATTTTATTAATTGAGTTGTTGTTGAACAATTCGTCACTCTTCTATTTTTTTTAATTTTATTTCCTTATTGAAACACACCCAAAACCTTACACATCCATATACTAAAAAGATGTTCTATTCTAAGACTATACATGGTAGTGCATGTGATAAGATTGCTCTTATCAAGCCATTGGAGATGACAAAACTATGACACACCTAAAAAGCTATCATATACAAAGCAACTTTCAAGATAACAATTTTTGTCTTACTAGGACAACCTTTACACAGATAGACCAAGAGAAAACAAGTCAAAGTTTGGTTTTTCATGCCACAAGGTTATTTGAAAAGTGTCTAGAAGTTGTAAATGTGTCATAATATAAAAATGTGTCACATTCTTGATTAAAATCAATAATAAATAATCTAAAAGCAATTAAATGGAATTGTGATTCATGAAATATAAAATTAAATATCTCATGACAAGAAAAAAAATTAAATGTTGATTTTTTATCTTGGGTCAAATTTCTTAAAATAGAAAGTTTGACTCGAAACGAGACCTTTCTAAATTAGAAACAATTTCCGAGAGTGTCTAAAATGATTTTTGAGATTGATGTTCCTCAAAATTCCTCATTGATATTGGAATATTTCAAATACAACATATGAATAAAGCTGGAAACGTAATAAAGAAAATTCGAAATTTCACAGAAGTCATCGAAATTTTTAAATAAAAACTTGGAATGTTTGATGTGCGTATGGGATCATGTGGAAGACGTAAATCACTTCTCCAGGGTGTAGTTTCACCAAGGCCGATTGATTTGCGTCGAATTGGGGGATCAGACTTGATGAGGTCCTCATAGATGAAGTGGCAGTCTTGATTCAGTGGTGTTGAACCAGGAACCAGAACTGTGGACACGATGAGGTTCTTGGAGATGAAGTGGCAGTATTGATTCAGTGGTGTTTGACCAAGAACTAGAATTGTGGACTCTCTAATAGCACGGCGACAAGAATGTGTGGAAATAGAGGGTCGCTGCAAGAAATACATCAACTAACTCAGACTCAATTCGGAAAGCTTCTGATCACATACATAAAAGGCGGCCCGACACGGGCTGGATCTGGATCGAGTTGGAAGCCATCTGCACTGACGAGGTGTGTGCGCGTGTGTGTGTGTGTGTGTGTTTTTTTTTATTTTTATTTTTTATCGAAATTTATGTTTGTGTATTTCTATTCGCTTAGTTTGGATTCAGCGTAATTGTAATGACATTGCAGACTCTCAAATGTGCAGCTAACTCTCTTTCCACTCAGGATCTTTTAGAGAGTTTAGTTGATGAATCTGCAACTTTCCGAGCGGGAACAAAAATGTAGTTGCCTCTCTAGACTATCCGACTTTGTAAACACAGATGGCATTTCCCCACGCTGATTTTTAGTCGGAGGAACCATCCACATTTCAAAACAAGATCCATAGAGACCTCAAAGTTGATAGTCTCCTGATGGACCAAAATGGACATACAACAATATTTCTCAGTGGACTGTCTAAATCTCTAGGAAAAAAAAAAAAAAAGCACAACAGCAAACCTTCGGAACGCACTCTCTCTGTCTTGGCACCATCTACCATTATGGTGCTTCCAAGAGTCATCCTCCCTCGTCAATGACTGGAAATTAGATTAGTTTGATTTGACCAATTTCACATATTGCCCTTAATCTTGGGATCAAATGATACTCTCGAGTGTTATCGTGAAATCCTTGAAGACATTCGTGCAGAAACAGAAAGGAATTTAAGCAATAAACTGAACGAAGTACATCTCAAACTATGGACCTTATAGCATTTTAATCTTTTTCCTAAAAAAATTCCTAAAGTTTAAAAAATGAAAAATACTTTACAAACTTAAATGATATGTTAAAATTATTTTTTAAAAAATAATAGTCAAGTGACCAAACTGTCTCTGGCGTAGTAGTAATACTTACGCCAAGTCAACGAATTCCACTAAACTGGCGTATTCCATAAACTAACGAGCGATGTCATCAGAACTTAAAACTGCAAATTCGGAAGGAAAGTGAGCAAAATGTTTCCTATCAGAAGCAAAGTGAATAAATTACCAAGGTGAAGGTCTCTCCTCATAACAAGATGCACGTCATTTAAAAATCTAACAAAGCTAAAGCATAAATAAATAATTCTAGGAAAGAAAATTCAGATTTTCCTAAAGTAAACCTTTACAAAGTTTAACATCGTCAACAATGTCTGACATTGAAAACGTCCCCTGCTACTCTTTAGTCTATTCTCAGCGCGCAAGTAACCCAATGCAGCACAAATATGAGCCATTGGACCAAATTAGGCTTTTGCACAACATCTATGCTGGAAGGTCTTAGCTTAGTGGCTTTTAATAGAATTAAATCTACGCAAGTATCTTTAGGCAGCTCCTCGGAGTAACTAAATAAATAGGTGTTTTCGTAAGTGAGAACAATGCTTACAAGATACAATAGTTGCACCATTTTTCCTATGGGGCAGAGAGTCCCTTCGAATCCTTTCAAAGCACTGAAACAGGACACTCTATCTATGGCACAGTTTATAAAAAGACAAAATCAATCAGGCTTCCATGAGCTACAACAGCTATTCCACGGAATCCACGCTTATAAACCATGAAAGATCCAGCTCCTAAGGATGGCATACGGAAATTAGCCAATGCTAACAGAACACATTCTGTTGCCTTCACCTAATGGCAACATATGAGCCGGAGGTCTGACAATTAGTGGAAATATAAATTAAAAATTCAGTCACGACCCCATTGGCAAAAATTACTGTTTGTAGATATATCAACCACTAAAGAACCAGCTATATTGCAAAAATTGAGACGTAACTACTGCACCACATTTGGTTAGGTTGCCTTACTGGAGCCAGAATGACACATAAACCATAGAAAAGAGAAGAAGAAAAAAACCAGCTATTAAGCATTTCAATTCAAAAGCAAAGTGAAAAATGATACTGTATTGCATTTTGTGGTGTCTTGGACTGGCTGCAGAGTATAAGTGAAACCGTAGTTTTATCTAGTATGACCCTGCGGAGAAAGCTAAACCCCATTTCCAAGATCAGACGCACCAGGCAAGTGTGTCCAATAATGGACAGCCTAGTAAGGGTTGACCAGTGATGATTTTGTTTGATAGCAAGGCACGTTGTATATCAAATTATCGGCAGTCCTGTCAGGGTTGACCGAGACATGAGTTCAATGTTGTCTTCATAACTAATATGGGACAAGAATGTGTAATAAGATTCGTATAGATGATGTGAAGTACTAGAGCGCACTCCGGCAGGGTCTACCATTGGTTATAAGAGAATCTAGACCCACTCTAAGGCAAGAGGATCTTAGAGAGGAGGGAAAACATAGCGTACCGTGAAATAATTAGAATTCTGTTATCTGTATTGCAAACTGTAGACCCCGGATTACGGTGCACAAGGACATGTCAATTGTAAGAGAATTTTGGGGGGATTAAGAGATTTCTTTCTGTCCCTAAATCTATCGTGTAATTTCTATAAGGTTCTTGACCACAAAAGCTTGAGCTCCAATAAATAATAGCCAAGGACTCTAGATAAGAAATTTCAATGCCAGAGCCAGCCCAATTCAGCTTTTGAGGATATGCTTACTTGTTGCAACGCCAAAAATGGAAGGCCAAAACGTAATTCCGGATCTGAAGATCCCTTAAATCATGTGGCGCTTCCATAAACTCTCCCAATTTCTTTCAGAAAAAAGCCAAATCAGTAACGGTACTCTGAAATTACCGTCAAATATTCCATAAAAAAACAACTAATTTTTTACTCCTGAGTATTAAAGTACCCAAACAAAAACCAAAAGATCAAATCTCGCTGCGATCAACACTGAACAAGGCCGACGCCGTTATTTCAGATAATGTTTTTAACATTTTTTGTTTCTTCACCTAACTAATCATCCAAACCAAAGAGTCAAGTAGCAGCAAAAATTCGAGAACTCGAAGTATTTCCAACATAAAAAAAAAAAACATGTATCGTCACACCGATCCGAACGAATTACAGATCACAAAGCACGCGCGGAAAAAAAAAAAAAGGAAATGCGATGAGACGAGAGATCGAATCGCGAACCGGTGGGCGATGGTTTCAGTCGCGGCTCTTGAGGCGCTCAATGCGCTGGTTGAGCTGCTCGACGCGGACGACGAGGTGCGTGACAGAGTAGAGGAGCCAGTAAAAGACGAGCGCGGCGGCGATGAGGAGCGCGTTGCGCTGGCTCTTCATGATCGACTTCTGGTGGCGGAGAAACTCCGACGGAGTGCACGAATCAGCCTCGCAGCTCGGCCGGTTCTCGTACTTCCAGTAAATATCCATCAGCAAGAAGAGACAGAACGGAACCACCGAGAGGAATGGCTTCAGGAGATTCCGAGTCACCGCCACAAGGCCCTTTCGGAGACCGTCCAGCCCCGGCAGGGTCAGAAGGAGCACCATGATCGCCTCCGCTGCTGCAGCGTACCCTAGCACCACCCACTCCAACGCCATTTTTGTATCGGAAACCCTAAGGAAGAAATGGTAATTCGAAAGCAGATCTGATGGATTGATGATATTCGAGTTTCTTTTTTTTTTCTTTTCTTAATTGTCCTTTTATTCAAACATTTTGCTTAGGCAGAGAGGAAACTAAAGTCAGAGAGTGACCGCGTTACGACATGACACGTGTTACGTGTGTACTTTCGACGTGGCAGGTGGCAAGTTTTCTTAGCAATTAAGAAAATATTTATGTCTCTTTGACAAAATACAACAAAATCTGAAATTTTGGTAATTAGTATATTGAAATTTCAATTTTCCAGAATAATAGATTATTCCCTAAAAAAAAAATAGAATAATAGCTCAAACTCGATCTATTAAAGAAAGGGAACTTGAGAATAATAATCAATATAATCAATATTAAGTTTATTTTGTACAATAATCAATAAATTACATAAACCCAATTGAAGAGATAATAATATCCTTCATTTAAAATGAATGGTTATCAAATATAAATTAATTACCGAATTCACACAGATTAATATGCATTAACATGAATTAATTTTGAATTAACATGAAATAATTACGAAATAAACAAAAATAAACCGAATTCACACAGATTAATATGCATTAACACGGATTAACACTGGTGAGAGCAGAACCAACCTCGCGAATTCCAGATCGAGGCAGAGGTCTGGTTGCATAGTCGTGCAGATCTGGGCATGACGTCTCCATGGGTCGACACTCACCTGATGGGATCGTCGACACGATTCTTCCACACGACGCGTCTCCGACGACGCTTCCTTCAAATCCGGTGGCAGACTGTCATTTCCGTGCGCCTTCGTCGTTTGAATCAGATCCACGCCGAGGAGTCGTCCATCATCTTCCCAATGCGAGGACGTCAAGATCCGGCTAGTTTCTTCACACCACCGGTTCGGCGTCAGACCGGTCGCCTCCTACGCGCTCGTTGCCCAGATCCGAATCGGGGGGCGTCGTCTTCGTGGGTCGGAGCTCATCCATCGGGATCCATGGCGGCCCAGCGACTCTCTACGGTGGAGGCTGCAATATCATAAAATCAAAGTGCACATTGGTTGTAACGTTATCGTATGGTTCAAAGGATGTGGAATAAATAAGTGTTGTTATGATGGATTGGCTTTTTTTTTTGCAAAACTAATATTCTCTATATTGTTAGAACATCTGTGTTGTGACATGTGGTGTAAAAGTTTCACGTCGTGATCGTCAGGATCAGTGACGTGGATTTTCTGTAAAGTGTTTTTTGTTTGCTCTACCTCTGCTTTTCTGATCGACCAATGAGGCTTCGGCGTTTGCATTAGGAAATCCTAGCAAAGGACTCTCAGCTGAGTATATGTCATATAAAAGGAATGTTTACCTTCTTGGTTAAGACTACAAACTTAGGGTTTTCTAAAGAGCTATCACACCGAAAACACCACTGTCCTTTGTGTGATGTTACCCTGATTCTTTTCTCATACTCATTGCTTGTGCAATAATCAGAGTTAGGTTTTTGTTTTGTGATGTTGTAAATCATGCACTGTTATAAGCATCGATCAATCACTTGGTGAGTGAGTTGAGTGGAGAGTTCAAACACATAGGGAACTTGTGTTAAAATTCACAAGGGTAGTCTTGAAGTTTAAGAAACCTGAAAGGTGATCATTCAAGGTTGTCCGCCATTGTACTTATTCTACTTGTTAGTGAAGTTCTCTTTTCACCGGGAGTATCATCCCTTTAGCAGTAGGCACGATTGGACGAACTAGGTTACCAATTTCTTGTCTACTGATTTACAATTTTTATTATCATTTTAATCTGGTAAATCATCTAGTGTTGCTTAACCTTGTCTTTACATCACTTAGAGACATCAAAATGAATACACTTTTTCAATAATACATGAACGGTGGAACATCGACATTAAAACTCGACATGTCAAAGGCCTTTGATAGAATGGAATGATAAAGCTTGAGTATGATGCTCGCTAGATAGATAAAATTATGAGATGTATAACCACGATCCGTAAAATAACTTGAACGGAAACTTAAAAAGAAAATATCATCCGTCGGCGTAGTTTGCGTCAAGGTGACTCCTTATCCCTATACATGTTTCTCTTTTGCTCAAAGGGTCTTCAAATATTTTCCGCAAGGCAGTAAAATAACATAGACTCCAAGGCCTCAGATTCAACAAAGATATCATCTAAGATTTACACCTATTTTTTTGCGGATGATAGTCTAATTTTCCATCAAAGGAAATTGCAAAATTGTCAAGGATTATCTTTCAAAACATAGAGCAGCTTTGAGACAGAAAATAAATATTTAAACATTTTATGTGTGCTTCGGTAAATCAGTAGTTTCTGGAAGCCGTTCAGAAGTTGCCGCTTATCTTGGTGAATTAGAATTTAGAGGTATACTATTACACACGGTACCTTCACCGACAACAATAAAAAGCAGCCTTAACCAATCTTCTCGTCAACATGATCCTCTTGCCTCCTACTACCCAAGGCCTACTATATTCGACGCGTGACTCAAAATTCAACTTAGATATGACGTAGTTTTTTTGGGGTAGAGACGTGAGGCACTCGATGGCGAATCGAAAACAGAGAGACATTACGGGTCCTCAATGCCAACTAGTGCCCAATATCAAACTCTTTTACCTTTATTGCAAAGCATCATGTCGCTAAAAAATGTTAACAACAGAGAGGGTGGACCAAAGACATTAATAGAGCCTTATTCATGGAAGAAGATATCAAGTTCATCATGGGAGAATTCATTGCATTTCACATCAGATTAAAGACTCCTTGATGTGGCACTTCTCGAAGAAACAGCCAGGCCACCTAAACAACCGAAGCGGAAGATGCCAAATTGGAGATATAGTTCGAGATCGACGGGGAATGGTCAAAGCCTCACAATTATAACTTTATGTTCTAATTAACGGGTGCAAATATCCCTGATCACCTCTTGGCTAAACTTGCTTTAAAAGTTTGGTTGTGTTTGACATAATTTTGCTTAAAAAAATGTTTTTAAATTATGCTTTTGAAAAAAAAACTGTTTTTTCTAAAGCTACGAAAATCTAGTTTTTTAATTTTCTTTTATATTTTGCAAAAAACACTTTTCAACTTTTATTAAAAGTTATTTTTACCAAACAGCGGTTGGACTTTTAGAAAAAGTTAAAAACAAGTTTATTAAGCTAAGTCAAATACAGTGATTCTCCAGCTTTATGGAACTCTAGTGTCGCACGCTTCCACTCTGGCAGGCTTGATGCAAAACCCCCAGATTTGTTATAGAAAACACATTTCATTAAATTAAAAACCTTAATTTATCAAGTCTTCATTTAAGGGATATTGACACTAGTAATACCATGTGAATCTCACTTACCAGATATAGCCCAAAACCAAAAAATTGACACATATAATACTTATCCCATTATGTAAAGACTATTATACCCTCTTAACTATCTTAAACACATCGAGAACTATTATACAGTTCTTCATCTTCTTTATCTAAAAAAAATTCGCTCAAACCCCTCTTCTCGCTCTCTCTCGCTCCTCTTCTCTCTCTCTCTCTCTCTCTCTCTCTCTCTCTCTCTCGCCCCTCTTTCTTTCTCGCTCAAAAAGTGGACAGGCCGATCTGTGTTTCTCTCTCTCCACGATCTCTGTTTCTCATTCTCTCTTGCCCGATCTCGATTTAGGGTTTCTCAAGAGCCGATTGAGCGTCTCCGATTTCTCTACTCGACTGTCTCTTCCTCAAGGTCAGTCTCGTTTTCCTTTTTTGCCATTGAGATTTCGTCTTGCAAATGAAATGTTCTGTTGTTGTCCTCTGAAATTCAAATTCCTTTTTTTTTTCTGGAACCTTAGAAATTTGAAATTAGTTTCTTCCAATTTCTCTGAGCTTTTCAAAAAGTCAAAAAAAAAATATGTATCAATTTGCATTAAATATTTTCTTAAACATTACTCTAACATGTATGGGTTCATTTTAACAATATGATACTAATTTTTATTTATATTTTATTTTCTAAAAATTCGTTATTGAATCTGCAGGCAATTGTATCAATAAAGAAATGCACTTATCTCTTGAAGTGTGGAAGGAGAGGGAAGCCAAAGTTTTGCCCTTTCCGACTTTTCGATGTAGCCATTGATGATCATTTTATTTCTGGTATGGAGATTGTGTTTTATTCAAGGATATTTTGATTTCAGAGCAAATCATTGAGCTCGGTCTTGAGATTTCTGTTTGAGCCACAAGTTAATGTCCTTACAAACATGTCTAAACTTCAGTGATTGATATTTAGAAGCCAAGATTTAGTAATATGTTACGCAGAAAAAACTTGTCAGAGAATTTGTTGTAGAAGTATTTGGTGTTGTAGAAGTATTTGGTGTTACAGAAGTATTTGGTGTTATTTTATTAGGTGTTTTGTTACTTCAAGTATTAAATGGACCTCTGAGAAAATGCTCAAATAAGGATCATCTTTTTTTTTTTTTTTTTTTTTTTGCTGTTGCGATTGTTTCTATTAATTCTCCGAATGTTCCTCTGCAGAATGAATTTAGTTATGTTACTTTGTAGATATATTTTAGTGGCATCAAACTTATGAGTAACTGGGTTTTGTTTTCCTTTTGTTTGTGGAAATAAATCATGTACTATGTCATCAGGGATCAATTTGTGGTCTTAGATGTATACAAAATGTTAGATTTTAATTGTATTTTCAAGAGTTTAGATAGTGTAGAGCAGAGATTGCATGGAATGTTGTTCCTCTATCTCTATGTGTATGTGTGTGTGTGTGTTACTGAGATTGTATGATGTTACAAGCTTAAAAAGGGTTAGTGTTGTAAAGCTTGTTTGGAAATACAAATCTGTCACGGAGTGAATTCACTTTGTGACATAGCTGTCACGAAGTGTGCTTATTTAACGTGAATAGAAAAAAAAATTATGTCAGAATAGGACCCGGTATTTCAGCATAATTGTTGTGGTTCTCATATTTCACCTATTTTATAGGGAATTTCTGATGTATTTCAGCATAATTGTTGTGGTTCTCACATCTTATAGTTCTTTTTTTCATTTTATGTTTTTGGCTCGTAATTTTTCTCTTATGGTAACACTGTTGGTGAATGAGTATTCCTTCTAATTTTTCTCTTATGGTAACATTGTTTCTGACTTGGTTTGTTTTAGGTCTTATCTTCAATGACGAAGTCGAAAGAAACCAAGGTAGAGGAGGCCTCAAAAAGTGTCCGACGAAGCCCTAGTACGGCTTCGAAAAGGAAAATGATTTCGCCGTCCAAGAGTTCCGACGATGACGACGCGTTCATGGTCGCACCACCAAATATAAAGAAGGTATATAATAAAAATTAAGTGGCTTATTTAGAGTAATTTAAGGTGACGCCTTGGTTTGTTTTGTGTTTGATATAGACTCAAAACAAGGTCGAGTCCTCGGGCGTTGCGGCGGCCTCGGAGAGTCCTACCACTTTTATATCCGAAAAGGTGAGTGTCACAAACTCATTTGGATCCTGGTTCATGACATATTGGTAACGAACTGATTGAGTTCGTGACCGATGTTTCATGAACTCGCTCGCTGACTTCGTGACAAATGTGTCACGGACTGACCCACTTTAAGCATGTTTTTTTTGTTCCATCATAAATGATTGTGGCATGTTTATGATCAAGACTGCCGAGTTTTTGGCGCACGACCTTCCCTTGTCTGATTTGAAATAGGAGGACATGAGCATGTACCGACAGAAGATGACCACCGAATTATACTGACACGGAGCGCTAAAACTACACACACGTGAAAATTTCGACGTTGATGCTACTTAAAATTATGTTTGTATAATTGTACGTATGTGATTATGACTGTAGACATGTGTTTATGATTGTACGTATGTGTTTATAACTGTACACCCGGGTGTTTGATTGTACGTATGTGTTTAGACCTTTATGTATGTGTTTAAAACTTTATGTATTGTCTTGAAATCAATTAATTAGTTTAGAATTTTATGTATTGTTTCGAAATCAATTTATTTGTCACAAAGTGACCTCATTTCGTGACAAATGTGTCACGGACTGAGATCACCTCGTGACACATGTGTCGCGGCTTCATTTTACTCTGTGACACATTTGTCACGAAGTGATCTCAGTCTGTGACACATCTGTCACGAAATGAGATCAGTTCTTAACAATAAACCCAATACCAATAAAGTTCAAAACATTCAAAATGTAATACATACCAAAACACTAAGGAAGTTCTAAACATTCAATGATAAACAAGAAAACATAAACAACAAACATGTCGAACAACAAACGGTTCGTTTTTCCTCAAGTACAAATAACATCGCAAACTTTCGTTATCGTCTATGGTTAGCGGTATGAGCCTGTCAGCTTCATGTTTGACGTTGATTGAATGCGTTGCGGGGGTCACGTTCAACTGAGCGTACAATGTTTGCATCAAACTTGGGTAATTCAAATTGGTAAGAAGTAAAAGTATAATGTACCACCCTCTTGATATACAACCGGTTGTACCCACTTCCTGCTATACTTAACATATAAACATATTTCCGTCATAGTTGTATACGTTTGGTCACATTAGATACGAGTATTAAAAAACGGTTATTAACATAAAAAAAACAGCATACAGTTCGTGACACATGTGTCACGAAGCGAATCCAGTTCTTGACACCCTGGAAAAATCGGGAAATCAACAAACAACGCCATTTTTTACAAACAAGTCACACCCAAACGCAATAGAACCTATTTCAACATGAATCAAAACAATTAAACATGTTCTTATATGTTAAAAATAAGACGAACTTACCAAAATATGTTTGAAGAAGTTTTGGATCTTGGATTTGAAGGAAGAAGAAGCTTGGATCTTGAAGTTTTTATGAACAACCTTTGATTTGCAGAAAACAAACTTGAATCTTGAAGTTTTGATGAACAACCTTGGATTGCAAAATGATTTTAGATGAGTTTAGCATTATTGCAAAATGGGTTTAAAATGAGTTTAAGAAACTTAACCTCAGCGAGCAAGAAGATTCCGGCGACCCAATAGATGAAGATTCCGGTGACACAAGAAACTTCACTCGGTCATTCTCCAGTTGAGCGCAAGAGGAAGAAGAAGTTGAAAAAAAAACGTCAAAGAAGTTTGCAGATGATGAAGAAAAAATGAAACGTAAGAGATGTGTTTGAGAAGAGATACGAGTGTTGAGGGTAGTTGGAGAAAATTTAATTTTTCTCACATATCAAAAGTACTAGTTTTATCAATTTTTTTGTTATGGACTAAATTTGATAAGTGACATTGAAATTATATTATTAGTGCACTCCCTTCATTTAAATGTCGTGGTGGCATATCCTGATCAAGGTTTGAAATCTCGCGCGAGATGGGGGTATCTCGCGCGAGATCTCGCATTTGGGAGGGGTGCGAGAGGGATACGAGTATATCTCGCGAGATTGGTCAAATCTCGCGCCCTATCTCGCGTACCCCCGAATCTCGCGCGCTTGAGGTGTAAAACTGCTCAAATCTCGCGCGCTTGAGGTGTAAAACTGCTCAAATCTCGCCGTGTACCCCCGATCTTGCGCGGTAAGGTTCGAAACTGAATTTTTATTTTTATTTTTTTATTTTGAATGAATTTTTTATTGGATTGTTGAGTATTTTTTAATGGATTGTTGATATGAAATTATTATAATCCGAATGTATGTAGTAATTTTGAATAATTTGATGATGTTGTTAATGTTGATTTTGTAAACTTTATTCTAAAATTTATATAGATTGTGTATCATAAACTTATACAAAATCATAATTAAAAAGTTGTTCAAATACCCTGCGGAATACCTTTTTTTTGCGGTATATCCCGCGAAATACGGTATACCACACGGTACGAGATACCCTGAACGTTCATCAAATACCACGAGATACCACGGTACGAGATAAGATACCTCCCAAAAAAAATGTGCGGTACGGCCGCGAGATGCGATATTTTAATCCTTGATCCTGATAAGTCCATATTAAAATATTTTCGACAAGGATCACACGATTATCAGAATAAAGGTTAGTATGTATTAAATAATAATAATTTGTTGGAGGACAGCGTTAGATAGACGTAGAAAGACTTAAAACTGCCAATTCCTTACAATTTCAAGGTCAACCGAATTTTTCCGTCGGAGAACAAAAATAGAAATCTTCGATAAATAAATAAAAATTCCTGCAATATATAATCCATCATCACTGCATCGCCAATCTTTTCGAGGTGTCTCCAAATGGATGAAGTAAAGGACAAGGTCAAGGGGTTCATGAAGAAAGTTTCATCTTCCTCTTCCTCGGGCAGATTCAATGGCCAAGGAAGAGTTTTGGGATCCTCTTCTTCTTCTTCTTCTTCTTCGCCTCCCTACAATAATCCAATCCCGTATCGCCAAGCGAACCCTCCTCCGAGCACGAAGCCCAAACCGTCCTCACCAAAGACTAATCACCAGAGCCGTGACCCCAAATCGAATCCCGATCGGAAACCCCCAAACGGGTTCGACCCATTCGACCCTCTCATCACCTCAGCGAAGACGGCCAAGAACGGGTGGTCTCTTGAGATTATGGAGTGCCCGATTTGCCGGCGAGCGTTCAGCTCCGAGCAACAAGTCTCCGAGCACGTCGACGTCTGTTTGACTCTGAGCAATGCCGCGGAAGATACCGACTTGGAGGCCTCCGTTTGCCGTTATCTCTCCGGCGACCCGGCTCCCGGGCCGATCGAGGTGGTTCTCAGGCTGCTGAAGAACATAGCCCGGGAGCCGGAGAATCCCAAGTTCCGGAGGCTTCGGATGAGCAACGCCAAGATCAAGGAGGCCGTGAGTGACGTGGCGGGAGGGCTCGAGTTGCTGGAATTCGTGGGGTTCGAGTTTAAGGAAGACGAGGATGGAGAGATGTGGGCGACAATGGAGGTTCCTTCCGAGGATCGGATCGCGATGTTGAGACGAGCGTCGGAGCTTCTTGAGCCGAAGAAAGCCTCCGCGGTGGTGGGACCCCCTGCTTTGCCCGCCGGGAGAGACGAGAAGGTCGAACCCAAAAAGATAGATAGACAGGTTTGGATTTTTTGAAGGATTTTTTTTACTATTTAATTGACAGTTCGTATGAGTATAAGATTTATATCTAGTGAGATTAGACCTTATTGTTAAGTTCAAACAAGCCTCTTTAAGATGGCGACTCTTTGCAGCTTCGTGAGCTCTGACACCTTGTTAAGTATCATATATGACCATGAGATCAATAGTACATGACCTTATCTTTCTAATGTCGGATCTTTAACGTTCATTCTTATTGGAATTTCGTGTTGTTTCTTTGTTTTCAGCCCTTGGCTTTTGCGATTTTTTTTTTTTTTTTTGTTATGGTTTAATGACCTTTTTAAAATGAGTTAGGCCGAGTGAAGTGGTTGAGCGGAGAAGAAAATGCGCAATCTCCTTAACATCTCTTGAATGAATGAAATCGGTGATTGCTATATAGATGACTTTGTTAAAGCGGTGAAAGATTCAAATTATAAACCATATATGACCTCATGAATCTCATGTAAGCGTACCTCTTAGATATATAAATTGCCTTCTCTTGAAGGCTTTTATGTTAGAACTCTTTGGACAGTAACTCGCTGCTATATTTATATCTTCTAGTTTTATTGAATGATTTTAATATTGGAATTCCTATCATCTCTGACGAAGAAGCCGATCATTTTTGTCCCTTTCATTTCTGGTTAGTTTAGACGAAGGTTTTCTTTTCGGTTTCCGAAAACGTAGCTTCGGAGATAGTGCTACCGGATTCTTTCTTCAACCTCTCGATCGAGGAGGTGAGACGGGAAGCTGTAACGAGAAAGAAAAATCTGGAAGACTCGAAGCTTTTAGTCCCGAGAACGTTCAAGGAAAAGCAAGCAAAAGCGATGAGAAAGAAGTACACAAAAACCATCATCCGAGTCCAATTCCCGGATGGTGTTGTGCTCCAAGCTATATTCAACCCATGGGAGCCAACTAGTTCTCTCTACAAGGTATATTTTTTTTTTTTTTCTGTTTTTTTATATTATACATTTAGCTGCTTCTTTATCCAAATATCCGGATCCAAACTTATGAACAAGTTATAAGTTCACATATATATTTATATACATTAAATATGTTTTTAGATGATATATTTTGTTAAAAATAATATATTTTATATAAACAGGACTAAAATGCTATAAAACTAATAGGTTTAGGGCTATTTTGCTTAGAGAATTAGTTTAGGTACTATAATGTCACCCACGTAATAGTTCGGGTAGTATTTACACTGAAAAATCAATATTTTTTGTTTGTCCAAACATCTAAAAGTTGAATGTTTCCAAAAAAAAAGAGTATGCTGTAAACATCCGAGTGATATGGTAGAATTAACACGAACGTGCAGTTGGATATGCAAAAACATACATTTTATTTCAATAGAGTTTGTTGTTTCACAAAAACTCTATGAGTGATCCACGTCGAGTAAATCTGCACAAACTCCTGATTCCATGCTATATTTATGTGCTATAGATGCTAGTACAGAGAAAATTATATGTTATCCACATCCAAGAATATAGTAGTGTCAAGTTTCAAGCTTTAAGGCTCTGTTTTGAATGGGAATTTTATTAAGGAAAACCAAGAAATTCATAATATACATACATTTTTTAATATATTATTTTTTACGTGGATTTGATGTAACAGTTTGTGAGCTCCGCGCTGAAAGAGCCGAGTTTAGAGTTCGAGCTGTTACACCCTGTGGTCGTGAAAAGGCGTGTGATCCCGTGTTTTTCTCCGGCTGGAAAAAACCCGATAACGCTGGAGGAAGAGGATCTTGTTCCCTCAGCTCTGGTCAAGTTCAGAGCCATTGAAACCGACTCTTTGCTCTTCACTGGGCTGCGAAACGACCTCCTTGAAATTAGTGAACCTCTCGTGACTCATTCTCCGGATGCGCTGTCTCGGTAAATCTCGGCTGTTGATTTTAAATGTCCCCTTTTACCTTGTGATAGAATAAGCGTCTCTCCTTGAAATTTGATTGATTTTAAACTTTGTTGATAAGTAATTAAAAGCTTGTTGAAAAGAATTTCAGCGCTCTCCTCATTTTCAAGCCTCTGCACTTTGATTGATTGAAATGTTAATACAATTGTTTTTGGTTTGGCCGTTTTGTACTCTCTTGTTCTTGTATTCCGGCTTTTCCGTGTTGAATGGATAAAATCCCGATGTTTCTTAAATAAAAAAAATGTTAATACAAATGTTGTTGATCTGTTTGATCACGTGCTGTGAACTTGTGTTTATTTTGTGTTGGTTTGTTTAGATCTGCTTATGAATTGTAGATTAGTGTTGTTGATCTGATAAGGGTTCGCGTTAATGAAAAAGTTTTGTTCTAATAGTGATAAGGGTTCACTACTGCTTTTTACCAAGATTTTTGGGAGATATTAAAGGTGGACATTTTAACGGTCTTCGACGAGTTTGGCATTCGGGGATTATCAACAACATTTCAAATGAGACTCACTTAGTTTTGATCCCCAATAAGCTGAGTTCGTGTCGCATTGGGGAATAGGCAGATCTCCGACCTTATTCTTGCCAACGAAGTTGTGGAGGAATATCGGCGAAGCAAAAAAGAAAGGGGTTGTACCTAAGATTGATTTCGAGAAAGCTTACGATAAGGTCAAATGGGGGTTCCTTGATTTTCTACTTGAGAAGAAAGGCTTCGATAGTCGATGACCGGAAATGGATTAGGGACTGCCTTTCTTCGGTGATGGTTAACGCAAAGCCTAGGGAACTGTTCGAAGGTTCGCCCCTTTTTGTTTATTTTTGTCGCCGACGCTTTATCGCGCCGAATTCAAAGGGAAGTCTCCATCTTCAGTTCGTCTCTCATCTTCAGTTCGGCGACGATACGCTGATTTTTGGGGAGTTTGATGCGGAAAATTGGTCTCGGCTGCTCGTCGTGGTCGAGGGGTTTTGTGGTGCGTCGGGGTCTGAAAATAAACAAAGAAAAGAGCAGCTTTTTGGGTATCAATTCGTCCGAAGCGGAGATCGCATCTATTGCCTCGACGTTGGGGTGCTCGGTGGAAGTTTGGCCAATCTCTTATCTTGGCATGCCGTCCGGGGACAGCCCGAGAAGACTCTCTTTTTGGGGTCCCGTAATTTCAAAAGTGCAAAGAAGAGAAGTTTTCTCTCTAAAGGTGGTAAGGTGACACTCATATCATCGGTTCTCGCTGCCTTACCAACATATTTTATGAGGGGCTGACAAAAACAACGCTTTTTCTGAGGGGCTGCGTTTAGTTTGGGTTTGTTCGGTTGGTTTGGCTCTCCCTCTTTTCTTTGTAATTTTCCTTCTCTGCCTTCCGGGAGGGGAGGGTTTTAAATAAAATTCGGGTTTCTTAAAAAAAAAAAATATAAATATGTTATGCTTGCTCATCCAAGTCAAGCTTGTTGTGTTGTTCGTGCTGTTAAATATACTCAGGTTAATTTGTTCAATCTAAGACTGTTTGCTTGTTTGTGTTTCTACTTCTCTATAAATTCTGTTAATTCACAATTTCCGGGTTGTAGGGTAGCTTCTGGTTCATTCATATAATTGGAAGTGTTGGTTCAACGACCCACGAGAATGAAAGTTTCCGCTCGATCATTATGGGCAGGCACGGATCCACGTGGGGGCCAGTGGGGGCAGTGGCCCCCACTGAAATTTTGGAGAAATTTTTTTTGTACTTATATTTAATAAAAAAATCGGAGTCAGTTATAAATCGGATTTCAAATCAGTATAAAATTGGGTTTATTTTGTAACCCACACCTAATATAAAAAACGCACTTTTTGTTATTTGTTATTTGGCTGCTACGTGGTCATACACCAAGAAAAGTCAAAAGCAATTTATACCATGTTTTTATATTACAAATATATACACACTTTATTTATTATTATTTTTTGTGTGAAAAGTGATATAAACACTTTATTTGATATGCAGTTTTTCTCGGCCTTTAATAAATCTTTTTTTTTTTTTTTTTTTTTTTTAAATTGCATTGTTTTATTTTATACTACTCTATTGTTTAAAGTGCAAGTCAAGAAAGAAAGTCCTAATTTGACCTATTTTGATTATGCAATACATATCGACAGTGTCTCATGGTCAATCGAGTATATATATATATATATATATATATATATATATATATATATATATATTATAGCTCTCCCTTTATATATTTTTTGCTCTTCTCTTTTGCTTTCTTCTTACAGTTTTTATTATGTAAAAAGTATTTTCACTGCTGTTATAAGCAGTATCTTTGATAATGTCAAAGATATATATATATATATATCATGAATGTTAGATGAATATTTTGGTCTCATCACTACCGTATACAAATTACGAAGTTCTTTGATTTTTTAGTTAAAATATTTTATTGATTTTCTTTCTTTTTGTTAAATAGGTATGGATAAATTTTTTTTTGAAACTGGGACTTGCCCAAAACTCAGACTAACGCACGGCCAAAAGCCTCCCGCACAAGGGGTGAGAGTTCCCTCAAGGAAACAAAACCGGAAACACGATCTCTCGCCGCCCATTTACAAACTGCATGGGCTTCGAAATTCGCATTCATACTCAACCAACTAAAGGAAATACTAGTAAAATTATCTAACGAGTCCACAATCTCAGTAAAGAGAGGGAGAAGTCTCAATGCCGGGCACCGACCTTTCTCTCGAAGACTATTCATAACCGTCTTGTTGTCGCCTTCAATAATCACCCTGGTGCAGTTTATGAATTTAGCCAACAGGACCGCCTGAAGCACCCCCAACAGCTCTGCCTCCGAAGCCGACGCAGCTCTTACCGGAGCACACCAAATCCAACGAATCTCTCCAGCCCAGTCTTTAGCCACGACACCAATCGCCGCCCCGTCTACTCCAAAGGCAGCGTCGGTATTAATTTTCAGGACTCCTTCCGGTGGCTTCGTCCACTGATCAACCCGAGCCTCCATTCCCGTCCCCTTCTCGCAGCATCGCCGAGTCCGCGCCCTTTCAGCAATACCAGCACAAATGTTGGCTATGGAGCGGTCAATATTTCTCTTGATCGGATTGAACACACTATTATTCCTCCAAGCCCAAATCTCTTCAAGGATCGCACAAGCTATAATGATAAACTCGTCTTGCACCTTGTTACGCTTCGTCCACAACTCATTCATTTGGAGCACCGTGGCAATCGCGTCGAATCTCGTCGTCATGCTACCCAGCCTCCACCGCACTCCCCGAGCTTCCGAGAACCATAGCCTTTTAGCGTTCTCACAATCAAAGAAAAGGTGGGTTACTGTCTCGGCCTCTCCACCGCACACCCTGCAAAGGTCATCGGCACTCATTCTCCTCTGCAACAACTTGGGCGCTGTTGGTAAGCAATTAGCAGCTATTCGCCAGAGGAAGAATTTCGATCTCTCATGGATTTTCAGAGTCCAGAGCTTCCGCCACAGCTCAACCTTAGGATCAAAGGGAGCTCTCCTACACAAGGTCGCTGCCGACTTAACTGTGAAAAGCCCGTTTTCCGTCGCCCACCAAATCAGCTTGTCTTTTCTAGGGGCCTTCATGATTCGCACTCCCTCGATCTCTGTAGCCGCTTGGGCCGAGAACCAGCCCGAGATTTTATCATAATCCCAAAGCCTTAGACCTGGTTTCATCAATTCAGCGACCAACATGTCTTGATTAGCCCCTCTTACCTGCCACGTAACTCTTTGGTTGGAGCATATCCATGAGTCTTGGAAAACTCTAGCCCGCTGGCCATCCCCTATGATGTAGCTGCAATTAGCGTGAATGAGATCCCGGGATGCCACAATATCCTTCCAACTTGGGGAATGGCTGCTCTTAACTTCCATTTCAAAGAAGTCTTTTTTCTTGCAATATTTCTTTATCAACATATTAACCCACAACAGGTCCTTTCCTGCAGCCACATTCCAGCCCAGCTTCGCTATTAGAGCCAAACTCATCTCCTCAAATTTCCGGAATCCGAGGCCTCCACATTCCTTCGGTTGGCAAAGCTTATCCCATTTGAGAAGAGAGAGGTAGTTCCCGTGACCATTTTTGCCACTCCACCAAAATTTCCTCGCCATTTTATCTAGAGCCCGACAAAAGGTAACCGGAAGAATAAAGGTAGCCATGGCATAAGATGGAATACTTTGAATCACCGATTTGACCAACGTAGTTATGCCGGCTCTCGAAATGGATTTTGACATCCACCCTTCGAGCCTATCATGAACCTTCTTCTTCAAATAAGCGAACGAGGCACTCCAGCTTCTCCCAACCATGAGTGGATTTCCTAGGTACGTCATATCTTCATTGCACTCTTTCATGTTGAGCATTGTGCCAATATCTTTCCTCACTCCCCAAGCACAATTTTTAGAAAATATAAGCCCGGATTTGCTCAAGTTTACCTTTTGCCCGGACCACCATTGGTAAGTCTCCACACACTTCCAAACCGCTTCCACTTCTTTGGTCTTGGCCCGACAAAAGAGAAAGGTGTCGTCGGCGAACATAAGGTGAGAGATACTAGGAACCCCATTCCCAATTTTTATCCCATTGAACTTCCTCAAACCTTCTTCCCGGCCTAGCAACCGACTCAACACCTCGGCGGCCATAATAAATAAATAAGGCGAAAGAGGATCCCCTTGCCGAAGCCCTCTCCCGAGGGTAAGAGAGTTGAGTGGACTTCCATTAAGTAAAATTGCACTTTTCGCCGTACACACGCATTGGCGGATGATTTCCACAACCCTCGGAGAGAAGCCATAGCACTTGAGCACCGCCAACAAGAAGCTCCACTCCATGCGATCATAGGCTTTGCTCATGTCTATCTTAATCCCCACAAGGCCTCCGACACCCTTAATTTTCTTCATCTTATGCATAACTTCCCTAGCAAGGATAGTATTCTCCGCTATCCACCTCCCCGGCACAAATGCCGACTGATAAGGAGATATAATCCTTTCTAGGAGTCTTCGAAGTCTCGCCGTGAGAATTCTCGTGATGACCTTGAAACTGAAATTGCACAAGCTTATCGGCCGAAATTTATCATAGGAATCCGCTCCCCCGGTCTTCGGAATGAGCACTATATGAGCAAAACTCAAATTTTCTTCAAGTTTTAGTGAAGTGAAGAAACCTTGGATGCACTCCACGAGCGAAGCACCCACCTCATCCCAATACTTCTTGTAAAAAATGCCTTGGAGGCCATCCGGGCCCGGAGCCTTGAGAGCCGGCATAGCCCATACCATTTTTTTTATTTCACTCTCGCTTGGAATGGCTTCTATTTCAGCGTTATCCTCCACCTTTATGCACGGCTTGATCAGCCCCTCCAAATCATGAGGAAACTCCGGCTCCGACGACTCAAAAAGCTCACCAAATTTTTTTCTCCAAGTAGCCCCCGATCTCTTTCCTTGAGTCTAACCACCTCTCGTCATCGTTCTTGAGCCGCCCGATAAAGTTTCGCTTCCGCCTAATGACCGAAGCCGTGTGAAAGAACCGCGTATTCGCGTCACCATCCTTTAGCCAAACTTCTCTCGATTTTTGCCTCCAAACCTTCTCCATGGATCGGTTGAGCTCCAAAATCTCCGTTTGAAGCTCTACTTCCCGTCTAGCATTCACCGGCGATCTTCTCACATTTTGAATTCTAAGAAGTTCCTTCTCCCGTTCCCGGACCCTGTTTTGAACATCCCTCCAAATCTTATCTTGCCACACTTGGAGTCTTCTACCCACACGTATAGCCTTAGACATGAATGGTCCCCCTTCGGACCCTACCCCGGTCGGATTCCACACCTCCTTGACAATATTACGGCACTCCGGGTTGTCTACCCACGCCTCGTAGAACCTAAATGGCCGCCTTCCTTTTTCATCTTTAAGGACGCAATCTAGCAATATCGGGGCATGATCCGACCCAAGAATCGGGAGCACTCGCACCCCGGCCTTGCTAAACATACACACCCACTCCGGACTTGCGATAGCTCTATCCAGCCTCTCCCGAACACGGACCCCGGGGTCCCTGCCATCATACCAGGTGAAGTGGCCCCCTTGAGCTCCCAAGTCAATTCCTCCAGACTTAGCCATAAAGTTACGCAGTATACCACACTTGTTCCAGTTTGCCTCACGACCTCCAACTTTATCTCCTTCCTCATGAATTTGATTAAGGTCTCCCACAAGCACCCACGGCCTCCCTACCCTTAGGGATATCGAAAGCATCCCGTCCCAAAAAGATTGATGCTCCCTCGAGTAAGGAGGCCCGTAAACCCCGAACAAATCCCAATCCCCATCTCTCGTGTCACCCCTCACAATAGCCCAAATCAAATTCTTCGTTCTATTCCACACGTCAATTCTGACTCCTTTCCTCCACCAAAGACACACTCCTCCCGAAAGCCCCTGAGCCGGAAAGGCCACACCTCCCCAAAAACCCGAAGCTCGCACGTAACCTGTCCATTTTTTCTTCGCCCATCTTTGTTTCCATCAAAAAGACTATATCCGGATTTCCCTTCCTTACGAGATCCCGAAGGACCTCCCCCGTCGAGTCCCCATTGAGGCCTCGACAATTCCACGAGAGGACTAACACTGGGGGTGGGGGGCATGGATTGACCCGCCTCCTCGGTCTTGAAGCTTGTAGCATTAATGTGTATCTCCTCGGAAATCTTCCCCTGTTCCAGCGCCTCATTCTTATCATCAATCCCGGATTTAGCTGTCACTCCCGCCCTTCTCCATTTTCGTGTTGTTCTGACCGCCTTGGAGCTTGCCTCATTCCTGCTCTGACTATGGCCTTGAGCGAAAACCACTTCAAATTTTGACGCCAAAGACAACACATCATTTGATCCAGAGTTTATTTTTTTCCCTGGAGTGGAGTCAGCTTCTCCAGTTGTTGTCTTCCTTTTAGGCGTTGACCCACTTTCCTTAAATTCCTCAGGAAGGACACAAGGCCTTTTAAAATTAGGCCCACTTAAACAATCAAGCGGCTCTCCTAAGCCCTTTTCATTATCCTGTACGCTGCTATAATTCTCTTGGGCCAATTCCTGTCTTTTCTCCACTTCTTTCATTCTCACTTCATTGGGCCTAGGCCCACTACGCTTATCCTCCCCCTCTGTTAAAACCCTATCATTTCCTTCCAACAGGAGGGCTGGAGGCACAACTGTCACGTGTCCCGTGGTCCCCGACCTGCCACCGCTAGTCTGCTCTCCCTCACCCAGGATGTCCTTCCTCCGCCTGACACTTGAACAGCTCGCGCCTCCTTCCTGTGTGATTGGGCTTGCGCACACTACCTGCTGAAGATTGCTTTGCGTCAGAGGAAGTGGTCCCCTCCCCAGGCTTTCTCTTTCCACCACCTGGACGTGGCCTAACCCTTCAGCTTCCTCCATCAGCACTCCTAGCTCCTCCTCCGAGATGACCGTACCGATCTCCGCCCTAGCCATCCGGGCCGCTATGTGTGGGAATTTCCCTTTTCCCAATCAGCATGTCCAATCCCCTGAAGCAGTTCCGAATCCCATTCTCTTCCCGGAGCCAAGGTCCATACATGAACACTTCAGGTGACTGGTCTGCCAAAACCCGGACTTTCCTCAGCCTTTTACACTCCTCGTCCTCGTGGCCGATCATTCCACACACAAAGCAGAACCTCCCCAGGTTCTCATATTTAATCTGTATCCACAGCGCCGGATACGGCCCACGGTCGAGGAAGAACCCCGCGCAGAGGGGCTTTCTTGTGTCCACCAGGATTCTCAGCCTTAGCTCATTGCTGTCCCTTCCATTAAATCACAGAAATTTACCTATCATAGGCGCCAATTCTTTGGCACTCGAGATGTTCAAGTATCCTGGCGGAAGGCCTCTCAAGCGGACCCGAAAAGGGGATGGTCCAAACTCTATCTCCTCTGCCATAAGTTGCGTCGGCCACTCCTCCAGCAACATCTGCGCTCCCTTGATCCTCCATGGTCTAACTCCTAACACACGTTCTTTGTCCTCCTTATTTCCAAAGGTGAACCTGAGTAAACCCGGCTTGATCTCCCTCACGACCCATGGTTTCTTACATTTCCACACATTCAGAAACACATCGTAAATCCGTCCCACCCCCACTGGGTTTGATGAGAGGATCTTCCCGGCCAACAATTGGGTCGTTTCTCTCTCACCGCCCGCATCAGTTTTTTCTGAAATCATCAATTTCGACGCCAGCACAGACGTTGTGTACTCTAGTTCATCCTCACCCTGACCGGCTCTCTCCATAGTCCAAAGCTAAACTCACTCGTGTTTCCCTTGTGTTTCCCCAAAACCCGTAAAAGCCTCTGGTGTTTCCCGACTCTATACCCCGAAATCAATCCTTAACGAGAGGACCAGACCCACACCAGAAAACACCAGATCCACACCAGAAAACACCTTACCCAGACTCTCACAGAACCCCAACGCGAACCCAAAGCACGAACACCACCTCACCACTTCAGCGAAACTTGGACTAGGAACTAGAGAGAAAAGACTCACAAAAGGACAAACGCCTCACTCACTCACTGGATAAATATTTAAAAAGAGGATTAGACTCTCCGTTTCAAACATGAAAAATTATGATATTACAAAATCAAGCAAAGAAGAATTTAATCCAAACACTCTCGAGACCGATCCTGGAAAGAGAATACCAATATCAGGTTATCATCCAAATCTACAAGACGACGTTCGAAGAGCTTATATGTTGAAAGGTCTTTGTCAGCCGAAGCTTGTTAAGTTTCCTCCTACAAAGTTTGGTGAAAGAGAAAGATGCTTTAATCATGCTTGGTATCACCAATATGCTAATTGGTTGGAGTATAGCGTGGCCAAAGATGCAGCTTATTGTCTTTGTTGTTATTTATTCAAACAAAATAACGGGGATCAAGGAGGGTGGAGATTATTTTGTTGGCGGCGGATTCAGAAACTGGAAAAAAGGAGAGATCAGATATACATGTAGGAGGCCATGGTAATGCTCACAATCTGGCGTGGACTAAGCTTGAAGCTCTACGAAAACAGAAGCAACCTATTGAACATGCTTTCATCAAGCAAACTAATCAAATGCAAAGTACTTATGCATCACGGTTGACTGCCACAATTGATTGCGTTCGATTTCTTCTACGACAAGGTCTTGCTTTTCGTGGCGATGATGAAACAGAAAACTCAAAGAATCAAGGTAATTTTCTTGAACTTTTGAAGTTTTTGGCGAATCATAATAGTGATATTGATAAAGTTGTTCTTAAGAATGCTCTAAAGAATGATAAAATGACTGCACCAAGTATTCAGAAGGAAATTATTAATGCGATTGCTGTGGAAACTCTTAATGCCATCTTGAGAGATATAGGTGGTGGATTTTTTTCCATTCTAGTTGATGAATCGCGCGATGTCTAGCCACTTGGAGTTTTTCCTCCGAATATTCCGAAAATAAAGAAAGATGAATTTGTAAATGAGAGTTGGAGTTATGCTTGATCTTCTTGTATGAGACCAGGATCTTATACAACTCACTTCGTTATGAATCTGCGAAAAAATACGAGGATTACCTCTTAATGTTGAAAGAGCAAATGGCTGTTGTTTTACGCTATGTCGATAAAAGTGGTTCTATAACTGAACGTTTCATTGGTCTTGAACATGTTGCTACTACAACAGCTATATCTCTAACAGAGGCAATCGACGGATTATTTTCTAGACATGGATTGAGCATTTCTAGATTGCGGGGCCAAGGATACGATGGAGCTAGTAATATGCAGGGAGAGTTCAATGGCTTAAAAACACTTATTTTAAAAGAAAATCCGTGTGCTTTTTACATTCATTGTTTTGCTCACCAACTCCAGCTTGCTCTTGTAGCGGTAGCAAAAAAACATATTGAAGTTGCAAGTCTTTTCTATTGCTAGTATTGTCAACATTGCTAGCGCTTCGTCTAAACGGTGCGACGTTCTTCATCAATTGCATGCAATCAAGATTTTTGAGGCTATCGATAATGGTGAGATTTGTAGCGGAAAAGGATTAAATCAGGAGACCATGTTGAAACGTACTTCGGATACACGTTAGAGCTCACATTATGATTCTTTAATCAGCTTGATCATCATGTTCTCATACACGATTGATCTTCTTGAGATTATTGTTGACGAGGGGTCAAGCTCAGAGCAAAAATTTGAAGCAAATAATTTATTGAGTATCATGCAATCCTTTGATTTTGTATTTATGCTACACTTGATGAAGGCAATATTAGGGATCACAGATGAATTGTCAAAAGCTTTGCAGAGGAGTGACCAAGATATTGTAAATGCTATGACTTTGGCAAAAATTTGTAAGCAAAGGTTGCAATCGATGCGAGACAAAGGGTGGAAAGATTTCTCTGATGAAGTTTTTTCTTTTTGTGAAAAGAATAACGTGGGAATGCCTACCATGGATGATGTTTACATACCCCGAGGAAGGTCAAGGCGTAAAGGTCAAAGCGTAATGAATTCGTTTCACTTTCGTGTCGAGCTGTTTTATTCTATCATTGTTATGCAACTTTTGGAGTTAAATGATCGTTTCACTGAGGCGAACACGGAGCTTCTTTTGTGTGTAACATGTTTGTGTCCGACCAACACTTTTTCTGCTTATGACAAGCAAAAGTTGATCCGTCTTGCCGAGTTTTATCCTGAAGACTTTTCTATTGCGAATCGTTTAAAGCTCGATAACCAACTCGAAACTTATATTTTTGACATGCGTTCTAATGCGGAGTTTGCTAACCTTAGAGGGCTTGGGGATCTTGCAAAAAAGATGGTCGAGACAAAGAAAGATCAAGTATATCCACTAATATATTTGCTCATCACACTGGCATTGGTACTTTCAGTTGCTACCGCTTCGGTCGAAAGAGTATTTTCAAGCATGAATATTGTGAAGAATCGTCTATGCATTCGAATGGGAGATCAACTGATGAATGATAATTTAATTGTGTACATCGAAAAATATATTTTTGATAAGATTGACAATGAGACAGTTATACGACGATTTCAAGACATGAAAAGTCGACGTATACAATTGTAGTTTTTGATATTTAATTGTTTAATGAAGTTTTTTTATTGCATTCTTCTTGTTATGTTTATCAACCCATTATAATTTTTTTGTGCCCCCGCCAGATTAAAGTTCTAGATCCGTCACTGAATTAATATTAACAAAAACCTAAACAGAACCAGGAATTCATTCAAGCTGCATATCAGTTACAATAAGGTCCTATCATTATGGAGGAGCAAGATCCTTCCAGAGAACATAATCATAAAACAAAAGAGCCTTCTGGGCTAGAATAACGGCTACATAATTACATCCTCTGGGTTGAAAGCTAACATTAAAAAAAAGTGAGATGCAAGGGATATAGAATAACGGTTACAAAAGAGTCGTCTCGTCATTTCTACAGTTCCAACAGCTCAAAGTTCGAGGACGAGAGAAAGTCATTGACCTGTACGAGAGGTCTTTTGCACATAGCTCCACAACCCCATGATTTTCCACACCTGGATGTTCGCTTGACGATTCCAAATAGCGTGGAAGGTCGACTCTGTCTCTAACTGGCAGCGAGGACATAAGGGATCCAAATGGATACACTTTTCATAAGATGGGCTTGGTTGAACCACTAAAGGTTTTGAAAACCCATTCCACCCTCGGCTATCCTCAGGCACGGATCCACGTGGGGGCCAGTGGGGGCAGTGGCCCCCACTGGAATTTTGGAGAATTTTTTTTGTACTTATATTTAATAAAAAAAAATCGGAGTCAGTTATAAATCGGATTTCCAATCAGTATAAAATTGGGTTTATTTTGTAACCCACACCCAATATAAAAAACGCACCTTTTGTTATTTGTTATTTGGCCGCTCATCCAAGAAGTTCTTTTCTCTATTTTGCAGTTCACGAATTCCAAGAAGGTAATTATTAGATTTTATTTATTATCTCAGCATACTTTGGTTTGTACTTGACTTGATAGGGATACGTTTTGTTTTTTTTTTTTTTTTTTTTTTTTTTTTTGGAAAAAAGGATTGCTTCGTTACCACTTACCAGTATAATGGCCATACACCAAGAAAAGTCAAAAGCAATGTATACCATGTTTTTATATTAAAAATATATACACACTTTATTTATTATTATTTTTTGTGTGAAAAGTGATATAAACACTTTATTTGATCCGCAGCTTTTCGGCCTTTGATAAATCTTTTGTTTTTGTTTTTTTTTTTAAATTGCATTGTTTTATTATATACTAGTCTCTTGTTTAAAGTGCAAGTCAAGAAAGAAAGTCCTAATTTGACCTATTTTGATTATGCAATACATATCGACAGTGTCTCATGGTCAATCGAGTAGATATATATATAAATATATATATATATATATATATATATATATATATATATATTATATAGCTCTCCCTTTATATTTTTTTTGCTCTTCTCTTTTGCTTTCTTCTGACAGTTTTTATTATGTAAAAAGTATTTTCACTGCTGTTATAAGCAGTATCTTTGATAATGACAAAGAGATATATATATATATATATATATATATATATATATATATATATACAGGCACGGATCCACGTGGGGGCCAGTGGTGGCAGTGGCCCCCACTGGAATTTTGGAGAATTTTTTTTTTTACTTATATTTAATAAAAAAATCGTAGTCAGTTATAAATCGGATTTCAAATCAGAATAAAATTGGGTTTATTTTGTAACCCACACCCAATATAAAAAACGCACCTTTTGTTATTTGTTATCTGGCTGCTAATCCAATAAGTTTTTCTTCTCTGTTTTGCAGCTCAGGAATTCCAAGAAGGTAATTATTAGGTTTTATTTATTATCTCAGCATACTTAGGTTTGTACTAGACATGATAGGGATATGTTTTTTTTTTTTTTTTTGAAAAAAGGATTGCTTCGTTACCATACACCATGAAAAGTCAAAAGCAATTTATACCATGTTTTTATATTAAAAATAGGGCTATACACACTTTATTTATTATTATTTTTTGTGTGAAAAGTGATATAAACACTTTATTTGATCTGCAGCTTTTCGGCCTTTAATAAATCTTTTGTTTTTGTTTTTTTTTTAAATTGTGTTGATTTATTATATACTAGTTCTCTTGTTTAAAGTGCAAGTCAAGAAAGAAAGTCCTAATATGACCTATTTTGAGTATGCAATACATATCGACAGCTTCTCATGGTCAATCGAGTAGATATATATATATATATATATATATATATATATATATATATATATATAAATATATATATTATATAGCTCTCCCTTTATATTATTTTTGCTCTTCTCTTTTGCTTTCTTATGATAGTTTTTATTATGTAAACAGTATTTTCACTGCTGTTATAAATAGTATCTTTGATAATGTCAAAGAGATATACATATAAAGGCACAGATCCACGTGGGGGCCAGTGTGGGGTAGTAGCCCCCACTGGAATTTTTGCGATTTTTTTTTTAATACTTATATTTAATAAAAAAATCGGAGTCAGTTATAAATCGGATTTCAAATCAATGTAAAATTGGGTTTATTTTGTAACCCACGCCCAATATAAAAAATGCACCTTTTGTTATTTGTTGTCTGGCTGCTCATCCAAGATGTTTTTTTTTCTCTGTTTTGCAGTTCACGAATTCCAAGAAGGTAATTATTAGGTTTTATTTATTATCTCAGCATACTTTGGTTTGTACTTGACTTGATAAGGATATGTTTTTTTTATTTTTGAAAAAAGGATTGCTTCGTTACCACTTACTAGTATATGACCATACACCAAGAAAAGTCAAAAGCAATTTATACCATGTTTTTATATTAAAAATATATACACACTTTATTTATTATTATTTTTTGTGTGAAAAGTGATATAAACACTTTATTTGATATGCAGCTTTTCGGCCTTTAATAAATCTTTTGTTTTTTTTTAATTGCATTTTTTTATTATATACTAGTCTCTTGTTTAAAGTGCAAGTCTAAAAAGAAAGTCCTAATTTGACCTATTTTGATTATGCAATACATATCGACAGTGTCTCATGGTCAATCGAGTAGATATATATATATATATATATATATATATATATATATATATATATTATATATATTATATATATATATATTATATAGCTCTCCCTTTATATTTTTTTTGCTCTTCTCTTTTGCTTTCTTCTGACAGTTTTTATAATGTAAAAAGTATTTTCATTGCTGTTATAAGCAGTATCTTTGATAATGTCAAAGAGATATACATATACAGGCACGGATCCACGTGGGGACCAGTGTGGCCAGTGGCCCCCACTGGAATTTTGGAGAATTTTTTTTTCTTATATTTAATAAAAAAATCGGAATCAGTTATAAATCGGATTTCAAATCAGTATAAAATTGGGTTTATTTTGTAACCCACACCCAATATAAAAAACGCACCTTTTGTTATTTGTTATTTGACTTCTCATCCAAGAAGATTTTTTTCTCTATTTTGCAGTTCACGAATTCCAAGAATGTAATTATTAGGTTTTATTTATTATCTCAGCATACTTTGGTTTGTACATGACTTGATAGGGATATGTTTTTTTTTTCTTGGAAAAAAGGATTGCTTCGTTACCACTTACCAGTATAATGGCCATACACCAAGAAAAGTCAAAAGCAATTTATACCATGTTTTTATATTAAAGATATAAACAACTTTATTTATTATTATTTTTTGTGTGAAAAGTGATATAAACACGTTATTTGATCTGCAGTTTTTCTGCCTTTAATAAATCATTTGTTTTTGTTTTTTTTAATTGCATTGTTTTATTATATTCTAGTCTCTTGTTTAAAGTGCAAGTCAAGAAAGAAAGTCCTAATTTGACCTATTTCGATTATGCAATACATATTGACATTGTCTCATGGTCAATAGAGTAGATATATATATATATATATATATATATATATATATATATATATATATATATATTATATATAGCTCTCCCTTTATATTTTTTTTGCTCTTCTTTTTTGCTTTCTTCTGACAGTTTTTATTATGTAAAAAGTATTTTCACTGCTGTTATAAGCAGTATCTTTGATAATGTCAAAGAGATATACATATACAGGCACGGATCCACGTGGGGGCAGTGGTCCCCACGGGAATTTTGGAGAATTTGTTTTTTACTTATATTGAATAAAAAAAATCGGAGTCAGTTATAAATCGGATTTCAAATCAGTATAAAATTGGGTTTATTTTGTAACCCACACCCAATATAAAAAACACACCTTTTGATATTTGTTATCTGGCTTCTCATCCAAGAAGTTTTTTTTCTCTGTTTTGCAGTTCACGAATTCCAAGAAGGTAATTATTAGGTTTTATTTATTATCTCAGCATACTTTGGTTTGTACTTGATTTGATAGGGATACGTTTTTTTTTTTTTTTTTTTAAAAAAGGATTGTTTCGTTACCACTTACCAGTATATGGCCATACACCAAGAAAAGTCAAAAGCAATTTATAACATGTTTTTATATTAAAAATATATACACACTTTATTTATTATTATTTTTTGTGTGAAAAGTGATATAAACACTTTATTTGATCTGCAGCTTTTCGTCCTTAATAAATCTTTTGTTTTTTTTTTTTTATAAATTGCATTGTTTTATTATATACTAGTCTCTTGTTTAAAGTGCAAGTCAAGAAAGAAAATCCTAATTTGACCTATTTTGATTATGCAATACATATCGACAGTGTCTTATGGTCAATCGAGTAGATATATATATATATATATATATATATATATATATATATATATATTATATAGCTCTCCCTTTATATTTTTTTTGCTCTTCTCTTTTGCTTTCTTCTGACAGTTTTTATTATGTAAAAAGTATTTTCACTGTTGTTATAAGCAGTATCTTTGATAATGACAAAAAGATATATATATATATATATATATATATATATATATATATATATATATATACACACACACGGATCCACGTGGGGGCCAGTGGGGGCAGTGGCCCCCATTGGAATTTTGGAGAATTTTTTTTTTTACTTATATTTAATAAAATAATCGTAGTCAGTTATATATCGGATTTCAAATCAGTATAAAATTGGGTTTATTTTGTAACCCACACCCAATATAAAAAACGCACCTTTTGTTATTTGTTATCTGGTTGCTCATCCAATAAGTTTTTCTTCTCTGTTTTGCAGTTCAGGAATTCCAAGATGGTAATTATTAGGTTTTATTTATTATCTCAGCATACTTTGGTTTGTACTTGACTTGATAGGGATATGTTTAATTTTTTTTTTGAAAAAAGGATTGCTTCGTTACCATACACCAAGAAAAGTCAAAAGCAATTTATACCATGTTTTTATATTAAAAATATATACACACTTTATTTATTATTATTTTTTGTGTGAAAAGTGATATAAACACTTTATTTGATCTGCAGGTTTTCGGCCTTTAATAAATCTTTTTTTTTTAAAAAAATTGCATTGTTTTATTATATACTAGTCTCTTGTTTAAAGTGCAAGTCAAGAAAGAAAGTCCTAATTTGACCTATTTTGATTATGCAATACATATCGACAGTGTCTCATGGTCAATCGAGTAGATATATATATATATATATATATATTATATAGCTCTCCCTTTATATTTTTTTTGCTCTTCTCTTTTGCTTTCTTCTGACAGTTTTTATTATGTAAAAAGTATTTTCACTGCTGTTATAAGCAGTATCTTTGATAATGTGAAAGAGATATACATATACAGGTACGGATCCACGTGGGGGCCAGTGTGGGCCGTGGCCCCCACTGGAATTTTGGAGAAATTTATTTTTTACTTATATTTAATTTCTTTTACTTATATTTAATAAAAAAATCGGTGTCAGTTATAAATCGGATTTCAAATCAGTATAAAATTGGGTTTATTTTGTAACCCACACCCAATATAAAAAACGCAACTTTTGTTATTTGTTATCTGGCTTCTCATCCAAGAAGTTTTTTTTCTCTGTTTTGCAGTTCACGAATTCCAATAAGGTAATTATTAGGTTTTATTTATTATCTCAGCATACTTTGGTTTTTATTAGACTTGATAGGGATATGTTTTTTTTTTTAAAGGATTGCTTCGTTACCACTTACCAGTATATGGCCATACACCAAGAAAAGTCAAAAGCAATTTATACCATGTTTTTATATTAAAAATATATACACACTTTATTTATTATTATTTTTTGTGTGAAAAATGATATAAACACTTTATTTGATCTGCAACTTTTCGGCCTTTAATTAATCTTTTATTTTTATTTTTTTAAAATTGCATTGTTTTATTATAATTAAACGTTTCATTGGCTTGAACATGTTGCTACTACTACATCTATATCTCTAAAAGAGGCAATCGACGGATTATTTCCTAGACATGGATTGAGCATTTCTAGATTGCGGGGCCAAGGGTACGATGGAGCTAGTAATATGCAGGGAGAGTTCAATGGCTTAAAAGCTCTTATTTTGAAAGAAAATCCGTGTGCTTTTTATATTCATTATTTTTCTCACCAACTCCAACTTGCTCTTGTAGCGGTAGCAAAAACACATATTGAAGTTGCAAGTCTTTTCCTTTCTATTGCTAGTATTGTCAACATTGCTAGCGCTTTGTCTAACCGGTGCGACGTTCTTCATCAATTGTATGCAATCAAGATTTTTGAGGCTATCGATAATGGTGATATTTGTAGCGGAAAATGATTAAATCAGGAGACCATATTGAAACGTACTTCGGATACACGTTGGAGCTCACATTATGATTCTTTGATCAGCTTGATCATCATGTTCTCATCCACGATTGATCTTCTTGAGATTATTGTTGACGAGGGGTCAAGCTCAGAGCAAAAATTTGAAGCAAATAATTTATTGAGTATCATGCAATCCTTTGATTTTGTATTTACGCTACACTTGATGAAGGCAATATTAGGGATTACAGATGAATTGTCAAAAGCTTTGCAGAGGAGTGACCAAGATATTGTAAATGCTATGACTTTGGCAAAAATTTGTAAGCAAATGTTGCAATCGATGCGAGACAAAGGGTGGAATGATTTCTCTGATGAAGTTTTTTCTTTTTGTGAAAAGAATAACGTGGGAATGCCTAACATGGATGATGTTACATACCTCGAGGAAGGTCAAGGCATAAATGTCAAAGCGTAACGAATTCGTTTCACTTTCGTGTCGAGCTGTTTTATTCTATCATTGATATGCAACTTTTGGAGTTAAATGATCGTTTCACTGAGGCAAACACGGAGCTTCTTTTGTGTGTAACATGTTTGTGTCCGACCAACTCTTTTTCTGCTTATGACAAGCAAAAGTTGATCCGTCTTGCCGAGTTTTATCCTGAAGACTTTTCTATTGCGAATCGTTTAAAGCTCGATAACTAACTCGAAACTTATATTTTTGACATGCGTTCTAATGCGGAGTTTGCTAACCTTAGAGGGCTTGGGGATCTTGCAAAAAAGATGGTCGAGATAAAGAAAGATCAAGTATATCCACTAATATATTTGCTCATCACACTGGCATTGGTACTTCCAGTTGCTACCGCTTCGGTCGAAAGAGTATTTTCAAGCATGAATATTGTGAAGAATCGTCTACGCAATCGAATGGGAGATCAACTGATGAATGATAATTTAATTGTGTACATCGAAAAATATATTTTTGATAAGATTGACAATGAGACAATTATACGACGATTTCAAGACATGAAAAGTCGACGTATACAATTGTAGTTTTTGATATTTAATTGTTTAATGAAGTTTTTTTTATTGCATTCTTCTTGTTATGTTTATCAACCCATTATAATTTTTTTTTGTGCTCCCGCTCGATTAAAGTTCTAGATCCGTCACTGGCTATCCTCAAACAAAGTTTGTCATCCTCTTTTTATTCTCGTTACCATTCCACGAAAAGCTAGCCGCTATAGAGAGAAAATGGGCGATGGCCCCACTTTTTTAACAAAAAAAAGTTTCAAATATAAAATTTAAACGGAAAACTTAAGAAAGCGAAGTCCAATCATGCGCATGTGGACCAAAAAAGATGGAAGTACAATGTCTAAATTTATTTTCTTTGAATTTGGATAATCCAAATTCCAAAATAATTAATATAGAAAATATGGATGGACCCCATATTAATTTGGATATCCAACTCTCCAGAATAATTAATTTAATTTACTTCGGTCTGATGAGTTATTTTTTTAATAAAATGAAACATTGACCAAAATAATACACGCCCCATCAAGACTTATTTATTCACACCTCTCTCGTTCTCTCTCAAATTCACACATGAAAAAAAATGTCTTCTCCTTCATCTTTCCGATCTCGACGTTCTAGATCAAAAAATTCACAACCTCAACAACTGTTGTCAATGGTGCCCACAAGAAGAGTAGTAGTGTCTATTTGTGTACATTTGATGTAATATAGTCTTACGAAGACTCTTGCTTGTAATTGCTTATTCATCAATAAAAAGTTGAAACGTTCATTCAATCTTCCTTGTTTGAAGCTTTATGATAAAACCTTAGTCTTTAGTCCATAAACAAACTAAACAACTTACGAAGAGACAAATGTAGATTTGCATGAACAAACTCTTCGTAGTTTGCTTAAAATGATACATTCGCAATCTAAGGGTCAAAGGACTATTGACCTCAGTATGATTGTTAGAAGAATCTATGATGTCTGGTTATGAGGCATTGAGAGTTGGGGACTCTATAGTTCTTCTAGGTATCTTCCGAAGGTACTGAATTGACCAGTGCACTTCTAGAGACAAGATAAGAACAAACCATTTAACCTCTTATGTCTCGAAGTTACTATATATGAATTGCATCATGCTTACCTTAATCCTGAAATGAGACATGCCATTTCACACCTTAGTATTCTCATTTGAGAAAGTCAGAGTTCGGACTCACTATGTGATTCCGAACAGGGCCTATTGGTGAAGTACTAAGTTGTGAGCATGTCATGAGTAACTTTGTGAAGTTCTCATAGATATGGAATTCATGTACAAGATTGCTGAAATGCAATGTATGTCACCTCATGCTTTGTTCCTTGGAGTGTGAATAAATGAACTGGCCAGTGTCCCAATTGAGTCCTGACTCTTTTGGATGAAACAATGTGACTTGTTAGCTCCTCGTCAATACATTGTTTCTAACTTATTCACAAGCGACAAAGGAGTTGAGGAAATAACAGCTAGAAGGGTAAAATGGTAATTTAGTAAATCCCGACTAGCTGATGACATTCATGAAGGGTAAACATAGATAATATTCAGTGGATCCGCTCATCATAATTAGGTCGAATTCTTGAGTAGAAAATAAATTCATTTGAACCGAGAGATTTTCAGTGTCAACTCTTTAGTGGAGTCAGTTGGCATTAAGCTAAACTTGGAAAAGGTTTGTGAACTTTTGAGTCCAAGTGTTTAGCTAAAGCTTTGTTCATTTGGGTCCATGAGGTCACTGTCACGAATCACATCGATAGGAATAGTTAAACTGGAAGCTAAGTCAAAACGAGAACGAAAATAGTCAAAAGGGTAATTTTGTCTTTTGAGACAAAGGATGAAATGAATGTCAATAAATTTTTTGACAAGTTCATTTGATGACTTAATGTCACTCGGCCATGACTTGATCATTGGGCCTCGTGAATTAATTTCATTTCATAAGAGTTTTATTGAAAATTCTTAATGGGCCTTTTTCATGTTCTCATGAATAAATGAAGAAGCTTCTAGAAGCTCCTTCTAGAGACATGTTGGGCGCCTACCCTATAGAGAAATAGGAGAGTTTATTTTGTGCATAAATGTATTTAGATACTTGCCAAAAGAAAAAGAGGAAACAAATTTGCATAAGGATGCATAAGGGAACTTCGGCCATGTTAAGAGAAAAGGCAAGCCTTGACCAAAATAGGAAACAAATCAAGGCTTCTAGAAGCCTTGTTTGGCCGAGTTTCTCAAGTGGGAAATAAGGGTTATTTTGCTCATGAATATGTGATATTCTATAGAAGATGAAACTACCTTATTGAAGGTGAGACCTCTCCTATAAATAGGAGCCTCATTTCCTCACATTTCAATCCATCCAAGTTTAAGAGATTTGAGAGACTCTCTCTCTAGAACTTTGGCCGAAACTCCTCTCTCTCTCTCTCTCTAGTTCATTTTTTATTATTCTTGTTTTGGCACCTAGGTCCTCACTCGACCTAGTGTTTAGCTCTGCGACTTCAAGACTTGTTCTTAAGTCGTAGTGTTTAAAAGTGCCCACTCACTGATTCCTTTTATTTCGAGTGATTTAGTGATAGAAACTATCGTGGTTGCTCGAGGTGCCGAGGAAAGAAAGAGAGACGTGCTGCGAGGAGACGAGCGTTGCAAACTTTCCAAAATCTTCTACAAAGTTCAAGCTTCAAGAAAGGTTAGTAAACTTCTATACTCATAATAGTTTTTAATTACATGTACTTGCTCTTTGTCTAGGTTAGTAAAAACTGTTTTTACATGAAAAGAAATTTTTTAAAATTCCGCCGCTTCCCGAAGCGTTTAATCCTTTTTTTAAACCCTAGATCAATTCCAACAAATGGTATCAGAGCTATGGTCAAAGATATGCATGTACATGTATTTAAAAATATGAGCTTGAAAATCGTTTTCGAAAGTTTACTAATTTTGTGACAAGTTAGAATTGTTATCTTAGATTTTTTTTAATTTATTGCTCATGCCTTTAAATTAAAAATCATGTTGATTTTCTATGAGTTTGGGATGTTTTTAAAACACATTAGAATCAGTTCTAAATTTTTTTAATTTTTTATATTGAAAAACGTGTTTTAAAGGTTTGAGAAATTTCGAGTAAAATTTTGTGACTAGTTTTCTTGTCTTACTAGTTTCTTATTTTTACTTGAATCGTTTTATGCTTGTTGTTATTTCTTTTATGCCTTGTTATTACCTTGCTAATAAAACACAAATAAAAGCTTTAACAACCTTCATAAAACGTTCTGTTACACTCGATTATTTTTCGCACCTAAAAAGGACCAAGCTTTAATTATTTCTTTTTCTTCGAGCTGGAGTAAACCCGCATTAAAAGTGGCATAACTCTCTTCTCAGAAATAGAAATTTAATGATTCTTAAATCAAATTAAAGCTCTGTCTGTTCTCTGTCCAATGCCACCGGTTTCGGCTCAAAAGGACATCGGAGCCGCCAGATATGGCGATTTTACTCCGAGGTGCGCGGCTGTCTGAAACTCCAGTTTTTTAGAAATCCGGATTTTCAAACCCCACTACCATGAGTTATCGAACTCTAATGAGAAAATTTTCTTGAGCAAAAATGTTTTTCATATGATTATAAACATGATGTGTAAGATTAAAAGTTTTGATTTTTGAAAGATTAATTGAAATGAGTTTTTACAAAACTAGTTTGAATTTTGAAAAACCGTTTTCACTTTCAAACTTGAAAATATTTTGTCATCCAAATCAAATAAGTTTTCAAAATTTTTTCAAAACTATATCTATATCACATATGTTCAAAATCTATATGCTCTTGAAAAATTTGAGTGGGAGGTCTCCTTGTAGACAAGCCGAAAAATAAAAAGATGTGTAATCTCAAACTTTCAAGTGTTCGAGTGAGTTGAAGTTCACACTTCCCTCACGCACTTTCCCGAAATAGAAAATAGGAAAAGATCGAGTATGTACCTTGTGCCTTTATGCACTAATACTGCTCTGAACATGTCGATCTAGGATTCTCTTCTAGTTGTCCGCTCTGCTGCTCTTTAATTAGGAAATCTGTTTCCGAACTTATAAGAGTCGATGAACCAACTCCAAAAACTAAGTGGGAGGGTTATACTTGTTGTTTGTAACCCACGATCCCCAACACTAATGAAAAGTGCAAGTGTCGCCGGACTAAGAGTCACCCTCGTGGCCCTCTCTTAAATGAGAGTACTCAAGGGCGCTTTGCTCTGATCATTGCTCAATGAGCTACGTCCGAGAGTGAGACGATGATGGCAAGGCCTCCCCTTGGGGATTGTTTTTCAAAGTTGATCTTTTGGACTAAGTGGTTGGTTGCACACTTAGGCTCAATCCCTAGTAATCCTCCCTCGAGGCCCTGCGAAAGGATGTGAGTGATCAAACCAATTTACAAGGTGGCTAGTCAAAATAGATGTATTGACATCTTGGCTTAGCATTAATGATGTGTCATTTACTTATAAAAGGAGATTTTTTGCGGCCTTCTCTTGAGGGAGTAAATTATCGTTTGGTTTATAACACCTTTGGATATTATCAAAGTCTTAAACAAACTTAAATCCTAAACCAAAGACTAATCATAAACTTGTTTCAACTTATATAGGCAACATGTCTTGCAAACATCTCTCAATCATCCTTTCCTCGAACAAACTCGAAACCATGAACTACGTTAATTCGAAACATAACCTCGACATAGTCCTTACCAAGCACAAATTGGTACTCACCACCCCATGTCCTTCTCTGACGAATAATGATTCAACTCAAGAGGACAAAGACGCCTTGGCGGCCTGGCTCTGCTCCGATGAGATTGTGAGGTGCTATATCTTAGCATCAATGAACAATTTGTTGCAAAAACAACATCGTGACATCGAGACTTCCACCAACATGCTCTACAATCTCCCTGAGATGTTTGAAGGGCAAAGGCGACAAGCAAGGCAACAAGCAGTCCGACGGTTTATGAACTGTCACATGAAGGCTAGGACTCCTATTAGAAACTTTATGATACTGATCATTAGTTATCTGAAAAAAATGGAAATCCTAGGATCTGAGATTGATGGGAAGAATGTCATAGATGTGATCTTAGAAACTCTCCCCGCATCTCTTGATACCTCCAAGATGAACTACTCCATTAACAAGCTAGAGTACACTGTTACCAAGCTTATGGAGGAACTTCACACTGCTGTAGGTCTCACTAAGAGAAAGAGGAATCAAGGAAAGGCACATGCTACTGAGCAAAAAGCCTCCGCGTCTGGAACTGTGAAGAGACCTTACAAGGCCGATAAAAAGAACTATCCTGCCAATCTCAAAGCAAAGGAACGTAGTATTGTACTAGTTACCGAAGCATGCTTAGTAGCTGATAATGTATCAACGTGGATTCTTGACTCCGCTGCTACTAACCATATTTGTTGTTCCTTGAATGGTTTCAAGAAAACCAAAAGCTTAGAGGAAGGCGAGTTCTGTTTCAAATGGGGTGATGAGAGCCTGGTGTCTGCGAAGGCTGTGGGATCCGTGATGCTGTCTTTTGAAGACCGCACTTTAAACTTGAATAATGTTTATTTTGTTCCTACCTTTGGGAAGAACTTAATATCCGTTGCTCGTCTTCTTGAGCAAGGTTATTGTTTAAAGTTCATTAAGAATGGAATTCGGATTTCGTTTCCTGATAATTCTTTTGTCACTAATACATGTATGAAGAATGCTCTTTTTTAAATCTATCCCACTCAACCTTCTCTTTTAGACACCGAAATAGATAATGATCTAATTAGGGAGCCAAAGAGGATCAAACTTTCTGAATCCTCCGATCTAACAAAATCAACATACCTCAGGCACTTGAGACTTGGTCATATCAGTCTAGATAGGATTAAGAGACTTGTGAGGGACGGTCCACTCCAAGACTCTGCAATAGGTTCACTACCTACTTGTGAATCCTGCATAGAAGGAAAAATGACTAAGCGACCTTTCTCCGATAAGGGTCGAAGAGCCACTGAGTTGCTGGAACTAGTACATTCTGATGTATGTGGTCCGCTCAACCAACAGGCACGTGGAGGATACGAATACTTCGTTACCTTCACCGATGATTACTCACGATATGGGTTTGTCTATTTGCTCAAACACAAATCCGAGACCTTTAACGTATTTAAGGTCTTTAGGGCTTTAGTTGAAAAGCAAACTGGCAAAGTGATCAAAACCCTTCGATCTGATCGAGGTGGTGAGTATATGTCTGGAGTGTTCGATGACTTTCTTAAAGAAGAAGGTATCGCTTCTCAGCTTACCGCACCTGGCACACCTCAACAAAATGGAGTGTCAGAGAGAAGGAACCGAACTCTTATGGAGATGGTTAGATCAATGATGAGTTACTCATTAATCCCTCTTTCCTTTTGGAGATATGCCCTCGAAACAGCCACTTACATTCTGAACCAAGTTCCGTCCAAAACGGTTCCTGGTACTCCTTATGAACGATGGACTGGCCGTAAAGTGAATCATGGCCGCATCCGAATTTGGGGTTGCCCTGCACACGTGCTGAGGCAAAAGACTAGCAAGTTGGCTAGTAGGTCAGAATTGTGCCTGTTTGTGGGATATCCAAAGGAAACCAAAGGTTTTACTTTCTATAGTCCCGAGGACGATAAAACTTTCGTTAGCACGAATGCTCGTTTCCTTGAGGAGGACTTTATGAAGGATGCTAAACCTAGAAGCAAAATTGTGCTTGAAGTAAAGTTGGGTGAGGAAGCTTCTACCTCATCTGTAAGAACTGTTCTTACCCCAACTGAAACACAACCTAACTCATCAGAATCTCGTCAAGTAGTACTTCGACGTAGTGGGAGGGCTACTCAAAAGCCTGACAGGTACATGTCTTATGGAGACTCTCTCGTAGCCGTCTCTGACATGGATGATCCTGTTTCCTATAGCCAAGCGATGGCTTGTTCTGAATCAAACCTTTGGCTTGACGCCATGAAAGTTGAAATGCACTCGATGTATGTCAGCAATGTCTGGAAACTTGTAGACCTTCCTGAAGGGATTAAACCCGTAGGGTGTAAGTGGATATACAAGAAGAAAAGGGGTCCTGATGGGAACGTCGAGACGTTCAAAGCACGACTTGTGGCAAAGGGTTATACCCAACAAGAAGGGATTGACTATGAAGAAACCTTCTCGCCAGTCGCGATGCTTAAATCCATCCGCATAATCCTATCCATAGCTGCAGCTCTCGACTATGAGATCTGGCAAATGGATGTCAAGACAGCCTTTCTGAATGGCAATCTTGACGAGCGCATTTACCTGGCTCAACCAGACGGTTTCGTGGAAGAAGGTCAAGAGACCAAGGTTTGTGAGTTGCTTAAGTCCATTTATGGATTAATGCAAGCATCTAGGTCATGGAATATTAGATTCGATGAAACTGTAAAGAGCTTTGGCTTTGAACAGTCAATAGATGAGCCTTGTGTTTACAAGTTAATACACGAAGGCAAAGTTGTGTTTCTGGTACTATATGTCGATGATATACTACTCATTGGTAATGACGTGGGTAAGTTATCTGAGGTTAAGGTCTGGCTGGCAAAGCAATTAGATATGAAGGATCTAGGAGAAGCCGCGTACATTCTAAGAATCCAAATCTTGCGAGATAGGAAAAACCGGACCCTGTCGCTCTCTCAAGCATCTTATATTGATAAGGTAATGGATCGCTTCTCGATGCAAGACTCCAAGAAGGGCCAAACACCCTTTAGGCATGGAGTTTCACTCTCTAAGGACCAGTCTCCCAAGACTGCACAAGAGATTGAAGACATGAGGAAAATTCCTTACGCCTCTGCCGTAGGAATCCTCATGTATGCCATGCTTTGCACTAGACCTAATATATGTTTCGCCGTTGGCGTAGTTAGCCGTTTCCAATCGAACCCTGGACCCGAGCACTGGATTGCTGTTAAGCATGTTCTTAAGTATCTTCGAAGAACTAGGAACTTGATGCTTACATACTCAGGTACTGACCTGACTATGACGGGATATACCGACTCCGATTTTCAAGCGGATAAGGATTCCAGGAAATCCACTACGGGATCTATGTTCATCCTTAATGGTGGAGCTGTTGTGTGGAGAAGTATTAAGCAATCTTGCATTGCTGACTCCACAATGGAAGCAGAATATGTGGCTGCTTGTGAAGCATCCAAAGAGGCTGTATGGCTTAGAAAATTCATTAAGTATTTGGAAGTTGTTCCAAACGTCGACGAGCCCATGACACTTTATTGTGATAAAAGTGGGGCTGTCGCTAACTCAAAGGAACCTAGAAGCCATAAGCCCATCAAATTAAAGCTCTGTCTGTTCTCTGTCCAATGCCACCGGTTTCGGCTCAAAAGGACATTGGAGCCGCCAGATATGGCGATTTTACTCCGAGGTGCGCGGCTGTCTGAAACTGCAGTTTTTTAGAAATCCGGATTTTCAAACCCCACTACCATGAGTTATCGAACTCTAATGAGAAAATTTTCTTGAGCAAAAATGTTTTTCATATGATTATAAACATGATGTGTAAGATTAAAAGTTTTGATTTTTGAAAGATTAATTGAAATGAGTTTTTACAAAACTAGTTTGAATTTTGAAAAACCGTTTTCACTTTCAAACTTGAAAATATTTTGTCATCCAAATCAAATAAGTTTTCAAAATTTTTTCAAAACTATATCTATCGTGGTTGCTCGAGGTGCCGAGGAAAGAAAGAGAGACGTGCTGCGAGGAGACGAGCGTTGCAAACTTTTCAAAAGCTTCTACAAAGTTCAAGCTTCAAGAAAGGTTAGTAAACTTCTATACTCATAATAGTTTTTAATTACATGTACTTGCTCTTTGTCTAGGTTAGTAAAAACTGTTTTTACTTGAAAAGAAATTTTTTAAAATTCCGCCGCTTCCCGAAGCGTTTAATCCTTTTCTTAAACCCTAGATCAATTCCAACAACAACATCCACCACCCGACCCAAATCAAGGTTGTCTCGAAAATTGGTTTAACTTTGACACAAATTAACCAACTTTCTTACCAAAACACCAAAGGTTTCACGGAATTTGATCCAAGTCCTCAACCTCAATCGCCTTACGAACCGCCCACTTTTCAACCATCGCGCTCCCCCGACCCGATGACGCAGCCCGGCGCACGGCCGGGTGGACACTCCTCACGCGGGCCCGGCCCTCCAACCCATAGGGTTTAGATGGGTTGTGTCTCTAATGCCGTCCCTCGGTCGGCGCCGCCCAGCCGGCGTGCCTCACCTCCGACGCCGGCGCCTACCCGGTAGTCCTTGTCCGGCACCGGCACATCACGCCCGGCCCGCTCCCGGCCGAACGCGGCACCGCTTGGTGCGTGCGGGTCCCCTAGGCCGCCAGCGCCCAACCAAACAGGCCCCGCCGGTCGGTGCGACGCCTCTCCCATGCCGGTGCTGGTCCAATCGGTGCCGCCCAAAGCCTGCGCGCTCGCTTCGCCGAAAGAACCTCCGCCGGGAGCGCGTGTCCCTCCAGATCCGTTGGGGCCCTGCCAAACAGCCCCTCGGCGCGGGTGTCATCCGGGCCGGTGGCGTGCGGGTCTTTATCCCCATATAATGTTTTCCCACACCATTTTCCACCACCCTTCCAAATCCCACCACCACCTGACCATTTTTCACACGAAGGCTATGTCCATGTTGCGTAATTCTTGCACACGCAAGTGCACATGGTCGCAAAAGTAATATATCGTAAGAACGAATCGAATCCCTTGAGGACTAAGTTTAATTAGTAATTCAAATTAACTAGAACGAATTGAACTTAGAAGAGAGAAGAAAATATGTCGCAAAACGTTTTTACAAGAAAAAATGAATTAATAAAGCAATTGAAGATGGTTGTACGGTTATGCGAAGGTAAGGACTATGGTTTCACGAGCATATCTAACGGTTTGGATCCACGGAAATTACGAACGATTTATTTCATTCATACTTTGCTAATCACGTTCACAATACTAATATCACTAAATCTCTCTCGAGCATCTAGCAACCTATACCTATGCCGGAATATCATCTCTCGATCTCAACTCCTAAAAAGATGGTAAGCATTAAATTCAAGAGCGTATACATGATTCTATAACAGCCTAGCTATGTCTAGCCTAGGAATGTATTATGGTAATTCAATCCAAGCATTAAGCAAAGCAATAGAATTGAATTAAGCAAAGCAATAGAGAATGAAAATAAATACTTCAATATATTAATCGTATCCAAGACTCGCTACACCATATAGCCCTTAAGGGGATTAGTGCATGGCATCGAGGAGAACAAAAAAGAAAAATAAATAAAAGTAAAGCATAAAAACCATAATTAAAACAATTACAAGAGTTCCATAATTAAGGAGAAGAAATAAAAACGCTGAATTGATGGTGGTGAGTGGTGGTGATGAACGGTGGTTCTTCTCCGGATTTCCTTCTTTCCTAAAGAGCCAAACAGAAAATAAAACTAAGATAAAACTTAGAAAAAGGAAACTAAAAAAAGAGAAGTAAAGATTGTGTTTTTAGGTTACAAGAGCCCTTTTTATAAGCTTAGGGGTTATTTTCGGAGCTATATGAGCCATTGGATGGGATCGAAAGGCTAAAAAATGCTTAAAATCGAGTAATTAGGAGGTCAGCGGGCCGCGATGCATGCCTTTGTTTACCGCGCTCTGTTTTTGGGTTTCACCGCGGTGCGCTCAAAGTTGTTACGACGCGGTGAAACTTAATCGGCCGTAACTTCTTGCTCTAATGTCCGATTTTTTTTTTCATAAAAACATGCGTTGGAAAGATAAGAAAAAGCTCTATCCAATGGTGGAAAGAATTAATCGAAAATAGTCACTTCAGAATCTCAAATCATGCAGAAGAGGAGTCGTGCTTCATGTTCCGCTCTAACTTATTCGAAAAGTCTTTGAATCACCTCAAAATTACTATGTTACTTCACGTGCTGCGCTATTAACCTTCTTAACACCCAATTGGCTTCTCAAACCTGAAAATCACTTATAAACACACAAAAACTATCAAAAACACCCGATGACTCGCTAGATTTAAGCCTATAAATTGGAGTTTTACGCGTGATAAACGCACCTATTAGTTCCACAAATGACACACCAATTTAAAGATCCACAAAATTATCGAGATGATGATGAAGACGACGATGACGCAACTCAATCTCCATCCAACGATGAAGAGGTGGATGAAGAGATGAATGGCGTGGATGAAGAAGAGAAACCTCACATCAACAAAATCCAACCGCGACGAAAATCCACCACCAACACTCAACATACGCAAGAAGAGGATGACGTCTGACCACAAACAAAGTTTCACATTAGGAATCGATCCGAAATGTTGAAATATTTTGAACGTTGCCTCGGCCCGATTCACCACAGTTTGGAAAGTGTAACATTAGTGAAATGGTCTCCACCGACAGTGAAAAGCATGGGACAAAAATATTGATCTCCCACCACCGCAAGTGTTCAAAAGCTCATGACATCACGGATCAAAATCATGTAAGAAATTTCAATTCCCCCTAGACCAGAGAAGAAAATTTATCAGATATGCAATGGGGTCGGATTTACCTTTGAGTCATATCCAATCAGTTTCTTATCTAGACTATATTAGTCATTTTATTCCAAATGAGCATATGGTTTCCAAGCATACACTAAGGCGTGACATTTTAAAATATTTTGAAAAAGAAAAAAATAAATTAATTGAAATTATATGTTCGGGGTCTTTTCTGTAGCCTTAACATAGATATATGGACGAAGAGGTCTAACGTTGACTGTGTTAGCATTGTTGTTCATAACATATGTGATGGTTGGTTTTTTTAACAGAAGAATTATTGCTTTCAAGTGTATTGATGGAAACCATAGTGCCGAAAATATTTTGAAAATTATTTTTGATGTTATACAAGATTGGAAAATAACTAGAAGAATTATTTCCGTCACATTAGATAACGTCAATCCAAATACTAGAATGATTCATCTATAAGCCGAAAAAATTGAATCTCATGAAAATCTTTTGCACCAAAGATGTGCCACTGATATTATAATATTAATTGTTCAGACGAGAGTTACAAAGTTCTCTCCCACTATTTTAAAAATTAGAGGTTATATTGGGTGCATAGTTACTTCAAATACTACAGTCAAAGAACTAAAAAAAAAGACAATTACATAATGGCCTCCAAGAAAGAATTTTTCAATTAGACAATAACACAAATTGGAATTTCACTTTTTTAATGCTCGCTCATTTCTTGGAGGAAAATTATGTTGTTATTACCGTTGCAACGGCGACTACTTTTCCTCGGCAAAAACGCTCATCTACTAGAGGAGCCACCGCTTTCTGACTAATACGACACCTTACCGGTCAACCTTCTCCGCAATCATCTCCGAATGCAAGAAGCTCATCCTCGAATGCCGAGATCGACCTCTACAACTCAACCTGATGGGTGACAATGGACGATGATAACATAGAGCTCTTGAAGTGGTGGAAAGAACATGAAAATGTGTTTCCGATATTGTCCAAGATGACCCGTGACATCCTAACCTTCTCCGTCTCCACCGTGTCTTCCAAAGCTGCTTTTAGTAGCACGGGGGCGAATTCTTGAAGACTGACGTGCAAGCTTATGTCCCGAATGGTCGAGGCACTCACAATTGAAAAAAAAATGGTCAAGCGGAGAAGTGAATACAAGAAGAATTTGAGATTGCCAAATTCATCGAGCTATTTTCAAACGTCGACGTCAATTTGAATGAGAAAATTTAAACTTGGTCCTTTGTAATTTTCATTTGGATGATTGTAATTTTCATTTGAAACTTTGTCTTTTCTATTTTTCATTTGAAACATTGTCCTTTTCATTTTTCATTTGAACTTTGTATTTCTCATTTGTTATTCATATTATTTCACATTTGAAACTTTTTATTTTAATTTTTCATTTAATTTCTTAATTTTTGTCATTGTTTTCAAAATTACCCAAAACTACAAAATCTTTTCAAAAAAAGTCTCTTAATATAAGATAAAAAAAACAATTGTTTTTTTAAAAAAAATATGGAAATATGGACTTCCATATTCCAATCCAACTTTTTTCTAGAAAATAAAATTTGGATTCAATACAAAGTTGGAAATGGAATCTTCCATCCCATAAAAAGTTGGGGAACTATTTAATGGAATTTGGACAATTTGGATGTCCAAATGCTCAACATTGCCAAAGTCCATGTAACGTCATATTTGAAAACCAAGGTTCGTGTTCGATCAGTGTTGCCGACATAATTCGTCAGAATTCGGCAACGGCGTCGTTGTCGGAGCATAAATGGCTAGCGAAGTACAAAATTTTTGTTTTGCCATCGTTTTTTTTTGTCGAAAGTTATCGTTTTCGCGTAAAGATTTAAGGTGAGAATTGCAGCTCCAGGGATTCATACTCCAGGCGTCCGCATGGGGCGTTCAAACACTAGCACTCAACTACGTTTTCATTTTGTTATACTATGTATAAGTTTAATATAAAATTTGTAAATAAAAAATCTTATACTATCATAAACTTAAGGAGATTTCTAAGTAACTAGCCTATTGTTAAGGGAACAATAAAATATTAGCCTAACTATCCAGTTATTTAAGAGAATAGCCAATTTTATTTTATATTCCAAAATTACCCTTATTTTATCTTCTATCACGAACCCAAACCACACAGCAGAGATTTAATATCGTCATCCTCGCCGCCGAGTCGCCGGACAGCATGTCCGCCGCCGCCAGCGTGGCCGACGACCACCGCCGGTTCGACACTGCGCCGAACGAGAGGCTCATCGGCACAGACGAGGCCGCCGAAGATTTGACAAATGCTCTGTTGGTGGGAGAGACGAGGCGGTCGGGCATCGCGGTGTTTGGCGGCGGCGGGATCGGAAAAACCGCTCTGGTGGCAAGGAATTACAACAGCGACGGGGTGAAGGATTACTTTGAGATCCGTGCTTGGTGTTAGATTTCTGTTCGCAATCGCTCCGAGCTCGCGGGAAACAGTCGCTCCATCCATGGCAGAGAACGGCGGCAAAAACGGCGTCGTTTTGGGGCTCAACGGTGGAGCAACGTCGACGATATGCGTCTGTATTCCTCTGCTTCGACCGTCCGATCCGAATCTCTCCGTCGTTGTCTTATCTCGCGCCGAGGGAGGTTGCTCCAACTACAACAGTGTCGGAGGTTCGAAATCGTTTTCTTTTTCTTCTCATTAAATACTATAATTTGGAGGTGAAATTTATTTTTATTACGGCGGTTGTTTATCAAGTTCGGGGTTTTTTCGTCAAAAGCTTTTATTTATTTGTTTTAAAGTAACAAATGCTGAAGACTGATCAACGTTGAGATGTTGTTGAAGGTTGTGAGTTTTGAATTAAGTTTTCTTGCTTTTGAACTTTCAGATTGGTTCCATTTTTTATCTTCTGTATTTATATAGATACTATATATTTCCGATTGTATTAGGATAATAAATAAACAGATAATAAATAAACTTTTGTGAAGGTTTTAAACACAAAGCTTACACTTTGTTTAATCTTGGCTGTGATTTGCAGATGTTACGTGGAGTAAAGTTTAAGTGAAAATAAGGTGGTAAATAAGATTTACTATTGTTCTTATTACGGTAAATAAGATTTATTGTTGTTCTTGTTACGGTAAATAAGATTTACTATTGTTCTTGTTATGGTAAATAAGATTTACTATTGTTCTTGTTACAGTAAATAAGATTTACTTTTGTTCTTACTACGGTAAATAAGATTTACTATTGTTCTTGTTACGGTAAATAAGATTTACGTATGTTCTTGTTACGGTAAATAAGATTTACTATTGTTCTTGTTACGATAAATAATATTTACTATTGTCCTTGTTAAGATTTATTGTTGTTCTTGTTACGGTAAATAAGATTTACTGTTGTTCTTGTTACGGTAAATAAGATTTACTGTTGTTCTTGTTACGGTAAATAAGATTTAATGTTGTTCTTGTTACGGTAAATAAGATTTACCGTTGTTCTTGTTACGGTAAATAAGATTTACCGTTGTTCTTGTTACGGTAAATAAGATTTACTGTTGTTCTTGTTACGGTAAATAAGATTTGTTTTCTTGTTACGGTAAATAATATTTACTATTGTTCTTGTTACGGTAATTAAGATTTACTGTTATTCTTGTTACGGTAAATAAGATTTGTTGTTTTCTTGTTACGGTAAATAATATTTACTATTGTTCTTGTTATGGTAAATAAGATTTACTGTTATTCTTGTTACGACAAATAAGATTTACTGTAGTTTTTGTTATTGTTAATTAGATTTTACTAATTTTTTTTGTTATGGATAATATTATTTACTATGATAGTTAATAATATTAACCTAGGGGTATTATTGGAATATTAGAATGTTGTTATGATAAATGGGCTATTTTCCTAAATATGTTAATAGTTGGGCTATAATTTTAAAGTAGAGATGTTGTTTTGGCTAGTTGTTTAGCCGACCCTAAACTTAATATAAAAAATAATAAAAATAATAATTAATTCATAAAACATTATAAATTAAGTTCTAAAATAAATATGACATTAAAACTTTAAAATCGCATCTAGATTTCATAAATAAAATATATATATATATATATATATATATATATATATATATAAATAATGCATAGATATATACACACAAGTATATATATATATATATATATATTTGGTTCATGAATAGCTGAATTTAACTATTTTGAAAACTAGTTATACCATTTTATATATAGTAATAATTTTACATATATAATATTAATCGTGTTTAAATTGAGTCGTAATCGTGCTATTACTCGTAATTATTTTAGTTGGGTCATATTCGTGCGAGTCGTAATCGTGTTTCGTGTCGACAATTTAATAATCATGTTAAGAATGACTCATTTATTGAGATCTCAATTTGCTTTAAATCGTGTTGTAACCGTTTCGTGTTTCGTATTTGCACCAAATTGTCATCCCTAGTTTTTAGGGTCATGTGGCTTCCCCCGGGTTTATTTTCGTGTGTAATTTGAGTATTTAAGGAGAGAGAGAGAGAGAGAGAGAGAGAGAGAGAGAGAGTTTATAAATAGGAGGGAACGGTTTGTAAATGAGGAAGGTGGTCAAATGTTTGATTGATTTTGATATTTATTAGCTACGTGGTTCGTTCGACTACATCAAACTTTTAAATCCAAGAAGAAAATAAAGAATCAATTAACAATTGATATCTTGAAAGCATTCGAAAAATATACACAATTCGCAAGCCACCACCGTTCGAAAATGAGAAAAGAAAAAAAAAAATTATAGGTTGAACGAAATCGCAAATCATCAATATAATTGCGTGGTCCTAAAATTAGAAATAACAATAACAATGATAGTAATAAAGAAATGAATTGAATCGGAAGGATCTCAGTTGTCCCTGGGCCTCTGAGTCTCGAGCGCATCGAATCTCGAGCCCGTAATCATCATAACCTTGAATTCGTCGAAGCTGATCATCCCGTCACCGTCGCTGTCAACGCCGCCGATCATCCTTCTGCACTCGCCGATCGAGCAGTCCTCGCCGAGGCTCTTCATGACGGCGTGGAGCTCCTCCGCCGTGATCGCGCCGTTTCCGTCCATGTCGTACACAGAGAACGCATCTTTCAGGTTATTCATCGCCTCGTCGGAGTCCACGCCCTTTGTGTTCAGCTCCACGAACTCCCTCAGATCGATGAACCCGTCGCCATCGGAATCCACTTCGCCGATCATATTCCGAAGCTCCTCCTCGCTCGACGGCTGTCCGAGGCTCTCCATGATCGAGCCGAGCTCCGCCGCCGAGATCTTCCCGTCTCCATTTACGTCGAACCTCCGAAACACCTGTTCGAGCTCCGCTGTCTGAGCGCGACAGTTCGTCGATGGCGATCGCAGAGGCGGTCCCAGGGTCGGCGGAGCCGTCTCGACCGTTGGATTAGGGCTCGGTGATTCCGGTTTCTTTTTCCGACTGAACAGAGATTTGAAACCCATTGATGTCATGAGAATGAGAGAGAGAGAGAGAGAGAGATTGATAGATTGATTGATTTTGAGGGAAATTTGGTTCTGTTGTAACCGACTCTAATTGAACGCTCTGTTCTTTTATTTGTTATTTTTCTTTTGGAAAAGATACAAGTATATGATAAACCAGATATAAATATTTTGCTTATTTTTCTCAGAAAATTCTAAATTTAGAAAGTATACTAAAATTGAGTTTAAAAATAAAAAGAAAAAGGAAAGCGATATAATGCACGCCACGTTTTTTTTATGATAAGTTATGTTCTCTCCTGGTCTCTCGGTGTCAAATCTCCCACAATCCTTTTATTTAATTTATTTATTAATATCTTTATGGGAAAGCTAGCCCAATACTAAACTTGGGCCGATGAAGGAAATGCATTTTCATTTCTATTTTTATGAGACACGAAATTCTGTGTTTAACTGAAATGAGTGTTGATTGAAATTTCACTCACTATGAAAGATAAATTTTCATTCAATTGGTGAAGATTTTCATTTCTATGCATAAAAAAAAAATTAAATAAATATTTGTTCAAATGATTAAAATGTAGTGTTTTTTTAAATAAGGACTAGAATGTAAAAATGAGAAAATGAAGAATAATATAATGAAAACGACATTCTTAATACCTCTCCGAGGGTCTATAGAGGAAATAGTACATTAACCAGCGTCTCTTGAGCTCATCTATCATGGAGAAGCCAATATTTTTCAACAGTTGTTGCCTTCACCATTTCAGGAGCTAGACTACATCTTCTATAATCGATAATGCGACCAGAGCTACTAAATGCGACCTCGGATAAAACAATTGAGACATATATTGAGACTATGTCACTAACTATTCTTGACAAGATGGAAAACATGTTTTCGGGTTGCCTTCACCACACTAGGACGTCAAAGTGTATCTTATTGCATGGAAACGAACCGGGACGTGTTGTATAGTGCGATCTTCTCGTTCCTGACCGAATCTTGAGATGTTCTCGAGAAATTTGGCAATAGACTTGGAGATCTATGCACACCTCGTACGTGTTGATAGAGTTGTTGAAACATGTATGTGCTTCTTGATTGGTTGCGTGGTGGGCTTGGCTCGGATCATGCTCCGATCCTCGATCAATAGGTCATGATAAAAGAATAAAATCCTTCCACAACCTTGGCGTGATTGCTTAAAACGTAATCCTCACCAGTCATATCCACTAAATATTGTAAAAAGTTCATAAACTCTTTAAATTTGATTTGGGGGTCTAAAATGCACCGGAAATAGTATAGAAAAGGAATTTTGCATGGACTCCACTATTTTTTATATTTTTCTTTCATGGCTATAATGCATGGATGAAAAATGGGGAAAGTGGTTGACATCATGAAGATGTTGTACTATTTTTGTTATGCTATGAATTGCTAAATGTGAAGTACGTATATACACAACAATAATGCATAAGTTTCATCATAGAAAAGGTGAAGGAAGTGACAAAAAACTTTAGCCATAGCGATGTTGTTCTCGTCTATGTTAGCATTATCCGTGTCGTTGACAAATGATACTATGACCTCGTAATAACCCGGAGACAAGAAGTTCCTCAGCATTAAGTACGTTGAATTTCACATATTTTTTTTTGTCAAGATGGAAGGTCCTCTTATTGATTTTGAGAATTCGAGATGCAGAGAAAAGGAAAATGAAGAAGAAGAGAAAGAAAGGAAAAAGAATCTAATGATTTCATTAATTGATTTGACGGAAACAATTCGCTATTAAATACAAACATAAAAGACTACAGTTAGTCAAAACGACAGCCGCAAAAGAAAACAAAAAAAAAACTACAAGTCGTTTTGTTCAAACGAAAAATAACTCTATGAAAACTTGTAAAACAAGCAAGTGACAAAAACACTAATAAATAACCAAAAAGCTTCTTCATCAGCTTCAATACTCCTCCTCAAGGTGAACTGAAGATGTTCTTCAAGTTCATCTTGGATGTTAGGCGAAGTAGATCTGGTGAAGCTAATGGCTTAGTGAAAATGCCTGCAACTTGATGCTGAGTCCGGATAGGAAGCAGCTTTACAAAGCCTTGTTGGAGATAATCACGAACAAAGTGTAAGTCAATCTCGATGTGCTTCGTGCGCTTGTGAAATATTGGATTCGAGGCTATGTGCAAGGCAGCCTGATTGTCACAATAAATCACAGAAGTGGTCTCTGATTTGATCTGAAAATCCTTCATCATCTATTGCAGCCATAACACTTCACTCATTGCAGCTGCTAGTGCTCAATACTCATCTTCTGTAGACCTTCTTGAAACTGTGGTTTGCTTCTTGGATTTCAAGGCCACAAGTGACTCACCTATAAAAACACAATAACCAGTCACTGATCTCCAAGTGTCTGAACAAGTAGCCCAATCAGCATCAGAGAAAGCTCTCAATTGAGTCGAGGAATCAGAAGGATAGAATAAACCAAGACTAGGATTTGCTTTTATGTATCTAAGCAAATGATGAACTGCCTGTAAATATGTAGTCCTTGGAGTCTGAACAAATTGACTCAAGCAATGCACCACATAAGAAAGATCAGGATGAGTAATCGTTAAGTATAAGAGACGACCTATCAGTTTTCTATACATAGTAGAGTCAGGGAGAAGAACACCATCATCAAGGGACAAAGAGATCTTAAGATCCATAGGAGTTTTCACAGGTTTAGACTCAATGAAACCTGCAAAGCATATTATCTTTGACAAATAACAATCCCAGTTTTGGACCTAGCAATCTCAAGACCTAAAAAGTACTTCAAATCACCTAGATCTTTTAACTTGAAATTGTTACTTAACATGATTTTGACCTAAGAAATAAGAGTAGCATTAGGACTAGCTACTATGATATCATCAACATAGAGAAGAATATCAACAAAAGAACTACCAGACCCTCTAGTATAAATGGAATAATCACACCTGGATTGTTTGAAACCAGCCTGAATAATAGATTCAGTGAACTTCAAGTTCCACTGTCTTGAAGCCTGTTTTAGTCCATAAATTGACTTATGTAACCTGCAAACTAACTTGACAGTGGGATCTTTGAGCTCCTCCTGTTTCATATATCCCATAGGTAAGTCCATATAGACTTCCTCATACAGATCCCCATTGAGAAAAGCATTACTAATATCTGTTAGAAAATTCTTCGAAATTGAACTAACGGTCACGTCGCTTCGAAACGAGCTATCGTTTGGCCAACGATCGTGTCGTTTGCGACTATAACCGTAGTTCGACCGAAACAGTGCGTCTGTTCGTCGAACCTCTTCGCGAACAGGTACGATTGCTTATATAATCTGATTTCAGAATCAGTAATCAACACAGGTTTTCGAACCAACTTTCTCAACTCCCGAAACACTAATCCAGAAACACAGTTCTTGCTTATTTTCGGATTTTCACTCTGTCTTGGTGCAGTCCGAACCAGGCTTGTCGTATCCTGCGGTATTCTTGTACAAAAAAAAACCTTAAGACACTCTGCTGTACTCGAAATACTATAAGGAAAGCGTTCCTATGCGTGATTCAAGCCTCGAAGTCTTCAATTTCGAAGAATTTTCTAACAATCTTATAGTAACTTGTGCTATGGCTACCGATGCGTCTGTTTCGAGTCTGACAGTGATGAGCCAGGACTTCGTCAAGTTGGACCATTTCGACGGCACCAATTTCACCCGCTGGCAGGACAAGATGCGTTTCTTCCTCACCGCCATGAAGATCTTCTACGTGCTCGACCCGACGTTGGTGCCCATCCCAGAGCCGACGAACGAAGATGATGACGAACTCAAGGCGGACCGGAAGAAGCGTCAAGAGGACGAGCTGCTGTGCCGGGGTCACATTCTGAACACATTGTCAGACCGACTCTACGATCTCTACACCGACAATCCATCGGCGGTCGAGATATGGAAGGCTCTCGAGTACAAGTTCAAGGCCGAAGAAGAAGGTACCAAAAAGTTCCTTGTCTCGAGTTACTTTGATTTCAAGATGTTTGATGACAAGCCTATACTTGCTCAAGTTCATGAATTGCAAGTTATAGTCAACAAATTGAGGGTTGTGAAGATAGATATTCCGGAGTCTTTCCAAGTTGGTGCAATTATTGCGAAGTTGCCCAATTCGTGGAAAGGCTATCGGAAGAAACTTCTTCACAATACCAAGGACTTCTCTTTGGAGCAAATCCAGAAACATCTTCGAATCGAGGATGAATCGAAGATGAGAGAGAAGACGACGGATGCCGGTACTTCCAAGGCCAATGCGGTGAGCACTAAAGGCAAGAGGAAGTGGAATGAAAAGGAAGGAATTTCGGGTTCCAAAAAGGACTCAAAGAAATTCAAGCATTCCGGCAAATCCAAGTCCGGTAACAAGCCGGATCCAAGGGGTCCAAAGGGGGCTGCTATGTGTGTGGCAAACCCGGTCACTATGCTAGAGATTGTCGACACCGCAAGACGGATGTGAAAGAGGTCGACGCCACTATGACCGATACTAACATAGTCGCTACGTTGAGCGAACTCATGGCTGTCAAAGGCAAGGTTCAAGGGTGGTGGTACGACACTTGTGCTACCGTTCACGTCGCCTATGATAGGGCTGCCTTCAAAACCTATTCTGAAGTCAACGATGGACAAGTGGTTCAGATGGGAAACGAGCATCGCTCTCAAGTTGTCGGCATCGGGAACGTGGATCTCAACTTCACCTCCGGGAAGACGGTCACTTTGACCAATGTTCTCCATGTTCCGGATATGTGTAGGAACCTAGTTAGTGGCGATCTCCTAGGCAAACCGAGGATCAAATCTGTGTATGAGTCGGGCAAGCTTATCTTGACCCGTAATGGTGTATTTGTTGGCAAAGGCTATTCCAGTGAAGGGATGGTCAAACTTTGTATCATTGACAATGATATTAATGAAATTTCTCCTTCTGCTTATATGGTTGATTCCGTTTCTTTATGGCATAGTAGATTAGCACATATTGGTTTTAGCACTATGAAAAGATTAATTAAATGTGGTTTAATTTCGTGCAAATCTGATAAATTAGATAAATGTGAAATATGTGTGAAATCTAAAATGATAAAGAAACCATTTTATAGTGTAGAGAGAAATTCTAAGGTGTTAGATCTTATACACTCTGATATATGTGAATTTAATGGCATGTTAACCCGTGGGGGAAATAGGTATTTTATTACCTTTATTGATGATTGCTCTAGATTTACATATGTGTATCTTTTGAAACATAAAGATGATGCTTTTAATGTTTTTAAGGTGTATAAGGCTGAAGTAGAAAACCAATTAGGAATTAATATTAAAGTCCTTAGAAGTGATAGGGGCGGTGAATATTTTCCTAGTGATTTTAATGCTTTTTGTGAAGAAAATGGTATTGTTCATGAATGTTCCGCACCTAGAACACCACAACAAAACGGTTTAGCCGAACGTAAAAATAGGACACTTCAAGAGATGATAAATGTCATGTTAATGCATTCTGAATTACATTTTAGTTTGTGGGGTGAAGCTTTACTTTCCGCATGTCATATTTTAAACCGTATTCCTTTAAAGAAAACCCAAATATCTCTGTACGAGGTATGGAAAGGGCGAAAGCCTTATATTGGGTATTTCAAAGTGTGGGGATGTCTAGCCTACTACAAAAACATGGATCCTAAAAGGACCAAGTTGGGTCCTCGAGGGATACGAAGTGCTTTTATTGGCTATGCTACGAATAGCAAGGCATATAGACTTCTAAACTTAGAGTCTAATGTCATATTAGAATCCCGAGATGTGGAATTCTTTGAGAATCTTAACTCGAAAGGAAAAGAATCTCAAAATTCCACTAATGAAGAACCTCGACTAGGCGAGCTCGATCTTCAGGGAGGATCGACCTCAAGGCGAGCTCGACCAGCAGGAAGGCTCGACCCCAGGCGAGCTCGACCTCCAGGCAGGCTTGATGCCTCGAGAAGGAAGTTCTTCTAGGGTAGTTGTAGAACAACCCGAACTTCGGAGAAGCAAAAGAGTCCGTAAGACTAAGGAAATAGATTCTCGTCTTATTTCTTTTTACCTAGTAGAAGGAAATAGAGAGAGTTTTGCTCGGAAAATTCCTATTATTCTTCTTATTGAAGATGATCCTAAGACTTATAATGAAGCTGTGGCTTCTCGAGACTCTGCCTTTTGAAGGATGCTATCCAAGATTAAATGGATTCTATTATGTCAAACCACACTTGGGAGATTGTCGATCTACCCAAAGGGTCGAGACATATATTTGGTGTAAGTGGGTATTCCGAAAGAAGTACCATAGTGATGGCACTCTTAACACTTACAAGGCTAGATTAGTAGCCAAAGGATTTCGACAACGAGAAGGAATTGATTACTTTGACACATATGCACCGGTAGCAAGGACAACAACAATTAGAGTGTTGTTTGCCTTAGCTTCTTTGTATAACCTCAATGTTCATCAAATGGATGTCAAGACAGCATTTTTAAATGGAGATCTCGATGAGGAGATTTACATGGAGCAGCCGGAAGGTTATGTGCTTCCGGGTAATGAACAAAAGGTTTGCAAACTTGTTAAATCCTTATATGGATTAAAACAAGCACCCAAACAATGGCATCAAAAGTTTGACTCAGTCATACTTTCGAATGGATTTGTTCCTAACGTTTGTGACAAGTGTTTGTACACAAAGGTGCGTGGTAACCTTGTGATCTTCCTATGTCTCTATGTTGATGATATGTTGATCATTAGCAATGAGATGAAAGGAATATTAGAAACGAAGAGGTTTCTATCTTCCACTTTCAAAATGAAAGATCTTGGACAAGTTGATACTATTTTTGGTGAATTTCGGGATGGTGCCGTTCCAAAGTGAGAGCTGGAGTTTCTCTCATGAAAAATTCACGAAACAGGATGAGCACATGGCCATTAACGGTGCTAAGCGTGTGATATAGGCGAAGAACACTAAAGGGTGTGTGTTGAGTAACACCGATTTTATCACAAGGAAAATAGGTTCAAAGCCTGGCTACCTAATTTCCGATAAAGTCTTGTGTTGCTTATACGAAGGATAAGTTCAAATCGAAAGATACTTATCTGTACTAACACTCTTTGTTTCTTTTCTGGATTCTATTTTGAATTTTCTGAACAAGTGGGGGATTGTTGGAAATTAAGTAAAATTAAATAGATGTTTTAATCAGATCAATTTAATTTGTTCACTAAAAGACAAAATAGTGTGTTGTTGATTGAGAAAGTGAGTTTGTGTGTGGGAAAGAGTCTCACATGGAACAAAATACTAAGGTGAGTGACGAAGTGACGAAGTCATTTCAGCTCAACTGGGCGAGGTCGACTGGACGAAGTGTTGAAGTCATTTCAGCTCGACTGGGTGAGGTCGACCTCCAGCTGAGCTCGAATCCCAGGCGAGCTCGACCTCCAGGCGAGATCGACCTCCAGGCGAAACGACACGATTCGCGAGCTTCTCGCGGCGATTCTCGCCAACGGTCGAGTCTCCTCATTTAGTAGTTATTTTTAGTTACCGTTCGAACTAACGGTCACGTCGCTTCGAAATGAGCTATCGTTTGGCCAACGGTCGTGTCGTTTGCGACTATAACCGTAGTTCGACCGAAACAGTGCGTCTGTTCGTCGAACCTCTTCGCGAACAGGTACGATTGCTTATATAATCTGATTTCGGATTCAGTAATCAACAAAGGTTTTCGAACCAACTTTCTCAACTCCCGAAACACTAATCCAGAAATACAGTTCTTGCTTATTTTCGGATTTTCACTCTGTCTTGGTGCAGTCCGAACCAGGCTTGTCGTATCCTGCGGTATTCTTGTACAAAAAAAAAAAACCTTAAGACACTTTGGGGTACTCGAAATACTATAAGGAAAGCGTTCCTATGCGTGATTCAAGCCTCGAAATCTTCAATTTCGAAGAATTTTCTAACACTTCTCTCATCCACGAAGACCTTAGTCAACACTTCCGCAGGGAGCAACGGTGTTGACTAAGACGCCGACTGAGTTCCATGCTCTTCTAGAGGATTTGGCGCGATCTAATAAATAATGTTCGATGGAGAGAAGAATTCTGAAGCCACATCCAGCCACCGCGAATGCCACGACCACCACGTTCAACGTTGAGGCGATGAAAGAGATGACGGCATAAATGGCGAGCCTCCAGAAGCAGATGAAGAAGGTGCAAGCAACTACTCGTGCAATGCATATAGTACCGAAGACATGCTTTTGGTGTAACGGGACTTATCTCACCAATGAGTGCCCTTACGCGAGTGACGGTCAAGCCGAGAATGCAAACTTCGTGGGAAACTACAACCGGCCTACGTTCCAAAACTCCAACTACTACTACACCGGAGCAAGGAAAAATCACCCCAATTTCGAATGGAAGGTGCAGCCCAAACAACAACAACAACAACGCGGGTTCTTGCAACAAAGACCACTACAAGAATTTGACCTCGAGATCAGAGACAAGAAGGGAACGAAGAATTTCATCGGTACAATCTCTCCCGCCTTGAAGACCTCACGCACGTCCCCGATCGAATCATGCATATCGACGACAATTTCCAGGGCGAGAAAGTGATGGTCGTGCAAGTGATCATCCAGCCATGTTATGTCAACTACATCAACTACCTCGGGGGCAACCTCATGCCACCCAAGCTCAAGTACAACTAGCGGAAAAAATTTCTTTTCGACGTGCATCGGTATTACTGGAAGGAGCCGATCTTATACCAATAATGGGGCTGACTTGGTGGTTCGACGATGCGTTCTCAAAGACGTGATGCTCTCCGTACTCTGCCATTGCAAAACATTAGAGTGCGGAGGACATTTTGGGCCCAACCGAATGGCAGCAAAAGTCCTGCAAAGCGGCTTCTATTGGCCAAATCTCTTCAAGGATTGTTTTAAGTTCGTCGAGGGGTGCGATCTTAATCTCGAAGTTTTGCTCCCGCCAATGGCTGGATTTCGAATCGCCGAACGGAACTCATGGCTCGTAGGTAGCACATTATCGAGGAGAGACTTTTCTTCTTCGGCGTTGCCCATGGCTGATTGCTTCTTCGTTTTTCAATTTCTTTTGCAAGTTTTCTTGATTTTCAATTCGATTGGAAGAAGGCTTGCCTACCGTGACGGAGCTGGGATTTATAGTTAAGGGGAAATTTGTTAGAAAAAAAAAACTATTCTAAATTTTGTAAGAGGTGTATTAAAAAAAAATCATTGAGACAAATATGAAAATATATATAACTTTAGGCTAGAATATAAGATTTTAGGTTAAAAGTTAAATTAAAAAAATTACGGTAAAAGTATACTTTTAAAAGTTCAGGGTTGACAGTAGCTCTCTGATAACTCCCTGATAGTGGGGCCAGTGTGGTTAACCTCAAGTATATTTGACAAGTTCAGCCTTATTTAATTAGATTGTTTGCTATGGGTGTCAACCATAACAACATGTAAAATAAAGATTAACAAATACATTTGATCCTAGAGTAACATGAAGTCTCAAAATCTAGAAATGAATTTTAATATAGTTTATATTTCTTTTTCAGCCCTTCACATCGTATCGGGAAAATTACATAACTAGTCTAAAACGTGTGTCACTTTTCACTCATGTTTTCAAAATATTTTGGCATTAATCGTTTTCTTTTTCTCTGGACAAAAAATACCCTTGTGTTCCAAATTTGATCAACATTTATTGAAATCTGGTTAAGAGTTATTGAAACCTGGTCAACAGCTATTGAAATCTAGTCACAATTGTTGAAATCTGGTTAACAGTTATTCAAATCTGGTTAACAATTATTGAAATCTGGTTAATAGTTATTGAAATCTGGTTCAAAATATTGGTATATTGAAATCTGGGTATCAGTTGTTAAAATCTGGTTAACATCTATTGAAATCTGGTCAACATTTTTTGAAATCTGGTTAATAGTTACTAAGAGCAAAATGGACACTTCAAAAAATTAAAACGATTCTTTATGAAAATTAAAAAGTTCACCGGCTAATATTGAATTTTTTATTTTTTATTTTTTTTTATTTTTTTTTTGCGGAAAATGGCTACTGAAAGTTATTTCTACTAGTGTATCTTAAGCTTGAAGTCTTTACGAGTGGGCTAATTTTAATAGAAAATTTTACAAAAGTAACGTTTTGTAATAATAGAGTAAGCCACGCCACGTCAGAGGACACATCAGAGAGCGACACGTCAGTGAGCGAAGTAACGTGACAGGCTGGCGAGGTGGTTAGAGTTTGTTTGAATCACTTAGATCAATACTCTGTATTTATACCAAACAATGTACTACGTTCAATCTAACGAGAATCATCGAGAAGAATATTTTCTCTCGAATTCAAACCTAGATCCAGATCTCATTCTTCCTCCGCAAGATTATCTTATAAGTGTAACATTTTTAATAATATTGATTATTTTAAATATTTTGAAACATGGTAAATAATCAACTTTCTTATAAATGAAATTATAAATAGTAAATAAAATTAAAATACACCTTAAAACAGTAAATAGATAATAAAAAAAAATAAATAAAAAAGCCCTACAATTTAAAAGACGTTATTGGTGATATAAAAATTTGAACACGCTATTCTTACGGTACAAAAGACGGCAATTCCCACATTAAGAAACAACTGCCAGGCAAAGAGAATCTTATAAACATTATGTAATGTTCCAAAACCGTGATTTATCATCTTTCACATGGCTGCTTAACGCAAGAGGACCCCACAGCTCTATCATTAGAGGAATGACTCATGAAGAATGACTCTAAAGTCCAAATTTTCCATTTTTCTTTTTCCAACAAAAGACATGCAATGTGTTGATAATGTTAGAAAAATTGCATATGGGTGTTCTAAAGCGAAATTGAAAAAACCACTCAGCCAATAATCAAAAAGCCCACTTTCCATAGCACTCTTAGACGCGCTATCAACTATTACTCATCTGATTCTATTCTTTTCCGGTAAAACGAGAAGAAGAAAAAAAAAGTGCGATGCTTGGCCACTAGTGACACGGAAGTAGAGATAAGTGGTTTAAGTGTGTTTTCTCTTTCTCTCTTCTGTCAAGCATCATGGAATCGATGTCGGTGAGGTTCTTAGCACACCAGGATTTCTTCACGGCCGTCCGATCGGGCGACCTTGGAGCGTTGACCCAGGTGGTGGAGAGGCTGAGGCGGGACGATGGGTCCAGCGTGGCTGATCTGATGGCTGTCCAAAATGACGCAGGTGAGACCGCGCTGTACGTGGCCGCAGAGAACAATCTGGAGGCCGTGTTCGCTTATTTACTCAATCTCTGCGCCGATGTACGGACGGCGAAGATCAGGTCCAAAAAGTCCGACCTGGACGCCTTTCATGTTGCTGCCAAGAGAGGCCATTTAGGTAAGCCAAAGAAATTCATTGGTGTTTTTAAGAGAGCAAACTATTGAAATCATTTTCAAAATTGAACTGTCGAGTTTCAGAAGTTAGGGATATTGCAGAACAAGTAAAATAAAATCAGATTATATACTTAAAACAAACTCAATCAGACCCCGTGATTTTATTGCGGGGAACGAAATTGATGTTCGTCATAGATTTTTGTTTTCCCGTTTTAGCCTTGATTTTGGGTCCTTTCGGTGTACAGTTTTGGATGAAACTTTGGCCTATCTATATCTGTAAGAAGCAAAAAGAAAGAAGAATTTGATTCTCCGAAGTTCCTTCCAAACTTTCCATTGAAACCTTGATTCTCTTTTCGTTTAAATTTCGAAATGAAAACAAGAAATGTGTCGAATTCGATTCACTTGCCATTCAGATATAAGTCAAAGCTCATCCTTAACTGGCTCTGAAATTTTTTCCTAAGCTCGATATGGTGGGTATGGATGTGATTCAATCAGGTATTGTGAAGGCACTTTTGGTGATTTGGCCAGAGCTCTGCAAATGCTGCGACTCAACAAATACGAGCCCACTTTACTCGGCGGCCGTGAAAGACCACTTGGAGATCGTCAACGCGATCTTGGACGCTGATGTCAGCACGATCCGGATGGTGAGGAAGAACGGGAAGACGGCGCTGCACACAACGGGTCGGTACGGACTCATCCGTGTTGTGAAGGCACTGATAGAGCGCGACCCGGGAATAGTGTCCATCAAAGACAAGAAGGGTCAAACTGCTCTTCACATGGCGGTCAAAGGTCAGTGTCCTCTCGTGGTCGAGGAGCTTCTGAATTCTGACATTTCGACACTCAACGAGCGCGACAGAAAGGGCAACACTGCTGTGCACATTGCCACGAGAAAGTGCCGCTCTCAGGTGTGTTTTACATAACAGAGAATTCTTAACTTTAGACCTGGTTTGTGTAAAGTAAGAGAAGCTCTTTGATGATGTTCCTTGGACTTTGTACAATGCAGTTGCGAAAAGCGTGAGAATTTATGTTTTTTTTTTTTCCTCCAGGTTATAAGCGTTCTGTTAAGCTACACCCTTGGAAAGTCCAAACTTTCCATTTTTCTTTTCCAACAAAAATGTGTTGATAATGTTACAAGAATTGCATATGGGTGTTCTAAAGCAAAACTGAAACAAAAAACACTCAGCCAATAACCAAAAAGCCCACTTTTCCATAGCATTCTTAGACGCGGTATCAACTATTAAAAACTGCGATGCTTCTTGGCCACCAGTGACACGGAAGTAGAGAAGTGGTTTAAGTGTGTTTTCTCTTTATAGCTCTCAGGTGTGTTCTACATAACGGAGAATTCTTAACTTTATAGCTCATTTTCGTTGCGTAGTTTGTATAAAGTAAGAGAAGCTCTTTGATATTCCTTGGACTTTGTACAATGCAGTTGCGAAAAGCACGAGAATTTATGTTTTTTTTTTTTCGTCCTCCAGGTTCTGAGCGTTCTGTTAAGCTACTCGTCCGTCGATGTGAACGCGGTAAACAGCAACAAAGAGACTGCGATGGATTTGGCGGAGAAGCTCGAGTACGGAGAGTCGACGTTCGAGATAAGGGAGGCCCTGGTGGAGGCGGGGGCGAAGCACGCGAGGTTCGTGGGGCAATTGGACGAGGCGATGGAGCTGAAGAGGACGGTGAGCGACATAAAGCACGAGGTCCAGACCCAGCTGATTCAGACGGAGAAGACCCGGCGACGGGTTTCGGGGATCGCCAAGGAGCTGAAGAAGCTGCACAGAGAGGCGGTGCAGAACACGACGAACTCGGTGACGGTCGTGGCGGTGCTTTTCGCCTCCATAGCCTTCCTGGCCATTTTCAACCTCCCGGGGAACTACCTGCTGACGGGGCCGGGGGCGGGGAAGGCCAACATCGCGGACCACGCCGGGTTCCGCGTGTTCTTCGTGCTCAACGCGGCGTCGCTCTTCATCTCGCTCTCCGTCGTGGTGGTCCAGATCACCCTCGTGGCCTGGGACACGCGGGCCCAGAAGCAGGTCGTCTCCGTCGTCAACAAGCTCATGTGGCTCGCCTGCGCCTGCACCTGCGGGGCATTCCTCGCCATAGCCTTCGAGGTCGTCGGGAAGCGAAACTCGTGGATGGCCATCGTCGTGACCCTCGTCGGAGCTCCCATCCTCGTCGCCACGCTCGCCAGCATGTGCTACTTCGTCTTCCGGCAGCGCTTCGGCTTCCACCGCGACTCCCAGACCCGCATCCGGAGGTCCGCCGGGAGCAGGAGCAAGTCGATGTCGTGGTCCTACTCCGCCAACTTCTCCGACCTCGACGACTACAACTCCGACCTCGAGAAAATCTATGCCTTGTGAAACAGAGCTTAATATTGAATCGCCTCTCACTTGGCCGTGCTTTTGTAGATTATGTATATTTCGTAGATTTATGTATAATATAAGAGTTTTTTTTTTTTCTTAACTACCACATTGAAGTTGGGTAGAGAAGTTATACTGAGCTGTAATAACTACACCTTACATTATCATGTAAACATGGAATAAAATGAAAGGGAAGTACTTGAAACATATGTTATGCCTTGATAAAATGTTAAATTTAACTTTTGGTTGGCTCTATTTTGCGAGTCTCTATTATGCCTTGATAAAACGAAACATATGTCGAGTCTCTATTTTGCGAGATATCGGCGGTATTTTAAACGTTGGATGAGACACTATAGGTAGGAGCAGGAGATTGTTGAATTAGAAAAAACTTGGCCAGAAATAATTCAATATTGAGAATTGAATAAACTACAAGAATCTCCTGCTCTGCGAGATTGTTGAATTGAAAGCCACAATGTTGTCAATGATTCCTGCTGTCATCATCTCTAGGTTAATAAGAATCCAAAGAAATGATATGAAAATGCATAATGAATGTTGTTTTTTTAAAGTGAATCGATACTTGTTTTTGAAGCTTTTGATGATGTTTTTTGTTGTAGTTTTCAGTGAACTTTCAGGTTGTTGAGCCACAGAGAATATTTGGAGCTTAATGGAACAATTTTGGAGTGATACAAAGACTTTCGGACAAGTTCGAGCAAAACAATTAACTTAGCACCTTCTTCAGCACAATTTGGAGATTCATAATTGACGATTTTGGGTGAGTTCTTTCCAAAACTGAATAGATTTTTCTCATAGCTTTTCAACGCATGTTCCTTTGCCGAAACCGGAGTTACGAGCAAGGAGTTATGGAAAATTTAAATTTGTTGCGCCTGCTGGACAGAGTCTAGGGCCAGTGACGAACAACCAAACAGGCTAATCACTAAGAAAAGTGAGGCTAGGGCACTGATTCGCCCACATGTAGATGACCTCGTCCTAACCTTAAGGGCTCATTTGGTAGGAAGAATGGAAACATGAGGGGATGGATTTAGTGGGACGGAATAGAAAGGAAAAGAAAGTAGTGGATTATAAGTATTAAAAAAGTTGATTGGTATAAAAGATGGAAAGATTAAAATATATCCATTCATTGTTTGGTACAATTAGAAAAAAGAAGAGGATGGATGATTTTTATTATATTAAATTACATAAATACCCTCTTTATTATAATATCTTCAAATATCCACTAAGAGGATATTATTGTAATATGGTCAAAATTGCTTTGTTACTTTACATAATCCATCCAAATGTGGAAGGATTGTTTTTTGGTGGGCCCCACTAACTTGAATCCATCCATCATTCTATTTTTTTCCTTCCTTCTTTGTTACCAAACAATGGAAACAATAAATCCATCTCATATAATCCCTCAAATAGTTTCCATCCTTCCTATATTCCATCCTACCAAACACAGCCTAAGACATCAATACATGTGAGGTTTCAAGAAAGGGGCCCAATAATTCCGGTATGAGATCAAATCAACTTCGAACAATAATAAAACAGACGCACTAATATTCTAAAATAGTTGGCGGATAATGGCGCAAAGCCTTTTATTGAATCGAATTGGAAAAATAATCTTGCGTAAAATAAATATAATGAAAAAAAAACAAATAATTGTTCGAAAATGCTAGAAATTTGTTGAAATGTTAGAAAATGGAAAAAATGCTATAAAAAAATAGGCGAAAATCTAAAACTTTGTTGAAATCGCTAAATGATAGTAAAAAGTGTTAGAAATTGAGCGTAAAAGCAAATAATTAAGGGAAATAACCATAGCCGGAAAAGTTAAAAAATCAAAATGTTTGGTAATAATAGTCTAAACCATATAAAAAATTTCAAAAATTGGTCGTTTTTTTCTCTGTCTTTGAAATAATAATGAGATTATCACAAACCGTAGAAAATCTAAATCTTTGAAAATGTGTACAAAAATCATCAAAATACTCCAAAAAATATAATAAAAAATACAATAGAAACATCACTATTCCTAAAGGGTAAAGAATACGAACATCACGGACCCTAATAAAAATATTCACATCACGACCCCTGAAATCATAACAAGGAATGACGTAAACATAAGAGTAGTGATATACCATTTTGTTCATGCTGAGAAGAAAAATGATGGCTACGAGGAAGATGGGACAAAGATGAGTTATCTAATATACGTGAAGATGGATGAAGATGAAGACAAAGAACCAAAATGCTACAATGATGTAAAATTGCGGACTATTTGATTGAAGAAAATTAAGGCCTAATTATTGATTTTCGCTTAAGACCTCACTATGTCTAATTAGGCCTTAATTTTCTTCAATCAAATAGTCCGCAATTTTACATCATTGTAGCATTTTGGTTACAAATTTTTTTTTTTTTTGGCATAGTTTTGGTCTATAATATATTGATTTCGTAACATTTTAGTCCATTCATTATTATTTAACACCTAAACCATTTAAACATATTTTCAAATTAAACTATCTTATTATATTATAAAAGAAACTAATCAAATTATATATTAACCATTAAAACACTAAATAAATAAAGATTAAAAAATAGACTTATTAGTGCATTGTTTTATTAAACAGTTAAACTCATTATAATAAATAAATAATAGCAATTATAAAAAAAAAAAAGTTGAATGTTATAAAACTTGTGACGTGAATATTAAAGAATGAGGATATTGGCTATATAAATGATAGGAATAATAATAGGATACAAATCTCAATTTTCATATACACAAAAAAATAGCATAGGATACAAGCCTCAGTTTTCATATTTAAGAAAATAGCATTCACACATTGGAATGGAAGAATAGAAATTTAGAAATTTTGTTAGTGACAAAAAAAAAAGAACTTTGTTCTAATATAAAAAAAACTGAGTAAATATAAGGCACAATTAAATAAATAAATAAATTGGAGCACGTACAACAAAACAAAAGTAGTTGTTTTATGGGAAGAAAATATGTATTTTTTTATTATAGAAATGAAAGATGTTTGAGAGAGAGAGGAGAGCAGGAAATAAGAGAGAGAGAGAGAGAGAGAGAGAGAGAGAGAGAGAGAGAACAGTAAAAAAGCAAAACAAAAAATTATCAAAGAGAAAGAAGAGGGTACGCAGAGAGAGAGAGAGAGAGAGAGAGAGAGAGAGAGAGAGAGAGAGAGAGAGAGCAGTCAAAGCATGGACATGAGCCGCTTTTCAAAATGGGCCTTCTTTTGGACTTAATATTTTTCAAAAAATTGAGGCCTTAAGCGGTGGCTTAAGTCGCCTACTATTAAGGCCGGGCCTGGGTGGCGTAGAGGGAGAGTTGAGCTTAGTTGAACTTTTGAGAGTGAGCTAGTTTGATTGACTATGTTTTTTTTTTTTTTTTAGATTCAAATGGTTACTTCATGTCAAAGAATCTATGTAAAGATGCATATTTCCTACCTTCCTTCAAATATTAGCCCCAGTTTTATTTAATTAAAAAAGGTCCAGCTTTTAGACATTCTCCTGGATTTATTTGTTTAGATGAAAATTTTCTATTACATATACATTATGCTATCTATTAAAATAAATCTATTACAAATTTTGATTTCCATTCTTGTAGTGCATCAGAAAATTTTCCAGGTTCTTTAAGTAAATTAGCATTACTAAAATAATAAATTTCATTCACCATTCGGATAGAGCTTTTTTTATTGTCCATCAACCCGCTCAAGATTCGCAAAGGGATTGAGATTTTTCGTGATTTTCAATTCGTTCTCTCTACTTGTAATTTTCGATGATTCTCTTAATTTTAAAAAATTGTCTCCGTAGTTTTCAATTCTTCACTTTTTGTTTTTATTTTTATTTCTATTTTTCAAGTTTCGTAAATAATCAAGATTCTAGATTCTTTGGATTTATGTTATTTAAATGAATTTTTTTTTTCAGGTTCATTATTGTATATTTATCAGCATAGTAAATTTAATACTACAGAGGAATTTCTGTGGATTGCTTTGATATTTACTTGGAACAAGTATTTTAGAAGAGTAGGTGGACTGCAAGTACTTAGACCTCCGTTTTATCTCTTTTTCCTCTTTTTCGACGGACAAATGCAAGATTATTAAACTAGTGTTAAAAATGGTGTAGTGTGCAAGGAATGTAGTATTTATCAAGTTTCTCATTCTTCCTAAAAAAATAAAAAATAAAATAAAAAAAGTTAATGTAAGGGAATATATATTTCCCTAACATCCTTCAATAAATGATGAAGTATTTGGGATGCCAAAAATCCAAAATTAGTCGGTACAGAAACCAAATAACGCAAACCACTAGTTTATTAGATACAGAAACCAAATAAATAAATACATCTCTTTTTTCGACAATATAAGTGAACATACCCCTTCCCTGGAATGCTTGTTTTATAAACAGAAGAAATACAAGAAGCTAATCTTCTACGATTTAAATATTAAATCTCTAACCCACGTGGTTTCCAAAAAAAAAAAAAAAAAAAAAAAAATACAGAACCACGTGGGGACGACGTATTCCACTTACAAAAAAGTGCAAAGAATAGCTCAGCCAAAAACGCCGAGGCCATCTCATAATACAGAAACCCCCCATTTTTTTTCTTCCCTTTTTATGCCTTTTTTTTTTAATCCAATATTCCAACCACCACCACCGAGACCCCACAGAATAAACTACTATGATATACAATTTTACAAATCATACAAACATCCCGTGTTCGCAGATGTGTATTACATATATATTATATAAATATATATATGCTGAGATCACTGTAAAATTTGAAATACAGCCAGTGTCATAGTTGCAACTGTCCTGGCCCTCTCCTCGATGGTCTGGGTACGGGCCCACCCATCTCCGACTGACCTGGTCGCCCAGTTTCCTCTGGCCTTTGTAACTCCTGTATATACAGAATTCCAAAAACGATGAACGTATTAACGAAGAGTCCGTACCATACAGCACGACAATAAACAACAGACCGTAACTATGCGTGCAGTTTTGATCAGATTAGCTTCAATTCATTTTGTTTTCAATCTGATGGCTAAATGGAAAAAATGGAAAGAAAATAAAAAAGCCACTAACATTGATGACAAAACAGTTTGTGAAATTTGTAGCCAATTCGGATGCTATGAAGACTGCTAAATCCTCTATTGAACAAGTTCTATGCAAGCTCAATCCTAAACCATATATATTTCTGTATGCAAGAAACTGTAGAAGCGGAAACAAGACCTGTGACAGCCCCGAGGATGTGGTATTGCTTCGAGATTGTGCTTTTGCTTTCGCGTGCAATCGATGATGGTTCTGCATTTTCTCAAACTGTTGAAGTCTCAGCGTGAATTTAATTCCGTTATGTAGATTCCTCTCGTCCTCATTCACATCGCCATCTTGCAATCCGCCGCCTGAAAGGTGATGAAGAATCTGATAGGTGTTCCCGGAAGAACTCCGCTTCACTTGCTGGTCGCCACTGAATGAGTATGAGGGTACAGTTTTCAGACGAGTTCGTAGTATCTTGAACGCCGCACTTTGCTGCAAGCAAGCAAATCCAGATTAGATGTCCAGTATATAAATTTTTAACAGATTAAGATACCGGTTGCCGATCGTTGCATTTCACGGAAACTCTGGCTGCCTTTGTAAATTTTAGAGGAATTTAAAATGTTGATTTGAAATTTGTGCATGCCGGACTTTCCAAATTTTTGCTAATTTTCAACAGATGTTTCATTCTTTCAAAACGTAAAAAACTCGCCAGAATTTTAGGGATGATTTGATACGCCCCAAGATATTTCTTGTATTGATTGGAATATGAACGAAAGGAATACAATGAGATATCGGACAATCGAGAGGTCCGTGCTCTCCGAGATATGAATTTCTTTCCTTACGAAATACTTTTCAAATTATTTTTCATATATTTTCCCTTCTAAGATCTCTTTATTTATAGGCTAGCTAGCTTCTACTATTTTCTATTCAATCCCCTGATTGACCCCTATTACTATTTTATTCTCTAAAATCCCAGGTCCTAACAAATTATTAGGGCAAGGGCAATGGGCAATGGTGCTCACATATGGGATCAATGCTCACTAATATATACATACATACATACATACATACATACATACATACATATATATATATATATATATATATATATAAAGAAATACGGAACATTTTATTAATCAAACGGCAACGCTGGAAAGATACAAAGTTAGTCGACGAGTTTAAAAGGGGATGGAGCGCACGGTAAATGAATACGCCACCCCGATACCCAAAAAAACCAAAACCTCAAACGACCAAAAGGATCATAAACACCCAAAACAGAAATTATAAACTGAAGATAAAATAGTATTTTATACATAAATAAATACTAATATAAAGTACAACGAGAGGGCCAATTAATGAGCTCAGAGTGTAATGAACTCCGGGCTGAGAGGGTCAATTATAAACTTAAACCGAAGGTTATTCTAAAGAGAGCTCGGTTAGAATTATATCGAAGTGTGCTTGGGCCAAAGACAGGGACTGTAATTCGAAGATCTTTCACTCCTTAAAGAGCTTAAGGAAAAAAAAAAAAAAAAAAAAAAAAAAAAAAAAAAAAAACCATTTGGAAGATCGAGAGACAAGACGGGACGGTTTTTGTGGGTCAAGAGGAGATAGTCGAGGAAATAACTGGGTACTTCCAAGGCCCATTTTACATTGTGCCCGAACTGCCCGGTTGTCAGGCAGGATTGATCGGAGCCCAATTTCTCTTGGCAGCTCCGAGTCTTTATCTTGGACATTTGAAGAGGTCGAGATAAAAAAATGTTGTTTTCAGGTGTAATAATCCCCGGGACCGGACGGGTTTTCTATCGAAATTTGTCAGGATTATTGGGATATCATCAAAGGAGACTTCTTGAGAGTCTTCTCTGATTTATGTAACAGAGTGGTCAACAACATATCCCACGAAACAGAGTGGTTAACACGTCGAAGAGGTCTTAATCGGCTCTCCCTACATACTTATTATCTACTTTCAAAGTGCCAATTGGTATCACTAAGGATATCGAAAACTGATGCGGGATTTTCTTTGGAAAGGCTTCGATGGGGCCAAGAAGCATCATCAGGTGGTGTGAGATGTTTGTTGCGCAGCTAAGTATAAGGGGGGCTTGGGGATTGGCAAAATAGTAAAAAGAAACGCTACACTCTTAAGGTGGTGGTTATGGAGGTTCTCTTTTGAGTGTGGATATTTATGGCACAAAGTTACCATCTCTATCTATGAATACCAGGCTAATGGTTGGGATCCAGGGGATTTTGCAAAGCACACCGGTTGGAAGGTTAACAATGGTTCTTTGATCGGGTTTTGGGAAAGATATTGGGCAGCTGATCAGCCTTTGGCAGTGAAATTCCCCCTCCTCGAGTGGTTGAAGTTTCAAATTCCCCCGAAATTTATCGGACCGGGAATTGCCTGAAGTTACGGAGCTCATTGAGCCGATCGAGTCGGTGGTGCTGTGGCCAGGTATCCAAGATCACCGAACCTGGCGATGGACTCTTCGGATTTCTCCGTCAAATCTTTCGTTAAAGATCTGTCTTCTTACGCCGGTGCTCCTTCTTTCCCTTTTTACGAGGCTGTGTGGAAGTCCCCAGCCCCTAAGAAAGTCCAAGTTTTCGCGTGGCTCCTCGCATTGATGGCGGAAAAATGCAGTGGAGGTGATTCAGCAACACAACCCTCATTTTTATCTCTCCCCAAATTGTTGCCCTCATTGTATGGCTGCATGTGAGTATTTGCATCAGCTCTTCTTGTATTCATCTCACTCCGGGGAAGAACTCCAAATGGGTGGAGGCGGTTAAATCGGGTATTTTGGCGATTTTATGGTCTATATGGGGAAGTCGCAACAAATGTGTTTTTGACGATGAGGTATGGAACGGTGGAGATGTAACTGAAAACGACAACAATGTAGCGTTGTGGCTCGCATCTTCCTTAAAGGTTTTTTTCTTGTTTTCCTAAGGCTGATCTCTCCAGGGATTGGGCGAGCGCACTGTAGTTATTCCTAAGCTTTTGGTTACTTTTTTGTTTTGTTCAGCGTGTTCGTCCCTTTGATTTTCAGGTCGGCGTGATTGTTGGCGTTCGGTCCTGATTTTCTTTGGGTTCCGTTGAGCTTCTCTGGTGATGTAAAAAGCAATTGTAACACGGATGTTGCCATTTTTTATACATAATACATATTTTCTTCAAGAAAAACTCTTCACCGGATTTATTGTCGGAATCGCCAAAATTCGACTATGACATGAAATAATGGACCTTTGCTGGCTAGCTGGTGGGTGGCCAAAGACAATAATTGATTGTTTTGTATAGAATAAATAGTAATGCAGCAAAACTAGTGTAGTAACGTCTAGTTCAGAGAGAAGAAAATAGTGGATTGTTTAATGTACCTGTGGAAGCAACATCAATAGGCCATACAAAGCTTTTAACAACCATGTGTATCTTCCGGGCTCGAGAAGCTGCCACAATGACAAAAGGTGTCAACGATCTGGATTCTATGAACAAGATATAATCCCGAGTAAAACTTCAATCCTAAATATAACCATATAACATGTAGAGAAAATAAATAAATAAAAAGTGGTACCTTCGAGGACAAACCAAAAAATGAAAGTAAAAACAACGAAAGTTTAGAATGAAAAAAGGGAAATGACAGCTTAAAAAAAATTACTCGAGGCATAATATTATCTTAAAGAACTTATGGACTCCAGTTTCTATATGCTATGGACAAGGATGAGAAGATAAAAAGCATGATATTTGAGACATCGGTATCCCGAACAACATTAATTTAAAAAAAAAAAAAAAACAGAAAATGGAACCATGACAACCTATGTTTCAGAACTACATCACCACTCATAATAAACGTAACAAAAAATGTCACAGTACCAATTACTACTTAATAAACAGAAACCGCAAAATGTGACATGGAAACATATAATACACTGACAAAATTTTGCTGACCTTTAACCTCTTTTTTCTTTTTCTTGTTAAGGAGAAACAAAATCTTTTATTAAAAAAAAATTGCTACAGCAATAGGAATTTGCTGACCTGTAATCTAAGATATGCAAAAGTTGGAGTCTCAAGCAAGCGAATCAATTTATCGAGCTGCACCAGAAATTTAACATTGATATCCTCCTCTACCAGGGACTGAATTACAGCACTTGCATGTTGATATGTCTATCAAGCAGGTGACAAACAATAACAAGATAAAAATTAGAAAAAGATCCATAAGAAATGGGGACTTAATTAAAAGCGACTCACCTGGGCTAATAAGCAGAGACTTATGATTGCCATGGGTGCATGGCACCATGAAGCATACAAGGCAACAAATAGATCCTTCCCTTTAGGGTTCAGAAGCGATTGTTTTAAGAGATCTCGGAGTTCAGACAGTTCAGATGATGTAAGTAAAATCAAGTTTAAAGCCTGAAAAGAGAAGCAAAGGGAAACTCAGGAAAAAAAAATGATCATGAGGGGGGATATGAATTTATATGAAAGTAACAGACAGACTTTGGGACACATGCAGATAATTCAATTAAAATATACAGCAAAACTCGTGTTACTACAAGACATGGACTTGCCAGTAATACCTAAAAGCCACTAACAATTTACAAACAAACACATGTATAAATGCGTTTTTTTACTTTTTAGCACTCAGACAAATGACAACCTGAACCATAACAGATGCGAAATCCAGATCATCTTCTGCTTCTAATATTGTCGAGAACTCACGGTACACCCTTTCGGCGTCTAAAAGCACACAGAGTCGGCGGATTATTAAAGCACCCCGTCTGAGACAAGAAGAAACGAACAATTTAAGATGAAAAAAAAAAATATATATATATATATATATATATATATATATATGTTAAATGTATCAATGACAAAGATTCAAAATTAGCAACTTATAAACTGTTGTTAAGAGAGAAGAAAAAAGACTCACTTCTCAAGAAGTGAATCAAGGGACTTGAAATTATGCACCAGGAAAACCACAAGCTGACGGAAGTGTTGTTGATCTTCGGCGATGCACGCATGAACCTCAAGAACTAGGAGCACAACCTGAGGACGTGTACAGAATGTCATTAAGTTTCAAAATCTAGATGAAAGTATCAAATTAACATTTTGAATGTCAGTGCCACGTAACTATCTTAAACACGTCTCTTCATATTTATTTAACACTGACTGCCTTCTTTCTCTATTTATTGTCAGCTTGAATAACAATATAGTTAGCCAGTCCATGAGTTACAACATGTAATATTTCTCGTCAACATAAAACCTCTTTCAATCTTAAAAAGTCAAATCTCAAGAAACCCATCATTTTTTTTTTATTTTAAGGGACACCCAAAAATTTTAAGCATAGTTATTTCTAATAAGTTTATTACGAGTGTCAGTTTGGTAAATCCCCATATTTGAAAAAAAAAATGTTTCCATAAAAATTATATTTCTTTTTACTCATTGGAAAAATGTTTAGGATATGAGTTCAAATAAAAAAGACAAGGAAATGGTATGCGAGGTCAAGGAAGACTACGGTACTACAAAGTTTTTCCATGATACCCATCATTTGATTAATAGAAATAGAAAGGAAAAAAAATAATAAGTCGTTCGTTGAATGCAACTCTTTCTTTTTTACAATAGTTTCCCCGATTCATCATTTACATTTTCTCCTCGAATTTACCGAAAGCCGTTAAACCCCTAATGTGGAGTTAAATACACACGCACACCATTATCTTATATAACAATCAAATAGTTTTATTTTATAGAAACATAGATGTATTAAATACGAGGATTTAAGAAAGAAAAAAAATTATACTATAAGACTGACAGTAAGAAAATAAAATTATGAAATAGAGAAAAGGTTTACCTCATCAGATGAATCTGAGAGTGGCCGCAGAAGCGTGTCAAATATGTCATTCAGATAAGTCAAAACCTGTTTCAACGTGACAACTGCTTAAATGCTATCAAGCAAAAACAAGGACGAAACAAAGCCAGCAAAGCAAAATCCCAGATATATCAGCAAGGATGAACTAAAGGAAAATTAACATATACTGACAATATGACACAAATTCCTGCTAGTCTTTGAGAACGAAACTCTATCGTTAAAAGACAACTTGGCTGTATGAATAAATGCTATCAAGCATTTATTCATAACCTGGCAACTTGGCTGTATGAATCAAAACCTGTTTCAACGTGACAACTGCTTAAATGCTATCAAGCAAAAACAAGGACGAAACAAAGCCAGCAAAGCAAAATCCCAGATATATCAGCAAGGATGAACTAAAGGAAAATTAACATATACTGACAATATGACACAAATTCCTGCTAGTCTTTGAGAACGAAACTCTATCGTTAAAAGACAACTTGGCTGTATGAATAAACATTGATACAACATGCGCGTTGCTGGTTTTTGGATTCCGAGGTGGCGTGTTCGACTAGCGTGCGCTTCGGTCTTTTTAAACCCCTCGCCGGCTTTCTTTGTATTTTACGGTTCTGCCGTTTATTAATAAAAGGGTCCCTTGTTTCTTTTTCTTTTTAAAAAACATGCGCGTTGCTAGATAAATTACAACCACTACAATATGTTCCAACTCATATACACTCTATATTAATAGCTTAGGGGATACATCTAAAAAAAATTGGTGCCTGCAAAGTCCAAATTACCTTTGCTCGATGTCTGTTCAAAAGAGTTGATATCCAATTCAAAGCTTCAATTTTAGTAGCTTCTTCTTCAGTAGCCAATTGACTGGTCATTGAAGATATCCAAAGATACAACAAATAGTGGTAAGCCATCGTTTTAAATTAGTTAACCAGTCATTTTAACTACCAGAAAAGAAGGAGAAAAACAACAAGGTTAAAAATGCACCTCCTTGCAATGGAGAGAATAGATCCGACGTCAAAGCCTTCAGCTGGATCCCCCTTGATTCCGCGAAGCTCTTCGTTTGTCTCACGAGCAACCTTAAAAAATCATAGGACCAACCACAGATTAGCTTCTTAAGAAACAAGGTAACCGCTGCAAACAATCATGGGACCAAACAGAAACCAGATAGGATAAAAGAAGAAAACATAAACTTACCACTCTGATCTTCTCTTCTTTATCAGATATGCAGGGCAGAATGGCTCCTAATATATCAGCATAGTAAGGAACAAGCTGATCTCCACCGAGTTTTACAAACTCATTTATCTGCACACCAATCAGCATTTTAAATTACTTCGCATAAGCCATTCATCAATCAATAAAAGAAATGTATCTTGATGCAAAGTAACCTACCCATGTAATAGCTGTTAACCTAGTAAACTCATCTGGAGAAGCAGCTCTCTGGACCAGAATTTCAGCCATCCGACCATAATCTACAGACTTCAAGAGTAGTACTACCCGAGTCAGAAATTACAAATGAACAATCTCATTTGCTCCACACCAAAACATTTATATGAACACGGATTTATATGGGACAATTGAAATCAAGCCACAAGTAACCACTGCAAAATACCACCAGCAGCAAGTCTTTCCAGAAAGATATAATAATAATGTTTTCCTCATTTTATTATAGATTACCTACTCTGCCTCTTGCTAAATAACGATGTTCTTATATATGCATTCTGAATAAATTACTACAGCGGGGAACTTCAGAAAACTATAAATTAAGGAAACATTATGCTCAAACACGATGAAAAAGTTTAAGTCAGGTTTAGTATATGTCTTACTGGGGAGTTCTTGATCTCTTGTAAAAACTCTGACAGAGCCGAATCAGCTTGTTGGCGAATTTCATGGCTAGAATCACTTAGCATATTAAACAGCCCTGGAATTTAGTGGGGTACAGGAAGCCAGTGCATTCAGTATACATGAATAAACAAAAGAATGGACTAGTTTTTTCTTTCGATTTAAGGGAAATTACCATCGAGGAAATCAGGGAGAAATCCCAGCATATCAATATCTGGAACACTGTCTAGAACAGTGATCCATCCAACCAAAAACTGGCGGACGTAGGGATTTAGAACATTCATGCGCTCCCTTAATAGTGGGATAAATTCCTCGATGCTGAACAAAAGCACAAAAAGATTAAACTAGCAAAACAACAATGTTAGGGGTCAAAACACAAATGTTCATCCCCAGATCCAGGCATCTCAAATTACAGAGAAGAGAGCACACCTGAATTGATCGCTCTCGGTAACAATATCCTGCTTCAGAGCACCAAAGAACAATATAAGAAAGAACATTCATACAAGAAGACAAAAGGGAACAACATTACTCAAACAAGAGAGAAAGTTTTGGACCTTCACAAGACGATCTAGAAGATGAGCGGCACTTTGTACATTGGCATCAGAGTCGGCTGAAAGCTTACATAAAGCATCGAAAATCTGATTAAAGAATATGATAAAATCCCCTCTTACAACCTGTGAGTCAACAAAAATAAGCATCATGTCCCGCATCATAAACATCGAAATAGCTGAAATAATTTATGTATGTATTAGTGAAACTGCTACCTTTGCAATGTTATATAGAGCTTCACAGGCATAGTAACGGACTCTGCTGTCTTGGTCAGAAAAAGAATTTAGTACAGGAGGCACAATTTGCTGACAAAGTGACATAGAAGCGGAAAACAAAACACTGTCAACAGCTAATATATGGATGGATACAATGTCAAAAAAGGGATACGTCTTCATATCAACATACAATATTGGGATCTTTTCAGGGAAAAAGTGCAAGCTTTAAGTACACTTCTAATCCATGAGATATTTCAAATCCAAATAATGATAGAGAACAACTAAAGAACGTAAAAATAAAAAGCACATCTGTTATGGTTTTCTTTTCTTTTTTTTAAGAAACAGGACTTTATTCAGAAATCACGGCGAGGCCGGAGAAGAGTACACCTGTTATGGTTTTCAGTAATGTAGCAACATGGGTAGCTAGTTGAGATAAGGCCTCGTAATAAACTAAATGGAAGATCTGTGATTATGTATCAACAAACCTAAGAGGTAAAAGATTAAAATCCTGGAAATTTACGTCCATCATCTCTATGATAGAAAATCCAGCAAAAGCCTTCTAAACAATAAAGGTACACCTGTAAGGCATATCAAATTCCCAGCCACCATGTTACAAGTCAGCAAATCTTCATTTCAGCTTTCATATTAATCACCTTATTTCGTAAGAATCCTACTGGTTACTATAATATATCCAGATTTCTACCCCAAATTGATTTTTGAGCAATATATGGATGGGACAGTTTTGAGTCGTCACTAGCTTCAGCTGATGGCCTTTCTTCATCAACCGAAAAAAAAAATCACAATTGTCCCGTTGGTTTTTACAGCTCATTTCTCACCAACTTCTCTCCCGACGGGTGAATTGTCAGAGATCATAGCACCGAAACTACTTATAGTAAGATAAAGTGAAAAAGCGTCAATAAAAATGCTAACCTCAAGGTGCTGAGCAGCCTCCGAAGTCAAGCCAACAGTCACAGCAGCCAATCCTATCAGTCCTCCCTGCAAAAATTGGCAAAACAAACCCAAAATATGCTCAACCCAAATAATCCATGAACGAAAAAAAAAAGTCAACTTGATAACCTCTTAACAATTCTCATACCTTCCTGTGATTCGCCTGCGGTGAGTATGTATATTCAGTTGTCAACAAATTGACAACCGCTGTTATCTTATCGTGATCTCCGCTAGTCGCAAGGTTCTTCACAATTCCCTCAACCTATCCATAAATTATGCACAAAATTAAACCTAAGATCCACAGAAAAATGATCCCAAACCGCTGACAACCAAAACTAGGTGGCCATAGTCACCTCCAAAGCAGCATTTTTGCGCTTCTCGTAGAGCTTGTCGGAGAGATTGCGAAGAACTCCGGCGGGAACCACGGAGAGAGCGTCAGCCATGTGAGAACTCTACCGGACCTCTCTCAGAGCCGAAACCTCCGATTACCGAACCGGAATTGAATACAACGCGATTACGAAGACGAATACAAAGAAGGGAGACTGAAGAGTTATACAATCAAAGCCGTTTCCGTATCTTCTCTTGCTCGAATCGGAACATGGTTTCTCTTTTTAGGGTTTTTGGCAATAAATTCAACGGGTCTGTCAAACACAGACAGAAAGAAACGATTTTTTTTTTCCTTTCTTCCTTTCCAAAACTAGAATCGGAAGAGGAAAAGAGATTGTGAGAAAATCAGATCTCGCAAAGTTTCGGGGGAAAACGAATCTCAATTTATGGAACTTATTAGACAGTATTTTCCCTCTTCGCTTTCTCTCGTCTTCTCTCTTTATTTTGTATATTTTAATTTTTTTTTTTATAAATAATTTATTTATTTTTATTTCGTGGGTGTTGTCTTAATTTCGCTATTAGGAAATTACCGTGAACTTTGTCCTTTACAAACTAGCACACAAAATTGTTTTTGCTTTTGTAATTTTTGATCACCTTTCGAAGGGTGAGCATTGACTTTTGAAAATAATGGGCTAGTTTAGTATTATTATACTTTAAAAAAATGTTTTTAGATTATACAGATATAAAAAAAAATACTATCATAATACGGATATGGTTGATCAGATTTGTTTTTAATAAAATTTGTAAAAATGAATAAATAGACTTATATTTTTATATATAATGAGTAACGTATATTTTTAAGTACATCAAAAAATATTAAAATGAATAAATAGACATATATTTTTATATATGATAAGTAACGTATATTTTTAAGTACATCAAAAATATATTAACATAGGTGTTTAATAGTAAATAGTAAAAAGTGAATTAAGATTTTTAGTAACATTTAAAAATATATTTTTTACAAAAGAATTTAAAGATCTTTGTGGTTAACAATTAAAAAATAAACATGTGAATAAAAACATTGAGGAAAGAAAAGATGTCAAAAAGAAATTACACACTCAAAAACAAAAGCACTACAATTTTTTTTTTAAAATTTTAAATTAAAAAGTACTGTTTAATCTAATTTACCAAACAACTAAAAACAATTAAATTATCAAAAAAAAAATAACTAAAAGATACTCCCAAAAGCAATCTAACTCGACGTCTATATATTCAACTATTCACAAAACAATATAACTTTAATACAATGAGTATTCCCTCAAAAAAAAAATACAATGAGTATTTTAAAATACTAAATTTGTTATGAAAATTGAAGCAACAATTAAGATCAACAACACTTTGAACACTGCAATTAACGACAACAAATTTAAAGAGAACTATAGAGAGAAAAGTGTGGGAGTAAGTGTAAAATAATTTTTTTAAGTAATTGTTTTTACTTTTAACATAAGGCATATGTTTATAGGAAAATGAATGCGATAAAGTTAATATAAATAGAAGAATTGATGCACATTATTATTATTATTATTATAAAGTATAAGATTGATCTTTAGACACAAAGATTGTGTTTGGTATTCATTTCAAAAAGAGTTTTTGACTTTTTGAGATAAAAAAAAAAAATTGGAAACAAAAAAGGAAAGTTGCGTTTGGTTTAATTTTCGGAAAAATTTTTAAAAATTTTTTGAAGTTGTTTTGTAACAGAGTAAATAAAACTGAAAACAAATAAAATGTGTTTTTGAAAAAAAAAAAAAAAAAAAAAAAATTCTTCTCTTCTCTCCTCCTTCTCCTCACCTGCGCGCAAGACTTGAAAAAATAAAAAAAAATAAATAAAAAATCCGACCATCTTCTTCAATCACCACCGAGCCTCACCATCGCCGCCAAATAGTTTTCATTTTTATTTTTCATTTTTTCAAAAGGTGTACCAAATAGTTTTCATTTTTTTCAAAAACAAAAATGAAAACTGTACCAAACAGTTTTTTCAGTTTTTTCAATTTCTCAAAAACAAAAATGAAAACTGTACCAAACAGCTTTTTGAAAACAACTGCAAAATAATTTTTCAGTACAACTACGAAAATTAGAAAATAGAAAACAAAAACTTTTTGAATTAACTACCAAACACAACCAAAAGCACTTTACCGTGAAATTTTTTTTACTCAAAAAGGAAAAATTGTCTCCAAAAAAATTTACATTAATTTTTGGGCAGTGTAGATTTATAGCCATTTTTAAACTTAAAATTGCATTTTAGCCACCGTTTAGGTAATTTATGTTTATTAGCCAGGCGAATTTATTACCATTGGAAAAAGACTTCCTTACCCCTAAATAACTTCCACCATATATAAGTGATATAATTAAGAAATAAAAAAGGAAAAAAAATAATCTTGTAACTAATTCCTTAATTTAAGCAACTATTAATTACTTTTTTAATCTACTCTCGGAAAGAAACAATAAAAAAAAACTACATAGAGCAAATTTAAAGCAAATCAAAATTGCAAAATTAAAAACCTGAGAACGCACAAAATTATTAACGATTATTACTTAAAAAGAAAAACACCAGAAACGATTATTAACGATTATTACAGAATATTACTTAAAAGAAAAATAGCAAAAACGATTATTAAAGATTAGTACCGATTATTTACTGTTTATTTTTTGAATAAAAAACATAAACGAAAATCAATCGGTAGTTGTTCAGTTTGTGATCCCCACCCACGACGCTGAAGCTGATGACGTGGCGCTCCACATCCAGTCTTTCCTCTTCGGTTTTTTTTTTCAGTTTATTTTGAATTCATAAAATCCAGATCCTATAATTAAGGAATTCAAAGAATAATGATGATTTTTTAATACGAAAATCAATTTTATTAATTAACTAATAAGGGTATATTCGGTACAAAATAAGTGGTTTCACTTGCCACATCATCAATTTGGCTAATTATCAATTATTAACTAAACGTTGGTTAAAATAAAATTAATATGTTTTAAGTGGTTTATTTATTAACAATTCTCTTAATTTTTTTCAAACCTAAATACATGTGGACATGTCTCTAGATATTTCTTTCTCCAAATTAAAATATATTAATTATCACGACGCAACGCATAGGACACACTGATTGTGTATACAAGGGAAGAAATGATTACTATTCACCTAGTCGCTATTAAGCTGAACGTAAAACACAAATTTTCTTTTAAATGTCAAGACATTTACATTAATACCAACATCAAAATTAATTCTATATAATAATAAAATACACTAATTAAAAAACATTATCTATGTATTCACAAATAATATATATATATATATATATATATATATATACACACACTACTAAATATAAACAAAATCAGGCTATATACATGTAAATTTATAAATTATTATTTTTTTTAAAAGGGGCAACTAAGCCAATAAATTAACAGCCAATCCTTCTATTAAAAAATAGGATAAGTTTCATTTTATTAAAAAAAATGGCTCGTCAGCTAGCAGTAAATTAAATTAACTATTTAGTTAATTTATTTTACTGCGGGCTGGTGGGCTATTTTTTTAATAAAAATAATATTTTTGCTAGAATAAAAAAAACAGCCAGTAGAATAGCTAATTGCAACAAATTCTTGGTAAAAAAATATTTAAAACAACCCGTGTCACTACTACAAATTAACATATTGGGTGCGGAAGGGTATTAGGTGCGACATGTCGCACCTAATAGTCGCACCTAAGCTCATATTAGGTGCGACATGTCGCACCGGATACTCATCCGGATGACTAAAAATTTCGCTAATGTTTAGTGGTATTCGGTGCGACACTGTCGCACCTAATATGAATTTGTCGCACCTAATACCTTTAGCTTGTTAATAATAAAGAGACAAAAAATAGTGGAGTAATTAATTATTTACAAATTTCGTTTAATTCTAATGAGCAAACCATTATATATAACACTCATTCTTGAGATGTTCACTATGATATTTGTTTATGTCGATTTCAACAATCTCAAATTATAATATAGTATATATATTTGATTTATTATAAGTATGAGTTTCAGAAGACGTCGTATAAGAAGCAAAGGAAATTCAAAAGAAATTGACAAAAATGAATATAAATGCTCAAAGCTTTTATTAATAACCGAAGAAATTACAAAATAAATGATGGCGGAATGCCGAACTCAACAAGGACGAACTCAGAGAATATAGAAATAAGAGATCGAAAGTAAGATTATCAGCTTGCGTGTGCGAAATTTGACATATCGGCTTCTATTTATAGTCGGGGCTGGTTTGTTGAAGTGGACACGTGTTCGTCAGTTCGGCTCTGCCACGTCGCTAGTCGAAGTTATCTCAGATCCGGTCTTCGCGGCGGAGTCTTCTATCTGACCAAGACCGATTCCTCTGGCTGGGCCAACGCGGGCGACTCTTCCTGTGGCGAACTGGGATTCTTATTGGGCTCGGGCCGACCTCCGCGAGTCGAGCTGGGTCTATTGTTGGGCTTTGGTCGAACTAAAGTCCAACTTAAATGATTTTCTTATTATTTATTTTTTTTAAAAATTGACCCCGACAATTAGCCCCCGAGTATTTTTGAAAAATATTTCAAATATTTTTTAAAATACTTGAGCGAAATTTTCGAAATCCCGAAATAAAATGGGGGGGAAAGATTCGAATTTTCGATTTTGGCACGTGGTGCGTATTTCCGAAATATTTTCGACAAGTGGCGCGAGTTTAATGTGCTTCGTCAGTCGAAGTCGAAGTGTCAGCCGCCAGTCAAGATTTTATATTATTTTAACCGACTGAATATTTGATTTGATCCGTAATCATTAGATACTCTCGGAATTCAGTTTTAAAATAAATGGTTATAAATAAGAGTAATTCGAAGGGTCCTCTCATTTCACTTATATTCCGAGCGGCTTTGGCGAAAAGGTAACTTCTCATTCTCTTCACTTTTTCCGAAACACTTTTCTCTCTTTTCTCTCTCAAACATTTTTATATTTTCCGTGACTTCGGCTTTAAATTTCTTCATTTCACCTGGCGAACTGAAGCTAAATTTTATTTTCTGATCACTTCGTCCTTAGTTCTGATAGCGAACTCAGACGAAGTTCCTATCTTCAAACACTTCGCCATCGTTTTCTTAGTTTAACTTTCATAAACTTCGATGTCTGGGTCTGAGATTCCACAGCCGGGACCCAATCCTTTGGGTAATGAGGACATCCTCATGCCCTCGGCTGTCAGGAGCTCGGATCTTTCGAACATCCGCCATAAATAGCCCCTGAGATCGGGCTTCTTCTGCCTCCTCCTCTTGCTACAGCGAATACCTTGGTCGATGGGTACTGTTGCATGTACAAGGTCTGGTTGGAGTCGTGCGGACTTCGGTTCCCGATCCACCCCCTTCTTTTCGACTTCGTCGAAGCCCTCCAGATGTTGCCCAACGTTGTTCGAATGGTCATGGGTCTCTTGGTTGTGGCCCATGAACAGAAGGTTGACCTCGCTCTGACGGACTTAGTCCGTCTTTGCGTGGTCAAGGCAAACTCGAAACACGACCCCAAGTGTTTCTATCTTTCGAAGGATGCGGGCCGGGGAGTGATCTCCGGTCTTCCTTCGAAAGATAAGAACTGGGGACGACGTTATTTTTATTTCGCCGTTAATGAGCAATCCCTCGGGAGCCGAGCTCATAACTTTTCGGCGAAGTGGGCGAGCTCACCGAGTATGCGAACCTGTTATTAGATACTTTTAAACCCCCCTTTTTTATATAGACGCTTTAACCGTGTATCGTCGTCTCTGTTATTATAAGAAAAATCAAGGCTCCCTCAATCGCGGAGTTCGCAGTTAAACTCGACCAACTTCGTGAAGGCGTTGTTGATTGGCCGAGCTTTACTCCGGAGCGATTCACCTTAGCCGGACTTTGGCCTTCCCCTCCTGAAGACGGTAAGTTCGGCATTTATATGATTCTTGTTTGATGAGTTTATCAATCACCACTCATTTCATTTTTTATTACTTATTATTATTATTATATATATATATATATATATATATATATATTTTATGTATATAGTCACCAAGAAAGCGATGAATGTCCCTCTTAGTGCTCGGGACGCGAGGCGCAGTAAGAAGACCGCGGCGGCATCCTCTTCGGCTGTTGCGCCCTCGGGTCCCTCTCAGGATCCCGAGGTCGAGATCACCGGAGAGCGTTCCCAAGCCGACATCCCAGTTGTGGATGTCGAGATTGAGGTCGCCCCTGCGGGGGCCGGAGATGCTCAAGGCGATCTAGCCCCCGGGTCTGTTTCTGCTTCGCATGTTGGGCAGGCAGGCGCCTCGGCTGGAGCTACTGCGGGGCCGAAAAAGAGGAAGACTCCAGAAGGCCGGAGCGAGGGCCGAGATGAAGAGGAGGACGCCCCTCGTGAGGGCGAGCTAAAAAGGAAGAAGAAAAAGGACATGGGTGACAGGGGTAGGGACCCGGAACCCGTGGTCGCCTCAGGCGAACCAGAGAATGCTCCCGATGTCGGGGCGGCGCAAGGGGAGAGCACCCCGGCCGGTGAGAGCGACGCGGCGAGGGTTCGGGGTGGTCTCGCGAGGGCGCGAGGAGGTGATCCTGGTGCTTCTTCTTCGAAATCGAAGAAGAAGCAATGCGTCAATTTTCATTACAACCAGGATCACCTTCTTTGCGACGACTTTTATTCGTCCGCGGGACTCGTCAGGCAGATGACCATAGAAGGTCACGGGCTGCCTAAGGTTCCCGAGCTGACGGAGTCGGACTGGTACCGATGTATGGAATCACCATCACCGGGGTAAAGTATATTTTTTTTGTTACGATTTTTATGGAAGGGTCGAACTAAGATACTTAATATCTCTCGTACTATTTTCTTTTCTCTTTTTTTTTTGTAGCTGTGTACCCAGTTCAACCGGGAGGTCTATCGGTACCAGAGGCGCCTTCGAAAGACGAGTGCTTTTCTCGCCGAACTTGACTCGGTGAAGAAGGGGACAGAGTCTCTTCGGGCCGAGCTCAAGGAGGTAGGCGGGAAAGTGACTTCCCTCGAGGAGGACGTTGCCGCCAAGGATGCACTCTTGGGGAAGTACAAGGCCGCTCAGGCCGACCTGGTGGCAAAGGCCAAGGGTTTGGAAGTCGAGGTCGGGAAGAAAGAGGCCACGATTTAGAAATGGGGCGTTCACGCGGCCGAGCTGAAGATAAAGCTGGACGTGTCCGAGGCCAAGGTGAGGAACCGGGATCGAAATCTGGCTGCCGCTTTGAGCGAACTGGCGAAGATCAAGAGGTCGGCGAATGTCGAAAAAGCTCGGGCAATCCTGTCGGCATGGAAGGCGACTTCGCTGCGATACCGGGAGCAGATACTGAAGTATCATGCTCAGAAGGAGAAGATGGACGAGGCCATCATCGTCTTGAGGAAGCTCAAGCAATGCCGGGGCAACAGAGAGTTGATCTCGGAGGCCCTGAAGGGGGATATTTCCGACTGATCGGGCGAGCTCAAAGATACTGAGGAGACATCGCTCAGTACGAGGCGGATTTTGCCGCCATCGCCGTTCCCGAGGTCGAAGATATCCCCTTTACTCCTTACTCTGGCCGTTTTCCTCCCGAGGTCCAGCCCGACTCCGCTCCTGATGCTTCCGCCGAGGTCCCTGAATCCGAGGTTCCTCCCTTTGACGAGCATGGGTCGATGATGGGCGTGACGGATGAGACCCTAAACCCGATTCCCGAGGTCGAGGAGGAGGCGCATCGATTCACCCCTTCCCCCGAGCGTCCCGAAGCTTGAGCTCGGAGTTGTTCTCATTATGGTCTCGCCCTTCGTTCAGCATTTTTGTTTTCCAGCATTTTTATTATCTTTATATTTTAGGCCCGTTTGTTTTGGGCGAAACTTTTATCTGTTTCGAAACAATTATAGGGGGCTTCGGTACCCCTATTTATTTTGGATTGCTTGTTTTGTTTACTATTGTTTCTTTTTTTATTTTATTTTAATGCGGTTTTCATTTCTTAAATATTTGTCAAGTCTTTTAGCTCGCCAAATTCTTTTAAGAGTGGATGAATGTGTGTGTCTTTTGTCGAAGTTATTCAGGTCGCCCTTTCGTTCGGAGGGTTTCCGTAGAATGTTACCTGGTCAAATTCTTTCAACAATTTTGGGTTTTCTAAAATCTGTTAAGTCTTTTAGATCGCCGAGATCTAAAATTTTTCCCTTAAGATTTTAGGCCAAGGTCACACGGCGGTATTTTCAAATTGGCTAAGTCTTTTAGATCGTCGAAATATCTAAAATGTTTCCCTTAGGCCGGAGTCGTGTTGACACATGTTTTTGTGGTTGCTAACTCTTTCAGATAACCAGGATCTAAAACGTTTCCCTTAGGCTGGAGTGACAAATGAATCTTACCTGGGCGTTGTCCAGTCTTTTCAGATCGTCGAGATCTAAAAATCCTCGCTATGTATTTCCCGGGCGAGGTCCTCTCTGGTGAGGTACGTCCTCTTATTCAAGTGTCGCATGTGATGGCGAGGTGAGACTTCGGATCTCGCCCTGGTCGTGAGGTATTTACACTGTGGTCCTAGGACGAGGTGTGGGCTTCGGAGCCTTGTTATTATGCTTCGCAATTGTCGCCCCATGAGTGACTTAGGTTATTTTATTTTGGGGACTGTGCCTTTGCAAAGAGAAGTTGCCTACGTACCCTTATGCAGGGATCAAGTCATTCGTGGTTCGATTCTTGCTTTTTTTAAAAACTTTTTAGAAGTAATGTTTTTTCAGATTGATCACGTTCCATGATCTCAAAATGGGAACACCACTAAGTGTTTCGAGTTCATAGACTACGGGATGTGCCATTTTTGTGACCCTGTAGGGGCCTTCCCAATTTGCACCAAGTTTTCCCGCGTTTACTTCTGCAGTGTTTTGGAAGATTTTTCGGAGAACCAAGTCTCCTATGTCGAATCTTCTTGCGTTGACGCCCTTAGTGTAGAATCTGGCAATGGATTGCCTATAGAGGGATAGTCGCGCTAGGGCCGCATCCCGCCTTTCTTCCACAAAATCCAAGGAGTCGCATAGTGATTCTTTGTTTCTTGACTCATCCTCGGGTGCATGCGTCACCCTAAGGGTTTGCACATGGTGCTCGATCGGGATGACTGACTCGACTCCGTGAACCAGGGAGAAAGGGGTTTCTCATGTCGGCCTGCGAGGACTAGTTCGGTATGCCCAGAGCACACCGTGCAATTCTTCTGTCCACCGTCCTTTCTTGGCATCGAGTCTTTTCCTTATTGAGTCTATTATAGTTTTGTTTGTCGCTTCTGCATTTCCATTTCCTTGAGGATACCGTGGTGTTGACATCCTCAACTCAAAGTTATTGCGTGAACAAAAAGTTCTGAACGTTTTTTATATGAACTGTGACCCGTTGTCCGTTACGATCTCGTAGAGGGTTCCATGCCGACAAATTATATTCTTCCAGATGAATGCGGTTACGTCGACATCTTTTATCAAGACGAAGGCGCCTTCTTCGACCCATTTGGAGAAATAATTTGTTAAGATTAATAAAAACCTCAGCCCGCCGGGGCGGATGACATTGGCCCCACAATGTCCATAGACCATTCATGAATGGATATGGAGACGAGATGGAGGATAACTCTTCCGCGGGTCTTTTTATGTTAGGTGCGTGGCGTTGGCATCGGTCGCAGCGGCGCGAGTATGCCTCGCAATCTGCCAGCATGGTAGGCCAAAAGTAGCCTTTGTTGGAATTGATCTAGGGTTTAAAAAAAAGTTTAACGCTTCGGTAAGCGGCGAAATTTTAAAAATTTTCTTTTGACAAGTAAAACGATTTTACTAACCTAGACAAAGAGCAAGTACATGTAAATAAAAACTAATATGAGCATTAAAGATTACTAACCTTTTTAGAAGCTTGAACGTTGAGAAGCTTTTGGAAAGTTGCAACATTCGTCTCCCTCGCAGCACGTCTCTCTTTCTTTCCTCGCCAACTCGAGCAACCACGAAAGTTTCTATCACTAAATCACTCGAGAGAAAAAAGAATTAGTGTGTGGGCACTTTTAAACACGACGACTCAAGAACAAGTCTTAGAGTCGAAGAGCTAAAATGCTAGGTCAAATGAGGACCTAGGTGCCAAAACAAAAACGAAAAGAACTTAGAGAGGGAAGGGGAGAGGGGCGGCCAAGCTAGAGAGAGAAGCTCTCAATCTCTAAAACTAGGGATGAATGAAATGTGAAGAATAAGGCTCCTATTTATAGGAGAGGTCTCACCTTCAATAAGGTAGTTTCCTCTTCTATAGAATATAACATATTCATGAGCAAATATTGCCTTATTCTTCTTAGAGTCACACGGCCAAGACTTGCCAAGCAAGTCATTGGATTTGTTTCCTCTTTTATTTGCTTCTCCCTTGACCCATATGGCCGAAATCCCTCTTGCCTCTTTGAGGAAATTTGTTTTCTCTTTTTCTTTTGGCAAGTATCTTTATACATTCATGCACAAAATATTCTCTCTTTTCCTTTGGGTAGTGGGCGCCTAAAACACTCTAGAAAGGGCTTCTAGAAGCTTTTCCATTTGTTCATGACAACATGAAAAATGCCCATTAATAATTTTCAATAAAATTCTTATGAAATGAAATTAATCCACAAGGCCCAAAAAGACTAATTTAGGTCGAGTGATACATGTCATTAAATGACCTTGTCAAAAAATTTATTGACATTCGTTTCATCCTATATCTCAAAAGACAAAAATAACATTTTTACAATTTTCGTAAAACTTGTCTCGTTCTTGTTTTGACTTAACTTCTAGTTTAACTATTCCTACTCGATGTGATTCGTGACAGTGAACTCATGGATCCAAATGAACAAAGCTTGAGCTAAATACTTGGACTCAAAAGTTCACAAACCTTTTCCAAGTTTAGCTTAATGTCAACTCACTCCACTAAAGAGTTGACACTGAAAATCTCTCAGTTCAAATGAATTTATTTTCTACTCAAGAATTCAACCAAATTATGATGAGCGGATCCACTGAATATTATCTATGTTTACCCTTCATGAATATCATCAGCTAGTCGGGATTTATGAAATTACCATTTTACCCTTCTATCTGTTATTTCCTCAACTCGTTTGTCGCTTGTGAATAAGTTAGAAACAATGTATTGACGAGGAGCTAACAAGTCACATTGTTTCATCCAAAAGAGTCAGGACTCAATTTGGACACTGGCCAGTTCATTTATTCACATTCCAAGGAACAAAGCAAGAGGTGATATACATTGCATTTCAACAATCTTGTACATGAATTCCATATCTATGAGAACTTCATAAAGTTACTCATGACATTCTCACAACTTAGTACTTCACCAATATGCCATGTTCAGAATCACATAGTGAGTCCGAACTCTGACTTTCTCAAATGAGAATACGTAAGTTGTGAAATGGCATGTCTCATTTCAGGATTAAGGTAAGCACGATGCAATTCATATGTAGTGACTTCGAGACATAAGAGGTTAAATGGTTTGTTCTTATTTTGTCTCTAGAAGTGCACTGGTCAATTCAGTACCTTCGGAAGATACCTAGAAGAAATATAGAGTCTCCAACTCTCAATGCCCCATAACCAGACATCATAGATTCTCCTAACAATCGTACTGAGGTCAATAGTCATTTGACCCTTAGATTGCGAATATATCGTTTTAAGCAAACTACGAAGAGTTTGTTCATGCAAATCTACATTTGTCTCTTCGTAAGTTGTTTAGTTTGTTTATGGACTAAAGACTAATGTTTTATCATAAAGCTTCAAACAGACAAGGAATGAACTTTTCAACTTTTTATTAATGAATAAGCAATTACAAGCAAGAGTCTTCATGAGACTTTATTACATCAAATGTACAAAATAAAGACTACAACTCTTCTTGTGGGCACCACTGACAACAACACCAAGCTTCTTCAGAACTTATAGTAAACGTTGTAGAAACACCAAGCTTCTACAACGCTTAGCCATAAGCGTTGTAGAAGCTTGGTGTTTCTACAACGCTTAACCATAAGCGTTGTAGAAACACCAAGCTTCTACAATGCTTAACCATAAGCGTTGTAGAAACACCAAGCTTCTACAACGCTTACAACGCTTAGCCATAAGCGTTGTAGAAGCACCCAGTTTCTACAACACTTATTTTAAGTGTTGTAGAATCTCCAGTTTCTACAACACTTAGCCGTAAGCGTTGTAGAATATGAGTTGTAGAATCCAACATTTGTAGTAGTGTTGGTGTCAAAAAATATTTAACTACGTAATTTTGGCTACGTTGTTAAAAATGTGAAATTTTGGCTATTTTACTAAGGGCAGTGTAGCAAAATAGCCAAAATGAAACTATGAAATTTGTTTTTAGCCTATGTTTCACAATTTTTAGGGAAATAGCCAACATGTTTATGTGGAATAATTAAGGTCTGATTTGCCCTTATTTATTAACAAATTCGTTATTTTCTCTCTCCTACTTTTTTCCTACACTTTTTTTACATAAAACTTCAAAAAACCATATCTATCTCATATTAACTCGAAATTGAGTGATTCCAAATCATATGGATTCGTGACGCTGAGATCTTCAAATATAGATCCATTGTGTTTGATAAAAAAATCATGTTTAATACCATATATGTAGAAAAATCACGTTACTACTTTAAATATGGAAATAACTGAAATTTTTTGAAATTATCAAAAAAAAATGGAAATGTAAATATGATGCATTAAACATAAATTTTCATCAAACACAATTGGTCTATTTTTGAAGATCTCGATGTCACGAATTTGTAGGATCTGAAATCACTCAATTTCGAGTTCGTATGAGAAAATACGAATTTTTGAAGTTTTGGTGCAAAAAAAATCATTTGAAAAAAAAATAGGAGAGAGAAAGTGACGAATTTGTTAATAAATAAAGATAAATGAGACCTTAATTATTGCCACATAAATCATTGGGCTATATCCCTAAAAATTGTCAAACATATGTTAGATCCAAAATCACATGTTTAAAGTGGTCTAATTAGTTACAAATCTCTTTTATTAATCAATTAGTTTCAAATGACTATTTTGTACAATTTTTCCTTTATAGTTTTTACAGAAAATCAAATCTCTAACAAGAATCGCTTATTGTTTAGCAACCAACAATCTATGAGTATCTAATTAAGAGTTGATATGCTTTCTTTACACCATTAGATCAAGATCTCAATTCTAAAATTACTCTCTAGTCTCTTATATCATAATCTAAGAGAACTTTATATTAATTTAAGATATCCTTATAGTAGATCTCATTAAATCTAAATCATTATATCATACGTATTAAAATTCTTTTACTCACATCCATCATAATAATTATCTAAGGATTTATTTTGTTCCTAGATTTTCTTGGAGAACAATAACAAATAAAGAGTAAATTCGGGGTTACTGATTCCCTTGATTGTCGCCCATCCATATGCCCCTTTGAGCTTGGATTTTTATTTTCAACTTGCTAAAATCCCAATAAGAAAATAATTTAAATAAGTGGTTAACTATTCAACTATGAACAAACGTTGTTTACACTAAAACTAATTAATTAAAAAAAAAACTATTTTAAAAATCAGAAACTTATGCAATTGAATCACAACTATTTGTATATAACTAATCTTAATCATTACAAGTTTCTCATAGAGAGAGAGATCTTAGAATCTTCTTTACAATTTTTGGGTCTCTCTATAGTTTTTCTAGAGTGGAATAAGAATTGATTAGTTTAGTGTAAAACTCATAAAATGTCACGAATTTCAAAATTATCCAATCTAGTTGTTTGACTCTGTATGTCCTTCATTAGCTAATATTCTAAATTTATCCATGCTTCTTTTCCCTCAACATAATTTGAGATGTGGTTGAACTATAAGTGATTTACATACTTTGAAATCAAGTTTAGTCTTTTGGAGTTCCATGTTGCATTTACAAGATATTTGGCTACTCATTATGTATTGGGATTACCGATCTCAACATTGTCAACGATCTTCTTAGAGATTTTCAACCTATCGCAATATTTTTCAAAGCATGTTCGCCAGTTAAGGTAAGGAATGCCTTCATCCAATTTTTTTTTTTTAAAAGTGTGGTTGTTCCTTCAAAGAAAGGAGGTCTTTTGCTAGATCCTATTTTGTTCATTTTCTCTATAAGTTCTTGAATCCCTAGATCGCAATACAAATATACAATGACTCTGCTTCGATACCACTTACTAGAACCTAGGGCGCCACATGTAACCATCATGTTTGAACATACGACTTATTTGCACAACCAAGAAAGTATATTCTTTAAAACACAATTAAACAATTCAGTGGGTATTGTAAGTTCATGATGTTATTGGCCTCTACGTTATCCTTCTTATTTATGCTCATAATGGTTCCTTGTTCTCTTGTCAAGTATATATAGCAATATTGAAATATGATATGGCTATACAATATTTCAGCACAAATAAATACGACTTAAAAGTATGGATATTCAACGTGGCGCATACCTTATAAGTAAAAATAACGACCTTTATTATTTTGAAACCATCTTATACAAAATTTGACTTTTACATGTCGATCAAACTTGGCACCACTTGACATTCATGATAATTTTGATTATAGACTCTTCAACGTGGGTTTATGTAGACTTCAGTCTTTATTGCCAACCTCTTTCATGGAATATTAGAATTGCGCGAACGGATCGCACATTAACACTTTTGCAAGCCTCGTGTTTCGCTCATCGCTATGAGTATTTTCTTCCATTTTACATACATGCGAAACTTTATGAACTCCGAGTTATTTGATATTCAAAACAAACTCTTGGAAATGTGTCTCTAATTCTAACTCTCTATCCAACCAAACAGAGTTAGATTTCCATATGTAGTGGCATAGAAAACTAGCCCGCATAAGATCGTGGACTCAAATCTTATTTGAACCTCCTAACTAAGTCTTGGAAACTATATCTTGACATATGATCAAGTGAAATTAATGAGATCTATTGAAGAAAATCATAATTTTTCCAAATCGCAATTAGATTGTTTCAATAGATTGAGCATATTTTCTTGAAACTTAGAGATCAAGGGATATTCGATTTTCGAAGGATTAGATACAATTTTTCTTATATTTGAGAATCCTTAAGTTAGTTACACCGGAAATACTCAATTAAAAAAAACTAATTATTAATATCATTTACAAGAAATAATAGTGTCAATCACGAAGAAATAGTGATCAATTAATTACACAAAGTCGTCTATCTAAGTAGATTAGTTTTTAGCATCAAGAAACCAACAAATTACATAATTTGTACCTTCTCCACAAAATTTTGTATTTAGGAGTGAGGCCTACACCATTGATGGAAAATTATGTTAACCGTCATATGATTAAGTATTGAAAACTAAAGATATGTTGTAGAGATTTATCGGATCAAAACCTCTTCTAGTTACACCTAGTGAATTATTTTTGGGAAAATTATAGAAATAATGTTTTTTTAAAGCATAACATTTTTAAAATAATATTTGTTTTAAATCATTATTGTAAACAGTTATTTGAGATTATTTTCCTTATAAATAAAATTGTAAACAATATACAAAGCTAAATAGAGCCCAAAATAATAATAATACAAAATTAAAAAAAATCAACAAACGTCAAGCAAATGACTTGAAAACACTAATTACGTAATAAAAAACATTAATCACGATATTCTTACGATAAGTTTAAAAATTGCATTGTCACATGCAATTTTCATATCAATACCCACATTGGTATATGTCAAGTATATTTTGATCTTATCGACAACAACGGTTGTTGGCATAGTTGTTGGAATTGTGCCCAGTATGTAGCGTATGATGCCTTAGTTTTTTGTTATAACGTATTTCAAAGAGTGTGATGATACTGAAATTTATAATCAAGTACAACATATTATCAATTTGCTTAAAGTGAACTTATTAATCATATTTGTTATAAAGTATTTCAAAGAGAGTGATGGTACTAAAATTTATAATAAAGTACAAAGTATTATCTACTTAAAGTGAACTTATTAATCATTCATACCCTTAAATTTTTTGCTAACATGAGAAGAAGAGTTGTAAAAAAATCTCTTATATAAAAAGTTCTAATTTTTTTGCTAACATGGGAAGAGTCAAGTGCAAAATTTGCATAGTGTGAATACAATTAATCAGATCAGAGAATAAAAAAAAATGCATCATCAAATAAAGCATAGTGAAAACATAAGAGATATCTTACAAATACTTTTTTTTTTCCTTATTTACAAATGGTAAAAGAGTTGAGAAATTAACTAGAATTATAAGATATTCTAAAAAAAAAAAACATATATACAATACACTTGTGAACAAATGTAATATCGAGAGATTATATCTGACAAAAAAAAATACAACACATTTAGATTGAAAGATATTTTATTTCAAACCTTTTGCCTAATTTTTAGGAGTCGCCGTATTTGGTAGAAAGAAAGGGATATTGGATGCAAAGAGAATGAGCGTTGCTATTTGGCCCGATTCACGATTATGGACGATCTACTCACGTGTTGACACGTGGCAGTTCGTTGCCACGTGTCAACACGTGAGTGGATCGTCCATTAATCGTGAATCGGGCCAACAATCAATTCCCAAAGAGAATATGATGGATTTGTTTTCTATGGAGCCCACCATAAACTCTCTCTTCTAATTAAGATGGATTAAAAATCATGGAAACTAAAAGAAATTATTGCATTAATCAATATAATTATTTTACCCAAATAAGGATAAAACAATCCACTCTCCTTCCTACCAAACAAAGACTTCGTAAAAACATTTTTCTACCGATAATGAGAAAAATTCTTAGTTAATTTTGATTTTTCGAACAAAATATACAATGCACTTTTTACGACATGTTCTTTTAATTTTTATTATCTTGCATGAAAAGGAACCAACTAAGAATTTTCATTTTCTCCTAATTCCAAGGATAGATTAGTCAACAACATAATATGTATTTTTCAAAAGGGAAATTTCTTAATATTCTAACCAAAGTGGTTTAAGTTGAAAGTCCATAATCATATATTTTACAAACAAAAGGTCCATTCTAAATAATATTTTTCTGCTTCTAAAGTCTGCATTAAGAAATTTCACTTTCGAAATTACACCCATGAGAAATTAAAATATTTATTTGAATAATTTACATGCAAGGAAAACAGAGGGAAAAAAAATAATCAAAAGTCGACACATGATACATCAAATAGGGAAAAGATAATCAGTAACGGTCAATAGCAAGAGGACTAATTAGTGACTCTTCAAGTTCTCGAAAGCCTCTGTAAACAGTTTCAGTCTGACTCTGTTGAAGGGGCAACCTCCGAACTTCAGTCATGTATCTGCAACATTCGGGTCATAAACAAACTGAAAGCTGTAAACCGATGCAAAACCTTTTTTTTTTTTCTTTTTTTTTTAACTCCAAGTATTATATATATTATCCTAAGTCTTATTTTCTTTTTTCTTTTTCTTTTTCTTTTTGTATCGGTTGCCCCTGCGCTTGTCGGTTAGATGCACTTTTAGTCTACTTAAACACCTCCCAGATCTTTTCGTTTTTGGTATATTTAGCACCTCTAAAAAAAATTCATTAAATATTTTTTTCATTGATATTTTAAACAAATAAACATGTAATTTATTTTTTAAACCAAAGAGCAACTACCTAATAGAAACAGGGCTGCTAGTGTAAAGAAAAAACCTCTAATAAATTAATGTCGATATTGATTTTACGACAACCCTCGAACTATTGATTTTGTGGCATTTTAGCCCTTTCAACAAAGAATTTAATTTATATTTAATGAAATCCAACATTTCACTTGAAAGATATTCAAAAACTACAAACTTGTTAATGATTCAAAAAAATACCATAAAGAAACAATCTTACCCAACGATTCGAAATTGATTTAAACTTTTATTTGGTGTTTTTTAAGATGAAATTGTAATTTAATTGTTATATTTTATAAAATTAGCAAGTTTTTTAGGTGATAAATTCCATTAAAAGAATTCAATAGACTGGCACAAGCCTAGACTAACCCATGTCTGAGTTGAAAGAAATATAGGCAACCCGAGAACATAAAATAACAGAATATTAGGGTATGGTGAGTACATTTTTAGGTAACTAATCATACTAATAAGGATAAGAAATATAGTACCTATTTGCTGCACTCGTGATCTTATCACGAACCCCTTGATTAATGACTGTTGTTTGATTGAACGAAAATGATCCGCCTAACACTAAAGAAGCTCCGACAGCACTTGTACCCACTCTTTGTGCAAGTACAGCCATTGCCCACTCTCTGAGTACGGCCAGTACGGATCTGAGAAGACGTAACCGCATCTTGGCTGAGGGCAAAATAGCTCCACTTGACAACAATTGATCGTAAGTGTTCAATACAGGTTCTGTCGCACCCTTGCAAGCCACAAGAAGAGCCCTCGGAATATCTTCATCTCCGATAGTCTCAACCCCCGACTCCGATCTCTCCTATAAACAGATAAATCAAACAAGTAAACAAAAAAACAAGCATTGTGTTGATTTATTCGGTGTTTTCAAGTATAAATGAAATCGTTTACACGTGTAGTTCTTACTGCTTACCAGTGCAGCCTTTTCCAGGTGAAGACAGAGAGTGTCTAGAGGTAAACATAGTCCGTCTCCTGGGTAAATGTGGGACCCGACCCTTTTCAGTACTGAACAAGCTTCAGCAATGCCACCGCTCGAAAGAGCTTGATCGATAAGTCTAGCGCAGGTTTCTCTGATAATGCTACTATCGGCATCGCCGGAATAGTTGGCAAAGTATAACATTTCCAGACAAATCTGAGTACAGCACAGAAAGCAATAACCCAACTCAGTTAGGTTATGCAAAAGTCTCCGAATATGCTACATTTGTTATTCGTAAACTATTTCCACATTAACATAGATCAAGAGAAGGAAGAATCCAAGGAGATTTTACCACCCTAACATAGCGGCATAGAAAAATAAATAATAAAAAATAAGGAAAAAACTAGTATATACTTTTCTCTACAGTAACTATCTAACATAAAAAGACGGAATTATATGAATTTGGGTCCATAAATGGATTAATTACAATTACCTCCCAGAGCTCAAATGGAACTGCATAGTCATTGTACAGCTGAGTTATGCTCTTAAGATCTAAGGATAGCTCTTTTGCCTTTTCTCGGGCACTGTTTGCAAGAGCGGTTGTTTCTAATGATGCACTTTCTGGGTCCATTCCATTTTGCTCCGAGTCCGGAACATTTGATGGAGCTTCTAGCCTGGATGCCAGGGCCTCGAGTTCATCTTTGATCTTGATCTGAAAGCGAAGAACAACAAGCTTCCCTTCCAATAAATCTAGCAGTCCGCTGTCAGTAACACCCCTCGTGGAGCTGACCAGGCCATCACTGGAACTCGCATTCTTGGCCTGTAAAACTGCATTACTTAAATAGTGACACCTGAAACTCACACGTAAAAACCATCAGGGCATAAAAGGTTGAGATAGTAAGATCATATTTTACAGACTAGAAGTATTGTTAGAAGTTCTGGTGATTTGATCAGCATACGCTCGATTTACTACTAGTGAGTAAGAACCTACAGTTTATCAGTGAAGTGACTAACATTAGAAAAAATATTATACGGATGATCATTTCAATACTGAAAGTTCAATTATTAATAATAATAATAATATGAGAGGAAAAGAACAAAAACGCAAGGAAGAAGAAAATGAATATTTATACAATAGATGAATAACTAGTCACCTCAATGGAAAGTGTATTTTTATCTTAAAGAGGAGAGAAGAAAACACAAGTGGATCTAAGAAAAATGGTTTCACATGAACGAGATGCAATAGAGAAACTCTAACTTACAACTATTTGTAATCTAAAAACATATTTTTGACACTAAGAAACTCACAATCAGTACTCTATACTTCAGTCAACATTACAAATACCAAGACAGATATCTGAAAAACTAGAAGAAGCTTCAGGTAAACATTTAAATTACCGAAAGGGAAATACAGGAGAAAGTAAAGATTAACCTTTGTTCTAAAGTTGGGATATCCCCTGCATCACTTGACCGCCTCTCAGCCAATCTTAGCAATATATGAGATGCGAGAAAATGTTGCCGCTTCAATACATAGTACCGTGCCAAAAGATCAAAGAACTTGGATTGATTGGCTAAAATAGGTGCTCCAAAATGACTCGCTGGAGAGTTTCCTGTTGTTACTGCAGCTCGAACCTAAAGTAGTGAAAGAAACGTGAGGAAAGAACAACTAAATTTAGTGGTTAAAAACACGAAAGCAGTACTACCTGATCCTTAACCTAAAAATAAAAAAATTCTCAAAATCTATCATGAATAAAAGAAACATCGTAGAACAGAAGAAAGACAAATGTTAAAGAGGTAAATAGAGAACCTCCTCTATAGGTCCACGGCCAGCACTTTGTAGGAAAGGCACCAAATCAGGACCCCCATACTCTAACAATTCATTTTCAAGGCCTGAATCAATCATAGCTCGGTATAAGTACTGATGGAATAATCTATCAGGGGATTTAACGCCAAGCTGAACAATCTGGCTAATGTACTTATTCCGAGAAGCCTGATCAAGGGCTGATCTTGGAGCCGCAGGTCTGGCTGGAGAACCAAATTCTCCACGTGTCGGCACACCCTTTAGGGAACGTAACGCATCGATGATTATCTCATAACACATTTCACGCCTAACAAGTGCGTGTTCTCTAACTGCTGCGTCAATCTGGTCATTAAAAGCATCACCTGCTGGGTCAAGAGCCTGTGCCTTTTGTAGCGGTAAGTGAACCACTGCTTCATAGAACCTGCAACCCATTCATTTAAGTTTCATGGCACTGATTGAAGGAGTTAACAACAAAACAAAAATAATTTCTTATCTCAATTTGAACATACCTCAAATCCTCGAACCGCTTGCATACAGTTTGCAAATCAGCAGACTCTGGAACTTTACTTAGGAAAGTAAAGGCCTCTCTAGCAAGATTCTCTTTTTCCTCGAGATCTGGAGTCACAGCAGCTCTTTCAAGACACTCCACAGCAAGAAAGAATTTGTGATCAGACTCCTTGTAATAGCTAGGACAACCCTCTCGTAGTCTTGCACTAATATCCTCAACTGTCCCCCTGCCATCAGGTCCAGTATAACACTGGGCAGAACAATTGACGTCAGCACAATAACTTAGCAACATTTGTTAATGATGTCTCATAAAACAACCAAAGCAGAAAGAGGAGGGAAAACAAAAATAAAAATAGAAAACAAAGCTTTGTATTCGTGAGTGTGGTTCACGGGAAACTGGCTTGGAACTGCATTACCTCCATTAGACCAGATATGAGCCTCGTAGCAATACTATCACCCTCTTCAGAACAAACTAGCTGATGAAAAGTCAACTGAACTAATGCTTCTCGCAGATTGACATCAAACGCTTGAACCAATCGAGTTACATGATGTTGAGAAAGAAGTCGTAGAAGAAACAAGGCTTCACTGCATCTAAGAAGAAGCTGTCTGATACACTCCATCGCCCTCACCTGTGAAGCATAAACACAGGTAGTTGAAGTGAATCAAAAGAAGTAGTTTGATTGGTAATTGGTAACACCAGCGATAAATAAGCATAAAGTACCTCCATGGCAGCCAGCTCCGCGGGACTATATGGCAATCTCTGCCTTTTATTAGCTGCACTGCCACTACTAGATTCAGCTGTACGTGAGTAAGCACCAAACAAATTTCTAACCATACTTCGATCATCAGCACCTAACTCGGAACCATTACTATAAAGAATAGAACTAGTCAAGTCTCCCAAACCAGCAACGCACCCGTAAAGTCCCCTCCTCTGATTTCTTCTAGACCTCAGTAACTTCTCTAAGGACCGGAGCTTGTTTTCGAGTACCTGCATAGCTTGGATAGACAGTCTACATAACACTATCCCATCGTCAGCTAAAGCATCTGTAGAGCCTCCTTTTACAACCATCACAGGGAGTTCCCACGCAGGAAAAAGAAGCCTTGAAGAACATAAACAAAGCCCTTCATAAGCACCTGAAAAGACTGGCTCAGCCTCCTGTACAACCTGACCCATGCTGAATCCTCCAGCAGCTGTTCTGGTGTTTGCCAATGCACTACTACCCTCAAGTTGGGGCATTCCAACGAGTCTTGGATCTTCGAATGCTTCTGCAGCCTTTTCTGCGACACCGTGACTTATAAGTTCCTCTGAGTATACTATCCTTGATGCTAACATTAAGCACATTGCTGCTGCTTCACCAGCGCCAAAACGGTTAAAGAAATCTTCTAGGATCGACCTTGGTGAGCTAGACTCAAATAACCTCCTCAAAATATCCACCGGTCGATTAAAAGCTATTTCCATCATTCCCATAGTACTGAAAACAACAAGTCTCCTCCTGGGCAGTATGTGTTGGGCTGTAAGGTCCCCTCTTGCCCAAAGTTTTAACGATGCCTTTTCTGAGGATTCCCATGAACTTTCGAATCCGGTAAAATCGATGTCTGAATACAGAGACTGAACTGTTTCCGTGATATCTGGACTGGGGGGAACGTCTGCCACAAATAGCATCCGCCCTTCCACTGATAAGGACGAAACAGATTCCCTTAATGCCCGCGAACTTCTAGAACTTGTGCCTAGAGTACCTGAGAATGGCTGTGTGCTTGAATCTCGATTGACAACAAAAAGACAAGACATGGTCGGTGGCGATGAATCAGAGAGTACAAGAGTTCCAGAAGAATAGTACGATGTCTCAACCTTAAGCGAGAGATCGTCATTCTGAGGTAGACCACCATGAGACGTGACTCCAAAGGGAAGTCCACTGTTGACCCCCAAGGGCGGAGAGGGCCTAGTTGTAACAACTTTTAGACAGCTCGGTCTATGATTGCTTGCATTGTAACTGCCCATATTTCCACTAGATGCAGATGTTGTGAGATAAACCCTCCTGCCATCTGACAAGACAGCAACAAGATGTAGGCCTTTTGACTCTAGAGTCGATAGAGGCGATATGGAAACTATAGTTGGTTTGGACGTCCGATTTGAAGCTCTTTGTCCATTTGTTTGCCTACCCCCATGGTGAGTGTCCCTCAGACTGATCACATTTCTTTCTTCAGCCAATTTTTTTAATTGCCCATCACCCGTCTGTCCCAGAATGAAAACTTGAAGTTTCATTTCTTCAGTTCGTGAATATAACATGTTTCTTTCGTTATCAACAACCATTTCAATAATCGGGTCAACTGCTCCAAACTTGAACACATTTGGCACCACCCATCTGAAAAAAATAAATAAATATATAAATAAATCAATAATAAAACAGTAAAGCATTTAAGATTGAATGTGGATGCTGTATCTCATTGTAAGCTGATAAACACCAGGGAATAGGTGATGCATAAGTTATTAAATCACATAACAATTAACTCGACATTAATTATGCACTCAGCTTCCTCCTGGGTCAACCTTTAGATTAGAGGTTAAATGAGTTTGGTCTGGTCCATTCCCCTTTTAGTAAAATTTCGGTCAAACAATTTTTTTTTTTTCAAATTTAAAAGTAAGAACTTGACCAGTTTCCTTCAAAAAATTGTTCAAAGGAAGGAAATTAACAAAAATCGGGTTCAGAGAGTAACTGTAGCATGATTTTTTTTTTTTTTTAAACAAGAATCATTATATTAACAGGCTGAAAGCCACTTTACAAAAAGGGAGTGCAAAACGCTCTCCAGACCAAATCATAACCTCCCACAACAAACCGGGAGGTTGGTCAGTAAAGGAATTAAATTTACAAAGGAAATCCTGAAAATTTATATCCAAAAGAGTTCTATATTATCCGGGAGGTCTATATAGCACTACTCCAGTCTCTCTGGAGGTCCGCCAAGGAGAAATTTTCAAATTCCTTGCTTGCATTGTGAAGCCAAAGAGCAATGTTCCGATTGAGAATTTCCAGAACGCCTTCTTGACACCACTCCTCGTTCTCAAAAACGCATTTGTTCCTGCTTAACCACAGAGCCCAAAAGCCTGTCAGCACTCCCGTTTTAACCGCTGCCTTCCAACGATTGTTCTTCCCCGATGTCGCGTGAAGCAAGAACAAATCAAATAGGAGAACAATCGATGAGGCCTCAATGTTTAGCTTCCCGAAAAGCCACTTCCATATTCCTGGAGCTGCTGAACAGTCTACGAAGAGATGGTGAATATCCTTCGTTGCTATGTGACAGAGGATACAATAGCTCGGGGAAAGGGCTCGATGAGGGTTCTGCCTTTGAATGACATCTGTCGTGTTTATTCTTTTGAGTGCCAATCTCCACCCGAATATTTGTACTTTTTTTGGGGCAGCACACTTCCATACTGTTTCATGGAAAGGCACTTAATTGGTCGGTCCCGGAGACGCAAGTGCAGCGTGCATAGCTCTTACCGAGAACTCCTCCAAGTCATCCAACCAAGCTCTTCGATCCTCTCCCCCGTCCCCGAGGGAAATTGACTCTAGGGAGTCCATCAGCTGCGCATATTTCGAGGCCTCTCTGTCAGTTAAGTTTCGTGAGAAGTTGAAATTCCACTCGATAGAACCTGTAAGAGGGTTAGAGACCAACTGCCTAATTGGCACATTTTTTAGAGAACATAAACGGAATAGACCAAGGAAGCGTGATACCATAGCCACGCCACCACACCAAACATCCTCCCAAAACCTGACCTTGTTACCGTCTTACTATCCACATGCATTGATTAAAAAATTCTTCTTGGACCGAGAAAATGGACTTCCAAGGACTTCTTAGGATGCGTCCCGTTGCAGGCCCCGGATCCCATCTATTTTCTTGAATACCGTAGATTGCTTTGATCACCTTATGCCACATCTCATCCGGCTCGAGTGGAAAGCGCCAAAGCCATTTCGCAAGCAAAGAATTATTTTTCACAAGTCTCTCAATCCTCAAACCTCCCGCCTCTTTGGCTTGTAACACTCAACCCATGAGACCGCTGCCCACCCTTTTTGGTTTTCGAATCCTTCCCAGAAGGAACATTTCATAATTTTCGCAATTTTGTTGGCTACCCCTGTGGGCATTTTAAAAACTGACATGAAATAGGTCGGTAGGGCAGATAACACCGACTGAATGAGCGTCAATTTCCCACCTTTCAAAAGGAAGCCTCGCTTCCAGCCAGCGAGTTTCTTTGCAACCTTGAGAAGCACGGGGTCCCAGAAAGATTTACTCGGGTTGTCTCCAAGGGGTAAACCAAGATAACGCTCACTTTCCTCTGCTTCGTAGTTAATACCAACCAAACTACTTTTCTCAATATTAACTTAAGGCCCGAGTCTTTGCAAAAATCACGAATGATATCAATGAGATTTGCCCAACTTTGAATATCGAAATCCTCGAAGATGAGTGTATCATCTGCGAACTGTAGATGGGAGAGTCTCAATCTCGGGGAGCCTACCTCAAGGGGTCTAAAATATTCGTTTACCACACCTCGAAGGATTCTTCTGGACATCGCGTCAGCAACTACGGTGAAAAGGAAAGGCGAGATCGGATCTCCTTGACGCAAACCTCTCGAGCTCGAAAAATGATTTCTATCTTTCCTGTTAATGATGATAGAGAAGGAGACGAGGAGAGACATCCTTCAATCCATTTTCTCCATCTTGCGTCGAAACCTTTCATTTCCATCACAAAGTCGAGAAAGTCCCATTCCACCTTATCGTGAGTTTTCTCGAAACCTATTTTAAAGACTGCTCCTTTCACCCCCGACCTCTTGGTTTCCTCAACCACCTTGTTTGCGATAAGGATCATATATGAGATTTGACGTCCTTTAACAAAAGTACCGTGGAAAGGGGAGATAATTTTGTCCAAAACTGTTTTAATTCTTTGAGATTTGACTTCCATGATTTTGGCTTGCTATGCAAGGCCAAAATACGTGATTTTTTTTTTTCAGAGAAACAAGTGACCTTTTATTGAGAAGGCGAAAGCCTTAGGAAGAGCACAGGACTTGTGAACAAGGAGCGAAAAACTAAAAGGAAAAGGCCCAAAGCCAGACGAGCACACGAACAAAACCCCAAAGAACAAAAACACTGTCACTGAAAATAAAAAAAAAATAAAAAAATTACATAGCACCTTTCATTCTAAATTACAAGGCACTACCCCTTGTAAAAACAGCCAAAGAGTCGCTCGAGAACTCCTTCGTAAGCAAGGATAGGAAAAAATCCATATTCAAGTTATAAGCTATCATAAATGTCGCTACCAGAGTTGTCCTTCAAAAAAAAAATTGTTCATTTCCCCCTAATCAACCACAAAATGGCGAGCACCTGTCGACGACCCATTCCGAGCGCTCGCTCGATCCCTGACTAAAACCACCATGAAATTTGTTTTTGGTAAAGAAGCTGGTGTTTTATATTATATTGAAAAAGGGCATAAGCCAAATAGCTGGATTACAAACATTGTCGAGAACTGCTATAACCCTTGGGAGGCCAAAACTAAGGCAGACACGCACGCAAGCCCGAAAACTACAGGTAAGAAACCACAGAGGCTGAAACTAAGGCAAACATCGTCGTGAACTACTAAAACCCCTGAAGGCCGAAACTAAGGCAGACATGCAAGCAAGCCCGGTAACTACAGGTAAGCAACAGACTGACCGAGCTTTATATTACGAATTACAGAAACAGATCCTCCCCATAATTAAAGGGCACTTGTCCAATCCCAAGTTAACTCCGAAATGAATAGTCCTTAAAGTTGTTAGTGGGGGAAAATAGCCACAATCCTGTACTTTGATTGATGCTTTCTATCTTCTCGCTATCTGAAGTGTCCAGGTCTTCAAAGAGCCTTTCAATTTGTTTTCACCAAGTAAAAGTGTTTAACCGCTGAATAAGATGCAGAACTACTATTCCTTTAAGAACTCCAGTATCAGCGGACGTGACCAATTTCGGGCTATTAATATAGGTAGAGTGAACCCAGAACCGACCTTCGAGAGTTTCAGGCATGTCGCTATCTCAATTAAGCTTCCGGAAGAGGCTTTCCAACATTGCCGACACAAGGGGGCATCGGAAAAACAAGAGCCCCTCCTCAGCTGCACTCGCATCACACAAATGTTGGGAGAAAGACAGCCAAGGAACTGCAAGACCTTCATCGTGCCTTCCAGAGGATCATATCCAACCAAAGACCTGAACCGTCGCGACATTTGACTTCCAAACAGTCTCGAATGTGACTCCCCAAACAAGTGACTACCTGAGAGGCATCCCGAAGTACAAGAATGCTTCAAAGAATAGATCGTGTTTCCTCATTCTCGTTCAAGGTGATAGTTTTTCCCTGAAGTTGCGTGTAAGAGAGTCTTGAGTTAACTTTATCTCTTGAGAATTCTGCAGATAGCCTACCATGATTCCTTCGAATCTCTCAACAATGAATGCCATCTTTCCTTCCTTTGTGAAATAGCTGTCTAAGCCGCACTGCTTGACCTTCGAAGAATATTGTCTTACTATGCCACCACTATAAGAGCCTTTGCTCCTGTTGTAGCTTCTGTTCCATGTCTAAAAGACAGTCCGTGACTAGGAACCAGATATGAATCGAACACCCAGAGAGAAAACAAAAGAGAGAGGAGAGAGGAGAGCATTTTTCAGGGTTTTTTTTTTTATCATTTTAAGAGTTTACACTTTGGCATATGTTATAGATAGTTTCTAAAAATTCTGCTTGTTTCAGTTCAGTTTCAACCAAATTAGAACTTGCTAAAACCAAATCCGTGGCTAACGACACTGAATATTCGGTTCAGTTTAGTTTGGTTGGTCAGTTTCGATCAGCTTTTCAAAAAAAAAAATTCAGCCCTGCTTTAGATCAACTTTATTCTGACTGCATTAATATGAATGAATTACCTCGCATACACAACTAATTACAATCAAGCCTGTCACATTAATAAATACCTCGATATGGCACTTCCGAATCCAGCGGTGAGGCAAACTTTGCGACAACGCTTTTGCCAACCTGAACCGGAAGAGTATTGTAGTTCGTAGATATGGCCATCGCGACCAGCCAAGAAAATGCGACCTGACTTGGTAGATGCAGTACATGTCATGGTGACTCCATCAGATGGTAGTGTATATTCTGGCAAAGGCTGGAGTGAGACCTCAGCGTATGAATCTGTATTGCCACCTCCTCCAGAGCAGCATACTCCAACGAGAATCAACTAACAAAGAAAAGAATATTGTCCACAATAAATCACAAATTTAACAGCTTATCACACCGTAAGTGGCCAAATTTAGGTCCGTTTAACAGTAAGCAACCTAATTGTGTTCTGCGCAGTGAAAACAAATGCCAGTTATGGAACAAGCTCAGTTCTTTGCTTTGTCCTTCTAAAAAATTATCAAGTGGTGTCAATTCGTAATTCACCATATCAGTCGGACTAACAAAGTTCCAATGGAAATGGAGATGCACCTTGTAATCTCTTTTTTCTGATTTAAAGAGCTCGAGCACGTTTAGGTAGGATTTGCACCGAGGCTACTTTGGTGCTTATAACAAATCTAAGATTTCTATAATATTCCCAACTAAGTCATTCTTAAAGAGTATTTTAATAGCTAAATAAGAACCACAGTTTTTTCAACATCATCTTCAAACCAGATGATTTCAAAATGTTAGCCCGAGGAGCAAATAAAAACTCAAGAGATAAATTTTCTACCTCAGCTGGTGTGGCTAGAATTAAAAGATACTGGATCGCTTCAACAAAGACACCGGGTTTTGATTTTGCAATACCAACAGCACAAATGGCCTGCTCATCCCCGCTGTATTCTGCACACTGACCATCCCTGTAAAAAAATAAAAATGCGAAACTTCTGAATCAGAAACCAGTCCTCATTGATTCTGAATGCTAAAACAGTACAAGATCGGAGGAGAAATACTAAAAATCATGAAGAAAAAAAGGGACGCAGTAAACATAAAATGAATCAAAGTTTACACATGATACATCAAACAAAGAAAAGGTAATCAGCAAGCTACTTGCAAGTACCAACGCAACAAATGCATTTTCGAAGAACTAGATCTTCCCTTCGAGAATTTATGGGAGAGAATTTTTGTACTTTTCTTTTGATCGATTTCCACCTAGATTGGTCGAGTAGGATGTAGTTTGTATTTTTCTTTGGCTTTTTCAAAGCTTTCTTTATTGTTTATTTCACTTTATTTTACACCGAGTTTCTTCGATAAAATAAAGTACCGATTTAGGCCCTCATAAGTTGTAACTAGAAGAATTATATGAGCTTGCTGGGTTACATTGTCATCACTGCAGAGAGCGCAATCCAGGCAATAATTTCTTCAGATAGCTGAAGCCTCGTGATATGATTAAGTAGAAACAAATTACTCACCACTTGTCGAAGCGCCATAGAAACAATGAATTGTCTACAGATGCCCATGCTCTACGTATTTCTGGAAATATTCCACATAATGCAGTTCCTTCCCCTCCTGCTGCATTGTATCTCTCAATAAGTGCTGAAGGTAACTCCCATGTGTCACCCACCTCAACCAAAGGAGGCCACTGCAAGGGTTCAGTAATCAGTTAAATGTAATGAGAACTGTAATATGTTATACAAATCAGTAAAACGTATTGAGAAATGTAACACTCCATGCTAATCATTCAAAAAATTAAACCATGATCACATTAGTAGAGCAGAAGAACCCGAAAGTACCGGATCCAACACTATACCAACACGCCGGCCGAAAATACAAATAGGACGCTCATGCTATCAAAAACGAAAATCTTTTTTTTTTAACTATAGGTAAATCCTGGATTAAAACGGTATGCGAAAAAATGGGTAAAGTAAAGTGCAGTAAAGGGCATTTTTTTTTAGGTGATGGAAAGCATCCCCATTCTTGTGTTTGGTTAGTTCGTCGAGAGAGACGGCTCTTCCGTTAGATCCATGACTCACTCCCTCTCCGGATTTTCGGCACTTAGAATCAATTTCGAAAGCAAAAGTCCCTAAGTTCGGTGTCTTTTGTTGGCTCATCACGCAGCCCACAACTAAGCTGGTTGGCAGTGCTGAACTTTTCTTTGCAAATCCCAGGCAGAAGCAAGACGTGGTGTGAAGGCACTAAAATTATCATGCAGCGACTGTCTGGGGACTGGGAAAAGCTCCTAATAGAGTGCAGTGTCAGGAACACCTCAGGAGCAACATAACTTCATAGTTCCATTTCTGGTGTAAGGAATTCAAGAAGTTTTTTTTGTACTGGTTTAGTGAGGGACTTGGCTGAGTGCCATAATTGTCTAAGTCCCTATTTTTCTGTGCTTTGTACTCTTTTCTTTTTATTTAAATCAATATAACGCTAGATAAGCAAGGTGTGGAGCATTAAAAAGCACACTTGCAAAATTTTGCCAGCATACCACAGTACTGCCTCGAATGCCAAAGTTCTTGATTCTTAGCCCAAATATGGGGCTAGAATTTCTCTAGAGAGAGAGATTAAAAAAATCAAAATCCACGGAACCTTCTCTTTCCCTCTCCAATCGTTTAAAACAATTATTAAATATCCGTTCTTTCTTCCTACGAGAAAATATTCGTATCCACTCTAGTGCCTTCAACATCTTCCACAAGACTAGGAAACTCCGAGCTCAAAACACAGCCTAAGTAGACTTACAAATTACTGTATACGACCTAGAAGAAAAATCTTTGTTCTTCGCTAATATTCAGCATAAATTGCATGCTAACAACTCAAAAGGAAGAGGAAATGTAAGGAAAAGTTTGAAGAAGAAGAAGAAGGAAAATGCATACCTCTTTGGGGTGAGCAGAATAAGGGTGGCTGGCGTATCTGGAAGCCTCGAGAGCCTCTTCAAGATCGAGCTGCGAAGCGATTTCTCGGCCGATGCGATCGCTCACGGCGAGGCCGGCGCTGGTGACGTCTCGCAGAACGACTTCGTCTTCGCGGGACATGGCTTCTCTTCGTTCCCAAACCCTAGAGACTCAAATGCTAGATGAACCGAACGAGCGGGCAAGTTATTTCGGGGGATTTTTAAGGAGGGAAATTGCTGTGTGGGTTTGGAGAGAAAATAGGGTTTTTGGGGGGGTTTTTGTCACTGAGACTGAGTGCCGGGCAAATTTTCCTTCTCTCTTACTTTTATTTCCTTTTTTTTTTAAGAATTAATGACATTTTAACCCCTGAACTACAGCCCGTGTATCAAGGTATCACTCATAATATAAAATTTCGATTTTTTCTCTTTAATATCATGTTTTGTGTCATTTTAATCCTTCTGTTTACGATTTTTCACTCACCGCCGGTTAAGTGACCACGTCAGACTCAAATGAAGATCATTTTAGTAACATACAATTGAAAAAAATAAAATAAATAAATACAATTGCACTGATTTCTAATCATTACTTAAATAAATACAATTACACATGCACAGTTTTTTTTAACTGACACACATATACATATATATATATATATATATATGCACACAATTAATCAAGAACACGTTTGAGAACAATAAGCGCATTTCGTCTCCGAAGAAGAAGAGAATGAGTATGCCGAGAACATGTTTAAGAGAGATTCCCTGCTCTTTGAATTCGGATTCAGAACCGAACCCCATTCGAACCCGCTCTATCGCATGCCATAGATTGGATTTTCAATGTTCTTCAACATCGTTCTCTTTATACCTAAAATCCATTTGTAATTGATTTTTCATGTTCTTGTTTTTGTTGAATAAGAATAGAGTAAGACCCTGATTCAACTTCCATTATCTATCAATCACATACTTTGATCGCTTCATCTCCAAACGACCGATCGATGTGCGTAATCCCTAATTCTAACCTATTTGTTCTTCACATTAGTGATTAAATTGATATTAAAGTGGATTTGTTTTTCCTCAAAACTAGAGTGATAAGATTAGGGGATGGAAAACTTTTCTGAGGATGGAAGTTGTTGTTAGGAATTCTTGTCCACGAGAAGATGTTTTTATAAATTCTCGTTGAATTATTAATAAAATAAAGTTTTGTCATTTATAATTTATTCGAATCGGAAGCGTTATTTCTTATATATTAAGATTTATCAAACATTCATCAACCTATAGTCTCTGTATCAAACTGAGTTACATGCACGGCAGCTGAGCTTGGGCGGTGAACTAAAACTGGTCGATGATTGATTCAAGCTTGGGTAGCTGAATTTGAAATCATATATGTGGAACACAAGTGAAGGTTGATCACATAGTGTCTACGCTTATGGCAAGTGTACGACCCAGACAAGTCTTGGTTGTAGATGTGTCGTTTAAAGACCGTTACGACACACTAACCGAGATCGCTAATGATGGTCACAGTGAGACTTAATCTAAATCCTGAAGTGATCATGGACACTGGATCATGTTAATTTGAAATCATATATGTGGAACACAAGTGAAGGTTGATCACATAGTGTCTACGCTTATGGCAAGTGTACGACCCAGACAAGTCTTGGTTGTAGATGTGTCGTTTAAAGACCGTTACGACACACTAACCGAGATCGCTAATGATGGTCACAGTGAGACTTAATCTAAATCCTGAAGTGATCATGGACACTGGATCATGTTACCGCACTATTTGACTCATTCGCTAAAAGGTCACTATCACGCTAATCACAGCTTATGTCTTGGGAGTTTCGAAACGTGGTTCGAGTAGGAAGTGATTTACAGATATGGAATCCAGCCTTCCTGAAAGAAGGTAAATATTTTTCATCTAAGGGTTGATTCCAGAACCGATAGATTGGGCGCACTTCCGAAGTTTGTGCGTTCGGAAGAATCTTTCGCTGGGGAAGCAACAATGCTTAAGGCTTATAGGTGTCAAGAAAAGTATAACGGAATAATTGACTTTTCTCGACATGGAATGAACTTGGAGGATCATGATCACGAACAGACTATATCAGTGGACACTTGTCACGATGAGTAAATATGATTCTAGTACCAATGAGGATTCAGTCTTGGCTTGCAAGGTAGAGTTTGACTAAGATTAGACAAATCGATGTGGAAAAGAGAAATGACTTTTTCGTATTTTCATCGGATTTGTTAAACTTCTAATACTAGGTCCATAGTCCCCGATTCGGCTCTGATAAAGGCGGATAAGAACTTCGAATAATAATGTTTCATTATTATAATCTCACAAGATGTAATTGTGATTGACAACATCAATTCTGAAATATGGGTATTTACATAATTAAATAATTATTTATGGTAGTATTAATTATTTATTGTTTGATCAAGTAAATAATTAATCAATTACTTATATTTGTTTATTGTTGAACCAAGTAAATAAATAATTAATTGAGTTTTAAACAATTGAGCCTTGCACAAAATGAGGAAGTCGAAATTTTAGGGTATTGAGCACAAGATTTGCGTCAATCCCTCTTGGCCATGAGGTCAAAAATTCGTTCCTCATATATTGGTACTTACCAACATTTTCTCTTTAGTTGTTTAAATAAAGGAGAGAGAAAAATATTTAAAATGAAATAAAATATTGTCTTTTATTATTTCTCGTGAATATTAGGAAAAAATAATATTTAAAAGGAAATAAGATGTCATTTATTCTCTCTCATAAATATTAGGATAAAATAATATTTAAAAGGAAATAAGATATTGTCATTTATTCTCTCTCGTGAATATTTAGAGAGAATAATATTTAAAAGGAAATAAGATATTTCCTTTATTCTCTCATAATTAAATATTCTCTATTTAAACAGAAAATAAAATGTCATAGATATTGATCTAATGACTAAGAGAGAAAGTATGACTTTATGAGATGAGATCCAATGGCTAAACTTTGATTCACTAGTGTAAATATAATAAAAGGAAATAATATATTTTGGAAACTACAAAGAATATATCATTTTCACTACTATAAATAGGGGTTCATGAGAAGGCAAAAAACAAGTGATTTGCATTAGAAAAATTCGACCAAGAGCTCTCTCCCTCTCTCTTGGCCGACCTCTCTCTTCCCCTCTTGGAACTCCGTGATTTTAAACCCATAAACACGATGTGATCTAAACACCTCGTTCTAGATCGTAGTGAGATAAAGATTGTGCCCACTCATATTTCTTATTCGCCTCGGAGATTACACCTCGGAAGACTACGGTGTCATCATTGTCGAGTCTAGATCATCGAGGAGCTAAAGCTTGAAGATAGTCTTTATAAGACTGAAGACGGATGAGTGAAAGCTTGAAGATTCTGCACCTGATCCAAATCATGTGAGTCTCTCTGAATCTTTAAACCTTGCTCTTATTGGTTGCTTGACATCGCTTTCATGAATAATTAATAAGTAAATCTAGATCTTGTTAGATAACCATCCACCGAAGACCTTCGCACTTCTTGAAACACAACGACATCCGGATAAATCGACATCCGGAAATTAAAGCGGGAGTCTTTGGGTGCGCTAGGGATAAATCGCCGGGGCCCGACGGATTCACTGTGGCTTTTTATCAAGATTTTTGGGAGATCATTAAAGACGACCTCCTGAGGGTTTTCACCGAGTTTTGGAACAGCGGTGTGATTAACAGTTCTACAAACGAAACACACCTGTGTTTGATTCCAAAGAAGTTGAACTCTAGCAAAGTGAGGGACTTTCGGCCTATTAGTCTCGTCACCAGTCTCTACAAGATTATCGCGAAGGTTTTGACAGAAAGAATTAAGCTGGTTATGGAAGATACAATCAGCGAGTGCCAAGGCGCTTTCGTGAAAGGGCGTCAAATTACGGACTTGATTCTTATAGCAAACGAAACCGTGGAGGAGTACAGACGCGCGGGGAGGAAAGGCGGGGTTCTTAAGTTGGATTTTGAGAAGGCTTACGATAAAGTGGATTGGAATTTCCTTGACTTCGTTCTGAGCAAAAAAGGCTTCGATACTCGTTGGAGGAAGTGGATCAGGGGCTGTCTCGTGTCCGTTTCCTTTTCAGTCTTGATCAACGGTAAATCGCGTGAAAGATTCGAGAGGTATTCGCCAAGGAGACCCTCTCTCCCCTTTTCTGTTTATTCTCGTTGCGGACGCTCTTTCACGTCGTATTTCCCGCGGAGTGAGTAGAGGACTTCTCAAACCGATGGTGGTCGGTTCGCCAGGTATCGAAATCTCTCACCTCCAGTTTGCTGACGGCACGCTGGTTTTCGGCGAGGATGATTTGTCGAGCTGGGAGAATTTGATCTCTATTGTCAAGGAATTCTGTGCAGCCTCTGGTCTCACGATCAACTTCGAGAAGAGTAACTTAGTGGGCATTAACTGTTCTGAGGAAGAGGTCGCTGCTCTTGCTGGGTGTTTAGGCTGCCAAGAAGCTAATTGGCCGATTAGTTACTTGGGGATGCCCCTGGGAGACAGCCCGAGAAGGAAAGCGTTTTGGGACCCGGTTTTGGCTAAAGTGGTGAAGAGGCTTGACAGATGGAAGAAAGGTTTCCTCTCTAAGGGTGGGAAGATGACGCTTATTAACGCTGTCCTTTCGGCACTCCCAACCTACTTCATGTCGGTTTTTAAAATGCCGATGGGTGTCGCTGCCGACATTGAGAAGATTATGCATCGGTTCTTTTGGGAGGGTTTCGGGAGCAATAAGTCTCGTGCGGTGGTGGCTTGGAATAAGTGTTGTTGGCCGAAGAACAAAGGGGGACTAGGCTTTGGTAGGCTTGAGGATAAAAACGATGCTCTTCTGGCAAAATGGTTATGGCGATTCCCGATCGAAGAAGATGCTTTGTGGCACAAGGTCATAAGGGCCATATACGGTACACTACCCAACGGGTGGGATCCGGGGGATTCTCAGGATCGTACGTTTCGAAGTCCATGGCGTTCAGTTTCGGTCGTCCGTGACATATTCTTGACTCGTTGCTCTTGGAAGGTTTTCGATGGGTCCATTGTGCGTTTTTGGGAGGACGTTTGGTGTGGTAATATAAGCTTGAAAGATCGTTTCCCGGGTTTGGCCAGACTCTGCCCTTTTCAGAACGCTACTATTAATAGGTTCGTGTCTTCTACCCCGTCTCTTCTCGGTCATGTGGATTGGAACTTTGGATTCCCAAGGAACCTGTCGATTAGGGAGCTGGAAGAAGCCACTGTTTTGATGGGGGTGCTAGATTCTTTTAAGTTGTGGGAAGGTTTAGAGGATCGACGCATGTGGTTGGGTGATGAAGAGGCGTTTTCGGTGAAGTCTATGGTTGTCGATATTTCCCCCGCTTCCTCTAAGCCCCCGTTTCCGTTTTTTGATGGGATATGGATAGCTCCGGTTCCGAACAAAGTCCAAATTTTTGCGTGGCTGGTGGCTACTAAGAGAACGAACACCGCAGATCGCCTTCAAAAGCTAAACCCTCACCTTTATCTGTCGCCAAATATTTGCCCGATGTGTCTCAGCGCAAGCGAAGATGCCGACCATCTCTTCATCCGGTGTAGAGTGGCTACTGCTTTATGGGGATGGCTTTGCACAAAGTTGGATCTCGTCTCACGTCCTAACTCCGTTGAGGAACTGTTTCTTTTATATGGCTCTCCAGGGTTTAGCTCTAAAAGGGCCGCAGCTGCTAAGACCGGGGTTCTGGCAGGTTTGTGGTGTATCTGGAACACCCGGAATAAATCCATCTTCAACGACGAGGCGTGGAACTTGAACGCGTTGACTGATAGTGTTAATCATTGTATCGCTCTTTGGATTTTTTCCTGTTGTAACGAGTTCAAGTCCTTTTCTTTAGCGGATTTGGCTAGGGATTGGTCTAGTTCGCTGTAATTTTTTTCTAGGGATTCTGTTTTGACTGGGGTTCTCCCTAGTGGTTTTTTGTATTTCTTGTCCTGGATTTTCCGGCTTTGCCGCGGTTTTAATAAAGTCAGCTGTTTCTTTAAAAAAAAAACCATAATATTAATTAGCTCTTGTTAGTGTAATTAATTAATTCTGCAACTAAATGGTTATTAAGATGCTATAATCACCAACAAGTGGTATCAGAGCTAGTTGATTTACATTATTAATTGATTCTTCATGTGATTAATTAAATAGTTTGAATGAAAAAACATTTAGATTATGTTTTTCATGCAATTCAATATATGATTATGTGAATTGTAATTCGGGATTGATCGTAGAATATTTGATTCTCGCTTTTCTAGATTTTTTTTGTAAATCCGAAATTCAAAGGTATAGGTTTTTTGTAAATATTATTATAATTATTGTTGTAATCCGACGAACGACGTTCTTGATCAAAACGATCGGCGAAAGACGGAGCCACAACGAGTAGAAGTGAAGGACCGAAGGAGGACCACCACGGGCGAAGAACCGTCACGCCGTGGTGGTTGGACCAAGCCACCATAAGAGGCGGACTTGTTGTTCGCCTCTCACCCTCTGCTGCCGCGACTCTAGGGCCGTGTTGCACTCATGGCACACGGCCCGACCTCTCGGGTCGAGTCCCAACGTGGCGGGTGGACTCAAGGATAGTCCGGGCTTTGGTCCGGATGCGTGGGCCCACTTAATAAAAAAAAGAAAAAATAAATAATTTGATATTAATTTTTTTTCCAATGAGACATAGATATAGGCCCATAAATTATCCATCCAATTTGATATTGGGTTCATCTCGTTTTATTTATAAAGAGTCAAATCAGATACGATCAAACGAATCAAACCATCCTTACTTTGCTTGTTTATTTAATTGCCTTGTCATGCATGATATAACTTGGAACTTGTGACGTGAGTTATCATGGGCTTTCATTTATTAATTTGAAATTATCTAATTGGATTAGGATAGTTAATTAATGAATGAGTTGAACGAATCGGAAAGCTTTGTCACCAAGCTGATAAGAGGCTAAGTCGGGGGGTTAATAATAGACGAAGTCTTCCCTCCCAACTGGAAGCTTTTCCGTGAAGGAATACTATTAGGATTATCAAGACTAGAATATCACGAAATTCCTAATAACTAAGCTATATCGAAACTTATGTTTTTAAGGGTAGCTTAGTAACACTCGAGTTTTTAATACGATTTAGTTAACTCAAGTGAATCACCTAGATTATTGTTAATGCCAGGAAAATTAAAATAGTAAAAGTATTTCTTATTCGCCTCGGAGATTACGTCTCGGAAAACTACGGTGTCATCATTGTCGAGTCTAGATCGTCGAGGAGCTAAAGCTTGAAGTTAGTCTTTATAAGACTGAAGACGGAGGAGTGAAAGCTTGAAGATTATGTAGCTGATCCAAATCATGTGAGTCTCTCTGAATCTTTAAACCTTGCTCTTCTTGGTTACTTGACACCGCTTTCATGAATAATTAATAAATAAATCTAGATCTTGTTAGATAACCATAATATTAATTAGCTCTTGTTATTGTATTTAATTAATTCCGCAACTAATATGGTTATTAAGATGCTATAATCACCAACAGTTGCACGCAAGATACTCGACGAAATGCCTAATCTTGGTTTGGTGCCGAACGTGGTTCACTACGCTACGTTCATGAAAGCCCACATTCCAGAGAAGGACGCCGCGGCCCACTCCGGATCCTTATATTTTTATATTTTATTTTATATCAATTTATATTGTGGGGAGCGATTTTTCCTAATCCTATAATTCTAGTTTGTGAAGATGTAGTCCTGATTCTTGTGAAATTCACCGAGGCATTATTGGAGGCGAAGGCGAGGGCATGTATGAAGACATAGAGACCACAAACGACAAGCGAGTGAGAGAGAGAGAGAGAGAGAGAGTTATATTAGAGTTAAATATTTTGACTCATAATATATGTGTGTATATGCCCATGTGTGTGTTTGTGTTGTATATTACTTAGAGAGATTACATTTTTTGGGCCTTAAAAGTGGATAAATATTAAGACTAGACCACATAGTTGCAAAATATCTTAAACTGGGCTTTTGACAAAAAAAATCTAACAAAAATGCCCTTTCAGCCCATTTTTCCTTTTTTTTTCACTCTCTCTAATTTCTACTCAAAATAATTTTTTTTTCTTTCGAATTTAGGATTGCGACGCTCAAAAGAGACAAAAAAAAGTAAGATTTTTGTCTTTATTTCGTGTTTGAATTGTTGTATGATAGTTTTAATAATGGTTAGAGTGATAATTAGATGATTTAGATTGATTTTGATCGGTTTTGGAAAAGTTAAGATTTGAATTTGAGATTTTTTCCTCGATGAAATTCATAGATATTTAAGATGAAATAGGATGATTTACGATGAAAATCAAATATATCTTATGATTTCCGATGATTTTTTATGATTTCAGAAGTTTAAGATTTTTTTAAGATGGTTTCCGATGAATTCCGATGATTTCCGATTAAATAAGATGATTAAGATGGAAAAATAAGTTGAAATGGTATTTTTGTCCGAATTTGGGTAAAAAATCCAGTTTTAGACATTTTGCAACTACGAGGTCTAGTCTTGATATTTCACCACTTTTGAGGTCTACAAATTAAAAGTTCTCATTATTAATGGGGCTATATATATATATATATATATATATATATATATATATATATATATATATATATATGCGTGTGTATGCGTAGAGAGAAACCGTTTATAAGTTTTTTTTAGTTTAACAAATACAAATTATGCTAATAACTAGTATTCCATGCTATTCTACAATTTCACTCATTTAATGAGGCACGTGATAAAAACATGTGAATTTAATATAGATTTGACTGAAAATACACGGAAGGTCTATAATGACACAAAACATTATATTGAGGGGCAAAGTTGTCGATTTTATATTATAAGGGACACGTGTTACACGGGTTGTAGTTCATGAGACAAAAATATCATTAATTCTTTTTTAATGAAAGAAAACCTCTCTTTTGAAATATATTATAAAAAATAAATAAAAAAATGAGAGGTTGGGGGTGGTGGGTTCAACTTCAAACCCTTGAATCGAAGATATATAATTTAATTTCCATAGTATCTCTCTTCTTAAGGTCATTATTATGTTATCATTTTTATTTTTCGAACGAGAAAAATGATACTTCCAACGATAAAAATGGCACAAGGCAAGTACCTGAAAATGAGCAAGGCCATGTTTGCCCCCATGCCTCGTCATGGGCAAGGCCCATGGCTCGACCCCGTGTCTTGTCACAAGTAAAGGCCATGACATGCCATCAAGACACGTCACGGATAAGGCCAAGGCACACTATCAAGCCACCCGCTCGAGTTATGAATCACGCCACAAGGCTTGACCTAGCCACTCAAACAGGACTACAGGCCCAACCTTACCATCTCTCCTAGGTGGCTCGGACAATCTAGCCACCTCACCAAGTTGGTCCTACCTAAGTCATGTCACCTCTCCTAGGTGGCTCATGTTAAGAATGTTGCCCACAAAAAAGGTATTATTGTAATTATTTTTAAGAGTATTATTGTAATAATCTAAAAAATTAATATAAAATGAATATAAAGACATAACCAATGCTAGATAAGATTAGTTGCAAACCTTTATAAGCAACAACATTTGACTTATACATCGCTTTATGCATTAGCTGAGATTATATCTCTACATCTAACGTGAGAAATGTAAGTCTCAGATGGAGTACTTAAACTGGTCGTTGATTAGTCTATGTCTCGGTAGGTAGACATGAAATCACACGTGCAACTCGTTGTAGACTTATTTCGACAAGTGGGAGCATTCTGTATGGAGTAAAATACATGATCTAGACATGTTGCAATTAAGTACATCGTTTAAGCGACCATTACGATGAGAAGTATTGCAATCACAAATGATAGTCACAATAGGCATCAACCTAAAATCTTGAGACGTTATAAAGTGTGTATGTTTACAACTACATATATGTTTATATACTTGTGTACTAACTATATGAATTGACACTTATCTTTAATGATCAAGTAAATATAATTCTGATAACTTCGAGAAGTTCAGTCTCGGGATTTTAGTGGAATATCACCAAATTTGATTAAACGCACGTAAGAGAGGTAACAGTGTCTACACTCTCGCTCGTGTTTATCTAGTTTTTGAGTTATTAGGTCCATATTCTTCAAGTCGTCTCTGTAAAAATGAGTTAAAATACTATTAATTGCACAACATTTTGTGACGTACGTATCATAGAGGAGTCCGACTACGCACGTCATGTAGTTGGGAAAGGGGGGGGGGGGGGGGGGGGGGGGGGGGAGGGGCAATTGTCTTCCCTTAGTTCCAAAGAAAATGATGCTATGGGATCAAAACCCAAGAGGCAACAATATCCAATGTTCTTTAAGAAGGGTTAATCTGGATGATGGTGGTGGTCAAGGTCGTTTTCCTCAGCCACGAGAAGATCGTGGATAATGGGGACGAACCCGGTTGAGACCACACTCTCCACAGAGCCATAGAAAGATCGATCTATACATCGACAAAGCTCGAGTAGCCTCTCCTTGCGGTTGTAGATGGCTTGAATCATTGTAGTCTCATTTACCTAAGTTAAGAAAGGAGATATAGCAAAGTAATGAGATGTTCTTCTATGTGAGGTGATGAGCTTGAATATAGCGTTTCGACAAGCTCCTAAGCTTGTTAAGAGGGAAAATAATATGGCATCTTAAAATCCTATGATTGTGTGTGAGAAAAGATGGTGAAAGTGATTTTCCCTAGTTATAGAGATAAATGAAGGAAAAATGCTTCTCTTCTTTGTTGTCGTTGGTATTTTAGGCAAAATATGTTAAAAGATGGAGTTTTTGAGGTGGTGGGAATGAAATATGGTGTTTTTAGGTGATGTGAGAGAGATATGGTGTCTTGAGTTGATGGGAGAAAGAAATGGAGTTCTTGAAGTGATGAGAGAAGACATATGGTGTTCTTTAGGTGATGGGAAATAGAGATGTGATATCACGTTCTTGATTTCCCTTGGAAGTTTTGTGTGTGTTAAGATAATATGAATGAGAGGAAATTTGTGTAGAGTTTGACTATCAATTTGTGCCCTCTGCTTTGTCTGGTAAAATGAGGGGTTTTAAAAAGTTTTTGGAGTGTTGGGGTGCTTTAGATGGGTTGTGGACCCATTTTGGCTGTTGGGGCCAATGAGATAGGCCCGAAGAGAAGGTTTTCCGTGATGATGGGCCCGGAGAGAGGTTTTTCTAGGAGATGGCCCTGGAGAGGAGGTTTTCCAAGGAGATGGGCCGTGATAAGAGGTTTTCCGATGAGATAGGCCCGAAGATAAGGTTTTCCGATGAGATGGGCCTGGATAGAAAGTTTTCCGAGGAGATGGGCCTAGAGATAAGGTTTTTTTAGGATATGGGCCCGTATAGAAAGTTTTTCCGAGGAGATAGGCCCGGGGAGAAGGTTTTCCGAGGAAATGGGCATGGGAATGAGTTTTCCAAGGGGATCAGCCTGGATGGGATGTTTTCCAAGGAGATGGGCCCATAGATAAGGTTTTCCGAGGAGATGGGACATACGATGATGTTTTTCGATGAGATGAGCCCGGAGAGAAGGTTTTTCGATGAGATGGACCCGAAGAGGAGGTTTTCCTAGGAGATGGACCAGTTGATAAGATTTTTTTTGGAGATGGGCTCGGAGAGGATGTTTTCCGAGGAGTTGGGCCGAAGGGAAGGTTTTCAGAGGAGATTAGCCCGTGCCTTGATCGTGGGATGAACATTGAACTTTCTCCATGTTGTTGCCGTGATTCGACCATTGAACTTTCTATGTCATGCCCGTGCTCCGGGAATGCGATGACTGTGAAACTTTCTCCATGTTGTGCCCATGCCCCCGCTGTGGTTCGACTGTGGAACTTTTTCCATGTCATGCTCGTGCCCCGGCCGTGTAATGACCGTGAAAACTTCTCCATGTCTTGCCCAGGCATCGGTCGTGGTTCGATCATGGAACTTTATCCATGTCATGCTCGTGCCTCGGACGTGGTTTGACCGTGGAACTTTCTCTGTGTCATTTTCGTGCCCTAGCCGTGGTTCGAATGTGGAACTTCCTCCTTGCCATGCCCGTGCCCCGACCTTGGTTCGACCATGGAACGTTCTCTGTGTCATGCATGTGCCCCGACCGTGCGATGACAATGAAACTTTCTTTGTGGAACCGCTACATCAAAATGAGGAAAATTGGTGTTGCATAGCTATTTTGCCCAACTCGTATTTGCCTTATTTTATTTTTTAGTTTTGTTTGAAAAAAAAGGCTTAGGAGAGAAGGAGATTTCCGAGAAGAACCGCTACATCACCATTTAGACATTATCGATCATAGTTTTTCTTCTTTTCTTTTATCTCTTGAACTCTTGTTGGTTTTATAATTTATTTTTTGAGTTTTATTATTATGAGTTCTAGTTTATCATATTTTTCGTTCGTTCTTCGCCTCACCATGAACTAAATTCTCTTAAAGGCTATGGCGTTGCTTGTCTTGAATATGATTGTGGATTTGTACTTGTAGTATTTGTTCATTCCATATTGCTTTTGTTTAATTCAATTATGTTCTTAATGCTTAAATGTGCTTAGTTACCTCATTCTTCATGTTTGGATCTATTCGTTACTTGAGAAAGATCGAGTTGATTGTGCAATTGAATTAAATTACCAGACGTTACTGAATCGTGCGTGCATTCTTAAGATTAATGCTAATCATATTTCTAGGAGTTGAGATCGAGAGATAATATTCCAAAATAGGTTTAGGTTGTTAGATACTCGAGAGAGATTTAATACAATTAAAATGAACGTGATTAACAAAGTAGAAGTATACGAATCGAGCATTAGTTATAAAAATCTCGTCCATAGGAGAGACTTATGAAGCCGTTGCATTTACCTTCTCATTACCGTAAACCCACGTTTATTTGTTTTATTTGTTTAATTTAGTTCATAATCACTTTTATGATACTCTGGTTCAATTCGTCACTAGTTAGTTTAGTTATCGATTAAACTTAGTTTTCGTGGGATTGATGACTCGTTCTCACGATTATATTATTTGAGCAACTACGTGCACTTGCGTACGAATTTTTTTTACAATAAGAGGTTCAGAGCGGCTTCGTTCATCACCATTCGCCACTTACCCTCGGAACATCGAGGTCCAAAGAAAGCAATCGTGCAAACGGGAACAATAGGATGCGTCCCGAGGCCCGTTGATGCTTCCGGATTTCGCATACATGTCGACCAAAGCCGGTGCAATGTATACGTGGGACTCGAAGCCGAGCTTGATCAGATAGCCGTGGAGTTGTTTCCTCTCTTCTTCTTCTTTGTCCGAGCCATTGTTGTCGCTACACGCGTTGATCACCCCTGCCAGAGCAAACTCGCTCGGGAAAGTCCCCACATAATCCGTACATTGTCACGATCAATGTTCAAAATATCGGGATATATCGGTGATATATCGCCGATATATCGTTTTTTGAAGAGTCTCGATAAAATATCCGTTGTAATCGTTATTGTTTTATAAATATCGTTAAAATATCGATGATATATCGACAAAATATCGTTTTTTAAGTAGTTAAAAATTCCAAAATATTGACAAATATCGTCTAAATTTGAAAATATCATTTTATTTGTTTGTTTTTTATTTTTTATTTTATTTATTATTTCTTACCATTTATATCTTTTAATTGTTAATTTTACTTAGTATAATGATATTATCAATATTTCCTAATTTATATTTTATAATACATATAAATATACGTACGACAAATAACGTATTATATATATAATATCTATACTAAATTACTAATAGACTAAATAATTAAATATATAATACTATTCTTTTTTATTATTTTAAAGAATATTTGTAATATAGTAGAAAAAATATTACAATTTCTTTGAAAAAAAATTATTTTATTATATTTTTTAATATTGAGAAAGTAATGTAAATATTAATAATGTATATCTATAAGAAAAAAAGTTATAGGTATATTTTAAATTTGATTGTTTTATTAGAAATTTAAAAATATAAATAGTGGTACATAATTTTATTATATTTTGTTATAAGATTATTGTCGATATATCACCAATATAATCGGTAATCGGTATTAAAATTGTTATAAAATATCCGTCGATATATCCGTAAAATCAAAACTTCGATATGGGTATAGATATTGATATTTTGAACATTGGTCACGATGGCGTCCGTGAATCGAGACTAAAAAAAAAAAAAAAAAAAACAAACTTTGGGGACCGCTAATGCACTAAGAACACTAGTGAACACATCTGGCCTCAACAGTCCGAAAAGCCCCACAACCTCATCGGCCATATTTTTCCTCACCGTGCCCAGAAATCAAGGTCGCCCAGCAAACAATATTCCTCTCAAGCATTTCGTCGAACATTTTGTGTGGATAAAATACAAAGCCCACCTTGCCATACAAGCTGAGCAACGAGGTTCTGACGAACACGTCGCCGAATCCAACGGCCTTCATTCACCGCGGCGTGAACCTTTCGACCGACGTGAAAGTCTCCCTCTAATTTGATTATATTAAATTAAATGATGTTTTAATTCAGTTTTCGTCCTCGGTGCATTCAGAGTGCAAACAAAAAGTACCAAAGCGAAGATGGAAGCTTCCGATAAGTTTTAATTGGCTTTTAAAAGAGAGTGTTCTAGGGTTTCTGAGTGCCAAAACGACGGCGTTTCTCCATTTCAGCTTCCGATCGATGACTCTCCACGGCGCTTTCAAGTCCTTCTTCAACTCCTCCAAATTCATCTCATGGAAACCAGTACTTACTCTCTCTCTCTCTTAGAAACAAGGCTTTTGTTTGATTGTTTGGCTTTGTGGGAGCGCAGAGCGGGAGAGCTCAGCAGACGGTGGCGAGGTGCGTTGAGTGGAGCGGGAATGGCCTTCACTCCGGCAAGGCGTCGACGGTAAGGCTGTGGCCGGAGACCGCCGGAGGAGGAAGATACTTCGAGTTCCGGTCGAAGGCGATCCCGGCTTCGGCCGAGTTCGCCGAGGACTCGCCTCTGTGCACGACGCTCTGCCGCGACGGCCTCAGAGTCCGAACCGTCGAGCACTTGCTCTCCGCGCTCGAAGCCTCCGGAGTCGACAACTGCAGGATTGAGATCGAGAGCTCCGACCCCGACGATCACGACGTCGAAGTTCGTTTTTTTTCATCTTCACTCGTAACACAAAACACTTGAATATCAAATTTTACGACAAATTCATTAGGGTTCATAAACACCTTTAAGTTCTAACGTTGTGGACATTTATTGGCCAAGAATTTTTCCGCTTTTTTAATTTTCTCTGTTGTTCAAAGAAACTTTAATGTCCATACTTTAAAGTTTAAAGTTTAAACACAGATTTGCCGGTATTGATTTTCGGTCCACTATTTCTTTTTTATCCTCTTGTCCACATTATCAGTTGCTTGCTTTTTTGTCTTTCTGAAAGGAAAATTCTATTACATTGATTACCTTAATAACTATGCACGTAATTTTGATTTATCTAAACTACAAACAAAAAATTAGTCTTATTTTCTTTTAATTTTTCGGTCCAACATTTTCCCCTAGTAAAATCAAGACAAAAGTTTGAAACTTGGCTGTGAAAAAAAACACTATCCAACGTGATAGTGTTTGTGCAAGGGTGACAAAATAACAGAAACTGATGATGTATGAACGCGATTGTCTGTACACCTTCTGATGCATCAGAACTCATACGCAGGTTCCGATTTTTGATGGATCAGCGAGTAAGTGGGTTGAGGCAATAGCTCAAGCTGGGTTGAAAGCTGCGACGGATCGGCATGGAAATGGCTGCGAAACGATGGTAGCTTGTGTGAATGAACCGGTTCATGTCTGGAAGAACGATTCTTTTGCGGCTGCGTTTCCATCACAAAAACTCCGCATCACTTATGGAATTGATTTTCCACTGGTAATAATGCCCTCGCCATAAAAGCGTGGTATATTGTTGCTTTCTTGCTTTCACTCGTATTTTTTTCCCCTTGCTTATTTTTGCTTTGAATATCCTTCCTTTTCTTAATTCATCCTAATAGTAAAAAAAAAAGAAAAAATTGTATTAGCCCAACCTTGTTCAACCACGAATTCGATACTTGGAGATTGGTTCTAAAACCCACGGCCCAATCCGGTTTTGTCGACATTGATGGTTTTGTCGTTGTACCGTCAGTCTTGTTAGGATCCCCCATTATATCACTAGACAGGAAAAGAAAAACTATTGAAGAGGGCAAATAGATAGGTATGGTTATTATTTATTTTCCTGTTTAATTTCCGTTATTTGAATTGGGCTTTTTCTATAAGAGAATTATATATAGATATTCTTAACAACACATAAAATCTGTAATGCATGACATGAGTAATGAAACATTTGTACCCAAACCGTAACGCTAGACTCGAGCGCTTATTTATTTCCGAATCTCGATTGCTTGCATATCAAGTGTGGGATCGGAGTTCTGAAATTGTTTAAAAAGTACAAAGTGAGCAGTATAAAGTCATATGTAATGTTTGCAGGTACCTGCAATTGGGTGCCAATGGTTTTCTTCAACTGCCTTTGATAACTCATTCTACGCCAACCAGATAGCATCCTCGAGAACTTTTTGCATTTATGAAGAGGTTGGTTTTGAAATGCTGTTTCTGTTTCTTTTCACAATTTGACGCAGTTTTAGGACAACACCCTCGAGCTTTTTTTTTTTTTTTTTTTTTTTTTTTTTTTTAACGAATTCCATATAGGGAATTATTTTGATGCAAACTATTGTGAGTTTCTTTCAGGTGGAGAAAATGCGAGACGCAGGACTTATTAAGGGTGGTGGACTAGAAAATGCAATTGTTTGTAGGTCAGATGGTTTAAAATTTATCCAGTATATAGTTAAAGGGGCTTTGTAATGTTTAACTAAGTTCAGTACCAAAGAGTTCGGAGAATAGATATCTGTTGGAGTCATATTTACTTGAGCTGGAGTTTTCTCAACTCAAAAGTAAATAAGCTTTGACAACAATGATACATATTCTCTAATGATCTAAGTTTCCAAGGTTTTATATGCATATTTGAAATAGTACATGAAGGCCACAAATAGTATCTCAGATTCATATTACTTTCTACTTTCTTTCTTCAGTGCTTCGAAGGGCTGGTTGAACCCCCCGCTCCGTTTCGACGATGAACCTTGTCGCCACAAGGTTTTAGATCTTATCGGCGATCTCTCTCTTTTCGCAAGAGCCGGTTCCCAAGGGCTTCCAATTGCACACATAGTGGTTTACAAGGTATTTCTCAAACCATCTTTTTTTTTTTTTTTTTTTGGGTCTCCTTGCTCATTTGAGTATTTTTACAACCTTCTACCTTATATAATGCCACAACTTAGATTCTCAGCGTGGGATCTAGTTATATTTTTTCTTGCATTTTTTTTAAATAAAAAAAATGCAAAGTTATAATCAAATGCTTTCCATTGAAATTTGGTTCAAGCATATAAAGGTGAAACAAGGTAAGGACGGTGACTACTTAAATTTTATATATTGTCGAACTTGAATTATGCTCATTAAAAAATGATGTATTTCAGGGTGGACACAAACTACATACTGATTTGGTGCGTGAGCTTTTGACACGTGAGCTATCGACAAGTTTCTAAATGTATTCAAGCAAAAAAAAAAAAAAAAAAGAAAAAAAAAAAGACAAGTTTCCAAATGTAGTAAATATTTCATTTGTCATTTGATCATCAGACATTTTTCAAAACCTTTTACGGCAATTGCTAAGTTTGTAGATTTCTTTTAGAGAGATCTATAGGCTAATATTTCAGTTTTGGGAAAGAGCCACATGGTTCTAAGGTAACCAATTTTAGTTAAGAATGTATGACGTTGAAATTACTGAGTGCTTTGTTTTTATTTTTGCTTAGGAATATTTCAGTTACTTGCAAATTCTTATAGGAATAAAGTAAAAAGATAAAGCAAGAGTTGAAAACTTTTGCACCAACATAAAAGCTTTTCAATGAAAGAAAAATCATTATCGATCTTATTAATTGCTCTGGTTGCCACTTTACACTTTAAGATGGGTAAAATCTGTTATCATAAATAATTAAAATTGTTCAAGCTTAAAAGTATGCCAAAAACCAAAGGTTTGATTTCATTTCGGGAGCTGTGTGGGCATATAATCATATATTGTACATGCCTATTGAAAAAAACATTCATGAATCATATCTAAATCATTAATAACGTACATGCCTATTGAAAAAAAAAAAACATTCATGAATCATATCCAAATCATTAATGATAATAATCATGTATCGTACTAGTCTATTTCTGTAGTTACTTGTATAGTAATTTTAAACCAAGTGCTGTGCTGGCTAACTGACATCTATCGAACTAGAGTGAAATAACTAGGAATAATATATGATCAAAACACTACGATCGACTATCACTACTACAAAAACAGGTTATAGCGTCACTTGAAAAGCAACACACAAAATTTTGAGATGAAAATTAAAATCAAGTTCCCTGGTAAACTGAAAAAAAAAAAAAAAAAATCCAAACTCCTTATCAGATTGAAAATAAATGAGGTCATGTAGGGAACATGAGAAAAAGAAAAAAGAAAAAAAAGAGAGATGAATGCGAAAAGAAAAAAAAAAAAAAAAAAAAGAGAGAAGAGTGCGAAAAGAAATAAAAAAAAAACTGTAAACGTACCAAATAACGTGTGATCGTTGGTGTGGGCTCGATACGGTTGAAGACAAGTAAACATAAAAAAAACTATATAAAAAAAAACCATAGATAAAAAAAATAAAGAGTTATTTCATTAAAAAGACATTTTGGGGTGTTCAAGTTTTTTTTTTTTTTTTTTGAAAAAAGTAAACGAAAATGGTGGTATTTACGATATATAATATTTTTAGGGGAGGTACGTGTCATGTATATTAAACTGAGGGGAGATATATGATATTTCTGGAAATTGAAGAAACAAATCGCATATTTCGATTAAACACATGAGATAATGTTGATATTTTTCCTTAAATAACGATAACTATCAATATATTTTACTATATCATATATATGTATATATATGTACACATTACAACATCATCTATTATTTTGAAAAAATGGTATGAAATAGCCAATTCAAACTATGACTTTTGCAAAATAGTCATAGTTTCATTAGGTATAGCAAAATAGCAAATTGAGAGTACAAATACCATTATACCCCTTATTGTTTGGTATATAAGCTTCAGTTTCAAATTTCGTCCCTTTTTTTCCTTCAAATTTTCGCTCAAACTCACTCTTCTCTTCCGATTTCCTTCAAAATCTTCATTTCCCGATCGATCGTCAGTTTCCCTTTCTGCTTCGGAAAAGTTCAGAATCACGTTCTTTAGGGGTGAAATCGGTTCGGTTCGGTTCGGTTTTGGACCAATTTGAAAACCGAAACCGAATTTTCGGTTTTGAAAATTTTGGACCAATGACCGAACCGAATTGGTCAAAAACCGAAAAATCGGTTAACCGAAAATTCGGTTAACCGGTTTTGTAAAACCGATAACCGATTTTATAACCGTTTTAAAACTGGTTAACCAGTTTCGAAACCGGTTAACCGAAAAAATCGGTTAACCGATTTCAAAACTGGTTAACCAGTTTTAAAGATGTTATAATTATCCAAATCGGTTATCCGGTTCAAATCGGTTAACCGATTAAAATCGGTTATCCGGTTTAAAACTGGTTATCCGGTTTCAAAATTGGATAAAAAAAAATCGGTTAAATAACCGATAACCGAATTTTTGGATTTTCAAAACCGATAACCGAACCGATTCTTAAATTCGGTTTCGGTTAACCGAACCGAATTTTCGGTTTGATGACGTGGCACCGAATTTCGGTTCCGGATCGGTTCGGTTATCGGTTTAACCAATTTTCGGTCAATTTTTGTACACCCCTAACGTTCTTGCTCGTCGTTGGTGAATTGCTCGGATTTATTCTCGCGTTCCTTCAGTTTCGAATTCCTCTGTTTTTTCCTCGATCGTCAATTTCAGTTTCGGCGTTCCTTCTCGTCGTCGGCGAATTGCTACGATTCTCGTGTTCCTTCTCCGAGTTTGCGTTGATTCTCAGTCGTCGGCGAATTCATCAATGAATTCCCACAGCGATCTTCATTAATCCAGCTGAATTCAAGGTTTGTTCTTTTTTTCTCTGTTTTTCTTATCTCCTATATTGCTGAGGATTTTTATTTTATTTTGTTGTATCGAAACTGTTATTCAGGCGATTTTCAATGGCATTGGTGCCGAGTTCTATTTCTCTACCAGATTTTGCAAAAACATGTCAGTTTCGTTCTTAGATTGAATTTTTTCAAGTTGTTTTTGTTTTTGTTTTGTATTCAGCGTTTATAAATTGGATTTCCAAGTTTTGATTAAATTTAATCATGCCTCGAATAATTTTAATTCAGCCTTCATAAAGCTTACATTCTGTCTTTATAGTTCGTTGGGATTAAATTTAATCATGCCTTCACTAATTTTAATCATTTGTTCATAATGCTTACATTATGACTTTGTGGTTCGTTAATTTTGTTCATGATCCTGAATTCCTGGATTTCATTAACACTAATCAAGGTTCTCTTAATGTTAATCTACATTTTCATTGTGTAGTCGATTTGTTCGAAGCTCTCGCATTAATTTGTTGACGACGTTGGCCTTTCCGATGATGATTTGCAAGTTGTTTCGGATTCCGACGTTGGCCTTTCCGATGATGATTTGCAACGGTGAAGGAGCACGAAAGGGCTGACACTGCGGTGGCGGAACAAATTTCAACCCGAGGCGAGGATGGCGAAGGTCAAATGGTTCCAATCCAAAAAATAAATTTGAAGATGAGGGTAATTGTTCATTAATCCTGGATTAATTTTTAGGAAGGCGGGATTAAAAAAATATTCGCTTACTTAAAACATGATTTTTTGTTGTAATTGTTGCAGGGAACTGCAAGGCGAGAAGCTCCAATCGTCCGCAGGTCACCGCGGAAACGCGAGCAACAAAAGGCTGCGGTTATGTGTCTGCCTTACACAACGGAGTTTGGATCCGAGGACCCCGATGCGCAAAAACAAAAAAGGCAAAAGAAGGTTGCTTTGAAGAAGAATGCAGAAAAGCCTGAGAAGCCGGCCGTGGAGACGACAACAGAGCAGCCCCTGGAGACGTCTACCCCCGAGGACATGTCAAGCTTCAGCCTTAACCTTACTCAAGCTATGATTAAAAAATGAAGAAACATGTAATATGAATGGTTAGAGTAATATTTGGGTTATTTTGTTATCATTATGGAACCTTTGATATGTTTTGATAGTATTATGGAACCTTTAGTATGTTTCTGGAAATATTTAGACAATGAAAAAAAATTTGGTATGTTTAAGTATGTGTTTTGGTATGTCTTAATATCAGTTCTCTATCTCCGTTTCTATCATTGCATTGAAGGTTGGATTAGTCAGTTAATTTCATTGGAAGTTTAATCCAGGCCGGATTAAAATTAGTCCTACCTTAAACTCATCATCATCGGAATCCGAAACAGCTTGCAAATCATCATCGGAAAGGCCAACGTCGTCAACAAATGCGAGAGCTTCGAACAAATCGACTACACAATGAAAAGGTAGATTAACATTAAGAGAACCTTGATTAGTGTTAATGAAATCCAGGAATTCAGGATCATGAACAAAATTAACAAAATTAACGAACCACAAAGTCATAATGTAAGCATTATGAACAAATGATTAAAATTAGTGAAGACATGATTAAATTTAATCCCAACGAACTATAAAGACAGAATGTAAGCTTTATGAATGCTGAATTAAAATTATTCGAGGCATGATTAAATTTAATCAAAACTTGGAAATCCAATTTATAAACGCTGAATACAAAACAAAAACAGAAACAACTTGAAAAAATTCAATCTAAGAACGAAACTGACATGTTTTTGCAAAATCTGGTAGAGAAATAGAACTCGGCACCAATGCCATTGAAAATCGCCTGAATAACAGATTCGATACAACAAAATAAAATAAAAATCCTCAGCAATATAGGAGATAAGAAAAACAGAGAAAAAAAGAACAAACCTTGAATTCAGCTGGATTAATGAAGATCGCTATCGGAATTCGTTGATGAATTCGCCGACGACTGAGAATCAACGCAAACTCGGAGAAGGAACACGAGAATTGGAGCAATTCGCCGACAACGAGAAGGAACGCCGAAATTGAAATTGACGATCGAAGAAAAAACAGAGGAATTCGAAACTGAAGGAACGCGAGAATAAATCCGAGCAATTCTCCAACGACGAGCAAGAACAAGATTCTGAACTTTTCCGAAGCAGAAAGGGAAACTGACGATCGATCGGGAAATGAAGATTTTGAAGGAAATCGGAAGAGAAGACTGAGTTCGAGCGAAAATTTGAAGGAAAAATGGGAGGAAAATTTGAAACTGAAGCTTATATACTAAACAATAAGGGGTATAATGGTATTTATACTTTCAATTGACTATTTTGCTACACCGAAACTATGGTTATTTTGCAAAAGTCATAGTTTGAATTGGTTACTTCATACCATTTTTTCTTTATTATATCACATATCTTTATTATATCACATATCTGTACATATTCAAATAACACATTATTTTAATCAATATTAGTATATGTTATATATATATATATATATATATATATATATATATATATATATTCCAAGATAGTATATGCTATTGTTTAATATAATACATTTACGAAATTTAAGTATATTATAACATTATACTTTGCTTATATCATTAATATATAATATATTTTTATTTTTAATATTCTATTTCACTCTAATTTTTTTAATATTTTTTTATTTATCAAAATTTAACTTTAATTTTTATTTAGTTGATAAATAGTTTGGTCCATAATACTTTAAAAAAATCTTACATGATAAGAAAACATGCACCATATATAAATCACTGAAACATCAAGACAAAGAGTTATTTTTCTACCTAAATTTTGTTACTTGTTAAAAACTATTGACAATAATATTACTAATCTTAGTTTAATGAAATTGAAAACTCTTCAATATACTCTCTTTTCCCTATTTTTATTTTACACTTTTTTTTATTTAAAAATGATAATAATTTTAATAAGCGTTCTTGAAACTAGTATATGTATATGTATATGTATAGTAACATACTTACATTAAAGAACACTATTGAAAATATAATTGACATTCGGATTCGGATCTATCAGTAAAGACTCCAATGCTTGTTCAAGACTCCAATGCTTGTTCTTTTACAATAATTATAATAACTAAAATCAAGACTCGAACTGAAGAAGAGAAGAAGAATCTGTTCCATCATACTCGGAATATCAGAGGTACTCAAGCAGCCTTATGTTACATAAAAATAATTTACCAAATCAAAACTAACATTTGCTGTATAACAAAATAAAATAAAAAAACAAACATTCAACCTTATTCGCTGCTGCACTTACCCCCGAGCGTCGAACAGCAAGAGAGGGTCAACTGAACTGCCTTATATAATACAAGGCTCGGTTGACTTCTTTTGGTTTTCCGACTCGTTACAAGTGGATCGGTTTTCTTTCTAACTTTACACCGTTTATACATGAAGAAAAAAAAAATTGGATTCATACCCTGATTGTGTATTCATACTTGGTCACTTCCTTTGAGAATATTGTACTTGCAGAGTGGACATGTTGCGTTCAACTTCAGCCATTTCACGATACAATTGGAGTGGAAATGATGATTGCACGGGAGAGCATGAAGATCCGCACCATCCTCGTATGAGCTTAGGCATATACAGCACTCCTGGGGACAATTTAACAACATCCATATAAATTCACTTTCCGTATGGAAATGAAATGCTTGGGAAACATTTCGCCGGTAAGAGAGCGCCTATTGGCACTCAAGTTTTAACTGCTAAAAATAATATTAAAAATAGAACCACAAAGCAATGAATCGGATGCAAAATGGGCTGTCCATAATAAGATCTAAAAGAAAAATCCAAAAAAAAAAAGAAGTGAATACACAAAGTAGACCGTTAAGTATTGGACTTGTTGCAAAAGCATTCCTACTAAACTCGAAGCTTCCTGCAGATGGCCGTAGTATAGAACGAGGATGAGTATTCCAACGAAAGAAATATAATACCCAGTTCGTCTCAAGCCAATGCATACCAAACTGTTATGTATTTAGAATCTAGAGTTATTAGTTAGGGAAATTAGGGGTTTTCAATTATGGAATTAGGGTTTTATATTCTGCCTATTTACTATTCCGAATTTAGAGTAATTAATTAGGTTTACTTGTGTAACTAGGGTTATGTTAGGTCTCTATTTAAGAGACCTTAAGTTAATGAAAAAACGAAGCCAATAATCAATCACCAAAAGTTTAGTCTCTCTCAAAAGAGGGGAGACTAAGTTCGGTGAAAGATTGGTAAAGCTCCCATTTCGAGATCGAATCGCAGGTTGTAATACATACTAAATTATTCCTAGATGAACGGAACACTGGTATAGTAAAAAAATAATGAAGAAATGGATGTACCGCGTCCTCCGGTAAAAGAATACGATCAGTTGCCAAGTATGCGCTGTCTGTTTCAACGGGGATCATCATTCCCGCTCCAACACTAGGGTTTGCTTCATCACTTGCTTGAAATGTGTACCGTGGAAGAATGCCAAGGTCTGATTCTGACGCACCTTCCTGATTTTATTGAAGCACACACGGGATATGAAAGAGTTGCGAAGGCAAGAATTTTCCTTTAGGAAATAAAGTTTACGATTCTCATACCTGCCCCGCAACAGCGTAAAGAATTGCAATGATGCACGGCAAACAACAGCACAGAGCGACTCCGATCAGACACGCCAAAACAACACAGAAGATGGCAAAGAAGACGTCAAACGCCAGAAAAATCACAGCCAACCTGCACAACTTGAGATATCAGCCGACATGTCAAAGTGTCGAGACTGAGATCTTTGCTCGGTCTAGACTACATTACTCAGATTATTGTCTCTGGCAATTCATACAGATTAGGTTCACTTCAATCAAATTAAAATGTGGAATGTTTGGTCCGACATTTGTTCGGCTTACTTATGAAGAAACATAAATGGCAATAGACAGTTTGTTTCAATCAGTTGTACCAGTATAATCTCGGAGCATTTTGCGGAAGGGCTTCATCGCCAGAGACCACCCAGTAAAAGCCAACCATCCACCAGATAAACGACGCTATTGTGTTCACCGACTCGCATCGTTTTGTAAGACTAGAAAAAACCCCACACGAAAAAATCAGTCGAAAAAACCCATCGATAAATAGAACCATAGTTTTCATCCTAGGCATTATTACTTTCACTGGCTAGTCCTAAACTCTTTCGGGAGTGTGTGAATCAAACTCTATATAAAAACCATTAATCTCCTCCAACCACAATTTGAGAGAAGACACACCTGGAGCGAGCTGAGCGATTGGTCTCTCGGGACTCATCATCGTCGTCGGTCTGGTTCCTCCTCCGGCGATACTCGAGACAGACGAGGACGACGTGGACGAGGCACTGGAGAGCGTAGCCGCAAATCCAGAGGCGGATGGGCGTGTTGGGACGCTCGCCGGCGGTGATCGCCAGCATGGCCGCCGCCACCACAACGAAGGCCGTGTTCCAGAGCATGTCCAGAGCCACCACCGGCTTCGAGTACCCCCAGTCGGCGCGCCGCTCCTCCAGCTGCCGCGCCGCCGTCTCCCTCACCAGCATCGACGCGCCGCGCCGCCCCGTCGCCCGACCCAGCACCGCCGCCAGAGTCGTCGGACCCTCGCCATGCCGGGGCCGGAGCAGGGGCGCCTCGCCGTCGTCGCCAGACATCCTAGAATCGGAAACAGAAATCTGAGAGGGTCTTTCGTGGAGAGACTGTTACTGTTATTTTATTTTTTTTTAGAGGGAAAGTACGGTGGAATAGAATGGTAGATGAGAGACCGACCCAGACAGTTGTGTACTTATTGTTATTCTAAGAGAGAGAAAGAGATATTATGATAAACACACACATAATTACTTTATACTTTATTCTGTTTTCTATTTTATTTGTCCTTTGACTTACTGATTGAGGTTCAGTTGAGGCTGAAAACGCGGTGATCCCAGCTTTGTTTTGTTTTATCACATCAAAACACCTATAATTGATTAGATCTTCTTTGCAATTGGTCTCCTGATAAATAATTAACATAAATTATTGATGTTATGTCTTCGATTGTTTTCACTCGAGAGCAAAAATGACAAAGCACAAAGCCCACGTGTGAAGGTTTCGGGACGAGCCTTCGAGCCAAGTTCTCAAGATAAACTTTGGGTCAAGTCCCCTAAAGAATCTTTGTAAACTATTATCAAAATCACATACTCTACCCAAGACTTTCGGCAAAAATGACCAGAAACCATTGGCGAAAATAGTCAAGATCATTGGCAAAGTTATAAAGACCATCGACGAAAATAGCTCAGAATCATCGGCGCACATAACTATCGGCGCAGAAAACCATCGTCTCAAAAGAGAACCTTAGACAAATGGAACTTTAGGCACAAGAGAACCTTAGGCAAAGCGAACCTTACGCGATGAAGGGCTGATGAACCTTACGCGATAGATTAGTAAAATAATTTCATCGATAATTTTAAAATTGTCGACGGACATCCTTAAGGTAGTTTTCGTTGACCCTTGAAATCCAAGTCTTGACCAACCATTAGCCCTCTTTTCTCTCAAAATATTCTTCCTCATAACTTGCCGCAGAAGTGTCTACGCTAAAGGTGAGGTCGTTGGTCCCGACTTGTTCAGATTCCAGATGCATTTCCTGAACATGCTCCCCCCGGTAGCCGGAGTAGACAGAGTTCCCAGCTCAGTGCTCGGATGAGTCTCAATCCTCGCCACGATGACAGATGCGCTAGATTCAGTAGACATTTTTTCGCTACAATACAATGAGGAAAGATAAAAAAAAAATCCTATCATGTAGCTCTTTATTCAACTTCTTTCTTCATTCAATGGATCTTTTGTTAGAGCTCGGGAATGAAAATGTGACCGATGAGATACTTCGGATAGGGCAACTGCGAAAACAGGTCAGTCCCGACCAACTTCAAGAATGTGATACCATTCAAAATCTCGAAAAAAAAATGGAACACCACCCATGTGGGGAAGATAACATCCTCGGGATCAGGATCCGTCCTCCGAACCACTCGAGGATCAAATTTTAGGTTTAGATGCGAAAAAATCCCCCATTTCTAAAACAAAATTAGTGGAAAATATGTGGAAAAACCCTTCATTACCAAAACAAAATGTCAATCGAATTTACGTCGCCTAAGAACTTGAAAATATATAGGTTCTGAGCATCGAAACCACATAAACATTTTGATTCACATGAATTTCCTAAGGCAAATCAAGCGAAAATTAACATATATTGGACACAACAGTCAACCACAAAGAATAAAAACTTACCCAAACCAAATATGGGATGAACAAGATCGTAAGATCAAAGATTCGTCAAAAATCGCGACCGAGAAGTCCAAAAGACAAGATGAGCGTTGAAAATTCTAGAAGACGCGAAAATGATTTCAAAATCCGGAAAGAAGTCATATATACCCGAGATTAACAGTCAAGATAAAGCGTGTCCAGGAAGCTTCGTTAATCTGACGGTAAAGACGAAAGGTCGCGACGATTCAAAAATAGTTATAATCAAAACGACGCCGTGTCATTTTCTCAACCTCAAAGAGGCCTGAGCAAATCGTACTCGAAACATACCGAGTAGAAATATAGTAAAACTGATGCAGCGGAGGATTCAAAGATAGGAGATTGATTTAAAAAATACCAAAATAAAAGGTAAACGTAACCGGATAGTCGAACTTGATCGTTGATTCGTGCACAAATAACCGATCGAAGAACCTTCCTTCGCCTATTGATTCGCTCGTGAATGCTAGACTCGGGGCATCCAATCACCGTTGATTCGCGCACGAATGCCGGTTTTCGGGCATCAACTCGGAGCTCGCTCACGACGCTCGGATTTGGGAGAAACACTCAAGTTTCAATTTTTCATTTCATCAAAAATCTATCTTTTACAAAACAAGTCACCAAGATTTATAGTGCATCTTGAGACCTTTTACATACCAAAAACCGATGAATGTAATTAGGAATAAATACAATTCAACACACATTAATACCTCGAAAATTAAAAATAAAAACTGAAGAGTTACAAAATCGGGCAGAAACTAAACCGTCCATTTTGAAAGCCTAAACGTCAGAATTCGGCTTAAATCCCAAGACCCCACTTTGTGGGTCTTGTTTACTAGGTCGATTCCACTCAGAAAACACTACTCTTTTGTCTGTTTCGGTGATTTCAACATTCTTGAAACTGTAGCCTAGTTTGCCCTGCATCATTAAGGAAGGTTCTTCGATCGGTTATTTGTGCACGAATCAACGATCAAGTTCGACTATCCGGTTACGTTTACCTTTTATTTTGGTATTTTTTAAATCAATCTCCTATCTTTGAATCCTCCGCTGCATCAGTTGGTATCAGGGCCGAAGACGATCGCGAATCATGCAGATTTTTGCTGGATTCATTGACGACGACTCACACGTGTTCAAGATTGATGTCGAAGAAAAAGAATATTTCTTTGATCCAATCGGTGATCCTATCTACGATGAAAGCGACGATGAAGAAGAAATAATTGGTGAGCAATTGAGCAGTCCAAATCTTTATGAAGAACAAGAAGATGATGAAGAAAAACAAGAAGTCGTGAAGATAGCTATCGCTCCAACGATTAATAGTCAAGCCGATCGAGCCCATGATGACTTCGTTGATGTGCCCTTTTTGTTTGAAGTGGTGTTTCGATCATCAGAATTCAAGAATACCATCATCCTCCTTCCACACCACCTAAAGATGCATCGAATTCGAGGACGAATTCTGTCAAACAATGGGAGAATGATGCAGGGCAAACTAGGCTACAGTTTCAAGAATGTTGAAATCACCGAAACAGACAAAAGAGTAGTGTTTTCTGAGTGGAATCGACCTAGTAAACAAGACCCACAAAGTGGGGTCTTGGGATTTAAGCCGAATTCTGACGTTTAGGCTTTCAAAATGGACGGTTTAGTTTCTGCCCGATTTTGTAACTCTTCAGTTTTTATTTTTAATTTTCGAGGTATTAATGTGTGTTGAATTGTATTTATTCCTAATTACATTCATCGGTTTTTGGTATGTAAAAGGTCTCAAGATGCACTATAAATCTTGGTGACTTGTTTTGTAAAAGATAGATTTTTGATGAAATGAAAAATTGAAACTTGAGTGTTTCTCCCAAATCCGAGCGTCGTGAGCGAGCTCCGAGTTGATGCCCGAAAACCGGCATTCGTGCGCGAATCAACGGTGATTGGATGCCCCGAGTCTAGCATTCACGAGCGAATCAATAGGCGAAGGAAGGTTCTTCGATCGGTTATTTGTGCACGAATCAACGATCAAGTTCGACTATCCGGTTACGTTTACCTTTTATTTTGGTATTTTTTAAATCAATCTCCTATCTTTGAATCCTCCGCTGCATCAAAAAGTGTTCGAAGTATAATTGAATTGAAGATCATACCATATAGTTCCTTATCATTTTTACTAAAATACTAAGAAAATGGAAGGCTGCTATTACTCATATAAATTGCTTAAGTCCGAGCATGTGCTTGGATGCATTGAGAACAGAAGGAATCCAGCATAGAGCCCGAGTCAAATAGGCCCGAGGGCTCATGAATGTTAAGGAACGACTCGTTCATAAGTCAAGAACGAACTCTATCAGGCAGAAACTTCGGAGAGAATTAAAGATGGTAGGTCAAAGATTAGTCAAAACAAAACAAACACGTGTAAATAAATCAAAATTAAAGTAAAATGCACACCTCAACGGTTAGATGCGAATAACCGCCCATTACGCACTGGGAGCAGTTACTTAATAACCGTCGAGAACGTGAGACTGATCACCCCGCGTATTCGATCCAAAACCTTTATAAATAGAAGAGGAACTCGCTGAAGACAGACACTTCACTTTTACGTACACACACGTCACATGTCAGAAGTCTCAGCTATAGTTAAACACCCTCATTTACTTTCTCTCTTTTACTAGATTCGTCTGTACTTATATATAATCTTGCTTAGACACTCGAAGTTCTCGGGTCTGCTTTCTCGGAATCCAGTGCTCTTCGTGAGCATTTGTTGTATTAATTTTGTTTGTCAACAGAACTCATAACCGTCCATAGCCTCAAACCCTAAGAAAAGCACTGAAAGAACATGATTTATCTTATTGTTATCATAGATCACTCTAAATGAGCAATTAGAAGAACCGGCTCCATAGTGAAAATTCTACTTTGAATTTAACTTAATTAGCAACCAAACAAACAATATAATCCAATAATAGAGAGAAAGACCTTGAAGCACTTGTGAATTCGAGTATGTGAAGCGTCAAGTTCCTTCACGATTGCAACATGAGAGCGATCGATTTGACGCTTGAGATATTCGAGCCGAGATGATGCCATATCCTTGAGATTGGAGATGGAGCCTAGACTCGTCGGAGGGCGTGACGGAGACGTGAATAGAGGTGGTGAGGTCGGAGATCCCACGACGACTATAAATTTGACCTTGGCGGTGCGTTGATTTTTCGTGCTATTGCCGAAGATGGCCAAAATCAGCGATTGGCTCCACGATGAATTCATGTTGTTGCCAAGGAACTCTGCCGCCGCAGAAAGCCCGTCGATCGTACGTGCGTAAATAGAAATGGGCTGAAAGAGAGGCCGAAATTAGAAGAAGGGTAAAACAGACTTTGCAACTATCATATTTGTGCCGATTCTGCAAAAACGCAACAAATATGTTGGTTTTGCAATTAAGGGATAAAGGGTGACTTCTGATGTAAATTCCAAAAAAAAAAAAAAAAAAATTTGTTAGTCAGCGTTTCTGTTGGGGAGATTCCAAGCTGGGCCTGTTTGTATCGGGCCATACACAAAGTTAACCTAGTAAGTGCGCACACCAGAGTTGATCAAAACTGATGTTCTGCTAAGAATACTAAAAACCCTTTCGACCACCAATCTCGTCGGCGTTAATGGAGATAACGGCTCTGTACTTCCCGGCGGACGGACCGCCGCTCTCAGTCGTCGCCGCCGCAAAGATCGTCGGTGTCTCTCTTCCCGATCCCGACGCCGCCGCTTTCCCCGACCCGCCTCAGAGTCCGTCATTTCGTCTCTCCAATGGGTATTGCGTTTTCCCTCGTCACTGCATTTCTTCCTTATCGACCTTCAATCCCGTAGATTTTACTCATTATTACGATGATAGTGAGAGATAACAGAAGTCTGAAGTTCATTTCTCAAAATGAACACCACATTCGTAATTCGATTGTTTTGAATCATATCGTAACGATGTTGTAATCTAGGGAGATATTGAACGGGACAACTGAGCTCCTTCGTTATATTGGTCGAACAGCAAGCTTTCCAAATTTCTATGGCCAAAATGCTGATGAATCAAGCCAGGTAATTTTTTTTTTTTTTTTCATTATATCCAATCAGCTTCTTTGAGAAGGTATTACAGTTTTAAAGTAGTGGTTTGGCAATTCTCTTGTGTCATGTAAGAGTTATCATATTGTCCGTTTCTTGTTATATGTTAGATTGAGGCATTGCTTGACTTCGCTCCAGCCCTGTCTCTGGGATCGTCGTTCGAGAGTGCATGCAGATCTTTGGATGATTATCTAGAAAGGCGAACATTATTTGTCGGTAACTCTTTGTCGATCGCGGATATTTCTATCTGGGCTGGTCTTGCAGGTATAAGTGGTTAATTGGTTGTTTATTACACTGTGCCTGAATGTCAGTTTTAAGATTTGTGTACCTATGTCTCTTCTTCAGGATCTGGGAAAAGATGGGAAAGTTTGAGGAAGTCAAAGAAGTACCAGAACCTTGTGCGGTGGTTCAATTCAGTACTCGCGGAACATAGCGACGCTTTAGCTGATATCCTCGAAACCCACGTTGGGAAACAAAGCGGTGGGAAGGTCGATGCAAGCCGGGATGTTTCTGCAGCAGGAAGCAGCAAGTCTTCGTCCGAGATAGACCTTCCAGAAGCCGAGTTTGGAAAAGTGAAACTAAGATTCGCACCGGAACCCAGTGGTTATCTTCACATTGGGCACTCAAAAGCTGCGCTGTTGAACCAGTATTTTGCTCAGCGATACGGAGGAGAAATGATACTGCGTTTCGACGACACAAACCCTGCTAAAGAGAGCAACGAGTTCGTCGAAAATCTCGTGAAGGACGTCGAGACTCTGGGCATCGAGTGCAAAACCGTCACGTACACCTCGGATTACTTCCCCGAGATGATGGAGATGGCTGAGAATCTGATCCGCCAGGGAAAAGCGTACGTCGATGATACCCCGCGTGATGAGATGAGGAAAGAAAGGATGGAGGGCATCGAATCCAAGTCTCGAAGCAATTCGGTGGACGAGAATCTGAAGCTGTGGAAGGAAATGATTGCTGGTTCTGAGAGGGGTCAGCAGTGCTGTGTCCGTGGAAAGTTGGATATGCAGGACCCGAATAAATCTCTGCGCGATCCAGTATATTACCGCAGCAACCCGGTACCTCATCACAGGATCGGGTCCAAGTACAAGATATATCCTACATATGATTTCGCGTGTCCATATGTCGATTCTATCGAGGGTATAACACATGCTCTCAGAGCTAACGAGTACCACGATCGAAATGCTCAGTACTACAGGATTCAGCAGGACATGGGTTTGAGAAAGGTCCATATTTATGAATTCAGCCGGCTGAACATGGTCTACACGGTTCTCAGCAAGAGAAAGCTTCTATGGTTTGTCCAGAACGGGCTTGTTGATGGGTGGGACGATGCCCGTTTCCCAACCGTCCAAGGTATCATCCGACGGGGTCTGAAAGTCGAAGCCTTGATTCAGTTCATCCTCGAGCAGGTGAGAACACGATTGGTCTGCCCTTTAATTCTTCATCGCTTTTTTATTGAAACCGTTTGTCAAACCGTAATTGTACTCTGTTCCTGTGTGTGTTTCAGGGAGCTTCGAAGAACATCAATCTCATGGAGTGGGACAAACTTTGGAACATCAATAAGAGGATAATCGACCCCGTGTGTCCACGACATACCGCGATCATCGAAGACGGTCGCGTGTTGTTGACTCTGACGAACGGCCCTGAGAAACCTTTTGTCCGCATCGTACCCAGGCACAAGAAGTACGAAGACGCCGGAGAGAAAGCCACGACTTTCACAAGGAGGGTGTGGTTGGACCGTGCTGACGCCGAGCTAATTTCCACCGGCGAGGAAATCACACTGATGGATTGGGGAAACGCCGTTGTTAAAGGGATCGAAAAGGACCAAAATGGTAATGTGACACACTTGACTGGGGTTTTGCATCTCGAAGGATCTGTGAAGACGACAAAGCTGAAGCTCACCTGGCTACCCGAAACAGACGAACTTGTTAACTTAACATTAGTCGAGTTTGGCTATCTGATCACAAAGAAGAAGGTATGTCTCTGTCGGTTGATTAGTCTAAGCAATCGTTGCTTAGCTCTCAGCGGTGTGTTTATGTATTTACGTGTACGAATTGCTGGTGATTTTGCAGCTTGAAGACGACGAGGATTTCCTTGATGTTCTCAACCCATGTACTAAGAAAGAGACTTCAGCGCTCGGAGATTCGAATATTCGAAATCTCAAGAGAGGAGATATATTGCAGCTTGAGAGGAAAGGATATTTCAGATGCGATGTACCTTATATTAGGCCGTCCAAACCCGTGGTCCTCTTTGCAATCCCAGATGGCAGGCAACAGACCAGTCCCAACTGAAAAAAAAAAAAATATAAGTTCCAGTTTTCTTAATTGTTGTTTATTGTTGGTCTGATGGTAATACCTTAGAGACCTCGCTCACGGGGGCTCGGATTCCTGATTGAATCATATGTAACTGCTGTTTTTTTGTGTGTGTTTTAATTTGTTTGGCTTTACCATTTGAATGTGAAAAAAAAACGCCCCTCATGCTTGCTACTCTTTTTCTCAGCTTTCTACAAGGTAAGTTCTAGCGATGGTATCAATAACAGAAAATATTCGAGTACAATGCTGCAAGTATACATTAGGCTTTCAGAAATTTAACATTTATTCCCTAAAATATTTTGTCCCTTTATGTAAATTTTTCTGACTTTTTCGTTAGTAATTTTTTTAAATGGCCAAAATACCATTTACCTAATGACCCTTCATTTTGAATTGTTTTATTAATAAAGAAAACAAAACTTAAAAGTTCAAGGATCGAAATACTGTTTCGAGGTTTAGAATTTACTGGCAACCACCGGTATTCGAAAGAAACTCCGTGGAAAAACAGAAAAGGAAAGTGAAAATTGTACCGTTGATAATATCGTTACCGTCGAGTAATAACGTCAAATATCGTACTTACCGAGAGGAATGTAGTGAATAAATATTTTTAAAAATTCATACATAACATAGGATAAAAATTGAAAAAATCTGCAACTGATTATACATAAAATTTCATATTTTACAACTAATTTAACAAAAAAAAGTCAAAAACACATTCAAATCTAAATCTTATTTTCTAATGTAACCAAAAAATAAAAAAAAAAAATAAAAAAAAATTGGATACAAACTCCAATTAAACACAATAATGAAGTTAGAAACTAAGAATTTGAACTAACTCATATAAAACTATCGACAAATTTTGTGAAGAACACTAAATATCATCAGATTTTAAGAATCGTCGGTATTTGACCACTTACCGGTAAGTTTCCGTCGGAATGCGTGAACATTATCCTAAAGACAACCGAAAAGTGGACAAATTCCCTGAAAAACACTGGAAATCGGAACGGTTTCCTCGAAATCTAAGAAAAAAACGGAAAGTGAACGGTTTTGTACATACCGATACCGAGACTTTGAAAAAAACGGTTTCCGGACTAGTTTTCGTCCGGTTTCCCCGGAATTTCAAACCTTGCTTAAAACACAACAAGATTAGCGAAAACATACGCTCATGCATAATATACACAAACCAGTCGAAAATATTCACTCAATTTTTTAGTAGATACCTCTAGTAGAATTTTTTGGGGATGGAGCGATGGGTATTTGGCAATGATGGATTTCAAAATTGGGAAAATCAACCTGCAAGTTCTGCACCACACGCCATGAAGTATAATATCGCCGGCAAAGCCTCCTCTCTCGGTCATCATTCGGATGTTTATTCAATTATTTAATTCATTCCTCTTTATTTATCTCTTCTTTTGAACGTCCTTGAATTTTTCTAAAAGTAGATTCCACGTCTTCTTTGAACTTTATCAAAGCATCCTAGAGTTGGAAGGAGAAGCTATGTGAAATCTACCATAATCGAATCTAGAATATGGTTGTCGAATCACAAACATGAAGAGAAGGTGTGTTTGTGTTGTTTGAGATCACCCGCCCGCTTGTTCTTCATCGCCACCATTTCCATTCTTCTATCTTTCCACAATTCTATTAAAATAAAAAAACACTCTTTTCAAATAATTTTTTCCATATACAAAAAATCAAATAATACATGTTTTCAAAGTCTAAATGGACAAATAAAACACTCAGAGATGGTCATTGAACCAATGGACAAAGGCTATGGGCTCGAAGATGGTAGCGAAGACTGTGGAGATTATGTTTTCGAGAGGTTGAAGAAATACCATAATCAGAAATGGAGTGGAGAAAAAGGAAAAAAAAAAAAAAAAGCTTGCGGATGTGGTGGCAAAGACTATGAATATTTTGATAAATTGGTGTTTGTTTCGTTAGTCGTAACTAAAATTACTAATTGAAAATTCAACAAAATGTTATGGGAAAGGACCAACTCATTAAATTATTTTAGGGGATATTTAATTGAGAATTTGTCACGACCCGCAGGACACCCGTCGCCCTCGGACCGCGACCTTTACCTATACTCATATACTCTCAACTCATTCATTATTTATAAACCACATTTTTTGAAAAGAGTAGCATTGAAGTCATGAGTAGTTTGTAGAAAAATACGGTAAAATTTTTTCTTTTCTTTTTAAAATGCTTTACAACTACTTATGACCGCTACTCGTAAACACGGCCTAGGCCTTCAGCGCGTGTTTACATTTTACAAAACTTTAGTAAAATACTTACTTAATATCAAATGAACTAGAAACAGAGTTCGAGCTGGTTTTAAAGAAAATAAAACCTTACATGTCTTCCCTACATGTATCCGTCCTTGCCGCAGGTCGTCATGAGATCTACGTTGACTAGCACTTCCGCTTCGCCTGAGCTTCCTTCATCTACAGGGAGGGGGTATTGTGGGGTGAGTCACACCGACTCAGTAAGCAGGATATCTAACCTAGTGCTACATGAGATGCACGAATGCAGATGATGAATACAGACAATAGATGCTGATGACGAATGCAAATGACAACAGCAGGTAGCAGATTCAGCAGAATAACGATCATTCAGCATCAAGGAAATATCTAACTGGCTAACACGAACAATTTCTTATCGAAATCCATTCATTCATTCAGGAATCCGGCATTCTCCGGTTCCCTCAAAATCTCATCCATCTCACGCATCCCGGCGCCTTACATCAGTGGACTGGGCCCAATCGACACTTCAGTCCGCAGCCGCTCATGAGAGATGAGTAAGCTATTCCGAAAACTCGAGCCTAGCTCTCGGAAAGCCGAAGTTTTAATGTCTGGGATCCACTAGCACATGTAGGAGGGCCTTAACGCGCGTTTGGTGGAGTGGATCAAACCCTCACCAATCCCTGGTTACTCCAGGATTCATATTTCCCTCAGGACAGGTAAGCCACCCATCGACTCACCTGAAGCCACCCATCGACTTCCCATTAAAGGGCCTTTGGGAATGCCACCCGCTTCATTGCCGACAAAGGTTCATTACGTTTTACAGGAGCTGTCTACAGCCTACCTGTCTATCTTACTACAGGAGGAGATCTTATCGGGATAAAGCCCGTCATTAACATTATTAATTTCATTGTATGGCTCTTTAAGTATTTTAGAAGGAGTTGTCGACAGCTGTGAGGCTGGACCTTCTCCTAGAACAGTTCCTCTCGGGATTGAATCCGGAGGACACCGTCTTTCCTCCTCCTGTTGTCCTCTTCATCAGGACGAAAGGGTAAAACCTATTACAGAAGCTTAACATAGTTTTAAAGGCTTCAAGGTTCTTAACCCGCTAATCGTTTAACCCTATCATTTTATTATCTTATTAAGTTAGTGGCCGAAGCCTTATTCGGTCGTCTTGTCTAACTGAGGGTTTATCTTGGTTTTAAGGATTAAACGAATAAACATAAACAATTACTCTACTAGGCACCATTCCCCTTTTGGCGCCTCAAACCTAAATCCCACTTACCTGGATTATTGTCGCTTTTAAGCTTCGAGCGCTGAGGTCCTTATCCTCGGGTTGCGTGCTTCCCGATATACCTCCTTCCGAACGTTATCCTTGAGGTTGTCGTACGTGCTGGTTCAACTAACTCCTGTGAGACGAACTAACGTTAAAGTCTAAACCAAGTGTATTTGTCGAACCACTACGTACAGACGATTAACGACACAAAAGTCGAGAACGTTCAGAGAATCATCAATCTTAACAAAGACTCAAGGCTAGAAAATCTGGTCACTCTCCCGAGACTCTAGCAACTTAGAGTAATGAACTACTTTTCTCGAATTCGCTCGACATCCTCAACGAACTCAAAACGTCACAAATAGAAAGTCGACTTGACTTTCATACTAGACATGATCCAAACAGGAAAATCGACGGTTTAAGCTTGACTTCAAATGTTAGAACTCAATTTCACCCTTCGAAATGAGTTCCGACTCAGGAACGTTTAAAAGCTCAATTTATCGAAAACACTGGTTTGACTTGACTTTATTCGATAAATTCCAAATTATACTTGAGTGAACTTAACATAGAAATATTTTTTAAGAACACTCGATATAATAATTTTCCCCTGAAATTATTATATAACTACTAATAAGTGAAAGACTTTTCTTTTGAGAATACATTTCCGATTACAAACAATTAAAATACGACATAATAATTAAACATCTTCGAGCTTCCGCGACTTCCGTGCCGCGAGCAAAAACGTTGACTCTTGTACCTAATTAAGACAAAACCCGACGCTCCTCTTATAATTAACGCCCACTCGTCGGTGTTGACCTGTGACACCACTGAGACTCGAGAACGGAGGCCCATGCCAACCGAACTCAACCGCTCGTAAAACAACAGATGGGTTAATAATATTCAACAGCCGGAAGACCATAATACCCCTAACTCAACTATACCGACAACACCAAAATTGATCAAGACCCGGTTCTCAGATCTCTGAAAATACACGGCCAGCTCAACATTTCATATCATTTCAACCATATTATTTCAACCAAAAGTACAGTTACGGGTTTCAGCCAAATTCAAATCAACAGAGGCTTACAAACACAAAATGGCCAACGTGAATCGTCACCCTCAACATAAATTCAGAATCAATCCAGCAAAACAATCTCAGAATCACGTTAAAAAAAATCAAGATCAAATCCAATCAAGCTCAAACACACGGCCAGAACCATTTTACACGGCCAGAACCAAATTCAAATGCAAACTCGTCTAAAATCAAGAACAACCATCTCAATCTCTCAGAATCATCATTCAATCAACTCATTGAACCAGCAAATTCGCTTTAAATTAAAAACCCCCAAATTCCAACCTGAAAATTTTGAACCCTATAGATAGAAATCTCTCTTACCTCAGGTGAAATTGGTGGGGTTCGAGTCTTCTCCGGCCCTCTCTCCCCCTCTTTCCCGGCGATCTCTTCTCGGCCGGTGACCTGGGTGGCTCGCGGCGGCTCTTTTCCTCGGCGGAGCGCGCGCGAGGTGGGTTCCGGGTCTCGGTGGCTTGCTGTCGGCCAACCTCTTCCTCCGCGAGCTCACCCTCGCCGCTCACTCCCTCGCTCTCTTTCTCTCTCTCGCTCTCCTTCTCCCGCTCGGTTCTCTTCTTCTTCTTCTTCTTCTTCTTCCCTTTCTTTCTTTCAGTCTTTTTTTTTCCTGATTCGTTTTAGTGTGTGTGTGTGTATGCCGAGTGATATGTATCACTAGAAGAGGTTTCTAGTCACTAATGACGTGGAGAAGATAAGAACAAGTGTGAGAAATTTCCAAAATTCTCACTTGGCCTTCTTTTGCCATTTTTTTTCAAATGGGTCCCTTAAAAATTGTTACAATCACGTCCTTTTTCATAATTATTTAATTAAATCCATAACCGAACGGATTATAATTCACTCGAGCGACGGAAAAATATAACGAGGAATTTACTTCACTAATTTCCTTCCAGATTCCTTTCACGTTGAAATTAGTTAGGTCGTTAAAATATATTTTCACTTTCACAATCCTTCTTACATTCGTGAAAATATTCCAAAACCTTATCGACCTTGATATTCTTAAATTTCCCATCTTCGATCATTTCCTCGTTCCTTCGAAAAATTCCCTGATATTATTTCCTCTGAAATCTTGAAATCTCACTTCAAATGTGAACCGATGGAGTATAGAGAAAATCTTCTCGTTTATTAGAAACGAGAGATGAATGAAATTCTATATAAATTCAAACGAGAGAGAGAAATATAATTTCATTTATTTATTTGCGAGAGAGAGAATCATATGGAGACGGCGTTTAGAAAGTTAGGTTGTGCGGGTCTCACAGAATTAGTAAGGCTTTGAAACTCTGAAAATAAGAGGAAAAGGGTGATGGAATTTCTTCCATTTTCCTTGTGTTGTTTGGATGGAAGGAATATAGAGAAATGAAAGTAGGAGAAAAAATGTATAATTAATGAGTCGATTCCATTTTCCACGAATATGTGAGTTGAATACGAAATTCATCCAAATTTATACGGGGACCTCATTTGTATCAATTTATCTTCCACTTTCTCTTTTTTTCCCTCTCACTTTTCACGACTTCCAAATACAACATAGAATTTTGATTTTCCCTCTTACTTTTCATTCAACTTTATTTTGTCATCATGTTTTCATTTTCCCACATATTTTTCAGTTCGAATCGGAGTCTAAAAGTAAAGGATCTATACGATATTTACGAAAATTCAAGGTATACTTGCATCATTTCATTTAGACTCATGAGATCTATATACAGTAAAATGAAAAGATATATGCGATACTTACAACAATTAATTCAGACTCGTATGATAGATATGATATTTTCCTAATCAATTACTTTTTAATAAGACATCCTATCGTATTTAGTGATGTTTCCAAGTAGGAGTTCTAATGAAGTTGACGTACGGGGACTTAAAGTTAAAGATTTGCAAACTTATCGAGGTTTGTCTAAGATTAGAAAAATAGCCAAAATGTGCAGTAATTAGGTTTCAAAAACAAAATTAATCTTAGGATTAATATTTTTGAAAGTGATAAATTACTTATAATGATTATAAAAAAAATTTAATCTTTGTGTAAAAAAATATTTGACAACGTAACTTTGACTACTTTGCTGAAAATTTGAGCTATTTTACTAATCAATTTGTTTCAAATGACTATTTTGTACAAGTTTTCCTTTCATGCATATTCCTGTATAAGACGAAAGTACATTCAACAACATAAGGTTATGCGTATAGAATGTTTCAAAATTTCATCCCATAAACACTAAAAATATTGTTTAGACAAGCATATAAACTAATTTTATAAAACCTACGGAACGAGCATGATATTATGTAAAGCAATACAAACTTCTTGAAGCGTGCTTGAGCTTTGAGAAGCTTTTGGATTTTGAACACACCGTCTTGACCTTGGTTTTTGCGTGATGTGCACAACCAACCACAAAAAGAGTCTTCGCATATGCTAAAAGAAAAGACTCTCGGGTTTTTATGTAGGCACAAGTGAATCAAGTGGCCAAATCAATTTTCTTGGTCTGGAATTCTCGACCAACTTGTATAGAAATACAGGAGAAGATCGAGTGCTTATACAAAGAGAGATGATTTATTTCAAAATAAAAGGCTTGCTTTGGTATGTTTTTCAACCTTGGATTTTAGGGCTATTTATAGCCTCAAAAACTGTGTACACGGTCTCTTGCTCATTCTATCATGGAATCAAACTAACCCTCTATCAATGTTATATACTCACTCTCCCTTAAATCATGTCATACGTTCAAGACCAATAAATCATGACACATACTTAAAGAGAATGAATATTTCATTTTATTGAATTAATCCATCTTTACATCAAGTTGCCTTTTAAATGACTTATTACACTTAAATAAATACATCAGTAACATCTACTTGTGGGAACTCCCTCCCAGTCTATACAAAATATGTCGATCATAGCCAACTTGACTAGGAAGTCTTTAAATGCAAGTTTGTATGACCCATTTGTGAGAAGTTGATACTGAGACTTATCAACAGTAATATGACATTCATATTTATGTACCCTATGTGTTGGATCAATCAAAGTAGAGCAAGTTTACATCCGAAAAGTCCAATTTCCTTTGGGACATAGCAACCCCTCTTTTGATCATGCTACTTCTCTGGCTATAAAATATTTGAGGGTTCCTAAAAGATTGAAATACCGACAGCCGATTTTGTGCCGATGGTCTCAAAAATCGGAAATTACAGTGACCGATGAGAATTGCGACGGAAAAAATGTGAAAATTTGAAAAAATTGTGCCGACAGAAATTTCGAAAAAACACGGAAATGTCGACGAAAATAATGTTGCATAATTTTAAATATGACAACTAAAATTGATACTTCATTTAACGAATGATTTTATAATTAGAATTCCTTTTTTATGATTAAAATTCGTTTTTATGACTTTATATTAGGGACTAGGTCTTTTGTTTTAGGGATTATTCCTATTTTATGACCTCCACAATGATTTTGGACCAAAATCAAATAAGTTCAATTTAATCCTAAACTATGACTATCTATTTTCTTTAAGTACAAAAATACCCTCAATAACTCACTGTGACTTTTTATTGACATTAATACAAATAAGTTCCAATGTTTATTGACATTAATATAAATAAAAAAAAAAGAACAGGAATTAATTATTTTTCAATAACTCATTGTGACTTTTTATTGACATTAATACAAATAAGTTCCAATGTTTATTGACATTAATATAAATAAAAAAGAACATGAATTAATTATTTTTCAATAACTCACTGTGACTGTTTATTGACATTAATACAAATAAGTTCCAATGTTTATTGACATTAATATAAATAAAAAAGAACAGGAATTAATTATTTTTCAATAACTCACTGTGACATTTTACTGACATCAATACCAATAAGTTCCAATGTTTATTGACATTAATATAAATAAAAAAAGAACATGCTCATGTTTAGAATTTCAAACAGAACATGCTAATAAAACAGATGGTTTATTGACATCAATGTCAATAAACTAGACGGTTTATTGACATCAATGTCAATAAACCAGCTACTGTCAACCCCGACAACACCAAACACATGTTATCAAAATTGGGAATCAACAATATTGTATAAACACACATTTGGGCGCAGTTATCCACCCGACGTTCTCTCGATTCTACCCGGCCTCGCCTCGCCGACGCTCGTGCGGCAGCTCCGTCATGTCTCGGGCCGTGTCCTCGTCGACCCGAACCGCCGCTGTGGGCTCTGCGTAGTCCGCCCTAATCGAGCCTAGACCCTCGAGAACAAAACTAAAACGAAGACCAAACAAAATCCATAACAACTCAGTTACACACGGCAAAAAAAAAAAACAGCATACACGGTCAAGTCTCACGGCCAAGTCCAAAACACGTCCAAAAATCAGCAAATCCATGGTAAATTCATCCAAAATTCGAAAACAGCCCAAATCAACAATCCCAAGCATAATTCCAAACACAAAATCGACTCACAATATCAACAATTCTCAAGATTATCAAAAACCCCAATTTCTAATGAACATACCCTGATTTTTCGGCCAAAATAATAAAGAGAAAATCCAAACAATAATCTTAATCCATGAATCCGAGTAACAACATCACAACCGAGCTAAAATCAAGTCCAGAGTACATCAATTTCACGAAATCAAACCAGAAAATCAAAAATCTCAATCTCATGAACAAACCCTAATCTAAAAATCCATTTTCGGGTTTGATTTTTCTTACCCAATTCCTGTGAAATGCACTCTCCTCGGTGGGTTCTCTTCCTTTCCCAGCGTTCGCTTCCCGGTCGGTCTCCACGGAGACGCGCGGCGTTCTCGTCTCCTCGGCCAAGGCGCGCACGGTGGAGAACTGGTGGCTTGAGCTGTCGGCCGAGCTTCCTCTTCCTCCGCGAGCTCAACTCCGTCTCACTCTCACTCTCTCTCTCTCTCTCTCTCTCTCTCTCTCCCGAATTCTCGTTCTTCTTCTTCCTCGCTCAACTCGGCGACAAACCACGAGAACCCCAAACTAATTTTAGGGGTTTGAAACCCCCGTGATAAGCCTCAACGGAGTTCTTCTTCTTTTGGACGCAAGAGAGAGAGAGAGAGAGAGAGAGAGAGAGAGATTTTGGACGAAGAAGAAGAAGAAAAGAAACGCAGAAGAAGAAAAGAAATAAAGGATAAAAAAAGCAATGAGAAAAAATTGAAAGAAATAAAAGGATAAAAACGTAATTGTGTAAAAAAGCAAGTCATGTTTTTGGATTAAATTAGAGATATTGGATTTTGGTCCAAAACTATTGTGAATGTCATAGTTTAGGAATAACCCTTTATTTTAAAAGTCATTTATTGGGCCCATGACCACACTTATGCTTTGGCCCATTAGGGCATTAAAACATGCTTCTTCTCCAATATATCATCTCAGCCGTAACAAAGCAAAATAAAAACAGAGACTGAGCAATGTTGACGTGCAAGAACAACGACGACACATAGCAGCAACGTCGACAATTTCACTGCAAACTTCCGAAATAATGGTGAATTTGCACTATGGTGGTCGAATTTTGGACAGCGTGAGGGAAATTTTATCGACTTCGCGTGAATTCACTCTGCGACTCAGACCTATTTTTTTAGGGTTTTGGTCGATGAAATCTTGGCAAAATGACGATTTTTCTTGTTCTTTTATACCTGGTCGGAACGGCATTTGTCGAGGCGACGACACCGTAATTTTCCCAGTCGAACGACGCAATTTCTCCAACACAAAATGGCGAAACGACCATATGATCACTTTTGTGCCGGACTCCTCCAAAACGGGCAATTTCGACGTAATTTCGGCGACATTTCAAACCAAGTGATTCAGTTTGGTTACAATTGCGAAGTGAGATATTTCCAGCCTAACGACGATCCAAATTGTTGCTTTGAGGAGGCAATCATTTTCATGTTCTCAAAAAGAATTAATGATCCAAATGCATATTAGCTTGATTTACCAAGTGATTATAATATGAGTACAGCTTTTTAACATTTTTGACACGACTCTTTTTTTTATCTAGATAGATTCAGCTCAAGATAAAGTCAAGATAGATAAAGTCAAGATGGAGTCAATCCAAAAACAAGTTGGACCAGTCACAAGAGCAAGAGCTAAAAAACTTAAGGAAGATATGGAGAACATTGTCCATCAATCCTAGGAACAAAGAGCCTAAATAAACTCTTAAGTCCAATATTGAGTTCGTCCAACTTCTCCAAGCAAAATCTGATTGAGGAAAGCTTAATAATGAATATCTAACACAATTCATAGGTGAGCAAAGAGGATTTCGAATTACACTAAGAATGCCATTAGTTTCAACTATTATGATAATTTAATCTGCATTTTACTTCATTTCAATTTGTGTTCCTTTATTTAGCATGGAAAAACGTTTTATATGTTTTGTAATAGTGTGAAACATTTTAAAAAAAACCGTTCAATGAATTTGTGAGAGATATCTACCCGTTTCTTGAAGAAACTATTATCAACTTATCAATGTATTCTTTGTGGCGTTTAATTTTGACTTATCAAACAAAATTTCGCACTCGTTTTGGCGTCTTCATCATTCCAAGCTGTGTGTCTATTCTAACAAGTTCATTATGATCATAATCACAAGTACCCAACTTACGAGGCACACTAATGTTGGGTGCATCCCCAAGTCACAAGATCAAACAATTCAAGGACGTCAACTGCAAAGCTCTTGGGGAAGGCACGCTAAATTTTTCGCACAACAAGTCGCACACAAAATTGGAGGGTTATTGTTATGCCATTGTTATCACAAGCTAAAAATGACCCCCTTAGATTAAAAAAATGACAAGGCAAGCCTATGCACGAAAGTCAAGCTCGCAAACAAAGTCCGCATGTCAAACAGCGAGTCGAGATCTCAAGTCTAACTCTCAAAATGGAAACGACAACAAGCGACCAAGCCCATGGTCCGAACCTTTGGCAAAATAGGGAACCTTAGCAAAAAAAAGGGAACCTTTAGCAAATAGGGAATCTTAGGCAAATGGAATCTTAGACAAGAGAAACTTAGGCACAAGGGAACCCTATGCAAAGGAAACCTTAGAAAAAAAGGGAACCTTAGGCAAAAAGAACCTTACCCTAAAGGAACCTTAGGCAAAAGGAAACATTAGGTGCATATGGAACCTTATGCAAAAGAAATCATAGGCAAATGGAATTTAGGCAATAAGAACCTTAAGTAAAGGAATCCTTAGGCAAAAGGAAATCTTAGACAATTAAATCCTTAGACAAGTATTGTCACACGAAAATGACCAATGATTTAAAGCTTCGGGCGGTTAGACCTAAGGCCGACCAAGTGGCCGCACCCGAGCCAAGTGTGGGAACTCGAAAGTCTCGAGTTGTGGTTCCTCTAGTCAAAGGCGTTCTTAGAAGAGAGAATGATTGAATAGAGGGTGTGATTGCACTTCTTATGAGCTGTCTACGTACCTGAGCACAACATGATCAAGTCATAACGTAGTTCAATGTGTGAGTATAGGCTATTTGAGGCGCGAAGCTTGAAGGGTGTCTTCGACAGAGGAAACAGAGTGCAGAGAAGTCCTCGGCGACGTCTCAAGACTCTAAAATCGAGTGACCCGAGAGAGAATGTGTGTTTTCTCTTAGAGATGAGGGAAATTCTCAGTAGAGAATTCCGGGCGTAGTCGTGTGCGGGTGATTAAGTGCTCGATCAGATTAAATCGTGCGCAGAAAGTCTCTGTTAGCGTTTTAGAACTCTGAGAGCGAGTAATCTTGAGGAGGAACGAATGTCTCTCTAACCCTCACTGAGAGGGGTATTTATAATGAATGTGGAGACGTTGGAGGGCCTTTGGAAGCACATCGTAGTGCGCGCCGCAAATTTTGTGCGCGTGGCGTGGCTGCGCATTGGCGCGCCGCATCTAGTGTATGGCACAACACACCATGTACCACGCGCGCCAAGCACGAGCCTGCTTCTTTTGAGGAGCGCGCATGGCGTGGGCAAGCTCTGCTTTGCGTGTGAGCTCGGGCTTAGACTTTTGGACCATTTTGCGTTGCCCTTAGCCTTCATGGGCCTTGATGGGCTTTTTAGTGGCCCGGCCTGTTGGACCTTAGAATATCGAAATTCGACGCAAGTCGCGTGTAATTTAATATTTCAGGTTTTCTGATAACGACCCACGACAACAAGATTGAACCTTAGGCAAAGAGATCCTAGGCCAATCAAATCCCTCAAGCCTCCTTAGCTCCTATAAATACCACACTCTATTCACTACACAATGTAAGTTCTTCTAGACATAGAAAAACTCTGCCTCCCTCTCACCTCGCTTTCTCTCACTAGAGACATTTTACTCTCTCTATACTAGAGACAAAGATTAGCCCCCGACCTCGATTATTGTTGAGCTTCGGAGCGCGCTGGAGAAATTCCTTTACGTCCCTCTAGTTCATGTTTCTTGTTTTCTCAGGTGAAAAATGCGAAGAACACGACGAAAGCGAATAGCACGACGAAATAAAAAAACGTAAAGAACATGAAAAAAACACGACGAACACGAAAAACGGAAGAACACGACAAACAAGATGAACATAAAAAATACGAAGAATATGATGAGTATTATGAACACGAAAAAAAGAAGGTGAACCATTGGCGAAGCGAAAAGAGATCATAAATCTCTTCCCGACGAGCTAAAAACAACTATGATAAAGTACTTTTACACATGTGAACTTACATGCGGTCATAGGGTTCGGTCGCAAACCGAACCACATACGATTCTAGGTATTAATTAAAAAAATAGCGTTAACAACATCGATATCGGATATTATAAAGGGTACATTAGGAAAATAGCCAATATAAACGTTTGACATTGCTAAATAGCCAACGTTTGGTAAATCTTAGGTAAGTAGCCACGACCTTTGATTTACAAGCGCAAGTTGACGAATATACCCAGGAAATCATTCCTGCCCAAACCTTAATATGTTCTGAATTTATTTTGAAAAAAATTGATAACAAATCGGGGGAGTTAATATTGCACATATAGATAAATTAAAGGACTAATCAATAACCACACGCAATTACCTCACTCGACTTCAATTGCATTTTAAAAAAAGGGAGAGAAAAAGTAGAAGACGAAGAAGAACTCGCTGCCGACTAGAAAATAGGAGAAATCGACTTTTTAATTTTATCAGTCGTCGAAAAGATTCAACACTGGTAATCATTTGCATTTGTTTTCTTCTTCTTTTTTTTTTTTTGCAATGATATTTTTTAAAAAAGGTAGTAGTTTTGTAAATCGGTAAAATAGGATCTAGGGTTATTGGTATTTTTTTATTGTGGAATTGTGAATCGGTCCAATATTCTTGTTATTCCATTTTTGTTAATCACTTGAGAAAATATTATTGTTTTATGTGTGTTTGTGGCTGCACGATTGAGGAAGCTGATAAGGATGTGGATTAGAGTCTCTCTAGAGAGTTTTCGCTCAGTTGTAAATATGTGTAAAATTTGTAAATAGTTGTAAATAATAGTGTAAATATTGCTAAGTTTATGTCTTCCCAGAATTTTTCTTGTGTAATCAGCTGTAAATATTATAAATTATAGTGTATTTAACTGTAAATAGTTGTAGATAAAAGTGTAATCAGTTGTAAATAGTTGTAATCGTAATAAGCACTATAATCGACAGTTTTTTTATTTTAAATTAAATTTTAATTTCGGCAACTTTGATTGATTTTAAATTTAATTTTTTCGGCAGTAAATGAGAATAATATTTTATGCTGCTTGGTTTTAATTTTGAATTATACGTCAATCTAAAGAATGAATTCCAATGGATTGGCATTTAATTGTGGGATTACGTGGATTTAATCTTTACGTGGATTACTTAATCTTTAGGCAATTTAGTTTTAAAATTGAATGATTCAGTCAATTTGAAGAATATTGATTAGCATTTCGTTATGAGATTACTTGGATTAATAGTCTTAAATGTTATAGATTGACAAAAGTTTCCAAAAGTTTGGATTACGTTTTTTCAAAAATTGTAATTTTAAAGTAAATAACTGTAAGTGAGTGTTAATTATTTGAATCTATTGATTATTTACGATATATTAATTTTTTCATTGCAAAATAAACAAATATTTACACTATTATGTACAACTACATACAATTGATTACAACTATTTATATAAATTTACAAATATTTACAGACGACGCAAAACTCTCTAGAGAGACTCAATCAGCCTATGCCGAGAATACCGGCAGTAATAGAACACCGATGTTCGCTCGATGGAGACGTGCCTCTCCTTAGTGGGCATATTGTTGGTGATTATAGCACCTTGATAACCATATTAGTTACGGAATTAATTAATTACACTAACAAAATCGAATTAATATTATGGTTATCCAACAAAATCTAGATTTACTTATTAATTATTCATGAAAGCGATGTCAAGCAACCAATAAGAGCAAAGTTTAAAGATTCAGAGAAACTCACATGAATAGGATCAGCTACAGAATCTTCAAGCTTTCACTTCTCCGTCTTCAGTCTTATAAAGATTATCTTCAAGCTTTAGCTCCTCAACGATCTAGACTTGACAATGATGACATCGTAGTCTTCCGAAACGTAATCTCCGAGGCGAATAAGAAAGATGAGTGGGCACAATCTTTATCTCACTGCGATCTAGAACGGTGTTTAGATCGCATCGTGTTTATGAGATTGGAATCAATAAGTTCCAAGAGGGGGAGAGATAGTTCGGCCGAGAGAGAGGGAGAGACTCTCTTGGTCGAATTTTCTGAATGCAAAAAACTTGTTGGTTGCATTCTCATGAATCCCTATTTATAGTGGTGAAAATTATATATTCTTCGTAGTTACCAAATATATTATTTTTTTTATTGTGTTCACACTAGTGAATCAAAGCTTAGCCCTTGGATCTCTTCTCATGAATCATACTTTCTCTCTTAGCCATCAGATCAATATCTATGAGATTTTATTTTATGTTTAAATAGAGAATATTTATTATTGAGAGTATAAAGGAAATATCTTATTTCATTTTAAATATTATCTCTTAATATTCACGAGAGAGAATAAATGACAATATCTTATTTCATTTTAAATATTTTTTTCTCTCATTTATTTAAATAACTAAAGAGAAAATATTGGTAAGTACCAATATGCTATGGACGAATTTTGACACACACGACCAAGAGGGTTTGGCGCAAATCCTTGTGCCCAAATCCCAAAAATTCATCCACCTCATTTTGTGTAAGGCCCAATTGCTTAAGACCCAATTAATTATTTATTTACTTGGTCCAACAATAAACAAATAAATAATTGATTAATTATTTACTTGATCAAACAATAAATAATTAATACTATCATAAATAATTATTTAATTATGCAAACACCCATATTTCAGAATTGATACTGTCAATCACAATTACAGCTTGTGAGATTATAATAATGAAACATTATTATTCGAAAGTTCTTATTCGCCTTTATCAGAGCCGAATCGGGGACTATGGACCTAGTATTAGAAGCTTAACAAATCCGATGTAAAGATAAAAAAAAGTTCTTTCTCTTTTCCACATCGATATGCCTAATCTTGGTCAGACTCCACCTTGCAAGCCAAGATTGAATCCTCCTTGGTACTAGAATTATATTTACTCATCGTGACGAGTGTCCACTGATATAGTCAGTTCGTGATCAAGATCCTTTAGGTTCATCCAGTGTCGAGAAAAGTCAATTATTCTGTTATACTTTTCTTGACACTTATAAGCACTAAGCATTGTTGCTTTCCCAGCGGAAGATTCTTCCGAACGTATAAACTTCGGAAGTGCGCGTAATCTATGGGTTCTGAAATCAACCCTTAGGTGAGAGAACATTTACATTCTTTCAAGAAGGCTGGATTCTATATTTGTAAATCACTTCCCATTCAAACCATGTTCTGAAACTTCTATCATATAAGTTGTGATTAGCATGATAGTGACCTTTTAGCAAATGAGTCAAAGAGTGCGGTAACATGATCCAGTGTCCATGATCACTTCAGAATTTAGATCAAGTCTTACTGTGACCATCATTAACGACCTTGGTTAGTGTATCGTAATGATCCTTAAACGACATATCTACAACCAAAACCTGTCTGGGTTGTACACTTACTACAAGCGTAGAATGCTCACAGTAAGTGATCAACCTTCACTTGTGTTCCACATATATGATTTCAGATTCAGCTACCTAGGCTTGAATCAATCATCGACCAGTTTTAGTTCACCGCCACAGCTCAAATGTCGTGCATGTGACTTAGTTCGATACAGAGACTATGAGTTGATGAATGTTTGATAAATCTTAATATATAATAAATAACGCTTTTGATTCAAATAAATTATAAAACTTTATTTTATTAATAATTCAACAAGAATTTACAAAAGCATCTTATCTTGGGCAAGCTATGTCGGGAAGACCGTAACCGTCCTCGACCTCGTCGAATCCCGCGGTCCTCAATGGTACGAGCATCGTACTCTGAAGACTCAACCCAACCACCGCAATCCTTAATGGTACGAGCATCGTACTTTGAAGACTCAGGCCAACTAAGAGGCAACAGATCTCCATCGACGAAGAGCCTTCGAGAAAATTCCACGTGCTCAATCGTATCGGCGAGGGCGTTCAGATCCAAGGACAGAAATGACACTTGAAAAAAAGAGATTAGATGGATAAGGATTGAGGAATGTGAGTGATCGATTACCTCTATGTTGAAGTGTCGTCGTGACCGAGAAAACCATGGTCGGCAAATCAGGCGAGGATTGCCTCTCCTTTGAGCGAGAGCCTGTAAGTGAAGGGATTGCCTCTCCAATACATATAGATCTGCCTAATATGGATGAAAAAATAATTCAAATTTTTAAAAAAATCCGAATATAAAAGAGGGGCAAACTAGGAATACATAAAATACCTTGATTGGATCACATTATTTTTTGGTTATTTATCTAAGAGTTACGAAACGTTGACTATTTAGCAATGTTAAATGTTTAAATTGACTATTTTACTAATTTTTTGTGTTATAAACTTAGAAGATTGATCAAAATATAAGTAGCAAACTTTACAATTAATATATCATCCAATTTTCTCCGTGTAAGATTTTTAAATTCTAAAAGAATCAGAGTAATAAACACAATTTTCTTTTAATAATTTAAAGATCAAAGTACAACTGTACAACTAACCCATGAATTCCATCTAAAATAAAATATTATTTATATTTTTGTGATAATTTTCGGCCATTGTTCGCTCCGATCTAAGTTCCAAGTGTCCACCAGCACGAGAGATGTCGGGAATAAAAAGCGAAGCAACTCAGATTCTGCTTCCTCCGCTATAATGCGCTGCGTAACACACTACGCATCACAACTTTTCCTTCCCGTTTCGCAGGATACAGTGCGCACTACGCACACCTCGTCGCTTATTCTGCTCCCACGCGTACGCAATCAAGACCCACAATCCAAAAGAAAAAAAAAAGCCCCAAAGAAGTAATAAATGGGTGAATGTGTAATATTTCTATTTTCATTATATCAAAATTTATAAATAAAGCCGAGTTAAGTGAGTAAGTAATCTTACGAAGCAGTTTATGAGAGAGAAACACATTATCTCCATTCCTCTCTCTCTCTCTCTTCTTCAGTGTGTCTCTGCTTAACAGCAAAGCTCTTGTGTTTAAAATAAAATAATTTCTTTAACTTATGATTTTGGATTAAACTATTCTAAAAGACTCTATTTCCATAACCAGACGTATAACCAGATTTGAATCACAATCTAGAGAGAGAAACAAACAGACAAACAAACTAAACTAGCGACTCTCTCTCTCTCTCTTTCTCAAAAGTTCACCATTTTTGTCTGTCTAAGCACATTTCGCTTTCATACTGTTTCTCTATCTTCTCGTTCTCTCTTCATCTCTCTAGCTCTGTGCAGCGGTGAGATTGGAGGTTTTTGTTTTCCGGAACTCTAGCATTCGGATCCCGAGGTGCGTTTGGATGTGAGAGAGCGTGAATCGGTCAGATCGGTGATGGCGGAGGTTTCCGGCGAGGTGAGAGGGTCGGCGGTGGATCAAGGGGGATCGCCGGCACCGACAAGCGGGACTCCGGCACCGTTGATGGTGTCGGGATCGTTCAAGGAAGGGAAGGGTTCGTCGAGGAGGAGAGGACCGGTGAGGCCGAGCCTCGATGCCGACGAGTTTATGAACCTGTTGCACGGCTCGGATCCGGTGAAGGTCGAGCTCAATCGGCTCGAGAATGAAGTTAGAGGTGAGAATGCTGTTCGGATCCGGCGAGATTCGGTGCTCTAGATATATTTGGGTGTGTGGTTTTTGGTTTTGATTTATGAATTTTGGTTTGTTTCAGATAAGGATCGAGAGTTGAGTGAAGCTCAGGCGGAGATCAAGGCTCTTAGATACTCTGAACGCCTCAGGGAAAAAGCCGTTGAAGAGGTGAAAATAAAATCTGTTTTTGGTGTTTCAATTTCCTGCTCTACAAGTCTCTTTCAAATGGGGAAAGTGTGTAGACATTTTCGATCGAGTAGCTTTTTTGATGTTATTTCCTATAATTACCAGTTTCTCTTTCATATTTGGAAAATGACAGTTGTGTCTTTGAAGTAAAAGAGTGTGTAGTTAAACGTGGTTCAAGCTTTTTAGTCCACTGGAGGTGTTACTCTTTTTCTGGTTTGATGAAAGAAATTACTTCCCTTTGAGAAAATAAAACTAATTGGTGGTCTCATGTCTATGAGAAGATATTGAGCAATATTAGGAATCCCACACGAAAAAGAGAATGAGAACTAACAAGATTTATAAAGCTCGTGGGTTAATTCTCTCATTGCCAATTGGTTTTGAGATGATACTTTCATAGGCACCAAGCTTTTAGGCTGTAAACACTGTTTAATTGAACTCTTCTGTTCAAGCGACTGTAATGTGGCGAGGGCTGATTATTTTGCCCACAGAAAAATAATATTTTTTGTGTTGCTTTGTCAAGCTGTTGGGATGCTTAATGTATGCAAGCTCACTTCTGTACTTAAGTGGAAGATTTGCACTCATGGATTTCAAATTTCCTGTCTTTATTGACTTGTATATATACATTTTTTTTTTCTTCTTCAGTTTTTGTTGTTTCTTATGTTTTAGATAAGCATTATGTTTTTTCCATTTTCTGATAAGTAAAATATTTTAGTAAGTTAGCATTTGGGAGATTGTTGTTCCATCCTTCATAATATCATTTGAGTGACTGGCCTTCTGAAATTTTCGAAAATACTGCATCCTAGGTCTGTTTCCTTTGTTATAAATCTCATGTAATGTTGTTGCTGATTTTTTATTTTTATTTTTATTTTTTTACTGATGCAGCTTACTGAAGAACTGTCTAAGGTGGACGGGAAGTTGAAATTAACAGAATCACTTTTGGAAAGCAAAGTATTATTGGAACCCTATCTTGACTAATTTTTGATATTTTTTATTTATTTTTATGTTCAAAATCACGGATATACATTTTTAGTCTAATCAATAAAATGTTTTGCAGAATCTTGAGATAAAGAAAATCAACGATGAAAAGAAGGCTTCTATGGCAGCTCAGTTTGCTGCAGAAGCAACACTCAGAAGGGTTCATGCTGCTCAAAAGGATGATGATATGCCACCAATTGAAGCTATTCTTGCACCTTTGGAGGCTGAGCTTAAGCTGGCCCGGCAAGAGGTACCGGACATAATCTTAATAATGCTGTTTCATAGTGGGGGGAGATATATTTGATTTTTGTTTTTCTTGTAGATAGCAAAGCTGCAAGATGATAATAAAGCTTTGGATCGTCTTACCAAATCTAAAGAAGCAGCTTTAATTGAAGCTGAAAGGACTGTTCAAATTGCGTTGGCTAAGGCCTCTATGGTGGATGATCTACAGAATAAAAACCAGGAGTTAATGAAACAAATTGAAATTTGTCAGGTGAACTAATGAAGCACAATATGTTTTCTTAGCATGCTTCTGAAACTCTTTTGTGTAATTTACGTGATTACTGTGTATAAGTAGGGTTTTTTCTGTTTGTAAAAATAAAATAAATGGTGTTATTAATTTATCTACATTTTCTGATTCAGGAGGAAAACAAAATTTTAGACAAAATGCATAGACAAAAAGTTGCAGAAGTTGAAAAGCTTACTCAAACAGTTAGAGAGTTGGAGGAAGCTGTTCTCGCGGGTGGCGCTGCAGCAAATGCTGTGAGGGACTATCAGCGGAAAGTTCAAGAAATGAATGTAATACATATTTTTAGTACCCATTAATGGCAGCTCGACTTATAGTGCTTCAATGAACAAGGTCTCTATGTATTTTTTCAGGAGGAGAGAAAGACCCTTGATCGGGAACTGGCTCGTGCAAAGGTAACAGCAAACAGAGTCGCAGTGGTGGTAGCTAATGAGTGGAAGGATGCAAATGACAAAGTGATGCCTGTAAAACAATGGCTTGAAGAACGGAGGCATTTGCAGGTAAATACTGTTTCTTCTACTGATTACGCTTTTGATAACCATTGGACAAAAGTTTTGGCATCCTCATTGCTGCAACATTTAAAAATGATGTTCTTTCAGGGAGAAATGCAACAACTTAGGGACAAGCTTGCTATTGTCGATCGAGCTGCCAAGACCGAAGCTCAGTTGAAAGTAATGATTTGGTTAAACATTTTTTTTTATTGTTTTATATATGTTTCTGATTATTTGTTCTCAAACATCCTTAATTTTATTTTTTTTCAGGAAAAATTTCACATGCGACTCAAAGTGCTCGAGGAGAGTTTGCGGGGTGGAACTTCGAGCAGTGGCAAGAGTAGTACGGAGGGAAGAAGTACAAGCAATGGGCCTTCACGTCGCCAGTCCCTTGGTGGGGCTGATAATATCTCGAAACTGTCTTCAAATGGATTCGTACCCAAGAGAACACCATCATCGCAGTTGAGATCCTTATCCTCTAGCACCAGTTCAGTGCTTAAGCACGCTAAAGGCACATCAAAATCGTTTGACGGTGGTTCGAGATCATTGGACCGTGGGAAAGTCCTGTTAAATGGTAGAGGTCCCAATTTCTCATTTAACCAGTCGTGTGATGCTACCAAAGAAAGTGAAGTTCCTAGTACTTGGAAAGGAATATCCGATGATAAGCCAGCCGAGCTCCCAACAGCCTATACCGAGGATAATGTCCCTGGTGTGCTATATGACTTGCTTCAGAAAGAAGTCGTAACCTTGAGAAAAACCGGTCATGAGAAAGATCAAAGCCTGAAAGATAAGGATGATGCGATTGAGGTTGTTATTTTCTTCTTCTTTTTCTTTTTACAATTTCAAAGTTATGAAAATTTGAATGCGAGTTTGTAACCGTTTTTTTTTTTTTTTTTTTTTTTTTCGTCGATTCCTGTGTAGATGTTAGCCAAGAAGGTAGATACACTGACAAAAGCCATGGAGGTTGAGGCGAAGAAGATGAGAAGGGAAGTTGCAACCATGGAAAAGGAGGTAGCTGCAATGAGGGTAGAGAAAGAGCATGAGAACAGAGCAAAGAGATTTGGTAGCACTAAAGGCTCTGTCAACAGTGCACTGCTTGCTGGAAGGTACTTGAACTCTCTCCTATTAGCTGATAATGCCCGGTACATCTAATTGTGTGCTTGCATGAAGAAAAAATATTAAAATTTTTGTGTGCTTGCATGAATTTCGCGTTTCTCATTTTCATGCTACTGCTTGAATACTCTCTGAATAAGTATTTAGATTTTAGAGCGTGTTCCTAACTCTAGCTCATCCTAGACCAACTCTTCATTTCTTCATTGGCCCTTTTGTTTTTTTTAATTGGCAATTTTCTCACAAATAGGTAACACAAAATAAATCATTTTGACTGTTTTTTCTTGGACTTGTATTTATAAATACTATAGACAGTCACATTTCGGAACAATATAATTTGCAAAAGGAATGTGGAAATTGTATCTAAATAAAACTGTTAAGTTGTATTAAACTGCCAAAAAAGAGAGTTTAATTTGTTTGTTACCATCGTTAACTTCATGCAGGAGCATGGGAAGAGGTGGGTTGACACGAAGCACCCAATGACAAGAAAATTAGCCACGACGGAGGAGATCTGGATAGGCCTTGTTTTGAGTTTGGTTTCTGTTTGTTTATTATGGCTGTTTTCTCGTTTCTTCCTAGATTGATTGATTATAAGTTTGTAGCTGGCACGCCAATGCTCTTGCGATGCACACCGAAGTTTAAAAAACCGACAATGGCTGACATTAAAAAAAGGTGAAAATGTGGGCTAAAGAAAGAGCAAGAATGTTGACGTGCTTCTGACTTAGAAATGTTATTTTCCGCTCCTGGTGGCTAGGTTGACTTTGGGCTAACCTTATGTCAGGTTTCTTGAGTGAACAATGGTTGTGTGATTGTATAGGTAGCTTATTGGCATTTCTCACTTAATTCTTCTTCTTATTATTATTTATTTTGTTTTCTTATTTTATATTTGTAATTTCCAGCCAGTGTGATTTATTCGTGGTTCAGGGTTTGTTAATGTTCCTGTAATCAAGATCAAGATAAGATCATTTATGGTTGTGGTAATTCTTATAGTTCTGTCCAAAGTTAAACAAATTATTGAAAATAACTGAAAAATATTGAAATGCTTGCCAAAGTCTGGCAGATGCAGGCAAAAGTATAGAATTTCTTATAGTAATGTTGTGAAATCTTCATTAGCATTTCTATGAGCATTGTGCGCTTGTGTAAAGGTTTTGCAGATGAAGGGAAAAGTTTAGAAATCCTTATTAAAATCAATTAATTGAGTAATTAACCACTACGTTTTGGAGGTTTGTTAAATACTTGATTTTTTTTTTGTAAATTTTAAGTTAATAATCCTAAGGGTGATGTGGCATAATTTTGATGTTTTATCATTCTATCTGTGCTCTTGAAGTTTGATGGTTATTTACAATTATTAATATGTTTTTGGAGAATATCTAAAACTAGATTTTTGACTCAAAATTGGACAAAAATATAATTTCAGCTCATTTCACCATCTTTCTCTCATTCTCTTTTTAATTTCTCTCATTTTCTCTATTCTTTCTCTTTAACTTTCAAAGAGCCCTCTAATCTTCTCTCCATTGATGGATTTTGTTGAATAATGGTGGATTTCGATTTAGTCATCCGGCGTAATAAAAATTGGAATTTCACGTAATTTACGATGGAATACTATAAATTAGGATGAAATTTAACAATTTTTATGATGAAAGTCATGATAAATTAAGATAATTTATGATAATATACGATAATGTACGATGATATACGATACGATACATTATAGAAAATGAGGTTTTGTGTGACAGAAATTTACTTTGCGCGACAGAAATTTTTGTCGCGCAAAGTCTTGATTTATTATTTTTTTTTTTAATTGATAATATATGATAGTATACGATAATATATGATGGAATACAATGATTTACGATAATATACGATAGAATTAATATATTTTTGGGCATTTTGAGTAATTGAGATAATTTACGATGATATACGATAATTTACGATGGAATACAATAAAATTCATAATTTTTCGGCATTTTGAGAGGTTAAGGTCAAATTCACGTGAAACTCGTCCACCGTAAGCTGTCATAGCTCGTCAGAGTCCCTCGTATCTGGTCGAATTTCATTGTATCTCGCCGGAGTCAAGTATGAGAAAGATGAAGTGATGAATTGAGAGGAGAGAGTGAAAGGAAAATATGTTTATTCGATGTGAGGGACATTTTTGTCCGATTTTGAGTTAAAAGTACAATATTGGATAATTTATAACTAATAAGTTTAGCCTTGATATTTTACCTCTTTTTAAGTTTATTTTATGAAATTTCTCTTTTTTGAGGAGGTATATACATAACCTTGTTTGTAGTGAGAGTAAAATAAATTATAGTACAATAATATTACAAGTTCTGCGCGTGATAATGAGAGATTAGGAAAGTGATATATGTATTTGAAATTTATGGCAAGAGTGTCAAGTCTGAAATCGGAAAATTAAATATATCAAATACAACGTTCATGATCATTGTCTGATTGTCATGTTATCTAGAGACTACCAATTCTAACTATGCTGATGTAAGTGTAACATTGTAACTCAACCACATGAATTTTAAAAAAATGTATGAATCTCTATCCGCATATAAACACTTATTTTCTCCCATTAAATAACTAAATGTGTTATTTTTTTGCTGTTCAAGGATGAGAACAATTAAGTTACTGTGACAAACTGCGAATTTATTATTTTAGGGAAATGATTTGTGGCACAACTCACGATCCACAACGATCCACTCAGAAGTTGACACGTGAAAGTTGGTGGACACGTGTCAACCTCTGAGTGGATCGTTTGTGGATCGTGAGTTGTGCCAAATAGCTTTACTCATTATTTTATGTGCGTGTGTATATGGACTCTTTGATGTTCTATACGGCGAGATGTTCTCTGCAGAGAAAGTTAGAGCACATTGGCTAGTAATGTGATTAATCAGCAACTTGATTTCCAAATAAAATTGACTAGTGATTGTAACGTTGTAAATGCTCTTTCTCTCTCAACGATTTGGGTGAAGAAAAATAGAGGACTATATGTAAATATTGAAGTGTCTATCTAAATTTTTAGCATATTAATTAATATATTCCATGAAATTCCTATGAATTAAATTGCTTCAAAAGCAACAGCAGTTAGGTTGTCACGTCAAAGGTAAATTCGTCATTTGGAGTTCTCTGCCGTTGGCAGGTGCGAACAGAACAGTTGGACTTTCATGATTTCGCAACTGACGGTTTAATAAACCTGCTAACGAAATGACTAATATACCCTCGCAGCCTCCATTTTTCTCTTAACGATCCGCTGCTTCAATACTCTCACCTGCTTCTCTTCTCTCCCTCTGGATCTCGAAAAGAGAAAATAAATAATAATAACAATAATAAACGAGTAAAAGGAAAGCTCGGAGAGATCAACAACAATGGCGGCCTTTATCAGGCTCGATGATTCCCCAATGTTTCAGAGTCAGGTAATGCATTTATCGACTGATTCTCTTGCATATATTCATACAGATGTGTGTATAAACATATATTATCTCCCACGAATTTTTTAGTTTTCGGAGCTTCAGTTAATGGAACTAGGATTGAGTTGTTAGGCGAGTTTCAATTCACGAGGTTGTGAATTCCCTGTGCTAAGACGTATTTATGAATAAGTTCTCTGTGAACCAATTCGAATTTGGTATCACTTGCTTAACTGTTAATAATCTTGTTAGGAGTGGTAATGGGATAACATTTTAGATTAGACCTGATTCCATTTATCTGTTCACTAAAGATCTAATATATACTCTTAAGCCCTACAATTTCCAATTGAGGAGTGGTTAATCGGTAAAATTTTGATGTATGTTAGAAACTCAACAGGGCACTAACAATGGACCAAAATCTCAGAATTGATTCATAGGGTAAAGTACAATTCACAGAAATTGTATAGATAACAGAAACTACCGTAAATCAAAATAAATATATGAACGATACACCAAGTGTTTGATGAGCTCAGCTCAGTAATGAAAATCTCTGCCATTGTTCCTGTTATTCCCACTGCAGTGAATCGCATTAACCTACAACTAACTCTTTCTCTGCCCACAAATGAATGTACACGGGTTGATGGGAATGCTCATTCCATGAGTGAGATTTGGGTGGCTTCTCTAGTGTTCTTGAATGGTGGTTTTAGATGAGCAAACAGTTAAACAGAATCTTGAAATGATAATCAGACTGTTCTCTTTGACAGATTTGTTCTATAGAGCAGACGGCCGATGAGCTGAAAGATCGCTGCCAAAGATTTTACAAAGGGTCCAAGAAGTTTGTGTAAGATACTAGCGACTCCTGGCCAGCTAATTTTCTTACTTGATTTTACATTTTGGTTTTATCATTTTATGAACTTTTAGAAGACTTTATATTGGATTCGAATCGGTTTATACTGAGCTTATCTGGTCCTCTTCATTTTCTTGCTTATGTTTGTGTGTCAAGTTTGCTAGTGTTTTTTTTTCTTGCTTCTAATTTCGTACATACTTACTGGTCCAAACTATAGTGAGACAAAATATGGGAGGCTATGTACACATTCCTAACTCGCAATCTGTTTAATATTTTCAGGGCAGCGCTAGGAGAAGCATGCGATGGGGATACGATTTTCGCCGAGTCTCTGCAAGAATTTGGCGGGGGAACTGATGATCCCGTTAGTGTTTCAGTTGGAGGTTGTTTAGAATCTGCCTTTTAGCATTTTTCTTAAGAATGTTATCGTGAATTTTCCATTCATGAATTTCCTTTCTCATTTTCCATTTGGTCAAAGAGTGATGACTTAAGTTCCTTCAGAACAAGATATTTCCCAAGGAATTATTGTCACCAACATGTGATGAGAGTTCTACTGAAAAAAAATATTTAGGCAGATCTAAATTTGAATCTATTATCCTTACAAATACGCGCGCGCGCGTGAGCGCATTATAATCTTGCCTTGTTGGATTTTTTTCAATAGTGTATATTTTTTAGTATTTGGAATAATTTTCTATAATAATAATAATAAATAAATTCAAAGTTAGCAAGTATATTTTTAACCATCAACTGATAGAATTATTGATTGAAGGTGATCGTTTTGTATGGAAAATATCGATATCTGTCCAGTAAGAAGTAGTGTGTTGATAATTATCTAATTGAGTTCTTTGGTACCTGTTTGATACAAATAGAATTTACACTTATGATCCCTATAGCTGAAATTGATAATCAGAAAGAAATTTCAATTGATCATATACATTTGTTCCAGGTCCAGTAATGTCCAAATTTATTTCAGTGTTTCATGAGCTTGCTACGTACAAAGAGCTTCTTCGTTCTCAAGTAAGTACTCGATTTTTCAGTAGCTGAAATCTTCCTCCAAATTATTCAGTAGAAATTAAAGGCTCGCATAGGATGCCCGGCATTACATCACAAGGCATTTACTTCACAGTACAGCAAGTAGATAAAACAGAATAGCTTTATGGATGTTTGTCCTTGAAAGTAATTTTTTCCCCGTCTCTATGAAATTCAAAGTCCCAGTCCTCGTATGAAAGGTATTAGGTTTTAACAAGGGTCTCTGTGAAAGCCAAATATTTAGCATCTGTTTAAACTCATGAAGTCTTCAACGGGTTGTGGCATAAAGAATAATTTTGGTATTGTGTGTCAATATTGATGTTATCCTGTCTTCCACAAAAATAATTTGAAATTCCAAAGTAATTATTACATGTAAAAAAAACTGTTTAGAAGATCACGCTGATAAAAAAAAAAATTAGTTTCAAAATTCCAGATCTCATCCGTAAATTTCTCTCCCAGGTAGAGCATGTCCTAATTGACCGGCTTACAAAATTTATGACAGTGGATCTGCAAGATGCAAAGGTAATTTTTCTGGAGTTGTATGTTTCCTTAATGAGAGGGCTATATCTACAATCCTCTTTGTGACCTCTTTTTGCATGAACCTAAGAGTGTCCGTGTAGCCTGTTGTTATTCTTTGCTATGCTCAAATTGTTGTGGCTGTGGCCTAATGTTTTGTTCTTTTCTCTGGTCTTTATCTTAGACGAAACTGTTCTCTCTATTTTCCTGATTGTATCTCAATTATTTATATAGGATTCTCGACGACGCTTTGACAAAGCCATACATGCTTATGACCAGGTATTTGATATATGATGTCAATAACTTTTGATTTTTGCCTTTCACATATCTCATGTTGGAAAGCTGTGCGCAAAGACATAAACTTTGAAAATGTCTCTTCTATTTTTATTTTATTAAAGACAGGATTTATGAAAATTACTGCCTTGGAGTCGCTCACAAATAAATAAATAGCAAAAGCAAACCGAAAAAAAAACCTGACAGAAAATCTAGTTCATTCCAGTTTTTGCTTCTGCTTAGCCACGTATTGGGTCATTTTGCCTCAATTAGGAAGCCCTTGTAGCATTATATGAGAATTCCGTAATAAAAGAACTTTTGTATTTTTAAGGGGGTATTTCTGTTTGGAAAATTCGAAGGATATGGAATAATCATTGTATCACCCTCTCTGCTCTTGGTGTCATGTACCGATTTAAGATTTTTGTTGTCCGTTCTCATTTGATATTGATGTAGAGCTCTGTGGCTCATCATGGAGTTCTATCTCCAAATATTTATATGACAAATTTATTGTTTCCAAAAAAAAAAAATGATAAGACTTATGACTGCTCCTATGAATCTTGTACGAGTGGTTTTGTAATTCTACTCGGTATATCCTGTGTAATTAGATAGCTTTCAAAAATATATGCAGATCATGCAACTGATTTTTTTACTTTTCTAGGCTAGAGAAAGGTTTGCATCACTAAAGAAAAATGCACGGGGAGACATTGTTGCAGAGCTGGAGGAGGTTAGTCTCAACTTGATTTCTTAATTTTTATTTTTATTTTTTTAATTATATATTATGGTGTATTTGAGAACATTTTTGTATTTCCGAATAAAAAAATCAATTAATCTGGATATTTTGTAGTTGATTTGTACCAAGAGAATCTATATAATCTCATGACAAATTTAAACATGCATCTGCGAATTGCCAATTGAGGAACTGCCCTTCTGTTACAGGATTTGGAAAATTCGAAATCAGCATTTGAGAAAAGCCGCTTCAATCTAGTATGCCTTCTGAGTTATGGATTTTTTTTTTGTCTCATATACACATTTTTTTTTCTTGTATAAACGTTTTTATACAGTTTAAGGACTGCAGGTAAATGGACTAATGAATATCGAAGCAAAGAAAAAGTATGAGTTTTTGGAATCTGTTAGTGCAATTATGGATGGTCATCTACGATATTTTAAACTGGTACGCTGTTGCAATTTTGTTTCGCATCTCTTAGATGTGCATTTATATTATTCTTGATCAATTAAAATCAGACCATTCATTTTGCCGTAGGGTTATGAGTTGCTGAGCCAACTGGAGCCATACATTCACCAGGTATGAATTACTCAGCCTAGAACAAAAAAAACAATCAGGTCAAACTAGAAAGTAATGATGCTTATGTGTTAACCATTGAAATCGAATATAATATTTTTTCTCCATTGTGACTACAAATCCAATCCACTACAAAAAAGAATGACCTTGCTTGTCAGCTTCTATATTCACCATAACGACTTAGGTAAATTGATAAGGCTCTAGTTTCAACTGATACTTGTCCGATATTTCCTGAAAACAGGTATTGACATATGCACAACAATCTAAAGAACAAGGAAAAATTGAACAAGATAGACTTGCCCAACGGATTCAAGAATTTAGGACACAAGCAGAGATGGATAGTTTAAGAGCTTCCAGCAATATAGAGCCTCCTGTCGGTGTCGACGGCATACGAGTGCTTGGTATGAACTCTTACAAAGGTGTAGAAGCAATAATGCAGTCCAGTGCAAATGGAGAGGTAATGTTTGGGTTAGGATTTTTTGTTCATTGTAATAGCGTAATTTTTTTTTTTATTTAACATAATATATTGTTTATTTCTAAGATTCACTCATTGCTTCAGGTCCAAACGATCAAGCAAGGATACCTACTGAAGCGGTCTTCAAGTTTGAGGGCAGACTGGAAGAGGAGATTTTTTGTCCTCAACAGTCAAGGGGACTTATTTTATTACAGAAATAAGGGTACCAAACCCACGGTGAGTTATTCTACAAAATCTTCTCACAAGAACTGTAACGACTTTATTTCCTCTAGCAACTGCTCCTATTTTATTTAAAATTCATATTATTTACAGTAACTCCATGGTCTGTCTTTATGCCTTTGTTACTAAATCAAACCTTCCAACTTCATACATACATACATATATATACATACGTACATACATATACATATATATACATACGTACATACATATATATATATATACATATATATATATATATATGATATAATTAATTCTTTTTTATTTAACTATTCAAATTTAAAATGCGCGGTTTGTCTGTTTTTCTTTTGATCTGCACTGTCACAGGGCTCCCACTCACATCATTTTAGTCGTCCAGCTGAAAATAACAGTGGTATGTTTGGTAGATTTCGTTCAAAACACAGCAGAGGAGGATCAATTAATGACGACACACTAAGCTGCCGAACTGTTGATCTACGTACCTCAACAATTAAAGTAGATGCAGAGGATACAGATTTACGGCTTTGCTTTAGGATAATATCTCCTGTGAAAACTTACACTTTGCAGGTAATATCTCATGGCAGATTTCTGTTCCTAAAAGAAAAAAATGTTTTTGGATAATACCAACATGTTTGACTTTTCTTCTTATTTGGTCAGGCTGAAAATGAGGCAGATAGAATGGACTGGATTAATAGCATAACAGGAGCTATTACATCTCTTTTGAATTCTCAATTTTTTAGTCAGGTTTACCTCCTAAAAGCTCAGCGAATTTTCGCCATACCGTATGAAATAATAATTGATAAAAAATGTATTATCTTCTGCAGCCAAACCATGCAGCAACTAATTTTGAAACAAAAAAGTCTGCTGGTGGTGCTTCTTGCAATTCTCAAACCCTAGATGCCCATAAAACACTAGAAGATGACCAGAAGTTAAACAGAGAGGAATGTGTTTCCAGTATTCTCAGAGAAGTCCCTGGAAATGATATTTGCGCAGAGTGTAGTACTCCTGAGCCTGACTGGGCTTCTCTGAATCTCGGTATATTATTGTGCATCGAGTGCTCTGGTGTGCACCGTAATCTTGGTGTTCATATTTCAAAGGTGGGGCAGAAAGTTCTGTTTCGCAACAATAGATAGAAACTCCGAACTTGTTATCTATAGAAGAATAATTCAATTCACCCTTCTTTATCATCATTGTAACTGCAATTTCAATGACATAAGCTTTCCGACATTATACCTCCAAAAGATTCAGAGTGAAATGCAATTCACATAGTTTACCAACGGTTTACACCAGTGCTTTCCTAACAAAAGACCTACAGGTGAGATCACTAAGGCTTGATGTCAAGGTGTGGGAGCCAACGATCTTGGAGTTATTTCGCAACTTGGGTAATTCTTATTCAAACTCTGTATGGGAGGGATTGCTTCTGCTCGAGAGTATACAGTAAGTTCTTGAAGGATAAGAAACTATAAAGTTTGTTACCTCATTTCTAGATTACATTCTTGAAAGTTCTGATCAATGATTATTTCTGCTATTTCACTTGTAATGTAATATTTACCTCATTTACTCAACTATAGACTGGTATTCCTCAGGGGTTGAAGCTGTGAAAATAAAATGCTTCTTTGTTGAATTGTTTCTGTGTGAATTTACCTGAGTATTCATAATCTGCTGCAGATCTAATGACACAAATCCTCTAATCACTGCTATCTCAAAACCATGCCCCAAAGATGCTACTCACGTGAAGGAAAAATATATTCAAGCCAAGGTAACTGCCATTTTTTTTTCTGACTAAAATTTTCCATTATTTAGCCTCAAGTTTTTGGTGTGGTATCATTGTTCTGTGTTTAATACCTGACAGTAAAGTAACTGTCTACAAAAATGTTATAAGAAGTGTGCTGAAAAGTATGGCAATGCCTAAAATTTAGCAGTGTATCCAGGTTTAGAATCTGAGTTCTCTAACTTGCAGTACTGTATCCAGCCTAATAACTGGCTTCATAAACAGGTCCCACTGAAAGTTGCCTTATGGCCTTTAGAATCCAACTTTCCTAACATGCGCTGCTTTCAAATGTATTACCATGAAGCCTGGCATTTATAGTTAAGAAAAAAAAAGGATTTAGCTCTTAGTGAGTATCTGAGCTTATCAGACCGTAAAGCGTATTTCACTGACATTCAAAGTAAAATGAACTTACTCCGGGAAGTATATTGATAGAACCCTGTTCTGAGCAGCGTAGTAACAGAGAAGAAATAAAAGGAAAATAGCTGTTTGTAATGATAAAACGGGATACAAAGGGTAACCTGGCCTTTCGAGAGGACCAGTGCTCTCCAAGGGAAAATCCCAAACCTCACTAATTGACTCGATGCCTCTTAATTCCTCATTCTTTCCTTTTATAGCTACAGTTTAATGAAAGTAACCCTTGACTTAACAATTAAGAACCTACAGTAAATGATAAAAAGCCCAAGGATAATATGGTCTTATCATTTATCTCCAATAATATTGTATTGTTAACTACAAAATGAAGGAAATAGTGCAAGCCAAGATAGCCTCATACTCGTTTTGTTATGCAGTTTAGTATTTTTAGTTAATGGCTTCTTCCATGAATTATTTACATTCTTGAAGATAAATGTTTGCCCTAATCTTTGTATATCCATGTCTGTCTTTTCATTTGAAAAAAAAAAAGGATTTCACTGAAAAATCTGCATGATTAATAGATTTTCTTCTTTTCTTTTTGTTATAGTATGTTGAGAAACTAATGGTTATCAGAGACGAATCTCTTGCTGACATGCCTGCTCGTGCCGCAAGTGTTTGGGAAGCAATACAGAGTAACAATGTAAGAGAAGCGTACCGACTCATTGTGGTTTCAGATGTCAGTGTCGTGAACACCGATTTCGACAGTGCTTTTCCCGTTATCTCACATCACCACGTCGATGCACGAGAGTCCAACTCGAGCAGTGAGAGCACGACAAGAAAGAGACGGCCCGACCCAGCAACCTGTGAGCGGATCGTCAACTCTGATGAGCCAGGGAATTGCCTTCAGGGCTGTTCGCTGCTGCATTTGGCATGTCACGCAAGAAATCTTTTGATGATCGAACTGTTACTACAATTCGGAGCCGACGTTAATTGGCGGGACTTTCATGGAAGAACACCTTTGCATCACTGTATATCCAGCAGGGAAAACTCAATAGCCAAGTTTCTACTTAGAAGGTACATTTACTGCTGATGAGTCGAGTCTGGCTTCAGTTTTACTTCAGTTTCTGCTGCTACAGTCTTAGCTTAGCTTCACATAAGCCTTTTACACTGAGAAAACTAACAAATTCTATATCATCGACTCTTGGTCTGGAACCTGTGGAAAAATGTGAAAATGTTTAGCATTGTTGTTTTGTTCTGATTGGGGAAAAAATTGAGGGGAAATACGGTGTAAAATGTAGAATTAATTAGAATGTGGATTTCATTTTCCTCTCCAATCAGTGGAAAACCAAAAAAACCAAGGAATGCAGCACATCTTGCAGGATTACACTGTCTCACAATTGTCTTTCATTTTCTCTCCTCTCTCACTTAGATTTTTCTTTGTTTTCCTTTTTGTTTTCCAAATTATTTTATCACATCCAACCAAAATGAAAAACTAATAAGAAATCTACCTTTCCTCTCAATGCTTTATGAATTTGATTTCCTTCAAATCTTCATTTTCCTTGGTGAACTCCAGATTCCAAACAGAACCCAATAGAGCCAATGCATAGTTTTGTACATCCCATACTTTACGTTCGGTGCTTTTCTATCGGATTGTTTCCTAGGAAATATTTCTCCATAACTTTGTCATTCTTTGATTAATATATCATCTACAATTGCTCAATAAATGTAAGGTTTTCCAACTTTGTTCTCATTGCTTGCACAGAGGCGCAAGGGCATCAATAAAAGATGGAGGTGGGTTAAGTTCACTTGAAAGGGCAATGGAAATGGGAGCGATAACAGACGAGGAGTTATTCATTCTTCTTGCTGAATCCGAGTAAGCCCGGGATCAATAAATCTGCTTACTAACTTTTCATCATTGTTGGGAACACAAATTTTCTACATTTTTTTTTCTCTCCTTACATGTTTTATCTTGAGTTGTATTTTTATATATATATGATCAATTATGATTTTTTTTTTCTCCCGTAGTATTTTTATGGGAGAATTTAAGCTTCATTTGGATTAGCTGAAAGTGAGTCGCAAAAAATATACATATCCTGTTAAATTAAAGAGGAATCTCTTTTCTTGTATGAAAGCGACTCTTATTTTTATTATGTAATTATGTACGCTGCTCGGCGCTAATGTTATCAGTAAACTGATGTATGGCGATTAAAATCCTTTATATTACGAAATACTAACCATGATCGACGACTTTAACTAGTAATGAGTATATATAATATATGGCGATGATAATTAAAGAGATTTCGTGACCGATTTGTCAGAAATTCTCTAATTTTCGTGACCGATTTGTCAGAAATTCTCTAATTTTTGTGACCGATTTCATTAAAGGTATTACAGTTTTTTTTTACAGCTCATTCACTAATAAATCTGTAAATATTTGCTTTATGATTGATTTTAATAATGTTGAAAGGATAGTATTCATGTAAATTATGCAACTATGAATTAATGACAGCTTTGTCACGACGATGAGAATTTTAATATTAATTTGTAAAATAAATTAAGATTAGAAAAATGAAATAGATGTAATATAGTAGATTTTTGCATTGAACAATCATAAATTATTAAAAGAATTAATGACTTATTTGCCTCTGGAATTAAGACAACGATGAGAATTTTACCATTGATCTTTAAAATCTCGATCTTTTTCCCTTTATATGTGGTGTTGTTTCAGTTTAGTCCTTTGTCTATTTTTTTCTTATCTGCCAGCAGTTAAATAAGCATGTGTTTGTCACATGATAGACAACATAAAGGTATTTTTCGGTAAGTCCAATATATATATATATATATATATATATATATATATATATATATATATATATATACTAGTAATGGGTACGCGCTACGCGCGAATGATCGTAAAACGAAAACAAGCAAGTTCGAAGAAATTCAAATCGTTGATGAATTTTTTTGGTAAAAGTATGTGTTAATGCCTGAAAATGGATCAACACGAAAACTGGTCCGCGGTTCGGTCTAGGGCCGGACCCTATGACCGCGCGGTGGTCGAAAGGGGAAGTTGTCTCGGCACTTGTCTTTTTTCCCGATCTTTCATTTTTTTTTCCCTCTCTCATCAATATATTTTGTATATATTTTTATTTCAACTTGAATCCTGATGTCGCCAGACAGCGACAGTGGAAGCCATTTTTTTTTCCTTCCGATTTTGATTTTTTTTATCGAACATAATTCCACTTATATATAATTGATAAAGTATGAAGTAAATGACATGGAGACTTTAAATATCATGAACATAAGATAATTATATACTTGTCATTTTCAAGTTCAAAATGTTGTTAAAAATACGACCAACCATCGATTTTTGACATATCGCAAAATCTAATCTAGATCGACAACCGAAACATGTGGGTAATACAAAAAAAAAAAAAAAAAACTTCAAGAGCAGCCTACATTCTATATCTATAATCAAAATAGTGAATTCAAGGACAAGTCATAAAAAATTAAAAAACAGAGTTTGATTTCAACAAAAGTAACACTTTTTTTTTTTTTTTTTTTTTTTTTTTTTTTTTTTTCTCTTGAGCTTGGTGTTCAGATCTTGGGCCTGGAGGTCGAGCTCGCCTTGAGGTCGAGCCTGGCCTGGAGGTCGATCCTGCCTGGAGGTCGAGCTCGCCTGGGGTCGAGCTCGCTCGAGGGGGGGGGGGGGTCGAGCCTGCCTGGAGGTCGAGCTCGTTTGGAGGTCGAGCTCGCCTGGGGGGGTCGAGCTCGCTTGGGGTCGAGCTCGCCTAGAGGTCGAGCTCGCCTTGAGGTCGAGCCTGGCCTGGAGGTCGAGCCTGCCTGGGGATCGAGCTCGCCTGGGGGTCGAGCTCGCCTGGAGGTCGAGCTCGCCTGGGGGTCGAGCTCGCCTGGGGGTCGAGCCTGCCTGGATGTCGAGCCTGGCCTGGAGGTCGAGCTCGCCTGGGGGTCGAGCTCGCCTGGAGGGCGAGCTCGTCTGGAGGTCGAGCTCGTCTGGAGGTCGAGCTCGCCTGGAGGTCGAGCTCGCCTGGAGGGCGAGATTGTTGTGTCTGGCTATTGTTTGTGTTTTGAAATTCTCAGGTCCTATCAGACCTCTATCAAGCTTTAAACTGGAAACTCAAAATTTATAATCGCATGTACGAAAGTGACCCAATCAATCAGAACATCAGAAACAAATAATTTCTTACATAACCATCTGAGAAATGATAGGGCCTTTTCAGGGCTCTAAATGGCCTAACCCCACATTTCCCATACACACATCCAAAAAATGCCCTGCATAATGTAGCCTGTGAAAATAACAGAGAAATATTTTTCTTTATTAATAATTCAGGAAAGATAAAAGAAAGCGAGCTTGCGCCGAGCCTCGTCGACGAACAAGAGAACCTACTTCCCTTTCTCAAACTTGCTCTCAGCATTCGAATCTACGTGCGAATTCTCGATGAGCCTATAGTGAAACACTTGGTTTGATTAATTTAGCCGATTCCAATCCAATAATCGATCAATTTTTTCGATTTGTTGTTGACTAAGGTTAGCACACCGATTGGACAGGGAATCGATGAATGAGGTTTGAACTTCCAGTGTCGTCTCTGGTTCGAATGTTTTGGACGACGAACTTGAGCTTCTAACCGCCGTCGACAATGGCAACGATGAACCCTAGGTAAGGCTGACCTCCGCCTTGGGGATGGAACACTGTACGATCCAAGATCGATGCGGTTCGTTCGCACTTCGAAGGAAAAGCTTCATATGAGTTTTTACTCTGTAAACGAGCTCAGAGAGAAAGAGAGTACCTGTTTGAAGCATTTATTGTGGATTTATTTTTATTCCTTTGAGGAAAATAATAATAAAAAAAAGGAAGAAGAAAGAAGGTCAAGCGCTTTTTTTTTGTAGGGAATTGGTGCGAAGTCATCCTGGCTTGTTGGAAACGGCGACGTGGCTACCGTCCGTCCTTCCGTGCTTCAGATGGAATGGCGGCTTATCGGCTTCCGCACAGACGGAATGGCGGCTTCCGCGGAGCCGTTTACGCGGAATGTCGGCTTCCGCGGAATCCGTGCGAGGCTGAGGTGGATTTGACCGTTGATGCCAGGTTGAATCTCGGCCATTGATTTTGTTACCGTTTTTTCATCAATGGTCACAAAAAAATGGCCGTTTTTTTACTGTTTATACACGGATTTTTTAATTTTTTTACACTTTCATCCTTTTCTCTATAAATATAACTCATTTCAATCCAATTTCTCACAACATCATCCAACAAATTCTCTCTACAATTCTCTCTACAATCTCATCAAGCTCTATGTAATTTATATAATATAGTTTCTAAATTAAATTTTCTATATAGTTTAATATATTATAGTTTCTAAAATATAATTTATGTACCAAAATGTCTGGCGAGTCATCATCTCACCGAAGATCTCGTCGAGGTTCTCGTCGAAGCTCAAGTCGTACGCTCACACCATCACCATCTACACATGAAGAAGAGGCTCAAAATCAAGAAGTTCAACAACCAAACCCGCCCTCTCGAAACTATCCGCAAAATTGGTTAGCCCTTTCTCAAATTCCAAATTTCGAAGACACCGATTTAATCCAAGCCCCCGTTCCCGATCCAAGATTTTCATATCAACCCCCGAGCTACAATTTCACTCAAGAAGAGATGACCCAATTAGACCAATTTGCACCGATATTTCCTTTTGTCTCACAACAACCACCACAACAACATCCTCATATGTCACAACAACCACCACAACAACATCCTCATATGTCACAACAACCACCACAACAACATCCTCATATGTCACAACAACCACCACAATCACCACAACAACCACCACGATCACCACAACAACCACCACGATCTCCCGTTTACGAAGACGCTTACGAGGCATATCGAGAACGATTTCGTAGATTTCATCGAGAGTCACAATCACCTCCTCAACAACAACCACAACAAAATCCCGAAGAACATCCCGAAGAAGATCCCGAAGAAGATCCCGAAGAAGATCCTGAAGAACATCCCGAAGAAATTCCTCAACCTAGACAACAAAGGAGGAGTGGGAAGTTATAAAGAGAGTGGCTGTTAGATGTCAGAAGCGTTTTGCTTATAATTTTTTTTATTTTATTTTGTGAGAAATAATAAGGAAGAAGAAGTGGCTTTTTATTTTATTTTGTGAGAAATAATAAGGAAGAAGAAGTGGCAGGGTCGCAAAATCTGGACGAAGAAGAAGTGGAAGGGTCAGTTTCAGACAACTTAAATGAACATTTAAAATTAAAAATTGCTTCAGCGCCGCCACGTGTCGCCCAAACGTATAGCCACGTGTCAATCCGTGGATAAAAGTTGGAAGGAGCCTTCTCTTTATTATCTATGTTATATATATATATATATATATATATAAATTTAAATTAGAAATTTTAATAAACGTAAAATAATTGATTCTTACATTAAAGAAAGAGTAAATGGCGGCAAAAGTCCCTAAAGTTTCAAGAAACAGCTAAGTTGGTCCCTATTTTTTTTTTTTTTACGGCACAAGTCCTTCATGTTTAGTTTTAGTCATGCCGTTGATCCCCAACCCCATTTTAGCATCAATTTTTGACGATGTTAGAACAAAAACGTTAGTCTTAACTGACTGTGGGTTTGAAGTCGCAAAAAAAAAAAAATTAAAAAATTGATCTCGGCCTCGGCGATCTCTCCCATCTTCAGCCTCACCACCAGGACCTTCACTCCCTCGATCTCGGCCTCTTCCACGGCGGACTCGCTGTAGCTCAGCTCCTCGGAGACTCTCTTCTTCGCGGCCTCGCTCTCCGCCACGGCCAGAGCCTGCTCCATCGCCAGCGTCCTCTGCTCCGACGGAGAAAATCCTTCATGGCGCGAGCTCTCCCAGCCTTTATCCCCTTTCCGGCGGGGAAAATCCTTCATGGCGCGAGCTAGCTCCATGGCCGCCTTGCCGTCCATTCCTCGGGAGACCATGAACGACGCCGCGGCGGAGCGTTGCTGAGCGTTCAGGAGTCGGATCTCGTAGAGGAGCTCGGCGCCGCCCTGGTCGAAGGCGGCGATCACGGAGGAGTCGGTGCCGGAGGCGATTAGCGAGTCGCGGACCTGAGCGCCGACGACGAGGCGGTTCTGCTCGACGCCGGAGATTCCGGTGACCTCCTCCAGCGCCGGAGGAGCGAAGCCTTCTTGGATTAGTGTGGGAATCAGCGGCGCGTACTCGAACCAGCGGCCGAGCCGGTTAGGGAGGACTTCGAGTCGGCCGTTGACGTCGAGGTCGCGGAATTTCGGCGGGAGAGGCGACGGCGGTGGCCGGAAGGGCTGGTAGAGCTGCGGCGACGGGCCTGGTGACGCTGGTATGAACGAGTCGGTGTTTTTCTTCTTCTGGTCGAACAGCGAGGCGGAGTTGGCGTCAATTTTTTAATTTTTTTTTTTTTTTTTTTTTTTGCGACTTAAAACCCACAATCAGTTAAGACTAACGTTTTTGTTCTAACATCGTCAAAAATTGACGCTAAAATGGGGTTGGGGATCAACGGCATGACTAAAACTAAACATGAAGGACTTGTGCCGTAAAAAAAAAAGAATAGGGACCAACTTAGCTGTTTCTTGAAACTTTAGGGACTTTTACCGCCATTTACTCTTAAAGAAACAAAACAAAAACATAGGATAAATCAAAACCCACTTCTTCCACTGAACGACATGTTCTTGAGATGTTTCATCAATTAGCAAGTTCTATGGACGCGGCCCTCCATCTCAGGAAAAATGTTGAACTCAACACACGGGCTCGGGCTTGATAACCCTTGATGGCATGCGCCCCCTTGACGAAGAGGTCTCCCAACAAACAGGGTTCTGGTGCCATCCCACGATGAACGGGACGCTCGGATGGAACGCCTTGAGACGAGCCTCCTTCAGGTAACAAAAGAGAAGTAGCCCATGGGCCTCGCCGATGCCATGAGATGATCAAGGCTCATAGAGAAGTAGTCGGTCGGAACGGAACCCCTCAACCACATAACTACTTGGCCTCCTCACGAAACTTTAGCTCCCACTCTGAAGAAAGACGGCGCGACCCCGTCCATCCCCTTTCGCTTATCTAAGCCTCAAAGAGAACATGGAAGACAACAGAGATGCGCGAAGATTCTACCAAACAAGGTGCATCAGCGACTCAAGTCCGGTGGTGTCTCACAACAATGGGAACCTAAGGCAACGACTCAATGCACGTTAGGAAATTCCATGAAATCTCCCCCTTCATGAGGCACCAAACCCCCAAGAGGGGATGGGATCAGCCCCCGGCAACCCGACTCCTAGACTTCGACCAAAAGTCCCAACGAATGAGGACACACAACACGACTAGCCTGTAGCACCTCCCGCTCAGAACGCGGATGTGATGACCTTTTTTTAAAAAGTTGAGGAATGAGGTGCAAAGTTTGAGAGACGCTCAAACCTTGACCCCCAAAGTCCGAGGCATGAAACACATAGCTTTGTTTTTCGCCGCGAACATCATCACACAAGACTCCACCAACATTTTTTGTCTTCTACCCATCCCCACCTATTATGGAAAGACTGAACCACTCTTTTACGTCCAACGATACCACGTGGATGAAGGCAATGAGTTGTACTACAAGAATCATGAGTCAATCATTTTACGTCACACTGAATGGCCCCGCCCTCCAATGGTTCCTTAAGCTGAGACCTGGGCCCATCAAATCTTTTGAAGAATTCCAACATAACTTCCTCACTTGCTTCAGTTGGTCCTTGAAGAGGAAGATGGGGAACAGCCACTCCCGATCAATTAAGCAACGAAGGAGCGAGTCCCTTCATGAATACTTGACCCGATTTACGGACTAATCGAATAAATTCGATAAGTTTGAAGATAGCGATGACATCTTGGCTATCCTTAATGGTCTCCAACTTGGAGATTTCCTTAGCTCCATAATCAATAAGGAACCTAAGACGATGGTCGAACTCACAACTAGGACCGGAAAATATATCACCTTGGAAGAATTCGTTCAAATACGAAGGACAAGCGACTAAGGGAATCGTCGAAGGAAAGACGACAAACACGACGACTAGAAAAAGAAGAAGGCCCGAACCAACGCCATCGGCCATCCTCAGACCGACTAGAAGTGTCTGCTAGTGGAGAAGTTCCGAGACCACTCGAACTTCACCCCACTAGTACCCTTGAAGGGAGACCCACAAAGCAGGGCACAACAAAATATTGCAAGTTCCAAATAACTAATAGGCACATGACCTCTGAATGTTATACGACATTAAAGAGCACGCAATGAGAAACAACCATTGTATCACAAGACTCTGTCATAAACAGATAAATTATCTCGAGGACTTGGTCCCTGTAGATCCTGATCTCGTTAACAATAGATCCTTCACAAATTCATTGTGCTGATCATACTAAGAGATTAAGGTCGATAAAATAATCCCCAACTAACTATCTTTAGGATCCATTCCTCGCATATCTAAATCTCCACCACAAAGAGACCATTCAGTAATCCATATTCACATGTCAACATTAGGGAGCAAGGCTGACGAAGTTAATCTCTAGTAAATTATCTTTAGGAACTAGTCAAGTCTAGATCTCTGCAGTGATAGTATCCTTTAGGAACGCTCTATCCCCAGATCTACCTCAGGGACTAAGAGCTGCAAGGTGAGCAACATTTAAAAAAAAAAAAACCCGAGGAGCAAGGCCTGCATGCCTAGTTTTCGAGAATCTTTAGTGTACTCAATGCCAAATGATTCAGTCGTCAAAGAAAACACATATTAAACATTAATATAAAACCCTGAGTTGATGATTGAGGTCTCACCCTAAGGTAAGGGGATGATTGTTGGCCATTTCAAAAGGGAAACTTGATAAATCAAGTTTAATGTTATCTTACATTTGAAAACCAAGCACCATATTGAACATTTTAGGAAAATCAAGGTTTTGGGTAAGTAAAAACCCAAAATACCCTTGTTAAAAAACCTCGAAACGATTAGAAAAATGAACGCAAAAACTTCGGAATCACTAGAAAAATGACTGCATAACCTTCGAAATGATAAAAAAGATGAAGACAAAAAACTATGAAATCACTAGTGAATCTATTTGCCAAGTTTTTGTCTTGATTTCTATATTATCTTCGAAGGTCCTTCGTTCTTATAGTAATTTCAAAATTTTTGCCTTCATCTTTCTAATCGTTTCGAAGTTTTTAATGTATTTTTGACATTTTACCTATTTAAAATTTCCCTCAAGTGTTCAACATTGAACTTGATTTTCAAATGTGGGGTAATAGATTTCTCAAGTTTATTCCCTTTCAAAATATCCCACAAAGGGTCATGAACCCAAGGCCAATTAAGGGTATAAAGCCTCGACCTTCTCTAGTAAGGCTTGCCAAAAGAGGCCAATTCCAAGAAACTGAGGGAAGGGTTACCCCCGCTGTGAGGTAGTTTTCGAAGAAGATCGAGATCCAGTAAAGCATTGAACCCAACATGCACAAAGCCGTCCCTAAGGACACCCTTCACAATTCACAATGATACTTTGATGCGTATTCAAAGAAATCTTTTATTCTGGGGCTTGCATACAAAGAGAGAATAAAAACCAATGGGGCTTTGCACACAAAGAAAAATAAATACGGGTCACCAAATAGCCTGAAGCAAATGCTTAGTGTACTAGAAATTTCCAGTCAATTACTATCGTCAGTTCTTATTCTTTGTTCTTGCCATTTGTTTTCTTCATCATAACTAGCTCGCTGGCGCAACCTGAAAAAGTCCTCTCAGAGTAATAATAAATAAAGTGTACCCTGAACAAAATTTCTGCGAATATTTTCATTCCGTAAAAATCAGCTGGAAAAATAACACATGGCTCAGAATTAACTATCACAACCCCCTTTTCCTCTACTCTTTTTCTTTTCTTTTTACCTCCAATATGTACAACAGGCACTGGTAATAAGAGAACAAGAAAGTATACTATAGCTACTACACAAGCCACATTAGAATATAATCAAAGAAAATATAGTCCAGTAGGAATATTAAGCACCAGGTAATATAGCTGTATTTATGAGCTGTTGTTCTGTATCTGCTGTGATGAACAAAGTTCATTGCCATTGGTTACGTTTAGTAATTTCCTCAGAGATCGATATTGCAACCGCAAGTTCTCTCCGCTTTCAATAATCTTGAGCAAATACCTGAAAGATTAAATAGAGAAAAATCAGGAATACAAAAAAAAATTAAAAATTAAAAAATCTGGCCCAAGTGTAAAAAGAATCAGTTAAGAATGCCCAAATACTGACTTTCTTATAAGTAGTATTATAAATACAAATATAAAAATAAATCCAGCAAACTTCAAAGCAATCGGAGAAGATTGTATAATAATTTTTTATTTAAAAATAAATTAGAAAACAGCAAACTACTAAACAATATAAGATTTTACTAATACAGTAAAATACTCTCGCCATTTCTAGAAATCCTTGTCATAATTTTTTTTAGGAAAAATGGTATGAAATAGCCAATTCAAACTATGATTTTTGCAAAATAGCCATAGTTTCATTAGGTATAGCAAAATAGCCAATTGAGAGTACTACGAATTTTAATCCTGCCTCGATTAATTTTAATCCAGCTTTCATAAAGCTTACATTTCGTTGGGATTAAATTTAATCCAGCCTAGATTAATCTTACTTTGGCTAGTTTGGTTATAGTTGACAAACTATGGCTATTTTGCAAAAGCTTAAGTTCTATTTGGCTATATAGCCGCTTGACCTTTTTTTTTATTCTTTCTAGCTATTAAAAAAAAAGAAAAAAAAAAACGAGCTTTGTACAGCATATTCACAGCATCGAAAACACGAGAAAAAAAAAAAATATATATATATATATATATATATATATATATATATATATAAAAGTCTTGGTATAAATACCAGCCGTTTAGACATTGCGATGTGATGACAGCTTCCTTGCCCACAAATTTTTCTGGTGTCCTCCGGTTACCCTGCAGAACAGAAGCGTTTACTTCATTCCGAATTAAGTTACAGAATTAATCATCAATAATATCCACGTAGAAAGTATAAATGGGATACATTTTCTCTTAATCGATTCGGGAACCAGTCTCCCTGTGTAAGCTCACTGTGGTATTCTTGGATTTCCTATGGTTTACTTTCATTAAAAAAAACTGGAAATATTTACTGATTGTTACAATATTATCTCTTTACAAAATATTGAATAAAGATAAGAGACGGAAAGATATTGGTTTTTTTTTTGTTCCCTTAAAAAAAACGAGACTGGACAAATAATAACAATTTTGTTGCACGTAGCCTACTTTATATACTAGCTACAATTTTCTATTGCTGTAAAAGCAATTCTTTTTTGTGTTTAAAGAAATGACACAAGCAAGAAATAGACCTTAATTACGACTTTTTCGTTGACCGAGAATGGATACTGTCCACCGCGAAGAAACCCTTCATCACCAGTATCTCCATTTTCCTACAAAAAAATTTAATTGCATATTCAAATAAATGTTGGAAAAAAAAATCTGAAAACTGGAATAAAAAATTGCAAATATTTCATTGTCTTAAACACTTGAACAAAAACATGTTTGGAACTTAAGTGTGCCACACTATACAAACAATCATTAGAACTCTCAACATCCAACATTAATCAGCTTTATTCGTAAGCATCTACTTATCATGCGAAGACAACCAGCCACTAAGTCAAGCAGTTTGAGCCAACAATGCGACATTTATGCTCTTTTGAAGTTTTGACTAACTAAAGAGGTTTTTTCTCTTCACTAGAATTACTAAGAAAAAGACACTTATTTATTTATTTTTTTCAATTTTTTCTTCTTCTTTTGTATGTGTATAAAATATTGGTTCATAAAACATAATTAAATTAAATTACAAATAATGTTCACCTCCCAAAACGACAGGTTTTGCACATAATAAACAAATGGAACACGATTCTTTCCTAATATCCAAATGAAGCGGGTCGATGGAAATGGTACCTAGTACTTACTCTTTGTGGTCTCCTAAATGAATCCAATTGTTCGCCTAATTCTTTCCGCCGCTTTCTGAGCGCAGCGTTATGAAAAAGCCTCTTATCATCCTCATTCTTCACAGCAGCAGCTGCAGCTCTAAGAGCTGTAAAGGACATAACATCAATAGATATACAGGCCTATATATATACACATTATATATATACATTGTATAAATAGAGAGAGAACCTACCAAAATTTGGTACCAATGTCCCAGAATCAATTTCTTGACTGCAGAGGGTACACCTGGACTGAGCAACAAATCAACAATGGCAATTATGACTTATTTCTTGAAGCAAAAAAAAAATATCTGACTTATTTCTTTACAGCAAAAAATATTAAAACAATTGATAGAGTATGACTGGGAAACAAGGAAGGTAATAACCAAAGCCTAACTTAAAAATTTGCAAAGGTCTGCAAGCATGTGTCAGGTAAAGTATACATTATCCAATGTGGTATGACAGACCACTACATTCTGATTGTCGCATCAACAAACAATTAATTTATGGATCTTAAAATCCTAAATGTTATCATCTAGGTTGGAGACAAGTTACATACCATTTCAATGACTCTCCTCAACATAAGGCCTCCAAAAGAATGCCCACACGAAACAAACGTTGCATCTTCGAGAAATGATCCCCTGAATTTCAATAGTAAATTATACTAAACACTGAGTGCCCAAAGATCAAAACAAAAATTCGAGATAGATACAATGAATAATCAAGTTGAAAAGGGAATCCTAGAGAGTTGAAATTCAGTTATAACTATTGTATAGTTCACAACATATATCGCGTTTTTTCATCCCTAAATGGATGTAGAGCGTCTTTTTTATTTCCAATAGAAATTATTACGAAAGCTACAACCTTTATCGCATGGGTGAAATACCACTGAGCTAACTTATTTTCTCAGGTTTGATATTGACTCTGATACAATAAAAATGTCAAACCAAAGAGTTTATTTGGTCCACCATCGCAATATCAGAGAGTACGTAAAATTGTTACATCATTTTCTCTTAAAAAATGCAAGCCAGTATCACCAGTCCCGAGAAAAAAATTGAGTATTGGACTTCAACAAATACAGCAAGTACCCCAGTAAAACAGTCATAAGAACACTCACGATAATGAATCTGAGAGTACGCTTCTCAGAGATGGCTCCATAGTTATAGTATTCCGAGCTACCTGAAAATTCATTGCAATGTAGAGAATCAGACCCAAACATAATGTATTTGCATCTCACAAAAGCGGTATAACAAGTGAAGGCAATGTGGATTTTTGAAGAACAGCATTGACCGATAACCAAATTAGAAACTTAAACCAGATATGTTATATGTACACTTCCTTCAAAAATCATTTAGATATACTTTAAGTAATTTAACATGTTCAGTCGCCACCTTGTATGTGTACATTCGAAAGCATAATTAGTTAGATACAAACATTCCCAGCACATATAAATAAAACAAAGTACATACATAATTATTATCTGAACGACTGCATGGAATGTCTTCTTCCGCGGAAAGGTCGTCCATAAACTGGCTAACTGATATAGGCACATAGCTCTGAGGAATCACATGGCCAGCCGCTGCAATAGGAGAACAATCTAACACAGCACTTCCCTGAGGCATCAGCCTGAACACTAGCGATGTCCTACAATTACAAAGCTTCAAGAAATTATACATATATATACATACATACATATATATATATATATACATACATACATATATATATATATATATATATATATATATATATATATATATATATAATTTTCAGGAGTCGTGAGCTCGACCAGAGTAGTATACCTCCCACTGCCATTAACACTGGATAATTCAGAAGCAGATCTATATGATGGAGCCGGGCGAAGACCAGCGGTGGCATGGCTAAGCGCCTTTCCAGTTATAAGTAAGAGATCACCGGGACTTAGTCCATAGTCTGCAAGGTACCACCGACCATTGGGATCGCAGACCTGAAAAATATTATAAGACATCTATTAGAAGAATAAAAATAACTTGTACACTATTTGGAATCTACGGAACCCATAACTTTTTCTTGGCAACTTCCAATTTTGAATGAAACATTTTCACGTATCTCTCGCATATGTGACTGTGTAAGGGTAAATATGCCATTTTATTTAAAATATGGTACCATCAATAAAACACGGGTTTATGAACACCAGAAAAATGAGACACTTTTGTACACCAATTTGTAAGATGGTGTAACAAAATGAAGCCAGAATCTAGCCAAAAAAATGGTGCGGAAAAATTAGCATAGCTCGATAATACAAAGTGATATAAAGATACCTGTAAACCAGGTGTATCCGAGCACACGAGGGTCAACAAACCCTTCTCCACTTCTCCGTTTGATCCCGGCTTCCCTCCTCCGGTGGGGCCTTTCTGATTTTGCGTGGAACCATTCGTATAAGCCGCCACAAGAACTGACGACGACACCTCGTTAGAAGGCAATGGCAAGTCGTCAAGTAAGTGATTAAAGATGCTGCCAAAAAAAAAAAAGAAAAAAAAACCCGATAACATGAACGAATTGTTTGAAAATGAACACGAGATGCAAAATAATTCAATGTTAAAGATCCTATGCCGCCATACTTACTCGCTCCGAAGACGAAGATGCCGTGCTATTGCACAAAGAGCGTCACGAGCAGCCTTGCCCATGTATCTAAACATTTCAGACATGCACGGCGGAGACGAGTCCCAATCTTCCACAACCCTGCAACAATGGAAAATAATAACCCATAATTATATGCACACGAAACTTGTTTGTGGTTAGTCTAGTAGAAAAACACCATACCCAACCCCAACAAAGACTATTTCCATAACAATAACCACAGCGCACATATCAGTACTGATTCCCTAGTTTCTCACCACCACCAACTAGTCCCTGCCTACCAAAAAAAAAAAAAAAAAAACTGAAATGAACTTGGCGACTAGCATGGAATTTTTAGTACCTCCCAGCTCTGAAGGTGTAAACGGAGCGGCCTGTCTGCGGAGAGCGAGTTCGGAAGAAGAGGCGAGTGGATTCGAGGCCGCATCGCATGACGGCGCCGGCGTCGGGGCCGAGCTCAATCACGGCGGCGTTGTGGCGCATCAGAGACGCCGACAGCGCCTCCACGGCCCTCGAGTACTGCGCCGCGGCGGCTCCTTCGGCCGGCGAGATGTCGGAGAGTCGCACCCGCGCCGGCGCCGTGCCGGCGGGCTCCACGTCGGCCGGTGACCTAGGAGGGGGAGGGGGGTTGATCGGGTGCGACGCGGGTGCAGCGGAGGAGAGTTGTTGGTGTGTCGGAATCATGATCACCATCAATCATTCTGAAAGAGTGGGTTTTATTTTGTTTCTTTTTGGAGGTTTAAGGATTTGGTTTAATGGGTTTTTGTTTAAAGACGTCCGGAGTTGGGGATCCGGGTCGGATTTGGATGACCGTTTTCATTGGAAAATTTCATTTTGTAAATCTAATCAATAGCAAAATTTGATTGTGTATTCTATCTAAAATTGAACTTTTGTCACATTTTTTGACAAAAATATTTCGAATAATTTTTTCACTTCTTCATCAACATCGACGGTAAGAGCTTCAGTGCTGGCGTACACGTTGGTCAGTTCCTAGCTTTTTTCCTAAACATATCGTACATGGCCCTTGATGAGTGTGTTTTATACGTACGAATCCATCCCCTTTCGACTTGAATCTAGTTTACTCTTAAGTGTATTAGACGGTTATTTCGAGGTTTTCATGTGTGTTTCAGGGTTTTGGTGCATAATCAAGTACTAGGACGACATTGGGGTTATTTTGGCGTTCCTGAGAGTCATAATAGAGCAAAACATCACATATTGGAGGAAGTAAACGCTGGCATGCAAAAAGTCAACATCCACTGTGGCGTGGTCAACCAAGCCTGCAGCGGTGAAACTACCGAAACTAAGTGCGCTAAGACACGTTGTTCACTGTGGTGGGGTGAAGTCCAGCGCGCCGCGTTGACCTTGTTTTTTGAAGCGTAAATTACTCGATTTTGAGCAAATTCCGAGCCATTGGATCTCGTTTAAAGGCTTAGATGGCTCCAAAATAAACCATAGACCTATATACTTGAAAATTGTAACCCAAAACACATCTATAGCTTTCCTTTAGTTTTTGCATTTTGGCTACTTTTGAGAGCTTTTAGAGAAGAGAAAAATTGTTCTTCGCCATAATTGACGAACCGATGAGTCTTTTGTACTCTAATTTAATTGTTCTCATTCTTTTTCCTTTATTTTAACTGTAGTTCCTTTGAATCCTTGTTGAATATCGTTTTTAATTAAATATGAATTACGTTTTCCTTTCAATGCTTGTTTTATTGGTTTCTATTATTGTTTTGTGTTTGACGATGATCATGTACTCCATTAGAGACTAAATTTTTAGGGGTCGCGATGAACTGGGATCGACAATGGTTAGGGGGGTTCGTTACGGTTAGATAATTATTGTTTGCTTCATTATTATGGATTGCTGATATGAATTGTTCTTAATGCTTTCTAGTGCTTGATCACCATTTAGAAATGTTATCTAGGGTTGTATGCTTCTTGAGATAGAGTAGAGAATCGTGCAAATATTCATGTCTTCATCGTTGACCTAGGTTAGTAGAAAACTCTAGGCAATTGTGTAATCCTTTGAGCTCTTATTTCCATTGTGTGTAATTTTTTTAGTAGGATCAGAGACCGAGAGGATAAAAATCCGTCAATTGCATAGGTTTTCTCTAGTGACTAGTGGATAATTTTGATAGAGTGAGATAAGCATCCATATGAGCAGATTTTGTTGTTCGAACCTGAAACCTCTGACCTAGTTAGTTTCGGTGAAATGATGACCATTGCGATCCTTTTATTGAAAACTTGGGATTATTTACTTTTTAAGTTTATTAACTTTGTTATTCGTTTGAAACCATCTCTTACTTTGGAATCAATTCGCAACAAGTTAGATTGAATCATTATTTTTTTAGTCCTCGTGGGATCGACACTCGTACTTCCATAAACTACATTACTTGGACGACACGTACGCTTGCGTGTGTAAATTAATCGCACCAACCCTTATATAGACCTCACGATTGATCTCAATCACAAGTTAAGGATAAAAAGATTATATTTAAATACTTTGCATGCGAATAAGGTTTGCATGTCGATCGGACATGATTTGTTAAAAATTTACTAACCTAAAAAAAGACGGCAGGCATGCACAGTACTAGGCGGGCTTCTTTTAGAGCCCGAACCATGCTTAGTTGCATGTGCAAATCCCCAATTTGGTGCATCAGGGTAGCAGATCTGTTGAAGTCGTCCATGAGCACGCAATTTCTCGTATTGAAGTTCACCTGATTGGCGTTTTGGTCGGGTTCCAGGGCCAAGATTGCATTACTTTCACATCGAACTTGCGAGGTGGTGCCCCCCTTTGAGAAGTTGACCTTCTTCTTCTTCTTCTTCTTCTTCTTCTTCTTCTTCTTCTTCTTCTTCTTCTTCTCTACCTCTTTTATCTCCGGAATTTGTCCTCTTTGAAGACGGTTGGGCCTCCTCGGATGAGAAAGCCTCTTAAATGACATGAATTTCTTAAAGCCGAATTGTGGTTTGGGTCTCGGACTCAGCCCCACGCTACTCTGGGTTTCACTCTATGTCCGCCACAATATCATCAATTCCTTAAACCCTCACATCGGAACTAGCCATATTTTTGCTATGGGAAACCATTTTAGAGTCGTAGTGGACAATGGTAACCAAGGCTTTGGGCACCGCAGTCACCTCCTCCACAGACAGAGCGACATCCTTCACCACTGGAATGACCTCCTTCTGCACGAGCCAGCACGCGCCGCGCAGTTTCCTCTGCGTTGCGCTCTCGCTGACAGGTGCGTGCCACTACTGTAATAAAGGCCTTTAGAAGAGACAAAATCGCTTCTAAAGGCCAAAAATTCGCTTCTATATAAACTTTAGAAGCGATAAAAGTCGCTTATAAAGATCCGCTTATAAAGGTCAGTTGCTTCTAAAAACTAGAAGTGACACGTCACCACTAGGGTCGCTTCTAAGTCCAAAAATTTGGCGCCGAAAAATGACTCCCGCGAAATGGCGAGAAGAGTTTAGAAGCGACATTTGAAGCGGATTAGTGGTGGTCGCAGAGAGAGAGGGTAAGGTCGATGGTGGTCACAGAGAGAGAGAGGGTGAGGTCGATGGTGGTCACAAAGAGAGAGGGTGGTGTTGGTGGTGGTGGTGATGGTCAGAGATTGTGGTGTGGTGGACTCTTGGAGTGGTGGTGGTCGGAGAGAGAGGGCGGCATAGTGGTGATGATGGTCGGAGATAGAGGAAGGCGTGGTGGTAGTGGTCGCGCGGAGAGGATGACAATGGTGGTAGAGGCTCGGTGGTGTACGTGGTCGGAGAAGAGAGAGAGAGAGAGAGATGATGAAGTATAAGAAAAACAAATAACGATTTATGACGTCTAACCTAGATTAGAAACGACATTAGAAGATACTAGTCGCTTCTAATTTTTAGTTAACACAAAACGGCATCGTTTTGTAAAAAATTAAAAAAGATGTCAGAGAAAACAACGAGCCAAAAATTTCAGTTATTTAGAAGCGGCATTTAGAAGTCGCTTCTAAATTTAACATTTCTAAAAATTTTGGCAGTGGAAACAAAGAAATTAAATTTTTGAGAGATTATAAGCGATATGTCACTTCTAATGTCGCTTCTAATTGGCGGAAAAAAATTAGAAGCGACAAATGTCACTTCTAATCTCAAAAGTATGACTTTTTCAAGACAAAATGTTTGTATTTCTGTGGAATAGCATTGAAGTGACTAGTCGCTTCTAATTTATAAATGTCATTTCTAAAGCTGTTTTTGTAGTAGTGTGCGCTTGTGTTTGCCATGCCCGCGCGCGAGGCATCTCACGTGTGCCTTGGCTCTGCCAAATCTTTCTTTTAAGGCTTTTTTAAGTCCTCCAACAACTTTTAAGGCTGGCCATTTCAGTCACTTGGGAGGCTCCGAGGATGAACGTAACTACGTTCACGCGAACGAGGACAAAAGTAATCACACCAACTCTCGCACAGAAGTGATGACACTATCAATCTCGACACAGGGAGTCTCGACCACGACATCCCCGACCCTGGGGAAGGCGCTGACGGGTGCCCTGTTTGGCACGAATCGCGAAGCCTCACAACTTTATCTTAAACAAATCGCTCCTGCTCAGGGACATAGATGAAATGAGCTCAAACCGCAGCTCGTGGGCGCAATCCGCAATAGCGAAACAACAATCGAGAACTATCCCCTCGTCGCATTGACGACTTGAGGTAGCATTTCAATGGTCGTTGAAGAAGCTTGGGAAAACAGCTTCCCCATGCAAACGAAGTTGCGCAGACAACAGCCAAACTTGGCCGAAATAACGTTACTTCATCCTGTACAACCTCCATTGACCAGGCCTCTAATGAAAGAGGGCAATGTGCCTCACTCATTCAGGTCGGTCCCGCTGAAACACACGCAATCGTGGCTAGCATGCTTCACGCCTTTAAAAACAAGGTCGGTAGCCTCTTCGCTGTTCAAGCCATGACCCAAGAAGTCCGGGGGATGAAGGAACAGATAGCCTCCCCATTCACGGCTAACATCCTCATGGAGGAGTTCCTGACAGACTTCCGTTTGCTGGATCTCGCGCACTACGAGGGAAAGACATGTCCCATTCACCACATCCAACAATATCGCATGTGGATGGCATAGGCCGGTAATCTTATGCCAGGCTTTCACCCTCACATTAGGCGGACCTGCCTTCAAATGTTTCGAAAACCTGATGCCCAGGTCAATTAACTCGTTCGAGGAAATACAACGATTTTTCCTCACTCGCTTTAGCGGCTCTCGTAAAAGAATGCTAGGGAAAGCTCACTTGCAATCCCTCAAGAAAAGAAAAAAGAGAATCTCTCAATGGATACTTGGTTAGATTCACATAAGAGTCTAACAAAGTAGTTCAATTCGAGAATGGAGACACCACTACGGCTATCCTTGAAGGGCTCCAAATATGGGACTTCCTCAGCTCCCTCGTCAAATGAGAGTCACGAACTATGACCGAGCTCTCGACTCGTGCAGAAAAATACATGTCCCTAGATGACTTCATTCAAAACCGAAAGTTTCACGACGACCGTCGTAGGGAGGAAGACAAGTCGAATACGCATGACTCGTGAAGAAAAAGGGCGAAGCCTGATGACGGATCTTGCCCACCTGCGGGACAAAATCCTTAGGTAACATACAAGCTTCGCAACTATGCGAAATTTACGCCATTGAACACACAGCCTGAAACAATCCTCGCCCTGAGGCGCAAATAATTTCACGACCCCGCGCCATCGAGAGTTAGCACACATCGGGATATGAAAAAGTACTGTGCGTTCCACAAGGACCACAATCACTTGACATCTGAATGCAAACATCCAAGGAGGAAAATCGAAGACCTCATCCGAGCAGGAGAGCTAAAGAAATTTGTGCTCGAAATGATTGACAACGTCAATGCTCCCACAGGCTGATCGGCCGCTGCCGCTCGCCAAAAAAATAATGGCGATCACGTACAACCCCTCCACATTGTCACCTAAACATCTCAAGGGCTTTATTTTACTTCCTTGCTTTCAATAAATCCATGAGTTGAGATAAGATCATTGTGATTCCCCCATGGAAGTTAGGTTGAGATATGCATGGACAAATAAGAATCAATCTTCCATTTTACAGACAAAGGTTGACACGATCCCGTCGGGTTGCTTGACACCTTGCGCTGCTCTGCCCCGCGATGTCGTTTCTTGTCTTAAAGTGACTAAGCGATTGCATATCTTGGCCCGAGTGCCTAAGCGATCCCATTCGGTAGCTTATATGCATTGCGCTACTATGCCTCGCCATGATGCTACTTGTCCTAGAAGGACTAAGTGATTGCGCTTCTTGCCCTAAGTGCCTAAGCAATTCTGTTTGGTATTTTGTACGCCTTACGCTACTCTACCCCACGATGACCCGAGGCAGTGACCCTTCTTGTTCCAGGATGACTAAGCGATTGTGCTTCTTGGCCAAAGTGTCTAAGCGATCCTGTTCGGTAGCTTGTACGCCTTGCGCTACTCTACGCCGCGATGACGTAAGACGCTCCAAGTGGCGCACCTAAGGCGCTCCAAGTGATGCACCAAATAAGCCCCAAGTGGTGCACCTAAGATGCCCAAAGTGGCACACCTAAGACGCCCCAAGTGACGCACCTAAATATGCCTCACGAGACGCACTCAAGTCGCGCCACGACGCACTGAAGTCACTCACAAGGCGCACGAAATTCATCTCTCGAGATGCACTAAAGACGCCTATAATGCAATGAAGGTTGTCCCCCGAGACGCAATCAAGGCAACAACTGTTAAACAAGACAAAATATGATTTACTGAAAAACAAAACAGTGCATCAAAGGTATCCAATGTTGTCAATGGTGCCCACAAGAAGAGTTGTAATCTTTATATTGTACATTTGATGTAATAAATTCTCATGAAGACTCTTGCTTGTAATTGCTTATTCATTAATAAAAAGTTGAAACGTTCATTCATTCCTCCTTGTCTGTTTGAAGCTTTATGATAAAACATTAATCTTTAGTACATAAACAAACTAAACAACTTACGAAGAGACAAATGTAGATTTGCATGAACAAACTCTTCGTAGTTTGCTTAAAACGCTATATTCGCAATATAAGGGTCAAAAGACTATTGACCTCAGTATGATTGTTAGAAGAATCTATGATGTCTGGTTATGAGACATTGAGAGTTGGAGACTCTATAGTTCTTCTAGGTATTTTTCGAATGTACTGAATTGACCAATGCACTTCTAGAGACAAGATAAGAACAAACCATTTAACCTCTTATGTCTCGAAGTCACTACGTATGAATTGCATCGTGCTTACCTTAATCCTGAAATGAGACATGCCATTTCACAGCTTACGTATTCTCATTTGAGAAAGTCAGAGTTCAGACTCACTATGTGATTCCGAACAAGGCCTATTGGTAAAGTACTAAGTTGTGAGAATGTCATGAGTAACTTTGTGAAGTTCTCATAGATATGGAATTCATGTACAAGATTGCTGAAATGCAATGTATATCACCTCATGCTTTGTTCCTTGGAGTGTGAATAAATGAACTGGCCAGTGTCCAAATTGAGTCCTGACTCTTTTGGATGAAACAATGTGACTTGTTAGCTCCTCGTCAATACATTGTTTCTAACTTATTCACAAGCGACAAAAGAGTTGAGGAAATAACAGCTAGAAGGGTAAAAAGGTAATTTTGTAAATCCCGACTACTTGATGATATTCATGAAGGGTAAACCCTGATAATATTCTGTTGATCCACTCATTACAATTAGGTTGAATTCTTGAGTAGAAAATAAATTCATTTGAACCGAGAGATTTTCAGTGTCAACTCTTTAGTGGAGTCAGTTGACATTAAGCTAAACTTGGAAAAGGTTTTGTGAACTTTTGAGTCCAAGTGTTTAGCTCAAGCTTTGTTCATTTGGATCCATGAGGTCACTGTCACGAATCACATCGAGTAGGAATAGTTAAACTGGAAGCTAAGTCAAAACAAGAACGAAAATTGTCAAAAGAGTATTTTTGTCTTTTGAGACATAGGATTAAATGAATGTCAATAATTTTTTTTTTGACATGGTCATTTGATGACAGGCATCACTCGGCCAAATTATATTTATTGGGCCTTGTGGATTTATTTCATTTCATAAGAATTTTATTGAAAATTCTTAATGGGCATTTTTCATGTTGTCATGAACAAATGGAAAAGCTTCTAGAAGGCCTTTCTGGATTGAAATAGGCGCCCAACATACCCAAAGAAAGAGATAATATTTTGTGCATGAATGTATGAAGATACTTGCCAAAAGAAAAAGAGGAAACAAATTTCCCCTAAGAGGAAACCAAGGTGGGCGCCCAAATGGGTCAAGGGAGAAGCAAATAAAAGAGAAAACAAATCCAAGGAGAAGAAAAGGAAATTGGCTCATGAATATGTGATATTCTATAGAAGAGGAAACTACCTTATTGAATGTGAGACCTCTCCTATAAATAGGGGCCTTATTCTTCACATTTCATTCATCCAAAGTTTTAGAGATTGAGAGCTTCTCTCTCTAGACTTGGCCGCCCCTCTCCTTTCTCTCTCTCTATTCAATTTCGTTTTTATTGTTTTGGCACCTAGGTCCTCATTTGACCTAGTGTCTAGCTCTGCGACTTCAAGACTCGTTCTTAAGTCGTAGTGTTTAAAAGTGCCCACACACTAATTCTTTTTCTCTCGAGTGATTTAGTGATAGAAACTTTCGTGGTTGCTCGAGTTGCCGAGGAAGGAAGAGAGACGTGCTGCGAGGGGAGACGAACGTTGCAACCTTTTTCCAAAAGCTTCTCAACGTTCAAGCGTCTAAAAAGGTTAGTAAAATTCTATGCTCATAATAGTTTTATTTATATGTACTTGCTCTTTGTCTAGGTTAGTAAAAACTGTTTTACTTGAAAAAGAAAATTTTTAAAATTCCGCCGCTTAACGAAGCGTTAAACTTTGTCTTAAACCCTAGATCAATTCCAACAAATGGTATCAGAGCTATGGTCAAAGATTTGCATGTACATGTATTTAAAAATATGAGCTTGAAAATCGTTTTCGAAAGTTTACTAATTTTGTGACAAGTTAGAATTGTTTTCTTTGATTTTTTTTTAATTTATTGCTCATGCCTTTAAATTAAAAATCATGTTGATTTTCTATGAGTTTGGGATGTTATTAAAATACATTAGAATCAGTTCTAAAAGTTTTTAATTTTTTATATTGAAAAACGTGTTTTTAAGTTTGAGAAAATTTCGAGTAAATTTTGTGACTATTTTTCTCGTCTTACTAGTTTCTTTTATTTACTTGAATCGTTTTATGCATGTTGTTAATTCTTTTATACCATGTTATTAGCTTGCTAATAAAACACAAATAAAAGCTTTAACAACCTCATAAAACGTTCCGTTACACTCGATTCTTTTTCGCACCTAAAAAGACCGAACTTTAAGAAAAATTATATAGACTAAGCCACTTGAAACGTGAAAATTGCAATCTAACCAACGTTTCATCTAAGTTTCAAACATAGCCACAATTGACGACGTGAATTTTATTAGTCATTTAATAATTTACATGTTTATCCTTTGTTTAAAAGTCGGCTGAATATCTCGCCTATTTATTTTGATTTATTTTCGTTTATTTATTACTCGCATAAATAAAAATTAACGAAAATTTATTGACGATTCACAAGTTACTTATTTTAATCAATATTTAATTTGTTTCTTATATTATATTCGTTAATGATTTTCCATTTAAATATTCAAATTTGAATCCAAACGTGTACTAAGCCTGATGATGTTGTTGACTTTCTTATTAGTAGGACTCAAACGTTGGCTACTATTTTATTTTCACTCATTTAAACCACACAAGGGTATATTCGATATTTTATAGCCGTAAATTTCAGTAAATGGCTAGATTACAAAATTTACCAAACGTGGGCTACATCTTAAATACCACGTTTCAAAAGGGCTACGTTGCTAGTTTGCCCGAACTTTAATTATTTCTTTTTCTTTGAGCTGGAGTAAAACCCGCAGTAAAAATGGCATAACTCTCTGCTCAGAAATCGAAATTTAATGATTCTTGAATCAAATTAAAGGTCTTTCTGTCGTCTTTCCAATGCCACTGGTTTTGGGTCAAAAGGAAATCGGAGCCGCAATTTAGGTGATTTTACTCCGAGGTGCGCGGCTGTGCTGAAACTCCAGTTTTTTTAGAATTCCGGATTTTCAGCCCCACTACCATGAGTTATAGAACTCTAATGAGAAAAATTTCTTGAGCGAAAATGTTTTTCATAAGATTATAAACATGATGTGTAAGATTAAAATGTTTTGTTTTTTGAAAGTTTAATTGAAATTGAATTTTTACCTAACTAGTTTGAAATTTGAAAAATCGTTTTCGTTTTCAAACTTGAAAATATTTTTTCATCCAAATCAAATAAGTTTTCAAAATATTTTCAAAACTATATCTATATCGCATATGTTCAAAATCTATATGCTCTTGAAAATTTGAGTGGGAGGTCTCCTTGTAGACAAGCCGAAAAATAAAAAGATGTGTAATCTCAAACTTTCAAGTGTTCGGGTGAGTTGAAGTTCACACTTCCTTCATGCACTTTCCCATAATAGAAAATAGGAAAAGATCTGAGTATGTCCCTTGTGCCTTTATGCACTAACACTACTCTGAACATGAAAATATAGGATTCTTTTCTAGTTGTCCGCTCTATCGCTCTATAACTAGGAAAACTGTTTCCGAACTTATAAGAGTCGATGTACCAACTCTAAAAACTAAGTAGGAGGGTTATACTTGTTGTTTGTAACCCACGATCCCCAACACTAATGAAAGAAGCAATTAACGTGGGACTAAGAGCCGCTCTTGCGACCCTCTCTTAAATGGGAGTACTCCAAGGCGTTTTTGCTTCGATCATTGCTCAATGAGCTACGTCCGAGAGTGAGACGATGATGACAAGGCCTCCCCTTGGGGGATTGTTTTTCAAAGTTGACCTTTTGGACTAAGTGGTTGGTTGCACACTTAGGCTCAATCCCTAGTAATCCTCCCTAGTTAGCCGTTTCCAATCCAACCCTGGACTCGAGCACTGGATTGCTGTTAAGCATGTTCTTAAGTATCTTCGAAGAACTAGGAACTTGATGCTTACATACTCAGGTACTGACCTGACTATGACGGGATATACCGACTCTGATTTTCAAGCAGATAAGGATTCCAGGAAATCCACTTCGTTCATCCTTAATGGTGGAGCTGTTGTGTGGAGGAGTATTAAGCAATCTTGCATTGTTGACTCCACAATGGAAGCATAATATGTGGCTGCTTGTGAAACATCCAAAGAGGCTGTATGGCTTAGAAAATTCCTTTAGTATTTGGAAGTTGTTCCAAACGTCGACGAGCCCATGACCCTTTATTGTGATAATAGTGGGGCTGTCGCTAAGTCAAAGGAACCTCGAAGCCATAAGCGCTCTAAACATATTGAGAGGAAATACCATTTGATTCGAGAGATCGTGTAGCGCGGAGACATGGAAGTGAAGAAGATCTCAATGGTGGACAACCTGGCAGATCCATTCACCAAGGCCCTAGCGAATAAGGTCTTCGACCAACATCGAGATGGATTAGGCATGAAGGACTACACACATCTTCTTTGAGTCAAGTGGGAGTTTGTTGTCAATGGTGCCCACAAGAAGAGTTGTAGTCTTTATTTTGTACATTTGATGTAATAAAGTCTCACGAAGAATCTTTCTTGTAATTGCTTATTCATTAATAAAAAGTTGAAACGTTCATTCATTCTTCCTTGTCTGTTTGAAGCTTTATGATAAAACATTAGTCTTTAGTCCATAAACAAACTTAACAACTTACGAAGAGACAAATGTAGATTTGCATGAACAAACTCTTCGTAGTTTGCTTAAAACGATATATTCGCAATCTAAGGGTCAAAGGACTATTGACCTCAGTACGATTGTTAGGAGAATATATGATGTCTGATTATGGGGCATTGAGAGTTGGAGACTCTATAATTCTTCTAGGTATCTTCCGAAGGTACTGAATTGACCAGTGCACTTCTAGAGACAAAATAAGAACAAACCATTTAACCTCTTATGTCTCGAAGTCACTACGTATGAATTGCATCGTGCTTACCTTAATCTTGAAATGAGACATGCCATTTCACAGCTTACGTATTCTCATTTGAGAAAGTCAGAGTTCGGACTCACTATGTGATTCTGAACATGACCTATTGGTGAAGTACTAAGTTGTGAAGATGACATGAATAACTTTGTGAAGTTCTCATAGATATCGAATTCATGTATAAGATTGCTGGAATGCAATGTATATCACCTCATGCTTTGTTCCTTGGAATGTGAATGAATGAACTAGCCAGTGTCCAAATTGAGTCTTGACTCTTTTGGATGAAACAATGTGACTTGTTAGCTCCTCGTTAATACATTGTTTCTAACTTATTCACAAGCGACAAAAGAGTTGAGGAAATAACAGCTAGAAGGGTAAAATGGTAATTTTGTAAATCCCGACTAGCTGATGATATTCATGAAGGGTAAACATAGATAATATTCAGTGGATCCGCTCATTACAATTAGGTTGAATTCTTGAGTAGAAAATAAATTCATTTGAACCGAGAGATTCTCAGTGTCAACTCTTTAGTGGAGTCAGTTAGCATTAAGCTAAACTTGGAAAAGGTTTGTGAACTTTTGAGTCCAAGTATTTTAGCTCAAGCTTTGTTCATTTGGATCCATGAGGTCACTGTCACAAATCATATCGAGTAGGAATAGTTAAACTAGAAGCTAAGTCAAAACAAGAACGAGACAAGTTTTACGAAAATTGTCTAAAGGGTAATTTTATCCTTTTGGACATAGAATGAAATGAATGTCAATGAATTTTTTGACATGGTCATATGATGACTTAAATCACTCGGCCATGATGTTTTCATTGAGCCTTGTGAATTAATTTCATTTCATAGAATTTTACTTGAAAATTCTTAATGAGCCTTTCTTATGTTGTCATGAACAAGTAAAGAAAAATCTAGAAAGGCTTTCTAGAAGCCTTTTGGCCGTCCAACCCAAGGGAATGGGAGATAAAATTTCGTGCAGCCCTAGTGTGAAAGAGAGTTTATTTTGTGCATTAATGTATGAAGATACTTGCCAAAAGAAAAAGAGGAAACAAATTTCCTCTATGAGGAAAGAGGGAATCGGCCAAGGCAAGGAGAAGGCAAGCAAAAGAGGAAACAATTTTGCTTCTAGAAGACCTCTCTTGGCCGCCCAAATAAGAAAGGGAAATAATGCAATTTTGCTCATGAATATGTGATATTCTATAGAAGAGGAAACTACCTTATTGAAGGTAAAGCCTCTCCTATAAATAGGGGCCTTATTCTTCTCATTTCATTCATTCCAAGTTTTTGAGATTTGAGAGCTTTTCTCTCTAGCTTGGCCGCCCCTCCTCCTTCTCTCTCTAAGTTCTTCTCGTTTTTGTTTTGGTACCTAGGTCCTCATTTGACCTAGCGTTTTTAGCTCTTCGACTTTAAGACTTGTTCTTGAGTCGTCGTGTTTAAAAGTGCCCACTCACTAATTCATTTTCTCTCGAGTGATTCTTGTGATAGAAACTGTCGTGGTTACTCGTATTGCCGAGAAAAGAAGAGAGATGTGCTGCGAGGGGAGACGAATGTTGCAACTTTCCAATAGCTTCTCAACGTTCAAACTTCTAAAAAGGTTAGTAAAATTATAATGCTCATAATAGTTTTTATTTACGTGTACTTGATCTTTGTCTAGGTTAGTAAAATCGTTTTACTTGTCAAAAGAAATTTTTTTAAATTCCACCGCTTACCCGAAGCGTTAAACTTTTTCTTAAACCCTAGATCAATTCCAACAATTACCACTCTACTCTCTACATCTCTCATCTATTTTTTTACTATATATTTATCTACATCTCTCATCTACCATTTTTACTATATGTTTCTCTACATCTCTCATCTACCATTTTTACTACATATTCTCTATCTCACAACCACAAAAAGAGAAGCAGTATCCTTCCTTTCTCTCTAGGAGAATCATTCTTAACCCTTTTTTTGTATATCTACATACGTCTTCATATACATATGTTCAATGTCATATTATATGTCCTCTCATGGTGACTAAAGAGCTTGTAGAAATCAATTCTCTAGCTCTTTGTCTATTTGAGAGGCACATTCCATAATTGTCTAACTCTCTTGACTTAGGAAAGAAGGAGCCAAACCACCCCCTAAAGGAGGCTATTCGGAGGTTCGTCACCAAGAGAACGGTCTTTTCCAAAGCTCCTTGGAAATCACGACCCTTATCGGGCTTGTCCCCATAGTCGTAGTTTTCCTTGCGACCGAGGAACTGACCTCCACCATGTTGACCGTTCCAGAAGAATCTTTGGATTTGATGCTTTTATCTGGTCTCGACCCCATAGCGACATCTCCTTTGAGACCAAAGGAAAGGCAATCACCCCTTTTCACGACGTACATACTTGGACTCCTTGGTGGTACATGAGTCGCAAATGTGATGCAAAAAATGCATCAACATATAGTGTGGGAGAAATGTGACCCTTGAGGTTTCTTATATATAACTAATTTAAGCCCACTTCCCAAGAATGATTTACCTGAAATGGATGGTAAAAAAATCCTCGAACCCCTTGTAAAATCTCAAACTTCGATGCGAGAAAGTCAAACATAATCGTGACGTGGTGTCTTGAGGCACACAACACGTGAGACCCATGCAAAAATAATAAAACAAATAAAATATTATACTCGGTACACCATAACAAACTTGATTTATTATACTCGATCTCACCTTATATGATTTCTATTGGTCCTTAAGCCTATTTCGAGCCCAAAACGATCTAGCCCAACTCGGCCATCCTTATCCAAAACGACGAAGTCATTGCCGTTTGATAATAATAAAATATTAAATAAGCCGACCAAATAATCTTTTTTGGGCCTGGCCCATATCTTTGGACAAACTCCCAATCATCTCATTCGAAGTATCAAGCAGTGTCATGTCATGTGAGATCACGTCGTCTTCATTCTCCGTTCAGTCACCTTGGGAGACGTATCACGATGAGACGAATTGTCGACAAGTGTTTAAGAAAGCGAACTTCAACGGCCTATTAATTCATTTCCTCTTAGAAGAAATGCACACACTTTCATGTACTCTCCCGATTAGAATTCATAGTTCAACTTCTTATTTTTAAAAATTGTTGAGTTCGACTATTGTAATCCAAATCCCCACTTAATAATATCTTTATTATTTTCGAATTATTTGTATATCTCTATTTCATTTCAATTTATTTATTTAATCTCGACTTTATCTTATACTTATACGAATTTTTTTGAAATTCACATATTAAATTATAAACGATATTCAACTCATCAGTTATTTGTGATTTAGTTATTTGCCGATTTTGGCATCAAACATGTACCACATTTGCTAAACTACTTTTGAAATGGGTATATCATAAATTTCTGTAAAAGAATTAAAAATTTTAATTATCAATCTTTTATTAATAATAGTCTAATTATTAATATCTCACCAAGTTAATGACATTTATTTTATAAATAAAATCAGGGCTATTTTATACAATTTACATTATATTAAAAAAAAAAAAGCATTGGTCAGCCAATACGATTATACGATACGGTAATTGATGGCGAAATAACTGAAATAGAATAGAGATTAGAGAGCAGTCAACTTTAAAGTACATCTTATATATCGGTCTGCAAAACAGATTTTTTTTTTTTGATGGAAGTCTGCAAAACAGATTCAGACTAGCTATATCTTCTGTTCAATTGATTTGTAAATAGGAGAGAAAGTTCCCAAGAAAGAGAAGAGGGCTAACGTAAAGATGGGCAATTTGTTCGTGAAGAAGCCAAAGATCACCGATGTTGATCGAGCTATTCTCACTCTCAAAACCCAGAGACGCAAACTTGCTCAATATCAACAACAGGTAATGGTTTTCGAATCTTAATTTTTTTTTTTAATAAATTTGGGTTTTTGAAAGCGGATCGTTTTAATCCTGTTCGTTTATTAATTATTATTTCCCATTCGCTTGATGCAACAACGAGAAGAAGCTGCGATGGCGATTCTTATTTCCCTTATAAACCAAACCACACGACTATTAATTTTGAATCCGCTTGAATTGACGCAAATTCGGATATCTTCTCTTTGATTTTCTTCGGTAATATATTCTGTGTAAGCTGGTGCTTTCCTTGGTGATGATTAAGATGGCAATAAAATTCCACAGAAAAGAAAGAAGATATGAATTGAGAACTAGCAGTGTTGCGTTTTCCTGTGTTTACCCCATATATTTTTCCATTAGGAATTTAAAATGATAGATTAAAAGGATTCTCTGTTTGAGCCCACACAGTGTCAAACTAGTGCCAAGTGAAGTATTTATTTCCCGACTTTCAAGATTGAATTTGGTTTAATTATCTGGAATAGTTGCTTGGAGTAATTTTTTTCTTTCTTTAAATTAATTGAAAAGAAGTATGGTAGCAATCATGCTTAACGAAAAGAGTGTTTTAAGGGATTTTTAAGTTAATGGTGCCTTATTCGGCTTTACTCATGTTTAAAGTTTGAACCCTGAAGCTTGTTAATTTTTTGTTTTGTTTTATTTTTATATTTTTTTTAATATATATGGTGACATTTTATTGGGTCAATTCTCTCTTTTGAGAGTGTTTCTCATTTTCTCTTCAATAGATTCTTGGGTTAGACCGAAGTGTTCTCCTCGGACAAAAACGACTGGACTTAGTATTGCTTAGTATAATACATTATCATGACCTTATCTTTTTTAATCTGAAGGGATGCAAATTTTTTCTTCTTCTGCAATGTGTTCTCAAATAAGTTTTTAACACTTCCCACAAAAATCTTAAATTTGAATTAGCACAAAACTAGTCCTTAAACAATTTTCTATTCATCACTTGAATCGACATATAGCCTTGTCATTTTATTGTTTTTGCTGCTTGCTACGTCTTTAATGTTTGCTGGGTTTCTGATTTTAATTATATATACAAAAAATAAATAATGTAGTGAATATATGCTGAGTGTCAAGATGTGAATGTCCAATTTTTGGTTTCGGCCTTCTTATAGGGATCACAGCTTTCCCTTTAGCTGTTGAAACGCCTGTTGAAATTTGGAAATTCAAATTTCTATCGAGTCTTATGATAGCAAAGTCTTCTCTAATTTTGTGGACTTTAAAATTTTGATGTGAAATTTGTTCTAGCTCGATGCCGTCATTGAAGCAGAAATGCAAGCTGCAAGAGACTTGATTCGTGAAAAGAAAAAAGACAGAGCGCTTTTAGCATTGAAAAAGAAAAAAACACAAGAAGAGTTGTTGAAGAAAGTCGATGCCTGGGTCATCAACGTCGAGCAACAGGTGATCGATTCTTTTTCAAGAAATCTATGCATTGCCTTTATTCCCTTCATTCTCCTTTATATTTCACGGATAAGAATATTCATTGCTCGATATCATATGGAAAATTCACTGGCTTTTTTTTACGCAAATAGTCCCTCAAATATTGTGTGTTTGGCGTTCTGGTCCGTAAATTATGAGCAAAATAGTTTCATTGAACTATTCCTTTTATAGCATTTTAGTTGTTTTCATAAATAAATTTTAAAAAAACCCAGCAAATTAAAGCATATTTGAAAAGCTATACATGTTTATAATTTCAATACGGTTTATAAAAGCACAAATGTTTTGTAACAATCCAAAATTGTTTGTTTAGATACTTGGATTAAAGCTGAATTAGTGTTTTCTATGAAATTAACAACTCATTTAAGTTGACAACTATGTTTTATGTTCCTTAGGAGATAGATTTCAGTTAAAACAATGAGTAGTTTGGAAAAGGACTTGAATGCTAAATTATTATTAGTTTAAGGACTATTATTCTTGGAAATCAGTTTTAAGGACGAAAATGCCACTTGCGTAGTCATTCAGCCACTATTTTCCCTGAAAATCCAAATTCATTTGGTTTACCCCTGAATTGGTGGCTAATCAAGTACGTGATTGGTTAGTTGCAAGATATTGAACTGGCAAGCAAGCAAAAGGCTGTTTTTGAGAGTTTGAAGACTGGTAATGAGGCGCTTAAAGCTTTGCAAAGTGAAGTCAACCTCGAGGATGTTCAGAAACTGATGGATGACACCGCCGAAGCTAAGGCTTATCAAGAAGTGAGTTTGACCTTATTTATTATTCATCAATTTTATTTATTTTTCCAATGTCGTTGAACATCTTTAAAAACTTTCAATAAGGAATAAATCTGATATCACCACTAGCAATCCTTTTTGTGATTTGCAAGTAGATTTGAGGGGTTCATGTTTTGGTTTCTTTGTTTCTTCGGGGATCTGATTGCTTATTAATTGACATTTGTAATCCCGGTAGGAAATAAATGCAATCTTGGGCGAGCAATTATCAGCAGAGGACGAAGAGGAGATATTAGCTGAATTTGACAACTTAGAAACAGAGGTTTGTCTATTCTACTTTTGTACCGATTCGGTTAGCAAAATTTGTCCATTGTTTTACCTTGTGATTTTCTCGTATTTCATTGCCGTAGCAGTGTAATTAAGTTGTTCTAATGTACCTAACATCCAATATTTTTCACTAAACTAAATACGGTTAAAGTGCCTATTTTCAATTGTGCCATTGATGTTCTGACTTATAAACTTTCACAAAACATGAGGTAGACCCACATTAAATCTGCTTCTCTTACCTTCTTTCTACATATATTTCAGTGTATTCAACAAACCAAAATTGTTTTTAATTCAGTTGTTGACCCGATAAATTTAGAATGAAGGGCATGCTGGTTGGATTTAACTATGACATCTTTACTCTTACCTCTTTTTTTTTTGTTTCTATCCCTTCTTTCTTCCTTGAACAAGCTGCAGCAAGATCAAGTATAAACAATATTGAATCTTATTGCGTGTACTTTTGAACAAGCTGCAACAAGATCAAGTATAAACAATATTGAATCTTATTGCGTGTACTTTGTTCTTCATTCCCCTCTAAAAGGAAAAACAAATTAATACAATAGGCACTGCTTTGTTCTGAATACAAACATTTTAATGCATTTTGTGTGATAACATGTATTGCCTATGTCAAGCTGATACTGAACCAAGCCGACATGTGGTAGCTCTGTTATGCAAGTTTTGTTGATTCGTTTTATGTTATTTTCAGATCTCTGTTCAAGACATGCCTGAAGTTCCTGCACCTTTGCCATCGGCTGATGATAATACACTGGACCTTCCCGATGTGCCCACTAAAGTGCCACTTGCTGCAGAAATTCCCTCTGAAGCTCCCTCAAACAGAAAAGGTCTCTCTCTCTCTCTCTCTCTCTCTCTCTCTCTCTCTCTCTCTCTCTCAATTCCTAAAGTTGATTCCGATTTCTTTGTTAATGCAGTGTTGGAAGAACCATTGGCAGCATAATTTAGACCAACTTGACAATCTCACTCGAATGATCCAAGTCCGGGCCGTAAGAGAATTCTTTGATTGTGACTTGTCTCTTCGCAGCCGCGGCTAGGATTTCGAGTTCTTCTGTTTGGCTCCTCGTGTACATCCTTTTGTTGGTATTTAAATCCGTGTTCTCATATAGTGTTGGATTGTATAGATGTATTTCTGAATCAAACATCATTTCTTATCTTCAAATTTTTATTTTCTTCATTCTTCTTCTTCTTCTTCTCTTTCATTCCGTATCCTAAAACAAGTTTCCTAAACAATGGAGAATAAATTGTCTCTCCCTACATCATTTTAGGTGAGTGCGGGTAATAGCTAGATGATGATGAAATTGTTGAGATTTGTACCATGTAAAGCAGATTTTACTGCAATCTTGAGTAAGGAAGGTAAAAATAATTATGCCCATCAACACATTATTTTATTACCTGATTTTTAGATAATACAGTCTATGAAATCATGAACGTATCTAGAATTACATTTGTAGTGAATATCTCACAAGCAATTACATTCAAATGAAAAAAACATGTGTATCTTCTGAGTTCTAGTCAAATGCTGCATCCAAACCTTGAGTTTTTAATAATATTATATATTTCCTCGAGTTTCATGTTTATAATTACTCAAGTATCCCTTGATTTTAAAATGTGAATAAAACCAGCTCATGAGTGTCGACTTAAGAAAGCATTTTATGTTCTTCGACAGACTCCTAGAGCCTGGTATGACCAGCAAAGCTCTTCTTCAGTATGGCTTCAAGAAAAATAGGTATCGATTTTCTTGCTTATGTACACATGCTACATCCTAGTCACTATGAAATTATTCAACCCTCATATCTAAGGCCATTGTTGATCTTGATAGGTCATTCACACTGGAAATCTAGGATTAAGTGAACTTCTCTCTAGACTTTTGAAGTCTCTCCATATGGATTAGATCTCTTTTTCACAGAGCAAGAGCTCATCTAGGAGCTTCTCAACAAAGTCAACATGTTCACAACAAACACTTGTCCAACTCCAATATGTGCAGCTTTACCAAGATGATTTTGATCAAATAAACCATCAACCTGCACAAGTACATTCGGATCTCTTCAACACCTTAAGTTGACTAGACCATAAATAATGTTTGGCTGCGCTCGTTCTAAGAGCTCGGCATCTCACCCGACTCTCAACTGTGAGCGTCTAATCTAGTGTTTCATAGGGGAACAAAGCACATCGAGATTGACGAACATTTGGTAAGAGAAAAGATTGCATCAAAGTCAAACTTTCTTAGAATCAAATACATACAAACCAAAGTCCAAGTTTCTGATGTGTTCACAAAACCATGATTGATTCCTCATTTTGTTTGCTTGTATTTCAAGCTTAATTAACTTGGCTCGACTGGTAATTGAGTTTTCCTGGATTGTACCCAGACGCATTTCTTGAAGGCAACAAATTCAATTCGGAAAAAAATAACAACAAAAAAATTTGTCTTTAAATATGATATTGAATTACATAAATTCTCGACTCAAGTTTAGATGCCCATAGTGGAAAGGTAATGGAAACTCTTAGAAATATTTTACAAGAGCCCACAAAGGGTAAATGTTTCTATAAGCTCCATAATGAAGCATGTAGTTCTTCATGATAGTTCCCATGCAATAAGCAATTGTTGAAACTGTATACTATAAATTTGAATGCGCCCTTAAGCCCATTCAAATCCAATGAATATTTTTTGAGTTACTTATCACTACTGACGTTTCCGTAAAAGATTCTTTTACAAAACCGAAAATTGTTTTCGTCAAACTGCTGGAACATGAATTTGGGTTTAAGAACAATTTAAGAACATATCTAGCATTGCAGAATTTCAAAAAATCTATATTTTATCTAACACATTCATAGAAACCATAAGAGGAAAAACAATGCAAGTATAAGAGAATTCTCTTCATGTCCTCTGGAGCAAAGCTTCAAGAACTCCTCAGGTACACCAAACAACCACGAGTAGGATTCAACAATATAAACTCAAAAAGCGTAGAATATCAAGTGTGGGCTTAAGTGAACATAAGGTTATGAATCAAAATTTCGAAACCACTAAAACAAAAATACTATGTCTGGCTTTCAAGAACATGAGAGAGGGGAAAGCACGACCATCACTCAAAAGAAATGAATTCAAATGAATTAATTAACTCCTCTCTCTCTCTCTCTCTCTCTCTCTCTCTCTCTCTCTCTCTCTCTCTCTCTCTCGTTGCCTTTACGTAGTTAAAATTTAAACTAGTTTGAATCTTGCAAGTTGTTAAGTGATCATCACCTTAAGGAACTCTATTAGACCACCTTGGCTGAGTTCAAACCCTTCTTAGACTCATAATACACGACCAAAACTCCTCAAATTAAGTCATGACTTAATATTGAGTTGACACATAATTAAATCTCTTCAAAATTTCAGATTAATGAAGAAATTACAAGTGTCATTTTGTAACAACCTATTAGTCACTTTCTTTTAAGTAATTTGGCCTTATAAAATTATGGGTTTTGTAGCTAACTAGCCACATACCAACTTAAATTTTGATAAATAGCCAAGTTTAAATTAATTTTGCAAAGTAACCATTTAACAGTATACAAAAATCCAAAATATAGCAGAATTAACTTTGCCACCTCAAATTCAGTGGCTATATTTGAAATGTTGGTTATATAGCAATGTTAATGTTTCGAGTGGCCTAGTCCATTATATTTTTATAAAATTAATTTGCAAAACCATATAAGTGAAATAAATTCATGACACATTCATTGTTTGACACATCATCAATCTCCTACAAAAGTTTCAAACTAATGAAGAAATTACACTTGTCATTATGAGATAACTATTTGCCTTAATCTATCAAGTGACATACGACCACTATGGATAAATCCATTGGGCTTGTCATCTTAACTCGTGAGTCTGTGGGACGAAAATTTGGACCAAAATTCATTTCGAGTTGAGAAGTAACTTAAGTTCAAAGCTGATTTATTTTTTAACTTAGTTCGAAAACACGAACAAAGCATATCATGTGATATATATTGCATTACAAAAATCTTGCACACAAATTCCATATATGTGAGTCTCACGGGTCCAACAAGACAAAGTTATATCACTAACTGTTCAGGTATTGATCCACCAATTAGGACCTCACTCATTGACAAGCTAAGTGAATTGAAGTATCACAAGAACAATTATGTCTTACTTCCGGGTTGAGATAATTACAAATGTAGCCTTGAAAATTCATTGGTCTAATTCAATATCTACATTTAAGATATTTAGGAGATAGCTAGCCATAGGGTCACAACTATCTATATCTAAAGATCATACATCAATAGCTTGCCTAACAATCAATACTTAATTTCGATTGTCTTTTTGATCCTTAGATTTTGAAAAGTCAGTTTTAAACTTACTTAGAAGAGGTGCAAGTCTGTACTTGAATCTTCTTACGTTGTGAGTAGTTTTTAGGATGTAGACTAATAAATATATAAGCACATGCTATTGAGAACATACTAACTTTGACTTTATCAATATATAAATTAGCATTACACATACTAATTATAAATGACATAGTGTAATGTGTGTCCACCACATCTTCTTGTGGGCGTAAATCTCAACACCCACAATTGTGAGCTTGTAATCAAATATAAATATATATTTATTACAACTGGATTCTAATTCATTTTATCAGAGTCAACTCGGGGATTATGACATATTAACTCAAAGTTGAGATAAACACGAATTAGATAAAATACAAAGTTTCCCCTTTTTCTTTTGTTTCGTCAAGTCTTAGTGATTTTCCACTCAAATCCCAAAACTCCACTCTAGAAGTTATATAAATTATATTTACTGAATCGTTATTGATGTGGATATTCCGAATCAACAATCACAAATATTAGGTTAATTATATTTTATTTTATATTATGAAATAGGCTAAATTCTTGTCATGAGATATTGAAATTGTGATCGAAGAATAGAGAAAATATATTGAAATTGAAAGAACTAATATGAACGAAAATAGAGAGAATTATATTGAATAATCGAGAATGTAATACAAGTATTGAGTAGAATTGCCACCCCATTCTTCAGGCCTCGATACATGCATATATACTCATTTTTATCAACGTTATCATAATTAATGCATATTCATAAATTATTTGTTATTAATGACGACATTCTTTAATCAATGTGTCAATTACAAATATATGCTTCAAATTCAACTCATACCAATTGGGTCGTTATCGAGGTGCATTTATTGGTCCCAGCTCGATTTGAGCATCATTCTATCTTCGCCGAGCTGATGATGTGTCCCTGATTTTCTATGTATCCTCAAAGTGGGCTTTCAAAATTGGGCCCGAGTCATTGATGACGAAGCCATGTACCAACCATGGTTTAAAATGCCGGCGAATTTTCTGGAATTTTCGGGAGAAAATCGTTTCCGGTGAGCTAACGGCCGGCGATAGAGTAAAATGTTGTTTCCTTCATATTTGTCGTTTGAATATCGTGGAAACGACATACCGTTTTGGACGAAAACGACCGTCAATTTTCGGTCAAAACGTAGCATACAAGCTGTAGAATGCTCGGGATTTTCGACGAAAGTCGGAGAAAAAGAAAAAAAAACGAAAATCCAAAAGTTTAAATCTTCATTTTTCGGGGTAAAATGATTCCTTTTTTCATATAATTTCCTTCATGAATGTTGTTTGTAATGTGACGATTCTATTAAATATATATATATATATATATATATATATATATTTAGATTTTTTGGAGGACTTCCGAAGAAACTCCATTTTTTTCCGGCGAACCACCATTTTTTCCGGCGAGTGAGGAATTTGGATTGATATAATTCGTAGTGTATCAGTGAAGAAGAGACCAAAACCCGTTTAGAGAGAGAAGGATAGAGAAAAGGATTACAAGTCTATAAGTAAAAGTTTAGATGAAGAGAGAGAGAGAGAGAGAGAGAGAGAGAGAGAGAGAGAGAGAGAGAGAGAGAGAGAGAGAGAGAGAGTAACAAGAATAGTAAATTTACTTTTCCCCAAGTGTCAAAAATTATGCATTAAAGACATTTGTGGTGGTGTGACATGTGAGAGACAAATGGATTTAATAAATTCCATTAATATTCTTGAAAAAAGGAGTGAATTCTGTAGCGAAAAAAATTAAAACAAAGTCATAATTTCCTTAATTTATGATATGTTATTAATTTTGAGACTGTAAAGCTAGCATGGGCTGAGGGACATGGACATCCATGGAGCATGATCATCCCATACTAGCATGTCATGCATATTTTGCTCCGCAAAATAAAATCAAAATGTGAAATAACATAAACATCACTTTAATTTAGTGACATTATATAAATATAAAAATAAAATCATCCGTTATAATTCTTTAGTGAAATAACATATTTTGCTGTCGTTTTAAATTTTACACATTTATAAAATATTATATATATATATATATATAATATACACAATTTTCTATTAAAAAAGATTATATACATAATGTATTTTCTTTTATGTATGTTTAAAAATTGAAAAATATATATGTATTACGTACAATGTATATATATTACATGTATATATTTTAAATATATTTTGCCGCATTTTTTTCGTTCGGTTTTCCGTCGGCACGTCGATTTTCCATCGAAAACGGCATTTCGCTTGCCCTTTTCCACAATTTTTCCGTTCGTTTTTCCATCGATATGACGATTTTCCGTAAATCAGGAGGCTCGAAACGGCAACGAAAATGGAATTTTAAACCTTGGTACCAACAATCGTGAAAGAGTGTCTATTAATATAGACAGTATGTGAGCACATACTCTCCATGTTCATTATTGGGCTTAGTGCCCAAATGTATTGATATATTTACTTTAACTTTAATAAGTATTTTTAAATACAACTGCATTACATGTTGAAGTAAATCAATAAAAAGAAACATTCATTCTTCTTTTAAAGTTTGTGTTATGATTACTAGTTTTTCTATATAAATAACTTACTACACAAACAAGAAGATTCAAATTCAGATTTGCATAACAACTTTTTTTAATAGGTTATTTAAATGCAATATTCACAATCTTAGGAAAAAAAAATGGTCATTTAGTTCTAATAGATGATAGTTGGGAGAACCCATGATGTTTGATTATGAGTGATAGAGAGTTGGGAAACCTATAGTTGTCTGTCGTGGAAATGGGCATGTGAATTTTCACTGCGGAAAAAAAAAATTATCGTGAAAAATCCATTGTGTTCTATTTCTATTATGACATTTCTATAAACTAATAGTAAGAAAATAATCTAAAATAAAAACTAAAGGAATATTTAAAATCATTAATTTGAGACCATAGCTAGTTAAAGATTAAACAAACCGTAGATGGTATGATCTTGAATCTTGATGGATTTGTTAAGCTATTGTCTAATTATATCAGTTGACAACCTATATCAGAAAACTATAATTTTAGCTTATAGACCTCAAAACTATATTATATTATAATGATAAAAACTAAGTTATGCGTAAAACAAATTTCTCGAACTTATCCAAATAATAATAATACCTCGTTTTAGAATAAAATTGTTATAAGCTATCTGAAATGAACTCTAATTCTGAGCAAAGTCTCGGAGCGTTGACCAGGAAGAGGAACAAGAGACCTAATCCCAGCAAATCCACCGACATTCCTGAACTTCCCAGTCCCTCCGACGACAGCCAAACGCGACGTCGTTTTTTCGCGGTTTCCGATGACGAAGACACCGAAAAGGTTGACGCTGTCTCCGTATTCCCCTCCCTCCATCACCACCGTGAATGCCATTGTGGCGGCCCCAGAGCCCGCCACGTACACTCCTCGTGCCCGGCCCACCACCTGCGACCCCACCTCTGGCCGGGCCGTCAATGCATCGTCGATCACCGTCACAGTCCCGAACCCCAAGCCCAGCCCGTCGGAGCCACGGTGGGACCGGAAGAACGACGTCGTCCCCGCCAACCCTGAGCCGGCCGTCGTGCTGGCAGGCTTAGAGAATGCCATCTGGCCGGTGTAGACCATGCCTAGGAGGCCGGTGACCGGCTTCGCAGTGGTCCCGAGGACGTCGTGCATGTACAGCTCTAGGTTGGGTTCGTCATCGTGAGCATGCGATGATGATGATGATTTTGTAAGCAGCACTAGTAGGAAGATTAATTGCTTTTGTGACGATAATGGTAATAGGTTGATCAGATTCATCATTTTCAGGTTTTTGCTAGCTAGACAGTTTAGGGTTTTAAGGTATATGAATATATAGGATTATTGGGGTATGAATATTGGGGAGAGAAAAAAAAAATGAGATATGGAGTTGTTGGGGATTTGACCGGTGGAGAGGGTGTTGAAAAATTAAGGACACAATTGATTAATTTATGTTTTAATTTTATTTATATATATATTTTGTATTTGTAACCTCAAGTTTCATGCAGTTGTAATATTGTAGTAATGGTGTCGTGATTATGACAAGGATGCTATATAGCACTTTGACTCTTAATACATAGACACTGAGATATATGACATAAGAAATAAAGGGCGGGTCATGTATTTAGCCAAATTAAGCCTAAATTAAGCCGCACCTTTAAAATTATAATCCAACTATGAGTTTAATTGAGTAAATAGCTCAAACTCAAATCTAACAATAAAATATACAAATTATACCCTTCTACAACAGCCGACGCTGCTTTTTTGTTGTTCTCGGTCCCGAAATAGTCTCGCAAGACCTGCACTTTCATCAACCTTTACAACAATCCCAACTGCGAAATCTGCGACTCCAGAGCTCCAACATCGTCTCTCTCAGTCTTCGAAGACTTGAACGACACGAGATTGACTTCGACGCCGCCAGATTTGGCTCCGTCTTCTTTTCGTTGCGTTCTTGCAAGAGAGCTAGGGTTTCGCAACCCAAACTGCCAACGAAATCGCCTGCCTCCGATGATAATAGAAATGGTAAGTTAATTGGATTAACTGTTTTCGTCGCCGCCGTGGATGGAGGAGACTACTCCGATCACCTTCATCGATGTGAGAGGGGTCGCGGGGGAGTGTTCCGACGCAGAGAGAAGGTCAAGAAGCTCTACAACATCTTCAAATTTGTGAAGCTCACAACGACGATGGACGAATAGATCCTCGCGATTTTAGGATTTTGTAGTTCTTGTACAGCTTAACACTCCGGCTTTCGGGGACGGAGGGCAAGATCGTTGTGTAGTAGACATCTCTATGTTGTAGATACTCTAAGACCCCTCCGATTGCCTTGTCAGAGGTTCCCGAGAGCGACAACATTCTCAACATCGCGACCGATCTTCCGAGCTGTTTCCTTGAGCTTCTCATCCCCCACAGCTTCTCCTGTCTTGCCCCCGATCTCATTGTCGGACACCGGCGCCTCTTATCCCAATCCCTTGGGCCAGACCCTGAGTCCCGTCCTCTTCACCGCCTCTGCGTTCAAACTCTGGTCGTTGTGAATCATCCAGGCCACCATCAGAACTCTCTTCTGTGCCGCCTCTGCCACTGAGTTCCACCCGTAGAGGCTTAGGAACGCCCTCAATGCGCGGCATCTGCTTGCCTCACCCACCCTCTAACACAAAATCTTTCTCAGACGACAACTTACAGCCAATAAGATTTTTGGTCTCTTCTTCTTCCTCGTCTTTGTCGACCTTTGAGGTCTTGAGAACCCACTAAAACCCCACGCCGACTATCCACCAAGAAGATTTTTAGTCTCTTCTTATTCCTCGTCTTTGTCGACCTTCCAGGTCTTGAGAACCCACTAAAACCTCATACCCATTCTCCCCAGCCTCTTCCAGAGCTCTCTAATCTGCTCCTTGGACATGGCGGTTCTGCTTCCGAAGCTCACGTACACCATCGAACCCACCGGTTGATCGTCCAGCCACGCCATGTAGCTTTCCTTCTCCAGACGAGGACACCCGTCGATAGGTCCTATTGGGATGACATTATAGAGAGAGTTGGAAACCCTACCTCCATTGACGACATTAATAGCTTTAAATTCAAAGCAGTGGAATGAGTTCACTATGATCCCCCAGGATGATCCTCCTTTGGAAAGCAAGAAATTCACCTTCTCGGATATTAACTTCGTGCACATGCGGCTCGGCTCCTTGAGTGGCGGAGGGAGGCTAGAGCAGAGGACTAGGCCCTGACCTGATACGTCGACGAAGTCCGGCCCGGACCAAAACCGAATGGGAGCTGTTCTAGACATTGTACCAGGGGATTTTGAGCTCGGCGACCACCAAGGTCGTGGAAGACATCACAACTAGGTAGGCGAACACAGCAAAGATCGAGCAAGATGATGTCAGCATGAGAAGGTGGTGGCGGCAGGTTGAGTGGCCTCGAAGTGGAAGAAGAAAATGAGTGGAGTGTGTGGTCATCCACATCACACGCGCGCAATACGAGTCACTTGACACGTCATCAGTTCTGTTAGGAGCAACAAAATTGGTTCAAGCCTTCAACTACTCAACTACATATAAATGACATAGCAACTCGTCCAACATTTGGTATCAATTTCATTGTGTTCATTTGTGAGTTGTAAATAGAGAAAAGAATTGAGACTTTCAAGAGAGAGTTTTTAGAGAGAGAAGAACAAGCATTGATCGGATTGTGATCAAGCTTTAGAAAATATTCTTTGGATCTCAATTTTGTATATTCGCGTGTAATTGAAGTGATTGTGGAACCAATAGGGTTTTCGTGCCCTGACTGGATTAGGATCATTTTGATCCGAACCAATATAAAATTTCTCGTGTCTTTATCCTTTTTTAGTTAATGGCACTAAAATCAATCTAGATTGCTTACGTAGGAAGTTATTTATGTGTTATGTTTGATTTGTTAATTTTCGCGTTGATTTCGTTATTCCGTGTTGGTATAAGCATTAGTTCTCATCTTAGCTCATAACTCACAAGCATTACTTCGCATCAACGAGTCCTGAAATTTCACATCGACGAATCCATGATCAAATTCCAACGATGGCAAATTTCAAATCTGACATCAAGAAGTTCGATGACAAGAATGACTTCATTCTATGTAAGATCAAGATGGAGGCGCATCTCAAAATCTAGGGCTTGGTGAAGCTCTAAAAGGCGAATCAAAGATGTCGGAATCTCTGACATCAGATCGAAAGCAAGAAATTCTGAAAAAGGCGAAGAATGCAATCATCTTGAGTCTTAGCGATAAGATCCTAAGCAAGGTGATCATAGAGGAATCAGTGGCGAAAATGTGGCTTAACCTCGAGTCGATGTACATGACGAAGTCTCTACCTACGCTGATCTATTTAAAGCAAAAGTTCTACAGCTTCAATATGAACGATCAGAAGTCACACAAACCAGTCCATCAAAAGCAAAGCTAATTACATAGAACGGTTTTAAAAAAAAATGAGTAGCTTGTGTTCAGAGGTTGAACTACAAGACTAAGGTTACACGGTGCAACATAGCTTTGTATCAATGGAAGCCAGACATATACAAAATGCTTGGTAGCCTGTCAAAGGATATCTGCAGTGGAAGACAAGAAACACAAATCATAATTTGGACTTCTTTTGTTCTCATTGTTTCTTATGGTCCGACAAAAACACACAATATGAAGCAGGTTGAACGAGACGGTACCTGTAATCCATCACATATTTTGACTTTCCGATTCTTCCAAGCTGTAGAATTGTTTGCTTTCCACTCTCCTAATCAAATTGATAGAAAGACAGAGAGTGAGCATTTAAAACCAAGTGAGCTTTGTCATGTAAAGCAACCACGCGTACCTCCATAGTCAACTGGAAATTCTTCACTGAGCTTTGTATCCGAAGGCCGACTCTTCCCTTGTCTCTAAAGTCTAACTCGTATTGCCCCGAAAACTGAAATAAAGATTAATGGTTAACAAACACGAAATGCGCTTTTAAGGCTAAACACAGGTCACTTTGTTCTTCTTACGCTGTTGTACTGTGGAACCCTTGAGCACAGCCTGTGAACTTTGACCTTTTTTCCTTCCCAGTCTTTTGGCATCCCCTTTATGTGTTGTTGCACCTTTTTCCAACATGAACACAACATAGATAAATTTAGCAGAAAAACCTAAATGTAGATGAATAGTGTGAAATCAAAGTTGCAAGAAACATAAAGAAATAAAAATAAATAAATAAAAAAAGGTGTTACAGCTTATAACATAGCTGTTAGATTTTGCGAAACAAGCCAAAGAGCCACATTTGTTAGACAACAAGTCAATTGCTACATAAAAAGCCTTATCCCATTTAAATTTGAGAAAATAAGAAACTTTGGTTATTTTGCTGATAAAAGTTTGTCAAGCGTAATTATTTTGTGATATTTCTCAATATAAATAAACCAACCTTGGTAGTACTCTTCAGTTGAATTGACTGGTGTTTCGCTACAAATGCGGTCATACTTCTATAATTTCCAGTCCAAGTGGTGATCGTTGGTACAAATCTACAAACACATTGAGAAAAGAACAAACAAGTAGCTATGAATTAAATAAATACAAGCGGACATAAAGAGTAAACTTAGAGAGAGGCGTATAAAGACTTACGCTACCGCGGCGACAAGCGATTTAGACTCTTTGTGGGCCAGACCCTGAATCCGAAACGTGATGCAAAATGAAGTTGAGAAAAAAGGTTTGTAATTTAATTTTATGGAGCTTTGATTCGGAAGAGAATGATTCTCGAAACCTGATCCCAAATCTGATATTTCGAGCCCATCAAGTTGGCAGAAATAGTCCCGAGAAAGCTATCGTCGGAGCAACGCAACAGTCCCTGCGTAGTCTGAGCAATTGTAAACTCGGATTTTCCATTGCGACGCCTATGCTTTGCAACGGCTAGTTTCCTGTCCTGCCGGCCACTACCTTCCTACAACATGAAAACATTTCGAAAAAGTAATTAAATAACTGTTGATGGTGACATCGAATTGGGGCTACTCAAATCTCAGTTAATCATTAGATGAAATTCGGACGGTATCATCAAGCAGACGAAATGATTGAGAAATTACACTTCATGTGCTTTCAAACAACAAAATGAATAAACGTTGACATCTAACAGAGTGAGAAAATTCGAAGATCTTGACAAACAAAAGAACTGCTGATATTGAACAGTATTTACACAGTTATATCAGTGTTTAAAGATCACTGAACATTGACAAGTTTGGGTCTTTGTCATGATACCTATTGGATATAAGTAGTCAAGCCGCTTTTAAATTCTAACACAACCAATACCACTTTCCTTTGTTTGAAAGTGTGAGGATATATAGGGAAAACAAATTTCACTATACTTCAAATATAACTAATAATACATAAGACGACTAGACTAAACAAAGCTCAATCCACATATTTCGTTGCAAATTGGTCCCCAAAGCTATAAAGAACACCGTCGAAAGATGAGTGAGACCAAAGGACACATTAAATTTAGTTAATTACAAGAATAGATATCAGAAAGAAATGTCTAATTATGACTACTATACTTAACAGACAAAGATTTTGTGAGAGAGAGAGAAAGAGAGCTTACATTGGTATACAGAGAGTAGAAAGAGCCTAATTCCGAGGAAGCTTCCTTAACAATTACACAAGTACACCTTCCGATATCCAAAGGCAACGGTCTAAACAGCAAAGACCTGAAGAAAAAAAAAAAAAAAAAAAAAAAAAAAAAAAACACCATTAATTACCGAGTCAAAAACTAAAACCAAACAATTCATCACCAAATTCGAAATTGAGACTCACTTGTTGGGAAGCGTGGACCAAGACGAAGCCGGAGCGGCCTCGGAGTCGGAGTAGTCCCAGATCTTGAGAGAGCTCGAGTGATCGGACTCGCTAGGCTCCCAAGCTCTGGACCCGCCGAAGAAGCTCTTCTCGGGCTCGTTCATCTGCATGCACAGCTGGAGCGACGAGGGTTTGAAGATCGCCTTCCCGCCAGGAATCAGATTCTCTTTTTCGTTGCAGGGCTTCTTCTTTGAGCTCTCTTTGGCGTTGCAACATCCTTCGCTGTTGCTACGGTTGTGCCGGAGCTCGTTGAAGGGGATTCTGTGGAGCGAGTTGTGCGAGGATTGGCGAGGAATTGAAGATTTCTTGCACCCTGTTATCATGGTGGAGAGAGTTTAGAGACCAGAGATTAAGAGAGTTTGAAATTTATTGTAGTTTTCAAGTTATAGGAATTGGGAAGAAGAAAAAGAAATGTATGTTTGAATTTGAATCAAGCATTGGAAAATGTGAGTTTTTGACGTTTTGTTGGTGTTGTGGGTCGATGGTATTTCGGTAATAAACTCATCAACTGTGTTTCGATTCGCATTTCTGGTTAAGCTAGTACTATATGATGGATGAGACCGAGACCGAGACCACGATAAAGTACTCTCCTTTGTCTTTTTTTCTTTTTTTGCTAGCATCCTATGTCTTTTTTTCATTTACAAGTGTTGTGGCTCGAGTGGAATGGTTTATAAAGAAAGCGGGAGAAATATTTGAAAATATGAAGTACCGTTGGACACGATATAGGTCATTCATATAAGAGCATCATTCTCAATAAGGAAAAAAAATATTCATAAAAAATAAAAATAAAAATGTTTGGTAAATGTTGTGATATGGTCCAAGTTGATAAGAGAAATGTTTCAAATAAGATACATAAACCCCATCAACTCCCTTACACTCTTACGTGCTTAATTGGTAGGACCCCATAAAATCAACTCAATTATGTCCAAAATTTGTGTACACTCACTCATCATGTACACACTATATCTACCCTACGTGACACAAGGTAAACCCCATATCACAATTTTCTTCATGATGATTGCTTAGAAAAAATATATAAAAATAATAATAAAGGAGTCTCAAAGCAAATGGGAATGAAGTCTTAGAGCCTCTAAATACTACACAATCAGAACCAAAAAAGGGGGAGGAACGACGGAAGAGAAAAGGAAAAAAAAAAAAAAGAGAGAGAGAGAGAGAGGTACAAATTTGAAAGCAAAAAAAAAAAAAAAAGAATTATAAGCCTAATGCAAATTCAAGATTCACATTTATAAGAAATTAGAGGTAAAAGTGAGGTCGGAGCGATGGAAATAAATTTTTCGCGCCCCATCTAGCTCGATTAACAGAGGTAAATATGAGGTTAGAGCGACGGATATAAGTTCTCTGCGCCCCCTCTAGCTCGTTTCCTCTATATATATTTTTTACAGGCAAAATAAAAAGAATCGAATTGTGATAACACTAAGAACGGAGACGAAGAGACGAATTCCAAGGCAAACCACACCGCCCTCCTCGAATTCCCGAAGGCATCTTCGCAGTCGTGGCGCTCAAGATATTCAAACTCGTTACGATGCCCCGAAGCCGTAGGAGATTCGACGCTCGTAACCTAAAAACGAGACACGTCACAAGCTCGACACCTCGACGCGTGTCCCGTGAATGTTATCCGAGAAATCGCATGAACATTTTGGCGCTAGAGGAAGGGGATCTCGAGAACAACCACGACATTCCCGCCAGCAATTCTTTTCTTCTCAGCAGGAAAGTTAATGTCCGTCTAGGAATCCTAAACTCAAGAGGCGACACAAGGAAATCTCTCGCGAGATGTCCAACCTCGCCGCCGCTTCCGGAAATAATCCCCCACAACGGGAAGAAAGCGTAGCACTTCATACACGGTCCCGAACTCAAGCTAGAAATGGTCAAACCCAAGACATATCGCCGCCAAGCGTCATCCCGGCAACAAGAATCACACCTTCGCCACACCCGAGTACCACCGATGTGAGAATTCCCGCCCCCAATGTCGTCTTCATCGAACAGGATGACCGCATGAGGCACCTCGAAGATAGTCTTTATTTACTGGAAAGTGAGTTCGCAAGAGGTCGAGATGAAAGGGTCATGACTTTACATGCCCAAACAAGAGATGGACACCCGGAAAACGCTAACTCCGGGGGTCAAAGACGGGAACAAAGGAAAAATGCTAACCTCGAAGGCAGACAAGACGACGACCCTGACCCAAGTATCCGAGACATCGGCTGCCACCACCAGACGGAACAGAGAACCGCCCGGGAGCCAGCCCGACGTACACCGCAGAACTTAGGCATCGACAGACAACACATAAATATCCCACAGGCCGCCCGCTCCGTCGCAGAGGTCGGAGCCGAATCACAAAGGTCTTCTTTCGATCGATTGGAACATGGAGAATAGGTAGCAGATAGCGGGGGACGTCATGAGGTTTTCTCCACCACGGCGTACAAGGTCGCCATGATGTCTAGAGCCTAACGTGGATCTACGATGCCACCTCAATGCTCGATGGGAGATCCCGAGACGCCAAGCTGCCCCCGAAACACGCGGAGCACAAGAGGTCGCCCCACCAATTACGGCGACGCCATCTGCAGCACATATCACTCTAATCGATCAAGTATCGAACGAGAGAGAACGTACTACCAGATTTGCGCCTGCCACTACACATGCTGGAAGTGATGAAGTAACTAACATGTTCAACATGTTGAGAGAGGAAATCCGAGAGTTGCATGCAGCACAGACCATGACCCCGATCGTGAGAAACATGATTGAAGGCGTAGCCTCGCCATTTGCTGCTAATGTACTTGCCGAAGACGTCGTAGGAAATTTTCGCCCACCTAACATGGCACTTTACGATGGAAGCACCGATCCGCTCTACCATATCCACCAATATCAAATAAACATGAAGATGGCAGGACAGACACCCTCAACAATGTGTCAAGCATTCTGTCTCACGCTCACTGGAACCGCATTCGAGTGGTTTCAAAGGCTTAAACGGGGATCGATCCAATCCTTCGAAGACCTCCAAGAAAAATTTCTCACACGTTTCGTCGCATCACGCATTCGAAGGAAAGAAAAGTCGTATCTCTTAACCATCAAGCAAGGAAACCACGAAACCCTTCAACACTACTTGAATAGGTTTATCGAAGAATCGAACAAAGACGATTACGATGACAACGATTCTATTTTCGCATTCATCGACGGGCTAAGGACTGGAAACTTCCTTATATCGCTAGTAAAACAACGACCGACGACCATGTCGGAACTTATCACTCGCGCTACTCAACACATCTATGTTGACGAATATCTCGATAGTCGAAAGGTTGGTGAAAGGGGGAGCCGCCAGAGAGAAGACGACGAATTCGACAGCGACTCGTGTAGGAAAAAGAACTGTGCTACAATAGTCGCAGTCTCAAATGCTCGCCCTACGTCAAACACACGAACCCTGCTTGTCGAAAAGTTCCAAAGAAACGCAAACTTTACTCCACTTACCACCACACCAGACAGAATCTTTTTGTTACACAAGAACATGTTCAGAAACCTGCAGCCCATGTATAAGGACCTATTCATGCGAGACAAAAGGAAGTATTGCGAATTCTATAAAGATCATGGTCATCTCACCGCCGACTGCATACAACTCAAGAGGCAAATTGAAGACCTCATTCAAGACGGGAAATTAAAAGACTTCGTTCTAATGATGGTCGCTAATCCAGGCGCCACTGAAAGAAGACATGCAGCTTAAACAAAACAACATGATAGCGGAAAAAGGCCCACCACCGACAACGACAATCGCGGTGCCCAAGGGATCACGGAAAATGCCCGCTTAACATTGTGACGACCATATTTGGGGGACCCGAAACAGGGGACACCGCAAATGAGCAGAAGAGTTATGCACGGGCAGCAACCGGAGAAGCCCATGCCTATCACATCAACCTTACCGAAAGTAAATGGCCGACCACTCCGTATGAGACAATCCACTTCACTGAAGAAGAAGCTCTTAGAGTAATGCACCTACACAATGATATGATTGTCATGAAAGCGCAAGTGGCTAACAACATGGTAAAGAGGATCCTCATTGACAATGAAAGCTCGGCCGACATCCTGTTCAAAACAGCTCTTGAATGGATGAACCTCAGTGAGATCCACTTGACCCCAGTCAAAACTCCACTATTCGGGTTCGCCGGGGAGCGAGTCTATACGGAGGGATCCATCACTCTCCCAGTTACTCTTGGAACGGATGGAGAAGCTCAAACCATGCGACTGGTTGACTTCCTGATTGTGGATCGTTCTTCCACCCACAACATCATCATCGGTCGACCAACACTCAACAAACTTTGCGCGATCACCTTGACATACCATCTTCTCATGAAGTTTTTGACACCGTCGGGAATCGGGGTAATGAAAGGAAATCAGGCTGATTCAAGAATGTGCTACGTCCAGGGATCACGCAACAGAAAATTCGGTATCACTGAGGAATGTGATGAAATGATAGAGACTATATACCAGATCAAAAAAAGATCTTCCAAACGAGATCCACAAGGCCCAGACGTTTGAAGACCTTGACCCAAGGGAAGAAGCTGACACTAAGAAGGTGGAAGCATCAAGTGACCTCTCCTTTGTAATACTCAACGACGACAAGCCCGAACAAGTTGTCAAGATCGGAGCACACCTATCTACCGAATTAAGAGATCAGCTGGGGGCATTCCTTAGAGAGCACAAAGATGTATTAGCATAGACATACACAGACATGCCTAGAATCGACCCAGAGATCATTGCACACCGTCTCAATGTGCTTCATGGATAAGCGGGAAAAATCCAAAAACGAAGATCTTTCAACCCCGAAAGATACCTCGTGATCAACGAGGAAGTAGAAAAACTAATCGATGCCAAATTCATCCACGAAGCCAAGTTCCCCAAATGGGTCTCAAATGTGGTCATGGTGAAGAAATCCAATGGGAAGTGGCGAATATGCATTGACTATACCGACCTCAACAAGGCGTGCCCAAAAGACTGTTTTCCCCTGCCAAAAATCGACCAGTTGGTCGATTCTACTGCTGGGCACGAACTCATGAGTTTCATGGATGCATATTCCGGATACAACCAAATAAGAATGCATAAACCTGACGAACTCAAGACCACATTCACCACCGACTGATGACTTTTTTGCTATAAGGTGATGCCATTTGGGTTAAAAAAATGTTGGAGCCACATATCAACGCCTAGTAAACCAAATGTTCACAAAACAAATCGGGAAAACTATGGAAGTCTATGTCGACGACATGCTCGTCAAGAGTCTTAAGGTACCAGACCATGTCAACGATCTAAAGGAAACATTTGCACTCCTCCAAAGATACAAGATGAAGCTGAATCCAAACAAATGTGTGTTTGGGGTTGAATCTGGAAAATTCTTGGGATTCATAGTCAATCAGCGAGGAATAGAGGCTAATCCTGATAAGATCCAGGCCCTATTGGATATGAGATCCCCCACGAAGGAAAAAGAAGTCCAAAGCCTCATTGGACCTATAGCCGCACTGATTCGTTTTGTTTCCAAGGCAACAGACCGTTGCCTACCTTTTTTCCAGGCCATCAAAGGAGGAAATAACTTCGTCTGGAGCAACGAATGCGAGGCAGCGTTTCAAGACCTGAAGACTTATTTTTCCACGCCGCCACTCCTAGCAAAGCCAAGGGACGGCGAGATCCTGTTCCTATATCTCTCGGTGTCTGCTAGAGCAGTAAGCGGGGTCCTCGTCCGAGAAGAAGAAAGAATGCAATGGCCTATATACTACATAAGCAAGGCTCTCCTAGATGCAGAAACTCGATATCCAGAGATAGAGAAGTTAGCCCTTGCTTTGACAGTGGCGGCAAGAAAACTTCGACCGTATTTTCAAGCGCACCAGATCATGGTAAGGACAAAATACCCAATCAAGAAAGCCTTGCAGAAAAGGAACTCAAGAATTAGAGGAATACGGGGTAGAGTTCCGGCCAAAGGTTGCAATCAATGGACAAGTTGTTGCCGACTTTATAGTTGAATTCATGTATGACGTGAGCCTCCACCAATGCGAAAGAGACGCTGAAAATCCAGAGGCATCAAAGAAAATGAAAACTACCCCAGACGGGCCCATGTGGTGCCTCCACGTGGACGGAGCATCTAACATCCGCGGATCCGGAGCCGGAATCGTATTTGTCAACCCAGAAGGAGAAAAATTGAAATACGCAATCCATTTCCAATTCAAAGCCTCAAACAACGAGGCCGAATATGAGGCCTTATTGGCTGGGCTTGAGATAGCTCGAAAGCTCGGGGTAGTTAACCTTAAAATTTACTGCGATTCTCTGCTTATCGTCAACCAGATCAAAGGCGAGCGAGTACCAAGCAAAAGAGGAAAACATGGTCGCGTATCTCAAAGAAGCTAGACTCTGATTAAAGAATGTCTCATGGTACGAGATCACCCGAGTCCCCCGTGACTCAAATGCTGAAGCAGATGCTCTGGCTCGGATAGCATCTGGAGCTGACAACGAAAATCTCGGGAAAATACATGTAGAAACCTTGATGCACCCATCAATCAAGAAGGAGGAAGTGAACACGATTGAAGGCAATCTAAAGTCAAACTGGATGACACACGTTGTAGACTATCTTCGCAATGATATCCTTTCAGCCGATCGAGCAGAAGCTAAGATAATTAAATACCAAGCACAAAGGTACGTTCTACAAGGAACCACACTATACAAAAGTGAATTTTCACAGCCACTCCTTCGGTGCTTAGACGAGGACAAGGCCAATTACGTCTTAAGGGAAATACACGAAGGAATTTGCGGAAACCATTCCGCAGGACAATCTCTGAAGCTAAAAACCCTAAAACAAGGTTACTTCTGGCCCACACTTAAGAAAGATGCATTCGATCTTGCTAGAAAATATGACAAATGTCAGCGGTTCTCGCACATCCCAAGATGACCCCCGACACCGTTGTGCCCCATCCTCGCTGCTCGACCGTTTGCCAAGTGGGGTGCGGACATAATCGGAAAACTACCCATGGCATCAGGACAACGAGTCTACGCAATTATGGCAATAGATTACTTTACCAAATGGGTAGAAGCAGAGCCTTTGGCAAAAATCACAGAAGCCAACACAACCAACTTCATGTGGCGATCGATCATCTGTCGTCACGGTATCCCTGCCTCCATAATCACCGACAACGGCTGTCAATTTGATAACAAAAAGGTCAGGGAGATATGCGAACAACTAAAGATCAACAAGACATTCTCATCACCACGCCACCCACAGGCGAATGGCCAAGTTGAAGCGGTAAACAAGACTATCAAAGAGACATTAAAAAAGAAGCTAGAGGAAAAAAAAAGGTGCATGGGCCGACGAGCTTCCCCTCATCCTTTGAGCCTATCGAACAACAGCTCGAACTGCGACAGGTGAAACCCCATTCTCACTCAGCTACAGAGTTGAAGCTGTCATCTCAGTCGAGATTGGGATTCCAACTTTTCGAATGGGACCCTTTGATGAGGAAAACAACAATGAGGCGCTCAGAATGGAGTTGGACGTAATTGAAGAAATGAGGGTCAAAGCGTTCACCCGTATGGCCGCCCAAAAGAGAATCATTGAGAAGCACTACAACTCAAACGTCAAGGCCCGATGTTTTATTGAAGGAAGCCTTGTCTTAAGGAAGGTATTCCAGAACACACAGGTGTACGGAGCTGGAGTACTTGGGCCAAACAGGGAGGGGCCATATCGAGTCCGGCAAGTGATACGCGATGGAACATATCGCCTAGAAGAAATGAACGGAACAGAGATTAAACACCCATAGAATGCAGAGCACCTCCGCCAATATTTCTAATAGACAATGACGCCGAAGTATCCATCTTTCTCAAGATGCCAAGCACCGCCACCAAAACTTTTGATTTATCTCATTGTATTTACTTTCCAGAAGTGGCGTAGAGCCCAAGAATGTATTAAAATGAAATCGAATATCGTGACTATTTTTTAAAAACGGATTTTTGAATTTACATAGTCTCATTAAATTATATAAAATTAAGTGGAGCTCGGGGAGTCGAGTTCTTGTCATAAAAAAAATAATAAGAGAGCTCGCGGAGTCGATATCTCTCTCATAAAAAAATAGAGCTCGGGGAGCCTAGTTCTTCTCATAAAAAAAAGAGCTCGCGGAGTTGATAGCTCTCTAAAAAAAAGTAGAGCTCGGGGAGCCGAGTTCTTCTAAAAAAAAAGAGAGCTCGCGGGGTCGATATCTCTCATAAAAAAATAAGTGGAGCTCGGTGAGTCGAGTTCTTGTCATTAAAAAAATAATAAGAGAGCTCGCGGAGTCGATATCTCTCTCGTAAAAAAATAGTAGAGCTATGGTAGTTGAGTTCTTCTCATAAAAAAAAAACTCGCGGAGTCGATATCTCTCTCATAAAAAAATAAGTAGAGCTCAGGGAGCCGAGTTCTTCTCGTAAAAAAACTCGCGGAGTCGATATCTCTCTCGCAAAAAAATAAATAGAGCTCGGAGAGTCGAGCTCTTCTCATAAAAAAAAGATCGAGTGGCGTCAAAATCTTGCACGCATATTGAAACCATACGCGGAGACAAATATGCAAACAACCAACATAAAAAGTAGACATAAAGATAAAAAGGTCACAAAATGATCCGGAAGTTTCATAATACATACAACCTGTCGACGCAAAATGGGAAAACGTTCATTTGTCGAAAAATGAACCCAGAATTGGGGCCCGCGAAAGGATGGCGAGTCAAGAAAAACGTACGGCAGGCCATGCCGTAAAAAAAAATATCGACAAATGACTGTTTGCCCAGAAGCACAAAATACAAGTTCGGGAAGATTTTAACCACCATACAAACAAAAACGATGATAAACTCAAGCTTCTGTAAATGAGTCACCATCCTCGTCACTACAGTCATCTAACGCCGACAGTCGCTCCGCATCCGCCGGAGGGACTTCCTCATCAGGGAAGTGGGAAACTGAAGCGCGAAGCGCCCTCTCGATAACCAAGTGATCCCGCTCTGTCCGAAGAGTGTCTCGCTCCCTTCGAGTGGCCTCCAACGCGGGCCGCAAACGACTGAGCTCGATCCTTTGATCACGAAGCTTCGACGAAGATGTCTCGGCCTCCGCCCTAAACTTGTTGATCAAGGCGATACTTGAGTGTCTTGCGGTCCTCTCCCGGGCATCGCCGTCTTCTCTTGTAGCCTTCACACGGGCATCACCGTCCTCCCTAGCAGCATGGACAGCCGCTGTTGTCGCCCTCGACCCCCTCAACAAGTCACCGAAGTTGCGCTGAGTAGCAAACACCGAGATGCAACACTGAAAATATATGTATATATATTAGGCAAAAAATAATAATACACGTGAAAGGAGAGCTATGTGCATGAAACTGACCCGACAAAGATCCCGAGCAAGTGCATCAATGAGAGAGTCTCCGGGCATCCAATCCACTTTAGCTATCTCTGGCGGGGAAATCAGCCTAATTTGCTCCATAACCCTGGAAGCTATTGGGTGTAACTACCGAGTCGAAGGCGCCGTCAAAATAGAGGACGATCGGCGATGAACCACCTTCCGCCTTTTCGAGGAAGAACCGCTACGGGGCTTGGCTGCAAGCAGAACGTCGTCCCTCCTCCTCTTCAAACCCACGTCCTTCTCCTCCATCTCAGGCCCAACACCCCCTGTGACATAAAGTTTCGACGTACCCGGTTCGGGACGGCTTCCCCCGATCGGAGCTTCGGGCTCACGATCGCCCCCGACCATGAGAATCATTGTACCTGCAAGAGACAAACAATACGCACACACGGACTAAAAAAATAGTGAAATTAAAGAGTTGAACTGAAAGGAAATAGCAATACAAAAGTAGTTGTACTTTTATCTTATTCTCTCCCTCTCAACGTGTTAAAAATTGTTGAACACTGAAGGAGAACCGAAAACAACTGTTTTTTTCTCTACTTTGTATTTCTTCCCTTTTCTGAGAGGGACTTTCTTATATTAGCATAACGTAATGGGTATTTTCCCATAACAGCATGAGGTTAAAAAGCTAAAAAAGAAAAAATGACAGTGCTAATACCATCGTGTTTCACCACAGGGTACGTAGGAAAAAGCGGAGCCGACACCGTATCGGAGAACTCAACGGGAGGGTCTGGAGACACCACCGAAGACTTCGACCGCTTCGTAGAGGAAGACTCGGAGATCACGGCGACGCTTTTTAAAGCTCTAGAGGCGAGAGAAGTGTCGGTAGGGACCGTTGGAGCTGTCCGGCCCCTTGCCCCAGTGAACGCCACATTTGACCCGCTCCAAGATCCCGACCAGTCGGTCGCCCCACCAACGAATGTAGTAACCACCGCATTCCAAGGGCCCGTCAATCCAGTGTCATTCTGAACAAATGACGGCATATTTTCGGACACCATTAAACCTCCTACGCCTCCAAGCGGCTCGCGTCCGAACCCGAAACGTACAGGAAAATTGACCGCCAAAGCCGTCGTCCCACTCAACGACACACCATTCAACGAGTTTTTAACAGCCAGAGGGTCGCAAGGAGCGGAAGAACAACCCATCTCGCCTGGAAATTTTTCAATGCCTCCACCTTGCAAATCGCCGGAGAACCATTCTCTACCGGTTCCGGCCACTCTGTGACTCCCCTCGCTCAGGCTAGGAACGCTCGGACCAACAAAGTCTGACCCGCGTGATACGGCTCCGGCAACAACGACCTCACCTCGAGCCTGCGAGTCATGATCAGGAACGGCACCGAAGGTTGAATCCCCGATCAGAGGAGAGACCGACGACTCGTCCCTGCTCATGTCGAAGCCTTCCAACAGGAACTCGCGAAAGTCGATGTCGCCACTCAGAGAGAGGGAGAAATTGTCAATATTCTCTTCAAGCAAAACAAAGATTTCATGGGTGAAGAATTTTTTAGATGACGATGGTAAAGCTTCAAGGGAACTATGTTGACCAACGTCATCAGGATGAACGGAAACGCTGGCCTTTGGATGGTTGGAAGCCATTGATGGAGATGGAAATTTTATTCTTACTTTTCTCTGGTTTTTTGCTTCCACGAAACCAAGAAGATAAGATAAGAAGGTGATATAAAAAGCAAAATAAGAGAAGAAAGTGATATAAAAAGCAAACAAAAACCAAGCAGAGATATAAAAAGCAAACATAAAAGAAGAGTGAAGTGAATTGATGTGACACTAGATAAAAATACAATATTGGCTTGGGGGTGTTGTGAACGTCAGAGGAGCAAAGACAATATTGTGACACTAAATATACACTAGATAAAAATACACTAGTGAAGTGAAGTGATGTGACACTAAACATTTCTCACTCAACAAAGACAATTTTGTAATGTGTAGAGTCTCATGAACGGAAATATCCATACCTAAGACTTGGGGGGTGTTGTGATATAGTCCAAGTTGATAAGATAAATGTTCCAAATAAGATACATAAACCCCACCAACCACTAGGACAAAAAACGTCATCCGGTGCGACGATTGTCGCACCAAATACCTCATATGTCGCACCTAATAGTTTATTCGGTGCGACACCTAAAAGTCCGTCGTTAATACCATTAGGTGCGACATGTCGCACCTAATAGTCATACCTTTAGGTGCGACACGTTCAGCTGCGACAATGTCGCACCTACTGCCCAAACTATTTTCCTGCCAAATTTATAAAAATTGGCGGGTTATTCATATCGGGTGCGACATTGTCGCACCTAATAATATTCCCGCCATTATATTCGGTGCAACAATGTAATGGCCAACAAAACAAATTCCGAGATCAAAACATCAACGAGGGGAACCCATACCTCATTGGGGGGGTCGGTGCAGGCGGCGGGCGGGGGACTGATGCAGGCGGCGGGGCGGGGGAGGCTGGTCACGGCCGGCGCGGGGCGCGGGGCTGGTCCAAGCGGCGGGCGGGGGAGGCTGGTCACGGCCGGCGGGGCACGGGGCGGGGGGCTGGCTGAGAGAGAGAGAGCGATAGAGTGAGATTGAGAGACGGTGAGACGGAGAGAAAGAGAGGGGGACGTACCGGAGCGGGCAGGGGGCTGGTCCAGGCAGCGGGGCGGGGGAGGCTGGTCACGGCCGGCGGGGCGCGGGGCGGGGGGCCTGGTCCAGGCAGCGGGCGGGGGAGGCTGGTCACGGCCGGCGGGGCGCGGGGCGGGGGGCTGGCTGAGAGAGAGAGAGAGCGACAAAGTGAGATTGAGAGGCGGTGAGAGAGAGAGAGAGAGAGAGAGAGAGAGAAGGGGACGTACCTGAGCGGCCAGGGGGCTGGTCCAGGCAGCGGGGCGGGGGAGGCTGGTCACGGCCGGCGGAGCGCGGGGCGGGGGGCAGGTCCAGGCAACGGGCTGGGGAGGCTGGTCACAGCCGGCGGGGCGCGGGGCGGGGGGCTGGCTGAGAGAGAGAGAGAGAGAGAGAGAGAGAGAGAGAGAGAGAGAGAGAGCGACAGAGTGAAATTGAGAGACGGTGAGATGAAGAGAGAGAGAGAGGGACTTATCGGAGGGCGTTTGGTCGAAGATAGAGCGTCGGATTGAGAGAGACGAGGCGTGGGGGCTCGGGTTGAGAGAGACGAGTCGAGGTCGAGTTGCAGAGAGGCTCGGATTGAGAGAGGAGTGAATGCGTGAAAGAGAAGAAGAGGCTTGGGCTTAAAACCCCTAGTACTATTGGGTGCGACATTGTCGTACCTAATAACCATATTGGGTGCGACATTGTCGCACCCAATATGAAATCAAAATTTCGGGGGGATTCGGCGAAAACTTTAAATTTAAAAACCATTGGGTGCGAGATTTGTCGCACCTAAAGATATTAGGTGCGACAGTTGTCGCACCTAAAGGTTTTAGGTGCGACAATTTCATATTCGGTGCGACACTGTCGCACCGAATAACACTAAACATTAGCGAAATTTTTAGTCATCCGGATGAGTATCCGGTGCGACATGTTGCACCTAATATGGGCTTAGGTGCGACTATTAGGTGCGACATGTCGCACCTAATAGCCTTCCGCACCAAATATGTTAATTTGTAGTAGTGAACTCCCTTACACTCTCACGTGCTTAATTGATTGGACCCCATAAAATCAACTCAATTCTGCCCAAAATTTTTGTACACTCATTCATCATGTACACACCATATCTATCCTACGTGACACAAGGTAAACCTCATATCACAATTTTTTTCATGATGATTGCTTAGAAAAAATATATAAAAATAATAATAAAGGAGCCTCAAAGCAAATGGGAATGAAGTCTTAGAGCCTATAAATACTACACCATCAGAACCAAAAAAAGGGGGGAGGCATGACAGAAGAGAAAAGGAAGAAAAAATAAGAGAGGTACAAATTTGAAAGAAAAAAAAAGAGAATTATAAGCCTATGCAAATTCAAGATTCACATTTATAAGAAATTAGAGGTAAAATGGAGGTCGGAGCGACGGAAATAAATTTTCCGCGCCCCCTCTAGCTCGATTAACAGAGGTAAATATGAGGTTGGTACGGATATAAGTTCTATGCGTCCCATCTAGCTCGTTTCCTCTATATATATTTTTTTACATGCAAAACAAAAAAAATCGAATTGTGATGACACTAAGAATGGAGACGAAGAGACGAATTCCAAGGCAAACCACACCGCCCTCCTCGAATTCCCGAAGACATCTTCGCAGTCGTGACGCTCAAGATATTCAAACTCGTTACGATGCTCCCAAAGCCATAGGAGATTCGACGCTCGTAACCTAAAAAGGAGACACATCACAAGCTCGACACCTCGACGCGTGTCCCGTGAATGTTATCCGAGAAATTGCATTAACAGTAAAAATGATAGAGTGATGGTTACGAGGGTTATTTTACATGGAAAAATAATGGAAAGAAAATAAATGATGAAGTGGTTTTTTAATTGTATTTTTGTACAAATTAGATAATGATATGTGGATAGATAAGTTAGAAAGCATATATGTTATAAAAAAAATCTTATTTGTTTTCATTTTCTCCCGAATTAGAAAAATCATAAATAGTGGGCCTAATAGATTCTCATGGCATGTTTGGTTTGAGGTAACGAGAGAGTGGAATTATGATTCTTTAAATTGGGTTAAAATTAAAATAAGAATGCGTATTCTAATGTAATCATAATTCACCTATTTTAGATGAATAAACACTCAATTGGGGTACCAATAGAATGACAAATTCATTCCAGTTTCATATTTACACTACCTAAATTATTTTCATTAAATACACACATATACATTCACGAGCAAAAAGTTCAAGACAACTAACCCTAGCCCCAACAAAATCATTCCTCTGGGTATGTTCACAACCACCAAAATCCTTTCCAATCTCCGTCACGGCCACCGTCCAACGCCTTCTCCAACGCCGCCATCCACCAATGTAGTTGTCGGAGCTGCTTCGCCATTCACCAGGTGATTGTTCTCTTGGTACCAAATACATATAAAAGTATCTCTTCTCCGGCGACCATTTTTTTCCGACGATTTTAATCTTTAGATTGATGTGTGTTTGGATTGACGTGTGTTGTCATTTTTGTCTTTTGTGTTTATGTGTATATGTTCTGATTTGTGGAAGAGCTTTTTTTTCTAGCTTTTGCCATTTTTTAATTTGAGTTTCTCTGTTTCTTTCGCCTATCCATTAATTCATGGGAACATCCATTCTGATTTTTTTTATTGCTCCTCTTAATTTGTTGATACGTACGTTACATTTTTTTTTCTACTGTGATGTCACTGTTGTTGTCTGTAGGATTTATATGATAGTGTGCGACTTTTTTTTATATATCTTTTATTTATTTATAAAGAAGAACATGTGTATTTTCTTATTTGTGTAATGATTTGTTGTAATTGTCTCTGAATATATGTGAATCGTTAAGGAAAATATCAATAGCCTTGTTCTACTTATTATAGGATAATGGCTCGATTATCTTTAGTTCAAAGAAAAATAATGAGAAAGAATTAGATAATGACTCTTTATTCACAGTGGTTGAACATTTTGCGTAGTGTTGATTGATTCTTAAAATTGCGCGAGACAATGATAAAAGATTATATCACAACCACATCTCTTGAACGACAATTTTATTTCCTCAACATAGCTACCAATAGAAAGATTGTGTATGAAGTAGTTTATGAGAATGATAACATGTGTAAAGACGAACTTAGGTTGAATAGGCAAAGCGTTCACAAATCTATGTATATTGTTTGAAACTAGGAGTGGACTAAAAACATATAAGTATGTACAAGTCGATGAGCAAGTGACTATGTTTTTGCATATGTTGGCTCATCATGTTAAGAATAGAGTAATCAAGTTTCAATATATGAGATCCGGGGAGATGGTTAGTAAGTACTTTCACAATGTTTTGCATGCGATTATTTGATTACATGGAGAGTTGTTGAAAAAAACCCGAACCTGTTTTGGAGAATTCAACCGATGAGAGGTGGAAGTGGTTTAAGGTATATTTCTTTTTAATTTCAATAGATGCCGGCTATCGGTTGAAACACTTTAGCTATCGTAAATTTTGTTGTCTATGCCAATATTACCTTTTAGATGATAGCTATACTAATGGTACATGATTTCTCGCTACATTTCGATGTCAACGCTACTACCTTACTGTATGGAGAGAAGGGCCTCAACCAAATAGTCCTTAAGAATATTTCAATATGAAGCATTCTTTAGCTAGAAATGTCATCGAAATGTGTTTCGGTGCCATTAAGAATCGTCCAGTTTCGGTGCCATTAAGAATCGTTGGACGATTCTTAGGAGTCCTTCTTTTTATCCAAAAAAGACTCAAAATCGTATCATATTGGCGTGTTGTCTACTGCACAACTTTATTCGAAGAGAAATGCCTGATGATATTCCAAGTGAGGAGATTGATATGGAAGAAGATAATATTGAAGATGAATAAAATATTGATTATGATATAATAATAAATATTGAGCCATTGGAAGAATGGACGACATGGAGAAATAATTTTGCTAATGAGATGTACAACAAGTGGAGAGAACGTATATGAGTAGATAGATAATGACTTATTTGTATTTATAATTACTACACTAGTTTTCTTCTTTGTGTGTTTATGAATTATTATATGGTGTTTTACATCTAAAGTTTTCATATAATGCATTTGATTTGTTTCTACACATGTTTTGTTTTATCGTTCATGTGCTTGCAATTACTCTTCTTATTTTTTTTATTTATTAATTTATTTAATGAATTTAATCTGTTTCTTGGTCAAGTTTTGCTTTATCATTGATATATTGTTCATGTATTTGATTTTTTTAGACGTATTTGGTGTTGTCCTTTATGTTATTGCCATTATTGTTCTGGTTTTTTTTTTAAATGAATTGAATATGTTTCTTGGTCAAGTTTTGCTTTATCATCGATGTGTTGTTCATATATTTATGGTGTTGATGGATAGGATGACAAGTTCAAAAGTGAGAGGTTTTGGACCGAAGAAGAAGATAAAGCCTTGATTGACTCATTGTTGGAGTTACACGACAAGGAAAGTACAAGGCCAAAGGAAATTTTAAAGCTGGACACTTGAAAGCTCTTGAAATAAAACTGCACAACAAGATACCTGGGTATGACTTGGAAGCTGATCCGAACATTGGGTCAAGGTTGAAGACGTTGAAATCTTACTTTCAAGTCGTTCATGAAATATTGACTGGACCTAATTGCAGTGAATTTGGATGGGACTCAGAAAAGAAAACAGTTACGGCCGAAAAACTCGTATGGGATGCATATCTCCAGGTAGTTTATAAGTTCTTGTGCTACTTTTTGTGGAATACAAGCCTTTTTCCATATTATGACGTTCTTAACTTGATTTATGGTAAAGATCGGGCTACTGAAAAACATTCAGAGGGTCCAACAGATGTGGTTGAGGAACTAGAAAAGCATGGAAAAGAAACTAGTAAAGAGAATGATATTGACGATCATATGGAAGGTGATTTTGTTGAGAGTGCTGACAATGTGCAAGGCATGAATGAAGCTCAATCTATGCATCGATCCACTACACCTAAACCGACGTTTCAACTCAGTCGTCTTAAGAAACAGAGAAAATTTTCAAAAAGAGAATATATGTGTGAAGCCCTCAAAGAATCATCTTTGATAATTGCACACGTCATTGACCAAACATCTTTGGAAAAAGTCGGAATTATCAAACAGCTTGACGACGCCGCATCGTGGACCAAAACCGTCGCCGGCCACAACCTCGACCCCACGCCATGGCACCTCTTCCTGCCAAAATCCTTTCCCGGTGAGTCCCTCTGTGCCATGGCCATCAAGATCCTTTTCTGCTCTCCCTACCTCGCCTGTGGAACCGCCGCGATCAGACGCCAATCTCACCCATCCGACAAGCCTCTTCAACCCCAATGCCCGGAGTTCTTCCGGTGGATCCACCACAATTTGGAGTCGTGGGCCACGGAAAGGATCAGCGCTTCCGCGGTGGAGAGAGCTCAGGAATTCGCCTTAACTAATATATGCCCATCCATAAAATATGGCGTTGACTGTGGAATCTCTCACCCGTCTGAGGTATGGATTTTTTTTGTTTTTTTCTTTGTTTTTTGTGATAACAATATACCTTATCGCATGAAATACAATATGCACATGGTGAATTACTAAAATATTGCGTAAAATCATGGACCTTAAACGAACCACATCATTATAATAGTTTTTTGTTTTTGTTTTGATATGTTGCTTGTTAATGTTGGACTTTGTCCTCAATCAAACGAGAGAAGGCTTTGGCCCGATATAAGTTAGTTGGGTCCAAGCCCATATATTTGTCATTAGCGGGTTTAGGTAATATGTCAGCCCGTCAGAAGATTCAAATGCCAACTCGAGATAACCATTCCCTGAAGACTCGGAGATACAAAGCTCGTCAGCCCGATCGATCCACAACCGCTTCTCACATGAATAGGTCTCCAACGACAGGTGTTCTGAGACGCAGTAATGAGTTCCAACTGACACACGATGTATCTCGAATAGTTCGGAGCTCACAACCTCGTCTTCCTAGACTATAAATATATGACAATTAAGCCCGTTTCGGGCACGTTACTTCATTATTTTTATTGTAATCAAATTCACATCTTTGTACTGTTCTGAGCGATCTTAATACAAATAGCCCCGAGCTGATCTTACATCCTGTTTTTTTATCTTTTATTTAATTACGTATTTAGATCCCAATTCATCAAGAGTTTCAATTTGGTCTTGTTATGGAGAATTTAGGCTCATCTACAAATCTAAATCGACCCATTTCCAATCATAAATTTGTCGTGACTGCTTTGGTGTGATTTCTCGCATCAACACTACTTGAAGAGATTTTTGGTCTTGCTTTTTTGTAAAACACAAAAGGTTTAAGTCGAATTGATGGAATTGATGGACCAATTCTGTTTTGATAGGGAAATCGGGTATGAATTGATGGAAAACCTGAGCATGAACTGAGTCTGTGACTACATGTTTCACCTCATCACATAGTACTCTATGCAACAGAGATTCAAGTTAGTCCCACCATCTACTTCCCAAGAGGTTTTCTTGGTTGTGAGGGTCTCTACTTGTAGTTCGTAAAGCTAGGCTGCGATATATCTCATTGTATGGGTACAGAGACAAAAAATTGTTTGACAAATTTATATGTGTAGACTCATGTGTGTATTTATTTGTGTATATTTTTCTCTAAAGACAAACTCTAGATTATAGTGTTGAAAAATTATGTGTACACTCACTTGTTATATTTAGATGGTGTTATGATTGATGGAAAATAAGTGTAGAGTAAATTCGATTTTGTGACTTGTGACAAATGCATATAGTTAGATTAGAGAGTAAGTGGTACTAGGAAATTGTGTCATTTGTTGATATACATGTCAACAAGTCGTCAAACAAGCCCAGATTTGCTGACATATATGTCAACAAATCGTGTCATTTGTTGACATACATGTCAGCAAATTGTGTTGTTTATTGACATACATGTCAGCAAATTGTGTTGTTTATTGGCATACATATCAATAAATTGTGTTGTTTGTTGACCTTTATGTCACATAAGTTTAAAATATCATATACAATATACAAGTCCGGTGAAGACTCGCTGCTCGGGTTTCGTACAACATACAAGTAAATATGTTAAAACATGAAATTATGTCAACAAATTGTATCATTTGTTGACATATATATCAAAAAATTATGTCATTTGTTGTCAACAAATGACACAATTTATTGAAATATATATGTCAATAAATCTTCAAAGAAATTCAGATTTTTGACATATATGAGACATTGAGGAAAAAAAATAGTGAGAAAAAGTAAAAGAAAAAAAGAAGTGGGTAAAATTATACACAATATATTCTATCTCATGAATTTACTAATAGAATTGTCCAAATTATGGTTTAAGTTGATTATGGGAAAAATTATTATAAGATGTAATAGATCCGTCCATTTCTCAAAAATTTATTCTTTCTTGAATAAAAATGATAAAAAAAAACATTAAAAAAAGTTATGGGTAATGGCCATTACCCATTGCTAATGGGTGGTTCTATTGTCAGACCATGTGAATAGTTTAAAAAATGTATTGCATACCTAAAAAGGTTTTAAAAAGTCTCACATTAGTCTAAAAATTGCAAATCATACTTTTAAAGTAGTATATGTCAAGGATTAAAATTTCAAAGAAATCGTGTGGAAGTTGTGCTATTTGAAGAAGGCTGGCACTTTTAGTATGTATTTGTTGTTTTCATAATGTTTTCGTCGTATTGTCGTCATTTTGTATGCTAAAAAACAACATCGTTGCATCCACACATGTAGTTTGGTTTTTTGTATAAAATGAAAAAAAATCGTGTCATAAAGGACTCATATCGTTGACAACAACCTTAGAAAATTCTTTCACATTCGAAGATGGAGATCGGAAAAAAAATGATTTTGACAGAAACCACGTTATTGTACAGAATGCTCATACTCAGTGAAAACTTAACCACTAGCGAACCGCATATGTGATATCAAATCTAGTACGCAGACATAGATTGATCACTGACTAGTTTTAGCGCTCCACCTGAAACTTATATTTCTTACATTAGATGTAGAGATATAATCCCAGTTACTGCAGAGAGTTAAGGGTTTGATGAATGTTCGTAAATCATACAATAAATATTACTTCTAGTCAAGTAATGATGAATATTTATTTATTAAATTCAACCAATAAATATTTATTACATGCTATTCTATTAGTCATTAATCTTAACAGAAACGATCCGGAGAGGAATGTGAAGCGGTGTGAAAAATGTCCTCCAAAAGTGAGAGAAAAGATGAGATTGATGCTACTTCAGGCTGAAACGAAGAAGAAAAATAAACAAACTATGGAGGAGAAAACTCGGAGAGAGATATGTTTGAATGTTGGTCCAGCTGATGGAGACAGAGACTTTGATGTTGAGATGGAGCGTGAACTATACAAGACAATGAAGAGAAGTCGACAAGATGTCACTGTGAAAACTGGAGGTCCGGTCCTGGTAGAGGTTCCGCATCACAACTTGCGTTGGAAAGGACGATGGGAATAGCCACGCCATCCCTTTCTCGATCAGAGAGTGCACAACAAACAACATTTCCTTCGGTGACAAAACACTACACTTAAGAAGCATTTAGGAAAAATTGTGAGTTGTTTCTTTATCCATGAGAGTATGTCGAAAAACAAAGTGAAGTGTCATCATTTCCAAAACATGATGCATGAAGCGACTGTTAGGAATTGCCCACAAGAAGATGCTTATGTAAATGCTCGTTGAAATTATTAATAAAATAAAGTTTTGTCATGTATAATTTATTCAAATCGAAAGCGTTATTTCTTATACATTAAGATTTATCAAATATTCATCAACTCATAGTCTTCGTATCAAACTAAGTCACATGCTCGGCATCTGAGCTTGGGCGGTGAACTAAAACTGGTCAATGATTGATTCATGTTTGGGTAGTTGATAACTTAGTGGGAGCATTCTACACTTGTGGTAAGTGCACAACCCGGAAAGACTTTGGTTGTACATGTGTCGTTTAAATACCGTTACGACACACAAACCGAGGTCGCTATGATGGTCACAGTGAGACTTGATCTAAATCCTGAAGTGATCATGTACACTGGATCATGTTACCGCGCTCTTTAACTCATTCGCTAAAAGGCCACTATCATGCTAATCACAGCTTATGTCTTGGGAGTTTCGGAACATGGTTTGAGTAAGAAGTGATTTACAGATATGGAATCCAGCCTTCCTGAAAGAAGGAAAATTTTCTCTCACCTAAGGGTTGATTCCATAACCTATAGATTGCGCGCACTTCCGAAGTATGAACGTTTGGAAGAATCTTTCGCTGGGGAAGCAACAAAGCTTAGGGCTTATAAGTTTCAAGAAAAGTATAACAGAATAATTGACTTTTCTCGACACGGGTTGAACTTGGAGGGTCTTGATCACGAACTAACTATATCAATGGATACTTGTCACGATGAGTAAACATAATTTTAGTACCAAAGAGAATTCAGTCTTGGCTTGCAAGGTGGAGTCTGACCAAGATTAGACAAATCGATGTGGAAAAGAGAAAGGATAATCTTTTTATCAGATTTGTTAAGCTTCTAATACTAGGTCCATAGTCTCCGATTTGGCTCTAATAAATGCAGATAAGAACTTTCGAGTAATAATGAATATCATTATTACAATTTTACAGCTGTAAATTGTTTAGCAGCATTCATTCGGAAATTTGTCTAGTTGCCGAATTAAATATTTATTGTGGAATTAATTATTTATTGTTGGATCAAGTAAATAATTAATTGAATTTTAAGTGGGGCCTTTTGGACACTGTAAAATTCAAAATTCCTAGGCCCAGTACCAATAATCGGCGCCTACTTAAGGTAGATAATACCCGATATTCTCTACTAGATTTGTGGAAAACAAATCAGGTAACTAGTTGTGGGGTGTAAAAAAATAATTTTTTTTATTATTTATTTATTGGGCTTCGGTTCGACCAAAAGCCCAATGAATGATCCAATCCGGCTCGAGGAGGAAAGACCCAAGTCCGGTTTACAGAGAAGTGATCCAGTTTGCCCATGCTAACCTCGCCAAGTAACGAAGTCATGGTCAATCTGCAATCTCACCAAGAAGATCGGATCTAAGACTTGACCAGTCTGTGACGTGACGAGGATGAGCTGATCAACACGTGTCCATGAGACGATCATTTCTTCGCGTATAAATAATAATTGTTGTATTCATTTTCGCACACAAGCTTTTACTCTGTCTCCCACTTTTATTCAAATTCTCTCAGTCTTTTGTTGAGTTCGCCTTCTTGAGCTTGGCACTTTGCCCCTTGTAAATGATCATTATTAATAAAGCTCATTTCTTTTATATTTCGTATCGATATTTCTTTTGAATTAAATCGAGATTTAATCTTTGTTTCTTATACGAAGTCTTCTGAGACCTATTAATAAATAAAACAAATATATCGTATATTTATTTGTGATTGTTGATGATCCCGAAATCGACATCAACACTAATTAAATAAGAGAGAGAATAATAATGGTAGAGATATTCTCTCCACTAAATAAGGAAATAAGATATTGTCTTCATTATTCTCAAATATCTAGATACCTTAAATATAGGAGAAAAATAAGGAAATAAATATCCTAGATTATGATCTGATGGATGAGAGAAAAAGTAAGATTTGTAGTCAAGATCCAATGGTTCATGTTTAACTACAAAATATGAAAGAATAAAAGAGAATAAAATATCTCTAGGATCTTCCTAGAGTATCTCTTTTCTACCACTATGAATAGGGGTCTAAGAGAAAGCAAAAATGAGACAATTGCATGAGCAAAATTTCGCTCATTACACTTGGTGTTGGACAAAAATTCTCTTCCTTTCTCCCCTCTTGGAACTCCATGATTCCAATCCCATAAACATGGTGCCATCTAAACACCTCGTTCTATATCGTAGTGAGATAAAGATTGTGCACACTCATCTTTCTTGTTCGCCTCGGAGATTACGTCTCGGAAGACTACGGTGTCATCATTGTCGAGTTCAGATCGTTGAGGAACTAAACCTAGGAGATAGTCTTTATAAGACTGAAGAGGGAGCAGTGAAAGCTTGAAGATTCTGTAGCTGAGCCAAATTATGTGAGTCTCTCTGAATCTTTAAACTATGCTTGTTGGTTGCTTGATATTGCTTTCCTGAATAATTAATAAGTAAATCTAGATCTTGTTAGATAACCATAAAATTAATTAGCTGTTGTTAGTGTAATTAATTAATTCTGCAACTAATATGCTTATTAAGGTACTATAATTTTCAACATCGACATAAATGGGTAAGATAAATTGGATTCATTTCATGATATGGTCATGTAATCTATTAACTACTTTTTGATCATGTTAGTTTGTTTGTAGGTCGTGGTGTCCTTTTACCTTTGCCGTACGAGATTCATAATACATACCTTAAAGAAGAGGTTATGGATATAAAGGCGTATGCTGATAGTCAACGACCAATATGGCAAGAGTTTAGGTGCACCATCATGTCTGACGGTTAGATGGGACCAACTGGATTGAGCATCATCAACGTCATGGTCTATTCAACTGGTAAGACTATTTTCTTGAATTCCGCATTTGACAAGATAAAGAATTGGGATTACATTTACAAAATCTCGTGTGAGGTGATGAACGATGTCCGCAAGCACAAAGTGATCCAAGTGGTCACATACAACGGCTCGACCTATAAAAAGGGCGATCAGAAGTTGATGAAGAAGTTTACTTTGAATTGGACAACGCGTGCCACTAATTGCATGGATTTGATGTTGGAAGATGTTGGAAATAGGGTTGCTATTTTGCGGGTCGTGAAGGATGCTAGCGGAATCACCAAATTCATCTACAAGCACATGATAGTTTTGTCGAAGATTAGAGAGGAAGGTAAAGGCGAGATTGTTCGCCCGGGTCTGACAAGGTTCACCACCAACTACTTAGCCCTTACAAGCTTAAGGGACGATAAAAGATGGTTGAGGAAAATGTTCACTTCTTATTAGTGGGAGACATCTACATTTTGTTCCACTCCGACCGGAAAATTTGTTGAATAGAAAGTACCTGACATGGCGTTTTGGCTACACGTTGAAAGAGTGTGTAAGGTATTTGAGCCCTTGTACACCGCACTACGTTTCGTGGATATAGAAGTCCTTCTTAACCTAGCGAAAATATGTTTCCAACTATTGTCACCTACAAGCAAAGAAGTAGAAGGAGCTAAATGGATTATCACCGACGCGTTCTTCGAAAATCAAAGCTATAATTATTGAATTAAATTATCGAAAAAGTGTTTTATGAAGATACGATTTCGAGGTGATTCGTTTAGTTTTTAAATCTGATTTTTTTCCTTTGATGTCGATAAATCTTCAAACAATCTGGGATTTCAAGAAATTCCAAGATTTATTGACTTTTTTGTCAATAAATTTCATATGTCAATAAACCTTCGGAGATCAAGATCACTTTTTCATATGCGCATAATTAATATCTTCATATTAAAAGGCTTAGAGCCATCATTCTCAGCTCATTTTCATTTATTTTAATTATCAATAACATATCAAAGCGTAATACATCTCATCTTAGAAGCTTGAGGCTCATTAAGTTATATTGAAATCGATCTTTCTATTTTGAAAGAGCGAGAATGTTTGAGGCGAATTCTCACCTCAACAAAATCTAACAACCGAATAACAGTTTACTACATGTGATTCAATTCCTAGGCCATAACATCTTACAATAATTTTAATAACATTTTACTATAATTTTAAGTGAGCTATAGTGTATGGTTTACGAGCTCTCCCTTATATAAAAATATCAATTCTTTGTTTGGAATAAGTGAGAAACAAAACTTGTCAAAAAGCAATTAAAGTCATCTCGAGTATCGACGATACCTTAATGTAGCTTCGGTGAATTGACGTTTATTATTGTGTCGCCTCATTATGGTACCCGATGAAGCTCTTTTCATAAAAAATTATTAAACTATTTTTTGTTGTTGTTGTTTTGAAATCAAAATTATTCTTTTTGAAAGACAACATTTTACTATAATTTTAATAACATTTTACTATATTTTTAAGTGAGTTATAGTGTATGGTTTATGAGCTCTCCCTTATATAAAGATAATATTTATTCGTTCGGAATAAGTGAGAAAAAAAACTTGTCAAAAAGTAATTAAAGTAAAAATAGTGGAACTAACTTTTTTTGTTTTGGTTGTTTTGAAATAAAAATATTTTTTTTAACTATATTTGATATTGGTGGAATTAAACAAATTCTTCTACTTTGAAGGTGATATAAAATTATTATTAGACCAAAATAGTTACTACAATATCAAAATAATTAGACGAGCATAAAATTCCAAAAATACACTTCGTAGTTCCCCTAAATAAAGCAATAAATTAACACACCTTATAGATATAGTATGATTGTTATAAATATATTAATAATTTTTGTTTTGGGCCAAATAAAATTTGTTACAAGGTAACGGTATCCAAAAAATTTAGATTTGACTAAATATGAAAAACAATTTGTGAAAATATTCCTAAAAGTAGGCATTTTGAAATATAATAAGAGTTTTAAAAAAGAAATCACCTCTATATTATTGATAATGCTGAGGTCCATTTCCTTTAGCGCGCAAAATAAGGGACTAAATACTAAGGTTGTGTTTGGTTTTCATTCCAAAAACTGTTTTTCACTTTTTGAGTTGAAAAAATTGAAAACAAAAAGTGAAAATGTGTTTGTTTTACTTTTTCGGAAAAAAAATTTCAAAAAATTTTGAAGTTGTTTTGTAAAAAAGTAAAGAAAACTGAAAACAAATAAAATGTGTTTTTGGAAATTTTTTTCTTCTCTTCTCTTCTCTTATCATTCTCCTCATCTTCTCTTTTCATTCTTTCAAAAACAAAAATGAAAACTATACTAAACACTTTTTTTTTTTTTTTTCAGTTTTTTCACTTTCTCAAAAACAAAAATGAAAACTGTACCAAACAGCTTTTTGAAAACAACTGCAAAATAATTTTTCAGTACAACTACAAAAATTAGAAAATAGAAAACAAAAATTTTTTGAGTTAACTACCAAACACAACCAAAAATTCCAAAATCCAGCGGTAAATTATTATTTTTTATTTTTATTTTTTTTAATAAATATCTATATATTAGGTTTAAACTTTAAATTGAACTATTAAGTGTTTGATTATAAATCATAAAAGAAGGTGAGTAATTTTCTAATTTTACGTGGATAGTCTTCCGAGACTTAAGTTAGTTTGGGCCTTTGTATCCCAACCCAAGAAAATGAAGCCCAATACATAAACCTAATGCAGATGAGGCATTTATATGAAAGCATTTTGACCTAATTGTTTCATCCTCTCAGTTGGTCTCTCATTGCCGCAACTTCTAGGGTTGAGCGAGCGATTTCCAAGATGAGGTATTTCGCCGTCCTGGTTTTCCAATCCCAGCTACGACTGTCTGAGTGTGTATCACCTGATTCTTATTCCGTTGTTGCCATTGTTGCAGTAAGCTTTCGAGTGATGGTGTAAGAGAGGCTATCAGTACCGCCGTTGCGGAGTCGAAGGAGAAGAACCGTAACTTCACCGAAACGATCGAACTTCAGATTGGTCTGAAGAACTACGATCCCCAAAAGGACAAGCGTTTCAGTGGCTCCGTCAAATTGCCTCACATTCCTCGTCCCAAGATGAAGGTTTGCATGCTCGGAGATGCTCAGCATGTTGATCAGGTATTTTTTTTTATCGTTTATTATGTTCCTAAGTCTTCTATTTTTGCGGTTTTCTGAGTGATTTCGGTTTCTAGGCCGAGAAAATGGGACTCGACTATATGGATGTCGAGGCATTGAAAAAGCTGAACAAAAACAAGAAGCTTGTGAAGAAGCTCGCCAAGAAGTACCATGCTTTCTTGGCCTCTGAGGCTGTGATCAAGCAGATCCCTCGTCTTCTGGGCCCGGGTCTCAACAAGGCTGGTTAGTCTCTAGTTATTTTCATTTTTGAAATCTAATAGTATTTTTTTGTTTATTATTTTCATTGACCATTCAGTACATTTTAGATTAAGAGTTTACTTGCATAGTATTGGATGAACGCGCTTATTTTAATGAATTGCTCAATCTCATGTACTTATTGTGGATTTTGTCTGCTTATTTATTTGTTAAAAATGTAATTGACTGCTTTGTTGTATACGTATCGTGCATATGTAATTGTAAGCATTGGAAACGAGTGTAGTTTCATTCAAAATTAGTTTGCTAACTATTTGATAACCTTGTCAACTGAGATTCGGTTGTTATAGGAAATTATATTATAGCTGAAGTGTGCACTGTGCAATGTATATACTTCAAAGGAGAAATGCATGAACTCACTTTTATGGTAATTTTGTTTGTGAAATTAGGTAAGTTTCCGACCCTTGTCTCTCACCAAGAGTCTTTGGAGGCTAAGGTGAACGAGACCAAGGCGATGGTTAAGTTTCAGCTCAAGAAGGTTCTTTGCATGGGAGTTGCTGTTGGAAATCTCTCCATGGAAGAGAAGCAGATCTTCCAAAACGTGCAAATGAGTGTTAACTTCCTCGTTTCTCTGTTGAAGAAAAACTGGCAAAATGTAAGTTCATTATCCTCTCAGTAGTGGTTTGTTCTATATGTTTAAGTGTTTTTGCGTAATCGGAAGCTTGCTAACATGAAACCTCTTATAATTAATACAGATTTAGATTCTAATATTCATTTCATTATGGGAGCTCTAATTAATTTGTGTTAAACGATTACAATTTCTTGTTTTTGAAGGTCAAGTGCTTATACCTGAAGACAACCATGGGCAGGCCACACCGTATCTTTTAGAATGTTTTTATCGCTCAAATGCTGCAAGATTTTGTAGGAAGCTGTTTTGTGAGATTGATGCTTATAGATATTTGTCATCCTGGGATTTAGCTCTGCTTCTCCCTAAGTTTAATTTTTTTTTGGTGAAATCGACTTCTGTTTTATGTTAAACTGCTTTATGAAGTTCAATTTTTCTTCTTTCACTATGTTTTAAAATTTGTATGAGCTTTGAATCTGGACCGTAATCCAGGTGAGTTGAGAAACTTAAACCCTTAATATTGATTTAGACAACAGTATAAACCTTATGATCAGTTGCGGAAAATGATAGCGTTTATTGGATGAGGGTACAAACTCGGATAAAGGAACTTTAGGACGATTGGCATTTTATACAAAAAAAATGAGTGAGCATTGCGATTTGTTCTTTTACCTTGTTAATTAGTTTCTTAATAAACAAGTCTATAAACAAGAGCTCTTTTATCACATGATGTTTGCGTACGTAGACTATTATGCACTTCTATTGCTTTCATTGTTCAACATATCCACCACTTCTCTTGCTTCGTTAAAAATGTGAGTTATAACCGCTTTAAATGGCAAGACACAAGCAACTTGTCTGTCAACTGGGGAAATGAGACCTTCGAGCTCATATTTTGGATTAGAAGATTAGAAGAGATCACTGGGGTTTGCGACTATATTCCAAATATCTTCCAATTAGCTTCAGTCTATTCAAGTGTCCTCCCAGGTCTCAATAAAATTTATGTTCTTCGGATAGCCCTGGACATATAAAAGTAAAATGAGTGCACCCATCTCCTTCATAGAGCGACACTTTTTTGCTTACATGCTCGTTCTTTCACTCATCTATTGCTTCGAAAATCTCACCTTGAAGCTCAACATCTTTTCGGATATTCCCCATTAAAAAATTGAGAATTTTATACTTCAAACATGTCTTTTTCACGTTCCTTTATCCGAGTTTGTACCATCATCCTATCATTCCCTTGTCAAACTTGATGTCTCATCACCACCAACTTTGTGTTCGGCAAAAAAAAAAAAAAAAGGAACTCTTCCCATCCTCCCACGATAGAGCGTCACACAATTCTAACTACCTCTTGAGACCCCGATTCATTCACCCACACCTCATAGAATAAATCGGAAATGCCTCCTCCCTCCTGTCTCTAGAACAAATAAATCAAGGGAATCGACGAATGATCTGATTCCAACCATGGAAACACTCAAACCCCAGCTTTGCTAAATTTTTGCAAACCCACTTCGGACTAGCAGTAGTTCTATCAAGCCTCTTACTAAATAATCTCGTCCTTACTGCCATGAGCCCAAGCGAAATTCCCCCACAAAGCTCCCATATATATCTCCCTCTAGATTTAGAGTTTCAGACACGAAATTTCAAACAATTCCACACCTTCTCCAAGACACCAGGGCTCATCCCGACTTCTTATCTTTGGTAGCAATTTGATTAAAATCTCCCATCAACACCCATCGGGTCCTAATCTTCAGATTGATCAAAAGCACCAAATCTAAAAAAGATTATCGCTCTTGACGATAAGGTACAACCTGAAAAGTCTCAATCATATTTGGCAATAATCCACATTAGACTTTTAGAAAAATTTCAAAGATTCCTCCAACAAAGACAAATCATGCTAGCCAAATCTATCATATTCAAGAAACGACACCTCAATAACCACACCGATCCATATGCATCCTACTTATCTTTGTTTCAATAAGCACAATATCAAGATTTCTTTCTCTCATGATTCCCTGAAGAACAACTCGCGCCGAGTCTTAGTTGAGACCTCGACAATTCCAATAGAAGATTAGGGGGTTGGTGGCTTGAAGATTACTCGGCTTTTCCGTCTTGTAGCAATTTGGACCTCCCAAAGTTTCTCGTCAACATGTGAACATCCCCATTCCCGAGCCTTTGGTATGCCTTCTTTACTTTCACCATTTCTCATGTTGTCCTCCACTTCAACCGTCCTTGTGAGATCCCTCCTTGAGAACTAATTTAAGCTCCTCTCCAACTTGAACCAAGAAACACCATCATGAATTCCTTCATTATCGAATTCTAAAAGGGAATCCTATAATTTATACATTTTTTTAATTAATCCTATCTCAGTAATTAGAGTTGTTTTTCGTTTTCAAATCATGTCCAAAAAGATATCTCTAATCCTTTATCCTTGTAAGGCTTTTTGCTACTGCACCCATGCCCCGTTTTTACTTCCCACTTCTTTCTCATAACTTTTTCCATCATTTTACGAATTTCGAGCTGTTTGTCACTGCCCCTTACTAAATACCCTCGGGGTTGTATGCAACCAAACGTCCTCCCTCTTCTTTGTCAGCAGTTATGGCCGACGAGATGGAAGCGGCGCTAACTTATTTCGTCCAAAAATAATCATGTAACCTTGTACGAGCCAAATCAAGTGGTCCCTTGAAACCTCCTTGTCACGCAATAGACTTTCAGTAACCCGAGAATCATGAATCCCACCTCCCTTGATCAAGTGTACCTCGAGCTCTTTAAAGACATAGTCACTATAGGAAAATGCCCACATCCTAGTGAAACAAGATATGAAGTTGGAATCTTCTCGTATTCATCCTCCATCCATCACCGCCTCTGAAAAATTATTCGCCTTGGCTCGAGCCTACACCTTGAACGTACATTCTTCTATCTCATGACATTTGAAAACCACATTTGAAGCACGTCCTTTGCAAGTTCTCAATTTGCTTTGGATCCATAATAGCTATAACGAGCCTCTATCCAGAAAGAACCCATCTAACTATGGTTAACGAGTTGGTGATTTCTCTGAAACATAACTTAAAACAATGCCATCGAATAAACCAAAAACTCCTTATACATGCCAATTCATTTTCACTTGCTAGGTTAAGATATCCAGATGGTAACCCTTTTAGTGTGATGCATAATGGAATTGGTCCAAACTCAATTTCTTTTGTAGTCAAATTAGATGGCCACATATTCAACAACATTCAATATTTTTTTTTATTGTCCAGGGTCTTACCAGCTAAGATCTTCTCCTTAGCATCTCTCTCGTAAAAAGAGAATTGAAGAATTCCATGATTGATTTCCTTAACCCACTAGGGTCTCCTACACTTCTACACCCCCGTAAAAAATTCAACCAATATTTTGATATCTACTAGCCTATTAATCGATCTTGCCGACCACAAGTTGTCGTACTATTCTCTAACCATCTCCACCAGTCTCTCAGCAAGAACCAAATTCCTTAAAAAAAACGAATGTCGTTACTATGATGGCCTCATCACATTCCACTATCCAACCTCCAAAACACAGACCCTCACCCAAAATAGAGCTCACAACATCTCGTGTTTCCCTATCCAACCAAGACAACTCACAACAAGAACCGAATTTCTTGGAAAAAAAGCAAACAGAGCTCACAACATCTTGTGTTCCCTATCCAACAAGACAACTTACAACAAGAACCGAATTTCTTGGAAAAAAGGATGTCGTTTTCACAATGTCCTCATCAGAGTCTACCTCTGAATCTCCAAAATCCATAAACAACCTTTAACCTACCCCTCGCTCTAAATAGAGCTCACGACCTCTCGTGTTACCTGTATGAAATCACTTAAGTGTTTACCTATCCAACCAGATCACTCACAACATAATTAGAAAACTCTACCATGTAGAAAAAGTGAGGCTCGCACACCCTTCAAACTTGGCCCAAAACTAGATGACAAAACCCTAAACCTCACTACGAGTAGAGAGAAAATTAACTGACTACCAAACAAAGTGTCTCAATAGCTAACCGCATTCTAATTAATTGCGTTGTAAATCCTATTTGGAGAAACTCTCTTCACATTGAAAGGTACCATGAGCAGTGAGCCACAATGAAATTTGTATTACCACACACAAGAATGAAATTTGTAATACCACGTGCAGATCAAGTACTAGCAAATATAGAAAAAAAGACTCGTAGAGACGAGCCAAGACAAGGCTTGTAAAAAGTATCCGCAAGAGCATGAGGTTTGTGAACAACGATATTCATGGATTAATTGAAAGTGAAACTAACAATGAGAGAGTCCATAAGTCCGCCCGCATCGCTTGTAATTCGAGGAGCTTGTGAGTGGTAGCGGGTTGAAACTTGTTTGTTTGGCTTGTCAAACATTTTTTAAGCGCAAAAGTAATTCCAAAATAATCAATGACACTTCATAGAGTTAGTAAAGTTAAAACTAAAACACATGCTATTTTACTTTTCTTGGATTTTGGCAACACAAATAAAACATACTTCACACTGACTGAAGTTTTTTTTAATCCGTCTGAATAGATAATGGCGTTAACAGAAGAATCCAACACTTTCAATAATCATAACTCACATTAGTTGTAATGGTAATGGTATCGATCCTATATCATTTGACTCCAACATTAAGGATTTATATAATCTAACCACAGTGTTTTCTTTCTTCAATAAGACGGGAATTAGCTAAAGTAATGTTCTTTTCATATGATATGCGATTTATAGCTCGATGGTATAAAAAAGAATGAGACGGGAATTAGCTAAAGTAATGTTCTTTTCATATGATATGCGATTGGTGACAAGACATAAGTCACAACTAATGGTATTAATCAATAACCATATTCAGATCAATAAATGCAAATTTTCCCCCTCCATTGATTTTCAAATGTTAAATAAATGAATAAAAATTCTAGATAACTTTTAATTCTTTAAGCCAAGCTGTATGAAGAGGACACGGATCAGGTTTTCCTTCAGCAATTGCCTTCTCAGTAATTGAATAGAACCAACCATTCCTCCATTTGAACTGAAAGGAAAAAATAAACTCCACTATGAGAAGTAAATCCAAATGCAAACGAAACAGCATTTGAGTGAGTTTTGGATGCAAAGCTTATACCTCTTTAACCGCTGTAGGGAAATGAGCAACGGCTCTTGAGTAAGCACATAACCTCTCTTCCATTGCTGTTTCAAATTCTAAATTTTTCTCCGACGCCGCTGCAGAAGCAAGTTCAGCGATGAGGCCAGAAACCTGAAATGGAAGAGTTTACGACAAAAAAATAAGCGATCTTTCGGTCAACAATTCTCTTTCTTGCCCAATTTACATAATCAAACCGAACTCTATTTCGGATATTCCGAACTTTGCAGTGTCACCAAACCATATAACCGTGTGATTTTTCTCCATTTCGTATTTCGATCGTAAGGAAAAATTCTATCTTCAATGATTTTTCCTTGTCTGGTTCGATTAGGGACTGGTTGCTGTGTAATCCCTAATACCACCATTTCTGATTCTGTCTGGAACAGGTTGTATTCTTGACAATACCCGAGCACTGGTTTAGTAATTTGCTATCTTGGTTCTTGCCAAGTTTTATTCACAAATTTACAGAATACGATGATACTATCCAGCACTAAAGTGAATGAAATACCGAACCGGAAAAAAAAGCTTACCTCAGAGCGGTAATCTTTCTCCACGGCTCCCACGGTAGCTCCGGGGTGACGAGCTCCCACGAGCATAAACGCCGATATCCAAATCAATTTCTCCAACATCTGCTTCTGAAACTCTTCCTTTCCCAGAACCTAACGAACCGTAAAAAGAAATTTCATCAAGCATATATGGAGTGTTATTAAGGCAGACGAAATGAAATTTTCCGACCTTGCAAGAAAGACCACCGACGTGTAGTCTCTGTGATACGGCGGTCCCCCATTTGCCATAAGCGGCGGTGAGTCCTTCGGGGTTTGTGTCGGTCTTTCCATCGATAGGAGGCTCGCCGAGTTTGGATACGGCAAAATAGGCCAGCACTTGATCGGCGTTTCCGAGGCCTTTGCTTTCCAGCCACGGCTCAAGCATCCCGTTCTGGAAGAACACCAAGTCTGCTCGATTGTCAACCTAATAATAATATCCAGGTTCATAACGAATTGCAAAGTGTTCTTGCTCAAGAAACTCACCGGTCCATCTGGATTTGGGAGTAGCGTCAAGAACGGCGTCGAGATCGTCGTTCCTGGTACAGACGAGGATCGGACCTCGGAAATCGAGGGGCACGGGATCGCCTCGCCGGACGAGATAATCGGAGCCGCCGCCGAGGTCCTGCAGCGCTCTTCCGACTCTTCCGGCGCCGACGATCACCGCCGGGACCACTTTGGGGGTAGCCATGGCTTTGGGTCTGAAGTTAGCGGCGAGAGAGGAGCTAGGGAGTGTTGCGATTGTGATGATGGCCATGGGTGTTTGATACTGGGGACATGGCTGTATCTCTATCTCTATCTGTACCTCGATTTTGTTTATTGTTTGTGTGTGGTTTCCAGAGAAAGCTTGAAGCCACTCGATCTGCCCAGTTTGTTTATCCACTATCCACACATGTCCCCCATATATGTTAACCGAAAATTAAATAAACATTAATTTGTACGGGTTCTATTTATTATTATTATTTATTTTTTGTACCCGTCTTTTTATTGGACATTTTTTTTACCATTAAAAATTGGATAAAAAAACTCATTAATACAGGAGAATAACACCTTAGTATATGAAACATCAAGACCTTAGTTTCGGTAATCGTACATTTTGTGCATGCTTTCGACAATGGAAAGAACGACGAGCACAAATAGAGCACACACATGAGGCTCGTTCAAAAACCCAAAGATGGTGGATGAGAAAATCCAACCAACCTCGGTCCGACAACCATTAAGAAGATGACTCTTCAACCTGCATAGGTCAAAACCTAACAGGAAATCCACTACGGGATAGGGGACGACGGCTAATCTGACACCAAAACAAACCAAAATAAAGCAAAGCACAACAATAAAATGAGAGGTTCACGACAACACCGAAAATTAAATAGACTGAGATAAACGTTAAATAAGCGACCGAGATATGATAAACAATACCAAAATGATAGACGGAAAATGAACCAGAGGGGTCCCGCCGCACCACCATCGCCGACGAACCCAACCGCACTGTCAATGTCGACGAGCTCAGCCGCACCTCCGTCGTCGACGAGCCCAGCCGCGCCGCCACCACCAGTGAGCCACTCTGCACCGCCATCGCCGACGAACACAGCCGTGTTGCCATCGCCAGCGAGCCACTCCGCACCGCCAAGGCCGACGAACACCGCCGCGCCGCAAACGTCGACGAGCCACTCCGCACCGTTGCCACCGCCAATGAAACCCACCGCATCGCCTTCGTCCGATGAATCAGGCAGCGCCGCCTCTATTGCCAACAGTGACCCCAAACAAATATCCAAACTTCAATCATCATATTCGGATATCACTTCTCTTCCTCCGGTCACTCTCACGTCGTACCTCCTCCCCCAAGGCCGGAAGACACCCAAACGGTGATCGGAGTCTCCGTCGGATTTGGCCTCAGGGGAGAGTAAGAGAGGAGGTCTAGATCTAGATCTAGATTAGAAAAGAGGGAAACATCGCTCTAGGGTGTGAGAGAGATAGACTATTGTTAATGCATCTCGACTTAAAGTCATACGACTATTTTACTGGTTTTCTTTTATTGGACAATTAAATAGAAATCATTAGAATTTAGAAATAAACTTTACTTTTTGCATTTTGTGAGGTTGAATTAAATTTGAGCTTTGGAACGGAAATTTTGTTCCAGCCAAACTAAAATTCCGGTCATTAATAAACAGGAACTCTTCATTTTAAATAGTGCCGGAGTTTTGGCAAAACTAAAACGGAACATTATGTTCCAGTTAATTATGGCACTATTCATCTAATAGAAAGTTTGAAATCCAAAATGCAATCTACTTAAATTAAAATAAAAAAAAATAAAAAACTCAATAAATGATACCATAATGGTACAAAAACGGAATTTTGGTACAGTGCTCATTTTAAAATTTTAGTTCAAGTTTCATTTTTATCAAAAAATAGTCCGTAAAAGAATTAATTAACTAAATAGTTAACTAATTTACTCTTACAGTTAATTTAATTTACTGTCGACTAGAAAAACTTGAACTACTTTTTATAAAAAGGAGGATGAGTTGTTGACCTAGTTACCCCTTATAATTATTCGAAATATTAGCATGTCTTGCATTGATAAAACCAGAGTATTACCATATTTCAATATAATCATATTTTGATGCGGTTCTTTACTTCTGCTTATTTTCTTCCTTCTTAATCCCTCATGTAATAGTTTAATTCTTATTTTTAATCTAGCATTTGCTATACTCGTTGATAATTGGTAGTAGTCCAAGTTGGAGTCTCTACTTGGTTATCAACTGTTCACAAAGACACGGTAAAATTGATTCCATCAAAATAATGTAAGATTAGTTTGGCGGAAATAATTTTAGAGTTCTTTACAAAGCCCACTCGACATTGGCTTATTTGTGTACAACGTAAATATATAGTCTAACGCAAGTAAACAAGAAAAACGAGGACAATAACATCCTCAAACTCAACTTATTAGAGGAAAGATTCTGAAACAAATTTCATTGTAGTCAAGATTGAAATGTTTAAGCCTTTTACTTCATTATCTTGTTTGCTACCGGAAATGAGGGGACTATATCAACAGGTACCTGAAATTATTCAAATAAATAAAATAGGAAATAAATTCCGTTTTATATTGGATATTCTTGGTAGTAAAGATGTCCTATTCCATTTATTAAAAAAAAAAAAAAAAAAAAAACCCCCTTTATTATAGTTTTCAATTTTACCATGATTAACCGAAATGAGTAAAACATAGCTTTCTCAAGCAAGTTTTAAACTATTTATGTTAATCTAAACCAAAATAACTCGGTTGTACTTGACCTTTAACCAAAAATATTGTTAACCATAAACCAACGATTTTGGTTGAAGTTAACCATATCTTAATCTCTAGTTGGTAGATACTTTTGAGTAAGCATACCTGAACGCTGTCCAGTTTCTGCAACGCAATCTCAAGAGGTCGTGTCAATTCACAGTATTTCTGAAGCAGCAAACGGGCAGCTTCTTTGTCGCCTCTTGCTTGTATTGTAAGTATTTCCCTGCTTAGACTTTCAACTGCTTCTTCCACCTGAATTTTTTTTTCCCAGAGGAACGTATTTTCAGTTTTCGGGATTCAGATTTTTTAATGTTGAAAAGTTCTAAAAGAAAGAACTCTAAACATAAAAAAAAAAAAAAAAAAAAAAAAAAAATTAAAAAATTAAAAGTTACAAGCAGTTCAATACCTTTGCAAAATCAACAGAAAACGTGTTGTCGGGATGCAAGATAAAGGCTCCTTTCTCATACAACCAATTGAACTGTAGAGCTTGGCCTTTCCTACAATGAATGTTAAGCATAAGATATAATGATGGACAAATATACGTAGAAGAGACTTGTGAATAAGGTACACATGAGGTAAATAGTTGGGTTACCCATGAGCTTCCTCTAAACCAAAGCGTACTGAGCGGAAACACCCGGCAAGGAACGAGACGTACATGGATTTCAATAAACTCTTGGAGAGTAAATTCTGCGAAGGAAGTACAGGGTGATGTAAGCAATATACATGTTTGCAGAGCCGGATAAAAAATAAAATAAAAAACTGATATCCTTTCAGCAGCTGAACTGGTTGGAAGAGAATTGGATCTTTTTATTTATTTATTTCTTCAGAAGATTAAAGATAAGGTTGTTTCTCTAATTTACCAAAAGTATGTATCTAATTTACCTTTACATAGCAACGAAATAAAGAGTTACTAACCTTCTCAATTAAGAACCTTAACGCCCAAAGGCCAACAATATCCGCTTTTGCTTCTTCGAGAGCTGAGTGGAGTTCTTGAAGTTCCTGCATTGAGAGAGGAGAGAAACCTCATAAGACCTCATGGGTAAGAACTTAGTTTCTGATTCTACATATGTTGCTATCAATAAATAAAAATAAAATTAATAATAATAATAATAAATAAATAAAGAAACCAACTCTCCACCATTTTTTGTGAATAGAACTATACCAGTCCCCTTCCCATCACTCCTTTGTTCAAAATCATTATCTACACTGGGACCTAGTCTCCCTCAAGTTATGTTATATTGCTCAATCTTAAAACGCCCAGTAGTTTATTAATTTTTCTTTTCCTAGATTGTATGTACAAACCCGGCCATCAAGAAAAGAACAAGAGTTTTAAAATTGTCCTAATCTAAACGATACATGGATGGACAAATGACCTAAGGCATGCTTTAGACTGAAATTTCAAGAGAGGGTTTTCACCGAGAATTACAGTAGTGGAGACGAGCAAAAAAAAAAAGATTAAAAACAAAAATTTTGGCAACAGTGTAAAATCAATGCAATGAAATTTAGCTAACCAATCTAACAGTTGATTTTGTCCCATTTGGCAGAATTATGGAATGAGGTCCAATCCCATGGCAACACTCGTGGCAAATAGTGTGTGTGAAGAAGGATTCGAAATCAACAAGTTCCTGTTGTTCCCTAACGACGCAAACATCGGCTATAGGCTGAAGAATGTGCTTGAACCTGGATCATGTAGTCGTAAGTAGAACTCGCTATTTTTTACAAGTAGCAAAGTAATACAATGAAAAGACTTGTAAGAGTGTAGAGTAAACGAATCTGTACTTTGCTTCTGAGACATTCTTAAGCATAACCATTGATGTTCCTCGATCTTTTACGATGCGCTCATCATTTGGTAGATTGAAAGCAACAGTTTGAGGGCCCTTAATATCCTGTGTAAGTTATAAGCATATATCAATGCTAAAGCTAAAGATGGCTTTGCCTCTAATCCCTAAAAGGGTTTCAATATTTTTTAATAAAAAATAGAGGAAGAAGCTCCCTCATAAGAAAATATAAATAATAACTGGACTTACTCCTGAATTATACACGAGTTGGATGACCCTAATTGGGGCAGCTATCACATCTTCCGATTTGTACATGCTGTCCATGGGAAGATTTCGTTCCAAAACCTAAAATGACAGTAAAATTCAAGAGCAGATAGTAAGACTACAAAGGGAAAAAAAATAAAAATAAAAATAAAAAATTGCATAAATCTTTGGTAGGAGGAGAAAAGTGAAAAAAATAAAACCTGCAAATTGTCCCCAAAAAGTTTTAGTTGAGCTGTTGCATTGTCATCCCGAACACCAATGAATGCTTCAAATGTAGCCTAAGAAAAGAGAAACAGAGTTATGAAGTACCTGATATTTGAATAAATCAACAAGGTTGATAAGAGAGAAGAAACCTTGGCAATAGAAAAATCCCTTAAATGATCTGTATGAACACCACAACACCTTAAGACATAATAGATCTTTTTTCACGTTTATCATGTTATCACATTTTTTTTTTCTAAATGCCAATCATTTTAGCAAAATTAAAATATCTCAAATCCATGATATTTCCATCCTCTGGTGTCATTCAGTCTTTGACTCTTTCTCACCTCTTAGATCAAACCTTCAAATTTTTATTATTATATAATTTGCTTCTTTTTTAAAAAAGATTTTTTTTTTAATTTTTTTTTTTAAATTAAGAAACACTGAAGTATTATTGATAAAAGAATCATTTGCTTCTTTATAAGCTGTGCTAATTGCGAATTACGCGGAAAAAAAACAACACTTATATCACATCTAACTTTGTTTCTTATGGGTATATAGGATGATTTCTTGCAGGTATGAGATGAAAATCAGCGGTGATATCTGTGACAGAGATGCTCAGAAGAATGTAGACGACATCCCTATGATCATTTCCAAGATAAGAACGATTTGCAACTCATCATGCATTTAGTTTAAAACAAACATGTTCGGAAAAATGAACGAATAGTATTACACAAAGGAGCATGATACAACCCTTTGGGTAGAACTCATCCCCAAAAGCTAGCTATTAGGGAGAGGGTGTCCAAGAGGTTATAAACCCACATGCGAAGCCCATACTTTAGCAATGTGGGACTCTCACATGTCAATCCCATACTTAACAATGTGAGAGTCAACTAGGATCGTAACAATACCCCACGCTTGAAGAACCAACGTCCTCGTTGGTCACGGCCATGTTGGTCACGGCCACGTTGGTCACGGTTGGCACCCCCTTTGGGTCCAAGCCACCACTCCGTGGGCCACCACTCCGAGTGTTGGAACCAAGATGGGACCCGCTCTGATACCAATTGATACAACCCTTTGGGTAGAACTCATCCCCAAAAGCTAGCTATTAGGGAGAGGGTGCCCAAGAGGTTATAAACCCACATGCCAAGCCCATACTTTAGCAATGTGGGACTCTCACATGTCAATCCCATACTTAACAATGTGAGAGTCAACTAGGATCGTAACAGAGCACTGGGCGAACACCGTTTTATCTTGTGTTGTAGATGAAAAATATAACACAGAAAAGCTAAGAGTTGAGTAGTATAGAATCTACCTTGTAACCAAACAGTGTATCTTCATATGTTTCATACGGACCAATAGTTACGTCTATCTTTGAGTCCTGTACAAAAATAAAAGACCAGAACAATTGTTTCATTTTCAAATATGAAATCAGAATCTGAGATATACTAACTACCTTTAGTTTGGTATAATCATGTATCGATAAAGAGCAGATATTCTACATCACAAAAGCGTTTTTCACATTATAGTTTTTGAGCTAGATATTATAGACTGACCAACTCCATCCAAGCAATATCCGAGTCATAGTAATCATTTGAAGCGAAAGCATCGGCCCTACTATGAAGAAATCTCTTCAAGCTGCATAGGTAGGGTAAAAAAAAATTATTATGATTTTGGAAGATAAATGAGTCATAAACAATAGCATCTGGTTGAGAAAAAACCTAGTCGAGCTGGTCAGATCACCAGCTTTCCGCAACAACTCAGCGGCCTTTGCAAGGAAATGGCCGTACTCTTCAGAGTATGGAACAGTATACAGATCATGGCTAGAATGCACTTTATCTTGTGACTCATCCAATGTCTTATTACAGATAGAAGAGTCCAAGCCCAATTCACTCCGTCTTTTGATAACATTGAAAAAGCCCGTTGCATCTTGTTTTTGAGAATCTTGTAAACTGCTCTTCCATTTTTCAAATTCCTAAATATAGGTAAATAAATTATAGTCATCTCGGTTGCTCGTAAATAATTTCATCTTCAATCTTTTTAGCACAACTCGGTCATACCATTTTATCCATATCCGGAGGATAGAAATTCGCTCCGGCTGGTTTCAGCATAGGAAATGCAGCTTTATATTCAAGACCCTTCCAACCGGTAACTGCTTTAGTGGCTCCTGGAATCAACTTTATTGATGAGTCTGCAGTTGTCAAAAATGCTGCATTCTCATCCAGGCAAGACCTATTAGAGAGATTAACTCAAGTTAATACTTGTCTACTATGTTAAAACAAAAACAAAAAAACAAAAACCAAATTCAGAACGAAACAGCATGCAACTAAATATAAACGATAAATCTATTATTGTATTTATATGTAGTCGTCTAATCCCTTTCAAATAACCAAAACTTTAACGGGACAGCCACGACATTTAGTATCTTTTTAAGAATCAATAGAATGAAAAACATAATCACTAGAATGATCATTAGGAAGAAGTTTACCATGGGGTCTTATTAATCAAATAGTACGCCCATTTTAGCGCGTCTATATCTGAGTCACCTGAGTGGCCCTTCAACCAGTCTCTCAGTTCTGGATTACTGTTCCAAACCTGATTAGTACGTACTAAGAGATAGTTAGAAAGAGGCACGCAACTAAATTAAAGTAAACAAGAAAGCAGAGATGATGTCCTTGAAATTTATTGCAAGAGTAACGGTCTCATGAAAGATAACAAATAAATCCAAACAGATACCCAGCCACGCGAAGCAGATAACTAATGACTATCCTATACACAAACAGATATCCTACAATGTATCCAGCTATTTTATTTTTTATTTTTTATAACCTGAAGATAAAATATCTCATCCATGACTGTTGCAGCCTTGACAATTAGGCTTAGAGCTTCCTTATCAGCTTCTCCAAGTCCTGTCAGCTGCACAACAGAATAAAATAAAATAAAAAATTAAACATTTAACATTTATTGTGAACTGCTTAAAAAAAATAATAGAAGGAATAACCTAGAAACAAATTCACAATGAATTTTGAACTAATAAGAATTATTCAACATGGAGATGATTCATCATCTATTAAAGCAAAAGAAAAGAAATATAGAAGCGTATAGTATTGGAGGAAATTAAAACATTTGGGACCATTCATTAACACGTTAAATGAGCCAAAAGAAAAGAGACAAGAAGTGTATCCTTCTACCAAAAAGGGATGCATTATTGTATATCAACGATCACAACAATAAGCTAACTTCCTTAGCAAGAAAAAAATGACAAACAAAATTAGTTCAGAATGTCACTTGAAAGCCCATCAATATCCTTAGTGCTACAAATTACAAAACTTTAATGCTTCTATATCAGATGTGTAGATGATGTCACATTGCAGCAGGACCTACTCATTAGCATATTAGATAGAATATATGAAATGAGAATAAAAAATGGTTGAATATATAATCACATAATCAATGTAAGAGACAAAATTTATGAGGAAAAGAAAACCACTGAAATTGACCAAAAAGAAAATAACCTCTGCTTCTAGAGATACTGATGCATATCGACGAAGTTGTTTTTGCAGAGTCAGACGACGCTCTACATTTTTAGAGTTGTACCTTAAGAAAAAAATGATTTAAGAGTAACATGAGTATATATAATATATGTGACAAATGCTTATCAGCAAAAGATGCACTTATGTCTCTCATAATAACCAGTTCTGTCTTAAAAACTCATCTAATCACAACACATCATTGTGATTCTTTTCTGATTAAAATATCTCAGTAGTTTTCCTTTTCTGATCCTGTTAGAGTTTAGCCTAGTGAAATCTTATTGTCTTGTATTCCATCGAGGAAAAACGTAAACCAAAGCCTTGACTGAGGGGCAACAGAGAGGAGGTTTTTTTTAAAAAAAAGAGAGACAGGAGGTTACTTAACCATAAACAATATAACAATTAACAAGGAACAATCTTGTACAATACGACACAATTCCTTGACAATTCAGGTGTTGTTTGAACCGGGAAAATATGAGGGAAAGGAAAATGTAGTCGTTCCTATTCTTCTTGTGTTGTTTGGATGGAGGAAAAATTGAAGGGAGAGGAAAATATGCGGGAAGGTGTATAACTAAAGAGGGAATTCCATTTTACTAGAAAACTGAATGGTAAATGAAAATCTATATTTGTACATGTAGAGCCCACGTTTGTGTCGTTCTTCTCATTATCTCTCCTCATTTTCTCTCATATTTTCCCCGACTACCAAACACAACATAGAATTTTGATTTTCCCTCCCATTTTCTCATCCATATTCACTTTCCTTTGTAATTTCCGGGTTCCGAACACACCCTTCAAACAGCAACTTATTGTTCAGGGCAGTGCAGCAAAGGTGTACACCAAAGATCAATTTACAGATCAGACACATATTTAAGCTGAAATTCGAAAGATCTCCTTTTATTTTAAAAAAAAAAAAAAAAAAAAAAAATTTGGTTTCATCTCCACGTAAAAAAAAAAAAAAAAAAAAAAAGGAAAACAGTGTAGTACCTTTGTTCAAGTATGCTGAAAAACTGGCCGTACTGTCCATCGATCTCATTGGGAACATATTCTGGATCTTCTTTGGAAAGTAAGCTCTTGTACTCCGTATAAGAAATATATTTGACTGCTGAAACTTCTGATTCCTATTAATATAAGAGGGAAATAAATCATGTATTAAGTTTAACTGCAATAAGAAATCAATTTTTCACAAGTATAAGACAGGGCTTTGTACAAAAAAACCCCTCCCAAGCAATACCGACACAAAACTGGGTATTAGGAAAACATTGGAGATTGAGAAAAAGTGTAGCTTAACACATAATCTATTCAGCTATAGACCTGAAGTCTGCTAAACACCACACAAACTGGCACTGCAGTACCGCCAAATATAGCCATAAAATATGCTGTATAAAATCAAAATTCCCAAATTCACCATTTCAATACCTCCAATCTCTGCCATGGAGATCGGGACCAAATGACCAAAAGACCAGCCAATATACAGACAATTTCTTTTTAGGCAGTAGTTGTTATAACAGCGGAAGTACAATGATGTAGCATAATCATAAGGGTAATGAGAAATCGATTGAAATCCAGTCCCCAAAAACAAATAAATTAAAGAAAATATTACAATCAGAATTTTCTCCTCACCTGAAGAGTAAATGCCTCGAGAGGAATTGGATCTAGCGTTGTTACCAAATACACGTCATTGTACTCGTTGTTGATGAACTTTCCTCCATTTGTGACACTACACCAAAAAATCAGACACATATCGACTATCAAAACATTGTTGAAGATTCTAAAAACAAGAAGAAGAAAAAAAAAATCTACCAGTGTCACATTCAACTTACCACTCTTGAAGATAGACAAAGAGCATTTCGAACGCATCTTTTGGAAGGTCAATACCAAGCTCTTCTTGAAGCTCCCTCCTGATCGTACAAGGTAATATTTTCATTGACAAGCAGGATTTTGGAAAAGGGAAGCAAAAGTCGTATATCCTTGAAACAACATCACTATTGAGTGAAGATTTTTCATTTGAAAAAATTAAGGTTGGTCAAAAAGTTTGGTATATAAACATACATGGTCTCACCAGAATGATCTGGTAAGAATCAAGAATTGACTAAAAGATTGCTCATAAACACGCTAATTTCAGACTAGAAAACCACTAACAGAATCCCATACGCAAATGGAAGCCCAGATATAACCCAAGCTTGGTGGTTTGATCCTGAATTACAAGTCTAATACAAACCAAATCCACACAACCAAAATATATAAAAGCAGAAGCGGTACTCTCAGTTCATACAGAAGCACGGAGTGGACTTACCGAGCTGTTACGAGAGACGAGTCGCCGGCAGAAATGTGACCGGCACTGGAGATATCCCACAGCCCAGGCCATGAATCCTTGCAGTCCGACCGTCGTTGGAGAAGCAATTCTTGCGTGCTCTCTGCGAAAATCCACACGTGGACCGCTCTGTGATAATCGCCATCGCGATGAACAGCACTTCTGCACAAAATTCAAAAGCATTCGATTAGCTTGCAAACACTAGGGAAAACAAGAAGACTAGGTCAAAAGGTTGAACCAGCAAAAAGTGAGTCTCTGTCATTTTAACGAGTAATTTTTTTCCAAAGGACCTTCGAAAAAATCACTAATGATCATGAAGAGAGACACAAGATTAATCATCCATGACAGCTCCGAATTAAAATAATTCAAAAAAGAAAAAATAATCAGAGAATAGATTCGAGAAAAGAAGAAGGATGTACCGGGGCTTCGAAAGACCAGTCTTCTCACCGGTCTTAGTGAGGACGTCGAAGTGTTCCTCCTGCGAGTGATCATCATCGCCTTGAACCATATCTCTCTCTTTCTCTTTGCTATCTCCAAATTCCGATTGTGTAAAATTCTCTTCTGACTTGCTTTTCCTTTTATTATAATAAAGAGTGAAGACCCAACAAAACAGAAAGATTCTTGCAGCACATTCACCACTAAGAATGTGCTCCACCGCAATTTTTACTCACTCCTTGTCGGCTCAGGTTTTGGTTTCCCATGCAATTTTGCGTATAACATGTTTCATATTACAAGTTAATTTTTTTTTACTGTACGGATTTTCCATTAAAAATAGGATAAAATATACGTAAATCGATGTAAAACGAAGTGAATCTACTAAATTTTGGTGATCGCATGTTTTGTGCATGATTTTGTCAAAAAGAAAAATAACAAGCACAATACATTTTGAGCACACAAAAGGCTCTTTCAAAAACCTATGATGGTTGATGTATAGATCAAATCAACCTCCGTCTGATAACCACGAAGATGATGATTCTTTAACCTGCATATATCAAAACCTAACAAGAAATTCACACCGGAGTAGTGGACGACGGTAAATCCGTCTCCATAACAAAACAAATCAAGTTAAAGGGCAACAACAAAATAAAATATTCACAAATACTCTTAAAACGAAAAAAGAAAAAACCGAAATAAAATTTGAACTCGCCACCAGAGTTTGATAGATAACACTAGAGAGCCACACCGTATTGTCCCCGTCGCCGAAGAGCCACGCCACTGCGCCACCGCAGTCACATCGCAATGTCCCCGTCGCCGAGGAGTCACGCTCACATTCCCCGTTTATGAGGAACAACACCACAACGCCATTGTTGAGGAACAACGTCGCACTGCCCCCATCGACGAGAAGCCTTGCCGCACTGTCGCTGCTCCAAGGAGCCTCGCCGTAGCACCGTCGCCGAGGAGCTTCGCCGCACAGTCGCTGTCGCCAAGGACCCATACTAAACAACCACCATTTCCGACGAGCCACACCACAACGCCATCATCGAGGAACCACGTTGCATTACTCCTGATGTTAGGAATTCTTGTCCACGAGAAGATATTATTTGTAACTTCTCGCTGAAATAATTAATAAAATAAAGTTTGTCATTTACCATCTTTATGAGTTGAAAGCGATAGTATCTTAATCCAAATATTTATCAAACATTTATCATTCCATAGTTTCCGTATTAAATTGAGTCGCATGTTGGGAATCCGAGCTCGGGCAGTGAACTAAAACATGGTCGATGACTGATATGCGCCTAGAAAGCCTTATCTAAAGTCATATATGTGGAACATGAGTGAGGGTTGATCACTCAGTGAGAGCATTATACACTTGCAGAAGGTGTACGACCTGAACATGCTTTGGTTTGGATAGATGCATCGTTTAAGGACCGTTACGATGCACTAGTCGAGGCCGCTTATGATGGTCACAATGACGCTTGATCTAATATCCTGAAGTAATCATGGACTTCTAGATCATGTTACGGGCTTCTTTGACTCACCACATTAAAGGCTAGTTATACGCTGATCAAATAGGTGTCTTGAGAAGTCGGGACATGATTGTAGAAGAAAGTGTTATTACAGGTACGGAATCCAGGCTTCCTGAAAGAAGGTTAATGTTGTCTCACCTAAGGGTTGATTCCATAATCTATTGATTGCGCGCACTTTCGAAGTTGGCTTGCGTTCGGAAGAATCTTTCGCCAAGGAAGCAACGATGCTTAGGGCTTATATGTAACGAGAAAGGTATAACAGAACAAATTGACCTATCTCGATACGGGAGAACCTGGAGGGTCATGAGCACGTACTGACTAAATCAGTGGACACTCGTTACGATGAGTAAATATAATTCTAGTATTAAAGTTGAGCTCAGCCCTGGATTACACGGTGGAGTATTGTAAGGGATTAGACAATTCGATTCGAAAAGATAAATGAATATTTCGTCTTTTATCAAGATCGTTAAGCTTCTACTACTAGGTCCATCGTCCCCGATTCGGCTTTGATAAAGGCGAGTAAGAACTTTATGATAATAATAAATTCATTATTCATTTTCTCACAAAGCTGTAATCGTGATTGACATCATTAATTCCAAAAAGAGTATTTTGGGTATTAAATAAATGTGTATAGTAAAGTTGTTTATTTACTGCTAGATCAAGTAAATAAACTTATTATTTATTGGTGGACAAGTAAATAAGTGTTTAATGGGTTTAAAGCTATTGGGCCTTGAAAAAGCAAAAATTTGGACCTCCCTACTAGTGATTGACGATTTTCTTTTTTTGCACTAGTTGGTAACCAATATTTTTTCTGTTTTTCTGTTCCTAAAATAAAGGAGAAAATATAGGATATATGATTTTCCTATAATGTCTACTAATATTTACGCTAAATATTAGGAGAATATTATTTTATATTGTTGTATAAAATAATATCTTAGATACTGATCTGATGGATGAGAGAAAAGTAGTGTTCTCTTGTTGAGATCCTAGGGCTGAGATTAAATCCTACAGTGTGAACACAATAAAATGAAATAAAAATATTCTGGAATATTCCAGAATATCTCATTTGGACTACTATAAATAGAGGACTGAGAGGCAAAAATTAACTTTTTCCTGCCTTGTAGAATTCGACCAACACAGGCTCTCTCTCTCTCCTGTTTTGGTCGTCCAAAATTCTCTCTCTCTCTCTCTCTCTCTCTCTCTCTCTCTCTCTCTCTCTCTCTCCCCCTTGGAATTCCGTGATTCTAATATCATAAACACGGTGTGATCTAAACTCGTTGTTTGAGATCACAAGTGAGAAACAGATTGTTGCCCACTCATATTTCTTACTTGTCTCGAAATTACGTTTCGAAAGACTTTGTGTCATCGCTACGAGTCCAAGGAGTGAAGTTCAAAGGTCTGATCATTCCGGAGCTGAAACGAAGAGGAAGGCCAAAAGAAGAGCAAATGAGTTTAAGAAGAAAGCTTGAAGATTTCAGTAGCTGAGCCTAACCCGTAAGTTTTCTTATAAACTCGCCTTTCATGATATGGTTGCTTGATAAAGTTTCTTAAGTTCAATTAATTAAGTAATCTAGATCTTGTTAATAACCATGTTTAATTAGCTCTTGTTAGCGTAATTATTCTTTTCCGCATTTAATTGGTTATTTATGGTGCATTAATCACCAACACCTGACGCCGAGGAACAGGCTGCAACGCCACCGAACTCCGTGATTGTCTCTCTATCTCCGGTTTGGTTCCACCGCACCTTCTCCCTCGGGACCGAAAGACGTCCGGTCATGACCGGAGTCTAGGCCGAAATCGGCCCAAGAGGAGAGGAAGAAAAACTAGATCTAGATCTAACATTAAGAAAAAATCAGAGAGATGTTATTGGGAGAGGAGAGAGAGGTTTACATGTGATTTAGGCAAATTTAAACATATTACAATTAATGAAATGAAGTTAAATTAGTTGAACCCTTACTCAAAAGAAGTACCAAAAACATTTTTTTTTTCCGTTTACTAGTTTTCGGGCTCATGATTAATCTCTAAGTCACATTTTATTATTTTTAATAAAATATCTAAAAAAATTGTTAACAAATATTTGAAAATTGATATTTGGAAATGAGCTAACTAATATTTGAAGCCTCTGAATGAATTAATTCATCTAGCAATTAAACCTTAAGAACTATAATAGTGAAAGTTTAATGGATTCTGTTATAATTTGAAACAATAGTTTGTAACAATTAAAAAAAAAGATCAAATTTTATTCAAATAATTTATTTTAATTAGAATATGTTATTAACTGTATACCAACATCAGTATCTTGGACCTCAAATTATAAAATTAATTTCTTCATTTCTATTATTTATTTTGGTTTATTTTATCTATATACCCCATTTAGAAATTACTTTAATTTTGATATAAAAAACAAAAATTATTTATATGATCAAATAACTTAAATTAAAAGTATAATTTTGGATGTTATACATCGATTCAACGACCCGATGATTATTAATCATTCTCAAACTGGAAACTCGAATGAAGCCACCATATCCGACCCGAAATCCATCATGGATCTCCTTATCCAGAAGATTAGCCGACACGACGATCACCTGCTGGCTCTAACCGCGGAGAGGACTAGCGCCCACGCCAAAACAATCACTACCGGAAGAAGGATTGAAGCAAAAGGTCCACAACAAGCCGTAATACATGTCTCTTCGGCCTCTAATCGCGGAGGAACAAATACCACGACTCCACCTCCCGGTTTTTAAACCCCATCCCCGAAAAACCAGCACCATGGCTCTAATGCCCGATCTAAGGCCCTGCGGTCGACTCGAGCTCATCTCAGCATGAAGGTCCTAGCGACCCATAAAAAACACTCAAGGCACCGCCTCTGCGCCTCTCTAAGCTTATTTTATTATTCTTCTTACTCGAAGGTCTCTACGACGAACGAAGAACATTCTTGAGCTAGGAAAAGGAACTTGGACTTTCGAGTTTCTACAATTCCAGCTCGGGCGCGGCCACTTGGTTCGGCCTTGGGTTGAACCACCAGAATACTTCAACGCTGTCTAATTTTCAGCGACAACAGATTGTATATTTCGCGCGTGATAATAATAGAAAAGTAATGTACATTTTCCTATCGATAAATACTATTCATAGACAATGAAAAGATTTAAAATTCTAGATCCTAAAGATGGGGTTAGTGGCGTGTCCATAGTCGTTGTTGCACCCGTTCTTTTATTCGCTCCAGGTAGTCATTTCTTCTCGTAGTTGTGATCATACTTCCTGGCTTTGACCGGGTCTTCGGGCTTATCTTTTACTTCGCAACTCCCCTCCATTGACTGACATTCTTCTATTTTCGCAGGTCTCTTTGCTCGACCCAAAATAGTTTCCTTTTTTAAGAAAGGCGAAAGGCCCAACGAGGCCTAACAAACGGGATATTTTATTCGGCCCTTACAGTCAGTCCCCTTGTTTGCTAAGTATTGAATACTTAGACAAACTAACGATCAATTGGTTCAGTTGGATTTTGATAATAAATTTTGTGGATTACCATAACTATGCCACGTCATTGTTCCACCCTAGGGGACTCATTTCGAACTCACTAGCCTAGCGGGGGCGCGTATCAACACCCTAGGTGTGCGTGTTAACACGTGCCCACTGTTTTGAACAAACCATGATTATCCGCAGTAAATCGCTTCGTATTTTCGCAAATTTCCATATTTCTTGGGAAATTAGTTCTAAATGATCGTGATTTGACCCTTATAAAAGACGAAGGGTCATAAAAAAATTATTTTATTGCTTGATTTTAATAACTAGGTATGTATTTTTTTCATTCTCTCTCTCTAGATGTTCACTTCCTTGTTTTGTCTTATCTAGACTTTTCGTTTTCCCGCCATTACAAAACCTCTGTTTACTGTATTAGTTTTTGTAAGGCTTAAGCTCTATTCATGGCTTCGTCTTCTGGTAGTGGCATGTCCATAGCCGTTGTTGTGCCCGTTCTTCTATTCGCTCCACGAATTCCTTTCTTTTCGTAGTTGTGACCATACTTATTGGCTTTGACGGAGTCTTTGGGCTTATCTTTGACTTTGCTACTCCTCTCCCTTGACTGTCCTTCTATTTTCGCGGGCCTCTCTGCTCGACGTAAAACAGTTGTCTTTTTTTAAGAACGGCGAAAGGCTCAAGGAGGCCCAATAAAAGAGAGATTTTAATCAACCCCAACAAAAACTATTTTGACATAGTTTTTTTTCAAGTGGAGAGCAAATCCTCAACCTTATGTTGATGAGGTATGTATTGGTGCTTGATAGCTTGAAGTCTTTATAGGCAAGTGGGCCATGAGAATTAAATGAGGCTATCGTATTTTAGGAGCGGATCCGTTAGGACGGGGCTTGGCTAAGGATTAGGAATTACCGAAGGTTCTTGAGGCCGAGAATTAGCCTTGACAAGGACTTCCTCTACGTGCCATGCGCTGATGCCAAGCGCGTTGAGGATTTCCCATCGTCGAGGACTTTCGAACGCTGAAGACCTTTCAAGCGTCAAGGATCTCCCGTTGCACAGAGGCTCGCCGAGCATTTAGGACTCGGCGTTCTTCGAAGAATTTCCCTTGTGCGCCACGAAGCCATGTGCCAAGTATCGCCGAGGGTCTCTGAGTGCTGAAGATCTCCTCGCACGCAAGCGCCAAGTGTCTTTGAGTGCTGATTATTTCCCTTGTGCGCCATGGAGCCCTGCCCTAAGGATTGTCAAGCGTCGAGGCTCTCCTAGCCTGCCGAGGGTCGCCTAGCACCGAGGGTCTCCAAGCGCCGAAGATTTCTCTTGCACGACACAAAGCCCTGTGCCAAGGATCGCCGAGAGCGAAGGCTCGCTGAGCGCCGAGGATCACCGAACGCCATGGGTTGTTGAGTGTCGAGGATTATCGAGCGCTGATGAGTTGACGTTGTACCATGGACTTCCCTTGCCATGGATTTGAGACTTGACCGTTGGCTTCTCATGCCATTAATTTGGGACTTAGACAAGGACTTCTAGTGCCACTGACTCTTCCTCGCCGTGGACTTGATCATGTGGGTGAGGATCTTGACTTCACGGACCAGGCTCGTGTATTCACTTTTGGGCTTGGGTCTTGAGATTCGACCTTTGTTGTCGTTTTTTGAGTGAGAGTGCTATAATAAACGTGGGATCATCTTAATATACATGATACTTGAGTATAATTATGAGCTTAAAAAAGTTATTAATAATTTTTTTTTTATAAATGGCTCCTCAAAAAAATATATTGATAAAAGTCAAAGGCTTATAATACAAGAATATCACAAAGAAAATTAAAAAACTTCTACAGGAAGAAGATGAAAAGTGGACCACAAACAATCATAAATACAACAAAAATAACATATGGGTTACCTGTCTATGCAGTTAACTATTCATTATCATATTATTACACGAATCACGAGCGAAAATGTTTATCTTCGTCTACTGCATATTGCGGTTTTAGGAGTCTTGCTCGACTAGGATCTACGTCCAAAGAAAATCATATCTTCAATATGAGATTCAGATTTGAAAAAATATTTAAAACCACTCCGATTAAAGTGGTACAAAAACAAGATCTAATAAGTGTGGATTATTAAAACATAATTAAAAAAAATCAAAATATAAAGAAGAAAATAAAAAATAAAAAATACATTCCCTTTGGTCGAGAGTCCTCCATTGATTGAGACCACCAGAGTCCTCGTATCTCAGGGGAAGTGACGACACCGAAGATTGAAAGCCCAAATATTGATTTTTTTGGGAGAGAGCGCGGCAAAAAGTTATTAATAACTTATGACAACAAATGATTAAATTTGATGAAAAATATTGTCAAATTTGTTACAATTAATTTTTCAAACCAATATTTAAGAAATGTTAATTTAGGACCGAGATAAAAATCAATCTGAATATTACTACTCAAATATGAAATCTTCCATTTAAAAAAGCAATAAATTTTAACATAAGAAAATATTAAAATGATTATATAATATAAAGAAGAGTTTGGATGCATAGACACAAAACACTATTTTTTTTTTTGAGGCAAACCAGAAGGTTTTATTCCTACCCAGAGAAGGCAGGGGCCGACTCGGCCATCAAGAGTTCAACAATACGACACAAAACACTATTGATGCTACAGTAGAAAAGAAAATTTCAGAAAAACGAAGAGATTGGACCTCTAGACACAAGTACTTGTCATTCGTACCGAATTTTTTTTTTATAAGAAAGAAAAAAAGTGTCTTAAAAAACTTTAAATTTATTTTTTCAAACGTAAATATTTTTGAACATGTTTCCAGATATTTCTTGCTCTAAAATAAAATATATTAATTATCACGCTGCAAGCTGGCAACACACGGAGCATATAGTTTGTGTAAGAATAAGATTGGCCTAGAAACGTGAGAAAAAAAAAATTCCTAATTATATTTTAGTCTAACATTTACAATATCAGTCTTTTAGTGTGCTAGGTGAATTTCCGAAAAATAAAAATTAGTAGTGGGGGAAATTAATTTTTTCTAAACTCGAATAAAATTAGCCCATTACGTTTTGTGGGTGCGTTTTTCTGAGCCGCGACCCGTCGAGTAAAGAAAAAATTTCGGTTAAAAAAAGAAGTTTGATTTAAATTTTAATCGAAATTGTTCGGTTAAAATTAACCGTACGGTTAATTTTAACCGAATAAAAATCAATTAACCTAGGTTAATTGAAACACACACTGACACACACAACCACACACACACTAACACACACAGCCACACACACACTAACACACGCTGACACACACAGCCACAGCTGCCCTGCCACACACACAATTGCCCACTTCGGTTAAAACAATTAATTGCAATTAATTGTTCACTTTTTTATTCGGTTAACAATTAACCGTGAGAAACAAAAATCGGTTAAAGGTTAATTGAAGTTAACCGAATTTTTTTCTTTACCGTCGAGTCACCGCTCGTGAAATCGGTCGTAAGTATAGAGTTAAAGAATAATAGAACAACCAAACAAAAAGCACAAACGATCGAGTCAAAAGTAGGAAGAAAAGCAAAGTCCGGTGATTAAGCCGAATCAAACTGTACGAATACGCTTTCCTCATTCCTATCTTCTCACTGAACTAGGGTTTGCGTGGCCGATCGAAATAGGCAAAGGATCGTGATGTGGGCAGCTTCGTGCTTGGCTTCGTGCTGCGCGGCTTGCGCGTGCGACGCGTGTCGGACGGTGGTGTCGGGAATCAGCCGGAAGTCGGCGAGGATCGCTTACTGCGGACTCTTCGCGCTCTCTCTTCTCGTCTCATGGATTCTCCGCGAGGTCGCCGCTCCTCTCATGGAGAAACTCCCTTGTAAGTCTCTCCTCGATCGCTACCTTTCCTCCAATTCGTGAAATTTCCGACGTAATCGAATGATCGGTTGAGTTTTTCATGACACCGTTTTTGTTTTGATTATTGACTCAATTGCTATTAGTGGCTGAGAATGGCTTGTCTTTCTGAATCCTCGTTTAGGTTGGTTTGTTTGAAGAAAGGAAAAGTATGATGGAAAATATTCTCGTTGCGTTAGCTTTTGATTGTTTGTGGTGCGAGATAATGCTCAATTTTGATTCCAGATTTTGTGTGGTAAAAAGCTGTATGTTTTGCTTGTGTATATAGCAAGGTTTCTTGGGTCTTTCATGACTTCATAAATGTCAAATTGGAAAGAAGTACGATCTTTGTGTGCATAGATAGTTTTCTTTATTATGTAATGAGTGATAGTATCTTTGTAAAGGACTGAAATGATTAGAGATTAAGTAGGACGATGATAATGATATGGATATTAGAAGATAGTGTAAGGCAAGAGCTTGATGCAATTATCTGAGGTAAAAGTAGTAGGGGGATATGGATAATCTGTTATTGGTTTCTTTTGATATTTTGGGGTTTTATTTTTTTTTTAGATATGGAATTTAATTAGAATCTATCACTACGTGTTTGTGAGCTCAACGGGAACACACTTTTTAGATTAGCGTGAAGGAGTTCATCAGTTCTGTTTTACCATTTTACACAGGGATTAATACTTTTCACAAGACACCTAGTAGAGAGTGGTTTGAAACAGATGCGGTGCTACGTGTTAGCTTGGGGAACTGTCTTTTCTTCACCATTTTAGCAACTTTGATGGTCGGTGTGAAAACTCAGAGAGACCCTCGGGATGGTGTGCACCACGGTGGATGGATGATGAAAATAGTTTTCTGGTGCATTCTGGTCATCTTTATGTTCTTCCTTCCAAATGAGATCATCAACTTCTACGGTAAGCATCGCTTCCCTATTTTTCGGGGGCTGGTTGTTGCACTATTAATTAGGTACAAACTTACTAAGATATCAACTAGCTTGTTAAGATGCGTCGAGCTGATCAATAAATTTCTAGCTATTTGTCCTTCTGCTAACTCTGACACTGTAACATTGCAAATCAATTCCAATAGTGCACATATAAATTCCTTCGACTTTTTAATTTTTAATTTTAAATTATATCCCATAGTTAAGTAAATCTTAAATCGCTTCATAGATGTTCCTCTTATATTATAGGTGTGCATGGATAATGAATTAGAGTATACTTGCATGCCAACAATTTCTTGCAATTCTATAGCAGCTGTTACAAATGCGAGTATTTCTGTTTTATCGTTTAATTTATTAGTGACTGCAAAGAAGATCAATTGTATCTACTATTTCTTTGATCAAAAGCTGACTGTTTTGCTCATGTTGTTCTAGAGACGATTTCAAAGTTTGGTTCTGGATTGTTTCTCCTAGTCCAAGTTGTACTTCTATTGGATTTTGTTCACAAATGGAATGACACATGGGTTGGCTATGATGAGCAGTTCTGGTTAGTTTGAGTTTTATTATATATATTTTTAATCTATTATGAGTACCTTCTAGTTTTCCACTTTCAATGTTTCATATTAAACTAGAATTGACATATCTCATGTCTTTTTTTTAATGAATTGTTCGATGTAGGTATGTCGCCCTTTTTGTTGTTTCACTTTTTTGTTACCTGGCGAGCCTTGTCTTCTCTGGACTTCAATTCCACTGGTTCACACCATCTGGACATGATTGTGGGCTCAACACCTTCTTCATTGTCATGACTCTGATTTCAGTGTTTTCCTTTGCTATAATTGCATTGCACCCTAGGGTAAGTTATTATTTCCAACTTGGTTACTTTGGGGCATACTGAGTTGCTATAGAGGGCCTACAAATTGAAGTTGTCGTTATTGTTTTTATTTTAAGTATTCCTGCTATGTTGATATCTGGATGAAAAGTTGCGTATTTTTTTTTGCTGGCCAATGTCATAATGATGGTATACTTTATTATGGTTTTTAATGTCTCGATAGCTAATGACAACAACACTTATTCTTATGAATTGGCTCAGTTTGTCATCCTTTTTTTTTCTCCGTTTTTTTATTTCTCCAGGTGAATGGCAGCGTTCTACCAGCATCCATCATCTCTCTATATTGCACCTACCTTTGCTACAGTGCTCTTTCCAGTGAACCGAGGGATTATGAGTGCAATGGCCTCCACAAGCACTCTAAAGCCGTTTCGACTGGAACACTTACTCTTGGTCTGTGCACCACTGTTCTCTCTGTTGTGTATTCAGCCGTACGAGCGGGATCTTCTACGACTCTGCTTTCTCCACCTGGCTCCCCTCGTGGTGGTAAGTGTTTTTAAAAAAAAGTGTCATATCATTGAACAATAATTTAACTGGGTAGAGCTCGTCTATATCTAATAACAATATATATATATATATATATATATATATATATATATATATATATATATATAAAAGCTAATAACAGTATAAGGTATATAGTTATGGCTTTCTTATGTAGATGAAATCGGTACTTCATTATGTCAATGAAATCACAATTATTTTTGTTGATAATTATGGTGTCCGGTTTAGACCTGACTAGATCCACGAGGCCCTGGCATTCTCGGCTGGGATACTGCCCCAGTGGCCTCAGGTTGAGTAAACTACATAACTATTAGCATTATAGTGTGATTCTTGCACGAAGTTTGAAGCGTTCTTAGAAGCAGATATTGTTGAGAAACCTTATTTATGTCGCCTTGGTTTAAAGTCAAAAGTCAAAACTATTATCTATATATTCTTGGAAAACCTTAGGACTTGTGTAGCCACATACTGCATTTGCTTCTGAAAAGTGTGAGTTTATAGAGAATAAAACGTATGAGTATTATTAAGCCAGAATCGGCACTTTAAATAGGGTGTTTTACAAGCTAACAGACTGATCTAAACTAGTGCTTAAATATAGGAACAAACTAACAGCAAGCTAATAGATATATATTATCTTAACAGATTAATAAATTACTAACTCCTGAATATACGCGTTCTAATATTTTCACAAAAGGCAATGCCAAACAGCTATAATTGCTACACATATTATAGTATATTAGGTCCAAGTATTCTTGGAAGCTTTAGGACTTGTGTACCCATCTAAAGAGTAGTGCCAAACACCACTAAGTACTACATTTATCATCGTATTTGGTTTCAGCCTTGCAATCCCTTAACTGAATTCGGTGTTTTTTTTCAGCTGTATTTGTTTTGTTCATTTTTGTTAGCCCTATACGTTTTCTAAAGAGATTGACCAATGTTTTTCGTTAATAACCTTCTCTCGGATTATCTCTTTCGCTCCCTAAACTCAACTCCCACAAGAACATTGGCTAATCGCTATCCCAAAATTCTTTTCCAAAAACAAAGCTATGAATGAACTGAGAAGTGATGAAGTTGTAATGGGTCAAAGAGTTGTGTCCTTGAGATAAATAAAAATTGACAAAAAAATATTTCTGTGTGTGCGCTTGTTTTCAGGTTCTGGGAAGCCATTGCTTCCGTTGGACAAAATAGAAGAGCATGAGGAGAAAGAGAAGGCGAAGCCGGTGTCGTACTCGTACTCGTTCTTCCACCTCATCTTCTCGCTGGCGAGCATGTACTCCGCGATGCTCCTCACCGGTTGGTCCACGTCCGTCGGCGAGAGCGGCAAGTTGGTCGACGTTGGTTGGCCCTCCGTGTGGGTCCGGATCCTGACTTGTTGGGCAACCGCTGGGCTCTACATCTGGTCCCTCCTCGCTCCTATCTTGTTCCCCGATCGGGAATTCTAAACCACCCTCTCTCTCTCCATCTTCATTGAAACCCTTCTAATAAGTATGACCAAATATCCTCTCACGGTTTCAAGTATATGGTATGTTGTGTGTGTTTTGCTACTTTATATATGTATAGAATGACTGTCTGGTGATATACATATCTCAACGAACGATCTACGAACGCTTGCTTAATTGCAATGTCTCTCTATATTTCCGTGTTCGAGTTCAAGTGTGTTTGCTGCTTATAAACGGGCTCTGATATTAGTTAGTTAATCAATTTAAATGAGCTCATGGTTCACTGATTATATATGATCTAAATTTGTTATTGAAGTAAATTGATTAACTAACACTACCTCAACAATCATGTATACAAAATATAATTTATACCACTTGTTAATTATAGCTTATGCACTTTGTTGTCGCTGAAAATTGAAAAACGATTGAAGACTTCAGCCGGGTCGATCCAAGGCTGGACCAAGTGGCTGTGCCTGAACCGGGTGTGCGGAACTCGAAAGTCTCGAGCATCGCTCCTCTAGTTCAAGAACGTTCTTCGTTCATCTTGGATATTTGAGATGAGAAGAAGAAGAAAATAAGCTAGAAGGGCGTAGAGGCGAAGCCTCTGGGGTGCACTCCGACGTTCAACATTAGTCTGATTGCTATGAGTGAGGTGGGAGCACCGTTATTCTTTGAGAATATTTGAGACTCGCGCTCGTTTAGAGTGAAATCAAGTGCGGAGGGTCATAGACAGTGTTTCAAGACTCTATAATCGAGTAGAGAGAGTTTAGAATGGACTGTGAACTTTTTTTTTCCCTTGGGTATGTGGTCTATTTATAATGAAGAGATGGTTGAAAAGAGTCCCAAAATTCAGAAGAGAGGCGGTGTCGGAGGAGACAAATTTCTCTATATTCCAAAGAGAAATTCGTGTACCCCACTTCCTAAAAGAGTGAAAACTATTCCAACATTTGTCGAAGTAATTTTGAGACAATAGAGGTTGCTCACACCTTCGTCCTTCAAGATTTGAAGAACTTCGCAGAAGACTTGGTGTCGATCCGCTACAAAGAACACAAGGATCATAAAGAATTTGAAGAATTGTCAACCACTTTGGAACCTCAAATAGCGAGATTAAATGTGAGTAATTCTAATCCTCTATATTAATGTCTTTATTGATTTTTGATTAGTTGCTCATCGTAATTAAAATTAAAAACTAGATATGTTGTTTTGGCGGAGGTGAGACCTCTTGTTTTGGCCTGGGCGAGAGGTCCAGGTGGCCATGACATTTCACCCAAGAGGAGTGAAGTGGATGTCTCCCCACTTAGCTTGTCTCCTTCGTGTCTTCTTGAATCCGAGTAACCACGATAGTTTCTACCACTAGATTCTTCGAGTTTGGAAAGGATTTAGTGTGTGGGCACTATTAAACACAATGACTCAAGAACTAGTCTTAAAGACAAAGAGCTAATACAAAACGCTAGCTCTAATGAGGACCAAGGTGCCAAAAAAAGAGAGCAAGAAGAAGAGATGGAGAGAGAGAGGGGACGGCCAATCTAGAGAGAGAAGGTCTCACAAAAAACTTGTTTCAACATTGTGAATGTGGTGTGGTATTTATAGGAGAAGAGATTGCCTTGAAGAGACAATTTCCTCTTTTCTATTATGGTTGAATATCACATATTCATGAGCCTAATATTTGTTTCCCATTCCTATCATAAAAATATCAAGGCTGGAAATTTGTTTCCCTTTTTTTTTCTTCTCTTGGACGTCCAACATCATATAGCATGTGCTATAAATTTGTTTCCTCTTTTCCTTTTTGGCAAGTATCTTCATACGTCAATGCACAAAATAATTTCCCTCTTTCTCTTGATGGAGGCCACGAAAATATCATCTAGAGCATGCTTCTAGATGTTTCTTTATTTGTTCAAGACAATACAAGAAAAGCCCATGTAGAATTTTCACATAAAATTCCATAAAATGAAATTCAATCCTCAAGGCCCAAGTGCTATTCATGGCCGTGTGGATTAATTCACATTGTCATCATATGACAATGTCCAAAATCTTATTTTGGCATTTATACAATCTTATGTCCTAATGGACAAAAATACCCTTTAGACAATCTTCGTCAAATTCGTCTAGTTTAACACTTGAACTTGTTTTGACTTAGCTACCAGTTTAACAAATCCTACTCCAATAACTTGTGGTAGTGACCTCATGGATCCAAATGAACAAAGCTTGAGCTAGCATACTTGGATATAAAAGTTCACAAACCTTTTCCAAGTTCTAGCTTAATGTCAACTGACTCCACTAAATAGTTGACACTGAAAATCTCTCGGTTTAAATGAGTATATTTTCTACTCAAAATTCTATTTAATTGTGATGAGTTGATCGATTGAATATCATCTATGTTTACCCTTCATAAATATCATCAACTAAATGGGATTTATAAAATTATCATTTTACCCTTCTAGTTGTTGTTTCCTCAACTCATTTGTCACTTGTGAATAAGTTAGAAACAATGTATTGACGAGGAGCTAACAAGTCACATTGATTCATCCAAAAGAGTCATGACTCAATTTGGACACTGACCAGTTCATTTATTCACATTCCAAGGAACAAAACATGAGGTGATATACACTGCATTTCAGCAATCTTGTACATGAATTCCATATCTATGAGATCTTCACAAAGTTGTTCATGACATCTTCATAACTTAGTACTTCATCAATAGGTCTTGTCTATATCACATAGTGAATCTAGAACTCTGACTTTCTCAAATGAGAGTATGTAAGCTATGAAATGACATGTCTCATTTCAGGATTGAGGTAAGCATGATGCAATTCATACATAGTGACTTTGAGACAAAAGAGGTTAAATGGTTTATTCTTATACTGTCTCTAGAAGTGCACTGGTCAATTCAGTACCTGAAGAAGATACCCAGGAAGAACTATAGAGTCTCCAACTCTCTATGTCGCATAACCAGACATCATAGGTTCTTCTAACAATCATACTGAGATCAATAGTCCTTTGATCATTAGATTGTGAATATACTGTTTTAAGCAAACCATGAAGAGTTTATTCATGCAAATCTGTATTTGACTCTTCATTTGTTGTTAGGTTTGTTTAATGACTAAAGACTAAGGTTTATCATAAAGCTTTAAACAAACAAGGAAGAATGAATGAATGAAAGTTTCAACTCTTTATTAATTATTCAGCAGTTACAAGTAAGAGTCTTCGTGAGACTTTATTACATCAAATGCATATAACAACTACTACTCTTCTTGTGGGCATCAAAGCCAACAGAGACCTCCCTTGCTAGACTATGCGAGGGGTCGAGGTGGCTAGGAAATATCGCTCAGGAGGGACAAGATGAAGGTCTCGTCTAGCGAGGCCTGTGACCCGGCCAAGACCTCTCGTTTCGTCCTGGGGAAGAGGCTCAAGTAGCCACGACTTCTCGTCCATGAAGGGTGAGATGGAGGTCTCATCATGTGAGACCTCTCGTTCTGGCTTGGGCGAGAGCTCTAAGTGGCCAGGACTTCTCTCCCAAGAGGAGTGAGGTGGAGTCTCCTTTGATTTGACTTTGAGTTTTTGTTTCATAGAAGTGGATTTTTAGCCCATTTGACCGAATTGTCTTGTATCGTTGTTTTTGGGCCTTGATCTCGGTCGTGTTTTTGTGTCGCTTTTACTCATGGGTAGAAAAATGATGACATATAGGCAACATAGTTACTCATGGACACGATGCTAGAATGTATAACAATCCAGTGACCAGGTACCTTAATATTTTATTTTTCTCGCGTCCATACCAAGGATCGCCTTACCGTTACCGTTACCGTACCGGGACTTCAATTGTGGGGGAAAGTACTGCTTACCGGAGTGGAAATCGATGGGGATTCAGACAAAAAAAGGAAACCGGTTACCGTAGAGGAAACCGACAAAGATGTAGGAAATCGAGGGGTATTCATACAAATATTTTGCAATAATAAACACTTTTTCATATTTTGCAAAACTAAATTACTTAGGTTACAAACACGTACGACAAAATATAAAACACAAAGTTCAAACCAAGATAAAATTCAACATAAAGTACCGTAAAGTCAAACCTTGATTACAACACGTATGACAAAATATAAAACACAAAGTTCAAACTAAGATAAAATCCAACATAAAGTACCATAAAGTCAAACCTGAATTACAAACATAATCAATTCATCATCGTATTATAGGATTAAGACACAAATTTTTGAAAAAATTGAAAAAATCCCCAAATCTCCGAAATCCTAGACTCACACCTCTCGGAAACCTTAGTTTTTTGACAAACGAAAGCAGTGACAAACAGAATCCCCCGGGAAGTGCAGTCAAGTTGACAGAAATCACGATACGAGCGGGGATTTGAGCAAATGAAGGCCAAAAAAAAGGGAAAACGCTCGGATTACTACCGGATTCACGACACGCCAGCGGTTTCTTCACGTTTCCTCCCGGTGAACTCCGGTTCGGCGAATCCCGATCGGAATCCGGCCGGTTCCCCGGGAAGCCAAACCTTGGCCCATACTATACATTTATAGAGAAATTCCTATTTAATTAATTTTAGGAAGAAATGATATATATATATATATATATATATATATATATATATATATATATTTCATATCACGTGGTCATCACATGGAAGTTGCCACTTTGTATAAAAAAGCAAATCCAAAATCTCACTCCTCTTGAGTTTTCTCCCAAAAATTTCTTATTACTTTCCTAAATTTTGGCTCCAGTTTCCTCTTCTTTATTCTCTCTAGGGTTCTCTCCGTTCTCGCGCGAGAGATTCCCATTGAATACACCGTTGATCTTTCTTAATTTACACCTTCGTTCACGTAGAAACATGAAGCTTACAGTGAAGACCCTCAAAGGCAGCCACTTTGAAATCAGGGTCCAGTCTACCGACACAGTTCAGTAAATTTCACGTTTTTTTTTTATATTTATTTTCGTTATGAAACCTTTATGCCAATTATCTTCGACTTTCGAAAGTTTCACTCTTTTATTGCTAATGTCGTTTTTGTAATGGGAATTGATTGTTTTAACAAGTTATTTTTTGAGCGCCTTTTGGCTGGATTTGTCTTCCGTTGATGAGGGAAATGTATTGCTCTGCTGATTTCTGAAATTGAATTTCGTATGGATGGGATTGTTGAAAAGGTTGTGTTTTTAATTGGACAAGGTTATGGCGGTGAAGAAGAACATTGAAGACGTTCAAGGGAAAGACAATTATCCCTGTGGACAGCAATTACTGATTCATAACGGAAAGGTGTTGAAAGATGAAACTACACTTGTAGAGAATAAGGTTACAGAAGATGGTTTTCTTGTAGTCATGCTTAGTAAGGTAATAATTAAACTTGTTTAACTCTCTAGCCAAGTCCTGGGTTTAAGATGTTTTTCGGTTGCTTGCTTATTTATTTATTTTGGTTTTCTGGTCTAAAATAGATTATGATTATCTGAAATTTCTTGTCATGATATGTGCATTAGACTTTTGGAAATATATAATATGCATTATAGTTTTGTGGAATATTCTATCTTGAGTTCCTTCCTTGTGAGGAAAAGAATGTCCATTACATTTTGGATTTCGATTTTCCTTTTCTTTAAATTTCTCTCTTCCTGAATATATATAATTTTTTTGTTTGCAGAGTAAATCTTCAGGCTCTGCTGGAGCCTCATCCACCCAGGTACTAGCTCTATTCTCATTCATATGCTATACATCATGGACTTTGGTTTATTCTGTATAACATGTATACCTTTATAATATTACAGCCCGCTCTTACAAATCCTCCGGCAACTACACAAACCTTGAACACTCCAATTCCTGTTCCTGCACAAGTCCCGGCTCCCGTGCCTGTTTCCGCCGAAGCTCCTGTACAAGCTGTGTATGTGCACTAGAAAGATCACACACACACACACGCACACACACACACACACACATATATATATATGTATATATATATACATATATATATATATATATATATATATATTGCTTGCGTTTCAGAGAGAAAATAGCAACATATATATTTATTGGCTGTGAGTACTGAGAATAGGACATTACCTTGTCATTTACCTCTCCATGGTTTTGTTACGTTCATTTGAGCACCAAATTTATCATGATAGTGCAGTGTAGTCTATCAACATATAATCATCCTTTTACATGCTATGATCTTTATGCATTTATGTATTTCTTTCTTGAAGTACCACCCGTTTTTTTAGTAACCATTTTGTGGTTAATGATTGGTTAGAAAAGTGTGCCTTTAACATATTTTATGGAGTAAGTGTATGTAGGGTTCTGTGCTTAGAGAATGCATATTATATATATATATGTTTTGGTTTTGTTTAATTATTGAGACTACTAGGCTCGGGAGTTAATAAAAACTAGGTTTCCTTTCTTTAAAAAAAGTTGTCTTGTCGGGGCCTATGGTTTCTCCCATGTGGCCTATGCTTTGATTTGATTCCTCATGAAGACGTACAGAATAATATGCTTCAGTTTCCTCTTTCTGAAAGATTGTAGGGTTCGGTTGGGTTCCAATACAATGAATGATAAAGATAAAAGATTTGGCGTTTGTAGCACTTACTTTGGTGGATCTTGGATTTATTGAATGCGTTGAAGTAGTTTCTTCATTAATGGAAATTTGATTTTCAGTTATAGGATAGGAAAGATCTTGCTGGCTTGTGTGGGGCTGCGTCTTTTGTGGGTTGGTGATAAAATAAAGAAAATGTCCACTTGTCACGGTGTAGGAAAAAACCTGGTGTTTGAATAAAGAATACATTTGTACACAAGCTTCTTCTATCTTCCATTATGTGATCTGAGTCGGAAGTATGCATTCAATAACAAACTTGTTTTTTTTTTTTTTTTTATTTATCATTTTCCAGTTTTTCTTTCATATCTTTCTAGAATATTTTTTTTTTACCAAGTTTATTAATAAATTACTTATATATAGAGTTTTTAATGATTCCGCTAGTAACTTGTTTTTGTTGTAGTGTGAGTAGCGATACCTATGATCAAGCTGCTTCAAACTTGGTTGCTGGTAATAGTCTAGAGCAGACGATTCAACAACTAATGGATATGGGTGGCGGTAATTGGGACAAAGATACAGTCACACGGGCACTCCGAGCAGCTTATAACAACCCCGAACGTGCTGTGGACTATCTGTACTCTGTAAGCTGAAAGGATAAAGTATATTTCATACCGCTTAGAGAATGCAATAGGACCTGAAACATAATCGATAGTAAAGCATAGTGACCGTTATCCTATGCATACTAAATGTAACTCGGTTTTTATTTTATTTTAGTTTATAATAAAGTCTACTTTTTTCTTTTCTTTCCAGGGTATCCCAGAAGCAGCAGAAGTTGCAGTGCCTGTGGCTCGCTTCCCTGGGAGTCAAGCGACTGAAACTGATTCTGCCACTGTGGCTGTCACCGGTGCACCAAACTCGGCTCCCTTGGATATGTTCCCTCAAGTAAGACTAGAGAGTTTTGTAACAGTTTTACTTGTCTTTGTTTATTCCGTACTTTGTCTTTGAGCATTCAAAGCTGGAATTCTTCAGGAAGTACCTGCTGCGGCTGGCGGCGGTGGTGCACTAGGGTCCTTGGATTTCCTTAGGAACAACCAACAGGTGGGGTTTCTTTTCTTTTTTTTTTTTTCAAATATTTAGCGATATAAGCCACAAAAACATAAGCATTTGCATTTTAGCCAACGTTTTGTAAATTTTTCGTAAATAGCCATAAATGTTTCGTAAATAGTAAAAAAATATGACGTAACCAACGTTATTTACACATATTTACTAGAAATTTACTCTTGAGTAAATAGATTTACGTGGATATTTACAAAAAATTAACGAAACGTTGGCTATTTAGAAATTTCTAACGTTTCATATGGCTAGATAGCCACTGGACCTTTTTTTTATTTATTTTTTTTTTATTTTTTATTTTTTTTTACTTCATCATATGTTATTATTTTCACTGCTTATGATATTCGGATTCATCGAAACCTGTGCATAATATCGTAAGCAACCAACTTCCCAGCAAAGCTTCAGTCTGGTTTTTTAAAACAGTTGTAAGGATTTAGTATCTTCCTGCCATAAGGCCTTTTTTTGGCACGCTCTCTATTTCAGTAGTAGTAGTTTAGTTTTTTGGTTTTTGAAATTGATGGTGACTGTGTTGTGCGCATATCTTGCTGTTAAGTAAGCTTTATCCAAAAGCAATAGAGCTACGTAATTCGTGTGTCTTGAGAAGGAATTGGTGCTTTGAGTACTGAATTAATTTTAATTCAGTTTCTTTTTAAAAAAAAAAGTACTGAATTATGTTTTTTTTTTTGGTACTTTCAGTTTCAAACTCTTAGATCGATGGTGCAAGCTAATCCACAAATTTTGCAGGTATGGTTTTGTGTTTAACATAGAAGCTCTGTAGCTTTATATTATTACATTATCTGAGATTCATTACTTTTTGTTACCTTACTTTTATTTGTTTCCCACCACAGCCCATGTTGCAAGAGCTTGGGAAGCAAAACCCCCAGCTTTTGAGGTTAATACAGGAGCATCAGGCAGAGTTTCTTCAGCTTATAAACGAACCCCTTGACGATTCTGAAGGGTGAGTTTATGTTTCCCTTGCATATATTCATAATTATATTGTAACAAAAGTAATTCATTCTGCTTCACCCTTTTTTTTCCCCTTGTTGCCTAACAAAAGTAAAATCCCTTGTTTATGTTTAGATTAGAGAAATCTCATTATACGGACCTCAAAGTTAACAAAAAATCAAGAGTAGACCTCTTACTTCAAAAATATGTAAAAATGGACTTTTGTCCCTATTTCAGACAACAATACCCTTTTGACCATCGTGACATACAATGCCGTACGATGCCATATGATGCTTTATGGTCAGAAGGGCATTCTTGTCTGAAATAGGGACAAAAGTCAATTTTTTGATATTTTTTGAAGTAGGAGGTCTAGTCTTGATATTTTGTTAACTTTGAGGTCCACATAATGAAATTTCTCTTAGATTATGCGACATGTTTATAGAATAAGCCCAGTTGATACCTTGGGGAAGCAGTAGGTTTCTGCCTATAATGTATCGGAGATCACATATTGCAATGGCATAAAATTTTAAGAAGATGATAGTATTAAATCGTGCATCAACTATAAAACGACTAGCAGTTTAGCGCGAATAGTCCTTAGCTATTATACGAACAGAATCGAGAAATGGAAATTGTGCAGTCCATGAGAATCGAACCTCTGGATCGCCTTAGTCAGATTCGCAAGTTCTTTATTTATTTGTTTTTATTATCGAACCCATGTTTGGAGGGCAATTCATGCATGAATATAGTTCCTGAGAAAAAGTACCGCTTTTATTATTCCAATCCATAAAATTGTGATAATTGAGTATTTTTATTTTATCATATTTTTCAGAGACATGTTTGATCAGGCGGAGCAAGACATGCCTCATGCCATCAATGTAACATCAGATGAACAAGAGGCAATCGAACGGGTATTTTCTCATTCTCTTTACCTTTCATGGAACATAATAAATCAATATAGCAAAAGCTGTAACAAGGTGATCTTACTTTCTCACTGATGGCTCTTAAATGTTTTTCCAAAAGCTGGAGGCGATGGGATTTGACAGAGCTTCTGTAATAGAAGCGTATTTGGCGTGCGATCGCAATGAAGAACTGGCAGCAAATTACTTACTCGAGAACGCTGGCGATTTTGAGGATTGAATAACTTGATTATTCTTGTCCCATTGGATTCATAATTTTTTAGTGTTTTGGATCCGTGAACGTTTCAGCCTTTTTTTTTGTTTATTTAGATAGTGATTTGGAGCAAATTATGTGTTATGGTAATGGAGTTGTCAAAAATTAATTTTGCCCGGATGAATTTCAAGCACTGTAATGATAAAAATTTCGTCATTGCTTCATTTATGCTGTGCAATTGTTCGATTACAGAACTTGAAAGGATTGCTACGAGCTACAAGATAGTTGAACCATGACCGCAATCACTCACAACTAATTAAGGTATTTTTTATATGGGGTACCTAATAACTACATGATCGGGAATCATTTCATTACCTTAATTGGTACACATTAATGCTAGAAAAGATTGGGCGATAGACAAATTAATTAAGTAGTTTTTAAATTTGTAAATAAGTAGTCAGTAAGCTAATTGAGTAAAATTAAATATCTTAAATACTCTTTATTTAACTTGAAAAATATTAAAAATAAAAATAAAAGCCAACAAAATCTAATTAGCTTTCAAAAAAAAAAAAATAGTCATTCAACAAAAACATAACGAATAGTCTTTTTTTTTTTTAAAAATTTATTTATTTAATATAAACGTAACGAATATTGTAATAATTTTTTTTGTTATGTTTTCAATTAATAAGTACTAAAAGCTTTCTAAAATTTAATTACAAAAATCATAATTTATGATAATATCTTCACCTTAATTTGAAATAATTTTAAAATAGGAAATCTGTTGTTTCTAAATAAAGATTGCAAACAAAAGTTTCTAAATAAAGATTGCAAACAAAAAAAGGGCAAAACTCTTTAATTTTCTGAAAAATTTAAATACCATTAATAAGTTTTTTTTAAAAAACAAATTAAATAAAGATTGATAAAACAGTGAAAATAAATTAAATAAGAGAAATTGCTTAATTTGCCACAAATTTCATAACATTTTCCCATTTTTCATCAAAATGTTTGCCCTTCACTATTTGATGTCAACATTGTTGACATAGATGTCAATATTGTTGACATAGAGGTGGCATTTTGGGAAAAATTAGCGTTTTGGTGGAAAGTGGGAAAATATTATAAAATTGGTGGCAAATTAGGCAATTTCTCATTAAATAAAGATTGATAAAATAGTAAATTGAAAAAGAGAAACTGCCTAAAAACTTGAGAATGGCCCGTTGTTAAAATAAGGTGAAACTTTGACTATTTTTAAGGGAAAAAGTTTCAAGTAGTCCAAATTGAATAATTTCTCAAAAACAGTCTTGAAAATGTGATTACCTAAGTAAAATGATTCACCTTAAAACAAGGTAATCTTTTAATTATTTTTTAAATTTACGTTTATATCCTATTTTAAAACCTTAATACATATTTCAAAACAAGGTAACTTGAGAATGTGATTAACTAGGTAATAGTCATTACTCACACCCACTTGCATTTCCCAAATGAAAAATGGTATGAACTAGCCAATCCCAAACTATTGCTTTTGCGAAATAGCCATAGTTTCATTTGTTTGGTAAAATAGCCATCTCTCAAAAACTTTAACCAGATGATTGAATTGGCTTCGTCCTCATCGACGGAATCGGCTTCACTCTCGCCGCCAGGGGAATCGACTTCATCCTCATCGGCGGAATCGGCTTCGTCCTCCTCGACCACCACTCCCTCCGCGATCTCGCCGCCCTCGCCGTCTCCGTCATCGCCGCCTCCGGTGACGACGTTGCTCGGAGAATCGTCTTCGAAGAAGGCGCCCTAAGACCGTCGAGTCTTCTCCCGCAGCGATCCGGTTTCGCCGCCGCCGTCGGAGCGATCGGGAACATCGCGAGCGTCAAGGACGCAAGAATCGCGTCGCCGAAGAAGGAGATGTTTCGGTTCTGCTTCAGATCCTCGATTTCCAGATTGTCATTAAATTTAATCCTGCCTCGATTAATTTTAATCCAGCCGTCATAAACCTTACATTATGTTTTTATAGTTCGTTGGGATTAAATTTAATCCAACCTAGATTAATCTTACTTTGGCTAGTTTGCTTATAGTTGACAAACTATGGCTATTTTGCAAAAGCTTAAGTTTTATTTGGCTATATAGCCGCTTGACCCGGGTTAGGTATTATTAGGACAAAGCAATGTGCATTTTATTATCTGTCTTATAGTCTTTTAGTAGGGATGAGCAACAACAAAAGTAAATAAATCGTAAACAGGATCGGACAACCGGATTTTTAAACCACAACTCTGTTTAAGAATAGTTTTTGTCTAATCCAGTTCGGTCCGATTTTTTGAACCGGTATGAAATGATCTGGTACTAATTTTTATTTTATTTTATTTTATTTTTTTAATTGTAAGACATTTGAACCAACCAATTTAAGCTGGACATCTTATTTAATATATGTTTATGTTAATATTTAATTTGTTTAATTTTTTTTTTTACTATTATATTAAATTTGCACAAAAAAATTATAAAAAATACTTAAACTGGTTTAAACTGAACCAGCCTTGCAAAGACCCGTTTTAGACCGGACTTAAACCATGCACACCCCTATTTAGTACTAGTGAGTCTTAATTTGTATTACGTGTGTGACTATTAGCACGGTAATATCCCCATTTAAGCTATATGATATGTTAGTACTTTGACGTTAGTGGATAATTTTTTAGGGTTTGTTGTAATAAAAGGGGGCAATGAGAGGATAGGTAGATTCATACAGTAAGTCAAGTATTTTGTACTCATAGGAGGCAATGGTCCCCTCGAAGGGTCGAGGATCTTTTAGCAATACAAATACTCTTCGGTCTAATTCTTCTTTATAATTATTTTCTCTCTCCCACATTTTCCGGGTTCCACCTTGAAGGAAAAGAGAAAACAAGTGCAGACCGTAAACCCCGTGTAATTGGATTCACTCATAAGCCACAACTCCAATTACACAAGTACATGTACTCTTGTTTTCTCTTTCCCTTAAGAGTAGAACCCGAAAAATGCGGAAGATAGTAAAAATTTGAAAGAAAATGAAAATTGTAGAAAGAATACATGAGAAAATCAACATTTTCTCTTATGTTTGGTAGTGGTGAAAGTCAAATTTCTTTTATTTTTCTCAATTCAAACAAAATTAAAGAAACACATCGGGTTCTTATTTTCTTTTCCCTCATATTTTTTGGGTTCCAAATGGATCCTTAGAGTAAAATTGGTTTCCTTAGAAGAGGTATGCAAAATAAAGTAGAAAAGATATCATACTTTTTGTTCTGTTTTAAAGTCTGAGAACTATTCTATGCATTTTGATAATATATCACAATATCATTTGACATATTTAGTGTGTGCCCTAATCACATCTTACATTAATTAACTAGTAAACGAGAGTGTACATCGCTACTCCTCACAGAGCAAGAAACACCAATTACTACCTAGGCTATATGAACAAAGACGGGCTTCTGAAATTAAATTGCGACACTACAAAACAACCGAGTAAAATGTTTATAGGAAATTTCAAACTAAAATCAGAAAACAAATCAGAACTTGTTGAAATCTATCGTGATCGATTGTCGAGACACTTTCAATCGCTGTTCACCTCATCATCTGCATTTGTAAGAAGAAGAAAAAACCAGCTATTATTCCCGTAATGAACAGCTTTATGTCACGAATAAATTATATGCAACGAAGACACGAAAAAGAAACTTGCTGTTTAAGAATTTTGTTCCTCACTTCTAATATTGAAGGAAATATAGTATGTGACAGGCAAGTTATTACCAAAAAAATCTTACTCGAGACAGTGGAAAAGATATATGTTCATGCAATACTTTCATCACACGGTTTAGAAGGTTAATGTATCAATCCAGGTATTAATTACACAACCATACTTCAAATTCTTTTTATTTCATTAATTAGAGGAAGGTTCAATAATTAATTCAGGTACGGGTAAAAAACTAAAAATCAATACAAATTCTTTTAGAAATGAAAGATAGAGATTTTACTTCCTGGAAAAATAAAATAGAACCTAAAGCACTGATTGAAAAGACTTCTCGAACTAGGCCTACACAGAAAAAATAAAAAATAAAAAATAAAAATAAAAATAAAACCTTACCGACATTAGATCCATCACTCTGGCTTCCATCGTTACCACCAGCATCATTATTTTCCTCGTCATCATCTTCATCCTCATCCTCGTCATCGTCTTCTTCCTCAGAACTCTCACCATCACTGTCAATGGGTATCTTTGGCTTCGGTGGCGCCACATAACTTGTTGTTGATCTTCGACGACTGCTTGAGAGAACATTGCTCACGTCGATGCCTTCAAGTTCTTTTGCTCTTTCCTTCTTCTTTCTGACTTCCTTGACCTCTGAGCATTACAAGTAAAATGCGACAAGGTTACTTATGTTCAACATCTGGCCAGACAAAATTGAGCTTACGCTAAAAGGAAGAAAAAGAAGATGTTGAAGCATTAAGAAATATATACAGTAAATTGAAAATGACTTGACAATCGGCAACACATTGCTTCTTATTTCTTTATTCAATTGAAAAGCACAACACACAAATCAAGTATGCGATAGGTTTTTGCTTTCCGGTGGGACTTCCAATGAAGAGTCGAAGGTTGGAAGATGGGGTTCCTTTTGTGGCTGCAATGTTGTAAATCACAGGCACATCGGGTACTAGGGATTTGGCGTCTAATTGAGAAATATAAGGCACTCCTTTCAAAGTGGTTGTGGAGATTTCTTATAGAAAGAGATGCGGTCATCTACGGTTATGCCAAAATATGTTTGCGGAAACTTTGTAATTTGGCCAAGTAACAAGCAAAGCGTGGTGGCACGGAGCAGTGCAGAGAACGATAGCGAAATTCTGTGGATTCAACATGTCCTCAAAGAGCTAAGAGTGGAAATCAACCTACATATGAAGTTGTTTTGCGACAACAAGGCTGCAATAAGCATCGCACATAATCATGTCCAACATGACAGAGGACTAAACACATAGAACTTGATCGACACTTCATAAAGGAGAACCTTGAGGCATGAGTCATTTATATCCCATTCGTCAAATCTGAAGATCAAACTGCAGATGTCTTGACTAAGGGCTCGTTCAAGCCTACTTTTGATTTTCTTGTAAACAAGTTAGGCATGTTCGATAACTATGCTATCTAATATCACGTGTAATACTTAGTCAGAGTTATTTCCTTATATATAGCTATTAGTTGGCTCAGTAGTTAGTTCCTATTGTTTAGCTAGTTGGTTAATATTTTGTAGCTAGATGTTATGTACGTACGGTACTGTATCTACTATATATAGCCTATTTTGGCTAATAATGAGAATTAAGCCATTCTACTCTCTAAACTACATTTTTTATTTTATAACCGTGGTTTAGACCCGACTAAAATCCACGAGGCCGTGACATTATAGACTGGGAGACTACCCCAGTGGCCCCAATTGTTGCGTCGTCCAGGGGGAATCGAACTGGACGTACAAGGTCCCGAGAATCACCCTTACCACTAGACGCCCTTGGGGTTTAGGAACAACAATATTTTTGAAGACACATAAATGTCGGACGAAAACTTTTTGGAATCAATTAACTACTTCAAAGCCATACGGCTATCGGCTTCTTCGGATGAGTTCAAGGACTAAACCCCCTCAAATATCCTCAGGGACTGGCCTATCTGTTTGTAATTACGTAACTTTTGGTTTTTTATCTCTGGGAATATCATTTTCAACCTGTGATCATGACATTCTCAGGGATCAATCTATGTATTAGTCTTGAAATTTCAAGCTCACCCCCAACAAAATATATATATATATATATATATATATATATATATATATATATATATATATATATATATCATACTTCGAGAATCCTCTGCCTATATAGGGTTAATTTCGGTCCCAACCTTTTTCACTGGGATTTGCAGACAATCCTTCTTTAGACAATATCTCCTTTAACTCCTTTATCAATCGGGATTCTCGTTTGTCTTCAGGCTCTTGGTTAACTTTCTTGTATAGGACCGGAGGAACACTGCATTAAAAGTAAAACATAAATCATGCATCAAAACAATACTTGGAGCTAAAAATCACGCTCCTCTTCCTTAGAAAAAACAACATAATGTAAAGGCGATGACATAAAAGCTTATGAGAAGACCGTAAAATAAATAAATAAATATATTATAACTATAACCTCATCCCACAAGATTTGATAACCGATTTCAGATGTTCAACGCGTTTCCCATACACAGGTGTTGAAGCCACTTTCTTCTGCGTTTTGATTAAAAGAAAATTCATAAGACGGGTAATTGAATAATCTCAAAAACTTGGAACAAGCCGCAAACTCAAGATAAGCTTCGATAATTCGATACCGTTGCGGGTTTTTCTTTTTCAGCTGAAGAGCGAGAATCACCGTCTTCAGATGAATTTCCATTGTCTTCACTACCACCGTCATCTTTTGGCTTTTCCGCGGCCTTGACTCTCTTTGCTGGGGTTTTCCTAGGCCTTTTTATTTTCTTAAGCTCACTAGACACCTTCTTAGCTTCCCTTTTCCTTTTGGGCTTCACTTCCTCTTCATCCTCGCCACTTCCACTAGGCGCAGAACTAGAACTCTCTTCGTTCCTTGCCTTTTTAGCTACTTTCCCTTTACTAGCTTTCGTAGCAACTTTCTTCACGCTAGGAGAGGGCTTAGTTTCTTTCTTGGGATCCAAAACCTAATAAAATACCCCCACAAAAATGAGGAGATTATTTTGTACCATAAAAATTAATTCATTGAACAATAATGACAAATTATGCAAACCTCATCGACTTGGTCTCTTATCAATACTTTGAAGGAATCAAGAGATTTCTCTTCGAGGCCGAGATCTTCTTCCAAAAGCCGGCGAAGCCCCGCAAGAGTAAGTTTACTTGATATAACAACAAAATACGGAAAATGCTTTAGCAGCTTAAACTCTACAACTATCATAATATCGAGAAATAGATAAATAAATAAAGGGAAAATTGAAAAGACAAAAAAACATACTCTGATTCATCTTTGATGTATTTAGCCCTTTTCTTCACGGCTTTCTGTATCATCTCAGTACTAATACTGTTTTTCTCAACTTCACCGTCAGATTCCTCGGTTTCGGGTTCTTCTGATTTACGAGCTTCCAATTCAGACGAATCATCCAACTTCGAAGCATCTTCTCGAGAGAGGGATTCATTTTCTGCTTTGGCCAAACCTTCCTTCACAGTCGCGTCCACATCATTTCTTTCCTTTGCTTCCTCGCAATTCGTTGTATCGGTTCCATCACTAGGATCTCCCATAGCCTGTAATAGAAACCAGAACGAACTACTTAACCAAAGCTTAGAACTTTTTCCAGATACATACGCGTTTAAAATCAATTCCAATTTTTTTTTTTTTTTTCACTGCAACACGAACTTCCGTTTTTAATGGAACGTGGGTAGAGAAACTTCGAAGAGAATGGCGGGCTGAGAAATCAGTTAAATGGAGCGTATAAAGAAGTGGGAAGTGAAACTCAACTGTAAAAGGTTTTGAATCGCCGGCAGATTTTGGGCACGTTCCGAGGCTTTAAGCGGTTCTAAATATGGGTTTTTGTCTCGGGGTTTTTGAAGGAAATTTCATAAAGTGGATCAAAGTAAGTAAATATAAGGCTAGTCTTGTTAGTTAAAAATATTTAAAATGGAATTTTTGTTCCAAAAGTTTGTGGACAAACGTACCTTTTAAATCAAATAAACATACGGGCCGGCCCAAACTATAGCCGAGGACTCTAAGCGATTTAATATTTTGGGGCCCTATAATACTAATAAAAATTTATATTTTCAGGGTAAAAAAATATAAATTTTTTAGAAAATGAGCCAAAAGTGTAAATTTTTAAGGTAAAAAATATAAATTTTCTTAAAAATAAGCAAAAAGTGCAAATTTTTTTGGACCCATCCACATAATGGGGCCCTAGGCCTTGACCTAGCCCGCCTTAGCCCAAGGCCGGCAGTGTAAACATATATATATATATATATATATGTATATATATATATATATATATATATATATTTTCCTCTAAGTTTCACTTTCCCTCACTCGGACTCCATCTCTCACTCTCGTTCATTTTCAGACGAAATTCGAGGGTCTACGACGGATTAAGAGGAGCTACGACAGAATACGAAGGTGCTCCGACGAGTTCCGACAGTGGTAGATGCGGATTTGAAGTTTTCGCGTGGATTTGACCTCGACCATTCAAACTTTCAAAAAAAGTAAGAATTTCATGCTTATTTTGTGTTTAGTCTCTTATATGATAGTTATAATAGTTATTAGAATAGTTATTCGATGATTTGGAATGATTTGGATCGGATTTGTGAAAAGTTAGGGTTGGATTTTGGGTAAATTCCAATAGGTTACGATGGGACTCATAGATTTTTCGAAAGGATACGATGGAATTGATAGAATTTTCGATAAGATACGATGAGATTCAAAGAATTTCCAATAGGATGCGATGGTTGCGATGAAATACGATGCTTTCCGATAGAATACGATATTTTTCGATCAAATACGATGGTGACTTAAAATTTTTGTGATATTTTTAATTTTAGGATAAATTGAAGTACATTTTCGACGTGAGCTTCGCGGGTCGAATCACTACGGTGGGATCAGTTCGTTGAAGATTGTGAAAGAGAAATTTCATCGTCTTGGTCTCACAAATCGGCTCGTAGGAACTCTGTTCGAGCAGTTTTTTTTACAGGGAGCGAACTCAACTTTTCTCCGGTACTCATACATGCTTTTCGTCAACGTAAGATTGAGCCAAAGACAAAGGGAGAGATACTCTTCGGATTGGGTAATCAATGAGTGAGATTTGGATGGCTCGAATACACTTTGATTTGTGGCTTGAGCTGTTAGGAATATTGTCCACTGAAGATGATAAAATAAATATGAATGATTACTACTCCATTAGCATCATTGATTAGTAGGCTGTTTTCTAGTTAGAATCAATAACAGCTATCATCCATTACCTTCGTAATAAACTAAATTACATGTTGAGCATTTAAGTTCGGGGCGTGAGCTAAAACGTGATCGGTGATTGATACTTGCCTGGATAGCTAGATCTAAAATCGCATATGTGGAACACAAGTGAAAAGTTGATCACTTGGGGGGAGCATTTTGCACATTTGGTATGTGTACGATTCAGACGGACTTTGGTTGTTGATGTGTCTTTTAATTACTGTTACAACACATTAACCAAGGTCGCTATGATGGTCATAGTGAGACTTAATCTAAACCTGAAGTGGTCACAGAGTTTTAGGTCGTATTATCGGGTTCTTTGACTCATTCGTTAATGGCTAAGATAGATGCCTAAATACTTATGTCGTGGGAATTTGGGATATGATATGAGCTGAAAGTGATCACAGATATGAAATCCAGCCTTCTTGAAAGAAGGTCAATGTTCACTCACCTAAGGGTTGATTCTAGAATCGATTGATTGCGCGCATATGGTATCAACGATGATTATGGCTCATATGTATCAAGAAATGTATAACAGAATAATTGATCTTTTTCGATACGAGTTGAACCTGGAGGATTGAGCTCATGTATTGACTACATCAATGGACGCTCATATACATCGAGTAAAATATAATTACAGTAATAATATGAGTGCAATCTCGGCTCGTCTTGTAGAGTGACGCTGAGATTGACGGATCAAATGAATAAGAGAAAACATAGATTCTGTATATTTTGTTCGGATTTGTACGAGCTTCAGTTACCAGGTCCATAGTTCCCAAGGTGGCTCTGATAAGATGAATACAGATGCTCGTAATAATTGATAATTGATTACACTCTCTCTATTGTTTAAGTAACTTCATAATATTACTTAGATTTAAATGGGCTTGTAAAAGAGCAATTTGAATCAGCCCACAAGGCTTAATAGGGCTTGTGGTATGCGTGTACATCATGGTACGTGGGCCTAAGATTTGTTTGACAATGCCCAATAGAATGAAGTTTTTCTCAAACATGGAATAAATATTATATATTAAATATGATCCGATTTGGTGAGTATTTAATGTAGTAATTATTTATGAGAGTATCATGGAGATATTCTCTACTATTACTTTTATGGAATAGTATATCCTATTGAGAGAAACAAATAATTTATTAGTTATGTTATTTATTGAGAGTATCATCGAGATATTCTCTAATATCCTATTTATAGAATATTATCTGTTATTGTGAGAAATAAATAATATATTAATGATGTTATTTATTAAGAGTATCATGAAGATATTTGTTGATGTCGATTTATGGATCGATCAGCAATCACAAATAATAATATGTTTATATTTGATTTATTTGAATATAGGTTTCAGAAGACGTCGTATAAGAAACAATTTAGAAATGAAAAGTTGTAACGAGAGGGAATTAAGAATAATCCTTATTGATCGCGAAATTGGGTTACAAGTGGACGAAGTACCGAGCTCTAGTAGGCGAACTCAACACTGAAAGTAAAATGGATATATAATAATTGAAAGATGAAAATCGTAAGTTTGCGTGTGCGAATCGACGTCTGATCTTCTATTTATAGACGAGGCGGAGCTTCTTCGCTGAAGACACGTGCTCCTTAACCCGCCCTCCTCGTCAGGGCTGAAGTCGTCTCAGATCCGGTCTTCGCGGCGTGGTCTCCTCTTTGACTGACCGATTTTTCTGGCCAGGCGGACGCGGTCGAGCTGGAAAGTGTGATTGGGCTTGGGCCGATCTGGTCGAGATCGAACTAGGCCCAGAATTGATTCCGCGAGCCGATCTACAAAATGGATACTGGGCTTTGGCGGGCTAAAGCCCATCCGAGATAAATATTTTAAATAATTGATTTTTAACCCCCATAATATTCTATATTAATTACCTAATTAATATATTATAAAGTGAGAAGTATATAAATATCATATATGAGTTGGATATTTTATTTATTAAAATATCTTAAAAATATTTCATTTATTCTATTCATAGATTCTATTCATAGAATAAATCTCTCACATTAATTAGAATAAGATCAAAGGAAATCAAGTAAGTGCATAATCTATTTTGGGTAAGGTAGAAAGCTATAAATAGGGGACTTGGGGTAGAGGAAAATTCACTCAATTAGCCCCGAATATTTTGAAAATATTTAGAATATTTTGAAAATATTTACCGCGGAGAATTCGAACTATCTCGAATTTATGAGGGGAAATCAAATATTTTATGACACGTAACATCGCGTGGAGACGCGTTTGTTTTACACGTGGCGCGATATGATTGCACTTCATAAGTCGAAGTCGAAGAGTCAGGGCGTCTGTTGATATCTTTGAAGATATCAAGGGAATATTTTCGATTTGATTTGGTTTTATTCGAAATCATTAGATTCTCACGGGATTTGGTTAAAGATAAAATGTATAAATAAGCGCGCCGAAGAATCACTTCTTCTCATTTATATTCTCGTCATTTGCGGTAAAAAGTAACTCTTTCTTCTTATCTCTCTTTATTTCGAACTCGAGTTTTCTCTCTAAGTTCTTTGAATTTGTTTAGACTTCGGCTATTTCTCACTCTCAGTTCGACTAGCGAACTCAAACGAGTTCATATCTTTAAACACTTCGTCCTTAGTTTTTAGATGTCGAGCTCAGGACTTCGTCCGTCAGGGTCTCAGCCCTTAGGAAATGAAGACATTCTTTTACCCTCTACCGTGACCTCGGCCGATCTTAGTGGAATCTGCAAAAAATATCAAATCCCCCCAGAAATTAAAATCCTTCTTCCCCCTCCCGGAGCCACTGCCGACACCGTCGTGGAGGGCTTTTGTTGTGTCTATTAAATTTGGTTAGAGAAGTGTGAACTAAGATTTTCTATCCACCATCTCTTGTTCGACTTCGTCTAGACTCTAGGGTTGACCCTACCCCAGATGTGTCCGAATTTCGTCAGGATGGTGATGGGTCTAATAGTTGTGGCCCATGAAGAAAGAGTCAAAATCACATTGATGGATTTAGTCCGTCTCTGTGTTGTCAATACAAACCTGAAACACGATCCAAAGTATTTCTATCTTTCGAGGGCTGCAGGCAAGGGAGTGATCTCGGGCCTGCCTTCGAAAGACAAATTTTGGGGGAGGCGATATTTTTACTTCGCCGTTAACGAGCATTCCATCGGGGATCGAGCTCGTTCTTTCTCGTCAAAGTGGGCGAGCTCGCCGAGTATGGTCGATAATTTATTTTATTTTATTATTATTTATCTTTTTGGGTTAGCGAAGTAGACTAACGTTTATCTATTTTATTTTACAGAAAAGATCAGGGCGCCTTCTCAAGGAATAGAATTCGCCGAGAAGCTAACGAAATTACAGTAGGGCGATGTAGAGTGGTCGAGCTTCACACGTTATAGGTTTATTTCGGATAGACTTTGGCCACGTTCGCCGACTACTTTAGAAGGAGATTTTGAAGAAGGTCGGTTCGACAAACGTCGACTTCGTCTTCTTTGTTTTTTTTACTATCAATTGTATAAGATGTTTTACTGTCTTTTCTCCCCTTTATTTTAGACGTAGGGGACAACATGAACACCTCGGTTAGTGCTCGCGAGGCGAGGAAAAATAAGAAGGGGGTCATGGCCTCTACCTCGACTCCGGCACCATCGGTGCCCATTAATGATCCTTAGGTCGAAGTGATGGGGGTCAGGATGGCGTTTTTGATCCCGGTAATCCCGATGAATTCAGGCGAATTGCCTGAGACGACTGTGACCTCGCCCGAGGTCGTTTTGGAGGCCGAAGCTCCCGATTCTGTTGCTCTAGTCGTCGAGGAGGGGCGCGCCAATGAAAGCGCCGAGGTTGTGGCGGCGCCTAAGAAGCGTAAGATGCCAGCGGGCTGAATTCCTGAGGGCGAAGTGCCCGAGGAAGGAGAGAAGAGGAGGAAAAAGAAGAGGGACCAGGTCCCGTAACTTCCCGAAGGTGGCGAGAAGGAGCCTTCTACCGAAGCCCCCGTGGCCACAGCGGCCCGGGGTAACAAAGGCAAGGCCGTTGCCGAGGGAAGTAGAGCCTCGCAGAGCAGTGGCCGAGATGGGACCACTCCGGCTTCTTCTTGAAAGAAGAAGCATGTCGTCAATTTTCACTATGCACAAGACCACATTTTGTGCGACGAAATTTACTCCTCGGCCGGGTTTCTGCGCCAGCTTACTTGGTCTGAGATGGCGCTCTCGAAGGTGCCTGAGCTCGCTGAGTCGGATTGGTACCAGATGATGGCTTCGACCATTACAGCGGTAAGCGTTATATATCATTGTTAGACTACTACTATTTTTTTTATAGTCGACCTGTTGTACTTGTAAAAAAATTTAGGGGATTTATTGAGGTCGAGCTAACGAAATTTTTTGTTTTCAGCTATCGACCTAACTGAACAGAGGCGTTTTTCGCTATGAGAAGCGCCTTCGTGACGCTAAGGCTGAGCTAGAGAAGTTGGCCGAGGTTCGGAAAAAGATGGAGAATCTTCAGACCGAGCTCCAGGGCATGAACGAGAAGACCGCCACCTATCAGGACGATCTCTTGGTCAAGGACGCCCTACTAAAAAAGCCGAAGCAGAGGGGCGACGATCTCTTCGCCAAGGCCCATTACCTCTCTGTGGATCTTGACGACAAGAAGACCAAGATCCAGAAGTGGGGCGCTTATGCGGACGGGCTGAGGAGAGAGAAGGAAAAGTTGGCGGTCGACCTGGCAGATCGGGACAAAGAACTAAAGGACGCTCTCGAGGAGCTCGCTCAGACGAAGAGGACGGCGAAGGCGGAACAAGATCGGGCCGTGCATGGGACGAAGAAAGCGACTTCGCTGAGATACAGAGAACACATTCTCAAGTATCGTGCTCAGAAAGAAAAGACAGACGAGGCCATCCTTGTCCTGAATAAACTTGAGCAGTGCCGGGGAAATAAGGAGCCGATCTCGGAGGCTTTGAAGGGTGAGATCTCGGACTGGGTGGGCGAAATGAAGGATACTGAGGATGATATCGCCCAGTTCGAGGCCGACTACGCGGCCATCGCCATCCCCGAGGTCGAGGACGTCCCTTTCACTCCCTACTCGGACCGATCTCCTGCCGATGCCTCCGCAACCAAAGAGGAAACCGCCGTCATTGATGAGCATGGCCCCATGCTCAATCAGACTGACGAGGTCTTGAACTCTATTCTCGAGGAGAGCGAGAATGTGGCGACATTTACGCCTACTCCCGAGCGGACAGGTGCCGAGGTCCAGCCCCAAGACCAAGTCTAAGCTCTTCTTTTTGCTAGCAAGGGATCTACTTTTTTTTGTTCCTAGGGCCCGTTTGTTTTGGACGAAGTTTTATTCATTTTGAGACAATTATAGGGGGCTTCGGTACCCCTATTCTATTTGGATTATTTTTATTATTTTATGCAATACAATTTCATTTCTTAAAATTTGCCAAGTCTTGTAGCTCGCCAAATTTTCCTATGAATGCATGAATGTTTTTATATTTTTTCGACATTCAGTTCGTCCATCCGATCTGAGAGTGTTCACCGTATTATTTAGTTCGATCTCGAGATAACTAAGACTTGCAAAATCTGTTAAGTCTTTTAGACCGCCGATAATCGATCCAAAATGTTTCCCTAATGATTTGATGCTGAAGTCGTATATGAAATTTTTTTTTAAAAGAATTCGCTAAGTCGTTTAGGTCGTCGAAAATCTAAAAAGTTTCCCTTAGGCCGACGTCTCGTAATGGCTTTATGTTAAAAATCTGTCAAGTCATTTGGATCGCCGCTGATCCGAAACATTACCCTTTAGATTTAAAACCGAAGTAAACAGATGAATTTAATCAAGGTTCTGTTAAGTCTTTTAGATCGTCAAAGATCTAAAAAGTTTCCCTCAAGATTCATGGACGAGGTGGACCTTTTGGAGTGCGACCTCTAATTCAGATGACGCTGTGAGATTTCGGATCTCGCCAGAGACGTCGTGAGGTATTTGCATTGTCAGCCTTATCCGGGGTCGGGATTGTTGGACGCGGTGCGAGCTCCATAGCTCAAAGGCATTTCTTTATATTTTCTCTTCTTTCACATCCCTTTTTTTGCGAAAAGGAAGGTTAGGGGTTTTAAGAGGTTGGGGACTGCGCCTCCCTCAAGGGAAGACTGCCTACGTACCCTTATGCAGAGATCAAATCTGACGTAGTTCAGTTCTTACTGTGTTAGCAGTAATATTTTTTAAGATTCGAGATGTTCAATGATCTCAAAACGGGGACTCTATTGAACGTTTCAAGTTCATACACCCCGGGGTGTGCTACCTTGGTGACCCTGTAGGGGCCTTCCCATTTCGCACCAAGTTTTCCGGCGTTTGCCTCGGCAGTATTTTGGAAGACTTTTCGGAGGACCAAGTCCCCTACATCAAATCTTCTCGCGTTAACTTCTTTATTGTAGAATCTGGCAATGGATTGCCTATAGTGGGACAGCCGTACCAGGGCCGAATCCTGCTTTTCTTCTACAAGATCCAAGGTGTCGCATAGTGACTCGTCATTTTTTGGTTCATCCTTCGATGCTTACATCACCCTAAGGGTTTGCACTTGGTGTTCGATTAGGATGAATGATTCGACTCCATGGACCAGGGAAAATGGAGTTTCCCCTGTCAGCCTTCGCGGACTAGTTCGGTAGGCCCAGAGCACCCTGGGTAGCTCTTCTGCCCACCGTCCTTTCTTAGCGTCGAGCCTTTTCCTTATGGAATCTACTATGGTCTTATTCGCGGCTTCTGCGTGTCCATTCCCTTGAGGGTATCGTGGTGTTGACATCCTCACCTCAATGTTATTGCGGAAGCAAAAATTCCTGAATTGTTTTTATATGAACTGTGACCCGTTGTTCGTTATGATCTCGTGTGGAATTCCATGCCGACAGATTATATTTTTCCAAATGAATGTTGTGACATCGACATCTTTTATCAAGACGACTTCAGTCGCGGCGGGACCTTCTCTCGGGAGTTCGACAATGAAGTATTACAAAACTTGCGATTTTGCGGATGTCTTCATTCGATACTCAATATCGTAGTCGCTCAGTTCTACGGCCCACTTAGTCAATCTTCCCGATTGGTTGGGGCTGTGTAGAAAACTTCTCAGCGGATGCGTCGTCATCACTATTATGGCGTGAGATTGGAAATATGGTCGAAGTTTCCGCGCGGCGGAAACGACGGCCAGAGCCAACTTCTCCATAACAGGGTATTGGGTTTCGGCATCGACTAGTGACTTGCTCGTATAAAATATTGGTCGTTGGTCCCCTTGTTCTTCTCTGACGAGTACTCCACTAACGGCCGCCTGGGATACGGCGACGTATAGGTAGAGTGGCTCTCCCGCAACGATGGCCAGAGCCAACTTCTCCATAACAGGGTATCGGGTTTCGGCATCGACTAGCGACTTGCTCGTATAAAATATTGGTCGTTGGTCCCCTTGTTCTTCTCTGACGAGTACTCCACTAACGGCCGCCTGGGATACGGCGACGTATAGGTAGAGTGGCTCTCCCGCAACGGGTTTCGCCAAGATCGGTTGTGTCGATAGATACTCTTTCAATTTTTTGAATGCCTCCTCGCACTTGTCATTAATTCGAGCTTCTTGTTTCCTTTAAGAAGCCAGTAGAAAGGGAGACATTCGTCCGTGGACTGAGATATGAAGCGGTTAAGGGCAGCAATGTGTCCCGTCAACCTTTGAACTTCACGCCTATTACGGGGTGAAGGCATTTCTCGCAAGGCGTGTAGTTGATCCGGATTAGCCTCAATTCCTCGTTGGGTAACCAAATATCCAAGGAATTTACCAGATGAAACTCCAAATGAACATTTGCTGGGGTTGAGTTTCATTTGGTACTTGTTCAATACCTCGAAACACTCCTCCAAATGCCCTATATGATCGTTTTACCTTACAGACTTTACGAGCATGTCGTCGATATATACTTCCATCCTTTTTCCTATCTTCTCTTTGAACATTTCGTTGACTAACCTTTGGTAGGTGGCGCCAACGTTTTTTAGTCCAAAGAGAATGACCTTGTAGCAATACATGCCTCGGTCGGTGATGAAAGTTGTCTTTTCTTTATCATCTGGATGGATCAGGATTTGATTATATCCTTGAGAATGCGTCCATGAATGAAAAGATCTTATGTCCCACGGTTGCTTCGACCAGCTGGTCGATATGAGGCAACAGGAAGCTGTCCTTGGGGCATGCTTTATTCAGATCAGTGAAATCAACGCATACCCTCCATTTTCCATTCTTTTTCTTCACGACGACAGTGTTTGCCGGCCAATCCGGATATTTTACTTCACGGATTGAATCTGCATTGAGCAGTCTTTCGACCTCGTCGTTGACAACCATTGCCCTGTCGGGACCGAGCTTTTGTCTTTTTTGTTTTACGGATTTAAAACTAGGATCGACGTTAAGTTGGTGAGACGTAATGTTGATGCTTATGCCTGCCATATCTTCGGTTGTTCAGGCGAATGTGGACTTGTTACGTTTTAAGAAACAAATAAGCTCTCGCCTGATACTACCTTTAACCTCGGCCTCGATTCCGATGCGCTTTGAAGAATCGGAGCCATCGAGCTGCACTTGGACTGTCATCTCAGTACTCGGCGCATCGAGGGAGTCAGGTTCTTCCAGTTCAGCAACCTTCTCAGCCGACTCCACGTTCATTAATTGCTATTGTTCCTCTTTAGCCCCTTTAACGCAATGTCTGTGACTAGTGAGATAGCAACTGCGGGATGTCGTCTGATTGCCTCGGATCTCTTTTACCCTTTCAGGCGTAGGGAAACGAATACATTGATGAAAGGTTTAGGGCACAGCCCTCCTCCTATGTATCCATGGTCTTCCCAAAATGATATTGTCGAGGGAGAGACAATTTAGTACTTGGAACTCTACTATCTTATTGATTCCATTCGTTTTTACGGGCAACTTGATCGTTCCCAAGGATGGAGTAGTTGACCCATTGAAACCTGTCAATTGGGTTTGTTCTCTCTGTTGTCAATGGTGCCCACAAGAAGAGTGGTAGTCTTTATTTTGAACATTTGATGTAATAAAGTCTCATGAAGACTCTTGCTTGTAATTGCCTATTCATTCATTAATAAAGTTGAAACGTTCATTCAATCTTCCATGTCTGAAGCTTTATGATAAAACCATAGTCTTTTAGTCCATAAACAAACTTAACAACTTACGAAGAGACAAATGTAGATTTGCATGAACAAACTCTTCGTAGTTTGCTTAAAACGATATATTCGCAATCTTAGGGTCAAAGGACTATTGACCTCAGTATGATTGTTAGAAGAATCTATGATGTCTGGTTATGAGGCATTGAGAGTTAGGAACTCTATAGTTCTTCTAGGTATCTTCCGAAGGTACTGAATTGACCAGTGCACTTCTAGAGACAAGATAAGAACAAACCATTTAACCTCTTATGTCTCGAAGTCACTATGTATGAATTGCATCATGCTTACCTTAATCCTGAAATGAGACATGCCATTTCACACCTTAGTATTCTCATTTGAGAAAGTCAAAGTTCGGACTCACTATGTGATTCCGAACAAGGCCTATTGGTGAAGTACTAAGTTGTGAGTCTGTCATGAGTAACTTTGTGAAGTTCTCATAGATATGGAATTCATGTACAAGATTGCTGAAATGCAATGTATGTCACCTCATGCTTTGTTCCTTGGAGTGTGAATAAATGAACTGGCCAGTGTCCAAATTGAGTCTTGACTCTTTTGGATGAAACAATGTGACTTGTTAGCTCCTCGTCAATACATTGTTTCTAACTTATTCACAAGCGACAAAGGAGTTGAGGAAATAACAGCTAGAAGGGTAAAATGGTAATTTAGTAAATCCCGACTAGCTGATGACATTCATGAAGGGTAAACATAGATAATATTCAGTGGATCCGCTCATCATAATTAGGTCGAATTCTTGAGTAGAAAATAAATTCATTTGAACCGAGAGATTTTCAGTGTCAGCTCTTTAGTGGAGTCAGTTGGCATTAAGCTAAACTTGGAAAAGGTTTGTGAACTTTTGAGTCCAAGTGTTTAGCTAAAGCTTTGTTCATTTGGATCCATGAGGTCACTGTCACGAATCACATCGATAGGAATAGTTAAACTGGAAGCTAAGCCAAAACAAGAACGAAAATAGTTAAAAGGGTATTTTTGTCTTTTGAGACAAAGGATGAAATGAATGTCAATAAATTTTTTTGACAAGGTCATTTTGTGACATGTTTCACTCGGCCATGACTTGATCATTGGGCCTTGTGAATTAATTTCGTTTCATGAGAATTTTATTGAAAATTCTTAATGGGCCTTTCTCATGTTGTCATGAACAAATGAAGAAGCTTCTAGAAGCTCCTTCTAGAGAGACTTGGGCGCCTACCCTAATAGAGAAATAGGAGAGTTTATTTTGTGCATAAATGTATTTAGATACTTGCCAAAAGAAAAAGAGGAAACAAATTTGCATAAGGATGCACAAGGGAATCGGCCACATTGAGAGACAAGGCAAGCCTTGAACAAAATAGGAAACAAATCAAGGCTTCTAGAAGCCCTAGCTTGGCCGAGTATCTCAAAGGGAAAAAAGAGGAAATTGCTCATGAATATGTGATATTCTATAAAAGAGGAAACTACCTTATTGAAGGTGAGACCTCTCCTATAAATAGGAGCCTCATTTCCTCACAATTCATTCATCCAAGTTTAAGAGATTTGAGAGACTCTCTCTCTAGAACTTGGCCGAAGTCCTCTTCTCTCTCTCTCTAGTTTATTTTCGGTTTTCTCTTGTCTTGGCACCTAGGTCCTCACTCGACCTAGTCTTTAGCTCTGCGACTTTGAGACTCGTTCTTAAGTCGTAGTGTTTAAAAGTGCCCACTCACGGATTCCTTCTTTTCGAGTGATTTAGTGATAGAAACTTTCGTGGTTGCTCGAGTTGCCGAGGAAAGAAAGAGAGACGTGCTGCGAGGGGAAACGAGCGTTGCGACTTTCCAAAAGCTTCTACAAGGTTCAAGCTTCAAGAAAGGTTAGTAACTTTAATAAGCTCATATTAGTTTTTATTTACATGCACATGCTCTTGTCTAGGTTAGTAAAACTAGTTTTACTTAAAAAGAAAATTTTTAAAATTCCGCCGCTTAACGAAGCGTTAATCTTTTTCTTAAACCCTAGATCGATTCCAACAAATGGTATCAGAGCTATGGTCAAAGGAATGCATGTGCATGTTTTTAAATTATGAGCTTGAAAATCGTTTTCGAAAGTTTACTAATTTTGTGACAAGTTAGAATTGTAATCTTAGATTTTTTTAATTTATTGCTCATGCCTTTAAATTAAAAACCATGTTGATTTTCTATGAGTTTGGGATGATGTTAAAACACATTAGAATCAGTTCTAAAAGTTTTTAATTTTTTATATTGAAAAACGTGTTTTAAAGGTTTGAGATTTTTCGAGTAAATTTTGTGACTAGTTTTATTTTCTTGCTAGTTTCGTTTATTTACTTGAATCGTTTTATGCATGTTGTTATTTCTTTTATTCTATGTTATTACCCTGCTAATAAAACACAAATAAAAGCTTTAAACAACTTCATAAAACGTTCCGTTACACTCGATTCTTTTTCGCACCTAAAAGGACAAAGCTTTAATTTATTTCTTTTTCTTCGAGCTGGAATGTAAACCTGCATTAAAAGCGGAATAACTCTCTGCTCAGAAATCGAAATTTAATGATTCTTGAATCAAATTAAAGCTTTGTCTGTCCTCTGTCCAATTCCACCGGTTTCGGCTCAAAAGGACATCGGAGCCGCCAGTTATGGCGATTTTACTCCGAGGTGCGCGGCTGTCTGAAACTCCAGTTTTTTTTAGAAATCCGGATTTTCAAACCCCACTACCATGAGTTATAGAACTCTAATGAGAAAACTTTCTTGAGCAAAAATGTTTTTCATATGATTATAAACATGATGTGTAAGATTAAAATGTTTTGATTTTTGAAAGTTTAATTGAAATTGAATTTTTACAAAACTAGTTTGAATTTTGAAAAACCGTTTTCACTTTCAAACTTGAAAATATTTTGTCATCCAAATCAAATAAGTTTTCAAAATGTTTTCAAAACTATATCTATATCACATATGTTCAAAATCTATATGCTCTTGAAATTTTGAGTGGGAGGTCTCTTTGTAGACAAAACCGAAAAATAAAAAGATGTGTAATCTCAAACTTTCAAGTGTTCGAGTGAGTTGAAGTTCACACTTCCCTCACGCACTTTCCCGAAATAGAAAATAAGAAAAGATCGAGTATGTCCCTTGTGCCTTTATGCACTAATACTGCTCTGAACATGTCGATCTAGGATTCTCTTCTAGTTGTCCGCTCTGTCGCTCTCTAACTAGGAAATTTGTTTCCGAACTTATAAGAGTCGATGAACCAACTCCAAAAACTAAGTGGGAGGGTTATACTCGTTGTTTGTAACCCGCGATCCCCAACACTAATGAAAGATGCAATAACGTGGGACTAAGAGCCACTCTTGCGACCCTCACTTAAATGTGAGTACTCCAAGGCGTTATTGCTTCGATCATTGCTCAATGAGCTACGTCCGAGAGTGATGCAATGATGGCAAGGCCTCCCCTTGGGGGATTGTTTTTCAAAGCTGATCTTTTGGACTAAGTGGTTGGTTGCACACTTAGGCTCAATCCCTAGTATCCTTCCTTAAGGCTCTGCGAAAGGATATGAGTGATCAAACCAATTTACAAGGTGGCTAGTCAAAATAGATGTATTGACATCTTGGCTTAGCATTAATGATGTGTCATTTACTTATAAATGGAGATTTTTTGCGGCCTTCTCTTGAGGGAGTAAATTATCGTTTGGTTTATAACACCTTTGGGTTTTACAAAAGTCTTAATGAAACTTAAATCCTAAACCAAAGACTAATCATAAACTTGTTTCAACTTTTATAGGCAATATGTCTCTCAACCCTCTCTCTACAATTCTTTCCTCGAATAAACTCGAAGGCGACAATTACGTCGACTGAAAACGTAACCTCGACATAGTCCTTACTGTCGACAAGCACAAATGGGTTCTCACCACCCCCTGTCCTCAAACGAATGATGATTCGACGCAAGAGGAGAAAGACGTCCTGGCGGCCTGGCTTCGATCCGATGAGATTGCGAGATGCTATATTTTGGCATCGATGAACAATGTGTTGCAACAACAACATCGTGATTACGAAACTGCCACCGATATGCTCTACAATCTCCATGTGATGTTTGGAGGGCAAGGACATCAAGCTAGGCAACAAGCGGTCCGACAATTCATGAACTATCGTATGAAGGCTGGAACTCCCGTTAGAGATCATATGATGCTGATCATTAGCTATCTCAACGAGATGGAGATTCTTGGATCTGAGATTGATGGGGAGACTAAAATAGATATGATCTTGGAAACTCTCCCCGAAACCTTTGATACCTTCAAGTTGAACTATTCCATGAACAAGCTGGAGTACACTGTTACCGAGCTCATGAAGGAACTTCAAACCGCTGAGGCACTCACTAAGAAAAAGAGGGCTCAAGGAGAAGTACATGCTACTGCCTCCACCTCTGGATCTAAGAAGAGACCTCGCAATACCGAGAAGAAGAACCAACCTAAGGTTCAAACGAAGAAGAAGGCGCCAAAGGCTCCAAAGGTGGACAAGTCTAAAGACAAGTGCCACCACTGCAATGAGCCTGGTCACTGGCGTAGGAACTGTCCCGCCTACCTCAAAACCAAAGCTAAAGGTATTGTACTTGTTACTGAAGCCTGTTTAGTAGCTGATAATGTATCATCGTGGATTATTGACTCCGCTGCTACTAACCATATTTGCTGCTCCTTGACTGGTTTTAGGAAAAGCAAAAGCTTAGAGGATGGCGACTTCTGCTTCAAGTGGGGTGATGAGAGCGTGGTGTCTGCGAAGGCTGTGGGATCCGTGACGCTATCTTTTGAAGATCGAACTTTAAATTTGAATAATGTTTATTATGTTCCTTCCTTTGGGAAAAACCTAGTATCTGTTGCTCAACTTTTCGAGCAAGATTATTATTTAAAGTTTATAAAGAATGGAATTCGTATTTCTTTTTCTAATTCTTTTGTCACTGATGCATGTATGAAGAATGGTCTTTTTTACATCTATCCCACTCAACCTTCTCTCTTAGACACCGAAATAGATAACGATCTAATTAGGGAGCCAAAGAGGATCAAACTTTCTGAATCCTCCGATCTAACAAAATCAACATATCTCTGGCACTTAAGACTTGGTCATATCAGTCTAGATAGGATTAAGAGACTTGTGAGGGATGGTCCACTCCAAGCCTCTGCAATAGGTTCACTACCTACTTGTGAATCCTGCATAGAAGGAAAAATGACTAAGCGACCTTTCTCCGATAAGGGTCGAAGAGCCACTGAGTTGCTGGAACTAATACATTCTGATGTATGTGGTCCGCTCAACCAACAGGCACGTGGAGGATACGAATACTTCGTTACCTTCACTGATGATTACTCAAGATATGGGTTTGTCTATTTGCTTAAACACAAATCCGAGACCTTTAACGTATTTAAGGTCTTTAGGGCTTTAGTGGAAAAGCAAACTGGCAAAGTGATCAAAACCCTTCGATCTGATCGAGGTGGTGAGTATATGTCTGGAGAGTTCGATGACTTTCTTAAAGAAGAAGGTATCTCTTCTCAGCTTACCGCACCTGGCACACCTCAACAAAACGGAGTGTCAGAGAGAAGAAACCGAACTCTTATGGAGATGGTTAGATCAATGATGAGTTACTCATCACTCCCGCTTTCCTTTTGGGGATATGCCCTCGAAACAGCCGCCTACATTCTGAACCAAGTTCCGTCCAAGACGGTTCCTGGTACTCCTTATGAACGATGGACTGGCCGTAAAGTGAATCTTGGCCGCATCCGAATTTGGGGTTGCCCTGCACACGTGCTGAGGCAAAAGACTAGCAAGTTGGCTAGTAGGTCAGAATTGTGCCTGTTTGTAGGATATCCGAAGGAAACCAAAGGTTTTACTTTCTATAGTCCCGAGGACGATAAGACTTTCGTTAGCACGAATGCTCGTTTCCTTGAGGAGGACTTTATGAAGGATGCAAAACCTAGAAGCAAAATTGTGCTTGAAGAAAAGTTGGGTGAGGAAGCTTCTACCTCGTCTGTAAGAACTGTTCTTACCCCAACTGAAACACAACCTAACTCATCAGAATCTCGTCAAGTAGTACTTCGACGTAGTGGGAGGGCTACTCAAAAGCCTGACAGGTACATGTCTTATGGAGACTCTCTTGTAGCCGTCTCCGACATGGATGACCCTGTTTCCTATAGCCAAGCGATGGCTTGTTCTGAATCAAACCTTTGGCTTGACGCCATGAAAGTTGAAATGCACTCGATGTATGTCAACAAAGTCTGGAAACTTGTAGACATTCCTGAAGGGATTAAACCCGTAGGGTGTAAGTGGATATACAAGAAGAAAAGGGGTCCTGATGGGAACGTCGAGACGTTCAAAGCACGACTTGTGGCAAAGGGTTATACCCAACAAGAAGGGATTGACTATGAAGAAACCTTCTCGCCAGTCGCGATGCTTAAATCCATCCGCATACTCCTATCCATAGCTGCAGCTCTCGACTATGAGATCTGGCAAATGGATGTCAAGACAGCCTTTCTGAATGGCAATCTTGACGAGCGCATTTACATGGCTCAACCAGACGGTTTCGTGGATAAAGGTCAAGAGACCAAGGTTTGTGAGTTGCTTAAATCCATTTATGGACTAAAGCAAGCATCTAGGTCATGGAATATTAGATTCGATGAAACTGTAAAGAGCTTCGGCTTTGAACAGTCAATAGATGAGCCTTGTGTTTACAAGTTAATACACGAAGGCAAAGTTGTGTTTCTGGTACTATATGTCGATGATATACTACTCATTGGTAATGACGTGGGTAAGTTATCTGAGGTTAAGGTCTGGCTGGCAAAGCAATTCGATATGAAGGATCTAGGAGAAGCTGCATACATTCTGGGAATCCAAATCTTTCGAGATAGGAAAAACCGGACCCTGTCGCTCTCTCAAGCATCTTATATTGATAAGGTGATGGATCGCTTCTCGATGCAAGACTGCAAGAGGGGTCAAACACCCTTTAGGCATGGAGTTTCACTCTCTAAGGACCAGTCTCCCAAGACTGCACAAGAGATTGAAGACATGAGGAAAATTCCTTACGCCTCTGCCGTAGGAAGCCTCATGTATGCTATGCTTTGCACCCGACCTGATATATGTTTCGCCGTTGGCGTAGTTAGTCGTTTCCAATCCAACCCTGGACCCGAGCACTGGATTGCTGTTAAGCATGTTCTTAAGTATCTTCGAAGAACTAGGAACTTGATGCTTACATACTCAGGTACTGACCTGACTATGACGGGATATACCGACTCCGATTTTCAAGCGGATAAGGATTCCAGGAAATCCACTTCGGGATCTGTGTTCATCCTTAATGGTGGAGCTGTCATGTGGAGGAGCATTAAGCAATCTTGCATTGCTGACTCCACAATGGAGGCAGAATATGTGGCTGCTTGTGAAGCATCCAAAGAGGCTGTATGGCTTAAGAAATTCCTTAAGTATTTGGAAGTTGTTCCAAACGTCGACGAGCCCATGACCCTTTATTGTGATAATAGTGGGGTTGTCGCTAACTTAAAGGAACCTAGAAGCCATAAGCGCTCTAAGCATATTGAGAGGAAATACCATTTGATTCGAGAGATCGTGCAGCGCGGAGATGTGGAAGTGAAGAAGATCTCAACGGTGGACAACCTCGCAGATCCATTCACCAAGGCCCTAGCGAACAAGGTCTTCGACCAACATCGTGAGGGATTAGGCATGAAGGACTACACACACCTTCTTTGAGTCAAGTGGGAGTTTGTTGTCAATGGTGCCCACAAGAAGAGTTGTAGTCTTTATTTTGAACATTTGATGTAATAAAGTCTCATGAAGACTCTTGCTTGTAATTGCCTATTCATTCATTAATAAAGTTGAAACGTTCATTCAATCTTCCATGTCTGAAGCTTTATGATAAAACCATAGTCTTTTAGTCCATAAACAAACTTAACAACTTACGAAGAGACAAATGTAGATTTGCATGAACAAACTCTTCGTAGTTTGCTTAAAACGATATATTCGCAATCTTAGGGTCAAAGGACTATTGACCTCAGTATGATTGTTAGAAGAATCTATGATGTCTGGTTATGAGGCATTGAGAGTTAGGAACTCTATAGTTCTTCTAGGTATCTTCCGAAGGTACTGAATTGACCAGTGCACTTCTAGAGACAAGATAAGAACAAACCATTTAACCTCTTATGTCTCGAAGTCACTATGTATGAATTGCATCATGCTTACCTTAATCCTGAAATGAGACATGCCATTTCACACCTTAGTATTCTCATTTGAGAAAGTCAAAGTTCGGACTCACTATGTGATTCCGAACAAGGCCTATTGGTGAAGTACTAAGTTGTGAGTCTGTCATGAGTAACTTTGTGAAGTTCTCATAGATATGGAATTCATGTACAAGATTGCTGAAATGCAATGTATGTCACCTCATGCTTTGTTCCTTGGAGTGTGAATAAATGAACTGGCCAGTGTCCAAATTGAGTCTTGACTCTTTTGGATGAAACAATGTGACTTGTTAGCTCCTCGTCAATACATTGTTTCTAACTTATTCACAAGCGACAAAGGAGTTGAGGAAATAACAGCTAGAAGGGTAAAATGGTAATTTAGTAAATCCCGACTAGCTGATGACATTCATGAAGGGTAAACATAGATAATATTCAGTGGATCCGCTCATCATAATTAGGTCGAATTCTTGAGTAGAAAATAAATTCATTTGAACCGAGAGATTTTCAGTGTCAGCTCTTTAGTGGAGTCAGTTGGCATTAAGCTAAACTTGGAAAAGGTTTGTGAACTTTTGAGTCCAAGTGTTTAGCTAAAGCTTTGTTCATTTGGGTCCATGAGGTCACTGTCACGAATCACATCGATAGGAATAGTTAAACTGGAAGCTAAGCCAAAACAAGAACGAAAATAGTTAAAAGGGTATTTTTGTCTTTTGAGACAAAGGATGAAATGAATGTCAATAAATTTTTTTGACAAGGTCATTTTGTGACATGTTTCACTCGGCCATGACTTGATCATTGGGCCTTGTGAATTAATTTCGTTTCATGAGAATTTTATTGAAAATTCTTAATGGGCTTTCTCATGTTGTCATGAACAAATGAAGAAGCTTCTAGAAGCTCCTTCTAGAGAGACTTGGGCGCCTACCCTAATAGAGAAATAGGAGAGTTTATTTTGTGCATAAATGTATTTAGATACTTGCCAAAAGAAAAAGAGGAAACAAATTTTCATAAGGATGCACAAGGGAATCGGCCACATTGAGAGACAAGGCAAGCCTTGAACAAAATAGGAAACAAATCAAAGCTTCTAGAAGCCCTAGCTTGGCCGAGTATCTCAAAGGGAAAAAAGAGGAAATTGCTCATGAATATGTGATATTCTATAAAAGAGGAAACTACCTTATTGAAGGTGAGACCTCTCCTATAAATAGGAGCCTCATTTCCTCACAATTCATTCATCCAAGTTTAAGAGATTTGAGAGACTCTCTCTCTAGAACTTGGCCGAAGTCCTCTTCTCTCTCTCTCTAGTTTATTTTCGGTTTTCTCTTGTCTTGGCACCTAGGTCCTCACTCGACCTAGTCTTTAGCTCTGCGACTTTGAGACTCGTTCTTAAGTCGTAGTGTTTAAAAGTGCCCACTCACTGATTCCTTCTTTTCGAGTGATTTAGTGATAGAAACTTTCGTGGTTGCTCGAGTTGCCGAGGAAAGAAAGAGAGACGTGCTGCGAGGGGAGACGAGCGTTGCGACTTTCCAAAAGCTTCTACAAGGTTCAAGCTTCAAGAAAGGTTAGTAACTTTAATAAGCTCATATTAGTTTTTATTTACATGCACATGCTCTTGTCTAGGTTAGTAAAAACTAGTTTTACTTAAAAAGAAAATTTTTAAAATTCCGCCGCTTAACGAAGCGTTAATCTTTTTCTTAAACCCTAGATCGATTCCAACACTCTCTCGATCTCGTCATCGCTGATTCCCATCCTGGCCAGGGTATCTTTGAAGATAAGATCTACGGAGCTTCCTCTTTCGATTAGGACTCTTGCGACCTCGCAGTTCGACACGTCGATTGTGATCACGAGTGCATCATCGTGCGGATCTGCTGCCCCCATGGCTTATTTTTCGGAGAACGAGATTTGGATGTCTTGTTCTGGTCCGATTCTGGTGATCTGATTATTCACCTGACGTTAGTAAGCTTTGATGGAGTTAACCGAGCCGTTGCAAAATTTGAACCGCCCATTATGAAGTCAACTCTAGGTTTTGCGATGGTCGACGGGGAATCTGGTTCCCCTTCCTCGGCAGGTCTTGATCTCTTAGGGGAAGGGTTTCCCCTTCCTCTGTTGTTGTTGTTGAAGACCTTCTTTTTTGGTGGGGGTCCTAGATCAACGTCCTTTAGTTCTCTCTTTGCATATTTTTCTGCTAAAGCCCTGCGCATGGTCTTGCAGTTAACCGTGTCATGGCCGTTAGCCTTATGGAAACTGCAATACACTTTGGGGTCCCGTGTCCATTTCTTTCCCAAGGGACCTCCCTCTAACTGTCTTCACCGATGTTGAAGGTGTAATTAGGAGGGGTTTGTTGCTTTCTGGCATGAGGCATAGCGTCGTGGGGATTGGCCCTGCAGGGGTTGCCCCCAGCATTGACAGGTCGCACCCAAGTATTGGAGGGCGATTTCTTCTCAGCCGCACGTTGCCTCTCATAGGAAGCGAATTCCTCTTCGGCTTTTGTGTAATTTGCAGCTTTGTGAATCGCGTCTTCCAATGTAAGGGGACGATTAAAAGTCATCTCTAGTTTCAGCTTTGAGTCGTGCCTTAACCCTTTCCTTAGAGAGGTTATGGCAGATTCGTGACATACGTTAGAGAATATTTAGAGCACATCCTTGTAACGGACCATGAAATCCTTCAAGGATTCGTTCTCTTTCTGTTGAATTCCCCATAAATCTGCTATGGTCAGATCATCCTCCACGAACATTGAATAGTGTTTCAGAAATGCAGCCGATAGTTTATCAAAACTATCGATAGAGTTCGGCTCGAGTTTGGAGAAGCATTCTAAAGCAGACCCAAATAAGCTTTTTGCGAATAGTTGGCAATAACCCGCCTCCAATTCTCTCTCTGCGAGCATAACCCGTCCCATTGCGACTCTGAAGGACAAGATAAAAGCTTTGGGACTTGAAGTGCCATTATACCGTGGAAGGCGGACCTTCCCGGTATCTCCAAGTTGTACCTCGGTGATATTTTTAGCAAAATGAGTCCTTCTTGTTTCTTCAACGAGGCAATCTATTTCAAGGGCCGAACTGGTTGCAGAGTGAAATTCTGAGCGAATAGCTCTTAGTTCGGTTGCTATTGACTCCTTAAATCGATCAAGTTCGGTCATGATGGGTTCGCCCCCATGAAAGAGGCGAGGTCCCGTACGGGTAGGCGTGACCGCAGTCGCCTCGACAGGGTTACGATGGGTCTGATTCAGCCGGCCAAAATGTTGGGGGGTGAATGTTCGGGAGGTCGCCGAAGGGCGAGGTCCCACATTAGTCTAGAAAGGCCGGATGGCAGGCAATCCGATTGGGTCGATCGTGACTTCTGCAACGACTTCACCAGCAGTCCCCCCAAGCTGGAAGCTTATAATGGGAGACTGGTCTGTACCTTGGGTGACCTGGATCCTGAATAAGTCCAGATGGTCTCCGGGAGGGAGAGCCCGGCTCGTCTGTGCGGCCGACGCTGCTTGACGAGCAGACTCCGAGACGGTCGTATCTCCGGACCCCGCCTAAGGGTCCTGCATGTTCCGAGGGATCAAGAGAGTATCCAACCAGTCATTAAGAGCTCGGTTAGTCTCTGCTTGTGCATCAATTTTTTGGGTCAACATATCCAGGATTGCTCTGATCCCTGGAGGGATCTCCTCTCTTGATTCATAATGAGTCGGAGTAGAAGACATGATAATTTTTTTTTACGAACTGTTTCTTTCGAGGTTGGTCTTTCTGATGTTTTCCACAGACGGCGCCAAATTGTTGATGTTGATTTCTGGATCGATCAATAATCACAAATAATAATATGTTTATATTTGATTTATTTGAATATAGGTTTCAGAAGACGTCATATAAGAAACAATTTAGAAATGAAAAGTTGTAACGAGAGGGAATCAAGTATAATCTTTATTGATCGTGAAATTGGGTTACAAGTGGGCGACGTGTCGAGCTCTGGTAGGCGAACTCAACACTGAAAGTAAAATGGATATATAATAATTGAAAGATGAAAATCGTAAGCTTGCGTGTGCGAATCGACGTCTGATCTTCTATTTATAGACAAGGCGGAGCTTCTTCGCTGAAGACACGTGCTCCTTGATCCGCCCTCCTCGTCAGGGCTGAAGTCGTCTCAGATCCGGTCTTCGCGGCGTGGTCTCCTCTTTGACTGACTGATTTTTCTTGCCAGGCGGATGCGGTCGAGCTGGAAAGTGTGATTGGGCTTGGGCCGATCTGGTCGAGATCGAACTAGGCCCAGAATTGATTCCGCGAGCCGATCTACAAAATGGATACTGGGCTTTGGTCGGGCTAAAGCCCATCCGAGATAAATATTTTAAATAATTGATTTTTTACCCCCATAATATTCTATATTAATTACCTGATTAATATATTCTAAAGTGAGAAGTATATAAATATCATATATGAGTTGGATATTTTATTTATTAAAATATCTTAAAAATATTTCATTTATTCTATTCATAGAATAAATCTCTCACATTAATTAGAATAAGATCAAAGGAAATCAAGTAAGTACATAATCTATTTTGGGTAAGGTAGAAAGCTATAAATAGGGGACTTGGGGTAGAGGAAAATTCACCCAATAGCCTTGTTCCTCACTTGGAATTTTCGGCAGCCCCTCCCCTATTGGCTTGGACATTTTTCCTCTTTCCCGGGGTTGGAAAATTCGTTCATACCATCTCCCAAAGAAAGAAAGAAAGAAAGAATTATCCCGACACTTTTTAGAGTAATTAGTGATAAAAGAGTTGGCCCACACCTTGGTCTCTTTCCTTCCGGAGATTACATCTTGGAAGACTACGGTATTGATCAACTCGAACTTGAAGACCTGAAGATCCAAGGACCAAGGAGATCCGAGGAATCCAAAGGCTTGAAGATGTGAAGATCAGATGAGCCACCGAGTAATCTGAAGGCTTATAGATTCGAAGATCCAAGGAGCCCCCAAGGAGTCCAACATCTTGGATATCTGAAGATCAAAGGAGCAAGGAGCAGCTGAGATCTGAAGATCACTGGAAGCTTGTCGCAAGAAGCAAGGAGATCCAAAAGCTAGGAGCGTGGAAGATCTGTAGCTGAGCTGAAAGGTATGTAACTAACCCTCTTATGGTTTGTGTTGATAATGTTTGCCCAATATTATATCCGTTGTTATTGAATAATTTTGAGTTCCTTGGTAATTATTGTTTACGTTAAAGATTAGCAATTTTTTGTGTATTCTTCTATTCCGCACTAGCAAACATATTGTAAGGGTTAAGAGATTGGTTACCCGATAAGAAATTATGAAACAAATGTTCGTGTTCAATATATGAGAACCGTAATTAACCCTAGGAAAATAATTAACCCATCGAATGGCATCAGAGCAATTGTTCGTGTTTGCTATTAACAACCTTAGATTCCCCAACAACTGGTAATAGAGTGATTGTTCGTGTCTGGTACCACCTTATTTTCTAATATGAGCATGGAGGATGGTCCATCTAAGGATGATCAGGACGAGCGCAAGAGCGACAGGTTGATCTCAGAGCACTTGAACATCGTGTCAAAAGTCAAGTTCAATGTCTTGATAACGGCGTTCAACACTTGTCAGTTTCCGGATTATGCTTTCAAGTTTGGTATCTGTGTCTTCGTTTTGGGGTATCTACTTGGGCACAAGGGAAACAAAAGCATTGACGATAAATATTTGCATATCGTTGAAGACCTGCCCTTCTTCTTTAGTATGCCTTGGGGAGATATCAGTTGGGTCGAGACTTTTACATCACTCTCGGTCAACTTGGAGCACTACTACGACAACTTGAAGAATAAGTTGCAGGAGAAGCTAAATGTGGTATTAAATAAGGCCAAGTATACATTGGCAGAAAATTTTCATGTCGTTTAGTACTGGGCGTACGAAGCTATGTGGTCGCATTTGACGAGATCTCAGGGGATGTATTTGAGAGTCTTGGCTCAAAGCGGTCGTAGAATACGAAGAATGAGACATACAAAGGCATGGATACTTTTAATAGCAACTTCATAAGGACGTTCAAGAAAAAAAAAATGGAGCACCAATTTATTCAATCAGGATGTTGTTCCATAGTCGTTAGTTTGTATGGATGTGTGGTCTGTTTTGCTACTTATTTTGATAGGATCATATTTTATTTTGTATGAAAACTCTATGTGATCTCATTTTTATATGTTATTGGATCTTACTCAGTTCAAAACAACGTATTACAAAGTTCATAATTCAAAATAACATCGGAAACAATGATAACAACATTATCCCAATGATCAACATATTTCATAACAACATCATCGTCACAATAAAAACAACATACGACAAAGAAAATTAACAAAGTCAACCTCTCCAAGTGCATGTCTTCCTGTTTTGGCTCATACCACCCAATTTGCTACATTTTAAGTGAATGATAACATTTTCGCCATGAGAGAGGAATCGAATCGATTAACCCTACACCGTCTTTGTTTACTTTTCGTTTGTCGACCATCTAGTTTTTTTCAACAGGTACCTCCACGATCATATCTTTAATTTAATTCGTAATGTTCAATTGGTTTTCATTACCAACATGATATACGGTATCCTTGTAATTCTCCTTCCAAGTCTCCTTTAAATAGAATGGATTGCACAACGTGTAGATGTCAACACATTTTCCAGTACTCAGCCCTTTTGTAAACAAGTCTGCCACTTGGTCATCTATCTTGATCCGGTGTATCTCGATCTCTTCCTTCAGAACTTTTTCGCCGATGAAATGATAGTGCACATTCACATTCTTTGTTCTAGCATGAAACACCGGATTTTCTACAAGGCGAACCGCAGATTAGTTGTCGAAGTGAAGTGGGACCGCATAGTCAACTTTTTGGTTCAAATCTTCCATTAAGAGTATCGCCACGTACTCTCTTGAGCTGCTACAACCGCAACTCTTCTGCTTCTGTTGTTGACAATGACACAATAGGTTGTCGTTTGCTGCACCAAGAAAATTGTTCTCGATCCGAATCTGAACACATACCCAGTGGTTGATCTTCGGGTATTGTGGTCTCCTGTATAGTCGGTATCGCAATATCCGACTAGCTTGCAATCTTTGCCTCTTTTGTACAAAAGATCATAGTCGATTATACCCTTTACGTATCTTAGGATCCGTCGAGCCGTATCCAAGTGAGGCTTGTGCGGACTTTGCATGTACTGACTCACTACCCCAACTTCATAAGAAATGCCAAGCCGAGTTAAAGTTAGATAGATAAGACTATCTACTATTTGTCGATACATCGTCCCGTCGTCAAACTCTCTGCCTTCATGTGCACAAACTTTGGAACTTGGCTCCATCGGTGATGAGACTGGCTTGCACTCCAACATGCCGAAATTCTGAAGTATATCTCTTGCAAAACTTTGTTGGCAGAGAAACAACCCTTCTTTTGTGCGATCAACTTCTAGCCCCAAGAAGTGTAGATCTCTGGGTCCAACTCTCCGTGCAAGAAAGTATTCTTCACATCCATCTTCAACAATTTATAATCTTTACTTGCCACGAGTGCTAGTAGGACCCATACAGTAGTGATCTTCACCACTGAACTAAACGTTTCATCATAGTCTAGTCCATATTGGCATTGTTTGGAATAGCTTTGTTTTTTTTAGAAAACGCTTTTAGCTGTTTTTTTAACTGGTATTGTGTTTGGTAAACTGTTTATAAAACAGTTGTTGCTGCTAACAAAAGCTGATTTTGCGTTTGGTAAAATAAATATATTATAGTAAAATGACTAAAATAGACATGTTTCTAAAAATTAAATAATAAAGGGCAAGAAGAACTAATATAATGTCAATGCGTGTATATATAATTGGCCATCTTTTATGCGAACCAAACCTTAAAAAAAACAAACAAAAAACTGGCAACCAAGACCAGGAAATGGGAATAGTTTTTTTAAGTACAGACATACTCAGAGAACATGTGCAGGCTTTTAAAGTAATTAAAGTAAGAAGTAAAGGACACGTGAGGAGTTTAAAGTAAGAATTAATGACATTTTTAGTCCCTGAACTATGTCGAGTGTAACAACTTGGTCCTTCGGCGAAAAAAGCTGTAGCGTCGATACCTGGTGAATGTGAGGAAATCACGTTTGATCCTTCTGTCAAATTTATCGTCTATTTAGACAGAACGATGCTGACGTGGCTTGATCGAGTAGGGTAGTTAAGTAATTTTATATTTCAAGCGAGTAAATGGAACCTATTCGACACATTTTTCCCGAAATATTCAAATTGAACGACAAAGAAATTGAACGACAACGAAAATCTTAATTGGCGGCTGTGAAAACCCTAATGGCGAAGACGAAGTCGCCGGCGACGAAGATGCCGGCGGTGGCATTTAATGGAGGAGCAAAGTCGAGTCGAAATACAACCCCAGTGCAGTCGGGGTGTTACGGTGAGAATGAACTCTCAAAAGTTTTTGGTTAGTTTTAGAAACATGAAAATGATTTTTGGATACCACGGGGACCAGTTTTTTTTGTTGTCGTTGGAATGGGGTTTAGCCATATTTTTTGGTCGAGATTTGTCTGGGACCACGCGAATAAGTTGTTTATGGTCGGATATTATTTGGGGATGACTGGGACCACGCGAATAACTTGTTTTTGGTCGGTTATTTTCTGGGACCACTTGTTTATTTATTCCTCCTTTGTTTTGTATGGGACCACTGGTGTTTTATTGTCCCCTGATGCATATTATTTGTTTATTGAATATTCTTGTTTATTTTTGTCAAGTACTGGACTGATTTTTGTCCTCTGATTGTTTTGTATATTGACAGAGGCGTTGGTCAACAGCTTTACGTTACAAGTCCACCATGGTGGGTCAATGGTATTTGATACTGATGGAACCAGATACGTTGGAGGTGGCATAAGTCCTCAAGAATTCACAGATTTAGACAAGATGTCTATCTTTGAATTGAATGGGATTTTGAATGACCTGGGTTACTCATCTGCTCCAACATATTTCTTGAAGTCAGGTACGAGCAATTGGATGAATTTTGTTGAAAATGATGAGTGCTTGATTGAAGATATGGCTGAGATATTGAAGACACAGTGGGAGGTACACTTATTCTGTTCTCACCCACTTGACATGACTGAGAATGAGGAGCTATTACGTGCCGGTGATGAGCTAATACCTGCCATGGAAGAAGAACAGACAACGCTTGAGGTTGACGCTAACAATGAGGTTAATGATGATCAGATGAGCGGCATAGACACAGATGAAGAAGCTACAAAACAACCCGGTGAGGCTGAGTTCGGGTTCGAGTTGAGCGAGGAGGACATTCAAGTTGATGGAGCAGCAGTGGATCTTGGGCTAGCTGGGCTACGGGACAAAGGAAAGCGTATTCTCGATGAGCATTTTGATCCGGACAGTGAGAGTGAAGACGATATTGACGCTGACTTTGGAGGGTTCGACACAGATTCAGAAGAAGAGTGTGAAAAAGAAGATGACACGTCCTGGAACAAGCGAAACCCGAAGAGGAAACTGCCACGATTTCAAGAGTTTAGAGAGGAAGGTGATATGGGTAATGTGACCCTGAAATTAGGATTGTCCTTCAATAGCTCGAAAGTCTTCAAGGAAGCAGTGAAAGAATACGCTATTCGCCAGGGTAAGGACATTTATTTAAAAAAAATGACAGCAGACGGGTACGAGCTGAGTGTCATGACAAAGGCTGCAAATGGGTTTGTTACGCATCAAACTTGGGGACTAGGAATGGTGTTTTCATCATTAAAACATACGTCGCTGAACACACGTGTCCAAGGGTCAACAAAAACAGATTTGCTACCTCGGCATGGCTTGCGAAGAAGTATATGCAATCTTTCAAAGACAGTGAATCATGGTCCGCCCCGGACTTCATGAATCGGGTTCAAAAGGATTATGTCCTTGAATGTAACAAGATGAAGGCGTATAGAGCAAAAAGGCTTGCGACAAAGGCCATTGAAGGCTGTAATAAAGAGCAGTACGCGGCATTGTGGGACTACGCAGCGGAGTTGAAGCGGTCAAACCCGGGATCCACTGTTGAAATTGAAGCAGAATCTGGTCCTGATGGTAAGCCGGTGTTTAAAAGGATGTACATTTGCTTTCAAGCTTGCAAGTTAGGATTCGCTCATTGCCGACCTGTGATCGGTGTCGATGGCTGCCATATCAAAGGTCACCACACCGGTCAGTTACTCTCAGCAATAGGTATTGATGCGAACAATTCAATGTTCCCTATCGCGTACGCGGTTGTTGAATCAGAAGGAAGAGCTACTTGGAGTTGGTTTTTAAACTTTTTAAAAGAGGACGTGAAGATAGACAATGGACACCATTGGACTTTCATATCGGATAAACAAAAGGGATTGCAAGAAGCGTTGAATGACCTCTGGGAAGAGGGATCGGTTCAAGGTGAGCATCGACACTGTGCCCGCCATCTTCAGGGAAATTTCACTAAGGTAAATGAGTTTATGTGTTTGAAGTCTGTTTATAGACGTGTATTTTCTCATTTTTTGTAGTACTTTTATCTGGGTCCCATTTTTTACATGTTTTTTTTTTCTAATGACGACTGCTTAATTTTTAAAAATTAAATGAAAAGCAAAACCTACTACGAGTGGTAATAATGTTGGTGCTGGTTTAAGACTTTCATTTTGTTTATAGTCAAAAGATGGCGAGACAAGATTCTGATGTGACAAGAAACTGATAATTTTCATGGTTTATGGCATAAACTTTATGTTAATTGAATATCTATTTTTCATACAACAAACATGCATTTGTTCTCTAATCATTTGTTATACACTTCGATCACCTGTTTTTCATGTATAATTTACACTGTAATTTATTTATTTTTTGTTAAATTTTGCTTATAATATGAAAATGACAGTGCAAGCTCTGCAAGAAATTTCAAGATGTATAATTTACACTGTAGTTTGGAATTATAATGACAGGTTTTTAAAGGCCAGTTTATGAAGACCAAGATGATGGCCGCTGCTATGGCGTACTCAACTTCACGCTTTGAGGCTGAGTTAGAGTTAATCAAGGCCGAAGATGAGAGTGCTTACAATTGGCTCATTGAAAAACGCCCTCAACATTGGGCAAAGAGCCATTTCCGGCCAGGACCAAAGTGCGACATCTTACTCAATAATCTGTGTGAGAGTTTCAATGGGACTAGATCAGTGCTGATGGCTCGACAGAAACCAATTTTGTCGATGTTGGAGCGGATTCGAATGTATCTACTCCAAAGGTTCATGAAACAGAGATTGGCTGGAGATAAGTGGACTGGAGAAATTGGGCCTCGGATTTACAAGATATTGGAGAACAATAAGGTCCTTAGTGCACATAACATACCATATTGGGCCGGAGGATCCGATTACCAAGTCTCGAACATGTACGGGTCAATGTACGCAGTGAATTTAGCACGCCACTCATGCTCATGTAATAGATGGAATCTTTCAGGTATTAATTTACTCATATGTCTTACTCATATTCATGACTTGGTTCAACACATGATTAACACTTATTTTTTGTAGGAATTCCGTGTGCTCATGCTATAAGCTGCATTTGGCACAAACACGATGATCCTTTGAAATATGTGTCAATGTGGTACAAGAAGCCTTGTTATGAAAAAACATATGTTCAAGGGATATGTCCTATTAATCCCCTAGAACAATGGCCACGAACAAGAAAGACCCCTATGTCCATGCCACCGGACCGAGCCAAACCCGGAAGACCAAAGAAGCTTAGGCGACTCTCTCATGACGAGGTAGTTCCAAAGGGAGGTACAAGGATGACAAGAAAATATATCATGTCACGGTGCTCAAAATGCGGGAAAGAGGGCCATAATGTGAAAACATGTTTCAGGCGAGAAGAAGAATCAAGGGTACATCAATTTCTGTAATGGCTATTATACTTGAATTCATTATGATTTAGTATTGATTTATTATTGACTATGTACATTTCTGTAATAACTTTCACAGAGGCATGGAATAGCACCACCATCATCCCAGCCTTCTCAAGCTCAGCCACCATCATCCCAGCCTTCTCAAGCTCCGCCACCATCATCACAGCCTTCTCAACCTCAGCCACCGCCATCACAGCCTTCCCAAGCTACACAGCCACCACGACCGTCACCGCCTTTGAGTCAAGCTACACAGCCATTGAGGGTGAGGGTACTACTGAATTTTGATATTCTTAATTTTTTTTTTGTTCTCATTCCATGTGTCTTTTTATTGTACAGAGAAGCCCGAGATTTAGGACTCACAACATAAGACAGGATCTCATGACGCCGCGAGGTTTATTCAAGTAGATGGTTTATTCAAAACAAGTATCTCATGACGCCGAGATTTTTTGGGTTGCAGATCGTTTATGTCTGTATTAAGGTTTCTTTTAGTTTCTTTTGATGAAATGAAATGATGTTTATGAATGGTTTATGTACTTGGTTAAAACATATTCTACTTTTGGGTTATGACTGGTTTATGTACTTGGTTGGTATATGAATGATTAAAATAGATTGACATCTTATTGACTCTAAATTATGTTATTTGATAGCTTATTTTGTCTGTTGATTATGTACTTTGGTTTAACAATAATTTTTTCCAAGAATCTGTATCAAGAATTGATAGCTTAAATCAACTGAAAATATAACCTACTAAAACTGAGAAATAAACCAACTGGCATTACTTGAGCATTTGAATCCAGAATACCAGACAACATTACACGTTCATTATCAGTTACAAAACAACTTTGATCACAAAACCTGCATCACAAACCTACTAAAACTAAGAAATAAACCAACTGGCATTACTTGAGCATTTGAATCCAGAATACCAGACAACATTACACGTTCATTATCAGTTACAAAACAACTTTGATCACAAAACCTGCATCACAATTTACTTAAACAAAAGTACAAACACAAACAGTAATATAACCATGGCCAACATCTTAATCTGTTTTAGATCTTTCGTGAAATTCACTCCACAGCTTTGGTGGTCGTGAAATTCTTCTGTTACCAAGTCCGACTTCGTCCTCTCAAATGCATTAATTCTCTTCAACAGTCCGGGAATAATCGTTGTTGATCTTGCGCACATTGGAGGGTCTAGCCATTCATGAAATCCACAGCCTGGCTCTGTTTTATGCTGGTAATTTTCAAAATATTTAGAGTCGGCAATTTCACAAACACAGAAAGAAAAAAATTGAAAATCCCTAAAATGAAAACCTCACCTTATACCCGGGGCATCCATAAAATCTTCGTCCCGGGTTTTCAGTCGTCCACGACGTGCGTTCGACCCCAGTAGCACTGCAGAAACATGCCGGAGGTCGTCGCCGCGACCCATCGACCTCTACGCGAGATTTCCTTGACGAAGAAGACAGAGAGGATTCCATGACACTCCAAGCTTGACGCGGTTGTCTTCAAGCCCAGTTCTGAAGAAATTTGTTCATTTCTTCTTGATTATGGAATTAAACGATTTGGGATTTTAGGGTTTTATCAAGGGATTTGATTTTCTCGATTTGGGATTTGATTTTCTCGATTTGATTTTCTCGATTTGGGATTACACGGCCATATGATTTACAAGAAGAGGAAACCATTAAAACATGGACAAAATGGTAATTACCCTACTCGATCAAGTCACGTCAGCATCGTTCTGTCTAAATAGACGATAAATTTGACAGAAGGATCAAACGTGATTTCCTCACATTCACCAGGTATCGACGCTACAGCTTTTTTCGCCGAAGGACCAAGTTGTTACACTCGACATAGTTCAGGGACTAAAAATGTCATTAATTCTTAAAGTAATTATATATGGGATACATAAACACTTTTTTCAAAAGCTAGGATTTCTAACTTTTTCTATTCATGTACAATTTTTAAAATCGTTTTTGAATTTTTTTTTATTAAAAACTGTTTTACCAAACGCAAATAAACGGTTTAGCTTTTTTTAAAAACAAAAACAGGGATTAATAATCTGTGCCAAACCCACTTGTAGGATGAGTTTGATATCTCTTGGCCTTGGCAGTAGCTCCCAAGTCTGGCTTTGCTCCAAGGCTGTGATTTCTTCTTCCATCGCCTTCTGCCAAGCTGAATTTTGTGAAGCTCTTCATATGTCTCTGGCTCTTTGACACCGTCTTCTAGAATTGCTACATTGGCGTACTTGGGATTTGGCTTGTCCGTCTGAGTTGGGGAGGCGGCGTTTCTATCTCACCATCTTTGATTGGTTGAGCCACTTCTTGCTCTTCAACATCAGCGTCGCTTGGGATCTTAGGCGTGTCAACACTTGACCATATGTGTGTGGTTTGCTCCCCCATCTTTTCTTGTAGGATTTCTTCAACGTTGTTAGAGTCTGGCGAGACTTTCTTCTCCGAGGACCACCACAAAGATGCTTCATCAAACACTACATCTCGTGAGGTGTAACATCTCCCACTTGTTGGATCACCACACTTCCATCAGTGGGGGTAGAGGGGTATTTATAGCAGAGGCCAGACAATGTGGACCACACATTTCTCATCTTCTAGAGAATTCCTAAAATGTCTAGATACCTAAAACATTCTAGGACATTCTTTACATGTCTATAGAGTCTACATAATTCTAATACTCCAACACTTAACTAAGAAGTTTCTAGATGATTGGCTTATTCTCCAAGTGGGCTTATTAGTCTTCTTGACAATTGGGCTTTCACAATTGTTGGGCTTTAGAAATTCTATTGGGCTGGTGTTGATCCTTTAACATATTGCAACTTATTATTTCTTGTATGTAACATGTGCGACTTCCTTGGATCTGTGGATAGCTTCAACAGAAAGACTTGGATTACACAACATAGGTGAGGAGCGAACGAACTTATGTAATAATTGTGTGTTTTGGTCGCGTTTCCTCTAATATCACCATATAATCTTGTCATGTGTTAAAATTCCTTTGAGAAATCTTCCTCACTGACGGCAATGCCTTCGAGGAGTCCCATTTGGCTATTAATATCATGATTTTTTTAATTTTTTATTTTTAATTTTTTTTTTTGCAAAAAAAACATCTCGCGTTTTTCTTTTCGGGCATTATTATTATTATTTTTTTTGCTATGTTCAACATTTGGTGGTCTCTCCTCAGAATTATTGTTTGTACTATCATTACCTTTAAATACATGAAGATGCCACCTATATTCATTTTGTTGACTTTGAATTTTATTTTTTACAATTCTGAATGTGTGGACTCTCTCCCTCCCTCTCAAAATAGAGGATATTGGGTCGATTTTAGATATTTAAACAGTATTCTAATCTACTGTTTCTACATATACGATTGTAGTCATAGAGTAATATCAACATCAAATCCCTAAACCGACGAGATACTATTAAGTCCGAGCTACGGAGGAACGAAAATGGCGAAACTAAGTTTAGGAATTGAGAGAGAAGAGAAGAGAGGACGAAGAAGAAAACTGAAAGAATAATTCTCATTAAACTAAAACGAACTGATTTGACTCGTATATAAGCGAAGCCAAACAGTGATAACCAAAATAACTAACTCACTGTCCAATAAGAAGAGGACACATATACAAGTTTAAAAGCAAGTAATAAAGAATTAATAAAAACGACAGGAAAATAAGCAAACGACGAAGTAAAGACCTTCTCAATAGATACCATCAATATTATTATTACAAACGACTGTTTACAATGTATATAAAAATAAAAAAATAAAAAGGAAACAATTAAATAAACTAAAAAATTGATAATTTAAAACAACTCCCATAAGATATGAATAGTTATTTTCCTTACTTTAGTACGCGAGTAGCTACCCAGATTGCTCGTTGACTCTTCATCTTCGAAAGAATACTTGCATCAATACTAAAATGACTTTCGATGTTACCAGTTTCGATGTCATATACACCCATGTCTTGAGTCAACGGTTCATAATCAACAGGATGAAGATGAAGAGTACCCAAATCAAAATTAAAATACACATCAGTAAAATACACGCAATTCGGTCGAATACCCATAATATTAGAAGCATCAACACAGATCGGGGAATTGTCACCCAAAAATAAAGCCATATTCCCAATACTCTTCAACTGAATCCAAGCTTTATTTTCAAAATCCAACCTAAAGATTTTGAAACTCCGCGTCTTGCGGACAAGGGGATTATGGCCGTCTCGACTATACTTAGCAGCGTACCTTTCCACGCCCCAAAGGTTTCCGCAAACCGATTCAACAAGATATGTTGTAGCAAATATATATTCATTAGCAAGAAAAGTGCGTGAACGTCTGGGTGCCATCAACTCTTCAGTCGATCTGCGCGGGTCTTCAAGATCAACAGACACTAAAGCACAATCATTTGTCGAGGCATAAAGTCGATTCTTATGAACAATGACGCTCGCTAGACCAGGATAACGACCTTGTACTTTCACATAAGCCATTCGATTCCATGAAGAGTCTTTGGTAAGCCTATAAAACACTTGTCCTACTTGTGTTGTATTTAAGAAGACAGTGCATTCTTCGGGATTTTCAATGGGATCTGATGTGATCAAAACTTGATCCAGAAAATTATGATACCATGTTGGTTCCCCGTCAGAATTCCCATCGTCTGGATCTTGAAAAACACTTACTAGGCTTGGAAGATGAATAGTATGCTTGGAATCAGTAGTATCACCGTTTTTTATCATTGAGAGCGGTTTGTAAAGTGTTACCCGTAAATCCCGAGAAACAACCACAAGCCATCCATGTGAAGAGCCGCCAAAACGTTGCTTACATGGCACCGATGATTTCGAGGCTAAGAATTTATTGTCCATGACATTGTAGATCGCGGTCTCATCTTCGCCAGAAAAAAACAACAACATCGGGACTTGCGTTTTCTGTTGACCCTTGAATACCCAATGCCATCGATCGCAAACCGCTCCAAAGTGTACACAATCTTTTTTTGACACCAATTTCTCCACAACCAAGTCTAGTATATGGTATGCAACGCTTTCCCACCCTACAAACATAAAACCAATATATATATATATATATATATATATATATATATATATATATATTTGATTAGATGCTAGAATATATAGGAGAAGAATGCTAGCAAATATAGGTTTATAAGTTCATACAAAACACAACTACAGTACAATTGATAATTTTTTTTTTCCCTAATAATAATATCAATATAAAAAAAGGAAAAGAAAAAGAAGAAGATTAACAAGCGTACCTCGGGATTCACTGCGGCTAGCTCGTTCCATGTTTGAGTATAATCCTCTTTTTCAATAAAATACCAACAGGAATAGAGAAAAGTTTTCGATGGATTTTATGAGCTTCGGAAAGAACGTAATGAATAAAAGGAAGATCAATAGGGGAGAATGTGGAAAACTAATCCGACTCCTAATTTAATTAGAATTTCTAATTTTAACCGAAATTGTTTTTTTTTTTATATATTATATACGACACGTGGCCGTGTGCATATCTTCGTACGAAAGTACTGGATATTTGAAACCCTAATTCTGTTTCTCTCTTTCTCGCCGAAAGTACGTTAAGTTAGTGGACACACAATCGGACTTTCGTGTGAATTTGAGAAAATAGGAGATCGAGAGAAGGAAGTAAAGGTTTCTTTTTCTCTCCTCTGCGGCCCGGCCCAAGGCCCACGCCCTTCTGATGTTTAACAGCAATAAATAAACTTCTTTTGGGATACCTAAATTACCTCATTTTAATAATACCTCATCTTTCATTCTAATGTTCTTAATATACCTCATTGCATTTTTTTTCTCTTGCTAATTTCAAAAACCCTGATTTCAAAAAGCGTCAAACCGAAAACTGCTACGACCGAAATTCTTTTTAAAAAATCTAGTCCGAGAACATGAAACCCCGAAACACGAAGCTAGAGTTTGGAGCTGAGAGAGCACACACCTATTCGGCGAAGAAGAAAGGGACGATGACCTGCGGCGGAGTCGAACAAAGAGAGAGATCTATTCTACATAGGATGAGAGAGGGGGGAGAGAGAGAGAGAAAAAAAAAACATATGTATCTATCTGTATATATGTGTAAAAATTAAGCAAATAACGTGTTGCTAACCGTATGGTTAAATTAGCTGAGGTTTTTTCGAGAAGATTAATATGGTACAACACCGGCCGTATGGCATATTGAACATAGTCGGGATACAGATGACAGTATAATAAATGAAGATAAGCGCAAAAACCTTACATCACTGTACATTTTGTACTGCCACTAAATAGTGTAGGTTAATACCCCCAATAAATGAACTTTTAAAAGGGTTGAAAAGGAAGCAACTAAATTTTTCTATTAAAAAATTTCTTATTGAAACATAAAGATAAAAATGTGAAGCACTGGATGAACTAAATAAGTACGCAGCTCATCGAAAATGGTCAAAGTTTTAGTTTTCTGCAGTTACTTTCTATGCCTCCGCTTCTGCTCGGCTCTTTGCCTCTTCTCGTCGTCCCACTCACGGTCATACATCCTGTGAGACTTGGTTAAGAACGACAAAGATCCTGAATAAATAAATTCTCGGAAAATTAATAATCATAATTAATTACAAGAAATTATATTCAAGGATACGGGTCGTTGTCACGACGAGTCATTTTGGCAGTCAGTTCTTTCCCGTGAGGGCGCGGGTTTGGTTCTTCCATGTAACCGCTGCGCTGGATCGCAGCCCCTTTCCGTTCTCCCCTATCTCTTCCGTCGTATGACTGAGAAATGTTAGTCGGAGGAGTCTGAGCTGAGGCCGGCGTATACTCACCCGGTTCCCCCGATGGAATATGTTCCCTCTTTAGTTTCCTTCTCTTTGAGGCCGCTGCGTTTCCTTCCAAGTCCTCTTTCGAAAGGTTTGCCTTTTCCCTTTCTCTCTCCCGTTCCCTATCTCTCTCTCTCTCCTCGGCCTACACACAAAGAACCCGAGAAAATCTCAAGCATGGTAAACAAAAGGAGACGTAGACTTTACTCGATCGTTCCTATTTTCCTTGGTAAAGCAAGTTTACAAGTTACAGATACGTACCTTTGTCGCAAAGCCCTCACGGTCATCCCTCTTTCTGTCTCTGGAATCCTCTTCTCTTCGGCGTTTACTATCATCTTGCGAGGCCAGAGATTCCTCCGACCGTCTTCGTTCCTTCTCGTCGTGTTTAGGAGACAGCCTCTGTGAATGTCTCGTGGCTCCGAACCTTCTGTCGCCATCGTCGTCTCGTCGACCGGCACTGACAGAGTGTGGAATCATGTGCGGGGGTAAGGGCGGCGGTGGAGGCAGACTTTGACCGTGAAACCGTTCGTCGGCATGAGACTTTTCTGAAGATGCATCGCTGTATCGCGCTTTGCTTCTATCGTCCTTGCCTTTCTCGCTGACCCGGTCGAAAATTCTATCGCTCGTCCCCCTCTCAACTGAACGTTCCCGATTGTGTCGTTCCATCGACCTGTCTCGACTTTTCTCGGGCATGTCGTCTCCGCGGGACTTGTCGGGCCGATCTGTTCTTTCCCTGTGATCCTTCTCATGTCTTTCACTTGCCTTGTCTTTTGACCTATCCGACAGTTTATCGCTGGCTCTATGAGAACTTTGTTCTTCATTTCCAGATTTGTCAACGTCCCCAAACCGGGCATCAACGGACCTCTCTCGTTCAGAGATTACACCATCGATGTCTCTCGGTTCAGCATCCCCTTTCCGCCTCTTACTATGCCGGTCGGGTTCTTCGGCGGGACTACTTCTCTTTTGCAGCTTATCATTGGATTTCAAAGCAGTAGTAACATGTTCATTCCTAGGAGATTGCACAGACCGGGAAGAGGGTCTTGGGGTATCCAAAATTTCACCCTCATCCTTGGACGCAGAAGCTTTTGAGTCAGAAGATTTGGGCACTGCATTCTCGTGCACATCTGATGTTCTTACAAACGGAGCTGGGACTTTCGCAGAAGCTGTAACTGCGATTCCATTGGTCGATGGAGCGTTAGATCTTCCTTCTAATGACTGCGATGTTTCTCTGTCACCAGATGATCTTCCGACAGCTTTTCCAGGTCTCGCGTCTTCTTTCAAAATATCTTGTTTTGGGGGCTTCGTAAGCAATCCAGATGATGCAGACCGCTTTGCTTGACCTCTCAACTGTAAAACGAAATACACCAGAGCTTGAATAGCAGTTTATCAACAGAAGATAAACTTGCAAATGAAGTGCACACACTATTACATTTTACAGAGATCTAGTATTTCCTTTTTTTATATATATATTTTGAAAAAACAAACACTTAAAAAAAAAAAAAAAAAAAACTTAGTGTGCGTGTATATATATAATAAAAAACTTAGTGTATACATATATATATATATATATATATATATATATATATATATAATAAAATAAAACAGCTTGGGTTTCCAGTAGATGTGGCATTCTTATCTAGAATAAGGAAAAAAAAATGTCAACAGCTTGGGCCTCCAGCAGAATATTCAAATGATACCTCAGATTCTGAAGCGGATTTTTGGGAAACTTTAGCATTGTTTTCATCTGATGCTCGGTTCACGGATTCATCTGCATGCTTCTGATTTTCAACTGATCTCAACGTTCCAGATGGCATCCCAGCTGAAGGGATTGACTGAATATCTACTCCATTAGTTAATGATCCACCTTTCTGTTTTATATTTCCTACACAAGATTTTATGTTAGAAACACTTTCCTCACTTCCTGTCTCATGTCAGCAACATATTGCTTAGGATACGAAAATACTAGCACATACTGGCAAACTTATTGCTTCTATTCTAATTAATAGTAGAACCAAAGCATGACTACTAAATTACCAAGTGAAGACTTGGCAGCGAGAGATGGTGGTGGTCTTATATCAGTAATGCCCATACAGAACTCGTCATCCGTGACCCATGAAGGCTACAAAAAGAACGGAAACTATGCATTTTAGCCATTGTTATTAGATGTCAAGTGAGTGATAAAAATTTGTGAACACACCTTTCTAGCAGCTAAAGCCGCAGCGACACCTGTAGCTAAAACCTTGAGGTCCTCTCTCTCATCACATTTGATCTTACTGACCTGCAAGGGTTGCAAAAAATTGTTATGAACGCACTGTCAGAATGAAAACAACACAGAGAAAAGCTTGTTCAAGAAACTTCATACCCGTTTCTCAAGATTGATTCCACTCTTCCTAGTAACTGGGAAAACACTTGAAATCTTCGTCAGAATTATGAGGGCATTTCGAATTTCCATATACTCAGCAGACTCTAGGCATTGAATCAACAAGCGTGTGATTCTTTGGCTCCATTTCCAATGTACCTACAACCATAAACAAATGATGACATTAGTAAGTGACAGAGAATACGGAAGAGGAGAAATAATATGGGCTAAGGGATAGAAAGTTGAATTTATGGTGTCAAATGCAAGCAAACGGAATAATATGCAAACTTTAGTTCCGTCAAAGCCCACCTTTACAAACTGGCCATATGTCACACGCTGGCTATTTGGAAATCTATAATACACAGCAAAACCTGGCATGTTTCCACATTCACGCTCATAAATTGATTCGTCACTCTACAATGAAAACAACATTTCAAAGTTAACAAAGAAAGAAAAGCTATTCCTTCGACATCAAAAGAAAAGCATGAGCACACCTTCCAGTAATAAGCAAGCTTCATTGTCTCTTGAAGAAACCTTCCAAGCCTACCAGCTTCATATTCAGTGCAGCAGCATATCATAGGTTGCAAGGTCTTGCATATAAGACCATCAATATGGTTGACTGTGTTAAAGAATGGTGTCCCAAGGGAATGAAGAGTGTGTACAAACACAGCACAATACACAGCATCAGGCATACTGAAAGTACAGCGTGGGAAAATACAACGCTGAAGGAATTCCATGTTGATCTTGAGCGTATCGGGACAAGAGCTCAACCATTTGTCCTTTTCACGAGAAAGTCGTCTACGAACAGAGGCGACATTTTCCTCATGTCTGCGAAGCTCACCAGTCAGGCGGTCCAGAGATTCTTGAATTCTCTCCTTCTCTTTCTTCCTTTTCGTTATTGCTGAACTCGAGTTATCAGAAAGCTCTTCTAGAGCTTTTAAAGCACCATGCTGCTTAGAAATTTCGGACTCGTATCTACTTTTCGGAACATATAGATCGTACAGCGTGAGCCCCCAAAACGTAGTATAGAGATCGGGCGAGAGACTGTTCCAGGCTTTTAACGGAAACATGTTTTTTACAGTTCTCAAAAGATCCGACCATCTGTGTAGAAAAAAACATGAATGCCAGTCAAGAAAGAAGAAGAAAAACTCTGACCAGTCCAACACCTCAAAAGTAATAAAGGAGAATCTAAAACTCATGGTTAACAGTTTTCAAAGTAGCTAAATCAATGAAGAAAGATGAGAAATTCTACACAGTAGACTTCTGAGACATGCCAAGATCCAGAACCACATCATCAGAGCTCTCGACAGCTTCAGAATCTGAATTTGCAGCTGTAGCACCGGATGTGTTATTGTTCTCTAATGGCCAGAAGACATCAGAAGTTCCCTGGACCTTGAAGAGCCGCATTACAGGGCGGTATATTAAGAACGCAACCTATTTAAACAAGCAACACAATGCCATCATGATACTTCATATGTTTTAACATTAGATAAGAAACTGTAATATCGAGGCAGCAGCAACAACAATAAGTTTAACCTCAAAAGAAACTCTCAGAAACCTTACGAGCCATGTCACGCATTGGGTAGAGTTTTCAAACTATTACATGTTGGTACCACTACTGATTGGAAAAGCGTAGAAAATTCAAAATTTGGAAGGCCATAAAGACAAACCTCGGGATCAAGGTGGTATCGGTGGACAAGATCATCAAGTGAGGGAATCAGTTGAGCATAAGCCGATGCTGGTGTTACGGAACTACAAAGGAATTCCACATACTGTAGAAGTGTTCCGTGACAGCTATCAAATTGCTCGCTAACCATCTTGATGTAAGGTGCGTCTGCCTTTGTTACAACCCTGCAATGATAATCATTACTTACCAAGACACCAACAACATCTGTTACCAAGGGTTTGACACTCAAAAAGGTCTCTTACTAAGCTTTATCATGTCAACCAGGAGCGATGTTTCTAATCATCCGTAACCTTGTGTTGATCTAAAATTCAACCACAAGAATATAAAATAACACTGAAATACTACCCTCCCTTTTGTTTTCCAAGTTTCAAAATTGATCAGAAAAACCTTTTTGTGGTAAGTTGGTGTATTTCTACTTCCCTTTGAACTTTAAGAGACCAGTATAGTTGCATCAAATGAACAACTTTAAGAAACAGGACAACCAACTGTTTAAGATAATTGCTGAAGGTGGATAATCTTGTTTGACAGATAATAATAGAACACAACTGAAGCATAACTTACAGGGAACGATGCTGAGAAATAAGTATTAGCAGGGGAACTGCCAGCTTAGGTTCATCCTTTGAAAGTAACGAGTCTCTTAGCCTATTAGTGGACTTGACCAGGGCCTGAAAATAAATTAAATGTTCAACACGTAAAATGGTGGAATACACTACAGGATAGGACAAAAACAGACGAGACTTTTTATAGTAACGTTTTACCAAATAAACCAGCTATACCATATTTCAAAAACGAATATAGCAAAAGCCATTGTACCGTTTGGATGTTAACTAGTTTTTCAAAAAAGGAAAAGCACATGAGTAGTCTAAAATAATGGCAAGTAACATCATCCGGTTGCACACCCAATAAAAGCAAAAGCAACGGCTTCGATGAGCTGAGCCTGAAATCTTATTTTGGTACACACATCAAAGTGTACCAGAAAAGAAGAAAGCCTAAATAAAGTTTTTTTTTTTTAAGAAATATTAATATTAATTTACTATCAAGGAAATACAACAGCTTTTAACTAATGAACACAGTCATTTTGTTAGCATGCAGTACTAAACAAGAAGCTCAACCGACAACAAGAAATTTACCTTGTTATTTTTTGTCACCCCAAACGAGGTAGCCTGATACCGGAGAGTCTCACTTCCAGCCATAGCATCTAGCTGTTCCTCCGTCAAATTTTCAGTGTACTGTACATTTGCCATTTGTTGTATGAGTTCCTGAATTGATAAGACAAAGTTAACATGGAGCTTTTCATGTCTCAGAAATGGAAAGAACATTAATATTAGTAAATAAAAAAAAAACATAATATTACCTGTAGAAGTACAAGCTCAGCTCCAATACCCTTTTTCAACTGATTAACAAGATACTGGAATAGACCTCTCAATTCCATGGACGGATACTTCTTACACCTAAAAAATAGAATGATATCAGGAAGAGCTAAAACAGGATACTATAAATCTAGACTACATGATATAAAAACATAAAAAGCACAAGATAACCAATCACCAGACAACTGAAGGAACACAAGAAAGTATAATTGGATTTTTTTTTAACTAAACTGTATCTCAAACATGCACACTTCCGATCATTATTGCAACAAAAATTACATCTCTTCATAGGTTCTCTCTCTACCACTAAAACCAAGGCCTTGAGGCCACTGCCTAGTTTCTTTCTCACCCGCTTTAGATCCCCTGTAAGACTTGAGGACAAATAATGAAGACTATAACATCGCATTCTAGACTACAATGGACTTGGCATCAACACTCTACAACGATGGTATTGAGTTTAAATATCCGAAAACTGCCCAGCAGTACTTGTTCATGCCCACTCCTGGAAGCCAAGTTGTCGAAGCATTTGACCTTGGAAATCAAGGCCAATATATATAAACTCTTCAAATACCAAAACATAGAGAGCTCTACCCTGGCGATAAGGCAAATCAGCAACCAGGAAACTGAAGTGGAGTAACCCAAGGAATACTTAGATCTTAAATTGATACGGTTAGCTATCATGAATAACTGGAATTTAGAAACACTAAAGAGAAAAATAAAATTGAGCATCCCTCACTCTTCACAAGGCATACTTAGATCTCGAAAAATCAATCCAATATAAGAGTGCTTTCACTTAAACTAAAATAAATCAACTCAAAACCAGTACATGGAGAAAAACAACGAAAGTGATACGCACACCTACCTACGTTCTCTGCATTGAATTAAACAAAAACAATGAACTGGAAATTATCCACTACATGAGACTAATGTTCATTTACACTAACAATAATTAATTCACCATGTGAAGTGTGTTGTAGGCCTAAGGAAAAGGGCGGTTTGGGTCTAGGAGGCTTGAGAGAGAAAAACGTAGCGCTACTCGCAAAATGGCTATGGCGCTTTCCACTTGAGCCTAGGGCTCTTTGGCACAAGGTGATAGTCGCCATTTACGGCTACCACGACAACGGGTGGGACCCTGGGCAAGCTACAGGACGCACACGTCGCAGCCCGTGGAAATCAATCATGGCGGTCCAAGAGGATTTTCTCAAGCATTGCAAGTGGATAGTGGGCAATGGATCAAGAATCCGGTTTTGGGAGGATTCATGGTTAGAAGGAACGAGTATGAAAGAGAGGTTCCCCGGACTATATCGACTCTGTCCATCGAAAGGATTCCCTATCGCGAGTTTGGCTTCCCCTTCCTCGCTTTTGTTTGATGCCGTGGATTGGAACTTCAATTTTCCAAGGAACTTAACAGACCGTGAGGCGTTGGAATTGGCTACATTACTGGACATGCTCGAAGAAGTGCCATTGTGGGCAGGTTTGGAGGATCGAAGGGCGTGGTTGGACGATTCGGGGGAATTCTCGGTGAAGAGCATGGCCGCAGCCATCTCTCCGGTGGCTACTGCCCCCTCAGCGACGTTTTTCAACGCCATTTGGAGGTCGGCAGCTCCGAAAAAAGTGAAGATTTTTGGGTGGAGGATTGCTATCAATCGAGTCAACACGGCTAATCGCATCCAAAGGCAAAACCCACTGCGGGTTTTGTCTCCCAGCTGCTGTATGGTGTGCAAAAGCGCTGCTGAGGACGATCAACATTTATTTGTTGACTGTCCCGCAGCGGCAAGTTGGTGGAGATGGTTCTTCGGTAAAGTCGATATCCACGCTTCTTCTGTTATTCTGTTAGCTGACTTTTTTCAGGTTCACACAGCGTCTAGGAAAAATGCTCGATGGGTGGCAGCAGTTAAAGCAGGAGTGCTTGCGGGTTTTTGGGCGATTTGGCTTCTACGAAACAAATGCATCTTCGAAGACGAAGGCTGGAACGCAGAAGGTCTTCAAGATACATCTAACAGACTCATAGCTATGTGGCTCCACAGCTCGGAGAAAGATTTCAAAGGCTACTCTCTGGCAGATTTACAAAGAGATTGGGCAAGCGCCATATGATAGCCGAAAAGAAAGAAGTTCCTTCCTTTTGTTTAGCGACTCATCCCGGTTACCAGGGGCGGGAGCTTTTGTCCCCTTAGAGTTTTTGTGTATAAAGACCTACATGGTCTCTTTTGGTTGTTGTCTCTTTGAGACACTCTCTAGATTAGCTATTGTATCTAAGTTTCACCTTTCCTCTATGTAAAGGCCTATAAGGCTAGCTTTTGGTAGTGGTTTCGTTTTATGGTGTGGCTCAGCCCGGGTTCACGTGCTCGATAGGCGTTGGATCCGTGGAGCTAGCTATAAACGTCCCTTCTTTTGTGTAAAGTGGCTTTCGCCCATTCATATATATATAATGAAGTTACCGTTTCAAAAAAAAATTAATTCACCATGTGACAGAAAACATTAAACTTCAAACAAGGATACTGTGATCGTTATAAGGGAAAGTCAAGACATACAGGTGACCCCAAAAGGATGCCAAGGATTGTAGCCAGTCCGACAAGTTAAGGCCATTATCTTTAAGCTTATCGCGCCCTCCTTGTGCTAATCGTTCAATAACAACATACTCCAAAATATCGTATTCAAGCTGGACAGAGAAATATACAGTCAGGCAAACCAGGAAATAAATATATCAGGGTATCAATAATCAACTATATCAATAACTTCATGAATGAAAAGTGAATCTAATCTAACAGACACATGGTACGACATAAAAAAAAAAAAAAAAAAAACCCGGTTTTAACCCTAAAGCCCGGACCATATAAAAAAAATCCCGAGCCCGAGTCAAAATTCTATATTTTTAAGAAAAAGAAAGATATAAAAGAAGAAAATAAAAGCCCTGATTGGTGGTTTGCTACGTCTTTTATGAGTCTTTTCTTAAATATCACAACGTTTTTTCTAAACCATCACTAATGCTCTCTTTGCAAGTGAAGACATCGGAAAGGAAACTTAAAAAAATAACAAAACACAGGATGTCACAGCCAGAATAAAATGAAACAAAAACGTTGTGTGGGAATCACGCAAACAATAACGCACCTGGGTCAGATACTTAAACGCATCTACTACCGGAGTAATCATGTCTCTGTATGCTTCAACCTGCCAAGGAAGATGTCAATACAAAGTTCCTAATGACAAAAAAATGAATATTTGCACTGTCCCTTTAGGATACCTGGTGGACAATAGTCCGAAGTACGGTCATTGGATTTGCATGAGCTAACTTAGCCACCATTCGACCAAGCTGCTTTAAATTTTCCTTGGCGAGTCTTTTCAGTATCCTTCTTGTGTCCAACTACTTGGAGGAAAAAATCGATAGTAATTAATCTCAGGGACCATATCTTGCAAAGAATATGGGGAATACAAAAAGGCAAGTTTGCTTATTGTCAAACCTTGGCTGTTTGTCTTGCAGCCAATAGCATAGGCACTCGTTCATCATCTTTTTCCCATTCACCATATAAACGATAACGTACCTAAGAAGATAGAACTCAAATCGTAAGATATCTAGAATATGGAATGACTCCTAACAGAATCAAATAATTGCTGATGTAAAAGCAAACCTCGTAGGGAAGGAGATTCAACACTTCCCAGATCTCTTGTCCAACAGCGGGATTTGCAGGTATCATTTGTAAGGATGGGAGCAAACACGTTCCCAGTGCATCTTCTATCCTCGATCTCACCTCCATTAGATTCAGACGATGGTCTTTATTCAACCCGCTAACTGATTCCGAATTAAGATCCGTCTCATGAGTCCTAACAAGATCGAGTGCAGCTACATAGTACCCTCTCAAGACCCGGCATACCTGATGGTAACAAAAAGATAGTTAATAACAACATGAACCTATGAGCTAATCAAGAAGAACATTCGGAGAGAAAATACAATGCATTACACGTAGTATCATTGTAAATGTAATTTTGAGAGAGAGGTTATCAAGATAGAGATTAATGGTATAAGAAAAACCATTGAATCGCTTTGTGGATCTCAATGGCACGTACTGATTTTATTACTTTTTCGGGTCCAGTGGCTATCTAGCCATATGAAACGTTAGAAATTTCTAAATAGCCAACGTTTCGTTAATTTTTGGTAAATAGCCACGTAAATCTATTCACGCAGAGTAAATTTCTAGTAAATATGTGTAAATAATGTTTGTTACGTCATATTTTTGGCTATTTACGAAACATTTATGGCTATTTACGAAAAATTTACACAACGTTGGCTAAAATGCAAATGCTTATGTTTTTTAGGCTTATATCGCTAAATATTTGTTTTATTTTTATTTTTATATTTTAAACAAACACCTTTATATTAACAATGGAATAGGTTTAATTTTATTCTATTTCTTCAGTAAAATAAATAAACATTGGACTGTAGTATCACACCTTCTGCAGCAACAAAGTATCACGGTAAAGGTAAGGGCCAGCAGCAGCGAGCATCTGAAAAAGCTCTTTCGAGAGATCTATGAAACTGTCATTGACCAATGAAGACTCCGCCTTCCCTGCCACATCAGCACTAGGTTCAGAAGACCCAATGCTCTGGAGATGTGCTTGATGAACGGAACTATATACTGTCCCAACTGATTTTTCTATGAGCCTGCAGATAGGTAAGTATAAAATAAAAAGATACAAACATGTGAGTGCAAAGCACTGAATTGGTCGTGGTTTGTTCAACAATTTTTTTTATACAGCAAAGGAGAACATGCCTTTTATTTACCTAAACAAGCTGTCACAGATTTGTAAATGCTCCACCGGATTTAGAGGCGAGAGGCGATCAAAAAGTATATTTGAATGGTACCTGATCACAGTAGTTCCAACACACAGCATTACATACAACTTGAAAGAGAGATGGAAGAAATGATGCATAAGAAAAAGAAAATCCTGAATTTTTTTAAGACCTCGCATATACTTCTTTTTAAGAAGAAATTCGAATTTATACATATGTATATAATGATAGAAATCCCCGGGTAAGCCAAAGTACAGACTAAATATATAGCAAAGGACCGATGTCAGGTTGGAAGTCCTGATCTAACGTGAACACCTCACACATACTGTATACAAAATAGTGCAAGTCAATACGTGAAATTGCATAATTCATGCAATGGATACTCTATTGCTGGAGATTCGTACAAAAGGTACAAGGCATCGTTAAATGCAAAAGAAAAATAAATAAATAAAAAGTAGGTAATAAACCTGAAACGAGACACTGTATCCCAATAATAGATTTAAGCTTTATGAATATATATACATGGCTTACAGGGCTGAAACCCAATCTATTGACTAGGGCGATTATATATTACAGTGATAAATCAAACCTACCAGTCATCCACGGAAAGAAAACCGCTAAGCAAGCCCAATATTTGATTATTTTGAAGTTCTTCAGAGCGTTCACCAACAGTTTCAGTTTCCATGTCAACAGCAGCAAAAAGATCTATAGTCACATCTCCTTGTTTCTCATCATCCATTAGATCTTTACCCGTGGCAGCAAGGTTAATTTTCCCAATCTTTTTGGCCTGTGGAGACAAAACACTCAGAAGCAGTAACTCACCACATATAACAGATTTTTTTTTTTTTATGATCCTTCAAGATGATACCTCATCAAGTAGCTTAGAAGAGAGAATATTATAATGCTCAAACGCCTCATCATCCTTTGGAAGTAGATGAGTGTATCTGTAAAAAAAATGTAAGGAATTTTTATTAAATACAGAATAAGCTGCTATTAATATTTACTGCTTAGTAAAAAAAAATTTGAGAGGATTATTACTTAACAAAATTGAGATTGTATTAGATGTAAAAATGTAAGGAATTTTTATTAAATACAGAATAAGCTGCTATTAATATTTACTGCTTAGTAAAAAAAATTTGAGGGGATTATTACTTAACAAAATTGAGATTGTATTAGAGTAAAAATTACAACACTGATAAAAAAAAATAAAAAATAAAAATATGAAAACAAAGGGACTTTTATTAATAACAAGGCAAAACAGCCTTTGAATACAAAGTTGAGACAGAGGCGGAAGACTGAGAGGGGCAGTTCAATGTCAATCTAGCACGCTGGCCAAAACCCAAACCGACTAAACACCCAACACGGGGAAAAAAACCAACCTTGACCCTCCAAAATATATTCTAAGATCATGGATCGCCAAAAACTACGAACTGCCCTTTACGACAAAATTACAAAGCACTAGCCCACTTCCTCGAAAGATCCACCGACGAATAGCTCGAAAACTTCTTGCAAATCGAAGATGGCGGTTCCCATACTTTTTTTATGATCACTAATTTCGCAGATTCTCTCACTCTTAAATTCCGAAGTGGAAATCCCATGAAAGTTGGTTCATGCCCATGCGTACGAGGCAAAAGTAGATATTGTAGCACCTTTTTTCCCGGGTACAACCTAGACAACGCAGAGAAGCACTCCGCCAGTCTCAAGTCAACCCATCAAACACCTTCCCCAAACTCTCCAGCGACACTTGCTTTAGAAAACCTCATCACAGACTTCCATGGAGTTCTAAACGTCTGATATCGACCTATCCCGGACCCCAACCATTCGCGTGAAGGCCATAAATGGCTGCAATAACCATGTGCTGAAGTGAGTCCACTTACAAGGGGAACCGACAAAGCCATTTCGCCAGAAAAGCGTTGTTCTTCTCGGTAATCTTCCCTAAGCCCAATCTACCTTTCTCCTTCCCAATGCAAAACTTTTTCCCACCTAACTGACGCTCTCATAGGATCACCGTGAAACCCTTCCCATAAAAATCTTCGCATAGCTTATTTTAAGTCCTCGACCACTTCAATTGGGTTTTTAAGACTGAGATGTGGTAGGTCGGTGATGCGGAGAGATCAGACTGGACTAGAGACAACCCTTCTCTTTTCGAAAGGAAGTCCCTCTTCCAACCATCCAATCTTTTCTCCATATTGGCAAGAAGTGGATCCCCAAAGATTTTTCGCCTAGAATATCTCTAAGTGGCATGCCGAGGTAACAGAATTGGCCACAGTTATTCCTTACAACCAATAGAATCAGCCAAAGCCTTCGACTTCTCCTCCGAACGGTTCAAGGCTATCATTGTGCTTTTGATTGATATTGAGCCCCGAAGCCTCGCAAAACTAAATCTTACTCTACCACGAACTTTAGGTTTAGGCGGTTTCAAACCGTTTGAATAGTTTAGTTTTGATGTGAAGTTACAAACAAATATCATATTTGCTTTTTTTTTAGCAACATATATCATATTTACTCGGCAATTCCAATTAACCTACATTTTACTTCACCCTAGCATCAAATGTCATATTTGCTCAACAATTCCAATTAACCTACATTTTACTTCACCCTAAAGTTCAAGTATGGGCCATTTTGAATCGTTCAAATGGTCTAAACCGTTGATGCCAAGTTTTACTAAGGCAGAAAAACTTATCAACACAAATCCATATGCATAGCAAATTACTCACATGCTGTCAAGATCTATAAACCCTTCCTTCACCAGCAAGGCTGTAAGCTTATAGAGTCCAAATGGCACAACACTGTTTACCTCCATGCGCTGATAGTATTGAAACTTAAAGCCAAGAATCTGAGCAGCATGAGACTGCAAAACAGGATAAAGTTGTGATGAACTTGAACTCTCGCCACTTAACGTTGACAAAGTCATTCAAAATATCAGGACCAGAAGTAAGCATACCTTGGGAAATAATGGAATCAGCTCTAGAAAGATATTATTATCGGGCTGTAGCTCAAAACATTCCAGTACCTAACGCAAGGATCAAACACTATCAGAATACAAAATTTTTCTTAAGCACAACTAAAACAAAATAACTAACTGAGAATCTGAACTTACAATGTCAAAGACGCGATTTGGATCCAGATCAAAATGTCCAATTAACGACTGCAGGGCATCATTCCAATCAGTAGCATATACACGATATAAAAAAAGTACACTATAATGTTTCAGGCAAGAGACAAAACCTTGAGTATTCCAATGGTTGCCCCTGACACACTTTGTGATGACGTTGATGATGAATCCGAGTTTCCGCAAAGAAGGGTGACCTACACAGGAATACACAGAGTCTAGAATCCGGGAAAAGATATCCACGCTTGAACCATCATGACTATACTAGAAAGAAGGTGCCGATTTTGAGTTTCCATGAAAATTCCACCGAAATTCCATGAAAAAAAATCCTTAGATTCGTTGGAAATGTATCGGAGTTCGCTGGTTTCTGCCAGATTTTATATTTTGGCCGATTTTTCGCAAAAGTTGACCGAATGGCTATTATTTCATTTCGTTTTCAAAATCGTCGAAACTACAGTGACTTGAAAAATCCAGCAAAATAAAAAATAAATTTTAAAAAAAGGCGAAATCTGACAAATTTCAGGTTTTTCATAACGTAATTTCCGTGCAAATTTCAATGGTGAACCGGCAAAAATCCAAGGAAAGCTGACTTAATTTTGAAAATTCTTCCGAAAAAAACAGAAATTGGCGTTACAAAAATTAAGTCGGCATTCCCATTGATCGCCAGCACTAGCGTAAAATGAAAACATTAGCCAATCATCGACAACCAACCTTTCAATCCTAAGCAGGATAGGAATATAATTGAAAACCAAGAAACGCGTAACAAATGTCAAGAAATAGAACACATTTTGTACAAAGTTTAAGTTGTATACAGGATAGGAAGCACAAATAGGACCACAGGTTACTTGAAAAAGAAATACGTGAGAAAGTTTAGAATTAGGAAGAGCATTCTGATAACTTATACAGATTAAAGTAACACAAATGCCCTAACATTCTTAAATAGTGAGAACTCATAGACATAAGCTTACCAGCTTGGCATACCCTTCACTCTCTTCTCTGAGAAGGTTGAATTTAGTTTGTTGATAAAGAAGACGGGTGTTTACCCTAACCTGATAGAAGCAATAGAATCAAATGATAACTACAAGTCGTATAATCAAGATGAACCTGATCTGAGTATCTCACACATGGTATGTTGTAATCAATTATCATTTTTTCTACAATAAATTTTTACTTTTATTTTAAACCCCACGCGCATGCATTGTTTGTTCAAAAGAAAGAATAACAATAATTCTAAAAAACCTAAGCAGTAGCAGAGGAGTCATTTGAATTCAGAAACATATGGAAATTGGAAAGAGAAAACAGGACTAGCACTCAAAAGAGAAGATGTAAACGTCTATTTCAAGTCCAATATTTCGCTTGTTAGAACAAACTGCACTGCTAAAAAATAATAAAACAGGGCTAATCGAAATTTCTAGAATATTCAGTCTGGTATTCGACGAAGTAAATTCCTGTCACTGCATGTACTTACTTTTCTGAAAGTGCACGTTTTCAACTAGACGGTTAAAGTATATCTCATTCCATAACATAAAGTCGGACTTAAAAACCAGTAATAATCTTACCTCCTTGCTCTTCAACTCCGGAGCCTTAATCTTAATCATTTCAGCATCTGCGAGAAATTCTTCCTGCAAATATACAGAAGTACATGCATTGCATTTTTTATTATTCAGTAGGGATGGTTGAAAAAGAGGAGAACAAGAGCAACAAAGGCCACATTGGTAATTCCTTAAAAATAAAAATAAAATAAAAAAAAGGTCCACATTGGTAATGGTATGAAACTCACCTCGCAGCGCTCCTGGAGGAGCCTCAGAGGAACTAATTTAGACTCCACCAACCATTTCGCCTGGCGAGAAGTAATCAAACTGAATGATTAAAAATATTCTAAAAAACAAATAAAGATTTCACATGTAGTAAAGCCATACAGACAAAGATAGAAGGCTTTGTATAAATTGAATCCCTATGATCACAAAAGCGTAAGATACAGATACATTTGAGGTATGATGTTCTTAAATACCCTAAAGAATTTAATCTGTTTTTTTTTCGTAAACAAAATCTCCTAGATGATTAATAAGACAACTAAGCGGACACGGTACTAAATAAATTGCAAGCCCCTTTACGATACCCAGGGTATCAAATCCAAGGAACAAATAAGCATTGTCCAAAAGTTCATAGGTTGACTACATCCAGACTATACCAATCTTAATTTCTATCATGAATAGATTCAACCTTAAGCTTCTCACGCATTCAAGTGTTAAAACAAGGCAACGCAGCTAAGAAGTAAAACTTACCATTTTCATAAGGCGAGACCGGTATTCTCCAGACATTGTAATCTGCAAACACATTTAGTACACACATCAGACATAGAATTGGTTTAACAAACAAACTAACAACGTATGATCACTAATATCATACGTAGACAAAACAACATATGTAGAGCAAACGTCATCTGAAGAAGGCATGAATCCTTAGTCGAGTACACGCTGAACTACATAGACACAAAAAAAAAAAAAAAAAAAAAAAATTCTCTGCATAAAGCCCTAAAACCAAAAAATAGACTCAATTTGAAACTGTTCATAAGTTATTCTTATCATTTTACAGTACACACTGCTTTGGCAGCAGGCATCTTTCTAAAAAAAGTCACATTTTTTTAAGAAACAGTATATTTTATTGATGGAAGATAATATTTACAAGAAATGTGAGTAAGGGGAACACAAGCACACCAGCCCTTAGCTAAAGGTAGAAGAAAAAATAACCCGATCATCAAAAAGCCCAAAAAACGATCCTCCTCAGGTCACAGGGCACTGCCCATTTCCTGGAGAGATCTGACAGAGTACATTTTAAACTCAGCAGGAAAATTTTGGACAGTAAAATAAAATAAAAATAAAAATAAAATAAAAAAGTTGAACTCTAAAAATTTTCATAAAACGACTTAGTTTGTGCTAAAGACCATCTATTGTGTAATTTGTTTTTCTCTTTGGTCATGATCATAGGTGTTTCACCAGGTTGTCTAGATCATTTTCTATACAGTGTCTTTATTTTGCAACTCCTTCGCTGATCAAACTATGTGTTTTTTTTTATATCAGAATCAAAATATGTGTTTAAGTGAGCATGCAATGTCCCTTATTATAATACTGGGTCAAGAAGATGCCACGCTTTAGGCTAAATTAGTAATACCATGCACGCGCAACTCTAAGTGAGTATTCATTCAAACGCTCTTTGTAGTTTGTAACCTCTAATCAAGCTAACCTAGATTACTTCCAGTGGTTTCCAATCACTTGAAAGACCTCACGTTCCTTCCAGATAACATCCTGATTGCAAAGGTTTTGTCATAGCCATTTCAATAAGGCATCTCATAAAATTCAAAAGCTAACGTTGGTTTCCTTTGGCCTCTCACTCAAAAACCAACAATTCAAAAACAAAAATACAGCTCAATTCAAGTATGAATCAGAAAATGAACGAACAGGTAAATGCACGGAATGAAAGAACAAAAAGCTCACATCTTGAGCCAGTTGAGTGACTATATCCGCGAAAATAGAACCCAACTCTTTGCCCGAGACCCTCTCGGAGAACACAACTGAATCCAAAGCCACTTTACACTTGGGAAATGGCAACTCGCCTCGAACCTAGCGATGAACAAAGCAACCATAAATCAAACCAAAACTGTAAAAAGAAATTTATCAAATAATTCTACAGACGAGACCGAGAGTTAAAAGGAACGAACCATGGTAGAGCAGAGCTCGTAGAGAAAGCGAATCACAGGGACAGGCTGGGACAGCTTGAAGCTATGATTTCCATTCCTCCACTCGCGGAGAGATTCCTCTGTAACGAACGAACACTCCGCGGAGGGAAGAGACATTGTTTGCGAAGATAGAGAGCGACAGAGAGAGTGAGAATTTATCAGAGCTCGGAATCAAAGCTCGGGGTCGAGTACAATCGGAGAGGTTGGCGAAAAAGAAATCGGAGGCGTTTCCATGGGGTTGAAGAGGACGGATTTCTTAGAGAGTAGGGTTTTCTTCAGGCAGAGGACTATTGGAAGAAGACACTCTCTCCGTGTCTCAGTTCGGGGATTTTGGAGGAAGGACAAGGAAACTGAAGACGCCCTTAACAGTATCTGAAACTGTTCCTCCGTGTGATCAAACGTTTGGGCTTTTCGAAGAGGTTTGAGCTCTGAGCCCAAATCCTCCTCACGCGTTTGGCCCAATTAACCTCGTAAGTATGATTTCCCATGGAACATGATAATAACTAATTTCGTGGCCTTAAACAAAAATGAGTATTTTTTTTTTGAGAAATTTGTAACTAATTAGGTCACTTTAAACATGTGATTTTGGATCTAGCCTATGTTTGACAATTTTTAGGGATATAGCCAAATGGCTTATGTGGCAATAATTAAGGTCTTATTTGCTCTTATTTATTAATAAATTCGTCACTTTATCTCTCCTATTTTTTTTCAAATAATTTTTTTTGCATCAAAACTTCAAAAATTTGTATCTTTCTCATACGAACTCGAAATTGAGTGATTTCAAATCCTACAAATTCGTGGCGTCAAGATCTTCAAAAATAGATCCATTGTGTTTGATAAAAATATTTTTAATGCATCATATTTACATTTCCATTTATTTTTTTGATAATTTCAAAAAATTTCAGTTATTTTCATATTTAAGGTAGATTTTTCTACATCTATGGTATTAAACATTATTTTTCATCAAACACAATGTATCTATTTTTGAAGATCTCGGCGTCACGAATCCGTAGGATTTGGAATCACTCAATTTCGAGTTCATATAAGATAGATATGGTTTTTTGAAGTTTTTATATAAAAAAAGTGTAGAAAAAAAATAGGAGAGAGAAAATGACGAATTTATTAATAAATAAGGGTAAATAAGACCTTAATTATTGCCACATAATCATGTTGGCTATTTCCCTAAAAGTTGTGAAACATAGGCTAAAAACAAATTTTATAGTTTCATTTTGGCTATTTCGCTACAATGCCCTTTTTTTATTGGTATTATTATATGACCTCCATAGTCCACACTAGTTTTGGACCAAAATCAAATAAGTCCAAATTAATCCAAAACTATTACTACCTCTTCTTTTTTATTACAAAAATATCCTCAATAAAATATCATTTTCTTTACTTTTATTTTCGTTTTATTTTAGTATTTTACTTTTGTATTGTATTTACTTTTTAATTGTATTCTATTCCACGGTTTCTTCTCTTTCTCATGTTCTTCTCTCTCTCTCTCTTCCTCTCTTTCTCTCTCTCTCTCGTTTTCAACTCGTCTCTCTCCCTCGTGGATATCTGGGAAGGATTTTATGTTTTTCAGTAGCTTCATACTCAAGGAAAAAAGGTTTATTCTCATTTTCGTTCACTTTCATTGTGGAAAAAGTTCGTCATTTTCACTTTAGGGTTTAGAGGTTTTCATTAAAAAAAAAAAGTTTTTCATTCTACTAGCGTTTTATTCGTTGAATTTATGTGGTCTATGAATTTAAAAAACAATGAAAGAACAATTTTTGGAATTCAGGAAAATCTGGAAAAATTTCTGAAAATTTTGGGAAATCGTTGAAGATTTATTAATATTGTTGCATTTTTATTGACATAAATGTCAATAATTCTTCAACGATTCTGGGAAAATCCATTGAAGATTTATTGACATCGATGTCAATAAATCTGGAACGATGTCAATGAATCTTGACATTTTTTTTTAAAAAAAAATTATGATTTTAAAGCTTTATAAAGGAATTTTAAACGTTTAAAATAGAAAATTAACATCCCGATTACATTCTTTTTATGCAATAATGGGTGGTATTTTAGTATATGTCAAGCATAGTATTACATGGGTCAAACCATGTGTATGCAAGAAGGGTACATCGTCTGTACTTGTGCTTTCGGATGGTTTTGACCACCGCCATCTCATGGACGCATTGTACACTAAGATAGAGCTCTTATTGTCCACTCATTCCATTGTGGTCAAATATGAGACACTCTTTTCAGCATTGCCAATAAAGATTACAAACGATAGTCACGTCAAAAGTTACTTGTATTTGAGGAGCCGAGACCATTCCATGTCAAATTTTCATCTTATTATTGAGATAGTTAAGCTAACGTCCGATGAGGCAGCAAATTAGTTGTCCACGTCTCGCCTAGAATCAAGTCCAATCAAGGGGGAGTCTAGATTTGAACAGTTTGCATCTCAGTCCACTATACACATTTGAACAGCCGCGTGCGTTGGCATCACAGCCCCCTTCCCCGCCACAGAGACCGTCACAGCCAACTGTCTCGAAGCAACCTCCATAGCCTCATTCCTCTATACATGGACCGTCTTAACCCACTCTCACTCCCTCGACACAACGACCTACACACCCCTCTACCAAACCGTCTACGACCGGACGTGAGCACATTGGGGAGAATGAAGTGATGGATTTGAACTCGATTATCAGAGTCGACCTAGAAGCTCTATACGCTACCAAAAAAACGCCTTGAAGAAGCATTTGACCATGTATGCAATAAGTAAACACTTTGCATTCAAGACAAATAGTTCTTGTAAGAAGTATCTCCACGTCGTTTTTCCGGGTGACAATTGTGAGTGGACAGTTCGTGCGGTTAGATTAAGGGAGACCGAAGTTTTTCAAATCAGGAGGTATGTATTTCTCCCAACCTTTCTGTTTTTTACATCAGATTTTAGTTATATCCAATAACCTAAAATCACAGTATTTATTGACATTAATTTTAATAAACACTTGTTGTTTATTGACATTAATTTCAATAAATAATGGATTTATTGACATCAGTGTCAATAAACACTATGATTTAATTAATAATCTTATTGATAATATGACATTCTTTTCTTCGTAATATAGGTTTGATACTAAGCATACATGTTCTGTGGAGTTGAGAAAGAATCCAAAGGCCATGGCGCTATTTACAGGAGATGTTGTGAAACACAAGTTTGTGGATCCTCATTAAATGAATTATAAACCGAAAGAAATCCTTGGTTACATGGAGGCAGATTATGGAGTTCGTATGACGTATAAGAAGGCTTGAAGAGCAAAAGAAAAAGCCCTTGGGTTGTTATACGGAACTGACATGAAGTCGTACGCATTTCTGCCTACCTTAAAGTATATGATTGAGATAAAAATCCAAGGTCTGTTCTGGAGCATACTGCTGACCATGAACACAAATATATAAATTTTTTTATGCCTCTTAGTCCCTTCATAAGAGGATGAAAGTTTTGTCGGCCTATCATCATTATTGACACTACTTTCTTGAAGAACTATCATCGTGGAACTTTGTTTACAATAGTAGCTATGGATACAAATGGATAATGTTTTCCCATCGCCTTTGGTTTTGGAGACTCTGAATCGAATGGCTCATGGTTGAATTTTTTGAGCACGTTAAAGGCAGCGATGGGGGAGAGGCCACGTCAGGTCATCGTATCCGACATGAACAATTGAATATGTAATGATGTGGCAAAGGTTTTTCCAAATTCGGCACATGGGTATTGCGCGCATCATCTTCTTGGCAACGTGAAGAACAATTTCAAGGATCTCACCAAGAGTTTTAACTGGAAGTTTCATGGTGTAGCAAAGACATATAATTGTATGGAATTTGAAAAGTATATGCGCATGATCGACCGGGAAAATATTGAAATTCGACAATACTTTGCGAATGAAGAAGGACATGAAAATGGGCTCGTTGCTACATTACCAATACAAGGTACTCAATCATGACTTCAAACAATGCCGAGTCTATTAATGCCATGGACTCGTAAGCTAGATATTTTCCAATTTTGAAGTTGATTGATTGGTTGATAGAGAGAATGCAAAAGTGGTTCTACGACCAAAGAGAATTAGCAACAGCATCAACGAATGTGCTTACTCCAAAATATTAAAAGCGAATGGAGGACTCTCACGCTCTTTCTGCTTTAATGCTGGTAAATTCACTATACACTCATGTTTAATGTCCTGATGTGATATGAAATAAATAAATTATTTTTTAAGAACTCATTGTGACTTTTTATTGCATTAATAGCAACAAGTTCCAATGTTTATTGACGTTAATATCAATAAATAAATCATAGTAATAAATTATTTTTCAAGAACTCACTGTGACTTTTTATTGACATTAATAGCAATAAGTTCCAATGTTTATTGACAAGAATATCAATAAATAAATCACAATATCACATTATTGTTCAAGAACTCACTGACTTTTTTATTGACATTAATATAAATGAGTTCTAATGTTTATTGACATTAGTATCAATAAATAAATCACAGTATCATATTATTGTTTCAGATTTCACTGTGAATACTTGTTCATTGTAGGTGAGATCTTATTCTGTTTTTGATTTTGAGGTTTTAGATAAAGATGGAGAGAGATGGGATGTGAATTTGCCGCATAAAACATGCTCATGCTTAGAATTTCAAGCAGATAGTTTTGTATGCTCCCATGCGATTGCGGTATGTCTTATTCGTAACCTTTCACATATGCACTTTTTCTGCCTATTATACCACCGAGTACTGGAAATAGTGTTACTTAGGTGTCATTCACCCCCATGGCAGTGTTAAAGCGTGAGACATTCCTCTTGATGTCAAACAAATCACATTACTTCATCTTCACTTCAACAGTCGTCCGATAGGTAGACCTAAGAAGAAAATGATATTATCTCAAGGTGAAGTGCCTAGTGGGCGTAAATATAGCAAGTGCAGCAAAGAAGGACACAATAGTAAGACATGTGACGATCCTGTTCCTTTGTCTCAGAGAAGCAGTCGTTGAAACAATTTTAATTTTGTAATTCTGAATATGATTGTTGATGTCGGTTTCAACAATCTAAAATTATAATATGATATATATTTGATTTATTTAAATGTGGGTTTCAGAAGACGTCATATAAGAAACAATTTAGTAATGGAAAGTTGTAACGAGAAGGAATTAATAATAAACTTTATTGATCGCGAAATTAGATTACAAATGGGCGAAGTGTCGAGCTCTAGCCGGCGAACTCAACACTGAAAGTAAGTGGATATATAATAATTGAGAGATAAAATCGTAAGCTTGCGTGCGCCAATTGATGTCTGATCTTCTATTTATAGACGAGGCGGAGCTTCTTTGCTGAAGACACGTGCTCCTTGATCCATCCTCCTCGCCAGAGCTGAAGTCGTCTCAGATCCGGTCTTCGCGGTGTGGTCTCCTTTTTGACTGACTAATTCTTTTGCTAGGCGGATGTGATCGAGCTAGAAAGTGTGATTGGGCTTGGGCGGATCTGTCGAGATCGAACTAGGCCCAGAATTGATTCCGCGGGCCGATCTACAAAATGGATACTGGGCTTTTGTCGGGCTAAAGCCCATCCGAGATAAATATTTTAAATAATTGATTTTTTACCCTCACAATTAGCCCCTGAATATTTTGAAAATATTTACCGCGGAGAATTTGAACCATCTCGAATTTATGGGGGAAAATCAAATATTTTGTGACACGTGGCATCGCGTGGAGACGCGTTGTTTTTTACACGTGGCGCGATATGATTGCACTTCATAAGTCAAAGTCGAAGAGTTGCGGGCGTCTGTTGATATCTTTGAAGATATCAAGGGAATATTTTCTATTTGATTTGATTTTATTCGGAATCATTAGGTTTTCACGGGATTTGGTTAAAGATAAAATGTATAAATAAGCGCGCCGAAGAATCACTTCTTCTCATTTATATTCTCGTCATTTGCGGTAAAAAGTAACTCTTTCTCCTTCTCTCTCTTTATTTCGAACTCGAGTTTTCTCTCTAAGTTCTTTGAATTTGTTTAGACTTCGGCTATTTCTCACTCTCAGTTTGACTAGCGAACTCAAACGAGTTCATGCCTTTAAACACTTCGTCCTTAAGAACCTTAGCTTTTAGATGTCGAGCTCAGGACTTCGTCCGTCAGGGTCTCAGCCCTTAGGAAATGAGGATATTCTTTTACCCTCTACCGTGACCTCGGCCGACCTGAGGGGAATCCGCGAAAAATACCAAATCCCCCCAGAAATTAAAATCCTTCTTCCCCCTCCCAGAGCCACTGCCGACACTGTCGTGGAGGATTTTTTTTTTATATGAAATTCGGTTAGAAAAGTGCGGGCTAAGGTTTCCTATCCACCCTCGCCTGTTTGACTTCGTCCAGACTCTCGGGTTGACCCTGCCCCAGATGTGTCCGAATTTTATCAGGATGGTGATGGGTCTAATAGTTGTGGCCCATGAAGAAAGAGTCGAACTCACATTGATGGATTTAGTCTGTCTCTGTGTTGTCAAGGTGAACTCGAAACACGACCCGAATTGTTTTTATCTTTCGAAGGCTGTAGGCGAGGGAGTGATTTGGGGCCTGCCTTCGAAAGACAAATTTGGGGGGGGGGGCGATATTTTTACTTCACCATTAACGAGCATTCCCTCGGGGATCGAGCTCGTTCTTTCTTGTTAAAGTGGGCGAGCTCGCCGAGTATGCATGAAAATTCATTTTATTTTGTTATTATTATTATTATTATTATTATTATTATTATTATTTTTGGGTTAGCGAAATAGGCTAACATTTATCTATTTTATTTTTCAGAAAAGATCAGGGCACCCTCTCAAGGAGTAGAGTTCGCCGAGAAGCTAGGGAAATTGCAAGAAGGAATTGTAGAGTGGTCGAGCTTCATGCCTCACGGGTTCATTTCGGCCAGACTTTGGCCACATCCGCCGACTACCTTAGAAGGAGTTTTTGAAGAAGGCCAGTTCGACAAACGTCGACTTCGTCTTCTTTGTTTTTTTCTTATCAATCGTATAAGATATTTACTGTATTTTCTCCTTTTTTTTAGACGTAGGGGACAAAATGAACACCCCGGTTAGTGCTCGCGAGGCAAGAAAAAATAAAAAGGGGGTCATGGCCTCTACCTCGACTCCGGCACCATCGATGCCCATTAATGACCCTGAGGTCGAAGTGACGAGGGTCAGGCTGGCGTCTTCGATCCCGGTAATTCCAGTGAATTCGGGCGAAGCGCCTGAGACGACTGTGACCTCGCCCGAGGTCGTTTTGGAAGCCAAAGCTCCCGAGTCTGTTGCTCTAGTCGTCGAGGATGGGCGCGCCAATGAAGACACCGAGGTCGTGGCGCCGCCTCAGAAGCACAAGACGCCAGCGGGCCGAGTTCCTGATGGCGAAGTGCCCGAGGAATGAGAGAAAATGAAGAAGAAGAAGAAGAAGAGCGACCAGGTCCCGGAACTTCCCGAAGGTGGCGAGAATGAGCCTTCTACCGAAGCCCCCGTGGCCACAGCGGCCCGGGGCGACAAAGGCAAGGCCGTTGCTGAGGGTAGTAGAGCCTCGCGGAGCAGTGGCCGAGCTGGGAATACTCCGGCTTCTTCTCGTAAGAAGAAGCATGGGCGTCAATTTTTACTATGCACAAGATCACATGTTGTGCGACGACATTTACTCATCGGCCGGGTTTCTGCGCCAGCTCACTTGGTCTGAGATGGCGGTCCCGAAGGTGCCTAAGCTCGCTGAGTCGGACTGGTACCGAATGATGGCTTCGACCATCACTGGGGTAAGAGTTTCATATCATTGTTAGACCATTTTTTTTGGTCGACCTATTGTAATTGTAAAATATTTAGGCAACATATTCCTCTTTTTTCTTTTGGCCGCCCAACATGTTTCCTCTTTTTCTTTTGGCAAGTATCTTCATACATCAATGCATAAAATAAACTCTCTTTCTCTTGCTATGTTGGACGGTTTGGTGCTTCTAGAACAAGCTTCTAAATATTTCTTTATTAATCCATGACAATATAAGAAAAACCCATTTAGAATTTTCACATAAAATTCCATGTAATGAAATTCAATCCTCAAGGCCCAATTCTTTAATGTGGCCGTGTGACATGAATTCATTGTCATCATATGACAATGTCAAAAACTTATTTATTAACATTCATATCATCCTATGTCCAAAAGGACAAAATTACCCCTTAGACAATTTTCGTAAAACTTGTCTAGTTCAACATTTGAACTTGTTTTGACTTAGCTTTCTTGTTTAACTAATCATACTCTAATGACTTGTGGTAGTGAGCTCATGGATCCAAATGAACAAAGCTAGAACTAGCATACTTGGACTCAAAAGTTCACAAACCTTTTCCAAGTTCTAGCTTAATGTCAACTGACTCCACTAAAGAGTTGACACTGAAATCTCTCGGTTCAAATGAATATATTTTCTACTCAAGAATTCTATTAATTGTGATGAGTGGATTCATTGAATATTATCTATGTTTAGCCTTCATGAATATCATCAACTAGATGAGATTTACAAAATTACCGTTTTACCCTTCTAGTTGTTATTTCCTCAATTCCTTTGTTGCTTGTGAATAAGTTAGAAACAATGTATTGACGAGGAGCTAACAAGTCACATTGATTCATCTAAAGGAGTTATGACTCAATTTGGATACTGGCAAGTTCATTTATTCACATTCCAAGGAACAAAGCATGAGGTGATATACATTGCATTTCAGGAATCTTGTACATGAATTCCATATCTATGAGATCTTCACAAAGTTGTTCATGACATCTTCATAACTTAGTATTTCACCAATAAGTCTTGTCTATATCACGTAGTGAATCTAGAACTCTAACTTTCTCAAATGAGAGTACGTAAGCTATGAAATGACATGTCTCATTTCTGGATTAAGGTAAGCATGATGCAATTCATACATAGTGACTCTGAGACGGAAGATGTTAAATGGTTTGTTCTTACAATGTCTCTAGAAGGGCACTGGTCAATTCAGTACTTTCAGAAGATACCTAGGAAGAACTGTAGAGTCTCCAACTCTCTATGCCTCATAACCAGACATCATAGATTCTCCTAACAATCATACTGAGATCAATAGCCATTTGATCATTAGATTGTGAATATACAGTTTTAAGCAAACCATGAAGAGTTTGTGCATGCAAATATATATTTGACTCTTCATTTGTTGTTAGATTTGTTTAAGGACTAAAGACTATAGTTTATCATAAAGCTTCAAACAGACAAGGAAGAATGAATGAACGTTTCAACTTTTATTAATTATTCAGCAGTTACAAGCAAGAGTCTTTGTGAGACTTTATTACATCAAATGTACATAAGTAATGACTACTACTCTTCTTGTGGGCACCATTCTCAACAAAGAATTCATGTGTTCGAGTGTTTTTCCGACACATGCGCAGACCTGTCCTGGTTTTTATAAAATTAGTTTTTTTTTGCCTTTTATGCCTCTTAAATCTTTTTAATTTTTTAATATTGGTTTTGGTCATGCCACTTGAGAAGAAAACGTTCAAATTTTATTCTTTAGCTTCTGGAGTTTTTTCAAAATTTTCCCAGAAAAATGTTTTTTTTCTCGATACTCTAGGGCTAAGGGTATTTTGGTCTTTTCATGTTCAATATCTATTTATGGAATTGAGGGGATCTCAGATTCAGGGGGTGCCTGAGTTGGAATTCACGAGCAGTAATAGAAAAATGGCCTTGAAGTAGAAATCGCTCATATAAGTCCATTGTTGTAATATTGACTATGTTTCGTATAGTGAATTTCCTTTTAACTGGGCACACTACTGTCCAGAATAGATGACGTTGCACCGAACTTGGTTATCATTCTTTGTGTCATTTACCCTTACGCTATGTTTTATAATTATTCATCTATTGCATCGGAACAGATTGTCGCCTACATTGACTCTACATTGTGCGCGACATCTTGTCTCTTACTAAACAGAATTACACGACCGATCATTGACCGGGGAGATCTCTGGGTATGGGGCTGGTCATTGACCAAGGAGATATCTCGGTCTGGGACCGATTAATGACGGGGAGATCTCTCAATCTGGGACCAATTAGTGACATGAGAGATCCCTTGGTCTAGGACTGATAGGGGTTTGCAAAAATTGACCGAAAATTAGTTAAACCGATCCGATACCAAAATTTGGTGCCATGTCATCAAACCGGAAATTCGGTTCGGTTAACTGATCCGATTTATGAAACTGGATCGGTTATCGATTTTGAATATCCAGAAATTCGGTTATCAGTTATTTAACCGTTTTTTTAATAAAACTGATAACCAGTTTTAAAAATCGGATAACCGATTTGAACCGGATAACCAGTTATGAAATCGGATAACCGATTTCAATCGGATAAACAATTTTGAAACTAATTTAATCAATTTTTTTCTATTTTATATTTCTAAATTAGTACAAGATCGTAGGAAAGTAAATTGGTTTACCGAATAACCGGTTTTTTGGATAACCAGTTTCAGAACTGGATAATCGCTTTTCAAATTCAATTTACAAACTAGGTATCAATTTTCATGATTCTGTTAACCAAAAGTTCGAATAACTAAATTTCGGTTTTGGACCAGTTTGATTCGGTTATTGGTCCAAAAATATGAACACCGAAAATTCGGTTGCGGCTCGTAAAATGGGCCAAAACTGAACCGAACAAGTTTCAGCCCTAATGACCGGTGAGGATTCTTGGTATGGGACCGACCAATGATCGGTGAAGATTTTCGGTCTGGGACCGGTCCATGACCTCTGAGCAGGGCCGACCCAATGCTCACCAGGGCCTTAAGCGAACATTAGAATTGAGGCCTTGTTAAAGAATCGGTTCAAGCCAAAAATTAAGTATTTTAATAACATTCAAAAATCGATTTTTTTTTCTACGCAATAAGAGAATCGATTTTTTTTTTACTATCTTAAATAAGAACTCTACTCATATTGAGTAGATAAATAAAATTAAATATAGGAAAAATATTACACAGAAAAAACAAAAAATTAACAAAACAATTATTGAGTAAGTTGAGTTAATTACACCATTGAAAAAAGTTGATATTATTTGTCACTATAGTATAATATATATTTACTTGTGCATATGTATGTACAATATTTCTTAATAATAATAGTTAATTGTAAAATGAATGAATATTTGTAGGATAAGTTTTACTGTATTATTTTTGGTGTTCAAATGAATGATTCTATTTCCCTGTATGAGCACTGAGCAATATAAAATTAGAGGACTTATTAAACCGAGGACATATTTGATGATTCACTGTTGGAGGAAGTCTAGAGTGGGACATTTGCCTAATCAAATATGAGGCCTTATCACCATCTAAATTTGAGCCTATTTTTTAATAAAAAATTGAGGCCCTAAGCGATTGCTTAGGTGGCCTAATGCTCTGGCCGGGCCTACCTCTGAGGATCCTCGTTTTGGGATTAGTCAATGACCGACGGGGGTCCTCGGTCTGGTACCGATCTGAGCCCGTTTAGTGACCTAGGGCCGATCCAACCATTCATCATGACTGTTGCGGGCCTTTTTTTGGCCATTACTCCGGAGTATGGTATCTGTCTTTAAATTGTAGGTTATGCTTTACTAATAAGGAACCTAGACCGACAACGTAATATTAACATTAGTTGTATTGCATTTTTAAATTTATTTTGCTCTTTTAGTTTAAAAATAATAATAATTACTAATTTTTATAGAGATAGTTAAAAGTATTAAAAATTCACAAACATACATATATATATATATGGTGTATATATATATATATATTGATTTTAATTGTGTTCCAACTGAATCTAATATTTAGATCCGTCACGTTCTGAAGTCCAAAACTTTTATTTTTAGTAATTAATAAAAATAATTTTGATTTTTTAATGTTTAGTTTACCAAGTTTCTATTCAAAAGTAGAAAGCATGTGGAGAAACCACGATTTTGCTTGGAAAATCCATGCACTCGACTAAACGTGTTACGTAGTAAACATATAACGTGTTACGAAGTAAACATATTTGAAGAAACATATTCTTAACCGTGTAAGACTGGCTACTACGTACATATTGAGCGTATTGATTTGTTCAAATCCCCGCGTTTGGGACACACGTCGAGGTGCAAAAATATGTGAACCGAAAACCAAACTATATCACATATTATATTGCAACATTGAAATCTTTTATAGTCATTCCTAAAAGAATTAAATATTAAAAATATTTGTCATTTAGCAATCCCACAAACGCTGCGTTTTATTAGGAATTAATTATACACTTGAACAATCGTCAGTCAGTTCACCGACCTGTTGACTCGGTTTGGTCAAACCTTTCGTTCTTTTTCGTATAGTTTAGATTTTTCTTTTAGTTTTTTTTTTCGCGTCAAAGATTTTTTCTTTTAGTTGTATATATATGCATGTCGCGAAATTGACTAATTATCGTCAATGATGACGTGACCTCATAGTAGGTATCAAGATATATAATGTTTTATCAAAATTAAGAGTGAATGCAATTGGAGCTTTACTCTTTACATACCAATTTTGTACCCTGGATTTTAAAATTGTCTACTTTTTTTTTGTTAAATTATAAGAATGTACAATTATTTCAATAATTTTTTTAATCAACCATGTAAAATAAAATAGAAAAAAAAAGATGCGGCCTGGAATTCAGCACTAAGAAAAGATATTATATTTATGGTTATGGTGATTTCGGAATAATAAGTTGATAAATAATATCATGTAATAAAATAAAAACATATTATATAGGGATGTAAAAGTAAAAAAATAAAAATATGAAGTTTAATTGTATATTGTTATTTGTTGCTTTTTATGCAGAGTAATTATTATTGGACTTGGTCTCCATTCTAAACCCTATATTTATTTCGTCCCAACCTTTGGCGGTGTATTACATTTTACCATTTCAAACTTTCAACGGTCAAATACTAGAAACCCACACCTCTCTTATTTGATTAAGATTTCCCATTCTTTTATTCATCTTCTTTAAAAGAAATTCAAAGTCCAAGCCCGAGTCACATTTTTCATTCCCTTACTCAAAACACATGCATTTATAAATATACAATATATAATATACACATGACTTGAGAGGGAGAGAGATATAGAGGCTGTATAACGAAAAAGTACACAAAAACGATATTCAGTTCACCCAATATGATGATATCATCGTGGAGGCGGCGGAGATCGTCCCGCCGGGCCGGGAAACAGAGCGGCGGCGAGGCCCTTCAAGAGCTGGCCATTCCTAGCCATTTCCGGTGCCCGATCTCGCTGGACCTGATGAAAGACCCGGTCACCCTCACCACCGGGATAACCTACGACCGCGACAGCATCGAGACGTGGATCGAGTCCGGGAATGCCACGTGTCCCACCACCAAGCAGTGCTTCCTCAGCCTCGAGCCCGTCCCCAACCACGCCATCAGGAGGATGATCCAGGAGTGGTGCGTGCAGAACAAATCCCTCGGCGTCGACCGGATTCCCACTCCGAGGATCCCGATCTCCGCCACCGAGGCCGACGGACTTCTCTCCAGAATCTCCGCCGCCGCCGGGAGAAGCGACGGCCAGCGCTGCCGCGAGACCGTGGCCAAGCTTAAAGCAGCTATGAGGGAGAGCGAACGGAACCGCCGCTGCGTTGCCGGCGCCGGAGCATCCCGGACCCTCGCCGCCGCGTTCGATACCTTCGCCGGAGAAGCCGACGATGGTGTGAACGACGAGATTCTCTCGGCGCTGACGATGATCTCCCCGATCGCGGACGAGGAAGCCAAGGCAAGGTTGAGATCAGACGCGTCTCTCGGCTGCATGGTCAGGTTTCTCAACGCCGGAGATTTGTCCTGCCGGAGGAGCTCAATCCTCGTCCTCAAGCAGATCATAACATCTTCTTCATCTTCTTCGTCGTCGTTTACAAGGCTCGAAGGAGCTTTGGAAGCGCTGGTTAGGATGGCGAGAGAACCGATCTGCCCGAGCTCGACAAAGGCCACGCTGACAGCGATGTACCACCTGGCAAAGTCCGACCCGGATGCCCGGGAAAGGCTCGTGGAGCTGGGCTCGATCTCCGTAGCCCTAGAAATCCTCGTGGACTCGGACAAGAGCGCGTGCGAGAAGGCCTTGGGGGTCCTCGATGGGCTGGCCGAGAGTCCGACGGGCCGGGCCGAGGCGCGTGGGAACGCTCTCACGGTGCCGGTCCTGGTGAAGAAGATCCTCCGCGTCTCGGACCTCTCCACCGAGCTCTCCATCTCGATTCTGTGGAAGCTGTGCAGGAGAAACGACGAAGACGACAGCTACAGGGCCGTCCTCGGAGCGGCGGTGGAGGCCCTCCAAGTGGGCGCGTTTCAGAAGCTGCTGTTGGTGCTGCAAGTTGGGTGCGGTGAGAGGGTCAAGGAAAACACTGGCGAGTTGTTGAGGACTTTGAATCTCCACAGAGGCAAAGTGGAGTGCATAGACTCCATGGATTTCAAGGATCTCAAGAGACCTTTTTGAGATTAGGTTTTTGCATTATTGTTTACATTATCGATCCCATATTCATATTTTAGCTAGACAGGAGAGAGTTGTTCATTTTGTACAAAAATAAATACGGACATGGTATACGTTTCCCAACGCGTATAGAAATTTTTTGAGATTATTCCGTGTAACTGAATGATTGTTAATTGAACCGCATATATATTTTTTCTGCACCTTAGCGAAAAAAAAATAATAATTTCGAAGAATAAGACGTCGTAGAACAAGATAATAAATGCTTTAGAAGTTGATAACAAGCAGCTTTATAGTGTCTTGGACAGATTTTAGTATATGGACACAATAGATTTTACATGATTAATGATCAAATACAAAACCAATAAATAAAAAGACAAAATATTGTGATGAGAACCAGGTTCTTAGGAGTTTATAAGAAATACAAGCGAGTAGTTAGGGATTTATTTGCGTGTAATGGGTAGATGATGAAAAATCATTAACATTTTAGGGTTATGTTTTTAAAAGTGGTAGTGTGTGGAGGCATTCGAAAAATTAGGCTTGTACTCTGATGCCAGTGATCCTTATCAATATCAATTTTCTCTTTTTATTTTTTTAGTACCATCTTCTTCCTCTTGTATGGTTTACATTTTCTGTAGTACTTCTTGTATTGTTCTATCAAGGACCTTATCATTGGTATAAGAGCGTAGATCTACATGAATTCCAAGCAGCAACAACTGGATGCTCGACTCACCTTGGAGGAGGCGCTGATCGGAATATCGGAGACACATTAGCTACATGGCAGGATTTGAAGCCTCACCGTGATGACATCTTACTAGCAACAAAAGACCCTCATGTTGATCCTCAGCAAACTCGACAGTGTGGCGACTAGATCTATGCAAATATCGAGCAGGCATTGGAGGAGCTGCGACTTGGTTTGATTGCCAAAGGGGCTCGCGAACCACGAGTGATGACTGTCGCAACAGGACGCGCTACCGAGAAGCATCCGCTGAGATCCAAGTGCGAATCACAACTAGAACCCAAATATGGAATCGGTTCTCCATGTGTCACTCGAGGGTAGCTCACGACTCGAACCGCGACTCTCATCCTGCAGTCATGACTCGTATGCGTCACTCTCATCCGCACAGAGTGGTCGGATAAACACGCACGCCAGTCACCACGAGGAGACGGCCTCAACCTAAGCCCGCAACAAGCGGGAACGGGGGTGACGAACTCGAGGCGCTCCGATATGGTAGATCTAGACATGTGACACACGGATGAGCAACACGAAGGCTACTTGCGTCGCCACGATGAGTAGCGTGAGCCCTTATGGAGCAGCGAGATGGCGGCTGGACATATCGGTCTTCATCGGAGAGGACCGAGAGGGGTGGGTCTTTCGAGTTGAGCACTATTTTGAGGTAAACCAACTCACCGCGAAAGAGAAACTAGTGTCCTCTACAGTTTGCCTCGAATGAGAGGTGTTGTCATGGTTTCAGTGGGAGACTGAGTGACAAAGGTTTCATGTGTGATCATATCTGAGGATTAAGCTACTGAACAATTTTCGACCATTACACAACTGGTCAACCCTCGACTACTTCCTCAAGGTTAACTAGGCCTAACCGTCTGATAGTACCGTCGGTTGTTCGAAACGTTGCCCTCGCAAACCATGGATGTCCCCGGTGCTATACTCGTGAGCATGCTTGAAGAATTAGATATAGGAGGAGGCTCGGCTTTACCAACCAGACATGTTGCATTGTGGATGACCATGGTGCAACTAATCAAAGACAAGAACGACGTCCTCGGTTCTTTGGGAACATGATCAAACTCTCACTCACCCTGAGCTCCCTAGAGTTTGCTCCGACAACCAAGCTCCGACAACCATTGGGGTTTCAATCGAGTCCTTACCTTAGGTTCAGCTCGTCGTTGCTGAGCCCACGTAGTATCAAAGTGCCCTCGTGGTCCCCCAAGCTCAGGTTCACCTACTCACCCCAAGCCTCTTTCACTCCAAAGAGCCTATTCGCTTCCCACACTTAACTCAACAACGTCTTGGTCGAACAACATCCGGAGGGTCTCCTACTCCGTAGCCCAATGAAGCCGCGAGATGGGGATTTTCTACAAGTTCAACGAGAAGTATTCTGTGGGACATCGCTGCAAGACACATGAGCTTAAAGCGATGATTTTAGTGAATGAAAGCGATGTTGAAAAGTACAAGTTGATATCAAATACGAACAATCGCTCTTATACCAATTGATGGGAAGACAATATGGTATCAGATACGAACTATTGCTCTGATACCAATTGTTGGGAAATAAGGTGGTATCAAATACGAACAATCACTCTGACACCAATTGTTTCCAAGTCACAAGTTGGTATCAAACACGAACAATCGCTCTAATATCAATTGTTGGGTAAACAAAGGTTGTTAGTATCGAACACAAACGATCGCCCCGTCCATTTGATGGGTAAATTACTTCCCTAGGGTTAATTAAGGTTCCGATGTATTGAACACGAACAATCGTTTCAATACTTGTTACTGGGTAACCAATCTCTTAACTCTTATAATATGTTTACTAGTGTGGAATAAAAGAATACACGAACAATTGCTAATCTTTAATGTAAACAATAATTACCAAGATACTCAAAATTATTCAATAACAACAGATCTAATATTTAAGACAAGTACAATCAACACAAACCATAAGAGGATTTAGTAATACATACCTTTAAGCTTAGCTACAGATCCTCCACGCTCCTAACTTTTGGATCTCATTGCTTCTTGGATTTATCTGTGGTTCCTTCGTTCTTTGGATCTTCGGATCTCCATGCTCGCGGACTCCTCAGCGACTCCTTGCTCTTTGGATTTTCGGATCTCCAAGCTCTCAAACTACTCGACAACTCATTTCTCTTTGGATCTTCAGATCTCCAAGCTTTCGGACTCCTCTGTTGCTCATCGGTTGATCGATACCACAATATTCCAAGATGTAATCTCTGGATGGAAAGAGACCATTGTGTGTGCCAACTCTTTTCTCACTAATTACTCCAACAAAGTGTTGGAATAATTGTTTCTTTCTTTGGGAAATAGTATGAACGAATTCTCCAACTCCGGGAGAGAAAGGAAAAACGTCCAATAAGACTAGGGGGAGAGGATTGCCGAAATTCCAAGAGTGGAATAAACTGAATGAGCGATTTTTGAACTACCACAAACCTCATATTTATAGCTTTCTAACTTACCCAAAATAGAATATGCACTTACTTGATTTACTTTGATTTTATTTTAATTTTTGTGAGAGATTTATTCTATGAATAGAACACATTAAATATCTTCAAGATACTTTAATTAATAAAATATCTAGCTCGTATATGATATTTATTTACTTATCACTTTAGAATATATTAATCTGGTAACTGATTAATGTGGAATATCTCCATGATATTCTTAATAAACAACATCATTAAGATATTATTTATACATCCACAATAAGAGATATTATTCTATAAATAGGATAATAGATAATATCTCCATGATACTCTTAATAAATAACATAATTAATATACTATTTGTTTATCACAATATGATATAATATTCCAGAAAATGAAAAGCAGAGAATATCTCCATGATACTCTAATAAATAATTACTACATTACATACTCAACAAATCGGATCATATTTAATATATAATATTTATTTCCAATTTGAGAAAAGCCCCAATACAATTAGACTTTGATCAAACAAATCCAAACCTCATGTGCCATGATGTGCACGCCTACCACAAGCCATACTAGGCCTTGTGGGCTGATTTAAATTGCTCCGTTATAAGCTCATTTAAATTTAAGTGATATTCCGAAGTTACTTAAACAACTAATAGCTTATTCGTAAAATACTTTATTACGAATGCGAAAGAAATTGCAACCAAGTTGCAATATTGAGAGTGTAATCAATTATCTAATTATTACGAGCATCTCTATCCATCTTATTAGAGCCAACTTGGGGACTACGGACCTAGTAATTGAATCTCCTACGAATCCGAAAATATTGACAAAATCTAAGTTTTCTCTTATTCATTCGATTCGTCAATCTCGACGTCACTCCACAAGATGAGCCGAGACTTCACTCTTCTTGTTAATAGAATTATATTTTACTTGATATATATGAGCGTCCATTGATATAGTCAGTACATGAGATGTTGAAGTTTAGAGAGAGAGAGTCAAATCTGGAGAGAAGATAAAGAAAGAGAGAATCGGAGAAGAGAGAGAGTGTTCCGAGACTTTGAATATTTCTTATATTTGATATTAATTTGTATCACCTATTTATACATATGGTGGGTACAAGAGAGAGTGTAATAAATACATGTGTAATAACTACTTCTAGGAAAAAGAGAATAATAAATATACACAGGGAGCAAGACATAGTAAATAACATGAGAAATAAATGCGACAATTTCCCATGTGGAATGAGTTCCAAGGAGAGGACTTCCGAGGCAAGCTCGACGCAGAAGGGCGAGCTGACGAGCTCGACGCGGAAGGGCGAGCTGACGAGCTCGATTTCAACACTCTCCCTCAAGCTTGACTGTATATGTTGAGGAGGTCAAGCTTGCTACATAGCTCGGAAAAGGTTGCTCACGGAAGGGCTTTGGTGAGAATGTCGGCGAGCTGATGACCTGACGGAATGTATTCCATATCGATTATTTTTTCTTCAATCTTTTCACTAATGAAGTATCGGTTGATCTCGATATGTTTTGTTCTGTCATGATGGACTGGATTTTTGGCTATGCTGAGAGCAGCTTGATTATCGCAAAAGAGCTTGATTGGACCTTCGATGATGATCTTGAGGTCGTCGAGAACTCTCTTCAGCCAGATGCCTTCACATACTCCACTTGCTAAGGACCTGAGCTCGGCTTCAGCACTACTTCTTTAGACAATGGACTGCTTCTTGCTTCTCCAGGTAACAAGATTTCCCCAGACGTATGTGCACATGCCTGATGTTGATCGTCTGTCTGGAACATATCCGGCCCAGTCTGCATCTGTGAATACTTCGACACCTCGACTTCGTCTTTTCTTGAAGGAGAGACCAGTCCCTGGGGCAGATTTGAGGTATTGGAGAATCCTCATGACTGCGTCCATGTGAGTTTCTGAGGGATTACTCATGAATCGACTTACCATACTCACTGCGAATCCAATATCTGGTCTCGTGTGAGTTAGGTAGATGAGTTTTCCTACGAGCTGCTGAAATCTTTCTTTGTCGGTGGCGGCCTCGTTAGTGCGAGCTAGAAGTTTCACATTGGCATCGATCGGAGTGTCAACTGGTTTGAAGCCAAGCATGCCAGTTTCTTTGAGGAGATCCAACGTGTACTTGCGCTGGGAAACAGAGATGCCCTTTTCTGATCGAGCTACCTCCATGCCGAGGAAGTATCGTAGGCTGCCGAGGTCCTTGACTTCGAACTCAGATGACAAAGTTTGCTTCAGCCTCCTGATCTCTTCAAGGTCGTTTCCGGTGATGACTATATCGTCCACATACACACTAAGAATGGTGTGCTTGCCTTGTGTAGAGATTTTTGAGAAGAGTGTTGGATCTGCTTGACTCTGCTCGTAGTCACAACGTTTGAGCACGTTGGTGAATTTTCCGAACCATGCTCGAGTGGACTGTTTTAGTCCATATAGTGACTTCTTGAGTTTGCAAACTTTATTGGCTCCTTGATCTTTGTCAAATCCTGGTGGGAGTTGCATGTAGACTTCCTCTTCCAGTTCGCCGTTTAGAAAAGCATTCTTTACATCGAGCTGGATGAGAGGCCAATGTAAGTTGGCTGCTAGTGAAAGGAGGATTCTGATGGTATTGAACTTTGCAACTGGAGCGAATGTTTCTTGATAGTCAATGCCATACGCCTGCGTGTACCCTTTTGCGACAAGTCGAGCTTTGTATCTCTCCACTGTCCCATCTGGATTGTGTTTGATGGTGAAGAGCCATCTACATCCAACAGTTCGCTTGCCTGGTGGTAGCTCGACGATATCCCACGTATCATTCTTTTCGAGGGCTTGGATCTCAGCATGACTTGCGTCTCGCCACTCGGAACTTTGAAGGGCTTCCTCGATGGAGTTCGGCACTTTTCCTTCATCTAACTTCGCCACATAGGCTTGGTAGCTCGTAGATAAATTCCCATAGTACACGTAATCCGCCATCCTGTATTGAGCACACGACCGAGGAGGTTTTCTCAATGCAATGGGTAAGTTTGGAGATTCGATGTTACCTTGTTCAATAGTGTCGTGGTTCAAGTTCGGAGAGCCATCTTGGTCGCGAGCTTGTACCGGACTCTGGGTGATATTCAGTTCGCATGGAGAGGGTTCAGAAGCTTGCGAGCTGGGAATTTCTTGACCAGGTGAGGTTGGCGAGCTGGGAATTTCTGGAACAGGTGAGGTCGGATTTCGAGGCGAGCTGGGCGAGCTGGGAATTTCTGGAACAGGTGAGGTCGGATTTTGAGGCGAGCTGAATTCTGGGTTTATGATGAGCCAATTTGGGAAGTCATTTTCGTCATTCTCCCCCTGACGAGCTGAATTGGCGAAGTAAGGACTGAACTCAGGAAAAGATGCATCCATTGAGACTATGAATTTTCGTGATCGGGGTTCATAGCATTTGTAGCCTTTCTGGGTTGCTGAATAGCCAAGGAAGATGCATTTGAGCGATTTTGGTTCAAGTTTACCTTGGCCATAAGAATGGGTGAAGACTGAACAGCCGAACACTTTCGCAGGTAGGGTTGAGATGAGTCGACAGTGAGGGTATGTCTCTAGAAGGACTTGAGATGGGATTTTATAGCCAAGGACACGAGATGGCATTCGGTTTATGAGGTAGGTGGCTGTGAGGACAGCTTCTCCCCAAAAATGAGATGGGACGTTTGAGGAGAACATGATGGCTCGGGCGACTTCGAGAATGTGTCGATTTTTCCGCTCGGCTACCCCATTTTGTTGCGGGGTATGAACGCACGAGCTGGAGTGAATTATGCCATGTGTTTTGAAGAAATCGCCGAGCTCAGAATTAAAGTAATCTCGAGCGTTGTCAGTGTGGACAATTTGAATGGATGTGTCGAACTATGTTTGGATCATTTTGTGAAAGGTTTTGAATAGATTGGATGTTTCAGATTTTTGTTTCATCATGTATATCCAACTGAGTCTAGTGTGGTCGTCAACAAAGAGAAGGAATCATCGAACTCCAGTGATATTGGGAACTTTTGAGGGCCCCCATATATCAATGTGAATTGTGGCAAAAGGACGAGATGGTTTGTACGAGGTGGGGTGATACGAGCTTCGAGAATGTTTGGCGAACTCACACATGTCACACTGAATGGAATTGATATTTTTATTGATAAACAAAGAAGGAAACATTCTTTTGAGATACATGAAATTTGGATGACCTAGTCTAAGGTGATTGAGCATGATCTCTTTGTACTGGGGTGATTGTTGGGCGAGCTAACACATGGCGGGCTGATCTAGCTTGATGACATAGAGTCCGGTACTCAGCTCGGCATTACCAATCTGTCTCCACGTGGCCTGTTCCTGAAACACACATGAACTTCCATCAAAAACAGTTCGGCACTTAGAGTCTTGGTTTATCTTATGCACAGATAAGAGATTGCATTGTAGTTGAGGCACAAAGAACACCGAGTCTAGCCTCATGGACTTTGTCAAGACAACGGTGCCAATATCAGTGACTTGAGTTTTGGCTCCGTTGGCGATGGTGACTGATATGCTTTTATTACAAGCGGAGTAAGTTGTGAATAGATTTCGATTACCAGTCATGTGATCAGTGGCACCGGAGTCGACAATCCATGCTGTGGGATTCTCTGAGCTTACATTGAGGGCTCTAGGAGAGTTACCTAGAGGGCCAATGCCCGAGTGTTCTCCACTGAGTTGGACTTGTTGAAGAAGCTTCTGGAGAATAGCGAGCTGGTCGTTGCTGAAGGGAGATGAGTCTGAGGTCGAGGTCGAGGCAGCGGACGAGGTGGATACTAAGTTTCCAACTGAGTTAGGATCCTTAGTATCTTGGGTAGACTTCGAGCTCGGTGGTTTCCCATGCAGTTTCCAGCAGGTTTCTCGGAGGTGTCCAGGTCGTCTGCAATGATCGCAGTAGGGGCGAGGTTTGTGAGGTTTCTCTGTTGAGACGCGGGCTGCAAGAACTTCGTCTCCATGTGTGGTGAGGGCAGACGAGTCTGAGGATGAGCCCGGAAGTGAGCTCGATTTGATAACTCCCAGCATGAATTTCCTCCTGCTTTCCTCGTGTCTGACCGCGGAGAAGGCTTCACGGAGAGATGGTAGTGGTTTTGTACTAAGTATCCGACCTCTGACCTCATCAAGGTCTTGGTTGAGGCCGGATAGTAGTTTAAACACACGTTTGGTCTCCACTATCCTACGGTAGATTTTTTAGTCTTCGGAGCTGGTCCACTCGTGCTGTTCGTAGAGGTCGATCTTCTGCCATAGATGTGTAAGCGAGCTGAAGAACTGAGTAACAGACATCTCTCCTTGACGTAGGTCGTGGAGAGTGTTCTCAGTTTCAAACAGCTCGGACATATCTTCTGAGTTGGAGAAGATTTCTCTAGATGCTTGCCAGATTTCTGCTGCTGTTCGGTAAAGGAGGAAGGTTTTTCTCTGATTTCGGGGAGCATAAAGTTTATGAGCCAGGACATCACCATGCTGTTTTCGGCCTTCCAACTCTTGAACGTCGGATCTTCGATCACAGGAGATGTGGCCACGCCTGTGAGGTAGTCATCTTTACCTCGTCCCGATATGAACATGAGCACAGATTGGGACCATTGTAGGAAGTTGTGGCCATTGAGTTTGTGGCTCGTGATATGTTGGGAGAAGGATTCAGATTGCGACTGAGTGGGCGTGGTCTGAGTGGTGTTCATGGTGGTTAATTGTCCCTGCTCTGATACCATGTTGAAGTTTAGAGAGAGAGTGTCGAATCTGGAGAGAAGATAAAGAAAGAGAGAATCGGAGAAGAGAGAGAGTGTTCCGAGACTTTGAATATTTCTTATATTTGATATTAATTTGTATCACCTATTTATACATATGGTGGGTACAAGAGAGAGTGTAATAAATACATGTGTAATAACTACTTATATGAAAAAGAGAATAATAAATATACACAGGGAGCAAGACATAGGAAATAACATGAGAAATAAATGCGACAATTTCCCATGTGGAATGAGTTCCAAGGAGAGGACTTCCGAGGCAAGCTCGACGCAGAAGGGCGAGCTGACGAGCTCGACGCGGAAGGGCGAGCTGACGAGCTCGATTTCAACATGAGATCAATCCTCCAGGTTCAATAGGTATCGATAATTAATACATTTCTTGATACATATGAGCCCAAAGCATTGTTGCTTCCCCAGCGAAAGATTCTTTCATACGTACTTACTATAAAAGTACGCGCAATCAATCAGTTTTGGAATAAATCATTGGTGAATGAACATTGACCTTCTTTCAAGAATTCTGGATTCTGTATCTGTGAATACTTTTTGCTCAGATCATATTCCGAATTTCCAAGACATAAGTATTTAGGCATCTTCAAGTAGCCATTAACGAATGAGTCAAAGAACCCGATAATATAACCTAGAAGTTTATGACCACTTCAAGATTTAGATCAAGTCTTACTGTGACCATCATAGCGACCCCGGTTAGTGTGTCGTAACGGTGCCTAAACAACACATTAATAACCAAAGTCTGTCCAGACCGTACACATACCAAATGTGTAGAATGCTCCCCACAAGTGATCAACCTTTCACTTGTGTTATCACTTGTGCTCCATATACGTGATTTTAGATCCATCTATCAATGCATGGATCAATCGTCGATCATATTTTAGCCCACCACCCGAACTTAGATTTCCAACATGTAATTCAATTTAATACGGAGGTTATGGATGACAGTTTTTATTGATTCTAACTAAAAAACAAATCACTAATCAATAATGCTAATAAAGTAAACCTTCTATTATATTCAGTAACCATTCATGTTTATTTTATTATTTTTAGTGGGCAATATTCCTAACAAGCGACACCGAAAATACGGGCGAGACGAGAAACGGTGAACTAGAGCTAAAATCTATCAAACTAGCTGAGATGGAGAACGTGAACCTATCAAGTAGTTCCTTGGTGGGAAGTAGCCATGTACAAATCCTCAAATTTCGTGGTAGGATCTCCCAGACCGAGGTGGTGGCGATGGTGGGTAGTGGAGCTTCACATAACTTGATCAAGAGATCGGTCGTTGAAAAGTTGGGAATTCTGTGCAACTACGCCAAACATTGTGGTGTAAAGACGGGCATTGGAATAGTGGTGGAAGACACGGTAGGAATGGATATCATCGACGACTTTGTCCCTCGACCTTTGTGATGTGGACGTCGTTCGCGGCAAAGAATGGATCGCGTCCCTCAGGGACTACACGACCAACATTCTAAAACGTAGCATGAAGTTTCAAAATGGTGGAAATACGGTGACCTTGCTAGGGGATTTGGACCTTGGCGACTTGAAGGTGTGCTTGAAGACCATGGTAGCAACAACAAAGGAGAAATAAAAATTCAACGTCGAACCGGTGAACGCCACGATGAAGAAATCTGTTTCAACATGGGAGAAGCTGCTGGGGGAAGAAAATTGTGTCCCAAATTTGTCATCGAAGATGGACTCGGGGACTGATGTCGGTTAGCTTACGTCAATTGTGTTGGGATTGGAGACAACAACAACCCTTGGAGTTTGGATGCAGCATTCTAGTCTAAGATTGAAGACAAGATCGATATTATAGAGCCAAAGTAATGATAAGAGTGGGTTCTTAGGAGTTATAAGAAATAATACTGGGTAGTTAGGGATTTATTATCATTTTATGCCTATGCTATTAAAAGTGGTTGAGTGTGAGTATATAGAAATTCTGAAAATTAGGCATGTACTCTATACTCGTTGAAGAGCCCTGGCTCTCTTGAAAGGCCATTGATCCTTATCAATATTAGTTTTTTCCTTTTTGTTTCTTTAATACCATATTCTTCCTCTCGTAATATCTATGTTTTCTCTTCTTCATGTATTGTTCTAATAAGGACCTTATCATATTGGTAACAGTTCAGGCAATGATGCTTACGTTTGGAGTAATGATACTCATAGTGAAAAGGAAATTCATTAGGTAATGGTACAACGGTCTTATCAATAATTCTTAAGTGCCATTGCTAGGATTTCCATCTAAATCACCTTGTTCTTATTCGGTGAAGAAAAATCCGTTAGCGAATCAAGCAATGGATCATACTTGCGCAAAATATCCGTAGAATTGTATCTGCTACGGTCTGTCAAATAGTCACATGTCTTTCAAAAGGATGAAGTGCCACTATTGGGAGAAGTTCCACAATATCCATGGTGACGCAAGTGATTCGTGGTTGAAGCGGTTTTCGGCCAAAGAAAGGACAAGATCTTCCACACCATCTACTATGAGAGCCATACCCTCAACGAAGCGCAATTAAACTAGAGAAATTGCCTCATTTGCCACCAATTTCATAACATTTTCCCACTTTCCACCAAAAGACTAATTTGACCCAAAATGCCACCATCTATGTCAACAATGTTGACATCTATTTTTGCCCTTCACTATTAGATGTCAACATTGTTGACATAGATGGTGCATTTTGGGCTAAATTAGTCTTTTGGTGGAAAATGAGAAAATGTTATGAAATTGGTGGCAGATGAGGCAATTTCTCATTAAACTACACCACCACCAAAAAGAAGCTTTTGGCCATTGTCTTTGCCTTCGACAAGTTTTGGTCGTATGTCATCGGCAACAAAGTATTCTACACCGACCATGCCGTAATCAAGTATTTGATGAGTAAGACAGATGCCAAGCCTCGGCTCATTTGGTGGGTCTTAGTACTTCAAAAATTCGACCTTGAAATCAAGAAAGGTATAGAGAATCTAATAGCCGATCATCTTTCTCGTCTCGAGAAATTTGGGCATATCGACAACCATTCCAAGCCCATCAAAGATGGTTTCCCCGATGAGAAACTCATGGTGGTTCAAGAGATCACATTACCTTGGTAACCCAACTACGACAATTATATAATTGGTAATGTGATCCCCGAGGAACTCAAGCAGCATCAAAGGAAGAAGTTTCTCTCGGATGTGCGTAGATACTATTGGGAAGGGCCAATTCTCTATCGACAATGCGTGGATCAAGTGATACGGATGTGTGTCCCAGAGGATGAGATGGACTCAATTCTTAGACATTGCCACAAGCTAGAGTGTTTTGGGCAGTTTGGCCCGACTCGTACGGCAGAAAAAGTTCTCCAAAGTTTCTTTTATTGGCCTTCGCTATTCAAGAATTCCCGAGAGTTTATCATGTCATGCGACCAATGGACTGGGAACATATCTAATCGAAATGAGATGTCGTTGACAAGCATCATCAAAATCCAGCCATTTGACATTTAGGGAATCGATTTTATGGGCATGTTCTCATCCTCGTACACCAACAAGTATATCCTCCTCGCGGTGGATTATGTGACGAAATGGGTGGAGGCCAAAGCGAACCCAATGAGCAATGGCAAAGCAGTGCTAAACTTCCTCAAGAGAAACATCTTCTCCCGTTTTGGTACTCCACGGGCCATCATAAGCAATAATGGGTCACATTTTTGTAACCATCAATTCAAATCCCTTCTCGCAAAGTATAGTGTGATCCATTGGAAGGCAGTGGCTTATCACCCTCAAGCAAATGGCCAAGCTGAGGTGTCGAATCAAGAAAATTCTCGAGAAAATGGTGGGAATTTCATTGAAAGATTGAGCCAACAAGCTTCCCAATGCAATTTGGGCTTACCGAACCGCGTTCAAGACGCCCTTGGGAAATTCCCCGTATCAGCTTGTCTACGGGAAAGCTTATCACTTATCGGTCGAGCTTGAGCAAAAGGCATTGTGGGCTATGAAGAACCTCAATTTTGACCATCAAGCGGCGGGGCAACAAAGGCTTCTTTATGCCGAGGCCCTTGATGAGCTAAGGTCCGACGTGTACGAGAACGCGAAAATCTACAAGGAGAAGACCAAAGTTTTGCATGACAAACAAATCATTCTCAAAGACTCATTCTCTATAACTCGCGATTGGAGTTCTGACCCAAACACCAAAATCACCACTTTTTCTTCATTTATTCACCGATTTTTCACCAAAACAAGCTCAAAGTTTTGCTTGCTACCTTGTTCCCTTTGTTATTCACTATAATTTCACTCCTTAGCATTCTGAGTTTGTGTGTTCTTCATCTTTCACGTGTTTTTAAAGGTAACACTTGTAATTTTGGATTGTGTGAGATTGTTGTTCTATTTTAGGTTGCTAGCCTTGTTCTTGATATATTATGGTTTGTAGGTGAATTTTGGCTCAATTAGATGTGTATCTGGGTTTGATTTGCATGAAACTACTCCGCTCGAAATGTCTTCGATATAATGTCGCAATGAAGTTCTTTGTATGTATAAGCTTTGATTTGTATTGATATTGATTATTGCTAGATTCACGGTCGTTTTCATGAGCATGCGTTGTGGTTAGCCTCGTGGCACTCACATGTCTGTCATTTTGTTATTCTAACCGTGTCTTTGTGAATGTAGCATGACTTCTAAGGGGAATCGTCTCATCCACCATGTCAGTTGTGACTCAAACTTGGAAACAATGACGTAGCAGGACATCGTGGAAACAGTTTTTCCAAACTATAAAATAGCCAATCAACGTAACAACAAACTTTCCCCACTACCACAAAATTGTTTAACAACTACAATGATAAGACATATTGGTTTCGAAACTACTACGAATAACTGTCTCTAAACTAGATGACTGAAGTCTTTACAATTTATATGCAACTTTGAGTTTTTATCGCAGTTTATTAAAATAAAACCTGTAATGACACACATGTTAATAGGCCCGGTCCTCACAACACGCGCTGAAACAAGGAGCCATTGGGTCTGAGAAGGACCGACGTTCGAATCACTTGTAAATTGTCGTAAATAGATATAAATAATAGTTGTAAATTTTTGTAAATAGTTGTAAATAATAGTGTAAATATTGTTCATTTGCAATTTAAAAAAAAAAATCAATATTTTGTGAATAGTCAACAGATTCAAATATTGACTGCAAAAATGTTCGTAAAATAAAAGTTAATAACTGTGAAATTAAGTAGTTAATTAATACTCAGATTAAAGTTAATAAAATACACAGATTAAAGTTTAAAAAATACTCAAATTAAAGTTTATATAATTTTGGATGATGTGGCTATCTAACCATTTTTAAGTTTAGGTTTCACGGAATAGCCAACTTTCCAAAGTTGAGGAAAAATAGTCCAAAATTAAAAAAAAAATCTAAAATATAGCCTTGTCTTATACCATACGATCGATGATGACAGTGGTTGCTATATCGATAACCATCCCATGCTCCACCACCTCCACCACTCTGGCGAGCCTTATAATCGAATCGCTCGCGACATTCAAATCGCCGATACTCTTCTCGAAGAACAAGTTAACGATGTAAATCCGATTGTCTGTGACGAACGGCTCTCCATAATCTCCGGCATTTCGAAGCAGCGCGACGCAGCCGGACGCGGCCAAGAGGTGGCGGAGCCTCTCGACAGTGAAACTCCACCAGAACGGGACGAGCTCGATGGACATGGCAAAGCCTGAGGCTCCGATGTGGTCGGCGAGCTTGGAATCGTCGACGACGACGACGAATCTCAGACAGACTAATTCGACAATCTTTTCCTGGAGGAGAGAGCCGTTGTGACCCTTGACTAGGTTTAAGGCGAGACCGACCTCGTCGGCGTAGTCGATGGCAATGTCGAGGTTTGAAAGGGAATCGAGGTCGGAGAGAGGAATTCCTAGGGTTAGGGCTTGGCGGTGAGTGGAATTTCAATCTCTAGATCGCCGTCGAAGATCGTAGGTCGCGATCTAGAGACCGTCACCGTCAATTTCCATCACCATCCTCTTCGATTTCCATATTCATCTTCGTCAATCTATGTGGCTAATATCGTCCTCGATCGTCATCAACACCGCCATCACTATCTTCTTCTTCTTGATCTTTCGTCTTCGGTTTGAGTGATTTTGTTAAAGAAGAGTGGATTAAATATTTTGAAATCAGAATTAAATATTTTGACACTTCATTGTCTTTTCCTTGTAGATGACTAGACTTCAAATATTTTGTTGCTTGTTAGATGGGTATTCAAACTTGATTTTTAGCTAGGTTTTTTTTTTTCTAATATAGAAGTGGATTCAATATTTTGAAGACACAATTAATTATTTTTTTATATGTTTTGAATCTGGTTTAACAAAATTGAAGGAATGATTAAATATTTTGAAATCTTGGTGCCTAGTTTTGGCGATGGAATTAATTTTGAAACTATTTGGTATATATAAAAAGTGCATTAACAAAATATGAGACTAAAACTTTGGACACCTAAATGAATTATTTTGAAATCTTGTGAAAACCGGGCTCACCCAAACATGAAGGGGTATATTAGTATTTTACATTATAAGTGGTTATTATGCAATAACATATGAAACTTAGGCTGTTCTGCTAAAAAATAAGTTTAAATTGACTACAACATAAAAAAAATGTTTTTAAATTTGGGGGATTTTTTAGAAGGATTTTTTTATAGAGTATTTCAGTCAATTTACGCTTGTAAATAAAAAGGTCATAGTTGTTTATCAAAAACTTACTAAAGATTAGCTAAATTACAAATTAAAACTATAAATATGACTATATATGTAATCAACCCATTAATGAGTGCTTTAAACATTTTTCTAGTATAATCAAAAGAAGAAAGTGACACGTATTATTATTATTATTATAAAATAATAGGTTGGAATTCTGGACACAAAATAATGTTCATGCTATAATAGATTTTTTTTAATTGAAAGAAAAAAAAAATATTGGGCCCCTAGATATAAATATTGTTCATTTGTTTTTTTTTTAATCAGAAAGAAAAAAGTGTTTCCAGAAAATTTTAGATTTATTTTTTTCAAAAATATATTTCTAAACATGTTTTTACATATTTTTTCTCTGAATTAAAATATATTAATTATTTAGTTACAAAGCTCGAAAGATACTATTTATTAATATAGTCCGAGTGATATTTAAGATAGTCTAGTGGTAATTATCAGTGGTAAACAAGTTAAAGCACGACATTTTCCGCATAAAGTAGCAGGCATTCTAAACATACCATTATATATGTAACGAAATAAATATAACCGAATATATTGAAGGCTGGGGATGTTTGCAACGCCACACGGCTCATATCCGTATATATACAAGGACCATAATTCCCGGAGAGTTTGTTGACCTTAATTGCTACCCTTAATAATTGTGTAGTCAATGATGGATCGATTTGAAAAAAAAAATGACATTTAAGACAATCAGCCGCCTTTTTAGCAGGTATATTTAATTAATTGAGAGAGTATGACGTGCTTGAGTGTAAGTATTGTCTCTCGTTATATAAAAAAGCGCATGTTGTTCTTAGAAATATTTTCGTGTAAAATATTAGTCCCAGTGTAATGGGCTGTTAATTTTGTTACTCGCGGAAGGGGTTAGGTCTATGTTTGTTATTAGTAGAGATAATGGCTGCATAATGGCTACTTAAACTAGAAGATTGAAAATGAAATTACCGGCAATAAGAGCCGGCATAGTTTGCAAAATACTCATAGCTCTAAATAAGCATATAAGAGTTTTTTTTTTTTTTTTTTGAGGAAACGTGGTCGGGGCCACGGAATATCATAAAAGCCCTCACGTATGGCGGAGGAAAACCGTGGTTACAAGATAGGAATGAAACAGAAACCAACGGAAAAGAAACAAAAGCTCTAACAAACAGGGCCCTAGGAGGCCGTGCGGGACCTCAGCTCGCGATCATCGGCCCGAATGGCCTCTTCCGAACAAGGCGGGACTAAACCCAGCCAGGTCGAAGACGAGTGGTGGTTAACCGCAAAGCGCGCTAGATTATGTGCAGCAACATTACAAAGACGGGGAATATGCAAAATGCGAAAAACCTCAAACTCCCTCACCTCTCTGAAGATGCGGTGCAAGATCGTCCTAAGCTCTGTTGCAGGAGTCACCCCCTCATCGATGATCCTCACCACCCCTAAGCAGTCAGACTGGATCTCCGCTCTCCTGCCACCGACGCTGCGAACTAGCTCTATGCCCTGGAGGACAACATACGCTTCCGCAAGCTGGGGGGAGAACCCCCTAGCCAGGAAAAACGTCTGCGAGGCGATCACCTCTCCGGTGTGGTCTCGAACAATACAACCGACACCGAAGCCTCCACGGTCGCGAGCGAGAGCCGCGTCGACGTTAATCGAGAGGGTCCCGTCCCTGGGGGGGGGGGGGGGTCCATCTGGGGGTCGTAGTAATCCTAGTGCTCGGCGGAGTCTCCCCAACCATAGCCGCTCTGAACTCCTCGAGGAAGCTCACCGTCCACTGGACTAGCTGAGGCTGGCTCCAAGCTGATCTCCCGGCCAAGACATTGTTCCTGTGGTTCCAAAGTTCCCAAATAATGGTAATGTAAAGCGCATGGAAACGCACCTCAAGGGTCTCCGTCGCTCTGAGGATAGCGTCGAAAGCATCGCCGTCTCTGAAAGGCGGAAGGATGTGGCCGAAGCCCACCTCTTTCCAGACTCTCCTGCTCCACCTGCAACCCCAAAACGCGTGGAAAACGGTCTCTCTAGCCTCCTGACAGACAGGGCAGCTGTCGTCAGAGGTGATCCTCTTCTTGGCAAGGACTTCTCTGGCTGGGATTTGGCCTAAACAGACTCGCCAACAGAAGAGTTTCACCTTAGGAGGAACTCTCAGCTGCCAGAACTTCGTCCACCACTTCTCCATCACCGTCGGATCTGAAGAGCTGGCGACCGGAGTACTGACACTCTCCATCGCGACGCGGTAACCACTCTTGACGGAGTATTCTCCGTTCTCAGTGAAATGCCAGCGACGCACATCAGGAATATCCTCACCACTGCACGGAATGCTCAGGATCGCCGCAGCGTCCTCCTCACCGAACATCGCCGTGATAAGATCTACGTCCCAGCTACCGTCGGGTCTCATAAGCTCAGCAACCCGCATATCAGAGGGAATCCAAGGTGGGTCGATCCAGGTGGCCGGTCTGCCCCTCGGAACCCAACTGTCGCCCATGACCAACACAGACTCCCCGTCCCCGATCCGCCATCTCGACCCGGACTGAATGATCTCACGACCCCAAAGAAGACTGCGCCATATGGAAGAGCTACACGAGCCAGGGAGAGCCGTCATAATATCACCGTCGGGGAAGTAGCTCTGACTGTAGACTCGTCCTACCAGACTATCCGGTCTCCTGAGAAGCCTCCAGACACTCTTAGCCAAAAGGGCCTGGTTGGACTTCTCCAGATCTCTGAAGCCCATCCCACCCTCTGACTTGTGACGCGTGAGGTCCTCCCACTTGCACCAGTGGATCTTCTTCGTCACCGTTCCACCCCCCCACCAGAATCTGGCGATCGCCGAGTGGATGTCTCTAATCAAACGCAGCGGAATCTTGTGGCACGAGGCCACATAACTGGGGATCGACTGAAGGACGGATTTAATAAGGACCTCTCTGCCAGCCTGCGAGAGGGAGAGGCCATTCCAACTTTTAATCTTAGCCTACACGCGGTCTCTCACAAATCCAAAAAGCTCCGCCTTCCTCCGACCTGTGAAAGCGGGAAGACCCAAGTAACGCTTATGGCAGTCCGTCTTCCTGACACCTAGGATCTGAGCCAGAGCCTCCCCCTCCTCATCGCTGATCTCCGTACCGAAACAGACATCGGACTTTAGAAAGTTCACCATCTGGCCTGAGGCCTCAGAATAAGTCCGTAAAATGTCAGTAACCCTCTCACACTCATCAGGGGTCGCTCGGCAAAAAACCAAGCTATCATCCGCAAAGAGAAGGTGAGACACATGAAGATCCTGGAACCGGACTCCTGAAATCGCTCCAGAATCCTCACTCGCTCGAAAGAGGCTCGAGAGACCCTCCGAGCAGAAGAGGAAAAGGAAAGGAGAGAGAGGGTCCCCCTGGCGGAGGCCTCTGGAAGGAGTCACAGAGCCTCGGATAGAGCCGTTGATGTTGAAGGCAAATCTGACAGAAGTAACGCATCTCATGATAAGGTGCACCCACCGCGTGCTGTAACCCAGTCTAAGCATCATCGACTCCAGGTAGGCCCACTCAACCCTGTCGAAAGCCTTCGCCATGTCAAGCTTGAGGGACGCACACTTTCCATTACCGAAGCGTTTCCGCTTCATCGTGTGAAGAGCCTCGAAACCAACCATGACATTATCGAAGATCAGTCTACCACCAACGAAAGCGCTCTGGGACTCAGAAATAGCGACGTGCATAGTAGCCTTAAGACGGTTGACCAAGCACTTGGCCACTATCTTGTAGACCACATTGCACAGGCTAATCGGTCTGAAATCGCTGACCCTTCTCGGGTCCTCGACTTTGGGGATAAGGGTGACCACAGTATCGTTAATGGTGGCCACCTCGTCCCCGTCGTTAAGGATCCCAAGGCAGGTCTTCAAGACTGATTCGCCTACTATGTCCCAATATCTCTGGTAAAAGATCGCGGGAAAGCCATCACTTCCCGGGGCCTTGATCGCATCCATCGAGAAAAGCGCCTTTTTCACCTCCCCTGGCTCAAAAGGGCGCTCCAGCTCGGCGTTCAAGGCCTCTGAGATCCTAGGCTGTAAGCCCGCAGAAACTAACTTGATTCTCTGCGAAGAAGGTGTCGCTGAAGAGAAAATGTCACCAAAGTAACCAGAGACGATCCTCTCTATCTCAGTGTCACCACTGTGCCAAACCCCGTGGTCGTCCTCCAAGCCTCGGATAGCGTTCCTCTTCCTCCTAGCAGAAGCCTTGCGGTGGAAAAGCTTCGTGTTCTTATCCCCGCACCGCATCCAGGACACTCTGCTCCTCTGTCTCCAGTACTGCTCCTCCTTCTGGACTAAGGCGTCAAGCTGTCTCTCCTCCCGTCTGAAGGACTCCATACAGAAATCCGGACCCGATAGACCCGCAAGCTCAACGATCTTCTTCTGCTTCTCAATCCTGTCTCTGATCTCTCTGTTCCTCTCTCCGCCCCAGCGAGAGAGGCTCTGTCTGCACTGACAGATCGTATTAGCTAAGCTCGTACTCTGATCACCACTCTGGCCCGTCTCCCAAGCTCTACGGATCCGCTCGTCACACTCCGGCTCACCTATCCAAGACTCCTCAAAGAAGAAACGCCTCGGCCTCCTGCTCCGCCGGCGATCTCTGAAACCCGCTGTAAGCAAAAGAAGAGGTCTGTGATCCGATCTCCAGAACCTCAAGTGACGAACTGCGGCCGAGGGGAAAAGATCGCTCCACTCGTGACTCGCAAGGCACCTATCCAGGCGCTCCTCTATACCTCCTCTGCGCCAGGTGAAGGGGTCTCCCTCGAACCCTAAGTCATGGATGTCGCAATCCGAAATCATCTCTCTGAAAGCAGATAACTGGCCGGGACCTCTGTCTCTACCTCCTCTAATCTCAGAGTTGGAGGCGACTTCGTTCATGTCGCCCCCAACTAACCAAGGACCCGTGAAAGAGCTCCGGAGACGACGAAGAAGCTCCCAAGTATGTCTCCTCTGGGCGCTCACTGGATCTCCGTAGATCCCCACAAATCTCCAAATCTCGCCTAACTCGTTAACCAAATCACCCTCGATGTGATATCTCAAAAATGTCCCGAGTAAGAATCTCACATGCTCTTTCCAAAGTAACGTCAAGCCTCCACTCCTACCAAGACAGTCCACCGTCATACAACCATCAAAACCCAGCAACACTCTCACCCTTTCAGCCCCCTCACTCCGTAGTCTAGTCTCCGATAGAAAGATAAAATCAGGACTGTGATCACGAACGTGGGCAAGGAGGGCTGACCTCGTCCCGGGGTTGCTTAACCCCTGGACGTTCCAAATAACGCCTATCATCGCGTTCGGCGGCCCTCACTCTCGAGGGGCGCCGCTCTCTCATCAGTAACAACTAAGGTCGAATCTAACTGACTAGAAACTTTCAAAGAATGAGTAACAGAAAATAAGTCTCTCTTCCCTAGGTCATATGTGGCAGAAAGTAAGTCTCTATGTCCTATATCAAGCTGAAGCACATGAGAATGAGGACTTACCTGTGTGTCGAGCGTGGATCTCGACACTCTCCCTTGCCCATTCTCACCATCGGACCCGGTCGCCGATTCAGCAACCATCTCTCGTTCAAACATGCGCGCCATCTTTTTAACATTTCCAATTCTTAGCCTCTCGCTAAGTTTTCTCTTTCCAGACCCGCCATCACCCTCCTCTGCCGGCAAAAAGGAAGCATCATTGCTCGCCAAGCAGACCTGGGCCGATTTGTGGCTAGAGGCCCGTTTCCTTGTAATTAAGTGGGTCTTAACCTTCTCAGCGGGCCCAGAAGCATTTTGGCCCGGTTGGGGAGGGAGCCCAGACAAAACCTTAGTCTTCAGGGTTAAAGGCCCATTTAAGGGCCCAGTAGCTTCATGGCCCGAGGGAGTGGGACCCCGCCTATTATGTTTCCCAGGAAGAAAGTCAGCCGAATTTTTGGCTAAAGGAACTCCACCAACTCCAGCAGAGCAGTCTTCACATTTCCCTTTTCTAGAAAAATCTTCCTGCTCCAAAGAGCCGTTACTTTCTTTTTCCCCTAAACCAGCCGAAGATCCCTCTCCACATAGAATAGGGTATGGCTTGCCTAGCCCAGAATGGCAAAGGAGCTCAGATCCCGAAAAAGGTGAAAAACGTAATAACAGAGAGTTAGAGGGAACTCACTGGAGGAAGACGGCGGCGGAGGAACCTTGGTGGTGGTCGGAGAGAGAGGACCACGGCGGAGGACGGCGTCGGTGGTCTCGGTGTGTGGTGGGTCGGAGAGAAGGAAGGAGATGAGGACATTGGTGTGGTGGTGGATGATCGGTGGTGGTCGGAGTGGGACGGTCGGAGACAACGAAGGAGAGAGGATAGTGTCGGTGGGTTTTGGGGTATGGTGGGTCGGAGATAAGGAAAGAGATGAAAACGAAGGAGAGAGGACAGTGTCGGTGGGTTTTGGGGTATGGTGGGTCGGAGATAAGGAATGAGATGAAGACGAAGGTGTGTTGTAGAGGCTCGATGGTGGTCGAAGTGGGACAGTTGAAGAGGACGAAAGAGAGAAGACGGTGTTGTGGTGGTGGAGGCTTGAGTGGTGGTGGTGGCGTGGACGAGCACGGCGGAGCTTCACCAGAGGTGTGGTGGTCGGAACTTCAAAGAAGAGAGAGAGTGAGAGAAATTTCAAGAAACAAAGAGAGAGAGAGAGAGAGAGAGAGAGAGAGAGAGAGAGAGAGAGAGAGAGAGAGAGATGGGAGGGAAATAGACTCACCGGAGACGTGGACGACGGCGAGAGGTCGCAGAGGGAGCAAAAATGGTCGGAGATAGATAGAAAATTATGAAATTGAATTTTTTTTGGGCGAAATTCCACTAGCTCGGCGAAGACGAAGTCGCGAATTTATAGTAAGACTTGAACATCATGTCGCTTCTAATTTTTAGACCAATCAAAACGATGTCGTTTTGTTAAAAATTGAAAATTTTGGTGGAGAAAACAAGAAGTCAAAATTTCGGCATGTCGCTTCTAAATTTGATAAAATGAAGTCGTTGTGGTAAAAAAAATAAAAAATTTGGCGAAAAAATAAGGAGCAAAAAATTTCGGCAGCCTAAAAGTGACATGTTGCTTCTATTGTCGCTTCTAAAGCGCAGGAAAAATATTATGAACGACATTTGTCGCTTCTAATGTCAAAATTTTGACTTTTCAAAAAAGAATGGTTGGAATTTCGTTGACTGATGTAGAAGCGACAAGTTGCTATAATGGAAAAGTGTCGCTTCTGATTTCTTCCGTCTCTTTTAAAAGTCCTTTTTGTAGTAGTGTATACATTACATTTCAACAGTCTTGCTCATCAATTTTATTTCTACGAGTTTCATAATCCAAACATGATAATTCATTTCACCAACTGTCTAATCAAAAGTTCTTATAGAAAAACATGGATCATTGACTCATCAAATGAAGATGACTAGCCATAATTGACTATGTCTCATTTCAAGATTTTGATACTTAAGCGTATTCATATATAGTGACTTTAAGAGTTAAATGGTTTTAACTTTAAGTCTTAGAAGTGTATTGGTCATATTCAATATCTTCATAAGATATATTGGAAGAACAATAGAGTCCCTAACTATCAATGTGTCATAAGTCATAACCACACATCATGATGAGTTCTCCTAACAATCATCTATTGAAACTAGCATTTGTTCATAAGGTTGTGATTAATACATTTTAAATAACTATTAGAAGATATGTTATGCAAATCTGTAAGTGAATTATTGATTTAAATAGCTTTACATCAAGTTGTCTTTAGAACGATTTTTTACACTTAAAGTAAATACATCATTATATTTTATTGGCAACTAGAAAGAAGAGGTTGATACAAGTTTTGCTACCTTTATTTACAATTAATTAACAAAACATATATCTAAAATCAATCACCCAACACTTAAAATGTGGAATATGTTGTTTTGATGGTCTTAGAAAATAATAATATTAAAATTATTAATTTTTATATAGTGAAATGATGATCAATCGTGTTATTAATTTTTATACAGTGAGACGATGATCATTCATATAAGACCATGTGTACTGTTGACTATTTTCGATACAGTGAATTTTCTTTTCACTGAGCAAATTGCTCTATAAAGTAGGTGACATTGCGACAAACTGAATTACCAATTGTTTATGTTATTTACTCTACGCACCGCTTTATATTGTATGTTGCTTTAGAACAGATTGTCACATTTATTGTCCCAACATTGTGTGTGACGACTTGCTTCTATCTAAACAAAATTTCAATTTTTCTTTGCAAGAAATAATTACACAAAGTAAATATATCATTACATCTACTGCACTAAACCTAACAAAGAAAACGAATTCAAAATTGGGATGTTAACTTAGTCTCGAGATCCAAAAATGAGGGTACACATTAAGAGCGAGGCTCACTCACTTCCAATTATTGTGTTCCTAGTGCTCGAGCTTTGTCATGATTGGAGTAAATGATGTCTAAGTTTTGGTAGGAAAAGATTGATTAAGTGAGGAGTGGTATGATGAACTAGATGAGTCGAGAATGATTAACAATTCACAATTCTCAGGGGAGATAAAAAAAAAATTACAAAATTTAGAGAAAAAATTTCCAAGACAAGACAATTATCACCACCGGAAAACACCCTAAAACAGTACACATGGATGCCAAATAGTCTAAAAAAAAAAACGAAGCAAACAAAAACTTTATTCACAAAATCACTAACAATGACTCTCTCTCTCTCTCTCATCACCGGCCATCGGCGGAGGTGAAGGAGTCAGCGAAGCCGGAGGGCCTGGTGGGAATGCTGGTCTGAGTGTTGTCGCCGCTGGGCAAGAAGGAGGAAGAAGAGTCGTCGACGCCTTCGAAAGCCTGCCACTTCTTGAGGACCTGAGGAAGGCTCATGTCGAAGTTGATGCCGTACATGTCATCCTCGGCGTCGCCGCCGTTCTCTGCCGGCTTCCACAGCTCGACCAGCGACGAGAGGACGTTCACAGCGTGGCCCATCTCGGGCCTCTGGTACGGCTCGCGGGCCGTGCAGTGCCCCGCCAGCTCAGCCACGGTGCTGACGCTGGCGAGCGTCTCCTCGTCCACCGGGTCCAGCGCCGGGTCCACCACCTTCCGGAAGGTCTCCTTGTTCACGCACATACGCCGGAACCACGTCACCAGGTGCAGGCTCTCCTCCGGCTGACTCTCGTCGATCGCCCTCCGCCCCGTTATCAGCTCCATCAGTATCACCCCGAAGCTGTACAGGTCCACCTTCGTCGTTATTTTCCCCGTCACTGAACACACACGAATAGTAGTAAATCATCAATTTTTTTTTTTATGTTTGAATTCCGACTAACAAGTGCAATCATGGGAAATTACCAGCGTATTCGGGAGCGAGATAACCGAAAGTGCCAGCGAGGCGGGTCTCGAACGAGGCCTTCCCTTCGGGGGCGAGTCGGACGAGGCCGAAATCGGCGACCTTGGCCCTCATGTCGTCCCCGAGGAGGATGTTGGAGGGCTTGAGGTCGCGGTGGATGAAGCTCTGGTGGGCGAGGCTGTGGAGGTACTCGACGCCCCGAGCGACGTCGAGCGCGATCGCGAGCCTCCTCGTCCACTCGAGAGGCTTCAGAGCCTCGTCTTTCCAGTTGAAGAGGTAGCGGCTGAGAGTCCCCTGAGGCATGTACTCGTAGACGAGGAGCCTCTCGTTCCCGTCGAGGCAGTAGCCGAGGAGGGCGACGAGGTGGCGGTGCCGGACTTTGGTCAGGACAGAGATCTCCGACTTGAACTCGGTGAGGCCTTTGTCGGCCACCACGCCGGACTCCATTCTCTTCACGGCGATCTTCGTCCCGTCGTGGAGCTCCCCTTTGTAGACCGTCCCGAACCCGCCGCGGCCGAGGACGTTGGCGTCGCTGAAGTTCTCGGTCACGTTTCGGAGGACCTGGATTGATATGATCATGTTCCCGGCCTCGACCACGTGCACGTTGTTGTTGTTGCTGTTGTCGCGGCCCACGCTGCTGCTCGACGGGCTGTACGTCTCGCTGGAAGCCACGGCGATCTTTACGGCGTCGTCGCCGGAGTTGCGGGGATGGACGACCAGCGTGTTCGGGCTCTGCACCCGGCTCGACCGCTTCTTCTTCCTCCGGCTCACGAGGCAGAACGCGACCGCCCCGATCACTGCCAGCCCGCCGACCCCTCCGAAGACCGCGCCCACGACGGTCCCGGTGTTTGACTTTTTCCCGCCCGAGCCCGGCGACGACCCGGCGGTGGTTCCACCGCCGGGCGAGGAGGGAGCGGCGTCGGAGCTGCTGCGGTCCTTTCCGATGTCGACGTTCCCGGCGGTGTTGACCACCACATTCTGTCTGAACTTTGGAATGTCCCCGAAGAGATGGTTGTTGGAGAGGTCGAGCTCGACGAGACCCGCGAGAGCAGCTAGCTCGGTCGGGATAGTCCCGGTGAGGGAATTGTCCGATAAGATCAGCCTTTTGAGCGAGGTGAGCTTGGCGAAGGCGGGGGAGATGGTTCCGGCGAGACCCATTTTCTTGAAGTTGACGACCGTGACGTTTCCGAGGGAGCACGAAACGCCCTTCCAGTCGGTGCAAGGGTCGTTCCCCTTCCAGCTCTGGGCAAAGCTGACCGGGTAGCCCAAGGGCTCCAAGGTCGAGACCAGAGCGGCGACTCGGGGATCGCAGGGCTCGCCGGGGGTGTCCACGCAGAAGCTGTTGCTCCCGGCGCGGCTGTCGACCTTGACCCCGTCGGCGAACTTGGGCGGCGAGCCCTGAAGAAGGTTGTTGGTGAGATTCACCACGGCCAAGCTCGGGCGGGTCGGCAGGGACGAGGGAACCACGCCCGTGAACTGGTTGTCCCTCAGGCTCAGATCGGACAGCTGGGTCAGGTTCGAGAAGTCTGGCAACGGGCCGGAGAAGCGGTTGCCGTGGAGCCAAACCTCGCCGAGGTTAGTCATGGCCGATAAAATCCCAATTGTTCCGTTGAGCTTCTGGCCGTTCAGCCACAGGGAATTGACGCTCGAGCCGGCGAAGCCCGAGGGCAATTCTCCTTCCAGATTGTTCAGGGCCAAGTGGAGTTCGGTCAGACCAGGGAAGTTGGCGGCGCCGAAGAAATCTGGGATTGGGCCGACGAGGTTAGCGCTGTTGGCGGAGAAGGACTTCAGAAGAGAGCAGTTCTTGATGCTCTCCGGGATGGTCCAGGGAGAGAAAGCGACGTTGTTGTCGATGTTGATGGTCTCCAAGGAAGCGAGGTCGGCGAAGAAGTCGGAGGGGAAGGAGGTGAAGTTGTTGTCGTGGGCTAAGAGGAATTGGAAAGAGGCCAAACCTGAGAGGCTCGGGAACGGACCGTTGAGCTCGTTTCCCTGGACCTCCAAGTGCTCCAACTCCGACAGGGTCTGCATCTCCGGCGGGAGAGTTCCGGCGAGATTCTGGTTCCCGAGCTGGATCTTGACCACCCGACCCGTCGTGCATGTCACGCGGGACCACTTGCAGTAGTCCGAACCCACCCAACCCAGGGAGTTCGTTCCGATGCTCTTCCTCAGCGCCTCCATGGCTTTCGCGTCGGCGTTTGACGACTGAGAAACCGTCGACGGGACAAACACGGCGAGGACGATTAGCCCTAGGGTTACCAGGTTCGGACCCCGATAACCTGGACGGGGTTCTCTCATTTCCACAGAGAGGTAATCTGATTCTGATGGCGAAGAAGACAAGAACGAGGGTTTTTTTTTTTCTCCCTTTAGATCAAAAGCGATTTTTGTCAAACTGTAATGAGAGAGAGCTTGGTAGGTGTGACATTGTTGTGTAATAAATCATGGAAGAAGAATCGGCGGAGAATGAGGAAGAAAATTGGACATGGAAAAGTGGGGAAAAAAATATAAAGTAGAGAGAGAGTGAGATGGGAAAAAGGAAGAAAAGGGAATTTATTACAATTTTTGCAATTATCTTTTTAAATATTATTGAGCCAGATTTTTCGGCGTGGCTTTCTATATGTGTTTTACAGTTTACTTAATGCCTGTGTGTGACTCTATTACGTGTGTTTGGGGACAGAGATAATAAATAGTTGGCAATGTCCTTTTGTGTGCATTTGTTTGTTTGTGCAAAGATTTTAAAAGAAAACAGCAAAGGCCGAAAGAAATCGAGCATTTTGGAAACGAATAAACTAAAGATATATAGAGGGAAATAAGAACAAAACAGAAAGAGTGGAGTTTAAAAATACAAATTAAAACATATACTTCAAGTAATTGGGGACTGACGGTGACAAATCGTCAATTAATCGCCAATGCCCATCTGTATGAATAGAAGGCAATACACGTCTGATGATGACTTTTTTTGAATATTATCTAATTGCTTTGAATTTGATTCAATTTTAAAATGTATCGCTATTATATTATATCGAATCTCTTGGATAAGGTTTCTCCCCAGGCTTATTTTTAAAATTTGGAAGCCAAACGTGGCCTTTAAACCCATAAAAAATCAAGTCTGAGTTTTTTTTTTTTTTTTTTTTTTTTTTTTTTTTTGGGAAAGTTTTCAGTCCAAAACAGCTCAGCCTTGGCTGTCTATTTTTCCAACAAGCAATCTCTCCATAATAGGTTATCTCGACGGTCATAATTAGAAATAAAATCTTCTTTATACTTTTTCACCTCCCCAACCCCAAGTAAAGAAAGACGTGTTTTTTTCAATTGATTGCATTGTGATTTAATTTGAAGCCTAAATTGGCTTTTTGGGTGGGTGATTTTTTTTTTTCTTATATATTCTTTTATTTTATTTTTGTACCTTATATTTTCTTCTTTTTTTTTTTTTTTTTGTAATTTGATGTGTAAAAGTGGAATGTGTCATTTAAGGAATTTTTAAAAATATTTATTAATTTTTTTAACATCATTTAAGAGAAGATGGATGGCTGAACGTGAATCTGATACGTAAAATAATTGCTATCTAATTAAGTGCCCATGTGCAGTTATTGACCAACTTCATATTATGATGAATAAATAAAAATAATTGCATTCCCTTAAAAGAAAAAAATAAAAAATCCAGTATTGATCACGAACACGATTCATAAATAAATACTTTAGAAAAAAATTATTGAAAAGAATACTTCTGATTTTTCTTTCTTGTATTGTTTTCTTAATTTACAAAAGTAGCCAATTTATTTCCAAATAAATACTTTAGAGAAAAATTTATTGAAATGCTTACTTCTGTTCTTTTTTTTTTTTTCTTGTCCTGTTTTCTTATATTTACAAAAGTAGCAAGTTTATTTACTCGACAGTCAGTTAGGTTGAAAACTAAAACTAAATTACAAGGTACTCTTTATTTGACACCTAATATAGCATTAGCATATCGCTTGATTTATGAGTAATTCAGGCTAAGATTCAAATAATAATAATAATAATAATCAGGCTCAAAGCTCGTTTTAGATTTTATAGTTGCGTGTTATTTGATTGTATCACATGAAGTGGATTTTGACACTCATTAAATTTGATAAAAAAAAAAAAAAACCTCAACCGAGATGTTATCTACGATGGGTTGTCCATAAGACCAAGACAAGTAAAATCCAAGTCCAAATAAGCTTTGATCAGCATATGCCTATGCCTGCGCCAACGGTTCGGGTGCTTGAATAAGCCGATGGGTTGTGCCTACACTTGGCTCGGTTCAAGGCTCGTGTATGGGCCCATTTCCATGGCTCCCGATGAAACCAACAAGCTAGACACATGTGCACGATGGGACCGTCAAACATGATTAGACCTCTTTCTTGTCCAGTCTAAAGACCAATCTTGGGTGCCCAGCGACCGCACCACAACATGAATAAAACAGCGATCGATAAGCTATTAGGAAAATTCATCTATGAATGTTTTGGTTAGTTTTACGTATCAACAACTCAAATAATTTCTTCCGAATCTATTTATTCTCTTCTTTTCGTATGTAAATTCCCTATTATTTGTTCCTATTTTATGCTTGAAAATCATTGATAACTAACATATTGATAACTGATATGAGATTATTATTTGTAGTTGACCTCGTCAAATGGATACTTCATAAATCATGTTGTCGATGTTAGGAATCCCACATTGAAAGTGAATGAGAACTAACAACAGTTTATAAAGGTCATGGGTTAATCCTCTTATTACCAATTGATTTTTGAGATAAAACCTTCACATGATATCGAGTCCATTAAGCTCAAACGAGTATATGGTCTAATCGGTGGGATTTAGCCCAACATTAGCGAACGCAAAGAGCCCCATCTTGAGAACTAACAAGAGTTTATAAAGGTCACGAATTACTTCTCTCATTACCAATTGATTTTCACAATTGAGACCCCATAATACTTTCACAGTCGAGACTATATAGTCTACCATCTCAGAGATGTTGTGGGGCCATAGATCTATGAAGGGATCGAACCAATAAGTTTCACAGGGTTCTTAAACTAAAATGACCTATTTGACTTTATAGTTTCGACTGACTCCACCATAAACTCAGAAAGTAACCTCTCAATTTCACTTTACTCTTTCTTGTAAAATATATGATTCCTTGTTATAATCAATTCATCAATTCAATCTTGCATAGACGAACATACTTTGAAGACAGTATATGTTATCATTTTACCTGCCACATGTATTTTTTCTTCATTCGTCCTTTCTACGGGTGAAACTGGATCGGTTCGGTTCGGTTTTTGACATTTTTAGTATCCGAATCCGAATTTTCGGTTTTTAAAAACTCGGTCCAGTATCCGGTCCAATTTAGTCTAAAACCGAAATTCGGTTATCCGAATATTCGGTTATCCGATTTCTTAAATCCAGTATCCATTCCAGTATCCAATTTTTAAAATTCGGTTATCCAGTTTGTAAAATTTCAGATCCAGTTTAATATCCAGTTTTATAAAATGGATATCCAGTTTCTAAAATCCAAATCCGGTTTGTAAAAATTCAAAAAACGAGTACAAACGACTCTTATAAAGCTCCAAAATGACAATACATAATCTAAAACCGAGTAAAAAATAAAATTCAAAAGGACACTCATCTCCAACTACCTGCACATGTAAATATCATAATGTAAAATTAAAATTACTACCCTAATGATCATAATAAACCATACAACAATTGAATTTGTATGTTACCTTTATAGATCACATAATCAAGTTATAGTAGCAGTATGAGTTGATATATGAGAAGTTTGTTCTTCTATGACAACTTGACCATCATGTGTTAATAATAGTGACATAAATTTGTTTTAATATATATTTATTTTTAATTAAAAAAAATCGGTTTAATATCCGATATCCAGATTTTCCCAAAATCAAATCCGATATCCGGTCCAGTTTTGTAAACCAGATCGGTTATCCGAATCTGAATTTTGGTTATCTGACGTGGCTCCAAATTTCGGTTTCGGTTCGGTTTGGATATCGGTTTTATCCGATTTTCGGTTCAGTTTTGTACAGCCATATCTATGACTCAAAATATAGTGTTGGGCCAAACAATAATAAAGCCTTGCAAGCCAACAATTAAGAGAAAAAAAAAATCACGCCAGTGAGAAGGTTGATTATTAGGTCCAAGCTTCTCGTAGCCGTATGCGAATCTAAATGAGAGCGAACGTCCAAAGTTGACGTGATCCGGAAAAGTCAAGAGTTAGCATTCAGGAAAACTTAGTAAGTATGTGTAAGAGGATAGATTCACATCCAATTGTGCTATAAATACATATAAGAAAATAAAGGATGGTAGATATTGTTAATGCGATTTCTCGGATAATATTCACGGGACACGCGTCGGGGTGCAAGCTTGCAACATGTCTCGATCTCGTGTTGTCGAGGTCACGTTTCTTCGGATCTCGAAAGAGTGGTGAAGCCTTACTTCCTCTTAAGAGTCCTTCGGATTGGTGATTATGTTCATCTTGTCTTCTTGTCGGATTCTTCGTCTTCTCGTCGGATTCTTCGTCTTCTATTCGTTCTCTTCTCTTGGTCTTGATTCCTTCGTCTCTTCTCTTCCTGTTTGACTTTTTATTTTTCTTGGTCTTTTCATATCTTTTGAGTGCTTTGAGAGTTTTTGTGAGTTTTGAGAGCTTTGTGAGCTTTTGTTTCCTTGAAAATTGGATCTCCTTTTGCTGAAAAAGAAGGTGGTATTTATAGGATTTTGAGTGTGCAAAGTCATGGACACTTGGTCGGAGGGATTCTCCGGTTTTGTGGGTTTTACCGGAGGGATCCTCCGGTTTTGTGGGTTCTACCGGAGGGATCCTCCGATTTTGGGGATTTTACCAGAGGGGTCCTTCGGTTTTGTGGATTCTACCGAAGGGATCCTCCAACACAGGTTTTACCGGAGGGATCCTTTGGTTTTGTGGATTCTACCGGGGGGATCCTCAGGTTTTGGGGATTTTGGCGGAGGTGTCCTCCGGTTTTGTGGGTTCAAGTTGAGGAATCTTCTGGTTTTGAGGGTCCTGGCGGAATGGTCCTTCGGTTTTTTGGGTTCTTGCGGAGGAATCCTCTGGTTTTGATGGTCCTAACGGAGGGGTCCTCCGGTTCCCTTGCTGAGAATGGTCTTTTGGTTTTACGTCGTTTTTGCATTCAGATTGTCGTTTTTCCCATATGAAAAAAAACGATGCCATATCATTAACCCCCAAGTTTTACGTGCAACTCGTCGTGCATGAAACTATAATTTTTTTCAGTACCGTTTTGAACATTATGTTGAACTTGGATGTGTAAGCTTCACTTTCCCAGATCTTTTTCCATTTTGTTTCTTTTTATGTTTACGGTGTTATTTTTCTCCCCTTGCTGCTAAATGCAACTTCTGTGACTTGGCGAGGCGGGCCGAGACATTGTTCGAAACCATCCGCCTTGCGAGGGAAGAGGGTCTGAAGGCTGGTCGAGATGAGGGCGACTGAGCTCTGGCATCTGCATTCGGACCTACAGGCTATTCGGGCAGATCGTGACACCATTCGGACGGGACGTGACACTATTATGATCAAGTATACGAGCGTCTGGTTTCTTACTAGCGTAGGATCTTCCAGGGGAAGAAGAAGACGATCACAGAGAGCTTGGGTCTCCCAATTTTCTTCTCATATGTTCCTTTTGACTTGCCTCCGGACGTGACTGAGCTAGGCAAGGGGAAGCAGGTTCCTCCTTGGGACGCGGAGCGAGTAGACTTGGATGACGATAGCAATTCGTCGCTTTAGAAGCTTGCATTCCCTATGTCCATGCGGTTGCTTACTTTCCATACTTGTCTTTTTGTGTAGTTATTATGTTGCATGCTTTTGGGCAAACTATCATTTGTCGATTTTTTCTTTTTGGTGGCGCGGTTCGTTGTGCATCTTTCTAACCCGTTGTATCCTTGTTGGTCCCCGTTTGGGTGTGTATTATCGGAAAATGAGCGTTTTCCCTTTTTGCACTTATACTTGCATGAATTTTTAGAATCTCTGATTATCTATACGATTATTCTCCTTTATTTTTTGTGTTTCTGTTTGTTGTATGAACATGATTGAGCTTATGCGAGGCTTTGATGCCTTCTTCCTTATCCCGCGCCTTGATGAGGCTTTGAGGTGAGTCCGGGTTTCGATGGCACAAATTCCATCGTCTCGAACTTTATAGGATTCTTTTAGTTGCATTCAGGATCTTGGCGTCGCGAGTTCCCATTTTTTCGGATCCCATAAAAGCTTTGAGGTCAGTCAAGGACTCGATGGCGCGAGTCCCCTCATCTCGGGTCGAACAAAATTCTTTAAGATATGCTTGGGGTTTTGACGCCATAATCACCTCTTTTCTTAGATTCCATGGAGGTTTTGAGGTCTGTCGGGGACTCGACGGCGCGAGTCTCCTCATCTCGGGTCGCACAAAATTATTTGAGATATGTTTGGGGTTTTGACGCTACAATCACCTCTTTTCTCAGATTCCATGGATGCTTTGAGGTGGGTCAAGGACTCGATGGTGCGAGTCCCCTCATCTCGGGTTGATCGGAGTTCTTTGAGATATGTTTGGGGTTTTGACGCCGTAATCACCTCTTTTCTTAGATTCCATGGACGCTTTGAGGTCGGTCGGAGACTCGATGGCGCAAGTCCCCTTATCTCGGGTCGCACAAAATTCTTTGAGATATGTTTGGGGTTTTGATGCCGCAATCACTTTTTTCTCAGATTCCATGGATACTTTGATGTCGATCGGGGACTCAATGGCGTGAGTCCCTTCATCTCGGGTCGCACAGAATTATTCGAAATATGTTTGAGGTTTTGACGCCGCAATCACCTTTTTTCTCAGATTCCATGGACGCTTTGAGGTCGGTTGGGACTCGATGGCGCGACTCCCCTCATCTCGGGTCGCACAGAATCCTTTGAGATATTTTTGAGGTTTTGACGCACAATCACCTATTTTCTCAGACTCCATGAATGCTTTAAGGTCGGTCAAGGACTCGATGGCACGAGTCCCTTCGTCTCAGCTTTGCACATATTTTTTTTCTTTCTTTTTTAGGTATGCTCGGGGTTGAACGATCTTCTATTCTGAATTTTTCCCTGCTCTCTGGGGAGCATGTCGAGTCGATGGGCGATGACCTCTGGATCGATTCCCGGCAGGTCCGCGTGCACCCATGCGAAGACGTCCTTATGTTCCCGAAGGATGCTCCGAGTTGGCCCTTCACTTCAGCTGACAAGTGTGCTCCGATCATGACGACATGTTTGGGTTTGGCGTCGTCGAGTATTACAGGCGTGGGATCGCTCGATGCTTCCACTTTCTTGATGTCAGCTTGTTCCCTTGGGTCTAAGTCACCGAACACTTGCACCTCGCCGATTTTGGAATCTTTGGATGTGGTACATCCTTGCGTCGGCCTGATTCCCTTGCATCACTCCTACTCTTGTCGGCGTTGAGAACTTCATGAGGAGGTGGTACGTCGAGGTGACCGCGTGAAGCTTGTTGAGTGTCGATCGTCCTATGATCATATTATGGGCAGAAGGTCGGTCCACAATCAGGAAGTTTACCAAACGCATCGTTTGGGCTTCCCCCTCCTGTCCAAAGGTGACTTGAAGGTTGATGGAGCCTTCCGTGTCGACACGTTCTCCCGTGAATAAAAAAAGCGAGATCTTGACTGGGGCGGGTGGATTTCTCCGAGATCCATCCGATCGACGGCCGTCTTGAACAAAATATCGGCCGAACTCCCATTGTCGATGAGAATCCTCATCACCAAATTGTTTGCAACCTGTGCTCTGACAACAATGGCATCATTGTATGTGTACATGACTCAGTTAGCCTCATCTTCGGTGAAGTTGATCGTCTCGTACGGTGTGGTGAGCCATTTTCTCTGGGTAAGATTGATGTGATGAGAATGGCATTCTCCGGCGGCCGCTCTTGCGTAGTTTTTTCGCTCGTGCACGGTGTCTCCCGCCTCGGGCCCTCCAAAAATGGTTGTCACGATATTGAGCGTGGCGTTGGTCGTGTTGCCTCGGGCGTCGTTATTATCGCCGCCGCTCGTGATGACTTTCTTCCCATGATCTTGTCGCCTGTTGTTCTGAGAAGCCCGTCTCCTTGAAGCGGGGCCCGGATTGGTGACCATCATCATCACAAAATCCTTTTGCTTGCTGTCTTAGATGAGGTCTTTGATCTATCTCTTGAGTTGGATGCACTCACCGGTGATATGACGATGGTCTTTGTGGAACTCGCAGTACTTGTCCTTGTTTCGCATTGATGGGTCCTTGAGTAGGGGTCTAGGCTCAGTAAACATGTCTCCGTGTAAGACTATGATCCTATCCGGTGTGGTCTTGAGCTGCGTGAAGTCGACGTTTCTCTGAAACTTCTCTACCAATAGAGGCTTCGGGTTTGTCGGAGGGTGGACTTTTGAGACCGCGACGTGCGTGCTCCGGTTTTTCTTCCTTCTCGAGTCATTGTCGGCCTCAACCTTGTCTCTGCGACGGCTTCCCCTTTCGTGAATTCTTTGACTCTCGTAATATTCTTCGACCAAAATATGTTGTGTGGCCTGAGAAATGAGCTCCGTCATTGTGGTAGGTCGTTGTTTCACTAACGATGTCACGAGGTTGCAAGCACGCAAATCGTTGATGAATGCATAGATGGCGTCATTATCCTTGTATTTGTCCATTTTGCTTAATTCTTCAATGAACCGGTTGAGGTAATGTTGGAGTTCCTCACCGCTCTCTTGCCTAATCGTCAAAAGGTAAGATTTCTCCTTCCTTCGTACTCGCGAGGCGGAGAAGCGAGTGAGAAATCTCTCTTCGAGATCTTTGAACGATTTGACTGATCCTTGTCCAAATCTTTGGAGCCACTCAAACGCGTGGCCAGTGAGCGTGAGGCAGAATGTCTGACACATTGTCGATGTGGTAGAGTAGGTCCGTGCTTCCATCGTAGATCGGCATATTGGGCGGGCGAAAATTTCCTACAGCATCATCGGTGAGCACGTTCGCGGAGAACGCTGAAGCTACGTCTTTGATCATGCTTCTTACAAGTGGGGTTTTAGTCTGTGTCGCGCGTAGCTCTCGGACTTTCATTCTCAGCTCGTTAGTGCGCCGATGCTTGGGTAGCATATGGAGCGGGAGGCATCAGTGTTGCCATTGTCAAAGGGATGACTACTTGTGGCCCTTGCACCTCCGGCGGCTTGGCGCCTCAGAATCTCCCACTGAGCGTTGAGGTGGCGTCCAAGTCCACGTGTGGCTCGAGGCGTCCTGGAGACCTTGTGCGTCAGGGCGGTGAGAATCTTCTCACGTTCCATTGTCGGCGACTTCCTTTCCTAGCCCTAACCGCTCAAAGGCGGACCTTCGTGATTTGAACCTCGCTCCTACTGCGGAACGGGCAGCCTGAGGGAGGTTGACGCGGGATTGCGGGCGTGGGTCCATTCGCCCCTCGATCGGATAGGCCCCCGAGCGCTGGGGTTCCTGGATCTATGGGCGTTGATCTTGCTCCTGGGTGGTTCTTCATTTTGCCTGGTGGTAGCGGCTAATGTCTCGGATACTTGGGTCAGGCGCGTCGTCTTGTCCGACTTCGTTGTTGGATACTTGCTCTTGCTCGCGCCTTTGACCCCCCGAGTGGGCGTTTTGTGGGTGTCATTCTCTCACTTGGGCGTGTAGTGTCATGACAATCTCCTCTCGATCTTTTTCGAACTCGCTTGCTAGTTAGAAAAAGAATGTTCTCGAGCCGTTCCATGCGGGCGTCTTGTTCGACGAAGACAGCGTTGAGGGCAGGATTTCTAACGTCGGTGGTATTTTGGTGTGGCGGAGGCGCGGTACCTGCTGCCGAGATGACACATGGTGGCGAGGTTTCTTGGTCGTGCCTAATTTGAGTTTGGGCTCGTGTGTGAAGTGCTACGCTCTCCGCCCGTTGAGGGGCATTGCTTCCAGAAGCGGCGGCGCGATTTTCTTGTGTCGCCTTAAGGTATTTGGCAGAAGGGTTTCTTTGTTCTTAATACTTTTTGTTGTTAGGAATATTTCCCACTAGAAGATGATGATTACTAAATACGATAATAAGTTATATTATTAGCATCATATGATTAGTGGGTTGAGGTCTGATAACATTCAGAATCAATAACAACTATCATCCACAGTCTCCGTATCAAACTGAATCGCATGTTGGGCATCCGAGATCGGGAGGTGAACTAAAACTTGGTTGATGACTTATATGCGTCTGGAAAGCCTGATCTAAAGTCATATATGTGAAACATGAATGATGGTTGATCACTCAGTGTGAGCATTATACACTTGCAAAAGATGTACGACCTGAACAAGCTTTGGTTTGGATAGATACGTCGTTTAAGGACCGTTACGATACACTAGCCGAGACCGCTTATGATGGTCACATGACGCTTGATCTAATATCCTAAAGTAATCATGGACTTCTAGATCATGTTACCGGGTTCATTGACTCACCACGTTAAAGGCTAGTAAGACGCTGATCAAATAGGTGTCTTGAGAAGTCGGGATATGATTGTAGAAGAAAGTGTTTTACAGATACGGAATCCAGCCTTCCTAAAAGAAGGTAAATGTTCTCTCACCTAAGGGTTGATTCCAGAACCGATTGATTGTGCACAAAGTGACCTATCTCGATACGGGCAGAACCTGGAGGGTCATGATCATGTACTGACTAAATCAGTGGACACTCATCACGATGAGTAAATATAATTCTAGTATTAAAGACGGGTTCAGTCTTGGATTACACGGTGGAGTATTGAAAGAGACTAGACAATTCAATTTGAAAACAGAATGGAATATTTTGTCTTTTATCGAGATTGCTAAGCTTCTACTACTACGTCCATTCCCCGATTCAGCTTCGATAAAGGCGGATAAGAACGTAAATATAATATTATGTTTTATTATTATAATCTCACTTGCTATAATAGTGATTGACAGCATTAATTCCAAAAAGGTTATTTTGGGAATTAAATAAATATTTATCGCAATGCTTATTTATTTGTTGCTAGATCAAGTAAATAAACTTTATATTTATTGTTGGACAAGTAATATGTGTTAAATGGGTTTAAAGCTATTGAGCCTTGAAAAAGAAAAAATTTGGGCCTCCCTACCTTGGTATATGCGATTTTTATACTGGTTGTAGAACCAGTATTTTTTCTGTTTTTCTGTTCCTAAATTAAAGGAGAAAAGATAAGAAATATGATTGTCCTATATTCTCTCATAATATTTAGGCTAAATATTAGGAGAATATTTAGGAGAATATATTTTCCTAACTTTTCTCAACAGCAAATATTTTATATTGCTTTATAAAATAAAATCCTAGATACTGATCTGACAGATAAGAGGAAAAATAAGATTCACTTGTTGAGATCCAATGGCTGAGATTTAATCCACTAGTGTGAACACAATAAAAGGAAATAATATTTTCTAGAATATTCTGGAATATTCTATAAGATACATTTTGAACTGCTATAAATAGAGGGCTGATGAGAAGCAAATTTTAACCTAATTTGATCACAAATTTCGTGGCCTCCTATGCCTAAGGTGTGCTGACTTTTTCTTCATTTCCCTCTCCTCGGAATCGCTTCAATTCCATTCTTAGAAATAGGAGAGAAAGATTTGAAACACTGTTTCCAGATCTAGTGAAATACAACGTTGCTCACTCAATTTTCTTATCTTCCTCAGAGATTACGTTTCAGAAGACTTTGGTGTCATCACATCGACTCCTTGAAGGAAGAGTTCCAGATCTGATCGTGTTGAGGCTTGTACGTTCAAGACGAAGACGGATTGTGAAAGCTTTCAGTTCGTGAGCCAAAAACTGTAAGTTTTCTTAAACTCGTCTTTCTCATCGGTTGCTTGACATATTGCTTGCTCTCATTAAATAACTTAGATCTAGATCTTGTATAAATAATCATGTTTTAATTAGCTCTTGTTAGTGTAATTTCATTGCTTCCGCTGCATCATGGTTGTTTTTTGGTGTCGTTTAATCTAGTGAATTACCAACATTTGCCGGATGAGTCTTCCGGTTATAATGATTCGACGGAATAGTCTTCCAGTCTTAAGACTTTTGGGGGAGGATTTTTCTGGTTATGATGATTTGGCGGAGTAGTCCTCCAGTCTTAAGACTTTCGGCGGAGGGTTCTACCAGTTATGATGATTTGGTGGAGTAGTCCTCCGGTCTTGAGAGTTTCGGCGGATGATTTTTCTGGTTATGATGATTTGGCGGAGTAGGCCTCTAGTCTTGAGACTCATCCTGGGCAATGGAAGGTAATGGAAATTCCATTTCCAATAAGCCACCTTCCATTGCTTATTGGAAATGGTATTTCCATTAGGCATTTTGATGCCTTTCATTGCTTAACGGAAATGGAATTTCCGTTAAGCTTAATGGAAATCCATATTTCCATTAACTTCCAATAAGGAATTAAAAAAAATAAAAAATCAAATTTAAATGGTAAATCAAAAGGACTAAACTGTTAAAATTTTAAAATAAGGTACTAATATGTAAATTGAATTTCATCTTTATTAATATTTTTTTTAAATAAAGTTAAAATATTACAACAATATTATGAATAAAGCATTACAACAAGACTACATTTCATTAATAGTCATGTTTTGAAAGTTAATATCAAAGTTATCAACAAGATCAATGTTCACAAATGTTTCTTGAGAACGTTGTTCGTGTTGACACCAATCTTTGTATATGGTGAGAGCCTCGACCATTTCGGGTTTCAAACTTTGTCTACAATCATCAAGGATGCGACCCGAGCTACTAAATGCGGACTCGGACGACACCGTTGACACCGGGATCGAATGAACATCTCGGGCCATCTTCGACAAGATCGGAAACATGTTCTCGTGTTGACGCCACCACGCTAGCAAGTTGAGGTCGTCTTGGTTCATGGAGGCAAATTGTTGAGATGTGTATAATGCAATCTCGTCGTTGGAAGTCGTATCTTCAGTAGGTTGGGCATGCGGTGACGATCTTGGAGATGAAGTTCCACCTCGAGCAAAACGAGCTATGTCTCAGAACATTCCTTTGCTTGTCGATGAGTGTCGAGGTGGACTCGGCTCGGGAAATACAGGAGCTTGGCGCTGGTAGAACCTGTAAAATGAGTAATACTCTTCAACGACCCTAGCATGATCATGTGTAACGTAATCTTGTCCAGTATGACATTTTAAATAGTGTAAAAATGTCAAATAACCCCCAAATTTCATTCGAGGGTCTAGAATACATGCAAAACCATATAAGTAAGGAATTTTTGTAGTTCCCCAATATTTTGAAAATTTTGCTCTCATAGATTCTATGCATGGTTGAAAAATTTCAAAATGGTTACAATCATGAAGATGTTCGGCAATTTTTGTAACACTATGTATGGCTAAATAAGATGTGGGTGTGTAAACAGTAGACAATGCACATGTTTCATCATAAAAAACGTGAAGAAAATGAGTAAAGACCTTAGCCCTTGCGATGTCTGTTTCTGTTATGTCATGGCCTCCGTTTCTATTCACGAATTATCGTGTAATCTCTACATGTCTTTCGGATAAGAAAGAATGCAACATTGAAAATGTTGAGTTCCATCTTATCTTGTTATCGGTGTGGAATTGTCTCTCCTCAAGACCGTTGATTAAAAAACGCCTCTTAAGGTCGTCTACCCTTTGGTTCAAACTATTTAACCAAGATATGGCATCTCTAATCTTACGGATACACTCGTCAAAATGCCTAAACCCGGCTTTCACTATGAGGTTTATGATGTGGGTTGCACACCTTTGGTGTAAAAGACACTCTTGATTGGGGATCTTAAGACGTAACGCTCTCATCATGGCGTCATTGTTTGTGGCGTTATCTAGGGTTATTGAAATTATTCTATCCTGAAAATTCCTCTCTTCTCTAACGTCTAGAAGGATTGCTAGTATGGCATCAGCGGTATGACTACCCTCTATTCTCTTAAACGCTACGATCCTCTTGTTGAGATTCCAAGACTGGTCTATGTTATGAACTACAACGGACATGTAGTCCATTTTGGCATTTCCAGACCATATGTCAGAAGTGAGGGCCACGTTAAACCTAGCAGACATGAAGCATGCTCTAAGTGTATCTTTATCTTCCAAAAAATTTCTCATAATATCAGAGTTTTTCTTGAAATGATGTTTATACCAGGAACTAAGTAATGCACAAATCTACCAAAGCCTGCGCTTTCTACATGAGAAAATGATTGGTCGGTAGAAACTATGTACTTTACTAGTTCTTTTCTAAACTCTACGGGATCGTGGGTACTTACCATGGATGTAGATCCCTTCAAGACGCAAACCCTGTAGTGGTGGCGCAACGATGAAGTACCATGAGATGCAGAGTCGGCTTTGACGTGCTTCCCACATTTGTTGCATATTCTCTTCTTTCCTTCGTTGTTAGTGAACTCGGTGAAGTATTTCCACATTTCAGAACGGGATTTTCTTTTCTTCTTCTCTTGTGGAGGTTATTGTGCTTCGGGAGCTTCGTCTTCAAGTGACTCGTGTTGAGGTGGTGGAGGTGGTGGAGGTGATGGCTCGTGTTGAGGTGGTTGAGGTGCCTCTTGATGTTGTTCTTCAAATCTACGGAGTTGTTCTCGGTACACCATGTAAGGGTCTTCGTGTGGATTTTGATGGGAGCTAGAAGGTTGGTCGCGAGGAGGATGATATTTTGTACCATATTGTTCGTGAATTGGACGGGGAGGAGGAAAAGGTTGTTGTGAAAGAAATTGTGGCAAATATTCAGGTTGATAAGGGGAGATCGGGGTGAATCGGGCTAACTTCGTCGTGTTGCTCGTCTTGTTGTTGTGATTGCGACAGCGTGACAGTGCGACTAGAACTTCGGCGCGATTCACGTGAACCTCGACGAGAACCTCGGTGAGATGTTGACTCTCCAGACATTATAATACTAACTTAAGTATATAATATTAATTTTATAAAACTTAATTATCTAAAAAAATTATAATACTAACTTAAGTATATAATAAATATTTTATAAACTTAGTTATATAAACAAAATTTTAATACTTAAGTATATAATATTAAGTAAACCAAAAATTTAAGTATATAATATTAAGTAAAATAAAAACTTAAGTATATACTAATTATTTTAAAACTTAGTTGTATAAACAAAATTATAATACTTAAGTATATAATATTAAGTAAACAAAAAACTTAACTATATAATATTAAGTAAAATAAAAAATTAAGTATATACTAATTATTTTTAAACTTAACTAAACAAATAAATTTAGAATATAAACTTATAAACTTTGTATGTGGAGAATATGAGAGATTTTGAGAGTTTGAGAGATTGAGTTGTGATTAAAATTGTAGAATTCGGATGTATTTATAGGAGAAATAAAAAGTGGGTTAAAATTTAAAGAATTGTGTAAAATCGGAGGGCCAACGGTCAATTAACGGACAAATTTTTTCAGCCGTCCAGATCTTAATCTTTGTTCATCTAACGGCTGAGATTTAAAAAAAAATAAAAAAAAACGTTTACATTAACGTTATATAGTACAACATACACACACACGCGCGCAGATAGCAATTAATACTGAGTCTCATTTGTGTCTAACGGCAATATCGCGTGCCATACCTTCCGACACCTCCCCTGCCATTTCTGCCACGCGTCGGAAGGAAAATTTCCGTCTCCAATTCACGCGGTACACGGAACTTCCGTGAGGCTGACGCGTGCCTCGGGATGCCGTCCTCCCGTTTGCGTGCCATCCGAGAAGCCAGGATGACTTGAGACTTTCGGCTGAGGATTCTTTCGGTTATGATGATTTGGTGGAGTAGACCTCCGGTCTTAAGACTTTTGGTGGAGTAGACCTTCGGTATTAAGAGTTTCACGAAGTATTCCTCCGGTCTTGAGACCTTCGACGGAGGACTCTTTCGGTTATGATGATTTGGCGGAGTAGACCTCTGGTCTTAAGACTTTTGGCGGAGTAGACCTTTGGTGTTAAGACTTTCACAAAGTATTCCTCCAATCTTGCGACTTTTGGTGGAGTAGACCTTCAGTATTAAGACTTTCACGAAGTATTCCTCCGGTCTTGAGACTTTCGGCGTAGGATTCTTCCGGTTATGATGATTTGGAGGAGTAGACCTCCGGTCTTAAGACTTTCGGTAGAGTAGACCTTCGGTATTAAGGCTTTCACGAAGTATTCCTCCAGTCTTGAGACTTTGGGTGGAGGAGTCTTCTGGTTCCTATGCTTTGGCAATATAGACCTCCGGTCTTAAGACTTTGACAGAGTATTCCTTCCGGTCTTGAAAATGAAAAGATCGCCAGGGAGGCTTGTGATGGCCTCGCAGAGGGAGGCTTGTGATGGTCCCGTAAAGGGAGGTGGATTTGCCGGTGGAGAACTCATGGTTATTTTCGAGTACCCCTCCTTCTAGAGCTAAAATGTTAATACGATTTCTCAGATAACCGGGATACGCATCGGGGTGCGAGCTTACAACGTGTCTCGATCTTGTGTTGTCGGGGTCACGTTTCTTGGGATCTCGAAAGAGTGGTGAAGCCTTGCTTCCTCTTGAGAGTCCTTCGGATTGGTGATTATGTTATTCTCGCCTTCTCGTTGGATTCTTCGTCTTCTCATCAGATTCTTCGTCTTCTATTCATTCTCTTCTCTTGGTCTTGATATCTTCTTATCTTATCTCCGTCTTTGTCTTTTAATTTTTCTTGGTCTTTTCCGAAATTTTGAGTGCTTTGAGAGCTTTTGTGAGTTTTGAGAGCTTTTGTGAGCTTTTATTTCCTTGAAAATTGGATCTTTTTTTGGTGAAAATTGAGGGGGTATTCATAGGATTTTGAGTGTGCAAAGTCATGGACACTTGGTCGGATGGATTCTCCAATTCTTTGGATTTTACAGGAGGGATCCTCCGGTTTTGTTGGTTCTACCCGATGGATCCTTCGGTTTTTGGGATTTTACCAGAGGGGTCTTTCGATTTGTGGGTTCTATCGGAGGGATCCTCTGGTTTTACGGGTTTTACCGGAGGAATCCTTTGGTTTTGTGGGTTCTATCGGAGGGATCCTCCAGTTTTGGAGATTTTGACGGAGGTGTCCTCCGGTTTTATGGGTTCAAGCGGAGGAATCCTCTGGTTTTGAGGGTCCTGGCAGAGGGGTCCTCCGGTTTTGTGGGTTTAGGCAGAGGAATCCTCCAGTTCCTCAATCTTTGGCGGGAATATCTCGTTGGTGAAAAAACCAGGTTGGTTTCAGACACGAACAATCATTCTGACACCAGGGGTTGTTGATTATTCACCTTATCATAATAACCGTGCTGAAAAATAATTAATTACGCTATCGTAAGCTACTCGATTTAATGGTTATTAAAACAAGATCTAGTTTTGTTTAATTAATTTAACCATGAGAGCATATGTGTCAATCAACCAATATAAAGAGACGAGTTGTTAGAAAACTTACGGATTTCTTTTTAAGCTTTCTGAATCGGGATCTCCTCGAGTTTTTCGTCTTTTTCTCGTTCGTCTCAGCCTCCCAGCGTTGTCTTCTAGGATCAGCCCTTCGGGATGTCTCTTGAAGTCTTGGGATCTCCTTTGTTTCGTCTTGATGACAACTTAGTCTTCTAAAATGTAATTTTCGGACGAACAAAAATATGGTGTGGGCGACTCTGAATCTCACTACGACTCTGAATCTCACTACGACTCTGATTTATGATTTTAGATCGTACTGTGTTTATGATAATGGAATCACGGAATTCCGAGGGAGAGGGAGAGAGAGAGAGAATTTCGTCCACACTAGGTGTGATGGGCGAAATTTTTGCCTATGCAAAAGTGTATATCTTGCTTCCTCTTAAACCCTATTTATATTGGTAGAAATGAGATATTTTAGGAAGATCCTAGAGATATTTAATTCTCCTTTATTCTTTCGTATTTTGTAGTTAATCATGAGCCATTGGATCTTGACTACAAATCCTACTTTTTTTTCTCATCCATCATATCATAATCTAGAATATTTATTTCCCTTATTTTTCTCATATATTTAAGGAATCTAGATATTTGAGAATGATGAGGATAATATCTTATTTTTTTATTTAATGGAGAGAATATCTCTATCATTATTATTCTCCTAGATATTAGTATTATGAGAGAGAATAAATGACAATATCTTATTTCCTTATTTAATGGAGAGAGAATATCTCTACCATTATTATTATTCTCTCTCTCTTATTTAATTAGTTACCACAAATCTAGCAACTAATTAAGGAGAGAATATTAGGTAATTAATACCCTAATGTAGGCGTCTAACATAATGCTATTGGGCCTAGGAATTTCGAATTTACAGTGTCCATGAGGCCCAATTTAAAATTCAATTAATTATTTACTTGATACAACAATAAATAATTAATTCCACAATAAATATTTAATTCGGCAAATAGACAAATTTCTGAATGAATCATAGCGAATGAATCATATTGCAACTAACATCGCTAATATCCATGAGGCGTCTATTAATATCCATGAGGCGTCTAACATCGCTATGATGGTCCAATAACACTTCAGGATTTAGATCAAGTCTCATTGTGACCATCATAGCGACCTCGGTGTCGTAACGGTACTTAAATGACACATCTATAACCAAAGCCCGTCCGGGTCGTGCACTTACTACAAGTGCAGAATGCTCACACGTCATGATCAACCTTCACTAGTGTTCCACATATATGACTTTAGATATAGCTATCCAAGCATGTATTAGTCATCGACGACGTTTTAGCTCACCGCCCGAACTCAGGTGTCCAGCACGTGACTTAATTTAATACGGAGGCTACGGATGATAGTTGCTATTGATTCTGATATTCAGAGCTCAACTCACTAATCATATCATGCTAATAAAGTAAACCATTATTCTATTTAGTAATCATTTATGATTTATTCATTATCTCTCGTGGGCAAGAATTCCTAATAATCTCCCACTTTGTCCAGAGAAGATAAGGCAATTCATTTTAGCCATTTTATTCTTAACCATGCCTCACAGACAGCTAGAAGTCTGACCAGGATTGAGATTCCCTTCGTATGGAGTCTCACCTTAATCTATTACTTTATCGATTTTGTCTCATCGACGTATTTCTCATTTAACATTCTTTAGTTCATGATACTTTGCAAGTGATCTTTGACTTACCTTTATAAGTTCAAGTCAAGTTGTCCATTAGTAAATCAATTTACTATAAAACATTAACACTTTGCATACGGTTAGATCATACTTTATATCTTTAGGAATTCTTGCCCACGAGAAAATGCTTTTGTAAATTCTCACTGAATTATTAATAAATAAAGTTTTGTCATTTATAATTTATTAGAATCGAAAGCGTTATTTTTTATATATTAAGATTTATCAAATATTCATTAACCCATAGTCTCTGTATCGAACTGAGTTACATGCACGACATCTGAGCTTGGACGGTGAACTAAAGCTGGTCGATGATTGATTCAAGCCTGGGTAGCTGAATCTAAAATCATATATGTGGAACACAAGTAAAGGTTGATCACTTAGTGAGAGCATTCTACGCTTCTTGTAAGTGTACGACCCGGATAGGTCTTGGTTGTAAATGTGTCGTTTAAGGACCGTTACGACATACTTACCGAGGTCGCTAATGATGGTCACAGTGAGACTTGATCTAAATCCTAAAGTGATCATGGACACTGGATCGGGTTACCTCACTATTTGACTCATTTGCTAAAAGGCCACTATCATGATAATCACAGCCTATTATTTGGGAGTTTTGGAACGTGGTTCGAGTGGAAAGTGATTTACAGATATGGAATCCAGCCTTCCTGAAAGAAGGTAAATGTTCTCTCACCTAAGGGTTGATTCCAGAACCGATAGATTGTGCGCACTTCCGAAGTTTATATGTTCGGAAGAATCTTTCGTTGGGGAGGCAACAATTCTTAGGGCTTATAGGTGTCAAGAAAAGTATAACAGAATAGTTGAATTTTCTCGACACGGGATGAAGCTGGAGGATCATGATCACGAACTGACTATATCAGTGGACACTCGTCACGATGAGTAAATATAATTCTAGTGCCAAGGAGGATTCAATCTTGGCTTGCAAGGTGGAGTCTGACCAAGATTAGACAAATCGATGTGGAAAAGAGAAATGATTTTTTCGTGATTTGTTAAGCTTCTAATACTAGGTCCATAGTCCCCAATTCGGCTCTGATAAAGGCGGATAAGAACTTTAGAATATTAATGTTTCATTATTATAATCTCACAAGTTGCAATTGTGATTGACAACATCAATTCTGAAATATGGGTATTTGCAGAATTATATAATTATCTATGGTAGTATTAATTCTTTATTGTTTGATCAAGTAAATAATTAATCAATTACTTATCTGTTTATTGTTGGACTAAGTAAATAAATAATTAATTAGCTTTTAAGTGATTGGGCCTGGGACAAAATGAGGTGGACGAATTTTTTGGGATTCGAGCACAAGGATTTGCGTCATCGCTCTTTATCGTGTGTGTCAAATTCGTCCATCATTATATTGGTACTTACCAATATTTTCTCTTTAGTTGTTTAAATAAAGGAGAGAAAAAAATATTTAAAACGAAATAAGATATTGTCCTTTATTCTCTCATGAATATTAGGAGAGAATAATATTTAGAATTAATCCTATTTTTACCCCCTGGACTCGTACCTCGGTTACATTTCACCCACTGGACTCGGAAATGTTGCAGAACTCAACTCAGAACTTAGACACGTGTTACAACTAGCCACTTCTGTCAGTATTTGGACGTTAAATTATAACGTTTTGATGATGTGGCATGATTTTAAAGGCTTTATTGGTGGAATTATGAATTTACCCCTGACTTAGTTTATTTGAAGTGAAAAAGAAATTGAAAACTAAAATCTAAATGAAATAAGCTTGAATAATAAATAGAAGAAAGAACTTAAATAAAAAATCCCAAATCAAAACTCAATCGCGATTTGGGCTGAACCCTAGATCGCGAAAAAAAACCTTCTTCCCGAAAAAAAACCCTAATCCAATCCGCTGTTTGTCAATGGCGTCGTCTTCCACGAGTAATTTCTCTGACGGAGTCGACGATGGCCATTCCGATGACAAGCAGAGGCCGTGGTGTCGATGCAAGATGGCGTGTGTTCTGCGGACGGCGTGGAAAGGTGATCATCCTGGTCGACGTTTTTATGGGTGTTCAAGATACAAGGTAATTGGTATTTCCCCTATTCTCATCTTTGTTGTTGTTTTAAGTTACTGATTTCGTGTCCTTGTTTTTATAGCAGAGTCCCGACGATAGAGGTTGTGGTATATTGATTTGGGTTGATCCTGAGATGTGTAAAAGGTCAGTTCAAATAATTCCTGGTTTACTTAAAAGGATTAATAATCTTGAAGCTGCTTTGAAACAAGTTGAAGTGTCAAAGAATTATGGTTATGGCGGAGATGAAGACGAGCTGAATAGACTGAGGGAGAAGATAACTACATAAGCGCAAAAGATCAAGTTTTATATGGTTCTCGTCATGCTTGCTCTTGTTTATGTCATCTGTTTCAAATAAGTATATGTTTTGAATTGATTGTGGTTGTTTATTATGTCTGTTAAGTGAGACTGATGTAATTGTCAAATTATGTTGTAATGTTTTGGGGATTATGATAGTTGAAATTTGGTCTAAACTTTGTAATTGGTATTTTGTAATGTAAATTGGTATTTTGTAATGGAATGTGGTATTTTCTAACTTGGTCTAAAGTTTGGTTTTAGTTTGGCATTGACAAAAAATCTGATACCTTAGTAATGAATAAAAAGCCATTAAAATTGTCAAAGCCACAAATCTGATACATTGCCAATAAAAAGCCATAACAACTTGTCAATAAAAGCCACAAATCTGATACATTGTCAATACAAAAAGAACTAGTTTTGATACACATAACTCATATACATAATTCATAGATTTTCCATCAAGTTTTGTGAACTTGTCGCCCAAAAAAAGTACTCAGTTTTGTGAACTTGTCACCCAAAAAAAAGCCAATACATGATCCAAAAAAAAGCATTTCATTGTTTTTACATCCAATGTCCAAATAAAGTTCTTGGTAGAAGGCCGAAACGCCTGGTTGGGGCCCGATTAATTCGAGGACTCCGCTGCACTCAGAAAGGTTACGAGTAATGACCACATACAAATAACATAATTGGGTTTAAGAGTTGTTGAGTTTACCCTTATCAGTGCTTGTTGTACCGGTTGTTGAGTTGATTAGCTTGTACTAGCTGCTTGTTGTGTGTTTTGTTGAGTTGATTGGCTTGATCCTCCACCACGTCCACGTCCCCTTCTACGGCCACGTCCCGTTCCACGTCCTTCATCTTCAGCATCTCTAGCCTGTTGATGTGTATCCCTAGCTTGACGTTGTTCTTGTCTCTGCAATATCAAGAAATGTAACCACATTTATAGACATTTATAATCTGCCAACAGAGTTACCAAAATGTGTACAATCTTACCAAATTTTCTTGTTGTCTTCTAAAACATGTACTGAGGTTGTGGCCATACTTTCCACAACCAGAACATTTGACTATTACATGCTTCCTGGTCATTCTAGTCCCACGTGGTGACACAACCTCATCTTGCTCGAGTCGCCTTAGTTTTTTTGGCCTTCCTGGTCCTACTCTGTTGGGAGGCATTCCCATAGGTGTCTTTCCTGTCTCGGGCCACTGCTCCATCGGACTAATTGCACATATTTTGTGCTTGTAGATATTCATGTATGTTGACTTCTTGTAGCATTCACTAATGTAGTTCTCTGGTTGCTTGTCCCTTTGCCAAATGCCCTGAATTACATGAGCACAAGGAATACTTGATAAATTCAAGGATTAATAACATGAATAATATCAGTGCAATGAATACAAGTTCAAGGTCATGACAATTACCTGACAACTGAAAGCGACCACAAGAGCATGTCTTCAATGCCAAGTCAACTCTATACATGAAACCATGCAGATTTGTAACTTGATACAATGAATCCCCACACCATTTTGCAATGTTTTCACCACTAAAGGACTTGTTATTCTCTATGATTTTGAAGATACTAGGTCATATGTCCCCATGCCATTTCTCCACAGCGAGGCGTTGTTTGGTCATCCTCTTCATTAAATACATCCTAATCCTCTCTAGCATAGACAATATGGGTCTCTGTCGAGCTAGTAAAATAGCTCTGTTACCATTGAAACACTCACAGAGGTTGTTAAGGAGTATATCACATCTTGGAGTAGTTCTGAAATTGGCTCTTGCCCAATGCACTGGATTCTTCTCACACAACCAGTTGTAGGCTTCCTCATCCTCATCCCTGATTAAGTTCATCTCTTGGTGAAACTTCTCCACAGAATACTGCTTGGCTGCGGCCATGACCTTGTGTTTCAAGAACTGTCCCTTAAACACCTAACCAAATTTTTCAAACAAAAAAGAAACTGTTAACTTCTTATGCAAGCTACTGAAATCATATTTGAAAATTCAAAATAGAAAGTGTTAGAAGTTACTTTACCCGAGTGAAATTGCTTTGCAAGTGACGAGCACAATGCCTATGCCCAGCTTGCACAGAACCCTCCTCCCACATACCATTGAGTGCCTCTATCAAACCCTTCTGTTTGTCTGTTATGAAAGTCCAATGGTATCCATTGTAGATGTTGATATCATCTCTCAAATAATTTAGAAACCATGCCCAAGACTCTTTACACTCTGACTCCACAACAGCAAAGACAATAGAGAACATGCCATTGTTAGGATCAATTCCTATGGCCGTGAGAAGTTGCCCAGTTTGGTGTCCCTTGATGTGGCAACTATCCAACCCAATCACTCCCCTACAACCAGCTTTGAATCCTGCCTTACAACCACCATAGCAAATGTAAACTCTCTTAAATATTGGATTACCTTCCTCATCTGCCTCTGTTAAGAACTCGATTGTTGTTCCTGGATTGGTCTTCAATGATTTCCAAGGCTTTTTTCTTAGTCCTCCAAGCCTTAGTCCTCGAACAATCAAGTATGAAGTCCTTCTGGATTTTATTCATGAACTTGATAGATGACCAGCTCTCATTGTCCTTGAACTCCTCCAGGTACTTGTTGGACATCCAAGAAGCAGTACAAAATCTGTTCTTATTTGTTCGAGCACATGTATGCTCTGGTACATAGGTCCTGATATGGAATGTTGTGGTATCTTTCATTTCAAACGCATAGCACACCCACTTGCATGACTCGTCCTTGCAAACTGCTCGAACTCGGTTTCGATCATTCACTTTGAACTTCAACTCTTTTCATGCCTTAATAGAATACTCCCTTATGGAATTTTTGAAGACTGCCCGACTTGAAAATACCATGCCCAACTTAAACTTAGGGTCTGCCATGTCAGTGTCTTCACGGAATTCTTGGAACTTGGGGAGAATTTTCCTGGACAATTTAGTAGGCTTAGGCTCAGGCTCATCTTGACTAGACGACTCATCTTCCAGCACAATGTTTTCCTCCTCGTTATAGTCACTGTCCCCGTCAGAAACGGCTTCATCATCAGTAAGAGGTAGCTTTCCTTTGCCCTTTAATCCTAGACCACGGTCCACAACAATGTCATTGACTTCAAATTTGTCTTCACTGTTCTCAAACCCACTGTCTTGCTCAAGGTCATCAAGATGGTCTTGACACTCCTCAAGCTCTTGATTACGGCTTAAGTCATGTGCTTGACTCTGGCCCAACTCATGTGCTTCACTCTGGTCCAACTCCTCTGCTTGACTTTGGCCCAAGTCATCTACTTGGGTCTGGCCCAACTCATGTTGTTCACTCCCTACTTCAGGCTGGCCCAAATCCATTTCAATCTGGCCCAAGTCATCGCTTGACTCTGGCCCAAGTCATCTTGTTCACTCCCTGCTTCAGGCTGGCCCTAATCCACTTCAGTCTGGCCCAACTCATCTTCATTTTGGCCCAACTCAGTTTGAGTCCGAGTCAATTTTGGTTCAGGGTAAGTCAGGTCTTCATTGTGTATATGGTCTTCAGGTTGAGTCTGACTCAATTCAGGTTGAGCTTCAGTCAGGTCTTCGATAAGAACTTCAACGTCTCCATCATGCTCAGGGTCTTCAACTTGACTTTGTGCCTCATCCACGACTTGACTCTGTCCAGGCTCTCCCTCTTCAACTTCTTCAGGCTCTTCCACTTCAAAGTCTTGAACTTGTTCTTCCTCTTCAGCTGCAGGCACTGGGGGCAATAGTCCAGGCTCTTCTACAACATATGCATCTTGTACGAGGTGATCAAGATACAAATTCAGTTCTTCAGACTCCTCATACAACTTTAACACTGCTATAAACAGGCTCAAATCACAGTCCAGGGCAAAGAACTCCCCATAAGGTTCCAGATAGTACATGGGAATCGCTGAGTATCCAAGATTTTTCTCTACAATCTTGTCTAGCTCCAACAACGACAGTCTGTCCACGTCTACGTGATCTACGTAGTCAATCCGAACACCAACGTAGGTCAAACGCTCATTCACCACTTCCACTCTACCCCCATGGTGAACTTTGAAAGTGAACATATCACACCCATTAAGTGAAACAATAATTAATAATTTTTAATTAAAATCAACCAAAGTAGTATTAAAATACAACTACTACACAAATTCAAAAGGACAAAAAACAAATAACAGACAACCACCACCACTGGTCCCCCCATTATTTTGTATTTAAAGCTTCTAACACTCAAAACTAAGGAAACAACAAAACAATGGTGGTCCCTACTCAGATTCTTTACGAAATCAAAACATAACTCCAACGAAAACCAGACAATGTGGTCCCTACACTTTCAAACCGTAAAAACAGATCCAAACATACATAAAAAGGGTTTCTCACCATATACTGGTCTATTATTGACCGACGCGCTCTCTGATGAATTTGTCTCTCGACCAGCTCTTCTTTTCGTCGGGGACTTTGGTTTTTTTCTCTGAACCTGGGATTTTTTCTTCGAGTACGCCGTCGGAGACTTCGCTGGCACGGTTTTTTTCTTTTTCTGTGCCGAAGACTTCATTCTGAAACCTCCTCCAGTGCTGCTAGGGTTCGATTTCGCCGGAGATTTGGATGTCGAAGGTTTCACCATTTTCGCGATGATAGAACAAACCCCCCTAGATTTGTGAGTATGCGGGATTTATTCTTTCATTTTTAAAAAAAGTTTTTATATTTTGAAACAATTGTAATATTTTAATAATTATTCTAATAATTAATATATCTGATAATATTTAAACATTAAAAGTATTCATTATATGCAAAAATACGCTTATACCCTTTCAGAATAGTACACGTGTTAAACGCGTGACCACTTAACGTCCAAATACTGACGGAAGTGGCTAGTTGTAACACGTGTCTAAGTTCTGAGTTGAGTTCTGCAATATTTCCGAGTCCAGGGGGTGAAATGTAACCGAGCTACGAGTCTAGGGGGTAAAAATGGGATTAATCCTAATATTTAAAAGGAAATAAGATATTGTCCTTTATTATCTCTCATGAATATCATGAGAGAATAATATTTAAAAGAAAATAAGATATTGTCATTTATTCTCTCTTGAATATTTAGAGAGAATAATATTTAAAAAAAAATAAGATATTTCCTTTACTCTCTCATAATTAAATATTCTCTATTTAAACAGAAAATAAAATCTCATAGATATTGTTCTGATAGCTAAGAGAGAAAGTATGATTCATGAGATGAGATCCAATGGCTAAGCTTTGATTCACTAGTGTGAACACAATAAAAGGAAATAATATATTTTGGAAACTACCAAAAAAATATCATTTCCACTACTATAAATAGTGGTTCATGAGAAAGCAAGAAAATAAGTGATTTGCATTAGAAAAATTCGACCAAGAGTTCTCTCCTTTTCTCTTGGCCGACCTCTCTCTCCCCTTTTAGAACTTCGTAATTTCAATCACATAAACACGGCGTGATCTAAACACCTCGTTCTATATCGTAGTGAGATAAAGATTATACCCACTCATCTTTCTTATTCGCCTCAGAGATTACGTCTCGGAAGACTACGGTGTCATCATTGTCGAGTCTAGATCGTCGAGGAGTTTAAGCTTGAAGATAGTCTTTATAAGACTGAAGAAGGAGGAGTGAAAGCTTGAAGATTCTATAGCTTATCCAAATCATGTGAGTCTTTATGAATCTTTAAACCTTGCTCTTATTGGTTGCTTGACATCGCTTTCATAAATAATTAATAAGTAAATCTAGATCTTGTTAGATGACCATAATATTGATTCCCTCTTATTAGTGTAATTAATTAATTCCGCAACTAATATGGTTATCAAGGAGCAATAATCACCAACAAGTGCTATCAGAGCTAGTTGATTTACGTTATTAATTGATTCGTTCATGTGATTAATTTAAATGGTTTGAATGAAAAAAATATATATAGATTATGTTTTTCATGCAATTCAATATATGATTATGTGAATTGTAATTCGGGTTGATTGTAGAATATTTGATTCTCGCTTTTCTAGATTTTATGTTAGACCCGAAATTCAAAGGGTATAGTTTTTTTTTGTAAACTTTATTATTATTGTTGTAATCCGATGAGTGACGTTCTTGATCAAAACGATCGGCGAAAGACGGACTTACAATGAGGAGAAGTGAAGGACCGAAGGAGGACCACCACGGGCGAAGAACCGTCCCGCCGTGGTAATGGGACCAAGCCACCATAAGAGGCGGACTTGCTGTCCGCCTCTCGCCCTCTGCTGCCGCGTTGTCCTCATGGTACACGGCCCGACCTCTCGGGTCGAGTCCCACCATGACTGGTGGACTCGAGGATAGTCCGGGCTTGGGCCCAGATGCCAAGTGGGCCCACGGGCCCACTTAATAATAAAAAAAGGAAAAATAAATAATTTGATATTAATTTATTTTACAATGGGACATAGATATGGGCCCATAACTTATCCATGAATCAATTTGATATTGGGTTCATCTCATTTTATTTACAAAGATTCAAATAGGACACGATCAAACCGAATCAAAGCGTGCTTGCTTCGCTTGTTTATTTATTTGTTTTGCCATGCATGATATAACTTGGAACTTGCGTTGTGGGTTATCATGGGCTTTCATTTATTAATTTAAATTATCTAATTGGATTAGGATAGTTAATTGATGAATGAGTTGAACGAATTGGAAAGCTTTGTCACCAAGCCGATAAGAGACTAAGCTGGGGGAATTGATGAAAGACGCCCTCTCAAGTGGAAGCTTTTCCGTGAAGGAATACTATTAGGATTATCAAGACTAGAATGTCATGAATTCCTAATAACTAAGCTATATCGAAACTTATGATTTTAAGGGTAGTTTAGTAACACTCGAGTTTTAATACGATTTAGTTAACTCAAGTGGATCACCTAGATAATGTTAATGCTAGGAAAATTAAAATACTAAAAGTTAGTTGAGTCTGTAAGGCCTCCAACATTAACACAACACCGTGAGGGTGGTCTTGCTCGCCTCGTGGCTGGCGGTCCTTTAGACATGGTGGTCCATTCCCTTCGGAAGGTGTAATCGTATTCCAATACCAAGGTTGTGTTTCTGACGATAGATGGAGAAGTGGATCTCGTGCTTGACCTAGGCTTACCTAGCACGAACGGGCTAAGCTTTGTCTGCTGAAATGTTGGGTCGACTCAAGTATGAAATGACCGGTGGTTGTCTCATATGGCCAACGATTCCTATAAAACTGGTAGTTAGTAAGCATAGTTATGAATGTACATGAACCACGATTGCTTTAATAATTTGAGATGGTCCTCATTTTTTCTAGGTGCACTCCGTTACGTCACCTTAGTGAATCGGACTGTCGCTATTGGTGAATTACCATGAAACATAAAAACTGAGTCTTTTTAGAGATTAGTATTTTTCCCCGCGCTTATTGCATCATGTTTTTATTTCCTAAACTATATTGATGAATGTTTTTCTTTTCTAATAATTATTTATGTACTTGTATTTTATTAATTTCAGCATGGCTTCAAACTATTCCTTATTGAAAGAAATTATGGATACTAAAATGAAGAACGGAGAGTGTTCCATCGCCCACATGAAGTCGATGACCGATAGATTGAATATGATCGGCTACTGTGGCACTGAGATAGATAAGGCTACTCGGGTGGAGATTGTTCTTGAATCCCCCGTCAAGGAGTATGCTGACATCAAAGAATACTTCCGTGGTCTCGGCCCGAAGTATGTCATGAAGAAGTTCCAAGTTGAACTTACAGCCTGGCGTGATGGTTTAATAAAGGACGAGTGCCTTTATAGATTGCACTCTAGTAGAGTGACAATCCCATCTCATCATTACTTTCCTGTAAGACAACCCGTGGAGAATGTTCTCGCAGTGGGAGCACCTTCGGTCATCTACATCTCTTATGATGATGACGAAGTAGTAGACTTGTACCCAGAGTCTTGTGGAGGTATTGTCCCGTCTACAAACATACATGTATTAGAAGTATTTTATGCTGAAGATTCATTCTCATCCTGGATAATTGATTCAGGGACAATTAATCATCTTTGTACATCTTTAAAAGTGTTTGATTCCTAGGAGGAACTGGATTGAGATGAACTATAGCTTAGAGTGGGGAATGGAGAATCCTTCACGGCTTAATCTTTAGGAGTAGTTCGACTCCAATTTGGAAATAAATATTTGATACTTGATTCAGTTTATTTTATTCTTGGCTTTTGTAGAAACATTATTTCAGTTTCTGAGTTACTAAAACATAAATATTCTTTGTCAATGAATGAAAGTGCTATTAGTATTTCTTATGATGGAAGAATTTTATGTGATGCTCATTTATACAATGGTTTATATGTGATATCCCCTGAAAATAAATTTGCTTTTAATGTTGAGATGTTTAAGGTAGCTAAACTCATATCTAAAAGAATAAAGGTATCCAATTATGATGAAACATATTTATGACAATTAAGACTTGATCACATTAATATAAACAAGATAGAGAGGTTTTCAAGGCTTGGGCCGTTGAAACACCTTAAAGTGGGAACCCTACCTGTTTGTGAATCCTGCATTGAAGGAAAGATGACCAAGAGATCTTTATTGAAAAAGGACTAAGAGCCATCGAACCTCTGCAACTAGTTCACTCTGACGTCCGTGGACCAATGGGTGAAGATGCGAGAGGCGGTTATGAATACTTCGTCATTTTCACTGACGATAATTCTAGATATGGTTTCATTTACCTAATGCACCGAAAATATGAAACTTTTGGCAAGTTCAAAGAATTTCGTGCTTGTGTTGAAAACAAATTAGGTAAAACTATTAAGACCTTTCGATCTGCTCGGGGAGGCGAGTTCTTGGATACTAAGTTCACCGATTATTTGCTTGAACATGAGATTGTGTTGCAATTATCGGCTCCTAGTAACTGTTGTCAATGGTGCCTACACGAAGAGTAGTAGTCTTTACTTATGTATATTTGATGTAATAAAGTCTCACGAAGACTCTTGCTTGTAACTGCTGAATAATTAATAAAATTTGAAACATTCATTCATTCTTACTTGTCTGTTTGAAGTTTTATGATAAACTATAGTCTTTAGTCCTTAAACAAACCTAACAACAAATGAAGAGTCAAATATAGATTTGCATGAACAAACTCTTCATGGTTTGCTTAAAACAGTATATTCACAATCTAAAGATCAAAGGGCTATTGATCTCAGTATGATTGTTAGGAGAATCTATTATGTCTGCTTATGCGGCATTGAGAGTTGGAGACTCTATAGTTCTTCCTAGGTATCTACTGAAGGTACTGAATTGACCAGTGCACTTCTAGAGACAGAATAAGAACAAACCATTTAACCTCTTATGTCTCGAAGTCACTATGTATGAATTGCATTATGCTTACCTCAATCCTGAAATGAGACATGTCATTTCATAGCTTACGTATTCTCATTTGAGAAAGTCAGAGTTTTAGATTCACTATGTGATATAGACAAGACCTATTGGTGAAGTACTAAGTTATGAAGGTTTTAAGAGTAACTTTGTGAAGATCTCATAGATATGGAATTCATGTACAAGATTGCCGAAATGCAATGTAATCACCTCATGCTTTGTTCCTTGGAACGTGAATAAATGAATTGACCAGTGTCCAAATTGAGTCATGACTCTTTTGGATGAATCAATGTGACTTGTTAGCTCCTTGTCAATACATTGTTTCTAACTTATTCACAAGCGACAAAGGAGTTGAGGAAATAACAACTAGAAGGGTAAAATGGTAATTTTGTAAATCCCATCTAGTTGATGATATTCATGAAGGGTAAACATAGATAATATTCAATTGATCCACACATTACAATTAAGTAGAATTCTTGAGTAGAAAATATATTCATTTGAACCGAGAGATTTCAGTGTCAACTCTTTAGTGGAGTCAGTTGACATTAAAGCTAGAACTTGGAAAAAGTTTGTGAACTTTTGAGTCCAAGTATGCTAGCTCAAGTTTTGTTCATTTGGATCCATGAGGTCACTACCACAAGCCTTTAGAGTAGGATTAGTTAAACAAGAAAGCTAAGTCAAAACAAGTTCAAACGTTGAACTAGACTAGTTTTACGAAAATTGTCTAAAGGGTAATTTTATCCTTTTGGACATAGGATGGTATGAATGTCAATAAATAAGTTTTTTTGACATTGTCATATGATGACAATGAGATCAAGTCACACAGCCATATTAATGTAATTGGGCCTTGAGGATTGAATTTCATTTCATGGAATTTTTTGTGAAAATTCTAAATGGGCTTTTCTTATGTTGTCATGAACAAATGAAGAAACATCTAGAAGCATGTTCTAGAAGCCCTCTATACCGTCCACTCAAGAAAGGAAATAGAGATTATTTGTGCATTGATGTATGAAGATACTTGCCAAATGAAAAAGAGGAAACAAATTTTCTCTAGAAGGAAAACAAGGGGGCGGCCAAGAGAGAAGAAATCAAATGAGGAAACAAATCCAAGGCATTAATGGCATAGGTTGGACGTGCAACATGGGAAAAGAGGAAATGAATATTTGCTCATGAATATGTGATATTCAATAGAGAAGAGGAAACTACCTTTTCAAGGTAATCCTCCTTTAAATACTCTACCTCATTCACAATTCACAACACACAATTTTAGATATTGAGAGCTTCTCTCTCTTGAATTTGTAGCCGCCCACCCCCTCTCTCTCTCTCTCTCTCTATCTCTTCTTGTCCTTTTTGTTTTGGCACCTAGGTCCTCATTAGACATAGCATTTTGTTTTAACTCTTGGGCTCAGAGACTTGTTCTTGAGTCATAGTGTTTAAAAGTGCCCACACACTAAATCCAACCTAAACTCTAAAGACTCTAGTGGTAGAAACTTTCGTGGTTGCTCACAGGTTCAAGAAGACTAGTGGGAGAGGCGACCTGAGTGGGGAGACGAGTGTTTCAACCTTCCTAAGGTTTCTCAACGTTCAAGCTCCATTCAAGGTTGGTACCGAGTAAAAACTAAAAGTAGTTTTAAAATTTTAAATTATATGTTCATGCACTTTGTCTAGATTGTAAAATCGTTTTACGTGTTTTAAAGAAATTTTTTATATTCCGCCACTTGCTATAAGCGATAAATCTTTTCTTAACCCTAGATCTATTCCAACAGTAACCCACAACAAAATGGAGTTGCTGAAAGGTGAAACCGAACTCTATTAGACATGGTAAGATCCATGATTAGCTATTCTTTCCTCTCAACATCTTTCTGGGATTATGCTTTGCAAAACTGTTGTATTCGTCTCGAACCATGTTTCTTCTAAATCAATATCCAAAAACCCATTGGAATTATGGAATGGAGCTAATCCTAGCTTGCGTCACTTCCGTACATGGAGTTGTGCTGGTACCTTTACACGATACGCTACAGTGACCCATCTCTCGATAATTTCAAAAGGTCCAGTATACCTTGGTGCAAGTTTTCCCTTACTAAAATGAAAGACACCATGTTTTGGTGGGACCTTGAGGAACACACAATCTCCTACAATGAACTCTAAAGGTCATCTCTTTTTATCAACATAATTCTTTTGACGACTCTGAGCTATACAGAGGTGGTCACAAATAACTCAAACTTTATCCGTTGTCTCTTGTACTATCTCCGGACCAAGAGTTAGACGATCTTCTGGCTCAGCTCAACACAACGGAGATCTATAGGGTCTACCGTATAGAGCTTCATAAGGAGCTATTTGTATACTTGTTTGATAACTATTGTTGTAAGAGAACTCTACTAAGGGTAGATGTAAACTCCAACTTCCTTTGAAATCTAGGGCACAAGAGCAAAGCATGTCTTATAAGATCTGAATGACACGCTATGACTGACTGTTAGTCTGCAGATGAAAAAAATTACTAAAGTTAAGCTTAGTACCCAACTCTTTTGCAGGCTTTTCCAAAATTTTGAAGTGAAACGAGGGTTGCGATCAGATACTATTGTGATTGGCACACTATGAAGTCTTATAATCACTTCCACATATAAACGGCTTAGTTTATAAATATCATAGTCTATTTTGATTAGGATAAACTGAGCCGTCTTGGTGAGTCTATCCACAATTAGAAGCGTATCAATTAAAAAGTTGAATTTGCGCATAATAGAAACATAATAGAATATGTTGCGATCTTGACAAACAATACATGTCATACCAAGATGTTAAGAACATGAAGAAGGACATCTTGGAAACGGTTTCGCTAAACAACAAAAATAGCCAATCAATGTAAAAACACTTACAAATCGCGACAGGGAAAAGTTGAGTACGGCCTCCACTAAATATAAGGCCATGATTGTACGAATGAAGTTAACACAAAAAATGGCAGTCAAGAACATGGCATTCATTGCAACTCCCAATTGATCGTGAACTAGGTTAAAGGGGACTACACAGCCAAATAACCCAACACGATTGCCTACTCGGCAAAGGCAAAGGAAAATTTAGTAGCCTTCTCATCGTTTGGGATCCTTCAGATACCTAGGGAGTCAAATACCAAGGCCAACGCGCTCACTCATTTGGCCTCTAAAATCGACAAGGATGGATTATGGATTGTCCCTATCAATATCTGAGTAACCAGGGATACACCTTAGTTCACGTGTATGAGCTCGATGGTTAAGTATGTACAGTGTTGTACCCTCTCTACAAACAAAGAAGAAGCCAACAGGCTAAAAGCCCTGGCAACCAAGTACACGATAAGGAGACATACTCTACAAACACGGCTACTCCATGTGATTATTCAGATTCCTTAGTAAAGGAGACTCAAAGAGCGCCATGCATGCAAACCATGATGAGATATGCGAGAATCATCTAAATGGGATGTCATTGGCATAGAAAATGCTAAAACAATGATACTTCTGACCAACTCTCAAGAAGGATGCCTTTGGCCAAGAAAGTACGACAAGTGCCAACCTTTTAGTGTCGCGACCCTTCGCAAAATCGGGTGTTGACATCATCGGAAAGCTACCAAGGACACAAAAATAGTACGAATACGCTATAGTCGTCATTGACTACTTTACCAAATGGATGGAGATTGAGTCTCTAGCCAAGATCACCGAGGCAAAAACTAGAATTTCATCTGGAAGAAAATCATATGTCGATACGGGATCCCGACCTCAATGTAATTGACAATGGCACATAATTTGACAGCGCTAGAGTGAGCAAAATATGCGCCCAGTTCAAGATTACATCTTCCCCCCAATCACCTGCTAGCCAATGGGCAAGTCGAGGCATCAATAAAAAGATCAAGGGCAATCTAGAGAAAAATCTCGAGGTCATGAAAGGTGCATGGGAAGAAGAGCTACCCTTAGTAATGTGGGGCCTATCAGACAACGGTTCGAAATGCCACTGGAGAAACGCATTTCTCCCTGACTTACGGGGTTGAAGTTGTAGTCCCAATTGACACAAAAATTTTGACATTCCGAGTTGAAACTTTTGACGAGGAAATCAATGATTATGTTGTGTACATAGAGTTAGACCTGATCGACAAGAAGAGGTTCGACACTAAGTGATGCCAACGACACGACCCACGGAATACAAATTGCGCACAACTAATATTGACACAATATATCGCCAAAGGCGACACAGTCGATCAAGAGGTAAGTTCATCCTTAGCCCCCACAAGATGACGCGCTCACAATGACGACTCAATCACTCGGGAACAAAGATATGATCTATTTGGTTTAACCCACAAACATGACATGCTCATCAACAACGACACGATCACTAAAGGAACAAAAACCCGCATTCACATAATGGCTAACTGTCATGGATAACGTCCACAGATAAATATGATTGCCAAGTGCGACGCTTTTGTCACACTTGGCGAAAAAGACGTGCCCACCAAGACGCAATGCGACCAGTGGGAATGAAAGGCACACACCAAGTGTTAAAAATCATGCAAAAGACCCAGCAAGACAAAAATTGGACAAACCAACTCGCAATCGTAAAAGTGGCATTAAGATGCAAAAAATCTGGTTCGAAACAATAGTAAAAGAGCAACTACTCTAAACAAAATAAGCATTCAATAAATAGATGCAAAAACCAAATTCATGAGGTCAAAGCAAGGCGCTCAACAAGTGCGCAAAAAGAGGGTAAAAACACCAACTACTTCTCATTGGAGCCAAAATCAAGACGCTCATGTGTCGCCATCAGAAAGGTTGACCGAGAGGTCCGTATCGGCGAAGTATCGTCAATCGAAGGGAACATAGCGTCAAAGAAGTCAAATAGAGGCGTCATGACATCGGACGGCTTCCGCGTGGAGAGCCTCCTTGAAGGCCACATCGAGGTCATCGTGCAAGTCCCCGAGGACTTTCTCTGCCTCCACCTTCTCATGAGTGATGTGTGCCACTCGTTAGAGAGAGCATCGCGCTCACACGCAGCCCATATATGAGACACTTCACTCATTGAGAGATGCTCTCGCATAATCCCCAACTCCGTCCGAATAGATAGCTGCCCCTGAAGGTCATGCGCCTCACTGCGGAAAATCTCCACGGAATGTTTGGTACTCTTCAAAGAAGCATGCTCGAAGACCATCTCCTCGCCCAGTCGGGGTGACTTCTACATGAGTCGTGTACCTCTAGGAGCGGATGACGCCTCGGTCCACGGGAGCCTACTCCAACACATCCTTCAGTGTCTCAAATTCCTATGCGTAATGGGAGCTCCATTCGGCAGAATCCAGCTTCGACGTGGCTAGAGACAAATCCTCCCTGATGACTCTCATCCTGCGAACTAAGTCAAAAAGAATCCTATCTCCCATCTCAGCCCGCGCAAGCACCTGAGCAGACCAAACAAGAAAGTAATGGATTAGTCCTCAAACAAAGAGAGACAAATAACAGAAGCATGATGAGAGTAAGTAAGAAGCTTACCCAATGACATTGCTAACACCGTGCTGAATAAACTTAAGATCTCTCTCGGCAGTATGTCTTTGAAATCCTTTAAAGACAATGTTTAGAATTCCCCAAGAGCACTACTCCCATAGCTCGCTAGCCTCGAAGGTAATCACTAACGTCCCTGATGTGTTGGCGCGTTTCAAATTCGAAGAAGCCGCGAGGTGCACGAACGGGAAGGGAGCTTCGTAGAAGAACGCGCATCTCCTCGTCAATTTGCTAGGTTGAAGTTGTAGTCCTGATTGAGACGAAAATTTCGAGTTGAAACTTTCGACGAGAAAATCAGCAATGACGTAATGCACGTAGAGTCAGACCTGATCAACGTCAAAAGTGTTGGTGAAACACACTCAGTATCATAAACGAATAATTATTCTTATATCAGTTGTTGGCCAAACAAGTATCGGATAACAAACATTTTCTCTTATAACAATTGTTGATCATTCCTTTTACTATTAAAAATTTGAACTACAATAGATATTGAATGTTAGTCCCAAAAATGATACTAACAACTATGTTTACTAATTTATACTCCACCATTTGTTTTATCAGTAATTTGTTGCAACTACTATTACACTGGCTCTTTTTAAGATTCTAGCCCAAATTTCATTTTATTAAAAAAATTGTCCACCAGTCCGCAATAAATTAAATGAACTAAATAGTGAATTAAATTAATTTTTTAGTTAATTTAATTTACTGATAGACTATTTTTTATTTGAGCTACTTTTTAAAAGAATGATATATTGGATTACTAATCTAATTGTCCATTGTTTTATTGTGGAAATAGCCTCCAAAAGCCGTTTTCGTAATTTTTTTTCAATATTAGCCGCTGAACTTTTTAGTTTTCATAAATAACTGTTTTAATTTTTGAAGCGTCTTGCTTTTAATAACTATTAATCAGATTTCAATTATTGTTAATTAGATTTTGATAGTTGTTAACCAGATTTCAATAATTGTTAGCCATATTTTAATATACCAATATTTTGAATAAAATTTCAATAATTGTTAACCAAATTTAAGTAACTCTTGATTAGATTTCAATAGTTGTTGATCAGATTTCAATAACCGTTGACCAGATTTCTATAATTGTTAGCTAGATTTCAATAACTCTTGATCAGATTTGGAACATAAGGGTATTTTTGTCCGGAGAAAAAGGAAACAGTTACTACCGAAATTTTTTAAAAACATGAGTGAAACATGAAAAGTGACATACGTTTTAGGGCTATTTTGAAGAATAGTAAAATTGGCTCAACAATATTTAAAGACTAGCTCATGTTTCATTTTATTAAGTAAATAATCCAACTTTAATAGACTACCTAAACTCCTAACTCCTTCACTCTCATCGCCGCCCCAAACCTCTCCGACAATGAATCTTCCACCACATCCGCCGCCGCCACGCCCTCCTACTCCGGGATCTCGAAGCTCCAGTGAGTCCAAAGATTGGATTTCTCGCATAACCGTTTCACCGACGAGATTCCGGCGACCGAGCTCGCTCGTCTCCCGAGACTGCTGACTATCCGCCTCGAGTCGAACCGGTTCGACGGAGGCCTCGACGAATCCTCACTGCAAAAAAAGAAGAAGAGAAAGAAAAATCTCTGATTTTGTTGATTCACTGTAAATTCGCAAATAAGTTAATTTAATTAACGTACTTGAGTGAGTTAGGTTAATTAATTAACTGATTCGTGAAGGATTTGAAATTCACAAAAAATTTACAAAAATAAAGTCAATTAATATTCAAAGCATTCAATTAATTAACCTAATTCCTAATTCAATCATTTAGTAAATAAACTTTACTCACAAAAAAATCAGAACCTAAACTAATATTCAACCAATAAGTTAATTAATTAACCTAACTCACTTCAGTACGTTAATTAAATTAACCTATTCGTGAAGGAAGTGAGGGCATTATGGTCTGAGCCGAATATATGAGTTATTTGTTTAATAAAATGAAACTTGGGCTATTCCACCAATAAGAATGACAAACTTGGCTAGTTACAACAAATTTCCCTTTATTTTATTATTATTCTAACTCAATCAAAAGAACTGTAAATTGAGAATTATCTTCTTAAAGATGTTTCTTATCTTATGAATTCAAACAATTTATATTTATTATTTCATTTACTAAGAAAATTTTGTATCTAATATAACATAAAGAAGTCGTATTATTTAAATTTAGTGAGTTCAATATTGTTAAAAACACTGATCACATATAGAAAATAGAAAATGCAAACAAAATGCAATAATTTTATTCTCTACAAGTAATGTAATATATATTATTTTAAGATATTTTTTTTCTTTATGTACACAGATATCCGTATTTTATTATGAATTTGTATATATTTTAATATATATATATATATATATATATATATATATATGGGAGATTTAGTAATAAGGTTTATTTGGACTTCTATGTTAATTTTTTTTTAGCATAACTAGCTAATAATTAAAAATAGAGTCTTACTAAAATAACTTGTATACGTCGTATTATCATAGAACTACGCATGAATTTGAATTAATATTTGAATAATTAAATATAATTTTACATGGCAGGTTACGTATATAGCCCTTCTTTATAACTTAGCACAACTATGTTTAAAAAAAAAAAAAAAATTGTAGATATAGTAATCTGAGACTAATTGATTTGTTAAAAAAAAAAAAACAAATTTATAAGTTTTTAGCAAAATACTCAAAATTATAATATCTAAATTCTTTTGTCATCTTTAGTAAAAAAATTCAAAAAGTTTTAATGGTTAATAAAAAAAAGAATAAAAGACATATTTGCCCCCTTAATTATGGCGGTGATGAAAATACACTTCTTGTACTTTAAAATCTCGATGATTTCAAAGAGATGTCCTTATGTCTATTTTTTTGACATGCCGTCAGTTAAATTGGTAAGTTTTTGTAACGTGAGAAGTAAAATAAGGGTATTTTCGTAAACATACCATTATCATCTGAATAAAAAGAATTTGAAAAATTCCCAGAGATCCTCCGACATTTCTCAGGAACGATTTCCTCAAACCGACCCTCTTTACAACTCTCATTCATCTCGTGCGACCTACAAGGTTCTTCTTCGCTGCACCATCGTCAAGATTCGGAGCGCTTACACGAGGAACGATATTCACGAAGATGTCATTAAGGTGTTCGTCGAGCTTTAATCGGAAACATAGTTTCGACTCCATTATTTTGCTCTCACTTCCGTACTCAGGGCGTGTTTTAAGACAACAAAAGAAGAAAAAAATATGAAACAAGGGATTGGCGAGACCGGACCGGAGAGGCGGTTGTCTTTGAGCCTGGGAAGTGAGAAAGCTCGTTGGGGACGACTCCGTCGAAAGCGTTGCCGGAGAGATTGAGCTCGACGATGGAGGAGATCTGTGCCGAAGAGCTTCATGTAGGTCCCGGATCGCCTCATTGATTTCTCAGAAGCACCGAACGTCGTCCGCCAGCTGACAATCGCGGTGAACATGGACAAGCGAGCAATAAGCAAAATCAGATATTCGGAGGTTGAAGATGAAAGGCTCATAACTGTGTTGCTAAAGCGATTTGGAGAGTGGTGGTGGTTCACATTGAAGTGATGGGCGAGCAGAGAAGCTTCAGAGAGATTCAGAGGAGAGAGAGAGAGAGAGAGAGAGAGAGAGAGAGAGAGAGAGAGAGAGAGAGAGAGAGAGAGAGAGAGATAGAGAGAGAGAGAGATTGTAATTGTGTTTGATTTATTAATTTTATTTAATTTTAATTTTTTTAATAGATGTTAAGGGTATTTACGAAAATTCCATCACTTTACATGTATAGTTACAAAAGTGTGTATATATAACTAACGGATCAAATCCAAAATAAACAGAAGGACCACAAATATTACAAGAAGTGATATTAATGGGTAAAATGATCGATTTTATAGTACAATTGTATTTTCGTCACCACCATAGTTCAGGGGGTAATTATGTCTTTTATTCTAAAAAAATACTAACCCCTAGTACTTCAACTTCTCTTAAATTTTAGATATTTCAAAAAAATCCAAACAAACTTTGGATATTTCGTAAATTTGTTTGTGTCAACTGGTTATTTAGCTATAACATCCATTTATTGAAGAGAGTAGCCAATTTCGGACAACAATTACATTACTCAAACCCAATTTATCCGAACATAAAGTAAAACCTAAATAACATTCAGAAAGTCATGAATTTGAATATCGCCAAGCCCTCAAACTCAAAGTGTCAAATCGTCGTAGTGCTGCAAAAATCGCGTAGAGCGTTACGTATAGCAGGTTAATTGCATAAAAGCAATTTATCATAAAAGCATAAATTAAATGAAGCGACATATGTCACAATAATGATACACTCAGATTCCTAATATAATGATCTATTAAATTTAATCTACGTAGAGCATGACAAGTTAATCGAATAACTATATAGATTATGGGATTCACAATAATGATACACTCCGATTCCTAATATAATTAATAGTATCATGGACTGTAATAGTTAGTAAAATTAAATGAAATATTTGAGATTCTCGCGTTTGGGCATTCGGTCTGAACATAAATTTTGTTTCGACGAACCAAAATTCAAGTCAGTAATGGACCGAAAATTTCATTTAAGAATATTTTCATAATTCCGGTGAAATCGAAATAAAACATTCCTTTTTGGTTAATTCAAAGTTTGAAATACCACAGGGTAGAGGGGTATCCTACATCTCGAAGCGTCACGGGAGCGTGATGTTATTCTCCCGTGAGATGAGTCAATTCTCTTGATATTTTAACGAGTATCATAAAAAAAAATCTTAAAATATCGTAAATACCGTGCATATATATACCGCAAATATCACACGAATACTAAAAAATTTAAACCTTTTATTTTCTCAAATGCCACACATTTACCTCAGATACTACAACATTTTATTTTATTTTATTTTAATTATTATATTTATATGTAATATATACATATTTATAATATATATACTCGCGGTATGCTCAGGCGGTACAAATGTTATTAATAAGGTGCCACACGGCTGAAGTAAGTAGTATCTAATTTTGGGGCAAAAAACAAAAAAAGTAGTATTTTAATCCTTGGTTAGTTTCGGCACTATTCACCCAATAAAAAAATATATAAAAATTTAAAACCTAAAATATAGTACACTTTCGAGATAAAAAAAAAAAGTAAAAGTAATTTTTTTTTATGAATAGTAGTACCATAATGGCAAATCCGATAAGGGGCTTTTAGTTTTTCATAAAATTACCACAATAGCACTCATATTTGTACATAATTTCGTATATAGTACTTGAATATAATTATTGTACCATGAACAATGTCAGAACATAAAAAATATTCGGGTTTGTTCCGTTTCGTTTGCCAAATTTAGGAAGATATAAGTCTATTGAACCAAGGAGAAAATGCATTGGTGTATTGGAAAGACAATATTGACTGATTTCTTATAAATTAATAGTTTGACTATAATTTTAAGAAAAAAAATGTATGAAACAGCTAAATGATTATCCTCAATTCAAATTTTAATGACTTTTTTTTTAATATTTTTAAATTGCCTCTTAAAAAAATGGCAATTCACCTATAAAATTGATAATAACAATTAGCCTATTTCCAACCGTCTTTCGTTTTTTTTTACTCCGATTGTAATTTTTAAATATAATGTCAAAGGGAAGCATATGCTAGGCCACCAAGGGGCGATCATCGAGGGTATTCTTTCGGAGCTCGAGAATGGTTCTTTCCGAGATGGGCTGGTGTGGGTGCCGAGGGAATGCAACGAAGCGGCTCATACGGTCGCGAAATATCGTCGAGAGACTTTGTCTGTTGACGTGGAACTGCTGTCTTGCCCGTTGTGGCTCTCTTCTTGTATTACTAAGGACTGTGAGTCCTCTTTTTTTGGGTGTAATGGGGGCCAGTAGAGCCTTGGCAGTTGCTGAACTTCACAGCTGCCCTTCAAAAAAAAAAAATATAATGTGTTAGAGATTATTAAAATATAAAATATATAGTACTCTTTCACTTTATGAGGTCAAACCCTAACAAATCAAGACTTGGGTTTCAATTTTTGATGTTGTCGCCTCCCCTTGGATACGGAGACTCTGGTCGTCTCGCCTACTAGAGGACTCTCGACCTATGGGAAAATATTTGTTGGATCCTCTGTGGCATAGGTTTTAGTTTGGCAAAATAAACTGTAACAGTTGTTCAAGTCGAAGTTGTTGGTGATTATTGCACCTTGATAACCATATTAGTTGCGGAATTAATTTATTACACTAACAAGATCTAATCAATATTATGGTTATCTAACAAGATCTAGATTTACTTATTAATTATTCATGAAAACGATGTCAAGCAACAAATAAGAGAAATTTTTAAAGATTCAGAGAGTCTCACATGATTTGGATCAGCTACAGAATCTTCAAGCTTTCACTCCTCCGTCTTATAAAGACTATCTTCAAGCTTAAGCTCCTCGACGATCTAGACTCGACAATGATGACACCGTAGTATTCCGAGATATAATCTCCAAGGCGAATAAGAAACATGAGTGGACACAATCTTTATCTCATTACGATCTAGAACGAGGTGTTTAGATCGCACTGTGTTTATGGGATTGGAATCACGGAGTTCCAAGAAGGGGAGAGACGTCGGCCAAGAGAGAGGGAGAGAGCTCTTGGTCGAATTTTTCTAATGCAAATCACTTATTTTTTTGCCTTCTCATGAAACCCAACTTATAGTAGTGGAAATGATATATTCTTGTTAGTTTCCAAAATATATTATTTCATTTTATTGTGTTCACACTAGTGAATCAAATCTTAGCCCTTGGATCTCATCTCATGAATCCTACTTTCTATCTTAGCCATCAGAACAATATCTATCAGATTTTATATTCTGTTTAAATAGAGAATATTTAATTATGAGAGAATAAAGGAAACATCTTATTTCTTTTTAAATATTATTCTCTCTAAATATTCATGGGAGAGAATAAAGGACAATATCTTATTTTCTTATAAATATTATTCTCTCATAATATTCATGAGAGATAATAAATGACAATATCTTATTTCCTTTTAATTATTATTCTCTCCTAATATTCATGAGAGAATAAATGACAATATCTTATTTCGTTTTAAATATTTTTCTCTCTCTTTTATTTAAACAACTAAAGAGAAAATATTGGTAAGTACCAATATTATGATGGACGAATTTGACATACACGACAAAGAGGGATGACGCAAATCCCAAAAAATTCGTCCACCTCATTTTGTGCCAGGCCCAATCGCTTAAAAGCTAAGTAATTATTTATTTATTTGGTCCAACAATAAACAAATAAGTAATTGATTAATCATTTACTTGATCAAACAATAAAGAATTAATACTACCATAAATAATTATAGAGATTTGTTAATAACTAGCCAATAGTTAGAGGGGATATTAAAATAGTAGCCAATCTATTAGTTTATTTAGCTAAACAGCCAATATTACACGTAGTACAAAAAATGCCCTTTTCTCTAACTACCCCGTAAACGGCCCCCATTTTTTCTCTGCCCGATCTCGCTGGAGATCTCTGTCGGCGGCGGAGCACCAACACGACCACCCGATCTGGATGATCGCCACCGCGGGGCTTCAGCAATCGGTCATAAACTCCATCGCCATCGCGAAGTATCGGAGGAGCGAGGGCTTGATCGACGGAACGGACTGTTCCGTCTTCCTTGGCGATCACCGAGTTTAGCTCCTCGCAGATCAGCTCGAACGACGATTTCCCCATTCTGAACGCTTTCCGAAATTCCTCGTCTGGAAAGTCCGGTTCGTTGCACTCGTCCCACCACGCTTTCGATCGGTCCTTCACCCACAGCCTCCGCTGATCAACCGCCGATCCATCGCCGGACTTCGCTTTCTCTGGCGGCGGCGACTGCTGTCCTGGACCGCTTCCGTTTCGCACGGAGGAAATCCTCGGTGTCGGCGTCTTCGGAAACGGAGATGGAGAAGTGTTCCATGGAGGCTTTCGTCTTCTCAGCGCGAGTCCGGTCGAGTCTGGATTTTTCCTCCGCCGAGTCACGGCGGAGATCGTCGGAGTTGCGATTCTCCTGGTCTTCTGTCGCCGCCGCAGCAGAATTACGACCGCGCGCCGGCGGATATCGGCAGAGGCGACGGCTCCGGTGAGATCTCGACGGCGACGGAGGAGAGCGAGGTGGTTAAGATGAGCGTACACACTTTCGACGATGGAACTCGCGACCGTCCGTACGGTCACTGCTTGGTTGCTGGGATCAAGAAATACCCAGCCAAGGTGGTTCGCCGCGACTCGGCGCAGAAGACGGCTAAGAAATCTAGGGTTAAGGCTTTCGTGAAGATCGTTAATTACCAGCACATCATGCCCACGCGCTACACGCTCGGACGGTCAAGGGAGGTAAAGGGACCTGAACCACTTTTGGAATTATATATATATATATATATATATATATATATATATATATATATATTTTTCTTTTGATGTGTGAAAATATTTAGAAATTTTTTTGAAAAATAGAATTGTACTGTTGTGTACATTGTAGGTATTTCGTTCTAAATAAAATCGGATTTACTGTTATATTTACCATAGAAACGAGTGATTTAGTCAATGGTTAATATGATTTACTGTCGGATTAACTGTCTTCGATTGTTCACGGAAATAATTAGTAAATCGTATTTACTGTTAGATTAACTAGAAAATGTTATGGTTAATTGTATTTACTATTGTTCTTATTACGGTAAATAAGATTTACTATTGTTTTTGTTACGGTAAATAAGATTTACTATTGTTCTTGTTATGGTAAATAAGATTTACTTTTGTTCCTGTTACGGTAAATAAGATTTACTTTTATTATTGTTACGGTAAATAAGATTTTTTGTTGTTCTTGTCACGGTAAATAAAATTTATTGTTTTCTTGTTACGGTAAATAAGATTTACTATTATTCTAGTTACGATAAATAAGGTTTACTGTTATTCTTGTTACGACAAATAAGATTAACTGTAGTTTTTGTTATTGTTAATTAGATTTATTATTTTTTTTGTTATGGATGATATTATTTACTATGATAGTTAATAATATTAACTTAAGGGTATTATTGGAATATTGGAATGTTGTCATGATAAATTGGCTATTTTCCTAAATATGTAAATAGTTGGGCTATAATTTTAAAGTAGGAGTGTTATTTTGACTAGTTGTTTAGCCGGCCCATAATTATATAATTAAGTAAATCCCCATATTTCATAATTGATGTTGTTAATCACAATTACAGCTTGTGAGATTATATTAATGAAATATTATTATTCGAAATTTCTTATCCGCATATATAAGAGCCGAATTGGAGACTATAGACCTAGTATTAAAATATTAACAAATCCGATGAAAAGACGAAAAAGTCATGTCTCTTTTCCACATCGATTTGTCTAATCTTGGTCAGACTCCACCTTGCAAGTGAAGACTGAATCCTCATTAATACTAGAATTATATTTACTCATCGTGACGAGTATCCATTGATATAGTCAGTTCGTGATCATGATCCTCCAGGTTCATCCCGTGTCGAGAAATTTCAATTATTCCATTATACTTTTCTTGACACCTCTAAGCCCTAAGCATTGTTGCTTCACCAGCGAAAGATTCTTCCAAACGTACAAACTTCAGAAGTGCGCGCAATCTATAGGTTCTGGAATCAGCCCTTAGGTGAGAGAACATTTTACCTTCTTTCAGAGGTTGGATTCCATATTTGTAAATCACTTCCCACTCTAACCATGTTTCAAAACTCCCAAGACATAAGCTGTGATTATCATGATAGTGGTCTTTTACCGAATGAGTCAAAGAGTGTGGCAACATGATCCAGTGTCCATGATCACTTCAGGATTTAGATCAAGTCTCACTGTGACCATCTTTAACGACCTCGGTTAGTGTGTCGTAACGGTCGTTAATCGACACATCTACAACCAAGACATGTCCGGGTCGTACACTTACCACAAGTGTAGAATGCTCCCACTAAGTGATCAACCTTCACTTGTGTTCCACAAATATGATTTCAGATTCAGCTACCCAGGCTTGAATCAATCATCGACCAGTTTTAGTGTGACGACCCGAATTTTCGGACCGTCTACTTATCTTACTTTTTAAAACTTTAGAAAATTTAAGGTAATTTTTTTTAAACATAACTTGAGATGCAAATTTGAAAACTCACAACTTAATAATAAAATGCTTGATTCATAACTCGATAAAATAAATAACACAAACGTAGCAATTGCATAAACAAGAATTAAAACTCAAAATACGATTGTAGATAACGCCATGAATAAAATCGTAACCTTTTTCGAAATTGAAAGGATCTTAAAATGCGTAACTTAAAACCATATAAATAAAACCTTGGGTTTGATTATTTAAAACTGAAAGCAAAGCGGAAGTCTTTTATTTTCGTGAATTGCAACCATAACTCAATCCTCTCACTATCGTCAACGTTGGTCTACCATTCTCATTTGTTCAAAAATTGTTTACCTACAATACGGATGAATATACACAGAATGAGCTAACGCTCAGCGAGAATAACTATAATTCACAAAACATAAGCAGATATACGTAGAATGAGCTAACTTCAGCGAGCATAACCTTAACTCACAAAACTGAAACAAATATACAAAGAATGAGCTAACTTCAACGAGCATAACTATAACTCACAAAATATAAATAATAAAAATGCATGAACCGATTTTTAGTGTTTTAAACTAAACCGTGACATAAGATGCTCTATTATAAGTCTATCATATTTTAATTCGGGGGTCCCTTAGAGTAGTCATACCAATTTTCGTTGCGCACTTTGGATACGAAGATATGGGGTTGCAAGGTCTCATACTTTGCTCCATCATATACACTTATAACATATGAGAAATTTCTCCATTTGGACCCGTAAGTCGGCTCGAGAAAGTCTCTGTAAGACCTCAATAGCTCAAGGCGTACGACTCTCTAACTTATCTTTTCACTTGATTATTTTCGTTACATACATGAATGACATAAAATAAACATACATAATAAACATAACTAGAAATAAGAACGTGTTATAAATATTCTAATTTACAATGTATCATCACATAACACAACATAATATATCATATCATCAACTCGACATATCATAACATATCACATACTAAACTCTCATATCGTATCATATCCTAACATATCACATAACAAGACTAACAGACATGTCCAAACAAATAGACATATCTTAGAAAACATATCCAAACAAATCACACAAATAAAAACACACCTTCTATCTAATTCAGATCATATAGTCTATGTAATTATTTTCGAACGAATACGTGTTGCAGTGAGATTATTCTCACATTTGCTTCGGAAAGTATGACCGTTGGTCGTGGACGGTTAAGGAAAACTAGATGGCTTGGAAAAGCTAAGCGGCTCGGAACCTAATCGACGGAAAAGATTTTTGGGGATCAGCTTAGAAACGGATTTCAAGACACATACTTTAGATTCTGGAAATTTTTCAGAAATGACATTCAACGTGAAATTACTAAAATACCCTTGGCTACTAAAGTTCCGGGGGAAAAATAAAACTCTGTAAAAACTTCTGTAAAAAAATGGTAACTATAAAACATAAATTTGAGCACTTTTTGTAAAGGCATCCCGGCTAAAAACATCCTTTAACTATTTCCTTAAAATAAAACAAGTATAACATCTTACTTTAAAAACTTGTGAAAAACTGGTGTGCGGACCGATCGTAATATAATCAGAAAATATTATATATAGCATAAAAATATTTTTCAATTACTTTTATAAAAAGAAGACATGTAAAACTAGCGTTTCCAAAAAGAATCAACGCAAAATAATAATTTTTGAATCCACAGTAAACGTTTTAAAGTCTGAAAATCGGAAATAGGTCAGACCAGCGAATCAGGTATGCGCACTGATTTGAAAATAATCGGAAAATAATAATTTAAACCTAACTTTTCCAAAAAGAATAGATGCAAAATAATATATAAGAAATAACGCTTTCGATTCGAATTAAATGACAAAACTTTATTTTATTAATAATTCAGCGAGAACTTACAAAAGCATCTTCTCGTGGGCAAGATTTCCTAACAGAAGCTGCAAAAAGTTGTTCAACCAAGTTCAAAACTCGGATTACCTTCGTCAGTTTTCTCCAGCACAAACTTAACTAAATATATTGCGTTTTTAGTTCCGAAAATCATGGAGATATGATCGGATTTGGTTTCCAAATCGTTCTAATTCGCGGAGATTTTGTTATTGAGCTCTATAAAACCCCATATGGTTTCATTAGATAAATTGATACGTTAAGATCAATTCACGCGGAACATAATCTTGAACCAGTCTCTCTGCTAGAATATTTCATCAACAACTGGTTCAAAGAACTTGCTGTTGTTGTCCACGATTCGTACAGAGGTTGTGAGTGCATGTTTTGCATTGATACGCTGAGAAGATCTTTGGGAGAGGATCGTGCGATCTTTGGGAGGAAGAGTCGGGTGAAGAAGAGTGGGAGTCTCTAGTCTGAGGGGATCTCAGATTGCAATCCATTAGAGAAGTCAAAGAAGCTAGTTCATGTACATTTGATTATTGAGATAGTGGATCGCTTTTCACCACCAGACGCATCAGTCCCCCTGATTAGGTTGTTTATACCGAACATGGTTACCAATTTTGTGTGTCCTTTATTGCTTTTTGTTTGATTGATTGCTTAATTTTCGATTTAATTAGATATGCTAAAATCAATCAATTGTTCAACAAGTAGTTCCAATGACATAATTGAACAATCTTCTCAGTACACGATAAGTAATTTCAATTGGTATCAGAGCAGGTGACTCGATATACAGAGTGTGATCTGTTTGTATCTACTAACACGTGTTTTGAGATGAACATGAAAGAAGGACAGAGCATCGGTCGACCTCCGCTTATGGAAGGACCAAACTATGGCTACTGGAAGGAATGGATGAAAGGTTTTTAGAAGGCAATAGATGAGAAAACTTGGAGTGCTATTGAGAAAGCTTGGATTGCTCCCACAGTCACTGATGATAAGAGAACAACGACCACATTGACGTAATATAAGTGGTCAGCCGATCAACATAAAGATGTCATGGGAAACTCGAGAGCTATGAACGCCATATTTTCTGTTGTAGATGAGAATATATTCAATCTGATCTCTAACTGCAAAATTGCTAAGGAAACATGTGATATTCTGCAAGTTGCTCATGAGGGTACAGATCAAGTCTGATCTCAACATCTTCGGTTGCTTACTACCAGGTTTGAGAATATCATAATGAAAAACGATGAAACAATCTATGAATTCAGTGCTAAAATTTATGATCTCTCTAATGAATCTTTTGCCTTGGGAGAAGCTATTGATAATGCAAAACTAGTAAGCAAGGTGTTGAGAACTCTTCCAAAGCGATTCAACATAAAGGTGACTGCCTTAGAAGAACTTCATGATGTAGGGGAGATGAGACTTGATGAGCTGATAGTGTTGGGAATATTGCCCACTTGAAGATAATGAATAAATGATTACTAAATTCGATAATAAGATTACTCTATTAGCATTATATGATTAGTGGGTTGAGTTCTAAACAATTAGAATCAATAACAACTATCTTCCATAGCCTCCGTATAAAACTGAGTCACGTGATGGGCACCTGAGTTCGGGCGGTGAGCTAAAACGAGGTCGATGACTAATATACGCCTGGAAAGCTATATCTAAAGTCATATATGTGGAACACATAGGTGAAGGCTGATCAATATGTGGGAGCATTCTACACTTGTGGTAAGTGTACGACTTGGACAGGTCTTGGTGTAGATGTGTCGTTTAAGGACCGTTACGACACACTAACCGAGGCCACTATGATGGTCACAGTGAGAGTTGATCTAAATCTTGAAGTGATCATGGACACTGGGTTATGTTACTGAGCTCTTTGACTCATTCGCTAAAAGGCTATTCATGCTAATCACAGCTTATGTCTTGGGAGTTTTCTCAGAGCATAATTCGAGTGGGAAATGATTTACAGATACGGAATCCAGCCTTCTTGAAAGAAGGTTAATGTTCTCTCACCTAAGGGTTGATTCCAGAACCGATAGATTGCTAGCACTTTCGAAGTAAGTAACGTTCGAAAGAATCTTTCGCTGGGGAAGCAACAATGCTTAGGGCTGATATGTATCAAGAGAAGTATAACAGATAAATTGACTTCTCTTGACACGGGTTGAACCTGGAGGATCTTGATCACGAACTGACTATATCAGTGGACACTCGTCACTATGAGTAAATATAATTCTAGTATAAATGAGAGTTCAGTCTTGGCTTACAAGGTGGAGTATTTGACCAAGATTAGACGAATCGATGGAAAAAAGAGAATGGACTATTTCGTTTTTTTCATCGGATTTGTTAAGCTTCTATTACTAGGTACATAGTCCCCGATTCGGCTCTGATAAAGGCGGATGAGAACTTTCGTATAATAATGTTTATCATTATTAATCTCACTTGCTGTAATTGTGATTGACATCATTAATTCTGGAAAACAGGTATTCGCAGAATTAAATAAATATTTATGGTAGAATTGTTTATTTATTGTTTGATCAAGTAAATAAACAATTATTAATTATTTGTTTATTGTTGGACCAAGTAAATAAATGATTAATTGGGTTTTAAGCAATTGGGCCTAGCACAAAATATGAAAGTCGAATTAGGTTTTTTGGCACTAGGGTTTGCGCAAATTTCCCTTGACCGTGTGCCTAAAATTCGATTTTTATAATATTGGTATTTACCAATATTTTCTCTTTAGTTGTTTAAATAAAGGAGAGATAATAATATAAGATATTGTCCTATATTTTCTCCTTATTTAAAGGAAAGTATTTAGGAGAATATATTTAAAGGGAAATAATATATTCTCTTTTATTATCTTACTAAATAAAATATTCTCTATTTAAATAGAGAATAATATCTCATAGATATTGATCTGATGGATGAGAGAAAAAGTAGGATTCACTTGTTGAGATCCAAGGGCCTAGATTAAATCCTCTAGTGTGAACACAATAAAAGGAAATAATATATTCTGGAAGATTCCATGAATATCTCCTTTTACTACTATAAATAAGGGTTCATGAGAAAACAAAAAGCAAGGATTTTGACCTAATAATTTCGTGGCTCTCCCTTGGCCGTGCAAAATTTTCTCTCCCTCCCCTCGGAAATTCGTTTCCATTCTTAGTAAAATAAGAGCGAGATCTCGAAACACCTAGCTTCGTGATCTAGTGAGATAAAGACTGTGCCCACTCATCTTTCTTATTCGTTTCGGAGATTACGTTTCGGAAGACTAAGATGTCATCCTCGAGTCCTTCATCAAGACGACGCAAGGAGTACGCGATTGGTTTCGGAGCGTTCTCTAGCTGAACCGAAAATCAATGTAAGTATTCGTTTTTCGCTCAAATCGGTTGCTTGATAAATATGCTCTCGTGAATTAAATTAATTAAACATAACTAGATCTTGTTAATTATAACTATAATTTAATTAGCTTATGATCAGCGTAATTAATTATTCCGCATTAATATGGTTATATGGTAGAATCATCTCCAACGAGTCGCATCAAAGCGATTGTTCGTGTCTGATGCGCGCTCGATTCACCAACAACTGGTATCAGAGCTAGATGTTATGATTAATTAATCAATTCGTTCTTGTAATTAATTTAAATATGGTTTGAATGAAATTATATATGGATGTGAATTTCATGCAATTCAATATATGGTATGTGGATTGTGATTCGTGGTTTGATCGTAGAATATTTGATTCTCGCTTTTCTAGATTTTTTGTAAACCCGAAATTCAAAGGGTATAGGTTTTATGTAATTATTATTATTATTGTTGTAATCCGATGGTGCGACGTTCTTGATCACGACGATCGGCGAGAGACGGAAAAAAAACGAAGAAGCATGACGGACGAAGAAAGCCTCCACGACTACGCCACAAGAAAACTTGTCACAAAATTTTGTGACAAGTCTCGGCCGTCCTCTTCGTTCCGGGCCGCGCCCTCGTGGCGGCGGCGATTCGGTGCAGCCTCAAGTCTAATCTTGACCTAGAGGATTCGTCCGGGCCTCAGCCCGGAAACCCTAGTGGGCCCACGGGCCCACTCATTAAAAAAAAAAATTTACCGAAAAAAAAATTAAGTTTTTAAATGTTTTATTTAATTAATTGTATGGGCTGAGCCCTAATGATTTTTATTTAAAACATTACAAAATAAATGATTATGATATCGATTTATTTTAAATGAGACATTAGAATGGGTCCTTACTTAATTAATTTTTTTCGATAAAAAATTAGAAAAATTAAATAATTTGATATTGATTTAGTTTTTCTAAAGGACATAAGAATGGGCCCAATTGAATCCATGTGCCAATATGATTGGGCTCATCTTGATTTACTTTATAGAATCAAATAGGAAACGATCAATCTGAATCAAACCATTCTTGCATGCTCTTGCTTGTTTATTTAATTACTATGCCATGCTTGTTTGCTATAACTTAGATCATGTATCGTATGTTAATGGTTGTCATGGGCTTTCATTCATTAAAATTATCTAATTGGATTAGGATAGTTAATTAATGAATGAGTTGAACGGATCGGAGAGCTTTGTCACCAAGCCGATAAGAGGCTAAGATGAGAGGTACTTAAGAAGACCTAGTGTCTCGCCTTCTCTACTGGGAGCTTTTCCGTGATGGAATACTTTTAGGATAATCAAGACTAGATGTCACGAACTAAGCTATATCGAAACATCTGTTTTAAAGGGTATCTTAGAAACACTCGAGTTTTTAATATGACTTAGTTAACTCAAGTGGAGCACCTAGATTAAAGTTAATGCTAGGAAAATTAAAATACTGAAAGTATATTGAGTCGTAGGTCTCCAACATTGACACAACACCGTGAGGATGAAAGATCCCCTCGTGACCGGCGGTTTTCTAAACATGGTGGCCAGTTCCATTCGGAAGGGCTTTTCTGATTCCAATACCAAGGTTGTGTCTCTGACGATAGGTGGGAGGGTTGATCTCTGCGTGTACTAGTTACGCTAGTGCGTATGAGCTAGATTTCTTTCACTGAAATGTTGTGTTGACTCACGCATGAACTAACCGGTGGTTGCTCATGTGGCCAAATATTCCTATAAATTTGGTAGTTAGTGGGCATAGTTATGAAGGTACATGTACTATGATTGCTCACTAATCTGAGATGGTTCTCATTTTCACTAGGTGCACTCCTTTACGTCACCAGAGTGAAACAGACTGTGGCTATTAGTCGAATTACCTTGGAATATAAAAACTGGGTTCTTTTGATTAGTATTTTATTCCGTGCATGTTTGCATTATAGTTTTTATTTCCTAAATTATATTGATGGTTGTTTCTTTTCATATTGCTAATAAATGTGCTATTATGTTTTTAGTAATCATGTAAAACCCTATTATGGCCCTGTTGTCGAAAGACGTCCTGACTGGAGATAACTTCCCTAAGTGGAAGTCGAATCTCAACATTGTGCTTGTGAGTGAAAGCATTCGCTTTATCCTCACTGAAGACAGACCTCCTCTTCCTGCTCATGGTGCCTCCAAGAACTTGAGGGAGGACTATGACAAGTGGACTACTGCCAATAACAAGGCGGTGGCCTACATGCTCGCAAGCATATCTGATGCGTTGCGAACTAAGATGGAAGGGAAGGAGACACCTGTGGAGATCCTTGACTCGTTACAACAAATGTTTGGGATGCAAAGCGAGCAAGCCCGCATTGAGCTCACCCGTAAGTGCACTAGCACTAGGATGACTGCGGGAACTCCAGTGAGGGATCATGTCATGAAGATGACTAACTAATTCACCGAAGCTGAACTCCACGGGGCACAGATGGATGAGGTTTCTCAGGTGGGAATAATCCTGAATTCCATTTCGAGTGACTTCATACAGTTTACGTCCAACTACATCATGAACAAGTTGACGTATGGGCTGTCTCAGCTGCTGAATGAACTACAGACTTTCGAGTCTATCACTCGACATGGGAAGAACAAAGGGTCGGCTCTCTATGCTGACAAGAGTTCTTCGCCTAAAACCAAGAAGAAGTTGACTTCTGGTGCTGAGTCATCTAAGGCACGCCCGAATACTTCAAAGGGGAAAGGTCATGCTAAGAAGGAAAGGAAGAACTTCAAGAGAAGTGGAAAAGGAAAAGAAAAGAAGCGAGAAAGCATTGGTAAATGTCACCACTGCAACACTGAAGGCCATTGGAAGAGGCATTGTCCTTTATACTTGGCTGAGCTTGAGAAAAACAAGAAGAATGCTGGTATGGTACCTTAAAATTCATGATTAAAGATATCCTAAAAATGTTTTGAGGATAATTATTCATGAGCATACTTCTTTTCTTGTTGCAGAGCAGATCTGATGGAGCACACACGTGTAGACGAGCTTGCTGAACAATGTCGGATTCAAGCCCGAATTGTAGAGAAGCTCATGCTCCGTTTGAAGATCTAATTTACCGCTAGTTTTATTATTTTCATTTTTGGATTTATTTTTTAACATGGGATGTGTCATTTAATAATCCGAGGTTTTCTGGACTGTAGCCTTTATGGTTATTCCAGAAAGGATGAATCTTTCTTTCTTTATGTTTTATTACATTATTTATGAACACATGGTTGTGTCTTTAAATATTTCCTTCTATAATTGAATGCCTTGATGGCTTTTATGATATTTGAATATGCATGAATGCTTATGTCCTTATGAAAAAGATATAGAATATGAAGGTCACGTTTTTCTGTTCGTATGCTATATAGAAGCACAATAAATAAATATAAATATTTTCTAAGTTATTATTTCTGTTAGAATTTAATTAGCTTTTATTGCTTCATTAAATTCTTATGTTGAATATGTTTTATTGTTTAAGAACTATTTAGAGCTTTGAAAGCGTCTAAATAATTATTACCATTATTCGACAATGACTTGTGCGAATAATAAGTAATAAAGGAGACACAACTAAGAGTTAGTGTTGATGATGAATTAAATAAGTGGGAGCTTCCTTAATTGGAACCTAGTCACTAATATTCGTATTGATTGAGTGGGAGCATCCTTGAATGGAACCTAGCCACTTTAGATTTATTGATTGAGTGGGAGCATCCTTAATTGGAACCTAGCCACTCTAAAATTCAATAATCGAGTAGGAGCATCCTTAGCTGGAACCTAGCTACTCTTATTCATTGACATAGTGGGAGCATCCATAAATGGAACCTAGTCACTAAATAACAAATATTATTGAGTGGGAGCATCCTTAATTGGATTCTAGTCACTATTGTTCAATAAAAGAGTGAGAGCTTTCTTTAATGAAATCTAGCCACTTGTTGTTCAATAAATAGCAACATCCTTCATAGGATTAAATCCATCATTGAAGATGGCATCCTTAACCGGAATGTATATGCTATTATTCAATAATTAAAGTGGAAGAGTAATCAATGATTACCTTGCCACATAAATCAATGAATTGAAAGGAATGATAATTTTGAATTATCTTGTCGTTAAAATCAATAACCTAGTGGGAGCATCCTAGAATGGATCCTTGTCACTCTCATCAACAATAAACTTTCCTTAAATGGAAAGACATGATCTTGAGATATCACTCTCGATCAAACTAACTTGTCAGAAAGTTATTAGCCCATATTTAATAGATCTACCTGTTAAGCTATTAGCTTAAAGGAATAGAGAGATCTATAAAAGGATTAATGAAATGGTTTAAGCTTTAATAAGCTATAAGGTAAGGGATTGAGCCCTTAAGGAGAAACACTATCATCAATGATACTCTTCTTTCTGATACCACGAACACTTCATTTGGGATCTTCAAAATTGAAGAAGAACTGTCCTTTGAGGATGAAGTTCCAATAACATGAAGACATGGATCGAAGTAGTTATACTACTAAACCTTTTGAAATATGAAAGGTAGATCCTAAGTACTTAACAAACTAATCATGATTGTACATGGATGTTTGTTATAATCGATATTTTGAGAATGATCGATAAGTGTAGCTCCTAAACAAGTGTCATGAATAAAGTCATTACTATTATAGTTCTAGACCTCATTATGACACAAGTAAATTGACTGAGCTAACTGTTTCTAAAATTAAATTTAGAAACAACATGCTCGTTCCATTATGTCTCAAACATACTTATTGATATAAGGTATGAGCTCAATGTGGAGGCTATTGACATTGTCTTTAAAAGGACTAATAATTAGACCTTAGACAATGTCGTATTTCCGAGAATAACTACATGTGTTGTAAACACTGTAATTTCTGGAAATAGTGAGATACTTAGTTATTTAAATATAGTAGATCCTTAAAGTCCTGTGTATATATTGAATATGAACACGACATACAAGGATGAACTATAAATAACCAAGTAATGGAAATAGGTCAATAAAGTTCTTATTTAAACACGTTCAATAAATCACACAATAGTAAGTGGTGATGAGTTCAAACCATGCAATGGTGCAAACTGTTTTGGCACCAAATGGATGTACACCTTGATAGGGAGACTTGTTATCTTTAGATATAAAGTCTGGTGTATAATCTAAAGGTATACGAAGTGTTAATTTGTTCTAAAGTAAATTTATTTACTATGAACAATTTGTCTTGACCTTAAATGGTAAGTCAAAGATCACTTGCAAAAATGCATGAACTAGAATAATATGAAAATGGGACATATGTCAGATCGACATAAATGATAGAGTATAGATAAAAGTGGGAATCCATATGATGGGAATCTCAATCCTGGGTCAAAGTCTAAACCGTCTATAATGATGGCAAAGAATTAAATTGGCTGAAGGAAACTTATCTTCTCTGGTCAAAGTGGGAGATTGTTGGGAATATTGCCCACTTGAAGATAATGAATAAATGATTACTAAATTCGATAATAAGATTACTCTATTAGCATTATATGATTAGTGGGTTGAGTTCTAAACAATTAGAATCAATAACAACTATCTTACATAGCCTCCGTATTAAACTGAGTCACGTGCTGGGCACCTGAGTTCGGGCGGTGAGCTAAAACGAGGTCGATGACTAATATACGCCTGGAAAGCTATATCTAAAGTCATATATGTGGAACACATAGGTGAAGGCTGATCAATATGTGGGAGCATTCTACACTTGTGGTAAGTGTACGACTTGGACAGGTCTTGGTGTAGATGTGTCGTTTAAGGACCGTTACGACACACTAACCGAGGCCACTATGATGGTCACAGTGAGAGTTGATCTAAATCTTGAAGTGATCATGGACACTGGGTTATGTTACTGAACTCTTTGACTCATTCGCTAAAAGGCTATTCATGCTAATCACAGCTTATGTCTTGGGAGTTTTCTCAGAGCATAATTCGAATGGGAAATGATTTACAGATACGGAATCCAGCCTTCTTGAAAGAAGGTTAATGTTCTCTCACCTAAGGGTTGATTCCAGAACCGATAGATTGCTAGCACTTTCGAAGTAAGTAACGTTCGAAAGAATCTTTCGCTGGGGAAGCAACAATGCTTAGGGCTGATATGTATCAAGAGAAGTATAACGGATAAATTGACTTCTCTTGACACGGGTTGAACCTTGAGGATCTTGATCACGAACTGACTATATCAGTGGACACTCGTCACTATGAGTAAATATAATTCTAGTATAAAGGAGAGTTCAGTCTTGGCTTACAAGGTGGAGTATTTGACCAAGATTAGACGAATCGATGGAAAAAAGAGAATGGACTATTTCGTTTTTTTCATCGGATTTGTTAAGCTTCTATTACTAGGTCCATAGTCCCCGATTCGGCTCTGATAAAGGCGGATGAGAACTTTCGTATAATAATGTTTATCATTATTAATCTCACTTGCTGTAATTGTGATTGACATCATTAATTCTGGAAAACAGGTATTCGCAGAATTAAATAAATATTTATGGTAGAATTGTTTATTTATTGTTTGATCAAGTAAATAAAAAATTATTAATTATTTGTTTATTGTTGGACCAAGTAAATAAATGATTAATTGGGTTTTAAGCAATTGGGCCTTGCACGAAATATGAAAGTCGAATTAGGTTTTTTGGCACTAGGGTTTGCGCAAATTCCCCTTGGCCGTGTGCCTAAAATTCGATTGTTATAATATTGGTATTTACCAATATTTTCTCTTTAGTTGTTTAAATAAAGGAGAGAGAATAATATAAGATATTGTCATATATTTTCTCTTTATTTAAAGGAAAGTATTTAGGAGAATATATTTAAAGGGAAATAATATATTCTCATTTATTATCTCACTAAATAAAATATTCTCAATTTAAATAGAGAATAATATCCCATAGATATTGATCTGATGGATGAGAGAAAAAGTAGGATTCACTTGTTGAGATCCAAGGGCCTAGATTAAATCCTCTAGTGTGAACACAATAAAAGGAAATAATATATTTTGGAAGATTCCATGAATATCTCATTTTACTACTATAAATAAGGGTTCATGAGAAAGCAAAAAGCAAGGATTTTGACCTAATAATTTTGTGGCTTTCCCTTGGCCGTGCGAAATTTTCTCTCCCTCCCCTCGGAAATTCGTTTCCATTCTCAGTAAAATAAGAGCAAGATCTCGAAACACCTAGTTTCGTGATCTAGTGAGATAAAGAATGTGCCCACTCATCTTTCTTATTCGTCTCGGAGATTACGTTTCGGAAGACTAAGGTGTCATCCTCGAGTCCTTCATCAAGACGACGCAAGGAGTACGCGATTGGTTTAGGAGCGTTCTGTAGCTGAACCGAAAATCAATGTAAGTATTCGTTTTTCGCTCAAATCGGTTGCTTGATAAATATGTTCTCGTGAATTAAATTAATTAAACATAACTAGATCTTGTTAATTATAACCATAATTTAATTAGCTTATGATCAGCGTAATTAATTATTCCGCATTAATATGGTTATATGGTAGAATCATCTCCAACGAGTCGCATCAGAGCGATTGTTCGTGTCTGATGCGCGCTCAATTCACCAACAGATGGGATCTCTCAAAACTTTTGAGATGAATCTGAAAGTGAATGAGCCACATAAGAAGAACAAAAGTGTGGATTTCAAAGCTAAAGTACTCTCGGAAGCCAAAGAGGATGGTGCCATGTCAGAGCAGGCTGCCTACCTTGCTAAGAAGTTTAGTAGATTCATGAAAAAGGTCAACAAGAGAGAAATGGATAAAGGCCAGCAGTCTACACCGAGTATGTAGAATAGAAGAGGCAATGACTTCCAAAGGAGGAACAGATTCAATGACTATGACCAAGATAAATATGGAGAGAGATCAAATGGAATCCAGTGCAGAGAATGTGAAGGATTTGGGCACATCTTGGCAGAATGTGCAAATACCTTGAAGAAAAACAACAAGTCATGTGTTGTGAACTGGGTTGATGATGAGACTAACTGCAACATGCAAGATGAAGAGAACACTAACTTTCTCGCTTTTAATGTTGTCACATAAGTTGCTTAAACAACTTCTTGAACTGGAGTAGTGATGACGAAGTTGATATCACTGAGGCACATATTATCAAGAATTACTGTTTGATGCATGAGAAGTGGCTTGCTGTGATTGAGAACAACAAAAAGCTGAGTCAGAATAGTGCTAGCCTGAAGCTCGAGAAGAATGGTCCTGAGAAGAAGGTATCTGATCTTATCATTGAGAATCATGAATTATCTAATATTGTGGTTATGTTGAAGGATCAGGTAACACAAGCTAATAGAGCCTACTCTTAAGCATCTGAAGACTTGAGTAAACTAAGGAAGAATGTGAAGATGCTGAATGCTGGCTCTAGCAATCTTGGCTCCATCTTTGCTTCACATAGGAGGAGTAAAGGCAATGGATGACTTGGATTCCATGGCGAGTCATCACATTCTGAAACCAAATTCGTGAAAACTGCTGAGAGCATGAAGAACTCTACGGCCAAAAAGATGTTCAAGCAACTACAACAACATGTCACTCGAACAACTAGTAGACAGAAAAAGAAGTGGGTACGCCACTACTACAATAAAGCCGATCACATCAAGTCTTGTTGTTTCAAGTACCTGGCTAATCTAAAACCGAAGAAAGTGAAGAAATTGGCACCTGTCAGACAAGAATGGAAAGTCAAGCAAAAGAAGTGTCTCGTGGCTTACTATTATGCAAAGAGTATACATGAAGGAATTTGGTATTTCGACAGTGCTTGCTCAGGGCATATGACATGTGACAAGAGTTGTCTCATCCAAGGAATCAAATGCCGGAGAATTTCCACGATTTTCGCCGGGAAATTCGTTTCCGACGAGTAAACGACCGACGAAGAACAAGTTTTTCGTTTCGTCGTCGTTTCTCGCCGAATATCATCATTTTTCTTTTCTTTTTTTTTGTCGTTTTTCGCCGAAATGTCGTTTGTTAAAATAAGAAATTTTTTGGGTGAGTCCTGGGATTCGATCTCAGGAACTCTGTTTCATACGTCCGGCTGTTTACCACCACATCAGATATATTATGCAGATTTAATATATAATATGTATATAATTAATTTTAATATATACATCATATAAAAAAGAAAATAATAAACTTATAATTATTATAAACTAAATTATTAAAAATGTATATCATATATATTAGATATATATATATATATATGTATATAAACATTTATAAAATTATATATATATATATATATATATATATATATATATATATATATTGGTATAAATGCGTTGAAATTAATATTAATGAGAGTTTTTGATATTATGTTTGTGTAAAAATAATTAAATATTAAAAATTATAATGTATACTTAGTATAAATTTTAAAATTTGATACAACTATATATATAAATATATATATATATATATATATATATATTTGATATAAATATAATTACAAACTATAGAGAGATATAAATATGTATATACATATTTATACAATTATATTTATATATGTATTTGACATAAATATAATTACGTTGAGATTGAATTTAATAAATGTATTTGACATTATATTTGTGCAAAATAAATTAAATATTAAAGATTATAAAATATAGTTAAAAATTGAATATATATATATATATATATATATATATATAAATAACATATTATGCAACATTTTTTCCGTTCGGTTTTCCATCGGCACATCGGTTTTCCATGGAAAACGGCATTTGAAAACGGCATTTCACTTGCCCTTTTCCACATTTTTTTTGTTCGATTTTCCATCGGCATGACGATTTTCCGTAAATCAGGAGCCTCGAAACGGCAATAAAAACTGCATTTTTTTTCCTTGGTCTCATCAACCTAAAATCATGCAAGACACAAACTGTGACGTTTGGTGATGGTGAAAAAGACAGAGTCAACATTCGAAAATGCACACTCCAGGTGAAAGACTTACCACTACTTGAGAATGTTCTTCTTTTTTATGGGTTAAAAGAAAATCTTATCAACATCGACTAACTGCGTGATAATGATTATCATGTGAAGTTCACCCAGGGAGCCTATCAAGCCTTTGATAAGTGTGATCAATGTGTAATGAAAGCGCACAGATCGTCTAACAACTGCTATTTGTTGGAAGTTGTTCAAACAACTTCTTATACAACTTGTCAGATGCGCAAGTCTGATGAGATGAATCTCTGGCACAAAAGAATGCGGCACCTGAATATGAAGACTATGAAGAAAGTTGTTGTTAGTGGTTTTGTTAGAGGCATTCCTCTACTGAAGGATGTTGAGGCATTACGAACCGAGCTTAGTTCTTCTATGACTGTTGTTCATGAATACGTTCAAGATAAATTTATGGCTCATCTGATGACGAATCTGTTCAGGACTTGAACAAGGATTATTCTGGAAATACGTCTCCAAGCCTACCTAATTTTCAACCTGCGCGAGGATTTCATAAGGAATTGTGTGAGTTGTAACAAGTGCTTCGCGTGTAGTATGAGAAGCTCACTGTGTTTCTAATCCACCATGACTATGTTCGAGGAGGAGCAAACAAGAAGGCTCTGGTTTTGAAACACATGAGGTTAGACTTTATTATTGCTCATATTTATTATGAAGAAAGTTTGGAGAAGTTGGTGGAACAAATTATGAAACAGGGAGATAGAGAGTTCATAATGAGCATTGTGGGTAAGATGAAAGTATATGATGTCTTTATCTCTCAGAGTAAGTCCGTTCATGAAAGGAGAATCATCAGGTATGTGAGTGGCTCAGTTGAAGATCGAATATAGTACATAAGAGATATTAGTCCCAGCATTGTGGTGTTTTGTGATGTTGGATGTGCAAACAGTGTTAAACTTCAAAAAAGCATTATTGAATGTTGTTTTGTCTTGGAAAACAATCTAGTGTCATGGTTCGGGAAAAGGCAAATCATCATATTCTTGTACACAACTGGAGCAGAGTATACAGTCGTTGGGAGTAGCCATTCGCAGAAGATCTTGATGAAGCAGATGTATGATGTTCAAGAAGATGGTGTAACTTCTTATTGCGATAACATGTGTGCGATTAGTGTACTCATGAAGCTATTCGATATTGTGCAATTTGAAACACTTGGATCCTCTTTGGATCTTTGTGCTACTGAGAATTAATTCTTCTCATTGCATTTCCGTCAACCAAGTGCTAATACAAGATTAATTTTCTTGTGGTTGACGTGGAATTAAAGGGGAATGACACGGTGTTTATTATTGAAGATATAAATATAGATTACTCGTTCATCGAAGCTCGCCTCTGCACCTACTCCTGCTTCGGTCGAATCTCAACCTCGTTCAGAAGCTCATGTTACTCCTCTGAGTATTATTGTTGTCGCCACTGCCATGGAATACTTTGAGGAGACTTTTCATAATCTTCTTTCCGTCGATAAGGGTCTTGCTGCAAATGTGGACCAGGTTAGCCCTAATTTTGGTGTCCCTTTTGTTGATGGTTCTTATTGTTGTCTATGAACTTGTAATAGGTTCAAAGACTATTGCGGAAGTGCCAGATATTGCACATGCAACTCATGGGGAGGGTCATTCTGAGAACTCTAACTTTGGTGAAGCACTTAAACCATCATTGAAGATGTATTAGAAGACAACGAAGAAGAACATTTCCAAGAAGTCCTCTCCGACGAAGAAGATGTTTGAACAAGTTCTTACTCAGGAAGAAAGTCCTGAAGTTCAAAAGAATGTTGCTCATGCTGAAGAAGATCAGGATCCGAATGAAGCAGCTGTTTATGAGTCTGAGCCAGTCATTATGGCTCAGCTCTCTGCTAGTGATGTTTCTCAGTCATAGCATGCACCAGAATATGTCCCCTCTAGACCCTGGTATATTTTTGATCTCTACAAAAGGGAATGTCCTTGGGAGATTTGTTTGGAGGTTCTATGCCTGAGGTAAATCATATTCTTTTTATGTCATTTGGGTTAGCCAATCCATATGTTGAGTCTTTTGAACCTGTAATGGGTCCAAAAAATAATGTCGAATGTTTAGATCAGAGTAATGCATCACACGGGGAGGATCGCGCGCCTAGTCCTCACCCTGATGAACACCAGGTCAATGATTGAAGGTTTACCATAAGAAAAATTTGACAAAGGCATATATCTTGGTGTCTCAATTGTTGCTCTTGGTGGGTCTGAAGAGCCTAATGCCAAACTAAGTTTAGAAAAACACGACTGCAGAAGAAGATGCTGCCTCGGCCTCCGTTGCTTCTTAGGCTGAACATTTTGTGTTCTTCCTCAAGACACTATTGTTGAATAAGTTGTTCAAATAACTGGTGCACATGCAAAACATCATGGAAGGTATGAAGTTTGTCGTGATTCCTCTAAGAAGAAGACATGAGCTAAGAGGAAAGCCACTACTTTTGAAGAGTCGAATGATGAGATGGCTAGAGTCTCTGAAGATAATGAATTATAGAGAGTGATGATGACGTGGAAACCTCTCGTGTTTTAGGGATTGCCCTTCGAAAGAAGAAAAGACAATCATCATCAGCACCTGGATTTCAGAAGAAATGTATTTTTGGCTGTTTCCCAGGCTTATACAAATAAATGAGACGTGGTGGTGAAAAGATAAGTGATCCATAAGAAGCTACTTGATGAAGAGAGGTACACAGTTCATGAGATTGTGTCGTTGTCGAAGAGGTAAATTTTTTCTCCATTGTTACCTCGTTAAAGAAACTTGCTACCAGATTGTGAGAGAAGTTTTGGTAAGTTTAAGTGAGGATTTTGGGGAGTCTTCAAGCCCAAACTTTGGAGTGTTTAGAATCAAAGGGAATGTTTTTCCATTACTCTTGAAGTGATTAATGAATATCATGGTTCAACTGTGCGAGATGTTGTTCCAGAAGAACCTAATCTGAACAAAGTGGCCATGTGCCTCACTAGAAGAGAGAACTTGTTGGAATTGATCAATATATGTTCGTGTTTGTTGTTGGAAATAAGAGCAAGGTGTTTATTGGGCATATTATCTTTGATCATATTACTGTTCATGCCACATATGAGAAAGTGAATCACCTTGGATTTTTTTTATCTCATTCGTGAGTTGGTACTCAAGCCGTGTCCAGAGTTCAAAACACATTATGATGCATTCTCTGGAGTTGCATCTGCGTTTCAATACAGATCCCAAGTTGTTCACATGGAAGTATAGGAACGACATTGAGGGGAATCAGACTGATTCAATTGTTCCACCAACTTTCTCTGGTACATGTATATCCTTTTTTCTCTCTGCTGCCAAGAAAGAGAGGATCTTCAAACAGCTCGAAGCAGAGATTAATTTCAAGACTACTGAGATCAAGATGATTACTACTTCCAGAAGCATCTATCCTTGCTCCTACATGACTTAAAGTATCCGGTTGAAGAAGTCTAAGATGAAGATGAAGAAGTGGACCGTGATCAATGAAGAATTGTGTAATTTTTTTTCTTTTGTTTTCTCTTCAGTATTTTCAGCACTTTTACTATCAACCTAGATTGTTATATTTCCTTGCCTTTCTTTTTGTGGCAAAAAATGAGGAGTATTTTTGGTTGTTAGTTATGCTTGAACACTCGTTAGAATTGTTATAGCTGTTTTGTTTGCTCGAAGCACTATGCGTAGTGTCTATTTGCTTGAAGCACTCTGTGTAGTGTCTATTTGCTTGAAGCACTCTGCGTAGTATCTTTTGTTTGTTTTTCCAAAAATGCCAATGCCAAGGGGGAAACTGTTGGATCCTCTGTGGCATAGGTTTTAGTTTGGCAAAACAAATTATAACAGTTGTTCAAGTCGAAGCTGCAAGAAGTTGTTCAACCAAGTTCAAGACCCGGGTTACTTTCGTCACTTTTATTTAGCGCGAACTTAACTAAAAATATTGAGTTTTTAGTTCCAAAAATCATGGAGATACAATCGGATTTGGTTTCCAGATCGTTCTAATTCGCGGAGATCTTGTTATTATACTCTATAAAACCCTCCTAGGGTTTCATTAGGTCAATTCACGCCGACCTTAATCTTGAACAAGTCTCTCTGATAGGAGATTTCATCGACAACAGGTTCAAAGGACTTGCTGCTGCTATCCACGATTCGTACAGAGGTTGTGAGTGCTGCTTTCCTGCTAAAATCAATCAGTTGTTCAACAAGTAGTTCCACTGACATAGTTGAACAACCTTCTCAGTACACGTTAAGCAATTTCAATATTTTTTATCTTTATTTTCTTCTTCATGTTTTGCATTTTCTTTTGATTATATTTCAATAATCAAGACTTACCAGATCTGACTTTTGTACCGCCTGGTTTTTTAACGGAGTGGTTTTGAATATTTCTTCAGATCTGAATCTCAGATCTAAGATATGGTTTTCTTTGTGCGTGGATCAAAGTCGGACAAGACCCCTAAAACCGCAAACTGCAACATGCGAAGACCAACGTTTTCGCTCGTGATTCATGTAGTAATCTGATAATGATTGATTACCTGCATAGATAGATAACCCACATGTTATTTTGTTGTATTTGAGATTGTTTGTGGTCCACTTTTCATCTTCTTCTTTTTTTTTTTGTAGAAGTTTTTTTTTTTTTTTTTTTTTTTAAATTTCATTTGTGTTATTCTTGTAATCTAAACCTTGGACTTTTCATTTGTCTTATTCCCATTGGTAGCAAAACTATCATTAAAAAAGAAATTACTGTTTGTAGAGATTTGATCTTTAGACAAAAAATTACTGTTTGTTCTACATTGATTTTTTTTATGGAAAGAAAAAAGTGTTCTAAAAAAATTTACATTCATTTTTTTCAAATATATTTTTGTACATATTTTTAGATATTTTTTTCCCACGTTAAAATATATTAGGGTAGTGTAGCAAAATAGCCAAAATGAAACTATAAAATTTGTTTTTAACCTACGTTTCACAACTTTTAGGGAAATAACCATTAGGTTTATGTGGCAATAATTAAAGTTTGATTTTCCATTATTTATTAACAAATTCGTCATTTTCTCACTCCTACTTTTTTCCTACACTTTTTTTTACATAAAAACTTCAAAAAACCGTATCTATCTCATATGAACTCGAAATTGAGTGATTCAAAATCTTACGGATTCGTGACGCCGAGATCTTAAAAAATAGATCCATTGTGTTTGATGAAAAATCATGTTTAATACCATAGATGTAGAAAAATCACGTTACTAACTTAAATATGAAAATAACTGAAATTTTTTGAAATTATCAAAAAAATAAATGGAAACGTAAATATGATGCATTAAACATAATTGTTCATCAGACACAATTGGTCTAGTTTTGAAGATCTCGTCGCCACGAATTTGTAGGATCTGAAATCATTCAATTTCGAGTTTGTATGAGAAAGATACGAATTTTTAAAGTTTTGATACAAAAAAAATTATTTAAAAAAAATATGAGAGAGAAAGTGACGAATTTGTTAATAAATAAGGGCAAATCAGACCTTAATTATTGTCACATAAGCCATTTGGTTATATCCCTAAAAATTGTCAAATATAAATTAGATCCAAAATCACATGTTTAAAGTGACTTAATTAGTTACAAATTTCAATATATTAATTATTTTGCTATAACGCTCGACGTGTATGTGTATGCATATATTGAAGTTGAATTAGAAGACTACACAATACATACACTGTAGAGAGAGATTAGAGCGTATCTCTAAAAATCCAAAAAGTTCGATTCACTTTGCTTTTAAAAAAACAAAGTCAATGAAATCATATATATATATATATATATATATATATATATATATATATATATATATATATTATATGTATAACAAAACTCTAGGCATAATAAGATAACAAGCTTCACATCTAAAATTGAAAGGACATGGTTAAACTGGAAAATTAGGAAATAATCCACTGAAACGTTTGATATTGTTAAATAGTCAACGTTTGGTAAATTTTAAATAAATAATCGTAAATAATGATGTGATATAATATATAAAGGTAGCTATTTATCTAAAATTTACGTTCGTAAATAAATGAAAATGATTATTTATTTAAAATTTATCAAACGTTGATTATTTAACAATATGAAACGATCAAACGTTTAAATTAACTATTTCCTAATGGACAATTCTTAAATGGATTTATCACCGGTTTTTCCAAGTCATTGAATTAGCATATCTCTTTACAGGATGGTAAACATTCAACATTGCTTCTCGCGCGCTCTCTCTCTCTCTGTATCAAATAAACAATACAAATCCCATATCTTCGTTTTCTCTCTCCTCGAGCTTTCTCTCTGAATGTTTCTATGATGGGTTGTTGTTTGCTTAGCTTAGCTTAGCTGTGTCTGTGTCTGTGTCTGTGTTTTTGGGTCAATCTGTTCGGTTTTGGTATTGTGAGCTTCATTATAATATAAGGAAAAACAGTGAACGTGCTTCTTCTATATCTGGGCATGATTATAACTCTCTCTCTCGCTCTCTCCACGCTCAATTTTTTATATATAAATATTTTGCTGGATCTCTCTCTCTCTCGATATATATAGATATATATATATATATATATATATAATTGTTCCCAGTGTTTGTTTCTTTTCCACATTCACAGCATGAGACAGCACAGTTTTTAGAGAGAGAGAAAGAGTGTTGGATATTGAGCTCTTTATTATATTTTTATCTTCTTCTCAAGCTTTGCATCTTTTGAGAGCCATGCTTGTCTGAAATTTTGAAAATTTTATAGTTTTTTTTTTCCTCCTTTTTTTCTTTTTATGTATTGTATTTTCTGAGTTATGGGTTTCTCTCTATTCCCTCTTGTTCAATGAAAAAGAGTAAAGGCAACAATAACGTTTTGTCTCTCCACAGAAACCAATGCTACAATTATTTTTTTTACCAAATAGTGCAATAAAGCTTTATTGTCTTGGCAAGTTTGTGCTAGTAGTACTATATCCCATTTTTGGGTTTATTCCGTTTCAGTAGAGCACTATGCAAAAAGAGTGTGCCTTTAATGGGTAAAAAGAAGAGTGGGATTGAGATGCAAAGCCAGCACTCGGTGGTGATGAGAGTGAACGATCAAATGGGGACAAAGAGAGGCTACACCGTTGCTCAGGCGTACAGAGCTTGGCTTCCGAAGCTTTTGATGCTCTGGATCGCTGTGATGGGCGTTATCAGCTTTGTGATATACAATGGAATGGACGGTGATATGAGAGAGAGGAGAGAGGAGGTTTTGACGAGCATGTGTGATCAAAGGGCGAGAATGTTGCAAGACCAGTTCAGTGTCAGCGTCAACCATGTTCACGCTCTTGCTCTCCTCGTCTCAACCTTCCATTACTACAGAACCCAATCTGCCATTGACCAGGTTCGCTTTTCGCTTTTATCAATAATTTCGTTTTTGTGTTTCTGCATTCGAAAAACTCTTCGGAAGCACCCACTTAGATGAGAATTATGCACCCAGTTTCTTAAAAAAAAAAAAAAAAAAAAAAAAATAGGGTCCCACGGGAAAATCTTTTTCTCTCCTTGTTTTTTGGGTTTCTTCATTTGGGAAATCGGAGGGAACATTTATTGATTTCATCTATATATTGCAGTAAAAAGACGAGAACTATATGCATGGCATTCATTACACGCTGTATCTTTAGTCAAAATCAGTGTCCCACAAGAAGATGATATTTTTTTTTCCCTTTCTTTTTCTCTGTGTTTTGGAGGTCTTGATTTGGAAAATGGTAGGAAAGCTTATACTAGGTGGGGATTTTTCTTGTATTGTTTGAAAGCCCATGGGGAGGGTTACTTTGTACATGTAAAGAACAAGAAGAATAAGAAGAAAATTAGTTTTGTTCCTTTAATGAAGTTACTTTTCTTATTTTGTGGCAAAATCACAGGAGACTTTTGCGGAGTACACAGCATGTACGTCCTTTGAGAGACCATTGCTGAGCGGAGTGGCTTATGCGGAGAGGGTAATTCATTCGGAAAGGGAAAGTTTCGAGAGGCAACACGGTTGGACCATAAAGACGATGGAGAGAGAACCCTCTCCGGTCCGGGACGAGTACGCTCCGGTGATCTTCTCTCAGGAGACGGTCTCGTACATCGAGTCAATCGACATGATGTCTGGCGAGGTAATTTTTATTAATTTTTTTTTTGGAATATTTGTGTCGTGCGCAAAAGCATTTGGATTTGTGTTTGACGGGTTTTTTTTTTTTTGAGTTTGACTGTATCAGGAAGACAGCGAAAACATCTTGAGGGCTCGAGCTACAGGGAAAGCCGTTCTCACGAGTCCCTTCAGGCTGCTGGGTTCTCATCATCTTGGTGTTGTATTGACTTTCCCGGTTTACAAATCGAAGCTATCTCCGAATCCCACTGTGAAGGAAAGGGTTGAAGCAACTGCAGGGTATGTTCTAAGTGTAGAATGTCAGCGAATATTTTTAATCGATGTTTAAGTTTTTTTTTTTTTGTCATTTATTTCATATGTGCTATTTTATCATATTTAAGATTTGGCATGAAAATTTTATTCGGTCTTTATTAAGCGGGGGGAGAGAGAGAGAGAGAGAGAGAGAGAGAGAGAGAGAGAGAGAGAGAGAGAGAGAGAAGAATGTCTACCTGAATAGACTAGTGGGTTCAGTACTCTGTTTTTTTTGTTTCATTTTATTTTATTATTGTTATAATTTTACAGTTCAGGGTCGTTTCTGCAAGGTTCGCATTTCTGCAAAATTTCATCAGAACTAAGGCGTATCTTAGATGATTGACAAATTCAGGGCCATATGAGATACACCTTGAAAGTTTTGTAGAGATGTAGAAATATGTTTTTTTGTCGATTTTTGTTTTTGGTACCATGCAAAGCCTATTACTTGTAGTTCAACGTTACTTTTATGCTTGCTTTTGCGAGTAAAATGATCTTCACAATTTACGCAGATACCTCGGTGGAGCCTTTGACGTCGAGTCCCTTGTTGAGAAGTTACTCGGACAGCTGGCAGGGAATCAAGAGATATTAGTGTATGTCTATGACGTAACGAACTCCTCGGATTCCCTAATCATGTACGGTCATCACAACCAAGAAGGAGACACGTCTCTTCAACACGAAAGCAAGCTTGATTTTGGAGATCCGTTCCGAAAGCATGAGATGATATGCAGGTAGAGAAAGCAGTCTCCTCATTCATTCAATGCGTAAAAGCATTATTATTATTCTTTTTTTTTTTTTTTTTGTAATTCTTTTTACAGATATCTTCAGAGAGCACCTACGCCTTGGACCGCCATTACGACCGCATCTCTATTCTTTGTGATATGTATGTTAGTTGGACACATCTTATACGGCGCTGCAATTCACATTCTCAAAGTTGAGGATGATTTCAACAAAATGCAGGAACTGAAAGTCCGAGCTGAGGCCGCTGATGTGGCAAAATCTCAGGTGCGATTCTAACATTTTCCTAAACTTTCAAATGAGTATTATTCTTTTTTAACAGTTTTTTTTTTTACTCAATTTATTTACCTACGGAGTGTTTGTGTCTCTGCTTGATTCCAGTTTCTAGCCACTGTTTCCCACGAGATTCGGACACCAATGAATGGAGTACTTGGTACCTAAATAATAATTTCTTATTTTTTTCGGCACGTATATGAGAATAGTGTATTTATTGCTATTACTACAAACCATTGCAGGTATGCTTGGCCTTCTTTTGGATACAGATTTGAGCTCAACCCAGAGGGATTTTGCGCAAACTGCTCAAGTGTGTGGACGGGCATTAATAGCATTGATAAACGAAGTGCTTGATCGAGCAAAAATTGAAGCCGGGAGATTGGAGCTCGAAGCGGTTCCTTTTGATCTTCGTTCTATACTTGATGATGTCCTATCATTGTTCTCCGAGAAGTCCAGAAACAAGGAAATAGAGGTAAGATCAATAATATAGACCGTAATCGTATAAAATTGATCAAAGCTCGCGTTTGGTTGGTAGTAGGTGATTGATTTTACGGATATGAGCACATAGCATTACCAAGTACTTTTTACGATTCTTCTTTGCCATTGAAATCCTAATTTCCATGCTGGACCATCCAATGGTAACATTTGAGCTAATTTCACGACTCGTCTTGTGTTTTTCTCTCTCGGTTCTTGGCATGGATGTATGACAATGAAGCTTGCAGTGTTTGTCTCGGATAAAGTTCCAGATCTCGTCATGGGTGATCCAGGGAGATTCAGGCAGATTGTTACAAATCTCGTTGGAAACTCTATAAAGTTCACAGAACGGGGACACATATTCGTCAAAGTTCACGTAGTCGAACATTCAAAGACCACGATGAGAGAAGCTTCTGTGAAGCAAGGCTCAGAAGAGCTCACGGTTTTGTCTGGGGACCGTCCGTTTAAGACCTTAAGCGGTCGCGAGGCGGCCGATGAACGGAACTATTGGGACACATTTAGGAACCTGATTGCCGAGGAAGGGTTTAGGTCGGATTATTCGGATCGTGTGACTCTGATGGTTTGCATCGAGGACACGGGAATCGGGATCCCGGTACTGGCCCAGGACCGGATATTCACGCCTTTCATGCAAGCTGACAGCTCGATGTCGAGGCACTACGGAGGGACGGGAATTGGGCTGAGCATCAGCAAGTGCCTCGTGGAGAGGATGGGCGGACAGATCAACTTTGTGAGCCGGCCTCGTATCGGAAGCACGTTCTCGTTCACAGCGGTTTTCGAAAGGTGTAGTAAGAGCAATCTCAGCGCCGCGAAAAAGGCGATTTCGGGGGATTTGCCTTCCGGCTTCAAGGGAATGAAAGCAGTCCTGGTCGATGGGAAGCCCGTGAGAGCAGCAGTGACTAGTTACCACCTGAAGAGACTCGGAATATTGGTCGAAGTTGCTAGTAGCATGAAGATGGCTGTTTCTTTGTGCGGGAAAAATGGTTCCCTCGTACCCGGGTAATCAACTTTTTCCCCTGATAAATAATGCCCTTTTTCTTATGGCCATTTACGCTCATTTTATTTGGCTGTATGGTTCATCATGAATCTATCCTAGAAATTTGTTTTTCGCTCTGTTATACACTTGTAAATCTGTCACAAAATCTATATATTGTTAAGAATGTTTTGTTATTTATATATCTTTTTAAAAATGAAAAGGAAGGACGAAAATGCATTTTATCATTTCCGGAGCGTCTATCTTTCATTTTGTTTGTATTTTTTTTTTTTTTTACCAAACGATGCCTTAGTGGGCTGTGGTGGGTCTTAAGACATTTCTGAAAGAGAGGCATTTCCTCTATTTTCCAAGTATATAAATTTTGAGTAAGATTATGAAATGATCCTCGAATTATTTTTGCGAGTGTTGTTTCGGTCATGGAACTAGTTTTGGGAGGCAGAAAGATCCACGAACTATTGATTTATAGCCATAAAGTCATTTTCATAAATAAATAAATAAAAATATGTATTTTGTATAAAGAAACCCAACTAAAATTCTCAAGACATTTAAAAACAACTCGTTTACAGTTTTAATCGGTTTCAATAAACCACAATTTTACTCTAATAAACGGTCTTTTTCTTTTCTTCTTCTTTCTTCTATCTCTGCTCTAAATATACTGTTTCAATATTCATGCGTATAATGTGACAGAAACCCCGAGTTTGTCCTTGTCGAGAAGGACTCATGGCTGACCTCGTCGGAAGACGCAATAAGAACGCAGTCGGAGTGGAAAGAGAAGCTTCCGAAAAAGAGGATCCTGATGGCGACCAACATGAGGTCGTCAGAGTTCGAGGAGGCAAAGGTGGCAATGGGTTTTGCGGACACGGTGATAATGAAGCCTGTGAGGGCGAGCATGGTGGCGGCATGCCTCCTGCAGGTCGGGATCGGGACGCCGAGGAGGGACGTCCCCGGGGAGCCCTCCTTCCTTAAGACCCTTCTCTCCGGTAAGAAAATTCTCGTGGTCGACGACAACGTCGTCAACAGGAGGGTCGCCGCCGGCGCGCTCAAGAAATTCGGGGCCCGCGTCGAGTGCGTCGAAAGCGGGAAGAGAGCTCTCGAGTTGCTTCAGTTCCCGCACGCCTTCGACGCTTGCTTCATGGACATTCAGATGCCCGAGATGGACGGGTATGTTCCCAAAAACTAATCCATCGTTGATTCTTTTTTTTTTGCAAGTCTTTAAACAGTTTATTGTTGTTGAACAGGTTTGAGACGACACGTCGGATCAGAGAGAGGGAGAAGGAGGCAAACAAAGGATCGAGCGGCAAGGAATGGCACACGCCGATACTGGCGATGACGGCGGACGTTATCCACGCCACTTTCGAAGAGTGCCTCAAATCTGGTATGGACGGTTACGTCTCCAAGCCCTTCGAGGAAGATAATCTCCACCAAGCTGTCTCCAACATCTTCAGCTCGACATCCCTTTCATCATCATTGTCATAACCATCATCATCATCATAATCTCACCGGAGATTTTGGGCGTGCCAATGCTGGTGCGACCTCATCATCAAACGCAGGTTTGTGCAAATCGTTTTTTTCTAACCACGAATTGGACTTTTATCTTAGATCGCTGAGTACATGTATACAATAGAACTTGCTGCGTCCCCACTTTTTTTTTATGTACATTTTCGTCATCTGGGGATGAAGAGAAACTTGTAAATCATATTGTTTTTTAATATGCCTTTCCTTTCCGTGGAAACCTGTCGCTGTTCAAGGACAGAAAAAGGCTCGGGTCTCTCAACAAGTTTATTCCTGGTGTTGTTCTCTTGTACAAGACTTGTTTTTTTTATGCCATCGAGAGAGAAATGGAAAGAGGAAGAAACAAAATTGTAATCAGCCTGTGAAACGATGAATTGAATTCACTTCATTAAATCGGTGCATATGAAGCTAAAAAAACACTTTGTGACATCATATTCTCACCACCACTGCATTTTCAGCTGCTACTAGTTGGCAAAATAACTAGGATGATATGACTATGATAGTCACAAAGGGTCCGAGCTGGTTAGAGCTCAAGGACTCAATATAAGGAGCGGAGCAACCAGTACATAAGGTAAGAACACAATCTTTGGTAATTTCTGATAGAAGAGAAGTTGTACGGCCAAAAAGACTAAGCAAAACAAGAATTAAGATGGCCACCAACTACAAAGAACTACACGAATTTGACCAACTTGACGGTTATAAATCATAGAGATCGCCAAGTCCAATAGTATTTACACAAATAATTAACCTCTACCTACTAGAAGTTGACCATAGAGTAACCGTTTGAAAACATAATTGAAATGACTACAAGTAATGGTAACTTTGATAATTTGGACCAAAGTAAACCAAACTATGATTTCGGATACTTCTACTAGTAACTGTAGACCTAATATACATCCAAACTCCCAAATTCCATATTATATAAAGGCAAACTAAAACTAAGGAAGAGGGGACGTTAGCACACATTCAAACTCATCTACTTTCTCCTCATCACACGACACACTTATCAACATTTTACCTTTTACCCTTTGTTAATTCCTTGTGTCATTGTTTGGTTTTGGAGAATCTAATTTTGCTCAAGCCATTGTGCAACTAGTAGTTCAAAGCTTGCAAGGTTACGTTAGTCACATTTTCTTTTCGGCGGGAGTTGTACTAAAATATTGTTGACTTTTAATTCTGAGATCATTAGAGATACGATTGTATTTGGTTACCCGATTTACAGATTCGTGCAAGATTTGTCTCTCGATTCTAACATAACCTACCTAGTGTTTTAATTATCGAGTTCAAGGTTCGTCCTACCGTTACCATACCAGGACTTCAATTTTGGGGGTAAACCGCTTACCGGAGGAGAAACCGATGAGTATTCAGACAAAAAAAAAAAGGAAATCGGTACCGGCAGGAAACCGCTTACCGTAGAGGAAACCGACAAAAAATGTAGGAAATCGAGGGGTATTCAGACAAATATTTTGCAAAAATAAACATATTTTTCATAGTTCATACAACGAATACATGATATCAATTCATCATCACAAATCATCATATTCAACTCAAGAACATCATTAATCATCATTAAACATCATAAGCATCATATTCATCTCAAGAACACTAAAGAAATCATAATCATCATATTCATCATCAAATCATCATTTACAACATAAAAAAAAAAAAAAAAAAAAAAACTCAGATTCAGATTAAAATCAACATTTTAATTCGGATTAAACCTAAAAATACATATAAAAACATACAAAACAACCAACAAACTCATATTCATTGCTCAAACCCTTGAAAATCATGGATTAAAGTAAAAAAATGATAAAATCCCAAAATTTGATAAACCCCCAAAACTTACCTATCGAAAACCAAGGAAAGTTGACAAAAAAAGCCTGCGACGAAAGAAAACCCTCGGAAAGCACCGAAAGCACCGGTAAATTGGAACAAAAACGGTAAATGTCGAACCGGTACCGGTCTTCCGGTAAGACGATTTTCGACCGGTTTCCCCGAAAAATCAATCCTTGATCGAGTTACGTCTTTAAGTCACACATGCCAACTCAGCTCTAACTAATTCATTATTGTGGTTTGTCATCGAAAAGTGAGTGAGAACGTTATTCAATCTCTGGCCTTGGAGACGAATTGGCTCAACGCACCGACTTACCCCGTTAGGCTTTAGACTCCCTTCACTCGTCTTGGGAACTTCATCTCTAGCAAGACTTGGATTTTCTTTGAGTCTAGTGACGATGAATCCAAATAACTTTCCAGATTCCACTCTGAGCGTGCACTTGTTTGGGTTCAGCTTCATTGTATATCTTCAAAGGAGGGTTAACATCTACTTAGGATCTCTAACTTAGTCTGTGGTCTTCAAACTCTTGACAAGCATGTCACGAACGTAATCATCCATGGTCCTCCAATTTAGTTAGCGAACATTTGGTTGACTAGCCATTGGTAGATGACTCTGGCGTTCTTCAACCCCCAGGGCATCACCTTGTAGCATAATTGCTCGCAGTCTGTGGTGAACGTGGTCATGAGCTGATTTGGCTCGTGCATTCGAATTTGGTTGTATCCGAGGTAGGCGTCCATGAAGCTCATGAGTTCATGGTAGGCGGTGAAGTCTACTAACTGGTTAATCTTTTTGGAAGGGGAAGCAATCCTTCGAACACACCTTGTTGAGTTCCATGTAGTTGATGCAGATTTGTAATTTTCCATTTGCTTTCTTCAATATTACAACGTTGAAGGCCCACTTTGGCCATTTGGCCTCACTGACGAAACCAACAGTGATGAATTTCTTCACTTCCTCGTTGATGTTGACGTATCTCTCGAGGTTAAACGGCCTTCTTTTGCATTTAACATGTTTCTCTCAGTAGCACATTGGGTCGGTGGGCAATGATCTCGGTATCTATTCCTGGCATGTTGGTGTGGGTCCATGCAAATACGTCTTTGAACTCTCATAGAAATGCATCGAGCTGGGTCTTGATCATCATACGTAGGTGGGCTCCTACCATGAATACTTGGTCTGGCTTTGCTCTGTCTTATATTATGAGAGTTAAGTCACTCGAAGCTCCAACCTTATTCGCCTCAGAGTCTTCCCTCAAATCCAGATCTCCAAAAATCCGAGCGTCTTTTATCACACATGGGAGGTCATCTTCAATATGGTATATGTTCATATCATGGGGTCGGCATACATGCATTAGACTCCTCCGTCACAACACCTTCTTGAGTCAGCTTGGCTTCCATTCATTATTCAGATCTCAGAGGTTGTTGGGAAATTCATCAGAAGGTGGTAAGTCAAGGTTATGGCACAGAGTCCATGAAGTGTGGGTCTTCCTATGATGGCATGGAGGACTAAGGCTCGGTCGACCACGGGAAAATTTACCATCTGGGTGGTGACGCTTCCATTTGTTCTGAAGATGACCGGTAGCTCGATGGATCCCTAAATGCTAATGCATTCTCTTTGGTGAATCGTATCATCTAGATGGGCACCATATGGCCGAGAGTGGGGATGAGGGTGGTGCCTCTTTGTTAAGCATCTTGAGCTTGGTTTTGGCGAGGTTGAGTATGTGATCGGGTATTGCGCGCGGCACTTCCTCCTCGAGGTTGAACGACACTTCCGAAAATGGCGAGTCGGGGAGGCTTCTCGAGAATGAATGTGTCTCAGTTAGACTTTTGGGTTGAATTTCTAGCTTGTTGTTGAAACTTTTCTCTAACATAGAAAAGATATGTCGGCGAGAATTTCATGGTTGTTCTCGACGCTCATCATTTTATGCCAAAATATTAATGCAATTTTTCGAATAATATTTACGCACCCTTGCGTCAAGAGGTAGTGTTTGCACGTGGGTCGTTCATGAGGTCCTCAAGCCACTTTTCCGTCAGTTCTCGAAAGGATTGCGACTAATAAGGGAAGGGCGCAAATAGTCGCCTAACTATAAAGATCCTTGAGAGAGAGAGAGAGAGAGAGAGAGAGAGTGGCCTTCCTCGAGGGAGTCTCAATTGAGATGGTGGTGGTGATCGCCCTCCATGCTCTTCCTACTACAGGAAAAATAAAGATAGAGATACATAGAGAAAAATATTACTCTTTTTAGTTGAAGAACATGAGAATGAGATTTCCAAAGTAATTGGACACTTTTGAGAGGGTTTCAAGAGAAAAAGGAGGAGAATCATTCCTCTTTTATGTATTTTTATTTTCTATGGATAGAGAGTTTCTCTTAATTGTGAGAGAGATGGATGAAGTGTTTCTTCTTCAATTCTAGAGATAGGGGAAGGAGATTGTTCATCTTTTTATATGTTTTTTTAGTAGAGGAATAGAGAGAAATTGAGTTTTTCGTCCATGTTGGAGAGAATATGTCCAACCTCCTTCAAACGGTGAGCAGAGGGGTACTTATAGTGCTAGGAAGATACTATGGCAACTTTGGTGGTCATGGGGACCATCAGTGACCTACGAGGCCGTTTTGGATGTGGATCCCATGTAGGGCGGAGATGATAAGATTGGTTGGAAGCCCATAATCCGACCAGCAGCATAGAAAACACTCATGGTCCGCTCTAGGGTCAAGGGCGGAGAAGGGGGACCTAGCTATGGCAGATAGGTGCGTTAATCACGCGTAAAACTCCTATCCCTCGGCTTAAAACGAGCGAGTTCTCAAGTGTCTTTGATAGTTTCTAGTGTGTTTTTGATGATTTACAGGTACAAAGGAGCACAGAAGCTTAAGAAGTCATTTTCGGAGCAAACGGGAGTCGAAACGGAGCAAAATTGAGGTTTATAAAGAAAGTCAACGCTGGATTTTGACTACTCGCGGCGCGGTAATAATCAGAGCGGCGCCATGAGATACCAGCGCGGCGCCAGAAAAACCCGTCACAGATGGCGGTCATTCCCGTTCAGAATCGCGGCGCGACGGCTACTTAGAGCGGCGCGATATACCGCGACACTTGACCGTGGCGGCGCGATGGATACGATTTGGGAAACTGATCACGCGTTTTTTTATTAAACCTGGGCCATTGGATCTCATTAAGTGGCCCAGATGACTCCGAAATTAGGCTAGAAACATATAAATCCTACCTTTGTAACCTAGAAGGACATCTTTTGTTTAGTTATTATTTTGCTTAGGTTGTTTGGCTACTCAGAGCTTTTTGGAGAGATAGAGATTGAAGCGCCGTCTTCATCGATTTCGTTCATCGTTATTTCACAGTTCCAATCCCCTTCCTTTAATCTCTTGAACTCCAGTTTTGATTAATGAAAATCATGTCGTTGGTTTATTTGTTTTTGAGTTGTTCATCTTCTTCTTCTATCTTTATTCTTCTCATCATCATGAACTAAACCATCTAAGGGCTATGGCGTAGCGAGATTATGAAACGGTTATGGATTCCATATTATGATAGTGTAGAATTGTTATCGTTCTTGCCGCTTTGTTTAATTCAAGTCTGAATTTAATGCTTGTACAAGAGTAGCTACCTTGTGCATGATTCGTATTTCAATTTAATGCTTTAAAGAGATTAGGTTGATTTTGTTCTTGTTTTGAATTACTATAATACATTCCTATGCTAGATATAGATAGGTTGTTATAGAATCGTGGTATGCTTCTGTGTTCATTGCTTGCCTTGTTTTTATTAGTTGAGATCGAAAGATAAAACTTTGGCATAGACTTAGGTTGCTAGATGCTCGAGAGAGGTTTAGTGACACGATCAACGTGAGTGTGATTAGCAAAGTGTGAATGATAATGATAGTGCGTAATTTACATTAATCCAAACCGTAGAATGAGCTCGTGAAACCATAGTCTTTACTTCTCGCTATTCATACAACCCGTTGCCCTCTGTTTATTTATTTACTTATTCGTTTATAAATTTTGTGTTCCATTCAACAACAGTTTCCTAAGTTCTCTTCGTGCTAGTGAAATTTGAATCTTTAATTTAGCCTAGTCCTCGTGGGATCGACTCGTATTTACGAACTTTACTACTTGAGCGACTACGTGCACTTGCGTGTGCGAGAATTTCGCAACAATGGCTTAGGTTTTTCCATGGTCCAAGCGAAGACGATGGATTGGTCGTGGCACATGGTTGAGGATGTGGCAGAGACCATGGTTTTGGTCTAGGACAACGGCGAAGATCGTAGCCCTGGTCGATTCACGTGCTCGCGGATGTGGGTGGAGACCAAGGCCCGAGTCAAGGGGGGAGAGAGTGGCCTGGCCATGGACTAGGCATGGCCACGTTCCAGACGGAGACTGTGGCTTAGTCGTGGCTCATGGTCAAGTCTATGGATACAGACCCTTGGCTCGTCCAGGGTCAAGAGCGGATACCATTGGCTTGGCTAGAGAGGGTGCTCTGGCTGGCCTATGCGTGGCCACGATCCAGGGGGAGACCGTGACTCGATCGCTCGGTCGTGGCACGTGGTCGAGGACACATGCGGAGATAGTGGCCCTAGTCGGTGCATGTGGTCAACGATGTGTGCGGAGACCATGGCTCAATCGTAGCTCAAGATTGAAGCCATGATACCCTTGGCCCGATCTGGGTCAAGGGTGGAGAGGGTGGCTTGACCATGGCTTAAGCGTGGCCATGGCCCATGCGGAGACCGTGGCTTGGTCGTGACTCGTGGTCGAGGCTAGGGGTAGAGACCCTTGGTTCGGCCAAGGTCAAGGGCGAAGACCGTGGCTTGGTCGTGACTCATGGTCGAGGCTAGGGGTAGAGACCCTTGGTTCGGCCAAGGTCAAGGGCGGAGACCGTGGATCTGTCGTAGCTCATGGTCGAGGCTATGGGGAGAAAGGAAGACTTGGCCATAGCCTAAACGTCTCCATGTCTAGGTGGAAACCCTTGGCCTCGATATGGCGTAGGCAAAAAGCCTTGGTGTGGCCATGGCTCAGGCGAGATCCCATGGTTCGGTCTGGCGTGTCTTGTCTTGACTTTGCTCCTCGTTTATTTTTCCATGTGGGGGAAGTCTTCGCTTTTTTATGAAGGCAAAATGGTGGCATAACAATTAGGCTCATCCAGATGCGGAGGTCGACCTATGCTATGCCATTCATGTTGATAAATAGATCATATCATTAGTAGAGAAGCTGAATCACACTCTATGAATTGAGTGACCCACTCTGACACCAATTGATATTACTAAACGAGTAATGAGATTGTTATTTAACTATTGGTTTAAACTACTTATACAAGAACAGTTAAATATTTCAATGAAACAAGTAGAAAAACAATAAAGGACACAAACGATTCTTAACCTTGTTCAATGAAAAAAACACATAATCAATAGGACTGATACGTTCTGTGGTAAAAGCAATCCATTAATGATCAATTGGAGATATAAGGACTCGGGTTTCACACTCATTCTCAAACTCATGTCTCCTTAAATACTTCAATGAATTTAAATCTAAGATCCTCTTATATCAAAGACTCCCTCTCTTTTTCACGCAATTCTCTCCAGAGATTGTCTAAGTGATAAACGTAAACACATGTTACGCACAATAGTAGCAAGCACTTTATTGATTCAATTGTCGATGAAGATCTCCAAGACAGAGAGATTGGCTCAAGAATAATTCGGCTTGTGAGAGACGAAAATCCAAACAATGCATAGTCAAAAGACAATCGTAAGCAAGTTTTGATTAGGTTAGCAAGAAAATCTTCCGCGAATCTATTATATTAGGAAAGTGAATAGATCATATCGTTGCAAATACATCGGAACTGAAAACATAATATTTTTAGTTCTAATCGCGCGATAATAACATGTGACTTATGTGGCCCACTATCTTGAACAACTTGTTATAGAGCGTCTTGAACAACTTACATTATTTTACCAAATTAAAACTATACCACAAAGATCTAATGTCTCACAAAAATATTAGTCATCCAACTACACAACCCTTAAAAAAAACACAACTTTTCACTAAGAAATTAACAACACCGTTCCTCTCAAACACCCTAATGTTCTTTATTGGACAAATATCCAACCAAAAAAAAAAAGTTAAAATAGGAAGAGGGTAAATTTTTTTGTATATTCCAATAACTGCAAAATGTCTATTGGTGGAATTATTCGTTTATTTTGACAGTGGTAAAGTGTCGACGTATTCTTAAGATATATTTTTCTTTGTGAAACTCCCTGCTTGACATATTTAATGGGAATAATATGTAAGATCAGCTAATAATTTCGAAGAGACTCAGGATAAGGAAAGCCAAAGTGCATGGGGTAAATCTATGTTACGAAATTGCTGCAAGCGCAGGTGGGGAGTTATGGGTCTCCATTTGCTAAAAAAGAAAAGTTATAAAAATTAATAAAGATTTTTTTTTTTTTTTAAGGGAAATAACTCCAATCACTAAAGTATCTGGAACAGCATTAAATATAGAGCTTACCACTTTAGTTAACTTTTTTTTTTCCTGAGCGTTACACATAATATAATGAGATCGCGAGACATTATTTTCGTTTAGAATTTATTCCACTAAAAAATCTTGGAAAGAATCTAACCATTCTTTTTAAAGTTGGAAAAAAAGGAATGAGCAGATATCAAGAGACACTGGTCACTAGTCACTTCTACTCTTACATTAGTTATCATTATTAGGGAGAGAAAAGATGTTTCTTTCTCCTTCGGTGGGACTTAAACTAACTAATTAGTTCTCTCTCTGCTTTTTTCTGTCTATTTGTTTGTTTGCTTCTCTATACACTGATTGGCTCTAATTAGGGGCTCATAACAAGAAGCCACAATAAATTCAGCAGACTATTGACAATTGTTGGAAAGTGTTGTGTAGTGATTGTTTAGTTATCTCCATTCTCACTCTGTTCATCCACTTCACAACTGCTTCCTCATAATTGAACTCTCTCTCTCTCTGGTCTTATCTTAAGCCAAAAAAGCTTTTCAAGTTTTTTGATTTCACTTACCCACTTTTCATTCAGTGATAAAGAAGTACTACTACAAAGAAGGGAAAACCAAAAGAGCGTTTGAAGTTCTTTTTTAGGTGCTTTATCGGCAGGAAACTAGCTCAGCAAAGGAGGAACTCTGTGGAGCATCTTTTCTGCTACAACAAACCCATGTATGGAAAGCTCTTTTTTCACCCACTTTGTAAATCAATATGTGTTGATTTTTTACGCCAGCGACTACTTTTATGATTACTGAGTTTTGTCTGTGCCTTTTTCTTTTGTACGGATTTATTTCTCGGTGCAGTTGTGGTTTTAATTACCGAAAGGTTTCTGATTTGATCTCTGGGTTTCCAGCTGGTTCAGTAGGTTTTGAGCTTGGGTTTGCTTATTTATGTGTGTAATTCCTTTTTAGTGTTTATTCTACATGTAATCTTTTGAGTAACTTTTCATCCTAGTTTTCTGGGTTTTTTTTCTTCTTCATAATAGTTTACCATTGGCTATAGGATTTCCATTTTTAGTTAAAGATCATAGTTCATGGGTTTCATCGTTAAATATTTTACTTTCATTGTTAAAATAGTTCAAGCCTGTATTTCTCAGAGTTATAGCTTAATCAAAGCTGTATTTCTCAGAATGATCAATTTCTACACGGATGTGATTGAAATACTCATGGCCAGTCTCAGAGATATATATCCGACTTTTCTAACTGCGTGAAAAAACAAATCATGACGACATAAGTTCTTCCCTGAACGTCGATTCGTGTAATCAGTATTTCCCTTTAACCTTGAGTATATATTTGGTATATTTTCGTTTAGAAGTTTCAAGATCCCTCCAAGATTATTTGCTCTTTTTTAAATGTGTTTTGTCTCTTGTCCATTGATGTATCTTTTAGATCTTGAGGTGTAGTCCAATACTCTATTTCATCAGTTCTATGTGTCACTTGCTCTTCTTGTGAATTTTTTTTTTTTTTTTTTTTTTTTAGCTGAGAGATATTTCTTTTATAGGAGTTTGACGATGTCGCTTGATCTTTTTATCATTTCTTTTCTAAATTTAAGTTAACATTTCACTTCCTGTTACTTCTAGTAATTTCTTATGCATGAATACGATCCGCGGATTCACTTTGGTACATACAACGTTCTCCATTCAGAAAAGAAAAATTATAATTCAAGGTAGAAATATAAGATGAGCATCATTGAATTCAATGTCACACCAAGATTTATTGCATACATTACTTGGAGATTATTATCACTTTCAAACCGTCTCAGCTTTCTTTGTTTTTCCCCATATGAATATCTCTCTAAGTCATATTTGGTTACAGACGGAAAATGCAGGAGTGGCCGTCGGGGAAAAATTGAATGCGAAAAATAACCTCATTAGTTACAGCTCATATGTGGCTGATTCTGCAATAAGGATGATTAATGTCTCGGTCCATTTTTTAAAAATTCAACAAGGTATGTTTCTTAATCCTTCGTCTCGGACTCCTTTCTCTTAAAAATAAGTCTGAATTTCTCTATTTGAACACAATTGGCAACTTATTGTTGTTTATTGCTGCATATTTTATAATGTATCTATCGCAGTTGTCGGTTTCTTGGCTATTCTTTTAGCTAGTTGGATTTAGCATCTTAACTATTCATTACTGTGTTTGCAACTATGTGACCGCGTAGGAATTTGGATAAATACTAGATTTAGAAGAGAAAAAGTGTTATTTTTCAGTGGGAAGCGATATTCCATCAAAACTGTTAAATCGTCCTGTTTAATTGGACGTGTTTTTGTTTCGTCTAAAATGTTTGGGTGTCCGACCAGATTCTTCGACGTAGCTTTTGACACTGTAGATATTTATGGAACTCTTTTCTAGCTTGTAAGAGAAAAATAACTGGTCACATGGTTTTTAGATATAAAAAGGCAAGTGTGCCATATTCCGTTTTCGTTTGAGCAGAGTGGAGAGACATTCAGAGGACCCATCAAGAAAGCAAACAACCCCACAGCATAACTGGCGTCCTTTGTAGTGTTGTTGTGAGTTTTTGTCTGTCTGTAGTGCATCAGTGGAACATGACCTCTCAAGGTCACTTCTGGTGTAGTCCACATTTCAACAGGATAGTGATAAGGGTTCTGTGAAATCCCACTTGATTTGATTCACAAAGCTACTTTCAAGATACGCTTTTGAAGGCACATTTATATATTTATGTACATGTTTAGTTGCCTTTGACTGTTTTTAATGCAATCATGACGTGTATATATCTGCTTTGTTCCAGTGCGCTCCTCCACTTGTGTCCTCATAATCCTTAAAACAAAAACAAAAAAAATGAAACCCGGATTCATGATTTTGCAGGGCAACAACACTGAGGCGACGAATCCAGACATGATAACATTCGACATCAACTCGGAATGCGACGAGTCGACAGAGTCGGAGGCGGTTTCGAGCCTTGCAGCGCAAGAAACGAGTCCGGTGTCGCTGGACCTGAGCCTGAAGTTCAGCCCCGGGTCGGCGGGCCCGGCGGCCGCGGCGGCCACGCAGGCGGTGCCGAGGGTGTTCTCGTGCAACTACTGCCGCAGAAAATTCTACAGCTCTCAGGCTCTGGGCGGGCACCAGAACGCCCACAAGAGAGAGCGCACGATGGCCAAGCGAGCGATGAGGATGGGAATATTCTCCGGCCGCTACGCCAGCCTGGCGTCCCTCCCGCTCCACGGCTCCTCCGCGTTCCGCTCCCTCGGCGTCCAGGCCCACTCCGCGGCCCACCAACGGGACGGGAGGCCCGTCCCCGTCCCCGTCGCCAGGTTCCAGACCGGCCTCCCCGTCTTCGTGGACGACGATGACGTGGACCTCTTCTGGCCCGGGAGTTTCCGCCACCTGGACGACGGCGAGCCTCGCCACCTCCCTCCCACGACGACGGATTTGTCGTCTTCGTCGCCCGATCTTACCCTCAAACTCTAAAATTCAATATTTACTAGCTTTTTTATTATTATTATTGTGTACAGCGAGATTGCATTTGTAACGGCTAAGCGGATTTTTTGAATCCGGCTTTTCGATACTTTTTCAACTTTTTTTTTTTTTTTCTTTGGTGTTATAAGATTTTGGAGGATGAAGTTCTCATTAAGGCTTTTGTGGTAATGTGAAAGCTATATGATTGATTTTGAAATCCAATGCACACGTTTTCTATTTTTTTGTTTTAGCAAATTGACTCCAACTAATCTATTTATATAACGTGGGAGTGCTTTACCAATTGAGCTATAGCCTCTCTTTATCTCTTTGTTTTATTGTTACTTTCATTCTTTTTTTATATATATTTATTTATTATTTTATTTTTTTTTGTCTTGAACAAGAGACTAAATGTATTTTCAACGCGGAGCGTGGTTGAAGGGTGTGATGCCTTTAGGTTCTCACACAATGTGCAGTCATCAAACTACTGTATGATCAGCGACTCTGTTTCGTTGGCAACGAACCTAAAATCTCTCTCTCTCTCTCTCTCTCTCTCTCTCATAAAATGCCTCTATCTGAAGGCGGTAAGTATTGGTATACTATCTTAATTAAGCCGTTTTTTTTATTAGCACATACGGACACGTGCAAAACTGAACTTGGCCACGTGTTCTTCGAATCTGTGGGATTAGTGGTGAAATATTTCTCTTATAAAGTGAAGAACATGAGAATCGACTTCTCAAGCTCTTGTACACTTTTGTAGAGTGAATATAATTTGACTTGAAAGCCTTTGTTTGTGGAAGAGAGTAAATTTTCTTCCCCCACTCTAGAGAGAGTGAAAGTAGATTATTACTCTTTTTTGTATAATATTGAATGAGTGGAGTGGCTTTGATTTCTTTTTGTTCTTGATTTTAGTCTCAAATGTGTTTTTTTGTGAGAGAAATGGTTAAGTAGAGAATTTGACGTAGTCTAATTAGATAGAGAAAAAGTCAGCATTTGACATGTGTTTGTCTTAGGTATTTATAGTGAGGTGATGAAAGTTGAGGTAAATTAATCATTTACTAGGGTCATCCTTCTGGGTCCAGGGTCGAGGACAGTCCTGCACTGTTGAGACGGAAAGGAGTTGCATTTTGCTGGGTATTAGAAAGCCTCACCTATTAGGATGGAAGGGTGTTGTCTTTTACTAGGATAAAGGTGAACTTCACTTGTTGAGATGAGAGTGGAGTTGCCTTTTGATGGGGTAAAGGCGAGCATCACTTGTTGAGATGAAAGCGAGATTGTCTCTTGTTGGGTAAAGGTGAGCCTCGCTTGTCGAGATGGAAACGGAGTTTCCCCTTGCCGGGGTAAAGGCGAGCCTCGCTTGTCGAGATGGAAGTAGGGTTTCCTCTTGCTGGGTAAAGGCGAGTCTCACTTGTTGAGATGGAAGCGGAGTTGCCTCTTGCTGAGGTAAATGCGAGCCTCACTTATCGAGATGGAAGCAGGGTTGCCTCTTGTTGGGACAAAGGCTAGCCTCACTTATTGAGATGGAAGCGGGCTTGTCTCCTGCTAGGGTAAAGGCGAGCCTCACTTGTTGAGATGGGGACGGGGTTGCCTCTTGCCGTTTGGTCGTCTTTGGGCTTTTCGCTTTGTTTCTTGAACTGGGCTCCTTCTTTGTTTTTGGGTTGGACATTCGTGTTTTTTGGATCAGAGAAAATCTCTCACAACAATTATTTTTACCTAAACTAGGTTTCCATTAAACAAATAAATTTTTATTAGTAGTTGTCTAGATTTTTTGTTTGACTTAGTCAATAAATAATTGCGCGAAATTTATCAACCACATCACTTTATTAATAGGAGCTTTCTCAACCACATTACATTTGTGTGTGTAATTGAGGAAAAAGTCATTCCATACGAGAAAAAAAAAAAATTTCTTAGACCATTTTCAACCCACTCTACGGAGTGGGATGAGACAAATTAAAGTTTTTTTAAGGACAGCTTTGCTGTCAATGAAGATGAACTCACAACCACTTTTATTATAATCCAAATGATTGTGAGACTCTCGCTTTAGGAGTGGAGATCTTACTCTAGGTTGTCTTTTTGCTCTCTCTCTCTCGCCCTTATTCTCGCTTTCTCTCACCCATCTCCGTGCTCTCTCTATCTATGTCGTGCCTCTTCTCGCTCTCTATCGTCCCTCTTCTCGCTCTATCTCTCTCTCTCGGCCCTGTTTCTTTCTCGCTCAAAAAGTGGGCCGGCCGATCTGTGTTTCTCTCTCTCCACGATCTCTATTTCTCGCTCACCCAAGATCTCAGTTTCTCGCTCTCTCTCGCCCGATCTCGATTTAGGGTTTCTCAAGGTCAGTCTCGTTTTCCTTTTTTCCATTGAGATTGTTGTTATGGTTGATTTATTTAAGATGATTGTGTAGATTGTTGTTATATGATAATTGTGATAATGAATGTAGTTATGTTACTGGGTAACTGGTATTTTTTTTGCGATTGTTGCGATTTTTTTTTTGTAGACTTAGTGAGTAACTGGATTTTGTATATATATTGAAAAAACGTGAACAATGGTAAGAGATGATATTTCCTTTGGTAAGTGGGGAGAAGTGAAGAAATTATGAAATAGTCTATGTGAAAAGGTGTGAACAACGTAAGAGAAATGAAGCCAAACAATGGGTAAATATGAAAATAGGATGGTAAAGATCAAATTATAGATTGAAGAAATTGGCTGTGATGATTTATGACTGGAAGAAATAGTCTCTGTGAAATTATAGTCTTTGTGTTTGTTTGCATAATTGTGTGTGTTTGATTGAATCTCGGTAAGGTTTTTGTGTTTGTTGCATGTTTGTGTGTGTTTGATTGAATCTCGGTAAGGTTTTTGTGTTTGTTGCATGTTTGTGTGTGTTTGATTGAATCTCGGTAGCTTTTATCATCACGTAGTCTACAAACCCATTTGGATCCTGGTTCGTGACATATTGGTAACGAACTGGCTGAGTTCGTGACCGATGTGTCAGGAGCTCGCTGACTTCGTGACATATGTGTCACGGACTGACCCATTTCGTGACATTTCTGTCACGAAGTGGGTGACTTCGTGACACATCTGTCACGGAGTCAGTGAGTTCGTGACGCATCGGTCACGAACTCAACCATTGTCCGTGACAGATTTGGCGCACGATCTTCCATTGTTTGATTTGAAACAGGAGGACATGCTCATGTATCGACAGAAGATGACCACCGAATTATACCGACATAGAGCGCTAAAACTACACACGCGTGGAAATGTCAATGTTGAGGCTACTTAAAATTATGTGTTTATGATTGTACGTATGTGTTTATAATTGTATATATGTGTGTTTAGAACTTTATGTATTATCTTGACATCAATTTCTTAGTTTAGAATTTTATGTATAGTTTCGAAATTAATTTATGTGTCACAAAGTGACCTCATTTCGTGACAGTTGTGTTTTATAAACCATTCTTAACAATAAACTCAATATCACGGACTGAGATCACTTCGTAACACATGAGGTGAAATATCACAATTCCAATATCACATTACACAGGCAAGTCCAACAAAAGTCAAACCAAATCAAATGTAATTTCATTTTTTAAACCATTCAATACATCTTCGACTCATTTGAACAATAACATAATACCTATGAATAAAACAACAACCAGCATTTTAATCTTGAAGAATTCAGATATAATCAGTTGTTCAAATTCATTGGCTTCAGTTGGTTCTTCGTGTTTAAAGTCTTCATCGACAAAAGATGGTATATGGTTTTCCAATGAATTTATCTTCATTAGCAGCCCTGGAATGATTTGAATCGATCTTGGGCACATAGGTGGGTCAATCCATTCTAAAAACCCGCATCCATTGAATTTCTTTATCTATCACAACCATAAACCAAAGAATATTTATTTACAAACACGATTCTCCTTATTTATAAGATTTCTATACGATTTCTAGGATAACGAGAAACATATTCAAACCTTATACTCGGGGCATCCATAGAATCGTCTTCCAAGGTTATCAGCAGTCCAGGAAGTTCGTTCAACTCCATTTAGACCACACGAACATGAAGGAGGAGGTCGTCGACGCTCGGTACCACCTCCTATATTTCCTGAAACGCGTGGCTTCCGACGTGTTGACGAACTGCAATCACTCGACTCCATCGTGATTGTATCAACTGTTATTTAATTCTAAAAGAATAAAATAAAAAACATCAACAACATGGTAAAAATTTTATTTCCAGTTCGTGACACTAGTGTCACGAAGTGAATCCAGTTCATGACACTAGTGTCACGAAGTGAATCCAGTTCGTGACACCCTGGAAAAATTGGGAAGTGTCACGAACTGGATTCACTTCTTGACACTAGTGTCACGAACTTGATTCACTTCGTGACACCCTGGAAAAATCGGGAAGTGTCACGAACTGGATCCACTTCGTGACACTAGTGTCACGAACTGATTCACTTCGTGACACCCTGGAAAAATCGTGAATTCAACAAAAAAATACCATTTTGACAAAAAAATCACACTAAAAAACAATGGAACCCATTTCAACATGAATCAAAACAATTAAACATGTTCTTGTATGTTAAAGATAGGAAGAACTTACCAAAATTTGTTTGAAGAATTTTGGATCTTTGATTTGAACGAAGATGAGCTTGGATCTTTAATATTGAACAACCACTATGGGTTTCAGAGGAAGAAGAAGAGATTATGGCGACAACGTGTGCAGATTCCAGCGAGGAAGAAGAAGAAAAACGTTGAGTTTCAAATGGGTTTCAAATGGGCGTGAGGAAGAAGAAGGAAAAAAATGGGTCTCAGTTTTTTTAGTGTGAGAAGTTGGAGAATAGAGTTGGGGTAGGAAACTTACCGTCGACGAGCAAGATTCCGGCGACCCAAGTGATGAAGAACTCAAGCAAGCTTCGTCAACTTCTCCAGCTCAGACCCAAACGAGGGAGAAGAAAAGAAAAAATAATCGGCCAAACTTGGTTTTCAGAAGAAAAAATGTAAATGAGGAGATGGTAGGGTTGAGGGTAATTGGGGAAAAATTAATTTCTCTCACCTACCATAAGTACTACTTTGGTCAAATTTTTCATTTTGGGCTATATTATATATTTTTGTTGTAGTCAATTTGTAAATTTTGGTTATTTATGAAAATGTATATGGTTTAAATATATTTATATACTTATTAATATTTTGTTTTTGAGTAAAAGTTGCAGACTTTTTTGTGGGGGTATAAGAAATAAATTTTTATTATTTATTGGGCTTCAGTTCGACCAAAGACCCAATAAATGATCCAGTCCGGCTCGAGGAAGAAAATCCCAAGCCCAGTCTGTAGAGAAGTGATCCAGTTAGCCCGTGTTGACCCAGCCAAGTAGCGAAGTCGTGATCAACCCGCAATGTCCGCGACGTGGCGAGGACGAGCTGATCAACACGTGTCCAAGAGACGATCATTTCTTCGTATATAAATATAATCGTTGTATTCATTTTTTCACACACAAGCTTACGTTACATAATTATATTTATTCAAATTCTCTCGGTCATTTGTTGAGTTCGCCCATTTGAGTTTGACACTTCGACTCTCTTGTAAACAGCTGATTTCAACAAAGATCTCTTTCTCTGATATATATTTCGTATCAATATTTCTTTTAATTAAATATTGTTTGTTTATTATACGAAACATTTCTGAGACCCATCAAATAAATCAAATAAATATATCTTAAATAGTATTTGTGATTGTTGAGATTTCGACATCAACACTTTTATTAAACGGGTTGCTCCTCTGTGATTAGAGGGCAAAGGCAGTGTATATACATATTAATATTAGTAGTCAAATAAAACCTTAAAAAAAATTGTTGTGTATATAGTATCACGCAAAATATGATGTTATACTGTACAAACACTAAATTATACCGTGTGGTTTACAGTGTGATTGGAGGACTTTATGCACTAAATTTAATGTTATGCCGTTGAATAGGAGATGGCCATAGTGTCATTCTATGGTTATGAGCCCCCATCTAGAGATCGTAGGTCCGAATTTAAATTTTTTAAGGTCTCAATTATTTTTGTTAGTGTCGAATATTTATGCAACAAAGAATAGCATTGTATTAGAGGACAATTATGAATGAGTATATACAGCTATTTATGGAACTTTTAGGATCACATATAGATAAATAATAATAATAATAATAATAATTGAAATTCTGATTAGTCACGAAGACAAGATGTCGCACACAAAGTGTTGACAACGTGTCCGACAACTTGCTTGAACACAGATTATGGATAAACAACAAATAGTGCGATAAACAGAATACACACGATATGGTTACCCAGTTCGGTGCAATACACCTACGTCTGGGGGACTCTGCCAGTGGAAAGGATTTCACTATTTTGTAGTCAATAGTACACACAAGGTTTAAAATGATTACAATCACCAAATCAATAAAACCTAGAGACTATTACCACCAGTGAATACCTAGCCAGGGACACCCCCTGGATTTGAGCTCTGCCTCAATTCCACCATTCGAGCAACCGCCTGTGCTCGGATGACTTTCAGTCTTCAAACGTTCGTGAGCCTTCAATCACGAGATCACAGAACCCAACTCTCACAGACACTCAATCTTTCTGGAATAGTGTTTGAGAGACAACACCGCGATTAATAAAACACGAAGCCTCCCAGTCTGCCGGTCTTGCACGTCTAAGAGCTCTAAGTGTTTTATCAAAAGCGTCAAGGCTGTTAAGGGGGAAGCGCATGGCTTTTATAGCAGCTGTACAGGCATGTAAGTGTATCTAGGGTTTCCTTACCCAGCCTCATGCGAATATCTCATAATAAAGTCACCAGCGAGGAAATCTGTCAATACAGGAAACTTGTCCGAAATAAAGTCTGCACACAGAAGGAAGGATGTCTTGCCAGAAGTAGGAGCATGAAGACCGACATCTTTCCAAACGACTTGCACTAAAAAATAAAGCCAACATATAACGTAACAACAATCTCCCCCTTTGGCTATTTTTTAGGCAAGCACTTCCAGGAACAGTTCTCATACAAGCGTCATGACCAGAAGAAAAGAGTCAAAATAAATGACCTCATGACGCATCTCCCCCTGATTGCCTCAAAAGAATACCAAAGGCAAGGATCGACCAAAACACAGGGAGGAACAAACACAGCCTGAAAAGGATGAGAACTCAAGCAAACAGCAGTACATATATCATCAAAAGTATAAGAGAGAGGTTTACACACCATCTAGAACTCAGTCTGAAACACAAGATAAACTGTAGCGAAAACTCGACAGAAAAAAAAGCAGATTTAAGTCGAGGCACCGTCATCCTTATCACCAACGTCATCCTGGGCACTGTCATTATTCCCTTCATCGTGCTCAGACTCCTCAGCATCTTCAGAGTCTTCAACATCATTAGAATCATCAGCAGCATCAGCTTGGCTTGGCTGAGTGGCGGTAGCATCACTAGGAGGAGCAGTAAGAACTCGAACAAGGGCTTCGCACTTGGACTTCCTGTTAGAGAGAGTCTCGATAGTCTTTTTGAGAGCTTCTATCTCCTAAAGGAGTTCTTTCAGCACATTCCTATGAACCTCTTAAGTCATTGAGCTGAAATTCAGTTTGCTCCCAGAGATGTCAGATGTCGCGACTGAAGGTATGACAAGGTCACGAGCATGTTTCCCCTCAAAGAGCTTGTGATTGAAGTCAAGAACACCAGGTCTTTTTCCCGCCACATCTGTACTTCGCAAAATATTCTTGTTTTGCTTGAGCAGAATACCAGTGATGAGGGAAGGAAAACCTATGGGAAGCTTTACTGCAAAGGATTTGGCATGTTTTGCCAAGTGATCAAGGATAAATTCACCAAAATCGAAGGAGGAACGGGTACCTATCTGGTAGATCAGACGTGCCAGATCCGCCTTGATACTAGACCCATGTGAAGAGGGGGCCCAATTAGCGATGCCGATGCGATAGAGAATTGAGTATTTAGCGGTTAGATCAGAAGAGGGTAGCATTCCCTTGGATGGCCAGACTTTGGTTTCGTCACCAGTAATTTCTTGAGCAATGATGTCTAGAGAGAGTACACGATCATCAGTAATGATTTTCCCTCGACCAAGGAACTCGTTGATAACACCAGGAGAGATCTCAAAACAGTGTCCTCTGACGAAGACCTTTATGAATTCTGCATCATCTGGAACATCGAAGTACGAGGAGAGATTGACGACAAATTCCTTCACTAAAGCCGGATAGAATACCCATATGCTGGTGACAGTCCTGAGCATCTCAGCATCGTGCAGAAGCTCTATGACGACATCGATCTTGAGAGCCTCAGCAGACAATTCCCTTTCCGAAAAGATGGTTCGGTGATACACATACCTCAATTTTAGGACACCATCTTCCTTATGAAACGAGACATTGTCCAAGGGAGCTGCATGGATATTCTTTGGGAGCTTTTGCCCTCCCACGGATCTCTAGTTCCCTATTCCAAGAGAAATCACTGGTTCCTCTTCTTCAACATCAGCGACCTCATCAACAGGAGACATAGGAGTCTCAGCGGGCTTCTTCCCTCGTTTCGTTACCATGCCAACCTTTACTTTCTTCTTCTTCTTTTCTGGGATGGGAACATCAGGAACACTTTCTTCCAAAAGCTTTCTCTTCTTCTTTCTCTTTTCCGACAGAAGAGTGGCAATACAAACGTCGTCGTCTTTCTGGATTTTCTCCTTCAGAGAGGCAAGAATATCCTCCCCAGCATCCTGACCTCTATCAGTCTCTCCCTCATTCCTCGGAGAAGAAGATGTTGGAACATCTTTCAAGACATCTCCACTCAATCCCAACATTCCGCCAATAGCATCAATGGGAAGGGGCTCTTGTTCATCGAGAAGAGAATTCAAGGTATCACTGCCCCTAGGATTCTCATCAGAAGGAAATGAGGTTTCAGGATTACCTTGCACAACTTTGTGGGGGCTTTCAATGGGAGACCCACGGGTGAGGGTTTCTTCTTCGGCAGCAACGTCATCCTCTCTTCTTCCTTCACAAGAGCTACTGGAACTGACTTCTCCAGTAATGTCGGTGATCGAGAGAGAGGATTTCTTGAGCATGGCCTTTCTTACGGCGGAGAGTGAGGGGTTTTCAGGAGGAATTGATGACCCAGTGATTGCACCTCCGGCCTGACCATCGGCGCGCTTACTGGATCGCAAACCTCGAACCCGAACACCGTGCTTGTTACTCTCCTGCCCAGGCCCCTTTGTCTTGACATCTTTCACCCTCACTGTGGTCTTCTCTTTCTTAGTTAGAATGGAGGTGTTGATACCGCTCCTAGTTCCAACCATTTTGAAGAGAATTTCAAGAAAAATGCCATACAAATAACCGTCGAGAAGGGTGATAGCGCAAATTAGGGAGATAATGTGAAAGAGGGGCGAAGAAACACAAAAAATATCAAGAATTGAGCAAGAGGTAACTTCCCAGTTTTTCTTGAAAACGGAACCATCTGCATGTAAGAGAGAATGGCAAGGAACAACACGACGTCGTGACATGAAATGGGCCCTGATCCGTCTCAAGCCCAAGATAAGAAAAAATGGCATTTTAGCCCGGCAACACAGTCGAATGGGCCAACCAGAAAAATGGGCCCATGAACAAACTTTCACTAAATACACACAAATCAGAGAAGTATCTGTCTTGACAACATGAATGATAGAACCAAAAATCCTTCCAAGAAACAGTAATTGCTAACATTCAATCACACACAATCCTAGGGAGGATCTGAGATTTTCAAACCGGTTAGCATCTAAGGCCTTGGTGAAAATGTCTGCGAGCTGCTTTTCGGTGTGAATATATTCGAGTTTGATCTTTTTATCTTCCACAAGATCTCGAATGAAATGATGTCTGATCTCAATATGCTTAGTCTTACTGTGTTGAACTGGATTCTTTGATATGTTGATGGCACTGATATTGTCGCAGAATAATGTCATGACATCTTGTCCAACATCATATTCAGCAAGCATCTGTTTCATCCAGAGGAGCTGAGTACAACTGCTCCCTGCTGCGATGTATTCAGCCTCAGCTGTGGACAAGGAGATGCAGTTTTGCTTCTTGCTAAACCAAGAGATGAGATTGTTTCCTAGGTAAAAACATCCACCAGAAGTGCTTCTTCTATCAACCGTGCTACCTGCCCAGTCAGCATCACAGTATCCCACAAGCGTAGAGGAGGTATCATAAGTATATAAAAGACCAAAATCAACAGTTCTCGAGATATACCTTACAATTCGCTTGGCTTGAGCCAGATGGCTAGCTTTGGGGTTAGCTTGATACCGTGCACACACACCAACAAAGTAGGCTGTGTCAGGTCGGCTGGCAGTGAGGTAGAGGAGACTACCAATGATACTCCTGTATAGGCTTTGATCAACAGATTCACCAAGCTCATCCTTAGTGAGTTTGACATGAGTAGCGGCGGGGGTCCGCTTGTGAGAAGATTTTTCCAAGCCAAACTTTTTCACAATGTTTTTAGCGTATTTACTTTGGGATATAAAAATACCATCATTCATTTGCCTAATCTGAAAACCCAGAAAATAATTAAGCTCACCAACCATACTCATTTTGAATTCAGACTGCATTTGTCGTACAAAAAGATCCACCATCTTGTTCAACATTCCTCCAAAGACAATATCGTCAACATAGATTTGAGCTATCATGAGGTTCTCATCCTCCTTCTTTATTAACAAGGTTTTATCAACTCCCCATCTGGTATAACCATTCTGCACAAGGAACTGAGTTAGTCTTTCATACCATGCAAGAGGTACCTGCTTTAGGCCGTAGAGAGCCTTTCTAAGCTTGTAGACATGTTGGGGAGAGCTGGGATCTACAAAGCCTTTAGGTTGGGCAACATAGACTTCCTCATTCAAGTACCCGTTGAGGAAAGCACTTTGAACATCCATCTGGAACAGTTTGAAGTCGAGATGACAGGAGATGCCAAGCAAGAGTCTGATGGCTTTAAGTCTCGCAATATGGGCAAAGGTTTCATCAAAGTCCACACCTTCCACATGCGTATAACCCTGCGCCACAAGTCTAGCTTTGTTTCGAGTTATATTGCCATGCTCATCAGATTTATTTTTAAATATCCACTTAGTTCCAATGACATTAACATTGTCAGGTATAGGAACTAGCTCCCAGACTTCATTTCTTTCAAACTGAACAAGTTCCTCTTGCATAGCATTAATCCAGTATTCATCATCAATAGCCTCATTCACATTCTTAGGTTCAATCTTAGAGACAAAGTAGAGATTACCAATCATCTCCCGATAGTTTACGAGAGGTTTTGGGCGAGTTCTCATTCCTTCACTAATCTCTCCAATCACCTCATGTGCAGGATGATTTTTCTGAATTCTTCTGGAAAGGATTCCTCGTTCAGGCACATGAAGAGACTCTTCATCCGGAACGATGTCACTCACTTTGTCATCAGCATCCGTCCTGACATTAGGGCTCCCAGAAGAGATGTCGTCCAAAGAGTTCTCAGCATCTGTCCTGACATCCGTGTTACTAGGAAAAACTTCATCTACATCATCAGTACTGTTAGAAACAGCATGATCATCATTTACCACAACATTTATGGATTCCACCATAGACTTAGCGCATTTGTTAAAGACACGATAGGCCCGACTATTTCTAGAGTACCCAAGAAATTTACCTTCATCACTTTTAGGATCAAATTTGTGTCGAGGATCCCTGTCAGCAAGGATATAACAAACAGAACCAAAGACATGGAAGTATTTCACATTGGGCTTTCTCCCCCTCCATATTTCATAGTGTGTGATAGCAGTACCTGGGCGAATAGTAACTCTATTATGAATATGGCAAGGTGTATTGAGAGCTTCAGCCCAAAAGTGCGCTGGAATGTCTTTGGCCAACATCATCATTCTGGCCATTTCATGAAGGGTTCGATTTTTCCTTTCTACAATTCCATTTTGTTGTGGTGTGATGGGAGCAGAGAATTCATGGGCTATTCCTTCTGCAGTACAAAACTTAGCAAAACTCATATTCTCAAATTCCCTCCCATGATCACTCTGTATTCTGATCACTTTGCCAATGCTTTCTCTCTTTTCTCTCTGAACCTTCTTGCATAAAGATTCAAAAACAACAAAAGTGTCAGATTTCTAACGGATAAAATCAACCCAAGTATACCTGGAGTAGTCATCCACACACACAAACACGTATCTCTTCCTTCCAAGACTCTCGACCTGCATCGGTCCCATCAGATGCATGTGAAGAAGTTCCAGAACACGTGATGTGGTAAAATGTTGCACCATCTTGTGTGACTTCTTGACTTGTTTTCCAATCTGGCACTCACCACATATTCTTCCTTCAACAATCTTTAGATCGGGGACACCGACAATGGCCTTCTCATAAACAATTTTCTGCATGCTCCTAAGATTCAAGTGACCAAGCTTTTGATGCCATAGCTTGGCTTCATCAACTTTGGTCATAAGGCAGTTGTTGGCCTGAGCGTTTGAGGCGGGAGTCCACATGTAGCAGTTGTCACGAGATCTGGTTCCTTTCATAAGTTCATCCTGTTTCTCATTTATCACCACACACTTATCACGAGTAAAATTGACACGCAAATTCATATCAGAGAGCTGATTAATACTGATAAGATTAGCAGTAAGACCTTCTACCAATAAAGCCTCAGTCAAACAAGACATACCAGGATAATTTAGCTGACCTTTACCCACAATCTTGGCTTTCACTCCATCACCGAAGGTAACATGACAGTTAGAGTAAGGTTTCACGTTGGTCAGGAAGGTATGATCACATGTCATGTGGCGAGAGCAACCACTATCGAAGTACCAGTCGCTACCGGTGGACGCACTCAGAAATGTGTACGCGATGTTGGCATGGTAGGATGTGTCTTTTACTCTCCATTCCAACCTTGTAGAGGGTTGTCGGCGAGGAAGAGCATTCCTGTGAATGAATTTATGCTGATGAAGATTTCTCCCGTATAACCGATAGCAGAAGGGTCGAATATGGCCCCTTCTACCACAATGATGGCAGACCCAACGAGGTCTGTTGACAAGAGACCTGGTTGGTCTAGAGGGATGTTGCTGATGTTGATCTTGAAACTTGTCACCACTAGATGTTTGAGGCATGTTTCGCGACATCTGGCTAGTAGGCTTTTGGGGATCAAAAGTAGTATGGGATGAGGAAGCACCATGAGTATATCTAAGCCCCTTCATGTTCTTTGTAGGTTTTCCGATGGTGAGGATTTTGTCAAGGCTGTCGGTGCCGGAGTTCAGCATCCTGACTGATTTAGTCATCTGATCTAGCTCCCCATTTAGACGGCTGACTTCCTTTTTCAGATCCACAATGGTTTCTAAGAGCCTTGCCTTATCTTCAGTCAGTGTGAGAATAAGAGCACTCTGCTTGTCGAGAACGTGAGACTCTTCAACCATTTGGTGTGGAGATTATTGTATGCATCATTCATGGCATCGTCAAATAGTTCCTCATCTAGAACAAATTTCTGAGAGGATTAACCAGATTCATTAACAAATTCATGAGTATGAATAGAAGCTATGAAGGCCACAAAGTTACTTATCTGGTCGGAGTCGCTATCTTCATCTTCTTCATCCAATAGAGTGGCGTTGTATCCCTTTTTCTGCTTTTTGAGGAAGTTGGGACATTCCTTCTCAATATGTCCGAAACCTTCACATTCATGGCACTGAATGCCTTTGCCTTTTCTAGAGCGTTCACCACTTTTACCGCTCATGTGAGGGTTAGCATTCTTCTGAAATCTTTGTTGAAAATTTTCCTTGACATCTTCCGAGACATTCTTCCCATTCATCTGATTGAGTCTCTTCATAACCCTGCTATAATTTTTTGCCAGCATTGCTATAGTATCGTCAATGTCATTGTCAGAATCCGTGTATACCTGATCCCTTTGTTCATGAATAGAGCTTTTGAGGGCCATTCCTTTGAGTTTCTTCTCCATCTTGGGCAGAGAAAGCTCGAATGTCATGAGAGATCCCATGAGTTCATCACAGTTCCGAGTTTTAAGGTCATGGACTTCTTCAATAGCTGTGATCTTCATTTTGAATCTTGGACTTAAAGCCCTCAGAGTTTTCCGAACAAGATCTTCATCGGTCATGGGTTTCCTGAGAGAGTAGAATTCGTTAGCAAGGTCTCGGATGAGAGCATTGAACTCGGCAACTTATTCATCTTCGAGCATAGTGAGAGCTTTAAAGTTTGTTGTGAGATACTGCAGCTTCTGCTCACGCAGTTTCGTGGTTCCCTCGTAGGCAACAACAATAATTTCCCAGGCTTCTTTGGCACTTGTGCAGGTGTTTATAAGCCTGAAAACATTTTTATCAACCCCGTTAAAAATGGCATTGAGTGCACGAGAGTTACCCAGAGCTGCATCATCTTCAGTAGGGGTCCAGTCCTTTTCGGGTTTTGGACCTGTGGAGGCTCCTTTGTCATCGACAATAACTGGGGCTTCCCACCCGTGTATCACAGCCTTCCAAGTTCTGCTGTCAAGGGATTTCATGAAGGTGCTCATGCGGGCTTTCCAGTAACCATAGTTTGTTCCATAAAGTACTGGAAGACGATTGACCGAACCTCCCTCTCTGGAACTATCCATATCTGGTAATCAGAAAAGAAATACCCAGGAAACCACCAAAAGATCTAGGTGCCTGCTCTGATACCAATTGAAATTCTTATTAGTCACGAAGACAAGATGTCGCACACAAAGTGTTGACAATGTATCCGACAAATTGCTTGAACACAGATTATGGATAAACAACAAAAAGTGCGATAAACAGAATACACACGATATGGTTACCCAGTTCGGTGAAATACACCTACGTCTGGGGGCACTCTGCCAGTGGAAAGGATTTCACTATCTTGTAGTCAATAGTACACACAAGGTTTAAAATGATTACAATCACCAAATCAATAAAACCTAGAGACTATTACCACCAGTGAATACCTAGCCAGGGACTCCCCCTAGATTTGAGCTCCGCCTCAATTTCACCATTCGAGCAACCGCCTTTGCTCGGATGACTTTCAGTCTTCAAACGTTCGTGAGCCTTCAATCACGAGATCACATAACCCAACTCTCACATACACTCAATCTTTCTGGAATAGTGTTTGAGAGACAACACCGCGATTAACAAAACACGAAGCCTCCCAGTCCGCCGGTCTTGCACGTCTAAGAGCTCTAAGTGTTTTATCAAAAGCGTCAAGGCTGATTAAGGGAAAGCTCATGGCTTTTATAGCAGCTGTACATGCCTGAAAGTGTATCTAGGGTTTCCTTACCCAGCCTCATGCGAATATCTCATAATAAAGTCACCAGCGAGGCAATCTGTCAATACATGAAACTTGCCCGAAATAAAGTCTGCACACAGAAGGAAGGATGTCTTGCCAGAAGTAGGAGCATGAAGACCGACATCTTTCCAAACGACTTGCACTAAAAAATAAAGTCAACATATAACGTAACAACAACAACAATAATAATAATAATAATAATAATAATAAATAAATAAAGAAAGAAAAAAGTACTAATAGCATCTAGTAAAAACGCCACTAACTCATGTTACTCCGACGTTGATAGTTTGTGCATACACACGTCTGAAATAGTTAAATGAACATATGAGTAATCTTCCAACAAAAATAAAATAAAAATAAAAGCTCTTGTTTGACTATAAATAATTAAACATATTTAAAGAAATAAAAACTAAGCCGGAAGGTAGACATTGATTAGAGATGCTTATACATATATGAAAGAATATAAAGGCGGGATCGACATTGTCAAAGGGGAATTATTGAGATACTATAGATCCTGAAAGGTATTAAATGCAAATTATACGGAGAAGGAATTTATTAATAAAACATAGAGCTTGGGGTATATATATATATATATATATATATATATATATATATATATGTTATCATGACAATCATACTTCTTTAAAAAATAGTCTAAGTTTTATTTTATATAAAAAAAAAGCACGTCAGACCCGCAATAAATTAATGAAAAAATGATATGAAGTAGTCAATTCAAACTATGACTTTTGCAAAATAGCCATAGTTTCATTAGGTATAGCAAAATAGCAAATTGAGAGTACTACGACTTTTAATCCTGCCTCGATTAATTTTAATTCAGCCTTCATAAAGCTTACATTCTGTCTTTATAGTTCGTTCGGATTAAATTTAATCCAACCTAGATTAATCTTACTTAGTCTAGTTTGCTTATAGTTGACAAACTACGGCTATTTTGCAAAAGCTTAAGTTCTATTTGGCTATATAGCCGCTTGACCCTAAATTAATTAAGAGAAAAGTAAATTAAATTTACTATTTATATAATTAATTTATTGCAAGCCTAATGGACTTTTTTTTTTTTTTTTTATAAAACTTTGACTAAAATATGAAAAATGCTAACTATCCCGAGATTTTTATTCGGGCAAAATTCACGAGTCGATGTGTCTCATGACATGGACCTTAATTAATATTTATTTTTTTATGGAGAATTTTTATGTTATCAATGTTAATGAAGAATACTAAATAGTGGGTTTCAAATTTTAATACAACTATAAATGGTCGGAGAAGTTGAAGACCTCGCCGGAGAAGATGAAGATGGTCCGTGGAAGGATGACGCCAAACGATGGCTATTGTATCATAAACATTCGTATTATATGGCCGAAGAAGATGAAGATCTCGTCGGAGAAGACGAAGTTGGTCAGTGAAAGGAAGCCGCCAAACGATGGCCATAGTATATCGCAGTCATATTGATTTCACACGCCCGTCGTATTTCGTAGGTTGTGCCGTCGTTCTCTTGATCTCCATTTTTTTATGAAAAAGCTAGACCTCCAGGACAACAACCACAATCCTTTTTAATATACATCCTTTTTATACAAGATGGATGCATATATACATCTGAGAAATAATCGGTCGTTTTCAAAAGTATCTAGATCGCATAAAAATATCACCACCATCCTCTAATCACCGTCAAAATCCTGACGATGTCGCTCCAGTTAGAGCCACTCCAGAGCTCGCTCACTCCACAACGAAGAAGCCGATCGTCCGTTGTTGTGACGACCCACAACGTTGGGTAGGTTTTATGTTTTCTTGAATCTTTTAAAGGATGTTTTTTTTTTTTTTTTTTACTATTCTTTAAACAGACTTAAACATATGGTGAATTAGACTAAACATTATAAAAAAGACGAGAATATTAAATGAAGAAAGAGAAATTCATTTAAAAAATAAATATAAGTGTGATTATATGATATGTTAAAGTTATAACAGTTGTAGCATATTGAGTGGATCGTTAGATCACGCACACTATAATTGTTCAGGCTGAATAGCCTCCCTCTTAATTTTTTTTTATAAAGAGTTAGGAAAATAACTAACCCAACATATTCTTTATATTATTAATGCAAATTGCACCGAAAAAAAACACAGCACATTGCTTTAAAGTCAATGCTATTTTTTTTTCTTTCTGGCCGGAACCCTATCCAATTAAAAATATCCAACCCAATGCAATATATATATATATATATATATATATATATATATATATATATATATATAGTTCTTTTGTGCAAATATACTTTTATAAAAAAAGAGAGCTTCTATTTAAAATGCTAAATGAGTTTTACGGCATCAAATTCAATCAAACGTGTATGAGAAGTTCTGTTTTCTTCCTAAAAGAACGATAATTTTTATGGATACAATCAATTTAAACAATTTCAAATATAGAACATAAATTGATTCCAAGTTTATAGTGATAGAACCTTTATAGAGAAATATTCGAAATAACACTTTAATTCGTTCGAGCACATATAAATATTTAACAATATGGAAAACAAAAATTTAAGTCTGCAGTCTCAAAAAAAAAAAAAAAAAATTAAGTCTGCACAAATAAGTTACATATAATATTTACCAAATTAAAAATTAGAAGTCCCACTTGTCCAACTCCAACCAAGCCTCATTTAATAGAATGTACAAAGTCTAAACCCGAAAGAATAATCAAATCAAGCCGTTGTTTCTCTCTCTCGTGTAAAAAAAAAAAACCAGTTACTTATTTGACCCAAAGCAGAGCCGTTAAAGAAGAAAGCTCCGGAGAAAACGCCCACGTTATTCCCTAGTATTTACGTAACTACCCCTCGGCATCCTTCCTCTCCCTTTCCCGTCTCTCCTTCTGAAATTTCCTCTCTTCCTCTCTCATCGCACAGACTTTGACTTTCTCTTTCTCTCTCTCTCTCTCTCGCCATGGACGAGAGCTCTCAAAGCAAGCTGACGCGTCGTTTCGCCGACCGGAATAACGACAACGGCCGAGAAGAGAAGCTTGGGTTGTTCCCCGAGAAGGGAATCGATTTCCTGAGGAAATCGGAGGCGAACGGACTCGGCAACGGAAAGAGATTCGGAAACCCTAGCTCGCAAGAGCTGACTCTGAGCTATCTGTGCGAAAACAGCAACGGCTCAGCCAAACACGAGTATCTGGAGAAAGACTTTTCAGGGAAAAGCCCCTTCGATGGGAGCTACAAGGGCAAGGAAGTCTTGGTCGAGAACTCGGCGAGCCACGGCGACGAGAAGTGGGTCGAGAGGGACTTTCTCAACCTCAACAACTCTTCGTCGAAGCGAGAGATCGATCGCGACGACAACGACGGAGAAGAGGAGAGCAACAGAGAGAAAAGGCCTAAGCTTTCGGAGGCTCTCAGTCTCTCTCTCGCTTTGCCCGAGGTATCTCTCTCCCTCACTGCCTCGAACGCCCTTCAAACCACCATCACCACCAACAACAACAACAACAACAACAACAACAATCTAGGAGACATCAAACCGAGCCGAAGCGTACAGTCTCTGACCTACAACTCGAACGATTACACGGCGGCTTCTCTCTCCCACTCGTACTCTCACCCCTTCTCCCACAACCCGAGTTGCTCTCTGACCCGGAACTCCACGGAGAATTTCGACGATCAGATATGGAATTGCGGCGAAGGCACAAATGGGTCGGTCCACAGCCGGTTCAAGCCGGTGGGAGAAGGGCTGGTCGGCCTCTACTCGCTCATGCAAGGCAGTAACAACAAAAGAGACAGCGGCGAGAACAGCCTCTCGTTCTACCCTTGCGAGCTGCCCGCCCGGCCCGCGAGCAACAGCGCCGCGACCCAGTCGGGGTCGGAGAGAAAGAGGGCCTCCAAACCCGAGAGGCTGTTGAGAGAGATGGTGAGCGAGTCGATCCCGGCGATGGCCCAGACCATCCAGGAGCTGTCGGAGGAGACGATCGCGTTCACGAAAGAGCACCTCCGAAGCCTCATCGCCGGGAAAAAAGAGGAGCTCCGCAGCCTCCAGTCCCGGCTGGAGAGGCGGGCGGACCTCACGAAGGAGAGCCTGTCCAAGTGCCAGAAGGATCAGCTGGAGATCCTGGTGGCCGTGAAAACGGGCCTCCCGAGCTTCGTGGGCACCAAGAACCGCCTCGCCGCGGCGGAGCTGGTCGAGGTGTTCCTGAACCAGCGGTGCCGCAACGTGAATTGCAAGAGCGCCTTGCCCGTGGACGACTGCGACTGCAAGCTCTGCTCGGGCAGCGGGGGCGGGTTCTGCAGCGCCTGCATGTGCCCCGTCTGCCTCAGCTTCGACTGCGCCTCCAACACCTGCAGCTGGGTCGGCTGCGACGTCTGCTCCCACTGGTGCCACGCCGCCTGCGCCCTCCAGCGCGGCCTCATCCGCCCGGGCCCCGCCGAGACCCGCTTCCACTGCCTCGGCTGCGGCCACGCCTCCGAGATGTTCGGCTTCGTCAAGGAGGTCTTCCTCTGCTGCGCCAAGGATTGGGCCCCCGACACCCTCCTCAACGAGCTCGACTGCGTCACCAACATCTTCAAGGACAGCCAGGATCTCAAAGGGAAACACTTGCATAGCAAGGCCGCCGAGATCATCCTACACCTCCGAACCAAGTCCATGACTCCTAAAGACGCGTCCAAACTCATCGCTCACTTCTTCACCTGTATGTGCCTCTCTGTCTCTTGTCTGATGATTATCCTATCCTGTGAAATCATCTGCCCCTGACTCTCTGACTGTATTTTCTTTTCTTTTCCCTGTGAAGACGCTGATGGTTTATCGGAATACGCCTCGAAAGACTTGGTCACCGCAGGCCAAGCGAACCAAAGGAAAGACTCGGCCCAGGCTGCCCCGCAGCAGCCCCTCTCTCTCCCTTCCAAGTACGTGCTGTCTTCGACCCTGCAACCCCGCGACATGCTTCCGAGCGACCTCCGACCGAGCGACCTCAAGCCGTCCCCCGTGGCGAGTTCCGGCGAGGACTTCCGGTTCGGGCAGAAGCCCGGCAGCGACAGCTTCGAGAGCCTCGAGGGGATCGTCCGGGTCAAGGAGGCGGAGGCGATGATGTTCCAGACGAAAGCCGACGAGGCGCTGAGGGAGGCCGAGGAGTACCACAGGATGATCCGAGCCACGACGGAGAAGCTGGAGGCCGATTATGCTGAGAGGCTCAACAAGCTCCGGCTCCAAGAGACTGAGGATCGCCGGAGGAAGAAGCTTGACGAGCTCAAGATGTTGGAGAACTCCCACTGCGACTACTACAACATGAAGATGAGGATGCAGGGTGAGATTGCCGGCTTGTTGGAGAGAATGGAAGCCACCAAGAAGCAATGGGTTTGATTTTTTGTGCTACATTTCATTCAAGAAATCATTTAATTTGTTAATCTTTCTTTCTCTTTGATTAATTAACTGATTGCGTTAATTTGTGTGTAGTTTTTTTTGGTAATGTTACTGATGGTGATCTAAGCTAAAATTTTTGTTTTCTTTTATTTATTTGACCTTCAAATCTGTTTTCTTAAAGCTAGTAAAACAACAAGATAGTTTGTCGCGGACAGTCGACTTCTGTGGAGTGGTTGTGTGATATTTAGTATATAGGAATATATACCAAAATTTAATTCCATAGGATTGTATATAGACTTTCCAAAAATTATTGATTCTCTGAAGTCGGTTCAAAATTCAATCGGTCTCCGTTTTGTACTATTCTGTTAGAAAATTATTGGCATTACGAGTATAATTGATATATGTTTCCATTACTATCTTGCTTACATTGACAGTAGTCAACGGATTGTTAGATTAGTGAGAAGATTCACCTTGAACATTCAATCCTGAGTCTGACCACCAGGACCAAGGAGGTTGAAACCTGGAGGTGATCATCAATAACCATCACTTGCGAGCATTGATTACTTTTGCTTGATGTGTGATCATCCAACAAGGAGAATCCCGAGTTCTAGAGGCTTTCCAATGAGTTAGAGAAAACTCGAGTGGAGTTGGGCGTGACTCGTACCCAATGGGATACGGCTCTCGACGAGGTGACTAGGCTGGATGAGGAACTTGCTTCTGAACGCGCGGCGTCACTGAGCGCCACGCGTTCAGAGAAGATCTTTAGCGGCGAGGCACAAGACCTTCAGAGGCAGCTGTCCAACCGTACAAATGAGCTAGAGATCGTGCAGGGGCAGCTTCTGACTAGTCAGTCAGATGGAGTAAGGGCGGAGCGGGAGAGGGACTCCCTTGCGACGGATGTTAACCTGATTTCCTTTGAGAAGGCGGAAGCGGAGTAGCTCTCCCGTTTTTTTAGCGTTTCCGTCGAGATACATGCTCGTAGGCCGTGACCAGGTTATTGTTAAGGCCTCTATATAATGGCTGACACCCAAGAGGATGGCCGAGACCCCTTAAGCTATGGAGCGGACAGGTCCTCTTGGGCCGAGACATGCAAAGAAACGTCGGTCGGAGCCTACTGGCCGAGGCCTCCTAAAGCTCTGGCCTAGTCCTTGGTCGAGTGAGCCCTTTGGGCCGAATTTTAATGATTTCTAATGGGCCTAGGAACTCCAGTCAACAGCGCGCGGGGTATGGGCGTGGCGCCCCTGTCTCTGGGCGCGGCACACGCTGATCCGGCGCATCGCGCCCTTTGTCAAGTGGCGCTCGCTTTTTTGTGGTTCGTTTGTCTTTGTGGGCCCAATTTCGGTCTCACTTGAACTTGGCCCAAAACGCTCCTTTTTTATCTGATAACCAATGAGAGCCTTGTCTTTTCTAATGTCAAGAATGACTTGATGACATGTCTGATTTTCTCTTTGATGGAAAATTGACAAACAATAGGAACTAACGTGACGAAGATCAAGGGCCACACCGCAAAGAAGTCCACCTGAATGGGATCTCACGGCAAGCAGCTCACCTGAGGCGCACCAACATTCGACAAGCCTCACGCTCCTACTCCGAAGAAAGAACCGAGTCGTCGTGCCAATCCATTTACGATCAATTAGCACCCGGAGAGGAAGTTGCAGAACACATAGATGAGTTCGATCCCCGAGACGTATGTCCCACAATGCAGACCTCAGATAATAAATCAATGCGCAGTGGGATATCCCGATGAGTCAAGCAACTCCATAACCTCGCATGAACACAACCCCGACTGCCGCAAACCCATTCTCATACCACACCAATAGGCCGAGCCTCAAACGAAAGAGGATGTGCGAACCGAGATGCCCCATCACCTCCTCAAGATATAGAGACTTGACCATGATAGCCCACAGAGTGAAGGACGAGATCCGAGAACTAAGGGCGGCGCGAACCCATACACCAGTTGTGAAGAGCTTGATCGATGGCGCCACCTCTCTGTTCACAGTTGATATACTTACGGAGGACGTAGGAGGCAAGTTCCAACTGCCAACAACACTTACGTGCGATGGAAGACTGATCCACTTTACGACATCATCCAGTATCAATCAGTAATAAAGATGAAGAGACATACTTCCACCGCCATGTACCAAGTGAAGAGACGTACTTCCACCGCCATGTGCCAAGCGTTCTGCCTCACCCTTATCGGGACAACTTTCGAATAATTTCACACTAGGAAAAGGTTCTATCCAATCATTCGAAGACATCAAAGTAATATCTCTCACAAGATTCGCAGCCTCTCGAGTAAGCGACTACATGAACCAGGCCCAAGACTTTTGAAGCTCGAAGCTGGTGATTTGAAGGAGAGGTGTGTTGAGGGGATCTTGGCCTTGCATCTAGATTCTTTTGTTGCCCTTCTATCGAACTCTAATGCAGATTTCTTCAGGGCGGTGATTGGCAACGCTCGAAAGGTACGTTTTCCTTATAACTTGTGTTATCGTGATTTCTCGCTCCAATTGTGTTTAGTGAATGTCTTTGCCATCCTTTAGGGACTAGTCGAGAGTCAAAGAGAGTTGATCACATATCTTCAACAACATGTCTTTTTTGATGGATCGCCTAAGGGGGAGTTGGAGAAGGCTTTGGCCGATGCAAAGGTAGCTCGAGAGGAGACCAAGTCGGCTTTCCGCGGGGAGCTATTACTCGTCCCTGGAGTTGGCCAAGGTGGTCACCGAGGAAGAGAAGCTTTGCACGAACTCGACATCAGCAAGTGTGAGGCAACTCAACTCTCCAAGGAGCTCGAGGCGGAGAAACCAGTGACACGTCTCGGTCTCCAGGCGAGGAAGTCTTTCTGTGGGGAGGCTCGAGATCTACATTAGAAGCTCTCTGCGTCTATAGCTAACGTGGATTTAGTGCGTTGTCTCCTTGCCACCAGCGAGGAGGCTTGTCCTGAGGCGGATCGTGCTCGAGCCAAAGCCAAAGAGGAGTTGGGTGTGGTCACTCAAAAGTTGACGACCTCAGAACGGATTGCCTTTGTTATTATTTTCATGCTTATTATTTCTACGCCTTTGTTCTTACGTACATTCTGTGTTTTAGAGTAAATTATTTTCTACATAAACGAAGATTCAGAATCCCAAGACAATCATTTAGCCCATATAATCCTTAAATAAATCGGATTTTATTAACAAAATTTGTGATTGTTGACTTCGATGAAAATCACGTCAACATATATCTAGAGCAAACTCTAGAGTCACAACTCAATATGTCTCAAAACCAAACATCAGTAGTCTTTTTAACACTCAATACTTGGTTTCGATTATTTTTCGATCCTTAATAACCAAATTTAAACAAACTCGGAAAATGTCTTATAAGTTTTGCATGTCTGCATTAGGCTCCTCATTCGTTGTGACTTATTTCAGGTACGAATAAATGAATATTTTAACATTATATATTAATTCAACATAATTAAACAAGAGTCTAAATCATTAAAAAAAAAAAAAAAAAAAAAAATTGAGTCATTTTGTCTACTTATGGCTTAAATCCCAACAAATGGTGACATGGGTAGCAGCATGGTGCAGTATGAATCGTTGTTGGCATTTGCGTGGTGTAGGTCGTCATTAGTGTTCCGACGTGAGTCTTTCCCTAACGTGCTGGTTTGGTGCTGATGATATAGTGATGTCTGAGTTTGGCGATGCAACATTAATTATCATCTCTTGCGATATTGTTTGTGTTAAAGTTAATACTGTGGTTCGGCCGATGATTGGCGTGAGCAAAGTTACCATGGCAGTGGAATTCTCGTGGACGCTGCTAAGTCTTTGTCCCTTAGGCTCTGGCTGCAAAATGGCCATAGTATCGACATCCTATATTTTTTTTTTTTAATGTTTTAAAGTTTAATAGCGGTTTATTTTGTGAAGTTATGCTATTTTTTTTTATTGGATTAAACTGCTTTCCACTATCTCGGCATGGAAGTATTGTTGGATAATTGTCTATGCATGTTGAAGAAATGTTTTCTTTATAGTCAACAAACAACGATTCTTTTTTTTTTATCTCTCTATCAGCCAATGTAGTTATTTGAAAAGACCCCAATAAATGGCCAAAATGTACTGTCTATTCTCTTTACCTGTGTCAGAAGTGTGTATACATAGAGTGAGCACTTGTATCTTGTTTGACCTAATTGTGTTATGTCTTATAATTAATAGGTTTTATAAGCAGTCCTACAAGTATTTTATCGATATTCTAATAGAATGGTGCGTAAAACTGGAAGAAAGCAAAAAAAAAAAAAAAAAAAAAAAAAAAAAAAATGGGCTTCAGTTTTTTTTTTTTTTTTTTTCTTTAGATGATATGTTATTTTTCTCGAAGTCTTGGAGGAGGGATAAAGTGTATCCTGAAATCATTGTACTTCGAAGAAATAATTAAATTTTGGGATGTGCGACGTAAGTCTTTGTGCTATGATTGTAGCACTTTTGTTTCTTTAATACGATGTATATAATCTGTATCCCACTCTTTGTGGATCATTAGGTTCATTGACGAATGCCATCAATTGGCATGGAGTATCTGCGATTTTATCTCTAAAAAAAAGTTTATTCTTGATTCTGAAGCAATATATCTTCCATGTTGTAAAGATAAATTAATTTATCCAAAGTCAAATTCAGTATGGGTGAATTTGACTTACATAGAACCAGCCAAACATTTTATAGATTGGATATTAAATTAAAGACTAATGAGCTCTAAGGAAATACTAAACCCACTCTAAGATGAATGAGTTAAGATATTAAAGCTAGATTTTCTAGAATCCAACTTTATTTTCTCATGGATCTATTATTAGAGAAAGTGAATACTTAAATTTTAAATATATAGTTTCGTATTGATAATTTTCTATATCTATGATGCAAAAGTTAATATTTTATCATTTAATTTAATCTTTTAAATTTCAAAATCAACTACAAAATTGTTTAATTCATATATTTTTATCTCTAACTGCATTAATTTATAACATAGTAATTCACTTAAATTTACTACTATTATGATATGAATAATTGAATCAAACATTATTTATATTTTAACTGAGCTTATTTTAAATGTTAGGAAATATAATCAGATCAAGAGATATAAATCACACAAGCTAAATGCATGTTAGCTAATAAATCAATTTAAAATTAACTTATTTAGATTATAACTGAAGCATATTAATAAAAAAAAAATAATAAAATAGGAATATTTAATTTTTATGTTAAGAATGAAGTATTTGGGGAGATAAAACATTGTGTTTAATTTGATGGACACTAGATTTGGGGTGTAAGGCTTCCTCTCTCAAACCATAAATTTTAAAATACAATAATTTGTACTGCAAAATATAGCAGGTAAATCTTCCCGTGGTTTCTCGCGAGGTAGTTATCCATGATATCGATGTGGGGAGTGGTGTAGAATGATGCTCCTGAGTCGAGTATCCAAGATTCGATCGAGCTGTCCACCGTTAGCAGCAATGCACCTGCTAAGTCTTTAGTGGCAGCGTAGGCACCATCTTTCTCCTCCAATTGGTGCCTTACCGTACTTTCTTATATGGCCCGTCTTTCCACATTTCCAGTATTCAAATGTCGTTTGAGCTTGGATTGACTTCTATTCCGCAACTTTGACTTGCTTCTGAAATTCCGATTCTAGTTTCTGTCGTGGTTTCTACGCCTATTCTTCACGTGTAAAGCTGAGCTTGATGCGACCTAACCAGAGTCTATCATTCGCATCTCTTCATCAAGGATGTGATCTCGCACATCCTTGAACTCCAGTTTGGAACTCCCAACCGAATTGCTCACTGCCACCCTCATAGGCTACCAGCTATTCGGTAGGGATGCGAGCATAATTAGGGCTCGCACTTCGTCGTCGAATTTGATTTCAACCGATGACAATCGTATTGAATTCGTTTACGTGCGTCGCTAATCCAGCGTCTTCGTCCATCTTCAGGTGGAATAGCTTCTTCATGAGAAACACCTTGTTATTCACCAAAGGTTTCTTGTACATGTCGGATAGAAATTTCATCATCCCCGCGGTGGTATTCTCCTTCACCACATTGTGAGCAACGTTCTTCGACAACGTCAATCGAATGACTCCCAAAACTTGTCTGTCGAGAAGGTCCACTTTACTTCGTCTATCTTATCTGGCTTCGTGCTTAGGGGTTGGTGAGGATTTATGCCGTACAGGTAGTCATCGATATGCATTCTCCAGAACGCGTAATCGGTCCCATCGAATTTTTCGATTTCGTGTGCTCCGCCTTCTTCGTCTCCCATCGTTTTCTGAATCACAAAACTCAACCTGTGATACCAGTTGTTAGAATTCGATCCTCAAATCCGAACTAAAATCATAAAACGAATAATACACAAAAAAAAAAAATAATAACAGCCACATATTTATAGCGGTTCACTTTCAATGCGAAAGCTAATCCACTTTACCGCTGCAGGTTCTCACTAAATCAAAATTCGAGAGAAAATGTGTTTACAACTCTCTTGCCCTCTACAAAAGCAATCGGTGCACATGGTATTTATAAAGAAAACGTTAGGGCTAACAAACAGATATAAAATTCTCAAAATACCCTCCACTAATAAACTTTACAATAGAATTAGGCTTCACACACCAACATCTAGCTCTCCTACCATCTGGAGCACATGTCTTAATTAAGCTTTTTTCTTAATTATTATATATTTGCACTAAAATTTTAACATATGAATTTCAAATGTGCCACACTCCCTTTTAACAAACTAGCTTAAATTGAATTAGTGAAGCTACTTTAAGTTTTATAAAAGCAAAAAAAAAATATTTATTGATAGGGCCTTTTAACAATATCGCCACAAAACGTAAAGTTGCAAATAACTAATATTTCAATTTTTTTTAAATAGCCATGTAGTTGCGTGATAACATTTTCAGTGTAATTTTTTTTTTCAAATGTAGCCATACTTTTCCTATAGTTTGTGTTAATACGATTTCTCGGGTAACATTTGCGGGACTCGTGTCGGGGTGCGAGCTTGCGACATGTCTCGATCTTGTGTTGTCGGAGTCACGTTTCCTCGGTTCTTAAAAAGGATCGTGACGACTTGATATCTTCCTGAGAGTCCTTCGAATTAGAGAATATCTTCTCGTTGCCTTCGTGGTTGTTCTTGTTGGATTCTTCGTCTTCTATTCGCTGTCTTTGTTGGGTAATCAGATCTTCAATGCTTCTCTTTTTGTTTTTCGTCGAGTCGGATCATCGGTCTTTTCTTATGAGTTGAGAGAGGATATTGAGTCGAGAGAATGACCTAGGTTGAGAGAGGATTTTGAGTCGAGAGAATGACCTCTGAATTGAGAGAGGATTCTGAGTCGAGAATGAGTTCTGAGTTGAGCTATTTATAGAGTATTAATCTCGACGCTTGTCGCTTGGCGCTCGTCGCTCGTCGCTTGTCGCTTGTCCCTTGTCGGTTGTCGATTGTCGCTTGTCGCTTGACGCTTGGCGCTTGGTTTTAGTCAAGCATATTTTTAGCCCGTTTGACTAAATTGTCCTTTTATATTTTAACGTCGTTTTAGCAATTGAGATGTCGTTTTTACCATAAGAAAAAGGGTTATTAAGTTATATTGCCACACGGATATAGTGGATTGAGATATAGCCCACATTTGGTTAATTTCTTGTAAATAACCAAGTAAACTTATTAATAGATTAATAAAAGCCTTATTTAACACAACCAAACATATATTTTAGGTAGTTAATAGGCTGCCACGTATGCAAGTTGGCTATTTACAAATTATTTACCAACGGTTGGCTAATTTACAATTCCTATAGTTTAGGTGGCTTACGTAGCCAATTTTTTGTAAGAAAAATGACGGTATAACAGTTTGATTTCCTATTCAGATGCACGACTCTGGGTTTAAGATACAAAATCAAATGTTTTGGATTGATTCAATTAATCTTAGTTAGTTGATTCCTTTCCTAATTAGTAGGGATGAGTCGTTCTCTCATTATTTTCGTTAATTATTCTTTTAATTTTTGTTTCAAATCCTTCTGTTTTGTTTCAATGTTTTTTAGTTCATAACTAGTTTTTTGTTTGTAACCGATTAGCATATTTACCATGTTTATTTTGTGAATATTATGTATAGTATAAAGATGGCGTTTCTATCCCTTTTTTTTTTTGTCGGAACTAGTTAGTTTTACCTTTGAAAATATATGTTTATAATCCTTCATAATTTTATTAAACGTTTCTCAATTTGTTTAAAGATTAGGATGTTAATAAGTATGTTGCTTTCCTCGTGTTGCTTAACAACCAAGCTTTTTCTTCCTACTTCTTTGGTTCATATTTATAGTAATAGCAAAAAAGAAAATATTCAAAGTAATTAATTAGTCTTACTGGTTAGATATAAAATATGTATTATGAACATAGAAACATAAACTTATTTGATACTAGTTAATAGTTGTAAATAGTCGTTAATATGCATTATGAACATAAAAACGCATAAAAATGAAGAACGAAAATGTAAACTGAATTTATTTATAACATTTAATTTATGTAAATAGTCATTAATATGCATCACGTACATACGACACATAAAAATGAAGAACGAAAAAATGTAAACAGATTTGATTCATGACAGTTGGTAGTTGTAAATAGTTGTTAATATGTATTACGAATATATGAAAGCTAAACACCCGAAGAAATAAAACATTAAAGGATTTGATTGACAATAGTTATTAGTTGTATGTAGTAAAATATTTGGATTACAAACATTAAACGCAAAGAAAATGAAGAAAATAATTGTAAACGCGTGAACATATATAAAATTTTGTGAAATTTGTTGTAACTAGCTAAGTTTTTCATTCTTATTGGGGGAATAACTCAAGTTTCATTTTATTAAGCAAATAGCCCATATTTTCGGCTCAGACCATAATGCTCTTGTTAAATTCGCGAATTGGTTAATTTAATTAACCTACTGGAGCGAGTTAGGTTAATTAATTAACTTATTGGTTGAGTATTAGTTTAGGTATTGATTTTTTTGTGAGTAAATTTAATTTACTAAATGATTGAATTCGAATTAGGTTAATTAATTGAATGCTTTGAATATCAATTGACTTAAGTTATGATTTTTGTAAATTTTTTGTGAATTTCAAATCCTTCACGAATCAGTTAATTAATTAATCTAACTCACCCTAGTAGGTTAATTAAATTAACCGATTCGCGAATTTACAAAGTGCCTCTCCTCAATCTCATCCATCGCCGCCGATTTCCTCCCTGCCGCCGATTCCTCTCCCCCCGCCGATTTTCGAGTCAATCTGGTTCGTTCCGGTGAGGTCGAACATCGTTGCCGCCGGAGCTCGACGGAATCGACGCCGTCTATGGCGGATCTTGACGGCGTCTATGACGGATCTTGCCGGCGACGTGTTAGGGATCAGCAACGAGGATGGACGACGATCGGCGACGACGCGGCGGCGTGAAATGGATCGGCGGCGATCGGCGGCGTGAAGTGGATCGGTGGCGTGAAATGGACGAAGACGAGAACGAGTTTAGGTTTAGGTTTTGGAAAAATTGAGTTTTGCTCTTATATATGAGGGTAATTTAGGTAGTGAAATATTAATTAGGCTATTCAATTAATTTATTCAAACTTGGGCTATTCTCCTAATATTGGTGAGTTGATTGGGCTATTATTTTCACTCTCCCTAAAATTTTAAATATTTCCTTGATCTAATTGTTTATATCGATTAATACTTTTAAATATAAGTTGAAAGGTCTTGTGAACATAAAAACAACGCATGGATATATCTAACGATAAAAAAACAAAAAATTAATTATTTGACATTAAAAAATAAGAGATACCTTATTCGACCAGTGAAAAAGATGAATTAGCCATATAGCCAAAAAATTATTCACAAAAGTCAATGATGTAAAAGAAGTTGTTTGCCAGGAAAATGGTCATGAAACAAACTTGCAAACCGTTCCATACGTGCTTGAGAGAGAATTAATTCCGACATGAAATAAATTTGAACGCACAAACATGTTTAAAATGTGCTCAAATAATTTAAGAAAGCAATGCAAATCAACCGAAGTAATCATAGAATAAGTAACTCCTGTAAATTTGAAAAGAAATTAGCTAATCAATATTAATTGAATCAATCTAAAAATTGAGTTTAAAATTTGATACTTTAAAATCGGCTATAAAGGCTAGAAAAGAATTTTAACACACTAAAAGTGTTGCACATAAGTCAAACGACTATTTTTTGAAAACTGAAACGTTGGCTATTTAGCAATAAATTTTGAAGATATATAAGAAATTTGATACGATGTGTATAAACACCTTTACTTTCGAATTAGACTCTCACTAGCTATTAACACAATAAAAAGTTATATGTTTCATTCTTCAACCCAAAATACCGATTAAGATAATAAAAAGTTGTTTTTTCTTTTTTTTTTTTCTCAATTTGTTTTCTCATAAGTTATTGTTGTCGGTCGTTTTCGAAAAATCGGAAATATTGAAATCTTCGCGGCTTGTGAAGATTTCGATGTCAAAAAGTCCAACGGGCCGGGCCCAAAAAATCCCAACAAGGGCCCAGAGAGTCGAAAAGCCCATCCGACGTGGGCCCAAGCTTGCACATGCTGCGATTGCCACGCCATGGCACCATGCGTCGTGCAAACACAAGTGCTCGCCTCGCTGGTACGCTAGGAGAAGCCCTTCTCACGCGCTAGCCAATCCCATCACTCGTGCGGCGCACCTACGCCCAAGAAGGGCACTCGCGTGCGCCACGCACTCATCCATGAGGGTTTTTCCTCCCATTCTCCACCTATAAATACCCTCATCCTTAAGGGTATAAACACAAGTTACTCGATTCCAAAGTTCTGAAACGCTGCCGAGGACCCTCCGAACACAGCTTCCTCTGATCAAGCACAAATCTCTAAAAATATTCTCAACGAATATTGGTGACTCCACCTCACTCGTAGCAATAAGACTAATGTGGAGCATCGGAGCGCGCGCCAGAGGCACTGCCTCTGCACCTTTTTAGATCTTTTCTTCTTTTTCTTACTCTTAGGTCTTCGCGACGAACGAAGAATGTTCTTGAGCTAGAGGAGCGACACTCGTGACTTTCGAGTTCCTCATATCTGATTTGAGCATGACCACTTTGTCTAGCTATGGGTTGAACTGTCCGAAGTCTTCAATCGTCGTTCAAATTTCAGCGACAACATTTTGGCGATATATAGAATGTGCTCGAGAAACATTCATGAGCTCCCACGGTAATTATTTTTTACTTGGAAAGATAAAAAAAAAAAAATAAAAATATAAAAAAAAAAAAAGCTTTTCAGCATAACCCTTTGATTGTGATGTATGGAACTCAAATTCTCAACACGTCTGAGGGAGGTGCAAACCCCCGCGACGAAAACACCGAATATAACCTGCGCCGACTTGCGCAAAGGATTCAAGATTTCCCTCTGAACAAGATCGTAGGCCCGATCCCAGAGCAAGACCCATGAAACTTCATCATCGTTTAGCTCGAGGATAGCGTTCGTTGACTAATAGATCACCTTACCAGACATGAAAACGATAGAGCCACCATCGAGAACCTTCTCGGCCCAGCAGGGCAAGCTCGCAGTCTCACCCACTTGGGGGGGGGGGGGGGATGGGGGGCACACGAACGAAGGCGAGAATGATCACTCCTACTTTCGCACATACGAGAGAGAGGACACTCCCAATCCTAGCATGCATGACCTCGACCATGATACGCCTGACGTTGGGGAAGACGTTAACAGGCGCACTATATCAAGCTTTTATTAATATTAAAAAACACCACAGTGATTCTAGTTTATATATTTATATGTAGATATATAATTTAATAACAAATAATTATCTTATTCTTAAGATTATTTTATATTATTTTAATTTTAATTTTAAGTATAAAGATCAATTTTAATATGATAGGCAATAATAACATAAAATAAATAAATAATAATTATAAATCTTAATTTTAAAAAAATTGAAAAAGAATTACATGACATACTATTTTAATAAAAATCTTGAAAACAAATTGTCAAACATGTTACATTATAAATAAATTGGAGTGCAAATAAATACGACTAAAACTAAATGATAATATATATGTGGGCTAAAATGTGAGGTATATTCAAAATTATAAAAATCAATATAGTATTAGACAAATAACGAATATGCTTTTTGTTGTTAAAAATATGTTGAGAATAAAACACCATTTGGTTTGACATAAACTATATAATAGAGTGAGATAAATTGTATAGTAAAATTTTGTTGTTACATAAACTATAGTTTATAACAAAACACCACATAATTCATTTTATTTTATACCATTTAAGTTCCATAAATACGGATCAAGCTAATATGTAAGGTTTTGTAACGGTTCGTTCAATAAAAATCATGAGTATGTTTGTCTTATCTCATTCATCAGTCCTTTATAACATATTGAAATTGATTATATATATATATAGGGTGAAACTGGATCGGTTCGGTTCGGTTTTTGACATTTTTAGTATCCGAATCCAAATTTTCTCAAAATCAAATCCGATATCCGGTCCAGTTTTGTAAACCGGATCGGTTATCCGAATCCGAATTTCGGTTAGCTGACGTGGCTCCAAATTTCGGTTTCGGTTCGGTTTGGATATCGGTTTTATCCGATTTTTGGTTCGGTTTTGTACAACCCTAATATATATATATATATATATTATATATATATATATGTATATATATATATATCACAATTCATAATATTAAATATTTTTTGGTAGTTCTATATGTTATGTCGTTATTTTTCACAAGTGAAAAATGACACTTCTAATATAAAATCGACAAGCAAGTGACTCTGAAGACTGAGCCGTAGAACTGCTCTGGAGGCTAAGTCACAAATGGTTTTGAAGGCAGAGCTTATAACTTCTCTGAGCACCAAATATTCTCACAAGCGACTCTGAAGGCTGATCCGCAAAACGGCTCCCGAGGCTGAGCCACAATGGCTCTAAAGGCAGAGCCTCTAACAGCTCTGAGCCCAAAAAGTTCCCACAAGCGACTCTGAAGGCTGAGCCGCAAAACGGCTCTAGAGGCTGAGCCACAAATGGCTCTGAAGGCAGAGCCTCTAACGACTCTGAGCCCCAAACGTTCCCACAAGCGACTCTGAAGGCTGAGCCGCAAAACGGCTCTGGAGACTAAATCACAAATGGCTCTGATGGTAGAGCCTCTAACGGCTCTAAGCCCCAAACATTCCCACAAGCGACTCTGAAGGTTGAGTCGCAAAACGGCTCTGGAGGCTGAGCCGCAAAACGACTCGGGAGGCAGAGCCTCTTCGTTTGTGGCCACTGCTTTGATGTCTCCTCCTCTGCAATCAATGATTTCCTAGTACGAGGGAGAATTGTCACTGCCAATCGGCTTCCGTCCCTGGATGTGATTGCCAAAGAGCTCACCGACGACGAGAATAAGACTTGGCCTTCTAAAGGTTCCCTGCCCTCCTAAGACCTCTCTGCAAAATATTCTATTTTGTACAGAATTGGGGTTGCTAATTGGGCTCCCTCCTCGCATGGCTCGAGCATCAAGTCCGACCTGGCGTGCCTCATTTATCAGATAGGTACTCGTGCGTCTTTCGACTTTGGAGATTTCGTGTTCAACCACCTGGCCAAGCACGCTAAGTCATATGCTGTGAAGCTCCCTATTGGCTTTCCCTCTCTCCTCTCTGGTATGTTAGTGGCTCAAAAGAAAGATGTACTAATGGCTGATGATGTTGCAGGTAAACCCCCTAGTGAACTCACTTTCAGTTATAAGTTATTTGAGGGAAAACATGCCAGAGATCATGCTATGCCTTCGGTCGCAACTTTTGTCGCTCTTGGTCGTACCATCAAGGTTGCTCCTGTCTCCGAGAATGCTAAGAGTGATATTCTCAAAGGCCTCTTTGACGAAGTTGTTGCGCTCAAGGAGATCATTGATATCTCCTCTTGAAGGAAATCTGCTTGTGAGCGTCTTATCTCTGTTATGAATTCTTCTTCTACCACTGATGGTGCTACTTCCTCTCAGCCGAGCCACACTGTAAGTCCTGATGACAACGTAGATGATGAAGATACAGAGGATGATGTCATCAGCGAATCCGAGGGCTCTGAAGGTCAAGCCAATGATGTTTCAACTGGGAATCCCTCTAGTTGATTTTTTTTTATGATCTTGTCTGTATCCTCTAACTTCTTTTCAGACATCCTTCTGTCGGGTTTTATCTTCAGTTTAACTTTTGTTTCAGACTGAGTTCTGGTTGGTGTGTTAAACCTCTTTCAAGTTTACTGTTGATGTATGTACTGCTGTTTACTTCAGTTCTCACCTCTTTACAGGCTATGTTTGTTTTTCCTCCCTCTATTTTGGTCGATCCCTGCCTTTGGTATTCTTTTGAGGCAATCAAGGGGAGAGACGTCATGAGGTCATTTATTTTGACTCTCTCCATATGGTCATGACGCTTGTATGAGAACTATTCCTGGAAGTGCTTGCCTAAAAAATAGCCAAAGGGGGAGACTGTTGTTACGTTATTTGTTGGCTTTATTTTTTAGTGCAAGTTGTTTGGAAAGATGTCGTTCTTCATGCTCCTGCTTCTGGTGAGACATCCTTCCTTCTGTGTGCAGACAGTATTTCGGGCAAGTTTCCAGTATTGTCAGATTGCTTCACTGGTGACTTTATTGCGAGATATTTGTGTGAGGCTGGGTAAGGAAACCTTAGATACACTTCCAGGCCTGTACATCTGCTATAAAAGCCATGAGCTTCCCCTTAGCGGATTGGGAGGCTTTGTGTTTTGTTAAGAGTGGTGTATTCTCTCAAACACTATTCCAGAAAGATTGAGTGTCTGTGAGAGTTGGGTTCTGTGTTCTCGTGATTGAAGGCTCGCGATCGTTTGAAGACTGAAAGTCATCCGAGCATAGGCGGTTGCTCGAAGAGTGGAATTGGAGCGGATCTCAAATCCAGGGGGAGTCCCTGGTTTAGGTATTCACTGGTGGTAATAGTGTCTAGGTTTTATTGATTTGGTGATTGTAATCTTTTAAACATTGCGTGTACTATTGACTACAAGATAGTGAAATCTTTTCCACTGGCAGAGTGCCCCCAGACGTAGGTGTATTGCACTGAACTGGGTAACCTTATCGTGTGTATTCTTTTTATCGCACTGTTTGTTGTTTATCCATTATCTGTTTTCAAGCAAGTTGTCGGACACATTGTCAACACTTTGTGTGTGACATCTTGTCTTTGTGACTAATCAGAATTTCATATAAGATTCCGTATGCGGTGGTTAAAGAAGTCGGAGAACAAAATGTTGTTCAAGTTATCACAGATAATAGTTCGGCTTAAAAGAAAGTTGGACTGAAACTCGCTCGACGCTACCATCTTTATTGGACTCTGTGCGCTGCACATTGTATTGACTTGATGCTCGATGACGTGGGCAAATAAGCAACTGTCGCTGAAGTTGTTGAGAATCGTAGAGAAGTGACAAAGTTCATCTATAACTACTTAGCCTCTCGAATATGAGAGAAGATGGACAAGGAGAGCTAATCCGTCCAGGTCCGACAAGATTCGCCACGAACTACTTAGCCTTAACAAGTCTAAGGAGCAATCGATCTGGGTTGAAGAAGATGTTCACTTCGGATTGGTGGGACCGATCTTCCTTTCGTCAAACTTCAGCTGGGCAGTTTGTGGAGTCAAAAGTGTTGGACAACAAGTTTTGGCTCCATGCTGATGGTGTATGCAAGGTATTCGTGCCTATGTACTCAGCTTTGCGTCTCGTTGATACAGAAGTATTCCGACTATGGGGTTTGCCTTATCACATCTCCGACTTAATGAAAAAGAAGTTGGAAAGCATCCCGAACAAGCATGGGTAGTGGACATTGCGGTTGAGAGATGGACGAGACAACTTGCCCATCCGTTACACCAAGTTGGTAAAAGTCATTTCACAAACTTCGTTGTGAACGTCTTTGTATAATTTATAATTGGTGTCTTTGATTATTTTACTTGTAGCTCACTACCTAAATCCAAAGTTTTAATATAATCCGGAGATCGTCATGAAGGCCGAGCATCTTACGGCGATTACAGAAGTGTTTGAGCGGCTATTTCCGAATGATGAATGCGACAACATTGGAAACTAACTTTTGGTATTTCGCAATGCGAGAGGCATGTTCGGTAGCAAAACCACAGTAGCGGAAAGAATGAAGATGGCTTCCGATAAGAACTACATCTTTGAACCGAAGTAGTAATATTTCATTGTTGGGGAATCAAGTGGGTATCAGACACGAACAATCGCTCTGATACCACTTATCGGTGGATCGAGCTCGCATCGGACACGAACGATCGCTCCGATGCGACTCGTTTGAGATGATTCCACCATATAACCATATAAATGCGGAAAAATAATTAATTACGCTGATCATAAGCTAATTAAATTATGGTTATAATTAACAAGATCTAGTTATGTTTAATTAATTTAATTCACGAGAGCATAGAAGACAAGCAACCGATTTGAACGAAAAAACGAATACTTACAGTTTTTGGCTCACGAACTGAAAGCTTTCACAATCCGTCTTCGTCTTGAGTCGTCTTGATGAAGGACTCGAGGATGACACCTTAGCCTTCCGAAACGTAATCTCCGAGGCGAATAAGAAAGATGAGTGGGCACAATCTTTATCTCACTAGATCACGAAACTAGGTGTTTCAAGATCTCTCTCTTATTTTACTAAGAATGGAAACGAATTTCTGAGGGGAGGGAGAGGCTGTTTTGCACGGCCAATGTAGCCTAGAGTGCACGAAATTATTAGGTCAAAATCCTTAATTTTTGCCTTCTCATGAACCCCTATTTATAGTAGTAAAAAAGAGATATTCATGGAATCTTCCAGAATATTTTATTTCGTTTTATTGTGTTCACACTAGATGATTTAATCTAGGCCCTTGGATCTCAACAAGTGAATCCTACTTTTTCTCTCATCCATCAGATCAATATCTATGTGATATTATTCTTTTATTTAAATAGAGAATAATTTATTTAGTGAGATAATAAAGGAGAATATATTATTCTCCTAAATATTCTCCTAAATACTTTTCTTTAAATAAGGAGAAAATATAGGATAATATCTTATATTTTTCTCTCTCCTTTATTTAAACAACTAAAGAGAAAATATTGGTAAATACCAATATTGAAATTTCGAACTTGATGGCACACGGCCAAGGAGATTTGCGCAAACCCTAGTGCCAAAAATCCTAATTCGAATTTTCCATGTGTGCAAGGCCCAATTGCTTAAAACCCAATTAATTATTTATTTACTTGGTCCAACAATAAACAAATAATTAATAATTGTTTATTTACTTGATCAAACAATAAATAAACAATTCTACCATAAATATTTATTTAATTCTGCGAATACCCGTTTTCCAGAATTAATGCTGTCAATCACAATTACAGCAAGTGAGATTAATAATGATAAACATTATTATACGAAAGTTCTTATCCGCCTTTATCAGAGCCGAATCGGGGACTATGGACCTAGTAATAGAAGCTTAACAAATCCGATGAAAAAGACGAAATAGTCCTTTCTCTTTTTCCATCGATTCGTTTAATCTTGGTCAAATACTCCACCTTGTAAGCCAAGACTGAACTCTCCTTTATACTAGAATTATATTTACTCATCGTGACGAGTGTCCACTGATATAGTCAGTTCGTGATCAAGATCCTCCAGGTTCAATCCGTGTCAAGAGAAGTCAATTTTTCCGTTATACTTCTCTTGATACATATCAGCCCTAAGCATTGTTGTTTCCCCAGCGAAAGATTCTTTCGAACGTTACTTACTTCGAAAGTGCTAGCAATCTATCGGTTTTGGAATCAACCCTTAGGTGAGTGAACATTAACATTCTTTCAGGAAGGCTGGATTCCGTATCTATAAATCACTTCCCACTCGAATCATGCTCTGAGAAAACTCCCAAGACATAAGCTGTGATTAGCATGAATAGCCTTTTAGCGAATGAGTCAAAGAGCTCAGTAACATAACCCAGTGTCCATGATCACTTCAGGATTTAGATCAAGTCTCACTGTGACCATCATAGTGGCCTCGGTTAGTGTGTCGTAACGGTCCTTAAACGACACATCTACAACCAAGACTTGTCCAGGTCGTACACTTACCACAAGTGTAGAATGCTCCCACATAGTGATCAGCCTTCACCTATGTGTTCCACATATATGACTTTAGATATAGCTTTCCAGGCGTATATCAGTCATCGACCATGTTTTAGCACACCGCCCGAACTCAGGTGCCCAGCACGTGACTCAGTTAGATACGGAGGCTATGGAAGATAGTTGTTATTGATTCTAATTGTTTAGAACTCAACCCACTAATCATATAATGCTAATAAAGTAATCTTATTATCGAATTTAGTAATCATTATCTTCAAGTGGGCAATATTCCCAACATTCATAGCTTCATATTTACGGTGTTCCATCATTTTTGTAGGTGAATGGTGGGCCATGTTTGGAATCAAAACCCCCCCTTTGAGAAAGTTGGCGATGAGAATCTTGTCTCAGACCGCATCCTCATCGGCGTGAAACCAAAATCGGGGCACATTCGCACTTGTCCACACTAAACAACGAAACCGACTGGCGTACAAGAGATTGGGGGAACTCGTTTTTTGTAGCTACAATATGAAGCCGCAATTACGAGACATTGAAAGCGACGTTGCCTACATGAAAGATCCTTTTGATATGATCCAAAGATCAATGGAGGTAATGGGCGACAACGTAGACGATGATGAGCTCCTACAATAGATCCGACCAGTTCACCTCGACGATCAAGATCGAAACCCCGACCTACGCGTCGCCTCACATGCTCGGTGGGAAGGCGTTGATGTGGACACCGTATTGAGCGAAAACGTCGGTCAGACTTCGCATGGATCATAAGACGATGGACGTGGTCCTGATGACAGTAACGATGACGGAGGCGGTGGTGACTTTGGCGGGTATCCTGCTAGTCATGATATTGGTGATGATAGTGGTGGAGGCCAACCTTACGATCCGTGGACTATGGAGCAAGGTTATCAAGCCATACAAGATTCAGATCACGGGGCACATTGTCAAAGATCTAACAGGTTAATGTATTCAAATTTATTTCTTTCGGAGTTCTCAAACAATTTAGTATGCTTCATATGGAGAGTAATATACGTATTTTGTTTCATCTCACAGGCTCGGAGAGTTATTCGACTTTGAGACCAGATCGTATTATGACAGTGGTTCACAAAAAGCGTCGGCGCACTACATGTCTTTTGGTAGTGATTACGGCGGTGACTTTCAACAATGATATGGAGCGTACATGTCATCTGGTAGTGAATACGATGTCGACCACTTGATGTCTCAGTTCGACACAATGTCATTCACTACGTCAGACACACACAATGACGGTTGGTATGCTTTCCTTCTTACCGTTACCTTAATCCGATAGGAGTGCCACAACCAAAGGTGAATCCGTAAGAAAGTGAGTGTCGTACATTCGGTGTACGCGTGGATCGATTCGGTGTCCATCACATTATAGTCTGTGTACCAGGATGTTCACTAATAAGTGAAGTCGTGGGGTACGATATTGCGAGCTTCAAGAAAATCAACCGAGTTTTATCCAACCAAGACGTCCATCGGGATTCTATTGATACATTTCAATTTCTATGGTAACTATATGTTTGTAGAGCATCTTTATTTAATTTTCTATGCTAGATATGTATGATTTGAAGTGTTTCAAATTTGGAGTATATTTACAAATATATGTGTATTCGTTTGTTTCGTCACATTATTTTCATTCGATTTTCCGGTGGCACGTCGGTTTTCCATCGAAAACGAGATTTGAAAACGGTATTTCATTTGCCATTTTTCACATTTTTCCGTTCGATTTTCTGTCGGTATGCCGGTTTTCTGTAAATCATGAGGCTTAAAACGGTAACGAAAATAACATTTAAATCTTTGACCATAACTAATAAAATATTCAACTACATAAAAAAAAAATCAAATTTATTAAATTTTAAAATTTGTATCTAATATTTTGTAGGATGAACTTCAAATTAGACTTTTACCTTTGTTTTAGGCATTTAGCTTTGTAGGATTACAAAAAAAATCGAATTTTCCTATAAAAAAAACAAATTTTTTAAAAAAGAAAAGGCGAGGAAAGAAGTGAAAAGTTCCTTCTGAGACTACTCTCACTCACGCCAATAAAATGAGCTCTGTCCATCCACTGCACATAAACTCTCTCTCTCTCTCTCTCTCTCTCTCATTTTCACCTTTTTCATTTCCCTTTCGCTTCTCTCAAATCACCCCACAGCTGTAGACTCGTAATATTTTAACCTTTCGCTTCTCTCAAACGCCCCACAGCTGTAGACTCGTAACATTTTCAATATTCCAAATTCCACGTCTCTCTCCCTCTCTGCAATACACAAAAATCGCAGCACATTCAAAATATAGGGAAGACCAACCATTGTTTTTTTTATACATCCCAGAAGAGGATTATATTCTAAGAGAAATACAAATGGCTCGTTCTAATCTGAGCTCTTTTGCACCCCTTCTTCTATCGGCTCTCTCTTTGCTGCTCGTGGATGTTGTTCATGGCTCAACAAGAACAAAAAGAATCAATGAACTACCAATCATAGCCTTTGAAGAAGGCTATACCAAGCTCTTTGGGGACGATAATCTCATAATCCACAAAGATGGAAACTCCGTTCACCTCTCTCTCAACGAACGCACAGGTCTTTTATTTGTCCTCCGGTGCTTGCGTGTTTCAAATTGTTTTTTTTTCTTAATTAGTTTTTATTTTATATATATATATATATTTTTTTTTTACAGGGTCTGGGTTTGTGTCTCATGACCTTTATCTTCACGGGTTCTTCAGCGCTTCGATAAAATTACCAGCTGATTATACTGCTGGAGTTGTTGTTGCCTTCTATGTGAGTCAAAGTTCTTAAATTTTTATTTGTTTTTCAAATTATTTTTTAAACCCTACTTTTCCTGTGATTATTTAAATGGCTCTTCTCTTTTAGATTTCATCATTCTCTTCTCAAATCCATTTTTTGTATTCCATTACTAAAAGTTGAGCAATCCCCAAATGGGTTTTCATTAATAGAACAGAGTAACACAAAGCTGGTGACTTTTACTGTCTTTGCTCGTCAGAACGCATGAGATTCTCTCGAACAACTGTTACCCTCGTGAGAGACAAAAGACCAGTTTTTTATTATATTTTTGTGTGTGTGTTGGGAATTGCAGATGTCAAACGGAGACATGTTCGAGAAGAACCATGACGAGATAGACTTTGAGTTTTTGGGTAACATAAGAGGCAAAGATTGGAGGATTCAGACAAACATATACGGAAATGGAAGCACAGGCGTGGGAAGAGAAGAGCGTTACAATCTATGGTTCGACCCATCTGACGATTATCACCAGTACAGCATTCTGTGGACCGATTCTCAAATCACGTGAGCCCTTTTTTTGAATCGCTTGCATCTTATTTTTTTTTTTTTTTTACCGGTTTTGCTTTGTTTTGCTCATGGTTACTTGAAATAGATTTTGCTGAGGATAGCCGTGATATTTTCCGTAGATTCAACGATTTTAAGCCTATAGTACTAGATCTTCTTCTCTATTAAACCATATCATTTATCATGTGTTGTTGCCTTTTCGGGTGTGCCAGGTTCTACGTGGACAACGTTCCGATAAGGGAGGTGAAGAGAACAGAGTCGATGGGCGGGGATTTTCCGGCGAAGCCCATGTCTCTGTACGCCACGATATGGGACGGCTCCGATTGGGCCACCAACGGCGGCAAGTACCGAGTGAGCTACAAGTACGCCCCGTTCGTGGCCCGCTTCTCCGACCTCGTCCTCCACGGCTGCTCCGTGGACCCCACCACCGCCGCCGCCGCCGCCGCGGACTCCGGCTGTGACGTGGCGGTCCCCGCCGGAGGAGTGTCGGCCCGGGCCAGGACCAAGATGGAGGCTTTCCGGCGGAAGCACATGACCTACTCTTACTGCTATGATCGCACTCGCTACCGGGCCCCGCCGGCCGAGTGCTCGGTGGACCCGCTCGAGGCCCGGAGGCTCCGCTCCTTCGACCCCGTCACCTTCGGCCACGGGAGACGCCGCCACGGCAAGCTCCGTCGCCATATGACCGTTTGATGATTTTGATTGAAATTTGAAAAGAGAGGGCAGGGCATTATCGTCTTTTCAGCGTCATTTTGTGTATAGAATGAAAGAGCAGAGGGAGAGAGGAGCGAGCACAGATTTATTTATGATTATCATGATTATTATTGAGATTGTGTTTTTTTTTTTGTATAGTTGCTCCATTCGTTCTTTCTTTTTCTTTTTGCCTTTTTCCACAGCTGTTACATTTGGGTCATCATTTCTGTATTTTGACACATGCCTTGTTCTCCATTGAGCTTTATTATTATTATTATTATTATTATTATTATATCTACTAGCCGTTTGTTACACTTTTTATCCTCTTCTTCAAGTGCCTGATAGTTCTTTAACATGTTGTCCTTTGCCTCTTGTGCTTTTAAATGTTTTCTTGAATCCTGGCTTTTTTAGCATTACTTCTTTGTTGATGCATTCACTCAGATATTTATTTATTTAGTTGGTAGACTACATGATTTGGTTTTGATTTTGTTGATGAATTACAATGGACTTTTGAGCAATGAATGAAAGAATATTAATGGTAACCCTAAATTTGTTTTTATGTGATCAACAACGTTCCTAAATTTATGTTCCTTGATTTTAATCACTAAAATCCTAAGCAGATACCTGTCATAGTAGTAAGGACAGTTTGTGAAACGGTGCGATTGGAATCCAAAGTCCATTGAATATGACAAGTGGAGCAGCGAGTTTGCAGTAAATTTGGACTTTCTTAGCCCACTCACACACTACAAAAAAAGTAAGAGGTCTAACTTTAAGGTCATTAAATAAAATTGAGAAAATGTCCTCATTCTCATTATTTCATTTTATTTTTCTTTGCTCATAGACGCATTCTCAGTTAACAAGTAGACCAGATGTCCGATAAAAAAAAAAAAGTAGACCAGATGAGATTGTAAAAGTCTTCACTTTTAAAAGAATAAAGACACAGCACACAGGCCATTATTATTGAGTGTAAGAATTACAAGATAAAATAAAATATCATTAGGAGCCAAAAAGATAAGTTTGGGTAGCTAGAAAAATAGAAACGTCCTTGTGGTTTGAGAAGATTTATACATTATCATATGATATGTGATGAACACATGACTGGGTATTTATATAGCCACGTGAATTAAAGTTATAACATTCAAGTCTTACTACAATCATAATGTGATATTTTTCAAAATTTGAAAAATAATGATACTACACCCCAAGGGTCTCTTTAACACACTCTCTAAAAAATTTCATTTCTGAATTGTTTTAGTACAAAAAATGTACATTCGAATCGGTATTTGAACTATTCACGTGAATTGTTATTGGATAAAATTGAAGTAAAAAATAAATTGGTTAAACTTTTGGCGGGTAACCGTCATCTTAATTATATATGATATAAGCGTAAAATATATTGAAAATTATTCAACATCTTTACCAAAAAAAAAAAAGGTATACAATAGTCAAATATTTATCATCAAGCAAAATTAAAGTTTTTTCACTCAACTATTAAAGAAATAACTGAATTCATATCTACGATAATGCGCATGCGTCTTTATTTAGTTTGGACTATTATCTTAATTTTTAGATAGTTCGGTTAGAATTTTAACACACGAGATTTTAATAGGTTATACTAATTTCTAAATAGCCAACGTTTCAATTTTTTAGATAAATGGCCAAAGGGATGACGTGGAACACTTACACGTTTTTTATTCCATTTTTCCCTTTGAGTCGTCGATTTTTATTTAAATCGTGTGCTTGTTATTTGAAATTTAAATCAAATATTGGATTGAATAATTTTTATTAACGGGTTGATTTATTTTCCACAATTATACATTCTATTATTCTTTCAATATTTACGTGACTGTAGACTTAATTTATTTTGTGTTTCTATATATGGTTGATTTTTTCAAAAGTTTTATGTTTGTTCTTATTTTCTTATGGATTTGATGTTTGTTATAAGCCTCAAGGTGGCTATTGGAAGGAAATGGAAATATCATTCACAATAAGTCGTCTTCCATTGCTTATTGGAAAATGTATTTCCATTAAACAAATTGGTGTCTTCCATTGTTTATTGGAAGTGGAATTTATGTTAACCTTAATGGAAATATAGATTTTCGTTAATTTCCAATAAGTAATTTAAAAAAAATAAAAAATCAAATTTCATATTAAACTAATAGTGGTTAGACTTTTTAAATGAGAGTTAGGTATATATCGCATTTAAATTATTGACGTTAATATCTTAGTTTAACTATTTAAATTTAATAATACAGCTCAAACAAAAATAAGACGAGTTGAGTTATAACTTTAATTGAGGGAAGCTATTTCGATATTTTATATAGTTTCTTCCTACTTAATTATGTAATAGAACTAATAGATTGACCTTTCATTTATAAAAAACAGCACCAAAATAAAATTTAAACACTTTCGAAATGAGTTGAAATATTTTTTTTCGGTAAAAATATAAAATCATTAAATGTATATATAAAGTCAAATATAGACCATTAATGACGTATTAAACACAAACAGGCTATGCTCTAAGATGATATTTATGTTTTTCTTTAAGTTGTTTTTCTTCGATCTCTAGTTGTCTTTTTTAAATTATGGGAGAAAAAAATGATTGCCGTTTGCAATAATTGTACAACAGTTAAGAAAAAGAGAGAGTGGCAAGCAAACAATTTCTTTGAAGATATTGAAAAATACCTGCAAGGGATGTGTATAATTGGATACGATAAGAAAATTGCATATATTCTCTCACACTTTTACAGCGAAAGAGCCAATAATTTTCCCAAATCTGGTTTATTATGAAACTTGTAATCTTTTGCAAGATTATGGACCATTATTACAGGCGCCAACTTTTTGTGGTCCATGTATATCCATATAATCTTCTTTTTTTTTTTTTTCTTTTTTTAGAGAAAGTATATCCATATAATCCAAAGAGAATTCCTTATCTACTAAATTCATGTTATTTTCCTAAAGAAACGAAAAAGAAAGAAGAGAAAAAACTTAAATGCAAAACTAAAATATAAAGACAAAAGCATCCAGCCTAGTCTGGAAAGAAAGACAAGAAAAATGATAAATATTGTTTGATCATTAAAGGTTTTGAGTGTCATTTTCGTTTTCATTTTGAGTCACCAACTTTTCGAAAAATCGGTGTGCCGATGAAAAATTATACAAATAAAATGTGAAAAACAGAAAAATATTTGCCAAAAAAATATCATTTTTCATGAAAAATCGACTTAATTATGAAAAATCACATGGAAAAAATATTACATAATAAGGAAATTGTTTACTCTAGGAGTGATTTTAGTCCACTTTCCAAAAATCAGTAAATTTTTTTTTGTTTTTTTTACCGTTCTATGACTTGTACAGTTGTACTTTATTAATGGCATTTGTTATCACCCTATTACCCCTAAGTAACTAATTACCTCCACAGGCTCCATTATACAATATACACACGTCGCTTGAGTTGAGAGAGAGAGGTTTTTTTTCGTTCTTCTAATCTTCCTCTTGAGTTAGAGAGGAAGTTTTGGTCTGAGTTGCATTGATCTAGGCCTGTGACCTTTACTTCAACGATTCGGATTTGGAAGTCCGGGCTCGGGTACGGACTTCCGTCTTCCCAGCTCAACGATTTATTCTCGAAGAGCCATTCTCTCATCAACTCGGATTTGAAGGCCATGGAAAACTCCCTTACCATCTTTTCTGGGCTTTGGGGTCGAGAACCTGTTGAAGCCATTGCTGAACAAGTTCAAAGCTATGGGCTTTCGCGCAAGTTCGATCAGGAAAGAGATCGTCAGAGAGCCGAGGCTTCTCGCGATGGAGATCGGAGAGCTCTCTCGCTGCTTGGAGCTGCTAAGGAAGCTGAAACGCAGAGATGCGGTAAAGGAGAAGATCCTCTACAAGGGAGAGTTCAGAATCGGTTTCGACGTGAAGATGAGAGTCGATTTCCTGTTTGTGTGAAAAAAAAAGAGAATAGAAGAAAATAAAAGTTTGGATTGTTATGTGATGCGTTGTTGTTAATCTTTGATTAAATTCATGGGTGTTTTTGTGATTCGATTTTCTATCCCTTTACCATTAGATTCGGTTGGACTAACATGTATGATAATTAAACAATAGGAGCAGTATTTCAATCAAAGGGGGCAAATTTGAGAAATATTTTTTAGGAGGGGCACTATTGAAAAAAACTTACAAATTTGAGTTAAAAACATAATTATTAGTAAAATTTAAGGGTAAAATTATAAAAAAAAATATAAAAATTTGGAGATAAAAAAATAATTTTCAAAAATTGAGGGGGGCATTGGCCCACCCTGGCCCCCACCTAGATCCGTCACTGGCCCATGTGTTTGATGAATTGTCCCAAAGACATTTGTTGTTTGTGTGGTTTTGGACAAGGTCGTCAAGCTAAAGCTACAATCAGTAAGATTGCAGTAGAAATATGTGGGTGTTAACCCTTTGCTACATTTTTTATTTTTATTTTTTTTGGAATATTCATTGGTTTTAGTGACAACTTGATCACCAGTGCTCAAGATTACTATAGGTCTAATGATAAGATTGCCACTAAATCAGAGTGACAAAATTACTATAAGTAACTTCTTCCACAGAATTAGTGTTTAGTTGAATAGATTTAGTTACAAACTTGTTACTTATTTTTTAGAATTAGTTACGAGTTTGTCGCTAATTTTAATTATTTAGTGACAAACACATTTCTCACTAAATCTAAACTATGTCGAATTAGTGACACACTTGTAACTAAATCTACGGAATTAGTGACAAACTTGTAACTAAATTTCGTATTTTTAGATTTTGCAAATAGTAAATTTCAAATTATTACTAGTGTTTCTCATACATCTATATTTGCGTATTTTTAAACACCAAATAAGGTGATATTTATATCAGAAAACAAAGCAAGAGCAAAGCAAACTTGTCACTAATTCAAGTGGATTTAATAACATCTCGTTTTCACTAAATCACTGTGATTAGTGACAAATTTGTCAATAAATCATTGGATTTTAGTGACATGTTTGTCATTAAATCACTGGAATTAGTGACAAACTCATAACTAATTTTCTGAAATTAGTGACAAGTTTGTCACTAAATTACTAGAATTAGTGACAATCTTGTAACTAATTGCAGTGATTTAATGGCAAAATTGACATAAAATTCAGCCATTTAGTGACAAATTTATCATTACATTCATTCATTAAAATTCTCTAATTTACGGAGGTTGAGGTCGTGTCGTTAAGTTTACAGTACAAACTTGTCACTAAATTTAATGACATCTTCTTAACCTAAATCACTAAAATTAGTGTCAAATTGTCAATAAATCACTAGAATTAGTGACATGTCACTAAATATTGAAATATAATCTGGGCTAGAAGGAGAGAGAACGGGGAATGATAGATGAGGAGAGAGTAAAGTGTTAGGAGGAGAGAGAAAAATATTATTTTTAAAGGGTTTTGATTGGTGAAAAATTATGTAATTTGATTGAAGTTGTTGAGAAATTAAATGAAAAGTAATTGATTATGTTGTGTGAGGTTAAACTAAGAAATTTTTTGTTATCTCTCATTTGACTCGGGTCCCACAAATTTTGACCACTCATAGAATGATAAATTTTCGAATTTTATAGATTTTTGAAAAGTTCCTTTGAGGTAGTCCTACTTAAGTGAAAATCCCTACATAATAAAATAACAAAAAAAAAGTTTTAATTTGAGTCCTATATCACTATAAATCATGCATCAAATGAAGATGATGTATAATATTTATATGTATATATATCTATGTATATTTTTTACTTTTATAGTAGATAAGGTTTATATATTTTCTTAAGTTATATAAAATATGAGATTTATGTAATAATAGTTTTTTTAAATTTTTATTTTGTATAATTTAATTCATATAATATATAATAAATTATTATTACAACCCTTGTTATGAAAAAAAAAACTTGTATAAAACTTATCAGGTCGATGTTTTGTCAAGTGATAAGCTAAGGGTCAAAGTAGGACGAGTGCTCCATTTTGAATTCACAAGAGTCTGAACATTCTCTATAAACCAAAAAAATCAAGTGACGACTATTAGACGAAATGACAACAAACGAAATACGTTGAAAAACAACAACGAAACAAAAAAGCATTGCCTCCATCGACCGCAAACCCTCCTAGCAACAGCAGCGCCGCCGGTTTTCGTCTACTTTTGTCAGTATTTTGAAACTTGGTGTGATCACCAATATTGGGATATTAAATAAATAACAATATTATTGAAAAAGTTATCAAATTTTACACAGTTCGATTATAATCTTAATGTCCACGCGTAAGAGACTAATAGGTCCTGTTTGGTTATGTTTTCTATTTCTGTTTTCTGTTTTCTGTTTTCTGATTTTAAATTCTAGAAAACAGTTTTAGAAAAACTGTTTGGTTATAAATTCAAAAAACAGATTTAGAATCATGTTTCTGTTTTCTTTGAAATTTGTTTAGAAAACAGAAAACAATGAAAAGTTGTTTTCTATTTTATCTTTATACAATTGAATGGAAAACATAACCAAACAACGTTTAAAATATTCTGAAACGTAATTCTAAATCTGTTTTTTAAATTTAAAAATTAGAATCAGAAAACAGAATTTAAAAACAGAAAACGAGTTTAGAAAACTAAACCAAACGGCCCCTAAATAATGGTGAAGCTCGCATCTACGTATGCTGACCGAAATTTCTTCAGACTTGTTGGCGTGGGCCAGGTGAGCTCAATTATTTACCCCAATGTGTGCTGCTCAAGTCCAAACTTGATCGACAAGTCAAAAGTTATAGATAAGATGAGTTAAATGGTTTCTCTAATTATATGCTTTATAAATTATCTTGTCATATTCCACTAAAAAATTGGAACGATATTATTACAATAATTTTCTAAAAAATGGTTTTCTATTGATTTATTCCTTCCACTAAGACCAATCCTCCAGGTTTATCACGTTATGACAAACCAATTTTACTGTTATATCATTCAAGTCATATGTAAGTCCTGTTAATGCAATTCGTCGCACAATATTTACAATGTACGTATCGCAGAGGAGTATGATTACGCACGTCGTGTTGAAGAGGATCGCATTCCCTTAGTCTCGAGGATACTATAGCAAATTGGAGACGAGATGGTGATAGTAGAGAAGGTCAACCGGGATGGTGCTAATGGAGATCGCTTCCTTTGGTCACGAGAAGATTGTAGAGAATTGGGGACGCCCGAATGGCCATAGTTTCCAAGGAGCCTTAGAAAAGTCGACCTAGGTGGTGGCAAACCTCTGAATACCCTTCACGTGGTGGAAATGGGGTAGACTCCTTGTATGCTTCCTTTCCCTCAATCAAGCTAAGAGAGAGGAAAAAGATGGGAATGTTCATCTTTTCGGAGACGAAGAGCTTCAAAATGAGAGTGGGCCCAAGCATGGTTCGCCTTGAGGCCTTTTTGCCTTCACGGGCCCGAGCCAAAATATGACATGGAATTCCTCGTAAGTCGCGAGGAATTTTAATTCTTTTTGGTTTTCCAAAAATGACCAACCAACACCTTAAACCTACGTTGTGTGGTAGGATTAGATCTAATCCTCCCAATATGATTAAATTAGTATTAATCCTAATTGAGATCAAATCTAAATAATTTTTAATTGCGTAAAAGAATGATAACATATTACATTCAATTTAATAACCAATTAATAACGCGGGGGCCATGAATTCCACAATCATAAATTATTTTGATTCGTAATATAAGTAGACATTGAACAAGCTCAAAAGGATTATTATAGTACTTACATGGGAGTCCTTCTGGAAGAAACACCGTTCTGAACGCGTTCGCCATGATCCTTGACTCCTTTCTCGATCCAGATGGCTAACCTTCTTGATTCTTCACACAAATCATTCTTCTTCTTCATCTTCTTTGAACCCGCACCTTAGTCTTCCAAGCCATTCTCAATATGGAAGGGGACGAATAGAGTAGACTAACTCCTTGTTTGCTTTAGTTGAATTAACGAGAGGTTCGTTGAAACAACAAAACACATTTATGGGAAGGGGGATACTTCTAAGAAATATTCTAGAGAGGGAGAGATGTGGAAAACTTCAGAGAAAAATTTGCACTGTGTTGGTTGAGTTTTCTCTCTGCTTCATACCCTTTTTTACAGTTTTCAAATACCCTAGTTTGGGAGGACAAATCGCAAATACTTTATTGTGTTTTATTTGATTCCTAGAAAATATTTGCGATTTGTCAAATAAAACACAATAGCCTAAATAAATTCAATAGAGTATTTGCGATTTGTCCTCCCAAACTAGGGTATTTGAAAACTGTAAAAAAGGGTATGAAGCAGAGAGAAAACTCAACCAACACAGTGCAAATTTTTCTCTGAAGTTTTCCGCACAAATCGCAAATACTTTATTGTCTTTTATCACAATAGCCTAAATAAATTGAAGACAAAAATGAGAAATAAATTGAAGACAAAAATGAAGCAAAATCAAGTGAATTCAAGAATAGAAATGGCAAGGCTGCCATTTCACCATAAACGACTAGTTTGGAGTTTTCGGATTTGAATCAAAACCAGTCCATTTCTATGGAATCTAATCTCACTCTCTCAAAAATATACATTAGCCTCTCTCGAGTTATCTAAAAAACCTATGCGACTTACAAACTATTATTATCTCGACATCTAACCTATTAAAACAGTCACAAGCATTAAAAACAAAAATTCAAATGACTACACTATTATTAGAGTTTTCTACTAATCTATCTCAACAATGAAAATTCGAATATGATGACAATTGTTGGTACTTGGCTTCGTCGATAAGAAAGACCAGTGACTCATGCCCATTTCTGGAAGCCTACTTTGAGAATACATAGAAAATCAGGGACTCATCATCAGCTCAGTGAGGGTAGAATGATGCTCAGATCGAGCTGGGGCCAATAGATGTACCCCGGTAATGACCCAATTGTTATGAGCTTTTAATTTGAAGTATATATTTGTAACCGACACATTGATTAAATAATTTCATCATTAATTACAATAATAATATATGAATTTGTATCAATTAAGTTAACATTGGTAAAAATGGGTATATTTGCGTGTATCAAGGCCTGAACAAAGGGCTAGCAATTCTACTCGATAATTGTACTACATTCTTGACTACTCAATGCAATTCTCTCTATTGTCGTTCATATTAGTTCTTTCAATTTCAATATATTTTTCTCTATTCTTCAATCAGGAATTCAGGATCTCAAGACAATAATTATTAGTCCATTTTAATACATAAAAAATTAATATTATATATAATATTTGTGATTGTTGATTTCAGCGATTTTCACATCAACAACGACTATCTACTCTCTCTCTCTCTATCTCCCTCTCTCAAAGAAAACTATCTTGTATAACAATTTTAATGGTGATCAATCAATAGAAAGAATTTAGCACAATTCAAATCCAGCAGCCATGTAATTGAAACAATCAAGCTATTATCTAACCCTAATGGAACTTCAAACCATTAATAAATCCCTGACTACATTACACTACTACAAATACAGTTTTCCGGTGCGGTTGACTTTTGGGTGCGACTATTCGCACCTAAAAGTCGCACCAAAAAGACTTTCAGGTGCGAATAGTCGGACCCAAAAATCAATTAAGCGCTGAAAATTTTTCGGGAAATTTTTGAATTTGGGTGCGAGTAGTCGCACCCAATAGTGTGGTACTACTATTGGGTGCGACTAAGTCGCACCCAATACTGTCCCCAAAGGTATAGGTGCGACTGAGTCGCACCTAAATGTCCAAAAAATTTCGGCGGCCAAAACTTCCCCCTTTTTTTACAAAATGTCATTGGGTGCGACAAAGTCGCACCCGAAACCACTGACACATGTCATTGGGTGCGACTATGTCGCACCCAAAGGTTTCATTGGGTGCGACTTTGTCGCACCCAAATTTAAAAGTCTTTATATAAAGCACATGCTCGAAGGGTTTTCATTCGAAAACTCAAATTCGCCCAAAAAAACAAACGCCTCTATCTCCCGACTCTCTCTTTCTCTCCCACACCGTCGCCGCCACCACCCCGTCGCCGCCGCCACCACCCCGTCGCCGCCGCCACCACCCCGTCGCCGCCGCCACCACGACGCTCCTACCGCCGCCACGACCCTCTCTCTCTCAACCTCCAACCTCTCGCCGCCACTGCCCTCTCTCTCTCCGGCCACCCGTCGCCGCCGCCACCACTACGCTCCTCCGACCGGCACGACCCTCTCTCTCTCAGCCTCCGTCACGAGGACCGCCGCCAGTGCCCTCTCTCTCTCCGGCCACCCCGTCGCAGCCACCAGCTCCGGTGTGGTGCAGAGCTTTCTCGGTCTCACGTTCTTTCTCTCTCTCAGCCGCTACACACCGCCGTGCCTCCACCGTGAACTCCGACCACCGAGCTATCTCGTGCTCGGTTGTGCCTTCTCTCGCTCGGGTAAGCTCTCTCAATCTATATCTCTGTGTCTCTCTTAATCTATAATAGCAACTGAGCATTTACAGCATTCATGGATCACATTAACCGTTTTAGTCGGTTTGGAATCGGATTCGTTTTAAAAAAAACCTTTGCTTTTTGTGCTGAATGATCCGTAATTTCGATTGCGTTACTAATTTTGTGTCAAACAGACCAGCCCCGTCTCGAGCGCACCCACCCTCATCGTAACAGCTTCGAACCCCAGCTCCGCGCTTCTCTCCGTCCCGCTGCCGAGCCTCGCTGCCCAAAACAGGCTCTCGGTGCCTCTCGCTGCGAGACAGTCCCACTCCGACAGCCTTTTTCGCTTCGTCCGAGCACGCCTCACCGCAACCTCAAGCCACCGTCCTTGCTCGTCGGCTCTTCAAGAGGTTAGTTCATTTATTTATATTCTTATATGTACTCTAATTAATTAGAAAGTTTAGATTAGTTCATTTAGTTTAGTAATAATTTACTAAAGTTTAGTTCATTTATTAATTAGAAAGTTAATTAGATAGCAAGTTTAGTTTAGTTAGGTTAGTTTTATATGTTAATTGTAATTTGAAATTATAACTTAATATATAACATTAGTAAATTGTAAATGATATCATTAGTTTACTTAATTTGAAATGTTAATTAGACATTTTAGTTTAGTTAGTAATGTTATATTGTAAATGTTATGTTAATTTTAGTATTGTTAATTAGAATTAATTTGATAACATGTTTAAATTTTATAGTAAAATGCTTAGGTTTGTGATTTAGTAAATTATATGTTTGGATTGAATTAACAAATGTTATGTTAATTTGAATTAATTTAATAACATGTATAGATTGTATAATAAAATACTTAGGTTTGTGATTTAGTAAATGATATGTTTGGATTGAATTAACAAATGTTATGTTAATTTTAGTAATGTTATAATTTGAATTAATTTAATAACATGTTTAGATTGTATAGTAACATGCTTAGGTTTGTGATTTAGTAAATGATATGTTTGGATTGAATTAACATATGTTATGTTTGAATTAATTTAAGTTGATATAATTAGTTAGTTTGTTGTAAACGAGCCACGGAGGTTCTGTTTAGGGTTTAGTTGATTATTATGATAGTTTTAGATGATTTGTATATGCTTTTAAATGAGTTTGTAGGTTTTTGGTTTGTTAGTATTATAGGGGAAACTCTGCCGAATTTTAGATTGAGTTTCTAGCATATTATTCTCAGATAACATAAAATTCATAATCTCATCTTCATTCATTGATCTTCGTCCCGTAGCAATAAGTAATCGACTTCATTCGTCTTCGTCACTTAGCAACAACTCTTAATAATTATTCTTTTTTTCATTTCGTTTAGCGAAATCAATGTCCAATCCAAGTAGAGATTGGATCACCGAGAACAATCGGTTGTCCTTGCAGTATAAACTCGGAGTTAATGAATTTATCCGCGCTGCAAGAAGATTTCCGAACGATAATTACGAATATCGATGTCCATGCAAGCCTTGCAACAACGTGAGATGGCACGACATTGGGGTTGTAAGGCATCATCTGCTAAACAAAGGGTTTACCCCGGGTTACACAGAATGGTATCATCATGGCGAGGTCGTGCGTTCCGTCGGTCATGTTGAAGAAGTCCCCATCGGAGAAACAACCCAGAGAGGAGTAGGAGGAATACATGCTGCTGTGGAGGATATAAGAGATCACGAGGATTTCGATGGTGTTACGGAGCCGGCTCCGAGCGATGTGCGTGCGGAGGAGCAAGTGGAAGACTTGTTCGCTGAGTTGGAAGCGGAATTGTACCCTGGATGCAAGGAGTTTTCGTCGTTGTCATTCTTGGTTCAGTTGATGCACCTTAAAGTCACGAACCATTGGACGAACAAGTCGTTCACAGAACTATTGCAGCTTTTGAGGAAGTCTCATCCAGCCGGTAATCGAATACCGGAGAAGCACTACGAGGCAAAAGCGAAGCTGAAGCGTTTTGGCATGGGATACGAGATGATCGACGCGTGCATTAATGACTGTGTCCTATTCCGAAAACATCTCGCGAACGTCGACGTGTGTCCGATATGTAACGAGAGTAGATGGAAGCCAACTGGTAAGAAGATACCGCAGAAGATATTGCGATATTTTCCGTTGAAAGATCGATTGAAGCGACTGTACGCATCTCGACACACGGCGCTTCATATGGAGTGGCACGAAAGAGATCGCGTCAGGGAAGCTGGCGTTCTACGACATCCTGCTGATGGTACCGCGTGGAAGAATTTGGACGAGAGATACCCAGGTTTTGCTGCAGAGCCTCGGAACGTGCGGCTTGGGCTAGCTGCGGATGGATTCAACCCGTTTGGGGATATGAGCCTATCATACAGCATGTGGCCTGTAGTATTTACGACGTACAACTTGCCGCCTTGGTTGTGCATGAAGAAAGAGTACCTGATGCTAACGCTTCTGATCCCGGGGCCCCATTCACCAGGAAAAGATATGGACGTTTTTTTGCAGCCTGTGGTTGAAGAGTTGAAAGAACTGTGGGAGAATGGAGTCCGCGTTCGTGATGGAGCCAGAGATGAAGTGTTTCGGTTGCGTGCCGCGTTACTTTGGACGATAAACGATTTTCCGGCCAGATCGTATTTATCGGGATGGAGCGGCCAGGGGTATCTCGCTTGCCCTACGTGCAACTTTGACACGCCGTCCCTAAAAATCAGAAACAGGATCGTCTACTACGACCATCGTCGGTTCTTAAAAAGGCGTCACCGATTGAGGAAAAGCAACGATCACTACAAAGATAAGCACGAGAAACGAAATAAACCCGAGAAGTTGACTTCGCAAGACATACTCGCTCAGTTGGCTGGTGTTTCTTGCACGACTACTGGCAAACACGCTGCCTCTGTAGGCAAAAAGCGAAAGCGAGCTGAGAGCGAACTGAATTGGACCAAGAAAAGCATCTTTTACGAGTTGCCGTACTGGTCTGAGTCGCAGTTGAAACACAACATGGACGTGATGCACGTAGAGAAGAACGTGTGTGAGAATCTTCTCGGGACGATGCTCAGCTTGGAAAAGAAGAACTATGACACCGAGAAGGCGAGGCTTGACTTGATGGACTTGGGCATCAAGACCGCTTTGCACTTGGAACCAAATGGGAGTGGGTATTACAAACCGCGAGCGTCGTACGTTTTGACCCTTGAGCAGAGACAGCGATTTACAGAGTACTTAAAATCTGTCAAATTTCCCGATGGTCTCGCTGGGAATTTAAAAAAAAATGTGACAACTGATGGAAAGCTCACAGGTTTGAAGTCGCATGATTGCCACGTGATCTTGCAAAGATTGTTGGCTGTTGGTATTCGTCCTTTTGTGCCACAACCAATACATGATACGATCACTGAGCTTTGCAACTTTTTCAAGTTGATAAGTTCGAGAACATTAAGAGCTGAAGATCTCGAAAGAGCGCAAGAGTCTATCGTCGAGATCTTATGTAAGCTTGAGATGATATTTCCACCTGCTTTTTTCACGATCATGGTTCACGTGGCGATCCATCTACCAGAGGAAGCGTTGCACGGCGGCCCGGTGCATATGCGGTGGATGTACCCTTTTGAGAGATACCTTGGGACGTTAAAACATTTTGTCAAAAATAGAGCTAGACCAGAAGGCTCTATTGCTGAAGCTTATGTTGTAGAAGAAGCTCTAACGTTCATTGCAAGGTATATTGAAGATAAGAAGGTAGTTGAAGAAGTTCAAGTGCGAGAGATCTCTGTTTTTCGATCCGAGATGTGTGTGCCTTATGGGATGATGAACGCGATAGTATTAGACGATGAGCAAAGAGAAAAAGCGGAGTGGTACATCTATACCAACTGTCCTGAAGTGGATCCGTATTTGGTGTAAGTAATCGATCCATTTGCTTCTCTAACTTATTTCATTGTTGTATTTTCTTTACGCAATGTTTTAAACATGCAACAGCGAGCATTTGGATTTCCTGAACGAATCTGGAGTTCGCGATATTGAAGCGGAGCATAGAAAGGGATTCAAAGATTGGTTTGCGAACAAGGTAATAACACAATAACCCGGTTTTTTATAAACACATAAGTGCTAACCAATACTTTGTTTCGTAATAACCAGATTTTTGAAATGAAAGCTAGTAGGTCTGACGTGTCTGACGAGATCTACTCGCTTTCTATCGGTTCCCTTCAAGTCGCTTATCAATATCCATGCTGCTTTGTTAACGGCGTGAAGTTCATTACTCATCGTCGCGATAATCAACGAGTCACTCAAAATAGCGGTGTATGTGTGCCTGTGGATGATTTCACTTACTACGGTCGTATGGAAGACGTCATAGTGCTGAATTATAGGTACGACTGTCGTGTTGTATTATTCAAATGTATATGGTATGGTGACAAGCACGATGCTCGGCGACTAGTTCACAACGATAAGACTACTGGAGAAACGAGTGCTTTTACCGCGAAACAGTGGTTTACAGAGGAGCCGTACATACTCGCAATTCAAGCGAAACAAGTCTTTTACATCAAAGATCTTGTTTTAGGTGGTAACTGGGAAATCGTTCAGGAATGCAATCATCGAGGGATTTGGGACGTTCCTGAAGTCGACCCCACCACCTCAGCCTCGATTCCGTTGACAATAGAATTGTCAAACATCGATCGTCTGAATCATCGACATGAAATCGAAGATGCTGAGCTAGTAAATATCGTTGACGATGGTGAGGAAGACGATGATGATCATGAGGAATGCATCGTTTTTGAGGGAGAAGATGTTGATGTTGATGTTGATGTTGATGTTGATATAGGTAGTGATGACGATGAATGAGAACTATCTATGTAACCACGGTTTTCCTCCGCCATATGTGAGGTTTTATAATAAAATATATCCGTGGTGTCACCCACGTTTTTGTATGATGTTGTTTCCTTTTGTTTTGTGATGTATGTTCACAAATGTTGTTTTATTTTATACGATGTCAATTTACAAATGTTGTTTTCATTTTATAGGATGTCGACCGCTTCAGGTTCTGGTGGAGATTCGCCACAGAGACCGGATTCTCAAGGTCCGCCACAGGAACCTGAGTCCCAAGGTCCTAAGAAATCAAGGGGACCAACAACCGGCTCGACGTCGGCGCGAGCAACACAGGGGGTACCGGGTGCGAAGGTGGTCAAGTGGGACCCAATAAACCAAACATTCTACCAAGAGATAAGGAAAGAAAATAAAAAAGTTGGACTATTTAACAACCGCCTCGGTGCTTTGGTGAAAGCACATATCCCGCCTACGACTCGTGATTGGAGTGAAGTGACGCCACAGATGTTGGCTGCTATTTTGAGCGCACTTCATTCCGAGTTCAGATTTGTGTACACGGATCTTGACACCGGCGAGGATCTGCCTGCGGATTGCTTTCAGAATACGATTGATCAGGCTATCATTCGGAATGCCAAGATCAGGCGACGCAACCAGAAGTCCAAGCTATCAGAGAAGTTCAGATTGGAGTTTTGTGGGAGCACTGAAAACGCTAAGGCGGAAACACCACCGGGATATAAGAAAGAGGATTGGGAGGCGGTGGTAGACGAGTTCGCGACTGACGATTGGAAGGTACGTAATGTATGATTGTAATAAATCACAATATCTTTATCAGATTGAATAATGACAAAATTAATTATTTGCAGAAAAAATCTACTCGCAACAAGGAGAATTCGAAGAAGAAGAAGACGAGGTCGACTCAAGGATCTCTTTCTTTCTTGGCTCATCGTCATTTGAACGTAAGTTATTCTAATTTTGAAATACTTAAGTTGAAATAAATTCAGTACTTATATTTTCATAACAATTACAGAGTAAGGATGATGGGACTTTGGGCTCCGCGTTAACGACGTGGGAGCAAAAACACCATAATAGAAAAGGTGAATGGACGACAGATTGGGCGAGACGAGCACATGTAAGTCATATGTTATAATTAAGAGTACGTTACTTACATAATAATTAATTTTTAATAATTTTTTTATGTGTAAAGGCGCGGATAGTTACTCTACTGGCGGATCTTCAGCGACAAGCAGAAGAGCAAGGCGTAGTCTTTGACCAGGACGCCGCAGAGGAGCACGCGATGTTAGAAATTCTCGGGAACCGTCAAGATTGGTACGTTGGAATAGGTCCAACGGTCCCGAGAACATCTTGGGCTATTGCTCAGGCTCAGGACGAAAGCTCGTCGTCAGGCTCAGGCTCGTCGAGGCGCCGCGTTCCAGATCCAGTGGTTGGCGAGCTCCAAGCTCAGGTGGCGGCACAACAACTCGCTATGGCGGCACAACAACAGCAGATGGAGGAGATGCAGCGACAAATGTTCGCGTTCACGCAGCAGTTTTCGCCCTTGCCTCAGATGTCGTCCGGCACGATGCCACAGATGCCGCAGATGTCGCCCGGCACGATGCCACAGATGCCGCAGATGTCGCCCGGCATGATGCCACAGATGCCTCAGACGACGCCGCCGCCTCAGATGCATCCTATGCATCAGACAACGCCGCCATCAGTTTCAATGGCAGATGCTCAGACGACGCCGCCAGGTTCAGCAGATTACCAGCGAGAGCGTACGAGCGGCAGTGAGCGTACGAGCGGAAGTGGACGAGGAGGTAGCAGCACTTCTGGAGGAAGATTTGGCGGAAGAGGGAGTAAAATGTTCAAGGATTGGTTTACAAACCGAGGAAAAGGAAAGGGAAAAGAATGAACATTTATTTTAATTATTTGTCGTACATTATATAATTATTGTAATCGAAAAACAAATGGTTAGTTTTTATTATGATTATAAATATTAATTAATGAATTTTCTAATTAATAAACTATTTAGTTATTTGATTACAATTATAGAATTCGTAATTAATGAATTTCTAATTAATAAATATTAAATAACAAATAAAAAAAAACTTAAAAATAGCTATCGGGTGCGACTACTCGCACCCATAAATTTGGCGGGTAGGCCAACGGGTGCGACTAGTCGCACCCACAGACTTGGCGCGAATGAATTTGGGTGCGACTAGTCGCACCCAAAGACTTGGCGCGAATGAATTTGGGTGCGACTAGTCGCACCCGTTGGCCTACCCGCCAAATTGATGGGTGCGACTAGTCGCACCCAATGGCTTTCGCGCGGACTTTTTCGCACATTTTTTCTGACTTATGGGTGCGAATATGGGTGCGAATATCCGCACCTAAAAGTCGCACCTAAAAATCATGACCTTCGGGTGCGACTAGTCGCACCCATGACCTTTAGGTGCGAACTTTCGGGTGCGACTTTGTCGCACCTAAAGTCGCACCTAAAGGTATCAATGGGTGCGACTTTCGACCTTTGGGTGCGAAAAAAGTCGCACCCAATGCTGTTTTTTGTACTAGTGTTACAACCCTATTAAATACTTAGTCCACAATCGATTTCATAACCACAATCAAACACGTAACAATTCAAATAAACAAAGCAAGCATTGAAAGAAAAAAAAACTTATATTAAATAAAATTGATGTTCAACAATAATCTAGAATGACACAAAAAGGAGAAGAAAGAAGAACGATTGAAGTTGATAAAGATTAACGCGCCGGGTTGTCAATTCCATCAAGACACACTTTTTTCTCCAAAAGCTCTCCATAAAACTAGCCGAACACTAATGAAAAACTCTCAATAATAGCAAATATGTGATTTTGAGTACCTAATTTTATTTATTTAGGGTTTATGGTGATTATTTGAAGCTATTTGGGCACTTAGATAAGATCCAAGGGTCAAGAAAGCTTTAAAACGGGAAATTGACAAACACAACGCATTTTAGAGACCGCAACATCGTCTCAACGTGGTGTAGCTCTAGACTTCAGCATGGTGCGGTGAATTTTGTGTCGTTGCGCAACAATTTTGAATCCGTCATAATTTCTTGCTCCGACGTCCGATTCTATAAATAAATATGTGTTGGAAAGCTCATAAAAAGCTCTATTCAATGCTGGCAATGGCTCATCTAAAATTGTCAATTAAAAATCTCAAAATCATGCAGAAGAATGCATCGTGTTTCTTGTTTTGCTATAAACTGTGTAAAAAGTCTTCAAAATACCCCAATATTGTTCTATTGCTCTCAAACACTAAGGAAACACAAATAGAAGTTATATTAAAAAGATCCGGGGATCATGATGAAAGAATCGCTTTGCATGTTTTTGAGTGCCTTAACCAAGAAATATGATATCTCTAACGCCATCGTGATTCGAATATGTTTTTTTAAAACATGAATGACAAACAAGCTCCTATGCTCAACCCAACCCATGTGTGTGAATGTTCTCTTGAACCCAAGTATTATTGGAATTATGATCCGTTCAAACTTTGAAAGACAAAAGTTCAATAAGAGTTTTTAAAGAAAAATGAAAAACATGATAGGCACCCTTATTACCACTTACTCTCCACTTATGCACGACATGTAATTTTGAAAGTCCATAAGTCTTTACTCGGCTTGTGGTGTTAGGTTAGGGTCAATGGTTATTAGGGAAAAAAAGGCCATTGAAAACAACAAAACTTGCTTCTAAAAGTTAGAAAGTCGCTAACAAAAGTATTTTAGAAGCAACTTTTTTAGCGTCCATGGTGCCCGCGACGTGCACTCGATAAGCACATGCGAAGGCCAATGACCAGCCACATTGGGCGTGGCATGCCTGCTGAAGGACGCAATGCGCGCTTGGTCGGTGCATCACACCTTGAGCCGAGCGATGCTCATTTTATTTCGTTTTTTTTTCTTCGTGGAACACTTTAACTTCGTATTATTCTCATTTGAATTTTATTTTATTTATTTCTCAGTTTTTGGACTTCGAAGAATACGCACTGAAAAGAAAATACGTACAAATTGTATTGATGCCAACGGTCCTTTATAATAATTTTTTGTAGGGAAAATAACACATATATACTATGTGTTTTAGTGAAATATCGAGTTTAAACTTTGGTTTTCAAAAATGTCGAGTTCATACCATCTGTTTAACTCTTATATTGTCACAAATCTCTTTTTCATCATATTAACTCTTATATAAGAAAAACCGAATCAAATCCAAACCAATACTCTGACTTCTAAATTCCCAATTTTGAAATAAAAATAGCCTTAAATTGAAATTAAATAATAAAATTCATATCTCCCAAGAGATGAATTCATTCTATGTTAGAATTGCAACTCTGAATCATGAATTCTCTGTTCGAATCTGTTTTGATGCTACCAACTTTCAATTTTTACCCCTTTACATCTTTTTGTGTTATTCACGATTAAGAGACTGGTGTTTATTTTTTGTTTTTCAATAAATTACATATATGGCGCGAATGAATAAAGTTAATTGGTGTTTATATATAAATATTATAGTCAGCACCAATCAAAAATCAATAAAAATGTCATAAAAATAAGATTTGCAGTACTGTTGTCTATTTCAGGGTATAGTATCATCATTTTAGTTAAACAGATGGTATGAACTCAACATTTTTAAAAACCAAATGTTAAAATCGAAATTTCACTAAAACTCAAAGTATATGTGTGTCATTTCCCTTTTGTATTGATTGTTTTGATGACAAATTTACTTATTTAGAATTATGACCAACGCTTATTTTTTTGTATTGAATTTAGAAACGAATTCTTCATATTAAAAAAAAAAATACATTCAATCATTGATGTATATTCACCACAATTTCATAATATTTGTGTTAGAAATCAAATTAATATCATTAATTAACGATATAAGATATGATTTATATTAATTTTTACCTTAGTACTAATATTAATATTAATATTAAGATATATATATATATATATATACATATAAATCTTTTATAATTTTTTTCTCTAGATCCCACTATTTACTGTTAAGTCGTTTTTTTTATTTAACATTTGTGGACACGTGATATGTTTGGGTTTTGTAAGAATTTTTCTTTATACATAATAAATGAATTAATATGGAAATAATTTTCCTTCATTATGGTCTATATATATGATAATTAACTCATTGATTCCGATCAAATCGCGCTCATATTAATGCCCAAAATCAAATGGTTGGATCCTATAAATAAAATGATTTGGGTCTCTAAGTTCACTCACACATTAAAAAAAAAAAAACAAAAATTTAGCGATATAAGCCACACAAACATAAGCGTTTGCGTTTTAGCCAACGTTTTGTAAATTTTTCGTAAATAGCCAAAAAAATTCGTAAATGTTTTGTGAATAGTCATATTTACTAGAAATTTACTTTGTATTTTTGGTTATTTTGATAGCGTAAATAGATTTACGCAGCTATTTACAAAAAATTAACGAAACATTGGCTATTTCAAAATTTCTAACGTTTTATATGGCTAGATAGCCACTGGACCCTTAAAAAAAACCAACACCATCTCGGGGTGAGAGCGAGGGCTTAGAAGAACCTCGAAATAACTTGCCGGAATCAGAGTCCGAAACTCGCCGGAAAAACACAACAATGACCGGAGGGAACTCGATCTTATTCGTTTTCGCTTTAACATGTTCATGTTATTAGAACACATTTAGTATGTGTAATAAGTTCTTACATTTGGTACCGGAGCTTTCAATATCTTTGCCTTGTTGCTTATGGTGATGTCGACTTTTGAAATTTTTTTGGGTTTTCATGATTCAGTTTTTTTGAAAAATTAAGGCCACCAATATTTCTAAAATAGTTTTTCCATCGTTTCTGGGCTTTAAAATCATGAAATCTATGGATAAATGACGGAGAATCCGTCAGCTTTGCGATTAGGTTTGCGGGTTAAAATATGGGTTGTTGGGTGAGGAAGACGACGTTAAACGGCATGTTGTTTTCCTTTAAAATAAAATAATTATCGTTTATTGCTTTCCTTGATGTTGTTTCTTGCCTTTTGGTCGGGGGCTGTTTTGTAATAATCGGTAATATGCCCATTTGAACGGGGAAATTACAAAACTCGCCGAAAGCGGACGTCGCATATAAAAAACAACGGCTTTTTAAAAACATTACGAAAATAACGGAAACTTGACGAGAATATCCCATCAATCATTTGCACGCCCAGACGATTTTCTGACGACTAAAACTCAAGCCCGAACCCCCTAACCTTCTTCTTCGCCGAAAGATACATCGACGAAGGCAAGCGAAATCGTTCCTAGTCGGTCTGCTCAAGTCCGCTGTTTGGCTGCTCAACCAGGAGTCTGATGTTCTCCGGCGGATCTGGCCGGAGACTGGATGCCAGTACCGGATGGTCTTTGTTGGTCACTCTCTAGGCTCTGGCGTTGCTTCTTTGCTTGCTGTCAACCATGGTGATAGGCATGGTAGAATCCCGATGAGCTTTGTTCGGTGATATGCGGTTGCTCCGGCGAGGTGTATGTCGCTAAATTTGACGGTTAAGTATATGCTGATGTTATTCAGTCTGTTGTGTTGCAGGTTTGAAATCGGTTGGGATTGGATTGTGTGTTAGGTGTTTGTGGAATTGACCGACTGAAATTACGATTCGTTATGTTTAAGATAGATTCTTTCCTATAGTGCCAAAACTGTTCTTTATTTGTCCCGATCAAATTGTGATTATGTAGAGATTAGCTGAAATGTCAGTGAATATCAAAGAAGAAAGATTGATTAGATTGTTAAGCTAATGAGTTGAGATATTCTATGATAATCCATAGAACAAAACTAAGGAATGGTGTCTGATGCGATATTGTTATGATTACACATAGAACAAAACTAAGGTTCAGATCTTGTTTTCTGTAGATTTGTTTCTAGCTACTTGTAGTGCCAAGAATGTTCTTTATTTCTCCGGATCGGATTGTTATTATGTAGATTATTTTCGCTCATAGGTGAAACGTCAATCAATATCGACTAGATTGTAGCAATCGAGTTTAAAAAAAATAAGATTCTGATGAGTGAGGCTGAGTAGAAGGAAATGGTATCTGATGCGATCTTGTTATGATCACATGATGATTTCCTGCCGAGAACAGCCACTCCGTTGGAAGACATTTTCAAGTCGATATTCTGGTTGATACGCTTCACTCTTATTCACTCATTTCCTCGACTCAAGAACACCACACGAGTTTTAGATTTGCGTGAGTGGACTGTTACTCTACTATTGATATCTTGTCGTGCTTTCTATTTTTGGTTTGTTTGAGGGATACATATATACCCGAAGGAAGGAAACTTTGAGATCAAAGAAGACTTTATGCACCTAGGAGAATGTATCACATTGTGGAGCGTAAATTTTGCAGGTACTGAGCACTAAACTTTGATCATTTTTAGAGTTGGAACAAATGTTGACAATTCACCGAATTTTTCTTGTTATTTACATAATTTTATTAAATAAACAAAAAATTAGCCAAATAAACCACCAAAAGTCTAAGAATTGTTAGATAGACAACCTTTTGTAATTTTTTTGTAAATAGTCACCTCAACTCATTTACGGCACTAAAAAGACAAAAATACCCAAAAATATTCCCGCCTATTTTGAGTTTTGTTTTTGTTTTTTTGAGCGCCATAAGCTGAAGTGATTATTTACAGAAAATTAACAAAAAAATTAGCTATTATACAAAACGCTACAATTATATAGCTAAAAGACCTTTAAATAAATGTGATATGAGCATGCTGTAAATTTTCGTAAACAGTACTTACGATGAGTTTGGACATGTGGTATGACATTTCTCCTTTACAGTTTCTGGAGCCAGAATTTGTTATAACCATTTTTGTTGATATTATTTAAGCTTAGAAGTTTTCAATAAGATTTATAAATGTACAGTGATATGGCTCTAATAATTAGTTACTAATATTGTCCTTTAGGTCCAACATATGCAATTATTCGTCACTTTTGCAAGATGTTCTAGAAAACTGGTAAATCGCTAATCATTTCTCATTATCTCAGGTGCTAGAAAACTGGTATATATTCTTTATGGGTCAATTAGAAAAATAGTCAATTTAAATGTCTGACATTGCTAAATAGTCAACGTTTAATAAATATTAGATAAATAGTCATTTTCATGTATTTACAGACGTAAATCTTAAATAAATAATCACTTCCATATATTAAGCCACGTCATTATTTACGGTTATTTATCTAAAATTTATCAAACGTTGACTATTTAGCAATGTCAAACGTTTAAATTGGTTATTTTTCTAATTTTCTGATTATTTATACATGTAGGTTTAAAGCAAAACAAGAACAAATTTTTTGAGTGTCTTGTATATATAAATCTAGAGTACATCACGTGGCTCAAGTTGTTGTCCCCTTCAAAATGTGTTAAGGACTTGGTTGGCTGTTAAAAACAAGTAATTCTAAATAAATAAATGAATTAATCTCTTTTTTACCCCCTAGACTCGTACATCGGTTACATTTCGTCCCTTAGACTCGAAAATGTTGCAAAACTCAACGCAGAACTCAAACACGTGTTACAAGGCCCCACTTCCGTCAGTATTTGGACGTTAAGTTTCACGTTTTGATGACGTGAGAAAATTTTAAAGGGTATAAGAGTATTTTCTATTATTCTAAATACTTTTAATATTTAAACATATTAAATAATTAAATATTTTTTATTATTCTCTCTCTCTTTCTTTTCTTCTTCTATCTTCTTCTTCCTCTCCTGGTTCTCCCCACGCGGACACCTGCGAGAAAACAAGAAGAAAAAAAACAAACAAATAAAACCAACAACAGATAACTATAACCTACATCACCATCATCTCCTCTGTTTCTTTGTTCTTCACCATCCGTCACAAAGCCAGTTCGCAGAGTTGCTTCCTCGCGTGACCCAATCACCGAGCCTCTCATCTTGCGCGCGCTCACCGGTCCGGGACAGGGAGTCCATTTTCTTGCACTTCTCGAGCTGGGCGTCGAGGCTCTCGGAGGAGCTCTAGGGCTCGAAGAGCTGGGCGGCTCGGAAGCAATCGAGTGCCGAGGCGTACTTGTTGAGGCTCATCAGCAACTTTCCTTTGCAAAGGAGAGTCTTGAAATGCGCGGTTTCGATCGCGAGAGCTTCGTCGCAGTCATCGAGGGCGTGGGAGATTTGGCCGAGCCGGGACCGGGCTTCGGCCCGTTTGGAGAGGGCTAGGCAGAGGGATTTTTGGAGGTTGTGATTGAGCTTGTCTTTTCGGCAGAGGCAGATCAGCTGAGAGTAGACTGATATTGATTCTGTGTACTCTTCTCTCAGCAAAAGCTCAGTTGCTTTAGATCTCAGCTGTTGGATTTGCTCTTCTTCTGATTCCGTCATGGCATAAAAGAGTTTTAGGGTTCTATTGATTCTCACTCCTCTCTCTCTCTGTTGGTGCATAAAAGAGATTACCTCATTGATCAGAATATGTAAACCATTTTGTTCTAATTTGGGTATTTGTTTGAATTTCAGCTGGGTATTTGTTTTTATTCGTGGACTGAAGACGGAAAGAGAGTTTATTATCATTGTTTGTTATTTGGAATTAGTAAATCAAATGTTTCTTTCTTTGCGTGTTGCTATTGATATAAGGTGTTTTGCAAAATAAATCATATAAAGTTGTATCGGGTAATAATACTTCAAATTCAATAAATAAATCTCATTTTCGGATGCGCTTCTGTCAATTGGGTCTGCAGAGAAGAAAAGAAAAAGAAAAGAAGAAGAAAGGAAAGAGAGAGAGAGCCGAGAGAGAGAGAGAGAGAGAGAGAGAGAGAGAGATGAGAGAGAGAATAATAGAAATATTTATTTATTTAATAATTAATATATCTAATAATAGTATTTAAATCTTATAATAATAGAAAATACTATTATACCCTTTTAAATCTTGTCACGTCATCAAAACGTGAAACTTAACGTCCAAATGCTGACAGAAGTGGGGCCTTGTAACACGTGTTTGAGTTGTGAGTTGAGTTTTGCAACATTTTCGAGTCCAAGGGGCGAAATGTAACCGAGGTACGAGTCCAGGGGGTAAACATGGGATTAATTCTAAATAAAACGAGTTAAAATTCTAAATATTAATATCAAGCCATTCGTTCAGATTTCTCGTCGCCACCCGTCATCTTCGACTAAGGCATCGTTTCCAACAAATAAGAAGCATAAATGTATCGACTGCTGGATTTGAGAATCTAAAGTACAAAGGTAGTTATGAAGAAGGTCATTTTTTTTTTGCATTGGCTATAACGAGTCAAAGCTTCAACAACTTGGTTAAACACTAATTGATGTACTCCGGCTGAGCCTCCCCAACGCGCAGAGTTTGCGACGGATGATGAAGACACCGTCTTCATGGCAAAGAATCTCGTTAGAGTCCCGATGGTACGATCATGTCCGATTATACTACGTCGGAAGCTCGTTGAAGAGCCTTATCTAGAAAGAAATAAATAAATTCACATACCATGTCCTACATTGGCATATAATTTGCAATCTGGTGCTTGGTCACTGAAATTATGTTTAGTCAGTGACAAGATGTCGCACACAAAGTAGAATCAATGTATGCGACAATCTACTCTAGTGCAAGTATGGATATATAAAAGACAGTGCGTAAATATAAATGACACATCGAATGGTAATTCAGTTTGGTGCAACGTTTTGACTTATATGAACAACACCGGTCTCAATGCATTTTTCCTATTACTACCCGTACATTCCAAATCAGGCTCCCCTGAATTTGAGACCTCTCTCGATTCCACTCAAACACTCTCTCGATGTTTAATATACGACGAAATCTGAGCTCCCCTCAATTCCTCTCTCAAACACTTTCCCAGCGTTTGGTATTCTTTGATGTCAACGCTTGTGAAAACTTCAGTCACGAAAACACAAAACCCAAAAGACACTCTAGCGCTTAATAAGACAATGAATAGCGTACAAAGTATTATACCGCTGTTACGATCCTAGTTGACTCTCACATTGTTAAGTATGGGCTTGACATGTGGGTTTATAGCCTATTGGGTACTCTCTCCCCGATACAACCCTTTAGGCCCAAAGGGTTGTATCAGGGAGAGGGTGCCCAAGAGGTTATAAATCCACATGCCAAGCCACATGCCAAGCTCATACTTAAGCAATGTGGGACTCTCACATGTCAATCTCATACCTAACAATGTGAGAGTCAATTAGGATCGTAACAATACCACACGCTTAAAGAATCAACATCCTCGTTGGTCACGGCCACGTTGGTCACGGTTGGCACCCCCTTTGGGTCCAAGCCACCACTCCATGGGCCAGCACTCCGAGTGTTGGAACCAAGATGGGACCCACTCTGATACCAAATTCTTATGAACCCGAGATCTTGATCTCATGATTCGTCCTTCGTAGGTCTACTCGTTGTCATGTTTAGGGTCGTTTTTCAGCTTCTCTAACTTAGAGAAACTGCTCCCTAAATTAGATTATTGGCTGAAAGATGTTTTTCATTAATCAAAAGGACTTATTTATAAGTAGGTCAAATTACAAGCGGGCCGGGCCGGACTCAAAACTCAAAACCTAGACATAAATTAAATGACTTAATTTAAATTACATAATTAAAAGACATATTTTAAAGACGGATAATTAAACGAACTACGTGGCCCGCGGCCCATTCTCGGTCCCGATGTTACGACACTTCCGATGGTAGGACTTTTCATCGAAAATGTGTATAACAACCGCCACCACCACAAAATTAGTTTCTCAGTCCGCCAGTCTTGCACGACTAAAAACCCTAATTCTGTGAATGAATGCGTCAAAGAACCACTAACGACATAGGCTTTCTTTTATAGTGGTCTACATCTTTGGAAGTCGAAAATAAAGTTTCCTTACTCGTTCACGCGGAGAAAATAAAAGCATAAAGTCTTCTGCTATCAATTTTTGCGAAACGAGAAACTTACCAAAAATACAATTCTGTGCACAGTGGCCAAGATGTCTCAACATATTCTGGAGCACGTTGCAAGACATCTTGTCGAAAAACTTGCAGCAAAAAATAAGCTAACAACACTCGCAGTGGACTGTGGGGCAAGTGCAGTTTCATGCTTGCTCGTATAATTTGCATAGAATTTGGAACATTCCGTTGTTTTATACTTCGAGTTTGAATAGTAAATATTTTTTTTCTAGATTTTTGGCATTGTATGGACAACCAATCTCTATGAGCTCTAGTTTTAACCTAAACTATATTTCAATAACTATTGACTAGATTTTAATATGCTAATAACCAGATTTCAATAATGGTTAACAAGATTTCTCCAATATTTTGAACATGATTCAATAACTTTAACCTCTCTTCGGGTTGGGGCTTTGCCTATTTTGTGATTAACTTGAGCTTCTCGGGATTTTATGCTGTTGCGCTTCTTATCGTATCTTTCACGAACCTTTTGGCATCATGGCCTTGGTTTTTCTCGGGACCAAATCCTGCACGATCTTCTTCAAGTTCAGGTGAAATTTACTCCAAATAGCGCAACATGCTTAACCGCTTGTGGTCGGAGATGATGTCTCTTTGGGCTAAGCTTGCTCATACCTCTTAGGTTGAGGCTTCAACTTTCTTTGGACTGTCTCGTGCCACTTTGGGTATGGGGTGTTAAGTTACTGGTGAAAATTTCAACCAAGCCACATGAAGTCCGAGAACGAGCAGTGAAAGCTAAGCTTCTTATTTCCTTTGAGAGTTAGGGCTTCACCTCTCTTGTTGTTTCATCGTGCATCGTGAGATGTCTTTCGATTCTCGCCAGGCTTTGACTATCCCTCTCGCGTACTGTCGAGCCTTAGCCTCTCCCAATTCGTGAGATGTCGTTCGGCTATCGCAGGACTTGATTTTCTATCTTGCGTACTGTTGGGTATTAGCCTCTCCCACGTTGTGAGATGTCATTTGGCTCTCGTCGGACTTGATTTTCTCTCTTGCATTCTGTTGGGCCTTAGCATCTCCTGCGTCGTGAGATGTCATTCCGCTATTGCCGGACTTTGATTGTCTCTCTTGCGTTTTGTTGGGCCTTAGCCTCTATTCCGTCGTGAAATGTCCTTCGGCTCTTGCCAGACTCGACTGTCTCTCTTGCAATTTGTTGGGCCTTAGCCTCTCACGCGACGTAAGATGTCATTCGGCACTCGCCGGACTTGACTGTCTCCCTCGCGTATTGTTGGGCCTTAGCCTCTTACGCGTCGTGAGATGTCTTTCAGGTTTCGTCGGACCTTGACTGTCTCTTTGTGTTATATTGGGCCTTAGCCTCTCTCGCGTCGCTAGATGTCCTTCGGCTTTCGCCGGACCTGGACTGTCTCTCTTGCGTACTCTGGACATTAGCCTTTCACGTGTCGTGAAATGTCATTCGGCTTTTGCTGGACCTTTCTTGTTTAAGAGTTGGCATCATGTGGATGCTCATTTGTGCGATTATATGACTTTTATTTTGGAGTCCAATTGTTATCCTTTTGGCTCTTCTTTTATTCTTGCGTCTTGGTCAGGATCTCGTCATCGCGAGTCCCTCGTTGCGTTGCGTGGAGGTCTTAGAGCTTTTGTGTGGGTACCTTGTTCGCGTGGGGGTTCCTCGTCCCGCCGAGGATACCGCCGTCTCTTCGCGGGTTTTCTTGTGTCGTGAGCATTCGGGAAAGAACTTGCGCTCATGGCTTGTCATCAATCTCTCATCATGGCGCAGGGCCTCGAGGTGGCCCGCCGCCCACGGACTCGTCGTGGCTCGCCGGCCAATGGCTCGTTGTGAAGCGCGGCTACGCAGGGGCTCGCCGGGTAAAAGCTTGTCGTGGCTTGGGCCTGATCGCATTGTCGAGATGTCCGTCAAGTACTTTTTCTGGATACACTTCATCGTCGATGTATTTACCGGTCTCTATAGTGTGCCTTGTGACTAGTTTGTGCGTTGTCCTTTTAAATGTCGAGGTCCGCACGTCTGTTTGCTTGGATGTTATTGGCCATGGCCCTTACGGGTGCGAGCCTAAGCAAACCTTCAAGCGAGCATTTAACGTGGTTGAGACACGTGTCATGTCCTTCGCGATGGACTCGAACAAATGGTGGATGAGCGTTCGAGCGAGAACTCGCGCTCACGGCGAGTGCTCGAGAACTCGAGCGAGTGTTTCAAGTGAGGTCGCGACATGTTGTCAAGCAGATCTTCGATCGTGACTGAGTGGCATTGTCCCGATCCGACATGAGTGCGAGTGAGCGACGTGGCTTCCAATTGAGGACGGGCACGAGGAATCGAGGGAACCGCAAGCTTCCTTCAACGATGGGTCTTCTTGAACGCCTTTGTCGTTGGGTTCTCCGTTGTGGACTCATCCAGAGTTGTACTCCTAGAGTGATTTCCAAAAGACGCTCAATCTTTACGTCTCGTTCATTGCGGACAAGACCGGAGGCGACATTCGTCGATATAGTCTCTTGTACTTGGTTTCGTCGTGACGCAGAGCTTTGCGATGGCTTGCCGGCTGAGAGCTCAAACTGGCGCGAGGCTTCGCGGTATCACGCCGACCAAGGGTTCCGTAGTGGCTTTTCGGCAAATAGCACTTCGGAGCGCCAGACTTTGCGGTGGCACGCCGATCAAAGGCTTCGCGGTGGCTTGCTGGTCAAGATCTCGTCGTGGCGCGGGGCTTCGTCATGGCTCGCCGGCCAAGATTTCATGGTGGCGTGGGGATTCATGGTAGCTCGACGGCCAAGAAGTCGTCGTGGCTCATCGGCCAAGAGCTCGTCGATGACTCCTTATCATGGCTCGAGCCTCGTTGCCTTGCCGAAATGTTCGTTGGGGACTTCGTCTAGTGGCTCGCCTGAAATCGTGCTCATTGCCTTCCGATAGAGTGCCTTCCGATAGACGCTCCATCCTTATGTCCTGTTCATTGAGGATGGGACTTGAGGCGACGTTCGTTGGTGGGCTTATGAGTTTACGGTAAGGAAGGGTCTCGGCGAGAAGAGTAGTCTCAGCGGGAATGGTCTCGACAAGAAGGGTCTCGGCAGGAAGAGTCCTTATGGCGAGAAGACCTCTCAGCGGGATGGGTCTCGACATGGAGGTATTTGGTAAGGACGGCGTGAAGGGTCTCGGTGGGGAGGTCTTGGTGAGGACTCGCACGGCTGCGAAGTCTTTGGTGAGGACTCACTCGTCGGGAAGCCTCTCAATATGGAGGTCATTCAGCGGGGAGCCTCTCGGTGGGGAGCCACTCGGGGGAGAGGAGGGGAAGCCTCTCGGCGGGGAGCCGCTCGGCGGAAATCGTCTGCAAAGGGCCTCACAGTGGCTCGCCGTGGAGCGGGCCTCACCGGCCAAGGGCTCGTCTTCTTGTGAGATTCCTAGTTTGTTGTTAAAGTTTTGCTCGTGGAGAGCAAAGAGAGTTATCGATGGAGAGTCTGTTGTTCTCGAGATCCCTTCCTTCTAGGGCCAAAATATTAAGCCGTTTTTTGGATTAACATTTGTGCACATGAGGTGTGCTCAGATTGGTGACGTGTGAGTCTTGGATGGACCCGAAATCACTCTTCAAGATTCCAAATGGCTCGATGAAGGTTAGTGCGAGGCTTTATGCGTCAGAGAGCTTCAGAGGATCATTGAATCGTGTAATGAGTTCCTTGCTCGACTTCACGTCGGAAGTGAGTTCGTCGCCATGGTTTCCTAAGAAAAGAGAAAACGTGAAGTGTATCGATGAAATTTTCCTCTTATTAAATGAAGAACATGAGAAAAAAATTTCTCAAGCTCTTAGACACTTTTAGAGAGGGAAATGTAATTTAGTTTGGTTAGCATTGGTTTGTGAGAGAAAGTATTTGAGAAATAGTAATTATCTCTTCTTCCATTCTAGAGAGAATGAAAGTGAATTATTTCTCTTTTTATGTTTTTATTGTGTGAGTGGAGTGATTTTTCTCTTTATTTTTTTGGATCTCAAATGTGTTTATGAGATAAAATTAAAAGGGAAGTGAGAGAGAAATTTGGTATGGGTTTGCCTAGGTTTTTTATTTCTCGAGAGAAAATGGTGATGAATAGGTGTATTCATAGAGTCTATTCATAGAGTTTCATCACTTGCTTGTGGGCTTTTGTGGGTTTATGAAAATATGACCCAACATTTACTTTTTTTTTTGTGGTTTATTCATGTAATCATGATTGTTTTTGTAATTTTGGTGAAAAATCAGGATATATTGCATATGGTATGATGTTTACTAGTGAAATAAGATAACATAAAGATAATTACATATATTTTCCATGTAGTGTTGTTATTAATACATTGCCGGTTGTTTAAAATCGTTAAATATTTCAAAATAGACCAGCATAAATTGCCTTAAGAAAAAAAATTTGGTGATTTGTGTTCACTTCGGACTCATTATGTCAGTTAAGTGGTCACGGATTTCGTCATGTGACAACTAAAAATATAAAATTATTAAAATTTATCAATATATAATAACATTTTATTTATGACATATTAGATATGAGTTGTGTTTGATTGCATTTTTTCCTTTTAGTCAAGATTGATATCAATTACATGAAGTGTGTCTTTGACTCCATCTTCACTTTTTTTGTAGGAAGGTGACTTTTTTTTTTCATTTTGTTCTAGTTTAATGGCCAATTAACAAAAACATGACTATTTAACCGGCATATTTTGATCAAGTAGACCAAAAGATCAAATTAAAAAATTACAATTTTTTAATGATTTCAAACAATTGTTGGCATCAAGGACGAAGACACGTCCAGTCCAGTTTCCCTTCAAATTTTATTTTTACATTTTTTACTTTAAAAATTAACCCCTCTTGGAACCTTTTTTTTTTTTTTTTTTTTTTTTTGCATGTTAGCTCTTAATCTAAATTTCTGGTTTCGTCTTTGATTGGCAAGATGTTATTAGTGCAATAATACATAGAGAAGGTATGTAATTTATCCTTAATCAATAGATAAAGATTATAGGTTTAATCCCTATCATATACCTATCAGATAAAGATCAACTGAATTATTAATTGTAGGTTTAATGGTTGGACCGTTGTTATCTTCTATATTATTTATTATATCTACATGTATATGATCTTCAACAATTGTTTGTGTTTTTGTTGAGTATTTAATCTGTTGATCTTTTAATGTTTTTGTTTCCTCCAATCTGGTTTCCTGTTTCATTTTTTATTTTTATTTTTATTTTTTATTTTTTATTTTTTTTTAATGATGTTAAGTGTTGAGTGTTTGGTGGGGACGGTGGTGCTTGTGCTTTGTACGCAAGTAGTTTGGTGTGTCATACGCAAGTAGTTTGGTGTGTCATTCGATCCAGTTGGCCCAACATAGGAAATTAATAAAATATCCTTCTAGCATATGCAAACATATAATTTAGGGAGAATTGTTGCAAAAATACTCATTTTTAGACAAAATACGACTTATATACTCAATTTTTTTCTTGGACAAAAATACTCAAAGTTTCAAATTTAGTTACACGTAAATACTTTGCCGTTAAAATTTATGTTTGAACTTAACGATCCGAGTAGTAATGGACCCACTATATCGTAACATGTGATATTTTTATCAAAGAAAAAACACTTTGAATATATAAGTAATATTTCGACTAAACATTAAGTATTTGCCACCATTTTCCCTATAATTTAACGTCTCTATTTATTTTTGCCTTCCCTACCCACATGAATAACCAAATACATGTTACCCTTTTCTAAAGTAAAATAAAAAAAAGTCACAAATTTAGAGTCTCGTGAATAACCAAATACATATTACCCTTTTCTAGTCTGACTTCAGTTACTCAATATTCAAAACCTTGGAATCTACAAGACCGAGAGAGGTAACAAAATAGCTATGGAATACTTTTTTTTTTTTTTTGAGGAAACGTGGTCGGAGCCACGGAATATCATAAAAGCCCTCACGTATGGCGGAGGAAAACCGTGGTTACAAATGTAGGAATGAAACAGGAACCAACGGAAAGAAAACAGAAAACGACTCAAACAAACAGGGCCTATGAGGCCGCGCGGGACCTCAACTCGCGATCATCGGCCCTAATGGCCTCTTCCGAACAAGGCGGGACTAAACCCAGCCAGGTCGAGGACGAGTGATGGTTAACCGCGTAGCGCGCTAGATTATGCGCAGCAACATTACATAGACGAGAAATATGAATAATGCGAAAAACCTCAAGCTCCCTCACCTCTCTGAAGATGCGGTGCAAGATCGTCCCAAGCTCTGTCGCAGGCGTCACGCCCTCATCAATCATCTTCACCACCCCCAAGCAGTCAGACTGGATCTCCGCTCTCCTGCCCCCGACGCTGCGAACTAGCTCTATGCCCTGGAGGACAGCATACGCTTCCGCAAGCTGGGGGGAGAACCCCCTAGCCAGGAAAAGCGTCTGCGAGGCGATCACCTCTCCGGTGTGGTCCCGAACTATACAGCCGACACCGAAGCCTCCACGGTCGCGAGCGAGCGCCGCGTCAACGTTAATCGAGAGGGTCCCGTCCCTGGGGGGGGTCCATCTGGAAGTCGTAGTCACTCTCGTGCTCGTCAGGGCCTCCCCAACTGTAGCCGCTCTGTACTCCTCGAGGAAGCTCACCGTCCACTGGACTAGCTGTGGCTGGCTCCAAGCAGATCTCCCGGCTAAGACGTTGTTCCTGTGGTTCCAAAGTTCCCAGATAATAGTAAAGAAAAGCTCATGAAAACGAACCTCAAGGATCTCCGTCACTCTGAGGATAGCGTCGAAAACATCGCCGTCTCTGAAAGGCGGAAGAATGTGGCCGAGGCCCACCTCCTTCCAGACTCTCCTGCTCCACCTGCAACCCCAAAACGCGTGGAAAACTGTCTCTCTCGCCTCCTGACAAACAGGGCAACTGTCGTCAGAGGTGATCCTCTTCTTGGCTAAGACTGCTCTGGCCGGAATCTGGCCTAAACAGACTCGCCAACAGAAGAGTTTCACCTTAGGAGGGGTTCTCAGCTGCCAGAACTTCGTCCACCACTTTTCCATCACCGTCGGATCAGAAGAGCTGGCGGCCGGAGTACTGGCTCTCTCCATCGCAACACGGTAACCGCTCTTGACGGAGTACTCTCCGTCCTCAGTGAAATGCCAGCGACGCACGTCAGGGATACCCTCACCGCCACTCGGGATGCTCAAGATCGCCGCAGCGTCCTCCGCCCCGAACATCGCTGAAATAAGATCGGCGTCCCAGCTACCGTCGACTCTCATAAGCTCAGCAACCCGCATATCTGGGGGAATCCAAGGGGGATCAGTCCAGGTGGCCGGTCTGTCCCTCGGAACCCAACTGTCACCCATGACCAGCACAGATTCCCCGTCTCCGATCCGCCATCTCGAACCGGACTGAATAATATCACGACCCCAAAGAAGACTGCGCCAAATGGAAGAGCTACACGAGCCAGGGAGAGCCGTCATAATATCACCGTCAGAGAAGTAGCTTTGTCTATAGACTCGTCCTACCAGACTATCCGGTCTTCTGAGAAGCCGCCAGACACTCTTAGCCAGAAGGGCCTGGTTGGACTTCTCCAGATCTCTGAAGCCCATCCCGCCCTCTGACTTGTGACGCGTGAGGTCCTCCCACTTGCACCAGTGGATCTTCTTCGTCTCCGTTCCACCCCCCCACCAGAATCTGGCGATCGCCGAATGAATGTCTCTAATCAAACGCATAGGGATCTTGTGGCAAGAGGCCACGTAACTGGGGATCGACTGAAGGACGGATTTAATGAGGACCTCTCTGCCGGCCTGCGAGAGGGAGAGACCATTCCAACTCTTAATCTTGGCCCAGACACGGTCTCTCACAAACCCAAAAAGCTCTGCCTTCCTCCGACCAGAGAACGCGGGAAGACCCAGGTATCGCTTATGGCAGTCCGTCTTCCTAACACCTAGGATTTGGGCCAGAACCTCACCCTCCTCATCGCTAACCTCCGTACCGAAACAAACATCGGACTTTTGAAAGTTCACCATCTGGCCCGAGGCCTCTGAATAAGTCCGTAAAATGTCTGTAACCCTCTCACACTCGTCAGGAGTCGCTTGGCAGAAAACCAAGCTATCATCCGCAAAGAGAAGGTGGGACACATGAAGATCTCGGAACCGGACTCCTGAAATCGCTCCAGCATCCTCGCTAGCTTGAAAGAGGCTCGAGAGTCCCTCCGAGCAGAAGAGGAAAAGGAAAGGAGAGAGAGGGTCCCCCTGACGGAGGCCTCTGAAAGGAGTCACACTTCCTCGGGTGGAGCCATTGATGTTGAAAGCAAACCTGACTGAGGTAACGCATCTCATGATAAGGTGTACCCACCGCGTGCTGTATCCCAGTCTCAACATCATCGACTCCAGGTAGGCCCACTCGACCCTGTCGAAAGCCTTCGCCATGTCAAGCTTGAGAGACGCACACAATCCATTTCCGAAGCGTTTCCGCTTCATCGTATGGAGAGCCTCAAAACCAACCATGACGTTATCGAAGATCAGTCTACCTCCAACGAAAGCGCTCTGGGGCTCAGAAATAGCCACGTGCATAGTAGTCTTAAGACGATTGACCAAGCACTTGGCCACTATCTTATAGATCACATTGCACAGACTGATCGGTCTGAAGTCGCTGACCCGTCTCGGATCCTCGACTTTGGGGATGAGGGTGACCACAGTGTCATTGATGGTGGCCACCTCATCCCCGTCGTTAAGAATCCCAAGGCAGGTCTTCAAGACCGAATCGCCAACTACGTCCCAATATCTCTGGTAGAAAATCGCGGGAAAGCCGTCGTTTCCCGGGGCCTTGATTCCATCCATCGAGAAAAGCGCCTCTTTCACCTCCCCCGGCTCAAAGGGGCGCTCCAAGTCGGTGTTCAAAGCCTCAGAGATCCTAGGCCGGACGCCCGCCGACACTAACTCAATTTTCTGCGAAGAAGGCCTCGCTGAAGAGAAAATGTCACCAAAGTAACCAGAGACGATCCTCTCAATCTCAGTGTCTCCACTGTGCCAATCCCCGTTATCGTCCTCCAGCCCTTTGATAGCGTTCCTCTTTCTCCTGGCAGAAGCCTTGCGATGAAAAAGCTTCGTATTCTTGTCCCCACACCGCATCCAGGACACTCTGCTCCTCTGTCTCCAAAACTGCTCCTCCTTCTGAACTAAGGCGTCAAGCTGTCTCTCTTCCCGTCTGAAGACCTCCATACTGAAATCCGGTCTCGATCGTCCCGCAAGCTCAACGATCTTCTTCTGCTTCTCAATCCTGTCTCTGAGCCCGCTGTTCCTCTCACCGCCCCAGCGGGAGAGGCTCTGTCTGCACTGACTGATCGCGTCAGCTAGGCTCGGACTCTGATCACCGCTCTGGCTCGTCCCCCAAGCTCTGCGGATCCGCTCGTCGCACTCAGGTTCACCTATCCAAGACTCCTCAAAGAAGAAACGCCTCGGCCTCCTGCTCCGCCGGCGGTCTCTGAAACCCGATGTAAGCAGAAGAAGAGGTCTATGGTCCGATCTCCAGAACTTCAAGTGACGGACAGCGGCCGAAGGGAAGAGGTCGCTCCACTCATGACTCGCAAGGCATCTATCCAGGCGCTCCTCCAGACCTCCTCTGCGCCAGGTGAAAGGGTCGCCCTCGAAACCTAAGTCATGAATGTCGCAATCCAAAATCATCTCTCTGAAGGCCGATAACTGACCTGGGCCTCTGTCTCTACCTCCTCTAATCTCCGAGTTCGAGGCGACTTCGTTCATGTCGCCCCCAACTAACCAAGGACCCGAAAAAGAGCTCCGGAGGCGACGAAGAAGCTCCCAAGTATGTCTCCTCTGGGTGCTCACCGGGTCTCCGTAGATCCCCACGAAACGCCAACTCTCGCCTAGCTCGCTAACCAGATCTCCCTCAATATGATATCTCGAAAACGTCCCGAGTAGGAATCTCACGGGCTCTTTCCAGAGTAACATCAAGCCTCCACTCCTACCAAGACAGTCCACCGTCATACAACCATCAAAACCCAACAACACTCTCACCCTTTCAGCCCCCTCTCGCCGTAGTCTAGTCTCCGAGAGAAAGATAAAATCGGGACTATGGTCACGGACGTGAGCAAGGAGGGCTGACCTCGTCCCGGGGTTCCCTAACCCCTGGACGTTCCACATAACGCCTATCATCGTGTTCGGCGGCCCTCGCTCTCGAGGGGCGCCGCTCTCTCATCAGAAGCTACTAAGGTCGAATCTAGTGAACTAGAAACTTCCAAAGTACGAGTAACATAAAATAAGTCTCCCTCCCCTAGGTCTTGTGTGGCAAAAGGAACGTCTCTATCCCCTAGAACAAGCTTATCAGAATGGGAGTCTCTAACCCCTAGGGCTGGTGTAGCTGAAAGTAAGTCTCTGTGTCCTATGTCGTACTGAAGTAAAAGAGTATGAGAGGGAGAAGGTGAGCTTACCTCGGCGTCTGTCGAGGTATGGATGAAGGAGCTTGGAGGTGGGGGGCTCCCGGAGAGGCGTGCCATTTTCTTCAGGTTTCCCCTTATGCTCCGATCGCTCTCTAGAGACCCCACGTGTTCATCTCTACTCGGACCCACCACCAAACTCATATCTATTCCCATGTCCGGAGTAGGAAGCTTCCTCTTGCCCCTAAAGCAAAAACCCGAAGAGTCTGTGCCCGTCCCTCCGACACCAGCTTCAAACATACGAGCCATTTTTTTGACGTTCCCGATTCTGGTCCTTTCGATTGCCATTCCCATGCCAGCTCCGCCTTTGCCCGCTACCGACTTGAGCGCCGCCCCAAGATCAGGGGCCAGGGTGGGCCCGAGAGGAATGATCTTCTGTCCCCCATTGAGGGCCTCAGGCTGGTCAGAATGGGCTTTTGAGGCGGGCCCAGCAGGAAACCCACTAACCCCCTCCAGGTCATTCCCATTGCTGGTGGGCCTGATGAGAATCGGCCCAGGAGTGAGTAAAAGGCCTCCCTCGCCCAAAATCTCCTCAGCCAAAGAAGGAGTGGGACCCTCATATTTCCTAAAACTCGCTTCAAAGCCCTGAGACACGATGCCTTTTCCCAAAAAATCGGGAACACCAGACCTAATCTCTGCCTCCTTCTTATTTCCAGAAAGCTTCACCTGCTCCTTGGAGCCGTTACTTCTATTTTCTCCCACAGAGGAAACCCCTGCCTCAACCTTTCGGCTCTGGTCAGAAACGCCTAACCCGAATAGGCCTTGCTTCTCGGGGCCCGAGGTTTTCACTGTGCTCCTCGCGCGAGATCGGCGGACTTTGTGGAGTTTCTTCGTCGGGCGTGGATTGACGTGGCGCCCGTCAGACGTCGGTGGCTCGGCACCAACAGCCATCTCAGAACCGGGTGGATCGACCTCAGATCTGGGTGGTTCGACCTCCGACTCCATTGGAGACGGCGAGCCCTCCATCTCCGACGCGGAGCCCGGAGTCTTCAAGTGGGTGCTCTCGGTCTCCACCATCGGCGTTCCCCTCTTCTTCGGCGGCGAAGCTTTCTTTTCTGGTCCGGGATCTCCGCCAGAATCTCCCAGCGGCGGCGGCGAAGCTTTCTTCTCCGGTCTGGGATCTCCGCCAGAATCTCCCAGCGGCGTAACCCTCGTCTTCGGCAGCGGAGCTACCTTCTCCGGTCTGGGTCCTCTGCCAGATTCGCCCGCCTCTGGCGGCAAGCCATGCTGCTTCGGCCTGGGGTCTCCACCAGCAACAGGCGCCTCCGCCGGCGAGTCTTTCGCCGAGCCGCTGTCCTTACCCCGCGTCTGCTGCTTACAAGGCCTGGCGTTGGCCGAATCATGATTAGTTCTCGCGGAGCTCGGTTCAGGGCCGGCCCAGCCCTCCTCCCGGTGTGACTTAGCCCCGTTGAACCTCCAGGTATTGGAGCTGATTTTTTGTGGTGCCTCGCCTCTCATCCAACCTCCAAACGCTCCCTTACCACCCCTGGTGGGGATGTCGTTTTTGTCGAGACACTCCGACTCTCCGTGGCCAAGGCGACCACATGCGAAACAAAAGTCGCCGAGTTTCTCGAATCGGAAAGCCACCCAAGACTTCCCCTCCTCCACCCAAGACTAGGCAAACAAAATACGAGTACCATAAACCATATAAATAAATTCATAAAATGGAGGTGGTGGCATGTTGAAAATAAAGTGGAAAAGAAAGGGGGAAAAAGTAAAAATGTAGAGAGAGTAAGGTAGGTAATGGTTTGGTTGTTTGCGGTTGTAACGCCAAAATAATATACACCTATGAAAACAGTCTTGTTATTCGGAAAACTTTGAAAATGATCCCTGAATTTAACATTCGTTATCAAAACCCCCGAGATTTTATTTATTTATGAGAAAAATAGCTTTAAGTTTAAATGACTTTGATTTCAACAAGGAAAATAAATTCATTCCAAGGCATTGCTGGTTATAGAGATCATACCATCTTTATTATGGTATTTTTATACGCAAATGCACGTAATCATTCACATAATAATTAAATATAATTCAATCCCAAGAAGACAAAGATTAATTGAATTTTTAAACTAGCTATGAATTGAACTATTAATCTAGAGATGACAATTATAAACTAAAAAACACTATCAAATTGAACGAAAGTAAATAAACGAGTGGTGAACGGGATTCCTAAATTAGCGCTCAATTAAATAATCCTACTTTGCTAATAACGTTCACATAATTCGTATAGCTATATCCTAACAGACGACAAACATTAAACTCGGGAACGCACACACGACTCGGTAGCAATCACTAGTACAAAAGCATTATTCCACGACTATTTACTCTACCGTGGAAAGTCCATCGTGAAAGCGGACATTTGTAGTAGTGAACCTAGGTTGTCTCTGGTCTCTAAGAATGCAACACGGTAACCCTATGCTTTTGCACAATCAATAAAATATTTCTCAAGCATGTAATTGGTCCTAAATTCAAGCACGATGTAGCTAATCTCACATAATCATTAAACATGGACTAGAATTAAGCAATGGTGGACTGAAAATAAACTTAAATTAATTAAACGAAATCCACAACCATAATTTATCACTCGCTCTGGTCGCACTTCCATTTTATCGCCGGCGATTCTAGGGTTCCGCCGTGGTATACCTCCAGGATCTCGCTCCACATCATTGTCCTCGATGCACTCATCGCGTCGATCTCGATTTTTTCTTGCATCAAGCATATAGTGAGTTTTAAAACACTTTTTTCATCTGCACCTGATTCGGATTTCGATTTCAATTTTGAATGGTGGTTTTGTTGGTGATTATTCACCTTATCATAACCATGCAGAATAAATTAATTACGCTACTTAGCTAATTAATTAAGGTTATTTAACAAGATCTAGATTTATTTAATTAATATCAAACCATGAGAGAAATTATCAAGCAACCGAATTAAATAGACGAGTTATCAAGCTTCTGAAATGGGTTCATCTTCTTCTTCTCGTCTTCTTCTCCAATCTTTGAGCTCCGATCTGATCTCCGGGATATCTCTGAATCTCTTGGATCTCCTTAGATGACACCGTAGTCTTCTGAAACGTAATCTCTGGACGAACAAGAATACAGTGTGCGCATACTCTATTAATCTCACAACGACTCTAATTTAGAGATTCAAGTCGTGTCGTATTTTTGGGAATGGAATCATGAATTCTGAGGAAAAAGGAGAGAGAAGAAAACTCGGCCACCTCTATGATGTTGGGCGAATTTTGCTTCTTCTTGTGTGTCTACTGTGTTCTCCTTGACCCTATTTATAGTGGTATAATAGAGAGATTCTAGGAAGCTCCTAGAGATATATTATTCTCCTTTATTCTCTCCATATTTTGTAGTCAAGCATGAACCATTGGATCTTGACTACAAATCATACTTTTTCTCATATCAAAATCTAGGATATTCTATTTCCAAATTTCTCTCATTTATTTAAGGAATCTAGATATTTGAGAATAATGAGGACAATATCTTATTTTCTTATATAATGGAGAGAATATCTCTACCATCATTATTTTCCTAGATATTAGGAAATTACTTATAAGAGAGAATAAAACACAATATCTTATTTTCTTATTTAACGGAGAGAGAATACCTCAACCATTATTACTCTCTTTCTCATCTCTCTCTCTCTCTCTCTCTCTCTCTCTCTCTCTCTCTCTCTCTCTCTCTCTTATTTAATTAGTTACCTGATTTCTTTTCCACAAAATTAGCAACTAATTAATGAGATAATATTGGGTAATAAATACCCATAGTAGGCGCCTACCTCATGGTCATCAGCCAATGAATTTTGGAATTTTACAGTGTCCATAAGGTCCAACTTAAAATTCAATTAATTATTTACTTGATCCGAAAACAAATAATTAATTTCACAATAAATATTTAACTTGGCAAATAGACAAATTTTCGAATGAATGCTGCTAAACAATTTACAACTATGAGATTGTAATAATAAAATAATCTTCATTATTATAAGAGAGTTCTTATCCATCCTAGTCAGAGTCGAATCGGAGACTATGGACCTAGTAACAGAAGCTCATACAAATCCGATTAAAAGACGAAATAGTCTTTTCTCTTTTCAATCGATTCGTTCAATCTTGCTCAGTACTCCACAAAGTAATCCAAGACTGCATTCTCCTTATTACTAGAATTATATTTACTTATCGTGACGAGTGTCCACTGATTTAGTCATTTCGTGATCAAGATCCTTTAGTTTTAACCCGTATCGAGTAAGGTCAATAATTCTGTTATACCTTTCTCGATACATATATATACCATAAGGCCCGTTGCTTCCCCAACGAAAGATTCTTCCGTACGTTACTTACTACGATAGTGCTAGCAATCTATCGGTTCTGGAATCAACCCTTAGGTGAGTGAACATTGACTTTCATTCAGGAAGGCTAGATTCCATATCTGTCAACCACTTTCTTATCAGATCACATTCTGGATTCCCAAGACATAAGTATCTCAGCGTCTCAGTAGCTTTTAACAAATGAGTCAAAGAACCCGACGATACGACCTAGAAGTCCATGATCACTTCAAGATTTAGATCAAGTCCCATTGTGACCATCATAGTGACCCAGATTAATGTGTCGTTACGGTACTTAAACGACGCATCAACAACCAAAGTCTGTCCAGGCTATACACTTACCACAAGTGCAGAATGCTCCTACAAAGTGATCAACCTTCACTTATGTTCCTCACATACTATTTTAGATACAGCTATCCAAGCATGTATCAATCATCGACCATGTTTTAGCTCATCGCATGAGCTCAAATGCCCAGCATGTGATTCAGTTTAATACTGAGGCTATGGATGATAGTTGTTATTGATTCTGATTCAGAAAACAACCCACTAATCATATGATGCTAATAAAGTAAACTTTTTATCCAATCCAGTAATCATTCATGTTTATTTATTATCTTTAGTGGGCAATATTCCTAACAGGTTTATAGTCACAACTCGACAGTAAATAAATATTCACCTAAGTTCGTCCACTTCACAAGGTAAAGCTTCGATTGTTCCTCTCCTTCTAATTCTGAAAATCTAAAATCAATTTAAGGAAATTAATTTTTTAAGTTTGGCCTTTAGGTCCAAATTGGGGATTTTCTTGTTCTCGGGTTTGAACAGAGATATTGGGATTCAAGGGAGCAGCAGCTTGGGTTACTAATCGAGTTTTATTCAAGGTATAGTTTTGAATTTCTTCACCTCATCTCTGTGCTCGAATTTCACTATTTGATAATTAGGGTTTGAATTGGGAATTTCATAATCCAGGGGAGCAGCGAGTGTTACTTATGGCTTCAGCTACAACTCTCAGCCAAAATCGATGAAGATCTTTGCAGAGAGATTGACGCATTCCAACACCAACAGCGACAGGTACCGTGAACCTTTATCTATATATATGTCACTTATTTTTGGTCTAAAACCTCACAATTCTTGTTGTGTTTCAAGTTGGTGAATATTGTTGTGGATAAAATTCTCCCTCGTGCTTGATCTCCTCTGAATTGAACTCAATGAGTAGATATCCTAGCTCACTGTGTCACGGTCTTTGTATTGTAGAAATGCTTTTTTTATACGTTTGAGTGGCGATGGCTATGTTTCTGTTGGAATTGATCTAGGGTTAAGAAAAAGTTTAAAGCTTCGAGCAAGCGGCGGAATTTAAAAATTTCTTTTAAACGAGTAAAATGATTTTACTAACCTAGACAAAAAGCAAGTATGTGTAAATAAAAACTATTATGAGCATTAAAAATTTACTAACCTTTTTAGAAGCTTGAACGTTGATGAGCCTTCGGAAGATTGAAAACGTTCGTCTCCCCTCGCAGCACGCCTCCCTTCTTTCCTCGGCAACTCGAGCAACCACGAAAGTTTCTATCCCTATAATCACTCGAGAGAAAAGGAATTAGTGAGTGGGCACTTTTAAACACGACGACTCGAGAACAAGTCTCAAAGTCGAAAAGCTAAAAACGCTAGGTCAAATGAGGACCTAGGTGCCAAAACAAAAACGAAAGAAAACTAGAGAGAGCGAGAGATAGGAGTTCGGCCAAATCTAGAGAGAGAAGCTCTCAATCTCTAAAACTTGGGATGAATGAAATGTAAAGAATGAGGGCTCTATTTATAGGAGAGCTTCTACCTTCAATAATGTAGTTTCCTCTTCTATGGAATATCACATATTCATGAGCAAATATTCACTCCTTCTCCACATGAGTCACACAGCCAAATGAGGCTTCTAGAAGCCTTGGATTTGTTTCCTCTTTTGTTTCCCCCTTAGCCTTGGCCGAAATCCCACCTGCCTCATAGAGGAAATTTGTTTCCTCTTTTTTTTTTGCAAGTATCTTGATACATTTATGCACAAAATAATCTCCCTTTTTCTCATTTAGGTTGGGCGGCCAAGAATGCCTTCTAGAAGGCTTTTCTAGATTTTCTTCACTTGTTCATGACAACATAAGAAAAGCCCATTAAGAATATTCATGTAAAATTCTTTGAAATGAAATTAATCCACAAGGCCCAATGAACACATCATGGCCGAGTGATTTAGGTCATCATATGACCATGTCAAAAAATTTATTGGCATTCATTTCATGCTATGTCCAAAAAGACAAAATTACCCTTTTGACAATTTTCGTAAAACTTGTCTCGTTCTTGTTTTGACTTAGCTTCTAGTTTAACTATTCCTACTCGATATGATTAGTGACAGTGACCTCATGGATCCAAATGAACAAAGCTTGAGCTAAATACTTGGACTCAAAAGTTCACAAACCTTTTTCCAATTTTAGCTTAATGTCAACTGACTCCACTAAAGAATTGACACTGAAAATCTCTCGGTTCAAATGAATTTATTTTCTACTCTCAAGAATTCAACCTAATTGTAATGAGTGGATCCATTGAATATTATCTATGTTTACCCTTCATGAATATCATCAGCTAGTCGGGATTTACAAAATTACAATTTTACCCTTGTAGCTGTTATTTCCTCAACTCTTTTGTTGCTTGTGAATAAGTTAGAAACAATATATTGACGAGGAGCTAACAAGTCACATTGTTTCATCCAAAAGAGTCAAGACTCAATTTGGACACTGGACAGTTCATTTATTCACATTCCAAGGAACAAAGTATGAGGTGATATATATTGCATTTCAGCAATCTTGTACATGAATTCTATATCTATGAGAACTTCACAAAGTTACTCATGACATCTTCACAACTTAGTACTTCACCAATAGGTCCTGCTCGAAATCACATAGTGAGTCCGAACTCTGACTTTCTCAAATGAGAATACGTAAGCTGTGAAATGGCATGTCTCATTTCAGGATTAAGGTAAGCATGATGCAATTCATACGTAGTGAATTCGAGACATAAGAGGTTAAATGATTTGTTCTTATCTTGTCTCTAGAAGTGCACTGGTCAATTCAGTACCTTCGGACGATACCTAGAAGAACTATAGAGTCTCAAACTCTCAATGCCCCATAACCATACATCATAGATTCTCCTAACAATCGTACTGAGGTCAATAGTCCTTTGACCCTTAGATTGCGAATATATCGTTTTAAGAAAACTACGCAGAGTTTGTTCATGTAAATCTACATTTGTCTCTTCGTAAGTTGTTAAGTTTGTTTATGGACTAAAGACTAAGGTTTTATCATAAAACTTCAAACAGACAAGGAAGAATGAATGAACGTTTCAACTTTTTATTAATGAATAAGCAATTACAAGCAAGAGTCTTCGTGAGACTTTATTACATCAAATGTACATAACTAGATACTACTACTCTTCTTGTGGGCACCATTGACAACAGTTTCACCACTGGATATTGGCATAGAAAGACAATCAAAGTCTTACTTTTTAAATCCCTTAATCGCCTATTTTAAGTCTATATAATCATGGTTTACTCACCTATTTGATTGCGTTGATGGGACTTCAAGTGCTGTGGAGTCTAGGACTTGTTGTTCTCGATGCCTACGCTTTGAAGAGTACGACCGATATTCAAAACCCAGTCCTTGTTCGCGTGTTTGTTTGTTATTATTCATTTGACGTATATGAATTATTTTTATTTGTTGGATGTGAAATTGTTAAGATGTGAGTTCTGAACAGGGGAGCATTGTTGGTTGTCCAAGAGAGCCGTGGCACGACTGGTACTCGAGAATCGAAGGTCCAGCGGTAGTCTGACAAACTTCAAAGAGTGGTAATTCAAGGCGTCAAAGCGGAAAGGGATGTCAAAACTAAACTGAACTCTCACGACGATGCTTTGCTTAGACTAAAAAAGTATTCCAGATATAATTTCAATGTGATGAGTCCGCTTGCACCAGTGATCACGATACCGAAGGCTGGCATGTTCAGGTAACCCATCTTAATTTACCTCTTTTTTTTTTTTTTACTAATGAAAGAGCAGAAGTGATTGTGATGTCATTGCACACCTTCTCCAAATTTGTGAATACTTCAGTTAAGCTTAACTCGATGTTGTAGGAGAGCTTGATCTAGAGTTTTCTCGATCAAATCTCCGCACAATATTTACATTTCTATTTTGTTTTCTATTGTTCTATTGCGGATTCTCTGGTTTGAGCTATATATATATATATATATATATATATATATATATATATATATATATATATATATATATATATATATATGATAAATTGTCCCATTTGTCACCAATTTCATAACATTTTCTCACTTTCCACCAAAAGACTACTTTGGCCCAAAATGTCACCATCTATGTCAACAATGTTGACATCTAATAGTGAAGGGCAAAAATAGATGTCAACATTGTTGACATAGATGGTGATATTTTGGGCCAAATTAGTCTTTTGGTGGAAAGTGGGAAAATGTTATGAAATTGGTGGCAAATGAGAAAATTTCTCTATATATATTAACTTAATGTGTCGATTGGCCATTTCTCAAGTGGCATTGTTTCTACTGAAAGTCGATGTGCCAGATACTGCTCAGAGGTTCATAAGATTTGGTCCAATTTATACAATATAGTTATTAAAAAAAGGATATCTTATTGAAAATATACTGTTTGAAATCTGTCAAGTCTTTTTAATGTACCGAGAAAGAAGGTTTATTTGAGAAATAAGTTAAAAAAACATGCAAGCTTATGATAGGAAATTGATAGGTTTGTGATAATTTTTTTAACTTGTTGTGTTCATTTGCAGACTGCTATAAGGCGTCGGAATAAAGGACCGTCGATTGAGGACCTTCTAGTCTACTAGTCTACGAATATAGTTAGCTCTTCAATGTTACAAAAAAAAAGTATTTAAACATTGATTCTTGTACGCATGCCACTGTATATGATTTTTTTTTTTATCATATATATATATATTGTATTTTGTTTTGTTTTAAATCAATTTCAGCATATATTTTTATAGAGAAAATTAAATATTTAAATAATATATAATATAAAAAAGATCCATAAACTACTATTTAAAAATGTAATCCTAAATTACGAGATATGTAAGCGCTCAAGATAACCAAAGTAGTCGTACAGCATAAAACTACAACAAAAAGCGGTAGTATATAAATATGAATTATTTGAATAAAATAAAACTATTGTCTAATACTGCAGTTTATATGATGAGATCTGTAATGACTACATGTAAATATCGTAGTAATATAGTTTAACTACAATTTATAAGTTAAAAAAACTACGAAAAATGTCAAATGTTAAGTGAAAAAACTCCGGTGCGATAGATGCCAGAAAGAAAATCGTAGTCGTAGTTTAAAGACTACGGCCAAATGCTATAGTTGATAAACGTTTTTGGGATAGTGTTTCTGAAGTTTTCGAATCAATCTGCACGGTGCATGGTTGCCAAAATTTCATTTTTCTCTTTCTCGAAGACTCCCGTTTCTTTTCCTCGTTGCTTCAAAACATCAAAGGCTTGCTTGAGTCCGTAACATCATGCCTTAAACCTATAAATCACCATAAAACTACATAAAGCCTTAAAAACGACGGAGAGCGTGCAACATTTCGAGTTTAGACATAGGTGATTAGTGTGTAGATAACACACTTATCAAATACCCCAAACTTAAACCAACGTTTGTCCTCAAGCGATAAAACAAAAAGAAAAGAAAGAGCTATCCACAAAAATAAACGTCAACATTGGTGATTGACTTGCGTTGACTGATTAATGCTATGTAACATACAAGTTATTGGTACTTGACATTTTATAACGTTTTCGTGTGTCGCATAGTCTAGAAGTACCCAAACTTTCAAATCTCCTAACTGCTCTTAAAAGAATGCCTCACACCGATTTCTCTATGAATTATGATTCTACACAATCATATGCCCACTCTTCTCCCTTAGTTCCAACTAATGTACACACACTAGTACAAAAAAGACCTTTGGGTGCGACTTTTTTCGCACCCAAAAGTCAATTTTCGCACCCAAAGATATCTTTAGGTGCGACTTTTCCGCACCCGAAAGTCCGCACCTAAAAGTCTTGGGTGCGAAAAGTCGCACCCAAAAGTCTTGACTTTCGGGTGCGACATTTAGGTGCGACTTTCCGCACCTAAAGTCGCACCTAAAAGTCATTTGTGGGTTACAAGAAATAGTGCTTAAAAAGTCGCTCTATTATAAAGTGACTTTAAATCTTTGAAAAACGTAATTATTAGTAGTGCTTTAGTTGTCACCTGATTTAAAAGTGACTTCGATTCTTAATTTATTTATAAAAATAAAAAGCTGCTGGTCCGAGCCTTGTTCAGCCCACCTAAAACCGAGCCTCACCCTCGACAACAACTCATAACAAGGCAACGCTTAACGACCATATTAACGAGTCCGAACAAAGCTAAAACTATAATTTCAACATCACAACTCAAAACTAACAATTCTCAGATTATGAGTTTTATATTCACAGCCAAATCAAACTCAAAATGAATCACACAACTTCATCAAAGCCAAACAATTCACACGGCTAAGAATTCACACGGACAAGCTCAATATTCAAAACCCAGATTCAATGAAAAGTAAACAACCTCGGCGTGCTCGCGGCGGCGCTCACTCAACCTCGGCGTGCTCGCGACGTCTTCTCCGGCCTTCTCTCCCTCTTTTCCCGGCGATCTCCTCTCAGCCGGTGCCCTCGGCGTGCTCGCGGAGGCGCTCACTCCTTCTCGGCCGCGCGGATCAGATATTGGTCAAGCAAAGTTATAACAGGATGTCTCGAAACAAAATTCGATTTGAACCGTTTGAACGCTCATAAAACAAACCTATAGTATGGCCGAAAATCATGGCCCCACTTAGAAACACAATGGACTTTATCAATCGCAAATAAAGCAATTCCACGATTTTCTGCTAATCCCTGAAGTGGTTGTATCAGTCTGCAATATAAAACATATGTACTTTTGAGTATCTAAAAGAATTACAACAAAAATAGACATAAATTAAAAAAAAAAAGTTAATGGCAGCATAAATTCTCAATGTTTGAGTTTAACATCACTTGAATAGTTTATCTTTTTTCACGGCAAAAGTACTAAATGTTGCTTCCGAGTATCACCGTTACTACCCCATGGGTTTAAACTAACACAAATTCTGCGTGCCATAATAATTATGCTAAGACTTATTTTTAATTCTAATTTTCATTTTTATTAATTATTCATTCTAATAATAATATTTTACTACCGTAATAAAACCAAATAAGTTGAACACCCACAATTAAATCCCTAAATCGGCTAAAGCACGAGAAAACAATAGCAAACCACTCATGACGCCCACCTAAACCGAGACTAAGAACTCGACAAAAACTCGCGACCGAAACCAAACCACTCATCAATCAAAATCCACAACAAATCAGTCTCAAATCATCAACGATTCAATATTTCAATTTAAATCCATCATCACACGGCCAAGACCCAAAAATCAACCCGAACCTCTCAGATTCTTGGTTTAGTATCACAGCCATATCAACAGATATTCCAACATCACAAACACAACCAAGGTCACGAGACTAAAAAGAATTCTTGAAATTAAGCAACCATCCTTCAAGAACAAATACATCAAACACACATGAACAATAACAATAACTCGTCCAAAGAAACCCAAAACCACCAATCTTAATCACACGGCCGGAACCAAAACCACAACCAAACTCGTCCAAAACCAAGAACAAATCCATAACCACAAGAATCATCACCGAAATCCATTCCAAAACATAACCAAAACATCAAACTCAATTAAAATAAAAAAAACCCCCAAATTCCTAAAACGAACCCTAGAATCCAAATTAAGAAGTGGGGAAGAAGATTTTCTTTACCTTGCTTCCCGAAATCCAGTCTCCTCGGCGCCGTCTCCCTCTTTTCTCGGCGTCCTCGGCGTGCTCGCGGCGGTGCTCGCTCCTTCTCGGCCGCGCGTGCGAGGTGATGCTCGGTCTCGGTGGCTGCTGTCGGACGCGCGTCCTGTCCCTCAGTCGCTCTCCTTCTCAGTCTCGCTCTCTCGCTCCCCCGCTCCCCCTCAATCTATCTTTCTCTCTCTCGGCCGCTCAGCCCCATTCTTCTTCTTTTCTTTTCTCTTCTTCTCTTTCCTTTCCCTTCTTGAATTCGGCAGAGTAAGCTAAAAAGAGGGAACAAAATTTTAGAAGTTAAATAAGAGGGAACAAAATCCCGCTAAATTTTTAGACCAAATGTTTTGGACTTTTGGGTGCGACTTTGTCGCACCCGCATCCAAATTTAAAAAAAAATCAGCGAAATTTTTTGGTTACTTAAGTGACATTTGGGTGCGAAAAGTCGCACCCGAAATTAATTTTTTGGTGCGACTTTTAGGTGCGAAAAGTCGCACCCAAAAGTCATCCGCACCAAAAAACTGTATTTGTAGTAGTGACACATCATTTCTAGTTGGTCTATGGGTATGTGTGGGTATGTAACATTAATGCTAGGGTAGCAGTGGGATATGGACATTTTTGTGGCTAACACTCAACCTAGCAAGGCTCACAAATCCTTTCTCACCAAACTCTCAAACCTCGGACCAATTTGATCTAGTCCTTGCACTCACGCATAACTACAATCAACACTTCCCATGTCTAATCCTCATAAGCGTCCCTCTTAACCATTTTTTGACTTAACAATTAGTTTGCTAAATCATTTTGAAATTCTTTTATCACCGTAACTAAAAATGGAAAAGACTAAACAAAACTTAAACTAGATACTAAGAATAAGCATCACCTTAAGTTTCATGCTTCTATTACTGTTTTTTTGTTTGTATTTTTAAGCATAAATTGTAATACACTTGAACCAAAGAAGATAAATAAAATAAATAAAAACATAAAACAAGTTACTGTGTTTAAACCTATTTTCATAATCCTTGTTGCTTGGAACTAAGTTCACTCTAAACACTTGTCGAAATCTCTCAAAATGATTCTCGACGATGTTCTTACTAAATCAAAGGCTTCATTGTGGGATTGTTTTCCTTGGCTAGGTTTTTATTATATGGCTAAGATCGAGGTTAGTGTTTATGTTTTTGGTGCACGAGTTATAATGGATATTCTCGGGTGGCTCTTCAACAAGCTTATTTGCCTCTTTATTTTTGAAATAATAGTCTCTCTCTCTCTCTCTCTCTTTGGCACTCGGTCTTGTTTTCTTAGAATCAAAACCGAGACATTTCAAGTAGTTTTAGTGGCTCAAAAATTGATACCGTCATTAGAATTCATGTGTACCCACACACATTCACGGTTTTATATAGTATTGTTGAATACTTAGTATTGGTTGCTCTTAAAGAACAACAAAGAAGCGTGTCAAGAAGAGCGGGTCCAGATTCCAAGTGCTCATATCCAAGATCAAAATGTTATATTTAGTTTCAAAATTCATACATCAGGTATAGGTTTTATACAAATCGGTTTTGTAAAATAAATAATTTGTTTTTATTTTATGCCATATTGAGATATGATAACTGTTTTTCAAAATCATATGTTCAATATCACAAAATCTGATTGTGGAGAGTCTCCGTCCCCTTTTGTGCGTAAAGAAGACCTTATTCAAATTAGGAAAAAGGTGTGGACGTTAAAGCCTTAATGGCTTGTGTATTCTCACGTCAAAGACCCAACGACATGACTACCCATGTCAATAAAAAAAATTAATTATGACCCATTTTTTTTAAATACATATCGACATCCGATCCTTTGTAGTCATCAACCACAAAGATCATCGCTCGACTATGAACTCATCTTTTGTTTAGCTTCGACCTCGACTTCATCATCAACCGCGACCTCATCATCAACTGCGACCACGACCTCATACTCTATCTCGGGAAACTTCATAAGCTTACTCAATAAGCCAAGCTCAAAAGAAGTGACACGACATCAGTAATGTCACACTATGAGGTAGTATTTCTCAAAGAGCATAGAAAAACTCTTGTTATTCATGGGATTCGTGGGAAGCATACATATATGGTGTTAATGCCTAATGCAATCCCCCCTTTTCATCGGATGTACTTAAGTTCCTGTCGGGTTATACCATTAATATCTACGCTTCGATACCATCACTAAATCTACTCGTTTGTTTGATTGTTTAATACTGTTTTAGGATATATGCAATTACTCAAGATGGATGTATCAACATCTAAAACCTAATACGTGGAATAAAAAGTTATTTTTAGGATTTCTAACATGATTAGGTCGCTGATTTCTTTCCTAATTAATAATGAAGAACATAACCAATACAGTGAACAAGGGAATTAACTGTAATATCATGAATTGGAAAGAATTTATGGAAAAATACAGGACTCAAAATTCTATTAGTCAGGAGAGACAATTGAAGACTACTTAAAGTGGATTGTACCTTGACACTAAAGTGTCAAGACTCTCAGCCAAGGTCAACATATGAAGTCATCACCTCAACGAGTCATGTCGTCACTGAATTTTCACCCGACGACTTCTCACTTTGAGAGCCTCCACTACAGCCTTTACTTGGCGTTCTCAATTCCCACTTTTCAATTTCTAAGAGTTAATAGGAAAGCTGAACTGACGATCTCTGTGAGCGACAAGGATCTTTGACCTTATTCCACCATAGCTCACTCGACTCACCTAAGACGATATCACCAGGATCGACCACCACAAAATATAATTATCTTCCTCACCGTCAAGACTTTGAATCTGATCATCACCAAGTGTCATATTTTCACCAAGTTATCGCCTTATTGAGTCACATCCTTACCAAATATCTCAATTGGTAACCTCTCACTCAGTAAGCCCCCACTTGGCGAGCTTTCACTTGGTGACCTCTCACTTGGCGAGTCAATCCTCAGTTTGCCATTTCTAAGAGTCAGTGGGAGAGCCAAACTGCCGACTCTCGAAAGTAGATGACGTTCTCACGACAACATCACCGAGCTCTTTACCATTTAACCAGTCATGGCTCTAAATTTGCCACCAGTCTTCCTTGCACTTCTAGGATGTTCAAAAAGTTCACCTCATTATCGTAATCCCCGTTCTATCTCAAGAAAAGAAATGACACGCACGAGATCTTTTCCGACATACTCTCTTCCGTAAAGCGCTGTCTATGTTCTCCTCTATTCGTGTTGTGGACCCTAAAGCATAGTGGAAATCTCAATTGCTCTCGCTTCAAGCTCAACCATAGCTCTATTTAGCAGCCTCTCTCATGATCATGTAATTAATCTTAGGTAACACGAACAATCGCTCCGATACCACTTGTTGGTTAATCACAGTTGGTATCGGATACAAAATAATTGCTCCGACACCATTTGTTTGGTGAACCAAGCGGGTATGAGACACGAACAATCGTTCTCAAAACACTTGTATAGTGATGTGCCCACTTTGATAACCATATAAGTTGCGGAATAAATTAATTACACTAACAAGAGTTAAATAATATTATGGTTATCTAACAAGATCTAGATTTGCTTATTAATTAAATAATGAAAGCATTCAAACATGTCGAGCAACCAATAAGAACAAAGAACAAGGTTCATAGAGAATTTACGAATTGAGCTCACGAACAGAAATTTCTAGCTTCCTCAATCCGTCTCCGAACGCCTTGATCTCTTTCTTCAAGCTTTCAGATCCTCGTACTCCTCTTGATGACACCGTAGTCTTCTGAAACGTAATCTTCGGACGAATAAAGAAAGACGGCGTGAGCCACACTCTTTATCTCACACGATCAAGAAATAATGTTGTTTCAAGATCTCACTCTTGTTTTCTAAGAACATAATTGAGTCATTCCAAGGGGTAGAGAGTGAGAGAGGGGGACGGCAACCACTAGAGAGGTGGACGAAAATTTTATCTTTCAAAGACTTGTTTTTCTCTTCTCATGAACCCCTATTTATAATAGTGCAAATGATATATTCTTGATAGTTTCCAAAATATATTATTATTTCTTTTTATTGTGTTCACACTAGTGAATCAAAGCTTAGCCCTTAGATCTCATCTCATGAATCTTACTTTCTCTCTTACCCATCAGATCAATATCTACGAGATTTTATTTTCTGTTTAAATAGATAATATTTAATTATGAGAGAATAAATGAAATATATTATTTCCTTTTAAATATTATTATCTCATAATGTTCATGAGAGATGATAAATGACAATATCTTATTTTCTTTTAAATATTATTCTCTCCTAATATTCATGAGAGAGAATAAATGACAATATTTTTTTTTAATATTATTCTCTCTAAATATTCATGAAAGAGAATAAATAACAATATCTTATTTCCTTTTAAGTATTTTTCTCTCTGCTTTATTTAAACAACTAAAGAGAAAATATTGGTAAGTACCAATATTATGATGGACGAATTTTGACACACGGCCAAGAGGGAGTGACACAATTCCTTGTGCTCAAATCCCAAAAATCGACTTCCTCATGTTGTGCAAGACTCAATTGCTTAAAACTCAAATAATTATTTATTTATTTGGTCCAACAATAAACAAATAAGTAATTGATTAATTATTTACTTGATCAAACAATAAATAAATAATAGATCAATTTATTATTTACTTGATCAAACAATAAATAAATAATTCTACTATAAATACTTTATTAATTAAGAAAATACCCGTTTTCTGAATTTAATGCTGTCAATCACTATTACATCTTGTGAGATCTATAATAATGAAACAAGTTATTATTAGAGGTTCTTCATTTGTCTTATCGAAGCCGAATCGGGGACTATGGACCTAGTAATAGAAGCTTAACGAAACCGATGAAAATACGAAAAAGTCATTTTCTCTTTATCACATCGATTTATCTAATCTTGATCAAACTCCACCTAGGTACGCCAAAACTAAACTCTCCTTTATACTAGAATTATATTTACTCATCGTGACGAGTGTCCACTGATCTAGTCAGTTCGTGATCAAGATCTTTCAGGTTCAACCCGTATCGAAAAATGTCAATTAATCCGTTATACCTTTCTTGATACTTGTATACCTTAAGCACTGTTGCTTCCCCAACGAAAGATTCTTCCGAGTGTACAGACTTCGAAAGTGTCGGCAATCTATCGGTTCTGGAATTAACCCTTAGGTGAGTGAACATTGATCTTCTTTCAGGAAGGCTTGATTTCGTATCTGTCAATCACTTCCCACTCGAATCATGCTCCGAAACTCCCAAGACATAAACTGTGATTAGCATGATAGTAGCCTTTTAGCGAATGAGTCAAAGAGCGCGGTAGCATGATCCAGTGTCCATGATCACTTCAAGATTTAGATCAAGTCTCACTGTGACCATCATAGCGACCGCGGTTAGTGTGTCGTAATGGTACTTAAACGACACATCTATAACCAAAGCATGTCCAGGTGTGCACTTACCACAAGTGCAGAATGCTCGCACGTCGTGATCAACCTTCACTAGTGTTCCACATATATGAATTTGGATACAGCTACCCAAACATGTATCAGTCATCAACCATGTTTTAGCTCACCGCCCGAACTCAGGTGCCTAGCACGTTATTCAGTTTAATACGGAGGTTACAGATGATAGTTGCTATTGATTCTGATATTCAGAGCTCAACCCACTAATCATATGATGCTAATATAGTAAACCATTATTCAATTTAGTAATCATTTATAATGTATTCATTATCTCTCATGGGCAAGAATTCTTAACAAGTCAACATCTCACTAGGATCACGTCGAGAGACTTCTCTTTGCGAGACCTCACTCATACAACCCTCTCGGTTACTTCTATTCCACCACACCGAGTCCCTTCATTCTTCGAGCTCTAACCCGTAGAGTCTTTCACTCGGACATTTTCGCTCGACGACTCGACCTTCGCAACCACCAATCCTAACAGGGAAAGTACACAACCTCACATCACAAACTCAAGTTCGATTTTGGATACATGCATGCTTGAATAAAAACCACATGTATTCCGAGGATCCAAAACTTTAGTTTCCAGCGGTAATCATCAAGACCAGACTCCGACTCAACTACAATTGACTCCCATCATCATCACATCTCTACGCCGAGCAATCTTTAACTAGCTTTAATCGAAGTTCGATCACATCTGCCATCGAGCTTGAGAAAAGTGTAGAAAATGAAAAATTCACGAGTCCATGATATCATCTTGGAAGTTGCAATATCATCGTAGAAGTTGCACTATCTTCTTGGAAGTTTCACATCTCTATTTTCCATATATTTGTATTTTTCCTAGATTAATTTTTTTCCTAGTTCCCATGTAGAGTTATAATTCTTTATGAGTCCATTAGATATATAGCTTTATTTACAGTTTTGGTTTGTCATTTAGCCAACCTTTAGAATTTTATGGTAAATAGCCATGCTCAAATATGTACACGTGTAAAGTACCCTATCAAAACGTTGTTTATTTACCTAAAATTAATATAAATGTTAGTTATTTACTTAAAATTTACAAAACGTTTACTAATTAGAAATTCTTCTAATTTTAATGAGCTAATTTGCTAATTATTTGATTCTTTATTCATAAAATACACATGTAGAATAATTATCTCATTTGTTTGTCTCTCTATCTATATCAAATTATCTATCTCAAATTATACAGTAAATAAAAAAAGACGAATGGTTATACATATTTTTTTGTTTTCCGGAAGAAGAACTAACTCAGTAGTGGTACTCTCTCATCGTCTAGGCTACGAAAATTGTTGGAGCCACCACAAATAATTGATAAAAAAAAAATCATTTTTTTATATCCACTTTATTTTCTAAACTAAAGGTGTATGAAATTCCAAGTCAAAAGGTTAAGAAGGAAAATTTCTTTTGCAAGCACGCGTAAATATTGTTATCTATTCGGTATAATGTTTTTTGTCTTCCCTCTTTTCAGATATTTAAAATTTCGTTATGTTTCCTCCAAAACATATAAAAGAGAATGTTTTCCACCGAAAATCTTAACAAAAGAAAGCGTTATATATATATATATATATATAATACAAAGCAACGTTTAAAATCTCGAACAAGTTCTCCTTTCCTGCACGTACGGGAGAGCGAGATGTTAATATCTAGCGATATGAGTTATTTTTCGCGATATTTCATAAATACCACATCAACTATCTAAATACTGTAAATACCGAACATATTTTACAAAATACCGTCAATACCACACATTTAAGATAAAATATTCTTTAAGTACCGCATTTATTTTAATTTAGGCGTTCTAGAAATATGACAAAAGCAAACCTCATTTTTTGGTTTCAACCCATGTTTGCCAAACTTCAGTAATATAGCCAAACAGATTGATAAGCAAAAAAAAGAGTCTGATTTGCCATTATCTATTAACAAATTCGTCACTTTCTCTTTCATACACTTTTTTTTTTTTTTTTTTTTTTCATAAAAACTTAAAAAAATCATATCTATCTCATATGAACTCGAAATTGAGTGGTTCCAAATCATACGGATTCGTGACGCCGAGATCTTTAAAAATAGATCCATGTGTTTGATGGAAAATTATGTTTAATGCCATATATGTAGAAAAATCACGTTACTGTTTTAGACATGAAAATAACTGAAACTAGAAATAAATGGAAACGTAAACATGATGCATTAAACATGATTTTTCATCAAACACAATGACTCTATTTTTGAAGATCTCGGGCGCCACGAATCTGTAGGATTTGGAATCACTCAATTTCGAGTTCGTATGAGATATATATGGTTTTTTGAAGTTTTGATGCAAAAAAAATGTTTGAAAAAAAGTAAAAGAGAGAAAGTGTCTAATTAAAAAACAAGAGAGAGAAAATGATGAATCTAGGAAAAAAAACGTTATATTTATTTAAGGACGAATATGGAATTTTAACCAATTATATCTACTGCCACCTAATATAATTAACTATTTTTCTAAAACTCTCCAAACGTTAGGTAAATCCCGAACCTTGAGTTTAAAGTGTAACTAGCTACAAAATTCTATTTCAATACCACAAATTTTTAGTTTTTTTTTTTTTAATTATAATTTTTATATTTATAGGCAATATATATATAATAGCAGTATGTTTAAAAACCGTGGTAAGGGCTACACGGATTACACTAAAATTAAAAGTGTGGTGCGGCTACCGGTATTTTAATCTTGGTATTACTGCAAGGATCGAAATACCGTTACCGTTACCGTTCCGAGCCTTCGAATTTACTGGTAACCGCCCGTACCGTAAAGGAATACCGGGGGAAGCGAGAAAAAAAAAGGAAACCGGTACCGTTGAACTTACCGTTACCGTAGAGGAATACCGTCAAATACCGGTATTTACCGAGGGGAATTCAGAAAAGAAATATACAAAAAAATATACAAAGTACGTAGGATAAAACAAGTCACAAAATTTATTCATAAATCAATAAACAAGTTCATCATAACCTTAATCATCACTAACTAATCACAAAATTATCAAATAATTCGGATTAAATCCAAAAAAATTACAAACATCAACACAAAATTTCTAAAATTAAAAACAAGTCACAAATTTATTCATAAATCAATAAATAAGTTCATCATAACCTTAATCATCACTAACTAATCACAAAATTATCAAATAATTCGGATTAAATCCAAAAAAATTACAAACATCAACACAAAATTTCTAAAATTAAAAACAAGTCACAAAATATCTTCATAAATCAATAAACCACTTCATCATAACCTTAATCATCACTAAATAATCAAAAAATTACCAAATAATTCGGATTAATTACAAAAAATTAGAATCATGAACACAAACCTTAAATCAACACTACATTTAAGTTCACAACTATCAATTTATACTTAATCTTCAAAAATTATCAAGAAATTTCAAGTTTTAAACTCAAAATCATCAAAAAATAAAATTTGGCCGGGAAGTGGACCGGGAAACGGGTTACCGGCGGTATCTGGGAAGATTTGGCCTTCGTCGCGTCGGGAAATGGGCGGGACGGCGGGATCCGGTCGGAAACCGGTCGGAAAGCTGGCAAAAATGGTCTGGGTCGCGACGGTTTTCCCGGAACCACCGGAAAGTTCCGGTTTTGGTGGTTCCGGTGCCGGGGAGCTCCAAAAAGGGGGAACCGGACCGGTTCCCGTCCGGTTCCCCCGGTTTTTAAATCCATAGTATAAAGTGAGTTTCAGATAGTTCTGGAAGCATTAGAACTTTTGGAGGTGTAAGTTGGAAATATACAAGAGTTAAAGGGGCGTTTATAAAATCCTTCCATCGTATTATAAATACAAAAAGAAATTAAGAACCCTTGCTCAACCACAGTCTCTCTCCGTCAACCACCCTCAAAAACAGTCACACTCATCTCTGACTCTCTCTGTAACCCGAAAACCGGAATATGGATTCCGACTACGGCATTCCCAGAGAACTCTCTGGTCTTCAGAAGCTCAGATCTCTCTACCAGCCTGATCTCCCTCCTTGTCTTCAGGTATCTCTCTCTCACTGTTTTCCACGCTTTGATTCACTGTCACCTCGGTAATATCGACTCTTTGTCTCGTTCAGATCTGAATGCGATTCGATCTGTTTGATTTCACTAATCAATTCAAAAGCTTCATTCTTTATAGCTCCTCGTTACAAAAAAAAAAAAAGCCTATAGTTAGATTCACATCCATCAGACTAGCGTAGCGCTCATGAACACTCCACCATCGTTAATTTTTCCTCATTCACACAGGAAAGCTCGTAGCTTTTCTATGCGAGCAAAGTAAAATTGATAGATAAAATTTATATCAAAAGAAATCGTTCATGATGTTGCGATGTGTTACTTCGATAGTTTTTTTTTTTTTTTTTTTTTTTATGGAAATTTTTATTTATTTATTTATTGATTATATATGGAATAGCTTACAGAGTTAAAAAAATTGTGTTTCTTTTGATGATGATCCAACAGGGTACTACTGTGAGGGTTGAGCTTGGAGACTCGACCACCACGACGGACCCCACGGACGCCCTCAGCATAAGCAGGCTATTCCCCAACACTTTTGGTCAGCCATTGGCCCACTTTCTGAGGGCCAATGCCGCGGTCCCCGATGCCCACATCATCACCGACCACCCAACGAAGAGGGTCGGGATCGTCTTTTGCGGACGGCAATCTCCCGGAGGACACAACGTCGTCTGGGGGCTCCACAATGCCCTCAAGACCCACAACCCCAAAAGCGTCTTGCTTGGATTCTTGGGTCGGTACTCTACTCGTTTTTGAAGTGTCTCTATTGATGGTACTTTCTTATGTTTTTTCTCACCGGAGATCTTTTTCTTGTTTTCCAACAGGTGGATCTGAGGGTTTGTTTGCGCAGAAGACTCTTGAGATCACTGATGATGTCCTCGCGACCTACAAGAACCAAGGTAGTACCAAACCTTGGCAAATAATTATTGAATTGTTTTTGTTTTGTTTTGTTCTGTTTTTTTTTTTTTGTCTCCATGTGCTATGTTTTGAATCTTTTGTGTGGTCTGAAAAGGTGGTTACGATTTGCTGGGACGTACAAAGGATCAGATTAGAACAACTGAGCAAGTTAATGCTGCACTAGCCACGTGCAATGCCTTGAAATTGGACGGTCTTGTCATAATCGGAGGTAAATCGAACACTATGGTTTTGGTTAGCTAGAATGTTTCAAATTCAGGCCTTTATTTACTCTTGAATCTCGTTTTTCTGCCAGGGGTGACATCAAATACGGATGCTGCTCAACTTGCTGAAACATTTGCTGTAGCAAAATGCCCAACAAAGGTAGTTTACGCTTAATTATTGTAGAGATGCTCACAGAATATGTATTTTATTTGTAATTGGAACGTTGTGTTTATTTTGGCTCATTGAAAAGTATTATAATTGCTGCTGCGTTTTTCGAATTTGCAGGTGGTTGGAGTTCCTGTAACATTAAATGGAGACCTTAGGAATCAGTTTGTAGAAACCAATGTTGGTTTCGACACAATCTGCAAGGTATTATATATACAATGTTTGATTATTTTTATGTATCAGGATGTTTACTACCATGAGAGACACTTTTATTTTCTGTTTCTTTGTTCCCCAATATATGACTTTTTTAGCATTCCTTAAAAAAGTTGAAAAAAGTCTTTCTTTTTTCCTTTCATTTATCTTTAAATGTCATGTGAGGTTTGGGTAATAATTTTCTTGCAACTATAGGTCAACTCCCAGCTTATCAGCAATGTCTGCACTGATGCTCTCTCAGCAGAGAAGGTGAAATAATCCCCTTTTTGTTGATCTTTCTGTAATTAAAATCTTCTTATTTTAATTAACGTGGAAGTGTTTCTCTGTTTACAGTATTACTACTTTATTAGACTTATGGGCCGAAAGCAGTCACATGTTGCTTTGGAGTGCACTCTCCAATCTCATCCCAATATGGTTAAACCCTACTCTTGCTTGGATTGATCTTACAGTGTTTGTTACTTTTTTTTTCCTCCTTTTTTTTTTTTTTTTTTTTTCCTATAACCTAACTTTTTGTGCTTTCAACAGGTGATTCTTGGTGAAGAAGTAGCTGCATCAAAGCTTACTCTTTTTGACATTACGCAACAAATCTGTGACGCTGTTCAAGCCCGTGCTGAACAAGGTCTTCAACTGCTTCTGGTGCTTTTTATTTTATTGGTTTTTTGTTTTGTTTTATGTTTTGCTTAAATCCACAAATTTGGACAGACAAGTACCATGGTGTTATCATACTACCAGAAGGACTCATAGAAACCATTCCTGAAGTCTACGCACTATTGAAGGTAATGTAGAGCAAGTTTAGATTTTTTTCTTAGCTTCGTATCCATGCTTTAATGTTTCGCTTTATCTTCTCAGGAAATTCATGTCTTGCTCAAGCAAGGCATTTCTTCTTCTAACATATGTTCTAAGCTTTCTCCCTGGGCCTCTGCCTTGTTCGAGTTTTTGCCACCGTTCATCAAGAAGCAGGTTTTTTTTCAAAAAAATAATTGAATTATTATAAAACCATTTCTAGTTATCATTCGTTGTGTAAGACTGTATTGGCTCGTGGAACTTGTTTGATTGTTTTTTGAATGGTTGCAGCTGCTTTTGCAACCCGAATCAGACGACTCGGCGCAGTTATCACAGGTAAACTTGGCTTCAGATATAGTTATCACAGCAGGTAATATGTTATCTGACAATATCTATGTCCTGATTCATTACGCTTTCTCCAGATTGAGACAGAGAAGCTTTTTGCTCATCTCGTGGAGGTAGAAATGAACAAACGCCAGGTATAGTAAAGTTTTATGGCCTCTAAAAGGCTTTTTCCTTGTCTATAAAATGTCGCTGTTTCTTTTAGAAGCAAATTGCGATTAGACTGTATTTGTTTAATCTGTATTGCGATGTTCTCTGAGTAAAGGTAAATAGTTTGTATCTTGGCCATTGCCTGCTTTGGACTAACCTCATTATGGATCGAACAGAAAGAGGGCAGCTACAAGGGGAAGAAATTCAATGCTATTTGCCATTTTTTCGGTTATCAGGCTCGTGGATCGTTGCCATCAAAATTCGACTCTGATTATGCATATGTATGTCCTTGCACAGAGAACCAACGTCTGTTACTGATGAAAGTGTTTTAAAGTAGTTTCCCTAATTCAATGAAAGTAATTTATCCTTGTAGGTTCTAGGGCATATCTGCTACCACATTTTAGCTGCCTGTTTGAATGGTTACATGGCAACTATATCTAACCTGAAGAACCCAGTGAACAAGTGGCGTTGCGGTGCTGCTCCGATTACGGTACCCCTTTCTTCCTTTTCACCCCAGTCGAGCGCAACCCTTTTATTTTTGTCTGCCTTAATTTTAGTTTTGCAGGTTTTTGTGCTTCTCACTTATCTAGATAGATTAATTACTGTTTATGCTTTTACTCATATGAACGCTATTAGGCAATGATGACCGTGAAACGGTGGGCACAATATCCCGGTGCCCCTTCAATTGGAAAGCCAGCAATCCACCCTGCGACTGTAGATTTGAAAGGAAGAGCTTATGAGTAAGTCTATTTCTTGATCTGCCCTGTGCTTTTATTTGAACAAAGTTAATGCCGTTATAGAATGAAACTGAGGAATTTGGCTTGTTGCAGATTACTGAGGCAAAGTGCCTCGAAATTCTTGCTGGACGATCTGTACAGAAATCCGGGACCACTTCAGTTTGAAGGTCCCGGTGGTGATGCCAAGGCTGTGAGTCTATGTGTCGAAGACCAGGATTACATGGGCCGTATCAAGAAACTTCAGGAATATCTTGACAAGGTGATCATTTCAGACCATACTACATTCGTGTTTGTGGGAACATCTTTGTTTCACATTTGGGCTTTCCTTGTAGTGAATAATGTGGGGCTTTTGATAATCATGTTTATTCTTTTATCACTAGGTCCGAACCATTGTAAAGCCCGGATGCTCTCAGGATGTTCTGAAAGCAGCTTTGAGTGTCATGGCTTCGGTCACAGACGTCCTATCGGTCATGTCATCCTCATCTTCATACAATAGCCAGTCTTTGCCTTAAGAACGTGTTTTGTTTCTATTGCCCCAAGTTTTTTTTATATATATTCTTCTTCCTGATGGCTTGTGCTAGTCAGATCAGTACAACTCTGAACCCTTTTTTGGTTTCTCTTTCTTTCAATATTTCATAGGAATTTCCCGGGAGAGACTCGAGTTATATGGTAATAACAAACAGGATTTTAGTCCTCTATGTAACTTTATGTGCAAAATAATGCAGAGTTTTGTAAACTTTTAAAACGATTTGGAATCGGAAGATAGTTTTTTGGGGAATCGGAAGATAGTTTTTTGGGGATGGCTGGGTGTGTATTTCAGTGGCGTGCACTGTGTCTCTAAGCACTGGCGGTTCTGTTCACATTTACTATTCATCTTTGATTCAGAAATCATACGTGTGTGTGTGTGTGTGTTACACTTGCTGGCTGTTCTGTTCACACAATGGGAATGATTCACATTATGGTAATTTTAACAAACAAAAAATTAACAAAAACGTTTGGAATCGCTAAATGATCGTGGTGTAATAAATGAAAGTGGTTATTTACTTAAATTTATGTTTGTAAATATATGGAAATGATTATTTACTTAAGATTTACTAAACGTCAACTATTTAACAATGTTAAACTATAAATATTACTATTTACCTAATGGACCTTAATTTTAATATCCAACAGAAATGTGTGCCATGATAGTTATCGGAAAAGATTGTTTTTTTTTATTATTTAGTGATATTATGGTTATTCGTGTATGCTTTTGTATACGTGATGATTTATCCAACAAAAAGAAAAATAAAATTATCTGGCGGTAAAAATATATACAGTTTACGAATTTTAATACTTAAATACCTAATGTTTAAAAGATCTAATGTGTATATTTAGTCCATTTCAAGATGTTAAAATTGGATGGAAGGACATGTGTCAACATTGACACATTGGATGATTTTAACAAAATTAAAAATAGATAATTACTTTATGTTAGGGTGATGCGGCTACCTTTAAGTTTGAGTTAAGTAGCACAACACAACTTTGCAAAGTTGAGGCACAGTTACCCTAAAATACCCTTCACCACATACTCTACGTTCCAGAGTCGTTGCTCCGACTCTGCGCGGGTTCAGTGGTTCATGGTCCTTTGCGACCGAGCTCTCCCCGGAGAGCGATTCCTAGGCTGCATATCTCGCCGGAAAGGAAACTACGGCAGAGGTCATGAAGTTGAAGACAATATCGCCGCACTCTGACGCCGCCAAAGCTCCTGTGAGCAAGGTTTGAAATTTCGGGGAAATCGGACGGAAACCAGTCCGGAAACCGTTTTTTTCAAACTCCCGGTACTGGTATGTACAAAACCATTCACTTTCCGTTTTTTCTTAGATTTCGAGGAAATCGTTCCGGTTTTCGGGGAAACAGTCCACTTTCTAGTTGTCTTTAGGCAAATTTTCACGCATTCCGACGGAAACTTACCGGTAAGTGGTCAAATATCGACAATTCTCAAAATCTGCTGATATTTAGTGTTATTCACGAAATTTATCGTTAGTTTGATGATTTAGTTCAAATTCTTAGTTTCTAACTTCATTATTGTGTTTAAACTTTAATTGGAGTTTGTATCCAATTTTTTGGTTACATTAGAAAATAGGATTTATATTTGAATGTGTTTTTGAATTTTTTTTTTATTATTAAATTAGTTGTAGAATATGAAATTTTATGTAAAATTAGTTGATTTTTAACATGAATATCATCATTATTTTGATTTTGTACTTTTCCTTTTCCTTTTATGCTTTCTACGGTATTCCTTTCGGATATCAGTGGTTACCAGTAAATTTTGAACCTTAGAACGGTAACGGTATTTCAATCCTTGCGTGCGAGTACGCCTCACATTGCGGCGTCTGCAAAAATCAGAGCCTCTCTTATCCCGCGCTGCTCCGAGTGAAGGAACATCAAGTCTGTGACGTAATTGTCCATGCCGAGAGAATTTCCCGCGTGGATATGGAGTCCATCGTGAGGCCCATCATCGCTTGCGATGTTCAGTTTCACTATAGGAATAAAGTTCGCAATTGGCATCCAACGAAGAATTCGATGTAAGGTCTAACGCCTCATCTTCATCTTCTTCGACGCGAAACCTTAATTTTTCATCGGAATCGCCCTGAGTGGGCTAGGGCTTGGCGATCTCTAGATCGCCATCAGAGATCTAAGGTCGGCGATCTAGAGACCGTCGCCGTTGATTTTCATCGCCATCGTCTTCGATTTCCTTATCCGTCGTCATCGATCTATGTGACCAATATCGTCGTCGATCATCATCACTACCACCTTCTTCTTCTTCTTCTTCTTCTTCTTCTTCTTCTTCTTCTTCTTCTTCTTCATAGAAGAGTGATTTAAAATTTTTTAATTTATGATTAAATATTTTGATAATTCGTTGTTTTTTTGTTGCAGATATCTAGACTTCAAACCAAGGAACTAAATGTCGCCGAAAATCGGCGAAAGTCGCCTGGAAATTCCATGCCGGTGACTAAACGGCCAGCGACAACAATGTATGTCGTTTCCTCGTTTGTTGTCGTTCGAAAATCGAGGAAACGACATGTCGTTTCGGTCATCAAAAGCCGACTGTTGTCGTTCGAACGTGTATACAAAAGCTGATGATTTTCCTGGACATTCGGCGAAAGTCGAAGGAAACGAAAAAAAAAGACTTTCGGCGGAGTGAAGAGGAGAAGAAGACGACTCATTCGCCGAGGAATTTCCAGGTGAGTCGGCGAATTTCGTTTCGTTTCGTCACAGGGAAGGTAAAAATCATCATTTGGTCGGCGAAATTCCTTGGGTTTGAAGGGAAATTCGTTTTTTTTTAAACCTAGATTCTGAAATGTTTGCTGTGGTTTTTGAGATCTGCTTACGCTGGTTCTTTTATTTCTATCTGGTTATTGCTTAATCGGAGAAGGAGATTATTTTAAACCCTAGTGGGCCAACAAATGCCCAAGTGGGCTTAAAGAAACCAAATTGGGTATAAGCCCATATATCTATAACGTTTAAAAAAAAAAAACAAACAATAGTTTTTTATAAAAAAAAACAATATAAACGTGTGTAGATATTTTGGTTAAATATCTATGAGTATTAAACAATTCATTAAAACTTTAACAACATAGATATTAACTTTTAACCAATATAGATATTTAACCAAGTCAATATAGAACTATAAATTATATATATATATATATATATATATATATATATATATACATATTTATATAATATGTGTATTGAGTAGACATATTATTTTGAGATATATATCTAAATTTACAAATTGTAAAATATATGTATGTATTTATTTTTAATATAAGCATATATTTATATTATATGTATATATTTTAAATATAATTTACAACATTTTTTCCGTTCGGTTTTCCATCGGCACGTCGGTTTTCCATGGAAAACGGCATTTGCAAAACGGCATTTCATTTGCCCTTTTCCACATTTTTTCCCTTCGATTTTCCATCGGCATGACGAATTTCCTTAAATCAGGAGGCTCGAAACGGCAACGAAAACGGCATTTTTTTCATTGCTTCAAACATTTTATTGCCTGTTTAGATGGGGGATTAAATATTTTGAAAGCACGATTAAATTTTTTGAAATAATGTGTCGGTGGATCGAGCTCGCATCGGACACGAACAATCGCTCCGATGCGCCTCGTTTGAGATTATTCCATCATATAACCATATTAATGCGGAAAAAGAATTAATTACGCTTATCATAAGCTAATTAAATTATGGTTATAATTAACAAGATCTAGTTATGTTTAATTAATTTAATTCCCGAGAGCATATAAGTCAAGCAACCGATATAAGAGTAAACGAGTACTTACATTGATTTTCGGTTCAGCTACAGAACGCTCCAATCCAATCGCGTACTCCTTGCGTCGTCTTGATGAAGGACTCGAGATGACACCTTAGTCTTCCGAAACGTAATCTCCGAGACGAATAAGAAAGATGAGTGATCACAGTCTTTATCCCACTAGATCATGAAACTAGGTGTTTCGAGATCTCTCTCTTATTTTAATAAGAATAGAAACGAATTTCCGAGGGGAGGGAGAGGCAGATGCACGGCCAAGGGAGGCTATTGATGCATGAAATTTCTCTCAAATTTCTTAAAATAATTGTTTATTTTTGTCTTCTCATGAACCCCTATTTATAGTAGTAAAAAGGAGATATTCATGGAATCTTCCAGAATATTTTATTTCCTTTTATTTTGTTCACACTGGTGGATTAAATCTAGGCCATTGGATCTCAACAAGAGAATCCTACTTTTTCTCTCATCCATCAGATCAATATCTATGGGATATTATTCTTTTATTTAAATAGAGAATAATTTATTTAGTGAGATAATAAATGAGAATATATTATTCTCCTAAATATTCTCCTAAATACTTTCCTTTAAATAAGGAGAAAATATATGACAATATCTTATATTTTTCTCTCTCCTTTATTTAAACAACTAAAGAGAAAATATTGGTAAATACAATATTATAAAATTCGAATTTTAGGCACACGGCCAAGGGGATTTGCGCAAACCCTAGTGCCAAATAACCAAATTCGAATTTTCCATGTGTGCAAGGCCCAATTGCTTAAAACCCAATTAATCATTTATTTACTTGGTCCAACAATAAACAAATAATTAATAATTGTTTATTTACTTGATCAAACAATAAATAAACAATTCTACCATAAATATTTATTTAATTATGCGAATACCCGTTTTCCAGAATTAATGCTGTCAATCACAATTACAGCAAGTGAGATTAATAATGATAAACATTATTATACGAAAGTTCTTATCCGTCTTTATAAGAGTCGAATCGGGGACTATGGACCTAGTAATAGGAGCTTAACAAATCCGATGAAAAAGACGAAATAGTCCTTTCTCTTTTGTCCATCGATTCGTCTAATCTTGGTCAAATACTACACCTTGTAAGCCAAGACTGAACTCTCCTTTATACTAGAATTATATTTACTCATCGTGACGAGTGTCCACTGATATAGTCAGTTCGTGATCAAGATCCTCCAGGTTCAACCCGTGTCAAGAGAAGTCAATTTTTCCGTTATACTTCTCTTGATACATATCAGCCCTAAGCATTGTTGCTTCCCCAGCGAAAGATTCTTTCGAACGTTACTTACTTCGAAAGTGCGCGTAATCTATCAGTTCTGGAATCAACCCTTAGGTGAGTGAACATTAACCTTCTTTCAGGAAGCCTGGATTCCGTATCTGTAAATCATTTCCCACTCGAATTATGCTATAAAAAAACTCCCAAGACATAAGCTGTGATTAGCATGAATCAAGGAAAAAAAATGCCGTTTTCGTTACCGTTTCGAAGCCCCTGATTTACGGAAAATCGTCATGCCGATGGAAAATCGAACGGAAAAAATGTGGAAAATGGCAAGTGAAATGCCGTTTTCAAATGCTGTTTTCCATGGAAAACCGACGTGCCGATGGAAAACCGAACGAAAAAAATGTTGCATAATATATTATTTATATATATATACATTCAATTTTTAACTATATTTTATAATATTTAATATTTAATTTATTTTGCACAAATATAATGTCAAATACATTTATTAAATTCAATCTCAACGTAATTATATTTAATTATTTATATCAAATACATATATAAATATAATTGTATAAATATGTATATACATATTTATATCTCTCTATAATTTGTAATTATATTTATATCAAATATATAAAGTTGTATCAAATTTTAAAATTTATACTAACTATACATTATAATTTTTAATATTTAATATTTTTACACAAACATAATATCATAAACTCTCATTAATATTAATTTCAACGTATTTATACCAATATATATAATTATATAAATGTTTATATACATATGTATAATTATATAAATGTTTATATACATATGTATAATTATATAAATGTTTATATACATATGTGTATATATCTCTAATATATATGAGATACATATTATATATTAAATATGCATAATATAAACAAAGGTGTTGTCTGGTGTGGTGGTAAACGTCTGGACGTATGCATCAAAGCTCCTGAGTTCAAATCCCAGATGTCACTCAAATTTTGCTTATTTATTAAACGACATTTCGGCGAAAAAACGACAAAAACGAAAAACGACGATATTCGGCGAAAAACGAAGACGAAACGAAAAACTTGCTCTTCGTCGGCCGTTGACCCACCGAAATGGAATTTCCAGCCGAAATTCCTGGAAATTCGGCGGCATTTAGTTCATTGGCATGAATAGCGTTTTAGCGAATGAGTCAAAGAGCTCAGTAACATAATCCAGTGTCCATGATCACTTCAGGATTTAGATCAAGTCTCACTGTGACCATCATAGTGGCCTCGGTTAGTGTGTCGTAACGGTCCTTAAACGACACATCTACACCAAGACTTGACCGGGTCGTACACTTACCACAAGTGTAGAATGCTCCCACATAGTGATCAGCCTTCACCCATGTGTTCCACATATATGACTTTAGATATAGTTTTCTAGGCGTATATCAGTCATCGACCATGTTTTAGCACACTGCCCGAACTCAGGTGCCCAGCACGTGACTCAGTTAGATACAGAGGCTATGGAATAATGAATGTTTAATAAATCTCATTAAATAAGAAATAACGCTTTCAATTCAAATAGATAATAAATGTCAAACTTTATTTTATTAATAATTGCAACGAGAATTTACATAAGTATCTTCTCGTGGGCAAGAATTCCTAACACATTTTCACAAGGTGAAAATGAAACTCTTACTACAAAAACGACCAACAAGGCCCAAAATAGCCCATCGAATCGATGAAAACGAAAGATCAAGACCTTGCCAAAAAGTAGGCCAAAATTCCAAGAAGGCCCAAATGTCCCGCCTAACTCGCCCAAGAGCACGAACAACCCACCGTCCGCTCATGCCACGACAACCGTTGAGTGGTCCCTTGCGTTTCGAGAGCGTTCTTCCTTGCCCAACGCTTGAGCGAGCGTGATGGCTCACCCGAGCCTCGCCCGCACTTCGCCCAACGCCCATCGCGTGCGCTCTTTCTCGCCAAAGGGGATTTGCGACGCCCAACACTCTTGGTCGAGCAAAGGCCTTGCCAAGATGGCCCGGATGAACCGGCCATCTCGCCAGCGTGTCTTGGGCTTGCTCGCATGCTCGCTACCTTGCCCATGCTCGCCCAATCGACCCAAGGACCTCACCCAATCATATGGGCCTCCCTCCAAAAAGGCCTCCAAGTCCAAATAAGAATCCTTCAAGAACTATAAATACCCCTTATTTGGAGGTCAGTCTCACTCCACAAGTCAAAAACTACTCATACAAGGCAAACTAATACCTAAACATTCTATTATACCTCATTTCATCTCTCTACCCTCTAGAAATGAGATGAAACCTTCCACCACACTTAGCTCTCCGAGTTAATGTTGAACATCAGAGAGTGCGTCGAGGGAAATCAATTTGTGCTCTCCTTAGCTCATTTTGCTTTTCTAGGTGATAGAGATTGAAATATCAACTTTATGACGAAGAAAAGGTCCAGACAAAGGCTACCACCACCAACCACCTAGATTGACTATCTTAAAGGATACCACCACCAACCACCTAGATTGACTATCTTAAGGACCCTTGAGGGTTATGGGTGTTCAGGTCTAACCCTAATACATTATGATTATATCGCGACCAAAGGAAGCAATCTCCATCCTTATCACTTTTCAAAGGACACTCTTGAGAGAACGACGCTTCGGGTTCGTCCCCAATTAGTTTTTACTTTTTCGAGACCGCTAGAGAAAGTGATCCAAAGACCTCAAGGCGATACACGTGTGAAATCATCTCACCGTCGCTTGTTTTGCATATGTTGATCTAGAAAACGACGTTAACACTTATTAGTAATTTTTGGATACATATTAATACACAGGGTGATTTGGCTATCTAGCCATTTAAAATTTTGGGCTTAGAAGAATAGCCAAACTTTGCAAAGATGAGGCAAACTAGCCCAAATTTTATAAAAATCACAAAAATACCCATATTTTAAACCAAAAGGATTAAGCCAAACCTTGAACGATCTTTATCATCTCCGATCCAAATCCTCGTGCCTGAGACTCCCATCTCCTCGTCCTCGTCGCCATCCACGATTTCGATGGCAGAGGATCGTCATCATCCCCGGCGATTCCACGACGCCGGAGATCCGTTCAACGCGTAGTCCAGAGCCTTCACCGGACCGTCGCGGAAGAGATCATGCCTTGCGCGAGCTTCAGTAAGAACGGACCTAGATCGGGGTTATCCAGCGATGCCTCCGTCAGGATCTAGCTCGAATAACGGTTTCCGTTCGGGCTACGGTTCCCTAGACTGTCCAGTTGGGATTTCTTCGATCGGCGATTTGGCAAGGGTTTGGATCTGGAATTCGACAAAGACAGAAGCTTTTTTGCCACCGGCGACAAAATTCGAAGCACGACTGGGTCGGCTCTCGGGGTCCAAGTCAGGATCTGAGCCTCCGTGACCGAGATCCGGAACGGAGACGCGTCTGGCGGGATTTGATGGTCTTCTTCTTCTTCTTCTTCTTCTTCCGTTTTCGGTTTTGAGTGTTTTTGTTATCGAACATTGGATTAAAAATTTTAAAAGCAGGATTAAATATTTTGACATGTATCTTCTTCTTCTTCTTCTTCTTCCGTTTTCGGTTTTAAGTGTTTTTGTTATCGAACAGTGTATAAATTGTTTTGAAAGCATGATTAAATATTTTGACATGTCGTTGCCTTCTCATTGCGGATAAGCATGATTAAACTTTTTGACACTTAGATTAATTATTTTAAGATTATAGAAAAACGGGTTCACCCGAACATTAATGATATAATAATATGTTTACAATATAAGTGGGTAGAATGCACTAATTTATGAAATTTTGACTATTTTGCTAAACATTTAGTTTAAATTGACTACTTTATACCAAAAAAAAAAAAATCTTAATACATATTGAGAAATTGCCCCATTTGCCACTAATTTTATAATATTTTCCCACTTTCCACCAAAAGACTAATTTGGGCCAAAATATGTCAACAATGTTGACATCTCATAGTGAATGACAAAAATAAATGTTAACATTGTTGACATAGATGGTGGCATTTTGGGACAAATTAGTCTTTTGGTGGAAAATGAGAAAATGTTATGAAATTGATGACATATAGAGCAATTTCTCATTCATATTTATACTCTGTTCTAATTCAGAAAATAGAATAAAAGAAAGAAAGTACAACAAAATTTAGGTAAATTGCCAACTTCACCAAATTTATTTATTTATTTTTATTTTTTGTAATCAGGACGATGGCTCATGCATTTCCATTAGTCTACCCCCTCACTCAAAGTCTTTGATTAGCCCTTTAATTGATATTTATTCCTCATTTTCAACATCAAAATCTCGATTTACAGAAAAATCCCGGGGATTAGGAATATTCTTCTCTCTCTTGAAATTCGGTTTTGGGTCTCTTTAAATTTAAAGCCACCTTTTAAGACCATAAACACGGAAACGAACAAAACAAAGAAACACATGCGTGGTCGTTAAGCCAATTTTCCATTCTTCACTTCACCTCTTTCTCTCACTCACACTCACTCACTCACTCGCACACGCGCAATTAAAATCAATACCAGAATAAAAATTAAAAAAAAAAATTTGTTGAGAGTGAGAGCATTTTTTTCTCATCTTCAAACCCTAGCAGATCTCCCCAACGACACTCCAAAAACAAAACTCTGAATTTTCTGTACGCTCTTTTATTTTTAATTTTTTTTCCTCTGTAGATCTAGCTAATCCCATCATATTGCCAATAATTCATCGCACACGATAACGCATTTCTTCTAAATTATATATATTTATTCAATCTTCCTAAATTCGTTTTCGATTAGCTATCCAGCTTAGTCCTCGATTTCGTTTTGATCTCGTAAAGAATCGATTTTTTCTTGACCATGATTCGTCAAAGTCCCTGAACTATAGTAAACAACCAAAACAATACTTTTTTTTTTCCGGCCTTGTTTAATAGATTTTCATCTTGGTCCTCTCTCCATTTCTCATGGCAATGCCACCGGGAAATGCGTTGCCGTCGTCGGAGAAAATGACGTGGCCGGACGAGCGCGACGGGTTGATCTCGTGGCTGCGTGGAGAGTTTGCGGCGGCGAACGCCATCATCGACTCGCTGTGCCACCACCTCCGCTCGGTGGGAGATTCCGGCGAGTACGACGCCGTGATCGGATCGATCCAGCAACGGCGCTGCAACTGGAACCCCGTCCTCCATATGCAGCAGTACTTCTCCGTCGCTGAGGTCATCCACGCCCTCCAGCACGCCACGTGGCGCCGCCAGCACAACCAGAATCAGCCGCGCTTCTACGACTCGGCTGTTAAGTCAAAGCGCTTTGGCTCGGGAACGGGGTTCAAGCCCGGCCACGGGTCGAGCGAGAGCTTCGGGATTTCAGGCATTGCCGGTCCGGGGAGAGGCGGGGCCCGCGAGAAGGTTGAGGCTAAACCTCCCGGCGGGGTCTCGGATACTAAGAAAGGTGTTAGTTTTAGTTTATTTTTCTAGATAATTGAATATTATGGGTTGTTTAGGAAAGTGAATTATGCATTTTTTTGTGGTATATGATTATTAGAACTTGTAGATGAAAATATCCACAGAATACTATTGTTTTGAGCGATTGAAAATGTTTTGATGAGGGTTCTTCTTAATTTTGATTTCCATTTTGTACCTCAACAAGAAAATGAACAAGCACGATTTAGGTCTTTATAAGACAAAATCTGCTTAAATTGGGTAGAATCAGTTTTCAACTTTTTATGTAGCACACTGTTTTCTACTAAGATCATTGAATCAAATAAGCTTATAAATTGTACAAATGAACATGTCTCACTGATGATAAGTAAATTCGGCAGATTTTCTGACAAAAACTCAGGAAGATGTCAGCTCAAAGATTTCAGGGAATTCTGAAGTTGTGTCCGAATTATCAGAACCAGAAGCCTCGGTCGACAATGATTGTATCTCAAGCTCTAAAGGTAAATTATAAAGCTTTCTTTATACGTCAGTCTTCTCACTTTGAAAAAAAATCCTTGGATTCGAAATTATGATATTCTTTTTACTCTGTATTTTGGATTTTTATATGGTCAGACAATGATTGGATTTGACAATCGTGTCACTAGATTTATGCTCTCTCTTGCTCTGGATTTAGTTTTCTTAGTAACTTATTATTCTCTTAACTCGTTAATGCCTTTGATGCTGTCAGAGAATGATTCAAATTCCACAGAAAACCAGAATAAGAATTCGAATCTTGCTATTGTGCCGAAAACCTTTGTTGGCAACGAGATGTTTGATGGAAAGCCGGTATTCTTCTATTTAACCAATGCACATTCTTGATCTTGGAACCATCTCCTATGCTCTACGTCTTCCTAGAGATTTTTTTGCTACCTCTAAGATGTGCTTATTTTCTTTCTAGGTGAATGCGGTTGAAGGACTAAAGTTGTACGAAGATTTCTATTCTGGCGCTGAAGTGCTGAAACTGTTTGCATTAGTAAACGATCTGAGGTCCGCTGGAAGGAGAGGCCAGCTTCAAGGTAAGTACACAAATTATAGTTTGTTAGACTTAAAACACCAAAAAAAAAAAAAAACCTGATCCTTCGATAATGATGCAGGTCAGACCTTCATTGCCTCGAGGAGACCCTTGAAAGGACATGGACGAGAGATGATTCAATTTGGCCTCCCAATCTCCGACTTGCGTACTGAGGATGAAATTTCCTCCGGTTCCTCAAAAGGCACGTTACTTTGACTCTCTCTCTCTCTCTCTCTCTCTCTCCCATGGAAATAAAAAGAGACTATATATGTTTGATTGTATTGTAAACTGTTATTTTAATTTGAAAATAGCAGACCAGAGAGTTGAACCGATCCCTCCCCTGCTTCAGGATGTTGCTGAACGCTTACTCAGCAGACAAGTTACAGCTGTGAAGCCAGATTCTTGTATAATTGATTTCTATAACGAGGTATATACTCTCAGCGAACCATTTTTTCACAATTTGCAATGTGGGGCTTAGTTTGCGCTAATTAAGTGTGGTTTTTGTGGCGACAATCTTTTAGGGCGATCACTCACAGCCACACATGTGGCCTCTGTGGTTTGGAAAGCCGATCTGTGTCCTGTTCTTGACAGAATGTGATATGACTTTCGGTAGAATTGTGACAGCTGATCATCCTGGCGATTACAAGGGTGCCCTTAGGCTCTCTCTGAAACCTGGGTAATCTCTTGCCTATTTATTTATTATTATTATTATTATTATTTTTTTCTTTCCATTTTTCCTAGTAATCTGTAAATGATTTTCCCTATGAGCTTCTACTTTTCTATAACAACCTTGTCGCTTGCCATCCTTGCTTTCATCAAGAAGTTGATTGGTCTAGAATAGGTTCCTTGAATCCTGTATAAATATGCTCGAAAAGACATTGTCCTCTTTGTTACTCGATCGCGTAGTATTTTAGTCTTTTTCAATGATACGCCGACCCGTGACCTGATAAGCTATGTTTAATCTTTCAAAGTTTTTTGCAATTTAATTAATTTTTTTTTATTTAATTTCCTGTGAAAAACGCAGATCCTTACTTGCACTACAAGGAATATCCGCGGACTCTGCGAGGTACGCGATCCCTTCATTGCGCCGACAGCGAGTGCTCGTGATTCTAACGAAATCTCAGCCAAAGAAATCAATGGCAATCGACGGTCCACGTCTGCCTCCGCCGGGACCGGCCTCGTCAGCCCAGTGGGGCCCGCCTCCCAGCAGACCCCCTAATCATCATCATCATATCCGCCACACGGGCCTGAAGCACTACGCTCCAGTTTCAAGCTCGGGAGTCTTGCCGGTCCCACCGATCCGCCCCCAAATATTGCCACCCAACGGAATCCAACCCGTCCTTTTGACCACTCCGGCGATGCCCGTCCCCGTTCCCGGCTCGGGCGGATGGCCCGGAGCTCCTCCCAGGCACCCGGTTCCCGGAACCGGAGTTTTCCTTCCTCCGCCAGGCTCTGACGGAAACTCGTCGAGCCCTCCACTGCCGGCGAGCAGCGCAACTCCTCTCCCGGAAAAGGAAGACGGCTCTGGGAAAATGTACGACATCCCGACTGGAGTGGGATCTCCAAAAGGGAAACTAGTTGATGTGAAGGCCGAGAAGAAAGAGTGCAATGGGAGCGCGGACTGGCTGAAGGAGGAGCAAGACCAGAGCTCTGATAATACGGTGAACAACTAGATCCCACAGAAGAGCTTATATATATTATATATCTATAGAGAGAGAGAGAGAGAGAGAGAGAGAGAGAGAGAGAGAGAGAGTTCGAAGCAAATGTAAAGATCGGATTACAATTTGAGACTTTTGACATCATACCCATAAGAGGAGAGGATGAGGAGATGAGAAACTTTCAGTTCTTGAAATCCCTCGTCTATATTATTTTTGGCTCTACTATTATTATATATGAACTAATAGATTAGAAGGAAAAACACAACATTTAAGTTGGATTAATCTTTTCCTTTGATCTTTTGCTCAAGCAAATTTGGGTCTCCTTTCACATTCAAATCTGTGTTTTACACTTTTACTCGATCTATTCATGGGTTTCCGTGTTATCAGGTGGGATCCACTTTTTGACATCAATAAGTTGTATTTTTTTTTTTTTTTTTTTTTTTTTTTTTTTTTTTTTTTTTTTTTTTTTGACAAAGGACGTCTGTTTGTTATTTTTGGTTTCAAATAAGGAAATAAGGACTCATAGGGTTTCAAATCTTGCAATTAGATTTTTTTTTAACTATTACTAGTTTAAATTAATTAAGTTTAGGGACTTATTTTTTTAACTAAGTTAAAATTAAATTAATCAGCCTCCAACCAATAATTTAGTCTCTCTCTGTTACAATTGCAATGGAGAGAGAGAATAAAGAAAGTGGTTTGCTTTGTATGATTGTATCCAATAGACTTGTATGAAGTAAGAACAATGCCAAACAGAAGGAAACAAGGTAATGATCACAATAGTACACGATAGTGTACGTGTGTGTGTATCTGACGAACCATTGGTCAAAATTAAATTATATATGTATATTTTGAAGGGCTCAAAATCAAATTATAAATATGATATAATATAATGTTACCAGCCTCTGACTACTCAGGTAGTAGAAGAGAGCATGCATTTTTGTTATCTATGGGACTGATATATTATTTATTACATATGGTAAAAAGTAAAGGCTCACTTTTTTTTGGCAACCGTTTTTATTTTATTTTATTTATTTATTTTAATGCACAAATTTAGTTTTTCAATGTTTGAGAGAAGGGTTTATTATTGTTGTTTTTCACTTTTTCTTCTCCTGTGGTCTTCACGTAAGAAAATATATATTTTTTTTATCGCATGGATTCTGACGAACCATTGGTCAAAATTAAATTATGTATATGTTTCTTTGAAGGGCTTCAAAATCAAATTATAAATAAAATATAGGGCCGGTTAGGTATCTAACCCAATTGTTCACCTCTTTTAAAATTATAGTCAAACTATTACTTAAATTAGGTAACTAGCTCAATCCACTACCAAACAATATTATATTCTTATCTTAACCCTCATCAAATACACACCAAAATTTTCGCATTCGACTCCAAATCCTTCAATCCTCCGATATTGCCTCCGAACTCTCCGTCGATTTCGAATCCTTCATTCCTTTGATATTGCATCCGACCTTATTTTCCGTCACCAATTGTCTGATTTCGCCACTTCTGAAGCCGACGAAGCGTCTCCGTTCTCAAACTTGAAAAAAATGGTAAGTAAATATGATTTCCAATTCGATTAACACATATAATACCATAATCGAAACCCTACCCCGCATCTCCGATCAATTATCTGTTAGATTAACTATAAAATATGGTAAATAATAATTCCGATTCGATTAACCCATAGAACACCATAACCGAAACTCTAGAACTTTAATGGTAAATAATGGCACCGTTTGGCACAACTTTGTTTTTTTTTTTAAAAGTGCTTTTAGTTTTTGTTTTAAAAAAAAACTGTTTTTTTAAAAACTGACAGGTGTTTGGTTAACTGTTTATAAAACAGTTGTTGCTGGTAACAAAAGCTGATTTAGCGTTTGGTAAAATAAATATATCATGGTCAAAAGACTAAAATAGACATGGTCTTAAAAATTAAATAATAATTATTTATATGCTTATGTATATGCATATATATGAATTATAATTACAAACTAGAAAAATATGGACGACAAAAATTTATTTTATTTTTATTTTTAATATAAATTTTTTAATTATTGACAAAAATGTAAACTACAAATTTATCATTTCTACTAAACTTGCAGCAATCTCATCTCTTAACTTGTCCATACTACTCGAAGAAGTCTGACAATCTTCATCTTGATCTTCAGTTGTGTCGTTTTCAACCCCCTCGCCATCGCCCTCTGTCTCGTCGAATATTTCAAAATTCATCTCTTGTTTTGCATGCATTCGAATATAGTTATGCAGTGCCATAGTTGCGATAACTATTTTTACTACGCCACCACTCTTCACTTGCGTCAACGGTATTATTGTTACCATTCCATCCAAGGCCAGTTTCTTTTCCGATCAATTGCTTCCAGAGTTTCCATTCACCTTTCAATAACTCCAGCTTATTTTTCAATTGAGTTTTATCGTATCCTCTTTGTGTTTTCTCGGAAATATTTTTCACCATATTCTCCCATCCTATTTTGGTGAAGCTTGTTCCCGGTCGATTTCTAGCTTCAATCTCCGCAATACATACGTCGCATAAAATTTCAACCGCATCATTATCCCAGACTGCTTTTGTTCGAGGACGTGGTTCTTGATTTTCAGGCATCTACAAGTATACATTGAGTTTATATAAATTTTTACAAAAATAATAAAATAATATTTAAAACAGGAATGATTTGTACCATATAAATGTAGTAAATGTTTAATTAAGAGAATTTCAATTTTTATAATATTTTATAAAATAAGTATTGAAAAAATTATCAAAAGCTCAATAAAAATCAATATCTATTTGAAAATAAGTTTCACTTAAATGTGTTATGTCCATACCCTATATTGGTTTTTATAAGTTTCTTAAGAATGATTTTTATAAGTTTCATTTTGTCTTAAGAGTTTCTTTTCAATTTAAAAAATTGAATATATTAATTCTTAAGAGTAATAAAAATTGTAAGAGAAAGGAAACAAATGAATATATTATTATACACTAGCAAATAACATTAATAATTTAGGAGCCATATTTTATTCTCAAAAGCAGACTCGGTGGAGACATCACTTATCTTCATCGACATTTTTTTAGAGAGAGAGAGAGAGAGCGATCGAGCGATTCTAACCCTAGCGATCGAGCGATTCTTAGCGAGCGATCCTTAAGTATTTTTTCATCAATCGGTCTCACTCTATGTTTTTCTTCAACTCCGCTAACTCCGTTGAGCTGATATTTTAGTTGTTACATTTCTAGGTTTTCCGGTTTGGGTCAGCTGGGGGGTTCGGGGCTTTAGAGAGCGTGAGACACAGAGCTCCGGCGAAACGACGGCAGAGGTAAGCGATCGAGGTAAGCTATCAACTTATTCTTCACTACAAATTTATAGTTTCTGGTTTTGGGGGTTTCGGTTCTTGATTTGAATATAGGGTTTCCGGTTGGACGAGGTTCGATTTGATAAATAGATTTCATTGCTTGTAGTTTTGGGGGTTTTGATTCTTGAGCTTTCTTTTTTATAATAGCCATAGCTTATCTCGACGCCCCGGATTAGTGTTGAGCTTATGATTGGATTTTCCGGGCCAACGAGTAGGACTTTTTTTCTTCTTCTGTGGAAGCTAGGTAGTGTGAGGTGAATTGGGAGAAGGAATTGGTAGGGGAGTTTTGACATGATTTATTGTTGGCCGGCTTGAAATCATTCATCTCTTTGTCTGCCATTTCTGATCAACTCTCAAGCTAGGCCAGGCCATTATATTTATAAATGTATTAAGTTTTATATATATTTGCTGCCTATCTTCATCTTTGAACGAATTGCATAACATAAAATGTAATTTACTAGACTCTGTTTTAGGGCTAACATCTAAATTGATACCTTTTTTTTTATTTCATTGCACCTATTTTTACTAGAACTAAACGTTGATGTTCTGTCAATTATCTATAAATGAATTGAAATAAAAGGAGTTCTTCTGATAACATAAGGGATTGAATTGGAAAATAGTTTACCTTGTTTGTGGAATCACTCATCGTAAGTTCGTCTTCAATTTCTTTTTCTTTTTAGTTTCTTCCCCAAACACGTATGCAGAGATGAAAAGCCTTGCTTCACTGCGTTGTTCCTCACATGTTTGTGTAATTAAGTGCAACTGTTTCCACATACTTAAACTGAACGGGATCAAATCTGAAGTCAAATCTGTGTATCACATTTTTAGGAACAAATTAGCTTAGTCAATTGTAAATACGCATGTATAGGATATTTATTGTTGTGTTGTGTAATCTGAATGAGTAAATCTCGTATATAAGAGATCAATTCAAATATTTGCTATTTTATAGAAGGTAGTTTTTTTTTAATTCTGTTTCAATTATAAGCAGACTATTTAAACGTGTATTTATTTCTTCTGTGACTGGGTTTCTTTAGTGATTTCAAAAATTGACTAAGGATATTAAAGTAATTCTCTTGCTGTTTTAAAAACGCTGTTTAAAAAAGCTACGATTCGTAACTTTTCCGAATCTTGTACCAATTCCAAAAGCGATTTTGAAGTTTTTTCTAACCGCAGTTTTACCAAACACCCAAAATCGGTTTTGCTTTTACTAAAAACAAAAACTGGAGAATTTAATCTGTACCAAACACGCCCAATATTTACAGTCGAGCCATTCGATAGTAAATATTATTTACCATTCGAAAAACAAAATATTTGTCTCCGATTTGGCGAACGATTCCATGATTCAAATCTGATGATGAATAACTGGAAAAAATTTGGAATTGACAAACAAATAAGAACGAAGTTTTAAGAAACCAAAGAACCTAAACACCTACACTAGACAAACATAAACTAAGAAGTATTAAATGACTAACCTAGACGAACAGATAATATAAGATCAATAGAAGAACATCTACGAAATCGACGATCCTAAGCATCTATTTCAAATGAGTCGTCGAATATCTTGCAAATCTAGGATAATTTTAATGGTAAATAATATTTACTGTCGGACCATTCGATAGTAAATATTATTTACCATTCGACAAAACAAAATACATGTCTCCGATTTGGCGAACGATTCCATGATTCAGATCCGATGATGAATAGCTGGAAAAAATATGAAATTAACAAGCACATAAAAACGAAATTTTATGAAACTAAGGACAATTTTTGGAAGTATGAGAAATATGTGTTATTTCCCTAAATAAATAGAGAGTTAGGCTATAATTTAAAAGTCCCCATAAGTAGACTAGTTGTTTATAAATCTCTAAAATATAATATAATGTTGCTAACGTCTCTCATGAAGGACGCGAAAAGGACCAACATAATATGTATATGTACATATATATATCAACATGAACATATAATCAAACCAAAACATCAATTCAGTGCACCATACAAACCTTTCAACACCAGTAAAATAAAAAATAAAAAAATACCAGAGAATATTTTATACAAACAGAGAAAAAAAAAACACACTATCGTCTTCTTTAAAACAAAACGTACTAGATAGATATGACTAATGATTGGGGCCTAAAAGAGAGAGAAGAAAGGTCTTGTAATGGCCTGAGGTCTCCGAGCTAACGGCGTCGTTCAAAGTCTTACCATGCTTTTTCCGATACTCTGCTTTTATGTATTGCATATCAATCTCAGCCCTCGTCACAATCACTCTTATCAGCGCTGAATCGTTCGTTCCCATACCCTTCATTGACTTATGCAAGACCTGCAAAACCACCAAAAAAAATGTACATATATAATTAAGACCAAGAGAAAAATTATCAAAAGAATACACGTTTTGCAAATAATTTAAGTCTGAATAAAAAACCTATGTGATATCGTCGATAAGTACACAATTCAAGATTAAACAGGTACAGAAGAGATTCTGATCTTAGTTGTCAAAGCCTAAGCTTCATTTAAAACCACTTCATTATGCTAATAAAATAAAATAAAAAAACAATTTCATTCTGCTCAAAAGATTATTTATAATAAACTACCTTCATAGACCAACATACTAGTAGTTATTTCAAAACTATCCCTTAATTAACTACGAGTAATCTTAACCTTAAGATCGTTAAATATTTATAGAGTTTGAGAGTGAAGACTGAAAATTTTCGATTGGAATCAAATTTATTCACCTTGGCAAAGAACTTCCCGGGATTTTCTGAACACTGAAGAATGGTCAAAAGGCCATACTCAAACAGCCCTGACGTTTCTTTCTTCACAGCCTTAAACCAAACAAAGCCAATTTTTAGTTCCTCAATCAACATATCAATCACCATTAAAAATCTCTGTCTTTCTTTATCTTACCTTATCCAGAGCATTTCCATATGCGTGATAGTAAGCCTGGCTGACAAAAGCCATATGAGCTCGACTTCTTTCGGTGAAAATCTTTACAAAGGTCTTCTCATCAGTTCCTAATCTCCTTTCTCCAGCTTTGAAAAGAGCCTTGGCATCCATTTCCGCTATCATTCTATCCACTTCAGGACCTTCGTAGCGTGGTATGTTCACATATGAAAGCAATAACTGCACACAAAGATTCAAATCAGAATCGACTGTACGACTCACTTCGTTAATCACTCCGCTATTTTAGTAATCTATTTAATAGAACTCTAAATTCTAGTGACCAAACTGACTCTTGATGTTCGGAAATTTGTTTTGAACAATTTCTAACTACGACCGACTATTTATGAGAATCGACACTTCAGATTATAATTTTGATTTCCAGGTTACAAGAATGCCATGGACTACATTATTAATGGAGAACTCTAATCAGGACTAATTTTGAAAAGCTGATGTAAACAATGTGCTAACTAAGAGCGAGCAATCATCATAATTGAGCTATCAACTTCAAGAAACTCAAACATCCACACAGAAGAGCACAATTCGAAAAGTAGAGTTTGAGAGAGAGAGAGAGAGAGAGAGAGAGAGAGAGAGAGAGAGATTGTGACCATTCTGTGATCTCCAGAAGTATAAAGCTCAATGTCGTTCTCGAGGATAGAGCCGAACATGGTATAGTAAATTTGTTTAAGCTGTTGAAGCTGCGCGGATGTTCGAGAGCATATCACTTCGGTGGCGGTTCTGAGACCAGCCACATCTCTACACAAAGCCTTTTTCAGTATCGTCGCATCTCGTGTCGCAGGGTCGTACATCCACAGCAAAACAGCCCGCTAAAAATATTTTTTTTGAAAACCGAACAAGTCAAGAGATATAAACAAGAACCGTCATCTCACATGATTGGATAAAATAATAAAATATAAAATAATTAATTGTATAGCGCAAATAAGTCCATAAATTATTACATTAGAGGGAACTTTGGTCCCTTAACTAATTTTCAAGAAGTAATGATTTCGTTACATTTTGGTCCTTTTAAATAAATCTTAATTTTATTTTTGAGTAAATCTATCCCCTAAGAAACTTGAAGGATAATGTCCTATCTAAATTGCTTATTATTTTTTTAAGAAGACTAATTAAATTATATTCCAACCATATAAATACAATAAAATAAACAGTTTTGAGTTGTTGGAGTAAGATTGTGTTTAACGAAACATTTTGAAGTTACAAACCGGTTTTTAACTTTGTAAATCTGTTTCTAATGCTAAGCCGTTTGGATTTCACTAATGAAAATGACTAAAATGCATCAAAATCGATAGCATGAAGATCGATATGCTCGTAAAATTAGTTTATGAACCAAATGCCACCAAAAATAGTTCCGAGACTATATGCGCTAAAAACACAAAATAAAGAAGAGAACGAGTTAAAACCTCGAGATCGCCACGAAGTTCGGAGGCCAAGCGCTTGTTGAGGTCCTCTGAATACATTGCTCTGTATTCCTGTTGGATTAGGCCACGCTGCATCGCATTTCTGTGGGCAAGGATATTGATCACGGCTGCGGTGTCGCAGCCAAAGCCTGACAAAGAAAAACAAGACACCTAATTGGGTACTTTGTATCAAATATTACTAGGGAAAGACATGTTCATCTTAACAGTTTTTTATGGAACATATATATTAAATGAATTACAATGATAGTTTCACCCCCTCGGCATTTTATTCCTTCCATTAAACCCGTCATGTCATTTTCATGATACCTCATCTCCTATATATAGACTAAGTACTCTTTGTTAACTGCTAAACATCTAATTATTATTATTATGATACTCAATATCTAAGGTCCTAACATATGTTTGTTTATGCATATCGAGATATAATATAGAGTTTACTAAACCAGAATTCTTTCACATCTGAAGCAGCTTGATACAACTGATACAAAGGAAAACATTTTACATGGTAACAATGTTCTATTTTTACGCATATTCGCATATGAAATATTTATGAAACTTAAAAGATTCTTGGTTACAGTATATCAAATGGGAGTTTAGTGTGTTAATAGATTTTCATCAAGTTAGCTAAGTGGTAGTACTAGCATTATTAAGACGATTGATTTCAATTGTGAACCATATTCAAGGGGACAAAAGGGCAGTTTTCGATTTTTTTTTTTTTTTTTTTTTTGGGTAAGAAGCGTCACACAGATGAGATTAGGGAAAAATGGCATTCATTGCCTCTTTTTTGTAAGTATTATATATATGTCACTTTTATGTTTTTCTTCTACATATAATTTAAAACTATAACGGGCATTCATTTCGAAGAAACTGATACAGAAGAAACACTTCACATGGTAACAGTGTTCGATCCTTATGTATATTCGCATGCTATGAAATATTTATGAAACTTAGAAAATTCTTGGTTACAGTACACAAATGGGAGTTTAGTGTTTTACTAGATTTTCGTGAAGTTTGCTAAGTAGCATTACTGGCATTATAAAGACAAGTCAATTCATTTGTGAACCGAGACTTATTATTCTCGTGGACTAAAGGGCAATTCGTTTGTTTTTTCAGGTTAGAAGTGTCACACAGATGAGATAAGGAATGGGCATACAGGTTTACCGCTAAAAAAATAGGCATTTACATCCAAATCCCGATGAAATAGTTATGTAAGACTGAATATTATTAAACTATTGTTAGGTCGGACAAATTCAATGACTCTAAATAATTAGTAAAAAAATGTTTTAATTAGAAAAATTACTTTTATTTTTTGTTTTTTTGTCTGTGTTTTTCTTTCTTCTTATCTCAAATCAGCTATGACCTAAAGATATGTTACCACAATGAATCATCCATCATTTGTTTCATAGCTGTCAAATTAGTTGGAAATGTTAGGAGGGGTTAAATTAATATATGCTGAAGCTACAACAATATCTTACGATTTAGGGTTTTTTTTTTATCTAGATAAATATTAATTTTCTTTTAATGTATTTTCCATGAACAAAATATGAAAAATTCAAAGAATGCAACGATCAGTGTCCTAAAGAAACGTGAAATTAAATTAGCATGAAACTTAGTAAGAAAAACAAAATTAACATGAAAATGTCTATGATTACTAATCTCAAATCAAATCCCAAATTTAAAAAGAGAACCCCACGAAATCATTTCATTATGAATCAAACATATTTTTACAAAGCAAAAGGAACTGAGAATCACCTTTGAAGGCACGGTGGAGTTGAATAGCATCATCGCGAGGCGTGGTAAGCACCGGAGGTATCGTAATGGTTGCCATTAAAGCTGATTAATTCCTTTCAATTATGATTTTTGTGAAATCTTTCTGATACCCTGAAATCAGCAATCAGCATATAGAACAAAAGAAGAAAAATGGATGGGTGGTGAATATCCAATCCAATATTAAAATATCGGAGAAGGTAAAAAGGAGGTTGCTTTCTGTTTCTATTTTTGAAATAAGGATTTGAGTAGCCAATGGGCGTTGGACAACGACCTGGTCCATCTATGTACGGGACAAGGACTCACAAGCCATCTGGTCTTTGTTTATTTTATTTATTTATTTTTTATTATTATTGTACGGGACAAGCCATCTGGTCTTTTTATTTATTTATTTATTTTTATTATTATTTCTTTATATGCTACACGAAGTCTTCGACTCCTATCTTCTACATTTGAGAGTTAGGTTCTAACTTTTGAGCTTTTTTTATTTTATTTTACTTTTCGTTTTTTCTTCTTCTTTCTTTTCTTCTCTTTTTAAAGGGACATTGGGATAGTTTCTATTGTCACCACATGGCGCGCGCTGGTACATCCGTGTCTTAAGAGTTTCGCTTCGGACCCTCTTTAAGATTTTCTATCCGGTTTAACCTTAACTTTTCGAAATACTAGATTTCTTCCCATTGCATGTCGATCGCGTGTCTCGTTGTTGCCATGCGAGTCCTGAGCCTGAGGCTTGCTCATATTTTCCTTGTAGGAGAATGTTTGTGTCCCTTTGCTCTCGACCTTAAGCTCATCGATCGAGGGTTTTGGCTGTTTTTTTGTGGCTCCAATGCTATGCTTATTGACCGCTTCAGAAGTTGTATGTGGGATGTCAGTGGACATCATGCTGTAGATCAATTGAGATGAAAAGAAATTAATGCTGTAGGAATCTCGTGACTGTTACTCAAGACCCCTTCCTTCTTGTGTTTTGGCGGCGGCATAGGATCGTGACCGCCAATCAAACTTCGGGTGAGCGATCACTTGGAACGGTGATGCTCTGCCTCGTGCTCGTTCTGGTCTTCTCTCTCATCGTTCTTGTGATCTCGCTTCTTAGGTTTCTCGGTGTATGTTCTTCCGATCTATGATATCTCTTACTTATAAATTCGATTTTTAGGTTTTCACTTATCAAGAGAGTAGATTTAAAAAAAGAAGTCTAGCTAGTTGTTTACGTAGTAGCTAAGTTAATTTTGGGAGCTCAGTATTTGTCTCAGGTCCCCTCCTCGAGAATATGTTTGTGCGTTGAGGTGTTCCCTCAGATCGCCACTCGCCGTACGGAGTCGGCTCGCGCTTCTTGAACGCGCTCTTCGTTGAGCATCTTGACTTTCGACGTCGTCTCCCCCTCGTCTAGCTTAGTTTAGGGCGGGGTCGCGATTGTCCCCCCCTTGATCTTGAGGTCGCGTGCCTCCCAGAGCTACCAGAGTCTTCGCCATACGATCGGATCCACAATGGTTGAACAGCTGCAGGCGCTCCCTCGTTGTTCTTTGGACGCTCAAGCTCGGACCGAGAATAGGACTCCTCGACGTAGTCGAGATCGAGGTCATCGTCGTGATTCTTGACGTTGGTCGCGTACGCGAAACTATCGTCCTCGATATCATAGCCGAGTAGGCTTGTGAGGATGGGTTTATCCACCCCTGGATAGGCAAGGAGTTCGGCAAGCCTATGGTCATTTTGTTGTCAATGGTGCCCACAAGAAGAGTAGTAGTGTCTATCTATGTACATTTGATGTCATATAGTCTTACGAAGACTCTTGCTTGTAATTGCCTATCTATTCATTAATAAAGTTGAAACGTTCATTCATTCTTTCTTTGTTTGAAGCTTTATGATAAAACCTTAGTCTTTTAGTCCATAAACAAACTTAACAACTTACGAAGAGACAAATGTAGATTTGCATGAACAAACTCTTCGTAGTTTGCTTAAAACGATATATTCGCAATCTTAGGGTCAAAGGACTATTGACCTCAGTATGATTGTTAGAAGAATCTATGATGTCTGGTTATGAGGCATTGAGAGTTGGAGACTCTATAGTTCTTCTAGGTATCTTCCGAAGGTACTAAATTGACCAGTGCACTTCAAGAGAGACAATATAAGAACAAACCATTTAACCTCTTGTGTCTCGAAGTCACTATGTATGAATTGCATCATGCTTACCTTAATCCTGAAATGAGACATGCCATTTCACACCTTAGTATTCTCATTTGAGAAAGTCAAAGTTCGGACTCACTATGTGATTCCGAACAAGGCCTATTGGTGAAGTACTAAGTTGTGAGTCTGTCATGAGTAACTTTGTGAAGTTCTCATAGATATGGAATTCATGTACAAGATTGCTGAAATGCAATGTATGTCACCTCATGCTTTGTTCCTTGGAGTGTGAATAAATGAACTGGCCAGTGTCCAAATTGAGTCCTGACTCTTTTGGATGAAACAATGTGACTTGAAAGCGACAAAGGAGTTGAGGAAATAACAGCTAGAAGGGTAAAATGGTAATTTAGTAAATCCTGACTAGCTGATGACATTCATGAAGGGTAAACATAGATAATATTCAGTGGATCCGCTCATTATAATTAGGTGAATTCTTGAGTAGAAAATAAATTCATTTGAACCGAGAGATTTTCAGTGTCAGCTCTTTAGTGGAGTCAGTTGGCATTAAGCTAAACTTGGAAAAGGTTTGTGAACTTTTGAGTCCAAGTTTTTAGCTCAAGCTTTGTTCATTTGGGTCCATGAGGTCACTGTCACGAATCACATCGATAGGAATAGTTAAACTGGAAGCTAAGTCAAAACAAGAACGAAAATAGTTAAAAGGGTATTTTTGTCTTTTGAGACAAAGGATGAAATGAATGTCAATAAATTTTTTTGACAAGTTCATTTGATGACTTAATATCACTCGGCCAAGACTTGATCATTGGGCCTTGTGAATTAATTTCATTTCATAAGAATTTTATTGAAAATTCTAAATGGGCTTTTTCTTATGTTGTCATGAACAAGTGAAGAAAATTCTAGAAGCCTTTTCTAGAAGCCATAGGCGCCCAACACTACCCAAAGAGGAAGGGAAATTATTTTGTGCATAAATGTATTTAGATACTTGCCAAAAGAAAAAGAGGAAACAAATTTGCATATTAGATGCACAAGGGAATCGGCCAAGAGAGTAATAGGCAAGCCAAGGAACAAAAAAGGAAACAAATCCTAACCTTCTAGAAGGCTGCCTTGGGCGCCCAAAAGGAATGAGAAATAAGGGTTATTTTGCTCATGAATATGTGATATTCTATAGAAGAGGAAACTACCTTATTGAAGGTAAGACATCTCCTATAAATAGGAGCCTCATTCTTCTCATTCCATTCATTCAACATAAGTTAGAGATTGAGAGACTCTCTCTCTAGACATTGTTGGCCGAAAATCCTCTCTCTCTCTCTCTAGTTTATTTTCGATTTTTTCTTGTCTTGGCACCTAGGTCCTCACTCGACCTAGTGTTTAGCTCTGCGACTTCGAGACTCGTTCTTAAGTCGTAGTGTTTAAAAGTGCCCACTCACTGATTCCTTCTTTTCGAGTGATTTAGTGATAGAAACTTTCGTGGTTGCTCGAGGTGCCGAGGAAAGAAAGAGAGACGTGCTGCGAGGGGAGACGAGCGTTGCAAACTTTCCACAAGCTTCTTCAAAGTTCAAGCTTCAAGAAAGGTTAGTAAACTTCTAGCTCATATTGGGTTTTAATTACATGTACTTGCACTTGTCTAGGTTAGTAAAAACTGTTTTACTTGTAAAAGAAAATTTTTAAAATTCCGCCGCTTACCGAAGCGTTAATTATTTTCTCAAACCCTAGATCGATTCCAACAAATGGTATCAGAGCTATGGTCAAAGATTAGCATGTACATGTTTTTAAAATTATGAGCTTGAAAATCGTTTTCAAAAGTTTACTAATTTTGTGACAAGTTAGAATTGTAATCTTAGATTTTTTTTTAATTTAATGCTCTTGTCTTTAAATTAAAAAGCATGTTGATTTTCTATGAGTTTGGGATGGTTTTAAAACACATTAGAATCAGTTCTAAAAGTTTTTAATTTTTTATATTGAAAAACGTGTTTTAAAGGTTTGAGAAATTTCGGTAAATTTTGTGACTAGTTACTTTGTCTTTCTAGTTTCTTTTATTTACCGTATTCGTTTTATGCTTGTTGTTATTTCTTTTATTCTATGTTATTACCCTGCTAATAAAACACAAATAAAAGCTTTAAACAACATCTTAAAACGTTCCGTTACACTTGATTCTTTTTCGCACCTAAGTAGGACCAAACTTTAATTTATTTCTTTTTCTTCGAGCTGGAGTAAACCCGCATTAAAAGTGGCATAACTCTCTGCTCAGAAATCGAAATTTAATGATTCTTGAATCAAATTAAATCTCTGTCTGTCCTCTTTCCAATGCCACCGGTTTCGGCTGAAAAGGACATCGGAGCCGCCGGATATGGCGATTTTACTCCGAGGTGCGCGGCTGTCTGAAACTCCAGTTTTTTAGAAATCCGGATTTTCAAACCCCACTACCATGAGTTATAGAACTCTAATGAGAAAATTTTCTTGAGCAAAAATGTTTTTCATATGATTATAAACATGATGTGTAAGATTAAAATGTTTTGATTTTTGAAAGTTTAATTGAAATTGAATTTTTACAAAACTAGTTTGAATTTTGAAAAACCGTTTTCACTTTCAAACTTGAAAATATTTTGTCATCCAAATCAAATAAATTTTCAAAATGTTTTCAAAACTATATCTATATCACATATGTTCAAAATCTATATGCTCTTGAAAATTTGAGTGGGAGGTCTCCTTGTAGACAAGCCGAAAAATAAAAAGATGTGTAATCTCAAACTTTCAAGTGTTCGAGTGAGTTGAAGTTTACACTTCCCTCACGCACTTTCCCGAAATAGAAAATAGGAAAAGATCGAGTATGTACCTTGTGCCTTTATGCACTAATACTGCTCTGAACATGTCGATCTAGGATTCTCTTCTAGTTGTCCGCTCTGTCGCTCTCTAACTAGGAAATTTGTTTCCGAACTTATAAGAGTCGATGAACCAACTCCAAAAACTAAGTGGGAGGGTTATATTCGTTGTTCGTAACCCGCGATCCCCAACACTAGTGAGAGATGCAATAACGTGGGACTAAGAGCCGCTCTTGCGACCCTCACTTAAATGTGAGTACTCCAAGGCGTTATTGCTTCAATCATTGCTCAATGAGCTACGTCCGAGAGTGATGCAATGATGACAAGGCCTCCCCTTGGGGGATTGTTTTTCAAAGCTGATCTTTTGGACTAAGTGGTTGGTTGCACACTTAGGCTCAATCCCTAGTATCCTCCCTTGAGGCTCTGCGAAAGGATGTGAGTGATCAAACCAATTTAAAAGGTGCCTAGTCAAAATAGATGTATTGACATCTTGGCCTAGCATTAATGATGTGTCATTTACTTATAAATGGAGATTTTTTGCGGCCTTCTCTTGAGGGAGTAAATTATCGTTTGGTTTATAACACCTTTGGATTTTACAAAAGTCTTAATAAAACTTAAATCCTAAACCAAAGACTAATCATAAACTTGTTTCAACTTTTATAGGCAATATGTCTCTCAACCGTCTCTCTACAATTCTTTCCTCGAATAAACTCGAAGGCGACAATTAGGTCGACTGGAAACATAACCTCGACATAGTCCTTACTGTCGACAAGCACAAATGGGTTCTCACCACCCCCTGTCCTCAAACGAATGAAGATTCGACGCAAGAGGAAAAAGACGCCCTGGCGGCCTGGCTTCGATCCGATGAGATTGCGAGATGCTATATTTTGGCATCGATGAACAATGTGTTGCAACAACAACATCGTGACTATGAAACTGCCACCGATATGCTCTACAATCTCCATGAGATGTTTGGAGGGCAAAGACGTCAAGCTAGGCAACAAGCGGTCCGACAATTCATGAACTGTCGTATGAAGGCTGGAACTCCCGTTAGAGATCATATGATGCTGATCATTAGCTATCTCAACGAGATGGAGATTCTTGGATCTGAGATTGATGGGGAGACTAAAATAGATATGATCTTGGAAACTCTCCCCGAAACCTTTGATACCTTCAAGTTGAATTATTCCATGAACAAGCTGGAGTACACTGTTACCGAGCTCATGAAGGAACTTCAAACCGCTGAGGCACTCACTAAGAAAAAGAGGGCTCAAGGAGAAGTACATGCTACTGCCTCCACCTCTGGATCTAAGAAGAGACCTCGCAATGCCGAGAAGAAGAACCAACCTAAGGTTCAAACGAAGAAGAAGGCGCCAAAGGCTCCGAAGGTGGACAAGTCTAAAGACAAGTGCCACCACTGCAACGAGCCTGGTCACTGGCGTAGGAACTGTCCCGCCTACCTCAAAACCAAAGCAAAAGGTATTGTACTTGTTACTGAAGCCTGTTTAGTAGCTGATAATGTATCATCGTGGATTATTGACTCCGCTGCTACTAACCATATTTGCTGCTCCTTGACTGGTTTTAGGAAAAGCAAAAGCTTAGAGGATGGCGACTTCTGCTTCAAGTGGGGTGATGAGAGCGTGGTGTCTGCGAAGGCTGTGGGATCCGTGACGCTATCTTTTGAAGATCGAACTTTAAATTTGAATAATGTGTATTATGTTCCTTCCTTTGGAAAAAACCTAGTATCTGTTGCTCAACTTTTCGAGCAAGATTATTATTTAAAGTTTATAAAGAATGGAATTCGTATTTCTTTTTCTAATTCTTTTGTCACTGATGCATGTATGAAGAATGGTCTTTTTTACATCTATCCCACTCAACCTTCTCTTTTAGACACCGAAATAGATAACGATCTAATTAGGGAGCCAAAGAGGATCAAACTTTCTGAATCCTCCGATCTAACAAAATCAACATACCTCTGGCACTTAAGACTTGGTCATATCAGTCTAGATAGGATTAAGAGACTTGTGAGGGATGGTCCACTCCAAGCCTCTGCAATAGGTTCACTACCTACTTGTGAATCCTGCATAGAAGGAAAAATGACTAAGCGACCTTTCTCCGATAAGGGTCGAAGAGCCACTGAGTTGCTGGAACTAATACATTCTGATGTATGTGGTCCGCTCAACCAACAGGCACGTGGAGGATACGAATACTTCGTTACCTTCACTGATGATTACTCAAGATATGGGTTTGTCTATTTGCTTAAACACAAATCCGAGACCTTTAACGTATTTAAGGTCTTTAGGGCTTTAGTGGAAAAGCAAACTGGCAAAGTGATCAAAACCCTTCGATCTGATCGAGGTGGTGAGTATATGTCTGGAGAGTTCGATGACTTTCTTAAAGAAGAAGGTATCGCTTCTCAGCTTACCGCACCTGGCACACCTCAACAAAATGGAGTGTCAGAGAGAAGAAACCGAACTCTTATGGAGATGGTTAGATCGATGATGAGTTACTCATTACTCCCGCTTTCCTTTTGGGGATATGCCCTCGAAACAGCCGCCTACATTCTGAACCAAGTTCCGTCTAAAACGGTTCCTGGTACTCCTTATGAGAGATGGACTGGCCGTAAAGTGAATCTTGGCCGCATCCGAATTTGGGGTTGCCCTGCACACGTGCTGAGGCAAAAGACTAGCAAGTTGGCTAGTAGGTCAGAATTGTGCCTGTTTGTAGGATATCCGAAGGAAACCAAAGGTTTTACTTTCTATAGTCCCGAGGATGATAAGACTTTCGTTAGCACGAATGCTCGTTTCCTCGAGGAGGACTTTATGAAAGATGCAAAACCTAGAAGCAAAATTGTGCTTGAAGAAAAGTTGGGTGAGGAAGCTTCTACCTCATCTGTAAGAACTGTTCTTACCCCAAATGAAACACAACCTAACTCATCAGAATCTCGTCAAGTAGTACTTAGACGTAGTGGGAGGGCTGTTCAACAGCCTGATAGATACATGTCTTATGGAGACTCTCTTGTAGCCGTCTCCGACATGGATGACCCTGTTTCATATAGCCAAGCGATGGCTTGTTCTGAATCAAACCTTTGGCTTGACGCCATGAAAGTTGAAATGCACTCGATGTATGTCAACAAAGTCTGGAAACTTGTAGACCTTCCTGAAGGGATTAAACCCGTAGGGTGTAAGTGGATATACAAGAAGAAAAAGGGTCCTGATGGAAACGTCGAGACGTTCAAAGCACGACTTGTGGCGAAGGGTTATACCCAACAAGAAGGGATTGACTATGAAGAAACCTTCTCGCCAGTCGCGATGCTTAAATCCATCCGCATACTCCTATCCATAGCTGCAGCTCTCGACTATGAGATCTGGCAAATGGATGTCAAGACAGCCTTTCTGAATGGCAATCTTGACGAGCGCATTTACATGGCTCAACCAGACGATTTCGTGGATAAAGATCAAGAGACCAAGGTTTGTGAGTTGCTTAAATCCATTTATGGACTAAAGCAAGCATCTAGGTCATGGAATATTAGATTCGATGAAACTGTAAAAAGCTTTGGCTTTGAACAGTCGATAGATGAGCCTTGTGTTTACAAGTTAATACACGAAGGCAAAGTTGTGTTTCTGGTACTATATGTCGATGATATACTACTCATTGGTAATGACGTGGGTAAGTTATCTGAGGTTAAGGTCTGGCTGGCAAAGCAATTCGATATGAAGGATCTAGGAGAAGCCGCATACATTCTGGGAATCCAAATCTTTCGAGATAGGAAAAACCGGTCCCTGTCGCTCTCTCAAGCATCTTATATTGATAAGGTGATGGATCGCTTCTCGATGCAAGACTGCAAGAGGGGTCAAACACCCTTTAGGCATGGAGTTTCACTCTCTAAGGACCAGTCTCCCAAGACTGCACAAGAGATTGAAGACATGAGGAAGATTCCTTACGCCTCTGCCGTAGGAAGCCTCATGTATGCTATGCTTTGCACTAGACCTGATATATGTTTCGCCGTTGGCGTAGTTAGCCGTTTCCAATCCAACCCTGGACCCGAGCACTGGATTGCTGTTAAGCATGTTCTTAAGTATCTTCGAAGAACTAGGAACTTGATGCTTACATACTCAGGTACTGACCTGACTATGACGGGATATACCGACTCCGATTTTCAAGCGGATAAGGATTCCAGGAAATCCACTTCGGGATTTGTGTTCATCCTTAATGGTGGAGTTGTTGTGTGGAGAAGTATTAAGCAATCTTGCATTGCTGACTCCACAATGGAAGCAGAATATGTGGCTGCTTGTGAAGCATCCAAAGAGGCTGTATGGCTTAGAAAATTCCTTAAGTATTTGGAAGTTGTTCCAAACGTCGACGAGCCCATGACCCTTTATTGTGATAATAGTAGGGCTCTCGCTAACTCAAAGGAACCTAGAAGCCATAAGCGCTCTAAGCATATTGAGAGGAAATACCAATTGATTCGAGAGATCGCGCAACGCGGAGACGTGGAGGTGAAGTAGATCTCTTGTATATCTATTCACCAAGGCCCTAGCGAACCTGGTCTTCGACCAACTTCGAGAGGGATTAGGCATGTAGGACTACTCACATCTTCTTTGAGTCAAGTGGGAGTTTGTTGTCAATGGTGCCCACAAGAAGAGTAGTAGTGTCTATCTATGTACATTTGATGTCATATAGTCTTACGAAGACTCTTGCTTGTAATTGTCTATCTATTCATTAATAAAGTTGAAACGTTCATTCATTCTTTCTTTGTTTGAAGCTTTATGATAAAACCTTAGTCTTTTAGTCCATAAACAAACTTAACAACTTACGAAGAGACAAATGTAGATTTGCATGAACAAACTCTTCGTAGTTTGCTTAAAACGATATATTCGCAATCTTACGGTCAAAGGACTATTGACCTCAGTATGATTGTTAGAAGAATCTATGATGTCTAGTTATGAGGCATTGAGAGTTGGAGACTCTATAGTTCTTCTAGGTATCTTCCGAAGGTACTGAATTGACCAGTGCACTTCAAGAGAGACAATATAAGAACAAACCATTTAACCTCTTGTGTCTCGAAGTCACTATGTATGAATTGCATCATGCTTACCTTAATCCTGAAATGAGACATGCCATTTCACACCTTAGTATTCTCATTTGAGAAAGTCAAAGTTCGGACTCACTATGTGATTCCGAACAAGGCCTATTGGTGAAGTACTAAGTTGTGAGTCTGTCATGAGTAACTTTGTGAAGTTCTCATAGATATGGAATTCATGTACAAGATTGCTGAAATGCAATGTATGTCACCTCATGCTTTGTTCCTTGGAGTGTGAATAAATGAACTGGCCAGTGTCCAAATTGAGTCCTGACTCTTTTGGATGAAACAAAGGAGTTGAGGAAATAACAGCTAGAAGGGTAAAATGGTAATTTAGTAAATCCCGACTAGCTGATGACATTCATGAAGGGTAAACATAGATAATATTCAGTGGATCCGCTCATTATAATTAGGTGAATTCTTGAGTAGAAAATAAATTCATTTGAACCGAGAGATTTTCAGTGTCAGCTCTTTAGTGGAGTCAGTTGGCATTAAGCTAAACTTGGAAAAGGTTTGTGAACTTTTGAGTCCAAGTTTTTAGCTCAAGCTTTGTTCATTTGGGTCCATGAGGTCACTGTCACGAATCACATCGATAGGAATAGTTAAACTGGAAGCTAAGTCAAAACAAGAACGAAAATAGTTAAAAGGGTATTTTTGTCTTTTGAGACAAAGGATGAAATGAATGTCAATAAATTTTTTTGACAAGTTCATTTGATGACTTAATATCACTCGGCCAAGACTTGATCATTGGGCCTTGTGAATTAATTTCATTTCATAAGAATTTTATTGAAAATTCTAAATGGGCTTTTTCTTATGTTGTCATGAACAAGTGAAGAAAATTCTAGAAGCCTTTTCTAGAAGCCATAGGCGCCCAACACTACCCAAAGAGAAAGGGAAATTATTTTGTGCATAAATGTATTTAGATACTTGCCAAAAGAAAAAGAGGAAACAAATTTGCATATTAGATGCACAAGGGAATCGGCCAAGAGAGTAATAGGCAAGCCAAGGAACAAAAAAGGAAACAAATCCTAACCTTCTAGAAGGCTGCCTTGGGCGCCCAAAAGGAATGAGAAATAAGGGTTATTTTGCTCATGAATATGTGATATTCTATAGAAGAGGAAACTACCTTATTGAAGGTAAGACATCTCCTATAAATAGGAGCCTCATTCTTCTCATTCCATTCATTCAACATAAGTTAGAGATTGAGAGACTCTCTCTCTAGACATTGTTGGCCGAAAATCCTCTCTCTCTCTCTCTCTAGTTTATTTTCGATTTTTTCTTGTCTTGGCACCTAGGTCCTCACTCGACCTAGTGTTTAGCTCTGCGACTTCGAGACTCGTTCTTAAGTCGTAGTGTTTAAAAGTGCCCACTCACTGATTCCTTCTTTTCGAGTGATTTAGTGATAGAAACTTTCGTGGTTGCTCGAGGTGCCGAGGAAAGAAAGAGAGACGTGCTGCGAGGGGAGACGAGCGTTGCAAACTTTCCACAAGCTTCTTCAAAGTTCAAGCTTCAAGAAAGGTTAGTAAACTTCTAGCTCATATTGGGTTTTAATTACATGTACTTGCACTTGTCTAGGTTAGTAAAAACTGTTTTACTTGTAAAAGAAAATTTTTAAAATTCCGCCGCTTACCGAAGCGTTAATTATTTTCTCAAACCCTAGATCGATTCCAACACATTTTCCTTCATCGGGACCGCCCGACCGCCTTGGGAGCCTTGCTCAACAGGCTGATCCTCATTCTAAATAAGTTACGAACCACTTTTCATGTGGAATAGATGGAAGAAGTCGTACCTCGAACTCTTCGCTCTAAGATTTTGGTCTTGCCTCGAGCTAATCGCTCGGGCGTTTGGGTTGTTTCCTACATAAAGGTGTGGTCAATTGACTCATTTCTCTAGTATGAGAATGAGGTAAAAGAAGTAAGTTGTGATAGAGAGAACATCACTAAGTTGGGAAGTGCCATCTTCTAGCTCCAAAATGTTTTCGCTCGTTTTCGGACAAGGATTTAGAGACTCAAATGGTATGACCCAAAGCCGGTTCAAGTGGATGCGTTCGAGCCTAGGTGTCTCAAACTCAGTATCTCGAGTCTGCTCCCAAAGGTGAAGCATCCTCCACGTCCTTCGAGGTGGTATGCAAACAAGAGAAAAGAAACCACGTTCAAAGGGACACAGATGTGTTGCCTCTGATTACCTCTCTAACGCTCAACATTAGTAGGATTGAGGTGGATAAACAAGAGTTTTAGTCTGTTCGGGTGCTTAGAGAGAGATTATTAGAGAAATGAGCTTCCATGGTGTTTCGACAGCGTTTCGGGACTCAAAATTAGCTTACCTTTCTTTAGGATCGAGGCCTCTTAATTATAGAACTCGAAGCGCACGTCTTCAGGGATAAGAACCCTTCAGAATTCTTCAGCCACGCGTATGGCCCATGGCCGACCGGCTTGTAACGTGTAGGCCGAGAGGCCGGTGCTTGGCCGGCTATGCTTGACAGTCGAGAGGCCGGAGCCCAGCCGGCCCTATCTAGAAGTCGAAAGGCCGGGCCAGGCTAGTTGTGTGGTCCATGGCCACATGAGGTGCAATGCTCCCTTGTGAGGCCAAATGTCGGAGACTGGTTGACCATGGGGCGACAACCAACCACTCATCTTTGCATGGTGCCATGGGACTAGGTCCGGTTAGCCTGGAGGGCCCGGGACCCTGAGACTGCTATGTGTGTTTTATACGCGTTAAATTCCTATTTTCCGGCTTGGATTTCACGCATTCTTGAGTGATTTTAGGTGTAGTTAATGTGTTTTCAAGCGAATTTTAGGTTTTTAGAGAAATTTGTTATGCTAAGGGTGTTATTAGAGCCTATTGCGATTTTACAAAATAATCAGGGTATCAAAGCAGGTAAAAAACAAGTCTTGGAAGCATGGAATCAAAGTGTATGAAGGCCGCGCGCTGCGCAGACCTTTAGGCGCTCCACCCGCAGTGAAACGAGGTTCATTGATCACTTTGTGGCAACGCGAACCTTCAGCGCACAGTAGTACGAGCCACGCGGAAGATGGTGCGCGCCTCACAGAGTGTTGTGTGCTCCGCACAAAGTGTTGTGCGCATCACGCGGAAGCCTCAGACATGTCATCAACTTTCGCATCCCCCACTGCGAAGGAGAATGAAGATGTCTACTACCTCGAGACGGAAGAAGTTGCTCTTCTACATTTACCACCGCCGCCACATTTTCCTCATGACAAACCCAAGAAGAATGCTACAAAGGGTGAGGCTCTGAAGTCTCCATTTGCACCATGGCAAGGAAAATGGCCGACACTATTCAAAAAGAAGTGGGAGAAGAAGGACGATATAGAGAGTGACAACGAAAAAGAAGACCCGCCGACCGAGCGCGGCGACAATGAGTAAGGGCATTCAACCACACTCATGCGAGGTAAGTTTTCTCAATCTCATGATTTTTGGATTTACATTGAGGACAGTGTAGATATTAAGTTTGGGGGGGGGGGGGGGGGGGGGGGGGTCTTGTTATGATGTTTTTATTTTTTGTTTTTATTTTTTAATTTTGTTTGCTAATTGCTTGCTAGTAGTAATGTATGTGTTTTCTCATGTTTTTATTTTTTTTCCTTTAAGAATTATGGGTTTGAGTCAATTTTAATATTTTTTGTGCTTCACTGTGATTGACTAGTGGTTAAGTGGCACGATTTTGGTTGATTTTTCCGTTTATGCACACACGCCCGTCCCGAGTTTAGAGTAGTGTCTTAAAGGTTTGATCACGTTTTTAAATGTCTTTTAGTCCACAAACACTAAGAACTTCTCTAACCCTCTTCGAGGCAAAATGACCTGACACTAACCTTGGGAAAATTAAATAGGCCTTCTTTTGGACCGATCATAACCTAAAATCCATCATGCACTATTATCTATGAGCATCCTTTCAGAATAGCCGAACAATATTCCTTTCTCGTTAATATGTCAGAAAAAGCCTAGCCAATGATGTTTGAAATCTCAAAAAGAATCTCATTAACTTAGAGACTCTTGAGCGACATTGAATGAATTTTATTTCGAGTTTATGAGAGTTTGATCGATTAGTCTCTACATGTTTCATAGAAGGTGCTAATTGCGTTAGGATTCTTATTGGCCTGGAAGAAGGCCTCCAGGTCATCAAGTTTGAGAGGGAGGTCCAGCTCCAAGGCCAGCACCTGCATAGCCATTAGTACTTGAACAAAATTCGGGCATAACTGAGGCAGTGCAAGACCGAGGTGCCGAGCATAACCAGCGGCAACGTCGGAAATTGGAAATCTGAGGCCGCACCCATGAAGGTAGACCTCGTAGCAAACACATAACCTTTTCCTTAACCATCATGGAATCTTTACCAGGACCAGGAAGGGAAATCTCAACCTCGGGAGGAACACTATAGTCCATCGTTATGCGAATGAGGTCCTCGTTCGTCAAAATCAACGGAGAATACTCCTTCGCCTCTGGCTCCAAAAAAGCATCCGTAATAGACGAAGCCATCTTTTGTACTCTAACCTACTCTAACCATAAATTCTGGGTTCAAGAACAAAAACTCAGGATGAAGAACATGAACAATTTCTAGATTCGAGAATAACCAGAAACCCATACCTTAAACACAAATTTTCTTTCCGAACTCATGTCCTACAAATCCAGACACTCACAAACGAGACTCAACCAAAAGCAAGTTCCTAATCTGTACCCGGACAGGTATTACGAACGGAAACAAGATCCTAAATGGAAGAGATTTAGTTTCTTTCTCTCAAAATCCCTAGCAAAGAAGATAGAAGCAACACAATCAAAAGGAAATGGTAAGCAATGTACGTTTTAAACCAAAGATGAAATGGCTTTGTGAAGTGACCTTTCAATCACTTTATATGATCCACACAGAACAAACATGCAAAATGATGACCTGGGAAACTGGGGTTGTTATGATGGAGCGCGATATTAAAGGAATATCTTATTCAAAATACACTAACACAAACGACGTGTGGAATCTCGAGAAAATCTCATCAGACTCTAGGAGAGATCAGTCACCACTTGTGTTAGGAATATTGCCCACTGAAGATAATAAAATAAACATGAAGGATTACTAAATTTAATAAGAAGTTTACTTTATTAGCATTATTGATTAGTGAGTTGTTTTTCTAGTTAGAATCAATAACAACTATCATCCTTAGTCTCCGTATTAAACTGAATTACATGTTAGGCATCTAAGTTCGGGCGGTGAACTAAAAATTTGTTGATGATTGATACATGCCTAGATAGCTGTATCTAAAATCATATATTTGGAACGCAAGTAAAGGTTGATCACTTTGTGGGAGCATTCTACACTTTTGATAAATGTACGACTTGGACAAACTTTGATTGTTGATGTGTCGTTTAAGTATCATTACGACACACTAACCAGGGTCGCTATGATGGTCACAGTGAGACTTAGTCTAAATCCTGAAGTGGTCATGGACTTCTGGGTTGTATTATCGGGTTCTTTGACTCATTCGTTAATGGCTACTTATGCTAGAACACTTATGTTTTGGGAATTCGGGATATGATCTTAGCGGAAAATGATTCATAGATATGGAATCCAGCCTTCCCGAAAGAAGGTCAATGTTCATTCACCTAAGGGTTGATTCTAGAACTGATTGATTGTGCACACTTTTTTTAGTAAGTACGTACGAAAGAATCTTTCGCTGGGGAAACAATGATGCTTCGGGCTCATATGTACCAAGAAAGATATAACAGAATAATTGACCTTTCTCGGTACGAGTTGAACCTGAAGGATTAAGCTGATGAACGGATATATCAATGGGAACTTTGACGATGAGTAAAATATAATTCTAGGAATAAGAAGAGTGCAGTCTTGGCTCATTTTGTGGAGTGTCACCAAGATTGACGAATATATTAAATAAGAGAAAAGACCTTTTCGTCTATTTTTAATCAAATTTGTAGGAATTTCTGCTACTAGGTCCATAGTCCCCGAGTCGGCTTTGATAAAAATGAATAAGAACTCTCAAGTAATAATAAGATTTATTGTTTACAATTTCACAGCTGTAAATTGTCTTAGCAGCATTCATTCATAAATTTGTCTATTTGCCGAATTAAATATTTATTGTGGAATTAATTATTGTTGGAACAAGTATTTAATCAATTGAATTTATGTTGGGCCTCATGAACACTATAAAACTTGAGAATTTCTAGACCCAGTACACCTATGTTGGCTGGCTACTATAAGGTTTAAATACTCAATATTCTCTATTTGATTAGTTGTTAGATTTGTGGAAAAGAAATCAGCTGGTAACTAAATAAATAAGAGAGAAAATGATAATGATTGAGATATTCTCTCTCCATTAAATAAGGAAATAAGATATTACCCTTTATTTTCTCTTATAATTAATTTCTTAATATCTAGGAGAGAATAATGGTTGATATTAAATAAGAAAATAAAGATATTGTCATTTGTTCTCTCTCATGGATAATATTATAATATTTATGAGAATAATAATGGTTGAGATATTCTCTCCATCAAATAAGGAAATAAGATATTGTCCTTATTATTCTCAAATATCTAGATTCCTTAAATATATGAGAAAAATAAAGAAATATAATATCATAGATTCGGATATGATGGATGATAAAAAAAGTAGGATTTGTAGTCAAGATCCAATAGTTCATGCTTAACTACAAAATATGAGAGAATATAGGAGAATAAAGAAACCCTAATGGCTTCCTAAAATATCTTCATCCTACCACTATAAATATGAGTCATGGAGAACACAAAAAAAACACATGTGTGATACACAAAAAACAAGAGAAAAATTCTACCACTCTATCTCTCTCTATGGTGGCCGATTTTTGTCTTTCTTTCTCTCTCTCTCTCTCTCTCTCTCTCTCCCCCTCTCCCTTGGAATTCGTGATTCCAATCCAAAAAACACGGCACGACCCGAACTCTTACATCGGTAGTCGTTGTGAGATAACGAGAGAGCCCACACTTTATTCTTATTCATTCGGAGATTACGGCTTGAAAGATTACGATATCATCCAATAGAGATCCAAACGACGAGAGTCCAGTCGTCGTTCTCGAAGATTCAAGACCGTAGACCAAAGCTTGAAGATCGAGTGACTGGAGCTCAAAATTGGATCTTGAAGAACTCGATTGGAAGTTTCTGTAGCTGAACTTAAAGTCGTAAGTGTTATGATATTCCCTTCATCTCTTATAAATTGGTTGCTTGAATTTTTCTCTAGTATTTACTACTCATTTAAACAAATCTAGATCATATAATCGTATAATTCCCAAAATAAGAATACCAGAATGACTCCCCCTTTTTTCTCTCTCCTTTCTTTTCTCTCTTTTTTCTCCATTCCCGTCCTCTGATCGGTTTTTCCTATCGGAACTGTGGCCTGAGGCAGTGCTAGTCTTTTTGTTGACAATTTTAGACTTGAAAACAAGGAGTTCTCATACACCCTAGGGAAGGATGGAAGGATTGTGAGAATCGTTGAGGAGTGCAATGGAATGGCGTTTAGCGTCTTCGTCCAAAGGAAAGCCGCTGCTTAGATTTGTGATATGTCTGAGGAAATCGTCGAAGCCTTTCAGCCTGATTTCTTTCAGAAGAGATTCTCGGACTTCTCGTATTCCCTCTTAGTAGATGTGCTGGAGAATAAATGGGAAAGATGCATCAGAATCCTTAAAGTAGCTCGTGGTGACTGGAAAATCATCCTTGTTCCAGAAGGAAGGAACCTAAAAGGTTTGATGCTCTTTGCCCGTTCTTTGAGAAATTTTCTCAAAGAATGGAACCAATAAAAGCGTTTTTCCTTTGTCCCCGAAGTCAGTAAGGCAAAGCCGAGGTCTTCTATCCAGCCGTATGCGAATGGTCCCAGTTTCAAAGATGTGTTGGTGGCTAAGAGCGGTACTGCGCCGTCCTCGTCCGGAAAGGATGATGGCCTTTGCTCAAGTAGTTCTCTTCTCAGGACTACCGGTATTAGTGCTTCCTCAGATGTCTCTCCTTGTGCTCAGAAGTGGGATTGCGTAGTGATTGTATGTCGCCTCAAAGGAACGATTCTTTGGAAAGATATCTTCCAGGAGTTACAGAGACGGACAGGAAAATTCCTCCCTTAGTCACCTTTCGCCAGTAACAAAGTTGTGGGATGGTGCAACAAGGAATATAGAGATGCCTTGACGAGTATGGCAGTGGTGGCATTCAAGAAAGAAAAGGTTGCTTTCATCAAACAGTGGTCCAAAGATCAGCTTTGGGAGGATCAGAAGGTTTTCTTGCGAAACAGTTGGATTGGAATTGAGGGTCTCCCCTTCGAGCTCTGGAGCTCTCAATCCCTGAAGGATATCGGAGCGAAGTTAGGCGCGCTGATCGAAACTGCCAAAGAGACCATCGACTTGTCCTTCCTTCAATTTGCACAAATCCGATGCAAGGGCTTTGTTTCAGGACTCGTTGAACCTGAGCTCGCGCTTGGATCTTTTGTTCACCTGCGCTTGTTCAACTTGGGTGCGCCGGTAAAGAGTAGTTCCTCTGCTACACCACCGGGATATGGATCGCTGCAGCGACTTCCCGGAGCCAGGTCTAAGGAGGGTGCCCTGGCCGAGGTAGAGGTTAATCATTGCGTCTCTGGTAGTTGAGCCTCATTTAAGCTGCACGTTGTCAGAGATCTTGGAAAAGGAAAAGAAGTTATTTCTTCTATTATTTGCGCGCGCTTACCTAGCACAAATGAAAACAGACTCTCTCTCCTGGAAGTTATAGATTCTGAGAGAAGATTGCCACGTGCTCCAGAAGCCGTTTTTTCTGTCCCATCATGCTCGGTTGTTGGAGATAACGTTGGTCCAGCGTGTGACCTGGGGAATCTAGAAAATGTGGCTCTCTCTCATGTGGGCCCTATTTCTGATAAGGGGCCTCCTTTGAGATGTCATTCGGTAAAAAGAAGGAGTCTGGGTCTTTACCAAGGAATCAATGATGATTCTTTCCTGGAATGTCAGGGGGTCGGGTGATCCCGAGTAGATGAGAGGTATCAAGGCTTTATTTTGTAGCGTTAATCTGGATATGGTAGTTTTTTAGCAGGTGATGAGGTCTTTCGTGGATAGAAGGTTCGTATGTTCGTGAGCTGTTTTATAGTCGATGTTCTTGGAAGGTGTTCGATGGGTCTATAGTGCGTTTTTGGGGAGGATGTTTGGTGTGGATATATGAATTTAAAAGATCGGCTTCTAGGATTGGCGAGACTATGTCCCTTACAGAATGCCCCCATCAACAGTTTCGCTTTTCCTTCTCCCTTTTCTCCCGGTCAGGTGGAATGGAATTTCGGCTTCCCTAGGTTTCTGACGAATAGAGAATCTTGCGAAGCGGCTGGTCTGATGGGGATATTGGAAGATTTTAAGCTTTGGGAAAGACTTGAAGACCAGCACATGTGGCTGGGCGAAGACGTTTTCTCAGTTAAGTCTGTTGGAATTGATCTAGTAAAACAGTTTTTACTAACCTAGACAAAGAGCAAGCACATGTAAATAAGACTAATATGAACATAATAAATTTACTAACCTCTTTAGAAGCTTGAACGTTGATGAGCCTTCAAAATGTTGAAAACATTCGTCTCCCTCGTTGCACGTCTCTCTTCCTTTCCTCGCTAACTCGAGCAACCACGAAAGTTTCTATCACTAAATCACTCAAGATAAAAAGGAATTAGTGTGTGGGCACTTTTAAACAGTACGACTTAAGAACGAGTCTTGAAGTCGCAGAGCTAAACACTAGGTCAAATGAGGACCTAGGTTCCAAAACAATAAAAACGCTATTGAATATATATATATATATATATATATATATATATATATATATATATATATATATATAGAGAGAGAGAGAGAGAGAGAGATAGAGAGAAGAGGGGCGGCCAAGTCTAGAGAGAGAAGCTCTCAATCTCTAAAACTTTGGATGAATGAAATGAGGAGAATAAGGCTCCTATTTATAGGAGAGGTCTTTGCCTTCAATAAGGTAATTTCCTCTTCTATAGAATATCACATATTCATGAGCAACATAGCCTTATTACCTCTTTCATTTGGGTGGCCAAGGCAGCCTTGTAGAAGGCTTGGATTTGTTTCCTTTTTTGTTCCTTGCCTTGCCTTTGACTCACTTGGCCGAAATTCCTATTGCCATGCATATGAAATTTGATTCCTCTTTTTCTTTTGGCAAGTATCTTGATACATTTATGCACAAAATATTCTCTATTTCTCTTGGGTAGTAGGCGCCCAACATATCTCTAGAAGGAGCTTCTAGAAGCTTCTTCATTTGTTCATGACAACATGAGAAAGGCCCATTAAGAATTTTCAATAAAATTCTTATGAAATGAAATTAATCCACAAGGCCCAATAAATCGAATTTTGGCCGAGTGATGTATGTCATCAAATGACCATGTCAAAAAATTTATTGACATTCATTTCATCCTTTGACTCAAAAGACAAAAATACCCTTTTGAAAATTTTCGTTCATTTCATCCTACTCGATGTGATTCGTGACAGTGACCTCATGGATCCAAATGAACAAAGCTTGAGTTAAACACTTGGACTCAAAAGTTCACAAAACCTTTTCCAAGTTTAGCTTAATGTCAACTGACTCCACTAAAGAGTTGACACTGAAAATCTCTCGGTTCAAATGAATTTATTTTCTACTCAAGAATTCAACCTAATTGTGATGAGTGGATCCACAGAATATTATCAGTGTTTACCCTTCATGAATATCACCAGCTAGTCGGGATTTATGAAATTACCATTTTACCCTTCTACCTGTTATTTCCTCAACTCCTTTGTCGCTTGTGAATAAGTTAGAAACAATGTATTGACGAGGAGCTAACAAGTCACATTGTTTCATCCAAAAAGAGTCAGGACTCAATTTGGACACTGGCCAGTTCATTTATTCACATTCCAAGGAACAAAGCATGAGGTGATATACATTGCATTTCAGCAATCTTGTACATGAATTCCATATCTATGAGAACTTCACAAAGTTACTCATGACATTCTCACAACTTAGTATTTCACCAATAGGCCCTGTTCGGAATCACATAGTGAGTCCGAACTTTGACTTTCTCAAATGAGAATACATAAGGTGTGAAATGGCATGTCTCATTTCAGGATTAAGGTAAACACGATGCAATTCATACGTAGTGACTTCGAGACATAAAAGGTTAAATGGTTTGTTCTTATCTTGTCTCTAGAAGTGCACTGGTAAATTCAGTACCTTCGGAAGATACCTAGAAGAACTATAGAGTCTCCAACTCTCAATGCCTCATAACCAGACATCATAGATTCTTCTAACAATCATACTGAGGTCAATAGTCCTTTGACCCTTAGATTGCGAATATATCGTTTTAAGCAAACTACGAAGAGTTTGTTCATGCAAATCTACATTTTTCTCTTCGTAAGTTGTTCAGTTTGTTTATGGACTAAAGACTAATGTTTTATCATAAAGCTTCAAACAGACAAGGAAGAATGAATGGACGTTTTAACTTTTTATTAATGAATAAGCAATTACAAGCAAGAGTCTTCGTGAGACTTTATTACATCAAATGTACAAAATAAAGACTACAACTCTTCTTGTGGGCACCATTGACAACAAAGTCACTAGCCGAGAATCTCTCCTCCGTTGCCTCTATGCCTTCTGTTCTATTCTATGATGCTGTGTGGAAAGCTGCTGCCCCTAATAAGGTTCAGTTTTTTGCTTGGCTGGTGGTTATTAAGAGAGTCAACACAGCGGATCGATTTAAAAAACTGAACCCCCATATGTCTCTGTCGTTGAGTTTCTGTTCTCTATGTCGAAGTACGAATGAAGACGCTGACCATCTTTTCATCAGGTGCATTGTGGCGCTGACCTATGGCGGTGGTTTTTCTCGAAGTTGGGGCTCGTTTTCAACTCTACCCCCGTCGAGGCGCTGCTGAACACTCACGCCTCCCCCGGGTTCAGCTCTAAAAGGGCAGCAGCCGCCAAGACTGGGGTGCTGGCTGGTTTGTGGGGAATTTGGAATACTCGGAACAAGGTTATTTTCAAGGACGAGAGGTAGAATTTTCACAATTTGATTGGAACAAGGTTATCTTCAAGGCTGGTTTGTGGCTTTTCTCTTCTTGTTCTGAGTTTAAGTATTTTTCTTTGGTTGACTTGCCTAGGGATTGGCCTAGTGCTTTGTAATGGTTGCATCCGGGGTTTATGTTTTCGTTTTGGCTTTCTGAACTCTATTGTTTTTGTGTTTTGATTTTGACGCGTTGAATGAATAAAGTCCTGATGTTTTTTTTTTAAAAGATCATATAATCTCATAATTAATTAGCTAGATAGCGTAATTATTTATATTTCGCACGGTTATAGGGATATGTATTCTCAATAAGGGTATTACACTAATAATTTGGTGTTGGACGATTGTTCGTGACTGATACCAACATGTTCAATTCCCAATAACATGGACACGACGACTCGTGATCTCCTCGACATCGTAGATCATGCGGACGACATGTCGTACACACCTTTTTTCCTTATATCATTTAACAGTGTCACCACACTTAATTGAGCTGGAGGGCTGACTGTTGGTGTAGTACTTCGTCTCATTTGGCTTAAGTCATATCTGTATGCCTATGACGCTTAGGCCTATCTCAAAATCACTAGTTGTTGGGCCTCGAAGATTTGTGAGATAACACTCAGTCATTTCACATCGATGACACCTGACCGAAGGCCACAACGTAATGATTACGAAGACACGCATCGAGGTGATGAACACCTCACCTCTGGAGGTCAATTCTCAGGAAGCCAACGACGTAGTTTGACAAGCCTCGATGAGTTCAACGGTCAAAGACCTAGAACTAGTCATGCTCGCACAAGGCGGAACCGCGTGAAGGAGGTTACAAATTCAAAATGAGACATTAATTTCATCTCAAGCGGGATGGTCAGTTCAATACCACGTGTAATGAGATCCAACGAAGAAGGGAGATCGTGGAGATGTGGCACCTAAGGCAGTGAGACATCAACTGCATCTCAAGCGGGAAGGCCAGTTCAATACCATGTGTAATGAGATCCAGCGAGGAAGAGAGATCGTGGAGACGTGGCACTGAAGACAGCGGAGGACGTGAGACGTGAGAACGACTATAAATAGAGCCTCAATCTCCAGAAATTGCACGCACAATCCATCTCTCAAGCACATTTACGTATATTCTGATTACAATCCTTTCACGTCTCCATTGTCATTTCATATACAATTATTGTACTATCTCTTCATTATCAATAAAAGCGTCGGCATTACTTTTATTCTCTTGTTTTGCTCTCAATTCCTTGTATTCAAATCCATTGACGAGATTTGAGACATGTTCCTTTTCTCCCTCAACAAATCTAAATAGGATTAAAATTGTGATTTCGACCCCTTGACAGGTGAAGCGAATCCTGCATCATCATTAATCACGTTGATTTTATTCTTATCACTAAATTTATTTCGAGTATCTAACAACCTATATGTCAATATCAGACTTTTATCTCTCAATCTCAAATACTAAAAATACGAGAAGCATTAAACTCGGGAACACACATACGACTCCGTAGCAACCTATGCTATCTCTAGTGTCAAAGAATGCACTACGATAATTCTACTCTTTTGCACAACCAAATAAATCTTTCTCAAACATCCACACGGTCTTAATTTCAAGTACAAGGTAGCTAATCTCGCAAAAGAATTAAACGTGGAATATAATCAAGCAAAGAAATAAAGAACTAAAATATATACTTCAATAAATTAAAAAAAAAATAAACAACCATAATTCATTCAAGCTACACCAAAACTCTTAACGAGATTAGTTCATGGCAACGAGTAAGAAGAGCTAAAACAAACAGAAGCAATCTATATAAATATTGAAAATCAAATAATCCAACATTTATAGTAGTGAGAGTTCCAAAGATAAGAAAAAGAAAGAAAACTGTGTTCAGGCGATGGTACGGTGGGGAGGCGAGTCTTCTTCTCATTCGGAGAAAGAATTTGTGTTGGAGCAAAGGAAGTATCAGAAAGAAATCCCGATAGCTTGTAGCTACTTGCTTCCTCCACAGAGATCGTATTGTTGAACGCAATCGGAATGACTCTTGTTGTTGCGGATTGTGAGCTTTCATCCATGGTTGTCGACGAATTTTCTTCACTCACCATTTTCTGACCTAGAGTTCGGATACCATGTGAAAGTATCATGGGGTTCCATCTCAAAACCAATTGACAATGAGAGTGGTAACCCATGACCTTCACAAACTCTTGTTAGTTCTCATTCAATGTGGGATTTCTAACACGCCCCCTCAAGATGAAGGTTCTTTGGTTTCGCTCATCTTGGCCGAATCCTAGTAATTGGACTAGATACTCTTTTGGGTTTAATGTGCTATGATATCATATTAGAGATCGAGACATATGGAAAAAGATAAGAGAAAAGTAATCATGCATTTCAATCTCTGATTGGCAAATACATTATGAGCCTATCTGACCTATCACGATAAAAAAAATTCCACGTAGGCAGTGATTACACAAACTCATTAATACACATCAGCACAATAAAGCCACGCTGTCATAACTCCTTAAGAGGTACTAATTGAAACAACGCGCTCAAGCATGTGGGGTAAATAGAATGAGAGAGAGAAAGAAACGCGAGAGAGAAAAAAAGGGAATTGACACTAATAATATCATCTCAACGTGATTTACCAAATGTAACAAAAAACTCAAAAATTGACAAAAGTAGTATTACAATTAGGTGAGAGAATTTATTTTTTTTTCCTAAACTACCCTCAAGACCCATTAATGAAGACCAACTCATTTTGCTCTTTTTTTTCTTCAGAACCCTGCCGGCCTTCAGTTCCTCAAACAAACCATGTGAAAAAAAAAACACTAAATCCTTCTCCGCTTGTGGGTCACCGGAGGTTTCTTCACGCCTTCACCGGAGTGCTGGTCGCCGGAATCTTGCCGCCGAAATCCAAAGGATGGTTTTTTTTTTCCTGCAAATCTAAAGTTTGAATCCTAATCCCATTTTAAACCCATTTTGCAATAATCCTAAACCCATATTTTCCTTCCTTCAAATCCAAATGACGGTTTGTTTCCTACAAATCCAAGGCTCTTCTTCTTCTTATGGTGATGAGGTTTCCTGTAAATTCTAGATCCGAAATTTTTTCAAACATATTTTGGTAAGTTCTTCCTATTTTTAACATATAAGAACATGTTTAATTGTTTTGATTCCTGTTGAAATAGATTCCATTGTGTTTGGGTGTGATTTGTTTGTCAAAAATGGCGTTTTTTTGTTGATTTCCCGATTTTACCAAGGTGTCACGAACTGGATTCAGTTCGTGACAGAAGTGTCACGAACTGGATTCGCTTCATGACACATGTGTCATGAACTGGATGTTTTTCGATGTTAATAACCATTTTTAATACCTATATCTAATATGATCGAACGTATACATCTATGGCGGAAATATATTTATATGCTAAGCATAGCGGGAAATGGGTAAAATCGGACGTATATCAAGAGGGTGGTACTCTTACGCTTGTACTTCCTACCAATTTGAATTACCCAAGTTTGATGCAAACATTGTACGGTCGGTTGAACGTGACCCATGCAACACATTCAATCAACGTCAAATATGAAGCTGACGGGCTCATATCGCCAACCATAGACGACAACGAAAGTTTGCGATGTTATTTCTACTTGAGGAAGAACGAAATTGAATCTTGTACTTGAGATTAGTCAAGAGGCTTTTCAGGATTAAAAAACGGATGGAGCCTCTTCTCCACGGGTTGGATCCACTCCAACACCAAACACAAGTGAGAGTGGATTCGCTTGCAATCGAAGCAGGATCATTCCAAACAGCCGAGTCCTATATTCGAGTCACGTAAATGGGACTTACCAAGTCCGGAGGCTTTTGTCAATCATATTGTTGTGTTGGATGACATCAATACTTTTAGCCAGGCGACACCGACATCCCAACTCAGAGGGTCTCCGCCACCAGTTATTTTGTCGATAGAGGCTCCACCACAGACTCAACACCAGCAAGAGCCTCCTCTTCCATCACAGCTGCCAACTCGATCCCAAAGAAAAGAAAAGGTATCAAGCCAAGAGAATGGGGGTGTTCGGTTACGGCTCCCGAATCAGATACAGTGTCGAGAGTAACGATATTGAGGTGTTGAACATTTTATCTATGGTAAGTGTAAAAAAAGGATTATATGCAAACAAAGCGGCGTTGTTTAAGCATTTGCGGATGGATGCAATCAATATTCATTATCGGTTCAAAACGAAGAACTCATCTCCGCTCAAACTTCATGTCATTTGTGCGGGTATAAACTGTGATTAGGCGTTCCAGACGGTGAAGCTAAAGAACAAATATTGTTTTGAAATTATAAGGTAAAATTTCACGAACTAAAAACTGATTTTATTTGAAATTTCCTAACTTCTCTTCATAGATGAATCAGTCCGTGACAGATCTGTCACGAAATGGATGCACTTTTTTTTTTAATGTTTTTGACCGTGTGTACGTGTTTATGTTTCGAGATATGATCCAAAGTAGACTTGTTCTATAGAGGACAGACAAAAAGGGCATCCGTAACCTACTGCAGAGTTGGTTGGAGAGAGGGTGAAACACAAATTTATTGATCCAATTGTACATAGTTGTACCCCAAAGGAGATCCAGAGTTATATGCGAACATAGGTTGGAGTCAATATTTCATACAGAAAAGCATGGAGGGCAAAAGAATGTGTAATACAATCCTTATATGGGACGGATGATGAGTCATATGCCTCTCTTGCAAAATACAAGTACATGTTAGAGCAAAAGAATCCAGGTTCTCTCATCGACCTAAAAACTGATCGTCATAAATATTTCATGTACTTTTTCGTTTCTTTGTCTCTGTTTAGAGAAGGATGGAAGTATTGTCAGCCTATTGTAATTGTTGATGCAAATTCTTGACAAACTATCACAAGGGCAACATGTTTACGGCTTCCGCGATGGACGCGAATGAGCAAATATTCCTGCTTGCCTGTGGTATTGGTGAGTCAGAAACTTCCAAGTCATGGTTTTACTTCTTCGACAAACTTAAGGAAGCATTAGGTGAGAGAGATAACATGGTCATCGTATCCGACCGAAACACCGAGATCATTAACGCCGCGAAGAATGTTTTCCCAAAAGCAGAACATGGTTTTTGCGCATACCACGTGAAGAATAACGTCAAGGCAAAATTCAAAAAATTGGCAAGGATTTCAACTGGAAGTTCTACGATGCAGCAAAAGTGTATACTATATTTGAATATCAAAAGTTTATGCGCATGTTGGACAAAGAAGACCCGTTGATACGGCCGTACCTTGTCAACGAAGTAGGAAATGAGAAGTGGGCACGTTGTTTTTGTTGTCAATGGTGCCCACAAGAAGAGTTGTAGTCTTTACTTATATAGATTTGATGTAATAACGTCTCATGAAGACTCTTGCTTGTAACTGCTTATTTATTAATAAAAGTTGAAACATTCATTCATTCTTCCTTGTCTGTTTGAAGCTTTATGATAAAGCCTTAGTCTTTAGTCCGTAAACAAACATAACAACATATGAAGAGACAAATGTAGATTTGCATAAACAAACTCTTCATGGTTTGCTTAAAACCATATATTCGCAATCTAAGGATCAAAGGACTATTGATCTCAGTACGATTTTTAGGAGAATCTATGATGTCTGGTTATGGGACATTGAGAATTGGAGACTCTGTAGTTCTTCTAGGTATCGCTCCCGAATGTACTGAATTGACCAATGTACTTCTAGAGACAATATAAGAACAAGCCATTTAACCTCTTATGTCTCGAAGTCACTACGTATGAATTGCATCATGCTTACCTCAATCCTGAAATGAGACATGCCATTTCATAGCTTACATATTCTCATTTGAGAAAGTCAGAGTTCGGATTCACTATGTGATTCTTAACAGGACCTATTGGTGAAGTACTAAGTTGTGAAGATGTCATGAGTAACTTTGTGAAGATCTCATAGATATGGAATTCATGTACAAGATTGATGAAATGCAATGTATATCACCTCATGCTTTGTTCCTTGGAATGTGAATAAATGAACTGACCAGCGTCCAAATTGAGTCATGACTCTTTTGGATGAAACAATGTGACTTGGTAGCTCCTCGTCAATACATTGTTTCTGACTTATTCACAAGCGACAAATGAGTTGAGGAAATAACAGCTAGATGAGTAAAATAGTAATTTTGTAAATCCCGACTAGCTGATGATATTCATGAAGGGTAAACATAGATAATATTTAGTGGATCCACTCATCATATTTAGTTGAATTCTTGAGTAGAAAATAAATTCATTTGAACCGAGAGATTCTCAGTGTCAACTCTTTAGTGGAGTCAGTTGACATTAAGCTAAACTTGGAAAAGGTTTGTGAACTTTTGAGTCCAAGTGTTTTAGTTCAAGCTTTGTTCATTTGGATCCATGAGGTCACTTTCACAAATCATATCGAGTAGGAATAGTTAAACTATAAGCTAAGTCAAAACAAGAACGAGACAAGTTTTACGAAAATTGTCTAAATGGTATTTTTGTCTTTTTAGACATAGGATGAAATGAATTGCAATAAATTGTTTGACATTGTCATATGATGACTTAAAACCACTCGGCCAAGTTAAATAATTTGGGCCTTGTAGCTTAATTTCATTTCATAGAATTTTGCTTGAAAATTCTTAATAGGCCTTTCTAATGTTGTCATGAACAAATGAAGAAACATCTAGATGCCCCTTCTAGATGATTATGGCCGTCCAACCCAATAAAGAAAAGAGAGATTATTTTGTGCATTAATGTATGAAGATATTTGCCAAAAGAAAAAGAGGAAACAAATTTCCTTTATGATGAAAGGGGGAATTCGGCCAAGCAAGAGGGAGAACAAAAGATGAAACAAATCCAAAGGCTTCTAGAAGCCTAGTTTGGCCGTGTGACTTGAAGGGAAGGAGAGAAAATTTTGCTCATGAATATGTGATATTCTATAGAAGAGGAAACTACCTTATTGAAGGTAAACTCTCTCCTATAAATAGAGCCCCCACTCCCTTCATTTTATTCATTCCAAAATTTTAGAGATTGAGAGCTTCTCTCTCTAGAACACTTGGCCGCCCCTTCCCTTTCTCTCTCTAAGTTTTCTTTCGTTTTTGTTTTGGCACCTAGGTCCATATTTGACCTAGTGTTTTAACTCTTCGACTCTTAGACTTGTTCTTTAGTCGTCGTGTTTAAAAGTGCCCACACACTAATTCCTTTCTTTCTCGAGTGATTCTTGATATAGAAACTTTCGTGGTTGCTCGAGTTCCCGAGGAAAGAAGAGAGACGTGTTGCGTGGGGAGACGAACGTTTCAACCTTCCTAAGGCTTTTCAATGTTCAAGCTTCTCAAAAGTTAGTAAACAAATAATATGCTCATTAATAGTTTTAATTTATATGTACTTGCTCTTTGTCTAGGTTAGTAAAAACGTTTTACTTGTTTTAAAGAAAATTTTTAAATTTCGCCGCTTGCTCGAAGCGTTAAATCTTTTCTTAACCCTAGATCAATTCCAACAGTTTTTTCAAGACATCAAGGTATACGATCATAACTTCAAACAACGCAGAGTCTTTGAATGCGTTAACAAGCAAGATCATTTCCAATAGTGAAGTGCCTTGATTGGTTGAGGGAGAGAATGCAAGTTTGGTTCTACCAACGACGAAAAAAGGCGTCATCAACTCAAAGTGTGTTGTCAGTGGAATATCAAGCAAGAGTCTTTGAATGCGTTAACAAGCAAGATCATTTCCAATAGTGAAGTGCCTTGATTGGTTGAGGGAGATAATGCAATTTTGGTTCTACCAACGACGAGAAAAGGCGTCATCAACTCAAAGTGTGTTGTCAGTGGAATATCATACCGAAATATTAAAAAAAACTTGGTGTCTCGGCAAATATGCAGGTTATAGTGTGTTTTTAATTTTGAAAATTTGTCACAAAATGATGCGAGTCCGTGACACATGTGTCACATAGTGAATTCACTTCGTGACACATGTGTCACAGACTGAATTCACTTCATGACACATGTGTCACGGACTCAGGTCACTTCGTGACACATGTGTCACGGACTTCTTCTTTCTTCTTATTCTCTTCTTCTTCTTCTTCTTCTTCTTCTTCTTCTTCTTCTTCTTCTTCTTCTTCTTCTTTTTTCTTCTTCTTGTCTTCTTCTTCATCTTCTTCCTGCTGTTTCTTCTCTTCTTCCTACAGTTTCTTCAGCTTCTCATCCATCTCTTGTTCCTCTTTTTTTTTCTTTTCTTTTTCCTCTTTCTTCTTGGCCATCTCTGCTTCGTACTTCTTGAATTTGGCCAATTTCTCTTCGGTCGATAATCGGGCTTCTTTCTCTTGGCGCTTCTTTTCAAACGCCATTGCTCTTCTCCAATCGTAGTACTGATCTAGTTCATCAACAGCCACTATGTAGCTCTCCACCGCGTCCAAAATCTCTTTTTTGAACTTTCCGTAGTCCTCTTGCATGTAGAGGAAACGATCGTGGAGATTTCCAACTGAATTTTCGAGAGCGTCGAGCCGGGACTGTCCATGAGCAAAATAACAAAGTAAGATGGCTGACGAACTAAGGTACTTCGTGACAGATATGTCACGAAGTGAATCCACTATGTGACATATGTGTCACAAAGTGAATCCACTCTGTGACAGATGTGTCACGAAGTGAATATACTCCGTGACAGATGTGTCACGGGGTGGATTCACTTCGTGACACATCTGTCACGGAGTGGATTCACTTCGTGACACATCTGTCACAGAGTGGATTCACCTCGTGACACATCTGTCACTCTGTCACAGAGTGAATCCATTCCGTGATAGATCTGTCACGAGCAATTGTTTTTTTTTTAACTTAAAATAGAAACAAAAAATCGCATTACCTTAACTGTTTGTGCTTGTCGTTGTGGTGGTTGTGCTTGTGGTTGTGGTAGTTGTGCTTGTGGTTGTTGTGTTGGTGCTTGTGGTTCTGGGGCGTCTTTTTTGGGTTTCTTCCTTGGGCGTTTGTCCACCACCGCTAGCGTCGTAGAAGGGGTGACAATGCTTGAAGAAGTGTCGCCGAGTCCGTGAAATTCAACCTATACGTGGGACAAGTAAACAAATTTGTTATGAATATTAAGTATGAATTAACCTACAAATTTATTACCTCATTGAAGTTGATTCCTCTCATGGCGGCCTCCTGAACAAGTCTGGTAGACTTCTACCGACGCATTATTGGCCGAGCTGTGGTGGAGACTCTCTGACAAACCCCCATGTTCGTCAGGAAAGGCAGACACTCGTACGCCCAAACCTGAAGCGGCTCGACGAATCCGAGGAGATGAAGCTTCTTTTTTTTTTTACCTTGCTCCAATGGCTCGCCACCATTCTCCACTAACTTCCGAACTTCGTCGAGAAGGTAGTTCCACACCACATTGCCCCATGGATGGCGACCGAATGTGTCCGTGTCCTCTACCACCTTAACGAGCTCTAAGCATAGTGTTTAGTTCTTCACGTCATCCGCCAGGAGGACATTCAAGACGAAGTATATTTTTAGGGAATTTACCTGAACTTCTGTGGGTCAATCCATGCTCGGCTCCAGGAATTGGTTGACCAAGTTACGACTCAAATACTTCCCTGGGAAGAATTTTTTGAAGAGGCTGTCATCAGAAACAACCCCATCGAACTTGAATTCCTCGTAGTCATCGACGACTTTGAGGAATGTAATCTCTTGAAAGTCTTTCTTCGTAAACTCACGAACTTGGCATCCAATCTCAATTAGAAGCCCATCTGTGGTTTTTCCCTCGAAGCTCCTGGTCATCAACACTAGGTGGCTTATAATCGCCGATGATCGAACTATTTTTGGTTGCCCCACAAACTGCCCAAAACATGATTGGACGAAGCCAGCTTGAGTTTCGGCACTGCGGCCGAGTAAGAGAGCGAGGAATTTTTCCAATCCCCCTTGAAAGTTAAACGAAAAACCTTCAACGTTGGCCTCGACTATACACTGTTTCCACTCCTACACACATGAGTCAATGACATAATTAATTAAAACATTACATAAACTCAATTACATCTACTATGTGGCCCGAACTGGTTGAGTTCGTGACCGATCTGTCACGAACTCGCTCACTCCGTGACAGATATGTCACGGACTCACCCACTTCGTGACAGATGTGCCACGAAGTGGATCAGTCCTTGACACATCTGTCACAAAGTCAGCGAGCTCTTGAAACATCGGTCACGAACTCAACCAGTTCGTTACCAATATGTCACGAACCAGGGTCCAAATGGGTTTGTGACACTAACCTTTCGGGAAATAAAAGTGGTAGGACTCTTCGAGGTCGCCGCAACGCCCGAGGACTCGGCCTTGTTTTTAGTCTATATCAAACACAAAACAAACCAATGCGTCACTTTAAATTACTCTAAATAAGCCACTTAATTTTTATTCTGTACCTTTTTTTTTTTATCTTTGGTGGTGCGACCATGAACGCGTCGCATCGTCGGTGTGAGATTAATAAGCTCAACTTGGTGAGCAAGTCTTTACAAATTTGGGGAGCAAGAAAACTTGGGGAGCAAGCAAAATTGATGAGCAAGGATTTTTAATTTAGTATTTCCTTTCCTATAAATAGCCATAGTTGTATGCATTTCATTTTAACTCAAAACTTGTATTTTGACATATTATCTTCCAAACAAAGAGAAAGAACTTTTCTCCCAATATAGTGTTCTCCTTATTCTCCTTTCAACTCTTTATCATTGCTTTGGCAATGATCTTGTATTTGAAATCAAGATTTGGTATCAGAGCCTATGCCGAAGTACATGGAGTCACCTAGCAAATCCACCGGAGGAGACACAACGGCGACGAAGATCGGGAAGGAAGGAAACGTGACGCTAAACTATTCGATGCTCACGAAGAGCAACTACTCAGTGTGGGCATTGAAGATGCGGGTGAATCTGCAGGCGCAAGGCGTTTGGGAGGCATTAGAAGATGGAGTTGTCGAAGTGTGCAAGGATAGGATGGCTCTCGCCGCCATTTATCAGGGAGTTCCGGAAGATGTCCTTCTCATGATCGCCGAGAAGGATTCCGCAAAAAAGACGTGGGAGACGTTACAGACAATGCACATGGGCGCAGACCGCATCAAAGAAGCCAAGGTTCAAAGCTTGAAGAGCGAGTTCGAGGTTCTCCGTATGAGAGACGGTGAATCTGTGGACGAGTTTGCCATGAAGCTTACATCCATTGTAACAGGTATCCGTTCGCTAGGTGAACAGGTGAACGAGACCAGTGGTCAAGAAGTTCCTGAGAGCGGCACCTCACAGGTACATGCAGATCGTGACGTCGATCGAGCAGTTCGGTGACCTCAAGACTATGTCAGTCGAGGAGGTTGTCGGTCGTCTAAAAGTCCACGAGGAGAGGCTTCGGGGCTATGGCAACAAGGAAGAGGAAAAGCACCTCCTGCTCACGCATGAAGAATGGATGGCCAAGCAGAAGAAGAACCATGGAGTCGAGTCTTCTTCCAGCTCGTCGAGGCGTGGCGGGTACGGCGGAGATGGCAGACCACGTGGTAGAGGCCGAGGACGAGGGCGAGGTCGAGACATGCGAGGTCGCGGCAACAGCGCACCCCGTCAGGAAGGCACCACAACCCGAAGAGACAAAAGCACGGTGAAGTGCTATAATCATCAGAAGCTCGGGCACTACGTATTGGAGTGCCGTAACAGGAACCACGGCGAGGAAGCGAACCTGATGAGATTCCATGAAGACGAGCAACCCGCACTCATGTTCACCGAGCAGATAGTGAACTTGGAAGTGCGCAGGGACGAACAAGAGACAAGCGTCGTAGGTGAGAGAGACGCCAAGCCCGGGCGAGAACCGGTCAGAGAGAAGACCAACCTGGAGGAGCCAGTCGATGCAGAGTCGAGCCCGGAACCCAAGCTGATGATGGCCGAGAAGAGGCCCAGCCCAGAGAAGACGGCCACCGAGACGGTGATGCTTGTCGAGGACAAGGTTATTGCGAACCTCCTCAGAGATAGAGAAGAGAAAGTCTATACCGACGTTTGGTATTTAGACAATGGTGTGAAAAACCACATGACGGGAGACCGAGCTAAGTTTGAAGAGCTCGATGAGAAGATCATAGGGAACATGAAGTTTGGCGATGAATCAATCGTCGAAATCAGAGGCAGAGGATCCATCCTTTTCCAAGGAAAAAACGGGGACCAACGCCTACTGACCTAGGTGTACTACATCCCGAAGCTGAAGAGTAACATCATCAGCCTTGGTCAGATGACGGAGGTCGAAAACACAGTGGTGCTAGCCGGCTCGTACTTAAAGATGTGGAACAGTAGTGGTGCCCTATTGATGAAGGTGAAGAGAACGCCAAACAGGTTGTACAAGATACTCCTGGAGACAGGACAACCTGTCTGCTTAATGGCGTCCCTAGCAGACCCGGCTTGGTTGTGGCACGCACAACTTGGGCACGTAAACTTATACACACTCAAGATGATAGGAGAGAAGGATATGGCATTTGGGGTATCGAAGATTGAACACCTCAACCAACTGTGTCAATCTTGTATGGTCGCGAAACAGGCAAGAGTGCCATTTCCGATCAAAGCCAATTTTCGAGTAGAGCGACCCCTCCAACTGGTGCACGCTGACCTGTGTGGTCCAATTACCCCGGCCACCCTAGCCGGCAACAAGTACTTCTTTTTGCTTGTTGATGATTACAGCCGTTAGATGTGGGTGTATGCGCTCAATGAGAAGATTGAAGCCTTTGAAGTCTATAAAAAGTTCAAGAGGCTCGAGGAGAACAGGTTAGGACACAGGTTGAAGATCTTGAGAACTGAACGAGGTGGAAAGTTTACGTCCCAGTAGTTTAGAGAATTCTACGACGAAGAAGGAGTCGAACACCACCTAACTGCACCGTATACGCCCTAGCATAACGGTGTGGTGGAGAGAAGAAATCGGACCGTCATGGACACTGCAAGGAGCTTGATGAAAAGTATGCAAGTCCCGGCAAGGTTTTGGGGAGAAGCAGTTAGACACGCGGTCTATCTGCTCAATCGCTTGCCGACGAAAGCACTAGGCGAGCGCACCCCTTACCAAGCATGGAAAGGGAAAAAACCTCATCTGGAACACTTGAAGGTGTTTGGGTGCACCGCACATGTAAAGACTGTGGGACCACACCTCAAGAAGCTCGATGATCGGAGTCTTCCGATGGTGTACCTTGGCGCCGAAGAAGGGAGCAAGGCGCACAGGTTTTACGACCCCCGACGCGGCAAAGCGCATGTGAGCAGAGACGCCGTGTTCGAAGGGGAGAAGAAATGGGACTGGCGCGACGAGAAGGGAGAGCCCGAACAAAACTCAGTGGAGTTCATCCTCGAAGAGGCAGAAGCGGTCGAGCAGGAAGAGGGGAAAAGTCCCAGCCAAGGACCAACAATGTCTAGCTCAACGGAAACTAGCTCCCTTGGAACCAGCTCACCACCAGGCTCGCCCAACCCTGGATCAAGGATGAGCACCCCGATACCAGAGAGTTCTAGCTCAGGAAGAACCATCTCGGGAGACTCGTCAATCAAGGATGGACCAAGAGGGTTCTGTCCTCTATCCGATGTCTATGGAGAAGCAAGAGGGCTTGAGTTGAGCCCTGATGAGCTCTTTTTGCTTAGTGAAGAGGAACCAGCTAGCTATCGCGAAGCAGCCACTGAGAAGGAATGGCAGGAAGCAATGGAGAGAGAGCTAGAGTCCATTGAGAAGAATCAGACATGGGAGCTAGTCGACCTTCCAAAAGGTCACAAGTCCATTGGTCTGAAGTGGGTCTACAAGCTCAAGAAGGATTCAGAAGGCAAGGTCCTCAAGCACAAAGCCAGATTGGTTGCAAATGGATACGTGCAAAAGAAGGGAGTTGACTTCGAGGAAGTTTTTGCTCCCGTAGCTAGACTCGACACAGTCAGGCTGATCCTAGCCCTCGCAGTTCACCAAGGTTGGAAAATCCATCACCTGGACGTCAAATCGGCGTTCCTGAATGGTGAACTGGAAGAAGAAGTCTATGTTGCTCAGCCGGAAGGCTTTGTAGATCAGATTGCAGAGCACAAGGTGTACAAGTTGTCAAAGGCCCTTTATGGGTTAAAATAAGCACCACGTCCATGGAACACTCAACTCGACAGGAGTATGAAGAGTCTTGGGTTCAAGAAGTGCTCTCAGGAGCAAGCAGTCTACACGAGGAATAGCAGAGATGAGGCCCTCATCGTCGGTGTGTACGTCGACGACTTGATCGTGATTGGATCTAGTGCAGAATGCATAGACGGATTCAAGAAGCAGATGATGAAGGAGTTTGAGATGAGTTACCTCGGACTACTATCGTACTACCTTGGGATCGAAGTGGATCAGAAGAAGAGTTGCATTACTCTGAAGCAGTCAGCTTATGCAAAGAAGATCCTAAAGCAGTTCGAGATGGCAGATTGCAACCCAAGCAAGTATCCAATGGAGGCAAAGTTGCAGCTCGGGAAAGATGCAGAAGGAACCTTAGTGGATCCCACGGAGTACAGGCGTGTTATCGGGTGTCTCAGGTACTTGACCCACACCCGGCCTGACATCTCATATGCAGTCGGTATAGTTAGTCCTTACATGGAAAAGCCCACTAGTCTACACCAGCAGGCTGTGAAGCATATTCTTCGTTACGTGAAAGGAACGACGAACTATGGGATTAATTATGAGAAAGGGAGCGGAGCTGAAGAACTGGTCGGGTTAAGTGACAGTGACCTAGCCGGTGATATCGATGGCAGAAAGAGTACCAGAGGGATGTCATTTTATCTCAACGAGAATCTAATCACTTGGCAATCTCAGAAGCAGCGAACTGTAGCTCTATCTTCCTATGAGGCTGAGTTCATGGCAGCAACCGCAGCGTCATGTCAAGCATTATGGCTAAGAAGTTTGTTGAGTGAGGTAACGAGAAACGAGCAAAAGCCAGTGACTCTCTACGTAGACAACAAGTCTGCGATTGCATTGATGAAGAACCCAGTGTTTCATGGACGCAGTAAGCACATCGATACTCGTTTCCACTTTATTCGCGAGTGTGTTGAGAAGCGAGAGATTATCGTGGAGTTCGTAAATACTGGAGAGCAACGTGCGGACATTCTTACAAAAGCCTTAGCCCGGGTTAAATTCGCAGAGATGAGAGAGCTGCTCGGCGTGAAGAACCTCGAACCAAGTCAAGCTTAAGGGGGAGAATGTGAGATTAATAAGCTCAACTTGGTGAGCAAGTCTTTACAAACTTGGGGAGCAAGCAAACTTGATGAGCAAGGATTTTTAATTTAGTATTTCCTTTCCTATAAATAGCGATAGTTGTATGCATTTCATTTTAACTCAAAACTTGTATTTTGACATATTATCTTCCAAACAAAGAGAAAAAACTTGTATTTCATCATTGAAGATAAAACCTAGAACAAATCAAGTCAGAAACACTGTTACCATAAAAGAAAAATATTCATGCAATAACACACAATAATTCATTCAATAACACACAAATACATACAAACATTGTTCAATTAAATACACACAAATACAAAAGAGCCCGAAACACACTTACATACGGAAATCATACCTAATCTCAACACAAAATACATCAATAATTCAAGGAATAATTTATGCAATAACACTCAAATACACACATACATGCTCAAACACAAACACAAACAAACCTAAATCAAATCTCGGCTATATCTTGGTGCATAAACACACACAAACATAGACATGCCAAAATACAAACACAAACACAAACAAACCTAAATCGAATCTCGGCTATATCTTGGTTCATAAACACACACAAATACAGACATGCCTAAACACAAACACAAACAAACCTAATCATGGTTCATACCTAAAATGGGTTGAGTTGCGTTCGCGTGTGTTGAGTTGCGCCTTCGCCGCCGAGAGCTGGGTTGCGCCTTCGCCGCCGAGAGCTGGGTTGTGCCTTCGCCGCCGAGAGGTGGGTTGCGCCTTCGTCGCCGAGAGCTAGGTCGCTGAAAGGTGAGTTGAGCTGGGTCGTCGCGATTTTTGAGCGAGAAAGAAAGAGAAAGAGAAAGACAGGGAATGAAAAGAGAGACGATGATTAGAGGGCAAAATCGTGGGAGGGAAGAGGAAGAGATAGTGAAATCGTAAGAGCGAAAACGTGGGAGGGCTTGGAAGTTTGAAAATCGTGAGAGAAAGAGAGGGAGAGAGATAAACCGAGAAGATGAAGAGGTGTAGGTGTGCGAGGGAAATTGGGTTCAGATGGTTTATTTCGTTTAAATTAATTTTGAGTGTATAATAGTCTTTACCTATTGGTTTAGGTACTACATGTGTCAAATTTTGGGGTTTTAGCTAAATTTGGTAACTGACATTGAGATTGTATTATTAATGTCAATATTCCGAGGAAAAAAGGATTACGTGAGAGAAAGAGAGAAAAGAAAGTGAAAAAAGGAGGGAGTAAAACAAGTAAAAAAAAATAATAAAAAAAAATTCAAAAGTTGACGTGGTGGCGTTTGACGAAGTCACGTGACCGTTTCGTGTAATTGCGTTTTCTCCTTATTATTCATGAATTATACGACACCTTGGTGACGGCGTTAAGTTCAAGAATAGTCAACTTACATGAAAGTCTTTGCTGCCACGTACCACACGTAACTATCTGCAGAAAATAAAAAGAAGATTACATTTAAACGTAGCAAAAGAGGTGCACGTGGTCCCGAATAGAATAGAAAAAAGAATTGATAAATTTTGAGTGAATATAACAAAGCAAAATCAATGAGAAAGCTGAAACGAGAAACGTGAAACCTCTTTCGGTGAAACTTCACCTCCCTTAGATTCTCCTTTTGCTTTTGGTTAAAAATGCAATAGAAAAATCGGCAACCAAAACAGTCTGAAGCAAAATATAATAATAAAAAAGAAACAGTCTGAACAACAGTTTCTATATATTTGTCAAAAAAATAAAAAATAAAAACAGAAGTCTTGTTTTTACCATTTTCTATTCAAGAAAATTGAATGAAAAAGGCTCTGTGGCTAGCCTTCCCCTTCTTACTGCTGACTCTCTCTCTCTCATGATTTTTTTTTAGACTCTCTCTCTGTATGATTTTGTGTGTTTATGGTGAGAGGGACGAGACCCTGTGCATAACCATTCCAACTGTGGCACTGAAAAACATGGTGTGTTTATAAGCATTTAAAAGGAACACAAATGCAGTGAAAACGACTTCTCATTTCTCCATATCTCTCACTCACACGCACTCTCACGCATTGAATTTGGTTTTAAAAACATTTCTCCTTTTTTCACGTTTACCGTAGTTACTGTTTACTAATGATGCATACATATATACACACTACACATAAATATATATATATATTTGCATCAACTTATGATACATATTTAATAGTGACGTGGTCCTGGAGATATATATTATAAAATTGTTATCCACAAATTTAAAGATTTGAAATGTATGTTTATTCCACAGTAGTGTAAAACCTTTTCCTTGTAAGTTATAAAATTGTCTGGGGACTATTAAAGGAAGAATCAGCTTTTTTTTTTCCTTCTCTTTATGTATATAAAGCGTACCAATTAAAAGTTGACGAAACAAAAATCAAAGGAGCTTATTGTACAAGAACCCATAGAGAGGAGGGGAAAATAAAAATAAAGTGTATGAGACAAATCTGGTTTCCAATAGATTACTTAATTGGATGAGAACGTGAGAATTATAATTTGCGAAATTACAAAAACTTATTAATAAAATTGACCTGCGTGTACATTACTGTATCTCAGGCTCAATATAATGATACGATTCTCTCTCCCTAGCCCGTTCTCTACAAAAAAACAGGATTTTGGAGTTTTCACATTTCAGTGTCGTCATTTCTTCTTACATACGAACTTCAGTGATCTCGATCAATAAAAAGTTATCGACCTAAGAAAAATTACATTTTATCTTCATTTTTTTTTCTTCAGATTTTAATAATTCAGATTTATTAGATCTAATTTTTATACCGTCCGATCTTTAATAAGAGTGATTTTGATTTTTTTCTTCAAATCTGAATCTCAAATATAAAATATTGTTTTCTTAGGGGTAGATCTCAGTCGGACCTCTAAAATCATAATATACAATAGGCGAAGATTGACATTTTCGCTCATGATTTGTGTAATAATTATTTGATAATGACTGATTACACACATAGACGGATAACTCACATGTTATTTTATTAATTTATCTATTTGAGGAATCCTTTATGAATAAAAAAACTCAATATAATTAATAAACTATATTATTATTACTATAAATATAAAATAATAGAGTAACAAATCCCATCTAGAAAGGGAGTTGATTAATTGTACATGTCTTCTTTCACATTTTAAAGTTAACTGATTAGAAACATCAAGAACATATGCAAATATTGAAGTGGATGAAACTTCGAATATGTGCTTTTAAAGTCCAATTTGCTGTTTCAAATTGTCTAAACATCAGGTTCCTATTTATATCATCTTTTCCTTCTAATTCCCCCTATTTTTTTTTTTTTTTTTCATGTAGAACTTTTTAAAAGTGAATCGTATGTAGATATTGCCCTACTAGATATTGCCTTTGCATTTGCGCATTTCCTTAAGTGCGTGGGTATATTGCCCCCTTGCCTTTGCCTTTGCCTATACATAGTCACGTAAAATATCTATTTTTTGAACTCTCGGTAAAATATCTTCAATAAACGTTATTATTTTATAATTTATCGTCAAAATATCGCGATACATCACCGATTTTTGAAAATATCGCGATATTTTGAAATGTATAAAACATGAAAAAATCGGACTGTTTTTGAAAAATATCGTCATTCTTCTACCCGTGCAATATCATTCGACGCAGACCATTATTTATGTCATATCGGCGATTATCGGTGAGGAAGCTATATATTCGTGCAATATCGTCCGGCTAATAAGGATTTTTATACAGTATCACCGATATATCCAGATATATCCGTGGTAAGTATATAAAGCTCGGATATTTTAAAAAAAACTTATTTTTAAGTTTTGTTTTTCGTTTTTAGATAGATTTAACTCAAGTTTTGTTGAAATTTTTTGCATATTTGAAATTAGTATATGATTATCTTTCAGATCCCGATTTTTTTTTAAAGTTCCGGCGAGTTTTTCATTTTTCCGGCGACCCGCCACCCAAATTGACGGCGGCCGGAGAATTTTACGACGAATTGAAAATTTCAAGAATCTTCATTTAAAAGAGGTTAGTGTAGAAATTATGTTATTGTATAATTTAGGATATTTCGACGTGTGAATTGGAATTTATGATTGTGGACGGGAATATGGAAAATTGGAATTCGCTAATATAAGTTGTAATTTTAGGAAATGCGAATCAAAACTTGTGATTGTGATTGTGATTAAGAAATTGCGAATTATAAATTGTGATATTGTATGAGTGAGTTAGAATTTATGATTTTGGACGGGAATATGTGAAATTGAAAATTTGCATATATAAATTGTGAATCAAAACTTGTGACTGTGATTGAACTTGTGCTTGTGATTGTGAATCGTGATTAAGAAATTGCGAATTATGAATTGTGATATTGTGGTTGTGAATTTTTTATTTACAGAAATGACTGACGAAAGGGCAAGAAAGTATTGTACGCCCATCCACGGGAGTTCGAACGGGTTCACATGCCACTTTTGTGATTGGCAAATGAAAGGTGGTGGGATTACTCGAATGAAATACCACTTGAGTTGTAACGACCCCAATAAAAATGCGAGAGCATGTACTAAAACCTACATCGACTACTATTCATTATACATGTCGTGGCCTGTATACTATCAAGGTCAGTTGGTACAACCCCACACATTTCAACCTCCTTGACACTCAACCTACAACTGATTCGGACTTTCAAAGGTTGTAGTCTTCTACTCTTCTTTCATTTTAAGTATTTGATAACAGTTTCTTATGTTTTGTAATGTCTACTTTGTGTTTAGTTGTTGTCATGAACTTTGTAGTATTTGATTTTGTATTTTCATAATTTGGATTCCAAGACATATATATATATATATATATATATATATATATATATAGTTGTTTAAAAATATTTATTTGTTATAGGATTTCTGTTGATATATCTGTCGGTAACCGATATATCACCGATATAATTAGTAGTCGGTATTGAAAATGTTATAGAATATCCGTCGATATATCCGTAAAATCATAACCTCGGTATGGATATCGGTAACGATATTTTAAACATTGGTCAGGTACAACTCTAGTTTCATTTTTTTTTAATTCTTTATTTCTTTTATTATTTATTTATTTATTTTGTTTAGTATTATCAACTTTTCAACACTAATAAAAAATCAATAAATGAAAATTTTAATTATTGTAAACTCTTAAATTTATCATCTAATTACTTATGGTATTTGATAGTTGATATGGGGGTTGTCTCTATTATTATTATTATTATTATTATTATTATTATTATTATTATTATTATTATTATTATTATTATTATTGTTGTTGTTGTTGTTGTTGTTGTTGTTGGTGTTGTTGTTGTTGTTGTTGTTGTTGTTGTTGTTGTTGTTGTTGTTGTTGTTATTATTATCAATATTTGACTTTGTTTTTTATTATTCTTTATTTATTTTTTAATTATTGTAAACTCTCAAATTTGTCACCAAATTAATTAAAACTATGATAATTACTCATCAAACATGGTATATATTTATATAATATATGATCATTTAATTTCAATATTTAAATAAAATATATTAGATATTAATAATATTTAGTTTATCTTGATTATTATTAAGTGTATATATAACATGTTTTAGATGATTATTTATTCATTGGATAACTCATTAAATATGATATTTGTCAGCTTACCACGTCGACAAAGGTAATTTTATTAGTAGAATTGATCATTTTTCTTCATTAGATATTCCCGATAATCCATAAATATCTCCCGATGTATCAATAAAATATGAGTCTCGCTATGACATTGGTCACGGCATTTCAAATCCTTGGTTACAAGGATACTTCATTGAACACCACCACAACCACAAATAAGGAAGGAAATTTTTGTGAGAGTAATTATGTAAACCAAAGTGAATAAATAACTGGCCATTTATTTGTGTGAAAAAATCATTGCAGTGGAGAGAGAGAGAGAGAGAGAGAGAGAGAATTCATTTCCTTTACCTTTTGGTTCCGTGTTCATCTTTTCAAATAAATATACATTATAATGAAAAGTCTTGTAAGAAAACAATTACACAAGTGAATAAAAAAAATACCCCTACTTCTATAAAGATAAAAGTAAAACTGCAGTATTATTATTATTATTGTCGATATTCCCATTATCATATTAATATAACCATTAATTTATCATAGTTTTAACTAAAAAAAATTAATATCACCATTATGATCAAGATTTCAATACCACGTAAACTATTCCCCTTCCCCCTCGGTGGTCGCCGACGACATGTAGCTGATGGCCAATGACGTAGTCTCATCGCCGGCGAGAGAGGCCTCGAACTGTCGCTTGCAAGCCTGGCACGTGATCTGCAACATAGTGGAGCTGATCCTCTTGCTTGCTTGCTCCCTAAGCAATTGAGCCTTCTCTAGCTCGCCCTGGGCTTGTTGCCTAACTCGCTTCGCGTTCCCAAACTCCGCCTCGGCGATCGCTATCTGCCTCTTCGCCTCTCGCCTCACTTCTTCCGCGTACGCCTTCTCCGCCATAGCCGCATCGACTAGCTGCTGGCTCTGGTCGCACTCCGACGGGGACGATCCGATCGAGAGCTTTAGCCTCGTCGAGAAGTTTTCGTCCGGAGGGTTGTCGATCTCCGACGGTGACGACGGTAGGAGCTGGAGCTCAAGAAAACGCTGACGGCGAATAAGAATCGGCTGTTGCTGACATTGCGATTCTTGTTCTTCGGCGGCGGCGGCGTTGTTGTTCCCCGTTGGCTTCGGGAAATCAAGAACCGCCGGAGGACGCGTCGGAACCACAGCCGGGGATGAATTGTACCTGAAATTGGCGTCGCTTGACGGGCTCGTGCTCGAAGCAGTCCGGGAAGATGAGGCTGTGGTGATTGCAGTGCCTGAAATTGGCGTTGCTTGAACTTCTGTCTGGATCGACCGGACAGTGCAATTGTCTTGGTGCTCGATGAAGCTCTCCACTCTATTAAAAAAAAAAAAAAAAAAAAAACTTATATACTGGTTGTAAAATGAGTGGTTGAGTGAGATGAATTAGGGCAAATATATATACATGCAAAAGAGAGAGAGTTGATCGAGTTTGATGGGAACCTGGAGAAGACGCGGCCGCAGTCGCAGGAGTGGCCGCGGGTGCCGCAGGTCTTGAGGTGGGCCTTGAAGTCGGAGTGGACGGCGTAGGCCTTGGAGCAGCGGTGGCAGACCCACTGCTTGAGGCTGCTGTGTTTGCGGCGGAAGTGCTTCTTGATTCCGACGAGGTCGCCGAGGGCGTGCGAGGGGTCGTGGTGGAGGCAGCTCGGCTCCGGGCACACGAACACCCTCTTCTTCCTCTCCGCCGCCCCCGCCTCCCTCTTCAGCAGCTTCCACGGCACCTTGTGCCTCCTCCGGTGCATCTGCAGGTTCTGGTCCCTCTGAAACCCTTGCCCGCAGATCTCGCACACGTACCTGTCCGATTCCAGAAGCGTCTTCGGCGACAGCGACACCACCTCCGCCTCCGGATCTACCCATCAACGATCTCAATATCATCAATCAATCAATAGTCTACTTATTATATATATATACTTATTATATATTTGCAGGTATACTACCTGGTGTGCCAGCTGGTCTTCTCTTCCTTTTGGTCTCGGTGGTGGTGACCTCATTGCGGTGGTGGTGGTGGTGGTGGTGATGATGGCTGTTACTGTGGTGATCAGAAGAAGACGCTGTGGTGATGTCAAGCATGGGATTAGGGGATTTGTTTATTTCTATTTCTTTTTTTTTATTATTGTTCTGTGGTTTAGTGGGGAGGACTATGGGCTGACTGTGAATAATATCTTCTTTTTTTTCTATTTGCTGTTGTTTTTGGGAATTGAAGGGGAGTGAACCACCACCACCACCACTATGCTACTATTAGAATATACAATCAGTGTGTACAGCTGGAGAAGCTGGAATAGTGGGTATTGTTTTTTCAGCTTTACTCATGGAAAGGGAGAGAAAGAAAGAGGCCGTGAGGAAAAAAAAAATAAAAGGAGAGGAAGCAAAAGCTCTTGCTTTCTGCAATCAACTTTCTTTTGAAACTTTAAAGGCTTTTTGCCTCTTTTATCTTTTCTCTCTCTCCCTCTCTCTCATTGACCCCTCACCTTGTGCAGGTAAGGGTGAGGCAAGTCTTGTATGTAAAGCTCCATCTACAGAAGAGAGAGAGAGAGAGAGAGAGAGAGAGAGAGAGAGAGAGAGAGTGGGGGCGGCTGACCCAATCACATTTGCTTGAAAATCTGAGCCCCACAACGCAGAATTCGGACAGAAACAAAAAAACATCCTCCACATAAGTAAACAAACAGTCATTATACATATCGCAATATACTGTAAATTTGCATGAACAATATGCCAATCCAGCCCTTCATTCCACGTGACCTCATGACTTCCTCACGTGATAACGTAATTTCCCTTTTCTTACCCTGGCGCAGAAAAAAAACACAAGGAAACAACATATATCAATATATAATACGAAGTCATTTCTTAACATATACACAAATATCAGTTACAAAACTATAAAGTGCTATTTGATAGAATCAATGTACCATAAGAATATATATATATATATATATATATATATATATATATATATATATATATATATATAAGATCTTGAAAGAAAGTAGCGGTAGTAATGAGCTAGTTTCGTTATTTAATTAATGTTCTTACTGTTAAATTTCATCTTCAAACTAATTAGTATTAAATGCATAAATACAACCGATACATAAACGCATATCAATTTACATACACTACGAATGTGGATTATCCCACTTCAACACTTCTCCTCACGTATAACGTGATCAGACCGAGTAACAATCCCCCACGCATTGCGTGGACCGGACCAAATTTAAATTGTGTGCATGGATAAGACTCTGATACCATGTTAAATTCCATCTTAAAACAATTGGTACTAAGTAGAGAGGTCCAACCGATATATAAAAATAAGTTTATTCACATAAACAATCAGCGTGACATTATCTCACTTCGGCACTTACTAATGTTGTTTTTAGGTTAATTAACACTTAAATTCGCGTGTGATTCGATCTAGGGTCGAATTCTATGATCGCACATGAGTTGAGAGAAGATTTTTTGCTTGTCAACTTTGTCTCGTAAAAAATGATTATCGTGTTCGGCGTGTTCTTCGACACTAAACATTAGTCCGATTACATTATTGAGGTGGATAATATGATCAAGCTGCTCTCTAATAAGACTTAGAGATAGTAGTTGAGATGTAAATGATGTTGATTTTTTTGAAATCAAGAACTTATATTGAGTTTTGATCGATCTATATCCTTTGGAATAGAGGTATCTACTATAAAATAGAAAGAAAAAAAAGTACTTATCAATCACAAAATTCACTCAGAAAAACATGTATACATAAACAAATCTTCACAAACAGAAATTAACTTCATCCCCAGTTGAGTTAATAATCTAGATAAGAATCAAAGATCAGTTCCCTAAATTAAAAATAAAATAATTTCTCTCCCTATTCGTCATCCCGATTAGGAATTTTCAAAATTCCTTTCCTATTACCACTAGGGTAACATAGAAAGACCCATAATATTGTTTATTTCTATTAACATTGAGAAAGTTAAGAAGATTGGGGACACATTACTAGAAAAAAAAAACCCTTTAGAAGCAACGAAAATTGCTTCTAATTGTCAAAATGTCGCTTCTAAAAGTATTTTAGAAGCGAGAATGTCGTTTTAAAAGTCGGCTTCTAAAATTATAGCGAGTAGAGGGGTTGAGGGCGGGGAGGCCGGTCGGGGTCGTGGCGGGCAGCGAGTGATGGAGGCGGGATGTGCCGGTGGCGAGAAGCACTGTGGTGGGTTATGGTGGTCAGTTACAGAGGCGCGGTGATGGCTTGAGAGGGTTATAGAGAGAGAGAGAGAGAGAGAGAGAGAGAGAGAGAGAGAGAGAGAGAGAGAGAGAGAGAGAGAGAGAAGAGGGACATAGAGCGATAGAGAGAGAGAGAGAATGGAGGGTCGATTCACCAGGAAATTGGTTTTGCGATATTTTCATACGCAAGTGCACGTAGTCACTCAAGTAATATATTTCGTAAGTACGAGTCGATCCCACGAGGACTTTGCTTAACCATAACTCAACTAGCTAGCAACAATTTGAACTCAAGAAAACAAAGGTGATTATTAAGTAATTTACAGAAAAATAAATAAAGCAAGAAATAAACACGGGTGGACGCATATGAGGTAGGCAAGGGAAACAGCTTTGTTAAACTCTCTTATGGTCAGGATTCCTAGAATTACGCACGAGTTTTCGGCCCTCTCTCTGTACTAATCACACTCGCGTAATTTTATTTATAAATATCTCTCAAGCATCTAACAATCTATGTCAATACCGGATTTTTATCTTTCGATCTCAAACCTTAAAAATACGGCAAGCATTACAAACAGGAGTGTACACACGACTCCATAGCAGCCTAACTATCTCTAGCTTAGGAATGTATAATGGTGAACTAATCCTTATGCATGATTATCTAATTCTTGACCAACTAAACAATCCTAAAAATCATGAACGAGGTAGCTAATCTCATACAAGCATTAAACACATAATTAATTCAAGCGATAGAGAAGACAAACATAAAAAATACTTCAATTAAATAAACATGAATCCCCAACTATATTCAAGCAAAGCTAATTCATCACCCTCAATGGGTTCAGTTCATGGCGACGACTAGAACATAAAAACAAACTAAACCAAAATAAATCATAAAAATAAATCCAAAGCAAAACATAAATAAAAGGGAGTTTCAAGGAATAAGATTAGCAGTAAAAACGCTAAATCACGGTTGGCAGTCGTCGATGAGTGGTGGTCTTCTTCTCCGATTGTCTCTTCTTTCCCAACAAGCCAAACAGCAAAAGAGTAACTAAAAATAAAAATCTAAAATAAAACGGAGTAATATGGACCTTTGGATTGGATCCAATGCTTCAAAACGCTTAAAATAGGGTAATTAACGAAAATATCGTTTTTGGGCCGCGGTGAACTGGACAGATGCGCAGTGATTTTGAATCGATCGTACCGTCTTACTCCGATGTCCGATTTTTGCAAATAAACATGCGTCGAAAAGATAAGAAAAAGGTGTATATAATTTTGAAATAGGATCATCCAAAATCTTCAATTCAAAATGTCAAATCATGCAGAAGAGGACATTGTGTTTCTTGTTTTGCTCTAAGTTGCCCAAAAGTATCTGAATCGTCTTGAATTGCCCCGAAACATTGCGCCACGACCCAATAACATCGTTAACACCAAAATATTCCGACAAACCTAAAAATCACTTAAACACACTAAAATCACTAGAGAACGCGTGAAATTCAAGCCGAAAAGTAGGAGCTTAACGCGTATAAAATGCACCTATCAGTCGGCGTGTAGCTATGGCGATGGGCTGGGTCGCGCGTGTTAGGAATTCTTGCCCACGAGAAGATTTATTTATAATTTTCGCTGAAATATTAATAAAATAAAGTTTCGACATTTATAATCTATTTGAATTGAAAGCGTTATCTACTATTACTTACAACAAACGTTCATCAATCCTTAGTCTCCTTATTAAACTGAGTCACGTGTTGGGCACCTGAGTTCGGGCGGTGAACTAAAAAAAGGTCGGTGACTGATACAAGCCTGGGTAGCTGTATCTGAAGTCAAATATGTGGAACACAAGTGAAGGTTGATCACTTAGTGAGAGCATTCTACACTTCTGGTAAGTGTACGATCCGGACAGACTTTGGTTATGGATGTGTCGTGTAAGGACCGTTACGACGCACCAACCAGGGTGACTATGATGGTCACAGTGAGACTTGATCTAAATCCTGAAGTGTTCATGGACTTCTAGATCTTGTTACTTAGTTCTTTGATTCATCACGTTAAAGGCCAATTGAGGTTGCATAAACAGATGTTTTGGGAACTCGGGACTTGATCGGAGAAGGGAAGTGTTTCACAGATACGGAATCCAGCCTTCCTGAAAGAAGGTATAGGTTCTCTCACCTAAAGGTTGATTCCAGAACCGATAGATTGCGCGCACTCTCGAAGTAAGTAACGTTCGAGAGAATCTTTTGCTGGGGAAGCAACAATGCTTAGGGCTCATATGTATGGGAAAGGTATAACAGAATAATTGACCTCTTCTCGATACGGGTTGAACCTGGAGGATCTTGATCACGTACTGACTATATCAGTGGACACTCGTCACGATGAGTAAATATAATTCCAGTATTAAAGGAGAGTTCAGTCTTAGCTTACACGGTGGAGTATTGACTAAGATTAGACGAATCGATCGAAAAAGAGAAAGGACTATTTCGCTTTTTTATCGGATTCATTAAACTTCAACTACTGGGTCCATAGTCCCTGATTCGACTTCGATAAAGACGAATAGGAACTTTCTAATAATAATTTTTTTATTATAATATCACATGTTGTAATATGATTAGCAGCATACATTCGGGAATTTGTTTATTTGTCAAATTAACTATTTATAGTGGAATTAATTATTTGTTGTTGGATCAAGTAAATAATTAATTGAATTTTGAATTGGCCCTTATGGGCATTGCAAAATTTGAAATTCATTAGCCCATGGAGAAGCAATTAATTTGTCCATACCCACAGTGGGTATATTGTGAAAACGCCCAAAAACGAAATCCTTTGCTGATGGGCACATGAAATTCGAAATACCCATAGTGGGTATATTGGGAAAACGCCCAACTTTTCTCTTTCATGATTTAAATAAAGAGAGAATAATATTTAAAAAGAAATAAGATATATGTCTTTATTCTCTCTATATTTAAATTCCTAATATCTAGGAGATAATATTATATTTGATATTATCTCACTATTTAAAAGGGAATAAGATATTGCCTTTTTAAATAGATTCCTTATTTAAAGGAGATATTATGGAATAATATATCCTAGATTATGATCTAAGGGTTAAGAGAAAAAGTAGGAATTTAAATAAAGATCTAACGGTTGATCTTTAATTGGAGACTAGGGTTTCCTAAAACCTCTCCATTCCACTACTATAAATAGGGGTTCAAGGGAAGAGAAAATGATGTACCTAATTTTCGTCCATTCCCTCTCTGTGGTGGACGAAGATTTCTCTCTCTCCCTTGCCCTCGGAACTCCATAATTCCAATCCCATAAACACGGTGCGACCGGAATTCACTGTTCGAGGTCGTAGTGAGATAAAGATTGTGCCCATCATATTTCCTATTCGTCTCGGAGATTACGTTTCGAAACACTGCGGTGTCATCAACGACGGCTTGAAGCTGATCCCAAAGTTTCATAAACAACACGAAGGAGTAATCTTATAAAGACTGAAGACGGATTTGTCAAAACTTGAAGATTCAGTTCGTGAGCCCAACGAGTAAGTGTCACTAGAACTTAATCTAATTTTTTATCGGTTGCTTGCTCGCTCTTATACTTTTATAGTACACACAAGTAAATTTAGATTCTTGTTTAATAACCACCTTAATTAGCTTTCGAGTAGTGTAATTAAGGTGAACAAATCACCAACAGCGCGGCGTCGAAGTGTGGATGAGGGACAACGGAGGTTCCTTGAAGTAAAAAGAGTGTGTAAGATTTAATAAGTGAGATAAAGTGAGAGAAAATTGAGAGAGAGAGAGAGAGATGCAAATCTTGAAAACGGAGAATCTCTAGATCATCGAATATATATATATATATATATATATATATATATATACACAGAGAGAGAAAGAGAGAGAGAGAGAGAGAGACTGTGTGTGTGAGATTTTTGGAGAAAATTTTGAATGAGGAAGAAGAAGAAGAAGAAGAAGAAGAAGAAGAAAACGAGTCTTACCTAGTTTTTAGAAGCGACATGTCGCCTCTAAAAATCAAGTCAAGAAAAACACACCGCTTTGTAATAAACTTCAAATATGTTCAGTTGAAGCACTAAGGTAGGCAGTGGTGGTCGGTTTCATAGGTGCGGTGATGGCTTGAAAGGGTTAGAGAGAGTGAGAAAGTGGGATACAGAGTGAGAGAGAGAGAGAGAGAGAGAGAGAGACAGAAGGTCAATTCACCAAAAGGTTAGCGCCGTAGCTGTGGCGGAGGGCTGGGTCGCGCGGCATCGAAGTGCAACTGAGGGACAACAGAGCTTCCCTTGAAGAAAAAAGAGTGTGTAAGAGAGAATAAGTGAAATAAAGAGATAAAAATTGAGATAGAGAGAGAGAGAGAGATGAATCCAAATCTTGAAAATGGAGAATCTCTAGAGAATCGAAGAGAGAGAGAGAGAGAGAGAGACTGTGCATGTGTGTAATTTTTGGAGAAAATTTTGAATGAAGAAGAAGAAGAAGAAGAATGAGAAGAAAAAGAAGAAGAATAAAATTGATTTTATTCGAGTCTAACCTAGATTTTAGAAGCGAGGTGTCGCCTCTAAAAGTTAGCTCATGCAAAACGCACCACTTTGTAATAAACTTCAAATATGGTCGGTTGAAGCACTGCATTGGGCTGTATTGAGGCAATGTGGTCGGTTGCATAGGCGCGGTGGTGGCTTGTGAGGGTTAGAGAGAAAGAGTGAGAAAATGGGATAGAGAATGAGAGAGAGAGAGAGAGACAGAGGGTCGATTCACCAGAAGCTTAGGGCCGTAGCTATAGCGGAGGGATGGGTCGCGTGGCGTCGAAGTGCGGCTGAGGGATAACAGAGCTACCCTTGAAGAAAAAAGAGTGTGTAAGAGAGAATTAGTGAGATAAAGAGATAAAAATTGAGAGAGAGAGAGAGAGATGGATACAAATCTTGAAAACGGAGAATCTAAAGAGAGAGAGAGAGAGAGAGAGAGAGGTAGAGATAGAGATATAGACTCTATGTGTGTAATTTTTGGAGAAAATTTTAAATGAAGAAGAAGAAGAAATTGGATTTTATTCGAGTCTGACCTAACTTTTAGAAGCGACATGTCGCCTCCAAAATTTAGGTCAAGCAAAAGCACCGTTTCGTAATAAACTTCAAATAACAAGCGGGCAAAACGCACTGCTTAAAATTTGGGATAACTTAGAAGCGACTTGTCGCTATTCTAAAAAGCAGAAAACTTTTAGGAGCAACAAAATTCGCTTCTAATATCATAAATTCCAATTTCAAACTACCATCTTTTAATCCCTCGATGATTAGCTTAGAAGCGACAAGTTACTTCTAAATGCGTAAAGCCACTTCTAATTAAACGTGACTTGTCGCTTCTAAAATCATCGCCGCTTCTAAAAGCACTTTTGTTGTAGTGACAGTGAGATCGAATTCCGTATCAAGTTCAAGAGTTAGTAGGCCATAAAAAAATGTAACAAAATTTGTACCTATTTAGGAATAGCAATTCACATGAGATCAAGATATTCATGAAGAGTCTAGGAAGTCAGAAGAAAACATTTTTTTTTAAATGTCTTAAGTGAATGAGTAATCCTCCATTATGGTCGAGGCCGTGTCATTCCATCTATAGGGTGATGGTGATTCACTCGATTAAACGACACCGGAAAACGACCATGATGCAGCGGAAGCAATGAAAATCCGCTAAATAGAGCTAATTAAAATATGGTTACATATACAAGATCTAGATCTACGTTATTTAATGAGAGCAAGCAATATGTCAAGCAACCGATGAGAAGGACGAGTTTCAGAAAACTTACAGTTTTTGGCTCATGAACCGAAAGCTTTCACAATCCGTCTTCGTCTTGAATGTACAAGCCTCCACATGATCAGATCTGGAACTCTTCCTTCAAGGACTCGATGTGATGACACTAAAGCCTTCCGAAACGTAATCTCCGGTGAAAATAAAACAAATGAGTGGGCAACGTTGTATCTCACTAGATCTGGAAATGGGGTGTTTCCGATCTTTCTCTCTTATTTCTAAGAATGGAATTGAATCAATTCCGAGGGGAGGGAGATGAAGCAAAAGTCGGCACACCCTAGGCATAGGAGGCCACAAAATTTGTGATCAAATTAGGTTAAAATTTGCTTCTCATCAGCCATCTATTTATAGCAGTTCAAAATGTATCTTATAGAATATTCCAAAATATTCTAGAAAATATTACTTCCTTTTATTGTGTTCACATTAATGGATTAAATCTCAGCCCTTGGATCTCAACAAGTGAATCCTATTTTTCCTCTCATCCGTCAGATCAGTATCTAGGATTTTATTTTATACAACAGTATAATATTTGGTGTAGAGAAAATTTAGGAAAATATATTCTCCTAATATTTAGCCTAAATATTAGGAGAGAATATAGGACACACTAGGAAAAATATAGACATCCAGTGCGACGGTTTTCGCAGGTGCGACTTTAGCTGCGATAAAGTCGCACCTAAAAGTCCGTCGCTAAATGTATTAGGTGCGACATGTTGCACCTAATATGGAAACCTTTAGGTGCGACACTTTCAGGTGCGACATGTCGCAACTAATGCCCAAGCTGTTTTGCTACCAAAAATCTTGAAATTGGCGGGTGATTTCATAAAGTCGCACCTAATAATCTTCCCGCCATTATATTCGGTGCGACATGTCGCACCGAATAGGTTATTTTAATTAAAAAAAATTTACAAAATTAGAAATTAGAAAATTAAATCAAAATTCATCTATAATTAAATAAAAATTAATTAAAAAAATTCTAAATTAGAAATAATATTCTGATAATAGAATTCTTAATTAAAAATACAAATACAGTCTAACAAAAACAAAAAAGTTAATTCCTAATTTTTTTCCTATACAACTTATCGATCGTAGAATTCCCTCTGCCGAATAAGTTGCCAGAACTTCGGGAACAGCTTCCTTGTCCTCGTCCGCCGCTGCCTGTCGCGCTGCCGCTCATTCCGCCGTTTCCGTAAGGACGGTCTGGCAAGAAATCCATAGAACCAGGCGTAGAACCCGGCGTGGAACCTGGCGTCTACTGATCTGTGTCGCCTGATTGCGGTGCAGGCGGAGGTTGGGGAGTCGTGGGAGGCTGGTTGTGCATCTGGGTGAGGAAGGCGATCTGTTGCCTCATCTCTTGCAGCTCGGCTTGTTGGGCATCCATCTGAGCTCGCATCTCGGCAACCAATGGATCGGTCTGAGATGACGAACTTGACGAGCCTCTATCTAGCGCTTGGGCAACACCCAACGATGACCTTGGGATCGAATGCCCTATCCCGACTTCCCAGTCTATGCGTAGTCCCAAAACGTCACGCATCACGTACAACATCTTCTTGGGAGATCACGGTGTTTTGCTCCTCCGCTTGTCGCAAAATATCTATCGTCTGGGCGGTAATTTGATCCTTCACAAAAAAAACCACAAAAACTTATTAGATAAGAATAATTTAAGTAATTAAGTATAGTAAATAAAACAAATAACTTACAAATTGCAACTTCGCGAAGTCCGTCGTCCACGATCCCTTAGCGTCATGGTGTTTTTTTTACCATATCGCTAGTACCGAGCCCATACTCCCATCTTCCTTTCGCTGTAATTTTTCAACGTTAAAATATGAATCACATATATATTGCATCTTAATATTAAGCGACTTACGTTCCTCGAGCGATGACCAAAAAACTAAGCGACCTTTGTCTCTCCCTCGTCTTCTTCTTCTTTAAATTTTCTCGGTTGCGGACAGACTTCGCCTGCGAGACATAAATTCGTTAAGTTCAATATTAAGAAATTCAAATAACCATCGGAAATTCAACTCATACCTTATGCTCCGGCGAGGCAAACGTCTCTATTGCCTTCAACCAGGCTTCCTGGTTATAGCCTTCGGGAGTTTCATTTTTAGATGTGAAACGTCTCGACTTCTGGCCACGGCGCATCCTCTTCGCATTGCGAATGATAGCCATATCAATCTCGTTGCGAATAGGATCTGCTGACACAAGCTCGCCAATGTCAGGATGAGCGTAAACGAAGCGGTACTCGTTAATCGAGCTCATAAGTGCCGCCACACTCTGCGCAGGCACGTGATTCCAGTCTGGGAGGTCGACTGGAATGGTACTCTTGATCAGGTTTCCTATTCGGTTTTGGAACGTCCCGATCAATGGATTTCTCTCCCTGACGTCTTGGTAGAATGTCTGCAGTGTCTGATCGCAGCGAACTATGTTCGCTCCAGGAGTTCCAACACCAGCTCTCGCGGAAACGAGGCAAGTCGTTGTCCCCGCTTCTTCCTCGGCATCTACGGGGGATCAGGATCTCCTCCTGATGAGTCCTGCCTAAAGTCGACATCCTGCAAAATGAATTGTAGTTAGTATTTACTATTTAATTAGTATTCGACGACTGTGGTTATTACATGGTGTTAGTCATTCATCGTCGTCACTCGATGTAATATTAGTATCGACATCAACATCGTCTCCCTAAAAAACGACGCATGCCTCATCTTCTTCATCCACTTCTTCATCATCTTCAACAATAGTAACAAGCTCGGCCGTAGCGGTTTCGTGTCGATGATTAAGACGGTCGATATTTGAAAATTCTATTGTCAACGGAATCGATGCTGAAGTGGTCGGATCAACTTCAGGAATGTCCCATATCCCTCGATGATTGCATTCCTGAACAATTTCCCATTCGCGACCCTTAACGAGATCTTGGATGTAAAACACTTGCTTCGCTTGAGTCGCGAGTATATACGGCTCTTCTGTAAACCACTCTTTGGAGGTATACGAACTCGTTGCTCTGGTGGTCTTATCAACGTGCGCTATACGTCATGCATTATACTTGTCACCATACCATATGCATTTGAACAGTACGACATGACAGTTATGTTTATAGTTCAGCACTATGACGTCTTCCATTCGACCGTAAAAGTTGAACTCCTTCACAGGCATCCAAACACCGCTGTTCTGGGTGATTCGTTAGTTATCGTGACGATGAGCAATTTGCATAGATCCCGCATACAATGCGTAAAGCTTTTCGGACACGTCGGAACCACTAACTTTCATGTCATAAATCTGTAATATGCAAATGAAGATGATGTCATTAGCAGTTTTAGTATGCTTTTAGCAAATGAATCCTTTCATTTTACCTTTTTCGCAAACCAAATTTTGAATTCTTTTCTATGCATTGCTTCGATAGCAGAATCTTCAATTCTCGCTTCAGAGTTATTTTGAATAAGTTCCAAATGCTCACTGTTAACGTTACGTAATTAGATGTAAATCAATTAGCTAGGTAATGTACATATTTAAATGAACGATTCACTTACATCAAATACGGATCGATTTCTGGACAATTGGTATAAATGTACCACTCCGCCTTCTCTTTCTGGTCGTCTAAAACTATCGGCTTCATCATCCCGTAAGGCACACAGTTTTTCGGATCGGAAAACATAAAGTTCCCACACTTGAACTTCCTCGACAGTTTTCTTATCTACGAGATACCTTGCAACAAATGTCAATGCCTCTTCTACAACGTACGCTTCCGCAATGGAGCCTTTGGGCCTAGCTCTATTTCTGACAAATTGTTTTAATGTTCCAAGGTATCTCTCAACTGAGTACATCCATCGCATATGCACCGGACCGCCACACAACACTTCATCAGGTAGATGAATTGCCATGTGAACCATGATCGTGAAAAAAGCTGGCGGAAATATCATCTCAAGCTTACACAATATCTCAATGATTGAATCTTGCGCTTTTTCGAGATCTTCAACTCTCATGGTTTTAGAACTGATCAACTTGAAAAAGTTACAGAGCTCGAAGATCGTCTACTGTATCGGTTTTGGCACAAAAGGGCGAATACCATAAGCCAATAGCCTCTGCATGATCACGTGACAATCGTGCGACTTCAAACCTGTGAGCTTCCCGTCAGCAGTCACATTTTTCTTCAAATTTCCAGCGAGCCTGTCTGGGAATTTAACAGATTATAGGAACTCGGTAAACCGGTGTCTCCGCTCAAGGGTTAACGTGTACGCTGCTGGCGCTTTGTACCATCCATTCCTTTGTTGTCTCAAGTGTAGAGTCGGATCCGTAAAATCGTCGAAGTCCTCGTGATCCATTATATCATGGAGAGCATCGTGCAATCCAGCGAATCCTCTCTGGTTAGTCTCGCTGGCATCTTCTACTTGGGTAAGAACATGACGTTCGCCGTGATGATACCATTCGGTGTATCCCGGGATAAACCCCTTGTTCAAAAGGTGATTCTTTACGACTCCGATCTCCTGCCATCTCATGTTATTGCAAGACTTACAAGGACAACGATAATGATCGTTTTCGTTCGGGAGTCTGCTTGCAGGCGGATAAACTTGTTAACTCCTGTTTTATATTGCAAACTCAACCGATTGTTCTCGGTAATCCAATCTCTACTTGGATTTGACATTCCGCTGAATGAGAGGGGAAATTGAGAGATAAAAATGAATGGTTAGAAGTCATTTTGTAAGAGTGAATTGTTTATTGAAAATTGAGAGGTAAAAATTGAGAGTGAATCGTTAATATTTGAAATTTAGAATGAATTGTTAAGAAATTGAGAGTGATGAATTGTTAGTAAATTGAGAGTGAATCGTTAATATTTGAAAGAGTCGAGAGCGAATTTGTAAGAGTGAAAGAGAAATTGTGAAAGACATATTAGTTTTTAAAAATGGTTAGAATTCGTTATTATATACAAATTCACTACTAATTTCATTAACAAGTTAACCAATTTCGACAAATTAATTAATTCGTTAAAATATATTATTGAAAGAGTTAATCTTTTGACAAATAGATTTTATTCAACCAAAAATTCGACTGAGTTTCCCCTAAAATATTGACTAACCAAAATCTGCAATTTAAACTAAATTTTAAACCAAGCCTCCGTAACTCGATTGCAATAAATTTTCAATAAGTTTAAATTAAATTTAACATGTTAGTAAGTCAACAAATTGCAATCAAATTAAACAAAACATGTTACAATTACATTAAATTACACTAAACATGTTACTAATTAATTTAATATGTTACTTTTAACTTAATTCATCTAATCTAACATGTTACATATTATTAAAAATTTTGAAAATTACTATATATTACAAATTTTTAGCAAACTAATCAAGTTGTATTTTCATCTAATCTAACATATTACTATTTTCATATATATATATATATATATATTACTAATTAATCTAACTAAATGTTACTAATTAATTAATTAACTAAACATGTTAACATCTAATTAAAGTTATATTTTCATATATATTACTAATTAATCTCTATAAAATAATCGAAAAATATTACTAATTTAAAATAACTAACCTTTTCCGAGGCGAAGACGAGGCAACGAGCTACGACGCGGGGTTGTAATTGACCAAGCTGTGGCGAGGTCGGTGACGGGCTGCGGCAAGTCGAGGACGGCGAGTCGGGCTGGTCGCGGGCGGCGAGCGGGGCTGGACGCAAGGCTGGTCGCGGGGCGGGGCGGGGCAGCGAAGCTGGTCTTGGGGCGGCGGGGCAGCGGGGGGCTGGATGCGGGGTCGCGGGGCGGGGCGGGGCAGTGGGGCTGGTTGCGGGGCGGCGGGGCTGGACGCCGGGCGGCAGGGCAGCGAGCTGGTCATGGGGCGGGGCGCAGCCGGGGCAGGGCTGGATGCGAGGCGGCGGGGTGGCGGGGCAGCGGAGCTGGACGCCGGGCGGGTGGGGCAGTAGGCTGGACGCCGGGCGGGTGGGGCAGTAGGCTGGACGCAGGGCAGGCCGGGGCAGCGGGGTTGGACGCCGGGTAGGCGGGGCGGCGGGGCAGTGGGCTGGTCACGGAGACGGGTACAGGGAGGGCGTGGCTGGTCACGTCGGAGAGGAAAAGAGTGATATGGAGGGAGAGATGAGACAGAGAAAGAGAGACAGGCGCGTACCGGGGCGGAGCTGGTCACGGCGCGGTGGTCGACGGAGATGAGACTCGGGCCGGAGATGGGTCGTAGGAGAGAGTGAGGTTGAGAGAGAGATGCAGACAGAATTTCGGAAAGACTCGGGCGGGGAAGAAAGGAGGCTCGGGTATTTATAATACCCTAAAACTATTGGGTGCGACAAATGTCGCACCGAATACCACTAAACATTAGCAAAATTTTTAGTCATCTGGATAGTTTCCGGTGCGACATGTCGCACCTAATATGTGCTTAGGTGCGATATTTAGGTGCGACATGTCGCACCTAATACCCTTCTGCAGCAGAAATGTGAATTTGTAGTTGTGACAATCATATTTCCTATATTTTCTACTTTAATTTAGGAACAGAAAAACAGAAACAATACTTGTTCTACAACTAGTATAAAAATCGCCTATACCAAGGTAGGGAGACCCAAAATTTTGCATGTTCAAGGCCCAATAGCTTTAAACTCATTTAACACATTTTTACTTGTCCAACAGTAAACATAAAGTTTATTTACTTGATCTAGCAACAAATAAACAACATTGCCATAAATATTTATTTAATTCTCAAAATACCCTTTTTGGAATTAATGATGTCAATCACTATTATAGCAAGTAGATTATAATAATAAAATATATTATTATGTTAACGTTCTTATCCGTTTTTATCGAAGCCGAATCGGGGACTATGGACCTAGTAGTAGAAGCTTAACAATCTCGATAAAAGATAAAATATTCCTTTCTCTTTTCAAATCGAATTGTCTAGTCTATTTCAATACTCCACCGTGTAATCCAAGACTGAACCCTTCTTTAATACTAGAATTATATTTACTCACCGTGACGAGTGTCCACTGATTTAGTCAGTACATGATCATGACCCTCCAGGTTCTGCCCGTATCGAGATAGTTCAATTTGTTCATTTATACCTTTCTCGTTACATATAAGTCCTAAGCATCGTTACTTCCCCACCAAAAGATTCAACCGAACGTAAGCCAACTTCGAAAGTGTGCACAATCAATCGGTTCTGAAATCAACCCTTAGGTGAGAGAACATTTACCTTCTTTCAGGAAGGCTGGATTCCGTATCTGTAAAACACTTTCTTCAACAATCATGATAGACTTCCCAAGACACCTATTTGATCAGCATCTTACTAGCCTTTAACATGGTGAGTTAAAGAAGCCGGTAACATGATCTAGAAGTCCATGATTACTTCAGGATATTAGATCAAGCGTCACTGTTACCATCACAAGCGGCCTCGGCTAGTGCATCGTAACGGTCCATAAACGACGCATCTATCCAAACCAAAGCATGTCCAAGTCGTACACTTTCTGCAAGTGTATAATGCTCCCACTGAGTGATCAACCCTAACTCATGTTCCACATATATGACTTTAGATAAGGCATTCCAGGTGCATATCAGTCATCGACCAAGTAATAGTTCACCGCCCGATCTCGGATGCCCAGCATGCGATTCCATTTGATACGTAGACTATGGATGATAGTTGTTTATTGATTTTGAATGTTATAAGACCTCAACTCACTAATCATATGATGCTAATAATGTAACTTCTTATCTTATTTAGTAATCATCATCTTCTAGTGGGCAATATTCCTAACATAGGGTTCAATTAAACTCAATGTTGGAATTTCGTAGTCATTCCTAAATCGGGTAATTTATTGGGCACGGTCGTTAGTAAGCCATTTCAATAAAAGGAGGAAAGAATAAATTTGTAAAAATAAGAACATAGCAACCCATAAGACAATAGAGCAAATAAAAACGAATTCAAGATTTGAAGAGGAATAAACATGATTCTGACAATAAGGAACTACGATTTTCTTATAAAATGAAAAAGAAGAGTGAGAAGAAAATTGCCGAGAGATAAATGTAGAGTGAAGATGTAATATTTGGTTTAAAAGACTCAGGAGGGTTGAAATACATTTTAAAACAATGAAAGACGAATCTTTTTTATGCCTTGATTGTTCACGTGGCCTGGCCGCTCCTTATTGACTTAATCGCGGCAAAAAAGACGAAACGACGTGATGTTTCAAAACCAGAGAAGTCTTAAAAAGAAAAAAAAAATTAATTGTCTAGAGTTGTAATGATTTGTATTTCTGCAAACAAATACCGAGTCGAGACATGGACAAAACGTGAGGGAACGAAAGAATTCGAAAGGATTCTAGAAATTAAATAAATTTTATGCAAAGAAATATAAGAGGAAAGAGTATCGAGCATAAGAGCAAAAAGGAAAGTCGACGATTTTAAGTTCGACAAGGGCTAGGACTTGCTGAACTAGGATTGGATTGTTGGTGTTGGACTTCGTCCACGTGAAAGGCTCAAAAGCTTAGGCCCAATATTAAAAGCCCAAATGAAGAAATATAAAGATATAAAATAATTCCTGCCCATTTAAAGGATCAGCTCGATGACGAGTTCAACTTAAGATCTGCTCGATGACGCACTAATCACAAGGACCAGCCCGATATCGGGCTAACTGACTAGATGAATTCAATGACGATTTAAAGAAATGAGATTCAAATGAAGAATTGATATATAACCGACAAAATTAATGAAGAACGTTGCAGATCAGGATATAAATGGTTAATTTCAATTAGTACTACTTTTCTTTGTTGTCCTCTTATATTGCATTGATTTACCCTGATGATTTAATTTCAATTGGAATTTGGATCCATGGCTAAATGGTTAAATCACCTAACTCGTTATTGGAAAATTCGTAGGTATTCTACAAGAAATTCAAGATTCCAAGACAAGAACTTGACCCTTGTTCTCTTCAAAATAAATCTAGTTTCTTAGCTTAATTTTTGTCATTGTTGACCTCGGTGAAAACCACGTTAATAGTATACATGAAAGATAAACTATGTAAGCTATTAAGTTGAATCAATGTGTTATGCCAAAATCAATTTGTCTCGTATGTTACTAATCATTATGCCTTTTCGTGTAATTAACCTATATTATATATATATGTATGTCATATGTATATGTGTGCATATATATATATATATATATATATATATATATATATATATCAGAGCTGTGGTACGTTTAATTTTACTCCGCACTATCCTGGTACGTCTTATAGAATGATGTGTAACATACAAAAAAAAAAATTAATAATAATACTAATAATAATAATAATAAATAAATAAATAAATAAAGAAGGTGTGTTTCACAAGTAGAGAAGAGCTAAACAATCTAAAACCATATTGGTGTTTTTCGGAGGCAGTTTCTAAAAAGGTTGAGAAAGGAAGCACGATAAGTCACTTTCACAAGAGCTAATAATCATTTCTAGAATTTCATCTCTTCTTCCCATTTGACGCCAAAATTATTTTCAACTTCTTATGGTATGTCCAAAAAAAATATTTCCCATATTTCCCCCCCTGATGTGCATTTAAAAAGAAAGAATTCAAGGCACTGTCTTTGTGTCTCGGTGAAATTGTACTCGAAGGTAATTCTTTTGAGAAATTTCGAAAAGCGTGTGTTGAAGTTTAGGAAATTTAGTTTCTAAAAGGTTATTGTGGAAAATTATTTGGGAAGTATGTGCATTTTGTTAAAATTGTCCCCGACGTATACTTTTCATATTTAGAATATGAACTATTTTCTCTTCCCTTCACTCTCATCTCGCTCTCACTCTCTCACATCCTCACAGAATCTCACTCGGAATATTTACTCTCTTCTCTTCCCTTCACTCTCATCTCGCTCTCACTCTCTCACATCCTTACGGAATCTCGCTCGGAACTACGATGACAACGACGCCCGAAAACACTGTTGGCATTGGTGCCCACAAGAAGAGTATTAGTCATAACTTATATACATTTGATGTAATAAAGTCTTACGAAGACTCTTGCTTGTAACTGCTGAATAATTAATAAAAGTTGAAACTTTCATTCATTCTTCCTTGTCTGTTTGAAGCTTTATGATAAACCATAGTTTTTAGTCCTTAAACAAACCTAACAACAAATGAAGAGTCAAATATAGATTTGCATGAACAAACTCTTCATGGTTTGCTTAAAACAGCATATTCACAATCTAAGGATCAAAGGGCTATTGATCTCAGTATGAATGTTAAGAGAATCTATGATGTCTGGTTATGAGACATAGAGAGTTGGAGACTCTATAATTCTTCCTAAGTATCTTCTGAAGATACTGAATTGACCAGTGCACCTCTAGAGACATTGTAAGAACAAACCATTTGACCTCTTCTGTCTCAGAGTCACTATGTATGAATTGCATCATGCTTACCTCAATCCTGAAATGAGAGATGTCATTTCATAGCTTACGTATTCTCATTTGAGAAAGTCTGAGTTCTAGATTCACTATGTGATATAGACAAGACCTATTTGTGAAATACTAAGTTATGAAGATGTCATGAACAACTTTGTGAAGATCTCATAGATATGGAATTCATGTACAAGATTATTGAAATGCAATGTATATCACCTCATGCTTTGTTCCTTGGAATGTGAATAAATGAACTGGCCAGTGTCCAAATTGAGTCATGACTTTTTTGGATGAATCAATGTGACTTGTTAGCTCCTCGTCAATAAATTGTTTCTAACTTATTCACAAGTGACAACTGAGTTGAGGAAATAACAACTAGAAGGGTAAAATGGTAATTTTGTAAATCCCATCTAGTTGATGATATTCATGAAGGGTAAACATAGATAATATTCAATAGATCCACTCATCACAATTAAGTAGAATTTTTTAGTAGAAAATATATTCATTTGAACCGAGAGGTTTTTAGTGTCAACTCTTCAGTGGAGTCAGTTGACATTAAGCTAGAACTTGGAAAAAGTTTGTGAACTTTTGTGTCCAAGCATGCTAGCTCAAGCTTTTTTCATTTGGATCCATGAGGTCACCACCACAAGTCATCAGAGAAGGATTAGTTAAACTAGAAGCTAAGTCAAAACAAGTTCAAATGTTGAACTAGACAAGTTTTACGAAAATTGTTTAAAGGGTAATTTTGTCCACGATGACATAAGATGGTATGAATGTCAATAAATAAGTTTTTTTTGACATTGTCATATAATGACAATGAAATGGTCCACACGGCCACAATGAAGGTATTTGGGCCTTGATGATTGACTTTCATTTCATGTAATTTTATGTGAAAATTCTGCATGAGCTTTTCTAATATTGTCATGAACAAATAAAGAAACATGTAGAAGCATGTTCTAGAAGCCAAATTTCGTGCATACCATCAAGAGAAAAAGAAATTATTTTGTGCATTGATGTATGAAGATACTTGCTAAAAGAAAAAAGAGGAAACAAATTTGCTCCATGAAGCATCTATGTTGGACGGCCAAGGATAGGAGAAAAGAGGAAACTACTTCCAACCTTGGTATTTTGATAGGAATGGGAAATAAAGATTATGCTCATGAATATTTGATATTCAATAGAAAAGAGGAAACTACCTCTTCAAGGCAATCCATCCTCCTATAAATACAATACCTCATTCACAATTCATAACACACAAATTTTGAGATTGAGAGCTTCTCTCTCTAAGTTGGCCGTCCACCCTCTCTCTCTCTCTCTCTCTCTCTCTCTCTCTCTCTCTCTCTCTCTCTCTCTCTCTCTCTCTCTCTTCTTGTCCTTTTTGTTTTGGCACCTAGGTCCTCATTAGACCTAGTGTTTTCTTTTAGCTCTTTGGCTCATAGACTAAGTTCTTGAGTCGTAGTGTTTCAAAGTGCCCACACACTAAATCATAATCATACTCAAAGACTCTAATAGTAGAAACTTTCCTGGTTGCTCACAGGTTCAAGAAGACTGGTGCGAGAGGCAAGCTGCATGGGGAGACGAACGTTTCAACCTTCCTAAGGCCTCTCAACGTTCAAGCTCCATTCGAGGTTGGTACCAAGGAAAAACTAAATGTAGTTTGAAAATTTTAAATTATATGTTCATGCATTTTGTCTAGGTTGTAAAAACGTTTTACGAGTTTTTAAAGAAATTTTTTATATTCCGCCGCTTGCTAGAAGCGATAAATCTTTTCTTAATCCTAGATCTATTCCAACAAACACGCCCGCCCTTCACTTTCATCGCCTCTTAGGTAAGTCCATTTGTTGTGTATTTGACTTAAATTTGGAGTTTTATGGGTTAAGTTTAAAGCTTATGGGTTTTGAATGATTTTGAATTGTCAAGCTTGAATTCATATGGATTGGTTTGATATGTAGTTCGTGATATAAGTATATTGAATGGTTAAGGTTAATACTTAATTTTCACTCTTGTTTTGTTGAAATATAAGAATGGGTATGTGTTGGGATAGGTGGGTCGTGTTTTGTCTAGATATGTGCCCTGCAGGTTGCTGTGGTGATCTACGGTCTGATGCAGTTCCCTGCAATCACTGTAGGTTGTTGCAGTGATTTGTGGTGATATTGATTTTTAGATTAATTAGTTTATTTTTTTTTAATTAAAAATTAAATTCATATGGCAGTGATTAGTCAAGATAACACATATTTTTCGGCGAGTTTGACCCATCGAGGTGGTGGATGTCTTGCGAGAGTGAAAAAAAAGTTCAAGGAGTTAGGTTTACTTGAAAGAGTTAAGGAGTCGCCTTTTTCCAATTTCCTTGAACTCTCGAACTTGGAATTTAATGGCATTATAGCTCATCATCTTCTTCTCCGAATGGTTGATACTCGGAAGACTGATGATATCCATTTCAAGCTTAAGAAAATAATTTCCATGTAAGTAATCTCTTCTGACCTTCAGAAAATATAAAGTTTGTGTGCAAACTAATAAAAATAACATGTTTTCAAATTTTCGGTGTTAGAATATACGTTGATTACCGGCTTATTCATGGAAGATGGCCCATCTAAATGAGGAGAGGAAAACACATGTCCATAGACTTGTGCGATAATTATTTGAATGACGAGAAAAAGGTCCCATATGGCACATTACATGCCGCGTTCATGACTTTGGACGTTGAGTATTTCATTCCGGACAACACTTTGAAACTTGGATTTCTCATGTTCATTGAGGGATACTTTTTCGGATCTAACCACCCAAAATACGTAAATGAAGATATTTTATCACTGTCGATCAATCTTCAGTTCTTCTACCCATTGGCATGGGGTAGGATTTCATGGGCAGCCGCGTTTTCAGGTCTTTCGGTTGACCTAAACAAGTAAAGAGAAAACTGAAAAAAAAATAATAATGTTTAATACTCTCGTGTCAGTAGACATTAAGACCATAACAAAAGATACCACCACGTAAGATATAAATTTTAAAAATATTCAAAACGTGATACATGTTAGACAAAAAAGCATGACTTTCCACATAACCGATTTCTTCTTTAGGTATCCTTGCAAAATATGTCCACGAATTATGGTATTCATGTTAGGAATAATATTGCCCACTTGAAGATAATGAATAAATGATTACTAAATTCGATAATAAGATTACTTTATTAGCATTATATGATTAGTGGGTTGAGTTCTAAACAATTAGAATCAATAACAACTATCTTCCATAGCCTCCGTATTAAACTGAGTCACGTGCTGGGCACCTGAGTTCGGGCGGTGAGCTAAAACGAGGTCGATGACTGATATACGCCTGGAAAGCTATATCTAAAGTCATATATGTGGAACACATAGGTGAAGGCTGATCACTATGTGAGAGCATTCTACACTTGTAGTAAGTGTACGACTTGGACAGGTCTTGGTGTAGATGTGTCGTTTAAGGACCGTTACGACACACTAACCGAGGCCACTATGATGGTCACAGTGAGACTTGATCTAAATCCTGAAGTGATCATGGACACTGGGTTATGTTACTGAGCTCTTTGACTCATTCGCTAAAAGGCTATTCATGCTAATCACAGCTTATGTCTTGGGAGTTTTCTCAGAGCATAATTCGAGTGGGAAATGATTTACAGATACGGAATCCAGCCTTCCTGAAAGAAGGTTAATGTTCTCTCACCTAAGGGTTGATTCCAGAACCGATAGATTGCTAGCACTTTCGAAGTAAGTAACGTTCGAAAGAATCTTTCGCTAGGGAAGCAATAATGCTTAGGGCTGATATGTATCAAGAGAAGTATAACGGAAAAATTGACTTCTCTTGAAACGGGTTGAACCTGGAGGATCTTGATCACGAACTGACTATATCAGTGGACACTCGTCACAATGAGTAAATATAATTCTAGTATAAAGGAGAGTTCAGTCTTGGCTTACAAAGTGGAGTATTTGACCAAGATTAAACGAATCGATGGAAAAAGAGAAATGACTATTTCGTCTTTTTCATCGGATTTGTTAAGCTTCTATTACTAGGGTCATAGTCCTTGATTCGGCTCTGATAAAGGCGGATAAGAACTTTCGTATAATAATGTTTATCATTATTAATCTCACTTGCTGTAATTGTGATTGACAGCATTAATTCTGGAAAACGGGTATTCGCAGAATTAAATAAATATTTATGGTAGAATTGTTTATTTATTGTTTGATCAAGTAAATAAACAATTATTAATTATTTGTTTATTGTTGGACCAGGTAAATAAATGATTAATTGGGTTTTAAGCAATTGGGCCTTGCACAAAATATGAAAGTCGAATTAGGTTTTTTGGCACTAGGGTTTGCGCAAATTCCCCTTGGCCGTGTGCCTAAAATTCGATTTTTATAATATTGGTATTTACCAATATTTTCTCTTTAGTTGTTTAAATAAATGAGAGAGAATAATATAAGATATTGTCCTATATTTTCTCCTTATTTAAAGGAAAGTATATATGAGAATATATTTAAAGGGAAATAATATATTCTCCTTTATTATCTCACTAAATAAAATATTCTCTATCTAAATAGAGAATAATATCACATATATATTGATCTGATGGATGAGAGAAAAAGTAGGATTCACTTGTTGAGATCCAAGGGTCTAGATTAAATCCTCTAGTGTGAACACAATAAAAGGAAATAATATATTCTGGAAGATTCCATGAATATCTCCTTTTACTACTATAAATAGGGGTTCATGAGAAAGCAAAAATTAAGGATTTTGACCTAATAATTTCGTGGCTCTCCCTTGGCCGTGCGAAATTTTCTCTCCCTCCCCTCGGAAATTAATTTCCATTCTTAGTAAAATAAGAGCGAGATCTCGAAACACCTAGTTTCGTTTCCACTCATCTTTCTTATTCGTCTCGGAGATTACGTTTCGGAAGACTAAGGTGTCATCATCGAGTTCTTCATCAAGACGACGCAAGGAGTACGCGATTGGTTTAGGAGCGTTCTGTAGCTGAACCGAAAATCAATGTAAGTATTCGTTTTTCGCTCAAATTGGTTGCTTGATAAATATGCTCTCGTGAATTAAATTAATTAAACATAACTAGATCTTGTTAATTATAACCATAATTTAATTAGCTTATGATCAGCGTAATTAATTATTCCGCATTAATATGGTTATATGGTATAATCATCTCCAACGAGTCGCATCAGAGCGATTGTTCGTGTCTGATACACGCCTGATTCACCGATAAGTGGTATCAGAGCTAGATGTTATGATTAATTAATCGATTCGTTCTTGTAATTAATTTAAATATGGTTTGAATGAAATTATATATGGATGTGAATTTCATGCAATTCAATATATGATATGTGGATTGTGATTCGTGGTTTGATCATAGAATATTTGATTCTCGCTTTTCTAGATTTTTTGTAAACCCGAAATTCAAAGGGTATAGGTTTTATGTCATTATTATTATTATTGTTGTAATCCGATGGTGCGACGTTCTTGATCGGCGAGAGACGGACACAAAATGAAGAAGCATGATGAACGAAGAAAGCCTCCACGACTACGCCACAAGAAAACTTGTCACAAAATTTTGTGACAAGTCTCGGTCGTCCTCTTCGTGCCAGGCCGCGCCCTCGTGGCGGCGGCGGTTCGGTGCAGCCTCAAATCTAATCTTGACCTAGGTCAAGATTAGAGGATTCGTCCGGGCCTCAGCCCGGAAACCCTAGTGGGCTCACGGGCCCACTCATTAAAAAAAATTTACCGAAAAAAAAATTAAGTTTTTAAATGTTTTATTTAATTAATTGTATGGGCTGAGCCCTAATGATTTTTATTTAAAAAATTACAAAATAAATGATTATGATATCGATTTATTTTAAATGGGACATTAGAATGGGCCCTTACTTAATTAATTTTTTCGATAAAAAATTAGAAAAATTAAATCAATATATTAAACAATTTGATATTGATTTATTTTTTCTAAGGGACATAAGAATGGGCCCAATTGAATCCATGGGCCAATATGATTGGGCTCATCTTGATTTACTTTATAGAATCAAATAGGAAACGATCAATCCGAATCAAACCATTCTTGCATGCTCTTGCTTGTTTATTTAATTACTATGCCATGCTTGTTTGCTATAACTTAGATCATGTATCGTATGTTAATGGTTGTCATGGGCTTTCATTCATTAAAATTATCTAATTGGATTAGGATAGTTAATTATTGAATGAGTTGAACGGATCGGAGAGCTTTGTCACCAAGCCGATAAGAGGCTAAGATGAGAGGTACTTAAGAAGACCTAGTGTCTCACCTTCTCTACTGGGAGCTTTTCCGTGATGGAATACTTTTAGGATAATCAAGACTAGATGTCACGAATTCCTAATCACTAAGCTATATCGAAACATCTGTTTTTAAGGGTAGCTTAGAAACACTCGAGTTTTTAATATGACTTAGTTAACTCGAGTGGATCACCTAGATTAAAGTTAATGCTAGGAAAATTAAAATACTGAAAGTATATTGAGTCGTAGGTCTCCAACCTTAATACAACACCGTGAGGATGAAAGATCCTCTCGTGACCGGCGGTTTTCTAAACATGGTGGTCAGTTCTCTTCGGAAGGGCTTTTCTGATTCCAATACCAATGTTGTGTCTCTGGCGATAGGTGGGAGGGTTGATCTCTGCGTGTACTAGTTACGCTAGTGCGTATGAGCTAGATTTCTTTAACTGAAATGTTGGGTTGACTCATATATGAACCAACCGGTGGTTGCTCATGTGGCCAAAGATTCCTAAAAAAAAAATTGGTAGTTAGTTGGCATAGTTATGAAGGTACATGTACTATGATTGCTCACTAATCTGAGATGGTTCTCATTTTCACTAGGTGCACTCCGTTACGTCACCAGAGTGAAACGGACTGTGGCTATTAGTCGAATTACCTTGGAATATAAAAATTGGGTTCTTTTGATTAGTATTTTATCCCATGCATGTTTGCATTATAGTTTTTATTTCCTGAATTATATTGATGGTTGTTTCTTTTCATACTGCTAGTAAATGTGCTTTTATGTTTTTAGTAATCATGTCAACCCCGATTATGGCCCTGTTGTTGAAAGACGTCCTGATTGGAGATAACTTCCCTAAGTGGAAGTCGAATCTCAACATTGTGCTAGTGAGTGAAAGCATTCGCTTTATCCTCACTGAAGACAGACCTCCTCTTCCTGCTCATGGTGCCTCCAAGAACTTGATGGAGGACTATGACAAGTGGACTACTGCCAACAACAAGGCGGTGGCCTACATGCTCGCAAGCATATCTGATGCATTGCGAACTAGGATGGAAGGGAAGGAGACCGCTGTGGAGATTCTTGACTCGTTGCAACAAATGTTTGGGATGCAAAGCGAGCAAGCCCGCATTGAGCTCACCCGTAAGTGCACTAGCACTAGGATGACTGTGGGAACTCCGGTGAGGGATCATGCCATGAAGATGAGTAACTACTTCACCGAAGCTGAACTCCATTGGGCACAGATGGATGAGGTTACTCAGGTGGGAATAATCCTGAATTCCCTTTCGAGTGACTTCATACAGTTTACGTCCAACTACATCATGAACAAGTTGACGTATGGACTGTCCCAGCTGTTGAATGAACTACAGACTTTCGAGTCTATCACTCGACATGGGAAGAACAAAGGGTCAACTCTCTATGCTGACAAGAGTTCTTCGCCTAAAACCAAGAAGAAGTTGACTTCTGGTGCTGAGTCATCTAAGGCACGTCCGAATACTTCAAAGGGGAAAGGTCCCGCTAAGAAGGAAAGGAAGAACTTCAAGAGAAGTGGAAAAGGAAAAGAAAAGAAGCGAGAAAGCATTGGTAAATGTCACCACTGCAACACTGAAGGCCATTGGAAGAGGCATTGTCCTTTATACTTGGCTGAGCTTGAGAAAAACAAGAAGAATGCTGGTATGGTACCTTAAAATTCATGATTAAAGATATCCTAAAAAATTTTTTGAGGATAATTATTCATGAGCATACTTCTTTTCTTGTTGTAGAGCAGATCTGATGGAGCACACGTGTGTAGACGAGCTTGCTGAACAATGTCGGATTCAAGCCCGAATTGTAGAGAAGCTCATGCTCCGTTTGAAGATCTAATTTCCCGCTAGTTTTATTACTTTCATTTTTGGATTTATTTTTGAACATGGGATGTGTCATTTAATAATCCGAGGTTTTCTGGACTGTAGCCTTTATGGTTATTCCAGAAAGGATGTATCTTTCTTTCTTTATGTTTTATTACATTATTTATGAACAAATGGTTGTTTCTTTAAATATTTCCTTCTATAATTGAATGTCTTGATTGCTTTTATGATATTTGAATATGCATGAATGCTTATATCCTTATGAAAAAGATATAGAATATGAAGGTCACGTTTTTCCGTTCATATGCTATATAGAAGCACAATAAATAAATATAAATATTTTCTAAGTTATTATCTCTGTTAGAATTTAATTAGCTTTTATTGCTTCATTAAATTCTTATGTTGAATATGTTTTATTGTTTAAGAACTATTTAGAGCTTTGAAAGCGTTTAAATAATTCTTACCATTATTCGACAATGACTTGTGCGAATAATAACAAATAAAGGAGACACAGCTAAAAGTTAGTGTTGATGATGAATTAATTAGTGGGAGCTTCCTTAATTGGAACCTAGTCACTAATATTCGTATTGATCGAGTGGGAGCATCCTTGAATGGAACCTAGCCACTCTAGATTTATTGATTGAGTGAGAGCATCCTTAATTGGAACCTAGCCACTCTAAAATTCAATAATCGAGTAGGAGCATCCTTAGCTGGAACCTAGCTACTCTTATTCATTGACATAGTGGGAGCATCCATAAATGGAACCTAGTCACTAAATAACAAATATTATTGAGTGGGAGCATCCTAGAATCGATCCTTGTCACTCTCATCAACAATAAAATTTCCTTAAATGGAAAGACATGATCTTGAGATATCACTCTCGATCAAACTAACTTGTCTGATAGTTATTAGCCCATAGATCTACCTCTTAAGCTATTAGCTTAAAGGAATATAGAGATCTATAAAAGGATTAATGAAATGGTTTAAGCTTTAATAAGCTATAAGGTAAGGGATTGAGCCCTTAAGGAGAGACACTATCATCAATGATACTCTTCTTTCTGATACCACGAACCACTTCATTTGGGATCTTCAAAATTGAAGATGAACTATCATTTGAGGATGAAGTTCCAATAACATAAAGACATGGATCGAAGTAGTTATACTACTAAACCTTTTGAAATATGAAAGGTAGATTCTAAGTACTTAACAAACTAATCATGATTGTACATGGATGTTTGTTATAATCGATATTTTGAGAATGATCGATAAGTGTAGCTCCTAAACAAGTGTCATGAATAAAGTCATTACTATTATAGTTCTAGACCTCCTTATGACACAAGTAAATTGACTGAGCTAACTGTTTCTAAAATTAAATTTAGAAACGACATGCTCGCTCCATTATGTCTCAAACATACTTATTGACAAAAGGTATGAGCTCAATGTTGAGGCTATTGACATTGCCTTTAAAAGGACTAATAATTAGACCTTAGACAATGTCGTATTTTCGAGAATAACTACATGTGTTGTAAACACTGTAATTTCTGGAAATAGTGAGATACTTAGTTATTTAAATATAGTAGATCCTTAAAGTCCTGTGTATATATTGAATATAAACACGACAAACAAGGATGAACTATAAATAACCAAGTAATGGAAATAGGTCAATAAGTTCTCATTTAAACACGTTCAATAAATCACACTATAGTAAGTGGTGATGAGATCAAACCATGCAATGGTGCAACCTGTTTTGGCACCAAAGGGATGTACACCTTGATAGGGAGACTTGTTATCTTTAGATATAAAGTCTGGTGTATAATCTAAAGTTATGCGAAGTGTTAATTTGTTCTAAAGTAAATTTATTTACTATGAATAAATTTGACTTGACCTTAAATGGTAAGTCAAAGATCACTTGCAAAAATGCATGAACCAGAATAATATGAAAATGGGACATATATCAGATCGACATAAATGATAGAGTATAGATAAAAGTGGGAATCCATATGATGGGAATCTCAATCTTGGGTCAAGATCTAAACCGTCTATAATGATGGCAAAGAATCAAATTGGCTGAAGGAAACTTATCTTCTCTGGTCAAAGTGGGTGATTGTTAGGAATAATATTGCCTACTTGAAGATAATGAATAAATGATTACTAAATTCGATAATAAGATTACTTTATTAGCATTATATGATTAGTGGGCTGAGTTCTAAACAATTAGAATAAATAACAACTATCTTCCATAGCCTCCGTATTAAACTGAGTCACGTGCTGGGAACCTGAGTTCGGGCGGTGAGCTAAAACGAGGTCGATGACTGATATACGCCTGGAAAGCTATATCTAAAGTCATATATGTGGAACACATATGTGAAGGCTGATCACTATGTGGGAGCATTCTACACTTGTGGTAAGTGTACGACTTGGGCAGGTCTTGGTGTAGATGTGTCGTTTAAGGACCGTTACGACACACTAACCGAGGCCACTATGATGGTCACAGTGAGACTTGATCTAAATCCTGAAGTGATCATGGACACTGGGTTATGTTACTGAGCTCTTTGACTCATTCGCTAAAAGGCTATTCATGCTAATCACAGCTTATGTCTTAGGAGTTTTCTCAGAGCATAATTCGAGTGGGAAATGATTTACAGATACGGAATCCAGCCTTCCTGAAAGAAGGTTAATGTTCTCTCACCTAAGGGTTGATTCCAGAACCGATAGATTGCTAGCACTTTCGAAGTAAGTAACGTTCGAAAGAATCTTTCGCTAGGGAAGCAACAATGCTTAGGGCTGATATGTATCAAGAGAAGTATAACGGAAAAATTGACTTCTCTTGACACGGGTTGAACCTGGAGGATCTTGATCACGAACTGACTATATCAGTGGACACTCGTCACGATGAGTAAATATAATTCTAGTATAAAGGAGAGTTCAGTCTTGGCTTACAAAGTGGAGTATTTGACCAAGATTAAACGAATCGATGGAAAAAGAGAAATGACTATTTCGTCTTTTTCATCGGATTTGTTAAGCTTCTATTACTAGGGTCATAGTCCTTGATTCGGCTCTGATAAAGGCGGATAAGAACTTTCGTATAATAATGTTTGTCATTATTAATCTCACTTGCTGTAATTGTGATTAACAGCATTAATTCTGGAAAACGGGTATTCGCAGAATTAAATAAATATTTATGGTAGAATTGTTTATTTATTGTTTGATCAAGTAAATAAACAATTATTAATTATTTGTTTATTATTGGACCAAGTAAATAAATGATTAATTGGGTTTTAAGCAATTGGGCCTTGCACAAAATATGAAAGTCGAATTAGGTTTTTTGGCACTAGGGTTTGCGCAAATTCCCCTTGGCCGTGTGCCTAAAATTCGATTTTTATAATATTGGTATTTACCAATATTTTCTCTTTAGTTGTTTAAATAAAGGAGAGAGAATAATATAAGATATTGTCCTATATTTTCTCCTTATTTAAAGGAAAGTATATATGAGAATATATTTAAAGGGAAATAATATATTCTCCTTTATTATCTCACTAAATAAAATATTCTCTATTTAAATAGAGAATAATATCACATAGATATTGATCTGATGGATGAGAGAAAAAGTATGATTCACTTGTTGAGATCCAAGGGTCTAGATTAAATCCTCTAGTGTGAACACAATAAAAGGAAATAATATATTCTGGAAGATTCCATGAATATCTCCTTTTACTACTATAAATAGGGGTTCATGAGAAAGCAAAAATTAAGGATTTTGACCTAATAATTTCGTGGCTCTCCCTTGGCCATGCGCAATTTTCTCTCCCTCCCCTCGGAAATTAATTTCCATTCTTAGTAAAATAAGAGCGAGATCTCGAAACACCTAGTTTCGTTTCCACTCATCTTTCTTATTCGTCTCGGAGATTACGTTTCGGAAGACTAAGGTGTCATCCTCGAGTCCTTCATCAAGACGACGCAAGGAGTACGCGATTGATTTAGGAGCATTCTGTAGCTTAGCCAAAAATCAATGTAAGTATTCGTTTTTCGCTCAAATCAGTTGCTTGATAAATATGCTCTCGTGAATTAAATTAATTAAACATAATTAGCTTATGATCAGCGTAATTAATTATTCCGCATTAATATGGTTATATGGTAGAATCATCTCCAACGAGTCGCATCAGAGCGATTGTTCGTGTCTGATACGTGCCTGATTCACCGAAAATTCACTATCCACTACCCCAAAACCAAGAGGATACAATTGAGTGTTTGCAACTAGTGCAACTGAAGTAAGCATTTGTCCACTATATTTCGTCTTGAGGAATGCCACATCAACACATATCACAGGATGGCATAGCACAAATCCCCGACGACAAGCTCTGATCGAAAAGAAACAAGCTTGGAAACACTCATTCTCAGTCACAAAATCAGTCAATGTGCCTGGATTATTTACCTTTAACATGTGTAGCCGTGATAGAATCTTTGAATACGAATCTTTTACATATCCCCTAACAGATTGAATGGCAGTCTCTCTCACTCTTCAAGCCTTTTTGTAGTTCATCTCAACGTCGTACTAGGATCTCCCATCCTCTTGAATGCTCTTTGGCATGTATGGGGTCCCATTGATGGTATACTTGCTCTTTATAAGATGAGCAATAACCCAAGGTGCAACTTTATTTTTGCTCTTTTCCTTGAACATCATGAAAATAAGTATGTTCACTCGTGTAAGCTGTTATTTCGAACATCACGGAGCCCAAAAGTCTTTTGGCCCTCAACCTCAATTTACATTCAAGATCTCTACAGTTGATGTGCCATGTCACTACTACCAAAAACAATTTTAGAAGCGACATAATATTTTAGAAGCGACAAGTCGCTTCTAATTACACTACTAAAAAAATGACTTTTAGAAGCGACACATAGAATTAGAAGCGACAAGTCGCTTCTAACCTATTCCACAGATATACAAACATTTTGTCTTGACAAAGTCATACTGTTTGTGGTTATAAGCCACAAGTCACTTCTAAATTTTTTTCCGTCAATTAGGAGCGACTTGTCGCTTCTAATCTCTCAAAATTTTAATTTTCTTGTTGTCTCCACCAAAAAATTTTAGATGTTAATCAAAACGACGACATTGTTAAATTTAGAAGCGACTAGTCGCTTCTAAACTCTTGGCATATTTGGCTCCCTATTTTCTCCGCCAAATTTTTAATTTTTTTACAAAACGACGCCATTTTGTCTAACCTAGATATTAGAAGTGACTAGTCGCTTCTAATGTCCCTTCTTACCTAGGTCATATTGAATAAATCATGACTTACTTCTTCTTCCTCATTTCATTCAAACTTTCACTCTCTCTCTCTCTCTCTCTCTCTCTCTCTCTCTCTCTCTCTCTCTCTCTCTCTCTCAATCTTCTCCGACTGAGCCACACCGTCCACCATCATCACGCCACTGACTCTCTATCTCATCTCTGCTCGCTACTACCACACCCTGGGCATCGGGGCTGAAGACGAAGAAGGCATCCACCACTGACTGTTGTACGCCACTAAGGCTCGGTTTAGGATTTAGTTGCTCAATAGAATTATTATGGTTGGTATATATGCTTTATAATGAAATTGCAGTTTTTGGTTTATCGATATTTTAGGGGAAACTCTGCCAAAATTTCTAATTAAGTAGTTGAAAATATCTCTTTTTCAAATTTTCCGACATCAAACTTCAAAAGTAATGTCCATTCTCGGTCTCGTTATCTTTCATAGTTCTTTATTCATAAGAACACTCTTTAATATTTGATTTTCCAACATTCAGCGTTATGTAAAATCCAAGTAGAGATTGGATTACTGGGAATGACAGAATAAGTCTTCAGTATCAGTCCAGAGAAGCACTATGAGGCAAGGTGAAGTTGAAGCGGTTCGGCAAGGACTACGAGATGATCGATGCGTGCAAGAATGGATGCGTCTTGTTTTTTAAGGGATTGAAACCGCTGGCGTTTGTCCCATTTGCGACGAAGTAGATGGATAGTTGGGAAGAAAGTACCTCGTAAAGTTTTGCGGTACTTTCCGGTGAAAGATCGGCTCAAGTGGTTGTACGCATCTCGACACACGTCTCTCGAAATACAGTGGCACGATAAGGAACGAGTGACTGAAGAAGGCGTTCTACGACATCCTGCCGATGGGAATACGTGGAAAAACCTGGACGAGACATATCCGGACTTTGCTGCGGAGCCGAGGAACGTTCAACTTGGACTTGCTGCTGATGGCTTCAACCCTTTCGGGGAAATGAGTTTGTCGTATAGCATGTGACCGGTGGTGTTGACCGCATATATTTTGCTTCCATGGCTTTGCATGAATTCAGAGTACTTGATGTTGACGCTTCTGATTCGGGGCCCGAAGTCACCTGAAAAAGACATTGATGTGTTTTTGCAGCCACTTGTTGAGGAACTGAAAGAGTTGTGGACAACAAGCGTCCGATTGAGATATATAGCCGATAACGATGAAATCTTTCAATTACGGGCAGTCCTTTGGACGATCAATGATTTTCCGGGACGGGCAGTTTATCAGGTTGGAGTGGACAAAGGTATCTTGCATGCCCACCATGCGCCGCAGACACAGCAGCCTTGCCTATCAGAAACAGAGTCGTGTATTATGACCATCGTCAGTACTTGCCAGATTCTCACCGGATGAGAAAGTGCAATGGTCATTACAAAATGCGTCTCGGGAAAAGTAGGCCTCCAAAGAGGTTGACCATGAGTCAGATAATCGAACAATTAAACAATCTTTCAGATATGAGACCAGGCAAGCACTCTCGAGGTATTAAACGAAAGCGAGGCGAGAGCGAACTAAATTGGACCAACAAAAGCATCTTCTACGAGTTTTCGTATTGATCAAAGTTGACGTTGAAGGCACAATTTGGATGTTATGCACATAGCGAAGAATGTGTGCTAAAATTTACTCAGGACATTGCTCAGCATTGACAGGAAGGATAAGGACACCGAGAAAGAGAAATGGGATTTGGAAGTCTTGAAAATCAAGTCTACTTTATAGTTGGAGAAGCATGGGAATATGTGGTTCAAACTGCAAGCTTCTTACGTTCTGACACCGATGCAAAGGAATTTAATGAGTTTCTGAAGTCCATGAACTTTCTCGACGAACTTGCTGAAAATTTGAAGAAAAATGTCACTGCTGATAGGAAGGTGACGGTGTTGAAGACCCATGACATTCACGTGATCTTGCAAAGGTTGCTGGCTGTGGGTATCGGTTCTCTTGTCCCGAAGCAAATTCAAGAGACTATCGGAGAGTTGGGTAACTTTTTTTTAAGCTCATGTGTTCCAGAACCTTACGAGTGGAAGATCTCGAGAAAACACAAGATTCGGTCGTTGAGATCTTGTGTAATTTGGAAATCATATTTCCGTCTGCATTTTTCACGATCATGGTTCATGTGACGATGAATTTACCCGATGAAGCTCTTGAAGGTGGCCCGGTGCATATGAGATGGATGTACCCATTCGAGAGATACTTGAGAACGCTAAGCATTTTGTGATAAATAGAGCTAAACCAGAAGGCTCTATCGCTGAGGCATACGTTGTGGAAGAATCTTTGGCGTTTGTTGCAAGGTATTTCAAAGATGTCTCCAATGAAGTTGTTCAACCCGGCGAGCTCTCTGTTTTTCAGTCAGAGAAGTACGTGTCCTATGGAAAGATGAATCTGGCCCGGTTAGACAAAAGTCGATAGAGATGGCAGAGTGGTACATTTTGACCAATTGTACTGAAATTGATGATTACATGACGTAAGTTTGACTTAATCAATCATTTCTCAGAATGATCTCAAAACTGATGAATATTTTCTAAAACAGTGAGCATTGGGATATAATGGTATCCGAAGGTCGGCCAAATTTTGAGGAGTCGCATAGGAAAGAATTCAGAGTCTGATTTGCGAAAAGGGTATGTATACATAAAGTCGATATTATGACGTTGAACCACATCGTCATATGATACTAATCATTCTATAATATTTTTCTAATTGCAGATATACGATATGAAAGTAAAGGGATCTGATGTTTCTGAAGAGCTTTATGCTCTTTCAGTCGAACCATTTCAAAACATTCACATGTATCCAAGCAGTGTGGTCAATAGTGTCAAGTTTATCACTTCTCGTTGTGACGAGATGCGAATTACTCAAAACAGCGGCTTGTGCGTACCTGTAGATGACTACACTTTCTATGGAAGGATGGATGATGTCATCGTGCTGAATTATAGACATGATTATCGAGCGTATTATTTCGATGTCGATGGTATGGTGACCAACATAACACACAGAGACAGTATGCACGGATAACATCTGTGGAACGACAAGTGCTTATGTGGCACAAGAATGGTTTGCGGACAAGCCTTAACTCGTGAAACAAGTCTTCTACTTGAACAATCCTCGTAATGTTGATGATGGGGAATTGAATGTCGTCGAAAATTGTAATCATCTATTTATGGGGGATTTTTCTAACATTGACGCCTCGTCTTTGGCTATAGTTCCATTATCAATACAACAAACAGACTTCGAACTTCTATCTCATCGTAACGAAAATTGTGAAGCAACTCTTGTGAGTGACGATAGTGAAGATGAACCTGTTGTCGCACGAAAATGAACAACGATTAAATACCTCGGGCTGTTCGATCCAAGGCCGGACCAAGTGACCGTACCCGAGCCAAAGAATGGGAGCTCGTAGACCGAGCTGCACCCCCCAGACCCTAAGGTGTATTTTGAGGGGTGTGACTGTGCCAAAGGTTGGCTGCCTACGTACCCTTTAGTCGGGATCAGGTCAGAATGTAGTTCAATTTGTATGTTGAGGGCAATCTTGGGCTCGGAGGCTTGAGAATCCAAGGCTTTAGAGTAGGACCCAGCTCGTAGCTTCTGTTGAAGACTTTAGAGGGGCCGCGTGCCTCGTAGCTTGGAGTTCTAGCTCAAGGGCCAATAAGCATGAGAGCAGTGTGTACTGCAGAAGCTCGGGTCGCAGAAAAGGAGCGCGCTCCCTCTCGTGGAGGGGGGTCCTTGTATTTCTGAGCCGAGGGAGGAGGAGCACGCGCTCTTGGAATGTCACAAGAGCACAGGAGAAGAGGTAATTCTTGAGCGAGAGAAGTGTTGGATGAGGAGTTGTGGGGCTGAATGAGCGTGTTTTTTCCTTCCCCAAGGGGGGGGGGGGTATTTATAGTGTTGGAGGAGCCCTTGGGCCGGCCTTCTTGAGGCCCACCGGGTGGCCAGGAGCGGGGCGCGCGAGGCGTGACGCCCGGACGGGCGCATGGCGCGCGGGGCGTGACGCCTGGCCGGGCGCGGGGTGCATGGAGCAGCAGGAGCGGTCCGCCGAGGCAGCATGGCACTCGGTCGGGGAAGCAGGAGCGGCCGACCGAGGCAGCAGGGCGCTCGGCCGGGGCAGCAAGCACGCGTAGGAGTCGGGCGGCCGGGAGCGTGGACGCGCGAGGGCCAGAGGGCCAGGGCACGAGGAGCGCCTGTGGACAAGAGGGCCGGGGCGCGAGGAGCGCACGCGGGCCGGAGGGCCGGGGTGCAAAGAGCGCGCACGGGCCGGGGCCGTGAGGGCGCACGCGGCCGACTGAGCGGGGTACAGGGCGCGCATGGCCCGGGGAGCACAGCCGGGGGCGCGAGACGCGCACAGCCGGCGGCGCAGGGCGCGCACGGGCCGACGGCATCGGGGACGCGCAGGCCGGAGGAGAGAATGTAGAGAAAATGTTCTCTAGGAAATTCTCTTGAGAGAAAAGTCATGTTTTCCCTCCCCCTAAGGGGGGGTATTTATAGGAGTGGGGAAGGCCATGGGCCGACCCACTTGGAAGCCCACAGAAGGGCAAGGCGCGGAGCGCGCATGGCCGGCAGGGCGGGGGCGCGCCATGGCCGGCGCGGGCCGGGACGCGCATGACCGGCAGGGCGCGGGGCGCGCATGGTCGGCAGGGCGCGGGCGCACATGGCCGGCAGGGCGTGGGGCGCGCATAGCCGGCAGGGCGTGGGGCGCGCATAGCCGGCAGGGCACGCCGCTCGTATGGCCGGCAGGGCACGGGCGCGCATGTCCGGCAGGGCGCGGGGCGCGCATGGCCGGCAGGGCGCGAGCGCGCATGTTTTGCAGGGCGCGGGGCGCGCATAGGCCGAGGCGGCCAGGGCCCGTTGGCTGATCTGGCCGGCGATGCCCGGCCGGCCTCAAATTGTTTTTAGATTTCCGGTTTGCCGAAAACGATCGACAACATTAGCCCCCCAAGTTCATGGCTCGTGAGTCACGTGTCGTGAACTTTAATTTCGCAAGGGCATTTGAGGTCTAGGCTTGCCCAAGTCGATCGCGGTTCTCACTCGGGGGCGGAACTCGAGACGCTTTGGGACCGACTTCGCGAAACAAAGGTGGAACTCCATATTGCCCGAGGTCAGCTCGATGGAGCCCAGATGTCAGTGGCCAAGATGGCGGGGGAGCTGACCGAAGGACGGCGAGCTTGCGAGGCAGCGTCCCGATCGGCGGAGGTTTTTCGCACTGAGGTTGCCGACCTCCGGAGATGCCCGGTCCGACGCTTTGGTGATGTCGCATCGCCAGCTTGCTTCGAGCGAAGCGGCGTGCGTTCGGGCGGAGCACGAGCGCGACTCTCTGGCGTAGGAGAATGCTCGTCTCACACCCCAGCTTGCTGAAGCGGAGCGAAGAGCGTCCGACTTGCAGGATGACTACGACATAGGGATCGAGGAGGCCCGTCGTGCCAGAGCGGTGGAATGTCGAGATGCGACCGTGACCGAGAACGAGGCCCGGGGGTCACCTTCGACTTCTTCAACACCCTATTTCCCCTACTAGATGAGGGTGTTGTGTGAGCCGTGTGGCTTCTTTTTAGCGCATATGTTTAGCGCTTTACTTTCTTTTCCTTCTTTCAGGATTTTATTTATTTCCCACACACTTTTCTATTCAGCACGTGTTCATTGGATTTAGAGCTGTGGCTCTTTTTATTTATGAGATACTTTGTTGCTTTCATGTCGAATGCTTATCTCATTTTTTGAGCATTTTCGCTCGCATACGCCTTCTTCGCGGGCTAACGTGGGCCGAAGGGCTCAATTCATACCAATAGTTTTGGAAGGTTTTGCGTCCTTAACTGGGGTTCGTCCTCCGCTCAATTCATCGTTACGACTCGTCGTCGTTTAAACGTTCGAGATGAGGGGGTGTTTGTGTCCAGTTAGGCAATGGGCCGACCCGTGTCGAATGGTGATATCGGCCTATCGGGTTAGGCCGACGATTTAGTGTGCCTAATATGGCTGTAGCCCAACGACTTCGCTTCGTGCCATTCGGCGATCGAAGAGGTCGCACCGGGTAGTTCCCGGGGGCTCTGCGTCCGTGCCTTCGGCGACTGGACGTGCATGTTACGCCGGGTTGGGCTGGCGTCTTTTGGGTTCGCGCCCTGGAGCCTGCGAACGTAGATTGCGCCGGGTTAGGCCAGCGTCTTAGGAGCTCGTGCTTTTGAGCGACTGAGCGTAGGTTGCGCCGGGTTAGGCCGGCGTCTTTATGGGTTCGCTTACCCTGGAGCAAGCGAACCCGGGTGCGTCGGGTTAGGCCGACGTCTTTTTGGGTTCTCTCACCCTGGAGCAAGCGAACGCGGGTGCGTCGGGTTAGGCCGACGTCTTTTTGGGTTCGCTCACCCTGGAGCAAGCGGACGCGGGTGCGTCGGGTTAGGCCGACGTCTTTTTGGGTTCGCTCACCCTGGAGCAAGCGGACGCGGGTGCATCGGGTTAGGCCGACGTCTTTTTGGGTTCGCTCACCCTGGAGCAAGCGGACGCAGGTGCGTCGGGTTAGGCCGACGTCTTTTTGGGTTCGCTCACCCTGGAGCAAGCGGACGCGGGTGCGTCGGGTTAGGCCGACGTTTTTTTGGGTTCGCTCACCCTGGAGCAAGCGAACGTGGGTGCGTCGGGTTAGGCCGACGTCTTTTTAGGTTCGCTCACCCTGGAGCAAGCAAACGCGGGTGCGTCGGGTTAGGCCGACGTCTTTTTGGGTTCGCTCACCCTGGAGCAAGCGAACGCGGGTCTTTTTAGGTTCGCTCACCCTGGAGCAAGCAAACGCGGGTGCGTCGGGTTAGGCCGACGTCTTTTTGGGTTCGCTCACCCTGGAGCAAGCGAACGCGGGTGCGTCGGGTTAAGCCGACGTCTTGTGGGCTCGCTTTCCCTGGAGCAAGTGAACGCGGGTGCGTCGGGTTAGGCCGACGTCTTTTGGGCTCGCTTGCCCTGGAGCAAGCGAACGCGGTTGCGCCGGGTTAGCCCGACGTCTTTTACTCAAACCCTATTGCGCCGGGTTAGGCCGGCGTCTTTGGTGTTCGTGCCCTGAGGCTAGCGAACATTTGTTTGGTTCAAATTTGGCCTTTTTAGGGTTTGAGGCAGCGCCTTTACGCGACTTACATGCGTCCCGGGAGACGTCTTACACCTGCGCCTTTACGCGTCTTACGGCACGCCGGGAAGGCCGACGTTTTACTCGAACCCATTTGCACGAAGGGCCGTCTGGGTCCGAGCTTCCTTAGTCTGTATCCCCGTGGGGGACTTAGGCCTGGGTAGAAGTGTTCGTGCTGTTGAGCGACCGAACTTATGCGTTGCGTCGGGTTAGGCCAACGTCTTTGAGCTCGTGGGTTGAGCGACCGAACTTATGAGTTGCGCCGGGTTAGGCCGACGTCTTTTCTCAAACCCGTATGCTTGACGAGCCGTCGGGGTTCGAGCTTCTTAAGCCTCTATATCCCATGAGTGGGGGCTTAAGGTTTTTTTTTTGTATGCCGTGATTTTTCGGGTGTACGTCGCAGGACCCATAGCCCCCCAAGTTTTTAGTTTACAGGTCGTGCCATGATGACTAAAAACTTTGATAAAGTGGGTAAAGAGACCGCAAACTTTATTTTTTATTAATTTTTTGCTAACAGGGAACATCCTCAAACAGTGGCACGTAGGCCTTATTGAATAAGGGAAATCAGAGCAATAGGGGGGGCCCAGTCACTGGTGGTACTGCCTCAAGTGTTCGGCGTTCCACGGATGCCGGATTAGAGTTCCGTCTGTGTGTTCGATGTAGTAGGTTCCGTCGTGTATGACTTTTCGAACTCTATACGGTCCTTCCCAATTCGGGCCCAGGACTCCGACGCCTTCCACTTGGGTGTTTTGGAACACGCGTCTGAGTACAAGGCTGCCGACAGCGAAGATCCGCCTTTTGACTTTGGCGTTGTAGTATCTCTCAACCTTTCGCTTTTGTGTGGCGAGTCTGGTGAGGGCCTCGGATCTTTTTTCTTCGATTAGATCCAATTCGAGGCGTATGGCTTCGTCATTCTCTTTTTCGTCGAAAGCGTCGACCCGGTAGGTGGGGACTTCTGTTTCCACGGGGACCACCGCTTCAATCCCAAAAGCTAGGGAGAAGGGGGTCTCTCCGGTGGCGTTTCGAACGGTGGTTCGATAGGCCCATAGGATGAAAGGCAGTTCCTCAGCCCATGCGCCTTTTCTGGGTTCGAGCTATTTCTTGAGGTTGCTTTTAATCGTCTTGTTGACGGCTTCCACTTGGCCATTAGCCTGTGGGTGTCACGGGGATAAGAACGTCTTGCTTATCCCTAATTGGGCGCAGATTTCTCTAACCCTCGCGTTGTCGAACTGCGCGCCGTTGTCGGTCACGATCGACGCGGGGATGCCGTGGCGACATATTATGGACTTCCAGATGAAGTTCGTAGTGTTGGCCTCGGTGATTCTGGCCAGAGGCTCGGCATCGACCCACTTAGTGAAGTAGTCGATAGCGACGATGGCGTACTCGTATTGCCTCGGAGCTTTAGGAAGCTTGCCGATAATGTCCACGCCCCATTTCGCAAAGGGACGTGGGACGACGATGCTACCCAGGGGAGATGGCGGCTGTCGTGGAACGTTAGAGAAACGTTGACACTTGTCGCACTTTCTCGCCCAGTCGTAAGCGTCTCTTTTCATCGTCGGCCAGAAATAGCCTTATCGAAGCGCTTTCAGTGCAAGGGACCTCCCAGCGGAGTGGTTTCCGCAGAGGCCTTCGTGAATTTCGCGGATGACCTTAGTCGACTCGACGCTGTTGAGGCATCGGAGCAGCGGGGTTGAGTACCCGCGCTTGTATAGGGCTTCGCCTCTCAACACGTACTTAGATGCGAGGGCTTTCAGTCTTTCGGCTTCTTTGCGGTCATCGGGAAGTGCCCCTCTTCGCAAGAAGTCCGTAAGCGGGGTCATCCAGGTTGTATGAGCGGTGCTCTCAATCGTTCCAACCTCGTCACGTGAGACGGATGGTCGCGAGAGAGACTCGATCGGGATAGTTCCCAACCCGTCTTCGGTGATACCGGATCTGAGGCGAGCTAGGGCGTCAGCCTCGGAGTTCTCTTCTCATGGGATCTGGATGATCTCGAACCAGGAGAAGGCATCTAGCTTGGCATTTATCTTTGCCAAGTAGGCGATCATGTTAGGTTCTTTGGCAACGTAGTCGCCTTTAACCTAATTTACGATCAACTGCGAGTCACAGTGTATTCGTAAGTTTTGTACGTTGAGCTTTTTAGCGAGCTCTAGCCCTACGATGAGGGCTTCGTACTCGGCCTCATTGTTGGAGGCCTAGAATCCGTAGTGGAGGGCGTAGCGTAACTTTTCCCGGTCGGGATTCGTTAGAATCACGCCGGCGCCTGCTCCCTGGGCATTAGATGCCCCGTCTACGTGTAGTTCCCAGATGGGACCCGTAGGGTCAACCTTTCTCTTTCGAGCCGACAAGTCGGTCGAGTCGTCTTCTGATCTTCCCATGTCGGGAGTGTAGGAGAATTTTGCCACGAAATCAGCTAAGGCTTGAGCCTTTATTTCTGGTCTCGGGTGAAACTCGATCCCATACTCGCTCAATTCTTGGGACCAGATCGCCATGCGAGTCGATGTTCCCTTTTGAAGAGCTTTACCGATGGGGTGCCCTGTTCGGACAACAATTGGGTGAGCCTGGAAGTAGGGGCGTAGCTTTTTGGCGGCTACGAGGAGAGCGAGAGAGAGCTTCTCTATCTCAGTGTAACGCGTTTCGGCGTCAAGTATGGCTTTGCTTATGTAGAAGATAGGCCATTGAGCCTTATCTTCTTCACGGATCAGCACAGCGCTCATAGCTCGTTCGGAGACGGCGAGGTAGACGTAGAGCGTCTCGCCTTCTTTTGGTTTGGAGAGGAACAGAGGTGTCCCGAAGTAGGCCTTCATTTCTTGAAAGGCATTTCCGCACTCGTCCGTCCATTCAAAGCCGTCCGTCTTCTTTATTGCTTTGAAGAACGGTTGACACTTGTCGGTTGCTTTGGCCACAAAACGTGAGAGGGCGGCAATCTGACCGGTCAGACTTTGGACTTCCTTGACACATCGTGGAGATTTCATGTCAAGGAGTGCCTTGATTTTCTCGGGGTTCGCTTCGATACCTCGACGGCTAACTATGTAGCCTAGGAACTTCCCGGATTCGACCCCGAACACACATTTGTTGGGGTCGAGCTTCATTTTGTACCGGCGGAGGATTAAAAACATCTCCCTTAGGTTGTCTACGTGATTGGTAGCCAGTAGGCTTTTAACGAGCATGTCATCCACGTATACTTCCATGGTCTTGCCGATTAGGTCGGCGAAGATCCGGTTTACCAATCGTTGGTAAGTAGCTCCTGCATTTTTAAGGCCAAAAGGCATGACCTTGTAGCAGTAGAGGCCGCGATCAGTGACGAAGGTCGTCTTGATCTGATCGGGCTCGTGCATTCGTATCTGGTTATATCCCGAGTAGCCGTCCATGAAACTTAGCAGTTCATGTCCTGTCGTGGCGTCGACCAGTTGCTCAATGCGTGGAAGTGGAAAGCAATCTTTTGGGCAGGCTTTGTTAAGATCTTTGTAATCTATACAAATGCGCCACTTCCCATTAGGCTTTTTTACCATGACTACATTGGCCACCCACTTCGGGTACTTGGCTTCTCGGATGAAACCAGCGGAGAGAAGCTTTTCGACTTCCTCGTTTATCGCTAGGTATCGTTCGGGGTTGAACGCACGTCTAGCTTGTACCTTTTCAGCGATAGTTTTATCGTCATTTAACCGGTGCACAATCACATCGGGGTCTATATCGGGCATGTCTGCATGTGTCCACGCAAAGACATCCTTAAACTCCCGAAGGAAGGACGCGAGTTGAGTTTTGATGGCGAGAGGGAGTTGTGTACCGATCTTCACTACCTGGTCAGGTTTAGCTTCGTCGAGAACGATCAAAGTGAGATCATCGGGGGTGTCAACTTTCAACCTCTCGATATTGTCACGGGGGTCTAGCTCCCCGAGCTGCCGTGCGTCTTTTTGATCACACGGGTAGTCGTCTTCTAGCTGGTAGATCGTGTTAACCCTTTTTTCAGCGGGCTTGCCGTCCACGCCTTAGACATAGCATATCCTCGCTTGGGTTTGATCACCAGCCATGATGCCGATCCCCTCCTCGGTGGGGAATTTCACCAGTAGGTGATATGTGGATGTGATGGCCCTTAGTCTGTTCAACGTGGGTCGCCCAATGTTAACATTGTAGGGCGACTCCTGGTCAACCACAAGAAAGGGTACCACGTGAACGACTTCGATACCTCCGGTAGTTCCGAAGGTGACTGGCAAATCAATGATTCCTTTAGTCATGATCTTTTCTCCCGTGAACCCAAACAGATGGGTTTGAGTCGGGACAGGGCGGAGCCCCCGGAGCTTCATGCGCTCTAGGGTGGTCTTAAAGATTATATCGGCTGCGCTGCCGTTATCAATAAGAACTCTTTTTACCAAGTTGTTGGCCACCTGGGCCTTAAGGACTATAGCGTCATTGTGCAGGTGCACAACTCGCTTGGCCTCTTCATTGGTGAATTGTATCATCTCGTGAGGTACGGACGGAGGTTCCTCATAGGTGAGGTTAACTTGCCCGGCAAGGCCTTCTTGAGAGGCAGCTCTGAGGAGCTTTTTCCTTTGCCGGGCCGAGTCCCCATCTTGCAAGCCACCTAGGATAGTGGTTACGACGTGGAGTTGCGCATCGGCCGTAGCCGCGACCGTGGTGCGGTCGGTGTTGGCGTTGGCCCATCCGCCTTTCTCAGGCTGTGGCCTGTTGTCGGCGGGGGTTGCCGCTCCTATCATGCGAAGGAAAAACTCTTTGAGTTCGCCTTTTTGGATTAATGTCTCAATTTGTCTCCTAAGATGGAAGCATTAAGCGGTAGTGTGACCGTAATCCCGGTGGAACTCACAATAGCGGGACCGGTGATGTGAGGCTGCCCTTTATCGGAGCCGGAGCGACGAACTTGTCACGCGCCACAGCGTAGATTTGCTCTACTGGGGCGTTCAAGGGAGTGTAACTCGAGTAGTCTCTAAAATTGCTCGCAAGACGTGGCTTTTGAGAAACAGGGGGTCGGCTATCGGAAGCTTGACCTCCCTTGTTCACCCTCTAGCGGGGGTTGCCAGGCTTGTTGCCGGACTCATCCCGACGGCGGGAGCTTTGGTTGCTGCTCCTGCGGCCGTCCATGTAATCTTTTACCCCCATGAAAGTTTTGGCTCGGTTCATTAACTCGGCCATCGTAGAAGGGACACTGCCCACGACGGACTTTAAGAAGTCTCCGATGCGCAAGCCCTCGATGATGGTTGTAATTGCGTCACTGTCGTCAAAGCGGTCGACCTTATTTAATTCTGCGGTGAATCGGGTGAGATACTGTCTGAAGGACTCGTTGTTCTCTTGCCTGATTGACCATAGGTACATCTTTGTCTTCTTTTGGACCATAGATGTAGCAAATCGTGCTAGGAACATGTCCTTCAGGTCTTTGAATGATTGGACGCTTCCTGGTCTTAAATTCTTAAACCACTCGAAACGGGTCCGGTGAGGGTAAGACTAAAAGCTTGGCATAGAGCCCCAGGTGAAACGCCTTGCATCGTCATCCAAGTTTCGAATGTTGGATGTGATACGTGGGGTCGGTTTTCCCATTGTATGGAGGGAGATTCGGGAGTTTGAAGTTTCTCGTGCACACCTCAGCAAGGATTTGGGCAGTGAAGGGCGAGGAACGTTCTTCTACGACCCCGTATGCATCACCGGCCAAGCCGCCTTCATGCAAGTCACGCACTTCGTTACGAAGATTGTGAATCATGGTGACGACATCGAGGCCAGTGTTAGGGGTCACTCCTTGTTCAGGAGGAGTCACCTGGCGCCTTTCATTCGACCCTTGAGCCGTGCGAGGGTCCCCATTGATTGGGGCCGCAGGGTTGTGACCCTTGCGAGCACTTAGCCTCTCCCGGAGGTCTTCGCCACGGTCGTTCCGTTGGGCGGTAAGTCGATCTCTAAGATCTGGCCCGGCGGTATGGGGGCGTGAGCTTCGAGCCACACGCCTCACTTGCCGAGTTGTTGGACCCTCCCTGACATTGCCTCTTTGACCGAGTCGGTCATGGGTTGAACGTCGGGAGGTCTCTTCTTGAGAGGAGATTGGTATTGCCTTTGATTTAGGCGGCGGGATTGACGGACTGGCTTCGATCTCAACAGGGAGTTCCCCGTCCTTGGTGAGAGAAGTCTCGACGTCCGCTGAAATTTCCAAGCCTTCATAGTCGGGGTCATAGTCATGTCCCTCGTCCATGAGGTCCTCGGATTCCCCATGGGGGGTGCCTTGTGCAGGCGCCTTGCCCGCCAGTTGGCGGTGGTACCTCGCGTTAGCTATCTTTAGTTGGCGGATTTTATCCTCCATCTCAAGGATGCGGTCGTCCCGACTGTCTTGAAGTGGAGGAGGCGATGGAGTGTGACTCTCGTCATTGAGAGACTCCTCGTCGCCTTGCGCTCAGGAGCGCAAGAAGTATTTCTTCACTCCGGTTGCGTTTTCGGGGTTATTCACGCCTTCAGAACGAACGGGAGGTTGACCACTCATGTCTTTCTCGAGTCGAGAAGAAAAGGGTCGAGCTGTAGAAGGGATTTCGGGCTGTGTAAGTCGGGAAGTCCCCTCCTTCTAGCGCCAAAATGTTGTCGCACGAAAATGAACAACGATTAAATACCTCAGGCGATTCGATCCAAGGCCGGACCAAGTGACCGAGCCCGGGCCAAAGAATAGGAACGTGAACGTGCCAAAGGTTGGCTGCCTACGTACCCTTTAGTCGGGATCAGGTCAGAACGTAGTTCAATTTGTATGTTGAGGGCAATCTTGGGCTCGGAGGCTTGAGAATCCAAGGCTTTAGAGTAGGACCCAGCTCGTAGCTTCTGTTGAAGACTTTAGAGGAGCCGCGTGCCTCGTAGCTTGGAGTTCTAGCTAAAGGGCCAAGAAGCAAGAGAGCAGTGTGTACTGCAGAAGCTCGGGTCGCACAAAAGGAACGCGCTCCCTCTCGTGGAGGGGGTCCTTATATTTCTGAGCCGAGGGAGGAGGAGCGCACGCTCTTGGAATGTCACAAGAGCACGGGAGGAGAGGTAATTCTCGAGTGAGAGAAGTGTTGGATGAGGAGTTGTGGGGCTGAATGAGCGTGTTTTTTTCCTTCCCCAAGGGGGGGGGGGGTATTTATAGTGTTGGAGGAGCCCTTGGGCCGGCCCCCTTGAGGCCCACCAGGTGGCCGGGAGCAGGGCGCGCGAGGCGTGACGCCCGAACCGGCGCATGGCGCGCGGGGCGTGACGCCTGGCCGGGCGCGGGGCGTGACACCTCGCCGGGCGTGGGGTGCATGGAGCAGCAGGAGCAGCCGGCCGAGGCAGCAGGGCGCTCGGCCGGGGCAGCAAGCACGCGCGGGAGTCGGGCGGCCGGGAGCGCAGACGCACGTGGGCGCGCGCACGGGCCGGGCGGCCAGGAGCGTGGGCGCGCGAGGGCCGGGGCGCGAGGAGCGCCCGCGGACAAGAGGGCCGGGGCGCGAGGAGCGCACGCGGGCCGGAGGGCCGGGGCGCAAGGAGCGCCCACGGGCCGGGGCCGTGAGGGCGCACGCGGCCGACTGCGCGGGGCGCAGGGCGCGCATGGCCCGGGGAGCACAGCCGGGGGCGCGAGACGCGCACGGCTGGCGGCGCAGGGCGCGCACGGGCCGACGGCGTCGGGAACGCGCAGGCTGGAGGAGAGAATGTAGAGAAAATGTTCTCTAGGAAATTCTCTGGAGAGAAAAGTTATGTTTTCCCTCCCCCTAAGGGAGGGTATTTATAGGAGTGGGGAAGGCCATGGGCCGACCCACTTGGAAGCCCACAGAAGGGCAAGGCGCGGGGCGCGCATGGCCGGTAGGGCGCGGGCGCGCATGGCCGGCAGGGCGCGGGGCGCGCATGGCCGGCAGGGCGCGGGGGGCGCATGGCCGGCAGGGCGCGGGGCGGGCATGGCCGGCAGCGCGTGGGCGCGCATGTTTTGCAGGGCGCGGGGCGCGCATGGCCGGAAGCGCGCGGGCGCGCATGTTTTGCAGGGCGCGGGGCGCGCATGGGCCGAGGCGGCCAGGGCCCGTTGACTGATCTGGCCGGCGATGCCCGGCCGGCCTCAAATTGTTTTTAGATTTCCGGTTTGCCGAAAATGACTGACAACAGAACCAGTTGATTTTATAGACGATGACGAACACGAGGAAGGTGTATCTCATTTTTTTGGAGATAATGTTGATGACGATATTGAGATAGAAGAGAATGACTTTATATGCGATGATGACGATTGAGTAATGTTTTCATTGTTTTATATTTATTTTTAACTAAGTTATATTAATAGTGTGGATTTAATTGTTTTATATTTAATTTTAACTAAGTTTTATATTAGGAACACTTTCTAATTTTTGTTTTCAAATGCAGTGTGTCCACAAGCTTAGGTGATGGAGGTGGTGATTTGCCAGAGACACCTCTACATGGAGGATGAGGTGTTACAACGGGTGCCGGTTCCTAAAAGGCGAGAAATGGAAAGAAGGTTGTCATGGTTTTTCATCTGGTTTTACGGTAATAGGGCACTGCAAGGCAATGGGGTTAAGAAGGGCGAGAAGATCGGCACGTTTGCCAACAGTTTGGGAGGCCTGTTAGGAGCGCATATTTCTTCCGCCACACCATCGTGGAATGATGTTACACCGCAACAACAAGCAGCGATTTTGTCTGGTGTTCACGCAGAGTTCGACTTTGTGTCCGAGGACATGGAGACGGGGAGCTTCGACCGGCTGATTGCCATCGCGCTCTCATCGACAAGCCTATCATCCGTGACGCAAAGAAGCGTTTTCGTGAAGGAAATGAAAAATACGGTTCCCGATTCAGGAATTGGTGTGGCGACAAATGAGATGTGGCGTTGGCTAACAAGCCGAATGCGTTGACTGTCGATGAGTGGATGGCTTCCATTGATAGGATGGAGATCAAGGACTTCAAGGTAGCAAAATAATATTATTACAAGTTAGAAAACTGACCAAGTGGAGTTATGCGCTTGCATTTCTCAGATGCTCTTGCTCAATCTGAAACGTCTTTGATAAAAAAAAAAAGGCTTATCAAAGATGTGTCAGATTGAGTATAGAGGATCCGAAAAATCCAAGCGCTTACCTCCACTTGATCAGTTTTCTAACTTGTAATAATATTATTTTGCAGAAAAAGTCTCGACAAACAAAGCCAACCAAGCAGAAAAGACCACACAAAGTCGACAAGAGACGGTATCATTTGCTCACTATCGATGGATGAACGTAAGTTTTAATTAGATTATAACTTATTCAACTTATTTAACAAGTATACTAATTCGTTTTATACTTTTGCAGAGGTAGGCTAATGGTTTGATACTCAGTCCGCTCATTGCGTAGGAGAGACTCCATCAAACCACTCACAGGGAATAGACGACGCTTGCTGCTGGACAATACTACGTAAGTTTAATTCAATTTTCAGTAACACTTCATGTTTTCAATTAATGTTATTAATTTTGTAACTATTGTATGCATCCCCGGATCGTAGATCAGGTACCTAATATACGATGACAAGCTAAGGCGCGATGAGAATCCCCGAGCCAAGACGCTATGGAGGAAGTGCCATGGCACTATTGTTCTCGGCACGTGATGTGATTGGGCTACAGTGATAGGTCAATTGATCTCTCGTTCAGATTTGGTAGAAGCCCAAGCTCACAATATCAAGGTTGGACCTTCATCAGCTCAAGTCCAGGGGGAAGAGATGTCTATGCTCCAGGACGCAATGAGAGACTTAGCTGGTGCATACGACACATTGTCTAAACGAGCGTTCGACCCAGAGATTGCGTCGAGATTGAGCTAGATTGTGAGCCATTACGGGTTGCCGACATCGAGCTCCCCACGTACATCCGAGCGCACATTAGAGGCATACGTCGAGGATCACCTAAGGATTCTCTATCGTCATCCACTTGAGCAAGTACAGAAAGTCGTGACCTCGTCCCTGATGAGCCCGGATATGGACCAGGGGGAAGACGCATCTCAGGCGGACGACATTGAGCCTAATTATTTCTTATTAAGACATTTTATTATGTGCACATACATTATATTTCGTTTTTTTTTACTTTTGATAAGTTACATCACTACATATTTTAGTATAAATGAAACTTTAAATTTTATGTTCCTAAAATTTAAATTAAATTAAAATAATTAAATGAAATCAAAAAATTAAAAACAGCACTTTTAGAAGCCACAATACTCTTCTAAATATTACCCGCAAAATGGCAGGAAAGATTTAGAAGTGACAATCCACTTCAAATATCGCTTCTAAACGCATCCCGCCATTTCAGGGGAGCTTTTTCCGGCGCCAAATTTTTGTTTTAGAAGCGGCTTTAGAGGCAACATGTCGCTTATAAAAGTGTCGCTTCTAAAGGCATTTTTTGTAGTAGTGTTAGAAGCGACATTTATCAATTACAAGCGACTAGTCGCTTTCATATTATTCTACGGAAAATATAAACATTATGTCTTGAAATAGTCATATTTTGATATTAGAAGCAACATTTGTCGCTTCTATATTTTTTCCACCACTTAAAGGCGACATTAGAAGCGACGTGCCGCTTCTAATCTCCCAAATTTTTAACTTCCTTGTTTGCACCGCCAAAATTTTCAGGTGTTAACACAAAACAACGTCGTTTTGTGTCATTTTAAATTTAAAAACAATTAGTCGTTTCAAAAACACAAATTTTTTTGGCTCGTTGTTTCCTCTGCCATCTTTTTTAATTTTTAAAAAAAGATGCCGTTATATCTGGCCTAAAAATTAGAAGTGACTAGTCACTTCTAATCTAGGTCAAACATTATAATCGTGAACTGTTTTGCATCTTCTTCCTCAACCCATCTGCTCTCTCTCTCTCTCTCTCTCTCTCTCTCTCTCTCTCTCTCTCTCTCTCTCTCTCTCTCTCTCTCTCTCTCTCTCTCTCTCTCTCTCTATCTATCTATCTTCTCTTGGACCACACCACCACCACCTCTGCCACCCTCACCACATTCGACTACTCTCCGCGCGACCACCACCACGCTATCATCTCTCTCCGACCACCACCACTACTACTCCGAGCGTCCACCACCCACCGAGCCTCTCTCCAACCCCCACCTCTCCGACCATCCCACTCCGAGCACCACCTTCCTCTCACCTTCTTCTCTCTGATGTCATCCTATTTCTCCGCGAGCATCACTGACACCATCATCTATCTCCGCAATCTCCATCGACGCCATCATCTCTCTCTCTCTCTCTCTCTGCGACCACTACCGACGTCATCTTTTCTCTATGACCACCACCGGTGAGTTTCCTCTCCCACTCTCTCTTTTTTTTCCTTTTTTCGGCTGACTCCGAATCCCTTCGCCCCTCACTTTCTTTCTCTTCATCTTTGCCCCGACAACCCGCCTCGCAGCCTCGACAGTCCCGCGAAGTCATCGACAGCCCCGCGCCTCGCAACACGGCCTTGTTCAAAGCCTCCATGCGCTTCAGCTTCGTGTCGCGTTGAGCTCTCTGCGTGTTCACTCCGAGTCACATCGCAGCCCCATAGCATCAGCCCCGCAGTCTCGCGCCCTTGTTGGTGAAGGTTAGTGGTTATTTGTGGTATTTAAATTAGTTAAGTTGTTATTTATATAATTAGGTTAATTTAGTTGTTAGTCTAGTAATTAACAATCTAAGTTTATTAATTAGGTAATATGTAAAGTTGAGTAATATGTTAGTTTTCGTTAATATGAGATTAATATTAATATGTTCATGAAATTTGATTAAATAATTTGTTAAATAGTTAGACTAATATTAATATGTTAGTTTATGAAATAAATTTGTTAAATGGGTAGACTAATATTTGCTAATTTATATATTAATTAAATTTGATTAGTATTTAGTAATATTACTCGTTAAGTTAATTATTTTATTAAATAGCTAGTGGCTAAATAGTTAATTTTGTTAATGTTAATGTTAATTTAGTGTGTTTTGTATAATATGTTGAATAATGTGTTATGTTCATTAGCTAATATATTAGTTTTATTAATGTGAATTAATAATGAAATTGAATTTGTTGTAACCGAGCCTCAGGGATTCGATGTTGGGTTTAGTTGATCAATATGATAGATTTAGCTGGTATACATATGTTTTTATATGAAATTGCAGGTTTTTGGTTTGTTGATAGTATAGGAGAAACTCTGCCGAAATTTTGGTAGATATTCTAATCAAATAGTCTAATATATCTAATTTTCTCGATCATCGCAATGATCTCGCATCAAAATTCAAAAATAATATTAATTATCAGTCTCGTTTTCATATATCTTCCAAATTATTTCTAATAATATTTGATTCTCAACATTAAACGTTATGTTAAATGCAAGTAGAGATTGGATTACTGAGAATGACCAAATGAGTGTTAAGTATCACTCTAGCGTGAATGAGTTTATCCACATGACACGTTTCTAACTGAATAGTGATGGCGAAGTCAAGTGTTCTTATCGTAGTTGCAACAACGCAATTACCCAATAAATAGGAGTTGTTCCGGTGCATATTTTATCCAAGGGATTTACTCCATACTACACTCATTGGTATCACCACGGCGAGCCACGACATGCATTATGAAGAAGAAGCAGCAGTTGAGAACGAGCAAGACATTGGCGGATTACACGACGCCATTCACGATACCATGAATCACGATGATTATGATGATTTTATCAACTCAATCCCAAATGAAGTGCACGAAGAAGAGCAGATTGAGGATCTCTTCGTCGAGTTAAAACAGTTGTACCCTAGTTGCAAGGATTTTTCATCTTTATTGTTCTTGGTATCGTTGATGCACATAAAATTCACGAACCACTCGACGAACAAGTCATTCACTGAATTATTGCAGCTTTTGAGGAAGTCGCATCCTGCTGGAAGCAAAACTCCAGAGAAGCACTACGAGAGGAAGGCGAAGTTGAAACGATTCAGTATGGGCTACGAGATAATCGATGTGCGCACGAATTATTGTGTCTTGTTTTAGAAGGGATTGAAAACCGCTGGCGTCTGCCCCGACAACGACGAAAGTAGATGGGTAGTTGGTAAGAAAGTATCTCGCAAAGTTTTGCGGTAATGAAAAATTTACTCAAGCGGTTGTACGCATCTCGACACACGTCTTTCCGGTTCTACGACATCCTGCCGATTGGAAAGCATGGAAAAACCTGGACCAGACATATCCGGATTTTTTTGCTGAGCCAAGGAACGTTCGACTTAGACATGATATTGATGGTTTCAACCCCTTTTGAGGAAATGGGTTTGGCGTATATCATGTGGCCGCTGGTGTTAACCGCGTACAATTTGGCACCATGGCTTTGAATGAAGTCCGAGTACTTGATATTAATGCTTCTGATTCTGGGCCCGAAGTCACATGGAAAAGATATTGATGTGTTCTTGCAGCCACTCATTGAGGAACCGTAAAAGTTGTGAACAATTTGCATTCGATAACAATGAAGTCTTTCAATTGCGGGATTCTCTCCTTTGGGCGATCAATGATTTTATATCATGGGGTAGTTTATCAGGATGGAGTGGACAAGGGTATCTTGTGTGCCCCACGTGAGCCAAAGACACGCCAGTGTTGCCCATCAAAAACAAAGTCGTGTATTACAACCATCGTCGGTACTTGCCAGATTCTCATCGGATGAGAAAGTGCAGTGGTCACTACAAAATGAGCCTCGAGAAAAAGAAGCCTCCAAAGAGGTTGACTGTGAGTCAGATAATCGAACAGTTGAACAATCTTCCCGTTACGACACCAGGCAAGGTCCAAAATGAGAGTAAGGCAAGAGCAAACTAAACTGGACCAAGAAAAGCATCTTCTACGATTTGACGTAATGGTCAGAGTTGACATTGAAGCGCAACTTCGATGTGATGCACATAGAGAAAAATGTGTGCGAAAACTTACTCGAGACATTCCTCAGCGTTGACGGGAAGGATAAGGATACCAAGAAAGCGAGACAAGATTCGGAAGACATCAAAATCAAGTCTACTTTACAGCTTGAGAAGCGTGAGTATAAGTGGTTCAAATGCAAGCTTCATATGTTCTAACACCGACGCAGAGGAAAGAGTGCTAAGTTTCTCAAGTCCGAGAAGTTTCCCGATGGACTTACTAGAAATTTGAAGAAAAATATCACTGTTGATGGGAAGGTGACGGGGTTGAAGACCTATGACCTTCACGTGATCTGCGACGGAGAAGGCTGCGATGGTTATTGTTCTCGGCGCACGATGTGACTAGGCTATAAGATAAGTCCATTGATCCCTCTTTCGGATCTGCTAGAAGCCCAGGCTCACGATATCGAGGCTGGACCTTCATCAACTCAAGTCCATGAGGAACCCGCGCGAGAGGAAGGAATGTATAAGCTACGAGAAGCGGTGCGAGACCTAGTTGGTGCGTACGACCTTATCTAGAAAAGAGTTTGACCCAAAGGTTGCCTCGAGGTTCAGCCAGATTACGAGCCGTTACGGGTCGTCGTCATCAAGCTCGCCGCGTACATCCGAGCGCACGCCAAAGGAACGACGTCGAGGATCACCTGAGGATCCTCCATCATCATCTGCTCGAGCAAGTAGAGAAATTCACTGTACCGACCCTTATAAGCCCAGAGATGAACTAGGTGGAAGACGCTTCTAAAAGTGTCGCTTCTAATTTTTAGAAACGACTGACCCTAATAAGCGGACCTTTAGAAGCGGTTTTTTGGCCTTTAAAAGTGACTTGTGTCGCTTTTAAAGACCTTTTTTGTAGTGGTGCATGTGGACTTGATTGTTTCACAAGATAGTTAAATTTGTTCTTCAGGGCAAACACTGCGACTTGAGTCTTCAAATCTTGCTGGTTTTCGAATAGTTGTCGATGGGCAAGATAAGAGCTACTGTCTATTAGTTTAAACATATTCTTGTTTAGTAATCATAATAAACAATATATTTTATACATATAATAGGGTTAATGATTGTACCTTCCAAACAAGTGACAAATGAATGTACTTGCCAAATAAGTGACAAATAAATGAAGTCTCGCCTCGATGTCTACGGGTCGAAACTCTGGTGTCGTTCATAATGTTTTTGAAAGTTTCCATGGTTCTTATTATGAGTATTGCTAATAAGAACTATGGAAATTTTCGGAGAATCGTCGGGTTGTCAATTCCGGCAAAGAACATTTTTTCCTCTTCCAAAAGCTCTAAAAAATAACCAAATACTATCTGGGAAACTAAAGAAAAGGGGAAAAAATGAAAGGTGTGTTTTGAGATTACAAGATTATTATACATAGGCTTAGGGTTGATTTTCGGAGCAATATGGGCATAAAAAACGCTTAAAATCGGGTAATTAACAAAAGCAACGTTTTTGCGCCGCGGAGAAACTGAACAGCTACGCAGTAATTTTGAATGGGTCGTAACTTCTTACTCCAATGTTCGATTTTCGTAGATAAACATGCGTTGGAAAGCTAAGACAAAGATCTATCCAATTCTAGAACTAGAACATCCAAATTCACAAAAGTAAAATCTCAAATCATACATAAGAGGACGCATACTTCATGATTGGCTCTAACTCATCCGAAAAGTGTTCAAATCATCTCAAAGTTGCTTCATTGCCCTAAAAAAAACTTTTATATCATGATAAACCTCTAACAATAAAGGAAAACACAAAAAGATATCAAAAACACCTAAGGATTTGGTTCGATTCAAGTCCGGAAACGAGCAATTTGTGCGTATAAAACGCACTCATCAAATACCCCCAAACTTGAGCTGTGTCTTGTCCTCAAGCACCACACAAAACTAGACAATAAAATAAACACACCAAATAAGTTACACTAAAAATGAATGGTGATCACAAAGTTTAGCAACGGTGTTATGGACCGTGGCTTTTTGGCCATTGATCGACTTGGTGAGGTCGGTGACTTTGTTTGCGAGCGCCTTTATCAACTCCATTTCAGGTGTGACCGATCGGGCTTTTGGATTCTCCACTTGGATAGGCATTGATCGTTGTTGCGATGATGGCATGAGCTTCGTCCTTGATCTTTTGAAAGAACGACCCTCCCCACGCGGTGTTGACGAGGGTGCGTGAAGATGGTGAGAGGCGCCGTTGAAGATTTGCACCATCCTCCACCTTTGGATGCCATGATTGGAGCACTTTTGCTCAATCTCTTTGAAGCGCGCCCATGCCTTGTATATCGACTCTTCATCGTATTGCGCAAACGAGTAGATCTCGTTGCGTCTTCAGTGCATCTTCTCAAAAAGGAAGAACTTGGAGATGAACTTTGTGTGCAAGTCCGCCCAAGAAGGGATTAAGCCTAGTGGAAACGAGTAGAGCCAAGCTTTGGCTCGGTCCCGTACAGAGAACGAGAAGAGGTGGAGGCGGATGGCTTCGTCAATGACGTTGTGGAGCTTGAAAGTGTTGCTTATCTCGACAAAGTTGATGAGGTGGTCTTGAGGGTATTCGGTGGGCAGCCCCGCATATTAGGCTTGTTGAACCATGTGAATCACCCCCATCTTGATCTCAAATTTTGGTTCCCCGCAATGACCGGGAGCACGATAGTCAATTGGGTCGTATCGGCCGGCGGCAAGCCGTACTCAAAGAGAGTCTTCGACATGTCTCCCATCTTTTGTGTTTTTGCTTCCTTCTGATTCTTTTTGTACGTCTTTTCTATCTCGGGGTCTAGCGGAAGAAGCGTTGATGGCTTGTCCTTTCGCATACACTTCCAAAAGAGAAAGTGAACGCAAAAGTTAGAAAACAAAAAAAGTAAAAGAAGTCAAATTGCAAGAACAAGTGATTTTTTATCGCTAAGATTCAACTAGTCTCCGGCAACGGCGACAAAAACATGTTGCGAATAAATCACACACGTAAGCGCAAGTGTCTCCCAAGTAATATAGTCTACGTGAAGTACGAGTATCGATCCCACGAGGACTAGCAATTTCATAATTTACTATAACTTGATGCGAATTGATTCCAAATAAAAGTGATGAGGTTCTGAAACGATGAACACGAGTTATTCGAATAAGAGAAAGTAGTTGTCACCATTTCACTGGAACTAACTAAATCGGAGGTTTCGGGTTTGAACAACAAAATCTACTCCTACGGATGCTAATCTCACTCTATCAAAATTATTCACTAGCCTCGCTCGAGTGTTCTAGCAAACTTATGTAATTGAAAGATTATTACTCTCTCGGCATCTAATCTTATTTTAAAAAATCACACGCAATACGACAAGAGTTTAAGCCATTACATATACTGCCTAAGTTTTCTACTAACCTAGGATCAACTATGAAGACGTGAATTAAAACCCGATTCTTTACTCTCTCTCGAGTAGCTAAACAATCCTAGATAACAATTATAATTGTGATCACGCATTAGAAAGCATTAAGCATATTTCATATCAAGCAATGCATGATAACGAAGCAAATAATAATCATCCAACCCTAACAAACCCCCAACCATTATCAATTCCGGCTACATTGCAATCTCATAAGAAACTTAGCCTCTAATAGTGTTCATAATCAACGCACATAATAATTAAAAAAAAATAAAACAAAAATTGAAAGCAAAACAGAATTCATATTAAACAAACTTGATGTTCATCAATAACCCAAAGCAATAAAACAAATAAAAGAGAAAAAGAAAGAAGAACGATTGAAGTTGAGGTTCGGAGACTCGACCGGTTGTCAGCTCTCAAAAATAACCAACTGCTATATGGAAAACTAAAGAAAAGGGAACATGAATGAAAGATCTGTTTTGAATTACAAGAGTAGAATATATAGGCTTAGGGTTGATTTTCGGAGCAATATGGGCCTCAAAAACACTTAAAATTGGGTAATTAACAAAAACAGTGTTTTGGGGCCGCGAAGAAACTGAACAGCTACGCAGTTATTTTGAATGGGCCGTAACTTCTTTCTCCGATGTCCGATTTTTGCATATAAGCATGCGTTTGAAAGCTGAGAGAAAGCTCTATCCAATTATGGAACTGGAACATCCAAATTCACCAAATTGAAATCTCAAACCAGGCAGAAGGAGACGTCATATTTCTTGATTTCTTACTCATTCGAAAAGTGTTCAAATCACCCCAAAGTTACTCCATTGCCCTCAAAACACTACTAGATCATGATAAATCTCTAATAATAAAGAAAAACACAAAAAGATATCAAAAACTCCTAAGAATTTACTTCGATTCAAGTCCCGAAATGACTTCTTTGTGCGTATAAAATGCACTCATCAGCGATACACCTTAGTCATCCTTGCGACGCACACAAAGCCGTCTACGCAACTCACCCTAGCTATCCGTGTGATGCACACAAAGCCGCCCACATGATGCACCAAAAGCCATCTACGCAATGCATCTAAGACGCCCAAGCGGCGCACAATAGGATGTCCGAATGGCGCATACAAACGCCAAACACGCAACGCACTTTAGTCGTCCACACGACGCATACAAAGACTTCCATGCGGCGAACCCTAATACCTCCACACGGCGCACGTAAACACGCCCATGTAGTGTACATAAGATGCCAAAGGTGCACGAAAAAATTCCAATGCGCCTCACACAAAGATGACAATGCTGCACAATCGAGACGTTCATGCGGTACACTTAAGATGTCTCTCCCGACTGCGCTTAAGGTCCCCTCCCACGATACAAACACAAACCATCTGAGAGGATAAAATGTTGAAAACAAATGAAAGTCGATTTGAGTTTATCCTCATGACTTTATCCGTCAAATAAATTTGGGGTCCTAATGTTATCGGTCTATTTTGGGCCTCCGAGAAACATTTTACGCAACACAACGGTTCACTGAAAATTGACTGACCTGGCCTGAGAGGGCCCATGAGTATTGAATCATGCCAAAAGGTCACCAAGAAGGGCCGGCCACATCCACTTCAGACGTACGATAACCGACTGAATGACTACCTGCCCTATCAGTCGGCTGGATGCATGCCTGCCCGATTTGTCGAACGCCTACCAAGGCCGACCGACGGGATGCTTGTCGTGGCCGAATGCCTGCCCTGCCCGATCGGTAGGACGCCGGCCGGCTGCCTACCCTCCCGGCCTGCCAAACTCTTACCAAGGCCGGTTGGCCAGACGCCTGCCCTGGCTGACCTGTCGAATCCTTCTAAGGTCGATCTTCCAGACGCCTACCTTGGTTATCGGTCAGACGCCGACCGGCCAATCGCCTACCTTGGCTAACCAGCCTGACGCTGGCCAACCGGTTGGACGCTTGCCCTGGCTGACTAGCCGGGCACCGACCGACTACCAGCCAGCCAACCCTCGTCTGTGCACTTGGTTGAAGTGTCCTGAAAGCTTCTTGGACCTAAAGTCATTGGTGAGTCCCGAAACGTTGCTAAAACACCATAGAGACTCGTTTCACCCACAATCTCTCTCTAAACACCTAAGCACGCTAAAGAACCTCCATTTTCCACATCAAACCAACTAATATTGAGCTTTGGAGAGGTAATCAGAGGCAACGCCTCTGTGTCCCTTTGAACGGGAAAGACACGTCATCGTTGAAAGTGAACTCGAGATACCGAGTTCAAGCCACCTAGACTCGAATGCGTTCACTTGGTTCGGCCTTGGATTGAACCGCTCGCGTATCTAAATTATTGTCCAAAAACGAGCGACAACAGAGCTGGTCAAGTTCCAAGCGAATGAGTGGTTCACTTGGCGGACTAAAGGCCATCCTCCGAGGCGCTCGATTTCTTATCTAAAAAACTTGAGGAGAAAAAAACATAAAAAGTAGTAGTATTTTCCGTCATTTCTCTCTAGGATTGGAGAAAAATCATTCTCATTACCCTTTCTTAAATTTACTCTGTTGAACACTATGGTTGTCTATGAGTAAATTTAAGAAAGGGTAATGAGAATGATTTTTCTCCAATTCTAGAGAGAAATGAGGGAAAATACTACTACTCTTATGTGGGTGGTAAAAGATGAGAAATATGTGTTTTACGTTATATATAGGAAAATAGATGTACTGTTCTTAATGTGATGGAGGAGAAGAATATAGTGTTCTTGAAGTGATGGGAGAAGGATATGGTGTTCTTGAGAGAGATATGATGTGATGCTTTTGAAAATTGTGCTTTTCTAAAGATAAATGGATGAGATGAAAATTGTGTAGAGTTTCGATGTACGATTTGTGGCCCTCCCTTAGTGTTAATGCGGTTTTTGCACAAAATTTGCAACATGCATATCACGGAGGAGTCCGACTACAAAAATCGTGAGATGGAGATCGTATTCCATTAGTCCTAAAGAAATTAGAGTTATCGGGGGAAAAGTCCGCAAGATATCAATTTCCAAAGCTCTTTGAGAAAGTTGATCGTGATGGTAGAGATTACTCTCCTTGGTCACGAAGAGGTCGAGGCAGATGGGGATGAGTCCGAAATGCCAAGATCTTCAAGAGCCTTAGATGAGTGATTCTAGGTGGCAACGAACCTCCTAGTGGTTTTGCATCGGGATCTGTGTCACGTGTTTTTACGTAGTTTTGCCTCGGTATTTGTGTCATGTGCCCTTTACACGATTTTTCTTTGAGATCCGTGTTGTAAGCTCTTTATGTGGTTTTGTCTCGGGATCCGTGTCGCGTGCCCTTTACGTGGTTTTGCCTCGAGATCTGTGCCACAAGTTTTTTTTTCATTTTTTTTTGTGTGGGAGAGGTCATTTTTCAATGCCAAAATATGACGCATTCACACAAACTATACACGATACTCATATAGAAATGTCATGTAAGAGTATAGACGAAGCTTATATAGGAACGCCGTCTATACTTTTGCAACATTTACCGTACGTGGCTCCTACGTGTCAACACTATACACGGTGCTTATTTTAGGCATTGTCTTATCGTATTATAAAAAAATGTTGAGGCGATTTTAGGCATCATTTTGTAGTAGTGTTAAACCCAAAGAGGTCGGAATTTAGACTTTTCAAAACTAGTTGGCCTTTAGGTTGTAATTGATATGGCCCAAAAGATTAAGGAAAAGCACTAGATTAAGCCAAACCCCAACCTAAATTCGTGGGTCTCAAACCCTAACACGAGTTCTAAATCAGGTATGAATCTACGCAACGCAACATCCTCGTATTGACCATAAAGCCATGGGTTCCAGCTTCAACCCAGCACCTTTCATCTTGGAGACTCACAATGGCACATGGAGGGGCATCAAGGAGAAAAGAGGCTATGTTGTAAGTGTAATTAAGAGCGCTTTTATGCTCACAAATGCATAAACAAAGAGTTGCACATCATTTTCCTTGAAGAAAAAGTGGAGACACTAGAGGAAGAGAATGTTGTCACGATTAAAGGCATCAAACAAAGCCGGAGCTTAAGCATGGAGAATGAAAACCAAGGAGTTATTACTCAACTTTATGGTTGGGGTCACGCCACACTATACGATGAAGATCCAAGGAGCAATTCTCGATTGCAACACCACAATACTGGTGAAAGCTCTGGAGCAAACCACAACTTTGTATCCGCGGTGATTATTCACAAGCTCAAGTCGGTAATCGCCAAACTAGTGGACTACAAAACAGAGTCATCCTTTGAAGCCAATGATTGCATCGAGAAGTGGTGATAACTTTTATGTTCGTCGAGGTCATGGCAGACTTCCTAACGCTCAATTTGGGAAGTTCCAAACTCATCCTAGATGTGCACATGCTTCAAACACATTGGGCACCTTTCAAGCAAAATGGGAGAAACACTTCTTGAATTTCAAATACGGAAATTTGATGTTAACGGTGTAAAGAGACCCAACTGGCACTAAGGTGTTTGTGAGCCTCAAATTGTTGGTCTAGGCGATTCACTATGGCGAGGAGAGGGTTCTCGTCAAGTACTACTCCATGGGGTTTGAAGTTGTGAAGTATTATATTCTTGAAGAGATCAACTGGGCACTAGCCAAGTACTTCGAGGTATTTCAACAACTGGTGTAGCTCCCACCTCGACGGGATCGAGATCATGCCTACATTCTCCACAAAAGAAGTGGACTAGTGAGCGTATGCCCATACCGATATCTGCAAGTCTAAAAGGCACGATCAAGGAACTAGTCAGAAAAATGCTACAAAACGGTGTTATCTAGAATAGTACCAACCCCCTTCTCCATCCATGCGCTTCTCGTGCATTAAAAAAGACAGGAGTTGAAGATGTTGCGTTAATTAGCAGGCGCTTTACCGAGAGATGGTTCCTAACAAGTTCTTGATTATTGTGATTGATGAGCTACACACCACATCGTGGTTTCCCAAGTTGGACTTACGCTGTTGATATCACCAAATATTTGTTCATGATGACGACATTCCAAAGATTGCTTTCCAGATTCACAATGGAAATTGCGATTCCGAGTATTCCATTTGGCAAGGCGAACGCACCGGCGACGTTTCAGGTGCTCGTGAACTCAATGTTTAAAATGTTGCTACCGAATATATGCTAGTATTCTTTTATGACATACTAGTTTACAGCCTCAAGTTGAGTGGTCATGTGCAGCACCCCGTACAAGTTTTGGACTTAGTTAGTGAGCACCATTTCTGGATGTACCAAAAGAAACGCAATTCCAGTCAGTGTTGACTTGGGAACCTTGGGCACATCATCTGTTCGGAATGAGTAGAGGTAGACGGACAGAAGATCGAGTCAGTGGTGAATTGTCATATGTTGCGGAACGTCAAGGAACTCAAGGGCTACCTCGGGCTAGCGCATTATTGCCGCAATTTTTTGAAAGAGTATGGGAAGATCGTGTGGCCTCTCACCGACTAGTTGAAGAATGATTATTTTGGGTAGAGCGAAGACTCGGCGCATGCCTTCAATGCTCTCAAACGTGGTCTTATTACCACCACCCCGGACCTAGCGTTATCCAACTTCACCAACCCCTTCGAAATTGAGACTAGAGGTATAAGATTTGGGCTTTGAGTCGTGTTGATGCAAGAAAGAAGACATGTGGCATATTAAAGTCAAGCGATAAACGCACAAGCTCGATTAAAGTCTGCTTAGGAGAATGAATTGATCGCGATTGTGCTAGCTATTCAAAAGTGGAACCCCTACCTTCTCAGCAAATCGTTATCATCTCCATCGACCAAAAGAGCATCAAGTACCTCCTCAAAAACTGGCTCGTGAGCGATGAATATCAAAAGTGAATGCCAAGCTACATATAAATAAATTCAATATTGAGTTTCGTCGGGGTATGTAGAACAAGCCAGTCGACATATTTTCCCGTGTGGTCACTAATGAGTGTAAGGTCTTAAGTGTGCACTAGTACATGGACAATAAAAAGGTGGTGCTAGTAATCAAGGCGAACCCCGGAACATTGCGAATTAAGCAAGCACATCACATTGAAGGGCCTGGACCATAAGGGTATGAGATGATCGAGAGTAAACTCTTGTACCATGGTAGGCTAGTGGTCCCTACTAGAGCTACCTTTATCCACACTCTCCAAGAATACCATCACAACCTCACTGGGGAAAATTCCGGAGCACTTCCCAACTTCAGAAGAGAGGCGCTCAGCTTGTGTTGCCGGGTGTGTCAGTGGTGCAAGCGCTCCTCCTAAGTTCAATCCGATTTTCTCCAACCACTTCCCATTCTAGAGAATGTGTGGATTATGTCTCAATGGATTTCATTGAAGGACTCCTGGTTAGTGACAACATGGACTCCGTACTTGTAGTGGTGGATCGCCTAAATAAGTATGGCCATTTTATCGGGCTTAGACATCGGTTCTCAACACTGGGGATGGGAAAAATATTCATCAAGGAGGTAGTACGTTTTCATGGAGTTATGAGGTCGATTGTCTCCGACTGTGACAAGGTCTTCGCAAGCGCTTTTAGGACAAGTTGTTCAAACCTCAAGGATACATGGTTAAAAGAAGCTCGTATTATCGCCCACAAACCGATGGGCAAACATAGTGGTGATCATACATTAGAACTTATCTTCGGGTGTTTTGTGGAAGATATGTCGAAGCCATGGAGTTCTTGGCTACTATGGGCCGAGTACTCTTATAAGATGGCATATCACATTGGCGCACATATGGCTAAATTTTCCAAAATAATGAGGTTCGAGGCTGGTTCCGCAGGGGTAGACGCGGTCGACATGCTAGCATCTCAGTAGAGCATGAAGCAATTTGTTGATGGAAACCGGCTTGAGGTCTAGTTCACGGAGGCTCGTAGTTTATCTGAAGATTCGACCGTATCATCAAAGGTAGACGCGGTCAACATGCTAGCAAATCAGTAGAGCATGAAGCAATTTGTTGATGGAAACCGGCTGGAGGTCTAGTTTACGGAGGGTCATAGTTTATCTGAAGATTCGACCGTATCATCAACGATCACTTGCGTGCTGGTCTAATGAAAAGTTGGCCTCTCGATTATATGGAGCCTACCGCATCATTCGTCGGATCGGGGCCAACATCAACCAGCTCGATGATAGTCACGAAATCCAAAGGGCTATTGGGAGTTCAGGTCAGCGGGGATAGCTTAAACCCGAAGGGTTGCCAATTTCATATGCCACATGGGAGAGCTTATGTAGCATCCAATAGGAGTTTCCAGCATTTCGCCTTGAGGACAAGGTGAAAAATTTGGCGGGCTTGTATTGATATGTTAACCACATTAACTTATGCTAAGTGGGTCAAGGGAGGCAGCAAGGGCTTGGGCCTAAAATGGCCTAGTCAGTGTTGGTCGGCTTTGGGCAAGATTAAAGGGTAGTTTGGAGATTATGAGCTGATTCTGCAAGAAAATCTTATCAGAGGGTCAGCAGAGTTTGCTAGTCTATTAAAATAAATAGAAGTAACACTTGTACTGGGAATTCATTCCTGTAATATGAGAGGTTTGTATCGTTTGTGCATTTTGGGAGGGTCTAGCACCTCCCATGTTTCACCTGGACAGACTATTTGTATAATAAGTAATAAAATACTTCAGTGGTTGTCGCGCTCTTGACCTTTTGTGGTGTAATTTTTTTTTTTTTTTTTTAAGTTGGGACATTATCAACCAGGATTACATGATATATTAGCAGTGCAAAGCGCAAGTGGCACTATCGGCCAAGATTACATAATAAGTGGTACTATTGGCCAAGATTACATACTTATTAGAATAAATCCTAAGGGAACATGCATTTCTGCATCCCATGCGGGTTTTTGAACTCATGACCTCTCCGTCGAGGTGAGTGTGAGATTACCGCTAGACCAAACTAGTTAACACCTTTTATGGTGTAATCTTATTTTCCTTATTACTTCGTAACATAAAACACTTCCAGTCGAGGAAGCATAACAATCAAACCGAGTGCGGAAAAGTAGATACTACATTATAAGACATGGGAATATCAGGGCCGTCACAAGAAACTCTATTTTGGGATCAAGATATGTCGACTATTTCCTACAACTATTTGTATTCTATTTCCATGCTTCCATTTCGGGTATTTTGTTTTAGCATAGAAGCACTACTGCTAAAGGTGGTTCTCAAATAACAACTAACCTATTTTTTTTTTTTTTTTTTTTTGGCAGATCATCTCAACTTTTAACTTTTACACGAGGGCCACCCTTTCACTAATTCACTGAAGAACATAACTAATCTCTACACTGGATCTATATATAAGAATATGGAAAATCAGCCAAGAATATAGCACGTTATAATTAGAGAAACATTTCACATGTAACGCAGCTTCAAAATTTTCTTTTTACTTGATATCATTGGCGATATCATTCAGAAAACAGTATTAAAGCTCTATTCACAAGTAAGAACCAAAGTACATGCCTGTAAATTAATAACCTCGACGAATTCTGAGTTGAACAAAAATAACATACATTATCCAGGAGGATCCAATAAATGACAAGTCTAGTAGGGGAGTGGCCAGAAGTTTCAGCCCTTGTATCATAAAGCGGAAAAGAAATTTTTTTAAATTAAAAGAAGAAATTCCAAATTACAAAACAAAAATGGAAGGAAAAAAAAAAAAAAAAACTGTCATCGGTGAAACATTTCAAAGGACTACAAAAGCGCACCCCATCGTAAAGGCGGTGGCGGGCATAAGTATATATACAAAGTCGAAGCGGGAGCGAAATGAAATAAAAAAATAAAATAAAAAATCTACCTGATGGTGACGAACTTGTTGGTGCCGTGCCTGGCCCAGTGGGTCCTGAGGTCGATGGGGTTGGCGAAATTGTACCCCTCTGCGGCGAGCTTCTCGAGCACCTTCTTGAAGGCTCCCTGGCTCATCTTCCTGCCGGCGATGCGGGCCCCGCGGCGCTTGGTGCTCATCGGGAGCGGATAGACGGAGACGTTGGTGGTGCAGCACGCCGACTGCCAGCCCCCGCAGCCCCACCGGTAGCACTGCTGCGGCTGCCCCGTGCAGGAGCACACCGGGATGGGTATCCCCGATATGTCCATGTCGATCCCGTTGATCACCACCTCCAGGCTCTTCTTCGGCGCTTTCAGCCTCGGCACCATCGGGCTCGAATTCCCGCCCTCCTTGGGCTTCCTCGGCTTCTTCACCTTCTGCCGCTTCTTCGACGGCCCGCTGCCCTCCTTCGGGAGCACCGCCGGGTCCTCGACCATCTGCATCCCGGACGAGGTCTCGGGGAGGACCACGTTGCTGTTGATTGCGCTGTTGGGGTTGGGGTTCGGGTTCTGGTTCGGGTTGTAGTGGTTTTGTGGAAGAATGTTGAGGATCTTCTCTCGCTGGCTCACCCACTCGCGGCCTCCTCCGTAGCTCATCGGCACCACCGGGGAGTCGTGGTATGACCCGTTGGCTCCGACCATGACCGGGTCGCGGCCGGGGAGGAACGGTTTCGTGTCACGATCCGCCATGCTCGACATGAGCTGCAAACCCAGGTGGCCTTTGAACGTCGGCTCGTAGTAACCCCAGTTCCTCATGTTCAACGCGTCGTCATCCATTCCAACTACATACATACATACATATATATGACAAATCAACAAACAAATCTGAATTCCCAGAGCTCCCATGATTCCCAGGCCATGCAAACAGAGATTTACAAAAACTCATTCCCTATCGAAAACCAACGAGAGTAAAAAATGTTCAAGCAACCTCAGAAAACAAATCGTATCCCAATCTTTCAAATCCTGAAAATAGAGATCCCCAAATTTCAAAAACAAGCCAAGGCCTGCAAATTTTAGATCCGGGACCACTACGGATTTCCAACATTTCTGAGCGTGATATGGGGTACGGAATCGTAACACCATCGTTTCAGATCTACATTTTCAATGTGCAAAAGTGACGGTTCGCGAGTTAGGGTTTACGAAATCTGAGATCAGATCTGAGCCCGCAAATCTCAGATCTGCGTCCCGGAGAGCGCGTGATCAAGAGATACACAACTTAAAACTCTGCTTGGAAAAATATAATACGCGAATGCGAATGACGGGTTTAACAGTACGAAAGGACCCATTTATTCGATAAAAAAAAATCTGTAGAAAGAGAAAGAGATATGGAGAGAGAGAGAGAGACAGGGAGAGATTGGGAGAGATGAGAGAGAAAACTTACTTAGGTGGGTGTAAACGGCTCTTTAGGGTTTTGCCTTCTGGAGAGAGGAGAGAGAAACCTGAGAGAGAAAGAAAGAGAGAGGAGAGAGAAACCTTTGAGAGAGAGGGAGAGAGGAGAGAGGAGAGAGGAGAGAGAAAAACCTAAAAATAAGACTACGAGAGAGAGAAGCTAAAATTTGGGGTATCTATCAAAGGATGTAGTTGTCACTTTAAAATATAAGGAAAATCTAAGAGAAAGAGATAAAAATTTAATTTCAAGTTTTCTTTTAAAGACCAAAATCCCCATGTGACAACAAATTCCTAACTCTTATCTTCTCTCTCCTCTCTTTTGCGTTTCTTCATTTTATTTTTATGTCTTTATGTTATTCTATTTGAGGCATCCTTTCCCTTTATTCTAGTGCTTTATTTTATTGTTATTTGTCTTATTTCATAGTATTTGCTTATCCACCCGGACTTGAATCTCACTTTTGCGTCCTTTTATTTTATAGTGTTTTAGAGATACTTTTTCTCTGGTTGCTTGGTAATATTTTGACAAGAGTGGAGAACCTGGTACTGAAAGACATAAAACTCCCAATGAATTCACATACCACACCAATAAATTAAATAATTCATCGTTCAATTTTATTATATATTGATTATCATCTTAGCAATTGTTTCAAATATTGGTACATATGAGTAATTATATAAGTAAAAATAATGATGAAATATCGATACTCTCATATCCATCCATCTCGTTCTTAATAAAGTACATGGATGTGAAAATAGTCATTTTAATCAGCTCGATAAACATGATTCAAACAAGAGGTTAAAAAAAAATCATAAGTTTTGTGATTTTTTTAAGAAAGAATGAAGTTGTGAATTGCGGAAGTCCACCTATGGACTAAAACAAGCTTCTAAATCAAGTTCATCTACCACGGAACTGTGAAAAACTTCGGCTTTAATCAGTAAATAGACTAGCCTTGTTAATAAGATCATAAACAATGACAAAGTGATTTTCCTAATCTTATGCATAGATGACATTCTACTCATTTGGAATTACTAAGTTATCACAGGTTAAAATCTAGATAGCATAACGATTTGGTATGAAAGTTTTAGTAGAGCCGGCTTATATTCAGGGACTCGTATATTATGAGATTGAAAGAATTACTCTCTCTCTCTCTCTCTCTCTCTCTCTCTCTCTCTCTCTCTCTCTCTCTCTCTTATATTGATGAGGTCATCAAGAATTCCAAGATAGATTTATAATCAAAATAGAGTACACCTCTCTAAGGAGCAGTCTTCTAAAATAGCTTAAGAAGAGGAGGACATGAGACATAATCTTCTAAAACATATTTAGAGGCGACATAAGTTTTAAAAGTTAAGTGATTTATCGCTACTAAAGAGTCATTCATGCGGTAGGTTTGGAAGTAACATGTCGCTTCTAAATCTGTTTTTATATCATTAATATTTATTATTTATATTTATATTTAAAATTATAGTTTTTGTAAATTTAGATTTGAAAAAATAGTAAAATAAAGTTTCATTCATTTACTAAAACAAAATGGATACACACAACGTGATAATACAATTACTAACACAATATGGCATAAGTTTAAACATGCATATGTTAGTTCATAAGTGAACTCAAATAATAAAGTCACTAAGTCTGAGATTGGTCAGATAATAACATGCCTACTATTCCGCCCATACACTCGGACCCTATTCCTCTTATGCGGTTGTTGCTTGGACAATTCCTTTTGTGTGAGACTGATGTTGGCGTAGTCTTCTCGGGTTATGATTATGCCTTTAGAGTGTGCTAGGAAGCGACGTTGGATGACTGATAAATTTCGGCTCCGCCTGCCTTGATCTGCAACACCCTCTCAAAAATTCATGGAGGCAAAAGAATTTTTCAACCATGATATATCGCATGAAAAGGAATCAACAAGATTCATCAATGTATATTTCAACTTAGTGATATCAGCATGTTGGTCAAGTGAGGATGTTGATCCAACCTCAAATTTGCAAGATTAAGCGACAATTAATTCTCCTTTATTTATCAAAGGGCATACCCGGTAGTCCAATCAAATTGATTAATCCCAAAGAAATATCATAATTGTTGCAGCCTCCCAATCGTAAGGCTGATCTTGCTCCTCTTCTTGCCATTCCATATCGGCAATTCGCACTACGATAATGAGATGAGCATCGGAGCGCGAGCCAAGGGAAACTTCTTTGCGCCCTTATAGCTCAAGTTTCCTCTTTTACTAGGATATAAACATCAAAGGGCCATCGAACTAAAAAGAAAGAGATGTTGAGTTTAGTGTCCACGCATAAATGCATAATGACGAATTTACTTTGAGAGTGATAAGTCCTTTTAAGAAACACAAATTAATTTTTGAGTAAATCAATAAATTGGAACATTCATTTTCACTTCTGGGTCTGTGTTATGACTATTAAGTCTTCGTCTTGAAATTAACTAACAACATAAGAAGAGTAAAATTGTGATTTGCATAGCAAACTCTTTTAATAGTTATTTAAAATGAAATGATCACAATCTTATGATCAAATTGGAATTTGAATCAAGCAATGATTTATAGGAGAACCAATGATGTTTGTTATGAAACATAGCGAGTTTACAACTCTCTAATTCTTCATAGATATCTTATGAAAATATTGAATATGATCAGTGTACTTCTAAGAGTACATGCTAAAACCATTTAATTCTTATACTCTTAGAATCACTATGCATGAATACATTCATGCTTACCTAAATCTTGAAATGAGACATAATCACTTGTGGCTAGTCATCTTCATTTGATCAGCCAATGATTATGGTTCTTCTATAAGAACTTCTACTTTGGCAATTGGTGAAATGAATTGTTCATAGTGGGAGTATGAGTCTCATAGATATGAAATTCATTTACAAGATGCTAAAATGCAATGTATGTCACCTCATGCTTTGATCTTTAGAACGTGAATAAAGTAACTAGGCCTAGTATTCAATTGAGTTTACTTACTGAAAATCAAGTATTATGACATAGTAGCTTTATGCCACTAAGAATGCTTGTTCTTATATCACAAACAATAAAGGAGATGATGGAAACAATAATTAAAAGAGTAAATGGTAGTTTTATAATTTGCATCTAGTTAATTAGATGACACTTTTAGAAGCGACATTTTGATTTGTCGCTTCCAAGCTAGTCAACGAAAATTCAAAGTTTATGTCTTAAAAAAGTCAAATTTTTAGTTTAGAAGCGACATTTCCCGCTTCTAAATTTTTTTAATCTGCTTGACACGTTTCCAACTGAATAATGATGACAAAGCCAGGTGACCATGTCGTGGTTGCAATTACGCAACACCCAACATACTGGAGTTGTTTGGGCGCATCTTTTATCCAAGTGATTTACTCCGTAATATACTCAGTGGTATCACCACGGCAAGCCACGACATACCATCGTTACTAAAGAGACAACCAATGAAATCGCGCGAGACATTGACGGATTACACAATGTCATTCATGCTACCATGAGTCACGCTGATTATGATGATGACCCGATCCCGAATGAAGGGTGCGAAGAAGAGCAAGTTGAAGATCTCTTCACCGAGTTGAAAGCAAAGTTGTACCCTGGTTGCAAGGAGTTTTCGTCATTGTTGTTCTTGGTTTCGTTGATGCACATCAAAGTAACGACCATTGGACGAACAAGTATCCGAACTTTGGTTTTGGACTAAACCGGATCGGTTATTGGACCAAATTTTTTAAAACCAAAAATTTGGATTCGGCTATGAAAAATGGCAAAAACTGAACCGAATCGATCCAATTTAAGCCCTAACGAGAAGTATCCGAACTTTTCTACGGAGCCGAGGAATGTTTGACTTGGATTTGCTGCCGATGGTTTCAACCCTTTCGGGAAAAGATCATATTCAATTTGCCACCATGGCTTTGCATGAAATCCGAGTACTTGATGTTGACGCTCCTTGTTCCATGCCCGAAGTCGCCGGGAAAAGACATCAATGTGTTCATGCAGCCGCTCGTCGAGGAATTGAAATAGTTGTGGGAAACAGGTGTCCGTCTGCGAGATGGATAACACAATTGATCCCTTGTTCAGATCTTCTCGAAGCCCGTACTCACGATATTGAGACTGGATCTTCATTAATTTAGGTAGAGGATCGGGACGAAGAGATGTCCTTTCTACGGAGAGCAATGAGGGACCTAGCTAGTGCGTACGTCGCATGTCAGGCTAGGCCTAGTCCTGGACCACTTGAGTCGGGCCTTGCATCGAGGTTGAGCCAGATTGCGAGTAGCTATGACAGAGAGTCGCCGTCATCGAGCTCTCCTCGTACCTCCGAGTGCACCCCCTAGGCACAGCGATGACCTGAGGATCCTTCATCGTCATCGACTTTCCATGATAGGGATCGTATCCACGAGTCTAGCCCCGGACATGGACGTGGAAGATGCGGAGAAACTCTCAACTTGAGGGGTGCGAGTTGATCGCACTTAGTCTTTTATTTCGTTTAGACTTTTTATTTTGTTTACTTTTTATTTCGTTTAGACTCCTTCATCGTCATCGACTTTCCATGATAGGGATCGTATCCACGAGTCTAGCCCCGGACATGGACGTGGAAGATGCGGAGAAACTCTCAACTTGAGGGGTGCGAGTTGATCGCACTTAGTCTTTTATTTCGTTTAGACTTTTTATTTTGTTTACTTTTTATTTCGTTTAGACTTTTCTAGTTTTTAGTATATAACTATATGTATGAAACAAAATGCTTTTGATCTAATATTTTGTATTTAGTTATGATTTTCGTAAATGAATGAAACTTTTAATTTTCATGTTTTAAAATTAAATAAAATTTGCAGATCTTAATTGTAATAATAAAATTATAATATTAAAAAATAAAAAGAGAAATTAGAATCGACAATTCGCTTCTAATGCCGCTTGCAAAATGTCGCTTCTGAATATGTCGCATGGCTATACTATTTAAATTGTTGATGTCGAAATCTCAACAATCACAAATACTATTTAAGATGTATTTATTTTATTTATTTAATAGATCTCAGAAAGACTTCATATAAGAAACAAACAATATTTAATTTAAAGAAATATTAACACGAAATATATTAGAAAATAGATCTTTATTAAAATCAGCTTTACAAGAGGGGCGAAGTGTTGAACTCAACAAATGACCGAGAGAATTTGAATAAATATCAATTATATAATGTAAGCTTGTGTGTGAAAAATGTGTACAACGATTATTATTTATAGACGTAGAGACGATCATCTCTAGGACACGTGTTGATCAATTCGTCTTCGATACGTCGCATATTGATCAAGTCTTAGATCCGGTCTTCTCGGCGACATTATGGCTTGACTACGACTTCGCTCCTTGACTTGATCAACATGGACGAGTTTGATCACTTCTCTGCGGACTGGGCATGGGCTTTTTTCTTGAGCTGGATTTGATCATTTATTGGACCTTCGGTCGAACTAAAGCCCAATAAATAATAAAAATTATTTATCTTTATACCCCCACAACGACTTTTGTCACTTCTAAATGTGTTATTAGTAGTAGTGTATAAGTTATTCAATGGATCCCAATGTGTTTAGTTTTAATACATAGATTAGAAAAAGTAAAATACATTAGACAATATATTTTCAGTGTCAGTTATTTAGTGGAGTCAATTGACATTAAGAATGAATATTGGAAATGTTTGATAGCTTTTGTGTCCATTGGTTCAACAAGTGGGTGTACCAGATCAAGGAAAAAAGTGACGGAAGTCAACGCGCGGTTCAAAACGAGGTTGGTTGTGAAAGGCTTCCAACAGAAGGAGGGAATTGATTTTACAAAAATCTTCTCCCATGTAGTCAAGCTAGTGACGATCAAAACCGTACTCAGGCTTGTGGCTAAGGAGAAACTGCATCTCCGGTAGATGGACATGAAGATGGCTTTCCTTCACGGTGATGTCGACAAAGAGAACTGTATGAAGCAGCCTGAAGGCTTCAAGGAGAAGAGCAAAGATGAGCTCGTGTGCAAGCTCCGGGAAGAGTCTCTACGAGCTGAAACGGACCCCAAGGCAGTGGTATAAGATGTGTGATAGCTTCATAAAGAGAGCTCAGTTCGGTAGATGCAAGGCTGACCATTGTTGTTACTTACAAGAGACTCGAAGACTCCTATGTGATTCTTCTTCTCTGCGTCGACGACATGCTGGTCGTAGGTGTTGACTTATTATACAAGATCGACGAACTAAAGAAAAAATTTTCTAAAAAATTCGCGATGAAGGACTTGTGAGCCGCGAAGTAGATCCTTGGGATGAGGATCAAGAGAATCAGAGAGAGCAACGAGCTCATGGAGGAGGCGAGGTCGGTTAGCACGCTGCTGACTAGCCACTTCAAATTATCCAACGAGCAATCGCCAGTGACGAATGACGAGCTGGTATACATATGGACAAGATCCCATATGATTTGGCCATCAGAAGCTTGATGTACGCAATAGTGTATACGAGGCCGAACATTGCTCATGCAGTGAGAGTTGTGAGCAGATTTATGAGTAACCGACGGAAAAAGCACTGGGAGGCTGTGAAGTGGATCCTCCGATATTTGAAAGGCTGCTCGAGCTTGGCGTTGATATTTTGAAAGTCCGAGATGAGACTTCAAGGCTACGTTGATGTTGACAATAGATGCAACATCGATAGCAGGAAGAGTACGTTTAGATACGTTTAGACATTCGGAGGGACGGCCATCTGGTGGATATCGAGGTTGCAGAAAATAGTCGCGTATCAAGCTGAAGCCATCTCTTGGGAGATATGAATTTTATTATTTAATTTCAATTTAAGGCTATTTTTGTTTCAAAATTGGGAATTTGGAAATTAGGGTACTGGTTTGGATTTGATTTAGTTTTTATTATATAAGAGTTAATATCAATGAAAGTGGTATTTGTGACATTATTATCTATATCATGGTATAATTTCGTCATTTTAATTAAACAGAAGATATGAACTCGATATTTTTAAAAATTAAAAGTTAAAATCAACATTTCACTAAAAGACATAGTATATATATGTTATTTTCCCAATTTAAATCCTCCCAAATTTATTTTCCTTCAAAAATTTGTTTGGAATCCAAATTTAAAAATATTTTAAACATTGTAGTAGTGTATTTTTGGATTCAAATAATAAATACCAGTATTAATCAAACATACCCTTATTGTTATTAAAGGTCAAAATTCCTCCCAGAAATATTTTCCCTCAAAAATTTGTTTGGAATCCAAATTTAAAAATATTTTCAATATTGTAGCATTAGCATAATGCTAATAGTATATTTTTCATAATGCTAATAGTATATTTTTGTATTCAAATGAATAAATACCAGTATTGAATTAAAAGATTATTTGCGCAAAAATAGAAAAAATAAAAATAAACAAACCAGTTTTAAACGAGTCTAGTTGTGTGCAGTGCAGCAAGTGGTTCTTATCTCTTTTTGCTTTGAAGGTTCTTATGCTTATTTTATAACAAGTTAGTATAAGTGGGGAAACAATTAGATTCACACGTGGCGTCGTTTTGTTGGCGGTGACCGAATTCGATTGACGGTCATTTTAAGTCTTCTATTTATAAGCCCACTTCCAAAAATACCCTTCAAGAACAGTCAGAAGTAGAAGGGTAGATGAGGGAACTATATAAGTCAGGGCATACCTACAAGAAAGACCACCGAATGATCTTCAGACTCTCAAAACCGATCGAAAGCTCTCCCTCTTTCTTTGTATCTCTCTCTATAAAATCCACTCGAATACAAATTCTGGATCTTTCTTCTTTTCTTTCTCTATAAAAATAGTCTCGATTCAAAATATTCCCGCGTATTCTCAGATCCGCGAACCCAATCCAAAAAAGAAACTCACGATCGTTGAAACCCTAGTCGTTCAATAGCACAAATTTCTCACTTAATTAAGCTCTCTTGGATCTTCAGGTCTCTCTATCTAGTCAAGTAGTTTTTTGCTTTTGGAATTGTTTTCACATTTCGAACTGCTCTACTTGTTAAACATGCAAAATTGATTTTGATTTCGAATTTTTTGTTCCCGGATCTGTAATTAAAACGTTCAATTTTTCGAGCCGTCGCTTTGGGGTTGAAATCCATCTAATACATTTTTGGGATCTATAATTGTACTGGAAATTACATAGGCGTTCGATGTTATCCATTTATTGGAATTCGCCTTCTTTTGTAAGTAGGTTAACTTTGATTCTTGGTAATACACTCGTTAATCTGATTTATATAGTTTCAATACAATTAGTTTGGTGACATACTGTCCTGGGTTGACCTTTTTTTATTTTTTATTTTATTTTTTTATAGAAATTCGTCAGAAGGGGTTTTTAATTTGGTCTTACGAGTTCCTAATTTAAATTTTTTGAGTTGTTCCTGTTGAAGATGTTCTAGTAAAAACCCATCGAGGTTATGCGTTAGTTAAATTGGTACAAATAATTCATTTTTGTTGACTATGGTGACATGGGTACAATCCAGGGTCGAGAGAAAGTCTTCATTAAATTGAGGGAAGGGTCTTCAAGATATCTATGGCTGAACAAGTCTTGGAAGGAACAGGAAGCCAACCAGTAGATCTTCAGAAACACCCTTCGGGGATTGTACCGACTCTTCAGTGAGTCTTCTATATATCACGTCTTTATTTTTCTAGCTGCGTCAGAGTATACGACTCTAATTTAATTGTCAATGCAAGTCATGTGGAATGTAATTTGAGTTGTGCATTTTTTGGTTAAATCATTATATTTTGGAAGTTATTGTTAATTACTTGTCAGTAAAAGTATTGTAGGATGTAATTTGAGTTGTGCACTTGTTGGCTGATCAACTTCATTTGGAAGTTATTGCTATTTTTGAAATGGTGAGAAAAGCTCACTTGATATATGGCAATTGATCTAAACTTTATTGAAATTTGTTCAATAATCCAATTGTGCTCTGTTGTGGCGCTATAGGATAATTTAACCTATCGGAAATATGTTAGGATAATTGATTAATACAAAGCTCTGATTTTCTGCTCTAACTATGATTAGATACAATAGCATCTCTCACAATGAATGAAAAAGAAAGTACAATTCAATTATAGGAAAATTGCTTTACTTTCTTCTTCCACATTCTTATGTTTACCTGAGAAAATGTAAATTACATAAAAGGAAGTATATATTGAGACGGATTTTATTTTGTCTTCCAGGAATATTGTCTCCACAGTCAATTTGGACTGTAAGTTAGATCTCAAGGCCATTGCACTACAAGCTAGAAATGCAGAGTACAATCCCAAGGTCTGTGATATCTCTATTTATAACCTGAACCTTCTCTCATTGACGTGTCTCTATGAAAGTTTGACTACAGTTTTTATTTAACCTGTAATCCTTCTTATCAAAGGCCGTTCTAGATTAAGTTCATCGTCTGATTTTGTAATGCATATATTTTTTAATTTCCATCTTTCTTTCCTGCAGCGTTTTGCGGCTGTTATCATGAGAATAAGAGAACCAAAAACTACGGCCTTGATATTTGCATCTGGTAAAATGGTAAGTTGCAACTACGGTGGTCGATGTGGTTGATGTTTGGCTCGATAAATGTGTTTTTACCTTCTCGAGGTTGTTTTACTTTTTTTGCTAATTTTTCTCATCTCTTGTGAGGGTGGACCCTTTTTCGTTTAAATTTTATTTTCATAGCTTACATTTTTGTTAGATCTAGCAAGCAAGGTTTCGTAAGACCAAATTGGGTGTGTCCAAACGGCTTACCTTAGCCTCATGTTATGTAAGCCTAAGCCCATTAGAAAAAGGCCCGTACAAATTTTACAAAATCCCCTTACATATTTTACAAATGCCCATAACAATAAGAACGTGTGGACCATAGCCCATTAAAAATAAGCCCCAAGCAGGTTCTACAGATTAATCCCATGACAAACCCAATGGCTACTCCTTGTAAAACCATGAAGAAGAAAGTTTTCTTTTCAATACGTTGTGAAGAGGGAAATAGGATGTTTACTCAAATTTTATCTATTCTTTCCTTTGTTTTATTGCTTTATGTGCTTTGATTTGTTATTATGTTTTTACATCAATAAATCGAAGCTCTATGGTATATTTTATCATGCTATTTAGGTTTGTACAGGAGCTAAAAGCGAGCATCAATCAAAACTTGCCGCAAGAAAGGTATTTGAATGCATTGCAAGTTTAGCCTTACCTTGTGTATTGAATGTGTATTTTAATGCCGTGCAAGTTTAAACTATCCTTAGTTTCTTCTTAAAAAAAAAAATGAATGTGCTCTAGCCAAATTCAGTGCCAAGTATTTAATTTTATTTTTTGTGTGTTTTGCTCTTTAGTATTTACTCAAGTAACATGGATCTCACTTTATTTGTGCCAAACCTAAACAACAAAATGCTCTGTTGATTTAACTTAACTCGGCCTTAATTAGAGAAAAGATGAAATTTCATATCACAGGCTTGATCCACCTAATACCACAATCGTCAACTTATATAGCGATATTCTAAGTTTTTGCAATTTAACTTGGATTAAATAGTAAAAGATGAACCTATGAGGTGTTGGTCTACTGGTCAGGTCCTTGTAAAATTTCCAAGAGGTTCTAGGTTCAAGCCCCTTCCAAGGTACCTTCCTAGCAACTGCTAGTGTTTCCTGTACCCTAGGGACTAAACCCCAGTTAAAAAATTAGTAAAAGATGAGGAAAATTCGTACCACAGGCGTGATCCAATTAATACAAAAACTGTGCGACGTACATGGTGATTTTGAAAGTTCTGCAATCTAATGCACTCTCTCATTTTTAGTATGCCCGAATCATACAGAAACTTGGATTTCCTGCAAAGTTTAAGGTACTCTCTCTTTCTCTCTCTCTCTCTCTGCATCACTTTCTTGAATTTTCATTCTTCAAATGTATCCGCCTTTACAAACTACTCTTAAGACTTGGTTTTTAATACCCGATAAACTAATTATCTTAATCTTGTGATGCAGGATTTTAAAATCCAGAATATTGTTGGCTCCTGTGACGTCAAGTTTCCCATAAGACTTGAAGGACTTGCGTACTCTCATGGTGCTTTCTCAAGTGTAAGTTCCTTCAGTAAATATTTTGATGGACCTTTCAGAGTTTCAAATATAAAAATAAAAAGGCCTTCCAGATATGAGGTTAGATGTAGTTGAATGAGATTTATTTGTGGATTTGCTGGGTTTTTAGAAATAGTTACTTTGCAAAAGAGGTGTATTAATAATAACAGACCCATCAATGAGTATAGACACACATGATTGGTCCAACAAGGATCTCAGTTAAGTAGTAGGCTTAAAGCCCCCGTTGTGTGCCACGGCTTTCAAATCTCACTTTTTAAAGATACTTTTGTGAAAAAATTGGATGGGACTCTCTAAAGTTTGCTCATTAGAGTTCAATGATAGCACGGTCATTCTGTATTCCTGTAGTAAAGTGATATTACCATATGTTTATGTTTTTTTTGTGTCCTCAGTACGAACCAGAACTATTCCCGGGATTGATCTACCGAATGAAGCAACCTAAGATTGTGTTGCTTATCTTCGTGTCTGGAAAAATCGTGCTCACAGGAGCCAAGGTGAGAGATTTTTTTTTTTTTTTTTTTTTTTTTTTTTTTTTTTTTTTTTTTTCGAGTACACACTTATCTGTATTTATTTTTTCTCTGTCTGTTGTCTCATTGAGTATCGCTTACGTATTCCTCAGGTGAGGGACGAGACATACACCGCGTTCGAGAACATATACCCGGTGCTTACAGAGTTTAGGAAAAATCAACAATGATAGGACGGTGGGGGCTTATAATAATAACACTTGTAATTTTAAAATTTTGGTGCTTTGTGATTGGTATGACACGCTGCTTGGCAAATGGTTAAATGAAATTGTGGGCAGGTTTGCTTGGACAAACTGTAAATATGGAAACAAAAATCAAACGATGCCACTTTAGATCTGGCAACTCCTAAACTTCAAGTTAAAGATCAGCATTATTTTTTTTTCTTCTTTCGTTTCAGATAATTGTTGATAAATATGTCAGTAAAAGTCATGTCAACTGTTGGCATATATGCAGGTCAATTGTTGGATAACTATTTTTGTCCTAGTGTCAATTGTTGACATATATATGTCAACAAATTGTCACACAAACTCAAATAAAAAAAACCTAGATTTCTTGATGCAAACGAGATTCAAATAAAAAAATTAGAAAAAATGTAAAGAAAAAAAAAGAAGAGGGTAAAAATAGATAAAAAATATTCTCTCTCCTCATTTCATTATTATTTTTGTTCAATTTATAGTTTTGGTGAAAAATGATAAAAATGTTATGAAATTTAGTTTTGGCCGAATGGTTTATTGAGAAATTGCCGCAAGTACTACCATTTCATAACATTTTTTTTCATTTCCCACCAAAATCATAATTTGAACAAAAATACTAGTGGCCCAATGTGCAAATACTCTTTTGCCCTCTCTCTATTTTTTTTCTGCCTCTCTCTCTGACCATTACCACACTCACCAACAACAACAACTTTTAAAAAAAACATCGCGTTAGGGCATTGAGGCAGAGTTGCTGGGCGAATATGCTGCCGGTGCTTCTGAGAGACATTCTCATGAGGATCGAGGCGTCTCGGCGTACGCCTGGCCTCTTCGCCAAAACGTCGTCTCTTGCGCCGGAGTCTGTAGGAACTGGCGCGAGATTCTCAGAAAATCGTCAGATCGCCGTAGCTCTATGGGAAACTCACTTTCCCGATCTTGCTCAAACAAGTATTTTTTTCCTGTTTCTTTCTTGAACTAACTACATTGTAATGACATTTTAATTTCATAAAAACTTTGATTTTCATATTCAATCGACAACGGAAAATTTTTTCTGACTGCCCAAAAATGCAGACGCCCCACTTGCATAGACAACATAATTAATCTTCTTGAATTCCGATGATGTGTTCAAAGGAAGCAATACTTCATTGAGAAATTGAGTTATTCGATTCAAGCTCAACAACAGTACTACTATGCTCATGTATAGTGTTTTATTTGTTGGGTACTTAATATGTGCTATGCTGGGGATGTTTTATTTTTGGGTACTTAATTCTAATTATAATTTTTAAATATATGTTTGGCTGGTGGGGATGTTTTTTATGTTTTGATTCGGGTAATGTGCTTTTTTTTTTTTTTTAGGATTTGGCTAACAAGAGATGAGAAAGAAACCGGACCGGCTAGAGAATTGGTAGCCACAACATAGGTTCCCGTTTTTGTTCTTTGTATCTGTAATATTCCAATGACATTCTTTGATAATTTCTTACTATTCTGATCCAGTGAGTATTGTGTTTGCTGTTTTTCTTTTCTTGATACAATCATATCTTATCTCATAAACACTATACTTAATTACCATTTGTAAAAAATGTCCACTGAGAAGTTTATTAAGTTTATTTGCTTTTATTTTGGCTCTAAAGAAAACAATGAAAGAGAAGAGCATTGTTACAATCATTAATAATATCAATCGTATAAAGAGTCGGTAAATTGTTTAAGCAAAAATAATAATATCATCATTAATCAGTTCCCAAATCCAAATTTTGTACAAGTGACAAGTTTCGGTGGTCGTTTGTAAATAGGACAAGATTTAGTAATTTTTTTGAAGTAAAAATATTTCTCATTCACGATCAATTGACTAGAGAAAAGTATCAATTGTTGACAATTATGTTAACAACTCATGTCGATTGTTGACAATTATGTCAACAAAACAACCAACTTTCCAATGTTATCATTTGTTGACATACACATGTCATTTGTTGATATATATGTCAACAAATCGTTAAACAAACTCAGATTTCTTAAAAATTAGAAAAAAAAATTCTTGACACAAACGAGACTACAGAAAAAAGAATTAGAATAAAAAGTAAAGAAAAAAAAGAAGAGGGTAAAAATTGATAAAAATAAAAATACTCTCTCATCTTTTTACTAGTATTTTGTGCATATTATAATTTTTGTGAAAAATGAAAAAAATGTTATGAGATGATAGTACTTGTGACAATTTCTCTTTAATATTTAGAGTAATTTTATCGGCGAAAATTACAGTGCATTAAAAGAGAGAGAGAGAGAGCTAGAAACTAATCAAATCCGGAAGAACAATTTTACTTGGAGTTTCTGGTCGAGCAACATCGATCATCAACGCATAATCACGATTCATATCATCACCAGTATATGAACCATGATTAGTTTCTTCGAAAATCTCCCATTTGTCTGTGACGATCGTCTTCAACTCGGACTTGTTAGAATCGCCAGTGACCCACTCTTTGTCATCATTCACCCCCAAGATAGCTGTTTCCCTTTCGTACTCATCATTGCCATTATCCGTGATTTCTTTCGGAACACCATTGATTATCCTCTCGAGCTCTCTCAAGTCCTCGTCCGGGATTCTCTCGATCCTAGGGTTTGACGAGGAACCAATGACACCCATTCCCCGGCAGAGGTCGAAGAAAAGAGAGAGGTTATCGCCTTGGTCCTGGGCTTTGCGAAGAATCCCAAGAGCCATTCGAGCATCTTCCTCGGCTTTTTTACCTTTCGGAGCAGCATAAACCCTAACCAGAGCCCGTGAGATGCCTCGGCAAATCCGACCGTAGACTTCGAACACCTCGGTCACCACGCATATCATGGCCTCGAAGATCAGCCCCGCCTTTGTCATGTTCTCGCTTTGAGGCTTAACCTAAAATTCATTGATCATGTGGAAACGAATATAAGAACTTAATCAATACATAATAGTACGAAAATCTATCAAATTATTTCTATTTATTTATTCATTGTAGCTTCATTGATCATGTGGAAACGAATAAGAACTTAATCAATACATCATAGTACGAAAATCTATCAGATTATTTCTATTTATTTATTCATTGTAGCTAGCTAGCAATCATCCATTGATGGAATTTTGAGAGGAAATAATATTAATAACACCGATAAGAGATTTTTATGTTTTCCATTGGAATAATAATTTGAAGAAACATGTAGTGATTCTATGTTTAGTTTCTATCTCATGTCACTGTAAACAATACATCAACCCAATGGCGTCAGTACCTGGAGAAGGAGATCGAGCAAGGATTGCCAGGCGACGAGCCAGCGAAGATCGTCGGGCGAGACATGGGTGGCGGCGGAGGAGATGAAGACAGAGCGCTTGTCGAGGTAAGCGAAGTAGGATCTGACAAAGGCGTTGAAACCCCAGGCGCGGGACGAGTGTGCGTCGGAGAAGGACGAGAGGTCGAAGGGAAGGCGTCCGATGCGGTGCGCCGCGGGAACGTTCTTGCAGCAGAACACGCCGTGGATGAGCATCAGGCCTTTTAGGGCCACGACCCAGCTGCGCGTGCGTTCCATGCGCGCCGTCAGAGACCAAACCAAGGGCTTCATGTACAGCGGCGAGGCTCGGGCCCATTGGTACACCCTCTGGAAGTTCTTGTAGTCCACCGAGGTCTCGTCGTGGCTTGTCGCCTTTATCACCACCGCCTCCAAATCGGGGTTCCGGTACGATCTCCGCCGAGCCAAACCCGCCAAATATATGCTGTTCTTGTCCTTCAGAACCCCAACTGCCCTCTTCCACACCTTCATCTTTCTCCTCCTCTTACCTTTGCCAATTTTCCCTTCATTATCTCTCTCTCTATCTAAATTACCCTTTTTCTCCTGTTATTTTTTTAACATTGTTTTTAATAATATTTTATCTGGTTTTTTTTTTTTGGTAATAATACTTTGTTTTTGGACTAATTATGTTTTAGCCCCCCAGAACTGCCTGCCGAATTCGATTGCTTCTTCATTTTGTTACATTTTTTAGGTGTCTTAATTAGTTTTTCTTCTCGTGAGTTTTGAGGTCAAATGTTTATTTGTTAACGAATGACTTAGGTCAAGGGCTAATTTTAGGAATGTTTTGAATAGCCGGATTAATAGAGAAATTTGACGTTAGTTATGGGGCAAAAAAGGTGATCCAATTGTATGTGTAGCCTGGAAACATGCAAGCCAATAGTTGGACGTGTTTGCCAGAAGACAGACAGATCATACTCTTTGCTGGCGTGTCTCATGTGTGAATACAAATATATAAGGCAGATATATCTGTTGAAAGATTAGTTATATGTAAATGATAACATATATATATTTTTTATAATGTCTATTGCCTGTGCATATATATTGTTGTTGTCGATTGTTAGACGTGCTTTCCATTTTAAAGTTATGCAGAGGGGGGTTGCAATGACGTGGCTTTATTTAACAATATGAGTTGCTTGTTTGTGTAACTAATACCTAAGCCGATTTTCAGTATTTGTTAGTTTTGTATTGTTGCAAATAAAATGCAATTAGTTTTTGTCCATTAGGAAAATAACAAACTTAAACATTTGATATTGCTAAATAGACAACGTTTGGTAAATCTTAAGTAAATAATCATTTTCAGACGTAAATCTTAGCTAAATAGCCAATTTCATGTACCAAATGTTGACTATTTACTTATGATTTACGTCTGAAAGTAACTATTTACCTAAGATTAATCAAACGTTGACTATTTAATAATGTCACACATTTAAGTTGGTTATTTTCTGATTAGTTTTCGTATGCTGGATAAAGTAAAACGTTTTCGCTTATCTTACTCTTGATTCATTATTGTTGAGTCACTTGACTTAACCTTGGTTTGATCGTTACAGCTTGGGTTAGTTGAGGCGATTAATTGTGAAATTAGAATCAATCGTAATAAAAATATTCCTTATCTCCATGTACAAAGAGAAGAAAGAAAAAGAAACCGAGTTTTCCTTAAAAAAAAAAAAAAAAAGATACTGAGTGAGAGAGAACATGAGAATGGTGATAATTATCAGGAAGTTTTTTTTTTTTTTTTTTTATATTTTTTTGTTCTTTAAGTATTGATCCTCGGACATTAGCGGTCAATGATTGATACACCATTCTTTTAGTGCACCAAATTTCTCAAGGGGAGTTTTGGAGATTAGGTATATTTTTCTGAACATTGTCACTCTTTGTGTTTGGTGTGATTGATTGTGATTGAACTTTGTATAGTAGAGGAAGAAAAGAGAAGAGAAGAGAGTATAAGGATATTCTTGTTGAACCAATCTTAACTGATAATATACTAAGTACAAACAAAATAAATACAAATTCATCAATCCTAACATAGGTGTACAACTCAGCATAACTTAATTGCACGTAGGCAATGCCAGCTCATCAGAATTTCGCTTGTGTACAACACTCCTAGCACACCCCTTCAAGCTAAAGGTAACACGTAAATTTTCTAAAGGTAAGAATTTTTTTTTATTTTATTTGACAAAACGTTCTAGATATAATATCCATATATTATTTTCATTCGAGTTATAAAGTAATTTGTCAAAAATTATAATCCGAAAAAACCAATGCGGGTTGGTTTGGTTTTACCTTTCAATCGGGTTGGTTTGGGTTTTAAAACTAAAAAATTAGTTATAGCGGTTTGGGTTTACAACACATACTAACCCAACCCGATTACACCCCTAACGTTAATACAGTGAAGAGGCAATAGACATAGACGTTAGTTTGTCGCATAGCTTTAAATTTGGGAATCGATAGTGTTTTGGTGAACATGTCTACAACTTCATCTTTAATGGGGATGTATCTGATCTCCAACACCTTTTCACGTACAACGTGAACATCTACTTCTACGTGCCTGCTTCTAGCATGAAACACACGATTAACTGCTAAAGAAATAGCCCCGACATTATCACACCATAACTCAGTTTCATAACAAAGCAAAGAGTGAGGTTTTGTTCTTGTTTTTTTTTTGTTGGGGGTCATCTTCATTTAACTGTTTGAGTTTAGAGTGAGCAGGGCGGGAATCACTGGGGTTGGTTGTTTGTCTCTATATTGGGTTGGGAAACACAGAGTTAGACTGAGAGTTTTTGAGAGTTTTTTTGTTTGTTTGTTATTTTATAGTTCTTGTGATGTCGGAACAAGATGAGTATGATGAAGAGGTGGCTACAACGACCTCTTTTATGGCAAGGAATTTACGTATTTTTGAAAAAAAATGATGTTGACATAGAGATAGGAGAACCATTGTTGTTGGCTGGGAAAATTTTGCGGCCTCGTCCGGTGGGGCCCAAGAAATTTCAAGAAATATTCTCCGGGGTCTGGAAGTGTACTAGGCCCTGGACTATAGCGGAGATAAAACTCGGTATTTTGCAAATCAAGTTCAAAGTTCCAGAAGATAGAGATAGGGTCCTTGGAGGAAGGCCTTGGACGATAAATAGCTCAATTCTTGCTAAAAATTTGGCCTACACTATTGACGATTGATGAAATCAAGTTCGACTCCACTCCGATTTGGGTGAAGCTACGTGGTCTACCGCCGGGCTCCTAAATCTGGGTAGTGCTAGAGAACTAGCTCCCATGATAAAAAAAATGTTGGATTCGTCGGCAATTCTGGGAGTGATATGAGATTGAGGATAGAGATTGATGTTCGGAAAGCTATTTTCCCGGGATTTTTCCTGGATAGGGGCGAGTTGAGTCCCTTTTGGATTCAATGCAAATACGAGTATGTCGGGATTTTTTTTGTCTCAAGTGCGGCTTATTGGGCCACGAAGTATAAGAATGTCGTAAGAATAAGTGGGCGATTGTTTCTGCGCCTCATTTGCCGGACGTTAACATGTACAGAGTCTGGATGCGTGCTGATTCTAACATCAAATATTGTTTTAATTGCATGGAGGCAGCTGTGGGGAAAGGAAAAAGAAAGCCTAATGGCGATCCAACACCTGGACGGGGAAAAATGGGGGCAGAGCGTCTTTGACCTCATCGGAAATGGCGGACTCGTTGAACAGCCTGGTTTGTTCGATGAACCAATGAGAAGAAAGAATTCGTACAACTTGGAAGAAACATCGAGTCTTGGCCAGGGCACTGGTTCGCCTAACGGTTAGAAGGAAAGAGTTGTGACATACACATGTTGTGTTTCAGAGGGATGTCGCACAAGTTCTGTCGAATTTCCGCGGTGTTTGTTAGTTACAGGAATGATAGGCTAGCGGAGACTACTCATACGAGAAAATCAGGGGAAGGAAAAACAATTCAAGAAGCTTTGAGGCTAGGTGCTCTAGTGGGCCTTTACGTCCAAAAAGCCCATCCAAATTTAGTGCAAGGAAAGGAAATAAGTCATGAGCTGAATTAGAGAGTCAAAAGTCAGTGGTCACGTTGCAAGATAAAAAGGGACTGGTTTCATAACCAAGCCCACAACGTAAGAGAAGGTGTGACAAGGAGGTGGGTAGCCTCACAAGCCCATGAAAAGCAAGCAAGCTGGCCCATGACAACAAAGAATGCTCAGTGGGAGCAGTCCATGAGAGAAATTAAATGCAGGTATAACTCATAAACTAGATGCCAACTTACAATTGTCCTTTGCTTAATGTGTTAGCTCCGGTGAAGAACAAAAATGGAGACAAGAGCAAGAAAGTTTTCAAACGTAGACAACGCATTGTGAAGAGGATTCGAAAGGCCTTAGAGGCAAAATTCAAAGATAGAGGAGTTAATTTGGTGATCAAAGATACAAGACCGAGGATGCGGGTCATCCCATGCCCTTACTCCCCCAATATTAATGAGAGGCCATGGTTCCTTGCTCTCTACCATCTTGAACTTAGGGAGGCCATGGTTCCTTAATGGCGATTTGAATCAAATAGCTTCTGGTGATGAAAAATTAGGGGTGTTCCGGCGTCGAGGAGAAATGGTGGCATTCTTCAAAACTTTTTTAATAAGTCTGGAGGAGTGGATTTGGGAGGTCAAGGAGGTAATTTTACCTGGTGTAACGGGCATCAAGCTGAAAGTAGGGTTCAAGAGAGACTTGATCGTGCCATTGCAAGCCCGGAGTGGCTTGTGAAATAAAAGTTGGCCGGTGTTGGAATTGATCTATGGTTAAGAAAAGATTTAACGCTTCGAGCAAGCGACGGAATTTAAAAATTTTCTTTAAAACAACTAAAACGATTTTACTAACCTAGACAAAGAGCAAGTACATATAAATTAAAACTATTAATGAGCATTATATGTTTACTAACCTTTGAAAAGCTTGAACTTTGAGAAGCCTTAGGAAGATTGAAACGTTCGTCTCCCCTTGCAGCACGTCTCTCTTCTTTCCTCGGGAACTCGAGCAACCACGAAAGTTTCTATCACAATAATCACTCGAGAAAGAGAGGAATTAGTGTGTGGACACTTTTAAACACAACGACTCAAGAACAAGTCTCAAAGGGGAAGAGCTAAAACACTAGGTCAAATGTGGACCTAGGTGCCAAAACAAAAACGAAAGAAAACTAGAGAGAGAGAGGGAGAGGGGCGGCCACCATAAGGTCTAGAGAGAGAAGCTCTCAATCTCTAACTTATGTGTGATGAATAGAATGAAGGGAATGAGAGCTCTATTTATAGGATAGGGTTTACCTTCAATAAGGTAGTTTCCTCTTCTATAGAATATCAAATATTCATGAGCAAAATATTGCCCTTATTTCCTTAGAGTCACACGGCCAAGCTTCCTTCTAGAAGCCTTGGATTTTGTTTCCTCTTTTGTTCTCCCTTAGCCTTGTTGTCCGAATTCCCTCTTTCCTCATGGAGGAAATTTGTTTCCTCTTTTTCTTTTGGCAAGTATCTTCATACATAAATGCACAAAATAATCTCTCTTTTTCTAGCTATGTTGGGCGGCCAAGTCATCTAGAGTGGGCTTCTAGATGCTTCTTCATTTGTTCATGACAACATAAGAAAAACCCATTAAGAATTTTTAAGTAAAATTCTATGAAATGAAATTAATCCACAAGGCCCAACAAACTTGTTATGGCCGAGTGATAATATGTCATCATATGACAATGTCAAAAAATTTATTGACATTCATTTCATCCTATGTCAAAAAAGACAAAAATACCCTTTTGACAATTTTCGTAAAACTTGTCTCGTTCTTGTTTTGACTTACCTTCTAGTTTAACTATTCCCACTCGATATGATTTGTGACAGTGACCTCATGGATCCAAATGAAAAAAGCTTTAGCTAAAAATACTTGGACTCAAAATTTCTCAAACCTTTTCCAAGTTTAGCTTAATGTCAATCGACTCCACTAAAGAGTTGACACTGAGAATCTCTCGGTTCAAATGAATTTATTTTCTACTAAAAAATTCAACTAAATTGTGATGAGTGGATCCACTGAATATTATCTATGTTTACCGTTCATGAATATCATTAGCTAGTCGGGATTTACAAAATTACCATTTTACCATTCTAGCTGTTATTTCCTCAACTCATTTGTTGCTTGTGAATAAGTTAGAAACAATGTATTGACGAGGAGTTAACAAGTCACATTGATTCATCCAAAAGAGTCATGACTCAATTTGGACACTGGCCAGTTCATTTATTTGTTGGGATTTTGACCTCGTCACTTCGTCCAGTCGAGCTCGTCACTTCGAGCAGTCGAGCTCGTCACTTTGTCAGTCGAGCTCGTCACTTCGAGCAGTCGAGCTCGTCACTTCGTCAGATCGACCTGGAATGACTTCGTCACTTCGTCCAAACGTCTTTGGATTCAGTTCGTCAGTTCGCCCAAACGTGTGGGTTAACTCTGTCAAAACCTCTATCTCTCGAAACAGAAAACGAAAAATAAAAGAAGGAACACAAGATTTATAGTGGTTCACTTTCAAAGAGAAAACTACGCCCACTTTGCCGCTGCAATACTATAAACCCAATTGGGAAAGTTTACAAGTACAAGTGTTTCTATTTTTGGGTACCAAAGGAATACAACACATAGCATCCTTTGTATATACTAAGGAATAGAGCAAAGTTACTATCCCTAACCGATGTGGGACCTTTTACAATTCCTTAGATTAGGCTCTACCACTAGTACTACTACCAACAATCTCCCACTTGGTGACTAATCTCATTACACGTCTCTTTCTTGCAGCGGCGACTCAGCTCATCAGAAGAGGAGTCCAACCGAGGTTGAGCACAACCTCAGTTTGTCATACGGCACAGACTTCGTAAATATGTCGGCGGGATTCTGACTCCCTGCGATCTTCTCAAGCACCAATATACCATCTTCCAATGCCGACCTGATGAAGTGGTATCTCAGCTGTATATGCTTCATCCTTGCATGATACACTGGGTTCTTAGCCAACTGAATGGCACTCTGGCTGTCACTGTACAGCGCACTCCCTCCATGGTCTTGATCCAGCTCGCCCAAGAAAGTCTGTAGCCATATCATCTCCTTCGTGGCCTCGGTGATGGCCACATACTCCGCCTCGCAGCTCGACAAGGCAACGATCTTCTGCAACCTCGACACCCAACTGATAGCCGTCCCTCCGAATGTGTAGACATAACCGGTCGTGCTCTTTCTGCTGTCGACGTCGCCCCCATTGTCAGCATCGACATAGCCTTGGAGTCCTAGTTCGGACTTCCTGAATACCAGCGCCGAGGTCGAGCTGCCTCTCAGATATCGGAGGATCCACTTCACAGCCTCCCAGTGCTCTCTCCCCGGGTTACTCATAAACCTGCTCACAACTCCCACTGCATGAGCAATGTCCGGCCTTGTGCACACCATTGCGTACATCAAGCTTCCGATGGCCGAAGCATAAGGGATCTTGTCCATGTACGCCAGCTCGTCCTCTGTCACTGGCGACTGTTGCTTGGACAATTTGAAGTGGCTGGCCAGCGGCGAGCTGACCGACCTCGCGTCCTCCATGTTGAAGCGTTGGAGCACCTTCTTCACGTACTCCTCCTGTGAGAGCTCGATGCTCTCTCTCGTCCTCTTGATCCTCATCCCGAGAATCTGCTTCGCGGCTCCTAGATCCTTCATCGCGAACTCTTCGGACAATCTCTTCTTCAGCTCGTCGATCTCGTGTAGGTTGACACCTGCGATCAGCATGTCGTCGACGTAGAGAATAAGAATCACATAGGAGTCTTCAAGTCTCTTGAAGTAGCAGCAGTGGTTGGCCTCACACCTGCCGAACTCAGCTCGCTTCATGAAGTTGTCGAACTTCTTGTACCACTGCCGCGGGGCTTGTTTCATCCCGTAGAGACTCTTCTGGAGCTTGCACACGAGCTCCTCTCTTCCTTTCACCTCGAAGCCTTCGGGCTGCCTCATGTAGATCTCTTCGTCGAGATCACCATGAAGAAACGCCGTCTTCACATCCATCTGTTGCAGATGCAGATTTTCTTTGACAACCAATCCCAGCACGGTTCTGATCGTCACGAGCTTGACGACCGTAAAGAAGATTTCTGTGAAATCGATTCCCTCCTTCAGCTGGAAACCTTTCACCACCAGCCTCGCCTTGAACCGTTGGCTTCCATTGCTCTCCTCATTTATCCGGTACACCCACTTGTTGTGCAGTGCTTTCTTCCCAGCTGGTAACTCTGCCAGCTCCCAAGTATGATTCGTGATCAATGAATCCATCTCGTCCTTCATGGCGAGCTTCCACTTGGTCGAGGCGTCGACCTCCATAGCCTCTTCATAGCATTCCGGCTCTCCTCTGTCGGTAAGGAGAATGTAGTTGAGAGACGGAGAAAACTTGTGTACCGGTTTTCTGACTCTTGTCGATCTCCGCAGCTCGGTGATCGGAGTCCGTTGATTCACCTCGAGCTCGGTGTTCTCATCAGCTTCTTCTTCAATATCGTGACCGTCATCAGCTCGGCCTGATCTCACCTCGGTCATCGAAGTGTCTTCTTCGATCTCGTGACCGCCATCAGCTCGGCCTGATCTCACCTCGGTCATTGAAGTGTCTTCTTCTTCCAGCTCGGTCGTCGAGAAGTCTTTCAGGTCGATCATTGACTTCTCGCCCTCAGGAGCTTTCTTGGTCGAGCTCCCCTTCTGCTCGTCCCCGTACGTCGTCTGTTCATTGAAGACAACATTCCTGCTTCGGACTATCTTTCTCGCATGGGCATCCCAGAAACGATAGCCGAGCTTAGTGTCACCATAACCAATGAAATAACACTTTTTAGATTTCGGGTCGAGCTTAATTCGAACAGATTCATCAATATGAACATATGACAAACAACCAAACACTTTCAGATAAGAAAGGTTTACCTTCTTCCCATTCCACGCTTCTTCTGGAATTCTGACGTTCAAAGGAACGCTCGGTCCTCGGTTTATCAAGAAGGCTGCCATGTTGATTGCATCGGCCCAAAATGTCTTGGGCAGGCCAGAGTGAATTCGCATACTCCGAGCTTGTTCATTCAGCGTGCGATTCATTCGCTCCGCTACTCCGTTCTGTTGGGGAGTCCTCGGGATCGTTCTCATCATCTTTATCCCGTTCTCAGTACAATAACGCTTGAAGTCGGAGTCGACGTACTCCCCTCCGTTGTCGGACTTCAAGCACTTCACTTTCGAGCTCGTCTCCAGCTCGACCATCGCCTTCCACATTTTGAAGGTAGCGAACACGTTAGATTTATTCTTCAGGAAATAAACCCATACCTTCCTTGTGGAATCGTCTATGAACATCACGTAGTAGCGAGATCCTCCAAGTGAAGGGACTGGAGCTGGTCCCCATACGTCGGTATGTAATAGCTCGAGTTTCTCCGCCTTCAGCTCTCTGTTCGCATTCGAGAAGCTAACTCGCTTCTGCTTCCCGAGAATGCAGCTCTCGCATTGGTGATGTTCCACCGTCTTCAGCTCCGGGATTATGCCGTCTTTTACCAGCATCTTCATTCCCTTCTCGCTCATGTGCCCGAGCCTGCGATGCCACAGCTTGGTCTTCGCGGTGTTGTCGACTACGGCCACCATGTCTCTGCAGCTCGACGTCATGTAGAGCGTGCCTGTCTTCTGTCCGCGAGCTACCACCATAGCTCCCTTTGAGACCTTCCACGAGTTATTCCCGAACGTCGTGGTGTAACCTTCATCGTCGAGCTGACCTATCGAGATTAGGTTCCTTATCAACTTCGGCACGTGTCTAACCTTGTTGATTTTCCAGACTTGCCCGTTTCCCATCTTCAGCCTGACGTCGCCGACACCAACAATGTCTAAAGGCTCGCCATCAGCCACGTAGACATTCCCGTGATTTCCTGCGACATAATTCTCTAGAATGTCGCTGTCAGGGGTGGTGTGAAAAGACGCTCCTGAGTCGAGCACCCAAGAGTCAGTCGAGCTGTCCACCGTTAGCAGTAACGTATCTGCTAACTCTTCAGTGACGGCGTGGGCACCTCCTTTCTCCTTGGCGGGCTTCTTGCAGTACTTCCTGATGTGGCTGGACTCGCCATAGTTCCAGCACGCAAAAGGTCGCCCCATCCTAGATTGACTTCGCCCACTCCGTGACTTCGACCTGTCCTTCCCTCGGTTCTGATTCCGGCTGTGGTTTCTTCTTCTGTTCTCCACGTTCAAGGCCGAACTCATCAAGGCCTCGCCAGAATCAATTCATCGCACCTCTTCGGCGAGGATGCGATCTCGTACGTCGTTGAACTTTAACTTCGCACTTCCAACCAAGTTGCTGACCGCGGCCCTCATCGGCTCCCAGCTATTCGGCAAGGACGCGAGCAGAATCAGAGCTCGCACTTTGTCGGCAAACTCGATCTCAACCGATGACAGTTGGTTGACGATCGTGTTGAACTCGTTCACGTGAGTGGCTACCCCGGCTCCTTCATCCATCTTTAAGTGGAAAAGCCTCTTCATCAGAAACATCTTGTTGTTCGCCGAGGGTTTCTCGTACATGTCCGTCAAGACCTTCATCATTCCCGTCGTGGTCTTCTCCTTCGCCACGTTGTGAGCCACGTTCTTCGGCAGTGTCAGTCGAATAACTCCCAGAACCTGCCTGTCGAGGAGATTCCATTCTGCCTCGTCCATCTTTTCTGGTTTCTCGCTCAGCGGTTGATGAAGCTTTCTTCCGTACAGATAATCCTCGATCTGCATTCTCCAGAATGCATAGTCCGACCCGTCGAACTTCCCGATGCCGTGCACCGTGCCTTCTTCGCCTCCCATCGTTTTTCTACTTCGCTTCTTCTCCACAGGCCGCACTCCGTTTCGATTAAGAAACTGCAAACCTAGAAGCTCTGATACCAGTTGTTGGGATTTTGACCTCGTCACTTCGTCCAGTCGAGCTCGTCACTTCGAGCAGTCAAGATCGTCACTTCGTCAGTCGAGCTCGTCACTTCGAGCAGTCGAGCTCGTCACTTCGTCAGATCAACCCGGAATGACTTCGTCACTTCGTCCAAACATCTTTGGATTCAGTTCGTCAGTTCGCCCAAACATGTTGGGTTAACTCTGTCAAAACCTCTCTCTCTCGAAACAGAAAACGAAAAATAAAAGAAGGAACACAAGATTTATAGTGGTTCACTTTCAAAGAGAAAGCTACGTCCACTTTGCCGCTGCAATACTATAAACCCAATTGGGAAAGTTTACAAGTACAAGTGTTTCTATTTTTGGGTACCAAAGGAATACAACACATAGCATCCTTTGTATATACTAAGGAATAGAGCAAAGTTACTATCCCTAACCGATGTGGGACCTTTTACAATTCCTTAGATTAGGCTCCACCACTAGTACTACTATCAATATTATTCACATTCCAAGGAACAAAACATGAGGTGATATACATTGCATTTCAGCAATCTTGTACATGAATTCCATATCTATGAGAACTTCACAAAGTTACTCATGACATCTTCATAACTTAGTACTTCACCAATAGGTCCTGTTAAGAATCACATAGTGAATCTGAACTCTGACTTTCTCAAATGAGAATACGTAAGCTATGAATGGCATGTCTCATTTCAGGATTGAGGTAAGCATGATGCAATTCATACGTAGTGACCTCAAGACATAAGAGGTTAAATGGTTTGTTCTTATCTTGTCTCTAGAAGTACATTGGTCAATTCAGTACCTTCGGAAGATACCTAGAAGAACTATAGAGTCTTCAACTCTCAATGTCCCATAACCAGACATCATAGATTCTCCTAAAAATCGTACTGAGATCAATAGTCTTTTGATCCTTAGATTGCGAATATATTGTTTTAAGCAAACCACGAAGAGTTTGTTCATGCAAATCTACATTTGTCTCTTCATATGTTGTTAGGTTTGTTTATGGACTAAAGACTAAGGTTTTATCATAAAGCTTCAGATAAGGAAGAATGAATGAACGTTTCAACTTTTATTAATAAATAAGCAATTACAAGCAAGAGTCTTCGTGAGACTTTATTACATCAAATGTACATAAGTAAAGACTACAACTATTCTTGTGGGCACCATTGACAACAAACTCCCACTTGACTCAAAGAAGATGTGTGTAGTCCTTCATGCCTAATCCCTCCCGATGCTGGTCGAAGACCTTGTTCGCTAGGGCCTTGGTGAATGGATCTGCCAGGTTGTCCACCGTTGAGATCTTCTTCACCTCCACGTCTCCGCGCTGCACGATCTCTCGAATCAAATGGTATTTCCTCTCAATATGTTTGGAGCGCTTATGGCTTTGAGGTTCCTTTGAGTTAGCGACGGCCCCACTATTATCACAATAAAGGGTCATGGGCTCATCGACGTTTGGAACGACTTCCAAATACTTAAGGAATTTTCTAAGTCATACAGCCTCTTTGGATGCTTCACAAGTAGCCATATATTCTGCTTCCATTGTGGAGTCAGCAATGCAAGATTTCTTAATACTCATCCATAAAACAGCTCCACCACTAAGGATGAACACAGATCCCGAAGTGGATTTCCTGGAATACTTATCCGCTTGAAAATCGGAGTCGGTATATCCCGTCATAGTCAGGTCAGTACCTGAATATGTAAGTATCAAGTTCCTAGTTCTTCGAAGATACTTGAGAACATGCTTAACAATAATCCAATGCTCGGGTCTAGGGTTGGATTGAAAACGGCTAACTATGCCAACTGCGAAGCAGATATCAGGTCTAGTGCAAAGCATATCATACATGAGACTTCCTACGGCTGAGGCGTCAGGAATTTTCCTCATATCTATAATCTCTTGTGCTGTCTTGGGAGGCTGGTCCTTAGAGAGTGAGACTCCATGCCTAAAGGATGTTTGGACCTTCTTGGAGTCTTGCATCGAGAAACGATCCATCACCTTATCAATATAAGATGCTTGAGAGAGGACAAAGTCCGATTTTTCCTATCTCAAAAGATTTTGATCCCCAGAATGTACGCGGCTTCTCCTAGATCCTTCATATCGAATTGCTTTGCCAGCCAGACCTTAACCTCAGATAATTTACCCACATCATTACCTATGAGTAATTATCATCGACATATAGTACCAGAAACACAACTTTACATTCGTGCATTAATTTGTAAACACATGGCTCATCTATTGACTGCTCAAAGTCAAAGCTCTTCATAGTTTCATCAAATCTAATATTCTATGACCTAGATGCTTGCTTTAATCCATAAATTGACTTAAGCAACTCACAAACCTTCATCTCTTGACCTTCTTCCACGAAACCGTCTGGTTGAGCCATGTAAATACGCTCGTCAAGATTGTCATTCAGGAAGGCAGTCTTGACATCCATTTGCCAAATCTCATAGTCGAGAGTTATAGCTATGGATAGAAGTATGTGGATGGATTTAAGCATCGCGACTGGCGAAAAGGTTTCTTCATAGTCAATCCCTTTTTGTTGGGTATAACCTTTATCCACAAGTCGTGCTTTGAATGTCTTGACGTTCCCATCCGGACCCCTTTTCTTCTTGTATATCCACTTACACCCTACGGGTTTATTCCTTCAGGAAAGTCTACAAGTTTCCAGACTTTGTTGACATACATCGAGTGCATTTCAACTTTCATGGCGTCAAGCCAAAGGTTTGATTCAAAACAAGCCATTGCTTGGCTATAGGAAACAGGGTCATCCATGTCAGAGACGGCTACGAGAGTGTCTCCATAAGACACGTACCTGTTAGGCTTTTGAGTAGCCCTCCCACTACGTCGAAGCACTACTTGACGAGATTCTGATGAGTTAGGTTGTGTTTCAGTTGTGGTAAGAACAGTTCTTACAAACGTCGCACACAGACAAAACGAAAATTTGAAACTGAAAAAAGAAAACACTCTCAGACAACGCAACACGAAACAAAAGGAGGCTCAGTCTTGTCGTCGATCGCCGCCAAATTTGTGCTTATTTTGCACTCAGTCTTGTCGAAACTAGTTTCGTCGATTGTCGCCGGTGTTTGAGTGTTCTCTTTCGCTGGACTTCGAACGTCGAAACTTGCCAGGAGTCGTCCGTTTCGCTCGATTTTTGCCAAATCTCTTCGAAATGTGATGAGTTTTGTTCATTTGAATGAACGAAAAAATTCGGTCGTTTTTTGCTTGAACGACATGTCGTTTCGTCTGTATTCGAACGACAAAATATGAAAAAACGATATATTAGGTTTTGCCGGCTGTCTTTGGTCTGGAAGCGGGATTAATTTAACGACATATAATTTTGTCAAGTAATTTAACGACATATAGTTTTTTTGTTTAATTAATTTTATGTCGTTATATAATTTTGTTAATTAATTTAATGACATGTAATTAATTTTGGCCTTTTTGGTTTAATTTCAAAGCATTTAATGACATATAATTTTGTCAATTAATTTAAAATTTGTTAACCCAATCTTAACAGTAAATTTTTTAAAACGTACAATTAATTTTCAGGTTCTTATCCAATAAATAAAATAGTTAGCATTAACGGTAAATGTTATTAATTGTCATAATAAATATAATTAACCTTCAGATATAAGAATCCTCCACTACAAGAAGAAGACGTAGTGAGAAGTTCCGGAGTAGTATATGTTTTTGGCAACGAACTCGTCACTGCCGTAACGGAAGTTGGAGTTTATTAACCAAATAAAACGATAGTGAATCATATTAACCACTAACCTTATTGAATCATTGGCTAACATTTGAAATTAACATCACGAAGCATAATGAATACCTCGTTTAGCTCATTTCTTATCTTAAAAATGTTGCAATAGTGGAAATTAGAGTTAGTTAACCACGTAATTTGACGGTTAATAAGCTTAAAGATTAATTCAATACCCCTCCCCCACGCGAAAAATATCATCGGCGACCTTAAAAATTTGCATTCATTAGATTGTGCTCCTTTTGGTATGTTTTTTTTTTTTTTGCAAATCGTTAGTTAAGTCTGACACATGGTTGTCACAGACTTTTAAATAAGGATAAACTCGTAATTTTACCACCGTGTGAAGACTCTTTTTAACACATCTCTCTCTGGAAAAAAAAAATTAAACAAGATTAATAATATAAAAACATGAATAATGGATAAACACACAAAGAAACACGAGCACATACACATATGGTTATATACCCACAAATACACACGCATATATATATATATATATATATATATATATATATATATATATATCACATATATTTGTTGTGAAAATGGGATGCTTGACATTTACCCCACTTACATGTCATTTTCCATGGAACGAGTTGTCATTCTCTCCATGTAATATTTTACTATTTACCCATACAAGAATGTGTATAAATGGAGATCGCTCCTCATGAAGAGAGATCATCCACCGGAAGAGAAATTGAAATAAAATATAATATATATATATATATATATCTCTCTATTATTTTCTCCACCAATACTACAAATATTGGATTATACAACCCATTTTCTACAACGCTTATGACAAGCGTTGTAGAAACTAGTGATTCTACAACGCTTATGACAAGCGTTGTAGAAACTTGGTGTTTCTACAACGCTTATGGATAGGCGTTGTAGAAACTTGGTGTTCTACAACGCATATGGTTAAGCGTTGTAGAAACTTGGAGATTCTACAACACATATAGTTAAGCGTTGTAGAAACTTGGTGTTTCAGATTTCCCACAACGCTTTAAAAATCCGTTGTAGAATCCACGCCGCGGCGTCATGTGTTTTATGCCGCGGCGAGAACTTACTACAACGCACAGTGAAAGCGTTGTAGAAAAATGTAATCCGCCGCGGCGAAATTCATACCTCGCCGCGGCGGGTGGTTTCTACAACACTAAACAAAAGCGTTGTAGAAACTCGTCGCCGCGGCGAGGTATATATCTCGCCGCGGCTAGAAATATTCTCCGCCGCGGCGAGGTGGATACCGTGGCCAAGCAGTTTTTTAAGAAACTGTCTCGCCGCGGCGAGATGTTCCTACAATGGTTATAATATCCGTTGTAGGAACATCTCGCCCCTGCCCCGCCTCCACCTCGCCCAGCCCCGCCTCCACATCGCCCAGCCCCGCCTCCACCTCGCCCCTGCCCCGCCTCCACCTCGCCTCTCACTCGCCATGTCCTCGCCCAGCCCCGCCTCCACCTCGCCCAGCCTGGCCTCCACCTCGCCCCCTACCCCCGCCTCCACATCGCCCAGCCCGGCCTCAGCTCGCCCAGCCCCGCCTCCACCTCGCCTCTCGCTTGCCACGTCCTCGCCCAGCCCCGCCTCCACCTCGCCCAGCCCCGCCTCCACCTCGCCCCTGCCCCCGCCTCCACCTCGCCCAGCCCCGCCTCCACCTCGCCCATGCCCTGCCTCCACCTTGCCCCTTCCCCGGCCTCCACCTCGCCCAGCCCCGCCTCCACCTCGCCCCTGCCCCCGCCTCCACCTCGCCTTTCGCTCGCCACGTCCTCGCCTTCAGCGGGCATGTTATTTCCCAACTTGTTTTGAATTTAATTTGATTTATGTTATTATTTAGTTAGAATTTGGTATTTAATATTCTCCGTCGCGGCGAGGTGGATACCGTGTCCAAGCAGTTTTTTAAGAAACTGTCTCGCCGCAGCGAGTGAGGAATCTCGCGCCGCGGTGAGACGTTCCTACAACGGTTATAATATCCGTTGTAGGAACACCTCGCCGCGGCGAAGACATATTGTCGCCGTAGCTAGGTTTTTTAGGTTTTCACTATAAAATGCCGTTTTCAGTTTTTTTTTTCTCATTTTTTCCAATACCCACACACGAGACAACCATTTTCGGCCGCATCTCTCTAGTTTTTTTCTTCCAAAATCCCTCGCCACGTCCTCGCCGCCCCAAAATCTCGCCGTCGCCTTGTCTTCGCCGCCAACTCTCTCTCGCCTTGTCCTCGCCGCCATTTTTCTCTCGCCGAGTCCTCGCCGTGCTTCCTCTCGCGCCTCTCTCTCTCTCTCTCTCTTGCCGCCTCATTGTAAGGTATGATTTTAAAAGTTTTTTAAGGTAGTTATTGATTTAATTTCGTGTTGTTGATATGGATTTCTTGTTGTTTACCCGAATTGCATATAGTTTGATTTTTTTAATTCACAAATTTAGGGTTTTGTTTGATTTTCTCTTTTTAGAACAAGAAATTAGGGTTTAGGTTAGTGGAATTTGAATGAGTGAATTTAGGTTAGTGGAATTTGAATGAGTGAATTTAGTGAAATTAGGGTTTTGTTGATATGAATGAATTTGAATGAGAATTTGAGTTAAATTGAAATGTCCGGATTGTGTTTGACATATTGTTACATAGGTTAGTGGTTAAAATGGTTATGTATATTAATGTTGAGATTGAATTGTTTATGAATTTGTGATTGATCGAATTGTTCATGAATTTGTGATTGGTCGAATTGTTTATGAATTATTTGTGATTGTTGGAATTGTTTTAATTTGTCATGTTTAAATATATATTGTTGGAATTGATATATAATTTATTATATGTTAATTGTAGAATTGTTTATGATTATGTTTTGTAGGAGCTTAAAAATGCGTCGAACTAAAAACACGGCGGGCTCCAAGGCTCCGAGCTCTTCCAGAGGTCAGAGTAAAGGAAAAAGCAAGCGACCTCATCAACAGTCTCCCGAAGAGGAATACAACTCGAGTATCTTTACTAGCAAGGTCACGGAGGAACGCTACGACAAAATCTTGCCGCGTAACATTATCCATGAGAGATGATTCAATGTAAGCAATACGTCGGATATAGGAAAGCGAATCCGCAACAGCATAGTTGGTCATGATTGGGGGAGGTACTGTGCTGTACCCGAGTTCGATTCGAACGTCAACTTCGTGTACGAATTCTACGCAAACTTGCCGGACTCCCAAGGTGATGTTGTGACGGTCCGTGGGAAACCGGTCGATATGAGTGTCGAAGCTATCAACGATCTTCTTGGGACCCCAGATGTGCCTTTCGAGAACGAGGGCTATCGAGAATGGCTAAGAAGTTGTAGCCATCAGGAGATGTCGCAGGTGTTGTGCATTCCGGGAGAGGATTGGGTCACTGAAAAAGGAAAAAGGGTACTCAAGCGTGACCAACTCACCAGGATCGCTAAAGCGTGGATTTACTTTGTTTGCGCTCGTCTCTATCCGATCAAGCATTTCACCACTCTCGACGAGGATCGTATCCAGGTGTTGTTCTGCATTGTTAAAGGCCTTTCCATTAACGTCGGTCGATTCATCTATACTTGGATGAAAAAACTCGACTATACTAATGAACGACACGGTTTTCCATATCCGTCGATCATTACCGGCCTTTGTACAAATACGGGGGTACCACGCTCGAAAAGGGATACGATCAACAGTCCAATGGGGCCTATTACAGATTCCATTATCGAGCGGTACAAGATTAGGGAGGATCCACAAGCGGAGGAAGCGGAGGAAGAGGGGGAAGCGGAGCCCCTATTGCGCTTACCAGCACCTCCGGTAATCGACCCTGCCACCATCGACTACATTGCTCATTGCTCCAACTATCTCGTCGGGGGGTTCCAACACACGCAACAGTACATGCACCAACAAGCGGAGTATGGCGCCTCTCACATCAATCAATTGAACGATCTCTACTCTCGGTGGGACATCAACCAAGAGAATCAGGTGTTATTTCCTCCATATCCTCAGTACTCCGACTATCCGTACGCACCACCACAGTGGCCACCGCATATGGCACCTCCTCAATATCCAGCGAACCCACCACCACCACCACCGAATGACGAGTAAATTTCAAGAACCAATAACACCAACTCTTCCATATAAATTTCAAACTCTTTTTAAATTTAAGTTTCAGTTTAAGACTCGCTTGGTTTGTTTATGTTTATGACTAGATTACTGTGTTTTATTTGTGTGTTTGAGACTTCAGTCTTTGTTTGAGACTCGTTTGGTGTGTTTTATTTCATATATGTTTGAAACTTGATGTTATATGTTTGAGACTAGTTTGATTTGTTTTATTGATTGTAGAAATTTTAATTGAATGATCATTTTTAGTTGGAGAACAGGTTAAATATTGGAAAAAAAAAGTGAATGATTAGGTGGTAGAGTGCTTCTTCGCCGCGGCTAGGTACCTTTCTCACCGCGGCGTGACTATTCTCGCCGCGGCACCGTATAGTCCTCGCCGCGGCGAGTGCTCTACGCCGCGGCTAAAATATTACTTCGCCGCGGCGAGATTTTGATTTTTTTAATACCGAGAGTCCGTGTTTTTTAAGAACTTATCTCGCCGCGGCGAGGTGATATTCCCGCCGCGGCGAACTACCCTCGCCACGGCATGGAATATACGTTGCCGCGGCGAGGTTTCTACAACGCTTGTTTAAGCGTTGTAGAAAGGTTCTCGCCGCGGCATGATTTGTATACTCCCGCGGCGAGATTTTGATTTTTTTAATACCGAGAGTCTGTGTTTTTTAAGAATTTGTCTCGCCGCGGCGAGGTGATATTCCCGCCGCGGCGAACTACCCTCGCCGCGGCATGGAATATACGTTGCCGCGGCGAGGTTTCTACAACGCTTGTTTAAGCGTTGTAAAAAAGTTCTCGCCGCGGCAGGATTTGTATACTGCCGCGGCGAAATTTTGATTTTTTTTAATACCGAGAGTCTGTGTTTTTTAAGAACTTGTCTCGCCGCGGCGATGTGATATTCCCGCCGCGGCGAACTACCCTCGCCGCGGCATGGAATATACGTTGCCGCGGCGAGGTTTCTACAATGCTTGTTTAAGCGTTGTAGAAAGGTTCTCGCCGCGGCAGGATTTGTATACTGCCGCGGTGAGATTATCCTGCCGCGGCGAGAGTTGTACTCAGCCGCGGCGATGTCGGAGAAATGTAATTTTAATGTAAATGACATTGTATAGAGAAATTTTGAATGAAAAATAACGTTGTCCACAGGAGAATAACATAAAATCCAAAATGAAAATACATTATCTAAATGTTCAATATCAAACAAAAATAGGATCTATATCCTTACGAAGTAGATGTGAAACATCGTCATCATCAAAATCATCCATCTCTTGATCAATTGGCGGTAATCCTGATGTGAACGGAGGAATGCTAGACATGTCTTCGTCTTCTTCTTCGTTACCGTTTCTCGTTTTCATATGAACCACTAACGATAACTCAGGATTTGCTGGATCCGAAACATAAAACACTTGACTTGCTTGCGAAGCCAAAATAAATGAATCATTCTCGTAGCCAATCCGTCTAAAGTCGACAATTGTAACTCCTTCATTATCAACTTTAACGTGATTATTGTCTGCCCATTTGCACTTGAATAATGCGACTCGCAACCCGCAATAATCAAGTTCCCAAATATCTTCAATGTATCCGTAATACTTCATAAAAGCATGTTTTGGATTCTTATCTTTTGCCGACGAAACATGTAAAGCTTCGGCAAACAATGTAACACCACTATTTTGTACGGGATGCTTGTTGTCTCGTTCTCTTGTGTAAAATGTAAAACCATTAACAGACCAAGCAGTGTACCTTGTAACCATTGAGGAAGGCCCGCCAGATAGTTTACTCAACGTAGATGAAAGTCCTGCCTCTTTAAATAAGCGTTTTCCAAGCCAGTTTTGAAACAAACGGTTGTGCTCTTCTTGCAACCATTTTTCATTTCTACCCTTCTTTGGATTATTCACTCTCAACTCATTCAAATGAATATCCACAAATGGCATGACCTCGGAAACGTTGTGTAGCACATGGAGACTTGCTTGCTCCCATTCTTTTCGGTTGACGATCGAATAAGTACCTATAATGAAACAAATACTTAAAAATAATGTTCATATATAATTTAAATAAACAAATAAAGTGTTAAAAAAATACCTGTAGATAGAGCTTTTGAATCAAAATTGTTATTCTTGGGTAACCCAATTTCGTCTATTTTAGCTAAATACTCAGAACAAAACTCAACCGACTCTTCTGCTATGTAATTTTCAACTATGCTTCCTTCCAGCCTATTGTAGTTCTTCACGTAGCTTTTCAACACTTTCATATAACGTTCGATTGGATACATCCACCGTAAAAACACGGGCCCTCCTAATTTCACTTCACGTACCAAGTGGATGGTTAAGTGGATCATTATGTCGAAAAACGAAGGTGGAAAGATCTTTTCGAGCAAGCACAGAGTTTTCACCAATTCTGACTGCATTAAATCCAATCGAGTTGGATCGATGACCTTCGAGAAAATCGAGTTAAAGAATATACACATCTTTGATATTGCAAACCTCACATCTTTTGGCACAATTCCTCGCAAAGCAAGAGGCAACATTTGTTGTAGCAGCACATGACAGTCGTGCGTCTTCATTCCAATAAGTCTCAAATCTTTCAAAGACACGAACCTCTTATAGTTTGACGAATGACCTGCGGGGACTTTAATAGAAGCAAACCAGTTACACAATTTCTTTTTCTCCTTTCGATCTAGAGTGTACGTTGCCGGTGGTAATTTTGTTTTTTCCCACCCCCCTCCTCGGGATGCAAAATGCTTCTTATATTCATCTCTTTGAGATCCAATCGAGATTTTATTCCGTCTTTCGATTTATTTGGATCATCAAGAAGTGTACCAATAAACGATTCGCAAACATTTTTCTCGATGTGCATAACATCCAGACAATGCCGGACGTAGTGCGTCTTCCAATAAGGAAGGTCGTAGAAAATCGATTTCTTCTTCCAAGGATTCTCTTTGAACGATTCTTTAGTACTAGCACTCCGCTTTCTTTTCCCAAGCACTTCATTGACGTCTTTAACCATCTCATAGACATCTTCACCGAACAAAATTCTAGGAGGGGGTCGTTCTTCTGAATTTCCATCAAATGCTTGTTTCAATCTTCTATACGAGTGATCTCTTGGTAAGAATCTTCTATGACCCAGAAAAACAGTTTTCTTACCATGCTTCAAACGGATGGAAGATGTGTCTTTCATGCAAATCGGACAACCAATCGAGCATTTCACAGAGTATCCTGACAAGTTTCCATAGGCCGGAAAATCGTTAATAGTCCACATTAACATTGCCCTTAAGTTGAACGAATCTCCACGGTAAGCGTCTTTAACTTCCATCCCTTTCTCCCATAACATCTTCAAATCATCGACCAACGGTGCCAAATAGACATCAATATCATTTCCTGGTTGATTCGGTCCTGAAATCAAAAGCGTTAACATCAAGAACTTTCTCTTCATACATAGCTTTGGAGGGAGATTGTAGTTCACAAGTATAACCGGCCAAACACTGTATTTACTGCTCATCATGCTGAACGGGTTCATTCCATCAGAAGCTAGACCAAGGCGCAAATTTCGAGTATCAACACTGAAATCCTTATACTCTAAATCGAATGATTTCCACTGTGCAGCATCAGCAGGATGTCTCAACATACCATCATCGATACGCTTTTCGGAGTGCCAAACCATGTTCTTCGCGTGTTTGACACTATTAAACATTCGACGAAAGCGCGGCATTGGAGGAATGTACCATAACGACTGAAATATATTTAACGAAAATCAGTAATAAATAATGAAATATGAGCTACATGTATTTCCTAATCAAGTGATGAAAATGTACGTACCTTAACTAGAACTCCTTTAACCCCGTTACATGGAATTTTACCCTTCTTCCACCGTGACTCTTTGCACGTCGGACATTCATCTAGATCTTCAAACTCGTGTCTATATAAAACACAATCATTTGGGCACGCATGGAATTTCTCGTACTTCATGCCTAATGTACCCAAAGTCTTCTTTGCTTCATACATACTTAAATGTATTTTATTGTCTTTCGGAAATGCTTCTTTCAGTGTTTCCAACAATAGAGTAAAACTAGTGTTTGTCCAACCACCCGACGCCTTCAAATGAAATAATGTAACTAAAAATGACAACTTCGAATAGCTTGTACACCCTTCATATAATGGTGTCTCCGCATCATTCATCATTGACTCAAACAATTCCGGTCGCTCAACAAAATCGTCCTCCAAATCATTCATCATTGCGCACATATCATCAATATCATCTTCAACATCATCCTCATTTGCCGTAGAACGAAAAACCTCACCATGGTAGAACCATCTTTGATACGAGGTCATTATTCCATATGCAAACAAATGGATCCGAACGACATCAATCGAAAAATGTCTATGATTTCCACATTTAATACAATGACAACGAATAGATTTCACATCTACCATGTTCTCTCTAGCAAAATCACAAAACTCATCTACACCTTTCCGATATATCTCATTCAATCTATTCTCCCACATCCACTTTCTCATCTTCATAGAAAAACCCTAATTATACAAAAAATTGCCCATTCTAATTAGTAAACTATCAAGAGAACAACAATTAGAACAAGTTAAAGAAGAACTTACAAGATTTGAATGTGTAGATGAGGCTAGTAAACGAGGACGCTCTAGAATGAGTAGGAAAGGTACTGTAAATATTTTTTCGAGTGAGGTTATGAGAGAGAGTTCAAAGTGAAAAAGACGAGAAATGAGAATTTATATCACCAGTCTCGTGTCACATTCTACAACGCTTTCATAAGCGTTGTACAATGTCCTCGCCGCGGCAAAAATATGTGTTCGCCGCGGCGACAAAATCACGCTGCAGCGAGGTACAAATCTCGCCGCGGCAGGAGTCCTGCGCCGCGGCGGGAACACGTCGTCGCCGCGGCGAAAATCTTACCGAGAGCACCATGTTCCAGACATATAGTCTCGCCGCGGCATCATACATTTTACGCCGCGGCGAATGTATTCCTCGCCGCGGCGACAATTCTCTTTCGCCGCGGCGAGGATTCTACAACGCTTGTTTAAGCGTTGTAGAAAGGTGTCGCCGAGGCGAAAATTGTATACTGCCGCGGCGAGGACATCTAGGGTTACCTCGCTGCGGCGATGGCACATTTTCGCTGCGGCGAGAATTTTCTGGGTAACTCTCGCTGCAGCGAGAATTTGGTTTCGCCGCGGCGAGGCTCCTACAACGCTTATTATAAGCGTTGTAGAAGCAGCTCGCCGCGGCGAGAAATATACGTTGTAGGAGCGTTTTAAAATCTGAAAATTTCAAATTTTTTTAACTACCTGCCCATTTCATATTCTATACTTAGCGTTTTTTTTTTTCAATTTTCCCTCATTCTCATTCCTTATTCTACTTTATTTCTTCTCATCTCTCTCTCCACTACTCATCTCTCTCGTCCCTCTCTCTCTCTCTCTCTCTCTCTCCGCCATTCTCTCGCCGCCCCGCCCCTCTCTCGCCACAACTCTCTCTCTCTCGGCCCCTCTCTCTCTCCCTCTCTCCGACCCTCACCTCACTCATCTCTCTCGGCGCCCCCGTCCCTCACCTCGCTGAGCCCCCGCGCCCTCGCCCCGCGCGCTCTCTCCCTCTCTCCGACCCTCACCTCACTCATCTCTCTCGACGCTCTCTCCCTCTCTCCGACCCTCACCTCGCTGAGCCCCCGCGCCCTCGCCCAGCCCCGCCTCCACCTCGCCCCTACCCCCGCATCCACCTCGCCCAGCCCCGCCTCCACCTTGCCCCTGCCCCGCCCCCTCCCTCACCTCGCCGCGCGCCTACGCCGCCCTCCGGCCCTCACATTGCCGCGCGCCCTCCGGTCTCACCTCACTCGCGCCCACCCTCGCCGCGCGCCCTCACCTTCGCCGCCCTTGTGCTCGTCCAACTCCGGGTAATCTTTTTGAACATTTTTACATGGACTTATTTAGTGTGAATTCGATATTGATTTGAAATTAGGAAGATATTGTATTGGATTTGAGTTTATTGAGTTTAAGTTTGATATTGATTTGATTTGAGAAATATATTTGATATTAGAGTGAATTGAGATTGAAATTGTGTTTTTGTTTAGAATCGGATTGGATTTGAGTTTATATTGTGATTGGAGTTGAGTTTATATTGGATTTTTATTACATTTGAGTTGAAATTTTGATTACATTTGAGTTGAAAATTGAATTATGTTTTGAATTTTGTTTATTAGATTCAATGTCGTCCACTACTACTACTTCTAGCGATAGTGGTAAAAGAAAAATTAGAAGACAACTAGCACTAAATTCCGAAGAAAAAGGAAAAAGAAGAAACACTCTTATGAGTCGGGTTAATAAGGCCAAAACTCTAGGTAAAAAAATTCCGGTACAATTTGATGAAAAGGGACAACCAATTGGTAAGGAGGGTGATGAGTTGTTGAGTTACTTTGGCGTGCTAGCTAGAGAATACGTTCCACTTTCGATGCGCGATTGGAGATCTAAAGAGAATAATCAAATTAAAGAACGGATTTGGAACGAAATGTTAGAAGGATTTACGATTCCTATTGAACAAAAGCACGACTGCCTTATGAGAGTCGGAGAAGCGGCAAGGTTATTTCGTCATGAGCTATACAACGATCTACTCAAAGATATCATCAACGATCCAATCGCCTTAAAGAGACCGGCTTGTGTTTTGAAATTCTACACAAGTGTCACCGAAGAAGATTGGATAGCATTTGTTGAGTATAGACGATCCGAAGTGTTCAAACAAACATCGGAACATGGGAAAGCAAATACCGGAAAAAGTGTGTACAAATCTCGAACAGGCCGAAATGGATATCGAAAGCTTGATCAAGAAAAGGTTAGGTTTATTTTTTTTTTTAGTTATTCCAAATTTGCCATTGTTTATTAATTATTGTATTACTTCTTACTAGCACGAAGAAACGGGGGAATGACCTACGAAAGAGGAACTTTGGATTGACTCGCGAATGAAAGACGTAGATAACTACAAGGATGAGAAAGACAAACTAATGGCAGAAAAAATCGTAAGTACTTTACATTTGTTATAACAATTAATCTTGTAATTTTATTTGAAAATAATTTTGTGTAGAAAACGTTATCACAACAAGCAACGCAAGGGACATGGGTGCCGGAATCGGGAAAGAGCATTTTGCAAGAAGCTTTGGGAACGTCGCGAGTTTGCGTTCAATCCAAACACACTTCGCGTTTCAAGTACTTTGTTCCTCCAACGCCGAACGAAGAATTAATTAGGATGCGTCGGGAGATGAGCGAGTTGAAATCTTTGGTGATGAAAGCCTTCGGTGGAAATGGTAGCATTAATGTCGGAGATGCTAATATCGAGTCGCCTAGTGTCGAGCGTGTGGAAGAGAATCTCAAGGACAAGGTTGTTGATGATGAAGAGATGACAAACGTTGAAGAATACGTTAATGACGCGGTCTCTTTAGGTATGTTCATTATTTTTTTTTTTATCTATAAAGCTAAATATTTTGGTATTAAGATATTGATATATATTCGTGATTTGCTTAGAACACGACGATGTTGGCGATCGTCCGAAGATCGATCCTAACATCGTTGATGATTGTCCAAAGATCGATCATGTCGTTGTGGAAAAACCCAATAGTGTTCGTGCTAGTTGCTCTTTGAATCCAACCACGCCGGTGACACCGAGTTCGGATGAAAGCGTCGAGTGTCTTCTTTTCATTGATGATGTTGTGAAAGGAGGCACAATTCATGTTGCAAATGGGCGAGCGTACATGAATGGAGGCGTAGTTCATTTCTCACCTTTGGAGGAAGGAAATTTACACGTGGCCGTTTTGGGGGTTTTGATTAAAAAAGCAAAATTGTCAATTCCCACCGAAGAAGCTCAAACCATTGAAGATGCTATAGGCGGGTTTGTCTCGTGGCCGAAGAGACTCATAGAAATGGACACGGGAATAGAGAGTCGCGGTCCGGTTGTCAAACAACTCTCAAAGCTCGGTTTTGAGAGTGAAGCTAGCATCGATGATGCTAAGAAAATTTCGTACAAGGTGATTAATCCCAAGTATCGATTGCTCGCTCAACATGCCAACAAAGTAATGTTACCGGAAGGGGATGTGATTATGGTCAATGTTAGTCCAAGTCTCGCGGCTATCCCGATTCCGGTGTCATTTGAAGACGTTTCCGATTTTTTGCAATACTTGGAAATTGGCGCGAGGAGCATAACGGTTTATATGGAGTAAGAGTTTTCTTTATATGCGTTTTTTTAATATCAATATTCAATATTTAGTGTTTTGATTAACTAAATATTTGTTTGTCATAGCTATCTACGCTCGAGGCTAGAAAATGCGAAGAAGACTCGAAATTATTGTTTTATAAATCCGAGCTTAAGTTCGTACATCGAAAATGACGACGAGGAGGCTTATTTGTCAAAACGAGTCAAGGACGTTGGAAACGTGGTACGACATTGCAAATTTGGTGAACTAGTTTTGATGCCGTATAACAAAGGTGCGCATTGGATGCTCGTTGTCCTCGACCTTTGGAGAAATAGCGCTATGTTCTTTGACCCGTTGAGAAATAAAATCCCAATCGATTTAAATCGATTGATAAAAAGGTAATATTTTGATTTCTTAAATAATTTTTATTATAAATCGTTCTAGATGTTTTTTCTCTTATAATCTTCGTGTTATATAGGGTTCTTGTTGATTTCAAGCTCGAGCATCAAAACGCCCATAGTAACGGGCAATCAACGTACATCAAGGCTTGGGACGCTCCGAGACAAACGGGAAACACGGAATGCGGGTATTTTGTGATTTCTTATATGCGTGATATAGTCGTATGAGGTGTAGGAAAATTAGAAAATAAGAAATCCTATACAAATGAGGATTTAGAGAGAGTTAGGGAAGAATGGGTAAGTTATGTACAAACATTTATTAACTGTGATGATTAGCTAGTTTTTTTTATTGAATTATGGATTGGTTGTAGATGTATATATTAGATTTTGAATGTTTTGAAGATGAGGATATTATTTTTGGTATTGAAGATTATTTTCAGGTGCTGGTATATCGTGTAAAAACAGATTTTGGATTGAAAAAAAAATACTCTCGCCGCGGCGAACTATACTTCTCGCCGCGGCAAGTAATTCGAGTCGCGGCGAGAAATATTATTCGCCGCGGCGAGAAAAGATACCGAGAGCAGGCAAATTAGAAATCTTAGTCTCGCCGCGGCGAGTTTTTTTAAAAAAATTCACCACCTTCCTACAATGCATAATTATCCGTTGTAGAATCATGTCGCCGCGGCTAAGATTTGACGTCGCCGCGGCGAAATTCCCACCGCGGCGACGTGTAATATTCGCCGCGGCGAGTTGATTCTACAACGGATATAATATCCGTTGTATAAAAATCTCGCCGCGGCGAAAATTATATGTCGCCGCGGCGGGGAATTTTTAATTATTTAAAAATTTCACAATGGATGTATACCGTTGTAGGAGGTTCCACAACGCTTAGATATCCGTTGTAGAAAGCTGGATTGTACAACGGATATTTAAGCGTTGTAGAAACCTCTTGGATTCTACAACGGATGTTGAAGCGTTGTAGAAGCCCCTTGGATTCTACAACGGATATTTAAGCGTTGTAGAAGCTTCTACAACGCAGGATTCTACAACGCTTGACAAACGTTGTAGAATCATTCCACAATGGTTTTTAAGCGTTGTAGAATCCTTGTTTTGTAGTAGTGCACTCTTACACTCTACTATCACATCTTGTCCCATATCTTGGTTCTCTATATCTTGGTTCTATATATTAGTTGCAATTCTCAACACGTTATTAGCATGATCAATCTTCGTCCAGTAGTTCAGATCGTAGATATATTACACCAACACTAAACCATTATGACTGTTACTTTTGTATATAGCATCATATTAGCATGTACAGGAGGCTCTGCCACCTTATGATAATGTAATATGATCTATAATATATATTATATATATACTAACTTTATTAGTGTATAACTTTGGATTACTATATACATGAGGTTCTGCCACCTTATAGTAAAACGATGTGAATTATACTTAATAATTATTTATATATTAATATTGTCAAATTACTATAGGAAGGTAGGCTTTGCCACCCTAGAGTAAAATGACATTAACTTTATTCTAATTATTGGTTTATATTGACAGTTATCTTTTCTTATTTATATCTTGATAATGGATTCAATTACATCTTATTTAACTTTACTAGATTATTTGTAGCATTTATTTTTACAACAAAATAAAAATAACCAGCAGTTATAAACGGTTATATTTTACCCTATAAATACTACTGCATCAACTTATTTTAACCACAACAAAAATTTTATTTTTTTCTATTACATCAAATTTGTGCTATACAAGATGTCTCGCATAATATAAGTGTTTATAGCCATCAATATTATTAAGCTTAATATTTATGTTTTTAATATGGATGTTGCACCACGTAATTTTAATATGACTTTAGTAATGATTGGATTCATGTGTATTTTCTTGTTATTTACAATTTGATAGACTCATGTATCTTTAATCATTAATTAATAACACGTTTTCTTTCATAATAGTGACCATCATGTCAAACCTTGTAAAGTTGGAATTTAGCCCTTTATATCATGGGACACAACTACAAGCCCTGTATATGGATGTAGAGATGCATTTAGAATCCATAGGTCTACTGGATACAATTTTGGAGGAATATACCTCGTCAAATATGGCCAAGGCAAAATCGTTGATTTTCCTTCGTCGACATCTTGACGAGAGACTCATAAGTGATAAGTATTTTCACCAAAATGATATAATTATTCCCGTGTATCGTGATCAACAGGACACTACAGTTCCAAGATTACAAAAAAGGTCAGCGACTACCGCTCTGCAATGTTCAAAATAGTATCTTATCTGAGATTTTGCGGAGACCAAGTGACAGATTATGACATGCTAGAAAAGAAGTTCACCATTTTTCACGCATTGAATGTAACCTTGCAACATCAATATCGCGTTCGAGGATTTACGAGATATTCTGAGCTAATCACGTGTCTACTAATTGCAGAGAAGAATAATGAGTTGTTCATGAGGAATCACCAATCTCGTCTGACATGTTCAAAAGCGCACCTGAAGTAAACATCGTCAACTCCGAAGAACCTGAACAACATAACTATATTCTGGGTCGAGGACGAGGTTGTGGTAGTGGTCATGGTCGTGGACACGGATGTAGTCGAGATGGTTATAATTATAACCATTCTTACAATATAACGCACGATTATCATAAGAAGCAACGAGATGAGAGGGATCACGATTATCCCCACAAAAGGGAAAATACACAAGTTCTTTCAAGGGTAGTGAAGATACTTGTCATAGATGTTATACGAAAGGGCATTGAGTTAAGGTTTTCCGATTCCCTATACATTTGTGCAATATATATATATATATATATATATATATATATATATATATATATATATATATATATATATATATATATATATATATAAAGCGTCCTTGAAGGGGAAAGAAAATGATGTCAACTTTATTGACCAAGAATCTTTTGATGACTCCACTCATCTTGATGCTTCCGACTTCGCTTGTGATTTCACTCACATTGTTGCTGGTTATGCTTATTTCAATGATACAGATAAGTGGTGTCATGAAATATATGTGTCTTACACCTATCAAATATGGAAAGCAGCACATATTAGAAAACAAACTTCTTTCTGTCTTCATGATTTTGCCAAATGCAGCTGATTGCTTGTGAACATGGTATTCCTGCATAGTATTGGAGTATAAGTCAGCACATATGCATGATAAAACAAATACTAAAATTTATGCATGAACAAGACTCGTTTATGAGATCCACCACGTACATCGTGTCATATACATTCTACCGAGTTTCATTAGACTAGTATGCAATATTGTTGGCACTGAAAAGCTTGTTTTTTCCTTCGTTTGAAATGAGTTAGAACCACAAATATACTATTTCATTATAATACAGTTTAATGTTTTTAGGCTGAAATTAATTTTTAAAAAATGAAAATAAATTATTGTTTATGTAATTATTCTCAGACAGAGCGTCACGTGCAAAAAAGTGCTAAAAATTCTAACTTTTAGACGGAAGGACCATATTCGAAATAACATAAGAGTTCAAGAGAAACGGTTGACAAATATTTTTATTCGTGGGACAAGCGGTGACTTGTGCGGGAGTTGAGGGACTTCCGTGTAATTAATTTTACATGAATTGAACTAGATTTTTTATTTTTATTTTTTTTATATGTTTGTAAGCACACAATCTTATCACAGTGTGTTGTGATCGAGTAGCAACTGAACTTCGAGTGAAAAATAAAAGCAGCAGGCACTTCCTTCCCTTCGAGACAACCTAAATATATATTAAAAAAAAAAAAAACCTGAAAAATTAGTCTAAATTGCAAAGAAAAACAAGGGAAAAAAAATAAATATGGATATAGTTACATTCGGGATCATAGTGGGAATAATAATTCTCTTCCTCGTCATCGTTTGTGTCATCACCATCGAGGGCACTTGCAAACGCCGTTAAAATCATTTTCTTTACTTTCCCTCCGGTCCTCGAAAATGGCGTTCTCTAAGAGAAATGTCGCGACTTGGGTCATTCTGTTCCTGGGTTTTGGGGTGTTGTTGGATCTGAGCTCTGTTCCTACTGGGGTTTTCGCCTCCGCGGCTGGTAGTGGGTCCCACAAGTGTAGCCATGGACATCACGATCACCATCACCATCACAGCAGCGAGGAGAGCTCGGCAGTGGAGTCGAAGCTCCCGGAGGAGCTGGCTGAGGAAGAAGACATGAAGCTGTACGGATTCGGCTTCCACGACCACGACGACCATAAAAACGAACCCTTTGGGCTTTTGCAACTCTCGGGTCTTGGTAATTCCCTCTCGCGCCTTCCTTTGTTGTTTGGGGTTAGAATGAATAGTGTAGATGAATAGTCTATCATGCTTCGAAACTAGGAGACTTCGAGAGTTGCTATGTTTGCAACTCATTAATTTACAATGGAAATTGCAAGGGAGAATCAAATTCTCTACTGTCTTGGGAAGTGATGGAAAATCCACATGAGCAAATTCGCTAGGATTTTTATTTTCCAATAATTTTTTTTTCTTGTATACTATCGAAATAACAAAAGTGAAACACAATAATTCTCATTTTTCCCCTCGGATTTTATAGCTACCCTTAAAGCCATAGTTGCTGAAGAAAGCTGTAGATATGCTTTCTGGACTCTTGTCTCAATTTTTTCTTCTGCGTATAAATGCCTGTGAAGTTCTGTTCCTTTATTTATATATTACGATTTCAGTCGAAAAATCCTGGTTAATTTGTTTTGATAGGTCTTTGGGTTCACGCACTGGGATGCTCGTTTTTGGTTAGCATGGCTTCTCTTATCTGCCTGATTATCTTGCCAGTAATATTTGGTGAGGGATATTCTTCCACGCTTGACCATCACTTAAGTGTTGCTTCTGCTATCTCTACGTTAAATATCGGAAACTCAAATTCTCATTACATTGCAGTGCATGGAAAACCGTCAAAAGTTGTAGTCGATTCTCTGGCTTTATTCGGGGTCAGAGTCTAAAACCCCTGTATACTTCTATTGTCAATTTAGTTACGTTATTTGGTTTATTATTTTATTACACCGGGGCAGTGGTTGTATAGCTTGCTCTATGCCCAATGCTTTTGTTCTAGACTCTAGAATGCAAATTTCAAATCTTTGCCAGGCTTAATTTACACAAGGAATTCATGGTGTCCGATGAATGACTGGATCGGTATTTCAGGCAGGAGCGATGCTAGGGGATGCGTTTCTTCATCAGCTACCACATGCTTTTGGTAATCTTACCACAACTTTTGTTTTTTTTTTTTTTTTTTTTTTTTTTTAATGTGACACCATAGAATTGTTTGATTATCACAATACTTGAGCTTGAAGCTATCCCTACAAATAGTATGTTAATGTGTAAGCGTAGATGCTTGTCTGAGTTAGTTGAGCGATCAGGTTTTTCATTTATTTATGGGGTTCGGGATTCTGTTCTTCCCTGGCTGATTGGTTACTTAATTTTGATATGTATGTATTAGAAAAACAGAAACTGCATATTGTATAAATAAAACCTTGCCAAAGCAATAGGATAATTACACCAAGGATGGAACCGGATGTATTGCAAGAACCAGACCACATAAACCAACACTCCAACCCGAAATCTTAGGAAATGAAACCGTACAAAACAGAAATTACATTGATCACATCTCTAGAGGGCGGTGGTCCAATCCCGAGATAAATCCAAGAACCAATAACTTTTCAAATCATTACAAGATGAAGTTACCCACAAAGCTACACTCTGATTGGTGGTTTCACTAATGATCTTCTGTCCAATCTTTGTCTTCGAACAATAATATTTTCCCCATATAATCCACAAGCCCACTAGAACTTCAATTTTCGCCGATTCAATCCGTTTCTGACTCACCCTTGGCGCTGTGTGCCTGAAACAAATTCTCCGAAGTAGACTTGCGTTATCAGTCTTAAGCCTCACAAACAACCGTTCCCACGCTGTTGTAGCTCCGTCACGTTGGAGAAACAGAAAACACCTCTCTTTTGGCCAAATGGCTTTGGCGTTTCCCGTTGGAGAAAGAGGCGCTTTGGCACAAAGTTATTAAAGCAGTTTATGGGGTTAACACGAACGGGTGGGACGCGGGGGATGCTAGTTGCAGGACTTTCAAAAGTCCTTGGCGGTCGGTCTGCTCGGTTCAAGAAAAGTTCTTCTCGAGATGTGGCTGGAAAGTGCAAGATGGTTCAGTGGTTAGATTCTGGGAAGATGAATGGGTAGAAGGCGGTAACTTCTTAGAAAGGTTTCCTGGGCTTGCCCGTCTTTGCCTGCTTAAATCGGCCAAAGTAAATCGGTTCGCCATCTTTTCTGACGAGTTCTCTGGAAAAGTTGATTGGGATTTTAATTTTTCTCGGAATCTTTCGGATAGAGAAGCGATTGAAAATGCGGAGCTAAGTCATCTCTTGGATCCGATCTCCCTATGGATTGGTTTCGAAGACCGAAGAAAATGGCTCGATGATACTGGCTCCTTCTCTTCAAAGTCTATGTATTCAGATCTGGCTTCCGTCTCTCCCTCTCCAGCAGTGGCCATGGTCGACGAAATTTGAAAGGCGAAAGTTCCTAAAAAGGTTAAATTCTTTGGGTGGAGATTCGTGTTCTCAAGGTAAACACGTCAGATCTCATCCAAAGGAGTAATCCCCAATGGACCCTTCTTCCTAGTTGCTGTCCCTTTTGTAGAAGCGCAGCGGAAGATATCCAGCATCTCTTCTTGGAGTGTCCCTGTTCGTCCCTCGTCTGGGACTGGATCTTTAAGAATTTCTCGCTCGACAACCATCGGCCTAATTCTGTGGCCGAGTTATTTTCGTCGCCAGCTGAGTACAACAGGAATCCTAAATGGACGGTTGCTTTCAAGATAGCTAGATTGGCCGCTGTTTGGTGTATTTGGGGCAAAAGAAACAAGATCATTTTCGAGGACGAGGATTGGAACTTCGGGGCGGTGATGGAAAGCATTAATCACTGTATTGCTCTCTGGTTACATGTTAACTGTAAAGATTTTAATGATTTCCCTTTTTCTATTTTGTCTAGGGATTGGGTTTCCGCTTTGGTTTGATGTTTTTTTGGCTCGGTAGTTTCGGGGGGTGTTGTTTTAGGCCTGTCTGAGCTTTGCTCTTTTCTGTACTGCTCTCCCTTGTTTCGGAGTTCTTTCAGTTATTAATAAAATTTACCGTTTCTATTAAAAAAAAAAATATTTTTTCCACTCTTTTGCACAATGGAAAACAGCTTGGAGGGATGGCCATCTAAGGGTATCGATAACTGTACACTACAAACTCCCTCAGGGCTGTAATGAAGGAAGAGGCGATCGATACCTTCCCTTTCCCTATCGTATAATGAACAGATGTGTGGCATCATCACGTTGTTCTTCTGAACTTGATCAGCGGTGCTACCTCTCAACCATGCGAAGATCTGAACTTTGTTTGGCGCGCTAGTGATTTGTACACAACCTCGACAAAAGGGACAGTAGGCAAGAAGGCTGACAAGGCGACGTCGACTGAGATATATTTAACAAAGAACTCATCATCACCACGAAACCAAACTCGATGGTCGTCACCACAAGCTTAACGGATTCCAAGATGCCACAACAGCGATCTGTACCGAACATTCCACAGACGCTCGCATGAGAATGTCCGTTGTCGAAACCTTAAAATTGCGGCAGAATCAAAATCATATGATCCTAGGTCCCAGCTACCCTTGTCTGCCTAGCCGAGGACAAGTGTATCCTCGGTAAATTGGAGATGGGAGATCTTGAGTGTGGAATATCTGATGGTGAGCGGGAAGAACTGATCCCTATCCCACACCTCTTTCTATCCGCCGTGAGAGGGCATCCCCGATGAGAAAAAATAAAAAATGGGGATAAGGGGTCGCCTTGGTTGATACCCCTCGAGCCGCCAAAACGATCTTGAGGCTTGCCGTTTACCAAAACAGAGAAAGAAACCGAAGAGAGGCAGCCTCTAATAAGGTCAAAACATTATTCCTCCAAGACGAAATCAACGATAATCCCAATTGACCTTGTCACGCGCCTTCTCAAAAGTCCAACTTTCGAACTGCTTTTTTTTTTTTTGGGCTCGTCTATACTCCTCCACTACTTTGTTGGCTATGAGAATCAAATCTGTATTTTTTCTGTCATTCACGAAAGCCCCTTGACTTCGTTAAATAATCTCATCAACTTTCTAGCCCGGACGGGCGAGGTCCGCTCGAAGGCAAACGGGCGACGGTTGAAATCACTGCCTGAGCACCAATTAGAACGCATATTTTTCCAAGTCCGACTAACTCGTCCGAAAGTCACCCCACTCTCTGAGTCGGCAAGGCCTGTAACGCCCGAGAACCACCATGAAGGCTTTCCACTCTTGATATCAATGGAAATGGAAAATACTCCAACTAATTTCCTTAGGACATTGACCCATCTCGAGTCCCACATCTTCATCATACCCCTGGCTCATCCGATTGTTGGGATATAAACCCACTCTTTGAACCTCGATCTCCAAAGGCTTCCCACAGATTTTCTATCCACTTTAGATCACCTCACCTTCGGAAGAACGACAATGTCCGTATCTACATTGTAACCAACACTTTCATTCCCCTCCCCGACCCCGTAATATTCCATTCTAGAATCATCATCGATTACCCCCTGTGTGCTCTACCTCCTTAGATTTTCCGAAAGACATTTGGAAATCCGAGTTTCGGATTCCCTTTGCCGAACCTTTAAACTTTTTTTTTACTTATCTCCCCCGCTTCGAGAGAGCCAAAGATGATGAAAGGCTGATTGTGTGAAGTCACTGACTGAGGAGGATCATCTGGGAAACGAGTTGGGGCGTCCTGAAACTGAGCAATTTCCGTGCCCGCCGGAGTTCTGATTCGTTCAAAAGAAACATCTTTAATTTTGAGAGTTTTGATTTCGAGGCCTCAATCCAGATAGTTGTTCTCTTAGCTAGATCATTGTGCAGACATATTCAGTGTGGATATTCTTTTGAACAGTTTCATCTCACATACTGCCCGAATTAATTTCTATGATGTTGATGAATTTATGTATGTTTTTTATTTTCAGGAGGTGAACACTCGCATAATCATCATGAAGACAATAATCATAACCATGGTGATCATAGCCATGGAAACTCCCATTCTCACGCACATTCGTTGGCAGATCTTTCTGTAGGACTCTCTGTGCTGGGTCAGTATTGCATATGTGCACGTATTAAGATAAAATTTGTTTGAAAAGATTGTAGAGTTAGGCAAAGCCACTATAAGCCTATGTCCCTGAATTCTTTAATAGCTAATGTTTCATACAGAAAATTTAAATATTTTATTTCTGTAAAATATGCTTTTTCATCTAATTATAATTTTATGCCATTCTGGATGAAAGTCTCACGAGACCATTCTTTGGAGATGCTCATTTACTCGTTATGAACATAGTATCCGAACTATTATGCGCATGGCATTTTGAAACTTAAACTAATTTTTGAGCAAAATAATCTGCAAACTATTGATTTTTAATCGTTTTATCTTTGATAAAAAAAATAATATTGAAGTATTTGATAAAGTATATCACCTGAGAAAATTTAGAGCATATTTTACAACTTAAATAATTCATGTAACAAAATTAGTTGTGGAACCAGAATGCTACGTGCATTAAAAGAGAAAAAAACGGGTACTTTCTCAATAACGGCCAGTCTATTTTGTGTATATTGTTTGCTTAAACTGCTGTACTTATATTGCCATCTCTTTATTTGTTTGATTCACTAATTTTTATTTGTCAATTGTTTGCTGAAATTGTGTATTATTCTAGTCAGATAATGTCGTTTTTATCAGAGTACTAATATTGTTATTATTCAAATTGGTTGTTCCAGCTGGAATCGTAATTTTTCTTCTAGTCGAGAAGGCAGTGAGGTATGTTGAAGATAACTCTGGAGGGTCACATAATCATGGTCACCATCATCACCACCGCCATAATAAACTGAAAGACGATAACGACTCTCGTGACGAGAAGCAGCCAAAATCTCCTAAAGCAGAAGATGAACGAGCATTGGTTGGAGAATCGCTAGATGAAGCACTGAGTGACTTGCAGAAGGAAGGTTCCAAAAACGGATCTCAGATTCGAAAAGTAAGATGTATATTACAATTAAATCGGTTATGAATCAATTTTCTTTTGCATCAAGAATTAGCCTAGGCTTTTTACCGCAAATAGTCCTTGAAATATTGTCTGAGTGCATAAATTAATGTAATAAGAAAAAATAATATTCCTCAAATTACTGATCCCTTAGCATTTGAATCCTTTTCATAACAATATTATACGTTAATATTGTTATGAAAACCAGCACCTAAACAACTTCATAAATATTCACAATTTTATGCAACTTTGTAATTTTAACAGATATCATAAAATTAAAACTTTGCTCTAGAAGCTAAATATGTAATAACTTTTATAGTGTGATTGGAGCTAGATTATAATTTTTTTTTTCTATCTTTAATAAAATTAACAAGTATGTAAGATGAAAAATATGTTTCAAGTTTGTTAGGCAATAAGTTTCATTCTAAAGTTGCATCAGCTACAAACACGGTTCGAATATCAAAATCACACTCAGAATATTAGTTCATGGACTAGTTGAGCTAAAAAGTCATTAATCCAAGACAGGGTAATAATTTGTGCATTTCTTTTCTAACTTTTGTGTGACATGACGAGGCTGTTTTTCTGTGATGTAGAGACGCACGGTCAGCAATGGAGAAGAAAATGATAAACAAGATTCAGGTCCTAGTAAAAAATCCTCCTCTGCAGAAGGCAAAGCTACAAAAGAAGAACAAGCTAAACCACCACCATCATCAAGTCTCGTTTTCGCTTACCTCAATCTCTTCTCTGATGGAGTTGTACGTGGTTGTTTTTTTTGTAGGAATTACGCACTAACGAAATAGAATAAAGAAAAATCTTTCTTCGAATTGATTAATGCTTCTGTTATTGGTGCAGCACAATTTTACTGATGGCATGGCTTTAGGAAGCGCTTTCCTTCTATATGGCACTGTTGGAGGATGGTCTAGAACTCTCTTTTTGCTCGCTCATGAGCTTCCTCAAGAGGTTCGCTACTCTCTCATTTTTAAGACCGTCAATGCTTGAGAATTACCATGGGTGGAGTAAAGATTTAGTTTGTTTGGTGAAGCTTTTATTTTTAATTTCTCTAACGAAAGCATTCTCAAATGCCGTGGAACTAAACTTGATATTTCCAATGGCTAGACCTTGTTTGGTAAAGATTTTATTTAGGGTCTTTGACTTGAAGCGTTTTGTATAATAACCAACCTTTTGTTAATTATCTGTAAATAGCCACCTTAACTTATTTACGGCACTCAAAAAGACAAAAAAACTAAAAATAGATGGGAATGTTTTTGGGTATTTTGTCTTTTTGAGTCCTGTAAATAAGTTGAGGTGGTTATTTACAAAAAATTTACAAAAGATTGACTATCTAGTAATTCTTAAACTTTCGGTGGCTTATTTGGCTAATTTTTGTTTTATTTATTTTAAAAAGAAAACATTATAAATGATGTGGAACAAAACATTTTACGCGACGAGCGTGCAGGTTGGGGACTTTGGTATTCTAGTCAGGTCAGGATTTAGCGTCTCAGAAGCGCTATTCTTCAACTTCCTTTCGGCTCTAGTTGCACTCTTTGGAACCGCTCTGGTATTTTACTGCTATTTCCTCAACCTCCAGAGAAAGGAGTTTCATTTTCCCTTTAAAAAGAAAAATGAGAAGGAAAAAAAAAACAAAAAAATCAGTTGATTTTAGTAACCATACTTTGCTTGTGTCGATTCAGGCTCTTCTCTGGGGACAAGACCCGGGACAGTCCTCTTTGATCGAGGTAAAATGCCTTCCTTTCAAAAGTTTTTTTTTTTTTTTTTTTCTTAAACTTGGATTTAAACGTATTATGTGCAGGGATTCACAGCGGGCGGGTTCATTTACATTGCTGTGGCGGGTGTGCTTGCAGAGATGAATAGCAGCGGAAAAACGACATTAAAAAGTGCAGCGGCACAATTGACCTCATTGACGCTTGGCATGGCCGTTGCTCTATGTATTTCCCTTGTAGAATGAATGGATCAATCTTTGCCTTGCTTTCCATTTCTTCATTCCCTACAGTAATTGGTCTATAGAAAGAGTTCACACATTCTGATTAATAACTTTGAGATGATTGAATTTCTAAACGGTGTGATCCCTTTTATATTTGTTCTGTATGTACCGTCTTAAAAGTCGAAAAACTAAACCTATTTTTTTAAAAAAAAAAAAAAATGGTGCGAGACGATCAAATATCTCTTATTGGTTTAGGCAATTTTCATGTTTTGAATTTTTTTTCAACCCGCCGTTGGTTATTAAGAATTAACCTTCAAAGATACAAAAATACTTCTTTAAGCTTAACCTTTGTGATGAGAAGAGTTCCATGGAGTTTGTGTGGAGAAGAGAAGCTCGTTGTGTTTTTTTATAGAGAAGTTTAATATATTACCACATGTACAAATTCGATTTTCTCCATGTTGTTACGTCATGTATTGGCTTATTTTTTACTGCAAGTTGTTAAGGAAAGATATCGGACAACATGCTTCGGGATTTGTGGAGACATCTTTCTCTTTTGTGCGCAGACTGTAATTCTGGCAAGTTTTATGTTTTGCCAGAACTTATCGTTGAAGACTTTCCTTGTTGATCTTCACGCGTTTATGGGTATGGAAACTCTAGTTTGAGTTCTAGACTTATATGACTGCTATAAAAGCCGAGTGCTCCCCCCTTAGCAGTTTTTGACGCTTTATCAAATATTTAGGGTTGCTAGACTTACACAATTGGTGGACTGAGAAACTATTTGTTATGATAAGAGCGGTGTAATTCTACAAACACTATTCCAGAAGTCTAAGTATTTGTGAGATTGAGTTTTGTGTTTGCGTGATTGAAGTCTTCATGTACGTTGATATTAAAGTTGATCAAGCATCGGAGCGTACTTGAAAAGTGGAATTGAGATGAGTCTCAAATTCATGGGGGAAACATTAGAAAATATGAATTTAAAAAACAATTAATTAAGTAACTAAACCACCAAAATTTAGAGATTTACTAAATAGCATCCTTTTGTATATGTTAAGTAAATAATCATTATGGTGATGTAACATTGTTCGGACGTTTTTGACATTCTATTTATGCTCTTGGAATCTGATGGTTATTTAAAATTATTAATGAATATTTACAATTATTAATATATTTTTGGTTTTGTTAATAAAATCTCGCGACTATTCACTTTAAATTTATTAAAGGTTGGGTATATGATAAAACTTGAGTTTTCATAGAAATATGAAAGATGACTGTATATGTATATGAAACAATTATATTGACATATACGACCAAGTTTGTGGTCAAAGGTGCCCAAAGTTACTTATCGTATGCTATGGTCAAAAGCTAATAAAATGGATTTAACCATTAATTATTTGATCATTAGTGAAAATAAGAGAATTAATTATTAAACAAAATAAATTATACCACATAAAATAAGGAGGAATTTGATGTAACTACCCAATCATCTGCTTCATTTAAAAAATCTAACCTAAGTTTCATTTTATTAGGTAAATAGCCTACATATTTTTGCAGGTATAATTATACCCATGTGGAGAAGAGTTAATTTGATTTACTCTTCCAATTAATTTAATTTACTGAGAAGTTAATTTGATTCAATATTTAGTTAATTTAATTTCTCTTCCAATTAATTTAATTTACTACAAAGTTAATTTAATTTATAAAGTTTACTACCGGCAAGAGTCTTCACCATCACCGATTCCAAACAGCCTCCGCCAATTCCGAACAGCAAAAATACGAACGATAAATTGAATTTACTTTTCTAGTAAATTAATTAACTGAGACAAAAAAATAATTTCACAGTTAACTACGAGAATCATAAAAAAAAAATCATTCGCATAACAATTTAAAATGATTATATAATGAGCTTGCACATGAACTTTATCAATTAAACTATGTAAATATCACCATCACTGATTCCAAACAGCAAAAATACGAACGTTAAATTGAATTTACTGTTTTGGTAAATTATTTAACTTAAAAAACTAAAAAAAAAATTCATAGTTTTATAACAAAAATCCTAGGAAGAACATTTCGTTGATGGGTAAAAAATATGCAAACGAATTTTATCAATTATATTATGCAAATAAGAATAATCGCTGATTTTGGTAAAAAAAAAAAACCTTTAAAATCTAAAAATTGAAAAGAAATCACGGAATAGAGGCGCGTTGGAAGGTGGGAGAAGATATGTGTGCGATCAGAAGTTTTTCGGCGTTGGAAGGTCCTGTCAATTGTAACCTCGGTGTTGTCGGAGCAGTTTGTTAGGTTATGGTAAATAATTTGAATGTTGATAGGTGAGATATTCTTTCAAGTATATAAGGATGGATATTTTAGGATTTGTAATTTTGTATTAACGCTGACTATTAAAAAAAAAAAATGAAATTTGGGCAATTTTTTTAAAATAAGCAAGACTATTGGGCTATTGGACTAACTATCTCTCAAGGTCTATAAAACCTAACTTATTAAATTTGAATTCATCCGAATTTCCACATATAAAAATAAGAGCTAATAGCAATATTATATCTATTGTTGGTTATAAATTTAGTCACCTCTAATTCTATAAGTTCGGTATGATAGGAGGACAACTCCAGAAAGTAGTACAAGGCTGAAATACAAACAGCTAAAAAGTGAACCCAGATCTTCTGTCTCATTTTTGTGTTTCTTTTAGTATCTCTCTAATCAAAATAAGTTATGTCATCATTTTATTTAATTATTAGCTTCCTAAAAAGTTGTATGAGAAACAAGGCATTGCATTTTGATACACATTACACAAAATATTGTTAAGGAAAACCCGGAGCTAAAAAGTTACACAACGAAAATAAAAGGAAAAAAAAAAACATCTAGGATAACTTCAAATCCTAGGATGTAGCTTTTTTTTTTTTTTTACTCAAGTCCTAGCCCTAGAATGTAGCTCAGGCCTCCGAGATCTCAAGCCAAGGTGATCAGAAATACGTTCAAAAATCAAGAATGTCCCTTAATTAATCACTCAAGTTTATGATCAACTTGTTGAAGCATTTGGAAAATGGTGAGATTCTGGGCGGTGGTTGAACTTGGAAGAGGGTGTTGGTGCAGTGTCGAGAAAGAAGGAATGATGACGTGGTCGTCGCTTCCGGTGAGAGTGTGGTGTCTTTTTCGAACCGCCCGAACCGAAGAGGAGTTATTATTATTAATCTCCTCTTCAGATTGCTTGCTTTTTCCCTCTGATGACTTCTCTTCTGCTCTCTTCCTCAAGCTCTCTCCCAATTGTTTCTTCTCTCTCTTTCCTTCGTCCTACAAAACTCCATTTCTCAGTACTTTTTTGTTTTTTCTTCTTACACACCGTTTTTAATTTAGTACTTAAATTGTGTGAAATATAGAATTTTATATACACCCATTAAAAATACACAATGCATTGATATAGAATGCACAATGCGATTTCGTTTTTAAAAGTTTAATATCAAATTTGATATTAAAATCGAAATAAAAAGTACGTTATACTGAATTGATCATTTTTTAATACATTGATAATCTAAAATATCAAAATATTAGATTTTGTTGGGAACCACATTTTATAAAATAAAGAAATTAGAAAAAAATTAAATTCACCACGATTATGCTTCATTATAAAAAGATAAGATAATAATCGATGTTAAAGATATATATATATATATATATATATATATATATATATATATATATCGTTAGTTATATAGGTGCTTTTATGATAATATAGTGACGAACAATTTCAATGAAAATGTCACGCCAGCGAAAGAATATGTAGAACATGAATACAGAAGTGAGTGAGTACATAACAAATTGTACTTTTTTGCAGATGCCATATGTTAAAGCTGGATATTTAGAAGAAGAAGAAGAAAAGAAAGATTGCTTACATTATTATGATAAAATTTGCTTACATTAATGACGGAGGACTCAGGCATTGGACACTTGACAGGTCTGTCTTCGTCTGGGGGTTCCATGGGATGTTGAACTGGCCATATTTCGAAGTCCATTTCGTTATGCTCTTCTTCTTCTTCTTCTTCTTCTTCTTCTTCTTCTTCTTCTTCTTGATTTTCCATTCTACTTCTTCTTCTTCTTCTTTTCGTCTTTTGCTTAATGGACTACTCTACTTTGCATTCTTTACCGTTTTCCTAGGGCCAAAAAAGGGATACAGAAAAGAAGATAAAGCTCAATAAAAACAAACTAGCCCATTCCCATTTCATTCTCACCAACATCATATTTATAATATTATATACCATGTCGACGTAAGAGATGAAAGAAAAAGAGCCGAAAGATTCCCACACACACCTCTTTTTTTGTTCTTTTCCTTTTCCTTTTATTTTGTTTTTTAATTTTATATATAAATATATGGTAGCTTTTTGGGATTTCCTAGTTGTATTTCATTTTTGTTTCTCTTTCTATTGGGTCCCTGTCTATGCCATGCCAACTCTCTCTCTCTCTCTCTCTCTCTCTCTCTCTCTCTCTCTCTCTCATTTGCTTTAGAAAACAGCGACTAAGTTCAGGGGTTAAAAAATAATACAATCTGCCACTTTTCTTCTGCTTTCCCTTTCTCGGTTTTTGCAGAAATTGGAAACATATGAGAGAGAGAGAGAGAGTGAGAGTGAGAAATACCCTTGGCCTGTGGCTTTGGCTTTGCGTCTGATTTTGATACATAGAAAAAGGTGAATAAAGCATACATATATGTTTTTTTTAAAAGAGAATGCATGCATATACGTGACCTCTATAATGTTGGAAAAAAACTTTGTAAAATAATTGAGTATTTAAAAAATGTGGTCTTTCATTTGATTGTTCACTAAAAAATAAAAATAATGTGTCGTGAATGAGAGAGAATGTGTAAATGAGAAAGAGTATTACATGGAACAAACAGTAAATATATACAGCTTCATATATATGTTATATTTAATAACTATTAACAAATGTTATGGAACCTAGAGAGTGTCACTCGTCACTCTTCCGCGCGCTATTTGCGCGAGCAAGCGCGAACGCGATGTTGGCGTCGCCGTCGGATACAGGCGTAGAGGCATTCGTGGAGCACTTAGGCACTTAGGTACAACGTCACTTAGGCTCGTGGCGAGTCCAGCGAAATGGCGCGATCCACGTGTTATCTTGCGGCGATTCACGCCGTGGCGGTTGCCTTACCAACGGTCGCGTGCTCTGGTATGCTGGTTATTTTTTAGTATCCGTTTGAACAAATAGTTGCGTCGTTTGGAAACGAACGGTCGTTTGGCCAACGATCGTGTCATTTGCGGCTACTATTGCCGTTCAAACGAACAGGTACGACTGTTCATCGTTACCATTCGCGAACAAGTACGAATTCCTATAAAAACCATGCTGGTTTTTTAGAATTCATCACTTGGTTTTCGAACCTATCTTTCTCCCTCTCTTAAACAAATCTACGACAGGATAGGTGTTTACACTTGCTCGAGGTGCAATTTCTTGGAAATCCAAGAAACAAATGTGTATCACTCATTCGACCATGGAATCAGAGTTCGTTGCTCTAGCTTCCGCAGGTCAAAAGGCTGAGTGGTTGAGGAATCTTCTTCTAGAAGTTCCATTGGCTAAAGACAGTATATCTGTTGTGTCACTACATTGTGATACTCAATCCACTTTAATGAGAGCATACAGTGAAGTGTATAATGAGACATGACTATGTGATGTAATTGATCAAAGAATAGATTATTTCACTCATATATGCGCGTTCAAGCTATAACATAGCAGATCATTTCACTAAACCTCTTACAAGAGATTGGTGAAATCGACCTCGAGAGGTATGTGTCTTAAACTCCTTGAGAAGTGATCCGACGATGATGACAATACCCAACCTAACGCTAGGAAATGACTAACATTACGTTTAATGGGTAAGAGCAAGTCATTGATTTGAATATTTACAACATTATATAATAATGTTGGCTGTTACAATTAGAGGTTGAGTTTTCCACTACAACAATTACAACAATTACCGACGATTTTTGTCGTCGGTAATAACCCGAGAATCGTCGCTAAATGTATTTAGCGACGATTATTATCGTCGCTAAATGTCCGTGCCTAAATATATTTAGCGACGATTTATTCGTCGCTAAATATTTACCGACGATATTAGCGACGATAATGTCGTCTCTAAATGTCGTGACGAGAAGTTTTTTTTTCATTTTGAAACAGGTAATTAGCGACGACTTTTTCGTCGCTAATTAGCGCGGGAAAATTTCCCGCGTGAATTAGCGACGACAAAGTCGTCGCTAATACCTTCTGTACAGCATCAAACATCCCACCTCCTCCTCTGTAATCCGTCTGATACTGCATTACGTCATCTTCTTCCTCCTCTGTAATTCCTCTTAAATCCTCTGATAAAGAGATGATTCTCTATATCAGGAATTTTTTGCATCAATACGTTGTTACACCTCTTACATTGACACTTAACTCGTCCTTCGATGTTTACGTGTTGTCGGGCCATTGTCATGAACTCTGTCATGCCAGCCGCAAACTCAACGCTTAAACGTTGGTCCTCGATTATCCAATTCCTATTTGGATAACTCATTTTACCTATAGATTGAAGATTTCAAAATTTAGTAGTTTTCGGATTTTATTTTATAATTTTACGATCCTACCGAAATTTCGACAGAACCTCCCCTATAAATTTAAAAACCCGGCATCAAGCCTTTAACTTTAAAACCTGCATAGAAACATCCTAAAACTAACAATAAATCCAACCTCAGTGGTTCGATTATTAAAATTCATAATCCATATCAACTAATTAATTTCACATTATTAATCATTTGTAACAAGAATTAAATACAATTCCATTTAATTTACATAAACTAACTAATTGTTTTTACATAATTTTACCTAATATAAATATTTATAACTAATTTAAATATTTATACCTAATATTAAAATTTATAACTAATTTAAATATTTGTGTAAACAAAACTAATTTAAATATTTATAAAATTTATAACAAATATATAATTAATGTTGTCAATGGTGCCCACAAGAAGAGTAGTAGTGTCTATTTATGTACATTTGATGTCATATAGTCTTACGAAGACTCTTGCTTGTAACTATTCATTCATTAATAAAAAGTTGAAACGTTCATTCAATCTTCCTTGTCTGAAGCTTTATGATAAAACCTTAGTCTTTTAGTCCATAAACAAACTTAACAACTTACGAAGAGACAAATGTAGATTTGCATGAACAAACTCTTCGTAGTTTGCTTAAAACGATATATTCGCAATCTTAGGGTCAAAGGACTATTGACCTCAGTATGATTGTTAGAAGAATCTATGATGTCTGGTTATGAGGCATTGAGAGTTGGGGACTCTATAGTTCTTCTAGGTATCTTTCGAAGGTACTGAATTGACCAGTGCACTTCTAGAGACAATATAAGAACAAACCATTTAACCTCTTATGTCTCGAAGTCACTATGTATGAATTGCATCATGCTTACCTTAATCCTGAAATGAGACATGCCATTTCACACCTTAGTATTCTCATTTGAGAAAGTCAAAGTTCGGACTCACTATGTGATTCCGAACAAGGCCTATTGGTGAAGTACTAAGTTGTGAGTCTGTCATGAGTAACTTTGTGAAGTTCTCATAGATATGGAATTCATGTACAAGATTGCTGAAATGCAATGTATGTCACCTCATGCTTTGTTCCTTGGAGTGTGAATAAATGAACTGGCCAGTGTCCAAATTGAGTCCTGACTCTTTTGGATGAAACAATGTGACTTGTTAGCTCCTCGTCAATACATTGTTTCTAACTTATTCACAAGCGACAAAGGAGTTGAGGAAATAACAGCTAGAAGGGTAAAATGGTAATTTAGTAAATCCCGACTAGCTGATGACATTCATGAAGGGTAGCATAGATAATATTCAGTGGATCCGCTCATCATAATTAGGTCGAATTCTTGAGTAGAAAATAAATTCATTTGAACCGAGAGATTTTCAGTGTCAGCTCTTTAGTGGAGTCAGTTGGCATTAAGCTAAACTTGGAAAAGGTTTGTGAACTTTTGAGTCCAAGTGTTTAGTTCAAGCTTTGTTCATTTGGGTCCATGAGGTCACTGTCACGAATCACATCGATAGGAATAGTTAAACTGGAAGCTAAGTCAAAACAAGAACGAAAATAGTTAAAAGGGTATTTTTGTCTTTTGAGACAAAGGATGAAATGAATGTCAATAAATTTTTTGACAAGTTCATTTGATGACTTAATGTCACTCGGCCATGACTTGATCATTGGGCCTTGTGAATTAATTTCATTTCATAAGAATTTTATTGAAAATTCTTAATGGGCCTTTTTCATTTTGTCATGAACAAATGGAAAAGCTTCTAGAAGGCCTTTCTAAAGCATAATAGGCGCCCACTACCCAAAGAGAAAGAGAGTTCCTTTTGTGCATCAATGTATGAAGATACTTGCCAAAAGAAAAAGAGGAAACAAATTTCCTATTCAAGGCAATGGGAATTTCGACCAAGACAAGTCAAGGGAGAAGAAAAATAAAAGAGGAAACAAATCCAAGGTGTCATGAAGGCTTATGTGGCCGTGTGACTTGGATAGGAATGGGAAATAAAGGGTTGCTCATAAAGGCTTGGAAAATAAGAGGAAACTACTTCTTTCCAAGGCCAACCCTTCTCCTATAAATAGGACCCTCATTCCCCTCATTTTATTCATTCCACATAAGTTAGAGATTGAGAGCTTCTCTCTCTAGAACTTGTGGTTGCCGCCCCTCTTCTCTCTCTCTCTAAGTTTATTTTCGATTTTTCTTGTTTTGGCACCTAGGTCCTCACTCGACCTAGTGTTTAGCTCTGCGACTTCAAGACTCGTTCTTAAGTCGTAGTGTTTAAAAGTGCCCACTCACTGATTCCTTTTATTTCGAGTGATTTAGTGATAGAAACTATCGTGGTTGCTCGAGGTGCCGAGGAAAGAAAGAGAGACGTGCTGCGAGGGGAGACGAGCGTTGCAAACTTTCCAAAAGCTTCTCAAAGTTCAAGCTTCAAGAAAGGTTAGTAAACTTCTTAGCTCATATTAGTTTTAATTACATGTACTTGCACTTTGTCTAGGTTAGTAAAAACTGTTTTTACTTGTAAAAGAAATTTTTTAAAATTCCGCCGCTCCCCGAAGCGTTAATTATTTTCTTAAACCCTAGATCGATTCCAACAAATGGTATCAGAGCTATGGTCAAAGATTAGCATGTACATGTTTTTTAAATTATGAGCTTGAAAATCGTTTTCGAAAGTTTACTAATTTTGTGACAAGTTAGAATTGTAATCTTAGATTTTTTTTAATTTATTGCTCTTGCCTTTAAATTAAAAAGCATGTTGATTTTCTATGAGTTTGGGATGTTTTTAAAACACATTAGAATCAGTTCTAAAAGTTTTTAATTTTTTATATTGAAAAACGTGTTTTAAAGGTTTGAGAAATTTCGAGTAAAATTTTGTGACTAGTTTTGATATCTTCCTAGTTTCTTATTTTTACTTGAATCGTTTTATGCATGTTGTTATTTCTTTTATTCTATGTTATTACCCTGCTAATAAAACACAAATAAAAGCTTTAAACAACATCTTAAAACGTTCCGTTACACTCGATTCTTTTTCGCACCTAAAAAGGACCAAGCTTTAATTTATTTCTTTTTCTTCGAGCTAGAGTAGACCCGCATTAAAAGTGGCATAACTCTCTGCTCAGAAATCGAAATTTAATGATTCTTGAATCAAATTAAAGCTCTGTCTGTCCTCTGTCCAATGCCACCGGTTTCGGCTCAAAAGGACATCGGAACCGCCAGATATGGCGATTTTACTCCGAGGTGCGCGGCTGTCTGAAACTCCAGTTTTTTAGAAATCCGGATTTTCAAACCCCACTACCATGAGTTATAGAACTCTAATGAGAAAACTTTCTTGAGCAAAAATGTTTTTCATATGATTATAAACATGATGTGTAAGATTAAAATGTTTTGATTTTTGAAAGTTTAATTGAAATTTTTTTTTTTACAAAACTAGTTTGAATTTTGAAAAACCGTTTTCACTTTCAAACTTGAAAATATTTTGTCATCCAAATCAAATAAGTTTTCAAAATGTTTTCAAAACTATATCTATATGACATATGTTCAAAATCTATATGCTCTTGAAAATTTGAGTGGGAGGTCTCCTTGTAGACAAGCCGAAAAATAAAAAGATGTGTAATCTCAAACTTTCAAGTGTTCGAGTGAGTTGAAGTTCACACTTCCCTCACGCACTTTCCCGAAATAGAAAATAGGAAAAGATCGAGTATGTCCCTTGTGCCTTTATGCACTAATACTACTCTGAACATGTCGATCTATGATTCTCTTCTAGTTGTCCGCTCTGTCGCTCTCTAACTAGGAAATTTGTTTCCGAACTTATAAGAGTCGATGAACCAACTCCAAAAACTAAGTGGGAGGGTTATATTCGTTGTTTGTAACCCGCGATCCCCAACACTAGTGAAAGATGCAATAACGTGGGACTAAGAGCCGCTCTTGCGACCCTCACTTAAATGTGAGTACTCCAAGGTGTTATTGCTTCGATCATTGCTCAATGAGCTACGTCCGAGAGTGATGCAATGATGGCAAGGCCTCCCCTTGGGGGATTGTTTTTCAAAGCTGATCTTTTGGACTAAGTGGTTGGTTGCACGCTTAGGCTCAATCCCTAGTATCCTCCCTTGAGGCTCTGCGAAAGGATGTGAGTGATCAAACCAATTTACAAGGTGGCTAGTCAAAGCTGATGTATTGACATCTTGGCTAAGCATTAATGATGTGTCATTTACTTATAAAAGGAGATTTTTTGTGGCCTTCTCTTGAAGGAGTAAATTATCGTTTGGTTTATAACACCTTTGGATTTTACAAAAGTCTTAATAAAACTTAAATCCTAAACCAAAGACTAATCATAAACTTGTTTCAACTTATATAGGCAATATGTCTCTCAACCATCTCTCTATCTTTCTTTCCTCGATCAAACTCGAAAACGAAAACTACGTAGATTCGAAACGTAACCTCGACATAATACCTACCGTTAACAAGCACATATGGGTACTCACCACCCCATGTCCTCCTCTGACGAATGATGATTCAACTCAAGAGGACAATGACGCCTTAGCGGCCTGGCTTCGATCCGATGGGATTGTGAGGTGCTATATCTTGGCATCTATGAACAATATGCTGAAAGAGCAACATCATGACTTCGAGACTGCCGCTGACATGCTCTACAATCTCCTTGAGATGTTTGGAGGGCAAAGGCGTCAAACAAGGCTACAAGCAGTCCGACAGTTTATGAACTGTCATATGCAGGCTAGGACTCCTGTTGGAGACTTCATGATACTGATCATTAGTTTTCTGAATAAAATGGAAATCCTAGGATTTGAGATTGATGGGAAGAATATCATAGATATGATCTTAGAAACTCTCCCCGCATCTCTTGATACCGCCAAGATGAACTACTCCATAAACAAGCTAGAGTACACTGTTACCAAGCTTATGAAGGAGCTTCACACTGCTGTAGGTCTCAATAAGAGAAAGAGGAATCAAGGAGAGGCACATGCTACTGAGCAAAAAGCCTCCGCCTCTGGAACTGTGAAGAGACCTTATAAGGCCGATAAAAAGAACTGTCCTGCCTATCTCAAAGCAAAGGAACATAGTATTGTACTAGTTACCGAAGCATGCTTAGTAGCTGATAATGTATCAACGTGGATTCTTGACTCCGCTGCTACTAACCATATTTGTTGTTCCTTAAATGGTTTCAAGAAAACCAAAAGCTTAGAGAAAGGCGAGTTCTGTTTCAAATGGGGTGATGGGAGCCTGGTGTCCGCGAAGGCTGTGGGATCCGTGACGCTGTCTTTTGAAGACCGCACTTTAAACTTGAATAATGTTTATTTTGTTCCTACCTTTGGGAAGAACTTAATATCCGTTGCTCGTCTTCTTGAGCAAGATTATTGTTTAAAGTTCATTAAGAATGGAATTCGTATTTCGTTTCCTGATAATTCTTGTCACTGATGCATGTATGAAGAATGCTCTTTTCTACATCTATCCCACTCAACCTTCTCTTTTAGACACCGAAATAGATAATGATCTAATTAGGGAGCCAAAGAGGATCAAACTTTCTGAATCCTCCGATCTAACAAAATCAACACATCTATGGCAGTTAAGACTTGGTCATATCAGTCTAGAAAGGATTAAGAGACTTGTGAGGGATGGTCCACTCCAAGCCTCTGCAATAGGTTCACTACCGACTTGTGAATCCTGCATAGAAGGAAAAATGACTAAGCGACCTTTCTCTGATAAAGGTCGAAGAGCCACTGAGTTGCTGGAACTAATACATTCTGATGTATGTGGTCCGCTCAGCCAACAGGCACGTGGAGGATACGAATACTTCGTTACCTTCACTGATGATTACTCACGATATGGGTTTGTCTATTTGCTCAAACACAAATCCGAGACCTTTAACGTATTTAAGGTCTTTAGGGCTTTAGTGGAAAAGCAAACTGGCAAAGTGATCAAAACCCTTCGATCTGATCGAGGTGGTGAGTATATGTCTGGAGAGTTCGATGACTTTCTTAAAGAAGAAGGTATCGCTTCTCAGCTTACCGCACCTGGCACACCTCAACAAAACCGAGTGTCAGAGAGAAGAAACCGAACTCTTATGGAGATGGTTAGATCAATGATGAGTTACTCATCACTCCCGCTTTCCTTTTGGGGATATGCCCTTGAAACAGCCGCCTATATTCTGAACCAAGTTCCGTCTAAAACGGTTCCTGGTACTCCTTATGAAAGATGGACTGGCCGTAAAGTAAGTTTGGGCCACATCCGAATTTGGGGTTGCCCTGCACACGTGCTGAGGCAAAAGACTAGCAAGTTGGCTAGTAGGTCAGAATTGTGCCTGTTTGTAGGATATCCGAAGGAAACCAAAGGTTTTACTTTCTATAGTCCCGAGGACGATAAGACTTTCGTTAGCACGAATGCTCGTTTCCTTGAGGAGGACTTTATGAAGGATGCGAAACCTAGAAGCAAAATTGTGCTTGAAGAAAAGTTGGGTGAGGAAGCTTCTACCTCATCTGTGAGAACTGTTCTTACCCCAACTGAAACACAACCTAACTCATCAGAATCTCGTCAAGTAGTACTTAGACGTAGTGGGAGGGCTACTCAAAAGCCTGACAGGTACATGTCTTATGGAGACTCTCTTGTAGCCGTCTCCGACATGGATGACCCTGTTTCCTATAGCCAAGCGATGGCTTGTTCTGAATCAAACCTTTGGCTTGACGCCATGAAAGTTGAAATGCACTCGATGTATGTCAACAAAGTCTGGAAACTTGTAGACCTTCCTGAAGGGATTAAACCCGTAGGGTGTAAGTGGATATACAAGAAGAAAAGGGGTCCTGATGGGAACGTCGAGACGTTCAAAGCACGACTTGTGGCGAAGGGTTATACCCAACAAGAAGGGATTGACTATGAAGAAACCTTCTCGCCAGACGCGATGCTTAAATCCATCCGCATACTCCTATCCATAGCTACAACTCTCGACTATGAGATCTGGCAAATGGATGTCAAGACAGCCTTACTTAATGGCAATCTTGACGAGCGCATTTACATGGCTCAACCAGACGGTTTCGTGGATAAAGGTCAAGAGACCAAGGTTTGTGAGTTGCTTAAGTCCATTTATGGATTAAAGCAAGCATCTAGGTCATGGAATATTAGATTCGATGAAACTGTAAAGAGCTTTGGCTTTGAACAGTCAATAGATGAGCCTTGTGTTTACAAGTTAATAAACGAAGGAAAAGTTGTGTTTCTGGTACTATATGTCGATGATATACTACTCATTGGTAATGACGTGGGTAAGTTATCTGAGGTTAAGGTCTGGCTAGCAAAGCAATTCGATATGAAGGATCTAGGAGAAGCCGCGTACATTCTGGGAATCCAAATCTTTCGAGATAGGAAAAACCGGACCCTGTCGCTCTCTCAAGCATCTTATATTGATAAGGTGATGGATCGCTTCTCGATGCAAGACTGCAAGAGGGGTCAAACACCCTTTAGGCATGGAGTTTCGCTCTCTAAGGACCAGTCTCCCAAGACTGCACAAGAGATTGAAGACATGAGGAAAATTCCTTATGCCTCTGCCGTAGGAAGCCTCATGTATTCCATGCTTTGCACTAGACCTAACATCTGTTTCGCCGTTAGCGTAGTTAGTCGTTTCCAATCAAACCCTGGACCCGAGCACTGGATTGCTGTTAAGCATGTTCTTAAGTATCTTCGAAGAACTAGAAACTTGATGCTTACATACTCAGGTACTGACCTGACTATGACGGGATATACCGACTCCGATTTTCAAGCGGATAAGGATTCCAGGAAATCCACTTCGGGATCTGTGTTCATCCTTAATGGTGGAGCTGTTGTGTGGAGAAGTATTAAGCAATCTTGCATTGCTGACTCCACAATGGAAGCAGGATATGTGGCTGCTTGTGAAGCATCCAAAGAGGCTGTATGGCTTAGAAAATTCCTTAAGTATTTGGAAGTTGTTCCAAACGTCGACGAGCCCATGACCCTTTATTGTGATAATAGTGGGGCTGTCGCTAACTCAAAGGAACCTAGAAGCCATAAGCGCTCTAAACATATTGAGAGGAAATACCATTTGATTCGAGAGATCGCGCAACGCGGAGACGTGGAGGTGAAGTAGATCTCTGGAAGATCCATTCACCAAGGCCCTAGCGAACATGGTCTTCGACCAACTTCGAGAGGGATTAGGCATGTAGGACTACTCACCTCTTCTTTGAGTCAAGTGGGAGTTTGTTGTCAATGGTGCCCACAAGAAGAGTAGTAGTGTCTATTTATGTACATTTGATGTCATATAGTCTTACGAAGACTCTTGCTTGTAACTATTCATTCATTAATAAAAAGTTGAAACGTTCATTCAATCTTCCTTGTCTGAAGCTTTATGATAAAACCTTAGTCTTTTAGTCCATAAACAAACTTAACAACTTACGAAGAGACAAATGTAGATTTGCATGAACAAACTCTTCGTAGTTTGCTTAAAACGATATATTCGCAATCTTAGGGTCAAAGGACTATTGACCTCAGTATGATTGTTAGAAGAATCTATGATGTCTGGTTATGAGGCATTGAGAGTTGGGGACTCTATAGTTCTTCTAGGTATCTTTCGAAGGTACTGAATTGACCAGTGCACTTCTAGAGACAATATAAGAACAAACCATTTAACCTCTTATGTCTCGAAGTCACTATGTATGAATTGCATCATGCTTACCTTAATCCTGAAATGAGACATGCCATTTCACACCTTAGTATTCTCATTTGAGAAAGTCAAAGTTCGGACTCACTATGTGATTCCGAACAAGGCCTATTGGTGAAGTACTAAGTTGTGAGTCTGTCATGAGTAACTTTGTGAAGTTCTCATAGATATGGAATTCATGTACAAGATTGCTGAAATGCAATGTATGTCACCTCATGCTTTGTTCCTTGGAGTGTGAATAAATGAACTGGCCAGTGTCCAAATTGAGTCCTGACTCTTTTGGATGAAACAATGTGACTTGTTAGCTCCTCGTCAATACATTGTTTCTAACTTATTCACAAGCGACAAAGGAGTTGAGGAAATAACAGCTAGAAGGGTAAAATGGTAATTTAGTAAATCCCGACTAGCTGATGACATTCATGAAGGGTAGCATAGATAATATTCAGTGGATCCGCTCATCATAATTAGGTCGAATTCTTGAGTAGAAAATAAATTCATTTGAACCGAGAGATTTTCAGTGTCAGCTCTTTAGTGGAGTCAGTTGGCATTAAGCTAAACTTGGAAAAGGTTTGTGAACTTTTGAGTCCAAGTGTTTAGTTCAAGCTTTGTTCATTTGGGTCCATGAGGTCACTGTCACGAATCACATCGATAGGAATAGTTAAACTGGAAGCTAAGTCAAAACAAGAACGAAAATAGTTAAAAGGGTATTTTTGTCTTTTGAGACAAAGGATGAAATGAATGTCAATAAATTTTTTGACAAGTTCATTTGATGACTTAATGTCACTCGGCCATGACTTGATCATTGGGCCTTGTGAATTAATTTCATTTCATAAGAATTTTATTGAAAATTCTTAATGGGCCTTTTTCATTTTGTCATGAACAAATGGAAAAGCTTCTAGAAGGCCTTTCTAAAGCATAATAGGCGCCCACTACCCAAAGAGAAAGAGAGTTCCTTTTGTGCATCAATGTATGAAGATACTTGCCAAAAGAAAAAGAGGAAACAAATTTCCTATTCAAGGCAATGGGAATTTCGACCAAGACAAGTCAAGGGAGAAGAAAAATAAAAGAGGAAACAAATCCAAGGTGTCATGAAGGCTTATGTGGCCGTGTGACTTGGATAGGAATGGGAAATAAAGGGTTGCTCATAAAGGCTTGGAAAATAAGAGGAAACTACTTCTTTCCAAGGCCAACCCTTCTCCTATAAATAGGACCCTCATTCCCCTCATTTTATTCATTCCACATAAGTTAGAGATTGAGAGCTTCTCTCTCTAGAACTTGTGGTTGCCGCCCCTCTTCTCTCTCTCTCTAAGTTTATTTTCGATTTTTCTTGTTTTGGCACCTAGGTCCTCACTCGACCTAGTGTTTAGCTCTGCGACTTCAAGACTCGTTCTTAAGTCGTAGTGTTTAAAAGTGCCCACTCACTGATTCCTTTTATTTCGAGTGATTTAGTGATAGAAACTATCGTGGTTGCTCGAGGTGCCGAGGAAAGAAAGAGAGACGTGCTGCGAGGGGAGACGAGCGTTGCAAACTTTCCAAAAGCTTCTCAAAGTTCAAGCTTCAAGAAAGGTTAGTAAACTTCTTAGCTCATATTAGTTTTAATTACATGTACTTGCACTTTGTCTAGGTTAGTAAAAACTGTTTTTACTTGTAAAAGAAAATTTTTAAAATTCCGCCGCTCCCCGAAGCGTTAATTATTTTCTTAAACCCTAGATCGATTCCAACAATTAATTCTATAAATATAAATATTTATACTAAATTATGTAAATATAACTAATTAATTCATTTACATTTATAACTAATTAATTCATTTATATTTATAACTAATATATAAATAAAGTTATATATATATATAAATAACTAATATATATAACTAATATATTAATTCTATAAATAACTAATATATATATATATATATAAAGTTATAAAAAAAAAAAACTTATCGTGACAACAGATGACGGCGCGCGTGCGGGAAGCGGGGAAGAGCTGCCGGACCGGGGCGGACGAGGACGAGGACGGCGTCGGTGGTGGAGCGGCGACGGCGTCGGCGGCGGAGCGGTGGAGGAGCGACGGAGGAGCTGCAGACAGGAGAGAGAAATTAGGAGAGAGATGTGAGGAGAGAGAGAGAAGTGAGGAGAGATAGACTTACCGGGGAGGCACACGGCGTCGGTTGCGTCGGCGGCACACGGCGGAGGAGGAGAAACCAGAGAGAAAAATGGGGATTTTAGGGTTTGGGAGCGAATGAGGGAACTGGGTCGCGATCTGGTATTTAAAGACATTTAGCGACGATAAAATCGTCGCTAATTGATTTCAAATCGTCGCTAAATGAACTTAAATCACCAGACATTTAGCGACGATTTATTCGTCGCTAATAGTAAATTTCACATCGTTAGCGACGATTAAATCGTCGCTAAATCATTTCGTTTTACTTAAATGGGAGGGATTTTTCCCTCTTTAAAATTCGTTAAAATTCGAAATCATTTAGCGACGATTAAATTGTCGCTAAATGTTTTCGTTTTATTTAAATTGGAGGGACTTTTCCCTCTTTAGAAGTCGAAATTAATTCTACATTATTAGCGACGATATTATCGTCGCTAAATGAATTCACAAATAATTAGAGACGATAAAATCGTCGCTAATTATTTTCGCGCGAACTTAGCGACGATAAATTCGTCACTAATTATCTTTGCCGCCAAACTTTAATATTTTTGGCACCAAAAAATCAGCGACGATATTATCTCCGCTAAAAGGGTGATTAGCGACGATTTATTAGCGACGATTAAGTCGTCGCTAATAGTTTCGTCGCTAAAAGTGGTATTTCTTGTAGTGTTCTAACTCTTAATGAAGTTCAGTCTTGAGGACAAGTATCTATAAATAACATAGATACTGTAAGAACTTCACCTATATGGATTTTGGGATAGTGTCATCTCAAATTGAGAGTTTGAGTTTTTCTCATAAAAATTCATGAGTCAGGATGAGCACATGACCATTAACGGTGCTAAGTGAGTGGTGTAGGCAAAGAACCCTAAAAAGTGTGTGTAGGGCAACACCGATTTTTTCACAAGGACTAATAGGTTCAAAGTCTAACTACCTAAAATTTTGATAAAATTTTGTGTTGCTTTTACAAGGAAAAGTTCAAATCGAAATATACTTATTTGTACTAACACTCTTTGTTTTCTTCTGGATTCTATTTTGTTCTTTTGAACAAGTGGAGGATTGTTGGAAAAAAAAATTGTAAAATAAATGGGTGTTTAACAAAGGTTTTTTTCTTTGATTGTTCACTAAATTACAAAATAGTGTGTTGTGAGTTAGAGAAAATGTGCAAGTAGGAAAGAATCTCACATGGAACAAACGCTAAATATATGAGCTTGTTATATATGTTTCATTTAATAACCATTAATACATGCTATGGAGCCTAGAGAGTGTCACTTGCCACTCTCTCGCGCGTTGCTTACGTAAGCAAGCGAGAGCGCGATGTCGCCGTCGGGCTCGGACGTATATGCATTAGTGGCACTTTGTAGGCGCACTTAGGCACTTCAACACGACGCCACGAAGGCTCGTGGCAAGTCCGTCAAGAAGGCGCGGTAAGCGGGCTATCTCGCCGTGGTGGTTGTCTTACCAACGATCGCGTCCTCTGGCATGATGGTTATTTTTTAGTATCCGTTTGAACGAATAATTGTGTCGTTTGGAAACAAACGGTTTTTTGACCAACGGTCGTGTCATTTGCGACTACAATTATCGTTCAAACGAACAGGAACGATTGTTCGTCGTTATCATTCGCGAATAAGTACAAATTTCTATAAAAATCACGCTGGGTTTCTGGAATTCGTAACTTCGTTTTTGAACCTATCTCTCTCCCTGTATGAAACATTTTCTCTAGAAAATCGTTCTTGTCTACGTTCGGATTTTAATGTGTCTTGGTGCAGTCCGAATTCAAGTTTGTCGTATCATTCGGTATTCTTGTCTGTGAGACTGTGACCTTAAAATATTAGCATAAGTCCGTAACTTATACATGTACGATTATACTCCTTCTTTCATTCCTTAATGAAATTCTGTTAGAGACAAGATGATATTTGTTGATGTCGATTTTTACAACGGTCAACAATAAAAAATAAATAAAAGAATTGCTAAGAGATTATATTTAAGTGGGTTTCGAAGGACGTCGTATAAGAAGCAATATAAAGGCAGAAATTACAATAATATAGAAATATTAATTTAAATATATTAATCACGAAATGAATTACAAAGGGGACGAGGTGACGAGCTCAACAAGACGAGCTTAAGACCGTGAATATAAGAGTACGAAATAGAATTAATTGAGAGCTGAGACTGGAAGCTTGCATGTGCGAAAATCGTCGTCTCCTCTTCTATTTATAGGCGAGATGGAACCTTCTGGCCGAAGACACGTGTTCATCGATCCACACTCCTCGTCAATGCTGAAGTTGTCCGAGATCCGGTCTTCGCGGCGTGGTCTACTCTTTGACTGACCGATCCTTCTGACCAGGAAGACGTGGTTGAGCTGGAGTCCTTCATCGAGCCAGGAAGTGTTGCTGGACCTGGGCCGATCTGCCAAGAACGAACTAGGCCCATGATTGATTCCGTGGGCCGGTCTTCAAATGGATTGTGGGCTTTAGTCGGGCCATAGCCCATCCGAAATAATGTTTAAATATTTGAATTTTTATACCCCCACATTTTGCACACAATGTAGAATCAATGTACGTATGCGATAATCTGTTCCGATACAATAGATAGAATATATGTTATTGGCGGCATAAATACCACAAATTTTTTATTTTATACATTTTTATACCATAACTTTTTTTTCGACGGCAAAAATACCTAACGTTACGTTTTAGGACCAGAATTACTTTTATCGTTAAAATGAAACGTGGACCTTCAGAAGAAATTTTATTTATAAATAATTAATCTCTCTCTCTCTCTCTCTATCTCTCTCTCTCTCTCTCTCTCTCTCTCTCTCTCTCTCTCTCTCTCTCTCTCGTTTTCATTCATTCCAAGGTCACATCAAAGAGTGGAATATTTTGTTTTGGCAAAAAAATATGAAAACTTGCAGCAGGGTATATTTAGCGATCCATGCATTAAGAACATTTTTCTATTACTACCCGTGAATTTCAACTTAGGCTCCCCTTGAATCTGAGCTCCCCTCACTTAAATTCTCAAACATTCTCTCAAGTTTTTGGTAATCTTCGATATCAATTCTTGTGAATCCTCAATCACGAAATTACAAAACCTAAAACAACACTCCAACGCTTTATGAAACAAGAATAACATCTAGAGAGTCACAGCGTACACACCACACAAATAGTTTTCCAGTCTGCTGATCTTGTAAGTCTAAGAGCCCTAATTGTGTGAATGAATGCGTTAAGAGACTACAAAGGGCATAACCTTTTCTTTTATAGTGATCAGCACCTCTAGAAGTCGAATTAGGGTTTGCTTACCAATTCACGCGGATAAGATGTACGTAGAAGATCTTCCGCTGACAATCTTGGAGAAACAAGAAACTTGTCAAAAATACAAATTATGCGTACAACGGCCAAGATGTCTCAACATATCTTGGAGCATGTTGCAAGACATCTTATCGAGATAAACTTGCCGTAAATATTATTTTGCATGTCTTTTGTTAAAGAATTCGTTTCTCTCGATCATGACTTTGCGTTCCGGTTCCCTAACTTCATTAGAATATATTCAAGGTTTTTTTAAGTTCATTGAGAATACAAACCTGGTAAATTTAACTTACTATTAAGATATATTTTTTTGTTACTGTTTCAAGTTTTCTTGTTTAAGTAAAATATTTCCTTTGTAGGCTCATTTTCTAATCAATTCGAATAATTGCATCACTAATTATTCCGAATTTCAGAATTCATAAAATATGATAATTTTAGTAAATAAAAATTACTAGAACTGTAAATTTAAGTTATCATTCGGATATAACTTTATTGTTTTTTCCTTATTTAAAATAGTTGATGATTGTACCATCTGAAGAACCTTATACCTCGACGTAATCTCAGAAACCTGAGAGGTACATATCATATAGAGATGCACTTATTGACGTCTCTAGTTCTTACATTGATAAACTTATTTTCTATAGCCAAGATGTAGCTAGTTCTAAATTAAACCTTTGGCTTGACGCCATTAATGTTGAGATACAATTGATGCAAACCAAAAAGTCTGGAAACTAGTAGACTTACCTGAAGGGATAGAATCTATATGGTGTAGGTGGATTTGCAAGAACAAGAGAGGACGAGATTGGAATGTAGAGACATTAAAAGAAAAACTAGTGGCTAAGAGTTATACCCAATAAGAATGTATTAAATATGAAGATACCTTCTCGCATGTATTAATGCTAAAAATTTACTATGAGAAAAATTGCATAAGTGCTAAAACTTGCTCCCACATGCCAAAAAATCGCGTCTAATACTTCACTTATAAACGACCGTTGCATCTAAAATTTAGAAGCGAAAGATTTAGAAGCAACATGTCACGTCTACATCGTAAAAATTCTGGCAGGAAAAGACTCCTGCCGTTCCGCGGGAACAATTTTAGATGCACTTTTAGACGTCGCTTGTTATTAGAGCGACGTGAATTAGTTTTTAATAGACGACACCCAGTGATAGAATGACGCCAATTTATTTCTTTTCCTGAAAAAAAAAAAAAAAAAAAAAAAATCCTCTCTTTGCAAACGTAAGGACCCTTGCTTGTGTATATATGTGTTCAATTCAAAACATCATTGTAAAAAAAAAACTCTATAAGCTGGACGGGGCTTCTTGGCCTTGCTCAGTGAAATTAATTTTGAAAAAAAAAATGCAGATATGGGTAGGTTAAGGTCAATTATAAATCCTCACAAGTCAAACAACAAAAAAAACATTCACCCTCACAATTTTGTAATGAAATCTCGGATACATAAGAGATGATAATAGGAAAGAGTGAATCAAAAGGACTTACGAGCCAACCCCTGAATTCCTCGCTAACAGACCTCGTCGTGACTGTTCCTAAAACCGATGATCTCTACACCCAAACGAAAATTTAAAATAACCAAACGTTTAAATAGAGCTTAAAGATATTAAGCTGATAATTATGTTTGTGGATTTTGGACGTACCTCTTTGGCAAACAAATGTGAAGTCTTAAGGCAGATTGGTCAATTTATAAAAAAAAACATCAGTGTAGAATCCTCAGCGAGGCTGAGAATGAGGACGGCGATTCAGGTAACGAACCCGACCGCTCTGTCTCTCCTCTAGCGCCTCGTCCGCGCTCTTCCAGACTCGCAGCAATATTCAAGAACCAATTTGCAAGCCCTAATAAAACTGAATTACAAGTCTGAAAGAACCCTGATTAATCTACAAATTAAGTAGTATCCTATAGAACGCTAACTAAAAATCTCACCAAACAAAGCAGAAAAAATTGAAATTCAACCACAACGAATGAAAATCCACTAGAACTGATTATAACCAAAGTTCACACACTGTATTTTTTTTTTAAATCAAAGTGAACCTGAATACAGAGATCCCCATATCTCAAAATAAAAACCTCAACACTAAACTTATTTTTTCAGAAGAAGCAAAATCTTTTATTGATGAAAAAATCGATACAAAGAAAGAGGAGACAGTAAAACCTCAACACTAAACTAGTAGCGCCAAATACAAAGATTGATACCCTAATCAATACAAAGATTGATCCCCTAATCAATTTAACAAATTTAAGTTCTTTGTTTTCCTCATTTTTTTTATAAGGATACAGATTGCAGTATCTAAAAGTGTAACAGATACACATCACATTGCCCCCCTAAATAAACAAGTAAAATTGACTCTGATGATCCTCTACTCCTATGCCATCTAAGAAACCAGCAAAATTGACAAAAATGAACCCTGAGAGAAGAAAAAAACATTACATGTGGATGTGACTCAGGGTTTGATTATCTTTGCCCAAGATAACATCAGTGCACTTAATCGGAAAAGCATATATGCACTAGTGTAATGAAGAATGTCAGCTTGGACACGTAGTTTCGAATTGAGTCAGCAAATAAAGGCATGTGTACTTGAGTAGGATAGATTAATCTTTGAATCTTTCAGCCGGAAAGATGAAAGTTTCTTATACAAATTCCCTGGAAAAAAGGAACACAATAAAAATTGTATAAAAAGAAAAATCAACCGAATGCTAGCAAAATCGAGCACATAAAAATTGAGCAGGAGTTAGATTTGGATAATACATGGCCAATGAACTGGTGGACTAATTAGATTTGGGACCGACTTGAATAACACATAGTCATGACCATCTCTTTATCCTCTCTCCAGGGCCGGCCCAAATTCACCCAAATTCATCAGGGGCGCTAGGCGAATTAATATTTTTGGACCTTTCGATAATAATAAAAAATTAAATATAGAAGAAATCTTTTTTAAAATTTAAATATTTTGGGTATATATATAATATATATTTAAAATTTTTGGGGCCCAGCCCAATCGGAGGCCCTAGGCACCAGTCTTGCTCGCCTTTAGACAGGGCCGGCTCTGCCTCTCTCTCTCCCCACGGAACCACCACCACACCACGCCAAACGTACGATATCCTTGACGACGAGGCCATCGTAAATACCTTAGGTCGTAACGTTTTTTAATAAGACGTTTAAGGTCAAATTTATCCTTAATTTTCTACATGTCATTTTCCTAATACTGTTAGACGGATTAAAAAGAATTACTGAATTGAAAATTTGTGATTAGTTGATGACTTAATCAAGATGATGATTTTGGCTGTGGCTACCTTGTAGGCAAGCTAAAGCCCGGTCTCAAGAGTCAAAAGAACACATGTCATTTTGTGAGTTTTTATTATTTTTTATTATTAAGTGATAAAGTAAATGATTTAATGTGTGCTTATATCTGATTGGTTCAATTTCTCGATTCAAGGAGTGAGACTTGGGTGTGCATGACAAGAAGAGCAGGGATTGATTCAGCCAAGGTGAGTTGGTTGTCATGGATCTACGTTTGGCGGATATTGAAAAATCATTCACACTGTTTGTAAAGGCCGTAAATAGCCACGACCACTCGACCAAATTACTCGTACACAAGCATATGTGCTTTATTTTTGAAATAAAACACTCTCTCTCTCTCTTATACATCCAAAATCAAGACATTCAAAGTAGTTGACGCGGGCCGAATTCTGCGTCCCAATCTGTCGGTCTAACTTCAGAGGGTCGTATATTTTGACTCGGTTGTCGGATTTACGCGTACAACATATCAAATCAAAGAGAAAGACGAGATCTTTAATACATCGCTGACAGTTTGTTAAAAATCGAATCCCAAACCCTTTTTATTCTGCTTCAAAATATCTCGGCCCATTTAATATTTTAGCAATTTAATTGTGTGACTTTTGGGTTTGTTTGTCCTTTGGCTTTCTTGTCTTTTGGGTTTATTTTGTCCGTTGCTTTTCTTGTCCTTTGTGTTTCTTGTCCTTTGGGATTTCCGTGACTTGTATTTAATCATCTTTTTTAGACCTTGGTGATTAGAGATTATGAATGAAAAAAAAAATTAAAATCTTTGTGTTTTTATCTCCAAATTCGTGTGTTCTTGTGAGGACTCGATTTGATGCCCGAGACCTAGTATTCGTGAGCGAATTAATAGGTGGAGGAAGGTTCTTCGATTGGGTATTCGTGCGTCGAATCAACAATCGTAGTCCATTTATCTCGTCAACAAAATTCCCGCTGCATCAGTAGTCTTATGGAAATTGATTTCAAAACACATGCATTCACTTGTGCCCACACATAATCTATACACGATTTCTTTTGTATGTGAATATTTTTTTGGGGTTACTCTTCATGTGTGAAGAAAAAGAGGTTCAAAATCCAAAGGCTCTAGTCAAGATAAAAAAAAACGTTAGATCTCATTTTCAAACCATCATGCATCATAGGTAGGTTTCACTAAACCGGTTTTGTGATTTTTTTAAAAACATTTCTCTATACTAGCTATATCAAATGTTTTTCTAAATTTTATATGCAATTTCCAATAGTTTGCTCTTGAATTTCACTGTTAGAAAACTTGAGCTACTTTTTTGAAAATTTATCTTGTAACATTCATTAGCATAATGAATCTGTTACGCGATGATGAAAGCAAAAATTCGGTCTCCCTTATATAACTGTAAGCCTATATTTTATAAGGTCACCTCATAGTTTATTTGTCCTTGTCTCGCACTACCAATATCACCTCTTTTTTTTACGTTCATTTATTATAAACCCTTCTCTCTTTCTCTCTATTTTTGTTTATTATAGTATAAAAGAACACAAACAAAATACCCAAAAAAAAAAACAACTATTTACAGGGAAAGCTAATAAAGAGAAGCGGGCGAGAGTAGGGACGACAATGATGAGAAATTTCCCAATGGTTATCTAATTATATCGGCATCTTCATTTGATGATTGCTGTGAATTGACATTGAAAACCAAATTTGGGTCCCCTTTCCACAATATGTACGCCTATATTTTATAAGGCCACCCTATAGTTTCTTTGTCCCTGTCTCACACCACCAATATCATTCTCTTCTCAAGTTCAAACTCCTCTCTCTCTCTCTCTCTCTCTCTCTCTCTCTCTCTCTCTCTCTCTCTCTCTATATATATATATATATATATATATATATTATATACACGTTGATAATATATTTTAGTTACTAAAAAAAGGATAAACCTGCTGCGTCTCCTAAACCACAAAACTATGAGAAATACATCGTGGACTCGTTACTTTGAGATAACATTTATCTAAATAGGTAGATGATACGTCAATCATTCTGCTTAGTAAGATAAGATGGTTACATAGCTACGTACACTCTGGATGCTACCTCTATCGTCAATTATTAGGTTGACCTATTTCAAATTCTAAAATTTCAAGAATTTATTGTAACTAACTAATTTATCAATTCTTTTTAAAATTTTAGTCCAATTTTAATTTTATTAAAAAATAATAATAATTAGTCCGCAGTGAATTAAATTAATTAAATAATTAATTAATTTAATTTACTGCAGACTAGTGTATTATTTTTTAATAAAAAAAAAACTTTGGCTATTTTGTAAAAAGATGATGAGTTATTGAGTTACTGACTTAATTGTCCCATGAAAATCAACTTAACTATTTAATAATTAGGATAACGTTCACTTTTGCCCCATGAACTATATGACATGAACAACTTATATCCTACCTTTTTTTTTTCCTTCTTATAACTATTTACCACATGTTTTTGAGTTTTTTCACATATCATCCTTCCGTCAATTTTTGCTATATTATGTTGGTTTTTTTATCACGTGCGAAGATCCAGAGAGCAGAAATGCTCATTTCTCCGTCCTTTTTACTGGTCTTTGCGGGCCCGTTCTGTATGGGATTGTTCTCCTTTGTGGGCTTGGATCGAGCTTTCTCAAGGGCCTAACTTGGGTCTCGGCGTGGAATTCCTCGTAACTCGCAAGAAATTTAATGTTTTGCGATTTTCCGAGAACGAGCGATAACAACTACTGTGACTTGGTTTGCTATGAGAGGACATTGTGGACAGTGTCAAATCCCGGAAGAAGATTTTTCGGTTGTCCTCAATATAAGTTATGAATTCAATTTGGTAACGGAATTTTCCTCAAAATAGAGAATCAGCTCGCAATTTGAAATTTTGTTTGTTTTATTGAAGAAAAACAAACAAAAAAAGCTATGGGTTATTACTATGGATCGACCCTGAAATGTGCAGTAGGTTAGTTGAGATTATACTAGGATTGTTGAGAAAGATTAATGAAGGCTTCAGTTATGTACTTTATGAAGAAGACGGACATATTGGAGAAGATGTTGTTATTACTGAATAGAAGAACTTGAGTCATTGAATTAGATGTGAAGCAAAGATATTAAAGTTTTTGCTAGCCTTAATTTGTATTGTTCTATGTGTTGTGGTTATGTATAAGTGCTTTTCTTTGGTTGTGATTATGTATAGGTAATGTCGTCTAACTGGAGACCTTATTAAGTATGTTCTTTGTGTTGTAACCGATTTTGTAACTCTGGACTTTGTTATTGGATTTTAGTACCTTATTTGGAATTGTAATTGACATGACATATAATTGTAAATGCAATTCGACTTATTGATAACTACATAATTATTATTTATTTTGTGATCATTACTTACCACACTATTCTTTTTAACCACTTAAAATCACGTTTGTAATTGAACATTTTATGATTTGAGCGTTTACACGTGTTTATGTGATTCCGGGCGAGTTTGGAGCTTAAATATCAACTACTTAGAAGAAAATTGATCAGTCATACTGAAGAGGAACATAATAGTAGGTATACCACGGTACAATAGCAAAATTCATTGGATGTACTACGATACTGCAAACCTGTATCGCGGTACAGGTCCGTTATAAGACCCATCCAAATTCTAATTAAAAGGAAACTTCGGGATTTCGACCTAACCCACTTAGATGATGAGTTTTAGAGCCAAAGAAAAGCCGCACATACCAGAAGAGAGAAGTGGACTTTTGGCGACAACCATAGTACGAACGGTTTCTCCTGGAGACCATCCCGACTACCAAGCTCGTTTTATCTTCTTTCTCTTTTCTATTGCTTTTATTTATTTATTTATTTATGTCTATGTAGATTTTGAACGGTTATGGGATATTTCAATCCCCAAACATGAATTAAAGATTTTGGCGTAAACTTTGCTCTTGTTTCTCGTATTGAAGTAGTAATCTCTTTTTTATTTGTCCATTGTTCATGAAATGCTTTAATTCAGTTTGGATTGATCACTGATTGGTGGATTGCTCTACATAATACGCAAGCGTACGTGTCGTCAAGTAATACACGTGCAGGGCACATATCGATCCCACGAGGACTAGACATTCGATATAGAGAATCTCTTAGTTCTTTTCGAGTGTGAATTATAAAAATGAACAATAAAAGATGGGGTTTTGATACTCGTGGTGCGTAAAAATATCAAGCAAGGAAACTAAACGATCTAAACAAATATAGTAAAAGCAATGGATATGACTTCATCGGTTCAATTATGTGGTTAGTTATTGGGCTCACATTTAGATCGGGCTAGAACGTAAAACTTAGTCTCACCCCTCGGAATTATCCGCTAATCACTCTCGAGTCTTTAAGGACCTAGTTGATTGACAAACTTACACCTCTTGACTTGGGTCCTATTAAAACAAACAACCGCAATACAGACGGGATTAAAACAACTATACCGATTCTCTAGTCTTTCTATATATTTAAGTGGATTTGTGAGAGGAATGATAGAGCTCGCATGTTTTATTACCTCTCGATTTAAAAACTAGCCTAGAGAATATTCACTAATTAGTTAGGTACTCTAATTAGAGATAACACACACCCACATGCTCATAGATTTCTTCTTCTTTCCCTTAAGAAATTCAACTCTTTTCCTAAGGCTATGAACCAACCATCATCAAACCACCAACTACATCATGTCCCTCTATAAATCTAGCTACTCATAATTGAAATTAAACAAAGCAAAATAACATTAAGTAAAAGCAAGAAAGCTAGGAAGTAAAGGGACATGATATTCAAAGAAAAACTCAAAATAAACTCTATTCAATATCCAAAATTCAAGATTCAATTCCAGCAATACTCAATATAAACATAAAAACAAGATCAAAGTATGAAATAACAAAGAACTATACTCAAATCAGATCTGAATCTCAAAAGTAGCTAAAACAAACAAGAAACTTAGAAAGCAAGTATAGAGTATTCAACAATAATGAAAATAAAGAAAGGTGAATGAAAATGGATAACAAAGAGTGAGATCGATGATGATGATGAAAGGATTGTCGTTTCCTTCTTCTTCTTCTCTCCAAGAGTTCTCCAATGGCTTCTCTCTCTAAAATGGGTCTTAAGATCTAAAAACTTTAGCATATTGTGTAATGTATGTGATAATGATGAACTTAGACCCAATTAAGACCTTATGGCATCCAATGCCACATTTTTGGAGCATTCTGGGCTCTTAGATGAGATCCAAGGGCTAAGATTGGCTCTTAGACGAGCTCTTTAAAAAATTGTTTATGTCACAGCGCACGTCGCGCACAGGCTTTGGCGAGTCGCGCTCTGGTCCTATGCGACACGTGGGGGTCTGCGCGACCATCGTGCTAGGATAAGAGATCCTTGATGACACTCACGCGGCGCGTCCTTGGTCTGGCGCGTCACGCTCCTCTGAAATACCTTAACGCGTCACGCTCTTAGTCATGCACGAAACGTCGCGACATTGGTTAACTTTTCTCCCGCTTAGACTTTGACATTAGGGGCCGTTTCTTGTGTATTTAAACTCTGATTCCGCTCCTTTTTGCACCATAACCCTCTTTGCTCTCTTGTACATGAAAATAACTGAAAACTACTAAAACTATCAAATAACCTAAGAACCAGCGTTGATTCTCGTTTTAAAGGATAGATATAAGTATGAATGAATCGCTCTTATCAATCACCTAGATAGAAAGACTATTGTTCATTGCCATACTCGCAATTTTAATTCGTAATTATTAAGATTGTTAGTAATTAGTGGTGCGACTACGGTTACAGGTTTTGCGAGGATCTTATAAACACAGTGAAAAGAATAACCAGAATTAATTGAATCATGCGTGTTGAATTTACAATGTTTAGTTCGTCCCGCTTTTTGCATCATTGATGTTGTTAGATTAAATCTAGGGCGCGTGTCCACTATGTTGTTTAGCAATTAGGAATTTTTATCGGCGTAACGTCATGATTATGAGCATTTTCATAACCCTTGGTGGAGATTCAAAGATTTGTTTTGCTGGCTTCCATATCATGGATTTTTAAGAAAGGGCCAACTCGACATATTCCGTAATGGCTTGAATGCACGAGCAAGGGCTTAGGTTGAAAAAGGAAACAGTAACATCTCTTTTTACCAACAATATAAGTTGTGATTAGGATGATAGTAGCCTTCTAGCGAATGATTCAAAGAGTTCGGTAACATGATCTAGTGTCCATGATCACTTCAGGATTTAGATCAAGTCCCACTGTGATCATCATAGTGATCCCGGTTAGTGTGTTGTAACGGTACTTAAATGACACATCTACAACCAAAGTCTGTCCAGGTCGTACACTTATCACAAGTGTAGAATGCTCGCACGTCGTGATCAACCTTCACTAATGTTCCGTATATATGACTTTAGATACAGCTTTCCAGGCATGTACCAGTCATTGACCATGTTTTAGGAACACCGTCCGAACTCAGGTGCACAGTTGATTCAGTTTAATACGAATGCTATGGATGATAGTTGCTATTGATTTTGATATTCAGACCTCAACCCACTAATCATATGATGCTAATAAAGTAAACCATTATTCTATTTAGTAATTATTTATTTATTATCTCTCTGGGCAAGAATTCCTAACAAAAATTGCCTCAAGTACTCATTTTTGACGAATCATTACATGACGATGTCGAAGACTATGAATTACAAGGTAAATTTGATGAACCACTACATAGTGCACTAAAATAAATTTGGACTAAATATTCGAATCCAAACATACCAAATTTAACGTACTCAAAACGAATAAACATGTACATAAACCATACTCACTATACATCTACATTTGACATTTTGGCTTGCGTGTTTATGTGTATAACATCATTCGGTACCATTCTTCTTGATATGCCTCGCATTATCCATATAAATCTTCAATTTTTCAAACTAATAATATATAAAACAATTTGTTAGTGACCGTAAAAATACATTAAGTATTGAATATGTATATTTGAATGTGTACATATCTTTGTAAACATTTTTTTAAATTTGGAGTTTCAATGATGTTTTTCATCATCATTGTAGCGACATACCCACATTCAGTTGTCAAAGGTTGTTTTGCTACCCATAAAAAAAAGTTAGAGTAAAATATATAGTAATTGGTACACTAGTTTAATCATGTGCATACCTTTGGAATGTTCCATGAGAACTTCTTGTTACCGACAAAGTCATCGAACGCTCTACACACACACACACACAAGTTATTAAAAAATTATCATAACTATTAAATGTAAATTCAAAACTTTAACTTTTAATACTTACAAGACCACTATCGTATTCAAATGAGCCAGCACTATTTTCGAATTCATGGGATCAAGATAGCACGCCATGCGCTAGCAAACATCCACCACCAGGAGCACCCAATGAAAACTATCAAAAAAATTCATATGTATGTCAAGATAAATTTAACCGAGATAAATAAAAAGATATTTAAAGTCTAATTAATTACTCTACCACTATCACCATTCAATGCTTTATACCTTATTTATACCATATAACTTAGAAATGTTCATAAATTCAAGCTAAAACCTATTCAAATCAACAATCCGAATACAAATTGATCAATACAAATCCAAATAAACAATCATAACAATGCAATAATCAAACAAACGAAAAAAAAAACCTTAAAAATCGAAGAAGATTTACCTCGAGATGGTTGACCGAGTAAGTACGGGGTCGGAGAGTATGAACACGCTCAAATCACACAAACCCAATGCTTCAAAACCGCTATAGAACAATTACATAAACTTAATATACAATAAACCCTAAGAATTTGAAGTATTTAAAAACATAAAATGAAAAAAAAATTACAAATCCGAACTCGAGGTCGGAGGTAATACTAGACACCAAATTTCAAGAATTCAATGCCTCAAAACAGTTGAGAAAACACCATACAACCTATGCAAACATGTAATCAAAGAAATTTTGAAGAAATAAAAAAAATATCACACGAACGAGACCATTAAAAAGCGAGGGCGTAGAAAAAACGTAGGACGACTCACCGTGGAGAAGAACAACAATGGACGAGGGCTGAGGAGGCGCAAGGGCTGGAGAAGAAAACATTAATGGAGGTTTAGGGAGAAAAATCGCACGAGAGTGAGATTCAGAAGAAGACGAAGTAGTTATGAAGAAGACGCATATACATTAATTTGATTTAAAACTGTACACGACATTTCTATACAAACGCTGTGTATAGTCTGAGAAGCCACGTGTCATGCTAAGAGGACCACCGCTTTAGACTGCGTTTCCATATAAGCGCAGTCTAAAGTTCATATGCCAACACCACGTGTAGCGATTTGGTTGGATGCCAACTTTAGACTGCGCTTATATGAAAGCGCGGTCTAATATTTTTCAAGGCGTTTCCATCTGTTCTCCACTTGTCTTTTAGTAATTTGGCTTAAACCGAAAAAATTCTTTCAACTCCAATTTTTGAGTTGAGCGCAGTCTATAATTGCGTCGTTTAAATCAGTTTTTCTAATAGTGCATTTACCTCTTATACTCTTAGAATCACTATGTATGAATACATACTTGTTAAGCTAAATCCTGAAATGAGACATGGTCACTTATGACTAGTCATCCTCATTTGATGAGCCTTTGATCAAGGTACTTCTATAAGAACCTTTGACGTCGCAAGTTTGTGAGATGATTAGTTATAAGAAGATCATGCGCCTCATAGATATGGAATTCATGTACAAGATTGGTGAAATGCAATATCTGTCATCTCATGCTTGTGCTTATTCACAATCAACAAAAGAGTTGGAAATAATAACTTGAAAGGTCAAATCGTAATTCGTAGTTCTCATCTAGTTAATGACAACATGTAAGCTATTTAGTGAAACCCATTGTGTTAAGTTGTAATACAAAGAGGAGAAAACTATAACATATGAGAAATAGATTTTCAGTGTCAATTATTTAGTGGAGTCTATTGACAATATGATTGAACATTGGGAAAAGTTAAAGAACTTTTGTGCCCAATGAATCATCCTTAAGTTTTACTCATATGGGTCCATAAGGTCTCTAAAACATGCTTTAAGAAGTATACTAGTTGAATTTTACTATTAGAATAGGATTCCATTGTTGAATAAAGTATATTTGGGGAAATTCACTTGGAAATGTCACTTTGAGTAAAAAACTAGTTTTTCACTTAATTCTTGCTAAATATTTAAGAGTGGATTTTGATATTTATCATATGATACTAAACAAATTAATATCATAGGTTCTTGTTGTTGCTCATATTCGGACAATGACTCGAGAGCACGAATGGTTCGGTCCAAAGCCAGACTAAGTGACTGCGTTCGAGTCGGTTTTCCTTGAGCCCGAGGTCTCAAGTTCCTTCTCATGGTCATGAGAGCTGCCTGTTCGTTAGAGAGTTGAAACAAGAAGCAAAGTAATATAACTAAAGGGATGCATAGGCGTTACCTTTGGAGACCTCTTCGACGCTCAATATTAGTAGGGTTGATATGGATAATTTTTTTAGGATTTTAGTGTGTTTAGAGTGAATTTCAAGTGAAACAAGCTTTTCAGAGATATTTCGGCATCATTTCAAGACTCAAGAATTCGTTATCTAGGGTCGTGTGTTGAGTCTAATAGTTAATAAACATATGGGTAATCATTTCAAGTTGTAAATTAATTATAAAATCAAATTCATCACGCATCAGACCGAGTATCAAGATTCAATTTCAAACTCGAAATCCATTAACTTTTTTCCTTTTCAAAAACTAGATCTAAACAAAAGCTCACGAAATCGGCGGTTTTTGTCGAGTACTAGCAAAAAATAAACGTTAGCAAGGACGTATCACGTTAGCAAGGCGAGATACGTCCGACTTGCGCGAGACATGGAGGGATTCACACAACTTTTCACACGATCTGTACGGGATTTGAGCATAGATTTTCGGCCAAAAACTAGGCTATGGCTGAAAAGACGAGGTTTTTATATAAAAAATTATGATCTCGTAGCAAGATTTGGGGCATGAGATTTTGCGCGAGAAGCTGCGAGATTTAATCCAAATTACGAGTTATTTAAATCTCACTCTCGCATACGTGAGAGAAACGAGAACTCACGCGAGATATCGCTATCTCATGCGAGAAACCGTGCTTTTGAGAAGGGAGAGATATGTGATTTTTATTTTTATTTTTAATATTAAGGAAGAGTGGTAAGAAGGGTATATGAATGTTTGTACACTTCATGTACTAATCAAAATGTAAAATTTTAGTTTTGGTTATATTTGGAAAGATCAGGGTTTCAAATCTAGCTGAGATATTGCGATATCAAGGCGAGATATAGTTTTTTTTTTTTTTTTTAACATACTAGTTACGATATCTTTAATATCTCGTATAGTTTTATAAACATCTAGGTAAATGTATGTGAGATATTGATCTCCTCAAGTTTCTAAGAATATTAAATGTTAAAGAACTAGAAATGGATAGAAAATCAACTGGGGAGGCCGAATAACCTGCCATTTTTCAACATTAATTGTTATTTATATGAGAATCACTAGCGAGACTGTCCCAAATTTAATATGAACAATATATAGATTTTTATATTTTGATGTCTATAATTTTTTTATTTAATCTTAGCGTATTTCAAATATCAATAAAATCTCCGTGGGTATCTATTTTGTAACCAGTATCTCTAGTATAATTAGACTCGGATCGGTAACGTTATTTAAAGTTTTAAACCATCGGAAAAAACCGGCATAGATTATTAATATAAATGTCAAAATCCCTAAAGTAAAACCAAGTGGACAACTCACCTGTTATAGTCGGCGCATTTTAGCCTAACCTCCTAAAGAAAATATAATAATTATTGATGCTTTTGCTTAAATTAAAAAGCTTACTATTATGATGAATTTTTTTTAATAATAATTAAACTAATTGTGTGTGACAAATGATTTTGTTTCGCTACAGCTTAAGTGCCCTCCTCACTTTACAGTTAACACAAGCTCTCTATCTTTCTCTCTCCTTTAATTTTAATTTTAATTTTTTGTTCTTTTTTTTTTGTCTTTGGCTCTTTGCCGTTCCGTTTGTCTGAGCCGTTTCGGGTATTTTTTTTTTTTTTTTTTCTTAGGTTCTCTTTTTCATTGTGAAGAAGAAAAACAGAAGTGGAAAACAGGGTTTCATTTGTTAAAACGAATAATCTTCTCTGACAGTGAGCTTCAGATCTGTTGAGAGTCTCTGAGCTTCTGTTTTGTGTCTGTTTCTTCATTCTTTCTTTGTCTCTCTCATTGACGGCAAGAATTTAAAAACATATAAAATAAAATTAAAGATAAGAAAACCCAGTTTTCTTTTTCTTCGCTCTCTTCTGTTTTGGGAATTGTGGGTACAATTTATTTTGACTTCTGTTTTGACTTCGTGGTTGTAGGCTTCAGAAAGTCTTTTCGTTCCGTTTATATTTTTGGCTAGAAGGGTTCCTTTTTTTTTTCTTAGTTGGTTTTGTACTTTTGTTGGGTTAGCAAATAAACGAGCATACCACTGAACTTCAACCCAAAAAAAAAAAAAAAAAAATTGAGTAGAGACAGAGAGAGATCTGCTGAAAAATGTTAGCAATAGGAAGCTCTAACATCGGTGTCCGTACCACCACTACCTGTAAAGCTTTGCTCAGAGAGCTTCAGGTCAGCTCTCTCTCTCTCTCTCTCTCTCTCTTTCTCTCTCTCTCTCTCTCTCTCACACTCTCTCTCTCCTTTTATTCTTGTCTATACCTTTCCTGTGTCCAGTTTTTGTAATTTGCAAACAAAGCTGTAAGCCTTTCTTGTTGAAGTTTTTTTTTTCTTTCTATTCAATGATAAGATTTTCATCTACCCAAGTTTTTGGGTTTACTGCTCTGTCCTTGAAAAAATAAAAAAAATTATATGTTTGTAAAATTACATGAATGTCTTGTGAGTATTTGAAGCTATGAATTGGACTTTTTAAAGATTGCCTTTTTAAATTAGCACATTATGATCAATTAACCCGTGTTTCTTGTTCTGGTACACCACATGAATTTCCCACGTCGTACTCAAGTTACAGCTTGGGTATGTCGATTTCTTGGAGTATTAGCTATGTTTTTTCTTTCAGTTATAAATTAAACAAACGCTAATAATATAGAAGAAAGAAAAGAGAATGAATAATTTATTTGATACCTAACCCCCAATTATAATGTGTAATCAATTCTCTTCGTCTTTCATTAGCTTATCTGTTTAAAAGGGAAAAAAAAGGTTGTGATTATTGAAGAGAGCTTTTCAAAATTGGTAACTTTTTTGGTATCATGGGTTTAACCTTAGGCTTTAGTATCTTTAACTTTAGAGTTGACTTCATATTTATGTTTTTTTTTCATTTTCGTACAGTTAGTGCAGTTCATAATTAAGTTGTGTTTATTAATTTCTCTTTACCCGTTTTCAATTATTTGTTGTTTCATGGCACTCCATGTTGTTTCCTAATTTATAAAAGCCAATATTTAATGGGAACTATTTGCCGGTTTTAAACTATTCTCATTGATGTGTGTATGAAACAGCAAATATGGAATGATATCGGCGAGAGCGAGGCAGACCAAGACCGGATGCTTTTGGAATTGGAGAGAGAATGCTTAGAAGTTTACCGACGGAAAGTCGATGATGCTTCCAATACCAAGGCCCGGCTTTATCACTCCGTTGCTGCCAAGGAAGCCGAGCTTGCCACTCTCATGGCTTCTCTCGGAGAGCTCAACATTCAATCTCCGGTAGAGAAACGATCCTCTTAGGACTCATTAACTTGGTTATTCTTCTAGTTTCCCGGTTTGAAACGAAGTTGGTGTTTATTTGGTTGAAGTTGGTGATTCATTAATATGCTTATAATATGTTTGTATGATTATATTTTTGTGTGTAAAGTTCTCAGCTTTGAAACTTTAAAGACAAGTTTCTTCATTGATGAGTTTTGACTTTGGGCTAGAATCTAATTTAGTGCATTACCTTTTATGACATCTTGATATCACTTTTTTGTGCATTCAATCTCCGGTAGAGAAACGATCCTCTTAGAACTCATTAACTTATTTATTCTTCTAGTTTCCTGGTTTGAAACGAAGTTGGTGTTTCTTTGGTGAAAGTTGGTGATTCATTAATATGCTTATATTTCTTTTTTTGAGGGAAAATATGTTTGTATGATTACATTTGAGTGTGTAAAGTTCTCAGCTTTGAAACTTTAAAGACATGTTTCTTCATTGATGAGTTTTGACTTCGGGTTAGAATCTAATTTAGTGCATTACCTTTTATGACATCTTGATATAACTTATTTTGTGCGTATTTAATGATATTCTATTGCTTATGTTGTACTTTCCAATGGACGTTTCAGATTCATTGTGACCAGAGGTCAAAATCGTTGAAGGCAAAACTTGCTTCCGTTGCACCTTTGGTGGAAGATCTAAACACAAAGAAACAGGAAAGGATGAAGCAATTCGAAGATATGAAGGCACAAATTGAGAAGATTAGTGGAGAGATTTCTGGGTATAGCCGTCTCGACAATGACGTGATCGATTTATTAGGCTTCGGCGAGCAAGATTTATCTTTAAGAAAGATGACTGAATTTCAAAATCATATCCGCGCTCTTCAGAAAGAAAAGGTGAATTGAATGATTCTGAATAATATATTAAAGCTTTTGATTTTTCTTTTTTGAGATCATTTTCTGATCAGATGCCGAAACTCTTTATTTTTTTTTACCAGTCTGATCGGCTTCATAAGGTTTTGGGATATGTGAATGAGGTTCACTCTCTCTGTGGCGTGCTTGGTTTTGATTTCAGCAAGACGGTGAGTGATGTTCATCCAAGCTTGGGTGGGTTGAGCTCAGAACACTCAACAAACATTAGTAATAGCACATTGGAAGGGCTCGAAAAGACAATCTTCAAATTGAAAACTGAGAAAAAAGATCGCATTAACAAGGTACTGTTTTGTGCTTGTAAAAGTCGACTGTTTGTTTCGCCTTTTGTATTGTTTTGATTGAAACCCATTATTTTTTCTTCTATTTCAGCTGAGAAAGACTGCAATGTCATTGTCTGAACTTTGGAATTTGATGGACACATCAAGGCATGAGAAGAGCCAGTTTTTAAAGATTACTTCGATCCTTGGATCCTCGGAATCGGATATCAGAGAACCGGGATCTCTGACAATAGACACCATTGAGCAGGTTTGAACAATTTATTCTTTGCATTTACTTTCTATAGTTATAAAATGCTGAAATTCCACATGTGCCCTTTTGGCAGGTCTCAGCTGAAGTCGAGAGGCTGACCAAATTGAAAGCAAGTCGAATGAAGGAGCTTGTGATAAAAAGGAGGTCAGAATTGGAAGAAATATGCAGAATCAGTCATGTCGAAGCTGATACAAGCACATCCGTTGAGAAATCAACGGCCATGATTGAGTCTGGTGACGCTTGATATCCAAACTCTTAATGAGACGGCAAGCAGGAACATAAACCTTTATATTTATATGTATGTATTTTCCTTTTTTTTTGTGCTCAGGTCTAGTTGACCCATCTGAACTTCTTGCAACTATAGAGGCAGAGATAGTAAAAGCCAAAGAAGAGGCTTTTAGCAGAAAGGATATAATGGATCGAATAGATCGGTGGCTAGCCGCCTGTGAAGAGGAAAATTGGCTCGAAGATTATAATTTGGTAAGCTCTGACTGAAAAATTGTTACTCCACATGTTCTCTCTTGATCCATAAGCAATGAATTTAAGTATGGCTTATATCGTATATGACCCGAAGTTTTTTTTTTTTTTTTTTTTCCTCTCTCTGCATTAATTTCCAGGATCACAACCGGTACAGTGCTGGAAGAGGCGTTCATATTAACCTGAAACGGGCAGAACGCGCTCGTGTGACTGTAACAAAAATTCCTGGTATTGTATTTATTGCTTAGAAGAGTTTATTTATTTATTCTACCGTGAGGTTTTAATGCAAAGGGCTGACTGTACTTCTTTTGCAGGAATGGTTAACAACCTGATAAACCGAACTCTGGCGTGGGAAGATGAAAAGAAGCGATTCTTCTTATACGACGGCGTAAGTCTTTTCTTTTGATTTCTGGCTTTTAAATATATTCCACAGAAACCGTATTGGCTTAGTGGTTTCGTTTTTTTGCAGGTAAGATTGGTGTCGATTTTGGAGGATTACAAACTCAGCAGACGGCAAAAAGAAGAGGAGAAGAGGAGATTCAGGGTACTTTTATTTTATTTTTACCCGTGCTACATAGTATCAGATTTCTCTTATTGTTGGATTAATAAGCAAATATATGGTTTTGGATTTTGTCAAAATTCACTTTGCTCTCGCATTTTTACTTGTGCTACATGTCACTCGTAAATATTCTTATTAAAATTAGCACTCAAAATTCTCATCTGAACCATGACCTTTTCCAAGATCTTATCAAGTCGTAGAAAAATGTAATTTTTTCTCGAAATTTTATTGCTTCATTTCTCTTTTGAATGGTACTTTGAGGGTATTTTAAAGATTGTTTTGTTTCCTGTGTAAAAAAAAATTGTTAGAATCTGAACGACTATTTAAGTGTGCTCTAGCTAATTGGCAGATAGAAATTAATGGGTTTACAAAATAGTCAAAGTTTGTCTAAAACGAGTGAAATACATGCAGTTTACAAAAATGTGCAAACACTTTGCGTCTATATTTTTTGTAACCTTGTCAATAATTTTTTTTGACAATGGTAAATTATTTAATTACAGCAATATAGTCATTATGTTTTTAGCAAAATAACCAAAATACATTGTCTCAGTTTTTTTTTTAAAAAAAAAACTGTCAATAAACTTATTGACACCGGTATATAAGCAATACACACCGCTAGAAAACGTATTGACATGGTTGAAAATTTTATTAACACTAGCCCATTTTTGTACATTTTGACGTTTTAAGTTTTAACTAATTTAGGACAAACTTTAGCTTGTTTGTAAATCCACTAGTTTCCATTGTCTAGAGAGCTAACAGTATAAAAAAATTGGACCACGTAACTTTGGTAAAAACACAAAATTTTAGCTATTTTGTTAATCACCTAGTCTAACATGTCCATTTTGCATATTTTTTCCTCAAACTATAGTCAGCTCTTAATTTTTAGGTTCCACATTGCAGCCATATACTATACCTTCCGAATTATCTTGTTTCTTTTATGTAAATGCTTTTTTACATGATTAAAATGTACGAAAGAGTTAGTTAAAGGATACATACATACATACATACATACATACATACATACATATATATATATATATATGCATGCATACATATATAATATATGTACTAGTTAAAAAAGGGATACATTTGTTGTTTCGCCGTTTTATAGGACCAGAAGAAACTTCAAGATCTTCTGATGACGGAGAAAGAAGCCATGTACGGGTCTAAACCTAGCCCAAGGAGAAGCAGCAGCTTCCGAAAACCGAACGGAAATGGATCGATGACTCCGACACCGCGTCGGAACTCGGTCGGAGTCTCAACTCCGACAGAGCTCATGACCCCGAGATCTCACTCTTCCCGCCAAAACGGCTATTTCAAGGAGATGAGAAGACTGTCCACGGCTCCGCTCAACTTTACAGCCATTGCTAAAGATGATGCCATGTCATCGTACACCTCGGTCTGCGGTTCCGAGCTTGGATCGCCACCCAATGATTAAGATCGGACAGTAGCGGCGGAGATGTTGTGAATACTCAAGGAAGAAGTGTACACTACTATTGTAATTTGTTAGGGTAAAAAAACTAACGATTCACGATGTAAAATTCTCTTGTCTGTTTGCTCGGTAGATTTTACAGTTTGTTGTTTTCACTTTTTTTTTTCCTCAACGGTTTGGTGTTTTTGTTTTGTGTATGGGTTGATATATAGAAGAGAATCTAATACGATGGAAAGTGTTATATAGTAGTCACTTACACTGTTTGACCAAGTATCTTCGCGATTTCGCAAATTTAATTTATCATTTTGCTGCGGATTTACTGTGGAGTGAGACAGCGTGTTTGTCACTGGAAGAGATTGGTGTTGTGGGACTATGACCATCCAACCCACCCTTAATTTGGGGTGAGATTTGACATAGGGGTGGGATTGTTCCAACCCATTCCAAATTTTACCCTAAATTTGGGGTTGATAAATAGTATATCACCAAATTTAGGGTGAAACTATTCATCCACCCCAAATTTGGGATGAAACTATTTGTAATTACAAATCCGTCCACAAAAAAAAAAAATTAATTTGTAATTTAGACCTTATTTTAAATAATTTATACAAAAAAAAAATATTGTAATACGATGTAAAAAGAGAGTAAATAATATGACATTGATAATAATACATAACACTAGTTAAGCACAATACAACCAAATAAAATACATACCAATTATACTAATAACTATACAAATACAATCTTAAATAAAATACATACCAATTATACTAATAAAAATTAATTTAATATTGTTGACATAGAAAAATAAATTAATGTTTAATAAGATTAATATTGGCATAACATATTAATAGATGGGTTAATATGAAATTAATATGAAGTAATATTGAAAAGTATAAAAAAAAAGAATATTCTTTTTGGGATAGGATTTGGTGTCGTGCGTTGGAGTGTAAACACTGTAGCTATACTAAATTTGGTATAAAATTATACCAAATTTGATTTTTTGGTTGGAGATGGTCTAGGAGCGTAGTTTTTTATTTTTTTTTTCTCTTTTACATTTTTTGCGAACGCGTGTTCAGTTTTAACATTCTCATGCATGAATTTGTGAAATATGTTTTTTTTTTTTACCCATCGCACCTAATTGTCAATGAGGAGGAGGAGAAGGAAGAACTTGTTAATAAGACTCCAAAAAGTTGGAATCTTATTGGAACAAAACCCAAAAAGTTGCAAAGGAATTTTTTTTTTTATTATTATTATTTTTTTTTACCTAACAAGTCGCTCGAGAAATTATGAATTTAATGTTATGTAATCATATGTTGCACTAAAAGATGGCACTCCATTTAAACGCCATCAATTGGCCACATATAAAATCTGGCTATATGGGATCTCGCGAGATCCTATTTATCGTATTATTGGTACAATGTGAGAAATGGGAAAAAAAAACCATATTATGAAATGTGATACCGAGACTTTTGTCCAGGAACCATCCGGGAAATGGGACGGAACAGGGATCCCTTTTTAGCACTATTTAATACCATTTTTATAAGTTATATTTTTTTTAATTGTTGATAGGAGAATTTTTTTTTTCAATTGCATTCATGATTAAAGTAAAAGATATAGGAAATATGAGAATTCCGGAACAGCAAAATATGGTAACGGGAATTCTCGGTGTCGTGAAAAATGGTTTCGAGATTTTCCGATACCGTCTTTTACGGTTCCGGGAGTCCCATTTCCCGTAAAATGTGGGACGGGACCAGGGGATCTCATTTCTCGGGTTTCACATGGCCAGTTTTAGCCACAGACGAACAACCAACGATCGAGCCTTATGCTGGAGATGACAGAAGGCCAACGATTGAGCGTTCTCAAGAGTCATGACCATGGAAGGATGACCAACAGCCAAACCTTCAGCTAGCTTCAAAAAGTGGAAATAACCTTCAGTCAAACCTCCGTTGAAGCCTTGTCGTCGCCCCATGAATCCTGACCCCCCGTCCGTCATCGCCGACAGAGGTCGTAGCCCACTGCCTCCAGCCACCATGAACACACCACGCCGTGAAGGAGGATCGTGATCAGCAGAGAGTTCACGTTCCTCATCGCGTACAAAGTGATTAGTAGAGATTGTGAAAATGATCTGAATAAATGACTTCTTTTTTTTTGCTCAAAGAATAAGTGACCTCAGACTTGAACAAGAAGGGGTTAAAAAGCCGAAGAAGAATGGACGATCGAATACTGATTTTTCCTTCTTTTTAATTTTTCTCTTTTATTTTATTTGTTTTAAAAATAATTGTTTACTTATTTATTTTAGCAAGATTACTAATTTGCCCTTTAAATATTGGTCATGTGAGAGTCAACATGCTCAAAAAATAAATTGTAACGGAATATTTTTAACGGAATGGAAAACGCTTTTACAGAACGAGAGTATAGAGTAATTTTTGTGGAAAAATGAGTTGAAAATGCACCTTGTTACTCGACCTAGAGACTAGAGTTCAGGGAGATTATTGTAATTTATCCTACTTCTATTATCCTAATTTATTGTTTTATTTACAATAAGAGTTTAGACCAATGTTTCAAATGCTGGCGATTTTCTCCGAAAATCGGCAGCGAGGCCATTTTCGGACATCAAACGGCCGAAGAAAGCTTTGATATCATATTTCCTCGTTATATCGTTCAAAAATTGCCGATAATGATGTTTCGTTTCCATCATCTTTAGCTGGTCGTTTTCGTTTACTATAAAGAGCAAAATCAAATTAATTTTGGCGACAAACACCAACTTTCGGATGAAACGAAGTATCGTTGGAGGTTTTTGGATCTGGTGTTGAACACGACTATAATCGGCGATTTTCAACGACTTTCGGACGCGCTCAATCAGATTTCCACAAATTTTAAGAAAATCGGCGACTTTCGGGTCAAACAAAATTTTTTTAAATCCGGATTTTGAAATCAGACGCTATGGTGGATATGAGCAAGATGAAGTCATGAATATGACGGCTGGTACAATTTCCAAAAAAAAAAAAAGGTCATGGTTGGTATATTAAGGCTGGTAGCCCTAGCGGGACAAATAAACAACAAAAACCCAATAAATTATGGTGGTATTTTTTTTTTCTTTAATAACACACAAATTAACGTACGTCTGTTATGTGTGATGAGTTTAAAAATTAATATTTGTATATAAAAAAAATTCTAAGAGTTTGTGCTCCATTGTTTTTGAAATAATAATAATACATATATAATGAAATGTTAATGGCAAATTAAAAATAAATGAAAAAACATAAGAGCCTATCAACAGATTATAAATTATGAGGGGTTTTATACCTTATATGTATTATTATTACAAAATTATTGTTTGAAGTTTAGATTGAGTTATTAAAATTTTAAAAATAAAACAAACTACTTGATACTTGAGGAATAAGATGAACGAATACTCGATTATGATGTGATATCGTCATAGTTCGTAATTGTTCTAAAAAAAAGATTAAATGACTAAAAATAACAAATAAAATAAGAATAAATAATTTTAAAAGTGAAAAGATCATCATACATGAATTTTATAAATATATATGTATTCGTTTATTTTGCCACATTACTTCCGTTCGGTTTTCCGTCGATACGTCGGTTTTCCATCGAAAACGGTATTTGAAAACGGCATTTTATTTGCCCTATTTCATATTTTTTTCCGTTCAATTTTCCGTCGGTATGACGGTTTTTCGTAAATCAGGAGGCTCAAAACGGCAACGAAAACGACATTTAAATCCTTGGTTTAGACCATCTGCGATTGGTCTTCAAATTGAAGATAGATATGGAGATGGGTTTGAAATGCATCTTCAAACTCATCTTCATTATCTATATTTAGAGATGATTTGAATAGTGTATCTTCATATTTGAATATGCACAATTTCATCTCTATAATTTTTTTTAATGCCCAAGTTTTTTAAAACTATAAAATTAAACCAAAATTTAATTTATAACTATATTTTAATATTTTATATGTATTATCTATTTATTTTTAAATTAGTGTATTCCAAAAAAAACATTTTTTTCAAATGCAACTCATATTTGAAAAAAAATACAATGAAAATCACAATATTTTACATAGACAATTAAATAAAACATCAAGACATTTAAAAATTTATGAAATGTAATGTTTTAATTTAATTTATATATTCTATTTTCAAACAATAAAATATCATATTTGTGGAATGGATGAATAAATTATCATTTTTTTTTTCAATTTCGGATATATTAATAATAATATATATGTATTGAAACTAATATGAACAAAAGTAATTGTGCTGGGAAAATTTGTAATATATATAAATAATAATGGGTTAAAACTAAATTATAAAAAAAAATTATAGTACGAGAGGATATACTTAAATATTCTTTGTAGAATATGTAAAATAGAGATAGAGTGGGAATAAGAAAACATTGTTCGTCGATATAAATATATAAAATAGAAATGAAAATGTAAAATAGAGATAGAGTGGGAATAAGAAAACATTGTTCATTGATAAAAGTATGGTGTTACGATTTCAACTTAAAAATCCGGTACGTGAGAAAACAATTTTAGAATGGGCATATAAAAATTGATATCTTTGAAAGAAATACTTTTGTTTAAGCCGATGTTTCTATTAGTAAATTCACAATTTCAGCAAAGTAGTAGCCGATTGGTCTGTTATTGAACTAGTTTGGATCTGAAATGGTCTACGTCAACATGAAGTTGTGGTTAAAAAAAATGTCCCAGAGAGAGAAAATTCAATTTCGACACAGACACAGTTGCAAAAGTTACATCCATAGAAAATCCTTTGGTGAAAAAAAAAAAGAAAAAAAAAAAATAAAGGGTTTCAACCGCTGTTGCTGGTGGCGTTCCCGGAGCCGAGCGTGAGGTCCCGGAGCATGGCGACGACCTGAAGCATGGTGGGCCTCTTGGACGGAAAGTCGTCGACGCAGCGGAGCGTGACGTCGAGATACGTGGCCATCTGCTTGACGTCGTCGTCGACGTTGTCCGGCGAGAGAATGAGGTCCGGGTCGATGACCTCCATCTGCTTCCCTTCCCTGACCTTGATCTTGACCCACCCGACGAGGTTGGTGTCCCCGAAGTCGTCCTTGTGGGTGGGCCGTTTCCCGGTGAGGATCTCGAGGAGTATGACCCCGAAGGAGTAGACGTCCCCTCTCGCGGTGCAGCGGAAGCTCTGGTAGTACTCGGGCGGGACGTAGCCGGGGGTCCCGGCCAGCGTGCTGACGCTGAGGTGCGTGTCGAGCGCGCTGATGAGGCGGGCCATCCCGAAGTCGGAGACCCGCGCCTCCATCTGGCGGTCGAGGAGGACGTTGCTGGACTTCATGTCGCGGTGGATGATGTGGGGGATGCAGTTGTGGTGGAGGAAGCAGAGGCCCTTGGCGGCTCCTCGGGCGATCCTCTTCCGCTGCTCCCACGTCAGGCGGGCCCGGGGCGAGGACGACCGGCCGCCGTGGAGCATCTCCTCGAGGCTCCCGTAGTCCATGAACTCGTAGACGAGGAGCCTCTCCTCGCCCACCTTGCAGTAGCCGAGGAGAGGGACGAGGTTCTTGTGCTTGATCTTCCCGAGGGTCTCCATCTCCGCCATGAACTCGCGGTCCCCCTGGCAGCTCAGCCTCACGAGCTTCTTGATGGCCACGCTGGAGCCGTCGCGCAGCGTGGCCTTGAAGACCTCGCCGAAGCCGCCGCTGCCGATCAGGCTGGCCGCCGAGAACCCGTTGGTGGCCTCGATCAGCTGCGAGAACTTGAGCTTGCGCAGCTGCCGCTGGAACGTCGCCACGTTGATGCTCAGCGCCTCCCTCTCCTTCTCGATCTTCCACGTCGTTTGGGCCGCATCGCGCAGGCTGCGCAGCATCTTGGCCTCCTCGGCTTCTCGCCGCCGGGCCCGCATCGCGATGGCCCACACCACCAGCACGCAGGCCGAGGCCGCCGAGATCAGGACGCCCAGGACCACGCTGTTGCCCCACCCTGCCCCCTTTGAGGACTTCGACTCCGACTCCGAGTCTGACGCCGGCGGGGACGGGGTTTGGGAGCTGTACTGGCATTCGGGGAGGGGGACGCCGCACAGGCCCGGATTGCCCGCGTACTGGCTCGCCGGGAGCGTGCTGAGCTGGCCTCTCGTCGGGATTTGCCCCGTGAGGTCGTTGTCGGAGAGGTCGATCTCGACTAGGAACGAGAGGTTCGAGAACGAGTCGGGGATTTCGCCCTGGAGCCGGTTGTGGGAAGCGTCGAACACGCCAAGGTTTCGGAGCTTCCCGAGGGACCACGGGATCTCGCCGGAGAGCTGGTTGTGGGCGAGCTCCATGACCTGGAGGGCGATCATGTCCCCGAACTCGCTCGGGATCTTCCCAGATAGCTGGTTGTACGAGAGGTCCAGGTACTCCAGCGTTTGGTACTGGGTGAACATGCTCAGAACCGCGCCGGAGTAGAGCCGGGTGAACTGGCAGCTCTTCAGGGTCGGGACCTGCAGGAGCCGGTCCGGCCGGATTCCGGCGAACTCCAGCAGCCCGCCGGCGCCTCTGCAGGAGCTCCCGACGTTGCGGACGAAGACGAGCGTGTTGCCGGAGAGGATCCCGGTGAGCGCCTTGGAGCCTTGCTGGCGGCCGAGGCGGGGAGGGATTTCCCCGGTGAGCTTGTTTCCGTTGAGGTCGAGCCAGACGAGGCTGGTGCAGTTCGCGAGCTGGGGCGGGATGTCGCCGGAGAAGCTGTTGTTTCCGAGCTGGAGGACGGCGAGCCTCGTCATGAGCCCGAACTCGCCAGGGACTCGGCCGGAGAGGCGGTTGCTGGTGAGGGAGAGCCACTCGAGATCGGAGCAGCCGAAGAGCTCGCTGGGGATCTCGCCGCTGAGCCGGTTGTTGTTGAGGATCAAGTCCTTGAGGCTACGACACTTGCCCAGCTCCGGTGGGAGTTTCCCCTCCAGGCCGTTGAACCACGCGATGAGCTTCTCGAGCTTCGCGAGCTCTCCGAGCTCCGGCGGGATCGAGCCGGTGAGGTAGTTCAGGCTGAGGTCGATCCGCTTCAGGTTCGGGCACTTGGAGAGCTCGCCCGGGATCTCCCCGGCGATGAGGTTGTCGGGCATCCGAAGCTCCTCGAGCGACGCCGCGCCGGGGCAGAGGTCCCTCGGGACGGCGCCGGAGATCCGGTTCGAGCTCAGATCGATCACTCTGAGCTTCTTGCATGACGACATCGAACCCGGGAACGCACCCGAGACCGCGTTGTTGCTCAGCAGCACGCTCTCCAGCGCGCCGAGCTTCAGAAACAGCGAGTCGGGGATCGGACCCGACACGTTGTTGTTGGAGAGATCGAGGAGCTTCAGCCACGTGCACGACGACAGGGACGCCGGAATCTTCCCGGTGATGTTGTTGCCGGCGAGCCTGAGCTCCACAAGCGAAACGCACAGCCCTCCGATCTCCGGCGGAATCCAACCGGTGATCTGATTGCCCGACAGATCGAGGATCTGCAGATTCTTCAGCCCTCCCAGCTCCGACGGGATTTCCTGGGCCAGTAAATTCGTCGAAAGGTCGATCGATTTGAGGTTCGAGCAGTTTCTCATCGCCGGCGGGACCGAGCCGGTCAACCGGTTGTTGGCCAAGCTGATCTCGGTCAAAGAGTCGCAAGAGCCAGCTTCCATCTTCATCCCGGTGATCGGCCCAGTCAGGTTGTTGTACGAGACGTCCAGGTACTGAAGCTTCGGGGCGGAAAAGAGAAACTTGTCCGGCAAGAAACCCGTCATGTTGTTGAACGCGAGGTTGACGTAAGCGAGGTTAGGGCATCGGAGGAAGAGAGTCTCCGGGAGCGGACCGACAAGGCCGGCCAGGGATAAATCCAGCTGCGTGAGTCCGTACGGAAGGTTAAGCATGGACGTGGAGTTCAAAGAGAAGGAATTGGAGTTCAGGTTGAGGACGGCGAGCATGGTCAGAGAAGCGAGAGCATCGAGAGAGACTGTGCCGGTGAGCGCAGAGCCGTTGAGGTAAAGCCCAGTGACTCTACCTTTGGAAGAGCACGTGACTCCGCTCCAATCGCACGTGCTCTTCTCCGACGATAATTCCCAATCCGACAAAACCCCGCTCGGGTCGCTTTCGACGGTTTTCTTGAACTTGAGGAGGGCTTGGCCGTCTGTCCTGGCCGAGAGGGCGTCTTCTCCGGCAGCGGCAGAGAACGAGACCAGGAATGTCAGGACGACCGTCACAGAGATGTGTTTGTGACTAATTGGCTTCGGAATTTGGCTTCTCTCCATCGATGCTATTTTTTTTTTTTTTTTTTTTTGGTTAAAGGTGATAGAGAAATATACAGATGATTAGAGTGAGAGAGCGAGAAAGCGAGAAGCGTGGTGAGAACGATGATGATGATTTGTTGTGTAAAGCATGAGCTGAGTGAAGCTACCGCTGCTTTAGCAAAAAATAATAAAAAATAAATAAAAGGAATAAAGTCTATTTTTTTCCTTCCCCTTTTGGCGAGTGTTAATTTTCTAAATTGGAAAATGGAGGGAGTCTGGAGAGCAATAAGAAAATTGGTGAAAAAAATATGATATAGAAAAAAAAGAAAAGAAAAAAAAGTAGAGATAAAGGGAGAGAAATGGATTTTTTTTGGTGGATAGGCATATCCTAAAATTTTATGTACGTAATACGGTTCTTCGTATCAAATCTTCCCTGAGACTTTGTTCGTATCAGTCTACTACTGTTTGAGGAGGGAATGTTTTTCAGAGGATTGATTTGACTTTGGGTCAAAAGGAGTGGGGACCACAGACAAGGTCTTTCTAAGATCGGCGCCGCAGAGACAAATATATATATATATATATATATATATATATATATATATATATATATTCATATATTATAGTACAAGATTGGTATGTGTTCGACGTTCCCGGAAGTTATTGTTTGTCAGTGAGCGTGAGAATGTTTCCAAACTGCCAAGGCGAAGTTGAAACTGCGTTTAATGAAAAATCCTCAGATCAGACTCCGAAGTAGTATTCCTTAATGAGTCGTCTAAATATGTAGACGTCACTTACACCATTACATTTAGAATAAATCTCATTTTTACCTCTGGACTCGAACCTCCGTTACATTTCGCCATTTGGACTCGAAAATATTACAAAATTCAACTCACAATTCACACACGTGTTACAAGGCCCCACTTCCGTCAGTTTTCGGACGTTAAGTTATAACGTTTTGATGATGTGACAATATTTTAAAATGTTTTTTTTTTGTGAAATTATTATTTTACCATCTTTCTAATATCTTTACTTCATCTTCTTCCTCGAGATCTGAATCAATCAAAACCATAACTCACAGAAAAACTCTCAGACCAATTCAGAATAACAAAAGGAAAACAATACGAGAATCACAATCGACCTCGTCAAGTCTGAATCATCATCGATCACTAATCAACTTCAAATTTCAAGCTCTGATCCTAAAAATCCAAAAAGCCCTAATATGAGATTTCAAACGTCAAACCAGCAACGTAAAACTCTTTTTCTTTTTCGTCTGTTGCTTCCTTCTGGTTCAGTGGTTTTGGAGCCCTGTCTTGAAAGCTTGTGCTGGTCCCAATGCCTTGGATTAAACGACAATTTTTTTTTTTTAATCTTTTGGTTGTGGGTTTTTAATTGTTTCATTAATTTTGGAGTGGGTGAAAGACAGGCAACACCGAAGATGATGTAATGTAACGAAGATGATGATGATGAATAGGCACCTCTCCCAGATTGAAGAGTGCGATGTTTTTTTTCCAAATCGTAGCCAGGGAAGGAGGTCAACTCTTTTCTATACACTACAACAATCACACCGAGGCTCTCCGACAGTCACGCCTCATCTCTCCGTCCACCTCCGCCATCGCCGGAGTGGTCCGCGAAATCGTTACTTGTCTATCTGGTTCCGAATCGGAGCCACCGCTCACCTCGCCACCAAAAGATTCCTCTCCAGCGAGAAGCAGGAAACACAATCCACGCTGAAACAAAACACAACCCACGCGAACCAGGAAAGAAAAAAATGCAGAGAAGAAAAGTAGAAGAAAGGAAAGAGAGGGAGAGCCGAGAGAGAGAGAGAGAGAGAGAGAGAGAGAGAATAATAGAAATATTAATTATTTAATAACAATAATATATCCGATAACAATAATATATCAAAACGTGAAACTTAACGTCTAAATAGTGACGGAAATGGGGCATTGTAACACGTGTTTAAGTTTTGAGTTGAGTTTTGCAACATTTTCGAGTCCAGGGGGCGAAATGTAACGAAGGTACGAGTTCAGGGGGTAAAAATTGGATTTATTCTTATATTTAATAAATTGTTTTTTTAAGTAATTTTTTGCGAGCGAGGAACGAACTCACAATCTCCACTTTAGAGATGATGTGTAATTACTAATTAGATTATACTATAAACCATATTAATTGTTTATTTATTGAAATAACTAATTGATGTATTTATTTTCAAAATACCACATTTTTTAATATGAAATTATGTGAAATAGTTCAATAATTATTTTAAAAAATTTATAACCAATTATGCCACATCAAACTTATTATTTTCATAATAGCCAGCGTTTCCAAATTTTTAAACAAAATAGCAAACATGATAAGGTGACAACCAAATAAGTTTGTTGAAATGTCATATATATCCTCAAAACAATCTTTTGCGGTTTTTAAACTAGGGTTTGATATGTTTCTATAATTAAAGTTTATATTAGTTATGGCACGTTGTATTTTCTGTTTTATAGAATTTAGTTATTGCTAATTAGTTGCTATGATTTGAATTTAAAATACCCTAAGTTTTAGCGCTAATTCATTATGCAATTTTTTTAGCTACATGTTTAAAGAGAATGGTACAGCTCAAGAGTTTATACTTTTCTCTTGTTCGGTTGCATCTCCATACTTTCATTTTTACAATCCTTGTTAGCCATATTCATATACTAATTTCCAGAAATTAACACTAATTTACAAATGTATTATTTTTTTTCTAAAAATTATGTGACAATTAGGTTAGTAGCCCAATAGCTCACCATTTTATTAAAAAATAGCCAAAGTTTCATTTTATTAAAAAAATAACTCATCAGACCGAAGTAAATTAATTAATTTGTTAGGTTAATTTAATTTACATAGGAAAAGAGCCCACCAGGCCGAAGTAAATTAAATTAACCTAAAAGTTAATTAATTTACTTCGACATGCTGGACTATTTTCTTAATAAAATGGAACTTTGGCTAAAAACCTAATCGTAGCTAAAGAATTGGTTAGTTGCAACAAATTCTTCAAAATTTATCAGGCATCATTATCATATATTAACAGTATGTTTCATTTCCAGAATCGTTTTTTTTTATATATATTATTTCCAATTATTTTCATATCGATTTGAAGAGTTATTAATCCAACTACAGTCCCTTTTTTTTTTTTTTTTTTTCCTAATCTCTGTTTTATTAAGCTCATTGAAACAAAAAATACAACGAACGTTTAGGTATACAAATAATGATCAGTATAAAACTTACATTCCAGTAATATTTAGATCCTTTTCATCTTCGTCATTCATTTTTTTGACGATGAATTATTCTGGGTTTTATTTACAAAGAAAATCAAATAAAGGAACCATTAATGATGCAGAACCAAAATGAAATTGAAATTTTGGGATATTTGCTTCTTCTTTGTTTGAAGGTCGGCGTGTGTATAGCAAGGATTTAAAAACCGGGGGAACGGCACCGGAACCACCAAAACCGGAGTTTACCGGTGGTTCCGGGGGAACCGGACCGGGATCCGGGTGGGAACCCGGTTCCCACTTCCCGGTCCGGTCCAATTAAAAAAAAAAAAAACCGGGTATAAAAGGCCGGATCCTCTTTCAAAATCCTCATTTGGTTCGGTTTTTGGTCATCCCCCTCCCGACGCAGCTCAGCCCATTTTTGCCCAGATCCCGGTCGGATCCCGCCAACCCGTCCCTTTCCCGACGCCAGCACAGCTATTTCTCTCTATTTCCCGCCGGATCCCGCCATTACCGGTGAGGTTCCCGTCTTTTTTGAGTTTTTTGATGATTTTGAGTTTAAATCTTGAAATTTGTTGATGATTCTTGAAGATTAACTATAAATTGATAGTTGTGAGTCATTAGTGAGCATGAAAGTAGTTTTTATTTAAAGTTTGTGTTGATGTTTGTAATTTTTTTGTATTTAATGATTTAATCCGAATTATTTATTAATTTTGTGGTTAGTTAGTGATGATTAAGGTTATGTAAACTTGTTTATTGATTTATGAAGAAATTGTTATGAATTGTTTTTAATTTTAGAGCATTTGTGGTGATGTTTATAATTTTTTTGGTAATTAATCCGAATTATTTAGTAATTTTGTGATTAGTTAGTGATGATTAAGGTTATGTAAACTTGTTTATTGATTTATGAAGAAATTTTGTGACTTGTTTTTAATTTTAGAGTTTGTGGTGATGTTTATAATTTTTTTGGTAATTAATCCGAATTATTTAGTAATTTTGTGACTAGTTAGTGATGATTAAGGTTATGTAAACTTGCTTATTGATTTATGAAGAAATTTTGTGACTTGTTTTTCATTTTACAGTTTGTGTATATTACAAGTTGATAATTAGTTAGTGATATTGTGTAAATGTTATTTGTTCATTTGTAGATTACAAGTTGCAAGAATGTCGGCCCCTGACCCAGCTAGGAAGTATTGCACACCTATTCCCGGAAAAAGTAGCGGCCACCAGTGCATATTTTGCGAGCACATTATGTGAGGTGGCGGCATCACGAGAGTGAAAAACCACATAGCCCATGTAGACCCAACGAGGAGTGTCAAATTCTGTGAGAAAGTCCCTCCTGAAGTGAGAGAAGAGATGCAAGCTTTACTTCAAGGCAATGTCGTAAAAAAGAAGAACAAAAAGTCGTTGGAATCTACGCTTCGCACGACATTGACTAAAAATGTTGGCGGGGAAGAATCAAACGAAGAAGAATACGAAGCGCAATTACGAGCAGTTATGAAGAGGTCAAGACAAGAGGCGGCGCAGACGGAATGAGAGGCTCGGATGATGTCGGGGCCCGACAGTGGTTCTACGGCAAAATCTCCACCAGCTGCTCCGTCATTATATAAGTCAGCGAGTGCGAAGCAAACAAAAATTGATGAGATCGTGGATCCGAAGAAGAGAACGTGGCTCGGAAGACACATAACAAAATTCTTTGTTCACCAACATGTGCCGGCGAGTAAGGCCGCCTCGCATGAGTTCAAAAACATGATAGCGTCCGCTCAAGACCTGGGTAATCCTCAATTCGTGATAAGTAATTTTATTTTCATATTGTCGAATCGCATGTGTTCTTGAAACGTTAACATGATGTATATTGGCATATTGCAGGTCCAGGCGTTCCTATACCAACTCCGTATGAAATTCATAACAAGTACCTCGATATGGAGGTTGAAGAAGCGGAAAACTACCTTGACGAACAAAAGAAGCGGTGGGTAAAATACGGCTGCACCTTACTCACTGATGGTTGGACGGGGCCGACCAGACTGAGCATCATAAACATTATGGTTTATTGTGCTGGTGCAACGGTGTTCTTAAAGTCCGTTGATGCATCAAAGCATACGAAAATAGGGAAGTACATCTACGGAATACTGAGGTCAACGCTCAAAGAAATCGGAAGACAGAATGTCGTCCAAGTTGTGACCGACAACGGTTCGAACTACAGGAGTGCCGGGTTGAAATTACAACGCAAGTACCATGTGTACTGGACACCTTGCACCGCACATTGTCTAGATCTGATGTTCGAAGATATTGGGAAGAGAGATAGTGTTAAGCAAACTATCAAAGCTGCGAGGGATGCGACTAAGTTCATCTACAACCACGGCACTGTGTTGTCCAAGTTACGGGAGACATCCCCAGGTGAAATCATCCGTCCCGGCGCAACAAGATTTGCCACGAACTATCTAGCTCTCAGAAGTCTCCGAGAGAAGAGAGCTGCATTGAGGACGATGTTCAGTAGTCAATGGTGGGATGATTCGACATTGAGTGCAACTCCTACAGGTACATCCGTATCCGAGACATGTTTAAATCCCAGATTCTGGCATTCGGTGGACGAAGTGTGTGCCATATTCGAGCCGATGTACACCACTCTTCGATTAGTGGACACTGAGATGTATCCCACGATGAGATTACTATACTACGTCTTCCACGAGATGAAAAAGAAGTTGGAAGCGATGAGTGGGAAGAAATGGGTTGTCGACATCGTGAACCACAGATGGAGTACTCAAATGGAACATCCACTACACATTGCAGCTTTTTTCCTAAATCCAAAGTTGCTGTTTAACCCGGATATCCACATGGACAATACCCACATGGCCGCTGTCACAAGGGTGTTCGACTTCTTGCATCCGGATCTTGATGGGTCAACTCTTGGAAGAGAGGTATAAAACTATAAATTGTTACAAGCTATATCACATTATGAATATACGAGTCTTATTTGATTTTCTAATTACAGTTAATCGCATTTCGAGACGCTCGAGGGGACTTTTCACAACGAAGTGCTGTTTCGGCACGAGGCACCCTTTGTGCAAGTAAGCTTGTGAGATGAATTGTATGCATTAACTATGTCATGGAATGGTAAGAAATGACATGATATGATTTATATCACATGATTGCAGGTGAGTGGTGGGAGCTTTACGAAAATTGGACCCCGACTTTACAGACGTTGACCATTCGAATTTTGTCACAAACTTCATCCGCCTCCGCTTGTGAGAGGAATTGGAGTACATTTGCTCTCGTCCACACAAAACAAAAGAACCGTCTAGCATACAGCAGACTCGAGAAGCTTGTTTTCTGCTCGTACAACATGAAGTTGCAGCTCCGTGAAGCAACTCGGATTCACGACAACAACCTCAACCCCCTGGATCCTTTGGATATCATCGAACGAGCTTTTGAACGCTCGGGGAATGACAATGAGGGAGACGACGAAATGCTCCGCTGGATTGACGAAGTTCACATGGACGACGTCAACAAGAACCCGGATCCGGCAGTAGCCGAAGCGGCTCGAGAGCATGGAGTTGATCCGGAGCGAGTGCTGAACGAGGACGTCCAACCTCAATGCGGATCCGGAGACAGTTCGGATTCAGATGGCGGAGGTTCAAGCCGTAGATCAAGCGGAGCAGGTGGAGGTGCAGGTGATGGTGGATCAGGGGGAGGTGCTGGAGGTTCCTGTCGGTCTGGGGGTTCCTTTACTGCTGGAGGCACCTCATTTGGTGATGTCGGCGGTGCTCAACTTGGATACGCACCATCACAAGAAGATTTTGATCGTCTTCATCACCCTGCCTTTTTTATTCAGGATACGGGCGCGGAGGTCAGGGCGGAGGTATGAATGATGCCATGTCATTTACGTCTAGCAATGACGTTGATGACTTGTCCTACAACTTCGGATCGGTATCAATTGATCCTCAAGGCACAGAGTCATCTTATGATGACGGATCTTCCAGTTACAACTACCAGGACTCCTATGCATCAAGTTACGCTCCCGAAACGGTGCAACCAGTTCCAGGTTATCCCCTCCACTCAATGTCTGTTGGTTCATCTTAGTATGAGTACGACTATCACTTGAACAGATACTTTAGTGCATATGCTCATTATATGACTTGGTATGATTACTGTATGACCGCTGCATACGGTCGCTTTGAGTAGTCATTTGTATCCCTCCTATGTTGAATTTGTTGAACAATAGTAATTGGTGGATTGTGTTGAACTTTATCATTTTGGTTATTAAACTTACTTTTTGTTGTGTTTGTAATTTCGTATTGTGTTGAAACATTCTACACTATTTTTAATTTTATGAATTTTATCCTACGTACTTTGTATGTTTTTTTGTATATTTCTTTTCTGAATTCCCCTCGGTAAATACGGTATTTGACGGTACTCCTCTACGGTAACGGTAAGTTCAACGGTACCGGTTTCCTTTTTTTTCTCGCTTCCCCCGGTATTCTTTTACGGTACGGGGGGTTACCAGTAAATTCGAAGGCTCGGAACGGTAACGGTAACGGTATTTCGATCCTTGGTGTATAGGGAAGTGGTTCTTGAATATCGAAAACATTAATGACGCGGCATTGATTTTGGTTTTTTTTTTATCTATGATAATTATTAAGTATTTCGTTAATGGGCAAATTTGACAATCAATTGAACTCATTTCTATCGTGTGGCTATTTACCCAAACTTATTCAAATGGTGGCTAGATCTAAATTCTAATGCTTCATTTGAGCTACTAAATTACAATACCCTTATTCTAAATTATAATTATAAATAATTATTTAAACATAAAATATACCGAGTTCTTAATTAACTCTCTTAGCATCATATCATCTACGTTTTTTTTTTAATTTAGATTATTTGATAGTTAGAGAAAAATTTTAAATATAAGGTGTAGATAGATCCTGTTTTAATTTTATCATATCTTGTTTTAATTCTTTTTTTTTATTCAATTTATATTTTTTAACTTTTTTTTTACTACTGTACAATTGATAGAGCCCGCCCACAATGAAAAAAATAAACATTGCATGTAGTCGTTGCCCATTGCAAAACCCTTCCGCTAACATCGCTTGAGCATCTCCTAGGTATGTGTGCGTGTATATATACTAATTTTAGAAACGCGCTACGCGCGAATGATTTTAGGATATTATAAATGATAATAACAAATACAATTTGTAGAGGTTAACTTATGTTATCAAGTTTCTTAAACAATAGTCACTAAAGAAACCAACGATTAAGAAAAAATCCTTAAAAATCATGAATAAATAATAAAATTTTAAAAATTTACTTTGTACATTGGTTAGACTTTCATGGGTAAATAAAACTTGTGTTCGCTTTCAATGAAATATGGAGACACATATAAGGTGAAAGGAAATAAATATCAAAGAGAAAAAGAAATAGAATTTAATAAAGAAAATATAAAACTATTTAAATATATATATATATATATATATAACATACACTCAAAATAATATATGTTATTTATATAGTATAATATAGTATTAGTAATTATGATTATAAAATACATAAAAAAAAAATTATACAAAATATATCGATGAGAGAGGGAGGAAAAAAAAACAATATACATAAAAAAAATTTACAAAATATATTGATAAAAAAAATAAAATAAAGGCAAAAAAAAAAATTTAAGGCAAACAAAAATAATTAAAGGAAAAAAAAAGGACGTAAGGCCGCTACGTGTCGCCGCCTGGTGACGTCACATGGCGCCTTGAGGATGGAAGTTGGTGAAGATGTGGTATTTATTATCGGCCAGTGTAGCGAAATAGCCAAAATGAAACTATGAAATTTGTTTTTAGCCTATGTTTCACAATTTTTAGGGAAATAGCCAATAGACTTATGTGGCAATAATTAAGGTCTGATTTACCCCTTGTTTATTAACAAATTCGTCACTTTCTCTCTCCTACTTTTTTCCTACATTTTTTTTTTACATAAAAACTTCAAAAAACCATATCTATCTCATATGAACTCGCAATTGAGTGATTCCAAATCCTACGGATTCGTGACGCCGAGATCTTCAAAAATAGATCCATTGTGTTTGATGAAAAATCATGTTGAATACCATAGATGTAGAAAAATCATGTTATTACCTTAAATATGAAAATAACTGGAAATTTTTGAAATTAACAAAAAAATAAATGGAAACGTAACTATGATGCATTAAACATCATTTTTCATCAAACACAATGGGTCTATTTTTGAAGATCTCGACGCCACAAATTTGTAGGATCTGAAATCACTCAATTTCGAGTTCGTATGAGAAAGATATGAATTTTTGAAGTTTTGATACAAAAAAAATTATTTGAAAAAAATAAGAGAGAGAAAGTGACGAATTTGTTAATAAATAAGGGCAAATCAGACCTTAATTATTGCCACATAAGTCATTTGGCTATATCCCTAAAAATTGTCAAACATAGGCTAGATCCAAAATCACATGTTTAAAGTGGCTCAGTTACTTACAAATCTCTTTATTATCTATGTTATAGATATATATGTTATAGATATACGATATATTTATATATATATATATAATGTATATATATGTGGAATTTTGGCTTAAATCATTCAAAATCCTTTGCATCTTTGGGTATTTTATCTCGCAACTATTTTTAGAACCATTTCTATATGTAACCTTTTTTTTAATAGATAATTAGTACTGGTAAAGTTAGAGCATAATTCATACTGGAAATAAAATATATTTTTCTAAAAAAATTCAAAATAAAAGGAGCGTGATTATTTTTAGTCAAAACTTTTTTCTTTTTTGGTCATATCAATAATTTGTTCCAACTAATCATTTCCCCAACTACCTTTAAGATTTAGCCAAAATTTCATTTTATTAAAACAATAGCCCACCAGCACCGCATTAAATTAATTAACTGAAGCAATAAATTAATCAACTAAAGAATAAATTTAATTTACTCTTAAGTTAATTAATTTATTGCAGGTCTGGTGGGCTATTTTTTTTAATAAAATAAAACTTTAACTACTTTTTAAAATGAGGGTATTAGGCTACTGACCTAATTGTCACATATTATATTTAGTTGAAAACACACGACCCATATCAAAGGAGTTGCAGAGTTCACTGGATTTTCTTTAACGATGGGAGTTGTGGGTTATCTTTGTGCGGTAGCAAGCAATGGTCTTAAAAATTAGATTTGCCGACATTTTCCAATACTACGTATATTGTCGTCGCCTCCCTCTCTGATATCTGATAGCTTTTCATTCCAATTTACAAGGATCTAGAGAAATAACTTTTGGAGGGTTGGGGAAGAGGTCGATGAATATTGTTTTAATGTGTTAATTATTTGAATGTTTGAAATTGGATAAGCACCTGGAGGGTCATGTAGTCAGACTTAGGGTCAGATCATGTGGAATCACATAATATCCTTTTTGTGTATGATATAATAATTAAGGTTCAAAAAAATATTTTTGACAAAGTTCACGACGCATGACGCTCAATAAGGTGGAATTAAAAAATGTTCTTATTTCATGCAGACAATTTTGATGAAACCTAAGAAATGAGCATGATAACATGTATTGCAATACACAACCATTGCACCAAGCTCTCGTAGCACTTGAGGTTAGAGAAGCCTATGGACCATGAATACAAACTCATGTGATCTTGAAATAATGTGCACGAGCAAGTATTATGTGTCATTTCACCATGGAGAGAAAATGGAAGCCACATGCAAAGAGACAAAGCCTTGTTGCCAATTTAAGGCTATAAAAGAAGCGGTTGGAGCCAAGGCCATCATGGCCAGAAAGGCTCGGCCCATCGCCGATCGAAGCATGGGCGAAGGTCAATCTTGCTACGCTACTTGTTGCGATATTTTCGTACACAAGTGAACGTAGTCGCTCAAGTAGCAACAAATTGAACTCCAGATTAAATAGGAGATTATTAACTAAGAACAAATTAAACTGAAACATAAATTAAACACGAGTGAATGGATATGATGAAGAAAAGAGCTATGGTTTTGCTAACTTTTTTATGGTCGGGATTCCTAGAATACACACGATTCTTCGGTCCTATCTTTGCTAATCACGCTCACGTTTTATTATTGCTAAATCTATCTCTCTCTCTCTCTCTCTCTCTCTCTCTCTCACACACACACACACACACACACATCTAACAACGTACGTCAATACCAGATTTTATCTCTCAATCTCAACAATAAGCGCTTGTATTACTTATTTTTTCAAATGCTGGAAAATGACGCCTTAACAATACACGCTCGTATTATTTATTATTATTTTCATAAATAATTCTCTCTCTCTCTCTCTCTCTCTCTCTCTCTGGCATTCGGTCTTGTTTCTTTGGAATAAAAAATCGAGACATTCCAAGTAGTACTTGTTGACGTGAGAATTCACCTTAAAGCAGTCTCGACAATTCACAGAGAAATGTTTGATTTACATTTGTTAATGGGCCTCATAGTTTCGCAACAAGATCAAATCCAATTCAAGAAAGGAAATAATTGATATGAACAAAGAATAATTGATATAAATAGTAACCGGAGGAACTTTATAACAAGAAGGCAAGTATCAAGACATATGGAGTTCAGCATCACAGTATGCGTGCAAAAAGAATTAAGTAAAAGATTGTCAAAAATATGCTCCTCTATCTCCTATTTATAGCCCTTGAGGACGGCTGGAGAACTTTGATTCTTCCGGGCCACATCGCAGGTTGGAAGTGGTCTTTGGCGTCCAGCTACCATCCACGTACCACCTTTGACCCGGCCTTGGAGGAGCGATTGAGATGATCGTGTGTTGAATGGTATTCGGTGACCGAGTTGTTAGGTAACCATTGAAGGAGTGTCGTCAAGTTAGGCCAAGCTAACATGAGGCGAGCTCGGAGAAGTGTTGATACAAGCTGACTCGAGGGGAGCTCGGTCAGCCAATGGTTCGTAGTACCGATTTGAGACCTAAAGGAGTCTCCCAGCACGATAATCCTTCGTGGACTTTCCATCCAGGCTTCGAGATCTTTTCTTTAGGCTTGGGCCAATTTAGCTATTTGGGCCCACAAAATTCAGTTAATGGAAGACGACGTCGAACATAAACAGTTCTTATGGCTTGAAATTCAATTTAAGTTATTAAAATTTACATGGGCTGACACACTTAGTATACCCAATTTTCAAGTATTGTTGAAGATTTCACTACCAGAAATATGGGATACAACTACAGTTTTTTTTTTTTTTTTAACTTCAGTTTAGCCTTTTAATGGAGTTTTTGAATACAGACTACGGTCACCTTTTTTTTGGCCTATATTAGACTCTAGTCGAATATTAAACTGTAGATAATGGTCTACTTTTCTCTACAGCTTATATAAAAAAGTAGTGGTTTTACTAAAAAAAATTAAAATGATCAAAATTTCACCATTTTAAAATGGAGGGAAATTTCCCACAAAATTTTGGCACATTTACACTACAGTCAAAGGTAAAGATGGAGTTGTAATACTTAAAATATAAAAAATTAACAAAATTTTACCAATTAAGTGTGAAGGGAAATTTCCCACTAATAATTTTGTTTAAAACATTATGAAATCTTCAAATTTGACTAAGTATAGAAACAACACTATATTCACTTAGACAAATTGAATATTTTCTTTATTTTCTTTGCTTCACCGTAAAAACATCAAAAAGAAAAAAAAAAAGAAAAAAGAAAGAGAGCTAGAGGGAGCGAGCCAGAGAGATTCCGAGAGTGAGAGCTAGAGAGAGCGAAGACGTGCAAGGGAGTGAAGGTCCATAATCTAGATCTCAATTCCCAGTCGTAAAGATTAATTATTTTAATAGATGTATGCATCATATATATATATATATATATATATATATATATATATATATATATACACGTTTCAATTAAAACCAAGTTTTAAAAAAATATATTAAGAATTATATTGTGCAATATCGTGATACGATAAATCATTTCAAAATCATAAATGCTTTTTCCAACAGTTACAACACCGTCATTTGAAGACTGTCCAATAGGGAGAGGGTGTGGAGAGAAAGGAAAACAAAGAGAGGGACACATAGAGAACTAACCGGGATAGAGGGGCCGTTGTCCGGCGAAGCTCCAGATGGCGTGGCAGGAGTTTCACACGTGGCGTTCTCCAGAGAGAGAAAGATCTTTTTTATTTTCGTTTTTCTCTGGCCAAGTGAAACAAGAGAGGAAGAAGGTTTAAATTAAATCTTATTATTAAGTCAAAATAAAAAGGAAAATTCTGACCCTTTCAATTTAAAAAAAAAAAAATTAGATGTGACATTTTATATCTAATATTAAAAAATTCAATTTCAAACTCTATTTATTTCTTACGAATTTGGTGCTACATTTAGATGCGAAATGTTGCAACTAAATGACTTTTAAAAGTAAGTATATCGTATCTAATTTGATTGCACTTTTAAAAGCTCATTTAGTATTAAAAGCTCATTTAGTATTTTTTTCTAAAAAAAAAAAAAAAGTTCATTTAATATTGACGTTTTATAAAGCTTCAGTCTGTGTTCCTCTAGTCCCAAGCCATAGTGTCTAAAGTTAATTGCTAATAATCTCTCTTTAGCTAGGTACTATGATAATAATAATAAAAATTGTTTTTGAGATTCCATATACGGAAAGATTGAAGTTTGAGCTCCACCATATACTCCAGCTTTACTCCACTGTTCTACTAAAAGATATACAATATTGATTTTTTTTTTTATAAATAAAAGAGATAAAATATTAATGAATGTAGTTATCTAACTACTTACTTTTACGATAAGGAAGTGCCTATGATTTAGTCTACACAAGAGAGCTTTGAGTGTTTCAACTTTTGCATTTTATCTATAAATTTCAAGGCGTCAAACCTTATTAGTACTGGCAGTAATTAATTTACCACTCGCTATAGCTAGACAGCCCAAGGAATATTAGTCATAATTATCACAGGATAGAAAAATCATTCATACCACAACCGTGATTCCAAATCTGAACATCGCTTTTTACAATCAAATTTGAAGGATAGTTATTTCGGTACCACGCTAAAAATAAAATTGTGAAGATAGTGCATTGTGGGGTCCAAAAAGACTCATAATTTGTAGGTGAATAATCAATAAAACAGTTCAATTTTGTGATAAAGCTTAATTTTTAATATACAAAGTTAGAATAACGCTGACTGGGGCCCACGTCGGAGGAAAAACATCAATTGCATTTTGTGGTTAATGGCATGGGAGGTGATGATGCCTACTTTTTTTTTTTTTTTTTTAATCCCTAAAGACACAGTATTATATATATTTGCGGGTGTATGTTCGTGCGTGTCTAATTCAAAATGCTGATATTTAACTTTTATAATACCTGGTTTTGGGACCATCTCTTGGGAATATTTTGGATCGACCGAATTTCATGTTACCTTAAATAGGTGTCACAGATTCTTGAGAACGATAGAACTTGATATAGGGATTTAGCTAGTCTGCCCCATTTATGTGTATCACATACGTTTTGCTTTTTAATGTAAAAATGATTGTCACTTGTCATATGGGTTTTTACCGAGGATTAAAACACCGACATTAATTGATATCGAGATATTGGTTTTACAATTACCGATGAGTATATCAATTAGTATTTTATAATAATTTCAATACCTATGTACCCCGGGGCGGATCCAGACTTTGAGAAGAGGGGGGGTCAAAAAATGAATTTAGATTGAATTTTTTTTTTTTTAACCCGAAAATTGGGGCTTAGGGGGGGCCCAAGCCACCTGAAGCTTGAACCTGGATCCGCCTCTGTATGTACCAATGGTATTTTGATGATATATCAATTATTGACGGAGTTATATCATATATTGACTAATATCCAGCAACAAGATATAATTAATATATATACATATACATATATATATTTGTGTATTTTTCCAAATCCAAATGATAATATAGCTCTTAAATGCTACATATTCAGGACAACATTTAAACTCAAAATACAACGTATAAAGTCATAAAGTAGTGTTCAAATACTACCAATTTTTAATATAAACTCAAATATTGTTAAAGCATTTTTTTCCCAAACTAAACAAAAGATCGAGCTTGGTCTAATGGTTGGCGTAACACACCTCGCAGAAGACTTTCGAAGTTCGATTATCAACTTCAATATATATTTTGCAATTAGCAAAATAAATAAAAAAAGGCCCACTCGCGAGGCCCGCCCAGGCCCAAGATTTACTTCTCGCCAGGCGCGCGAAAAGGCCATTCTCGGCAACATGTGAGTCCTCGCCTAGACTGGGCTTCTAGCCCTTGGGCCCAATGTTGCCATGGCCCAACCTACCCATAAGCCTTCACAGCAACAACTTCCCGCCCGTGGGCCCGCCTTCTCGCCTAGGGCTATTCCTCCCACCTGGGAGCTTTTCCTCGCCCAAATGGGCCTCTCGCCCATGTGGGCATAACTCTTCTCGCCTCTACATCATGGCCAGCAACTCGCCATGAGACTTGCTGCTCGCCCAAGAGCACATCTTCAGCATCGAAAACTTACAGTAGCTTGCTAAACAAAATAAACACACCTCCATTTCCCAAATTAATTTTTAAAATTTTCTTCTTAAATTACCTATTGATGTGATTAAAAAATGTGTTTACATGTAAATAGTTTCTTACTTAATTTTCATCAAAGATACCCATGTACATGTTGAATAGTCATCCACAATAGTTAAGAAGAAATGAGAACCATTTTGCGATGGTATTGAGAGAGGACCCCGAATATCAACACGAACAAACAATGGGTAGAAGTAGACTGCTTATACGAAATTTCAAAACGTGATTCTTTCGCTTTTGGGCAAACATCACACACGAAATCTTTATTTCCTTTAATATTAAGAAACCGAGTGAGGATAAAATGAAAATGAGACTTTGATGGGTGTACAAGGCAAGCATGCCATACATCAAAATTATTAGGATAAATGAAATTTTTGGCCCCTCGATTATGTGAAATTTAACAGTGTGGTCCCTGAACGAAAAAAACTGTCGATTCACACATTCGTAAATATCACGATTACTCATTTAGTCCTTCTGTTAATTGGGTCGTCAAAAATACCGGAATTTGACCACGTGCATGTCACGAGTTGGTCATTAATTGGGTAAAATGGTAATGTTGTATAAAGCAATAAATAAATAAATAAACATCGGTATTCCACTGAAGAAGAAGAGAAGAAATAAGCCGAAGAAGAAGCAGAACAACCATGGGAAGAGGAGGACGCTCTCGAACTCAACGACTCCATTTCCGGCAGAACAAAGAGAACTTTTGGAAACGATCGAAGTCCGAACCTTCCGACCAGAAAGATTCCGCCACCGGCGATGCACCACATCGCACTTGGGAGCCCTTCGCCACTCAAAACCATATGTTCGACGAGTATTACAAGGTCTATTCATCTCAGCTCTGCTCGGTTATCACTTCATGTCTTTTCTGGATCAAACGAGTCTTTGCTTGCTCTGTAGGAGCAAGGGATTGTGTCCGCTCAAGAGTGGGACTCGTGCTTCTTTGTTTTCGGGATTTTCTTTCTTTTCTAATAGAATGTAATTGGAATATAATTTATTTAACCTTTAATAAATAAGTGAATTAAAATAATGATTTCTATATAAAAAAAAAAACGCATTCCATTATACAACTTCGAGTGGGGGCAAAATAATAATTTTCCAATTAATGGCCAACTCGTGACATGTACGTTGTCAAATTCCAGCATTTTTTACGACCCAATTAACAGAATGGCTAAATGAGTAACCGTGACATTCACGAATGGGTGAATCGGCAGTTTTTTTTCGTTTAGAGACCACACTGTTAAACGTCACATAGTCGAGGGGCCAAAAATATCATTTCCCCAAATTATTATTATTAAGCTGAAATGAAAGAGCAGACATGAATTAAAGGTGCATCGAGGCAGAAGAGGCCACCTCGAACACTAACCCGACCAATTGTCTTCCTCGTTGCTTGGTCCTGAAAATAACAACGATCGGAAGAGAAAATTACATCACAATGATTTGACTGTCAATTGTGAGATGCATAAAAGATTAAATTCGAATGATGGGATGTATAAAAGATTAAATTTATACCAAGATTGATTCTGGCTTCTTCCAACAAATTGTTTATGAAGGAAATACTGCGAATTGTACTCATTGCTTTCTTCAAGGTCATTCACTGTCTAATTGCCGAAAAATTAAAGGGAAGGTTGTTTTGTCAAATCCTGAAGAGAGTGGAGATACACAAACATTGGTTGTCGATGAATCTACAAAGATTGCTGCTTCTTCTGAACTCGCTGATAATAATGAGAAAGCTTTATTTGCTATCTCTACAGATTTGAATCACTCCATTCCCATTAATTCATGTGACAATGGAGAATGGGTTGAGTACTTATATTGATGAGCAGATTGTGTCCCTAATTTCGGACACAGACGTGGTTAATCTGTTGAATCGTGAGTCAACCAATATTCCACTTAATTTGCCGATTAAATGTGATTCCATTTTTAATGATGGTCAGGTATCTAAAAGAGTTGAGATAATCAAGAGGATCTTATCTCTTAACCATTTGGATTCTTATTTGAGGTCTGGGGAAGAGCTTGACGAAAATTTTAATACCTTTAAGGCTCTGTATAAAGGTCAGAAGGATTAAAGGAATAATAAACAGGTCACTATTTTTATCAATGAAGAAACAGTCCCTAGGAGATCTAATAGGCAGGGAAAGCCCAGTTACAAAATATCTAATAATTTTTAATGATTAAAGCAGTTATTTGGAACATCAGCGGAGTTGGTGATAGAGATAAACTGAAATATCTCAAGGATTTAATTAGAAATCATCATATTAATCTGCTGGTTCTTTTAGAGACTAAAGCTCATTCTACTGTTATGCCTCGTTTTTCTTTTCAATTAGGATTTCAGCATTTCTTATCAGGAGGGCATGTAAAAAAAATATATATATATGGATCTTTTGGAATAGTGAGCTCAGTATTTCCTCAGTGATGGTTCATGAGCAATTTATTCAGGTGACAGTTGCTATTCCCGGAATTACCAATTCTTTCGCTGCATATTTTGTTTACGCTAGTTGCAAAATGCAGAGAAGACAAAGCTTATGGTCTGGAATTTTTTCTAATTTGGATAATAATGAAGCTGCTCTCATTGAAGGGGATTTCAATGTTGTGGCTGAAGAAGATGAAAAAAATGGGAAAAAGGGGTATTAATATAAGTGCAGTTCGGGATTTTAATAACTTCATTTTTTTTATGGTGCTTTGATAGATGCTTGTTATTCAGTCTCCAAATTCACATGGTGTAATAATTTCAGATTTACTCGACCTACATGGGCAAGACTTGATAGAGTTCTTGTTAATGGTCAATTTCTCCATACATTCCCTGCTATTCAAGTCACTCATCTCACTCGCTGCCGAAGTTCATTTAAATTTTGTAAGATGTGGCTTACTAATTCTAATTTCATTCCTTTTGTCGTCGCTAATTGGAAGAAGTACAGTAGTGATATTGCTCCCATGATTCATTTCTCGAGAAATTTGAGCTACCTTGCTAAACGGCTTAAAACTTGGAATTGGAATGTTTTTTTTGTAATGTCTTTAAAGCATCTGAATTGGCCAGAAACAAGGTTGAGAACCTCGAATCTCCTCTTCAAAATAATTGGTCTGTTGATTTAGCCTCAAACTTGACAGATTCTAGACGCAAGTACATGTCTACTCTGAAAAGTGAAGAAATGTTTTCGCCTGAAAAGGCTAGGGTTGAATGGTTTGTTGAGGGAGATTGTAATTCTTCATATAGCTTCTTCGGTTTTGAAAGAACTTGATCAGATTTATACCAATTTTCTTCGGAATGAGAGGGTTGAATATTCGGTTATCTAATCATATGGTGGCTAAAATGGCGTGTAAATATTTAACCGATGATAGTATTTGGACGAAGTTTATGCATTCTCGATATGGTATTCCTAATCATTCTGATTCGGGGTGTTTTTACGTCACGGTGGATCGATTTTATGGAAAACAATTCGACTTATTTTAGCTGAAATTCTCCAACACTCTCAATGGAATATAGGTTGTGGTTAAATTTCTTTTGTAAAAGAGAATCGGTGCGGGATTGTTTTAGAGCCGTTTGCCTCCTCTGAATCGAATCTAAGCATTACTATTATAGAATTATTGTTTGATGAACAACTCCTCAATCATCTTAAATCTCGGATTCTGAATATGATTTGGTAACAAATTCAACATACGAGAATTTCCTCGATCCAAGATACATTGATGTGGACTCCCAGTGCCTCTGGTGAGTTTTCAAATTCAGCCTATTATAAAAGAAATTTTTTTCCCAGCCTTCTGATACCTCCTTTGAATGGAACTTGAAACTGTGATTCCTTTTTAATCTGAAAAGTCTAAAAAAGTTCAAATTAGTTTTTTAATTTTTTTTAGTGAAGAATTTTTATCCGGAGAAAACTTTTATTGTTCCATTAGATTCACATTACTATTCTCATTCCAATTCCATTGCCATTTACACTTGGCAACCAAACATGCCCTTAATTCCTTTCAATAAAATAAAAAATAAGAAAGTGATTTGGGAATGAGGTATTGAAGCATGTGATTTCAAAGCTTAATTCCTCTCGTATTTTTCTCTGACCTAATATTTCTAGTGATACACTACATGTTCAATGAAATGTGGTGGCTATAAATAAAGAAAAGCAAAATGAAACATGTTTAATAATCAGTAATACACAAAAGTTGAACACGGATACATTGAATGCAACAACGCACACTTAGATTCCCTAAAAGAGATTGCAGTTCTCGAAGGACATTAGTTCTGTAGGCTAAACGGTTAGTTATAAAAAGTAATTTATTAAAAAATATCATTCAAAACATAAAGCTCCTAGTCCTACGCCTACCCTTATCCGCACTTATAAAGAAACAGGCGATAACATTTTATTGTCTCCAATCTTTACAAGATTTCTTTATAATTTGAACTTAAATATTCTATACAATCAAATATATTTTAAATGTATGAATGAATAATAGTAAAAAAAAAAAAATTAACATTTCATTTCTTGGCAATTCGTTCTTGTAATAATTGTCTTATACAATTTGAATCAATTATTACCTCATTAATCCGTGGCTTCATGAAATCTCCTTCTAAGGCTGAAAAACAGTGTCAGACTGCCCTCCCCATATCAAAACAGAAAAATTAACAAACTAATAATACTATAAATAAATCATTCCACATAATTCAATACTAATTTATTCTACTCACTCATGTCACATTCATCAATCCCAGCTCCGCTACCGGGCGAAGAAGAACTCAATGTCAGATGCCTTAGATTTCTCTTGCTCGACCTCGCTTTAGTCAACTGCATCATCATCAACGGGCGAGGCAGAGTCTGATCCCGAATCCACCAGAGAGTTGTAGAAATCATATGAGGCAATCCCAAATACACCAAATTAAATATAAATGAATAAATTGTCACACACACATACAATATGAATACATTATGTTGCCTAAATCCCAAAACGAGATATAGTCACTTATGGCTAGTCATCTTCATTTGATGGGCCAATAGTCAAGTTCTTCAATAAGAACATATAATTAGGTAGTTGGGTAATGATGTAGCCATGTTGGGATTATGTTGACATAGAATTCATAAACAAGATTGCTAACATGCAATCTATATCCCACCATATTTTATTTTTTATAGTGTGAATAAATTAATTAGGTCTAGTATTTAATTGAAAGTACTCATTGAATCAAGTATTGTAAAATGGTAGCTCCATCCCACATAAAATGCATGCGTTTATTGACAAACTACAAAGGAGTTACGGAAGTAATAACTAGAAGGATAAATTGATATTTTTACAATTTTCATCTAGTTTTATTCATTAAGGGTAAACTTGAAAGATATCCAATGGATTCTAATGTATTAAAGTAATAGTGTGTAGAGTAGAAGTAATTATCTAGCAACGTAGTCAATTTCAAACATGATTTTAAGGATGTAGCCAACGTTTGATAAATTTTGCAATCTACTGATTTACATAAATAAACGGTTAGAAAATATCGAAAATACCCTTATGTAACATAAATCATAAAAACTAACTACTCGCCAACGTTTCAGACAGTCAAAACTTATCGCCTGTAAAATAAACGGAAAGTAACTGAAATTAACTCAAGAAAACAACCAACTACTAGCCAACGTTTCAACCAGCCAAAACTTATCGCGTGTAAAATAAAATGAAATTAAACTGAACTTAACCCAAGAAAACTTGCCTTATATTATGGATTACGCAGATTTTAATGCTCTTTTCAAATCAACTAATTAAACTATAAAAAAGGAAATAAAATATTATGGACTATTAAAAGTAGACATGTATTCTTTTTTTTTTTAAGGAAAAAAGTTAAATGTTGGCTACATGTTGATGTTAGTCGATTTTAGTAGAGGGTAATCTACTGATTTGCTAAATGAATAATATGATCACGTTATCATCCGTAGCTAGATTTGAAACTTAAGTGAAACGTTGGCTAGATTGCAATACCAACATTTCAAGTGGTTTAGTCCGATTAATTTCTTATTTTTATCTATTATCCTCAACAATGTCGATTTCTCTTTTTATTTTTACATTTGCTGTCAGAAAAATCACCCAAAAAGATACACGTATCTATCATGATGGAACTATTACATAAATTGAGTTGTTGCGTTACTTCTATACGACTATCTATAAATAAGTTATGCTTGTGGCATACATTAATTAATATTTGGGTAAAAAAAAAAATTTAAGGGACGATTAATTAGCATTATCCTATAGATCAAAAGAGTCATGGTAGTTGAGAAAGAAAAAAGTACATGCACATGCGTAATTAAAACATATACATCCGCAACTTAAGTAACCTTATATGAGAATTATATGCTTACAAGAAATAAGTTAGCAAAATCAGCACGTCAAAATTGTTTCACTCATTGACGGATATAAAAGTATGTCAAACAAATGTCAAACCTATTTTATAATGTCAGACCAACTACTATTCTTGTGGCCATGACCAAACAATAATCTCTTTTGTCCTTGAGCTTAGTTATAGAAATATTGTGATCGGTACAGAATCTTGGTACAGGTTTCAAACTTTTAGTAAGTCTTTGTATCTCTCAACTGCTTTGTTATTCTTCTTGGTTTAGCTGAATAAATAGGCCGAATTATTCCTCTCTCTCTCTCTCTCTCTCTCTCTCTCTCTCTCTCTCTCTCTCCCTTATATGTATTTTCCTAGACTAACCACTTTCCCATTAGTCTACCTGTTCTCAACTCCCTTCATTTCTTCTCCCAACCAAATATCCAATAACCTGCTTTAAAATTCCTTTTAACTCAATTATCATACTCGACCCTAAAATAGTTGATAAATGTATTAAAATAGGAAAGAACAAAAAATACAATACACTCTTACTAGGTTGTATAAGTTACAAGAAAATAAAATGACACCACCATATTACTTTCATTTTTCTTATCCTTCATTGAAAGAACCCTATAGTAGTGCATATATTAATTCATCTTCTTTTCCATGCAAAGAGAAAACCAAAACCTATCTCCATAAACTACACTTCTCTATCTTAACTCAAGAAATCTAGGGAAAGTGCATGAGAGATATTATGGAGATAGAGTCTCAGACCTCTTGCTCAACCAGTACTCTCTCACCTAGCTCTTCTTCTCCTTATTCTTCTTGCTCTTTCAACAATGCAAGTATTTTCCCTCTCATCGTCCCACGGGTTGATCCTGAACTACACAGTATCGATCCATCCGATGATGATCAATGGCTCAGATTCTTTAGCACTACTGGAAGCTGTCGCGGGGAAGAGTGGAGTAATATCGAGGCCCGGTTCGAAAGACTTGCAAATAATTCGACCGACTCCGAAAAAGCTTTGAAATGGTCTGACTTTGGGTTGTGTATAGGTGAGAAAAGGCTCTGATGACAAGCTTTTGATCATCCAATTAGTTGGTGATCTCAATAAACTTTAGCACTCGGATTTGGGTTGTTTGAGACGTTAATTGATTGTAGGAATGGAAAAATCGCCGGAGTTTGCGAATGAGCTATTAAGAGCTCTGCGAGGGAGAGAAATAGATCAGAAAACACAAATAACAAAAGGCGAAATGTACGGCTATTGGCGCCGCCTGAGTTATCCTTCCTTCGATTCAAGAATAAGAATTTTCTTTGACTTGTAAGACTATTTATACGTAAAGTCATGTGTTTGATACTCCAGCAAATAAAATTAGCATTCTAAACAGTAGTTGTTCTACCTCTAATAGGTTTGACAGAGACAAGGATGGAAAAATTTCAGAGCATGACATCAAGCAGGTTTGGATGTATCCGCAAGCTTGTAAATAACTTTTGACTTAAGTAAGAAAGTTTTAACTTGTTGGAAATTTGTTTTTCAGTTCATGATGTTAAGCGCTTCTACAAACAAGCTGTCGGTGACCCATGAAGAAGCAGAATCCTATGCTTCACTGGTCCTGGAATTTCTCGACTCGGAAAAACGAGGCTACATCGAGGTACACATTATCTAATGATGTCAATAAAATTCCAACTAGGAAGCATATGAATAACTCGCGTTTTTTTTTTCTTTCTTTCTTCATCGATTGATGTTGCAGATAGACCAGTTCGAGACTCTTTTTCGAATCAGCTTGTCAAAGGGTTCTATTTCAAATAATAAACAGCCAACAATGGCGCAGAAGCCGAATCCATATCCATGGGTGGATGAGCAATATCAAGAGAAAAGTTCAGAGGCTGAAATTTTCTTCAGATCATATTGGAGGCGGGTCTGGATAGTGTTTCTGTGGCTGCTCCTCTGCATCATTCTCTTCGCCTGGAAGTTCATCCAATACCGCCACAGAACGGCTTTCGAAGTAATGGGATATTGCTTGTCCACTGCCAAAGGCGCCGCAGAGACGCTAAAGCTCAACATGGCTTTGATTTTGTTGCCTGTTTGCCGTAACACTATCACCTGGATCCGCACCAACAAAAAGATCAACTCAATCATTCCCTTCAATGACAACATCAACTTCCACAAGGTATAATGTCTCCTAAAGCTGGCCATTTTGACGGGTTAAAATTAACCGAACAGGTTTATTTCATGGTTAACCGCGGTTAACCAGCTACGAAGAAAAAATAATACTGAAACTAATGGTTCATTGGTTAACTGTTCTTAAAAACACGGTTATAACCGGTTTGAACGATTAATAATGTTTAACCGTTCAAAATGTTAAAAAGTTAAAAATAAGGGTTCATTAGGAAAATAGCCAACTTAAACGTTTGACATTGCTAAATAGCCAACGTTTGGTAAATTTTAGGTAAATAGTCGCTTTAAGACGTAAATTTTAGATAAATAGCCATTTTCATATACCAAACGTTGGCTATTTACCTAAGATTTAGGTCTGAAAGTGACTATTTACTTGAGATTTACCAAATGTTGGCTATTTAGCAATGTCGTGTTGAATAATGTGTTACCGAAACATACCCAACCCAATATGCTAAATGTGGTGTGGGTGAGAAGATGATTGCAGGAGGGATTGTGGTGGGAGTGATTCTCCACGGCGGGACGCACTTGGCTTGCGATTTCCCGAGAATCTGCAACTTGGATAGCTCAGTTTTCCAAAAGACGATAGCGTCGGGATTCGGGTACCACCAACCGTCGTACCTTGAGATACTGGCGACCACCGAGGTGGCCACTGGGATGGCAATGGTGGCTCTCATGGCCGTCGCGTTCGTGCTTGCCACGCGCCGCCAGTCTCCGGCGCTCCCGAGGTCAGCCAGGCACGTCACAGGCTACAACGCGTTTTGGTACTCTCACCACTTGTTCGTCCCCGTCTATGTCTTGCTTCTCGTTCACTCCATGTTCCTCTTCCTCACTCACAATGTGGCCGAGAAAACGGTGAGCATTTCACTACTCTCCGTTACTCGCCTCACATACGATAATACGCTTTTTTTTAACGCTAGATTTGCCTCCACCAGACTTGGATGTACATCGCTATCCCCGTCCTTATCTACACGGGGGAGCGCGTTCTAAGAGCAGTGAGATCGGGCAGTTGTGAGGTTCAAATCTTGAAGGTGTGTTTTATTTTCTTTTCTTTTTATTTTTCTTTTTCTTCTTCGCCTTCTTTGTGCTGCTACCAAATGGACGACGTGGATTCATGGATTCAGGCAAGTTTTTACCCGGGAAAAGTACTGTCCCTCAGATTTCAAAAACCAGAAGGGTTTAGCCACCACAGTGGCATGTACATATTCATTCAGTGCCCTCAAATATCAACGTTTGAATGGTAAACAAAACCCCATAACCTGCAATTATTACAGATAATCTACACAACTGATCTAACTAAACAACAATGGATATTCTCTTCATTCTCAGGCACCCGTTTTCGTTAACTTCGGCTCCAGAAGACGATCACCTAAGCGTTCACATCAGGACTCTCGGAGACTGGAGTTATAGGATGTACAATCGTTTTCAAGAGGTAATTACACAAGACTCATTAGCACCTTTGACCCCTGAATGTACCATATTGGTCCATATTTTCCCGCTAGTGACCGTTTTTTTCTTCCAAAACTAAGCCTATGCGACCCCTTTTTCGTATGTTTGTCGATTTTCATACGGAATCTAAACCACTCTCCGAATTTCATTTTTTTAAGGTAACTGATCATCATCTGGACAGCGTAGAACTCTTTATACTCCTTTTTTCTGCAGGTAACAATGAGCGGATCAAAAGACTATCCGAAGATACATATAGACGGGCCTTACGGGGCAGCTTCGCAAGACCACGTCAAGTACGACACTGTCGTTCTGATCGGCCTTGGAATCGGAGCGACACCTTTCATCAGCGTCCTTAAAGATGTCGTTGACGGCATCAGAAAATCGCAGACCAACAAACATGTACAACACATCTAAATGTTGTTGCTGGAATGTCTTACAAATTGTGTTTTATTTTTATTCTTAAACGGAGTTGGTCGTGCATTTGGACAGAGTCGTTACCGCGTGCGAACTGGGCCTACGAAAGCTTACCTTTACTGGGTTACAAGAGAACAAAGCTCCTTTGATTGGTTCAGAGATGTCTTAAAGGAGGTTTCAAAGCCGGGCCAAAAGAAGGTACCTGAATTGTAAATGCCATTTCATCTTAGTATATCATTTAATTACATTTATGTATCAATATCAGGTGTCAATTTTAAAAGCCATAAATTTTTATTTTCTATTCTTTTACAGTCTGCTGTGGAAATACATAATTTCTTGACCAGCATATATGGCAAAGGCGACGCGCGGTCAGCTTTAGTAACCGCTGTTCAAGCGTTACATCATTCAAAGCATGGAATCGATATCATCTCCCGTACTCCGGTAATTCAAATCAAGTACAAAAATTTGAAGACTCACGTCTTTTTTTCTAAGAACTAATTGAACCTTTTTTTTCAAGGTATGGACACACTTTGCCAGACCGAATTGGTTCAGCGTCTTTTCAAACCTGTCTTGGAGACACAGGGGAGCAAAGATTGGTATTGGGAAAACTTACGTTCATTGCTAACATTTTTTCAAATGCTAGCTCAGTAACTAGTACTTATTCTGTGTTTTATTATTATAATTATTGGCTGAGCAGGTGTGTTCTATTGTGGTCCATCTGATTTGGCAAGAGAGTTGGAGAGACTATGCACCAAATTCTCAACCAAAACAACAACCAGATTCGTATTTCACAAAGAGACATATTAAGATTGGTTCATTTCGACATTATTATCTTAGTCTCTTACTGACTCCACGACGTTAATTGGCTATCATCACCACCAGCAATGGGAATTGATTTCCATATCCATTTTATTATATTTGTTTACTATCACATGATAATTGAGTGAAAGGCTCAACTATGTAATACAAAATTATTGAATTTATTTGTATGCGACAGAAAATCATAAGCCAAAAAAGTCTCAAATTGTACATAGAACATCTTTCTTGGTCTAGACACAAAGTTACATCTTTTAAGGGTCTGTTCAGACTCGAAAATGCGAGGGAACTTAAAATGTTCAAGGAAAAAAAAAAAAAAAAAAAAAAAAAAATTTATAAATTTTGATGGATTTAATTTTTTTCACCAACCTCTTAGTCTCCCTTATATTTTCTCTTTTTTTCTTCATGTTTTCCCTTAAATTCATATTTCAATATATTAAATGACCCTTTCAAGAAAAATGCATGAGAGATGTTGTTGCGACCTAATTCCGTCAAAACCAATGTTAACAAGTGTTGGCATTGCCACAACATCTTTCTAGTTACTGGATATTAATCATTTAACCAGACTGTTAAAAAAAAATTGCAAAGTCAAATTTTACCTTTGGTTTCAAGGTTCACTTGCACAGTAAAGGCAATGGGATTAAATTTTACAAAAAAAACATGAATAATTTAGGATGAATAAGTACAGGTAAAAAGTTATGGCCCAAAATCAAGGTACCTATTATGGGAAAACATGAATGTGTCCCAGATAACCCAAAGTCTGATTCCGGGTCAATTATTTGCTTTCAAGAAGAAAAAAAAAAGACTCAAAAGGTAAGACCACAATGTTCAAACAAAGTCCTCTTTAAAAAAACCTTATTTCGTCACGATCTCTGCCACGATCTCTGCGGTCCTTTTTCTTAGCCTTCAAGCGCTGCTGCTCCAGAGATAATCTCACTCAACTCTGTAGTAATAGCTGCTTGACGAGTCCTATAGAAATAAATTTTTAAAAAAAATTAAAAAAATTAAAAATCGGTCAGAAGTTCTAGTACAGAAGCAGGAACATTTTTCAAAATAACCAACCATCCCAATTTCAAGATTTAGGGAACACAAGGGATACACCACTATTCCCTGGTTAAATGGATATCTCTAGATAATAAGCAACAAACTTTCTGCGTTTCTTTTTTATGGCTTGAAAGGGCAACTTGGCAGGCAAACAAACCCCGCTTCAGAGGTTTAAGCCTCTTCAGCCCGGGGCAAAACTTATGCTCTACCAACGTTAGCATTTTCCATGGAAGCTTCATGAGGGTTCATGTATACGCCTTGAACGAGGTATTTTGGATAACTTTTGACAATCTGGGCCTATATATCCAGTCTTTCTCAGCCTAGATTGTTTAAGTCAGCAAAATAAGAGAAAAACTTAATACACCACGAAACCTCCTCCTTCCAAATACAAAAGCTCTATATTCTCCATACACAAGCCTGATATCCCAATGGTCGCAGGCTAACGTATTCTCAATTTCATAAGAATATGTAAACCATTAATATTTGATTTTGAGGCAACAAGTGATCATAATGAATTCTGTACATTTCTACCATTTCAACAAAAGTAAACAACGTTTTAGTTCATCCTGGAACCGCCTCATTTCAACCTCCATCATACTCACTCTGATCCAATCATAAAAGACCATTAAAAAATCAACAACCCAATTTGTTCACACCATAAAGTAATGGGGTGGTTTCACTATGGACAAGAATGTAACCAACGAGAGCTACCACGAAACCAATTAGGACTAGCAGGGGCCCTAAAAAATCACTTTTTTACATGTATAATTTTTTTCTTTTAGAAAAGTTATAATATAGAGATATCTGGTTTTTTTTCTATTAAGATTCCTGGATCCGTAGATGAATACGGAGATTTTCGGCCCCTTACTAACGCTACTAACTAAAGGTGTGATCCCCAGGATGGCTGGTGAGCCATGCTTTTTTTTTATTTTAAAAGAAAAGGACAGACCTGTTATAAGTAAGTGTAAGACGGTCAAGCATTTCTCCGGCATTTCTGCTTGAGCTGTCCATGGCAGACATCCTGGCACCCTGCTCACTACAAGCATTCTCCATCACAGCATTGAACATGACCTGATAAAAGTTCAAGAATTTAAGTAAGTAATACAAATAGGAAAACTTATCCACTTTAAATTCTGTTTTGCAGAATGTTGTGCAGTAAAGGAATGCTTGAAACTAATAATCTGATATCTAAACATAGAACTCTTTTTGTCGCTTGGTCGCTTAAGTGATAAGAAGCTGCAAGGACTCTAGTTATAGATCATAATAATTAGGATATACAGCATTTTTATGGAATATTTAGAAGTTAGATTCACCTATAAATAACAAGAATCAGTATAGGTTACTATCATGAAAATTGTGAGAGGGATCCACATGGAGAGCACAGAGTTCTAGGATGTCCAACTTCGACTATCATATTTCATTTCTTTGATCTTTTCAGCAAAATACAAGATATATTACTTCTCATCAAATTTGGTATTAGAGTGTGGTTTAATCTTTATCACCATGGAGACATGAACATAGGCTAAACCATTGGACAAAGACCTCGAATCCACGAGGCCTGCTAGGGCTGTCAATAGTTTTGTGATAATCATGATGTCTAGGTTAGACCCAACTAGATCCACGAGGCCATGGCATTATCGGCCGGGAGACTACCCAGTTTGGGCGGAAAAATTCCTTAGGGAGAACACAGACCTCTCGAATGTCGAATGTTTGAGATCGACTATTGTAATTCATTTGATATTTTGAGCAATACAAAATGTACTGGTTTGCATCAGAAGCCTATATTAAAACAAGAAATTCTAGAGGATTTGAAGGGTTTGTGTTGAAAGGTACGTACACAAGAAAACTGGAACTCGGTGAGATTCTGGAGGATTTCTGACTTGGAATCCCCACCTTCAATCTCGTAAGAATCTAGCTCTCCAATCGCACCCCCAGCTTCAGACTCCCTCTCGACAACCTACACAAACATAGTGGCTTCTTACCTACCATCAAAAAGGCTTTGAATATAGCATGCCACAAAATGGCCACACTTACCTCGGGAGACAGAATGGTTGCCATTGTTGGGATAAACTGAACAACTGAGCGGAACTTATTGAAGACAACTCTCAAAGCATCATACTCCACATTCTTCAAAATGTCGTCCGCGAGAGCAGATATCTGAACAAAGCACCACAGAAAGACGTGATTCATAGGATTCTTCCGAGTCCACTTTTTCGCAGCTTTTTACCCGAGTAGAATAACTCGACGGATTCTTAAGAGCACAATGGTTTTTTTTTTTACCTGAGTATAGTTTAGAGGATTCTTCTGCAGCTCGGTTACAGAGAGCTCAATGTCATTCCTGGAATCACGCACGAGCTGGGCTTTAGCCTTCTCACCCACAACAACGTACTTGGTCTCGTTGTCGGGACCAGCGTTCAGCTTGTAGAGGAACTTGCTGATCTTGACGGAAGTGGAGTTGATTCCTCCGCAGAGACCTTTGTCGGAGGAAATGGTGACAATGACGTTCCTCTTGGCCTCGACGCTTGGTGTGTCCCCGAGAAGGGCAGTGAAAGGCTGCCACAGACCACGAGAGTTCTCGGCTCTGGACTGGATTGCTCTCAGCTTCGAAGCCGCAACCATCTTCATGGCTTTCGTGATTTTCTGGATACTCTTCACACTCTTCATACGGGTTCGGACTGATAAACAATACCCAGATTAACATGTGTGATTTACAACAATAAAGATAACACCAGTCAAATGTTTGGTTCAATATCCATTACCAAAAATCAATAGAAATAAAACACTTCCATAACAGAGACTAAGCGCGTAATCAATTTAAAAAAAAAATAACGAAACACTCACAGAAACGAAACAAAGAATCAACCATAATTCTAACATACCAATTTGAGTTGAGATTGTGCGCACTCCACAAGGGGTCTGGTCTCTGCACAAAATTCGACATTCAATTCCGTTCTCAATCATATATGCAAACCCCTAAAATATGTACATATATATATATATAATATATATATATATATGTGTGTGTGTGTGTGTGTGTGTGTGCATATATATATTCAAATTGAAGCGGAGAGGAGTTACATACTCGGCTATGAGAGATGATCGGAGAGACGGGAGTGGAGAGAAGCATCGCTTCCCTTCGCGTCTTAGAGCTGCCATGGCCATTCTCGCTTCAGATCTGATCGCACGATTAGGGCTCGGAGATGTTTGCGTCGACCCTTTATTTTATTTTCAATATACCTTCTTCTATTTTCTTTTTCGTTTCTTTTTTCTCTGCGAAAAACAAATTGCCTCGTGTGAAAAATGTTGAATCTCCCCTTAGGTCAGTTTGCAACGAACTTGGGCTTGGACAAGAATGGGCCGAAAAGCAAATGATAATGTGGAAATGTCCGGTACTCTCTTTCTACCTTCCCAAACTTAATCCCATCAAATATCCCATTTATTTTTTATTGCCTATATCTCTTTCTTATAGTATTTTTCAAATTTTATTTTACGTATATTATTTTTTACTATTTCATTGTATTTAATTTTTGTTGTTCATGTTTACCGTTTCATTTAAAATAAGAAATCGTCTTAAATTTAAAAATAAAGAGTAATTTTGAAAAGTTTAAAATCTTGAGATATTTTAAAAAATCACATTTTTAGACGAGATGTTTGTCTAAGTCTCTCGGTGAGAATAAGGGTACCCATAGAGGATGGGTTGGGGAGATGTTGTGCCCCTCATTTTTACAAAGTGGAAATGACAATTGTACGACAAAAAACGATCATCAAAATGTCTGGAGTAGCTCATCAAATCTACGACAACAAGATTTCGAGACTTGACCCCAAAACAGACCCAATGCCCAAGCAGAGCACACCCAACTGGCTACATCACAAACTGCCCAGCTCGTGAGCTACAATCTTATCCAACTAACCTAGTTGCCCAGTCCGCGATCTCAGCGTTAGCGTTATAGAAATCACATAGGAAAGCTGCCGCAATGCACTTGTGTTCGGACACGAAGTCGATGTCATGCTCAAATTCTAGAAAATTGACGTTAAAGCATATCGAGACAAGCCACAATTAAACCTTACTCGGACCTGCGATGACGAAAGAAATCGTAAAAAATGAGCCAAGCTCACTGCGCACAAGGCGCGCCGCTTCACCCCAGCGCATGGGTCAAGGGTATGTTACCTCATTCTTGCGCGAGGCGCCTTGCGCCAGCCTCCAGACTCACAAGCGAGCACACGCGAAGCTCTCATGCATTTCGCACCATGCAAGCCTACACATGGGTTTTAGGGCATCTCAAGTCCTCCCACACCTATAAATGCCCCTTGGAGGAGAGGAGGTAATTTTTTCTAAATACACAGTACTCGATTTTAAAGTCCTAAAACTCTACCTAGAACTCTTCGCACCTGGTTTCACTCACAAAAATAATAAAAGTGCCCCCACCTCAACCAAAGCATCCATACTAATGTTGAGCGTCGGAAACCATGCAAGAGGCACCGCTTCTGCGCCCTTTTAGCTATTTTATTTTTCTTCTTACTCTCAGGTCTCTCGATGAATGAACAATTTTCTTGAAGCCAAGAGAGTGATGTAGAAATTCATTAACTAGGGAAAATTTCTCACACGACGCAAGCGCACGTGTCGCACGTGTCGTCAAGTAATAAAGCGTCCATGAGCACGAGTATCGATCCCACGAGGAACTTGTTTATTTTATCGATGTCAACTAACTAGAACATCTGTAAGATTTATGAAAAAGTAAAATGTGGGGGTGGGTTTAGATGGTTTTGAAGTGAAAATGAAATAAAATCCAAAAATGAGCAAAATAATAAAATTAAGACTTGTCAAATAAATTGAGAGCGAATGGGGTGTGACTTTGTTGGTTTCTTTGATTCAGTCGGTTCTAGGATTCTAGCAATGGATAGTATTTGAGTAAACCTAGTCTAATTCCCTCTTGAATACCCATAAATCTCTCTCGAGTATAAACGGGCCTTATTGGCTGACGAACACCTCTCAGCTTGGGTCATATTAAAACAAATAATTGCATTTACTATGGAAATTCAAAGAACTTCACAAACCTCATAGTCTTTCTATAGATCTAGATAGGTGGGATGAGAGAACGGGTTGAGCACGCTCGATTACCATCTCTCGACATCTAACAGCTTTCTCATTTATCGCCTTCAGAAAAGCTTTCACCCGTGCCTTCCAATAGCCATAGTTTGGTCCTTCCAAAAGTGGAGTCGATCAATACTCTGTCCTTCCTTCATGTTCATCTCAAAACTCATGTTAGTAGACACAAACAGATCACACTCTGTATATTGAGTTACCCGGTCTGATACCAATTGAAATTTCTAAACGTGTCCTTAGAAGGTTGTTCAACTATGTTGGTAGAACTACTTGTTGAACACTGATTGATTTTAGCAGGATTAATTAAATCAACAATCAAACAATCAATCAAACATAAAGTAATAAATGACACACAGAATTGGTAACTCTATTCGGTGATAAAAGCACCTACTAAGGGGACTGATACGTCCGGTGGTGAAAAGCGATACAATATCTCAATATTGTGCTTCAGTTACCTTCTTTAAGGCGGATGTGAAGAGCCATCATTCCAAAAGTTGGAGATATATTGGTGCTATAAGAAACATTATTAAAAATAACTCCTGTTACTTAATTGGAAGCAGAAGAGGAGTCCACATCTTCAAAGATAATTGAATTTTTCCGAGACAAGAGATCTTCGCTAGTAAAGACATCGGCGCCAAAGGGCTTTGTGTTGATTTGCTCCTTAACCACAATAATCGCAGCTGTGACCTGGGGAGCATTACAGACATTTGTGGCTGTGAGTGGCTTGAGACGATTCATAAAATCAAGACCCGCCAAGCTCCCAGAGATGATCTTCTAAAGTGGACAGACACAATTGACAGTGAATTCATGGTCAAGTATGCGGTCAGAGTTATCCAAGGTAGAATCGATGACCAGGTCAACCTAGTATAAGGAAAAATATGGAATTTGAAAATCCACGATAAAGCCAAGCTTTTCTTCTGGAGAGTGGCTGGCAACTACTTCCCTTTGGGCTTGCTGCTACGCCGCCAAGGAATCTCTAGCAATGATCTTTGCCGAACCTGCGCGACGGAAACATAAACCCTTGCTCATATTTTCTTCAGGTGTGATATTGCGAAGATGTTTAGGAGAATCGAAGGCATGGGTAGAAGTTGGAATTGGGGCAATAATGCAGATAACTCAAGTTTAATTTCGACAGTACTAGAATTGAATCAGTTGATCAACAGATTAGGGCTTGGTGCATTTTGGAAGAGCTTTGGTATCGTAAAAATAGTCAGGCTTTTGAAGGGAGTGTCGAGGATGGTAAGAATTCTCTTATCAAAATCAAAGCCAAAGTGAGAGAGCATATTTTCTCTTGCTAGATGGAGTCCGGTAATCAGCAAGATGTCATCCCTCAAAGATGGATTCGGCCCCTCCACGACATGGTGAAGAACAATACCGATGCTTCTTTCAAAGATGATCGAAGAGCCGCTGTGGAGATTATTTCGAGAAATGGAGAATGTGTTGCTATATGGCTTTGGAAGAGTCCAATTCAGGCAGACTCGGTGAAGGAAGCTGAGATGAAAGGTATTCACATCGCTCTGTTGTTGGCTAAATTATGAGGTTTCAAATTTTTGTTGTTGTTGTTGAAAGTGATAACAAAAACATAGTTGAAAGTCTAGGTAACACTAGAAATTGCTCAATTTGGTTTTTGTTTCCTATGTACGAGAGTATTTTGGATGTTTGTAAGTCGATTAACCTTGTGGAATTCTTGTGGACTAGTATAGACTCTAACCGAATTGCCCACTCTCTGTGTCAATGGGCAGTAAGGTTGGAAGCCTCGGGTTTTTGTAACTTAAGGGATGCTCCGCTCTTTGTGTGGAGTGCTTTTGAGGCGGATTTCGCTAGCTCTATGAATGTCTCGGTTCCTCCCCGCTCTACCGCTCTCCTCGCCCGAGATGGAAAGTCTCCCTGAGAAAGCTTTTTGTTAAAAAAAAATGTTGTTGGTTTTGCGAGGGTATTTTCAATTAAAGGGTCATATTATTCAATTTTTTTGACAAGTTCGAATATAATCCAATATCATGGCACATGAGCTCTATATTAACGTTGAATTTCTCATTTATATTTGTTCATTAAAAAAAACAAATTAAACCCCTCTTGTAAGTTTAAAGTTCAACCAAGTCAATTTTTGTCTCTTTTTCCGTTTGTACTATATATATACGGTAAAGATTTTTGTCACCACCCTCACGACTCACGACTCTCCCAACAAAGCAATAAAGCCTAAAAACTGTTTAAAATTGTTTCCACGTGTCAAGCAGTGTATTGATCGTCAAAAGTCATGAGTGGTGTCAAATAGCAGTACTCCACACTAGTTTCAGAGCGCGTGGGGGAATAGCGAGAGAGAGGGAGAAATATCAGAAAAATAAAGAAGAAAAGAAAAAGATTAAAAAAAAAAAAAAAAAGAGAGGTGGAAAAAAATAACAAAAAAACTCAAAAGTCTTCGCATATGCCCAGGCGAAATCACGTGACGATAAATGGATCAAAGTTGAATTTTTTTGCTTTTTATCATTTATGTAATGGATGTGTGTGAATGGTGTCTGTTTCAAGACAAAACAAAAACATTCTATGTACCAAAGTGGGTCTAGGAGGAGAGACATGGCAAACATATAGGAGTTGTTGTGTTTGAGACGGTACTCTCAGTAAAAGGGTCATATCATTCAAATTTTTGACAAGTTGGGTCAAAATCTAATGTCATCACACGTGTCATATTGACGTCAATTTCTCATTTCTATTTGTTCATTAAAAAAAATAATAATAATATATTCTAATGCCCTCTACATTTAACTTGCAACCATAAGTCAATTTTTGTCTCTTTCTGCCCTATTTGTACTATATATACTCGTGTGTAACGTTTATGCTCCAAGACCAAAATAAAACATATAGTCAAGGTACCAAACAAAACAAAGTGGTTCCAAGAGAGAGAGAGAGAGAGATGGAAAAAGTGGTTGGAAGTAGCCGATGGGAGAAGGGAATGCCGGTGGTGGGGCTGGGGACTTCGTCGGACCCTCCGGCGGACGGCGAGACCGCGAAAGCCGCCATCGTTGAGGCCATCCGCGTCGGGTACCGCCACTTTGACACGGCTGCCATGTACGGCTCCGAGAGCCACGTTGGCGCCGCCGTGGCCGAGGCCCTCTCTCTCGGCCTCATAGCCTCCCGCGATGAGCTCTTCATCACCACCAAGCTCGGGCCAGGCTGCGCCGAGCCACATCTCGTTCTTCCTTCCCTCAAAGCCAGTCTCAGGTAAATTGTCTCTACCTATACCCACATGCCATACACGTCTTATCTTATTATTATTTCTAGTCATTTCCTTTGCTCTTTATTTTATTTCTTTCTTCAAAACTAAGAACTAACTCGTTGAAAAAAATAATAGCAGCACATGCCAAACATACATGTGTGCATGTTGCCAATTACGAACACTATTTTTTTGAAAACATTTATATCTATACGGGGAGTTTAGACAAAGGGCTAGTTTACCCTCTACATTCAATTTTTGTGATAACTATTTAAAAGTTAAAATGATGATTCAAATTAAGATAAAGAAAATATGCATGCACCATATCTAGATGGATGTAAGCATAAATCAACATAATTTTAGACTATAATTTTAATTGAATGTAGTCAGTTATTAGACTATAATCAGCAAAATATCTAGAAAAGGTAATTGAATTTGAAAACTATACTAAAATTTCGCCCATTTTTATTTAATCACGATTAAGGCCTAACCCAATAAATTATTGAGTATATTTATTACAAGTATACTTTGAGCTTTTATTTTTACTATTCAATCACTGTAATAAAATAATTTTTACAAGTATAATTATTGAATGCATATATTGTTGGTAACTCCTGGGTCTCTAATTCGATTGATGATAATAAAGACAAAGAATTCTTGGTTCAGTTCTCCGCCTTAAAAGGATTGATCAAATTCTATTGAGTCTGTCTGACATATGTGGTGATGGTGTTTTCTATTTACATAGCAATCTTGGAATGGAGTACGTGGATATGTACTTGATCCACTGGCCAATCAAATTGGGAGAAGGAGTGAAGAGTTTTCCGGTGGAAAAGGAAGACGTTCAACCTCTAGACATTAAGCCGTTGTGGGAAAGCATGGAAGAGTGTCACACACTTGGCCTCGCTAAGGCCATTGGCGTCAGCAATTTCTCTATCCGCATGCTAAACGAGCTCTTGTCCACCGCCAAAATCCCCCCCGCCGTTAATCAGGTTAAGTCCATGTATATAAAATAAATTAGATATATAGTCAATTAAAACGTTTGAAATTGTATATAGTCAACGTTTTATAAATCTTAGGTAAATAGTCATAAAGATGACGTGACCTAATAAATGAAAGTGACTATTTACCTAAGATTTACGTCTGTAAATACATGTAAGTGTCTATTTACTTAAAACTTATGAAACGTTGACTATTTAATAATGTCAAACTGTAAATATGACTATTTACCTAATGGACCCGTATATATATATGTTTTATTTTCTTATGTGAGGTAATTAGCATGCTCTTTTAACGTGGTGGTTTTTTTTAAAAATTATTAAATCTTGTACAATTTCATTTGAAAAGGATATTAGGTTTGATTATTGAGTATCGAGGATCTTATAAATTAGGCGCATATGCACTTCCAACTAGATATTCAGAAATATGTTTACGGTGTTGGTACATCTGCACTAACCAAATGGTGTAAAATTAATTAGAAGAGAGAAGAAGAAATTGACGGTAATGTTGTTGATGTGGGCTAGGTGGAGATGAGCGTAGGTTGGCAGCAGAAGAAACTGAGGGAGTATTGTGAAGCCAAGGGAATTGTGATCACAGCTTACTCTCCAACTGGTGCGAGTGGGACCAAATGGGGTGATTATTCCATTATTAACTCCGAAATCATTCAGCAGATTGCCCGGGCTAAAGGCAAAACCCCTGCTCAGGTATTTATTCTTATTTTATTTATTTTTTTTTTTTTTTTTGCACTTCACTTTCTTTCATTATAACAAGTAATAGAAGAACACACCCAATTAATTTTAAACAAATCATTAATTATTATGAAGAATTAAAGGTAAAATTTAAGTTTTACGAAAATTAAAAATATGTTCCGTGGTACATTATTATTTTTAATCAAAGTCATTTGTTAAGATTATTTTATCTACCACGAATATAAATGTAGTTATATGATTTTTATTTATTTTATATTGGAATTTGTAATTGTGTGTTATGTTATGGAATACTTTGTAATTATCCTCTCAAAGCTCATAAAATGGAAAATGATAAATATGATATTTAGGTTGATGTCAAAATTTATTGTTTGTCTATCTGTAGCGTTTTTCAAGGTGTAAACAATTTTTTTTAAAATTTTTATGTTTACATATATAAATTTTTTAATTTGTTTATGGGTATGAGTTCTATTTAACTTGGTTTACCGTCTAAGTGATATGACCGGTTGTCCGGTTCTTTTCATACTTATTTATTTTATTTTTTTTTCTATACCCTTACTTTTGATGAGTAAAAATTTGAAAACATGAGTCGTATATAATTTTATAGACTAAATGGGGCAAAATGCGAATTTGGAGGGTTTCGTAACTTTCTTCCCTATGTGATACGTAAACACTTAATAAATGGGACTCCACCTACAAATAAAAGATTAATACGAAGTCATCATAGGATGTTGGTTTTTTTTTTTTTTTTTTTTTTGGGACAACGAAAGTCATCATAGTTAGTCAGAAAAATAAATAAAGTCTATATTAATAAAGTTTATTTTTTTGGGACAACGCATAAGAAAAATAAATAAAGTCTATATCCAATATACGTGTGACATTGTAACCTCGTTTGATTTTTCAAACCAGGAGGGGTACTTGCTTTGATACTTCCTCTTTTTTTCTTTCTTTTTTTTTTTTTTTTTTTTTTTGCCCACCAAATTTGACGTGGTCGTATATCGTAGGATTTATGACTTATCTTTTTTTTTTTTTTTTTTTTTTTTGAGGAAGAGATTTATGACTTATCTTGTTTGTTGTAGATCGCATTGAGATGGGTTTACGAGCAAGGTGTTAGCTTGGTGGTAAAGAGTTTCAACAAGGAAAGAATGAGGCAAAACTTGGACATCTTTGATTGGTGCTTGACTGAGGACGAGCTCCACAAGATTAGTCAATTTCCTCAGCGCAAGTTGGTCAAGTTCGCCGCTCTTATGGGGCCTCATGACCTTGTTCTTCGTATTGATTCCGAGCTTTAATTCATTTCCATGTAATAGTGTTGTTTTTAAAATAAAAAAAAATTTATCGTAAGAGTATTGTGTTTAAGAGTTATCAATGTAGGTTTTGGTTGAACCCACCCAAATCTAATAATTATACGTGTACACGTACATTGTTTACAAGGTAATAATAACTATAGTACTTAATTACTAGAACAATTAGTACTTGTTGAGTTAGTTGTCACGTTGGCAGTAACCGAATTATACGATCAAGAATTAATTGTTAACCTTAAAAATTAATTAATTGAACTTAACTTATTTAATCGTGATTATTTATTGCTATTTATTGTTTGTTTGTTTGTTTGTTTTGCTTTTCCACAAAAGCTATCAGTTTTCATAAATGCTTTTACTTTAAAATATCATTTATTGCTACTATATTTAGATGACATGTCCAATGACTGCTAAAGTTGATCGTATAATATGAATGCATATGGCAAAACCAAAAAAACGTTCACGGACTCTAGAAAACAAAAAAAAACAAAAGTTGCATATGACTTCTTAAATTGTCCAATTTAAAAAAAACAGCTTTATATTATATAGACACAAATGGCTTCTGAAATTTATATTGAAATTTCAGTTAAAAAAAAAGTTGCACACTAACACTTCAAAAAAAAAAATTAAACAATTAAAACATGGACATGAAAACATCAACATTTAGCATAGTTCTACAAATCAAAATACAATTAAACACAATCACAATCTTCTTCAAAATTATTTGTTGATACCCCAATCGTTGAATGTTTCAATAAAATCTTCGTGATCTTGCGATATCTCAGACGGCATCTTTAGCTCGGCACGTTCCCAATCCTTGACGCACGTAAGAATCTTCACTAATTTTGGCCTAAGTCGGGCACGTCGATCATCCATAATTCTTTCGGCGGCGCTAAAAGCGGCTTCGGACGAGACGCTAGAGACCGGTACAGTGAGTACATCTCGGGCAAAGATGGATAAGATTGGAAATTGTGCTTGATGCGTCTTCCACCAATTGAGCAATTCGAAGTTGGCTTGTTGAATTTCAATGAATTGCGCGTTGATGTAGAGGTTCAATTCTTTACTGTCGGTGAGAGCAGTCGGTGACGTAGAGCTTGTGGACAAAGATGCATGAGCTCAATAACGGTTTAAATCAGTCCAACTCTTCCCCGCCGGTGAATTTGAGAAGTTTGGTATCTCTTGTACTAGTCCTCCATACTTATTTTTCGTAATAACTGTAACATTGAAGTATACTTTCCCAAACACCATCATAACTAGAATTATAATCAAATCCTATATTATTACTAAGCATTTGAAACAATAATTTAAGACCTCTAAATCTAATGCGTGGATCTAAAATGAATGCATAACAATATAAGTTTGGCATGGGAACAAAATATTTTTTCCATACCTCCTTCATTTTTGCGACGACGGGGCCTAACAGCTCATCTACTTCGTATTTTTTGAAAATGACACTCATCTCGTACAATTTGTGTATGGCGAGAGGAGACGTAGGATGTTCGTAAGCGGAGAGGTAGTGTGTGGCATCAAAAAATCATTTTACTAATTGACAAACGACCTTAGCCATATCCCAATCGTCGCTTGTGATCGCTTGACGTCCAATCTCGGCATGATAAAACGAATTGAAAAAATCTTTGTATGGAATGACTTTTTCCAACATCACATACGTCAAGTTCCATCCGACATGCATGTCTTGCGCAATGATGCGTGGCTCGACACCACAACCTTTGCAATATGTCTTCCATCGGTCACATCGTGTGTTTGGGTTGTTCATATCTGCCACGGCTTCTCGGATACGTGAAATGTGCGACTTGAGAAGGGCAAGATCGGCTTGTACCATCAAGTTGATAATATGAGTCGCACATCTTTGGTGGAGAATTACTCCTCCAGCATGGTACCCAAGATGATTCTTCAACTCCGTTATTGCTGTGATGTTGGCCGAGGCATTGTCCATCGTAATAGCAGCAATACGGTTCACGAGACCCACTTTTCCAATACCTCGTCGTTAATGTGATCGCTAATATTTTTGCCGGTATGAGCATGTTCATATGGTCAAATCCTATAATTTTTTTGCAAATATCAATCTCTATCGAACACTCAAATAATTATTTTTGTTAGATGAGTTCCATATATCACTAGTGCATGCAATGTTGTTTTCGGGCATAGTAGCTATTGTTGCCATATATATTTTCCTATCATGTTTATATAAATTCATTAAATCTAAAGTAGTCGTAGGACGAGACACGGGTTTGTAATTAGCATTGAAGCCGTCTCTAACCATTTGTACAAAGTGGTGATTAGAACCTATCCCTTGTGGTTGATCGGTAGATGCAATAAATTTAACTATAGCTCGTCTACCCTTAGCTTCATCATAGGAAATTGAACTTACTTGATCGATTGACTCTCCTCGCTTCTCATGTGAATTGATATGGTAGCGTAGTGACAACGTGCCTCAACCGGAGTAAGCAAGGGTATGCGTAAAAATTTTGCACTTCACTTCATGGACATATGAAGAACCATCAGGGTACGTCGTGACGATCTTCTCGAAGACTTCCCAAATATCGGACCGTTGACTTCCTCTAGTTTTACTCTTTTTACGACGAGAGCTTGTTAGAGCGGTGATGTCGATTTGATGAGATCCCGTTGAAGAGGGTGGTGAGGGTTATTTATGAAGTTGTTGTTGAGGCGGTTGTTGTCGAAGAGAATGTTGTGATTCCGGCGTCAGAGTTGGTTGTGATACCGGAGTGGAGATTGGTGGAAACAATTGTGCCCTTGCCTTTCGAGAACGACTACGTTGGAATATGCCTTGTGCCAATGCTTTTTGGTCTTAGGTATTGACTAGGTGAGAAAAATTTTGCATAGTGGTATTGATATCCTCAACGGTGTTCATGAATTGTAAAGGGTCTTGGAAAATAAGAGCATTCACGTCAAAATTATCAACATCATAGCCATCGGGTGTGGTTGAGTTTCGGAATTGGAATGGTAAGACATATTTAGCAATGTGTAAAAGAGGAAGAAAATAATTGATGATATTTGGCATTGCGTACAGTGGATATGTGTGTATTTATAGATGTGTGTATGTGTGGTGTTGAAAAAAAAATTGACCGTTTGATGTGTTGAACGGCAATATTACCACTTGTACTTTGTTGTAGTCTTGTCAAATTGTTGTTGCACATGCTTAATAAATGTACACAACTGACGTAAAAGTTAAAGACATCCATACCTAATGCCTTATACTATTATACAAAAGAAAAAAGAACAAAGACATTAGAATATAAAAAATTGAAAAAAGAAATGTTTGTGGCAGACTCATTGACAATTGACAACGGTTGTGCTGTGGTAAAACTCAACAGAGGAAGACATGAAGTATTACTTTTATATAACAAACAAAAGTTTTTAAATATTTAAAAATTATTCCTCATTTCGGTTAACTTAAGTTCATTTGAAATTTAATCGGTTAAAATTAACCGTACTGTTAATTCGGTTAATTTTAAACTAGTATTTTCGGTTAAAAAATAAATCAAAATTATATGATTAACCGAATTTCAGCTTTAGTCTATGCAAGATAGTCAATCAATGTAACGTGCTAATATATATAAAGAATCTCTTTCATTTCTCTATCCTAGACTAAGTTGAGATCTGATAAGTTAGAAAAACGCGAAGGAATTTCAGAGAAATCGGGGAGAGTCTTGAGTACAGAGAGATTTAGGTAAACACTTCTCGGGTAGATTAGGACGCACTTTTCTCTGTGCTACTTCATCGGAGACTCAGATTGTGAGTTCTCAGGCGTATTGTGTATGTAACTGATCTAAAGTAGTGCAACGAATTCTTGTGGGGGAATTATGGGGTCTAAGCATCTTCTTGGCTGAATCTCGTAAACATTTCTTGGTGTTCATTTCTTATAGACAGTTTTTCAAAGATTTGTCTACAAGAGAATCAGGTCAATAACCTAACAGTGGTATCAGAGCCGGATCGGCATTCTCAAGTCTTCGAACAAAGCGTGCCCAAAGTCTCCACCCTTTCGAACGATACTCCGGTGAAGTTTGAGTCCGGTGGAGAGGAATCATAAATCAGAGATCAAGACTTATCTCTAATCAACACCAATCCTGACAACGCAATTGTCATCGCGCAAGAGAATTGACCAGCCACGAACATGAGGATCGACATCGATAAGTTCGACGGAAATGGAGATTTCATAATCTGGCAATGCAAGATTAGGGCTCTTCTTGCACAACAACGTCTTCTGAAAGTGCTTGAAGATCCCATCACCTGGCTAGATGGAACAACAGAAGACCGGAAGAATGAAGTCCTAGAGACAGCTACAGGGGCGATATTCTTCCACCTCACCGACTCAATCATTCGCCTCGTTGACGGAGAAGATACTCCGCCGAAGATTTGGAAGAAATTGGATGCTATGTTCTAGGTAAAATCTCTCGCAAATAAGATTTATCTTAAGGAGAGATTGTTTGGATACAAGATGAGCACGTCCAAATCCCTAGAAGAGAATCTTGATGAGTTCCTCAAGATGACAATCGAGCTTGCTAATTCCAGTGACAATGAGACCTTGAGCAATGCGAATCAAGCGATAATCATCCTCAACTCGCTTCCTTATTCGTTTAAAGAAGTCAAGACCGCGATCAAATATGGTCGCACTGAGATCACTCGTGAAGAGGTCATCTCAGCCCTCGGGTCAAAGAACTTTGAGCTCAAGACTGAGCGAAACCACTCAAGCGCTGAATGCAATTATGGAAGAGGAAGAAGTCCTGGCAGATCCTCCAACAAGAGTCAACAAGGGAGGGGTCAAAGCAAAATTCAAGATCGCTCGAGCAACGGCAAAGAAAAGGAAACGAGAAGCTGTTTCTACTGTAAGAAACCTAGTAATTTGAAGAAGGATTGCTATAAATGGAAAAAGAAGGAGAAGGACAGAGCAAGCTCTTCAAACTTAGAGAATCAAGACGCATCAAATTATGGCGGTGGGTATGACAACGAAGATGATTTTCTTGTAAACTCATATGGCAACAAAAGTGGGTGGTTACTCGATTCTAGTTGCACATACCACATGACCTTCCATAAGGAATGGTTCTCTCCGACTTCAAGGAAGCCAGAGGTGGAAGTGTTGTGCTCGAAAACAGTGATACCTGTCAAGTGGAGGGCATTGGGAATGTTACCATCAAGATGTTTGATGAATGTGCAAGGATTCTATAGAATGTGAGAGATTGATGCCAAGTCTCACAAAAAAATCTTGTCTCTCTAGGAGTTTTGGATGACTCCAGTTACGTGAGCAAGATTGAAAATGGTGTCATGAGAATCTCTCGTGTCTCCATGGCGGTGATCAAAGGTCAAAAGCGAGATGGCCTATACCAGCTCATTGGCAAGACTTAATCAGGCTCTTTAGCAAATGTCATAATGGCCAATGAAAATCAAAAAGCGATTATATGGCATCGAATACTCGAAAACATCAGTGAAAGGGTCTACAACTCATGAAGCATCAGAAGTATTTTGGAAATGAGAAGATAAGCAAGATTAATTTCTGCGAGCAATGCATTCTTGGAAAGCATCATCGATTAAAGTTCAAAACTGGAAAGCACAACTCCAAGGCGATTTTGGAGTATGTTCACTCGGATATGTGGGATCCCGAACAGAACACAACTCATGGTGGTAACTCTTACTTTCTCTCTATTGTTGATGGTTTTTCTAGAAAAGTTTGGCTTTATCTTATTAAGAACAAAAATGATGCGTTTGATATGTTTAAGTCCCGGAAAATTCTAGTAGAAAATCTAACTGATAGAAAGTTAAAGTCACTAAGAACGGATAATGGCTTGGAGTTTTGCAATGATGTTTTTTACAGGTATTGCAAAGAGGAAGGAGTTCAGAGGCATCACACGGTCAGAAAGACTCCACAACAAAATGGAGTGGCAGAGCGAATGAACAAGACCTTACTGGACAAGTCAAGGTGTATGCTCTTCAGTTCAGGACTCTCAAAAGAATTTCTGGGGTGAAGTTGTCGTTAATGTAAACAAGGGTGTTGAACGATGGATGAAGCTTTTCGGTGGAGTTCTGGGTATGAAATTGTGAATGCCCATGCTTCTGCCCTTTTTTCCTCTATTTATAGTATTTGGTGCCGAGTACGTGGGATGATCAAGCCCACATTATGACAGTTTTTCAAATAACCGCTCTCACACGTAAGTAGTGGGTGGCTATTCCCTCGTGTTCTCGGAATAACCGTCAAGGTGTACATTTTGCTTAAGTATTTTATTTATTTAGACGTGTTTTATTTTTATTTTTTTTTACTAGTTTTTGACCTACCAGCTTTTCTTCTATTCGATGTTCTGCTCGGTAGGTTTCATTATTGCCTTATGAATGAGTTCGTTCCTAATTTCATTTGTCCCTCGAGTTTATTTGACTCGGACTCGGTGTTGGATTCCTCATGTTCTTGGAGCCTCCGAACTCTTTCTCGGACTCTGCTAATTATATGAGTAACATGACATATAAAATGTTTTTATAAATTTTTGCACAATAAACGTTTTAATCTATTCGGTTTATAAATAAAATAATAGATACTATAGACTCCAATAACATGGCTCACGAGAATTTTGATCATCACGGTTGATTAGTGAATGGTAGTTGAAATAGAAACTGCAAGTGTCAATTGATATTTATATGGTCTTTGTTCTTTTTTTTCTTTTTTTCTTTTTTTGCTCACATACGGTCTTAGTTAATATAGTTGAAATTGTATGTTTTTTTTTTCTTCAGAATTTGCAATTAATTAATAGTATATTTTCACTTAAATTTCCATAGCGTTGATAAATAAATTTAAAAAATAGTCTCCAAGGATAGCGGTTGATGACTGAACTACAACCGTTTGAAAATAGAAACTCTATTAGTTTGTCTCTCAATAATAATAATAATAATAACAGAAAGACACCTATATCTTGTTGAGTTTTAGCTAAAAGATTTATTACGTTAACCGGAAAAAGATTTAATGTGATAACTTATACAAGAAAACAACGCTTGATCTCGGCCTAAGAAACAAGCCTCCACATCTCCTCGACGGCCGTGACTTCGACGGCCACGGCCATGGTGGTCCCGTCAAGGGAGTGGCTAGCGATGGTCTTTCGAAGCGGCTATCGCAGGAGTCGGACAATTTTTGTCTCCAAGAGGCTGGTCAGTGAGTTTCGCGGTCACTTGTACGTTGTCGTAAAGAAGCTCAAACGTCATTGTTTTCACCGAGGAACGGAATCAGTTCCTTATGCATCCTCTCTTCTCCAAGAGCGCGAGCGATGATCAAGAATCTCAAGAGGCATCGGATAGAGTTCAACTGGCGTTGAATGTCTTTGTTCTTGAGCTCGTCGATCAGAACGACGGTGGGGTACAAAGGCTCATCAATCAACAAGAATTATACGAATATAAAGAAAACAGAGAAATTGGGATCAAGCTCTTTTAAGTTTCGTTTTGTCACTCTTCAATCAATTTATGGATGTAAACAGTGGTATTCGTAATATTAAGTTTATTACTAGGTTTAATTAAGTACATTAGTAAAACATAATTATTAGAATAATTAATTAATAAAACCCAAATTAGAAGTAAAACGTAAGTCTTAGCATAATTATTAGTGCCACGTGGGATTTCAGTTAGTAACACTGATACTCAAAACAAATGTGAAAAAAGAAAAGAAAAGAAAAAAGATAAAGGTATATAAGTGATACTAACATTGCCGTCATTAACTCTTCTAATGTTGTATGAACTTGGAATTTGAGACTTAGATGACATCGACATACAAGACATGAGGCAAAAGTTTATAATCAACATACACGAGGCCTACTTCACACAAGTTTATAATCAACAGGAAAATTACTTGGAGGTGAGTCATGAGATTGTCTCAACTTAAACCAAAACTATTTTCGAACAAGCAATAGTGATAAAAGCAGGCAGAAAACAAGGACCCCGTTTATTTCTCTTCTATTTCAAAATGACACGTGAGTTGTATAAAATGGGCTGCAACGAGTGAAACACTAGTCATTTTTACTAAGCATGAAAAAGAAAAAAAATACAAACCAAACTTTGTTTCAAACAGTACTGTCATATGTGTGGTTTTACATGTTCCCACGCTAAAAAGTCATAAATACATAATAAAAAAAATATATTATATCCGAAGTGCTAAAGCAACGCACAGAAACGAGACTACCCGTTACACTGAAACTATGTTCCCTTGGCTCCTGAATGCACTTCTCTACTCTACAGCCTAACAAAAATCATGAACTTTCTTCTTCCTCAAGCATGGAGTTGAAGAAGAAACATTGGTTATTTTTACCTCTGACGTGGGACGTCCTTACTCGCACTTGATTGACCTGTAAATGTGGCGGATAAAGAGCAGAGCAGCACGGAAACCAACCATCCCGAGCATGAGGAAGAAGCCGTAGCAAATGCAGGCCATGTAGCCGAAGAAGAACGAGGTTTGCATGAAACCAGACATGTCCGATCGAGCATAGTAGTAGTACAGACAGTAAGCATAAATAAATAGCCCGGTCGACCCTCCACACAGAAAAGACCTGTACTCGTATCACACACAGATTGGATCAGGTCAAGAACTCGCATGCATATATATATATATATATATATATATATATATATATATATATATATATATTGCATACACAATAGTGTTTAAGAGAAGAACATGGGATTTGACCATGTCCGAAGAACTGCATGTTCATCAAATTTTCTTTTAGACAGCATTTCTTGTAACTCATTAGCAAAGAAACTACATCTTCTGAGCCATGCAAAGATGCTTGGAAAGGATATTTTGGTCTAACAAAAAGTTGTGGGTTCGTATCATGTAAAAGCCTATTAGAAACAACAGTGCAAAAAATGAAAAACAAATAAAGTTTTACACAATTAAAAGAAAATAGATTGCTATAGATGCTGATAAAAACAAAGATCTCAGATTAACTTTGAACTACAGAAGGACACTGAACTCTGCCACTCTTATAAAGAATGCCACATAGCAGATTTAACGTAAAATTCCCGTTAGGACCTAGCATTCAGAGACTCGTGATATAAAAAAAAATAACCTTACATAACCACACCACCTACATCAGATTATATACATATCAACTTGCGTTCTACGACGGAAATGATTGGTGATGCATATAGAAGGAATCATTGACACATACAAAACTATAAAATATAATATACGACGAGAGAAGGTCAAAGGAGCTGTATATAGAGAGAAGAGACACAACAGTAACTCTAAAGTAGAAGGTCCACAAACCTACGACCCACCAGTAATTTCAAACGCTACTATGTACTAATAATTTTTTTAAGAAAGTATACTTAAGCTATTGTTCCCACGAGTCTTATTAATCCCATGAGGTCATGTTTGCTCACTCCTGATTGCATTCAGTGGGAGGAAAAAAATTCACATGAAATAGCGGATAAGGAGACAAAAGCAGAGAGAATATTAGAAACAGGAGAGTAATTGATTTACCTCCACCACCATTCATGGTCTTCAGCAGCAAGTTGGAAGTAGGTCAAAGCGACGGTGATGAAGGCAGTGACGATCAAGAGAATGATGAAAACGATGAACAGAATGCTGTAGATGGTGTAGATCCTGTGGCCCCACACACTTGCGAATATGTAGTACAGCTCGATGTAGATAGCACTGAAGGGAAGAAACCCTGCCATTGCCATCTGAGGAACGGTTCCCCTGTACCAGGGCAAAGTTGGAATTTCACGAGGATATTTCGTCGTGCGACAAGGAGCTTGAAACTCGGCTTTGCTGTTCTTTCCGGCGATACCGCCCAACACAAGCAACGGCGATGTAACCAACGTCCAAATCAAAACAATGACAACAATGGTGCCAAAGGGAAGGGCCGCAGTTGCACTGTACGCAATCGCGACCGTGTTGAGAAAGCAAAACGTTAGGAACAGTGGCCCACAAAACAGGCATCCCGTGAGCAGCAAATTTCTCACCTGCCCATCAGAAAATCAACATTAAATTCGGTCCAGGCCAACTTTGGTACACAGTAAATATATGATTAACCCAAACGCATGACCTTCATTTTCTTTTTCTGATTTATTTTTAGTTTTTTAATTGACAAATAAATCCAAATACCCTACAGAAATTTATATTCCTAGGTGAAAATTAAATCTTTTCGGCTAAAATCCAGGCTAACGTCGGTGGACCTGTGTTTTAGCCGGTTAACTGAAAGTAAGGTTAAAATGTCCATCTGGTGTATATCGATTCTTATTTACCCAGTTTGTTCCTTCAAGCTGACAATAGAAAGAAGTTGCTGTATAGCCGGCAATCCCAGAAGTGAGAGCATATATGACGACCAACGCAGTGAACAAAGCTCCCCGATTGTACGGGTAAAAGACACCAACAAGAGCAAGCATGAAGATAAATACCGTCCTGGAGTTGCATATATAGGCAAGGAAATCTTAGTCAATGGACATTAAATCAATGCAAAGTTATATTTACATTGAACGCAAATAAATATGCTTACAGAGTGAACAACTGTGTTCCAGAACCAAGTGCAGCGGCGAATATGGATTTGTATTTGGGGAATCGGAAAACATCTCCGTGTATGTACTTCCATCCAGTCTCTTCCTGATCATCCACCGCTTCCTCATCTTGCGCGTACCTTTCGAGCAATTGAATAACTTCGGTAAGAAGTCGGAAGAAAAAATAAAGGAGAATGGTAGCACAGGTAAAAATTCTCACTTCATGAAATCATTCTTCAAAACCCGCATGAGGATCGTGGCAAGGAAACCTGTCAAGAGCAGTACTGTAACACAGGAATTGATGATAGAAAACCAGTGAATTTCCAAGTGATGTGGCTGTGATGATGAATGTGAATACTTGTCCATCCTCTTGTCAAAAGACGTCTTTGTCTCTCTCCATTTCACAGTGTAGGTAAAGTCAGCATCAACTGATTTATCTTCCGTTAAATCAACCACAGATAGAGGGTCCATCTTAGCACTGATCTCAATAACGCGATCATTGTTGTACAAAACATCAAAATGGATATGCTTATAGAGATAATACTTGAATTCACTAGGGTCTGTTTTTCCCTCCTTATCGATTTTTCCTATAAAGCCCCAGATAGGCAAGTCATCATAGTACATCTGAAAGTAGTAATCCTTTTTCACGGCATCCCGAAACTTGGCAACATCATCCGCTGAAAGAGATGCCTTACATGCAGCCTCGGATTCTTTCTCTCTCTTAAATTCTAGTTTATAGGGAGCGCTGACAAGTCGGTCTCCATTCAATACCTCTCCAAGCGCTTCCTTCTTCTCCTTGACAACACCTATCATTTACATTGATGACAAAATAACAAAAAATAAGATTCGTTTTTTCACTTGTACATCAAACTTTGTCATGGAAAGATAAATGCAGATAGTGTTCATCGTATTAAGGGCGAAGGTAAAGATCGAGCATACGAGAGAGATCAAAATTGTACATGGGATAATGTAAGATCTTGTCAGATTTTCCTGTTGGCAGCGACTAAGGTCATTGTTTCAATGAAAGAGTCTCTTGCATTTGAACTCTAACAGAACCCTCAGATAATTGAGTCATTACTCGTTAAAAGTTTCTTTCGTTAAGGAGGATAATGATATAGTGCAACTATAGCCGGTAGTGTAACGAGGGAATATGCAGGAAGATACTATGAAAATTGGGTAATAGCCATTGAAAAGAAAACAAGCCTTTTGAATGCTTCGTGTTTATTGTATATTCATGTATCTCATTTTCAATGAATTATTGAGGCTATGTCAGTATTGCAGAAAACTAAAGTAAAAATTTGTTGTATAATGATGAAAATCAATGTATAAGTGGGATCTTATTCTTATTATTCCGCACACTTGTGCTTCCTTTTTTGTTCTTTGATATTGGCGCATCCAAACAAGAATAGGAGAAGAGTAAGGAGTATTTCTTTTTTCTCCCTCAAATTTCTGTTATATTTAAAACACAGTTAAAAAAAATTGATTTCTTCAACTATTCCTCACTAATTTCATTTTCCTTCATAATTTTACTTTCCTAAGAAAATTGTGGGTTCCAAATGTAAGTGCTTTGGCTTTTTCCATTTTGCCTAAATTTCATAATAAAAATAACTTAAGAACGCATATTTCACTGCCATGGCTCTCATAGAAATCATACCATTAACTAGAACATGGAATATATTTAATTAATAGACAAACTATTATGGAGAATGTGAAATAATTTAGACATCACCAAAGAAAAGAGTCCGAGCTATGACCCCAAACCATAATTTAAGTGCTATACACCAAGTTTGCACCAACTTCTACCAGATCTCCGATTCAGATTTTAAAAATTAACAGTAATAGCAATAATACAAAACATTCGACTCTTTAGAATTAGAAGCCATGTTTGCAATCCCTTCCTAAATTTCAAGAAGCAATAATATTACAGAAACATACGAGCAGTTCAATTGCCAGGTAATTGAGATACAAGATCGGTTTTACATTTAAGATTCTCAATTCTCAGGATCCACTAAATCACATAAAAAAAAAAAGAATTGGATATAGAAAACAAGGGACGTACCTCCTGAGCAGAAAGGCAGATCAAAATAGCGGTATGTCTCACTGAACAAAGAGAAATCACAAAGAACACATCAACACATGTTAGATTTTAGCAATGCAGCAGTAAATATCATAACTTTACAAGCACAGTTCTATCTTCAACAAAAAAAAAAAAAAACAAACAAACAAAAAATTTGTATTGTACATCAATAGTGGTATATGGATGAATAATGATATTAATAACGCCAAAGATGGAAACAGAGTTATGAACCAAAGACAGGAAATATCCAATTCGGCTCAACTATATTTAAGATGTCAACATCTTTGCCCAAAAGTTGTATAAAATCGCATTCCAAATAGATCAGTATCGCGGATCAGTATTCCCATCAATAAAATAAGCTAATTCCAAATCCAACCTAGCTCGGCCATTGAACTCTCAAAGGAGCTTCAAGACCCAATAAAAAAAAAGTAACTATCTTAGTATCGGAGATCACAGATCGGAGAGCCAGATCGAGAATGGAGAGAGATGTGAGGGTTTCGAGGAAGAATGAAACGATTAGATTACCTGGGATTGTGGAAAGGTCCGACCTTGTTGGCGTAGAGTGGGACTTGATCTCCGTCCTTGTACCGGTGGTCGGAGTCGTCAGATCTTACGGTGGTCGCGCAACAGGCGATCAGAACCCCCAAAACCAGAATCGCCGAACGGCCATCCATAGTGTATCGAATAGAGAACGCAGAAGAAGTAGAATAAAGATGACAAATTTTAGTTGTGATTGTGAAGTTTTTATGGTGATTATTTATCGTAAATATATACAATATTGGAGATTATTTTATTTTATTTTATTTTATTTTATTTTATTTTATTTTAGTTTTGGCCCACTATTTTGAGTTATTTTATTTTAGTTTTGGCCCACTATTTTGAGTTATTAACGTCTCAGAAATGAGAGATTTTTTAGAAGGAGAAATAAGTTGCGAGTCCTAACTTTTTTTTTTTTTGTTAAATTTGAATATAGTCGGTACCAAAGACTAAATACCAATACCTAGATTGATATTCTGATTTTACTTATAATAAATCTGTATGGTAAAATAATTTTAATATTGAAAATTCTGATTAGTCGCAAAGACAAGATGTCGCACACAATGTGTTGACAATGTGTCCGACAACTTGCTTGAACACAGATATGGATAAACAACAAAAAGCAGTAAACAAATAACACACGATATGGTTACCCAGTTCGGTGAAACACACCTATATCTGGGGGCACACTGCCAGTGGAAAGGATTTTCACTATCTTGTAGTCAATAGTACACACAAGGTTTATATCTGATTACAATCAACAAATCAATAAAACCTAGAGACTATTACTACCAGTGATCACCTAGACAGGGACTCCCCCTAAATTTGAGCTCCGTCTCAATTCCACCCTTCGAGCAACCTCCTGGCTCGGATGACCTTTAGTCTTCAGCAGATCGTGAACCTTCAATCACGAGAACACAAAACCCAAATCTCACAAACACCCAATCTTTGTGGAATAGTGTTTGAGGAATTACACCGCTCTTATCAAAACACAAAGCCTCCCAATCCGCCGGTCTTGCACGTCTAGGAGCTCTAGGTATTTTGATAAAGCGTCAAAGCTGCTAAGGGAGAGCGCATAGCTTTTATAGCAGCTGTACAATCCTGGAAGGTATCTCGGGTTTCCTTACCCGGCCTCAAGCGAATATCACAAAGTAAAGACTCCAACAAAGTGAATATTCGTGCAATGAAGATAGCAACGAAGGATATCTTGCAATGAAGGCTCCAGCGAGGCAGATATGTTGTAATGAAGACAGCAGCGAGGCAATAACTCAGCAATAAGACAGCAGCGAGGCAATCTGTCAAAACTGGAAACTTGCCTGAAATACTGTCTGCACACACGAGGAAAGATGTCAAACCAGAAGTGACAACATAACACCCGACATCTTTCCATACCACTTGCACTAAAAAAATAAAGCCAACAAAACAACGTAACAACAATCTCCCCATTTGGCTATTTTTTAGGCAAGCACTTCCAGGACCAGTTCTCATACAAGCGTCATAACCAAAAAGAGAGTCAAAATAAATGACCTCATGACGCCTCTCCCCCTGATTGCCTCAAAAAGATACCAAAGGCAAGGATCGACCAACACAGAGGGAGGAAAAACAGCCTGTAAAGGTAATGAGAACTAGAAGAGCAGCATATCATTCAACAGAAAAGGTACGATAGAGCAGAATAAACATCAACCAGATGGATTAGAAACATCGTTGGAAAGAGAACTTTGAGAATCGCTGCTGACATCATCTTCTGATTCTTGTTCATCAGGACACGCAGAGGAACTTGATTGAGAAGTGGAAGCATCATCCGTGGCAGAAGGGAGAGTCATGACAGAGATAAGACGCTCACACGCAGTCTTTCTTCGAGAAGAGATAGCAATGACTTCCTTAAGAGCAGCAACTTCTTCCATCAAACCCTTGAGAATATCGTTCTTGGCACTTTCTGACAGGGGAGCCACTTTGATGGTACCACCAAGCGAGACAGATGTTGCGACAGAAGGCATGACAAGATCCCTGGCATGTTTCCCTTCAAACAACTTAGGACTGAAAGAGAGTTCACTGGGAGGTTTACCTGCAACATCGTCAGCCCTGAGCAGATCCTTCTTCTGAGCTACCAACAAGCCAGACAGGAGCGAAGGGAAGCCAATAGGAAGCTTCACTGCATAGGACTTAGCATGCTTCGCCAGGTGGCTGAAAACAAACTCCCCAAAGTCGAAGGACGCCCGAGTACCAATCTGATAAATGAGGCATGCCAGGTCGGAGTTGATACTGGAGCCGTGAGAGGAAGGGGCCCAATTCGCAATCCCAATTCTGTACAGAACAGAATACTTCGCCGAGAGATATGAGGAAGGCAGAGAACCCTTGGTGGGCCAAGTCTTCTTATCATCGTTAATGAGCTCTTTGGCAACCTCATCCAAGGAAGGAAGCCGATCAGCAGTGACAATTTTTCCTCTATCCAGAAACTCGTTGATGGCAGTGGACGATATATCAAAGCAATGGCCACGAACATAGACTTTCCCAAACTCAGGGTGATGAGGCTGGTCAATCTCAGAGGACAGATTCACAATGCACTCTTTCACCAGTCTGGGATAATAAGGCCCGATCCCAGAGACAGTTTTCCCAAGTTGAGCGTCGGACAAGAGTTCCATGATCACATCAATCTTCAGGGCCTCCTTAGACAATTCTTTTTCCGGAAAAATAGATCTGTGATAGACATACCTCAATTTTCTGACACGATCTTCCTCATGGAAGGAGACATTGTCCAGAGGAGCGGCGGGGACATCCTTGGGAAGCTTTTGGCCTCCGACAGATTTCCTGGAGATGAGAGACACCCCTTCAGGACGGGCAACATCTTCTTCCTCTTCCAAATCCTTCAGGACATCTGGTATTGTTTCTTCAACAGACTTTCCCTTCAGCTTCTTCTTGTTCAAGCCCATCTTCACCGGTTTCTTCATCTTCTTTTTAGCCGGGATGGTAGTGGGAGCAGCTTCTTCCACCAGCTTTCTTTTCTTCTTTTTCTTCTCTGAGAGAAGAGTGGCTAGACACACATCGTCATCTTTCTGAACTTTCTTTTTCAGAGAAGCAAGGATATCCTCTCCAACATCCTGGACAGGGTCGGACGTTCTTTCTTGCCTCTGAGAAGATGTAGGCACATCTTGCGAAACATCTTTACTTAAGCCTAACATGCCCCCAATGGCATCTTCAGGAGTATGCTCTTGAGGATGAGGCAGCGAAACCCTATCAATAGGAGAGGCAGAGACAGCAGGATTACCTAGCACAACCTTGTGAGGGCTTTCGACTGGGGATACACCGGAGGGGGTTTCTTCATCAGGAGCATCGACACTTCTTCTTTCTTCCTCAGACGAACTGCTGGAACTAGCTTATCCTGTGATGTCAGTGATAGAGAGAGCAGCTTTCTTCAGAATTGCGCGTCTGGCGGCAGAGAGAGATAGGTTCTCAGGAGGCACTGATGACCCAGCGATCGCACCTCCGGCCTGACCATCGGCGCGTATGCTAGGTTTCAGACCTCGAACCCTAACTCCATGCATGTTGCTCTCAGCACCGGGCTTTCTTGTCCCGACATTTTTCTTCCTCATTGTGGCTTTGACTTTTCCAGAGAGAGTAGAGGTACTGATCCCGCTTCTTGTACCCATCATTTTGGAAATAGAAATAAGGAAACTGTCACACAGATAACCGTCAATGAGGGTAAGCGAAACACAGCTCAAGATCAGCGAAGAAAAATGAGAAATTTCAAAGTTCGAACAAGTGGAAACTTCCATTTCTTTCTCGAGAGTGTAACCGTCTGCATGAATGAAATCATGGTAGGGAGTAAAACGACGTCGTGACTTAAGGAGGGCCTTGATTGTTCTTAGGCCCAGAGAGACAACAATTGGCATTTTAGCCCGGCAAATCAGTCGAATGGGCCAACCAGAAACATGGGCCCATGAGACAAAAAACACAATAGTAATGCGAACAAGGATCAACGAAGGATTAGCACATAGGTTAAGACCAAAAATTCCCCCGATAAACTTTAATTGCTATTGATCAATAACGCATAACCAAAGTGAGGACCGAAGATCTTCAAGACTGTCAACATCCAAAACCTTAGCAAAAATGTCAGCTAATTGATTTTTAGAGATAATCATACCACTGATGTTGTTGCAGAACAATGTCTTGACATCTTGGCCGACACCATACTCAGCACTCATTTGTTTCAACCACAAAGGTAGAGTATTGCTGCTACCAGCTACAATATATTCAGACTCTGAGATGCTTTTTCTATCAACTGCACTTCCTACCCAGTCAATGTCACGGTATCCCATAATAGTAGAGGTAGCAGCACAGGAATATAAGAGCCCAAAGTCAGCAGTTCCAGATATGTACCTTACAGTGCGCTTAGCCCGAGAAAGATGGCTAACTTTAGGATTAGCTTGATGCAGAGCACACACACCAACACAGTAAGCAATATCTAGACGGCTGGTGGTGAGATATGAAAGGCTTCCAATAAAACGTATCCCATCTTCAATATCACCAATGACCTCTTCAACATGATGATTTTTCTGAATAACTGTAGAAGGAGCACATCTTTGCGGCACAGCTTCAGTCTCCTTGTCAGGGAACGACTTATCCCGAGGAGAATCGTCTTTAGTCACAATGTCGACCACTTTGTCACCAACATCTGTCCTGACATCTGTGCTACTAGATAAAACTTCATCCTCATCATCAGCACTTTCAAAATCATCATAAACGTCATTAACAACCACATTTATAGACTCCATCATAAACTTGGTGCGTTTGATAAAGGCACAATAAGCACAACTATTTCTGGAATACCCAAGAGAGATACCTTCATCACTTTTGGAATAAAGCTTACGACGAGGAGCCCGACCAGCAAGAATGTAGCACACAGAGCCAAAGACATGGAAGTACTCGACGTTCTTTCTCCCCTTCCATATCTCATACTGAGTTACAGTAGTGCCCGAACAAATGATAACTCTGTTATGAATATGGCAAACTGTGTTGAGTGCTTCAACCCTCAAGAGTAGAGGAATGTCTTTGGCAAGCATCATCAATCGAGCCATTTCCTGAAGAGTCCGATTCTTTATTTCAACAACCTCATTTTGTTGTGGGATGATGGGGCCAGAAAATTCAGGAGCTATTCCTTCTATGCTTTCTCCTTTGTCTCTTTGCACTTGCCCTTTTCCACTGAGACTTTCAGTTTGCATAGGACCCATCAAGTCCATGTGTGGGAGCTCCAGAACACGTGAAGTGGTAAGATGTTGCAACATCTTGTGCGACTTCTGAACCTGTTTTCCTATCCTAGCTTCATCTGCCTTGGACATGAGACACTTGGTGACTTGAGAGACTTTGACCGGGGACCACATGTAACAGTCGTCCGGAGTCCTGGTTCCTTTCATAAGCTCAACCTGTTCCTCATTTATCACAACACACTCATCACGAGTAAAATCAACACGTAAGCTCAAGTCACAAAGTTGGCTAATGCTAATAAGATTAGCAGTGAGGCCTTCAACCAACAAAGCGTCTGTTAAGGAAGACAAACCAGGATAATTAAGTTGACCTTTTCCAATAATCTTTGCCTTCACTCCATCACCAAAAGTAACATGACAGTTAGAGTAAGGTTTTATGTTGGATAAAAAGGTTTGGTCACCTGTCATGTGTCGAGAACAACCACTGTCAAAGTACCAATCGTTACCAGTGAAGGCATGCTGAGAGGTGTAAGCAAGGTTGGCGCGATATGACTCATTTTTCACTCTCCATTCCATACGAGATGAGGGGGAACGACTTGGTTGAGCTTGCCTATGGGATGATTGATGCCGATGAAGATTCCTCCCATATAGACGATAACAAAATGGCCGAATATGACCCCTTCGTCCACAGTGATGGCAGACCCAACGAGGTCTGTTGACAAGAGACCTGGTTGGTCTATAAGGATGTTGCTGATGCTGATTCTGGAACTTGTCACGAACAGATGTCTGAGGCATATTTCGCGGCATCTGGGCAGCAGACTTTTGAGGGACAAAAGTAGTCTGAGACGTGGAAGCACCGTGAGTATACCCAAGCCCCTTCATGTTCTTTGCAGACTTTCCAACAGCCGACTTTTGAGGGACAAAAGTAGTCTGAGACGTGGAAGCACCGTGAGTATACCCAAGCCCCTTCATGTTCTTTGCAGGCTTTCCAACTGTGAGAATTTTATCAAGGCTGTCGGTGCCGGAGTTCAGCATCCTGACTGATTTAGTCATCTGATCCAGCTCTCCATTCAGCCGACTGACTTCCTTCTTTAGATCCACAATCGTCTCTAGAAGCCTTGCCTTGTCTTCAGTCAGAGTGAGAATAAGAGCACTCTGTTTGTCGAGAATCTGAGACTCCTCAACCCATTTGGTGTGCAAGGTATTGTATGCGTCATTCATGGCGTCGTCAGATAGTTCTCCATCTAGAACAATTTTCTGAGAACATTCACCAAATTTATCAGTAGACTCATGAGCAGTAAAGGCCACAAAATTACTTATCTTATCAGAGTCGCTATCTTCATCCGAAAAGGTAGCGTTGTACCCATTTTCCTGTTTCTTGAGGAAATTAGGACACTCCTTTTGAATATGTCCGAAACCTTCACATTCGTGGCACTGAATGCCTTTGCCTTTGCCAGGTCGTTCACCGCTATCACTGTTCCTGTGAGGGTTGACATCCTTCTGGAATCTTTGTTGAAACTTGTCCTTAACATCTTGTGAGACATTTTTTCCATTTATCTGGTTGAATCTCTTCATGACCCTGCTATAATTTCTTGCAAGCATAGCTATAGTATCGTCAATGTCACTATCAGAATCTGAGTATACCTGATCCTTTTGTTTATGAATAGAGCCTTTTAGGGCCACCCCTTTGTGTTTCTTCTCTGTCTTGGGCAGGGAGAGCTCAAATGTCATGAGAGATCTCATAAGTTCATCAAACTTCAAGGTTTTGAGGTCATGGACTTCTTCAATAGCCGTGATCTTCATTTTGAATCTGGGACTCAAAGCTCTCAGAGTTTTCCGAACAAGATCTTCGTCGGTCATGGGTTTCCCAAGAGAGTAGGATTCATTGGCAAGGTCTCGGATGCGAATGTTGAATTCAGCAACAGATTCATCCTCAAGCATAGTAAGGGCTTCAAAATTGGTCGTGAGGTATTGAAGCTTCTGCTCACGGACCTTTGTGGTACCCTCATACGCAACAGCAAGGATTTCACAGGCCTCTTTGGCACTAGTGCATGTATTTATCAACCTGAAAACATTTGTATCGACCCCATTAAATATAGCATTTAGAGCACGTGAGTTACCAAGGGCCGCCTCCTCTTCAGCAGGAGTCCAGTCTTTTTCCGGTTTTGCACCAATAGGGACTCCTTTGTCATCAGCCTGAACAAGAGCTTCCCACCCGTGTATCACTGCTTTCCAGGTTCTGCTATCAAGGGACTTCATGAAGGCAGTCATGCGTGCCTTCCAATAACCATAGTTGGTTCCGTCGAGTACTGGAGGGCGATTGACAGAACCTCCTTCTCGGGAACTATCCATAGTAGGCAATCAGAAAGAAAATACAGGAAACCACCTAAGAGATCAAGGTGCCTGCTCTGATACCAAATGAAAATTCTGATTAGTCGCAAAGACAAGATGTCGCACACAATGTGTTGACAATGTGTTCGACAACTTGCTTGAACACAGATATGGATAAACAACAAAAAGCAGTAAACAAATAACACACGATATGGTTACCCAGTTCGGTGAAACACACCTACATCTGGGGGCACGCTGCCAGTGGAAAGGATTTTCACTATCTTGTAGTCAATAGTACACACAAGGTTTATATCTGATTACAATCAACAAATCAATAAAACCTAGAGACTATTACTACCAGTGATCACCTAGACAGGGACTCCCCCTAAATTTGAGCTCCGTCTCAATTCCACCCTTCGAGCAACCTCCTGGCTCGGATGACCTTTAGTCTTCAGTAGATCGTGAACCTTCAATCACGAGAACACAAAACCCAAATCTCACAAACACCCAATCTTTGTGGAATAGTGTTTGAGGAATTACACCGCTCTTATCAAAACACAAAGCCTCCCAATCCGCCGGTCTTGCACGTCTAGGAGCTCTAGGTATTTTGATAAAGCGTCAAAGCTGCTAAAGGAGAGCGCATGGCTTTTATAGCAGCTGTACAATCCTGGAAGGTATCTCGGGTTTCCTTACCCGGCCTCAAGCGAATATCACAAAGTAAAGACTCCAACAAAGTGAATATTCGTGCAATGAAGATAGCAGCGAAGGATATCTTGCAATGAAGGCTCCAGCGAGGCAGATATCTTGTAATGAAGACAGCAGCGAGGCAATAACTCAGCAATAAGACACCAGCGAGGCAATCTGTCAAAACTGGAAACTTGCCTGAAATACTGTCTGCACACACGAGGAAAGATGTCAAACCAGAAGTGACAACATAACACCCGACATCTTTCCATACCACTTGCACTAAAAAAATAAAGCCAACAAAACAACGTAACAACAAATATTATACCAAATACCAACTATTATATGGTGAAACTCTAACAACGAGAACACAAAAAATTTGGCCCAAAAAAATAACCGAAAAGATCAAACAGCCACTATACGCTAACTTAGACGCCAATCCACGAGCCATCGGGCTACCCAGGCCCAATGTCCAACATTGGTCGAGGGTAGACCATCGTAACACTCAGACCAAGTCCCTCGTCCACGCCTAAGCCTAACGCTCGGCTTGCCAAAGGCAAGCCTTCATGACGCACGGGTCAAAAACAAACAACAATATTTTGACACTAGAAGGAGGAAACTACATAAGATATCTGTGAGTTCCCACAACAATGTTTTTTGACGAAAAATTTTGTATATGTACACAAGATGATATATGTGCCAATGAATGACCCAATTGCGCCCTCCAACGGTGGAAATAATCGAAGTCGTCGAACAACTAGCTCCTGCTATAACATGCGCTCTCTGGCTCAATGTAACTCGGAACTGGTTCCTGAAGAGGCATAACCCCCGTCTAGATCAACAAGATCCACGAGATTCCCATCTAGATCGTATAGAGGATAACATTCATCAATTGGCAGATATGTTCACGAGAGCACACGTGTTCGTGAAACCACGATCAACGAAGTCCTCGGCCATGGGTCACGTCCCGAAGGTGAATCACAGATGATGGAAGATCAAGAGTTTGATCCCGAGTGTGAACAAGTGAAAGACTCTGAATATGAGGAGAGCCTTCCATTGAGTCATGAAGAGTTACCGATCAACAATAATGGCGCGCCAAATGCTACTGATGGTCAGGCACATGCCGCTCCTTACCGCCCGACGAGCGTTAGGGTCAATCCCAATGTAGGGAAAGCCTCTCAAGATAGGTACGACTCAAGAAGATAGCACTCTCGACCCTCAGCATTCAATCGCCCAGGTTTGGGAGACGATGGTGTCGATAGTAGAAACATAAGACGTGCAAAAAATTCAAGGCACGACAACCAAACTCGGGCTACTGCCCATGACTATAGGGAGCATCTAAATGCACAAAGAGGATCCTGTGGAGGAGATTTGAGGCAACACCTTAGTTCTTAGCGTGCGAGTCCGCATAAATGGAAATCCTTGAACGAGGAATGTTAAACCCCCCCCCCCCTCCCTAAATGGCTTGCCAATGGCTCTAATGTTGTGAAAATAATCCAAAGTCTATATGGCAAGATTCGAGATCGGACGGAGGCACGGGAAGGAAGTCAAGCAGCCCGAGGAATGATCGAAGAGGTATCTTCACCCTTTGCTCCTAGCCTTCTCGCCCAAGATTGCGGCGATGATTTCAAGGTCCCTACTATGCCATAATACGATACGAAGACTGGTTCAGTCTTATCACATTCAACAATAAAAGATTTGGATGGCGGTGAAGAAACAAACCCTGGTGTCCATGTACTACGCATTGAACCTTACCCTTACAAGGTCGAGTTTAAAAGAATCTTAGACCTGTGACGATCCATTTCTATGGCGATCTTCAAAATCTCTTTTTGGCCCGATTTGCAACCTCGTGAGTCTAAAAGAAGAGCAATATGTATTTGTGGCCCATGAGGTAAGAAAGCAGCGTATTACTACGTAAATATCTCACCAGCGAACGAGTTGGAAAAATTTGACAATAGAGAAAACATAGCAACCACCGTCAAAAGGTCACGCACTAATGACTTCCTTAAATCCATTGTGAGAATAATGTCATTCACCATTGCTTCTTTTTCTTTATTTTCTGAAGCAACTCGTCATCTGGTCTTCCACGTTTGATGGGCAACTAATTCCTCTTATATATTTAGTTATCCTTAGGCCCAGAAGGTGGTTTGGAGTGCTCAACTCTTTTTAGCTCTCCCCCAACATATTTTGCAATGAGGAGCTCTCGTATAGGTCTTGTGGCCACAATTCTTATGATGCATATAGTAGGTTGATGGAGTCCAAGTCTTTCATCGTTGAACAAAATTTATGTTCGGCTTATTTTCTTCGGTTATGTTGAATGTGAACACGGGCAAGTTCCTTTTACCATCAATATTTTTTCATGGTTGATGGAAACCTTGTTTATGGTTGTTGTTTCTATTGTGCTGGTTATTGTTCTAACATGGCTTTGGAAGGAATATATTGGACAACACTACTCATTCATCTTCAGCGATGGCCAAATTTGATGCTCGATGGACGGCATCTTCTGTTGTTGATGGCATATTAATATTGATTTCTTCTCGATACATCAACTCGTGTCTATAAGTGTATTTTTAAGGGCAGAGATCGCTCTTGAGTTGCTAATTCCGCTTACTTTGGTCATGACGATTATAAATCGAGTCATGAAAGTTCGGAGGGATTCAGTTGGCTCCTACTGAATGCGCCAAAGGTTGGCGAAGGTGGTATGTTCCTCGACACACATTGTGTAATGTTTCATAAACACGGCCGACATAAGGTCAAAGCCGTCAATCGAGTTCTCCTTAAGCTTTGAGAACCATTTAAGGGAATTACCCTGCTTCTTTCTCGCCATCGTCGAGTTGAGCTCGCCAAATGGTGAATATGAAATTAGTCGTATGGGCCTTGGGATCTCCGGATCCCTCATGGTAATGGATCTTGAGTTCTTTCCAAAAATTATGGAGTTGCATGTCTCTAAATCGTTTATGAAAGGAGTTCACCTCGTCTCCTTGATAAGAAGATCGATCTTGGGGGTTGAGCTTGTTGAGCTATGGACTCGTGAGTTCACAACTCCCAAGCTTGTGTTGGGCTCTGCCACTAATTTTTTAATTTGTTTGATTTCCATCCTCTCAAGGTGAGGTATAACAATAGCTTTTTTTTAGATGAATAAACTCTTTAGTTTTTTCGTTTGGCCAATTAATTCCTACATTGAGTCAGCTTGTCCTAGTCGATATTGCATACCCCAAATTCACTTTTTATTGAATGAGGATAGAGTCTGACACCAAAAAAAGTATATTAAGTGAGATGTCACATACAATCATACATGTGACAATGTTTTATTCAATGATTTCATTCACTAAGATTTTCTTCACTGAGTAGATTGCCCGATTTATTTATCCACAACAAATAATAACAAAGAATGGGTGATATAAATTGCATTAATCCAGCAATCTTGGACACAAAATTCATATCAATAAAACCCACAAATCCAACAAGATTAAGTCATATCACCAACGGTCGGGTTATCGACCCAGAACTTAGGATCTTGGCCATTGACAAATCATATGATATGAAGGGTCACAAGGAACTGTGTCTTCACTCAAGATTAATGTAACTACGAAAGTACATTTTTTGTGACATTAAGGCATTGATCATTTAAACGGTTTGCTCTTCGAACGATGAAACATCACTAATCTCATTCAACAGCTTCATTGGGAGAAGCAATAGAGTCTCACAAGACCTGACATCAAAAGTTTGTCCCAACAACGCGATTGATCCTCATATTGCAAATGTATGCTTTGAACTAACTCATATGATGAGTCTTTCAAGTCTGTACTTTCTTCTTCAGTCGTTGTGAGTAGTTTCATGGGCGTAAACACATATCTAAACACCAAAGTATTATAAAGAGAACGCATCCCTCTTCAACATTACACATAAATATATTTTCAATCTGCAGAAAAGTCATACTACACAAAGTAATCACACTAGATAGAGTAGTCTCACTAGTCATAATATAATATTTTTCTTTTCACATCTCTTTATAGGTATAAATCCCAACACTGAAACCGAAGAAACTATGAACCGCGAGCTCCGCTTTTTCCAGTAGAATTCATATTTCTTCCGCAACAACAAAATTTTGTAATGCTCTTAATCCAAAGTATATAATCAAGAGAGAAAATAATAAATCATGGAAGAGACATACTAGGATAAGTTCTGATTAAATGACGTATTCAATGTTATGTTATTTAATATCTGATTTTTGTAATAGAGTTCATTTCCTATATATAGGAACAACACTTCACAGCCTAGGTGCCGTTCTCAAATAATAGAACCTTGAAAAGAAAGACGAAATAAGTGAATTCTTGTTCTTCAAGTAAAGTTTCCCTCTTAAAAATGCCTAGCTTTACCTAATTGGCTGCGTAGCTATATTAAACACTAGCAATTTGGTTTTAACTAACCTTTCGTTAATTTCCCGTAAATAGCCATCTTGCTTACGTGGCAGTTTATTAATTGAATTAGTTTTACATCTTTGCCCTTATTTAATTCGGCCGCTATTTTTAATTAGGCAGTTTTTTTTTTAATTTTGAATCAAATATTGAACCCGAATAGGGAAGTTTTCAAATTTGAATTTTCCAGCAGATTTTGAAAGTTTCCAGCGCATTTTTATTGTTGATTTGTTTTCTAATTTCGGTAAATAACATTAAATTACAATTTGAGAATATTTTCCATTTATTGGAAATCTGTTATTTATTTTGACTAGATCTTTCTTGATCCAATTTTACATTCAAAATTTATTCTTTCTTAACGTGTTTTTTAATTCTAGAATTTTAGAACGTCCATAATTTGTTATTTGTTTTCATAATTTTAGAACGTCCAAAATATTTCCAGAATTTTTTTCAGTTTATTTACACGAATATACTGTAAATCATCTTTGTATTTACAATGCATTTTACGATGAAACAATATTAACTGTAAATCAACGTCGTATTTACAATACTTCACCATAACCAAAATCTCAGCAAATTCACAATCACTGAAACAAATCTCATACAAGAAGAAGAAGAGAGAAAAAAATCATCTTTGTATTTACAATGCATTTTTCGATGAAACAATTGGTATTAACTGTAAATCAATGTCGTATTTACAATACTGCATAAGAATTCACCAGAACCAATATTTTAGAAATTCACAATCAATGAAACAAATCTCATACACTCAAAACCACCAGCAATTCCGATGAAGAAGAAGAAGAAGAGAGAAAAAAAATGAAAGATCATCATAATACAACAAATCCTGTAATCCCTCCACCAATCCAATCCGATAGGCACAGCCCGTTTGCCGTCACCATCGACGAGCGTCGACCGATGTTGCAGAGGGTGGGCGAGTTGCAAAGAGTGGAGTGTCGGCCGATGTTGCAGAGGGTGGGCGAGTTGCAAAGAGTGGAGTGTCGGCCAATGTTGCAGAGCGTTGATTTTTGTTTTTATCGGTTTTGTAGAGATAAAGAGAGAGTATAGATATCTGCATTAATGGAGTTTAAAATCTCCCTCAATTTGTGGGAGTAGTTATGGCCGATTTTTTTTTTCAATTTGAATTAATGAGAGTAGTTATGGCCGAATATTTTGGTTTAAATTTTTTAATATTTGGTGTGTAAATGGGCGGGAATTATGTGGGGACATTTTGGAATTTCATTAGGCCGTAAATAAGTTGCTGTGGCTATTAACAGGAAATTAACAAAACGTTGGCCAAATCCAAAATCTCTATAGCCGTGTGGCTATATAGCTATATAACCCATTATATTAGAGAAATTTCATTAATTGGGCTTAATAACCCATTAAATATCAAGATTAGACCCTAATGTTTAAAAATATCTAAATATGGACTTTTGTACCGAAAATGGACAAAAATGCCCCTGAGACTATATCAGCTCAGCCTTTCCCTCTCACTCTCACTCTCACACTCGCTCAAACTCTTTCAAATCCACTCAAATCCTCTCTACTTAAGCGGGTTTCAAAAGAATCATGGGTAAGATTACTAACTTAATCATTTTTACAAAGTTTATGAATGTATATGATAGAATGTAGCATAAAAAATCGATCAGATCTGAAAACAAAGTCCAAAATCTGGGTTTAACTTGTTTGTACGATGGTATACGATGAAATTTAAATTTGTGTACGATGAAATTTAGAAAAAAAATTGGGTTCTGTACGATGCTGTACGATGGTGTACGATGGTATACGATGTTGTACGATGCCGTACGATGCCTCTTTTACAATGTACGATTCTGTACGATGGTATACGATGCTGTACGATGCAGTACGATGTCTATCAGTAAGATGATGTACGATGATGTACGATGGTGTACGATGTTGTACGATGCAGTACGATGATGTGCGATATAGAAGCTTATTTTGCATAGTTTGACTGTTTTTTTGCAGTTTTTGTCATGATTAACGGCACTTGGGAGAAGGAAGGACACCAATGGGTTTTCACCAATGCAGAATTTCGTGCATTCGTAATTCCGAAAGAGGTAACGTACACGGAGTTAGTAGATTTCTTATACGAGAAGTTCGAGTTAGACAGATTCGCGTTCGACTTAAAACTCGAAGTCCCATACGAAGTCGGTACAATTCCAGTAGGTCCTGCCGTATTGAAGGACAATGGTGATGTTTCGCATTTTATGAAGCACAAATATCGTAATAGATTTCAACTCTGTGTAAGTTTGGTACCGAAACAGATCGAGGTCATTGCACCTATTGCGTATCGAGGACTATGTAAAGGGAAAGATGTGGAAGTTGGAATGGTGTCTCGCAATGAACCGAAGAAGAGACGGAATACTCTTGTTATCGAGGATCGACAAAAAGATCCTATAATTGAAAACAAAGACGGTGGCTGTGACGATGACTTGTTTAACGAGTACAAGGGTGCCGGAAACGGTGACGAAGTATACAGGCGTGATAGAGATTGTAATCACAACAGTGACGAATATGATGGACACAATGGTGATGAATACGAAGATGGCGAAGGTGATGAAAACGAAGGTGGCGAAGGTGATGAAAACGAAGGTTGCGATGGTGATGAAGAGAATAGTGATGGATATGACGGAGATAACAATGGTAGAGGTGAAGAATTTGAAGAATTTGCCAATCCCGAAGAATATGAAGAATTTGTGGAAACGTTTACGGTACCAACGGGTCATTGTGAACCATCGGGTCAATGTCAGCGTGAGCCTCCGATGATCGGATCACCTGTCGTTCCTTATTTATGGAAAGCACCCGAGTTCAGCGCCGATGATGTTGTGAAGGAAAACCCGAGTCATTATCCAAGTCATTCTTCTACAGGTAATTTAAGTGGATTCAAATGAGATTCAAGTATAATATGAAACCACATATTGTTTAACTAACCTTTGAAAGTAACAGGTAGCTCAGAAGAAATATATATTGGGCAGCAATTTGAAAACAAGCATGAACTGAAGAAACATATCCACTTGTACGCGTTGAAACATAATTTCGAATTTAGAGTGAAATATTCTTCGAAAAAGAGATGGTATGTTCTATGCAAAAACGAGAGATGCACATGGAGGTTGAGGGGTGTCGTGCAGTGGTCTGAGATGTGGGAGATTACGTCGTACGAGGGTAAACACTCATGTGGGCGTGTTGTTCGAACAGAGGGCCATCGAGGAGCGGCACCATGGGTCATCGGTCACGTATTTAAAGACAAGTACTCAATTAACTCTATGGCGGAGTATTCGGCGCATAACGTCAGGGAAGAAGTGAAGACAAGATGGGGTGTGAACATATCGTATTTGAAAGCTTGGAGATCCAGGGAGAAAGCTATTGGGTACGTGCGGGGTACGCCGGAACAATCGTACCAGAAGTTACCGTCTTGGCTGTACATGTTGAAGCAAAAGAATCCTGGGACGTTAACAGACTTTGTGCGAGATGGTGATAAATTCAAGTATGCTTTCTTTTCCATTGGGGCGTGTCGTAGAGGCTTCAAAGCATGTCGGCCGGTCATATCATTGGACGGTGCATTTCTGAAGACAAAATACGGGGGACAGTTGCTTTGCGCAATTGCAATGGATGCGAATTCACAATTATATCCACTTGCATTCGGAGTTGTAGATAGCGAGTGTCATGCTTCTTGGATTTGGTTTTTGAGAAGATTGCGAGAAGCTATCGGTGAAGACGTACCTAATTTGGCGTTCATATCCGATCGCCACGTTAGCATCATACATGGTGTCGAGGTTGTGTTTCCTGGTATCCCTCACGGAGCATGTTACCATCATTTACAACTGAATGTCCAACACAAGTTCAAGACAGACCATTGTCGCTTTGAACTTTACGATGCGGCTTACGCCTTCAGTAAAACAGCATTCGAAGCTAATTTTAGACAGTTGAGACGTAAGGATGTCGAGATGGCAAAGTATCTTGAAGAAGTTGGTGTCGATCGGTGGGCCAGAGCTTTCTTTCCTGGAAAACGGTAAGAGTCTAGAACTTCTTTTGTACTGAATTTTTTATGTCGTTGATTATATAAATCAAGTATGTTTTATATAGGTACGACCTAATGACGAGCAACAACGCAGAAAGCTTCAACAACAAAACAAGGAATGCGAGGACGTTTCCCATTACGACGTTGCTCGAGTTTATTCGATTCACACTCCAAACTTGGTTTTTTGAACGAGAAGAGATAGCGAACAAGTTGAACACAAAATTGACACGAACGTGGCAAAATGATCTCGCACAGCTAAATAATAAGGCACAGTTCGTCAATGCGTACGGACTTGGTCTATATGAATGTCATGTCAAAGACGTAAGAGGTGATTTCGATGTAGACCTTATGGCGAAGACATGCACTTGCGGACTATCACAACAATTGAATATCCCGTGCGAGCATTCTATCGCAGCAGCCCAACATCGAAGCGTGGACGTGTACTCGTTATGTAGTGACTTTTATTTGAAGGAGACGTGGATTGAGATGTACAAGGAAGCCATATATCCGGTTGGCAATGAAGATCAATGGGATGTCCCGGCTGCCCCAGAAGATACCCGTAGACGAATACGAGCAGCCCGAGCTTGAACGCAGCGTCAGGGCTTCGACATATGGTGAACGCGTTGATCAATGCGCTCAACTTGCTTCCGGCAACGCCGTTCAAGTGATCCGTGATCAATCCATCATTCTTTCGCTCGTCTTGTTCGGCTTTGGTCGGACCGTCTTCATAAGTCATCCCCGAGACGAGTGCGTACTCGAGGCGTCCAAATCGTACCCGTTTGCCTCCGATACCAAAATGTATCTCGCCGCGTACCGTCGCCTCGATCTTCTTCTGAAGGAGAGTATGCTCGAGCGGAGTCCCGAGGATTCGTTCTTTTATCCCGAGCTCATCGAATCTACTCCGTACAAGCTTCAAGATCCCCGTCCCACCGTACGTGATACGCCCCGAGAATGAGACGTTGTACATGTAGTTCAAATTGTCCTAAAAAAACAACAAAATTAGGTCAGAAATTAAAAACATCGTACAGCATCGTACAGTATCGTATATCATCGTAAAACAAGAAATTAATTTTTTTAAAAAACATCATCGTATAGCATCGTACAACATCGTATGACAAAAAATTATTTTTTAAAAAAACCATCGTATAACATCGTATATCATCGTATAGCATCGTAAAACAAAATAATTAATTTTTTTTAAAAACCATCGTACAGAATCGTACAGCATCGTACGACACTTTTTTTTAAAAAACATAAACCCATCGTACACCATCGTATCGCATCGTACAGACCTATGCATTTCATCGTACAACATCGTACAGCATCGTACGATATCGTACGATGCATGAATATCATCGTACACTGCCCCCAATTTTTAACCCTAACTTTCTAAATCCGATCAAAAACAGCTCAAATAACCACAAATCAGATAAATCCTAAGTCCTAATACCTATTCTGACTATTTTTTATGAGATTTAACAAGAAATTAGTTGAAAAACTCACCTTTTTCGACGTTTTGAGATGTCGGGATTTCTGAGCATCACCGCCGCCGGATATTGAAGCTTGTTTATCGTACGCCATCGTAGTATATCGTATTGAATCGTACAAGGTCGTAATATATCGTATGGAATCGTAATTGATCGTGTGGGTTTGATTTCGTTTTTTTTTCATATGAGTAGAGAGAGAGGAGATGAGAGATAGCGCTCTTTTTTATTTGAAATGGTCTAAGGGTATTTTTGTCCGGTTTTAACCCAAAAGTCCAATTTCAGATATTTAATTAAGTTAGGGTCTAATCTTGATATTTAAACCATTTTTAAGCCCAATTAAAGAAATTTCTCTTACATTATTACTAACTCAGTAGAATCATATCAATAAAAATATCTAAGCCTCGTAGAGCATTCCGACCTCGATCCTCTGAGGCAACGGCACCCCCAATGCCGGAAGAGCGGACCGGCAGTTCCCGTGCATGACTTCATAGAAACTGAGCATAACCCGGTCAAACCATCCACACTGTTTCCCCACGTGAAACCTCGTCTTTGCTCGAACATGAACCACCCCGGCGCTCCTCGCCGCATCGAGATCAGAGATAGCATCATCATCGGACGGTGGAAAGGATCCCAATCGGTTCCTTATGTGATCTCGTAGGCGGTTGATGATCTCCCCGACGAAATCCTCTCCCTCATCCTTGAGCGGATCAGCGTACCCGTAGCTGATCACGCAGCCATAGACCCCATTGAGCCCCAGATTGGTGATCACGATCCGATCATGGGGAGAGACTTTCGGGACGAGAAGGTATCGGAAGGTCATGAAAAGCGTGACTTTATGGAGAGACTTCATGTTCTTGACGTAGTGGCCGAGGACCGGGGTTAGACCGTCTTGGATGTTTGTGTAGAAGAAGCTGAGTCCGGGGACTCTCTGGACGGTCGGGTCCGATATCAGCTGGGAGAGCCGGTCTAGGGTTATCTTGTGGGTAAGCTCATAATCCATCTTCCTTTGCCTTCCATAGAACCAGCCGAACATGACGAGGGCGAGGATGAGAGATATGGCAAAGGGAATCCAGCCGCCCTCAAGGATTTTCGTGAACACCGCTGTGACATAAACGCCCTCCATTGTGAAAAACACACAGAAGAAGAGAGTGACGAGAATATGCGGGGTTCTCCAGATTATGATCATCACGAGTGTCAGCAAAATGGTTGTGATCAGCATCACTAAGATTACAACCACACCTGGGATAAAAATATTGACCGGATCAGAGATCATTTATATTAATATTATTGATAAACACCTTATAAAAAACCCGAATGATTATTATCTCTCTCTTTCCCCAACCACTGAACCAACACTTAAGATTAAAGTATACTATTCTTGAAACGTGAGTGATTGAGTAGAGTGACGTACCGAAAGCATTCCCGATATCTTTTCCGTCTCCGAAAATGAGTATAACAGCAACGCATAGAACCATAAGTATGTAGTTGATCTCAGGAGAGTAAACCTCTCCTTCTTTCTTAGCCGAGGTGTGGATGATTTTGACGCGAGGGAAATAATCGAGGACCACCGATTGCTTGATCACCGAAAACGTTGCTGATATTAGCGATTGACTTGCGACAATGGCGGCCAAAGTAGACACCACAAAGATTGGCCAGTATATCCTTGTGGGTATGAACTTGTAAAACCCGTCGTTGTGATCGTTTGGGTTCTTTATTAAGTACGCTGTTTGTCCCGCATAAGTCAGCACCAGAGATGGGTATATTGTGAACATAAATGCAAGCTGTTACAGATAAAATAAGATATAAAATATACAATTAATTGAGTAATTAAGCCACCAAAATTTAGAGATTCGTTAAATAGTCAATCTTTCGTAAATTTTAAGTAAATAACCATTATGATGATATGGCATTGTTTAGACGTTTTTAGCATTTCATTTATGTCCTTGGAGTCTGATGGTTATTTACAATTATTAACGAATATTTACAACTATTAATATCTTTATAGTTTTGTTAATAAAATTTTGTAGCTATTTGCTTAAAATTTATCAAAGGTGAGTTTTATGGCGAAACTTGAGTTTTCATATCTAGATAGTTTCATGTAAAGTTGCGGGAGAGAAACTTATTGTTAAATGGCGAAAACCTGAATAGATTTTTGATTGAAATGGCCTAGATCTGCAAATAATGCTTCAGAACCTGAGGAGATCAAATAAAACTAGTTAAGTGGATGATCTTGTTCTTGAGATAATCATATAAGGCATTACATAAATTAAAAATTAAAAAATAAAAAATTAAATACTAAAAAGTAAATTAAAATTTAACGTCATCAATTGAAAATAAGCATTCCTACACCGAATTGGACAATAAATATTTAGGAATATTATTGTTGATTGTGAGGCATCATTACAAGAATAAGAATAGAAAAAATTATTCGATCGCCTTCAGTTTTATTACCAATTCTTGTGCTATAAAATGCAATGCCAGATGCCAAGACTGAGGTTGTATCACTAAAAAGATGGGTCATTCAGAACCCAAATTACGAGCCATTATAATAGTATAATTATAACTAATAAACATCAATTAACTGGTGAGCCATGATTCATTATATATATATATATATATATATATATATATATATATATATATATATATATATACATATACCTGTGATACACAGGACAGTCCCGCCGAGCATCAACCAGCCTTCCTTTCCATTTCTCAAAAAGAAGTTGACGATGTAGTGAGGCGATATGGCTTTGAAGATCATCGGATAGTTCGTCACGATGCTATAAACGCCCACCATCGGTGTGAAAAGAGTCCATGCTCCCATTATCGGCGAAAAAATAAAACTCACTCGAGATGTCCCAAATTTTTGCAATAAAAACAGGACGATCAGAACCGCTGCAGATAACGCTTCCACTATAGCTGCAATATTTTATAGCAGATAAATTACAACGCTCCTTTAGAATAAATAATACAGGGAAAAAAAGAAGTAAACTTGTCTACTAAATTGTTTACAGAATGTCTTCTAGTTGTCATTTGATAAGATGCTTTAGGAGTGCAAGTGGGGTAACTGTAGTAATTTGTAGACAGGTTAATATAGAATCATCTGAAGCTACATTAGTTTATAATTATGAGAGACTAGAATATAAAATGTATTGAACATTTAGATCGGGATCGTAACAGGAGACCCAAGAGTGAATAACCTGGATATATCCTTGTTCAATCAACGAGCCCCAGAGATATTAATGTGCAAAGATTGAGCACGCATAGTAACAACTCAGACTGAAATTTGACAATAACTCCAATAGATAATAAGCTTTTGTCTTAGAAAGTTCAGGCCTGAAATCCAATTTGGTCTTGGAATCGATTCAATTAGCGATAACAAAACTCAACTTGTTAGAAAAACTGTCATTTTCTTTTCACATTCGAAGAATAACTACAACATATATTTTTTTTTTCCTTCTCTCTTTTCTTTAAACATTCAAAGCTCAATGATGTGGTAGTGTAACTTACATTTACTGACAGAAGGGAACGGTCCTCTAACTCCGTCCATGGCCGACAAAACTGAGAAAAAAACAATTGCGAAAACGGAAATAATATAGAATGAAAAAAAGTGCGAAAAACTAGTTCCGAGAACGAACGAACAAACATACCAGATATTGCTGGTGTAAGAATACCATCTCCGATCAACATGCACATCCCTAACATCGCAATGAAAAGCAACACTCGTCTCGTCAAAATGCTTCTCTCTATGAACTTCTCGAGCGCGCTTTGCGTTCTGGGATTCGGGTTTGAATGCTTTCGAGAGGTGATTCCGATGTTCATGAGGCGGCATAGCAAGGAATACAAAGCAAATGTTCCTCCTGCAATGAATAAGTGAAGTTCGTATATGAAAAAGGCACGCACAGTATATGGGAGAATCAATGAAATCATATATCCTTGAAAATCTCTACTTTCAATGCAGCACATAAAATCTTTCTTTTAAACAAGATTGAAAAACTAAAACATATAGTTAGTCCTAAATTCCATGATAAACAAATAAACTCGAATATGGACTTTCGGAAGAGAGAGTGATTGTTAAAATAGCTAAATAGCCAACTGAAATCAATTTTTTTAAGAGAAACGGTGAGGTATTATTAAAGAATGACAAGAAAAGCCAATTGAACTTTGGTGAATCGCAAACCTTGAAACTTTGGTGGTTATTTTGTTAATCAATTAGTTTCAAATGGCTATTTTGTACCAAGAAGTCCTTCAAAGTGATGAATAAAATATCTAGAGTAGAAAAAAAACTATGACCAAGCTCTCATTACAATTAAAATTCAATTACCGAAGGGATTTAAGTCCTGTCCATACCTTCACCATGATCGTCTGCTCTGAGAGCTATACAAGCATACTTGACTACCCCAATGAGCGTCAAAGTCCAGAACATAATACTGTAAATTCCCAAATAATCACTCTCTGTCGGAGACTTCAATGGCATCGAAGGGTACACATACAGCGGCGATGTCACGAGTCCCCCAAAAACCACTCCCATCGTCTTGTAAGCCATAATTAACGTCTCTCTTCTACGATTCTCCTGAACCAAAATATCAAATTCATGTCAAGATTATTCTACAACAAAAAAAATAAAATTATATGTAAAATCCAGTGCGAAATTCTCAGGAATCATGACTATGAACAACTTCAAATCCAATATCCAATTCAAACCCATCAAACGAAATACAGTCACGTCAGAAAACTGAAAGAGATATGGAAAACAAGTTTTTTTTTTCTTGCCCTAAAAGCCGTAATTTAGTTAAACAGAACGTGTAATGTTGCGAAGAAGAAGGATCAAACCCATTAAACGTAATAACATTAACGTAAGAAAACTGAATGAGAAATAGGAAAACTTTTTTGAAACGCCCACAAAGCCGTAATTCAGTGAAACAGAACGTGTAATGTTGTGAAGAAGAAGGATTATCTGACCTGCCTGTTCCGTGGAGAAGAAGTCGCTATGGTGGCATCAGAGTCAACGACGACCACCGAGAGAGTCTCAGTAGTCGAGTCCATCGAAATCAATCTCTTGAGTCCCTTTTCGACTAAATACGAACAGCAACGCAAACAATCAACTCACGACAGAAATATTGTGTCGAGGTTTTTCGCTGCGAGTGTGTTGCGTTCCGTGTAGAATATATTCATGGGTCATATGTTTATATAGTATGGAAGGAGAACATGTGGCTCAAATTAACAAAAATAATTTTCTATAAAATATAGAGTAGGACTGTAGGAGGACTTAGGAGTATTTGTAGAGTGGGCCCGGATTATCACTAATAGGAAGGTTTACCGCACTCACGCAAATACTGTAGTTAGAACAGTAATTTGACGTCCAATAGCATTCTGTTTTTTTTGTTCAAGCGTCCAATGATATTTAGTATGTTGGTCTCACTTTTATATATATAAAAAAAAAACAAACCGACTCATAAGCAATCATAAAATTTCGCGTAGGCCCCACTTAATAATATCTATAGATAAAGATGAACCTAATAAAACAAATTAGTTCTATACACAATTACGGCACCTAATGCTAAATAAATTCAATATATATATATATATATATATATATATATATATATATATATATATTTAGGAGTATTTGTAGAGTGGGCCCGGATTATCACTAATAGGAAGGCTTACCGCACTCACGCAAATACTGTAGTTAGAACAGTAATTTGACGTCCAATAGCATTCTGTTTTTTTGTTCAAGCGTCCAATGATATTTAGTATGTTGGTCCCACTTTTATATAAAAAAAAACAAACCGACTCATAAGCAATCATAAAATTTCGCGTAGGCCCCACTTAATAATATCTATAGATAAAGATGAACCTAATAAAACAAATTAGTTCTATACACAATTACGGCACCTAATGCTAAATAAATTCAATATATATATATATATATATATATATATATATATTTATATCATCTCATTTAGATAACTTAAGTTAAAAAAAAAAGTTGTCTTTTTATTTTTGCCAATACTATAAATATTTGTGGGGTTCAGACTTCAATGCTTCAAGTTTATCTTTTTAGTTTTCTAAAATCCTATCTCAATTTTTTTTTTTTTGAGAAAATCCTATCTCATTTTATAAACAAGCAATACATATACGCTGTGTAATATCTTCCTGTATCTTATCACGATGACTATATATTTTTATTCTTTTAACCGACATAAAATTCAAGTGGCATACTCATGTTTTACCAGGATAGAGAAAATAAAAAGGATTGTGTCCATTGTTTATTTATTTATTACCTAAGGGTCCCACTAAAAGAGGTGCAAGAGTCTATTGTTTTTTATAATATTTTCACAAACCTATCTAAAAATATCCAATTCATTTAATCAATACCTAAGTAATCTACGTTAAAAATGAAACATATATATCGTTACACCGCCATACATATTTGATAAGTGTAGTTTTTTTTTAATCAATCCTTATCTATATTTCTTTCTCTTATAAACGTTATCATTATCCTAATTAAAACCATACAACAACAAAAAACCTAAAAACAAAAAAAACAAAAACCATTATGGATTTGGGTTTTACTTACCACTCAAAAAATGCTCTCTAAGTCTTAGAAGGGCCCTACCACTAGTTGGAACATTCCTCTGAGAATTAGTCAGAAACAAACAAAGTTTTCTTTCAGCCTTCTTATCTTGGTTGTGTCTTTCTACTACTCTTGACCTTTGTCACTTTTCCTAGGAAGAGTACTGGTCAACGACTGGTGGAAGGATAGACCTAAGAGATCGACAAAGACCTACTGGTTTGTCACTGGAATGGCAAACAATGAGATGGACTCTCTCACGGACCTCACTAGAGCGCTTAACATGGAGGAGGAAGATTGGGACCTTGGTGGAGAAACAGGGGAGCCAGATGAAGATGTACCTAACAACGCTTTAGCCGCAGTTGGGAAGGTGTTTGCACCAAGAATAGGGACGATGAAACTCCTTGCCTCTATCCTCTCACGAATATGGTGGCATACGACGGGATGGAGGATTAAAAGTCTCGGCAAGGTTGATGGGCACTTGCTCATTGGAGTGGAGTTTAAATCAGCCGAAGACTGTACGACTATGATCGAGCGAGGGCCTTGGTGCTTCAATGGGGGATTTCTTCTGCTGGAGCGTTGGCCGGAGTCTGAGAGGTGGGAGGAGTGTGAATTCTCGACCATCTCGCTGTGGATGAGAATCTACGGAGTCCCTCTGAGAGCCAGGAATGAAAAGAATACACTCCGGCTGGCCTCTACGGCGGGGAAACCTCTTGGCTTCAAATGGGATGGGAGCTTTATGTCGGTTCTGAACGATTTCTTCCGATGCAAAGTTGAAATAAATATGGCTCAACCCCTCAGCGCGGGTCGCTATATTCCAGTGGCAGGGAAGCCACATTGGGTCGCGTTCAAATATGAAAAATACCCCTTATGTGCTTCCATTGTGGATTGATTGGCCACGATAAATCTAGTTGTCCGGCTTCCCCAATCACCATCATAGGCACCGATGAGAGCACTCGACAGTCGCTGGGTCCGTGGCTACGCCTCGAGGACAGCAGGAGATCGTGTTTTGACGGCGATGGTACCCCGACAACAGCCATGGACGGTGGTCAGATGACACAACACAGGAATCCGTTGGGAACTGACATGGGGAATCGCAGCAAGCATAATCATTTGGCTCCTAGTTCCGAGGCCAATCAGGATCAAAGTCGGCGCAATAATTCCTCTCTTACTCTCGAGACTAAGTTGGGACACCCCCAAGAAGGTACGCCTGGCGAGGACACACGTGACAAGCATGTGTCTTCTAAATCCTGTCCGAGCCCAATCAATTCGAGCCCAAAACTTGCTGCCAATCCTGGGCCAAGTCATCTCACAAGCCCAGCAGGCCTCACAACCAATCCAAATGCCAACAAGACTGGGAAGGCCACAATGTTCCCATCTTTTGGAAGTGCTGGTCGCGACTCAGCCTCAAGCGAAGGAACTGTACCAGGGGGGAGTCTCCAGATCAGCGAAACCTCGAGTAAGAATGCAAGCGGCTCAACGAAGAAGAAGAGGAAAGTGGTCTCCAAGACTGGGGAACTCAAAGCCTGCCAAATTGCAGATCCCCACGCAAGGAAAAGATTCACGACACTGAAACGAGCAGCTCGGGGTGCTGGGAAGAAGACCGGCCGAACAGCAGAAGTGTAGCCTAGAGTATCACCCGTCACTCACCACCAAAGCCTCCCCCCCTGCCTGGGCAAACTCGAGGAGGAGGAGGCTGCCAGATTCATGATGCCCAAGGGTCTGATGAGAAGTTGGAAGAAGATGGTTACAATGCAGAGGAAGGAGCGCCTCTGGGATCGACAGGAGCTGGCGAGGAAGGCCAGACCCGCAGGTCGCCATGAATACCCTCTGTTGGAACGATCGGGGACTGGGCAACCCCGATGCGTTCCATAATCTCCAAAAGATTGTCCGGGAGGTGTCCCTAGATATTTTCTTCATTGTTGAAACAAGGTTACAGTCTCACCAGTGTAACAAGTGGAAAGCAATCTTGGGAATGAATGGGTTTTTTGTTGTCAATAGCGAAGGGCGAAGTGGTGGGCTAATTCTTATGTGGTCTGATCGAGTCTCGGTGAGCGTGAAATCTTTCTCGAAAGGCCATATTGATACCGTGGTCAACGAACGAGGCCGTCAATGGCAATTCACAGGTTTTTATGGGAACCCAAGACCTGAGAACCGAAGATTCTCTTGGGAATTACTTCGGAAGTTGGCTAGCTTATCAGTGGATCAACCAGAGGCGTGGCTCGTGGAATGAGATTGGAACGAGATCCTTTATGAAGGAGAGAATGACGGTGGGGCCAGAAGGAGCTGGGCTCTTATGAACGACTTTCAGGAAGCCCTCGGGGACGCCAAGCTAGAGGATTTAGGGTTCTTCGGGCAACGGTTCACGTGGGCCAATGGCTGGGACCCACCTAGGTTCATCCAGGAGCGGCTGGATAGGTTCTGTGCCAATGAACTATGGCTCTAAACCTTCCCGGCATTCCGGGCTTATAACCTGGAGTACTCCATTTCTGATCACTGTCCAATCCTCCTGAAACTCGACGGGATATGTTTAGCGGATGCCACTCGGCCCAAAAGGCGGTTCTTTTTCGAGGAGAAGTAGATACATGACAAGGAGTGTCAGATACATGACCAGTAATGAGCATAGACGAATGAACAGAAGGCTGGTGGTTTGCTATCGAGCTAATTTGTGAGGTAGGGAAAGAGATGTTTTGTGATTGGGAAGATGAATTAGGGCTATTGGTTTCCATCGTGATGATGAACCTAATGCTCTGATACCATGTAAGTTTGGAGAAAATATATTTTGTATATATGAACAAGCCATACGGCATCTACATTTATAGAATGAGAAAATAACAACTTGACCATGACTCAGCTAATAGAATAGGAACTAACTAACCGCTAATAATTATCTAGTAATTGAATAAATAACAGCTAATTACTCTAACTAATTATTAACACGTTTACAGTTTTCTACGAATTCATATCCCTTCCACAACAACAAAATTCTGTAATGCTCTTAATCCAAAGTATAGAATCGAGAAAGAAAAGAATAAATCATGGAAGAGACATACTAGGATAAGTTCTGATTTAATGATGTATTCAATGTTATGTTATTTAATATCTGGTTTTTGTAATAGAGTTCCTTTCCTTTAATTAGGAACAACACTTCACAGCCAAGGTGCCGTTCTCAAATAATAGAACCTTGAAAAGAAAGACGAAATAAGTGAATTCTTGTTCTTCAAGTAAAGTTTCCCTCTTTAAAAAGCCTAGCTCTACCTATTATATTATTACTAACTCAGTAGAATCATATCAATAAAAATTTCTAAGCCTCGTAGAGCATTCCGACCTCGATCCTCTGAGGCAATGGCACCCCCAATGCCGGAAGAGCGGACCGGCAGTTCCCGTGCATGACTTCATAGAAACCGAGCATAACCCGGTCAAACCATCCACACTGTTTCCCCACGTGAAACCTCGTCTTTCCCCGAACATGAACCACCCCGGCGCTCCTCGCTGCATCGAGATCAGAGATAGCATCATCATCGGACGGTGGAAAGGATCCCAAACGGTTCCTTATGTGATCTCGTAGGCGGTTGATGATCTCCCCGACGAAATCCTCTCCCTCATCCTTGAGCGGATCAGCGTACCCGTAGCTGATCACGCAGCCATAGACCCCATTGAGCCCCAGATTGGTGATCACGATCCGATCATGGGGAGAGACTTTCGGGACGAGAAGGTATCGGAGGGTCATGAAAAGCGTGACTTTATGGAGAGACTTCATGTTCTTGACGTAGTGGCCGAGGACCGGGGTTAGACCGTCTTGGATGTTTGTGTAGAAGAAGCAGAGTCCGGGGACTCTCTGGACGGTCGGGTCCAATATCAGCTGGGAGAGCCGATCTAGGGTTATCTTGTGTGTAAGCTCGTAATCCATCTTCCTTTGCCTTCCATAGAACCAGCCGAACATGACGAGGGCGAGGATGAGAGATATGGCAAAGGGAATCCAGCCGCCCTCAGGGATTTTCGTGAACACCGCTGTGACGTAAACGCCCTCCATTGTGAAAAACACACAGAAGAAGAGAGTGACGAGAATATGCGGGGTTCTCCAGATTATGATCATCACGAGTGTCAGCAAAATGGTTGTGATCAGCATCACTAAGATTACAACGACACCTGGGATAAAAAATATTGACCGGATCAGAGATCATTTATATTAATATTATTGATAAACACCTTATAAAAAAAAAACCCGAATGATTATTATCTCTCTTTTCCCAACCACTGAACCAACACTTAAGATTAAAGTATACTATTCTTGAAACGTGAGTGATTGAGTAGAGTGACGTACCGAAAGCATTCCCGATATCTTTTCCGTCTCCGAAAATGAGTATAACAGCAACGCATAGAACCATAAGTATGTAGTTGATCTCAGGAGAGTAAACCTCTCCTTCTTTCTTAGCCGAGGTGTGAATGATTTTGACGCGAGGGAAATAATCAAGGACCACCGATTGCTTGATCACCGAAAACGTTGCTGATATTAGCGATTGACTTGCGACAATGGCGGCCAAAGTGGAGACCACAAAGATTGGCCAGTATATCCTTGTAGGTATGAACTTGTAAAACCCGTCGTTGTGATCGTTCGGGTTCTTTATTAAGTACGCTGTTTGTCCCGCATAAGTCAGCACCAGAGATGGGTATATTGTGAACATAAATGCAAGCTGTTACAGATAAATATAAAATATACAATTAATTGAGTAACTAAGCCACCAAAATTTAGAGATTTGTTAAATAGCGCCAATCTTTCGTAAATTTTTAGTAAATAACCATTATGATGATGTGGCATTGTTTAGACATTTTTAGCATTGTCTTTATAGTTTTGCTAATAAAATTTTGTAGCTATTTACTTAAAATTGATCAAAGGTGAGCTTTATGGAAAAACTTGAGTTTTCATATCTAGATAGTTTCATGTAAAGTAGGAGAGAGAAACGTTATTGTTTAATGGCGAAAACCTGAATAGATTTTTGATTGAAATGGCCTAGATCAGCAAATAATGCTTCAGAACCTGAGGAGATCAAATAAGACTAGTTAAGTGGATGATCTTGTTCTTGAGATAATCATATAAGGCATTACATAAATAAAAAAAAATTAAAATTAATAATAAAAAAATCAAATACTAAAAAGTAAATTATTCCTACACCAAATTGGACAATAAATTTTTAGGAATATTATTGTTGATTGTGAGGCATCATTACAAGAATAAGAACAGAAAAAATTACTCAATCGCCTTCAGTTTTATTACCAATTCTTGTACTATAAAATGCAATGCCAAATGCCAAGACTGAGGTGTATCACTAAAAAGATGGGTCATTCACAACCCAAATTCGAGCCATTATAATAGTATGATTATAACTAATAAACATCAATTAACTGGTGAGCCATGATTCATTATATATATATATACACGCATTTACCTGTGATACACAGGACAGTCCCGCCGAGCATCAACCAGCCTTCCTTTCCGTTTCTCAAAAAGAAGTTGACGATGTAGTGAGGCGATATGGCTTTGAAGATGGTCGGATAGTTCGTCACGATGCTATAAACGCCCACCATCGGTGTGAAAAGAGTCCATGCTCCCATTATCGGCGAAAAAATAAAACTCACTCGAGATGTCCCAAATTTTTGCAATAAAAACAGGACAATCAGAACCGCTGCAGATAATGCTTCCACCGTAGCTGCAATATTTTCTAGCAGATAAATTACAACGCTCCTTTAGAATAAAAAATACAAGGAAAAAAAAAAAGTATAACTTGTGTGTATCTATATAGTAATTATACATGTCTACTAAATTGTTTACTGAATGTCTTATAGTTAGTCGTTTGATAAGATGCTTTAGGAGTGCCAGTGGAGTAACTGTAGTAATTTGTGGACAGGTTAATATAGAATCATCTGAAGCTATATTAGTTTATAATTGTGAGAGACTAGAATAGAAAATGTATTGAACATTTTGATCGGGATCGTAATAGGAGACCCAAGAGTCCTCGAATAACCTGGATATATCCTTGTTCAATCAAAGAGCCCCAGAAATATAAATGTGCAAACATTGAGCACGCATAGTAACAACTCAGACTGAAATTTGACAGTAACTCCAATAGATAATAAGTTTTTGCCGTAGAAAGTTCAGGCCTGAAATCCAATTCGGTTTGGAACCGATTCAATTAGTGGTGACAAAACTCAACTTGTTAGGAAAACTGTCATTTTCTTTTCACATTCGAAGAATAACTACAACATATTTTTATTTCCTTCTCTCTTTTCTTTAAACATTCAAAGCTCAATGATGTGATAGTGTAACTTACATTTACTGACAGAAGGGAACGGTCCTCGAACTCCGTCCATGGCTGACAAAACTGAGAAAAAACAATTGCGAAAACAGAAATAATATAGAATGAAAAAAAGTGCGAAAAACTAGTTCGGAGAACGAACAAACAAACAAACATACCAGATATTGCTGGTGTAAGAATACCATCTCCGATCAACATGCACATCCCTAACATCGCAATGAAAAGCAACACTCGTCTCGCCACAATGCTTCTCTCTATGAACTTCTCGAGCGCGCTTTGCGTTCCGGGATTTGGGTTTGAATGCTTTCGAGAGGTGATTCCTATGTTCATGTGGCGGCATAACAAGGAATACAAAGCAAACGTTCCTCCTGCAATGAATAAGTGAAGTTCGTATATGAAAAAAGCAGACACAGACACACAGTATATGGGAGAATCAATGAAATCATATATCCTTGAAAATCTCTACTTTCAATACAGCACATAAAATCTTTCTTTTAAACAAGATTGAAAAACTAAAACATATAGTTAGTCCTAAATTCCATGATAAACTCTTAAAGGTGTGGGGTTCCATCTAAAACCAAGCTTGGTAATTAGAGGAGTAACCCACAAGCCTTATAAAGAGCCCAGGATCGTAATACCCAATCGATGTGGGACTATCCTTGATATAAACAAATAAACTCGAATATGGACTTTCGGAAGAGAGAGTGATTGTTAAAATAGCTAAATAGACAACTGAAATCAATTTTTTTTAAGAGAAACGGTGAGGTATTATTAAAGAATGACAGGGAAAGCCAATTGAAATGAATGGATTTGCATAATAGTAGAATAGTAGGTTTGTTCAAGCATCACGTTTCAATGTTTTTTTTTACCCTGAGATTAAAGTTTATGAAAGTGATAAATTGCTTATATAAATCGCCAAACCTTGAAACTTTGTTTATTTTGTTAATCAATTAGTTTCAAATGGCTATTTTGTATAATGAGTGAAAACCAAGAAGTCCTTAAAAGTGATAAATAAATTTCTAGAGTAGAAAACAAACTATGACCAAGCTCTCATTACGATTAAAATTCAATTACCAAAGGGATTTAAGTCCGGTCCATACCTTCACCATGATCGTCTGCTCTGAGAGCTATACAAGCATACTTGACTACCCCAATGAGCGTCAGAGTCCAGAACATAATACTGTAAATTCCCAAATAATCACTCTCTGTCGGAGACTTCAATGGCATCGAAGGGTACACATACAGCGGCGATGTCACGAGTCCCCCAAAAACCACTCCCATTGTCTTGTAAGTCATAATTAATGTCTCTCTTCTACGATTCTCCTGAACCAAAATATCAAATTCATGTCAAGATTATTCTACAGCAAAAAAAAAAAAAATTATATGTAAAATCCAGTGCGAAATTCCCAGGAATCATGACTATGAACAACTTCAAATCCAATATCCAATTCAAACCCATTAAACGAAATACAGTCACGTCAGAAAACTGAAAGAGATATGGAAAACAAGTTTTTTTTCTTTTTCTTTTTCGAAACGCCCTAAAAGCCGTAATTTAGTTAAACAGAACGTGTAATGTTGCGAAGAAGAAGGATCAAACCCATTAAACGTAATATATAACATTAACGTAAGAAAACTGAATGAGAAATAGGAAAACTTTTTTGAAACGCCCACAAAGCCGTAATTCAGTGAAACAGAACGTGTAATGTTGTGAAGAAGAAGGATTATCTGACCTGCCTGTTCCGTGGAGAAGAAGTCGCTATGGTGGCATCAGAGTCAACGACGACCACCGAGACAGTCTCAGTAGTCGAGTCCATCGAAACCAATCTCTTGAGTTGAGTCCCTTTTCGACTAAATACGAACAGCAACGCAAACAATCAACTCACGACAGAAATATTGTGTCGAGGTTTTTCGCTGCGAGTGTGTTGCGTTCCGTGTAGAATATATTCATGGGTCATATGTATATATGTACATATAGTATATACTATGGACGGAGAACATGTGGCTCAAATTAACAAAAATAATTTTCTATAAAATATAGAGTAGGAGTACTTGGGATTGACCTGAGTTTGGTATTTGTAGAGTGGGCCCGGATTATCACTAGCCATCAATTTTTTGCCATATAAGTCCATATAAGTTTACCATATAGTTTGGTATTTTGTCAATAATTGACCAACATTTGAGTTAAGAAAAGGGTTGGGTTATAAATGTATACATAAATACTGTAAAAAAAAAATGTATACATAAATATCACGTGACACGTGACGATATGTTTTTTAAGAAAGATAAACTTGAATAACTAAGGGGGAAAAAAATAGATGAATGCCAATTTTAAAAATTTCCAAAATTAGAACTATCCATTTTACTCGCTATTTCAATTATTTTGTCTCTTTTATCATTTTATATACATTTATTACAAAATATTGAAAATGATAAATGTGCATAGAAAATAATTACTACAACATTTAATAACATAATCAGTATTTACAAAAGCCAAAACTACAATTTACAACTATTATTTAAAACGAAACAAAAAATTATAATTTCGGTTAACTTAAGTTAACCGAAATTTTATGGTTAATTTTAACCGAATAATTTTGGTAAAAAAATAAATCAAAATTATGTAATTAACCGAACATTCACTTTTACATATCAAATGGTCCATGAGAAAGACAAAATATCCTTGACACGGCATTAAGGTTTCAAATGTAGGCTCAAACAGAATATTGACACGCCAATAAAAAATCAAACGAAAAAAAAGTGCGAATAAAAAAAAGTGTTTTTTGACGAAAAATCGACATGCCAATTAGATACCAACAAAAAAATATAATGCAGAATATAATAAACAAATAAATAAATATACTTATGTTCATACATAAGTTCAAAGTATAAAATACCATAAAAACACACAAATAATGAGTTTAACCAGAATAATAAATTTATATTTGTATTTTATTAGATGAATTAAACTTATTGTATGATAAATTTAATTTTTTTTCTTCTTTTACATTTTTTAAAAATTTATATTCACTGCCTTTTAATTTTCTACACTATCCCTTTTGTCTTATTAGAACGTACATGCAAAATTTGGGTGATATGACAAAAATATGGTGGTATGACAAAAATTTGGGTGGTAAAATTAGAGAAGAAAGCAAGGCCTGATCATGCAGAAGTATAGAGAGAAATTGCTCATTCTATGAACAAAAAAAAAGGGTCTTTCCACTTTTGTGCATTTTTTAAAAAAAATTGCTCATTCTATGAACAAAAAAGAAGGTCTTTCCACTTTTGTTCATTTTTGAAAAAAAAAATGTATGAAATAGGATTAAATGAGGAAAGAGAATATTTTCTTACCTTTTTTCCTCTTACTCTGAATTGTTGTAATCAAGGAACTAAATGCCGCCGAATTTCCAGGAATTTCGGCTGGAAATTCCATTTCGGTGGGTCAACGGCCGACGAAGAGCAAAATTTCGTTTCGTCGTCGTTTTTCGCCGAAATTCGTCGTTTTTCGTTTTTGTCGTTTTTTCGCCGAAATGTCGTTTAGTAAATAAGCAAAATTTGAGTGTCATCTGGGATTCGAACTCAGGACCTTTGATGCATACGTCAAGACGTTTACCACCACACCAGACAACAACTTTGCTTATATTATGCATATTTAATATATAATATGTATCTATATATTAGAGATATATATACATATGTATATAAACATTTATATAATTATACATATACATATGAACATTTATATAATTATATATATTGGTATAAAATATAAATACGTTGAAATTAATATTAATGAGAGTTTTTGATATTATAGTTGTGTAAAAATATTAAATATTAAAAATTATAATGTATAGTTAGTATAAATTTTAAAATTTGATACAACTATATATATTTGATATAAATATAATTACAAATTATAGAGAGATATAAATATGTATATACATATTTATACAATTATATTTATATATGTATTTGATATAAATAATTAAATATAATTACGTTGAGATTGAATTTAATAAATGTATTTGACATTATATTTGTGCAAAATAAATTAAATATTAAATATTATAAAATATAGTTAAAAATTGAATATATATATATATATAAATAACATATTATGCAACATTATTTCCGTTCGGTTTTCCGTCGGCACGTCGAATTTCCATGGAAATCGGCATTTGAAAACGGCATTTTACTTGCCCATTTCCACAATTTTTCCGTTGGAAATTCCATCGGCACGACGAATTTCCGTAAATCAGGAGGCTCGAAACGGCAACGAAATCGGCATTTTTTTCCTTGGTTGTAATGACCATTTTAACTTTATTTTTTTCCCCTCTTTATTTTAATATAACATATTAATTTGTTTAAAAATAATTAATTTGAATTAACACGCGAATGGTTAATTAACTTCGCACCTTCACCTTCCCTCTCTTCCATTCACCACTTACCTCCTCTCTCTTCCACTCACTCTTCCTCTTTCTCGACGTTTCTTCTTCACCTGCAAGAAGAAAATTTCAAACCCAAAAATCAAAAACCACTCAACTTCTTTCGCCAAAATTGCCATTTCCTTCGCCGACCCATTCTTCTTCTTCTTCACTCTCCTTTCTCCTTTCTTCTTCGGTCGATTTGAAATGAAGATAAAGTCCAATCCCACTTTCAAACGTCCCTCAAACCCTAAAAAGCCTTCTAAACATCAATCTCATCAAACAACTACAATAAAAACCTTCGCCAGAGATGCATGCATCCCAGCGTCGGAGTTCACGAGTAGGATGCTATTGCGTTTGTCCAGAAGAAGGCGCCTTCAAAGTCGAAGAAAGCGTCAGCGGCAAATAAGCTAAAGCTTTCCGTGCTGCCGAAGTCTACTGGAAAACGCCTGAAAACTGAGGTCCTTGGAACCTCTTCCTCCTCTGAATTCGACGTGGATGCATTTGTCATGACCCCGTGCAGAACAGAGCACGAAAGGTGAGTTTTTGTAGTTAGGTTTGAATTTCTTTGTTTGTTGTTGTGACTTAGGTTAGAAATTGATATTTTTTATTTATTTATTTTCATGATTATAATATTGTGACTAGTTTGTAGATTTATGGTTGATTCATTTTTCAACTTGTGGGAATCTGATAGTGCTGATTTATTATAACTACGGCTGATTCAATTTTAAAACATACTGTTTTGGTATAAATGTTGTTAAAAATGTGATGTATTTTCATGGATTTAAGTCACGAAATGTTTCAGTTTTCTAATTTCCTAAATGTTGCTTCTTTGTTTGTTAGAAATGTGGCTTGTATAGAAGTTTTGCTAGATTGTGTTGATGTGGATTTCAGTGCATGATTTCGTGACCATGTTGATGGGTTGGGTTGATGTAGAATTTAGTTTTTTTGCTTTAGTGACAACATAGTCACGAAATTTCTTGTTTTTATTGACAACAATGTCACGAACTATCTTGATTTCGCGACAACAATGATCATGAAATCAAGTGAATTCGTAACAAATGTGGTCGCGAAAACTTTAATTTCGTGATTGTGTTGTCACTAAAATAAGAAATTTTGCGACAACACGATCATTAAACAACTATTTTTGTGACAAAGTTGATCTTATTTGTATGTGTTTAATGTTTTAATTATTACTGTTTAATATATTGACCTTATTTGATTGTGTTTAATGGAGGTTAATGAGTAGAAGGTGAGAGTTTTAACGTGACATACAATATTTGCAAGAACTCCTCGTACGTCGCCTTCATAGGTATTATAACTTTCTCACTACTTTTGATCTCGTAATGTTCAGATTTCACTCATTTACCGCTATGCTTGACGAATGTATGAATGTCTCTCATCACTGCACATAATCCAAATATATAGAACAAATAAAAATTAGTAACAATGTTCTGTGATAATGTTATGACGAATTCTTCAAACGAAATATGGATTTCGTGAAAATTGTGTCACGAATTCTTCAAACAAAATATGAGTTTTATTTGAAGATTTCTTGATAACATGGTTTCGAAAAAATATTTTTGTGACATCATTGTCACGAAATCTTTAACCAACTCTGGGTTTCGGTTGAAGATTTTGTGACTATGGTTGTCATGAAGACATTATTTTATGACAACATAGTTACAAAATTTTCCACGGAAATTTAAATCTGTTGAGTTATTTTCGGACTTAATCGCTAACGAATCTAACAGATTTTGGGACACCATTCAACTAACAAAAACCTAGGTCAACTTGAACCATTCGAACAAGAACTACCCAGACTTAATACCTAATGAAAAAAAATTAAAATAAATCAAGAAACACATCGGAAGAGAAAGAAGGTATCTTCTAGTGAGAGAAAGGTTGGAGCTTGTTGCGGAAGTGGTCGTTGCCAAAGTGAGAGAGAGAGAAAGAGCATGGATGAAGGAAAAAAAAAGAGACGATGTGAAAGAGAGAGAAACGAGAGAAAAGAGAAATGAAGAGAGAGGAAAGATATTTTGATTGGATAGGGTTTTTTTGGGTTAACTGGAAAAATTAATAAAAGAAAAGAAAAATATGTTAATTGAGATAATGGTAGATTAGGAAAATATATATTCTCTCTCCTCAAGACTATGTTAGTTTCTTTTAAAAAAAAATGAACAAAAGTGGAAAGACCATTTTTCTTGTTCTACAAATCGTCCATGTCTAAATTAATTATGGAAAATTGCCAAAAGTAGGACTAAATCAAGGTCAATTTCCATTTTCCTACTTTTTTCAAAAATTTACCAAACTAGGACCGGTAAAAAAAAAGTCAAATGAGAGATACACAAAATTCTACCTATTATACCATCATAGTAATTACCAACCTACAATCTTTCTCAATAAAATCTCTTATTTTTTCTCTCTTTCTATTTTCCCGCTCAACCCATCGAGAAAAAGAATTTTTTTTTACTAGTCCTAGTTTGGTAAATTTTTGAAAAAAGTAGGAAAATGGAAATGTCCCTTAATTTAGTCCTAGTTAAGGAAATGTCCCCTCAATTATTGAATAGAGTTTTATATCAAGATTTGGGCAAATTGGGCCTAACGGCCCAATACATATTAAACGAGGATGACGTTTTTTTTTTTTTTTTTTTTTTTTTTTTTAACGTTGAAAGTTAATCTGAGAGTAGTAAAGCACAAACAATCAAAGTATGGAATGAGATGTTGTCCAAAATATCTAAAGAAAGAAGCTGAGATAATATATATATATATATTTATATATATATATATATTTATATATATATATATATTTATATATATATATATAGGGATTATTCTTAAACTAAATCCAATATGTCTAATTTAATACAAAAATATATGACTTGCTTTTTTAAACAATTACGTTTTTATACTGTCCTTTCTTTCAATTTTTTCTCATTGGATTCTCTATTTCTCCTTTCTCTCGATCCACCATTTTTTTTCCTCTTCTACTCGGCGATCTTTGAAAACAACAGAATATTCACTTCACAAGGCGTCGATGCAAAATCAAGAGGAAGAACACCCCCAAGAGGATTGAGCAGCTCTCTCCGTCAAAGCTCATCGATGTCTCAAAATGGGATTCAAAGCTCGCGACTTTTGCAATCAGAATCGAAGCTCGCGACGCCTCGCATCACCATGTTCGTTTCGAAGCTCGCCATGCCGTTGTACCACGATTTCTATTCTTATTAGGGTTTTGATTTAGAGTTGGTCTCGTGAGATTTATGCATATCTATTTTGGTTTATTTATCCGAAATGGCTTTGATTTATCCGATGGTGGACGGCGGAGGAAGCCTGAGTTGCGCCATCTTGGACGGGAATCTTGCGCTGCAGGCTCAGAATAACGGGTGGGCCGGGATTGTGGTCAACAGGTGCATCAAAGACGTCGACGAGATCAACAGCTGCGAAATCGGCGTCTGAGCCATCGCATCTCATCCAATGAAGGCCAACAAGAAGGGCCACTGAGAAAAGCATGTTCCGATCACGATCGCCGGGCGAGGATCCGCGAAGGTGAGTGGTTCTACACCGACACTGACGATATCCTCATTTGTCCCACTGAGCTCTCTATTTGAAGGTCTGTATCGTTGTTAATGATGATTTGATTCTGGAGTTAGTATTTAATTATTGTTGTTTTTTATTGTCAAATCTGTATTTAATAACACACAATAAAGAGAGTGTATCATGTGGTTCTGAAGATTAGTATTTTATTTCTGAATGATCTCCTTATGTGATTATGTTTGGTTTACTTTGTCATTGAGGATAGTGTAAAATACCTCGTTTGTCTGTGTTAAAAAATGAATATTCCTAAACTATTGTTCATTACTTGATAGATAGAATTGGGTGAAGTTACATAAAATCATTTGAGTAATTAAATTGAGAATTGATTTTCAATTTTTTTGCATTAATCTGTTTAATTTATTGATATTGTTGTCAATAATCTGTCTAGTTTATTGATATTATTGTCAATAAATTATTTAGTTTATTTACATGGTCGTCAATAATCTATATGATTTATTGACATTGTTGACATTACTTTTTTTAAATCTGAAAATACAGGAAAAAAAATAAAAATTTGGGAATTTGTTTGAAATTTATTGACATTTTTGTTTTTTATTGACATTGATGTCAATAAATCTTCAAAGGATTTTCCCAGAATCGTTTGGAGATTTATTGACATCAATGTCAATAAAAAGACAACGATGTCCATAAATCTTCAACGATTTTCCAGATTTTTTTAAAAAAAAATTATAGACTTTCCGAAATTCAAAGAATCGTTCTTGAGCATTTAGCCACTGAAAAACGTAAAATTCTTCTTAGTTAAGCACGAGAGAGAGAGAGAGAGAGAGAGAGAGAGAGAGAGAGAGATAAGAGAATAATATTTTATTGAGGGTATTTTTGTACCAAAAAATACAAGATAATCATAGTTTTGGATTAAATTAGGCATATTGAATTTTGGTCATAAAGTAGTGTGTATGTCATAGTTTAGGAATAACCTCGTATATATATATATATATATATATATATATATATATATATATATATATATTAAAATGTTAAAGAAATCCAATATCCTCTTGTTCTCTCATTCTTTTGTAATAGTGAGCTCGTTGCAATAACATTCGTTCATTCAATCCCCATTTTCTTTCCACTTTAATATATTGCAAATTATATTATAATTATTGTTGATCAATACAGATTTCTCAAACAAGAATTTGAGGCCCAATTTCAAAATTCAAATTGGGCGTGAATCAAAGTTCGGAATGTTTAGATGTGCGGGTTCTCAGGTCTACAATGGGTATTAAATATAATCTCAAGAGCAATTTTGTCCAATTTTGCTCGTGAGATACTATAGGAATGATTTCAAATACGAGGTATTTAAGAAATTATATGTCCATCTAGAGGTACTTGCGTAATTTCCCATAAATAAATATATATATATATAATAAAAAAAGCGAAACGGGGACAGTGGACCTTAGTAGCTATGAAGGTTGAGAAGCAAGCCAAAACGTACTGTCTCTTGTATGAATATGAAAGCTAGGCGTCAATGTGCCCTACAGAATAACTCTTCACCAAAACACGCAAGTCAATACATCATAATGTAAGTGACATACCACTGCGACCTAGACAATTCACAGCCAAAATTTTTTAGAAGCCAATATTAGCTCCAAGAGAGCGAGCCCTGACGGCATATATACACCTCACATGGAGAAGAACTAATTATGAGGAAATCTTATGCATAAGTGTTTAGAGTTTTGAAAATATTTGGGATTTTCTAATAACAAATTTGATGTTTGGTATTCATCTAAAAAACAGTTTTTGAGTGGAAAAAATTGAAAACAAAAAGTGAAATTTATGTTTGGTTTAAGTTTTTGGAAAAAAATTTCAAAATTTTTTGAAGTTGTTTTGTAAAAGAGTAAAGAAAACTGAAAACAAATAAAATGTGTTTTTGGAAAAAAAAAAAAAAAAAAAAAAATTCGTCTCTTCTCTCCTCCTTCTCCTCATCTTCTCTTTTCATTTTTTCAAAAATAAAAATGAAAACTGTACCAAACACTTTTTTCAATTTCTCAAAAACAAAAATGAAAACTGTACCAAACAGCTTTTTGAAAACAACTGCAAAATAATTTTTCAGTACAACTACAAAAATTAGAAAATAGAAAACAAAAACTTTTTGAGTTAACTACCAAACAAAAGCGTTCCAAATTTTTCTCTTTCCTTCGTTGTTGCACAATCATGACCTATTTTTCTTTTAAACTTCACAAAAAAACTCCACACTTACACATCTTTTAACACCTTTAGAAGCGAGAAAAGTCACTTCTAAAGGTCAAAACGTTTTTCGCTTCTAAAGGTCAAAAACTCGTTTCTATTTGACCTTTAAAGTAAATCGCTTCTAAATTTAGAAGCATCATATTCATAAGCAGCATGTCACCTCTGAATTCGCTTCCAAGTTTGAGAATAACAATCTGGGGGGAAGGGGGATATTATTAGAAACAAAATTTTATTGGAATAATTTCGCGGGATATTATTAGAAGCAAATTTTCTCGAGCCTTGCTTTTGTTTTGCCTCCCGAGATTGTTTGCTCGATGTCGTACGAGAAAGATTGTTCAGTTGTTCGATTATCTCACTCGCGGTCAACCTCTTCGGATGCCTTTTTTTCTCAACACGTATTTTGTAGTGACTGTTCCACTTTCTTATATGGTGAGAATCTGGGAAGTACCGACGATGGTCGTAATACATGACTCTGCTTCTAACGGGCAACACATGCATGTCTTTTCTCCACGTGGGGCACGCAAGATACCATTATCCACTCCATCCTGATAAATTACCTCGAGCCGAAAAATCATCGATCGTCCAAAGAAGTGTGTACTGCAATCAGAAGACTTCATTGTTCTCAGCCCCGTCTCGATGTCGGGCACCTGTTTTCGACAACTCTTTCAGTTCCTCGACGCTCGGCTACAAGAACACATCGATGTCTTTTCCAGGCGAATTCGGGCCCGAGAAAATTCATGAATCTTTACGTGAGCAATTTTCTTGCAACTAGCTTTGTTTGGTTCACCGAAGAAGACTAGTTAGTTTAGAACACTTTGGAGATTTCGTTGTGCGGAAGCTCAATTGATTATAGTAATTAATGATGGAGATGTGATATTGGAGATCGGAAGAACTCAAAAACATAAGTTGTTGGCTCTCAAGAAAGAGAAGCAAAACCTGGGGGTGGGGAATTAAATTGGAATTCGTCCCAAGGATTTTAAATTAAAAGTATTTATTTCTATATAAAAAAAGCCCAAAAGCCACATCAACCACTTTTTGGATCGAATGTATCTCTTTATGCTAGATGAAACATAAGTTTTGTGAGGGCGTAAGCACATAAAGTCGGTGAATATTTATTCAAAGCAGTTGAGTCATCATCGACATTCTCGGATGAGCACATATTCCTGAAGTTGTTTAACAAGGTTCTCACAAAAAGGGGTTTGGCTAGCGTCTTAGGACTCTCATCTTTTAAAAGTGAAGTGGCTAGACCCGGACAGAAAAACACCAATAACTAAAAAATTATGTTTTCTTAAATATATCGCCCCTATGCAAGGCAGTCCTTTATGGTGTGGTTAAGGCGTCTGAAGGCAAAGCACTAGTAAGGTAAGTTCATATCAAAATTCAACCCGCCGAATACCTCTGTTAGCGTCCAAAGAATGTGCTTCTCGTTGTGTACCCTCATGAGGCACAATTCACCCCATTGATCGTTCAATTTGACGTGAAGAACTTGTATCACCTGACCAATTAAAAGTAAACTTACCAGTATGCAAATTCATAGCAAAGATTGATAGAGAGTGAATATGAATCCACATGTTGATGAAGCATAAATTGTCTCCATCCAAATGGACTCGGGTGATTGAGTGGATGAAGACAACTTATAGTGACATTTTTATAAATTTAATCCATACGTGCTTTTATAGTGACACTGATTCAATTTTTATAGTGACATCCAAATGGACTCGAGTTTTATTATTACTCAACCAAATAGACTTTCATCTCATTTGTTCTTATTTATTTATTTGACAGTCTTCTGCAGCTCTTTTTCATTTCAGAACATGTTTTTTATTGTATAAGGTATCAACCTTTATCTAGAGTCTTTGTAAGGCTATTAGTCAGTTCTGTTTTGTCAATGATAAAATTCCTTAAAAAAAAGCTATTGAATTATATATATTAATAAAGATTTTTAATTCCAGCAATTAATCAAAATTAAATAATAAAGAAATTGTAATTTATTATTGAATCAATGTCACTATAAAAATTGAAAAAGAAACACTAATAGAAATGAAAATTAACTTAGTAAGGGTTTCACTTTCAGCTTAATGGATTAAATTCAAAACGCATGGTTTGAGACCTCATAATTGTGTCAATGACTTTTTGTTTGTGACCTTTTCGTGTCGTTCAAGTTTTTCCAGACCAACAGTGCTTTGATTTTTTGTTTTCTTTCTTTTTTTCTCCTTTTATTTTCTTTTGTATCTTTGGAATAAATAGGCATATTATTATACTATCAAATTTTGAAATATATAGTAGCAGGCAATGCTAAAAGAAAGAAAGAAATACAAAGACAAATGTATAACTAAAAGAAATGTTTTTTTAAGTAAAAAGTTTCCTTACCTAAACATGAATAATCATTTTCATAAAGTGAGAAAACCCCAAAACCACATCACTCCCACAAAATATGAATTATGCAATCACGTAGGTTGCACATGCTAGGATTTTATTATTTATTATTTGCCAATAATATTCCAGCTGTGTGTCCCCTTTTTCATGATAATGATTTTTTTTCTTCCTTATTACTTGCCTTGAAACTCAGATCCTCTGTCTTTTTTGGTGTCTCCATTAATATTCCTCCAATCAAAATAAATTATTCTAATCATTTTAATTTATTTTTAAATAAATATAAATTCATAATGAAATAAAATGATGATGTGACTTATTTTGATTGGATTGACACAAAAAGAGACACCAAAAAAGAACAAGGGATCCGGATTCAAACAGTCTAATTCATACATTATTACGTCTTCAAGAGTAAATATATAAGTTCCTTAGTGATTTTTGAAAAATATTAGACGGAATGATACTTCCAAATGTTATTAGTTAATTTCCGTTCAATCTTATGAGAAAAACGAGACCTAAAAAAAAGACGATCTAACGACAAAAATGAATATAGAAACCATGATCTACCAAGAAGACAATGACAACACCTCTCAATCTCTTCGGGGATGGACCTCGCCGTCTCACCGAGGTTGGGTCTCGTCTGCCCGTGTTGGAATAGGGCGAAGATTATGGATCTAGCCAAGATGGGTCTCACCGAGAATGGACTTTGCCGAGCCAATGATGGATGTCACCGAGCCGAGGATAGATCTCACAAAAAGGCGGATATCGCGGATGGTGGACCTCGCCAATATGGATCTCGCCAAGCCAATGATGGACATTGCAGAGGATGGATCTCCCCGAAGATGGATCTTGCTAAGGATGAATCACTAAGATGAATCTCGTCGTGGATGAATCTCGCCCAAGAAAATCATGTCCAAGGCATCTTAGAGCTTGCCCAAAGCCTCATGGTCCCTGTAATACCATATTCAACCCAAGAATCAAGTAATTTGCTTTTAGCTTAAGAAAACTATACTAGTTATCTCTCTCTCAATGGCTTCACTTTTTCTCCCTAGCTATAGACATAAGACTCAGATCCCCTCATCACTTAGCTCCCTAAACTAAAATTGTGTGCTAGAGTGCGTGTCAAGGGAAATCCATCAGTGCTCTCTTAGCTTATATTCTTGTCTATTTCTCGTTATGAATAGCAGAAAACAAAATTCTTGACAAAAAGAATACTGAGACCGATAACCACCGCCTGCATCTTGATCGTCTTTGTGAGGATGCCTTGGAAATTATGGCATTTCATATTTTACACTTTATCGTCACGGTCTTTTCAAGATTGTCGAAAAAGACTCGTTGTTCTCATATTGATTACTAGGGCTCCTTAGCGAGTGTAAAGTTTTCAATTTCATTCTATATCACCACGTCCTCTCGAGGTCGGAAGTAAAGCAACCTTTTCCGCCTGCCTGGATGACTTACTTGAAACGGGACCATATCATGCCCGCATCATAAATAATGAAATACCGCTTTTTGGTTGTTGCATTGAGAAAAAGACAACATAGAAGTATTGAATGCTTATTCATGTTGTTAATTTGACTTCTATACTTTGTTTCAAGCAACGATATACATTCAATGTATTTCCGTGAAGCAAAATGAGAGTTTGTCTCTTGTATCGCTACATATCTAGGTTTAAAGACTCAGCCACTATATGGTCCCGGTTTTAGACTCCGACCCTCAATCGAACCATGTGAAATATTAATTGTGATAACAAAAATGACATTAACATATTTTATTAAATTCTAAATTGTTTGGTACTTCCTCAACATTGTCAAGTATGTACTTTTTCATTTGCAAAATGATAATACGTACAATGATAAGTATGAACATGTGTAGTGTCCCGATAAAAAAAATATATCGTTAATATCACCGATTATCTATTTGTTGTCAAATTATACTTCATCTTACAAATATTTAATTTAAATGTTTTGTCTTAATATGTTTAAATAGACATAATTATAGTATATTCATAATTATTAAAAATTTATTGCGATAATATAATTAACTTTTCATTGTTAATATACCACATGAGCATGATATAAAATGATATATTATTTTATTAATTTAAATTAATTTTTTTAATCAATTTTGTCCTCGATTTGTAACATACATTGTAATGATATTATCTATTTGTATTATGTATACTTTGTAATCATGCAAAAAAAAAAAAAACAATTAAAATATAATCAATAAAACTCTTACCGACAAATAAAGATATATAGATAATTAAAAGTATGATTGTGATATATTAATGTAACGCAAATAAAATTAGTATTCGGCTAAAACTCAAACAATATAATCATGTTCTTTTTACCCAAAAAGAATAATGTTGCATAAGTAAATAAATAAAAATACTTGAAGTTCGTGCATTCTGCGTAGTTAAAGGGAAAAGAGGTATAAAATGAATAAAACAACATAATAGTATGAATACAATATTGTGTGTTTGTGATAAGTAGTTTTGTCTAGTGATAATCTCGTACATAATTCGATTGAGATGTTTTAGGTTCGAGTCTCATAAGTTGTAGAATGCATACTCTTTTACAAGTGTAAAATTTATCATCTTTTAGCTCAATGTTTATGTACTAAATCTTGTATGTAATCATGGTTAATAGTGATGTGCTTGAAATGATATCATCTAATTTTAGTTAATAGTGTCCTTTCTAACATAAAAAATTAAAATTAAAATATTGTGTGTTTGTGTATTTATGCATTATCTGGATTCTTTTGGTGTAATTTTGATGGTTGATTTCGGTCCCACATGTTAGATATTGTCTTGAACTTTCAGGCGTTTGAAACTTTGGGGTGTTGACCTATTTACAAGACGACGAATATCAGCCATATCTATGACACTAAATATGTGCATAGAGCTAAAAAAAAAAAAAAAAAAAAACCAAACATGTATATTCTTAAAATAAAATTAAAACGAACGCATACATACACATATTTGATATATATATATATATATATATATATATATATATATATATATATATATATATATATATATATATAAAGAAGAACACAACACATACACATACACATACACATAATAGAATTCGTCTACAAGATGCTGTGGTGATGAAATGGTTGCTTATCTAACGTTTAATATACGTTCATATAAAAATCAATTAGGTTATTACCTTCACAAAATAATCTCATTGTATTTAACATAATAAGAAATTAAGAATGTGGAATTATGAGTCCCACAATTTGTATTTATTTCATGAAAAAAATAATATAAAAAACATTAGTAGACTTTTCAAATTAATTTGACATAATAACACCTATATGATTCTTCTTATGATGATACATCTCTCTACACTAGTTTGTTGCAGGCATGAACTATTTTCTTCTTTCTCAGAAAGACATACTAGTCTATTCCAAGCCATTCCCAAATAACATGGGCTTAGTAATTGTTTGCTTTAATCACATCTGAGAGGTTCGTTGAAAAATAAAACATATTTCTACGAATGAGATTTTTCAAAGAAATACTTATAGAGAAAGAGGAAGAAAGAAATTTGAATTTAAGACAATGTTTGGATAATGGTTCATGTTTATATTGTCGCTGAAAATTGAACAATTATTTAAAGCTTCGGACAGTTCGACCCAAGGCCGGACCAAGTGGCCGCACCTGAACCAAGTGTGAGAAACCCGTAAGTCACAAGTGTCGCTCATCTAGCTCCAGAACGTTCTTCGTTCGTCGCGGAGATATGAGAACAAGAAGAACAGAAAATAAGTTTAGAGGGACAGAGAGGCAATGTCTTTGGCGCGCGCTTCGATGCTCAACATTAGTCTGATTGCTATGCTTGAGGTGGGGGGCAGTATTCATTAGAGAATATTAGGAGATTTGTGGCTTGACCAGAGGAAACTGTGTGTGAAAGGTCATCGACAACGTTTCAGAACTTTGAAATCGAGTAGAGAGAGGTGAGAATTATGTGTATTTGATTCCTTCTGAGGAGGGTATTTATAGTGCTTAGGAGGGCTGAAAAAGAGACTTTGGGCGGCAGCAAGGCAGCGCGACAAGCCGCGCGCGACAAGCCTCGGTGTGCGCGCAAGCCTCAGAGAAGCAGGCGTGGCGCGCCATGTTGATTGCGTGTCGTGCACGGTAGTCTTTTTCAAGCGCGTGCGTGAGGATGGCAGCATCGCACCAGCGCGGCGCACGCCTTGGTCCGCGCTGTGCGCGCAGGTGCTTTTTGCACGGTTCTGGAATGTGTGAGCGTGGACTCAGTTTGGGCCCGTTTTGGATGGCTTTTGGCTCCTTTTGGGATTTGATAGGCCTTTGGTAACCTGGCCCAATGGGCTTTTCAGATCCAGAATTCGACGCAAGTCGCATCGAATTTAATGCTTTGGGTTTTTCGAGAACGACCGACAATAATTTACATTAAGTTAATTAGTTATTTCTTGATGTTCATATGCAGATCCGGATCGTGGCATAGCTTGCTGATATTCATCGGCAAGCAAAGGAGCAAATTTTAGCCCCATGACCTAGACAATATGGAGCAGGATGCGTTGGCGCAGGTTTTCAATGAGTGACACGACTGGGCTTCAGGGTTAAGGCTGTTGATCCCTCGTTCAAATTTTCTTGAAGCCCAATCTCACGACTTATAGGTTGGATTTTCATCATCTGGAGATCAGGAGAGCAAAATTTACTTACTACAGAGTGCAGTGAGAGATCTGGCGATGCATTAGTCGCATTTCAATCTAGGACTAGTGGACTGGTCGACTCGAGACTTTTCGATAGGGTGATCTTGATTGCGATGGACTTTGTCGGAAGCTCAGAGTCACCGAACGTCCCTCGTAGCTCACAGAAGACAACGGAGACACATACGCAACCCGAGGAACCTGCGTCGACATCGATCCCACATCAAAGGGATCGTCCCAGCACCAGTCGTGGTCTCGGCAGTAGGTGTGCATGGTCCCAACAACAGCCGTGGAGGAGGACGTTTTGGACCGAAAAACGAGAGGTTATTTAGATTGTAATTAGACTGTCATTTCCTTTATGCTTTTCTACTTTCGGCTATCTTTGTATGCTTGAACCGTTTGAAATATATATTTTTCATTTTTTGTAAATGAATGAAATTTCGGTGTATAAGTTTACTGATTTTAAATTTTAAAGAAAAGTAAATACAATTTGTAAACAAAACAAATGATTTTATAAAAAAAAATGAAAATATTTAAAGCGACATTGCATGTCGCTTATAATTCGCTTCTTGCTAACAGGCATGAACGATTTTAGAAGCGACGACATTTCTAAAACGGTTCCCGCAATAAGTTGAAAAACCATGTCGCTTCTAAAAGACAAATTCCAAAGAAATAGACGATGTTTTAGGAGCAACGGTAGAAGTAAGTTGTCATTTTTAAATGTGTCGTTTCTAAAATTAATAGCAGCAAATATCGCTTCAAAAACTTTAGGAGCGCAACATCTTTTTCTGTTTTCTCCTAGTGAATATATTATATATATATATATATATATATATATATATATATATATATATATATATATATATATATATATATATATGAGACAAAAGAGTTTAACAAAACTAGATGACCTTACACAGCAGTGGCAATATACCTTCTAAAATATGCGCGATTTTTTTTCCCTATAGTTTTTTTGTTTTTGTGTAGTGTTTGTATTTAATTTGATAATTTTGATAGACTTAGAAATATGGACAGTAAGACCATCTCCACACCATCTCTATTTTTCATCTTTAATTTACATATTTACATCAGTGAACATTATTTTTTATCTGCACTCTATCTTTATTTTACATCTTCTTCAAAGAATATTCTAAGTATATCCTCTCCAACCATAATTTTTTATAATTGAGTTTTAACTCATTATTGTTTTTATGTATTACAAATTTTACCAACACCATTAATTTTGTTCATATTAGTCCAAATACATAGATATTATTAATAATATATCCAAAAATTTTAAAAAAATTATTCATTAATTGCACAAATATGACAATATATTAACTGAAAATAGAGTACATAAATTAAAATATTACATTTCATAATAAAATATAAAAACACACCAAAACATAAGTGAATGCATTACATTAATAAAAATAAATAAAACACACCACAATATATTATTAATTGATTAACAAATATATAAATATAGACATATAAGAATTTCCGAGCTATTAGACTTTCATATAAGTCTAAGTAATTTGCTTTTATTTATTGCGCCTTTAATTTTTTATTTATGTCTTGATCTTTTTTATTTTATTTTTGATTTCTATGTAGTATTGTGACTTAAGTTTTTTAATTATGTAATTTTTAAATGTCTTGATGTTTTTTTAAGGGCGGGCTAGGTATCTAGCCCAAACAGCCCCCTATTTTAAAATTATAGCCCAACTATTAACATATTTAGGAATGTAGCCAATTTGTTATAATAACATTCCAATATTCCAATAATACCCTTAAGAGTTGTTATTATTAAATGTCAGAGTAAATAATATTAACGGTAACAAGAAAATAGTAAATCTCATTACCCATAACAAGAACAACAGTAAATCTTATTAACTATAACAAGAACAATAATAAATCTTATTAACTTTCATCTTCGCCGTCTCCATCGCCCGAATCCAAGTTTTCATCAAAGTTTCAAATACGGCAAACTATCAACCCTACCTTCAAACGGTCGGATATGTGCAGCCGCATGACTCACTGATGTTCGAGATCGTTTCTGGAGGAGGATCGTCACGGTTAATCGAATTAACCTTCACAATATATCTGATTAACTATCACAGTTAATATGTAGAACTGAGCTTGCGACTTTCGGACGGCCGGATCGGCGCAACTGCGAGACTCGCCGATGTCCGAAATCATTTTCGGAAGAATTTCGTCACAGTTAATCAGATTAATTGTGACAGACAGTTAATCCGATTAACTGTCGTACGAAAAACCCTAGAATCTGAAATTGCACCTCCACCACCGCGTGCGCCAGCCCCGCCTCCGTCGCCCTCGGGTTCGACACGCGATTTAGCCCAGAATTTGGCGAGCCGAGCAACAAACTACGTCGGAATCAATCTCGGAACCACCGGTGAGGAGAACCGGTGCGAGCTTCTCCGGAAGGGACACGAGGCGGTGGCGACCGAGTCCGAAGCTCTTTCTTCGTTGTCGGCGACGGCGAGTCTCCGACGAAGATCCGGTGGATCGGAGAGGAAGATTGTGGTGTGGTGTTTGGGTATTTGGATGTGAGAGAGAATGGTATTTTTGAGACTTTAATCAATGTTAGCTATCTTTTAAAATAAATTGATAGTTTGACTAGTATTTTAATCTCCCCTCTTAATAGAAGCTAGATACTAATAAATCTCTTTTTTTCATTGTCTATGTAAAATATTGTGATTTCCATTGTAGCAATTTTAATTTTTTTTTCAAGTATGAGTTGTTTTTTAATTAATAATTTTTAGAATACACTAATTTACAAATAAATACATAATACATATAAAATATTAAATTGTTGTTATAAATTAAATTTTGGGCTAATAATATAATTTTTAAAAGTTTTGGGCAAATATAGAGATGAAATAGTGCATCTTCATATTTGTAGATACACTATTCAATTCATCTCTAAATATGAAGAATATAGATGTTTTTGAAGATGCATTGCAACTTGATCTCTATCTCTATCTTCACTTTAGTGATGCCTTGTGGTTGCTCTAACTGTTAAACAATGAATAAACCTCCTTTCCATATATGTGTGTTTCAAGGATCGAAATACCGTTACCGTTACCGTTCCGAAATTCAGAATTTACTGGTAACCACTGGTATCCAAAAAGAATACCGTGGAAAGCAAAAAAAGAAAAGGAAAAAGTACAAAATCAAATAATGATGATATTCATGTTAAAAATCAACTAATTATACATAAAATTTCATATTCTACAACTAATTTAACAAAAAAAAGTCAAAAACACATTCAAATCTAAATCCTATTTTCTAGTGTAAACCAAAAACTTGAAAAAAATTAGATACAAACTCCAATTAAAGTTTAAACACAATAATGAAGTTAGAAATTAAGAATTTAAACTAAATCATCAAAAACTAACGACAATTTTTGTGAAGAACACTAAATATCATCATATTTTAAGAATTGTCGGTATATGACCACTTATCGGTAAGTTTCCGTCGGAATGCGTGAAAATTTGCCTAAAGACAACCGAAAAGTGGACGGTTTCCCAGAAACCGGAACGGTTTCCTCGGAATCCACGAAAAAACGAAAAGTGAGCGATTTTGTACATACCGGTACCGGGACTTTGAAAAAATGATTTTCAAACTGGTTTCCGTCCGGTTTCCCCGGAATTTCAAACCTCGGTGTGTTTGGCCAACAGCCCAACAGAAAAATACAATATTTCTTTTCCATAACGTGCCCCCACAAGGACCACAATTTGTGCCTATAGAAGCACAAAAGTTGTTTAAAGAATAAAGATGGAGAAACCGTTTGGAACATTTGCATCATAGAGAATTTGAAGAAAAAAAATAACAATATACAAATAAAAGAAGAAATTAAGTGAAAAGGTAAAGCTGAAATTTGAATTGTGTGTTGGCATTGCTGGTCAGTGACTACAGTCAGTCAGGCATGTCTTTTCTTTCTTCTCCTTGCCTTTTTTTTGTGTTTTTTTTTGTTGTGTTTTTTTTTTTTTTTTTTCATGCAGTGCAGCACACAACAGCATTATATGATAGTTTTTGTAATTATTTAGTTCCCCATATATATACACACAAAATTATAAATTAAAGTTAAAAAAAAAAAAAAAAAGTGACCCCATTTCACGTATCCCAATAAGCACCTACTTTTATTTCTCATTTCCTTTACCTAGCCGTTGACTGACTACCGCAAAAACGCATAACACTAGTAAAATAATAAAAGGAACAGATATTAGTACAAGTTTCTAGCCAAAATTTAAATTTTTTTTTTACCTTTCCTTGCACAGAAGTCGCGAAATATACCCAATTCCCTATCAAATTATTTTGTCGTTAAAGAACAATTGAGTTATATATACACCACCACTAGAGAACTATATAGCAACTATAGATAGAGGTCTCTCTCTCTCTCTCTCTCTCTCTCTCTCTGTATATATATATATATATATACATAGCATACATACATCATAGATATGAGTGAGCATCGTCTTCCCATGTCGTCCTACAAATACAATGACACCAACAACATGAATAGCCTCCATAACTCTTCCCTATGTCATTGGGATCAATACTTCCACGGCTTTGGAGTTCTCAACGACACCGAATCTATGTCTTTAGGTCTAAGAAAAAACAACTCTCTCTCACTCTCTCTCCTAACGATCACTTTTTCACTTTATCTTCCTTTAACATCACATATACTGTCATTGTCTTTAATTACATTTTATCGTTCTTGTTTGTGGTAGTAATGGAAGATGGTAATTCAACACCGACGTTACTTTCTTCGAGCTTAATCTGCGAAGATGATCACTCAAGTGGGTACTTAGAGGATGCTTTGGTTGAGTTCACCAAGCGATCAAAGAGAAGACGTTTGTTGATGTTCGGTGACGGAGATGATGACTCAGATTTTCTTCATCACAAGGTATGCTTTTTTTTTGTCTTTTTTTTTTGTTGTTGTTAGTATGATGACGTGGCATTCCTAATTATGGAACAAAAAAAATGTATTTAAATTTACAGAGCTCGTCAAGCTGGGAATTGGCGCACGACTTCAGCTTCATTGGCGAAATGGCTGGCTACAATGACTTATCAGGTATGTGTTAATTAAATATTTTTAAATAATGAAGTCTTTCAATTAATTTTTTTTTTCTTTTGGGATATGGTTTCAGATGGGACAACGACGTCCTTTTGTAGCGTCGGAGAAGAGGAAAATACAATGGCTACAGATCCAGTGAAAACAGTGTCCGAGATTCTAGATTCCTCGGCCTCTTCTTCTTCATACAAAGACTCGGCAAATAACAGTGCAAATGATCAGTCCATTAATATGTCTTACAGAGAAACCATATTTTCCTTGGACCCTCTTGGTAATTCAATCATCTCTCTCTCTCTCTCTCTCTCTCTCTCTCTCTCTCTCTCTCTCTCTTCAAACATTTTAGTTGTACAATGTAACTATTGAATTTGAACTTGTTAATCATCACTGTGGAAAAGAACTAGTACCATTTTTTCCCGCATTATTTGTGACTGAGTTTTTGGTCTTTCTTTACACATATTTAATTTAAAGAGCTAAAAAGTCAATATCTACCGGCACGTACCGACTATTTTCTTATAGAAAAAGACTGAACAAATTTTGTTTCGGTGCAAAAATATCGAGTATATTTTAATATGTAAAAAATCAATGGCCTTTAAAATATAAATAGTTTTTTTAATGATAGTAGTATAGTGGTGACTTGGGGAGAGTGAGAGAGTGTGTGTATGTATGTGTAATTGTGTATATCATGACTCGCTATAATGTCAAGTTTCATGGCACGTGATATACCCACGAAGTCACGCGCGCACTACCATTTGCTGTAGTACGCTATTGCAATATTGACGAATCATAAACGTGGACCAGTCAATAGTAATAATGATCAATAGTTTTGTTTGTTAGAGAAAAGCTAAATATAGCAATTGTGTGCTTATTGATTCTTCTACCATTAATTATAATCATAATCACAATCATTCTAAATAGTATAGATCTAGTTTAATTCCCGTGTAGTTTTTTTTTTATAACAAGTGGGCCTAAAGCCTAATTAAGGACATTTCAAACGCAGGTAAGTAGCTGGCATCAATTAATTTTTGAATTATATGTTATCTTATCACATTTTGTGCATAAAAGCTCATATATAGCTTTGGATTCATTTATTTATTTATCAATATTAAGAAATTTCAAACTCTTCGATTGGGTGCAGATTGCGATGAGAAGACGAGTCCTAGAGGGGCGGTAATAAAGAAGGTTGTGTACCCTTTTGCAGTGGTGAAGCCAGGCGGTAGAGAAGGCGATGTGACACTGAATGATATTAATGAACGGATTCTCATGCCGCCAACAAGGCCCGTGAGGCATCCGGTCGGGGCTTTCGCGTGCCGCCCTAATTGTGTGTCGCCTCACGGCCCGGGCCTCTCGGGAAAAGCTGTTGTTGCACTAACCAAAATTCAAACCCGAGGTAGAGGCACCATAACTATTATTAGGACTAAAGGTTAATATTCAATTAACGAATGTAGAAAAAGGAAATTATGAGGCAATTTCATATATAGCCTTGGTCATATGTTTTGTATAATATGGTTTTTATATTTCTGTTTTTTTTTTTCCTTTCCTTTTATCTCTCTTCTCGTTGGTTGTACATACTAGAAATAGGTTATGTGGGTGGAAATTGTACTTTTTGGTCATTTACATTATACGTTATGAAAGTTTGGTACTTTATGGTGTATATAGCTAGCTTAATTAGTGATTTTTGCTTTGAGGGAAACATATACTATATAAATATTCATGCTCATACCAAGTAAATTAATTAACAAGTTCAACTCCAAATATTCGAATTGGTGATTATTGAAACGTACTTCCAACAATTATGCAAATGAGAGAACTAGACTATAGAATAAATTACGAAAAATATAAAATTATAGAGAAAAGCATACTTATTTTAATGATAGTGATCGTCTACCAAATATGTACATCATTATTTGATATATTTAGTTGCTCATATCACACTCGAACACGAAAGCATCATGCAATAGGTTTAATGTATAACGAGTTGATACTAAGACACAATAAAAGTGGCCATTCGTGTAACTGAAGGGTGGGTTAAATGTTAATCAGCTACTATGTTAAAAATATGCTAAAAAAGTTTAGATAAATGAAAGAAAAGGGATTGTGCGGTAACAAATTCATGTTTTGAGGGAGTATATATCAAATCCATACTTGCGATTTGGTATTGACTTTACTGTTGACAAGCGAGTACACTCTAACTACTTCCTCTGCATTACAAACATCTGAAGCTAAAGTCAACTTTATTGAATTTCAGTCGATGATGTTATAATGGAGAATGAAGACTAATAGGGAAATGAAAATAAAACAAAAAAAGCAAAGAACTAAGACAAAATGGGCAAAATATTACACTACGATAAGCTACCTTGCATGACAAAAAGTTCATTCCATGAGTGTCCTTGATTTGAGGGTCCAACCTACTTCATTATACAATGGAAAATGATAAAATAAGGTTGGATTTTCAACTTGTGAATACGAAAACTTCAAATATGGAGTTTTTTTGGGGTGAGATTTTAATCACATTATAATACTTTAATTGATTATTAAATGAGCCCAAAATTTAATGTATTTTAATATTTTACATGTAATTATATTAATTTATCACAAAAATCATTTTAATTTTCTAATTTTGTATGAACACTGATTAAAAAAAAAATCATTAAAGTACAAGGTAATGTATAAACTGAAACTTTAAAAAAATAAATTGCTAAAACATAATACATTACAGAGTCAAGTGCATATTATGAAAATGATACACATAAGAAATATCTAGTATTTAAGAATGTAGGGTTTCTCATTGATAAATGAATTTGGTGTAGAAGAAACCCCTTGTTGTTGGGAAAAATATATTAATGAGTAAGACTAAATAATAAGTAGTTTTTGTTTTTGTATCTTTATTAATGAGTAAGACTATATATATGTAAGTCTTAATTAGTATTTTAGTACTCACTTATTTTTATAATTGTTTGTCGAGTATTTAAATGTTATATGCAATGTGTGTTTATTTTTTTAAAATATTACGTTTTTTTGTATTTATTGGAGAGTCACATAATTATTTTAAATTTATATAATATGTGTAAAATTATATGCTATTAGCATATTGGATACAAAAGATACAGGTTAAATATATATATGGACTACAATGTAATAATTAGGAAGTTAATTATTAAAATATTAGAGAAAATATGGATTATGATTTTTTGGTGTAAAAAATGCAGTACGAGGTTGGAGATAATATACTGTTTGAAGTGACATAAAATGCATTTTAGAGTGCAAAAATATGCATTTATTGAGTTTTGGGTTGGAGATGGTCTTAGGCTCATCAATATTCATAAAAGCTTTGAACTAATTCTACGCTAACTTCATACAGTGCACTCGTTTAAACCAATGTTTTAAATGCCGAAAAAATCGGCAGCGGCCAACGGAGCAAAAACGGCTGACGAAAATCGACGGTGACGCCGCTGTTGTCATTTTTTTTTTCAAATTATTGTTGTTTTGTTAAAAATTAGAGAAAAGATGGCGTACTTGAGATTCGAAGTCAAGCCTTACGCTATGGGCGCACAAGTGCTTACCAATAGACCAAGTTGCCGACTTGTTATATTCTATACAATTATAATATAAGATATATAAATCGATAATTTTAATATAAGAATCAATATAAAAAGAAAAATAAAATAATAAATTTATAAATTTTATGAATTAAGTTATAAAAAAATGTGTCAATTATAAATTATAAAAATATATATATGTGCATATGTATATACACATTTGTACAACTATATATATACATATATATATATATATATATTGGATATAAATACGTTGAGATTGAAATTAACGGGAGTATTTGATACTATATTGGTGCAAAAAAAATAAGGTATTGAAGATTATAAAATATAGTTGGCATAAATTTCAAGTTTAATTATAGAAAGATATGTATGGATACATATATATATATATATATATATATATATATATATATATATATATAACATATTATGTAACATTATTTATGTTCGGTTTTCCATCGGCATGTCGATATCCATGGAAAACGGCATTTGAAAACGGCATATTAGTTCCTTTTCCCGCATTTTTTCCGTTAGATTTTCCGTCGACATGTCAATTTTTCGTAAATCATGAGGCTCGAAATGGCGTCGATAATGGCATTTCGAACCTTGGTTCAAACATCTCCATTTTTTAATCTCATTATTTTTATCCTTAATCTTTTCGCTAATATATAATTTATTTATTTATTTATGTCATCAAAATATCATAAACTATATAAAAGTTTTACCACTCTTACTCCAAAACTCAAAAGCCGGCTAACTACAATGGTTTCCACTTCAACGATCATCAACACCTCTCATAATCTGAGAGATCATTAATGTTCACGAACATAAGTAAATCTTACTCTCTTTCTTTCATCCTGCCACAATCAAGCGTGTAACAAGTACAAGACAGACCCTAGAGCTTCAACCAACATCATGGGGGCTAAAATTCTTCCATATCTAATTCAATTTTTTCTCGCCGTTGCCTTTTGATATCACTATGGTTGGAAGTTTCGTGGCGTTTGAGAATCATTGTGTTGTTACATGGATTCGAAAAGTTTGTAGTCTAACAAAACTGCTCAAAGATGCCGTGCATCATGTTCTTAACATCTTGAAAAAAAAGTTGGCGTGTTTTCCAGGGCCAGATTCGATTTTGCGCATTTTATGTTTTAAAGAGATTTGCTTCCGAATAAATCCTCTTTTAATCAATTTGTAGCGATCTTCTCCAAAACCCTAGCAAAACATCGTGTCTAGGGTTTGACTCATATATAAGAGATATGTTACCTTTAAGAGGCTTGTTTGCACATTTTAAGTTCTTCGAGAGAGCTACGGCAAAAATTTGTTTTGTGACTATGAGTGCGATAATCTCTATTGTGTTCGTAACTACTTATTTGTGAATGATAGTGGTTGGTTGTGTTGAGCGTGATATTGCAAAGATTACGTACTCTTATAAACATGATAAACACTTTGTGAATGGTTTGAGTAAAAGTGAAGGGATCTTGGATTCAAGTGAAACCTGAGTTGAAATGCACACGTAGTATTAAGAAAATGTTACTATAAGGTGGATCATTCATCTTAGACCTTCGTGTATTATTTCTACCGTTAAAAAGTGAATTTTCTCTGCACTGGGAATACGATCCGTCGAGACCTAGGCATCGTTGACCAAACTAGGTTATCAATCTTTTTGCTTTGCTTTCTTTCTTGCATTTATTATTGTGCATCTAATCATAATAATCTACATAGTCACACATACTGTCACTACCATTATCACTGGAAACACACAAAATTAGATACATAACTTCAATTTGTATCAGAGCAAGCATTCAACGTTATTCAATGTGTTACTTGTGATCTTTTTTTTTTGTGAAGATGTCTACTTTCATGGAAAGAGATCTATACGTCGTGCACTTCTTCTATATGGGTCAAATAATGCTTCTACTTAACATCTTTTTGTGTGTTGTTTATTATGTTATTATTGTAGTTTTATTTTATAGTTCTTAAAACCTGTGTATATGTGTTGTGTTTATTCCTTGTTTAGTCAGGATGAATGAAGAGTTTTTACAATGCCCGCAGAAAACTAATAAGCTCTTAGAAACAATCCATCGGAGTATAATCGTAACTCCTTGGACATTGTTGGAATTGGATAACCGTTTTTTTCCTTTTGAATTTTGATTACCTTTTTATTATTTATCACTTCAAATTGTGCGATACACTTAGATAAGAGTTTTTATTTTCTAGTTTATCATTCTTAACATGTTCATACCCACACCCATTGTCATTCCTAATTCCAATATTTCGCTTATGTTTTGAATGCTCATATAGTCTTTTGTCTTAACTATAATTTCAAGCTAAATAAATACCGGATATTAATTGCCCATGCGACAATTCTTTCTTAAATTATATATAGAACATGTTGTTAATGGTGCCCACAAGAAGAGTAGTAGTGTCTATTTATGTACATTTGATGTCATATAGTCTTACGAAGACTCTTGCTTGTAACTGCTGAATAATCAATAAAAAAGTTAAAACGTTCATTCATGCTTCATTGTCTGTTTGAAGCTTTATGATAATCTATAGTCTTTAGTCCTTAAACAAACCTAACAACACATGAAGAGACAAATGTAGATTTGCATGAACAAACTCTTCATGGTTTGCTTAAAACTACATATTCACAATCTAAGGATCAAAGGACTATTGATCTCAGTACGATTGTTAGGAGAATCTCTTATTTCAGGTTATGGGACATTGAGAGTTGGAGACTCTATAGTTTTCTAGGTATCTTCTGAAGGTACTGAATTGACAAGTGCACTTCTAGAGATAGAATAAGAACAAACTATTTAACCTCTTATGTCTCGAAGTCACTACGTATGAATTGCATCATGTTTACCTTAATCCTGAAATGAGACATGTCATTTCATAGCTTACGTATTCTCATTTGAGAAAGTCGGAGTTCGGACTCACTATGTGATTCCGAACAGGACCTATTGGTGAAGTACTAAGTTATGAAGATGTCATGAGTAACTTTGTGAAGTTCTTATAAATATGGAATTCATGTACAAGATTGTTGAAATGCAATGTATATCACCTCATGCTTTGTTCCTTGGAATGTGAATAAATGAATTGACCAGTGCCCAAATTGAGTCATGACTCTTTTGGATGAATCAATGTGACTTGTTAGCTCCTCATCAATACATTGTTTCTAACTTATTCACAAGCGACAAATGAGTTGAGGAAATAACAGCTAGAAGGGTAAAATGGTAATTTTTGTAAATCCCGACTAGCTAATGATATTCATGAAGGGTAAACATAGATAATATTTAGTGGATCCACTCATCACAATTTAGTTGAATTCTTGAGTAGAAAATAAATTCATTTGAACCGAGAAATTCTCAGTGTAAACTCTTTAGTGGATTCAGTTGACATTAAGCTAAACTTGGAAAAGGTTTGTGAACTTTTGAGTCCAAGTATGTTAGCTCAAGCTTTGTTCATTTGGATCCATGAGGTTACTGTCACAAATCATATCGAGTAGGAATAGTTAAGCTAGAAGCTAAGTCAAAACAAGAACTAGACAAGTTTTACTAAAATTGTCTAAATGGTATTTTTGTCTTTTTGGACATAGGATGAAATGAATGTCAATAAATTTTTTTGACATTGTCATATGATGACAAATAAACCACTCGGCCATGATAAGATTTTGGGCCTTGAGGATTAATTCCATTTCATGAAATTTTACATGAAAATTCTTAATGGACTTTTCTTATGTTGTCATGAACAAATGAAGAAAAATCTAGAAGGCCTTGCACGTCCAAAATAGAGAAAGAGAGACCGATTTTGTGCATTGATGTATAAAGATACTTGCCAAAAGGAAAAGAGGAAACAAATTTCCTCTAGAAGGAAATTGAATATGGGCGGCCAAGCAAGTCAAGGGAGAAGCAAGATAAAAGAGGAAACAAATCCAATGACTTGCACTATTAGGTTGCACATCCAAATGGAAGGAGAAAGAGGCAATATTTGCTTATGAATATGTGATATTCTATAGAAGAGGAAACTACATTATTGAAGGTAATTCCTCCCCATAAATAGAGGCCTCATTCTCATTGTTTTATCATCCTACATAAGTTAGAGATTGAGAGCTTCTCTCTCTAGACCTTGTGGCCGCCAACTCCTCTCCCTCTCTCTCTAAGTTCTTTTCGTTTTTGTTTTGGTCCACATTTGACCTAGTGTTTTAGCTCTTCGACTCTTAGACTTGTTCTTGATTCGTCGTGTTTAAAAGTGCCCACACACTAATTCATTTCTTTCTCGAGTGATTCTTGTGATAGAAACTTTCGTGGTTGCTCGAGTTTCCCGAAGAACGAAGAAAGACGAGCTGCGTGGGGAGACGAACGTTTCAACCTTCGTAAAGCTTCTCAACGTTCAAGCTTCACAAAAGTTAGTAAATGAGTAATTGTTTTAAATGAACATGTACTTGCTCTTTGTCTAGGTTAGTAAAATCGTTTTACTTGTTTAAAAGAAAATTTTTAAATTCCGCCGCTTGCTCGAAGCGTTAAATCTTTTCTTAACCCTAGATCAATTCCAACAGAACATTATCATATCCACATTGTAAAGCTTTTTTCCTCATCCAAATATTACTTATGAATCTAAATAGAATACTGAATGTTGGTTGTCATACGAGTTCGTCGTTTTCTTTAAAGAAGGTCGTCTGTTTTGTTGAGTCAGAATATGTCGTTTTTATAAGGGACTGTAGTTTCTTTTTCTTTCTTTGTCATTTCATTAGTCCTCTAGAAGAGATCACAAAGGGAACTCGTAGAACTAAATACCATGTACGAACACCAGAATAAATTATTAAGAAAATAAATCAAAATATTGCTCCAAAATCCCCTTGTGTTTTCCATGCTCATTATTTTAATTTGTCACTATTGCTCGGGGAAACAGCGGTGTTGGTATGAATGGAGGATGGAGCTCTCCAGTCGATATAAGCTTTGTATCTGATGTTCTTTAGATTGGTTTGCTTTATTGAATTTTTTTTATGGACAAAAAGGCCACCCGCACTAGGATCAATTGCGCTTTTAGCTTCTAATCACTTTTAGGTTGTATTACTGGATTCTTTAACTCATCGCTAATGGTTACACACAAATTCCTAAATAATTATGTCTTGAGAATTCGAGATATGATCTGAGCGGAAAGTGATTCACATATATGGAATGCAGCCTTAATGAAAAAGGTCAATGTTCACTCACCCAAGAGTTGATTGCAGAACCGATTGACTGCATTTAGTAGTAAGTACGTACGAAAGAATCTTTCGTTGGGGAAGAAACAGTGCTTAGGGCTCGTATGTATCAAGAAATGTATACCGGAATAATTGACGTTTCTCAATACGAGTTGCACTTAGAGGATTGAGCTCATGAACTAATTATATCAATAGACACTCATATGGTGAGTAAAAACATAATTCTAGTAATAAGAAGAGTATAGTCCGGCTCATTTTGTGGAGTGACTCCGAGATTGACGAATTGTTTAAATATGAGAAAGGACTTTTTCGTCTATTTATTCGGATTTGTGAGAGCTTCTGTTTCTAGGTCCATAATCCCCGAGTCAGCTCTAATTAAATTGAATAAGAACTCTCAAATAATAATAAAATTTACGATTACAATCTCACCGCTATAAATTGTCTGGCAGCATTCATTCGAATATTTTTTTGCCGAATTAATTACTTATGGTAGAATTAATTAATTATTGTTGGACAAAATAATTAATTAATTAAATTGAATTTTAAGTTGGACCTCTTGGACACTGTAGAACTCGAAATTCCTAGACCCAATACCAGCTATGTGGGCGCCTACAGTGGGTATTAATTACTCAATATTCTCTCTTTAATTAGTTGTTATATTTATGGAGAAAATCAGGTAACTAATAATAAAGCAGAGAGAAAATAATAATGGGTGAGATATTTTCTCAACATTAAATAAGGAAGTGATATATTCTTCTTTTGATATTTTATAAATGGTTTCATTATATTATAGAAAGAAATAAGGAAACATTAATAAGTAGATGTTAATCTGATGGTTGAGAGAGAAAGTAGGAATTTTGGTCAAGATCGAATGGATCATAATTGACTATATATACAAGGATAGAATAAAGAAATTAAGGATGGTTGATAGAGAAAGTAGGAAATTATGGTCAAGATCCGCTGGATCATAATTGACTGTATACACAAGGATAGAATAAAGAAATTAAGGAAATATTATTTTTTTCAAAGATATCTTTTTGCTACCACTATAAATAGGAGTATGGAAGAGGACCAAAACTCACTCAAAATAGAAGCAATTTCCGCCTCTCTCTCTCTCTCTCTCTCTCTCTCTCTCTCTCTCTCTCTCTCTCTGTGAGGATCGAAATCGCTCTTTCTCCCTCTCCCTCTGAAACTCGTGATTCCAATCCCAAAAACACGACCATGACCCAAAATCCTAACTAATGCGGTGATCGTAGTGAGATAACGAGTGTGGCCACACTCTTATTTTATTCTTTCGGCGATTACGGCTTGGAAGATTACGGTGTCATCTTTGTAGATCCGAACGATGGAGATCCTATCGTCGTTGTCAGAGTTTCAGAAACGAGAAAGAGAACCGGATTCGGAAAGCTTAAAGATTGAGAATCAGAGTTCAGAATTGTATCCAGAAGACTCGAGCAAAATAATCTCTAGCGGAATGTCCAACCTATAAGTTTTCAAAAAATCTCTTCTCTGCTATTATTGCATGATTAATTGATTTCTACCTTTTAGTATTTAATTAACAAATTTATATCATTAATATAATCTTATAATTAATTGGCTCTCGTAGCGTAATTATTTATATTCCGCACATTTATAGGGATACATATTCTCGATAACTTTTCCTTCCTGTATGCGACTCAACAATGAAAAAAGCATGTGTCAGAGCTTTTCTCCATCGCAGCAACGGCCACAGAAGGGCGCGAAACCCTACGTTCTTTTTTAAAGAACACGCTTCCGCGAAAGTATTTCCGGCCGCCGTGATTTCACCCACCACGACTTCCAAAATCTTGTCCATGCCAATCAAATGTTCCAAGTCGCCGAAATAAGAGTGGTTCTCGAATTGTCCCCTAATCCAGGTCATGTACATATACACTTCCGGCGAGTGGTACACCATAACTCGGACACGGCTCTGCCTCGCACATTCCTCCTCAAACTTCTCCGCAAAGTACCAAGTTCGAGGACAAGACTAGGGTTCTATAAGCCAGTTCTTCCTCAAACTCATCACCTTCCATTCTACTAGCCACACTACTGAACACCGAGTAGAAAGAAAAACAACCCTGTGTATCTCACCTCACTCACTCACTGTTTCCCACACCACAAAAAAGGACTAAAATCCAGACGAAAGGGAACAACAATAACAAGACAAGGGAAAACAAAGGAGAAACCTTCACCGGAAAAAAAAACTAGACAAACTGACCAAGACCGCTAGCCTCAAACAAAATACCACGAACAGGTACGGACGAGGACACAAAAAACTAGAGAGAAGAAGACTCACTGAAAGACAGAAATTCTCACTGTATTGACTAAAGACCAGCCGTTGCTAATAGTAGTTGTGCTTTGTTTGCTTGATTGATTGAGCCTTGTGGTTTTGTGTAATAAACTAATTTTGTTTTCACCAGGTTTATGTTTTGTCTAGATTTTTCATGGAGCGTCAACTTCTACACTGTAGATGCAATATATTTGTTTTTGTCATTCAATATGTTTGTTTCATTCTTCATCTACGCAGGGAAAAAGTACAAATTTAATAAATCAACTCAGGATATATAACTTAAATTATGACTCGGGAAAATTAATGATACAGGGTAATGAGAACTAGTCTCTCTAGGACAATGTTTTTTTTTTCTAGATTTAAAATTTCTGGCTTGGGCCAAGGCTACTGAACTAGTCCTCGTCAACATCAGCAAAATCCTCTTCGCTCTCTTCGTCCTCACTGTCTTCGTCTTCATCTTCATCGTCCGTACTCTCTTCCTCCTTTTCCTGTTTTCCCTTGTTCATTTTGTCGACGTCACCTTTTAATACGGGTAAAGGAAAGAGAAACTTAGTCCGGATTATCCAATAAATGCTGTCCAAAATGACAGAGAGAATAAATGGGAAATAGTTACCATATTCGCTGAAGATAACTGAGCCGGAGCACAATCCTTCTTCGATCTTGATGAGTTGAAGAGTCATCCTAGGCCCAATCTCCTGAAGCTTGACAGCACTTTTGGAAGAAGCACGGTTAATCCTTCCGTAATCAGAAGCAAGAGTCACTGTCGCTGCTTCGTCGTCTGCTTCGCTTTCTGACCCGTACCCAGCCCTGCAAATATGACAACACTTTTGATAAGAGAAACCTTTTTTTCCAAATACAGAAGCGTAAAGAAAAAAGTGAACGGCTATAATAAGGAACCAATCCATCCTATAATAGCAAGCATTTTCAACAATTGGGAAATGGCCGAGAGTCCAAGGATTGAAAGGCCAGTTGCCAATGAGAATGCTGACAGAAACTTTAATGAAATTAAAAACGCCAAATCAAAATTTTTTTAAAGAGACAGGGACTTTTATTAATACCTGGCAAAAGCCAAAGAAATAGGAAATACAAAGCAGGAGTAAAACACCAATTCATAAATTTCATTGTATTGAAAATGGCCAAAATTTTGTTGGAATTTTGGGTTTTCTGTGACTTTATGCCGGAACACTGAATATTCACCAAAATTATCAAAATTTTGGATTATTTGCTTTCCGTGGCCAATACCCACCAGAAAACAACAATATTACGGTATACAAGAAAACAAATTGAGGGCATTTTCAACATTGGCCTAAATAAATGCTTGCTAAACAAGTAGTCTCTGCATATAAGACTGACATGGATAATAGATTAACAAATGGAACTAGCTATAGCTCAGCATGTAGAAATAAGAGTAAGCACAAATCAAGAACACGGGGCAGCAATGGAACATGGGTACTTTTGTTTGTAGTACAAGTAATTAATTGGAAACAAGAGAAATTCTTACTTTGTGACGAAATCACTAACATCTTGAAGATTTCTCAGATCCGGGACATGGTGCTTCTGCACAAACTTTCTGATTCTCCTGGACACTCCAACGGGCTGCAACCTTATGGAATACTGCCGAAAATCAATGAGCTTCGTATCTTTGTTGTAGTTGAGCAACACGATTCTCTGGCAGGAAGAAAGTTTGACCTGGTCCGTGAACACGTAACCCTCATTAGAATCATCTACACAAGTCTGTCTCTCACTTTTTAATTATTTTATGTATATGCAATACTACTCACGGTATTCACATCAATGCACGGAAAGATATTCTGAAACATTACAGTGGTCAATCTTAGATGTCTCTCTCCAGTCCCAAAACCAGAAAGACCAATCTGCGCAGAACAAACCAAGGTTCCATTCAGACATAGAACTAAATAGATAAAAGAAATTCGAGCCAAAAAAGTATATAAATAAAAGAATTTACAGGAGATAAGGTGCACATGCAAGTTATTTGTAACATTAAACTGATGGGACACAAGGAATACCGGATTTGTAACAATTAGCTGATAACTAGGGGTCGATAATATGAAATACTTCGAAGTTGTTGGGCTATTCAAATAAGATCTGAGAGAGTAAAGGCCTCTCAAAAGCCCGGAATCAATCTTTGTTGTTTATCCTATTTTGCACTAATAAAACGAGCGAGGCATTACCAGAGGGGGGTTCTTGAAAAGATCTGGAGGACATCTTGGGCGCAACTGTGATTTAGCAACGTCGATGGCCAAAGAATACTCATTTATCTTAAATGTAAGAGTTGGGCCTTGTGGGGCTTTCGCAACCTTCAAGTATGTAGAACTTTGAGTTTTCGACAGTATGAGGAAATGTGATACACCCAAAGGACCAGCGACATTCAAAAAGTCTTTAATGCTGTTTCGTTTCTTCTCCTGCGAAAATCAAAATGTGATATTCAGTTGTCAATCGACATTGACAAACACACAAGTCAACTCTAAGCACACGTAAAAGTCTTCAACATATATCCAAAATACACCTAATAGACATCCACTGGCTCTTAAAAGTTCCCCAAACCTGACAAGTTCTACAATTTTTATGGTATACCCAGAATTCCATTCAGGCAATCCCACACTTCTCTGCTATTAGCTCAGATTCTTTTTCTTATCTCCCTAATCTTTTGCTAATGATAAGTAAAAAAAAAAACAAAAAACAATTAAATAAATGCATACGCTTTCATGTAACCACACAAGGCATTTGTTCTAATCAGAAACTAAATAAGGTAAAAGGGAATTATAAAAAATAAAAAAACACACTTTGAGCTTGAGAGCAGTGTATGGATTCATAAGCTTCCTCAAATCCATTTGAAGCTGCTTAAGAGTCCCGGGCAACTTCCCTTTTGCGAAGACGAAGCTCCTCGGGATTCTAACCCCTGTGACGTGGTCTACACTTTGCTCACCCTTCTTCGGAATTGGCTTCACAAAAGCCTTCCTTTTCTTATTCTGTTTCCAAAAAAAAAAAAGCAACGAAAATATTATACCAGGCACGCTCAACAAGCTTCAACAAAACACTGAATTAGTAACTTACGTTTTGGAAACGAGCCATGGTAAGAGCTCACGAGCTGAATCAACTGTAATCTAAATCCTGTGGAACCTGTTGAGCCAATCAGAAACCATATCAGATGAAAACCACGACGACGAAAGGATAATCATCAAGCTATATATGAAAAGCCATGGCAGATAAGAGCAATTAAGAGTAAGAGAGTCACTGAACGGGAAAAGACACGGTTGTGTTGAAAGCGGCGTTAGGCTTTTCTCCTCCGGCAGAATCGGAAGAGCGCGGCGCCAGGTGGTCGGGGAAATATTTGTTTCGAAAGGGTTTAAGAAACGGCTTTCCCTTTATTTCGAGGAATGGGCTTCGTTTGGGCTCGGATTTTGAATTCGGTCTGACCCAACCCGGATCGATTCATGCAATTTGCTAAAAAAAAAAAAAACACTAGATTGTTATAAAACCAAATGAATAACTTGAATTGAATACTCTTTAAACACTAATGAGATGAGAATTTAGAGGAGAAGATTATGGAGAGTAAATGAGAGAGTAAATTTGTAGAAATTTTAGGGATGAATTTTCCATTCACCATCATCATGTATTTATAGTAAAATTTGTGTACATTAATCAATAAGTTAGGTGTAGGGTAATTAATTATTTACCCCATATTTTTTACTTTAATTTATCCTATATTTTTGACCTTTGAGCATACCAATTATTTACAACACTCCCCCTTTGGGATGCTCATTGATACATTTACGTGTTCATGTTGTCTCGTTAAAAACCTTACTAGGAAAAACCCAGTGGGATAAAAACCTCAGTAAGGAAAAAAAGAGTACAGCTATGTAAAGCTCCCCCTGATGCAAACATTGATGCGGTCTTTCTACAAATCTTGCAATTTACGCATTCCAATGTCATGAACATGTTTTCTGAAAGTTGAAGTGGTGAGCGCCTTTGTGAGGAGATCAAATGAGTTATCACAAGAACGAATATACTGGATATTGATAACATTGTTCTTCTCTAGCTCTTGAGTGAATGAAAAGAACTTCGGAGGGATGTGTTTTGTTTTTTTCTGTCGCTTTTGATGAATCCTTCCTTCATTTGAGCAACACATGCGGCATTATCTTCATAAAGTGTGATGGGGTCTTCGATTGTTGAAAGACCACTGGTGGCTCTGATATGTTGCGTCATTGATCTCAGCCATACACATTCACGACTTGCTTCAAGTAGTGCTATAATCTCTGCATGATTTGATGATGTAGCGACGAGCGTTTGCTTTTGAGAATGCCAAGAAATCGCAGTGCCTCCATACGTAAACACATATCCAGTCTGAGATCTCCCTTTGTGTGGATCTGATAAGTAACCTGCATCTGCATAACCAATCAAAACTGGTTTTGTCTTGTTAGGATAAAATAATCCTAAATCAATCGTTCCTTGAAGATAACGAAGCACATGTTTGACCTCATTCCAGTGTCTCTTTGTAGGAGCTGAGCTGAATCTTGCTAATAGATTAACTGCAAAAGCTATATCTGGTCGGGTGCAATTAGCAAGGTATATAAGGGCTCCAATCGCACTGTAATATGGTACTTCAGGACCAAGAATCTGTTCAGATTCCTCACATGGGCGAAATGGGTCTTTTACCACATCTAGGGATCTGACGACCATTGGAGTACTTAAAGGATTTGACTTATCCATATGGAAGCGTTTTATCACCTTTTTCGTGTAATTTGACTGATGCACAAATATTCCATTTTTCACGTGCTCAATCTGTAAGCCAAGACAATATTTTGTCTTCCCAAGATCTTTCATTTCAAATTCTTGCTTTAAGTAAGAGATTACTTCTTTGATCTCTTCATCAGTCCCAATGATGTTTAAATCATCAACATAAACATCGATGATTATACATCCGGATGTTGTTTTCTTAATGAATACGCATGGACAAAGAGAGTTATTGACATAACCTTTTTGTATTAAATATTCACTTAAGCGATTAAACCACATTCGTCCGGATTGCTTTAACCCATATAAAGATCTTTGTAATTTGATGGAATATTTTTCTCTAGGCTTTGAACTAGAAGCTTCAGGCATCTTGAATCCTTCAGGGATCTTCATATATATTTGAGTATCCAACGATCCGTATAAATAAGCTGTGACAACATCCATGAGATGCATATTTAGTTTCTCATCCACTGCTAGGCTGATCAAGTATCTGAATGTAATTCCATCCATTACAGGGGAATATGTTTCTTCAAAATCAATTTCGGACCTTTGAGAAAAACCTTGGGCAACAAGTCGAGCTTTGTATCTCACAATCTCGTTTTTCTCGTTTCTCTTTCGTACAAATACCTATTTGTATCCAACAGGTCTCACATCTACAGGTGTGAGTACTATAGGTCCAAAGACCTTGCGCTTGTTAAGCGAGTCAAGTTCGGCTTGAATTGCATTTTTCCATTCCCCCCAATCGTGTCTATTTTTACATTCAGTAACAGACCTTGGTTCGGGATCTCCATCATTTTCATCAATGACATCGCATGCCAGACTATATGAGAATGCATCATTGATTTCATCATTTCGGTTCCATTGTATACATGTATTGGCATAATTAATTGAAATTTCTCGATTTTCCTCGTTTTGTATTTCTGGAATACATTCCTCCATTTTGGGGTCTTTTTGTCTCTCTGCTCCTTTTCTTTTCCGAGGATTTTTATCTTTGGAACCGAATGGTCTTCCACGCTTCAGGCGTGTTGTGACTTCATGAGTGATTTTATTTTCAACTTGTCCTTTTGGTACATCAATTTGCGCAGGAGCATTTGCAGCTGGAATGTATGATTTAGTCACTCTTTTAGTGTCTGTAAACGCATCAGGAAGTTGATTTGCAATATCTTGCAAATGTACAATCATTTCCACTTCTCCTTCACAATCTTTTGTGTAAGGGTTAAGATGCAATAATGTTGATACAGACCAAGTAATTTCCCTTTCCAGCTAGTTTCTTTCTCCCCCTAATACTGGGAAATTTTCCTCATCAAAATGGCAATCAGTAAACCGTGCTGTAAAAACATCACCAGTTTGAGGTTCTAGATACCTAACAATAGATGGACTTTCATATCCTACATAAATTCCAAGCCTTCTTTGAGGTCCCATCTTTGTTCTTTGAGGTGGTGCTATAGGCACATAAACAGCACATCCAAAAATTCTCAGATGAGATATATTTGGTACTTGGCCAAATGCAAGTTGCAGAGGAGAGTATTTATGATATGCACTTGGTCGGACGCGAATTAATGCAGCAGCATGTAATATTGCATGACCCCATATTGAAGCAGGGAGCTTTGTTCTCATTATCAATGGTCTAGCAATAAGCTGGAGGCGCTTGATTAGCGATTCAGCTAGACCATTTTGTGTATGCACATGAGCAACAGGATGCTCAACATCAATCCCAACTGACATACAATAATCATCGAATGTTTGGGATGTAAATTCACCAGCATTATCGAGCCTAATTTTCTTAATTGTATGATTAGGAAATTGAGCTCGTAATTTATTATTTGAGCAAGTAATTTCGCAAATGCCATATTACGAGTTGATAACAGACAAACATGCGACCATTTGCTAGAGGCATCTATTAATACCATAAAGTATCGAAATGGGCCAGATGGTGGGTGAATAGGCCCACATATGTCACCTTGAATACGTTCAAGGAATTAGGTGATTCTATTTCAACATTTCCCGGTGAAGGCCTTATGATAAGCTTTCCAAGAGAACAAGCTTTACATGGGAAAATGTTACAACCAGGATGACCCGGCCCTTCAATGGATGCCCATGTGTATTTTCAATAATTCTTCGCATCATAATAGAACCAGGATGACCCAAACGATTATGTCATGTCGTTAAAATTGAAGACTCAATGACTACCGAATTTGATTCTATCGCATTTATATATGTGTAGTGCAATCCAGTAGGGAGCATAGGTAGTTTTTCTAAAATTTGTTTCTTTCCGAATTTGGATGTCGTAAGACACATATATTTCATGGTGCCTTCAGTTATAGACTGAGTATTAAATCCATGAGAATATATGTCATTAAAACTCAACAAGTTTCGTTTGGATCTCGGTGAAAATAAAGCATTATTTATATTGAATTCTGTTCCATTTGGCAGTGTGAAATTTGTCTTACCAATACCTTCAATCAGATCTACAGGACCTGATATTGTATTCACAAAATTTTTCGTTGGCTTTATCATTGAGAAAAACTTTTTATCATTCAAAATAGTATGCGTTGTTCCACTATCCGGTATGCAAATTTCTCCAGCACCAACCATTTGGTTCGCCTCACAATTTGCTTTTTCCATATGATAACTTCAGATTAAAACAAAAATAAAGTTAATGAGAAAGACGTACATATATTATATAATACTAATGTGTTACATAGTCTTGAAAAATATTACACATATTATACATATTTATATTTAAGTAGCTAGGTAAAATATTAGACTTTGCTTCATTCCCCAGCATGGGAAAAACATACATGCATCATTAATCTAGCAGTCTTCTATGAAAGCAGCAGAATCAGCAACAGTGTGCGCAAGATCACCATCGAAGTCGGAAGCATTAAGATGAGTGGAGTCATCTAAAGGTTCTTGGTCAATAAAGTTGACCTTCCTTTCTTTCCCCTTCAATGATGCTTTATATAGATTGCACAAATGTTGAGAAACACGGCAAAGTCTAGACCCTTTTGTGCCACATCTATGACAAACATCTTCACTACCCTTGGAAGTACTTGGGTATTTTCCCTTTTTGTGGGGATAATCGTGATTCTTTTCATCTTGCTGCGTCTTATGATAATCTTTCGTGGTATTGTAAGAATGGTTATGATTATAACCACTCCGACCACGTCCGTATCCACGTCCGCGACCATGACCACGACCACGACCACGACCATGACCTCGACCTCGTCCTCGACCCGGAATATAGTTTCGTTGTTCAGGTTCTTCGGAGTTGACAGCGTTTACTTCAGGTAACGCTTTTGAACCTGTCGGACGAGATTGGTGATTCTTTATCAGCAATTCATTATTCTTCTTTGCGATTAGAAGACAAGTGATTAGTTAAGAATATTTCGTAAATCCTCGAACACGATATTGTTGTTGCAAGGTTACGTTCGATGCATGGAAAGTGGTGAATGTTTTTTCCAGCATGTCGTCTCCACAAAATCTCCGATGAGATACTATTCGGAACATCGCAGAGTTATATTCGCTGACTTTTTTAAAATCTTGGAATCGTAAAGCGTTCCATTGATCACGATATACTGGAAGCATGATCTCCTTTTGGTGAAAATATCTATCCCTCAACTCCTTCCAGAGTAAACTTGGATCTCTGGTGGTGAGGTATTCACTTTTAAGTCCCTCGTCAAGATGTCGACGAAGGAAAATTAAAGATTTTGCCTTGTCTATATTTGACGAGGTGTTTTTTTCAGAAATTGTTTCCAGTAAACCCAAAGATTCCAGATGCATTTCAACATCCACCTTCCAAGGCATGTAGTTTTGGCATGTGATGTCTAGAGGACTGAAATCGAGCTTGACGAGATTTGCCATGATGATAACTATTATGAAATATAAAATTTCTTAGATTAATAATTAAAGACATATAAGTCTACAAGAATTGTAAGGAATAAAAATAAATACATGAATCCAAACATTACTACCGAAATAAAATTATTTCGGTGAAATTTCTATGGTAAAAGTATAAGCATTAAACATTACAATAAATATGGCAATAAAGAGTAGTAGTAAGCGAGACATTTTGAGCTTGTACTGAAAAATAGTAGGAGAAGAGAAAAATATGTATGAGGTAGAAAAATTTGAGATTTTTGTGTGGTTAAAAATGAGTTGAATAGATATGTATTTATAAGGTAAAATATAACCGTTTATAGCCGTTATATTACCGTTGGGTATTTATTAATTTTGTGGTAAAAAATTATTGTATTTAAGTATAACAATGTGTAATAAACAATATGTATATGTTCGAGTATTGAAATGATATATAGCCAATCAAAGTAAAATATTAATTAGAGCAGTTAAAATAAATTTGCAATTAATAACATTTTTTTATAAGGTGGCAGAGCCTCCTATATATAGCAAATTGATATTAATTATAAGAAAAATCTAGTTCACATCACTTTACTATAAAGAGGCAGAGCCTTCCATGTATATAGTATTATGATGTTATACATTAACGAAGTTAAAAATATTGTAAATCACATAATATTACCATAAGGTGGCAGAGCCTCCTGTGTATAGTAATCTGGTGTTATACAATAAATAATAGTTATACGAGTTTTAGTGTTTAGAGTATTATACCTCCGAATTGATCTTGACGAGAGTGATCGTGCTGATAACGTGTTATAAAACCAAATGAATAACTTGAATTGAATACTCTTTAAACACTAATGAGATGAGAATTTAGAGGAGAAGATTATGGAGAGTAAATGAGAGAGTAAATTTGTAGGAATTTTAGGGATGAATTTTCCCTTCACCATCATCATGTATTTGTAGTAAAATTTGTGTACATTAGTCAATAAGTTAGGTGTAGGGTAATTAATTATTTACCCCATATTTTTTACTTTAATTTACCCTATATTTTTTACCTTTGAGCATACCAATTATTTACAACATAGATAATTATAATGACCTTTAAACAAGTTTTCTTTAAATGAGTGCTTTTATTACACAATTTAAGTCCCTAATCTTCTCCACTAATAAATATTTGGAAAAAAGACATCGTTATCCTCTGAATTGTGGTGGTCACGAGAACTCACCCCTCGTACATTAAAATCTCGATGTTTTACCCTAATTTTCAGTTTTTTTTTAAGTGTAGTCTTTTCGTCAAGTTTTTTTTTAAAAAAAAAACCCTCGGTTAAGTAATCACGTGGCTCTCACGTGACACTCAAAATAAGGATATTTTAGGAAAATCTAATGGTATCATATTAGTATTAGAAAATAGAAAATAGCATCTATCTCTCTCTCTCTCTCTCTCTCTCTCTCTCTCTCCGCCAAAACAAACAACACCATAAAACTTCGTCACGTTATCCAGTTCTCTCTCTTTATCTCTCCAAATTCATCTTCGTTTTCGTTCATCGAATCGAGCGAGAGAGAGAGAGAGAGAGAGAGAGATAGAGGGAAAGAGAATCCATGGCGTCATCGACCACCGTCAGCACCGCTGTGAACACCTACAGAAGCATAGCCAGATCAAGGAAGAAGAAGAACCAATTCCAATAGCTCACACAAATCTCCTCTTCTTCTTCAAATTCATCATCGAATTGGATATCTCAGGCTCAATAATGGAACTACTCAATCAGGTTCCTCAAAGCCCCTCCCACATCAGCCAAAACGGTCGAGGAGACCACGACGCCGCCGACAGAGAACTACCTGCCACCTAGCCAAGAATCTATGCGGTGTCTCATATCTATTTTAATCGAACCGGGCGAGATTGGGTACGATGAGTACTTGAAAGAAGAAACTTTATCTCAAATGAAAATCTAGTGCAACAACAAACGGCCGAGGGAGAGGCACCCACGAGCAAGGCCGCAGAAAATGAAAGTTGTGGAGATGACAACAAGGGTTTCAAATCTCGCCAAAACGCAAAGAAGGCCAACGCGAGCCTAGATCGATTAGGAGTTTTTATCAAACCATAACGATTTGGAGTTTTTATTTTCCAATTTTTCATTTCCCGATTTCATTGTTTTTTATTTTTATTTTGAAAAAATCCATTCTCTAAAAATATGTAGAATGCTTTGATCTATAAGATAAGTTTTTCTGGTTTTTTGGACGACTCCGATTGATCACCATTGTTAATGCGATTTCTCGGATAACATTCACGGGACACGTGTCGAGGTGTCGAGCTTGTGACGTGTCTCGTTTTTAGGTTACGAGCGTAGAATCTCCTACGGCTCCGGGAACATCGTAACGAGTTAAAATATCTTGAGCGTTACGACTGCGAGGATGCCTTCGGGAATTCGAGGAGGGCGGTGTGGTTTGCCTTGGAATTCGTCTCTTCATCCCCGTTCTTAGTGTTATCACAATTCGATCCTTTTTGTTTTGCCTGTAAAATATATATATATATATATATATATATATATATATATAGAGAGAGAGAGAGAGAGAGAGAGAGAGAGGAAACGAGCTAGAGGGGGTGCAGAGAACTTATATCCGTCGCTCCAACCTCATATTTACCTCTGTTAATCGAGCTAGAGGGGGCGCGGAAAATTTATTTCCGTCGCTCCGACCTCACTTTTACCTCTAATTTCTTATAAATGTGAATCCTGAATTTGCATTAGACTTATAATTCTTTTTTTTTTTTGCTTTCAAATTTGTACATCTTTTATTTTTTTCTTCCTCTTCTCTTCCTTTTTTCTTTCTTTTTTCTTTATTTTCTGTGTTTTTTGTTTTCTCTTCCGTCCTGCCACCTTTCCTTTGTTCTGATGGTGTAGTATTTATAGGCTACAAGATTTCATTCCCATTTGCTTTGAGACATCTTTATTATTTTTTGTATATATTTTTCTAAACAATCATCATGAAGAAGCTTGTGATATTGGGTTTACTTTGGTGTAGCGTCGTTCAAAGTTCTGTAGGGCAGGTATGGTGTGATATGTGAGGTATGAGTATATAAGAATTTTGTGTAGAAATGAATTGATTTTACAAAAAATTAGAAAAATAGCCAACTTAAACGTTTGATATTGCTAAATAGCCAAGGTTTGGTAAATATTAGGTAAATAGCCATAAATGATGACGTGACTTAATATGACATTGAATATTTACTTAATATTTACATTTGTAAATATATAAAATTGGCTATTTACCTAATATTTACCAAACCTTGGCTATTTAGCAATTGCCAACGTTTAAATTGGCTATTTTGCTAAATTACCCTTGATTTTATGGGGCCCAAGCCAATTAAGCATGAGATGTAAGAGATTTGGTGGGGCTTACGTATCCTATTTGAAACATTTTTTTTTTATTTCTTGGACCATATAACAACACCCCCCAAGTCTTAGGTACGGATATTAACCGTTCGTGAGACTTTCCACAATGCAATATTGTCTTTGTTGAGTGAGACTTTTTTTTTTGTTTTATCTATTTTTATCCATCGTCACATCACTTCTTCTCTCTTCTTTTTTGTTTGTTTTTTATATCACTTTCTTCTCTGCTTGGTTTTGTGGAAGCAAAAACCAGAGAAAAAGTAAGAGAATAAAATTCCCATCTCAATCAATGGCTTCCAACCATCCAAAGGCCAGCGGTTCCGTTCCTCCTGATGACGTTGGTCCACATAATTCCCTTGAAGTTTTACCATCGTCACCTCAAAAATTCTTCACCCCTGAAATCTTTACTTCTCTTGAAGAGAACATTGACAATTTCTCCCTCTCTCTGAGTGGAGATATCGACATTCGCGAGTTCCTATTGGAAAGCTTCGAAATGAGCAGGGAAGAGTCGACAGTCTCTCCTTTGATCGGGGACTCAACCTTCGGTGCCGTTCCTGGTCGTGACTCGCGGGCTCGAGACGAGGTCATCGTCGCCGGAGCCGTATCACGTGGGTCAGAATTTGTTGATCCGAGCATTCCTAGTCTGAGCGAGGGGAGTTACTGAGTGGCCGGAATCGGTAGAGAATGGTTCTCCGGCGATTTGCGAGGTGGAGGCATTGGAAAATTTCCAGGCGAGATGGGTTGTTCTTCCGCTCCTTGCGACCCTCTGGCTGTTAAAAACTCGTCGGATGGTATATCGTTGAGTGGGACGACGGCTTTGGCGGTCGATTTTCCCATACGTTTCAGGTTCGGACACGAGCCCCTTGGAGGCGTAGGAGGTTTAATGGCGTCCGGAAATATGCCGTCATTTGTTCACAACGACATTGGATCGAGGGGCCATCGGAATGCGGTGGTTACGACATCCGTTGGTGGGGCGATCGACTGGTCGGGATCTTGGAGCGGGTCAAATGTGGCGTTCACTGGGGCAAGGGGCCGGACAGCTCCAACGGTCCTTGCCGACACTTCTCTCGCCTCTGGAGCTTCAAAAGGCGTCGCCGTGATCTTCGAGTCTTCCTCTACGAAGCAGCCGAAGTCTTCGGTGGTGTCTCCGGACCCTCCTGTTGAGTTCTCCGATTCGGTGTCGGCTCCGCTTCTTCCTACGTATCCTGTGGTGAAACACGATGGTATTACCAATGTCATCTTTTTTTTATATATAGCTTTTTAACCTCATGCTGTTATGGGAAAATACCCATTACGTTGCTCTAATATAAGAAAGTCCCTCTCAGAAAAGGGGAGTAATACAAAGTAGAGAAAAGAAAAAGTTGGTTCTCCTTCAGTGTTCAACAATTTTTAACACGTTGAGAGGGAGAGAATGAGATAAAAGTACAACTACTTTTGTATTGCTATTTTTTTTCCAGTTCAACTCTTTAATTTCACTATTTTTTTAGTCTGTGTGTGTGTATTGTTTGTCTCTTGTAGGTACAATGATTCTCATGGTCGGGGGCGATCGTGAGCCCGAAGCTCCGATCGAGGGAAGCCGTCCCGAACCGGGTACGTCGAAACTTTGTGTTGCAGGGGGTACTGGACCTGAGCTGGAGGAGAAGGACGTGGGTTTGAAGAGGAGGAGGGACGACGTTTTGCTTGCAGCCGAGCCCCGTAGCGGTTCTTCCTCGAAAAGGCGGAAGATGGTTCATCGCCGATCGTCCTCTATTTTGATGGCGCCTTCGACTCGGGAGTTGCACCCGATAGCTTCCAAGGTTGTGGAGCAAATTAGGCTGATTTCCCCGCCGGAGATAGCTAAAGTGGATCGAATGCCCGGAGACTCTCTCATCGACGCACTTGCTCGGGATCTTTGTCGTGCCAGATTCATGCACGTGGCTCTCCTTTCGCATGCTATTATTATTTTCCTAATATAATTATACATATATTTTCAGTGTTGCATCTCGGTGTTTGCTACTCAGCGCAACTTTGGTGACTTGTTGAGGGGGTCGAGGGTGACGGCAACGGCTGTCCGTGCTGCTAGGGAGGACGGCGACGCCCGTGTGAAGGCTGCAAGAGAGGACGGCGAGGCCCGGGAGAGGACCGTAAGACACTCAGGTATCGCCTTGATCAACAAATTTAGGGCGGAGGCCGAGACATCTTCGTCGAAGCTTCGTGATCAAAGGATTGAGCTCAGTCGTCTACGGCCCGCGTTGGAGGCCACTCGAAGGGAACGAGACACTCTTCGGACAGAGCGGGATCACTTAGTTGCCGAAAGGGCGCTTCGTGCTTCAGTTGCCCACTTCCCTGATGAGGAAGTCCCTCCGGTGGATGCGGAGCGACTGTCGGCGTTAGATGACTGTAGTGACGAGGATGATGACTCGTTTACGGAAGCTTGAGTTTATCATCGCTTTTTGTTTGTATGGTGGTTAAAATCTTCCCGAACTTGTATTTTGTGCTTCTGGGCAAACAGTCATTTGTCGATATTTTTCTGTTGAAGGCATAGCCTGCCGTACGTTTTTCTTGACTCGCCATCCTTTCGCGGGCCCCAGTTCTGGGTTCATTTTTTGACAAATGAACGTTTTCCCACTTTGCATCGACAGTTGTATGTATTATTAAACTTCCGGATCATTTTGTGACCTTTTTATCTTTATGTCTAGTGCTTATGTTGGTTGTTTGTATATTTGTCTCCGCGTAAGGTTTCAATGTGCGTACAAGATTTTGACGTCACTCGATTTTTTTTATGAGAAGACCTCGACTCTCCGAGCTCTACATTTTTTTTTGCGAGAGAGATATCGACTCCGCGAGCTCAATTTTTTATGAAAAGAAACTCAGCTCGGCTCCCCGAGCTCTACTTATTTTTTGTGAGAGAGATATCGACTCCGTGAGCTCTCTTTTTTTTATGAGAAGGACTCGGCTCCCCGAGCTCTACTTATTTTTTGTGAGAGAGATATCGACTCCGCGAGCTCTCTTATTTTTTTTATGACAAGAATTCGACTCCCCGAGCTCCACTTTATTTTTTGTGAGAGAGATATCGACTCCACGAGCTCTCTTTTTTTATGAGAATGACTCGGCTCCACGGGCACTACTATTTTTTTATGAGAGAGATATCGACTCCGCGAGCTCTCTTATTATTTTTTTATGACAAAAACTCGACTCCCCGAGCTCCACTTTATTTTTTGTGAGAGAGATATCGACTCCGCGAGCTCTCTTATTATTTTTTTATGACAAAAACTCGACTCCCCGAGCTCCACTTTATTTTTTGTGAGAGAGATATCGACTCTACGAGCTCTCTTTTTTTTATGAGAAGGACTCGGCTCCCCGGGCACTACTATTTTTTTATGAGAGAGATATCGACTCCGCGAGCTCTCTTATTATTTGTTTTTTATGACAAGAACTCGACTCCCCGAGCTCCACTTTATTTTTTGTGAGAGAGATATCGACTCCGCGAGCTCTCTTTTTTTATGAGAAGGACTCGGCTCCCCGAGCTCTACTTTTTTTTATGAGAGAGATATCGACTCCGCGAGCTCTCTTATTTTTTTTATGACAAGAACTCGACTCCCCGAGCTCCACTTTATTTTTTGTGAGAGAGATATCGACTCCACGAGCTCTCTTATTTTATATAATTTAATGAAGCTATGTAAATTCAAAAATCCGTTTTTTGAAAATGGTCACGATATTCGATTTCATTTTTAATACATTCTTGGGCTCTACGGCCACTTTTGGAAAGTAAATACAACGAGATAAATCGAAAGTTTTGGCGGCGGTGCTTGCCATCTTGAGAAAGATGGATACTTCGGCGCCATTGTCTATTGGAAATATTGGCGGAGGTGCTCTGCATTCCATGGGTGTTTAATCTCTGTTCCGTTCATTTCTTCTAGGCGATATGTTCCGTCGCGTATCACTTGCCAGACTCGATATGGCCCCTCCCAGTTTGGCCCAAGTACTCCAGCTCCGTACACCTGCGTGTTCTGGAATACCTTCCTTAAGACAAGGCTTCCTTCAACAAAACGTCTGGCCTTGACTTTTGAGTTGTAGTGCTTCTCAATGATTCTCTTTTGGGCGGCCATGCGGGTGAACGCTTCGACCCTCATTTCTTCAATTACGTCAAACTCCATTCTGAGCGCCTCATTGTTGTTTTCCTCATCAAAGGGTCCCATTCGAAAAGTTGGAGTCCCGATCTCGACAGGGATGACAGCTTCAACTTCGTAGCTGAGTGAGAATGTGGTTTCACCTGTCGCAGTTCGAGCTGTTGTTCGATAGGCCCAAAGGACGAGGGAAAGCTCGTCGGCCCATGCACCCTTTTTTTCCTCTAGCTTCTTTTTAATGTCTCCTTGATAGTCTTGTTTACCGCTTCAACTTCGTCATTCGCCTCTGGGTGGCGTGGTGATGAGAATGTCTTGTTGATCTTTAGTTGTTCGCATATCTCCCTGACCTTTTTGTTATCAAACTGACAACCGTTGTCGGTGATTATGGAGGCAGGGATACCATGGCGACAGATGATCGATCGCCACATGAAGTTGGTTGTCTTGGCTTCTGTGATTTTTGCCAAAGGCTCTGCTTCTACCCATTTGGTAAAGTAATCTATTGCCACGATCGCGTAGACTCGTTGTCCTGATGCCATAGGTAGTTTTCCGATTATGTCCACCCCCACTTGGCAAACGGTCGAGCAACGAGGATCGGACACAACGGTGTCGGGGGTCGTCTTGGGATGTGCGAGAACCGCTGACATTTGTCACATTTTCTAGCAAGATCGAATGCATCTTTCTTAAGTGTGGGCCAGAAGTAACATTGTTTCAGGGTTTTTAGCGTCAGAGATTGTCCTGCGGAATGGTTTCCGCAAATTCCTTCGTGGATTTCCCTTAAGACGTAATTGGCCTCGTCCTCGTCTAAGCACCGAAGGAGTGGCTGTGAAAATCCTCTTTTGTATAGTATGGTTCCTTGCAGATTGTACCTTTGTGCTTGGTATTTAATTCTCTTAGCTTCTGCTCAATCTGCTGGAAGGATTTCATTGCGAAGATAGTCTACGACGTGTGTCATCCAGTTTGGCTTTGGATCGCTTTTAATCGTGTTCACTTCCTCATTCTTGATTGATGGGTGCATCAAGGTTTTTACAGGTATTTTCTCGAGATTTTCGTTGTCAGCTCCAGATGCCATCCGAGCCAGAGCATCTGCTTCAGCATTTGAGTCATGGGGGACTTGGGTGATCTCGTACCACAAGACATTCTTTAATCGGAGTCTGGCTTCTTCGAGATACGCGACCATGTTTTCCTCTTTTGCTTGGTACTCGCCTTTGATCTGGTTAACGATAAGCAGAGAATCGCAGTAAATTTTAACGTTAACTACCCTGAGCTTTCGAGCTATCTTGAGCCCAGCCAATAAGGCCTCGTATTCGTCCTCGTTGTTTGAGGCTTTGAATTGAAAATGGATTGCGTATTTCAATTTTTCTCCTTCTGGGTTGACAAATACGATTCCGGCTCCGGATCCGCGGATGTTAGATGCTTCGTCCACGTGGAGGCACCACATAGGCCCGTCCGGGGTAGTTTTCCTTTTCTTTGATGCCTCTGGATTTTCAGCGTCTCTTTCGCATTGGTGGAGGTTCACGTCATACGTGAATTCAGCTATAAAGTCGGCGACAGCTTGTCCCTTGATTGCAACCATTGGCTGGAATTCTACTCCGTATTCCCCCAATTCTTGAGACCATATTGCCATCCTCGTTGAGGTCCCTTTTTGCAAGGCTTTCTTGATTGGGTATTTCGTCTTTACCATGATCTGGTGCGCTTGAAAATATGGTCGAAGTTTTCTTGCCGCCACTGTCAAAGCAAGGGCTAACTTCTCTATCTCTTGATATCGAGTTTCTGCATCTAGGAGAGCCTTGCTTATGTAGTATATAGGCCATTGCATTATTTCTTCTTCTCGGACGAGGACCCCGCTTACTGCTCTAGCAGACACCGAGAGATATAGGAACAGGGTCTTGCCGTCCCTTGGCTTTGCTAGGAGTGGCGGCGTGGCAAAATAAGTGTTCAGGTCTTGAAACGTTGTCTCGCATTCGTTGCTCCAGATGAAGTTATTTTCTCCTTTGATGGCCTGGAAAAAGGGTTGGCAACGGTCTGTTGCCTTGGAAACAAAACGACTTAGTGCGGCTATACGTCCAGTGAGGCTTTGGACTTCTTTTGCCTTCGTGGGGGATCTCATATCCAATAGGGCCTGGATCTTATCAGGATTAGCCTCTATTCCTCGCTGGTTGACTATGAATCCCAAGAATTTTATTAGCAGGGTAATAACATAGAATAAAATAAATAACAACAAGCATAAAACGAATACGGTAAATAAAAGAAACTAGAAAGACAAAGTAACTAGTCACAAAATTTACCGAAATTTCTCAAACCTTTAAAACACGTTTTTCAATATAAAAAATTAAAAACTTTTAGAACTGATTCTAATGTGTTTTAAAAACATCCCAAACTCATAGAAAATCAACATGCTTTTTAATTTAAAGACAAGAGCATTAAATTAAAAAAAAACTAAGATTACAATTCTAACTTGTCACAAAATTAGTAAACTTTCGAAAACGATTTTCAAGCTCATAATTTTAAAAACATGTACATGCTAATCTTTGACCATAGCTCTGATACCATTTGTTGGAATCGATCTAGGGTTTGAGAAAATAATTAACGCTTCGGTAAGCGGCGGAATTTTAAAAATTTTCTTTTACAAGTAAAACAGTTTTTACTAACCTAGACAAGTGCAAGTACATGTAATTAAAAACCAATATGAGCTAGAAGTTTACTAACCTTTCTTGAAGCTTGAACTTTGAAGAAGCTTGTGGAAAGTTTGCAACGCTCGTCTCCCCTCGCAGCACGTCTCTCTTTCTTTCCTCGGCACCTCGAGCAACCACGAAAGTTTCTATCACTAAATCACTCGAAAAGAAGGAATCAGTGAGTGGGCACTTTTAAACGCTACGACTTAAGAACGAGTCTCGAAGTCGCAGAGCTAAACACTAGGTCGAGTGAGGACCTAGGTGCCAAGACAAGAAAAAATCGAAAATAAACTAGAGAGAGAGAGAGGATTTTCGGCCAAAGTTCTAGAGAGAGAGTCTCTCAAATCTCTTAAACTTGGATGAATGAAATGTGAGGAAATGAGGCTCCTATTTATAGGAGAGGTCTCACCTTCAATAAGGTAGTTTCCTCTTCTATAGAATATCACATATTCATGAGCAATTTCCTCTTTTTTCCCTTTGAGACACTCGGCCAACTCAAGGCTTCTAGAAGCCTTGATTTGTTTCCAATTTTGTTCAAGGCCTTGCCTTGTCTCTCACTTGGCCGATTCCCACTTTCCTCTTGGAGGAAATTTGTTTCCTCTTTTTCTTTTGGCAAGTATCTAAATACATTTATGCACAAAATAAACTCTCCTATTTCTCTATTAGGGTAGGCGCCCAAGTCTCTCTAGAAGGAGCTTCTAGAAGCTTCTTCATTTGTTCATGACAACATGAGAAAGGCCCATTAAGAATTTTCAATAAAATTCTCATGAAATGAAATTAATTCACAAGGCCCAGTTAATCATATTATGGCCGAGTGACATTAAGTCATCAAATGAACTTGTCAAAATTTATTGACATCCATTTCATCCTTATGTCTCAAAAGACAAAAATACCCTTTCGACAATTTTCGTTCTTGTTTTGACTTAGCTTCCAGTTTAACTATTCCTATCGATGTGATTCGTGACAGTGACCTCATGGACCCAAATGAACAAAGCTTGAGCTAAACACTTGGACTCAAAAGTTCACAAACCTTTTCCAAGTTTAGCTTAATGCCAACTGACTCCACTAAAGAGCTGACACTGAAAATCTCTCGGTTCAAATGAATTTATTTTCTACTCAAGAATTCGACCTAATTATGATGAGCGGATCCACTGAATATTATCTATGTTTACCCTTCATGAATGTCATCAGCTAGTCGGGATTTACTAAATTACCATTTTACCCTTCTAGCTGTTATTTCCTCAACTCCTTTGTCGCTTGTGAATAAGTTAGAAACAATGTATTGACGAGGAGCTAACAAGTCACATTGTTTCATCCAAAAGAGTCAAGACTCAATTTGGACACTGGCCAGTTCATTTATTCACACTCCAAGGAACAAAGCATGAGGTGACATACATTGCATTTCAGCAATCTTGTACATGAATTCCATATCTATGAGAACTTCACAAAGTTACTCATGACAGACTCACAACTTAGTACTTCACCAATAGGCCTTGTTCGGAATCACATAGTGAGTCCGAACTTTGACTTTCTCAAATGAGAATACTAAGGTGTGAAATGGCATGTCTCATTTCAGGATTAAGGTAAGCATGATGCAATTCATACATAGTGACTTCGAGACATAAGAGGTTAAATGGTTTGTTCTTATATTGTCTCTAGAAGTGCACTGGTCAATTCAGTACCTTCGGAAGATACCTAGAAGAACTATAGAGTCCCCAACTCTCAATGCCTCATAACCAGACATCATAGATTCTTCTAACAATCATACTGAGGTCAATAGTCCTTTGACCCTAAGATTGCGAATATATCGTTTTAAGCAAACTACGAAGAGTTTGTTCATGCAAATCTACATTTGTCTCTTCATAAGTTGTTAAGTTTGTTTATGGACTACAAGACTAATGTTTTATCATAAAGCTTCAAACAAAGAAAGAATGAATGAACGTTTCAACTTTATTAATGAATAGATAGGCAATTACAAGCAAGAGTCTTCATGAGACTTTATTACATCAAATGTACAAAATAAAGACTACAACTCTTCTTGTGGGCACCATTGACAACACATGTCGTCGACGTAGACTTCCATAGTCTTCCCGATTTGTTTTGTGAACATTTGGTTTACTAGGCGTTGATATGTGGCTCCAGCATTTTTTAACCCAAATGGCATCACCTTGTAGCAAAAAAGCCATCGGTCAGTGGTGAATGTGGTCTTGAGTTCATCAGGTTTATGCATTCTTATTTGGTTGTATCCGGAATATGCGTCCATGAAACTCATGAGTTCGTGCCCAGCAGTAGAATCGACCAACTGATCGATCTTTGGCAGGGGAAAACAGTCTTTTGGGCACGCCTTGTTGAGGTCGGTATAATCAATGCATATTCGCCACTTCCCATTGGGTTTCTTCACCATGACCACATTTGAGACCCATTTGGGGAACTTGGCTTTGTGGATGAATTTGGCATCGATTAGTTTTTCTACTTCCTCGTTGATCGCGAGGTATCTTTCGGGGTTGAAAGATCTTCGTTTTTGGATTTTTCCCGCTTCTCTAGGAAGCACATTGAGACGGTGTGCAATGATCTCTGGGTCGATTCCGGGCATATCTGTGTGTGTCCATGCAAATACATTTTTGTGCTCTTTAAGGAATGCCCCCAACTGATCTCTTAATTCGGTAGATAGGTGTGCTCCGATCTTGACAACTTGTTCGGGCTTGTCATCGTTGAGTATTATAAAGGAGAGGTCGCTTGATGCTTCCACCTTCTTAGTGTCAACTTCTTCCCTTAGGTCAAGGTCTTCAAACGTATGGGCCTTGTGGATCTCTTTTGGAAGATCTTTTTTGATCTGGTATATAGTCTCTATCATTTCATCACATTCCTCAGTGATACCGAATTTTCTGCTGCGTGATCCCTGGACGTAGCACATTCTTGAATCAGCCTGATTTCCTTTCATTACCCCTATTCCCGACGGTGTCGGAAACTTCATGAGAAGATGGTATGTTGAGGTGATCGCGCGAAGTTTGTTGAGTGTAGGTCGACCGATGATGATGTTGTGGGCGGAAGGACGATCCACAATCAGGAAGTCAACCAGTCGCGTGGTTTGAGCTTCTCCATCCGTTCCAAAAGTAACTGGGAGAGTGATGGATCCTTCCGTATAGACTCGCTCCCCGGCGAACCTGAAGAGTGGAGTTTTGACTGGGGTCGAGTGGATCTCACTGAGGTTCATCCGTTCAAGAGCTGTTTTGAGCAGGATGTCAGCCGAGCTTCCATTGTCAACGAGGATCCTCTTTACCATGCTGTTAGCCACTTGCGCTTTCACGACAATCGCATCATTGTGTGGGTGCATTACTATGAGAGCTTCTTCTTCAGTGAAGTGGATTGTCTCGTACGGAGTGGTCGGCCATTTACTTTCGGTAAGGTTGATGTGATGGGCGTGGGCTTCTCCGGTTGCTGCCCGTGCATAACTCTTCCGCTCATTTGCGGTGTCCCCTGTTTCGGGTCCCCCAAATATGGTCGTCACAATGTTAAGCGGGGCATTTTCCGTTATCCCTTGGGCATCGCGATTGTCGTTGTCGGTGGCGGGCCTTTTTCCGCGATCATGTTGTTTTGTTTGAGCGGCATGTCTTCCTTCAGTGGCGCTTGGATTAGCGACCATCATTAGGACGAAGTCTTTTAATTTCCCGTCTTGAATGAGGTCTTCAATTTGCCTCTTGAGTTGTATGCACTCGACGGTGAGATGACCATGATCTTTGTGGAATTCGCAATACTTCTTTTTGTCTCGCATGGATGGGTCCTTATACATGGGTTGCGGGTTTGTGAACATGTTTTTGTGTAACAAAAAGATTCTGTCTGGTGTGGTCGTAAGCGGAGTAAAGTCTGCGTTTCTTTGGAACTTTTTGACAAGCAGGGGTCGTGTGTTTGACGTAGGGCGAGCGTTTGAGACTCCGACTGTTGTAGCGTGGTTCTTTTTCCTACGCGAGTTGCTGTCGAATTCGTCGTCTTCTCTCCGGCGGCTCCCCCTCTCACCAATCTTTTGACTGTCGAGATATTCGTCAACAGAGATGTGTTGAGTGGCGCGAGTGATAAGTTCTGACATGGTCGTCGGTCGTTGCTTTACTAGCGATATAAGGAAGTTTCCAGTCCTTAGCCCGTCGATGAATGCGAAAATAGAATCATTGTCATCGTAATCATCTACCTTGTTCGATTCTTCGATAAACCTATTCAAGTAGTGTTGAGTGATATGTGCTGCAGGTGGCGTCGCCGTATTTGGTGGGGCGACCTCTTGTGCTCCGTGTGTTTCGGGGGCAGCTTGGCGCCTCGTGATCTCCCACCGAGCGTTGAGGTGGCGTCGTAGATCGACGTTAGGCTCTAGACGTCCTGGCGACCTTGTACGCCATGGTGGAGAAAACCTCCTGACGTCCCCACTATCTGCTACCTCTTCTCCATGTCCCAATCGATCGAAAGCAGACCTTTGTGATTCGGCTTCGATCTCTGCAACGGAGCGGGCGGCCTGTGGGATATTTATGTGTTGTCTGTCGATGCCTAAGTTCTGTGATGTACGTCGGGCTTGCTCCCGGGCGGTTCTCCGTTCCGCCTGGCGGTGGCTGCCGATGTCTCGGATACTTGGGTCAGGGTCGTCGTCTTGTCTGCCTTCGAGGTTTTCATTTTGCCTTTGTTCGCGTCTTTGACCCCCGGAGTTTGCGTTTTCCGAGCGTCCATCTCTTGCTTGGGCGCGTTAAGTCATGACCCTTTCATCGCAATCTCTTGTGAACTCGCTTGTCAGTAAATAAAGACTATCTTCGAGGTGTGCCATGCGGTCATCCCGTTCGATGAAGACGACACCAGGGGCGGGATCTCTCACATCGGTGGTACTCTGGTGTGGTAGAGGCGTGATTCTTGTTGCCGGGATGACGCTTGGCGGCGATATGTCTTGGGTTTGGCCATTTCTAGCTTGAGTTCGGGCCCGCGTATGAAGTGATACGCTTTCTTCCCGTTGTGCGGCATTATTTCCGGAAGCGGCGGCGAGGTTGGACATCTCGCGGGAGATTTCCTTGTGTCGCCTCTTGAGTTTAGGATTCCTAGACGGACATTAACTTTCCTGCTGAGAAGAAAAGAATTGCTGGCGGGAATGTCGTGGTTGTTCTCGAGATCCCCTCCTTCTAGCGCCAAAATGTTAATGCGATTTCTCGGATAACATTCACGGGACACGTGTCGAGGTGTCGAGCTTGTGACGTGTCTCGTTTTTAGGTTACGAGCGTCGAATCTCCTCGGCTCCGGGAGCATCGTAACGAGTTAAAATATCTTGAGCGTTACGACTGCGAGGATGCCTTCGGGAATTCGAGGAGGGCGGTGTGGTTTGCCTTGGAATTCGTCTCTTCGTCCCCGTTCTTAGTGTTATCACAATTCGATCCTTTTTGGTTTGCCTGTAAATATATATATATATATATATATATATATATATATATATATATATATATATATATATATAGAGGAAACGAGCTAGAGGGGGCGCAGAGAACTTATATCCGTCGCTCCAACCTCATATTTACCTCTGCTAATCGAGCTAGAGGGGGCGCGAAAAATTTATTTATGTCGCTCCGACCTCACTTTTACCTCTAATTTCTTATAAATGTGAATCCTGAATTTGCATTAGGCTTATAATTCTTTTTTTTTTTTTTTTGCTTTCAAATTTTTACCTCTCTTATTTTTTTCTTCCTTTTCTCTTCCTTTTCTCTTCCTTTTTTCTTTCTTTTTTCTTTCTTTTCTTTGTTTTTTCTTTTCTCTTCCGTCCTGCCCCCTTTCCTTTGTTCTGATGGTGTAGTATTTATAGGCTACAAGATTTCATTCCCATTTGCTTTGAGACATCTTTATTTATTTATTTATTTTTTCTAAACAATCATCATGAAGAAGCTTGTGATATTGGGTTTACTTTGGTGTAGTGTCGTTCAAAGTTCTGTAGGGCAGGTATGATGTGATATGTGAGGTATGAGTATATAAGAATTTTGTGTAAAAATGAATTGATTTTATGGGGCCCAAACCAATTAAGCACATGAGATGTAAGAGATTTGGTGGGGCTTACATATCCTATTTGAAACATTTTTTTATTATTACTTGGACCATATAACAACAACCATTTTTTCGGTGATTCGTTGGTTTTCAGACAAGTGCAATTTTTATTCTATAAAAAAAATCTTGAAGATTGAGAATATGTGTGTGCATAATACTGGACATGGTGGAGAGAGAGAGAAAATAGAGCGAGAGAGAGATTTTTTTCAATTTTTTATTTGTTAATCTAAATATTCTAAAATCAATCAAACAAAAAGATGTTAAGGAGATTTACGAAATTTTCTTTCTTCACTTACCACGTGATAAAAGCATGCCAGTTTAACGGACAATTTAGACTCAAAATACAAAAAATGTTACAAAAACTTATATTGAGGGGTAAATTAGTCAATTTTATAGTACGATGAGTGTATTCTTGTGACCGCACAATTCAGAGGGTAAGGATATCTTTTTTCCTAAATATTTTACGATCTCAATATTACCTTTCTCCTTTAATTAAAAAAATAGTTAAAATCTTTTTTTTCTCATATTCATTTTGAAAATTCCATAAAAACAATATGTTACAAGCTCTCCAAGTTGTCATAATCTTTTAGTGAAGTTTGTAGTCGTCATTTTGTAGTGCCCCCTCGTATACAATATTAGAGATTTGTGATTGAAATAGGGTTACTGATGTCGTACTGGTACTCAAATTTTGCAGGTATACTAGGAGATACCAATAATTTATCGAGGTATCACATGAGGAAAATGATAAACTGTATCGATGAAGTTATCGTTACTGACGGAGTAACTCGATATATACCGGATTTATCGAAAGGTATCCAATGAACAAATAATTATAAAAAAAAATTATTTATATATATATCTTAATAATAATATTAAAATAAAATTATTAAAATTAAGAATTTAAAATACTTAATCTTTATTCATGATTATAGTAAATAATTATATTTTATTATTATTATTTTGTTAGTACTGAATGGTGATGAAATATGATAATACTAAAGAAATAAATAAGAGTTATTGACGGAAAAAAAAATATTCAAAGTTTTCGATTCGATACATTTTAATACTCAATCTTTAAAAGTTGCGGGAAAAATCACTAATGTTAATAATTTGTGTCACCGTTATTACTTCTGCCATTAGGTTAATTTTGGACAGTCAAGATTGATTTAAATTGAAAAATAATAGATAAATTATATTGTTGCCCCCTTAATTATATCACTCGTAGCGTTTTACCCCTTCAAATTTCAAATCATGCATCACAAACCCTAAAATCTTACATTGTAACAAACACATCCTTCCGTTAAATTTTATAGACGGAAATCCTTACTTTGGTCACGTTTTAAGCATATGAATTGGTATTTGAGTTAAATTTTACAATACTCTTCATTAAACTTATAATCTACGTGGTACCTAGTGGAAAGGACGAAATTGAAAGCATTCGATATAAAATAAAAAAATAAAAATATTTTTTCTTCTCAGAACTAGAGCTTCAAATCAACAATGGAGAAATCAAAGAGAAACTAGGAAACCAACGACGAATTCAGGGCCCGAAAGGATCAAGAAAAACGCAAGCCCATTATTGAGAAGAGAGATTGAGAACTAAAAAAATTAGGATTTTCTCTATGGGCAAAATCGAAACCGAATAAAATTGCCATCATTAACGGCCTCCTCTTCACGTTTGAGCTTTGTCCGTCCCTTCCATTAAGCTCTTGCACGGTCCCACCTAAACCCAACATCCGATCTCCTTCTTCAAAGCCCATTTCCATCAAGTTTTTTTTTCTTTTTATGTTTTGGGTTATGGGTTATTAGATAAAGCTATGAGAAAACAATCAGAAGACTATATCGCGAAGATATGAGCATGATAAGAATCGATGGACATTTGCATCGAATTAATGACAGCTTGCAAGAAAAAAATTAAGGTAATCCTTATTGCTTTCATTTTTTTTGTTCTTCCTTAATTAATGTTCATTGACACAAAGTTATAAATTTTTCAAAAGTGGTGTTGATTGTGCACAGGTTATGAAGAGCAAACATATTCAACTTTCATGTGAAGCACATGATTGCACTGAGAGAGAGAGAGAGAGAGAGAGAGAGAGAGAGAGAGAACATATTCAACTTTCATGTGAAGCAATGGTTGCACTGACTGAGAGAGAGAGAGAGTTTTAAATTATAAATTTTATTTTAAAAAAAAATTAAAAAAATTAATGAAGAAAAGAAAAAAAAAAAATATTTTATCATTAATTGTTTGACACCACTGCATAAATTCTAACAGAAGGACTATGTTTAATCTTTGCACTCAAGAATTCCGACGAACGAAGACGGAATTGATGGGGCTTTGTAAAAAATTAATCTTGCACTTTTGTCCCATTCAAAAATTAATCTTGCACTTTTGTCCCATTCCAAGAGTCTAAGAGTATGATTGATCGGGAATTTCTCTTCAAGATCGTTGATTGAAGAGCGAAGCAAAATCTTCATGGTTTTGCAATCACCATGTTTTTCATTTTTACTTTAATTATATATTATGGAAAGTTATAATCTGTATGAGCATCAGTATAGTTCTGAAAGGTACTACAGACCAAACAAGAAGAAGAAGAAGGAGAAGAAAGGATAGAGAGAGGTTATTGTTTTTGTTTTTATTTGAATATAATTATAAATTAATTTTTTTATCAAAATTTGTGAGATTTTTACACGTGTCATTGTATTTAACTTTAAGGTCGAATAACTCAATAAATAAAAATAAAAATAAAATAAAAAAAGTTATAGGTGGGTCACGTACCATGTGCATGTGTATACTGCAATTGCTGAACTTGAACTTATGCTAGAAGCAAAAAAGAAAAAGTTGTTGGACTAGACTAAAACTCTAAAAGTAATGAGAGAGATACTTGCGTGTAGGATTAAAACTCTAAAAGTAATACGTGGACCACATCTTCTCTCATTTCTCTTCTTCTAAAGGTCTGGGAATCTCAACTCGCAATTTTTCATGGTAAACATGAGAAAATGAATGTGCGGAAATCTAGAAAATCCGGTTTCCAACCAATTTCCCCGATATTTTAACAAAAAATCAAGTAATTAGTCAACTAAAATGCTTGATATTGTTATATAGTCAAAATAAAGCTAAAAAATAAAACGTTTGATACGAACTTGTAGTAATCGTACAAAATAAATGAAAAAATTAATAAAAATAGAGCCCTAGCTAGGTTACTTCAACCCATATTCCAATATCTCCCTTCATCCGAATCCATACCAGCCACACACCAACAGCTGAATCCTGGCTAGCTACCTCTTATCGGCCACGCACAAATGGCTTCCAAGGGCCGATTCCCTACTAGCTGTAGATGAGTGGCCACATAATCCCCACTTCCAATCGGGCATAGATGAATGGCCACCAACAATTAACTCCCCACGGGCCAATTCATGTCTTCCACTAATGGTTGGCTACCAATACTAGTCTCGACCATGAGGTTGATGGGAAGGATTCCCCACCAAACATATTTTGGTAATTACCTGTTAATTGTAAATGAATAGAAAGAAATTGACATTCTTATTATATGATTAAACATAAGAGTTGTTTTCATTATCGCCTTTCGCGGTAACTAGCTTGGATGCTTATAATATATGCACGAGTAGCTAGATCAAAAACCACATATGAGGTCTGTGAGAATAGGTTCACTCACTGAGAGCATTTTGTATATGTTGTGTGTACACGATCTGGAAAAGACTTTGGCTAGCTGTGCCATTTAAGTAAATGATATGACACACGTGTCAAGGTCACAAACTTTGAGGTTGTACATTTAGGATGTTTGATTCATTTGTTCACACCTAGAAATATCTCTATGTACATATGTTTTGGAAGTTTGTGATATGATCACGAGGAAAGAGATTTATAGATATGAAATCAAGCTTTCATGAAAGAGAGTAAATTTTCGCTCACCTAATAACCGAATCTAGAATATTGATTGTGCACACTTTCATAATAAGATTAACGAAATAATATTTCACTAGGGAGTCAGTGGTACAAGGGATAATATGAAGCTCGAATGATATAATGGTTAATACACCCTTCTTGTTACTATGGGACCCCGGAGGATTGATATACTCGTGTACTTGATGGAAACTTCGTAAATATATCGAATAAATATACTTCTTGTAATACCGAGAGTGCAATTTCAGGATTTCAGTGAAATCTTCACGAGGTATAATAAAATGAAAGAAAAATGGAATTGGATGTTCGCATTTTATTCGTGTATGTTTCAACTCTAGTCGTTAGGCTCGTAGTTCCTGAGTCGGCTCTGATATCATGAATTGAGATACTCTAGTAGTAATACTATAGTAAAGTCACTCTGAAGTTTTGTCCTACACAATTTCAACTATTGTGTAATTTGATTTTTTCTGTTAAGATATATTTCTTCAAAATGTTCCCCTATTTCCCATAGAGTTAGCCCATTTTGGTCCCACTTCGTCCGAAGAACAACTTGGAAGACATGGGTCGATATCTGAAGATTAAATCATCCAGGTTTCAGAATCAACGAGGAGATTAAACATCCATGAATTCAGTGATTTAGAATCTAAGAGGAAATTTGCATCGAATTTAGAAGCGGCGGAGGAATGAAAAACTCCATGCAAGTTTTTTTTTTTTTTTAAGAAAAACACCGGGATAATTATCGTTGTTTTCCCATTAAATAGCATAATTATGAAATCTAGAGGCTGGTTAATTAAAATTATATTTATTCTACAATTTTAGCATGACGATTCCCAACAGATGCCATCCGAAGGCAACCAACCACCAATATCGGTTTGACCCCAAGCGGCGAACCACAAAATTAGACGTAAGTCTTGGCCCCCGGCTACGGTCAACAACACATCCCACAAGCATAAGCCAAGGGCCAAGACCAAGGACTACCATAGAGGCCTTGGCCCAACCCCAAAGGACCACTCGGATCGCTCAACCAATCCATCACGACTACCGTCGGTCGCTCCCAATGCTGCATCCCACTGACACACTTCATCAACGCCGTCCACCATCGTCGCCCCACCGACATCACTCGTACGAAGGTCCGACATACACGTATGGATTCATGCCCAAACTATCTTGAGCAAAATCGAAAACTTTCCAAAATATCGAACCATTAAAAATATCTCGAGATCAGATTGCAGGGGCCAAAATATCTCAATCAATTGCATATCATGTTAAGAGACATCAAGCCAAAAATACTTTGTCGTTAAAAATAAGAAAACAACAAATCAATATGAAAGATGAATATCGCTTTAAATAAATCATTTAATGGGCTGGACGCTTGTATTTAGAGTTTTATGTTTTACATGTTTGTAATTCTGTTTTACAAGTTTTCTATTATTGTTCTAATTTTCGCTAAATATTATTTGGTTTTTAATATTTAGAATTTGTCAATATATTCCCATGCATATTTCTAATAATATACCCAGATTGTGGGATCTGATCTGCCCACTGACTAGCTGAATTTGCTTTTATCAGTTTCTTTGTTATTTTAATAACTTATTTAGTTAGTTATTTATTTATTTATTAAATTCATTATCTGTTAGTCGTTACGTGTCATGATGGAGGTCGTTTCCCCGTGCCTATTTAATATAATTAATATAACATTATCGTTACTAAAAAACAAAAAAATTAATAATAAATAATAATGAAGTGGTTAGACGTGGCGCCAATAAATAATTGCCAAGTCACACAGGACCTTAAGAAGGTATTTGTCACACAGGCTGCTCTTAAAAATATATCGTGGCGTAATTGATTTATTTTGAGAACTGCGAGAAAACGTGATAGGTTTTTTTGTTGCTCACAAGAAAACGTGTAGTTTTATACTTCAATAATGCGTGTGCGATAAATATTTATATTTCCGTCTTTTCAGTGGAATATCAGAAAACATGGGAACCTTGGAGGATCCAAAATCGGTCCTAGTAGATAGGCTGCTTCAGGTTTTTTCATCTTCAATCCTTATACAATTGATATATTTTTTTTTATATATTTTTTTATTTGATGATATTAAATTGCATTTGAATGGTTTAGAACTATGAAGGCGAGAATGGGGTTTTGTACACGGGCGATGGCTCGGTCGACATTAATGGGAATCCCGTGCTGAAGCACAAGACTGGAAATTGGAAAGCATGTTACTTCATATTAGGTATTTCTCTAACCATTTTTTTTTTCTTTCTTCTAAATCTCAATTTTGGCTTAAGGTATCTGAGTTTCAAAATGAAAAAATAAAAAAAAGGGACGGAATGCTGTGAGCGTTTGGCGTTCTTCAGCATTTCAACGAACCTGGTGACTTTTCTGACGGCGAAACTACGGCAAGGAAATGTTTCTGCGGCGAAGAACGCGACGGTTTGGCAAGGCACTTGTTATCTCACTCCTCTCATCGGAGCTGCTCTCGCTGACGCTGGCCTGGGAAGATACTGGACCATCGTCGGCTTTTGCGCTCTCTACGTCCTCGTAAATTCCATCAACCCCATTTCTTTGATTTCCGCTCGAGAACCCGAGTCTTTTTTCGGCCATAGAAATACAAGACTTGTAATAATAAACAGTTGTATGCCAGTACAGAAATGGTGAAATGGGCTTCTTTTTTTTGTTTCCTGAGGAAAAGATGGTTGTTTTTCGTACAGGGAATGTGTGGTTTGACTCTCTCTGCAACAGTCCGGGCTTTGGGGCCGGAAGAGTGTATCGGTGGGTCTTTTTGTCCACCGACCACCTCAGCGCAGTACTGGTTCTTCATGTTCGCGCTTTACCTCGTTGCGCTCGGGACCGGTGGTATCAAGCCCTGCGTTTCACCCTTCGGCGCTGACCAGTTCGACGACACGGACTCGAAGGAGAGGGCAAAGAAAGGCTCTTTCTTCAACTATTTTTACTTTTCGATATACATCGGAATCATCTTCGCTAGCACGGTCATGGTTTGGGTTCAGGAAAATGTTGGTTGGGGCTTCGGATTCGGTGTTCCTGCGCTGGCTATGGCCGTTGCCGTTGCTGGTTTCGTATCCGGTACTTCCTTGTACAGATTTCAGAAACCCGAGGGAAGCCCATTCACGAGGATTAGCCAGGTTTTGGTCGCTTCGTGTCGGAAGTGGAGTATCGAGGTTCCAGAAGATTCTAGACTACTATACGAATCGAGGGACATGAGCTGTAAACTCGAACACACTCCTTCGCTCAAGTAATTTACTGATAATCTTTGAACAGTTCATATTTCTCTTTCTTTCTTCTGCTTAGAGCCTTCATTGTATATATATAGTATACACTTGGCATCTTCTCCTTGTAAAGCTAAATTTAAGATTGAAAAAACTCAGAAGTTTCTGAGAGGTGACATGTTTCTGCTAAGTTCATTCTAGTCTCTCTGATGCGAATTCCGTGTGGTGATAAAACCTGTAAATTAGACAGTCATTCACCAAAGTTTAGATCTTGAACTAGTGAAAAACAGACCTTGTTGAAATTCTTGGTGTTCATCTTTAGGTTTCGTTCTTTAAGAGATTTTTATAGATCAAAACTCTTTTGCCAAAAAAATGTTATCCGATGGGTAATACGTTGTTTTCTTGTAACCATTAAACTTTTTTTTATTGGTGAACATGCTATTCAAAACGGTCCATAGTTTTTTTTTTTTTTCATTGCTCATGTTTTTACGAAACTCTTTTTTCTTCCTGCTGAGAGTCTTCACGGCGTACTTTTAAGCTATTTCGAGGCAAGTTCTTTGGATCTTGAACTAGTAAAAAAAAACCCACCGATGTTGAAACTGTTCGAGTTTTTTTTCTTTTTCGAGTGAACGCTCTTCCTGTTGAGATTTCGGCATGTTATATCTGATGTGCGATATGATTTTGTTGTCGCAAGGTTTCTCGACAAAGCAGCGGTGATACCCGACTCGCGAACCAGCAATCCGTGGAATCTGTGCAGCGTAACCCAAGTGGAAGAGGTCAAGGCTCTTCTCCGGCTGTTTCCGATCTGGGCGACCGGGATCGTCTACGGCGCAGTCTACGCCCAAGTCTCGACCTTGTTCGTGGAGCAAGGCACGGTGATGGACACGCGAATCGGGTCCTTCTCGATCCCGCCCGCCTCCGTGTCGACCTGCGACGCGATCGGCGTTCTCGTGTTCCTCCCGATATACGACGCGCTATTGGTCCCCTTGGCTCGGCGCTTCACCGGGGAAGAGAACGGCTTCTCGGAGCTCCAGAGGATGGGGATCGGGCTGGCCGTTTCGACGCTCCCCGTGATTTGCGCTGCGCTTTTGGAGACCGCTCGGCTCGGCCGAGCCGCCACGGAGCTGAGCGTTCTCTGGCAAGTGCCTCAGTATTTTCTCATGGGCATCTCCGAGGTGTTCGCGTACGTTGGGCAGCTCGAGTTCTTCTACGAGCAGTCCCCGGATTCGACGCGCAGCCTCTGCACGGCCATGATGCTTTCGACGCTCGCTTTGGGGTATTATCTGAACTCGTTTATCCTCACCGTCGTGACTCGAATCTCGACTAGAGGCGGGCGAGCCGGTTGGATTCCGGATAATCTCGACGAGGGTCACCTCGACCGCTTCTTTTGGCTCTTGGCGGCTCTTAGCCTTGTCAACTTCTTTGTTTACGTTGTCTGTGCCAAGAGATTCAAGCCGAAAAAAGCTTCTTGTTGAAACCAAAAACAAAAAGACCTAGTCTGAGCAGCACTAGTTATATATATACTGAAATCGAGTAATAAAATGCTCAGAAAAGCCGTAGGCCTGTTGTTTTTAATATATATATTTTTAAACGATATCATTTAGCAAACTGAAGATTTTTCTTTTTGTTGGTAATTTTGACTCGTAAGGGTTGTACATCTATTTTCATTGTACAACTCTTTACTGTATGCAACAGGGGTATACTTGTGTTTCTCATAGTCTCGGATCATCATTGTGCTTGCTTGAGGATCTTATCATTGTGTTTCTCGTAGTTTACTTGTTATCATCCATAAACACTCGCTTTAATATATAAATAATGTATCTCAAAATATTTGTTATTTAGTATAAATATATATATATATATATATATATATATATATATCTATTTTTTTCATTTTTATTAATTGTTGAAGTGAGATTGCTATCGATCAATAGTCACAATGCTCAATACATGGTCAACTTGCTAAGCACAACTCCTTAACCACTTTCTCGAAGATCCGGACAACGCAGACCGTTGATAACACAACTCCTCTGCCGCTTCCTCGAGACCGGGTCAAAGGCAATACATGACCCCTAGGTAAGCAGCGAGATCCCATTCCGACGCATGACATGGCTCCGAAGAACCGGAGCTATAAATAGGAGACTTAGGAGCATATTTCCGCATGTTACAACCTGTTATCAATCTTTACAATCATCCTATGTTCTCGATCTCGTCGTTCATTACTTTCACTCGTTATTTTCGTTTGTTGATCATTATTTAGATTCAATAGAAACTCAAAAAAAACTTTAATTAAAAGCACATCGATGTAAAACTAGCCCATTATTTTCAAAAGTCTTTATGCTTATACCTCACTTCTCATTTTTATTATGAAAATAAGTCGTTTCATGTGTGGATTTATTATTATGTCCTTCTTTCACAAGTCGTTTAATGTGTGGAAAGATAATATTTGCGAAAATGGAATAAAATTAAGTATAATTTTAAAGTATGTTATTCAAATATCTAGTCAATGGTCTATTTTAAAAATAATTTTTTTAATTTTTAAAATTTTTTATGCAAACCTTTTGAGCAAAAACAAATGGGTCACTTTATAACATGCGTCATTTTTCATATTTTACAGCATTTAACTGGTAATCGTTTTTGTTTTTGTTTTTTTTTTTTTTAAATACCCTTGTGTTTCAGAAATTTAGTCAACAATTTTTGAAATATGATCAACAACTATTGAAACTGATTAACTGTTATTAAAATCTAGTTAAAATTTATTAAAATATAATAAATAACTATTTAAATTTGATTTAACTGTTATTAAAATCTGATCAACAACTATTGAAATCTAGTTAACTGTTATTAAAAATATTTATTTATGAAAATTAAAAAATTTAACGGCTAATATTAATTTCTTTTATAAAATAACTTTCGACTATTTTTTTATTATAAAATTACTGGTTTCTCCTCCCTTGCGAGAGTAAAGGCAAATATGCATTTCCCATTAAGCCCATAGGGACTGTAAATTCGGCCTTTAATTTTCCCACTTCCTATGTCTGTCTGTCTTTCGGTGTATCACGCCTTTCAAACAGATATATTATATTAAAAAAAAAAGCTGCCTAGGAAAGTACGCTAAGCGACGTCAAGTTCCTATCTTCTATAATAAGAAAAACAGATATAAGGAGTTACTTATATTATTAAAATATGGGAGATGAGACCCATTTATCAAATGTTTCTTATCTGTTGGGTTTCTTTTGATTCAATTTAATGTATCATTATTTATTTTAATTACATATATACGTTAGGGAGAGAGGGAATCTACAGAGAAATGGGTTCGCAAGGGGACGTTAGATCGCTTTTGGAACACGGCCTTCTTCAGGTTTATAATCCTTGTCTTGATTTTGCAGAAATTTGTCATGAGTTCATCTTTTGAAAATTTTCATTCATTACAGCTTGTTCATAGATTTTTCGGATAGGGTATTTTTCTTAGAATCTAGACCTTAATCCATACTAGTTTCAGACAATCGATTGGGTTTTATCTTTGATGTAGAGAATTTGGAATTATGAATTTGGGCAAGTCTTTGATTGTATTGATTTTCAGAAATATCTAATTTGGATTCTTTGCAGTGTAAAGAGAAATTTTATCTCGCTGTGGTTGACTTTAGTTTAGTATATGAAACGGGTTCGTTTTCAAGTTTTGATTTGTATACGCTTGGAGCAATGAGGCTTTAGAAGGAGCGAGACAATAAAATGATTTCAAAATAGCTCAAAAAATTAAAAATAATAAAACAAGCTGATATCAAATAACTAACACTGGTAACTTCTGCTTAATGATGCTCATAACTTGAAAAATATAATACCCTGATTTCAAATTGAAATTCTGTGTGATTATATCAGGATGATTGTCTTTATCCTTACGTAGTTGCTCTTTCTACTTGGTTATTGTATGATTTCCCTTGACAGAAAAAGAAAGAGTACCTAGAACTCATTTCTAGAATACCTAGTTCAGATTTATTTGTTGACTTTTAGGACGAAGAAGGCGATGGACTTTACACTGGCGATGGCTCGGTTGACATAAAAGGAAACCCTGTGCTGAAGCAGAATACCGGGAACTGGAAAGCGTGCCCTTTTATTCTAGGTTTTTGCATCTAGTGTCCCGTTTTTTTTTATTTTATCTCGCTTCGAGATTGAAATAACTCGGGTCTTCTTTTATGTACTGAACATTCAGGCACGGAGTGTTGCGAGCGGTTGGCGTACTATGGGATCGCCACCAATCTCGTAACGTATCTGACTAAGAAACTGCACGAAGGGAACGTGGTCGCGGCCAGAAATGTGACGACGTGGCAAGGGACTTGCTATCTCGCCCCACTCATCGGTGCCATTTTGGCCGATGCTTATTGGGGACGCTATTGGACCATCGCCGTCTTCTCTACCATCTACTTCATTGTAAGTTCGTCGTTTGTGTGCAGAATATATATGGTTTCTTTGATCAGTTTAGGAAATAAGAGTTTTGTTTAACGTTGATGCTCTCCGACCCTTTTTTCCATTGGTTTCCTTAAGAAAATGAGCAGCTTGTCTTTTGTTTAGCAAAATACCCAAGGTTTCCGAAGTAATAGTATAAGCATTAAAATTGATTGTACATAATAGAGATTCATTCAGTTTGAGAAAGAGTTTTGTTTCACGTTGTTGATGATTGCTCACCCTTTCACCAGTTGCCTAAAAAAAGAGTAACCTCATAGTGAATCTTGTCGGGGGGGAGGGGGGTAAATTAGTTATTTTTTCCTGATTACGAATAGTTTATTTCTGTAACTTGAGCATGGCAAAGAGAAAAAAGATATTCTAAGCATTAGATTAACTAATTTCCTTTGCGTGTATTTATTTATATTTTTGTATAGGGAACGTGATACTCTCCGACCCTTTTTTTTTTTTTTTTTTTTTTTTTTTTTTTTTTCCATTTGTTTCCTTAGAAAAAGAGTAACCTCATAGTGAATGTCGCCAGGGGAAGGGGGTAAATTAGTAATTAATTTCTGATAACGAATAGTTTATTTCTTTAACTTGAGCATGGAAAAGAGAAAAAAAAAAGGATATTCTATACATAAGATAAAGTAATTTTGTTTGTGTGTAATTTTTATTTATTTATTTTTTATACAGGGAATGTGTACATTGACACTTTCAGCGTCTCTTCCGGCGCTGATACCGCCAGAGTGCACGGGCCTCGATTGCCCGGCCGCCAGTCCAGCCCAATACGCAGTGTTCTTCTTCGGCCTGTATCTGATCGCCCTCGGGACCGGCGGAATCAAACCGTGCGTCTCATCCTTTGGCGCAGATCAGTTTGACGACACGGACTCGAAGGAGAGGGTGAAGAAAGGATCTTTCTTCAACTGGTTCTACTTCTCGATAAACATCGGGGCTCTGATATCGAGCAGTCTCTTGGTGTATATCCAAGACAATGCCGGTTGGGGTTTAGGGTTTGGGATTCCCGCTCTGTTCATGGGAGTCGCCATAGCCAGCTTCTTCGCCGGAACGGGTCTCTACAGATTCCAGAAACCCGGGGGAAGCCCTCTCACCAGGATGTGCCAGGTGTTGGTCGCCTCTTTCCGTAAATGGAGTTCTCAAGTCCCCGAAGACAGTACTCTCTTGTTTGAGACGCAAGACAAGTCCTCTGCCATCGAAGGAAGCCGTAAAATTGAGCACAGTGATGAACTACGGTCAGTTATCTTCTTTACCTATTTCTCACTAGTGTTTGTCCAGTAATTTTGTTGATTTCTTGTTCAGAGTTTTTAAATTAGACTTACTTAGCTATATACTTGACTACAAATTCATTCATTTAAATTGGCTATTTTTTTTATTAGGGTCCATTAGGAAAATAACCAACTTAAACGTTTGACATTGCTAAATAACCAACGTTTGGTTAATCTTAGGTAAATAGTCATTTTCAGACGTAATAGCCATTATGATAATGTCTTATAGGAGAGTATAGAGGGAATTGCCTTACCGGGTTATGATGTCATTTCGTATCGTATCAAATGTTGGTGTAAAAACAGTATTATCTTAACATCTAAAAATCATAATTAAAAAAAAAAAAAAACTCGAGTTGATGTGCAGGTGCTTGGATAAGGCGGCGGTGGTAACGGAGGCGGAGAGGGAGAGCGGGAACTTTTCGAACCCGTGGAGGCTGTGCACGGTGACGCAGGTGGAGGAGCTGAAGATCCTGATCCGAATGTTCCCGATCTGGGCGTCCGGGATCGTCTTCTCGGCGGTGTACGCTCAGATGTCGACCATGTTCGTGGAGCAAGGAACGATGATGGACACGCGGATCGGGTCCTTCACAATCCCACCCGCCTCCCTCTCGACCTTCGACGTCGTGAGCGTCATCTTCTGGGTCCCCGTCTACGACCGCATCATCGTCCCCATCGCCAGAAGCTTCACCGGAAAAGAGCGAGGCTTCTCCGAGCTCCAGCGCATGGGGATCGGCCTCTTCCTCTCCGTCCTCTGCATGTCCGCCGCCGCCGTCGTCGAGATCCAACGGCTGAGGATCGCCGGAGATCTCGGCCTCACCGACGACCCCGTCCCCGTCCCCATCACCATCCTGTGGCAGATTCCGCAGTACTTCTTGCTCGGAGCCGCGGAGATCTTCACCTTCATAGGGCAGCTCGAGTTCTTCTACGACCAGTCGCCGGACGCGATGAGGAGTCTCTGCAGCGCTCTGTCGCTCCTCACCACCGCGCTGGGGAACTATCTCAGCGCTTTTATTCTCACGGTCGTGACTTACTTCACGATGAAAGGTGGGTCGCCGGGGTGGATTCCCGACAATCTGAACCAGGGTCGGCTCGATAACTATTTCTGGCTCTTGGCCGGACTCAGCTTCTTGAACATGTTGATCTACACGGTGTGTGCCATGAGGTACAAGCAAAAGATCCGGTGAGATAAGGAAGTCTACTATATTTCACTGGCCTGTAAATGAAAGCAAAAATTTCCTGGAATTATATGGATTTCCTTTTTACGCTTTCAATATTTTTAAGTTGGAAGAAAGATGTTTGTTGTTTACGATCAAGTTCCTGTTCTCTCAAGACAAGAATCGGAATATATACTGGTCCATATTTCTCTTTTCTTGTGAATTTAATGGTAATCATTTTAGCTTATATAAATACCTGTATACTGAAATCCAACAAAATAATTAAACTCTGATTTTCATATCCTGCAATAAGTATTGGGAAACGGAAGAATCTATTAGTCTTTGATACTCATTCTCAACTAAAATGTTAATTTGGTCATTTCTATTAATAAATCGGAGATAGAATATTTTGCAACAATTTTTACACTCTTGTAAATCTTTTCTTACGAGGCTCCGTCAATCTTTGAAATCCTCTCTCAGTTGGGCATTTAATAGCATTGCCTTTTATATTTCAGCTGGGCATTTAATATCACGTCTCTCTCTCTCTCTCTCTCTAGATTCATCAATCTCTGAAACCCTTGCGTCTTTCTCGAGCTTCACTTTCTTGGTTTTCACAGCTTTCGATGGAGACTCTCTCGTCGCCATTGCTACGCCCAAAGCTCAAGCTCAAGGTCTGACGGCCATATCTGCGTTTTTTTGCTCAAGCTCAAGCTCTAGGTTCGACATTTTCTTTACTTTGAATTATTTGATATTTTATTTTTTTTTAATACTCCCTCTCTGAAAAAATTCTCTCCTAAAAAAATAATTTTTTATGTGCTTTAAAAGTTTATCTGGATTGTAAAATATTTTTGAAGTTGTGGCGTATACTAGACCCTCCACGTAGTTTGTCCGAGAGAACGTTGTAATTGGGTTGTTCGAGCTGTCAGAAAGACTAACACGTCCATATTTGAGATTATAAGGTAAACTGTCTTTGTTGAATTATGTATGGTATTAAATTCTTGGTAATCTTTCCGTCATCTATGTCAGCAAATGATGCCAGTTGTTGACAACAATGTAAACAAATGATTTTAGTTTGTTGACATAGAGTCCAACAAATGATGTCTGTCGTTGACATAGTTGTCAACAAACAATGTAAATTTTTCACATCTGTCTACAACTTCCATCATTTGTTGACATAGATGTCAACAACATACATCATTTATAGTATATCTTGGAAACTAAGTATGCCATTTTCATGTTTTAGGTTTTACAGTGACCTCAGCTGTGCCTTAAGCGTCAGGCAAGGACGTCATCCGCAAGCGACATGTGGTTTAATAAGAGAGGCAGTGGATCATAAGTATCCGGATCCCACCATAGGAATGTGCAGATCGAAAGAGAACATGAGTTACATGTAGTGGGATTACGGTGTCTTACAAAAAAGCTTGGCGGTCCAGAGAGAAAGCTCTACAATCCCTCTACAACACTGACAAAGAGTTGTACGCGAAGCTTCTTAAGTTAAGGTCAAGGATTAAAATTCCGGGGGAACCGGACGGGAACTGATCCGGTTCCCCCTTTTTTGAGCTACTCGGCACCGGAACCACCAAAACCGGAGTTTTCCGGTGGTTCCGGGGGAACCGGACCGGGATTCGGGTAGGAACCCGGTTCCCATTTCCCGGTCCGGTTCAGTTAAAAAAAAACCCGGGTATAAATACCCGGTTTCCTCTTCAAAAAACACAATTCACGTCGGTTTGAGGAGCTTCCATTTCCGCCGCGAGCTAGACGTTTTTATCCCAGATCCCGCCAAACCGCCACCTTCCCGACGCAGCCACAGCCATTTTCTCCCAGATCCCGCCGGTTCCCGGATTTCCCAGTGAGCTTCCCGGATTGAAGAAGATGAACGACGGGAAGGAGAAGAAGAAAAGGAACTTACCCACAACTCCGGCCTCTCTCACGGTCGTCGGTCTCTCACTCACTCTCTCGGACTCTCTCGCTCTTTCTCTCTCTCGTAAAATCGCTCAAAATGAGCTCTGTTTCTTTTTTTCTTTTTTTTTTCCTTCTTCCTGCGTGTTTTGGGTTGTCTCAATGTGTTCCCATTTTGTTCCCACGTTGATAAGGTTAAATGAACTTATCTCCTTTATTTCCCATGTTGATAAGTCAAAGGAATACTCTAGAAAACTTAAAATATGACTAATTCCTACTACATCCTTACTTTACTTTGCTTTTCTAGTATTCTACCACAACAACTTTTCTTTGTTGCAATTTGGTCCATTTTTCCTCAATGCTCACCACTTCGTCCATAATTAAATGGAAACGATTTAGAAAATAAACCGAGATAATTTCTCGTTGATTCTAATTTATTTTGAATATATTTAAGGTGTTTCAAAAATTATTCTCACTCTCGAGACTCTTCTTAGTACTCGAGGACTCACCGAAAATATTATTCGGGAAATTAAAATCATTCGAGTCTAACTCGAAATTCTCAACTCATTCCGAAATCTTTAATTGACCTTAAATATTTATTTTCTAAATCTAGGACCATTTCACGCTCTAGTGAAATTATAATTTGCAACAATACTAAATTCAAGGAAAAAAAACTCGTTCATTGATTCCAACGTTCACAAGACGAGTTACACAAAAAGCCTTACTTTACATGCGCATTGTTACCAATGCAAACAGGGTTAGCCCTATCAAAAGAGCAGTGTCCTAAGACACCTCAAGAAGTGGAGGATACGAGTCGAATTGAACAATAGTATTTGGTGGATTGTGTTGAACTTTATCATTTTGGTTATTAAACTTACTTTTTGTTGTGTTTGTAATTTCGTATTGTGTTGAAACATTATACACTATTTTTAATTTTATGAATTTTATCCTACGTACTTTGTATGTTTTTTTGTATATTTCTTTTCTGAATTCCCCTCGGTAAATACGGTATTTGACGGTATTCCTCTACGGTAACGGTGAGTTCAACGGTACCGGTTTCCTTTTTTTTCTCGCTTCCCCCGGCATTCCTTTATGGTACGGGGGGTTACCGGTAAATTCGAAGGCTCGGAACGGTAACGGTAACGGTATTTCGATCCTTGGTTAAGGTACATGATCGAGACTACGAATCTAGGCTTTTTATTTGACTTTGTCACTTGTGAGGGCGGCCTATTTGTTAGTTTTTTAATATCACTCATCCCATGGAGAAGGGGATGGAAGTACCTTAGACATGCGATTATCGTCGATGAAAGTCATTTGAAGAACTATTACGAATGAACGTTGTATACAGCGTGTGGGATGGACGAAAACAAGCAATTTTTTCCACTACCCCACTATGTTAGTCCTTCAGAATATAACGAGACTTGGATTTACTTCTTCGCCAAATAGAAGGACGCAATTGTAGAACGAGAGCATACAATATTTGTATATGATAGGCACGTTGGCATAATTAATGGCGTCAAGATGGTATTTCCAAATTGTTAACATGATTTTTGCATATACCATCTACATGGTAATTTGAAGACTACTTTCAAGGGTCTGACCAAGGAGGTAAAGTCAAAATTTTACAATGCCACAAAGGCTTACACTCGACAGGAATGAAAAAGCTTCATGGTCATGTTGGACTTTGAAAATCTCGAAATACGTCGATACTTGGCTAATGATGTCGGGTACCAAAGGTGAGCACGGTGTATGTTAAGGGAAAAAAGGTAATCAATCATGACGAAGAACACGGAGACATTAAATGCATTAAACGTAAAGGTGAGAGAGTTTTCAATATCGAAGTTGATGGATTGGCAGAGAGAGAGAGATATGAAATGGTTTTATGAATGCCATGAAGCCGCGGCAAAAACAACGATTCTTACACAAAAAAAAAAAACCAGGGCAAAGAAGACAAGTACCTAGGATGGAATGATTGTAAGTGTTTATTATAATTTATTAGTATTTCTGCATATAAGTTGTTGACATCTATGACAACAAGTACAGTCATTTGTTGACATCTGTGACAGGATTTGTACACTATATCAATGAATTTTTTTGTATACTAGGTGACACCATCTTCAGTCCATGAGTTTGAGGTAGTAGACAGAGAGGAGTTATATTTTCTGTTTTAAAATTAAATAATTCAAAAAATAATATTAAATTTTCTCATTTTTAATAATTTTTTGTTTAAAAATCGATCCATTTATTTTCATATTGTTACACGTTTTGATTCTGTTAAACTTAACAACGCAACGGTAACACTAAAACAAGAGAATAAGTAGTTTTTTTTTTCATAAAAGAAAGATTATATAGTAAACCCATCCAGACGAAAATAATGCCTGCGTTTGGTTCAGATTAAAAAGTCTTGTTTTTGTTTTTAGAAAAAACTAAACTGCTTATCTAGTGTTTGGCAAAACTGTTTTTACAAAAAACTTCAAAAGCGATTTTAGATTTTGTACATGAGATGGAAAAACTAGGATTCTTAACTTTTAGAAAAAGTGTTTTTAAGTTTGGTATATAAATTACAGTAATATCTTCGTACAAAATATTATTTATATATATATATATATATATGTATATAAATAAGCATATTAATAATTATTATTTAATTATTAAGAACATGTCTAATTTAGTCTTTTTATTATAATATATTTATTTTAACAAACGTTAAATCAGTTTTTGTTACCAGCGACAACTGTTTTATAAACAGTTTACCAAAACGCTTTTTTTTTTAAAAAAACAAAAGTATGCTAAATGGGACCAATAGCTAATTATACCGCAATTTCCTCTAATTAGAAAGCCTAAAACTTATTATACCCCGAAAAATAAAATTGAAAATAAAATCATAGAACAAATTAACAAGCTGATAGTTAAGTCGGCGTACAGTCTTAAAAGGCGCGCGAAGGTCTCTAACGCTCTGCTTTTTTTCGTCTTCTCTCATCGGCCTTTCCATTTATATTTTGTTTCTTTTCCGAGTCTTAAGCAGAAATGACTAGAGAATCGCAAGCCATGGATAAGGTAAATATAATCATTGAATTATTTTCTTGGTTTTTTTTTTCCTCCTTTGTTTCTTTCTTCTCTCGCCGATTACTTACCCGAGTGTATCTGCAGTACAAAAGATTGGGATGCGAAAACATCGGAACTCAATCGGGAACGACTAAGTTCATATACATTGACACGGAGACTGGCCAAAGAGTAGCCTTTCACAGCCTCGTTCTACGACCAGGTCCGTCCGATGGAGATCCTAATAACAAAGAATTTGGGGTCCCATTAATGACAGTAAGAGAAGTCTCTTTTCACAAGGTATTAGACCACGAGAATGTCGCAAGGTACGAACCCGAAAGTTCTTACCTTCGAATTATTTTAACAAATTTACTGTTTCGGTTGTCATTCCATTACTCTTACTTTCTCGAGTTAATTCGCTTTTTGGCGATCAGATTGGTCAATATAGACTACGATCCGGGTGATGGTTTTGTTCGTCTCATATTTGAGTACCCTGGAATGAATCTGATTAAATTCTTGAAAGAGCATCCGGTGAAGGCCGGCGATCCGAAGCTCATCAAAGTGAGATGACTGACGAAAGATTTGAATTTTATGTTTGTATTCTCTTTATGATGAGTTTATTGTTGCCTAACAATGACTTTTTTTTACATAGCTTTGCTTTTAAAAAAACGCTTTTAAATTATGCTTTTGAACAAAACTGTTTTTTTCCAAAAGCTACGAAAATCTAGCTTTTTCAATTTTCTTCATTATTTTGTAAAAACACTTTTCAACTTTTACTAAAACGGTCGGGCTATTAGAAAAAGCTAAAAGCATGCTTAATAAGCTATGCCAAACACAGCCAATATAATCATCACTAAATTCCTACCAAACCCAAAGATCATTGTGTCATTACTCAATAATACTAGACTTTTCTAATGCATAATTGAAAACGGTTCCAATTAAGTACCAAAGTAGATTAATTAACTCACAAATGTTGTTTTGAGTTTCACTGCAGAAGCTTTTACATCAGCTTCTCTCTGGCATTGCCTATTACCACTCCATCAAAGCAGCCCACGGAAATTTGAATGCTAGAAACGTGTTGATCGACCTTGAAAATGAGAAGTTGAAGATAACAAACTTCCCATTGGTATTGAATTTCGTATCATAAAAAACCTTCGTATTTTTAAAGCTAAAATAACTACTTTCAGTCACACATGTTTTGTTTTTTTTTTTTTTTTTTTTTTTTTTTTTTTTTTTTCAATCCAGGATATAAATGTTGAATGTCACAAAGCACCCGAGCTTCTCATGGGCTCCAATGTGTTATCACTGCCTGCTGATATGTTTTCCTGTGGTTGTCTCTTCGGCGAAATGATGAAAAAAGCGCCTTTGTTCCGTGGCTCAAGCGACGCTGCTCGGAGACTAAGCATTTTCAAGTACGACACATTTTATGCTTATTCTTTGTTTCGAACTAAAGTTTTTTTTCTGTCTTTTAACACCAATGATATTTTTTCTACGTTTGGTTTAGTCTCTTAGGTACACCATCAGAAGAAAACTGGCCTGATGCAATGCTGCAATATGGAGACCCTGAGCTGGAAAAGATTGAACCCAAGGTACTTTTTAATCTTTAACTAAACCCTCCTCGTTGTAACATTTTTTTTTATGTGACTTAGGAGCTGAAAGAAGTGTTCCCTGGGCTTGAAGAAGATGGTCTTGATCTTCTTTCGGTAAGTTTGTTGAGTGACGTACAACTCTTATTTGTTTCTTATGAACTGGAGTTTATTAAAGTGTGATTGTCTTTTCATTTTCTTTACTTTCAGAAATTGCTTTGTTTGGATCCAGTGAAAAGGATAACTGCTGCTGATTCTCTTAAGCATCCCTACTTCAAAGATGTTAAAGATTGAAACTTGACATGGGAATATTTTCCATATTTATACACATTTTTTTGTCTATTCCATTCCAAATACCTTTTTAGACTTTTGAAGAAGCTTTGGCTCTTATAGTCAAGATCAATCATAAACATTTTTAGGATTTAATTAATTGTTCTCGTACTTCGTACTTCAGGCGTTGTTGAGAATAAGTCGCGATTTTTTAGGGATATTGACACTAATATTATCATTCTGACACCATTTTACAAAAAAGAACCAAAACTCTAAATTAACTCATGCCCAATTAACACACCTATTACTAAATTACTTGTGCAAAGACCCTCATGCCCTTTACTAAAATCAACTCATGCCCAATTTTTTCCTCCATCTTTTTTCCCCCTTTTATTTCCGTTTCTCCACCCCTCTCTGCATTTGTTACCTCCGAAACCTAACTCCATCTCTGATTGGATCCGGCTGCGGCTCCCGATGCAGAATATACATGCTCTTTGTGATAAAAAAAAAATAGAGTTTTTGAACGCAAAACCCTTATTTTCTTCTCGGGTTTACCGAAGGATAACTCATAAGTCATGAGAGACCCAATCAGCTCATCAACTTTCATCTTAGAAAGATCATGCACTTCTTCAATGACAGTAATCTTCATGCCAACTCTTTCAAGAAGAAACCTTAATATCTTTCAAACGAGCTTTTCTTCAGACAACTCTACTCCAAGAGAGTAAGACTCACTGGCGATATCACGGAGACGGACATTGAATTCATATATAGTCTCCTATTCAAGCATATGCATAGCTTCAAAATTGGTGGTGATAAGATGGAGTCTCGAGCTATGCACTTTGGAAGTCCATTCACAAGCAACTTCAAGGATCTTCAATGCCTCCTGAGCGCTCTTACGGGTATTAATAAGCCATAAAATATTCTTGTCAACACCATTGTAAATAGCATTGAGAACACAAGAGTTACCAAGAGCAGCCTCATCTTTTGCATAGTACCAGTCTTTCTTAGGCTTAAATGAGACAACATGGCTAGTCTCATCCAAGATGGTGGGAGGAGACGACCCTTTAATAATAGATTCCAAGTCTTACTGTCAACAGACTTGAGAAATGCGCACATGCGAGCTTTCCAATATGCATAATTTGTCCCGTCAAGCAACGCTGGACGATTTATTGAGCTGCCTTCCCTGGTATTATCCAACACAAACTGAAACGGTCAACAACACAAGGAACACACCATAGATATTGGGTGCCCCGCTCTGATACCAATTGAAATTATGTTTAGTCAGAGACAAGATGTCAGACACAATGTAGAGTTAATGTATGTGAAAATATGTTCCGATGCAATATATGGAAAATATAGAGCAGTGCGTAAAAGTTAATGACAAAAGGAATGGTAACACATTTCGGTGAAGCCTCAATTACTTTGGTGGGAAGTTTGTCTAGAAAAAATGAAATTCACTATATGAAAAGTAGTCAATAGTACACAATGGTCTTATATTCACGATCCCTGCTTCAAGGACATGTTCCTATACTACTCGTGAATTTCAACACATCAGAATCTTAGTTCTTCCCGCTTCCACTCTGAAATACTCCGACGCTTTATGAGATAGGAATAACATCTAGAGGGTCACACCACACACACTACATAAATAGTTTCTCAGTTCGTCGATCTTGCACATCTAGGAACCCTAAATGCGTTTAGAGACCACTAAGGGCATAACCTTTTCTTTTATAGTGGTCAACACCCATGGAAGTCGAATTAAGGTTTCTTTACCCATTCGCGCGAATAAAATATACGTAGAAGGTCTTCCACGTAGCATTCTTACGAAGCAGGAAACTTGCCAGAGATACAAATTCTGCGTACATCGGCCAAGATGTCTCAACATATCCTGTACGCTCGATTGAATCAGTGAGATGTTTATTGAAACAATAAACAATAAAAAAAATATTATTTGAATCATGAAAATTATTATTTTATCGATAAAAAATTTAGACACACTAATTTTGCGATTAATTTAGAAAGCGATTTTTTTTTTTTTTTTTCAGACTTCTCTAAAAATACAAAAGAATAAAAGCCCAAGCAGAGGGAATGGAAATGACCCGACCCGAGATACAAGTAGAAGAGGAGGTCCGTAAAGAACAAACCCGAGTACATACAAACCGCAACCAGGGAAAATAAAACCCCAAAATCGTGACCGGAGAAGAGAGAGAGAGAGAGAGAGAGAGAAATCATGAGCGATCTGGCGCAGGGATCGTCGAAGAAGATGATAGCGACGCAGGAGGAGATGGTGGAGGCGCGAGTGCCGCTGGGTTACAGAGACCAGTGCGCTCACCTTCTGATCCCTCTCAACAAGTGCCGGCAATCGGAGCTCTATCTTCCATGGAAGTGCGAGGACCAGCGTCACTCTTACGAGAAGTGCGAGTACGAGCTTGTCATGGAGCGAATGCTTCAGATGCAACGCCTCCGCCAAGCGGATCAAACCTCCATTACTCTTGCCCACGCCTCTTAGTGAGTTCACCATCTCTCTCTCTCTCTCTCAATTCGAATGGTCTTGCCATTAGATTTAGGCTTTTGAACCATGGATTATCATCACTGAAATTCATAGCAGAATTTGAACACATAACTAGTTTTAGACGTCTATTTTTCTTTTGTGTCATGGATTAGGGCTTTTTATTACTATTTTTGTGTCAAATAATGTATTTAGGATTTTTTCTCTGCCGTCTGAAATCGTGATATCAATTGAATCTATTTTGATGAGAAGAATGTGCCTAAAATTTTCATCAGAGTTGGGATGATTTGCGCGCAATAGGTGTATTCATGCCTGTGTTTAGACCTTATCAGTAATTTATTTTCTGATAGTTGATGGTGATTTGAATTGGGTTCAGTACTTAGAGGCGTCTTCGATGACTGTCTTCCAATATCGGTCTTGTATGTAGAATAAAGGGGATTCCTATTGCACTCTAGCTTTCGTTGATGTTGCCACGTGGATTAGGGGTTTTTGAACCATTATTTAACATTTTTGAAACTCATAGAAGAATGTGGACAAATTAGTTTTAAATATCTAGTTTACTGTTGTATGGAGGATTATGTTTTTTATTTATTTATTATTTAATCACATATAATATCTAGGGTATACGATTTTTGCCCAGCCATTAGAATTTTTGTATCCATCGAATCAATGCCTTATAATGCTGATCAGAAGTATGGACTCAACAGGTGTATTCAGGTCTCCGTATTTAGCCCTGATTAGTAGTTTTTCTCTGGTAGTTGATCGTATTTCAAATTGGGTTTAACATTGTGTCTTTGGCAATTCTCTTTTAAAGTCTGTCTCTTGTTTTTTTTTTTTTTTTTTTTTTTTTTGTAAAAAAGAACTTTTTCTTTTTTGTTCGTCACATTAAAATTTAGCTGCTGTTTTAAGATTCTATATGGATGCTCCATTTTTTTGCCCTGATATTGAAACGGCTCATAGACGGTCGTTTATTAAGAAATTTCGTTAGTATACACAGATGTGCAATTCTGGTTGGTATTTGAAGTGTTAATCAATATTCAATAATATTCTTTGATGACTTGAACCTGAAAGAAATCGGGATGAGTTTCTGATCTGCCGTGTTTAACATTTGGGGAATTTTAGTGACTTTTATATCCCCTATTGTTTTGTCAATACCGCTTCTAGGGTGAGCCTAATGGATTAATAAGATAGAGATATTTTTTTTCCCTTTTTTTTGGTGATATGTCTAAATATCAGTCCTCCTTACAGAAGTAGTGTTTTGGTTTGAGTCATGGGTGGGATCCTGATTCGGAGGAAAAACTTGTAACTAGAAAGAGATCAATAATTAACTACAATGGAAAAAGGTTGTTTTTAACTTTTTTTTTTTTTTTTGAAGGCAGCTTTGCTGCGGTGGGGATTGAACCCACGACCTCCACACAGGAGGTGGTGTGGAATTACCACTATTGTTTTTAACTTATTATTAGAGAAAGTTGAGTGTTGGAAATTTTATTCATCAGCGGGTAGGCATCTGTTGTGTAGACTGCTAAAATGTCAAGGTATATGGTTTTTCAGAAGTAATAATGATTTCGTTTTCGTGATTCCTATTCCGTATCTTATATGAGTCTTGATGAAATTTGCTAATGGAATGCGATTGGAGTGTGTTGTATGTGAACTATGAGATTATCACAAGCTTACAAGAAGGTTGTTTTCTCCAAAGAAACAAGTATCCAGTTTCGAAACAACAATTGCTTTGCACTTCCCTCTCTCCTTCTCTACATCTATCTTTATTTTTTTTTATAAATATATTATTGTAATTGCAATGCCGCCAAATATTTTTCTTCTCTTCTCTTGATCTGATTTAACTCCAACACGCTTCTAGTCTCTATGACTAATTTTTTAAAAATATGTATTGTATTGCATTGTTTAAAAAGGCGTTTTCAAGGCGCGCCTTGAGGCGAGGCGGTCGGAAAAAGCCTCAAGGCTTAAGCCTGGAAAAAAAAAAGTCAACTTGCGCCTTTTGGTTTTTAGGCGTGCGCCTTATGCGTAAGCCCTGAAAATTTTCGCCCAGAAACGCATGAAATAGGGCAGTTTTTTTTTTATTTTTTTTTATTTTTTTTTAAGGCCCAATTTAAAAGTTTGGGCTTTTTCTGGGCCTTTTTTGGTTTTTTTTTTTCAGATAAAAGATTAATAAAACGTAAATTAGGTTTTTTTTTAACACCTAACCTGAATCGTAAGTCTAAAACTAGTATTTCAGGGTTTTCATTATCTGATATAGATTACTCTAAAATTGGTCTAAAACGATTAAGGTTTTTTTGGGCTTTCTTTGTTAAACTAGTATATGAAGGTTAAAACTTAGCATTATCGGTCTAAATTTATTTTGGGATGATTCCAGATTATACAAAAAAATTAATTTATGCCTATCTTTCGAGGCTTACGCCTCGATACGCCTCGAGGCTTACGCCTTGCCTCAAAAACAGAAATCGCCTCGAATACCGTTTACGCCTTTTAAAACATTGTTGTATTGTATATGCATATTATCGGAACTGTGTGCTGTTGATTTTTTCATATTTCCCTTAATTGAAGGCTTGTTTGTGAAAGTATCCTAGCTCATGGAAGTAAATACTTTTTATCATCTATCTTTTTAGGGCTTCCAATTCAGAAGTTCCATATTGGATCTGATGAATAGGTACACATTTTATTTGGATATTTCAATTCTATGGCTTTGGCCAACATGAGGTCATCTTTGGGCGTGAATGAGTTTTGTATGTTTTCTGTGTTATTTAGCTCATAGGAAGTACGGAACTCTCTACTATGTTTTCTATGTATTATCGGTCAGTTTTATCGTTACTCTATTATCTTCTCAACATCGCTAGCATCATTCTTTTTGGTGTACATTCATCGAAAAATCTTTGCTTTCATTACTATAAGTAATGTACATTTTCCATCGTTGCTAGGTTTAGTTCCATACAACTTAGTATTGCCCTCGAAATATGGCTCTTAAGTTGATTTTGTGTGACACCTGTTATTCTTACTCCTGCAGGATACTTCTTGTTGGGCCTCGCTAAGATGTGAATGTTTTGATGCTTTCTTTGAGTCAAAGTCTTGATGAGAACTGCTTTCTTGATGTTTTGGACATTGATTTTTAAATAAAGTTCCATAAGAGTGACATTGATATTTTAACAATGTTATATTTAAGTGCATTCCATGTTTAAAAGCCCATTACCTCCTCTTGTAGTTGTATCTCAAGATGAAAAAAAAAATTAAAAGAAAATAAAATATAATTATCGCTCAGCTCTTGGGAAAACGGAAAATGAGCGTGAGTAGGACTATTTCAACTCAATAGATAGAGAGTGTTTTTACAAATGACTGTTTTAGGAGTGGTTAGATGTTTGTAGGAGTGATCAAAGAAAATAATCTGAGACAAAAATGCCTCAAAAGAACCGGATCAAATAAAACTCAAAAGCCCTAATCTAACTTCTCATTACTCTCTTACGTATTATTCTCTCACTACTTTTCTCCTTTGGTTAAAATCTCGCGCGAGATGGGGTATCTCGCGCGAGATCTTGCAAAAATGAAAGCTGCAAGAAGGGTATGAGTTTATATCGCGAATTGTTGCATTTCTCGCGAAATCTCGCGCTATTTCTCGCATCTCTCTCAATCTCGCGAGATATCTTCATTTTTCGTCCGTCATATGTTCATTTTTGCTCAAATCTCGTCATTTTCTGCGGGATAAGTGTTCGGGTGTTATTTTAATGCTTTTTAGTTGATTTTTGAATGGATTTTCCGCCCGATTTAGACTTTATATGTTGATTTTTGAATGATTTTTAGTGAAAAGTTTTCTCTCCCTCTTGCACTGCCTCTTCATGCGGTTCAATTCGAGTCCCCATAGCCTTTTTCTTCTTCACCTAACTCATCATCTCTAGGCTCAAATCATCATATATGGTCGAGATCTTGCAATTTTTTTGCGCGAAAAAAGTTTTTTTTTTTTTTTTTTTTTTTTTTTTTTCAATTTTTACTATGGATGGGTAGTTGGAGTTGCTAACTTCAATTGATATATCTTGTAGGCAGTTAAAATATTAGTAAAATGAGATTCTTGGTATCGGTATTTTAATCATTAATGTTTGTGTTGTTATGTGATACATATGTAATATGTATAGTTATATTAAGTGCGGTATTTTGTAAAGGAGTCCTAGTTTAAACTTATAAAAGTTAAGAAGAGTGACAACGTTATAAAATCTTGGTAAAATAACACATGTATTTGTGTTTTAGTGAAATGTCAAATTTAATCTTTGGTTTTAAAAAATGTCGAGTTCATAATTAAAATGACGAAATTATACTCTGAAATGAATAATAGTGTCACAAATATTCCTTTCATGGATATTAACTCTTATATAAGAAAAATCGAATCAAATCCAAATCAGTACCATAACTTCTAAATTCTCAATTTTGAAATAAAAAGTCTTAAATTGAAATTAAATAATAAAACTCATATCTTCCAAGAGATTACTTTCATTCTGTGTTCGAATTGCAACTTGAATTATGGATTCAATGTTCGAATCTGTAGTCAACGTAAATGGAAAATCAATAAAAATTCAAAAAAAAAAAAATCGTGACACTGTCGTCTATTTCAAGGTATAATTCCATCATTTGAATTAAACAGAAACTATGAACTCGATATTTTTTAAAATTAAAAGTTAAACTTGACATTTTACTAAAAATATATAGTATATATGTGTGTCATTTTCCCTATTCTTCGGAGGTAATTTGATTGACCTAGCAAATGAGGTGACATGGTCTCAGCCAATTCATTTTAAATGAGATTTTTTTTTTTTTTCGGTTAAGAGCTTACTTTTTACTTACATTTTCTTAAAATCCTAAAAATATAGTCGAAATCAAACGTAATGTGGAAAGTTAGGGGGGGTAATAAAAGCTGTATGCTACGTTACATCTCTGGTTAAGCCTAAGTTTCTTCGTTAGACCCTAGCACATCAGATCAAAGCACCTAGTATTCAAATATATAATTTTTTTTTTTTTAAACATTAACATCAGATCCCCGTGAACCCAAACGCGAGCTGTGGCGCGTGGGTCGAGGAGTGATGTGGCAAGCCTAATAATTAGAATTCGGCCAGTCAAAATCAAGAGCATATTCTCTCAGGCGACAGAGGATTTAGGGGACATCGTCTGTTGCCGCAGTGCTAAATGCGCTTTGTCGTGTGTGCAGAGTCAAATAGGGAAAATGGGCACTTCTTAAATATTTTAAAAATCTAACCGTATAGCTGCAATAGATAACTTGTTTAACTATTTCATTATAATAACTCAAATAAATAACACGAGATAGTAGTGGAATTCGTAAGAATTAAAATCTATTCTTTCTGTACAAGAAAATATTTGGAAAATGAGAAAATTTGAAAAAGAAAGAAAAAAAAACTAATAGAAGTGGACCAATTAATTTATGTTTCCTGATTTGGACATTGTATGTGATTTATTTATTTATTTATTTTTTATTTTTTTAATGGGTGGTGGGACTGTTAAAACTTTCTTGAATAATTTTTTTTGGGGAAAATCATTAACATGCATAGGAATCCAATCGGAACTTCTTCAAGATTACAAACTCACCACTTTTAGTCTGATTGACCCATTTACAAAGATTATGGGCCAATCATAATTCTAGTCTAAATTAGAGAAACTAAATTCCAGTCGCCGCATAAAATCCATTTCTCTTAATGAAAGCCTTATAGTCATCATATTTTCTCCTATGATCTATTAAAATCGATAAGCTACAATAAAATTAGGGCACCAATAGAGGAAAAGTTGAGTATTTTTTTTACTCAAAATTTTAAATGCGATTTTCGTATACTTTAAAATATAATTTATGTCATATCAAACGATATATATCTTTATCTCAAAACTCCATTTTTAACAAAAAAAAAAAAAATCATATAGTTATATTCTCTATTAGTTTAATCATTTAACAACTTTCTGTTTATTACACTCTATCATAAATTTTTAACTCCTACATTTGATATATATTTATTTTTATAAAACAAACACATAACAAATCACATTTATATAGTTGGTATAATTTTTTTAAGTAAAGTACATCATATTTAATGCTAACGCGATTTCTGAGATAACATTTACAGAACACATGGCGGGATTGAGGTTTGACACATGTTTTGTTTTTAAGGATCCCGAGATTGCTTTTCTTTGATTTCCACAAGTACATGTTAGATTGGGGGTGCAAATCCAAAAAACCACTAGCTCTAGAAGAATCCTTGAATTACAATTGAGGAACATGGATTTATTTTGTCGACGTATATGTGAAATTTCGGTTAAATAAATAATTTTGATTTATTTTTTAACCGAAAATATTCGGTTAAAATTAACCGGACGGTTAAAATTAACCGAATTTTCGGTTAATTTTAACCGGTTAAGTTATAAGTTAACCGAAAAAAAAAAGAAAAAAAACTTTAAAATATTAAACTCTTACTCTGCCATTTTATGCCACAATTTGACCATGTGATGTGACTTGTGAGTGTGTACAAGAGTAAAATATTTACAGCATGCCGAATTTGACCAAAATCCACAAGACCACAACTTTTACTCTGCAATGTTCAGACTCAATTCCCTTTTCAATTTTTTTAAAATGTAAAAATCTTTGTTCTTTACCAAATCAAACGGTAATATTACCGTTCAAAATATAAAACGGTCAATTTTTTTTTTACAACTCCACACAAACACACGTCTATAAATAAACACATACACATATCCATTTTTCACAAACTCACAAAGCCAAATATCATCAATTATTTTCTTCCTCTTTTACACAATACTAAATATGTCTTACCATTCCGATTCCGAAACTCAACCACCCGATGGCTATGATGTTGATGATTTTGACGTCAATGCTCCTATTTTCCAAGACCCTTTACAATTTATGAACACCGTTGATGATATCAATACCACTATACGAAATTTTCCTCACCTTGCCAATACCCAAGAGCAAGAAGCATTGGCACAAGGCATATTTCAACGTAGTCGTTCTCGAAGGGCAAGGGCACAATTGTTTCCACCAATCTCCACTCCGGTATCACAACCAACCTTGGCGCCGGAATCACAACATTCTCTTCGACAACAACCGCCTCAACAACAACCTCGAGAACAACCCACACCACCCTCTTCAACGGGATCTCATCAAATCGACACCACCGCTCCAACAAGCTATCGCCGTAAAAAGAGTAAAATTAGCGGAAGTCAACGGTCCGATGTTTGGGAAGTCTTTGAGAAGGTCGTCACAACGTACCCCGATGGTTCTTCGTATGTCCATGAAGTGAAGTGCAAAATTTGTACACATACTCTTGCTTACTCCGGTGGAGGCACATCATCACTACGCTACCATATCAATTCACATGAGAAACGAGGAGAGTCAATCGATCAAGTAAGTACAATTTCATATGATGAAGCAAAGGGTAGACGAGCTATAGCTAAATTTATTGCATCTACCGATCAACCACTAGGGATAGGCTCTAACCCCCACTTTGTACAAATGGTTAGAGACGGTTTCAATGCTAATTACAAACCCGTGTCTCGTCCTACGGCTACTTTATATTTAATGAATTTATATGAACATGATAGGAAAATATATATGGCAACATTAGCTAGTATGCCCGAAAACAACATTGCATGCACTAGTGATATATGGAACTCATCTAACAAAAATGATTATTTGAGTGTTGTCATTCATTATGTCGATAGAGATTGGTATTTGCATAAAAAAATTATAGGATTTGAGCATATGAACGTGTGCCATACCGGAAAAAATATTAGCGATCGCATCAACGAGGTATTGGAAGAGTGGGGTCTCGTGAACCGTATTGTTGCTATTACGATGGATAATGCATCGGCCAACACCACGGCAATAACGGAGTTGAAGAATCATCTTGGGAACCATGCCGGAGGAGTAATTCTCCACCAAAGATGTGTGACTCATATTATCAACTTGATGGTTCAAGCCGGTCTTGCCCTTCTCAAGCCGCACATTTCACGTATCCGAGAATCCGTGGCGGAAATGAACAACCCAAACACACGATGTGACCGATGGAAGGCATATTGCAGAGGTTGTGGTGTCGAGCCACGCATCATTGCGCAAGACATGCCCGTCCGATGGAACTCGACGTATGTGATGTTGGAAAGAGTCATTCCATACAAAGATTTTTTCACTTCGTTTTATCATGCTGAGATCGGACGTCAAGTGATCACAAACGATGATTGGGATGTGGCTAAGGCCGTTTGTGAATTTTTAAAAGGATTTTTTGATGTCACAAACTACCTCTCCGCTTACGAACATCCTACGTCTCCTCTCGCCATACACAAACTGTACGAGATGAGTGTCATTTTCAAAAAATACGAAGTAGATGAACTGTTAGGCCCCGTCGTCGCAAAAATGAAGGAGGTATGGAAAAAATATTTTGTTCCCATGCCAAACTTATATTGTTATGCATTCATTTTAGATCCACGCATTAGATTTAGAGGTCTTAAATTATGGTTTCAAATGCTTAGCAATAATATAGGATTTGATTATAATTCTAGTTATGATGGTGTCAGGGAGAGTATTGTTCAATGTTACAGTTATTACGAAAACAAGTATGGAGGACCGGTACAAGAGATACCAAACTTCTCAAATTCACCGGCGGGGAAGAGTTGGACCGATTTCAACCGTTACCGAGCTGAGGCATCTTCGTCCACAACCTCTACTTCACCAACTACTCCCACCGATACTAACGAATTGAACCTGTACATCAACGCACAATTCATTGACATTTAACGAGCCAACCTCGACTTGCTCAATTGGTGGAAGACGCATCAAACACAATTTCCGATCTTATCCATCTTTGCTCGAGATCTACTAACTGTACCGGTGTCTAGCGTCTCGTCCGAAGCCGCTTTTAGCACCGCCGGAAGAATTATGGATGACCGACGTGCGCGACTTAGGCCAAAATTAGTGAAGATTCTTACGTGCGTCAAGGATTGGGAACGTGCCAAGCTAAAGATGCCGTCTGAGCTATCGCAAGATCACGAAGATTTTGTTGAAGCATTCAACGATTGGGGTCTCAACGAATAATTTTGAAGAAGATTGTGATTGTGTTTAATTGTATTTTGATTTATAGAACTATGATAAATGTTGATGTTTTCATGTCCATGTTTTAATTGTGTAATTTTTTTTTCAAATAATTGGCTGCTTAAGCCACGGAAAGTGTAGCAATTTAAAATTGGCCAACATTTCGTTAATATGCTGTAAATAGCCATATTGCTTACGTGGCAGCTTATTAATTAAATTAGGTTTACACTTTTGCCCTTATTTAATTCGTAGAAACCGAATAGGGAAGTTTTCAAATTTGAACTTTGAAATTTCCTGCAGATTTTGAAAATTAATAGCTCATTTATTGTTATGTTTTTGGAAGTTTTTAGCGTTGACTTTAGGTAATTAGTATCTATTTTCGTGGTTAAACTCTGTAAATATATTCTTCATTTATTGATATTATTTTGTCTTCCATATATTCATAATTTCCAGAATTTTCGTGCTCAAAATATTTCCAGAATTTTTTTTCTGTTCAAATATACTGTAAATATGCTTCTTATTTACAATGAATATACTGTTAATATGTTGTGTATTTACAATGAATATACTGTAAATATGCTTCTTATTTACACGGATATACTGTAAATATGTTTTCTATGAACAACAACCAGGAAAAAAAAAACTGTTCTTCGCGGTGTCGCAGATCGGGACCTTGGACGCAGATCGCGGAGAGGAGGACGATTTATGGCTGTGTCATCAACTCTCCGGTGCTCTACGCGTCATTTCCCGGTGTCTCCTCTCGGTCCGGCATCCTCGGCGGCTCGTGGCTGTCCTCTTTTTCTCGGCTGGAACACGCGCGAGTGGTGCTCGGTCTCGGCCATTGATGGCGCGCAAGGAATGAAAAAGAAGATAGGAGAAGGAGATGAAGGAGACGATGACGATGAGAGAGAGGAGGGGGGTGCTCGGGCTCGGCATTGATGGCGGCCAAATCTCTCTCTCTTTTTTTTTCCTGAAGAGCAGTAAAACAAGACCGATACAAATCGTATTTTTGATTTATTTACTAACCCGTGTTCGTTCTTCTTCGTCGTCGCTGTATTTCTTCTCTGGGTTTCGATTTCGATTGTAAATAAAGGTGTTGAATCTTTTTTCCGGTTAAAATTTGAGCAGTTTCTTCTCTGCGATTTTTGGGCATCTCTTTTTTTTTTAAACAATTTTTTTGAGCGGTTGCGTGTTAATGTGAATGCAGCTGATGGTTTTAATTACTCCTCGATTTTCGCGTGCATTAATATCCAAATATTACAGCTGATCACGTATTAATGACCCGGAAAATAGTGGGCGGGAAAATGGAAGGGTAGTCTCGGCCAATTTTTGTTGTAAATAAATCCTCCTGGCTATTTACCACTTATTTACAGAACGTTGGCTAAAAATAAATTGGCTATTTTCAGGAGGCTACTTAGCTTAATTACCCCTTTTTTTAAGTGTTAGTGTGCAACTTTTTTTTAAGAGAAATTTCAATATAAATTTAAGAAGTAATTTGAATTTTTAATGTCTACACCATTTGAAAGTCACTTGCAACATTTATTGTAAGTTGTAACATTGTTTGTAACATTGTTATGTGCGACTATTAAATTTAGCCACTACAACACTTTTTTTTTTTGTTTTTTTTGTTTTCTAGTCTGGATTTTGGTCAAATTCGGCGGCTGTAAATATTTATCTTTTACTTGTACACACTCACATGGTCATATTGTGGCAGTTTATGGCAGAGTAAGACAGTAAGTGTTTATTACCGTTTTGGGCACTTAATGCACAACGGTTAATTCGGTTAATTGCAATTAATTGAGTTGATTTTTTTTTTAGGTTAAAGGTTAACCTATGACCGAGAATTTTGATTCACAGTTAACTTCGCTTAACCAAATTTCCAGCTTTATGTCGACGTTCGTGAATGATGTGACAATTTGGGGGGTAAACTCGAAATGTTACTCTATCCACGAGTCTCGGTAAACAATTTGGGTACGTGTTTTATGTTCTGAAATGGGCTAAATCCTTGTCATGTGATTTCGAATTTCGGATCAAAGGATGATGAACACGACTATATGAGAAAAATATTGGAAACAATATATGAGATTGTAGAAAATCGTAAATTAGCTGTTAGTTAGATTATTTTCAAGTATTATTAGATTAGATACTCTGTTAATTATTTTGGAGATATCTGCTGTAATTAGATAGAACTATAATAGGAATTAGGTTTTATTATGTTTTATTCTGTTCCTAGAATAGATGGATTTGATTGTATCTCTTTTGTGTATAAAGAGGCTGCTTAGCCGTATGAAATAATATACGAAAATTCTTCTTCCCAAACTTACATGGTATCAGAGCCACGCTCTAAACCAACCCACCCGATGGAAAACACACCGACCAGCCAAAATTCTTCATCTTCGATCACTCAAACAAACACCATGGAAACATCCCAGTCGTCCGTTCATTCTTCTATGCTCATCACAGGGCATAGATTGAATGGAAGGAATTTTCTGGAATGGTCTCAATCAGTGAAACTTGCGATTGATGGGAGGGGAAAATTAGGATACCTAACTGGCGAAGTGAAGACGTTGAAGGAAGGAGAAAATGGCTATAACACCTGGAGATCCGAAAACTCGCTGGTAATGGCGTGGCTGCTCAATGCGATGGATGCTGCCATTGCAAAGCCTCACCTATTCATGAAGACGGCGAATGAAATCTGGGTGTCAATCCGGGAGACATACTCGGATCTGCGCAATTCATCGCATATCTTCGAATTGAAGACAAAGCTGTGGAACTCCAGACAAGGAGAAAGAGAAGTGACAACCTACTACAACGAGATGGTTTCTTTGTGGTAGGAGTTAGATCAGTGCCACGATGATAGGTGCGAAAGCGCGGCTGACTATGCTCGACAACAAAAGCGCGAAGAGAATGATCGCGTATACATATTTCTGGCTAGTGTAAACAAGGATCTTGACGAAGTGAAGGGAAGGATTCTCGGAAGACGTCCGCTCCCGTCAATGAGAGAAGTCTTCTCCGAGATTCGACTCGAAGAAAACAAGAGGAAGGTCATGAGTAACACCAGCGAAGATTCTGCGAGCCAGATTGAGTCATCAGCCCTATTCTCACACGGGAATGGAAACGAAGGAGAGAAGAAGAAGTCGTGGTGCGATTACTGCAAGAAGCTGTGGCACACGAGAGAGACTTGCTGGAAACTTCACGGGAAACCAGCCGGAGATAAGAAGAAGAAGGAGAAGGCTTTCCAAACCAGTGCCGAGACTTCTCATGAATAACAAGTCAACTCTAAACAGCCTAATTTCACGAAGGATCAGATCGAGCAGCTCCTGAAACTACTAAACCTACCTAAAAAAATCAGCCTCGATAGTCCCTCATGTTCTTTCGCACAAAATGGTAAACCAGTATCTTCTATTCCTTCTTCCTACTCATGTTCAAAAAACACAGACATTTGGATCGTCGATTCAAGTGCAAGCGATCATATGACATGAAATCCAAATAGCTTTTCAACCTATAAACCGTGTGCTGGCAATAGGAAAGTTAGAATTGCTAATGGAACCCTCTCAGCCATAGCAAGTCTAGGAAATAGCAATGTTTCAACCTCTCTACCATTATCTTAAGTGCTACATGTCCCAAATTTATCTTGTAACCTGTTTTCTATTAGCAAGATAACAAAAACCCTAACCTGTCATGCTATCTTTTACCCATCTTATTGCATATTTCAGGAACTGGAATCGGGGAAGACGATTGGCAATGCTAGAGAATGTGACGGACTCTATATCCTAGACCCAGAACCGGATTCAAATAAGGGAAGTCAAGAGAGTTCTTGCCTGAATATTGTCTCAAGTCCGAGTAACAATGAGATTTATTTAATGCATTTTCGCTTCGGACATCCTAGCTTTCATTATCTTAAAAAATTGTTTCCTGAGTTGTTTATTAATAAAGATCTTTCCAGTTTTCATTGTGAAATATGTGCATTAGCAAAGCATCATAAAAACACCTATCCACCTAGGGAATATAAACCAACTAAACCATTCTCACTAATTCATAGTGATATATGGGGAACATCTAGAGTACCAACATGCAATGGAAAAAGATGGTTTATTACCTTAATAGATGATCATACACGAGTAACTTGGGTTTTCCTACTAAAAGAAAAATCAGAGGTAGAAAATGTTTTCAAAAAATTCTTTAGTATGGTTCAAACTCAATTTAATACTCGGATACAAATGGTTAGGAGTGATATAATGGACGAGAATACTTTGCGAAAAATTTAAATAATTTTTTTGAAGAAAAATGGATCATTCACCAAAGTTCATGCATCGACACACCACCACAAAATGGCATAGCGGAAAGGAAAAATAGACATATCTTAGAGGTCACTCGTGCATTAATGTTTTCAACAAAAATCCTTAATTATCTTTGGGGAGACAGTGTTCTTCATGCTACATATTTAATTATCGCATGCCCTCGAAAGTTTTGTCTTTTCAAACACCTATAAGTCTTTTTCAAAAAGAATTTCCAAATTCAAGAGTGTTTAATTCTATGCCATTAAAGATTTTTGGGATCACGGTGTTTATTAAAAATCTTGACCAAAATGCAAGTAAACTCGATCCTAAAGGGAAAAAAATTTGTGTTTTTTGGGGATAGCCCCGACTCAAAGAGGATACAAGTGTTTCGATCCTTCTACAAGAAATACCATAGTCACAATGGATACAACCTTTTTGAAAATACACCTTTTTTTACAACTCATCTTCAGGGGGAGTTTGAAGGTGAAGATTCCGAAGGTTGTGGTATCAGAGCTTCTGGAATAAATATTCTTATGAGTTCAAACAATCAGGAAATAGGAAATATAGAAAATTCTGAAAGTATTGATGTTCAAAACCACTGTGATATTGAGTCAACGAGTTTTTTAAAAGAAAATGAACCAAGTATCACATTATCAGAAAATAAATCTCAAGAGGACAGGTACAATAATCGGGCAAGCAGTCTATTTGAAAAAACATATGTGAGAAAGGCTCTAGCTCAAGATATAGAAGCTGTCACATCTCCGGCAAGTCAAGAATCTGAACCGGAGAAAGAACCTGAGGTAAGTGAGTCTATCCTTGAACCTGATTTACCTATTGCCTTAAGAAAACAAAGACGTGTCTGCACTAAAACCCCTTTATATGCTACCTCTTCATATGTCTCGTATTCTAACCTATCTTCGGCCTTTTCTACCTTCACCACAAACATATCCGATATTGTCATTCCTAGTAGTATTCAAGAGGCAGTGGCTCAACCGGAATGAAAGAAGGCTGTTTTTGAGGAGATAGAAGCTCTTGAGAAGAATCGGACCTAGTTTGTGGAGAAACTACCGAGAGGGAAGCCTATAGTCGGCTGTAAATGGGTGTTCACGCCCAATTTTAAAGCTGACGGAACTCTTGAACGTCTAAAAGCGCGATTGGTGGCAAAAGGGTTTACTCAGACATACGAAATAGATTATACAGAAACGTTCTCACCAAGCTAAATACGGTGAGAATTCTGTTATCTATCTCAGCAAACCGTGACTGCCATTGAGACAATTTGACGTGAAGAACGCATTCCTCAACGGAAAGATTGAAGAAGAAGTATACATGAGTCCACCGCCCGGATTTGAAGATAGCTTCAACTCCAACGTTTGAAGACAGCTTCAACTCCAACGTTTGAAGACTGGAAAAGGCACTATACGGACTCAAACAATCACCACGCATTTGGTTCGATCGATTCACTCAGTTTGTGAAAGGGCAGGGGTACAGTCAAGCGCAGGCAGATCATACCATGTTCACCAAGTACTCGGAGGAAAAGAAGATTTCAGTGCTGATTGTATACGTAGACGACATAGTTCTCACGGGAGATGACTATGGAGAATTGGAACGCTTGAAGGAAAAGCTTGCGAAGGAGTTTGAAGTGAAAGATTTGGGAGAAATGAAATACTTCCTAGGTATGGAAGTGGCAAGATCGAAGAAGGGCATCGTTGTCTCTCAAAGAAAATACATCCTAGACCTCTTGAAGGATACAGGAAAGAGTGGTTGTCGGCCCGCTGAAACTCCCATAGATCCGAACCAAAAGCTCAGGAGTATAGAAGATGGAGTTCCGATGAATGTTCAGCGATATCAAAGACTAGTGGGAAGGTTGATTTACTTGGCTCACACAAGGCCCGGTATAGCCTTTGATGTGAGTTTAGTAAGTCAATTCATGCATAGTCCTTATGAAGAGCATCTCGAAGCCACAAACCGGATTCTAAGGTACCTATAGAGCTGTCCAGGAAAGGGGCTGCTGTTTAAGAAGAACGAGACAAGGCTGTGGAGGCATTTACAGACGTAGATTGGGCTGGCTCGGGCAACCGAAGGTCTACTTCAGGTTACTGTACCTATGTGTGGGGAAATTTAGTCACTTGGAGAAGTAAAAAACATAATGTTGTGTCGAGAAGTAGCGCAGAGGCAGAATTTCGATCAATGACGAATGGTATTTGCGAACTGATATGGATAAAGCGGGTACTTGAAGATCTTCGAGGAACAGCCGAACTACCTCTACGACTATTCTGCGACAACAAGGCAGCCATAAGCATCGCGCAAAATCCAGTGCAGCACGATCGCACGAAGCACATAGAGATCGACCGACACTTCATATAGGAGAAGATGGATGCCGGGATAATATGTACTCCATACGTCAGCACAAAGGAGCAAACAACAGACATCTTGACGAAAGGGTTATTTAGGCCAACTTTTGAATTTCTTGTAAACAAGTTGGACATGTTTGATATTTATGCACCAACTTGAGATGGAGTGTAGAAAATCGTAAATTAGTTGTTAGTTAGATTATTTCCGAGTATTATTAGGTTAGATACTCTGTTAATTATTCTGGAGATATCTGTTGTAATTAGGTAGAACTAAAATAGGAATTAGGTTTTATTCTGTTCCTAGAATAGAGGGATTTGATTGTATCTCTTTTGTGTATAAATGGGCTGCTTAGCCATATGAAATAATATACGAAAATTCTTCTTCCCAAACTTACAGAGATCAAAGTGTTTTTTTATTGAATCGAGATAATTATTCAAGAATTGAGTAGAAAAGTCCAACCCCTGTGTTGGGCATTGATGCATGTATTTATAGTAAAATTTACCAACATTCCCCTCATTAATCTGGATACTTACGTTTAAATTTGTAATTATCACATAATAAACATAATTCTCATCTATTACATCGGTAACTCTATTTAAAATTATTATGAGCAGATCTTCTTCGAAATGTACCATTCTTCGAGTTGACATCGAGATGTTGCCACACTTTTATTCTTCATTAAGCTTCAAAGGTGAGTCTTACTTTCTTTGGAATGGGTTGGGCTTGTTTTGTTTGTAATTTTTTATCCCAACTCAATTCGAAACTTTTTATTTTTATTTTTTTATTTTCAACTCAATTCGAAAGTCGAAACTAGTGGTACATTTCCCTCGTTTGATTTTTGTTTCCTATTTTTACTTTGTAATTCTTTTTTATTTTATTTAATCAAATTCACGTTAATTCTTTCTACGGACACAACCACTTGTCCCACCTGGTACGCTTTTTTTTTTTTTCTTAATACCTGATATGTCATATCCCGCGATCCTAATCGTCATATTTCATGAAAGTTAGGACGGTTGAGATTTAACTTAGATAACGTATGAACAAATATATTCCATTTCTCTTCGATCAAAAAAAATATATATATTCCATTTCTTATTTCATTACCTTAAGTTTTGCTTTTTGTTTTTTTATTGGCTTTTACAGTGGTTTTTCCTTTTTACCTTTGTATGAGTCGGTTGACTTTTATTATTTGGTTCAAGAACACTCAATCAGCACAATGGTCCAAGAAGGGACAGAAGCGTAAGAGGATTTTTAATTTGACTACAGTTCCAATTCCGAGAGAGAGATCACAAGAAAAAATAGGGAAAATATTACCTATATTTTATGTGTTTAAGCGAAATGTGGATGTTATTCGCACAATTTTTAAAAATATTTGAACTACCTCTTAATATCACTGTTAGTATCAATTATAACACGATTATTATCTTGATTTTTTATGATTAATTAGAACATTAATGATAAATAAAATATAAAAAAAAACAAAATTTGGCATACACATTTCTTCTTCATCTCTTCAGACCTCAACCCACTAATCATATGATGCTAATAAAGTAAACCATTATTCTATTTAGTAATCATTTATTTATTATCTCTCGTGGGCAAGAAATCCTAACAAGAAGCATCTCCAAACCCTTATATGAGGAGTCTCGGACGAGCTGAGACAAATCGGATCTTAAGTGATATCTACGATGGAGAATTTGGGAATAACACGGGAGGCCGAGCTCTCACTCTTAAAGCCAAAAGGCAAGGATACTTTTGGCCGACCATGATCACGGATAGCTCAGTGAGGGAAGCTAGATGCGATAAATGCCAAAAGTATGCACCAATAATGAGACAACCCACTAAAGAGTTGTCCTCCGTATCTGCACCAAATTCGTTTATGAAATGGTCAATGGACATCGTAGTACCAATGTCTTTCGCCTTATGGGAGATAAAGTTTCTCCTTGTCTTAACTGACTATTTCTCCAAGTGGATCGAAGTCGAAGCCTTCCCGAACATGTAAGATGTCCACATGTTAGGATTCATATGGAAAAACATCATCTGTTGTCATAGCTCCCTTGGGAGATAGTGATAGATATGACTCACAGTTCATATCCACTCGTTTCGAGGGATTCTGTGATCGGTGGGGGTATTAGATTAAGCAAGTCCACCCCTCGTTACCCTTAAAGGAGCACGCAAGCTGAGGTAACCAATAAAACTATCGTCACTAATCTCAAAAAAATACTTGAGGACATGAAGTGTGAGGTGGGCCGACGAGCTACCTGGAACCCTTTGGGCATACAGAACAAGCCATCGTTGAGCCACCGAAGAATCCCTCTTCTCGTTGGTATGCAGAATCAAAGTTGTAGTACTTGCTGAGATAGAGGTATCGAGCTTGAAGAGAGAAATCGCATGGCAAAAAGCAGCAACAAATGACGAAATGCTCGAAAACGAGCTGGATTTAATCGAAGAAAAATGAGAACAAGCCTTTATTCGAATCCAGAATTACCAGCGAGCACTACTACAAATATGGGCATCAGGTGCGACAAAAGTCGCACCTGATGCCCAAGAAGTCGCACCCGATAGTACTATCGGGTGCGACTTTAGGTGCGACTACGTCGCACCTAATAGTCCGCAGCTAAGACTATTGGGTGCGACATGTCGCACCCAATAGTATATACTATTAGGTGCGACACTATTGGGTGCGACTTATCGCACCTGAAGTCGCGCCTATTTTCCGTGGGAATTTAAGAATAAGGCGGGAATTTGACTTTTGGGTGCGACATGTCGCACCCAATACCCTACCCGCCAACTTATTGGGTGCGACTAGTCGCACCCAATAGCCTACCCGCCAACTTATTGGGTGCGACTAGTCGCACCCAATACCGTTCCCGCCATAGTATTGGGTGCGACTAGTCGCACCCGATTCCCAATTTATTTAAAAAAAAATTATAAATATTAGAATTAAAATATAATATTATTAGAATTAGAAATTAATATTATTAGAATTATAATTAGAATTAGAAATTAATATTTCATATTAAAATATTTTTAATATACAAGCAACTAATACGAGTTTGTTCGCTAATATAAAAATATACAAGTGCAACTATTTTCGTTGTTGCCTATAAAACTTATCTATAGAGGAATTTCCTCTTCCTCCAAATAAGTTGCCTCCGCGGCCACTATTGCTGCTTCCTCCTCGGCCATTGCCGCTACCGCTAGGACGATCACGCTGAAACTCCGCAGAACCTGGCGTTTCATTATCAGCCATTGCCGCTGATGTCGGCGTAGGGGAAGCCTGAGTATGCATCTGTGTAAACGAAAGCAGCTGTCGCTGCATCTCTTCCATCTGCATTTGTTGTGCCATCATTTGAGCTTGTTGTGCTGCCAACTGAGCTTGCAACTCGGTATACAGTACTGGATCGGCGCGTGACTGATGTGACGAACCAGGCGAGCTTCCATCTTGAGCTCGAGCCACACTCAAAGCCCCAACTGGTGTCGTGGGTCCTATCCCGACATCCGAATCACGGCGTGGCCCGAGAACGTCATGCATCGCATACCCCTCTGCGCGTTCGAGGCTCACCTCTTCGCCTCTCTCCTCCGCTTGTCGCAAAATATCTGCCACTTGGGCGTTGATTCGCGCCTTTACAAAAAAACCAAATAAAATTATTATATAATTATTATTAAGTAATTAAATAAAGTAACTTACAAATTGTTGACTCGCGAAGGGCGTTGTCCAGTTGCCGTTAATATCTTGATGCTGTTTCTCCCACGTCGCTAATGCGGAGGACAATGTCCCATCCTCCTTCTTCTGCAAGTTTTAATCATCAAAATAAGACTAATGTGTCTAATGTTAATAAAAATTAAGCAACTTACGCTCTTATGTCGATGAGCAAAAAAGGGTATCGACCCTTGTCTGGCCTTTGTCAGCTTCTTCTTCGCATTTTGTCGGTTGCGGTCAGCCTTTGCCTGCGAGACATAAATTCATTTAATTCGATTCGATGAGAAAAAAAATCATGTTCAACTCATACCTTATGTTCCGGTGTGTTGAACACCTCTATTGCCTTCAACCAAGCCTCGTGCGTATAGCCCTTTGGTGTTTCTTCTCTGGCGAGCTCTATTTTCCCGCAAAACTTGTTGAAGAATCTAGATGATAACTTTGACTTTTGGTTACGTCGCAACCGCTTCATTTCGCGAATGATAGTAGACTCTATCTCGTTGCGAATGCAATCAGCTGGCACTCTCTCGCCAGTTGCAGGATCCTCGTACACAAAACGGTACTCGTTATGGATTGCGGTCATAACGGCCGTCACATGCTGAGGCTCGACTTCATTCCAGTCATTTGCGTGTGCTTGAAACGTCGCCTTGATTAAGTTTCCAAGACGGTTCGAGAAGGTGCCGATCAAGGGATTTTGCTCCCTGATGTCCTGGTAGAACATCATGTGTCGCCGATCGTAGCGAACTACATTCGCACCAGGAGTCCCTACCCATGCTCTCGCTGACACGAGACCCTTCGTAGGTCCACGTGTGTTCTTCGATCCGGAGGATCCCGGCGTCTGTGGTGGATCCTCGCCTCCACCTGCTCCAGTCGACATCCTATAAGAAGAAAACAAAATTAGAAAACAAAGAAACGTGGACGACACCACGAAATTTTATTACAATGCCCTCACATATGGCGGAGGAAAACCGTGGTTACATATTAGATAAATATTACTCATTCATCATCATCACTGCCTATAATGTTAGTATCTTCTATATCTACATCAACATCTTCTCCCTCAAAAACGATGTGTGCCTCATTATCCTCATCAAATTCTTCATCATCGTCAACGATACTGACTAGCTCAATTTCAGCGGTTTCGTGTCGATGATTTAGACTTTCGATGTTTGACAATTCTATTGTCAATGGGACCAAGGCTGATGTGGTAGGGTCAACTTCGGGAATGTCACAAATCCCTCGATGATTGCATTCCTGAACAATTTCCCAATCGCCACCTTTAACAAGATCTTGGATGTAGAAGACTTGTTTCGCCTGAGTCGCGACTACGAACGGCTCATCTGTAAACCACTCTTTAGCGGTATAAGAACTCGTCGCTCCAGTAATCTTATCAATATGCACTATTCGCCCTGTATTGTACTTGTCACCATACCAAATGCATTTGAATAGTACGACACGACAGTTATGCCTATTGTTAAGCACGATGACATCTTCCATTCGTCCGTAGAAATTGTACTCATCCACGGGCACACATACACCACTGTTTTGAGTTATTCGTTGATTATCACGACGACGAGTGATGAACTTCACGCCGTTAACAAAACAGCTCGGATATTGATGGGCAATTTCCAATGAACCGACAGACAATGCGTAGAGCTCTTCAGATTCGTCAGAGCCACTAACTTTTATGTCATGCCGTTACCTTCAATCTTTGAATTCTAACTTCACGCCGTTACCTTTTTTGCAAACCAATCTTTGAATTCTTTTCTATGCGTTGCTTCAAGTTCAGCATCTTCAATGCCCACTTGAGAATTCCTTCGTATGAGTTTCAAATGCTCACTGTTGTTCGAAACTTTACTCAAATAACAGATTAACAATGGAATAACTTAGAGAAACACATGGATCGATAAACTTACAGCAAATATGGATCTACTTCAGGACTATTGGTATAGATATACCACTCCGCCTTCTCTCTCTGCTCATCGTCTAATATTATCGGCTTCATCATCCCATAAGGCACACACATCTCGGATCGAAAAACAGAAAGCTCTCGAACTGGAACTTCATTAACACTTTTCTTATCCTCCAGATACCTTCCAACGAACGTTAGAGCTTCTTCTACAACGTAAGCTTCCGCAATAGAGCCTTCAGGCCTAGCTCTGTTTTTAACAAAATGTTTTAACGTCCCAAGGTATCTCTCAAAAGGGTACATCCACCGCATATGAACCAGGCCGCCATACAACGCTTCCTCTGGTAGATGAATCGCCACGTGAACCATGATCGTGAAAAAAGCAGGTGGAAATATCATCTCAAGCTTACATAGTATCTCGACAATGGAATTTTGCGCTTTTTCGAGATCTTCCACTCTCAACGTTCTAGAACTAATCAACTTGAAAAAGTTGCAAAGTTCGGAGATCGTATCCTGTATTGCCTTTGGCACAAAAGGGCGAATACCAACAGCCAACAACCTCTGCAAGATCACGTGGCAATCGTGTGACTTCAAACCTGTGAGCTTCCCGTCAGCAGTCACGTTTTTCTTCAAATTACCAGCGAGGCCTTCTGGAAATTTGACAGATTGGAGGAACTTTGTAAACCGCTGCCTCTGCCCAAGGGTCAAAGTGTACGCTGCTTGCGGTTTGTACCACCCATTCCCTTGTTCTTGTAAGTGCAAACTGGTTTTGATTTTCAAGTCCATTAAATCAAACCTCGCATTCTCGGTGTCATAGTTTTTCTTTTCTAAGCTAAGCATGGTCCCAAGAAGATTCTCGCACACGTTCTTCTCTACGTGCATGACATCCAAGTTGTGCTTCAACTCCAACTCTGACCAGTAAGGCAACTCGTAGAAGATGCTTTTCTTCGCCCAATTAAGCTCACTCTCGGCTCGTTTTCGTTTTCTGCCAACGGAACCAGCGTGTTTGCCAGTTTTCGTGCAAGAAACACTAGCCAACTGAGCTAGTATGTCTTGCGGAGTCAACTTGTCGGGTTTACTACGTCTCTCGTGGCGATTTGTGTAGTGATCGCTACTTTTCCTCAATCGGTGACGCGTGGGCAAAAATCGACGATGGTCGTAGTACACAATTCTGTTTCTGACTTTCAGTGACGGTGTGTCAAGGTTGCACGTGGGGCAAGCGAGATACCCTTGGCCACTCCATCCCGATAAATACGATCGAGCCGGAAAGTCGTTTATCGTCCAGAGTAGCGCAGCACGCAACCGAAACACTTCATCGTTGGCTCCATCTCGAACGTTGAATCCCGTCTCCCACAATTCTTTCAGCTCTTCAACTAGTGGCTGCAAGAACACGTCCATGTTTTTTCCTGGTGAGCTCGGCCCGGGAATCAGAAGCGTCAGCATAAGGTATTCTTTCTTCATGCACAACCAAGGCGGCAAGTTGTACGCAGTCAGCACCACAGGCCACATGTTGTACGCTAGACTCATTTCTCCAAACGGGTTGAACCCATCAGAAGCTAATCCAAGCCACACGTTCCGAGGCTCTTCGGCAAATTCTGGGTATCTCTCGTCCAGGTTCTTCCACGTCGTACCGTCCGCAGGATGTCGCAAAATGCCTTCTTCTCTGACGCGATCTCTTTCGTGCCACTACATCTGAATCGACGTGTGTCGAGAGGCGTACAACCGCTTCAATCGATCTTTCAGGGGAAAATATCGCAATATCTTTTGCGGTATCTGTTTCCCAGTCGGCTTCCATCTGCTCTCGTTGCAAACTGGGCACACTTCAGCTTTCTCGAGATCTTTTCGAAACAAGACACAGTCGTTTGTGCACACGTCGATCATCTCGTACCCCATGCCGAAGCGCTTCAGTTTCGCCTTTGCCTCGTAGTGCTTTTCCGGAATTCGGTTATCGGTTGGATGAGATTTCCTCAAGAGCTGCAAGAGTTCTGTGAACGACTTGTTCGTCCAATGGTTCGTGACTTTGATGTGCATCAACGAAACCAAGAACGACAAAGACGAAAACTCTTTGCATCCAGGGTATAATTCCGCTTCCAACTCGGCAAATAAGTCTTCCACTTGCTCCTCCGCACGCACCTCGCTCGGGGTCGGATCCGCAAAGTCGTCGAAATCCTCGTGGTCCATGATATCATGCAGGGTGTCGTGCAATCCTCCTACTCCTCTCTGATCAGTTCCAATGGGGTCTTCACCATGAGTAAGGACAAGGCGCTCGCCGTGATGATACCATTCTGTGTAGCCTGGGGTAAACCCATTGTCCAGGAGGTGATGCCTTACGACCCCGATGGCGTGCCATCTCACGTTGTTGCAAGACTTGCAAGGACAACGATATTGGCCATTTTTGTTCGGTTGTCTGCTTGCAATGCGGATAAACTCGTTAACCCCTGTTTTATACTGCAAGCTAAACCTCTCGTTCTCGGTAACCCAATCTCTACTTGGATTAGACATTGATTTCGCTGAACGAGAAAGACAACGAGAATTATTAATTAGCATTGAAAGTCCGATCTTACTAAAGGACCGAGAGCGAATTTAGAAGGAATGAGAGAGAGACTGTGAAAGGTATCTTATTTTTTAAAAATGGATTGTAGAAATTATGGTAAAGATACTAAAGCACCTCAAAATCCTGGAAACAATCCTGGAAAATGGATTGTTTTTTAAAATTGACTGTTTCTAGTGGATTTCGATTCTAATTGGTTCAAAACTCTACCGAAATTTTGGCAGAGTTTCCCCTATAATATTGTTAAACAAAAAACCTGCAAACTACTTTAAAAATATTTAAAATCCATCCAGAAACTATCATATTAATTAACTAAGTCCTAAACCGAGCCTCCGTGGCTCGGTCACAACATTTTATCAATATCTATAAATTAATCACTCAGTAATTAATTAATTACAATATCATAAACAACTAATTAATCTAATAAAATAGTTTAAACAATTAACCAATTTCAATATTAATTAAACTAACATTTAAAATTTAAAATTAGTTACATAAGCAATTTCATTATTAAGTACAAATTGTTAACAATTAAACTACAAATTAATTAATTAACTAAACTAACAACTTATTAACCAATTTGATTTCCACTACAAATTAAGTAGTTAACTAAACTAATTATAAACACTATATATATTTACAATTATAATTACATTAATTAATACATGTACTTATTAAACACAAATATACTTCATTCATTAAATTAACAAATTAATCACTATGAGCAATTAATCACCTTTCAACCCATTTATAACTATGAGCAATTAATCACCTTTCAAGAGGACGAGCGAGTGTCGCAAACCGCAGGCGATCTGCTGGACTTGTTCGCCGGAAAAGTAAGAGAGTTTGACCGGAGATAAATGCGATACGTGATCTCCGTGCCCTAGTTGACCAAACGAACCGTCCCCGCAGGTAAACAAAGACCAATCAGCTACCAAAAAAAAAAAGAAAAAACTCGTCTCTCATTAGTCTTCAAAGAAATTAAAGTAAAAAAATAAAAAATTACCAGAGACAAAGCCAGAGTGGTTCCAGCCAGCAGAGAGCTGAGATATGGAGAAGGATTCAAGATGGGTTACGAGCTTCGGAGTTGGGGTGTTACTCACTGGCTCGCCGTGGCCGAGCTGACCCGACCCGCCTCGTCCCCAACTTAGTACCTTCCCTCCTTCAAAGCCAAAAAAGCTTTAAAATTGACATTCTTCTATAATAAAAAAGAAATGAAAGAGGTTTGTGTTGAGAGAGAGAGAGAGAGAGAGAGAGAGAGAGAGAGAGAGAGAGAGAGATAGGTGGTACCGGAAGTGAGGGCGAGAACGTGAGCGCCGCCGCAGGCGAGGGAGGAGATGGGTCTCAAATTAATTAGTTATAAATGGTGATTTCGTTCCTTCCCCGGTCGGCGTCCTCGGCGGCTGGCGGCGAACGTGCGCGACGGCGCTCGGTCTCGGGAATAGGTGGCGCGCGAGGAAGAGAGGTTGCGGAGGACCGGCACGGAGGAGAGGACCGGCGCGGACTTGGACGTCGGAGAAGACCGGTACGCGTGGTGGATCGGAGAAGAGAGAGTGAGAGAGGGAGGGAGGTCGCAGAGGGAGGGAGAGAGGGAGGGAGAGTCGCAGAGAGAGAGAGAGAGAGGGAGGGAGAGTCGCAGAGGGAGAGAGAGAGGGGGAGGGAGAGTCGCAGAGAGAGAGAGAGAGGGGCTGTTGGGGCTGTTGTGAAGAAGATGAAGAAGACGCAGCTTTAAAAACTAACCCTAGTAATCAGGTGCGACAAGTCGCACCTGATACTCATATAGGTGCGACTAGTCGCACCTAAAAAAGATAATAGGTGCGACTAGTCGCACCTGAAAGTAAAAAAAAAAAAAATAAATACCACGTCAGACAAATGAAAAAAATGAGGGGGAGAAGTTGAGCGCTTATTTTTTTACAGACTTTCAGGTGCGACTAATCGCACCTGAAAGTTTTCAAAACTATAGGGTGCGACTAGTCGCACCCAATACCACTTAAAATCAGCGAAATTTTTTTCATTTTTGGAGACCTTTGGGTGCGACAAGTCGCACCTGTTGCCCAGTTAGGTGTGACTTTTAGGTGCGACTTGTCGCACCTAATGCCCCTCCGCACCAGAAAGGCTTATTAGTAGTAGTGGAGCCGTAGCTCGGTACTATGATTCTCGAGTCAAAGAAAGATGATTCTCCATTGGAGAATTAATCCTACGACGTGTTTTCCAAAACACAATCGAATCTAACGCTGGTAAGATAAGAACGAACTGGGATTGACCATATAGGGTAATCATTGCGATCAAACCCATTGTTTACGAGCTAAAAACTATGAATAATGTGCCCGTACTGCTTTCTTGGAACGCTCAACACTTGAGAAAATACTTTTGCTGACCTTTAAGTTGCACGAACTGAACTACGTCAAGACTTGATCCTTATACGAATATGTAGGAAGCTCGCAAGAGCACATTCGCCCCCTTCCATCAAAACTCCCTTTAATCCGTCTATATTTTCTTTTGTTTATTTCCCCCAAAGTAACCCTTTGGTAACCTTAGCACATTTGTAAACTGAGCTCGCACGCTTGCATTCCTCAAAGTCGAGTTCATACACTCGTACCTCTCTAAGCCGAACTCTTAAGCTCACATTCATAAGACGATTGGACTTGGATTGTATCGACTAAAATAAGTCGAGCTCGACGCTCCTATCCTACTAAGCCGGGACCAAAGCCCGCACTAAGTTTTGACAATAGGGAGCCTATATTTATACATACAACTATCAAGCTATGAACTAAATCAATAACGAAAAAGATATAACAAACGCAAAGTTATATTCGAAATCTATAAAAAAGAATGTCTTAAAATCAATATGCTGACCCACCCGGGCAAAATAGAATTATATGAGTTTGCTCGCGCATGGGACTAATCCAAAATAATAATATAAAATCGCATAAAATATAAAAGCAAGAAAAATTCGGAAATCATATTAGCCCACCGGGAAAAACAGTATGCCGACATTGTTTGTGGTAACCAAAAAATATTTAGCCAAACAAAAAATAAAATGAAAAGTATATATTCTCTTTCTCAGTTCGCAGCTAGCGCATGAGGAGTCTCAGGCTTCAGGGAAGAGGCCTTGGCTTGCTCGGAAATCACTGGAGAGCTCGAACGAACGACATTAGCAACCTCGATAGCGCGGTTGGCCATCGTTCCAAACTAGTCCACGCCTTCAGGCAAAGACTCAAAACCTACAACAATTCCATCGCTTTCGGAGTAAGCCGTGAAAGTCAGTTCGGATAGATCGGCATGAGGGATGGCACTGTTGTCAATGGTGCCCACAAGAAGAGTTGTAGTCTTTACTTTTGTACATTTGATGTAATAAAGTCTTACGAAGACTCTTGCTTATAATTGCTTATTTATTAATAAAAGTTGAAACGTTCATTCATTCTTCATTGTCTGTTTGAAGCTTTATGATAATATATAGTCTTTTAGTCCTTAAAAAAACCTAACAACATATGAAGAGACAAATGTAGATTTGTATGAACAAACTCTTCATGCTTTGCTTAAAACTGCATATTCACAATCTAAGGATCAAAGGACTATTGATCTCAGTACGATTGTTAGGAGAATCTATGATGTCTGGTTATGGAACATTGAGAGTTGGAGACTCTATAGTTCTTCTAGGTATCTTCTTAAGGTACTGAATTGACCAGTGCACTTCTAGAGACAGAATAAGAACAAACCATTTAACCTATTATGTCTCGAAGTCACTACGTATGAATTGCATCATGTTTACCTCAATCCTAAGATGAGACATGTCATTTCATAGCTTACGTATTCTCATTTGAGAAAGTCAGAGTTCGGATTCACTATGTGATATAAACAGGACCTATTGGTGAAGTACTAAGTTATGAAGATGTCATGAGTAACTTTGTGAAGATCTCATAGATATGGAATTCATGTACAAGATTGCTGAAATGCAATGTATATCACCTCATGCATTGTTCTTTGGAATGTGAATAAATGAACTGGCCAGTGTCCAAATTGAGTCATGACTTTTTTTGGATGAAACAATGTGAATGCATTGTTTCTAACTTATTCACAAGCGACAAATGAGTTGAAGAAATAACAGCTAGAAGGGTAAAATGGTAATTTTGTAAATCCCGATTAGCTTATGATATTCATGAAGGGTAAACATAGATAATATTCAGTGGATCCACTCATCACAATTTAGTTGAATTCTTGAGTAGAAAATAAATTCATTTGAACCGAGAGATTCTCAATGTCAACTCTTTAGTGGAGTCAGTTGACATTAAGCTAAACTTGGAAAAGGTTTGTGAACTTTTGAGTCCAAGTATTTTAGCTCAAGTTTTGTTCATTTGGATCTATGAGGTCACTGTCACAAATCACATCAAGTAGGAATAGTTAAACTAGAAGCTAAGTCAAAACAAGAACGAGACAAGTTTTACGAAAATTGTCTAAAGGGTATTTTTTTTCTTTTTGGACATACGACGAAATGAATGTCAATAAATTTATTGACATTGTCATATGATGACAAATGAAACTTAAACCACTCGGCCATGAAGAGATTATTGGGCCTTGAGGATTAATTTCATTTCATAGAATTTTACTTGAAAATTCTTAATTGGCATTTCTTATGTTGTCATGAACAAATGAAGAAACATCTAGAAGCCCCTTCTAGATGCACTATGGCCGTCCAACCCAATAGAAAAAGGAGAGATTATTTTGTGCATTAATGTATGAAGATACTTGCCAAAAGAAAAAGAGGAAACAAATTTCCTCTATGAGGAGAAGGGAAATTCGGCCAAGCAAGAGGGAAGCAAAAGAGGAAACAAATCCAAGCCTTCTAGAAGCTCTCTTGGCCTCCCAAATGAGAAAGAGAAATAGGAAATATTTGCTCATGAATATGTGATATTCTATAGAAGAGGAAAATACATTATTGAAGGTAAAACCTGTCCTATAAATAGAGCCCTCATTCTTCTCATTTCATTCATTTCAAAGTTTCAGAGATTAAAAGTGCCCAAACACTAATTCCTTTCTTTCTCGAGTGATTCTTGTGATAGAAAATTTCGTGGTTGCTCGAGTTCCCGAAGAAAGAAGAGAGACGTGCTGCGAGGGGAGACGAACGTTCCAACCTTCCTAAGGCTTCTCAACGTTCAAGCTTCTCAAAGGTTAGTAAACATATAATGCTCATTAATAGTTTTAATTTATATGTACTTGCTCTTTGTCTAGGTTAGTAAAAATGTTTTACTTGTTTTAAAGAAAATTTTTAAATTCCGCCGCTTGCTCGAAGCGTTAAATCTTTTCTTAACCCTAGATCAATTCCAACAGGCACCGAGCCTCAGCTGTCTAAACTGTGAGGTCTTGATCATCTTTCTCCGTGTCAGCCAACTCCTTGGCAAGATCTTTCACTGTCCCCGCGGCGATAGACCTCAAGAGTTGCGTGTTGGAGCCATACTCCACTCGATACCTTTGGCCTTTTCTTTCACCTCGAGGTGAGCCTAGAGGTTCTTGACGATCTTCTTATATTTCAAAGAAGTGGCTTTCTTCTCCGCTCGGACCTTCTTCGCGACCTCGCAACCCAAAGCCTGCTTAAGCCCGTCATGATCAGCGGACGGCTTCTTGTGCTCCTCCTCCAGGAGTTCGAGCTTTTCGTTGGCGATGTCCCTCGTTCTCCAAGCCTCATGCGTGTTCTTTTTCATGATAAACTAGCAACCTCTCCTTCTCCTAAGACACTTGTTAGAATTTCAAGAGAACAATGAGTCTGCCATATATTGCGGGAAGAGAGGCCACATCAAGCCGTGATGCTATAAGCTCCAAAAAGACCTGAGTAAGCAATAGAAGAAGAAGAAGTCTCATGTCATCTAAAAGAAAATTTGGAGGGTCAAAAAGCCTAATATATGATGTAATGTTTCCACGGAATGAGTCACGAAAGCCTTAGATATTTCAAAGTCTAAATCATGTAGACTTGCTTTAGGTCTTTATTCCTAGATTATTTGTAGCTGATTTAAAAATAATGAAAAAAAATTTAAAAACAAAGAATCGCAGCTCTGTTATTCCCCACACAGACAGACTTCAAAAGCTCAAAATTTAATCTCCACTGGTCATAATTTGACTCTTTATATCATGTACTCGTTGTTCAAATTTCGTGAAGATGCAAAGATTGATGAAATCATAAGCTCATTTTTGGCGGAGCTGTATGGAGTTGCTGCGAATTATTTCACAGTTTTTATTTTCTCTCCGACGGACCATCGTTCTTCTCCACCATTACCTTCGCTCGCCTCCGCTTGTTGTCCTTGAAGTCTAAAGCTTGGGCCTGGATTGTGGCCTACCCAAAGCTTGTTTTCCCGATGCCGAAATTCATTCCCAAGAAACGAGTTCTTTTGTTGCCAACCGCTGCCTCTAAATTGTCTTTTCACCGTCGATGTCGTGTCAAGTCTTTTGATATGGTTTATACAGTCTTGTATGTTATTGGGTCTTCACCGCCAAGTTCTTATTGAAGTTTTTCTCTTCGACAATTTATCTTCATCAACTTGCTTTGTTGCGGTGGTTTATTTTAATTGAACACGTCATGGGTTGAAACAAAAAGGGGGAGGCTCATCTTGACTTATGGGTCAGTTTCGGTAAAAAAAAATGGTTAGAAGTTTTACGAGGTACTATTCAATACTTTTCTTCTCGGACTTCCAGGGTTTCAAAACCTCGCTTATTTGTTTTGCCTTACAACATCAAATGAGAAGATTATTGTTGCATTTATTGGCGACGTTAGTTCCGAAAAATAAATAAATTTGGAGATGATATATTATTGGATTCGATTGGGATACGTTTGTGGAAGTTTCCTGAAGTGTTGGAGATTCTGTTGCAACAAGTCATGTGACAGATTTGGTCAACATATTTGTTTGAATTTTTAATCCGATTTTTAGATTTTTAGCGAGTTTTAAGGGCCTACAAGCTGGAAGTCAACTTTGGAAGACCTAATTCCTTGCTATATATATTGGTTTTCACTTTACGAAATCCTTTACGAATTCAGAATTTTAATTCGAGAGAGTTATTATTTGAGTGTTGTATTGTTATTTGAGAGCTTTGAACGTGTTATCCAAGCTTTCTTGTTGTGTACATTATTTAGCTTGGGTGCTTCTATACGTGCATTGTGCTTATAAGAAGCAGATAATTTGTTTGTTTTTTTTTTTTTTTTTTTTACTTTGGAAGAACGGGAAACACATTGATCTTATTCTCGGAAGAGATAAGAGTGGAAGCGAGTGGATCTCGGACTTAGGAGGAGCCTAAGTTGCATTTGAAGAAGATAGACGTAGATTGTGTAGCGAGCGAGGGATAAGTTGAGTGTAAAACCTTATTGTACCACGTTATCGCAATAAAATTACTTTCCGGTGACAAAGGCCCTTATATGTTGGTATAACTTGCCGAACTGGGTAGCCAACTCGTGTGTTCATATATTGTTCCGCACTTATTTCATTCTTGTTTATCTCGTACAACTATCATATTAACTGTATATTAACTGTTGCAACAGTTTCTGAAACAGTTTCATAGATTGAGTAATTTCATCTATTTTTTGTTAATCTTTTTCCGATGTCTTTTTTTTTTTTTAATTATTTCTATTGGTCTCCATCGGACTCCATAAAAATGATTTTTTCCTTAGTTCTTCAGACAATCAAGTGATATACTGCAATTCTTGCACATTCTTAAATCTCATCACCAAGTCTTGTTTAACATATGCAAAACAAATCCAGATCAACGAAATTACTTCAAACTCTCAGGGTCAACGATTACAACATCCATTATTTCATATAATTGTAACATCTACTAACAAGAAATAGTCACGTTACCACTATTTTGGAATATGTAGTCTTGCAAGCTTTATACTTGACTAGCCTATCGTATAACACAATTATGGACATATAAACGACATATTTGACATATTTAAAGAAAATAATTATATAATTAATAATCGCAGATTTCATAAGGTATAGGTAGATTAGTTTATAACCTTAATAATTTCTTTTTAATTTTGTATACAAAAATTGCTTATTATAAGGGATTAGTTATTTGGTCAATTAATCAACAAAAATAACGTATATGTTCTCTAAAAATCTTCAGCCACGTATTTTCCTCTTATATCACATTTACAAATAAAAATATTTAAATTATTGTTTGTTTGAAATAAACCGTTCAAAATCAAATTTTATGTTTGTTTACAAACAAATCAATCTCTGTTTGTTCACAAATAAAAAAACGATTACAGTTTCAATAACCAAATTCATCAAGCTTTTGTTCATAAACAAATAGAAAAACAATGTATGAACTTACAAAAAAAATAATAATAACTTTATGTTCTTAAACACGTGATCACAACTATCGGCATTAACAACAAATTTCTTATGGTTTTTTATAAACATGGTTGTAGGTTTGTATGTTAATAAACGGACATTATTTTATATAATAAAAAAAGTAATTTCTTAGCTTATAAACAGAGAAATATATTAACTTTAGTTTTATAAACACGTTACGGCAACTCAAACTAACAATAAGTTTGATAATATATAATAGATTATTAACAAACAATGCCGTTTGTAGCTCTATATTACTAATTTATTTGTTTATGAATGAACTTAGTATTTCTTTTTAGAAAATAGCAATTTGTGATTTTAGTTTGTTAGCGAAATAGCTAAAATGAAACTATAAAATTTGTTTTTAGCCTATGTTTCACAACTTTTAGGGAAATAGCCAACAGACTTATGTGGCAATAATTAATGTCTGATTTACCTTTATTTATTAACAACTTCGTCACTTTCTCTCTCCTACTTTTTTCCTACACTTTTTTTACATAAAAACTTCAAAAAACCATATCTATCTCATATGAACTCGAAATTGAGTGATTCCAAATCCTACGGATTTGTGACGCCGAGATCTTCAAAAATAGATCCATTGTGTTTGATGAAAAATCATGTTTAATACTATAGATGTAGAAAAATCACGTTACTACCTTAAATATGGAAATAACTGGAAATTTTTGAAATTATCAAAAAAATAAATGAAAACGTAACTATGATGCATTAAACATAATTTTTCATCGAACACAATGGGTCTATTTTTGAAGATCTCGACGCCACGAATTTGTAGGATCTGAAATCACTCAATTTCGAGTTCGTATGAGAAATATACGAATTTTTTAAGTTTTGATGCAAAAAAAATTATTTGAAAAAAAATAGGGGAGAGAAAGTGACGAATTTGTTAATAAATAAGGGCAAATCAGACCTTAATTATTGCCACACCATTTGGCTATATCCCTAAAAATTGTCAAACATAAGCTAAATAAAAAATCACATGTTTAAAGTGGTCTCTTAGAAAATAGCAATTTGTGATTTTAGTTTGTTTGTTAAAGAACATAACATTCTTTTTATAAAACCTATACCCAGCCGATTTTAAATGCTTATTGAAAAAGGAAAAGTTCCGTTTTACTTTTCTTTCCAAGTATATTGAATTAAATATTTGTTTTAAGCCACAAAACCGTGTAAACAAAATATCTCTATATATTATTTTTGTTTTTTTAAACGATCTGAAATAAAGAAAAAGAGAGAGAAATTTATCTATATTGTATTAGATATTTCCCCCTCCTTAAATGGTCAACAAATAAATCACAGTTAATGCTGAATTTATCTCAATAAATTTGTAAATATTTATATAAGCCAAATAATATTGAGATTGCATTATTAAACCAGCGTAAATTATTTCATGTGCTTTTAATTCGAAATAGGAAGGGCATTTTAGACAAATTAAATTCATTAAGTGGACCTCTAGCTACTAATTTAAAATTGTATAAACTTTGACTATTTTTTAATAGCCAAAAGTTAAAAAGATATTTCTCTCACTTATGATCAATCTGTGAAGCTTAATAAAACTAATCGAATGGTATATTAAAAAACTAAGTGAATTAAAAGTTTCAAACTCTCTAGTCTCTACCACGGATTTCACCCATTCTTCTTGTACTTCATTGATTTTAGGAACTACATACACATTTTTTTCTATAAAAGTGCAAAATGTTCAACAATAACTATATTATTATGATATTGAATCTCATATGCATCAGACCATAAAACAATAATAAGACACTTACACCAGCATTGATGACATCAAAGTAGGGTGTGCACATTAGAATAGTCAGCTCATTACATAACCACCAATACTACGAACATGTCCCAAGAAGCCACTTTTAATATATATCATTGCTGCCATTCAGCATCAGAGTCCTGTTCTTATACTTCATGTATAGTCCGCCTAGAAAAAAATGGTCATTTGAATTAAAAAGTTTAACTTCATGAATATTTTATAAATTAGAATGAACTTACAATTTCTTTGGTGACATCAATTGTTTGCGCACCTATCAATTGTGCTCTCTTATCTTTTCAAGATCATATCCACACAACTGATCTATCCGGTATCGACCATTTGGGTTGTTGTTGTTGAGGTGTGGAGCCTAATAAGTCACCGAGCTGCCAAATAGAAGATCGATAACCGAGCTGACAAGCTGGAGAACGGTGATGAATTGGTATTCTGAAGACTGAGGTCAGCTTGCCAAGCTAGAGATTTACCGCCGAGCTAACCAGGTCGGGTTGAAGACCAGACGACCAGGTGTATGTCGTTTTGGTTAAGGTATTATGTTAAGGGTATTCGGGGTATTTCAGACATGCCAGTTACCCTAATTGTTCTCTATGAATATCTTATGTAGCTGTCATTATTGTGTGTTCGAAAAATGTACAGAGAAAGAGGAAGAACGAATAAACAACATTCTCATATTTATAGTGAAATTTGTAGCGACAAAGTTGACGCAGATCTTGCATTAAGATTGAACCACTATAAATTTTACGTCTCCTTTTTCGTATTTGCTTAGCTCGTTTTCGGATTTTAGAAAGGGATTTGAGCGTAAAAATCCCAAAAGTTGCTACATCTACAACAAGCGACGCGCGAGAGAATGACAAGTGGCACTCTCTAGGCTCCATAGCATTTAATAATGGTTAAGATTTGAAACATATACAAGGAACTTAATTCCTTAGTGTTTGTTCTATTTGGGACTAGTATTTCGTCTTTTAGTGAACAATCAATAAAAAAAACATAATTTATTAAAAGAAAAATCTTTTAATGGCGGGCTTTTGTAACATAGATGTATTAGAAAAAAGATATCAATGAAGGATATTAGAAAACGTATTTTGTTGTAAAAAAAAAAAAAGCACAATGCATATCAAATAGTTGAAAGATAACGTTTTTTTTAAAGAACCAGGGACTTCGTTAATTAATGGATTATTTCTCTTTTAGAATTATCTATCAAAATGTCCATATTACTAATATTACTGCAACAAAGTATCGACTTGGATTAACTAGCTCGAGCTCTATTCAAAGAAGGCATAAATTATGCCGCATAATGAAAAACAAAAACGTGAATGAGATGAAACGCAATGTCGGACAACAAAGGTATTGATCGTTTTTATTCATTGTTCAGATTGTACACAATAGTTAGTTTGGCGTTGCTATGCTTTTTAGATTTTTAGTTAAAATATTAAAAACACTTTTCAATTTTTTTTTTAAAAAGCAATTATATCAAACACTTAAATACAGTTTAGCTTTTTGAAAAAGATAAAAGCAAACTTAATAGACAATGTCAAACAGAGACAATACTAGTGTCACGACCCGCCAGCTCCCGTTGGCTCACGAGCCGCGACGTCAGTCAAGTCGCAAATCATATAATCACAACATCATGAATAATACCAAACAGATAATTTAAATAAACACAATAACTATAATACTTATATTAAACATAATACGATAATACATAAGTACCAAAAGTGGTTAGATGAAAAACTCGGGGATATTTTTCGTTTTTCTGAATTCGAACTTCGAGTCTAACAACAACTCTTTTATATAGATACAAGCTCCTGGTTTTACATATATCATCAATGTGACCTGTTAGCTCATCGTCAATACATTTTTTCTAATTTATTCACAAGTGACAAAGGAGTTGAGGAAATAACAACTAGAAGGGTAAAATGGTAATTTTATAAATCTCATCTAGTTGATGATATTCATGAAGGGTAAACATAGATAATATTCAATGGATCCACTCATCACAATTAAGTAGAATTTTGAGTAGAAAATATATTCATTTGAACCGAGAGATTTTCAGTGTCAACTCTTTAGTGGAGTCAGTTGACATTAAGCTAGAACTTGAAAAATGTTTGTAAACTTTGGTGTCCAAGTATGCTAGTTCAAGCTTTGTTCATTTGGTTCCATGAGGTCACTACCACAAGTCATTAGAGTAGGATTTGTTAAACTAGTAGCTAAGTCAAAACAAGTTCAAGTGTTGAACTAAACGAATTTTACGAAGATTGTCTAAAAGGTAATTTTGTCCATTAGGACATAAGATGGTGTAAATGTCAAAATAAGATTTTGGACATTGTCACATGATGAAAATGTGAATTAATCCACATGACCATGAGTAGGATTTGGGCCTTGAGGATTGAATTTCATTTTATGGAATTTTATGTGAAAATTCTACATCAGCTTTTCTTGTATTGTCTTGAACAAATAAAGAAACATCTAGAAGCATGTTCTAGATGATATTTTCGTGGCCTCCATCAAGAGAAAGAGGGAAATATTTTTGTGCATTGATGTATGAAGATACTTTCCAAAAAGGAAAAGAGGAAACAAATTTATAGCACATGCTATATGATGTTGGACGTCCAAAGAGAGGAAAAAAGGGAAACAAATTTCCAGCCTTGGTAGTTTTATGATAGGAATTGGAAACAAATATTGTGCTCATGAATATATGATATTCAACCATAATAGAAAAGAGGAAATTGCCTCTTCAAAGCAATCCCTTCTCTTGTAAATACCACACCACATTCACAATGTTGGAACAAGTTTTTGGTGAGACCTTCTCTCTCTCTCTCTCTCTCTCTCTCTCTCTCCCTCTCTTCTTCTTGCTCTTTTGTTTTGGCACCTAGATCCTCATTAGACCTAGCGTTTTGTATTATCTCTTTGGCTCTAAGACTAGTTCTTGAGTCATTGTGTTTAATAGGGCGCACACACTAAATCCTTCCCGAACTCGAAGACTCTAGTGGTAGAAACTATCGTTGTTTCTCGGATTCAAGAAGACACGAAGGAGACAAGCTAAGTGGGAAGACGAGCGATTCAACTAATCCAAAAGCTTCTCAACATTCAAGCTTCAAGCAAGGTTGGTACCGAGTGAAAACTCATTATAGTTTTATTTTAGATTATATGTTCATGCACGTAATTATTTATGGTAGTATTAATTATTTATTGTTTGATCAAGTAAATAATTAATCAATTACTTATTTGTTTATTGTTGGATAAAGTAAATAAATAATTAATTGAGTTTTAAGCAATTGGGCATTGCACTAAATGAGGTGGAGGAATTTTAGGGTTACATGCATTGAGATTTGCGTCAAAACCCCTTGGCCGTGTGCTAAAAAAATCGTTTCCCGAAAGAAATATCATTTCCCTTTTATGCTCGTTAATGTTTTAAGTTGAAAGCTCAGGACATGACTCCCGGTACTTCTACCCTCGACTCGAGTCCGAGAGTTGATCACTGGTCTCCTGTCTCCCCCGTTCTAACGGGTCAAGCACAAAACTTAAGGGATGATTATATCACGTAGCAGAGGCTGGGTTTCATAAATCTATGTTTGAACTTATTGGGAAAACCCGAACTAAGTTTTCAAGAAAAACGGCCGAAGCCTTAATCTATGAGATTATTCGTTTTTAAGGCTTTCACCTACTCTTGTTTACTAACACGTAAATTTCACGTAAACAAGGTTATTCCCTTGATAAGTAGTTGACTTAGGTCTTCGCACTTACCCGGAATAGCTTGTCGGAAAACTTGTTGATTTATGGAGTTGCCTCGCTTCACGCGCTTCTCGAGACTCTTGGCACGTCTTGAAGTATCGAGAGAAGAATTAGATCGGGATCTACTCTTTTATGAACTCTTTATTTTCCGGTTTCGATGCTTTCGATTGCGCCGGCTCTTGCTCGTCCCGACTCGATCTGTGAATAAGCTCGTTTTCGTGAAATCCAATTCCTCGGCGCTCTCTCTCTCTCTCGTTCACCGGCGCTCGTTCTCGGTCAGCGTCCTCGGTGGCTCGCGGCGGTCGTCTTTCTCATCCAGAGCGCGCACGTCAAATGATGAGGAACACCAAACAACGACGAGTGAAGAATCAACACTATAAATTAAGTCTATGTTTATAAGGATTTTAGTCCGGTCTAAAGTGAACATTGATGACGTGAATTCAAATGTTGTCTTTAAAGCACCATAATGCACTCGGTTAGTGAGGGGGGGGGGGGGGGGTTTCATTGTCTTAAAATACAAAAATTTGAGATAGTTTGAGTTTTCGCAAAGTGTAGATGTCATGTGACCTAAATCTTTAGGATCTCATCAACCACCTTAGTGAAACTAAAACTCTTCCTTGACTCATAATGCATTGCCATATATCAACAAAACAATTCACGTGATATTTTGTTACAAGTGATATTTTGTTATAAATCTAATAATTTTCTTCAAAAGCTCTAAATTAAACTAGTGAAATAATTACAAGTGATATTTTGTTATAAATCTAATAATTTTTTCCACTAATAAAAGTGGTTCAAGACAAATATGATAAAAAAAAAATATTCTTATTGTAAATTTTAAATTGAAACAAAATACATTTTTAATCTTTTTTATATTTAAAGCTATTTTAGGAGTATTTATAAAAATAAATAATAGGAAAAACGCTGATATAAAAATATAGATAATTTGTCATGAAACGTTAAGTTGACACATTATCAGTACTATCCAAAAACATACTCCGTGAGATGTAGATAACACGTCGCTATGCTGTAATCAATGAATTCATTCATTGAATACCAACATCGATTTAATTATTCGTATTCTTAAGAACAAAGCATATGGTGATATATATTAGATTTCAGAAATCTTATTCATGAATTTAATCCGTGAGTCATGGAAATTCAAGAGACAAAGTCATATCATCAACTGTCCAATTAATAGTCCACAAATTAGGACCTAACTTAGTAACAAGTAAAATGAATACAAAGTGTCACAAGAACTTGTGTCTCGGTTCGTGATCGAGGTAATTATGAATGTACTTTATATTATGATATTCATGGTTCGAGCATTTAATAAGTTTTTGCTTCGAACTTTGAAACTTCATTGATCTCAAGATATCTATGATAAAACTAAAGAGTCACAACTCTCTGTCTCTCAAGATCAAAAGTCAATAGTTTTCCTAAATCAATACTTGACTTCGATAGTCCTTTCGATCCTTAGATTACGAATGTTAGTTTTAAACTTACTTTATAAAGAGGCATCTTGCAAGTCTTTACTTGAATTTTCTTTCGTTTATGAGTAGTATTATACGTAAATACATACCATGGAAAGAATGAATACTTCTATTTATTAAATGATCATTTTTGCATTATACGTAATTGCTAAAGACATAATATAATATGTGTCTTCTACATCTCCCTCCATGCGGGCATAAATCCCAACAATTACACTTAGTATTAGTAGTTTGGATAGTATAATTTTGTCCAAAATTGGTCAATGAATCAGATCATGCTATTTTAAGTATTTAAAAAAATCGAAACAAAATCTTAACAAATAAGAAAATAAACAAAATCGAACCAAAACATTTTACACTGATTGGTCTAATTTAAAATCATTTTTAATATTTTTGTAATTATAAAATTGATTTTCTTAATACTAAAAATTAACAATGCTTATATCAAAGGGTTATATTTAGCTTAACAAAATTGAGTTTTTTTTAGTCAGCAGACTTATGATAAACGACACGGGTGAGTCTCACCTCCTATTCACGTTGAACCGTTGCTGATGTGTATCACATCTAAACCTGAGCTTATGGAAGGACGTGAAAATCCACTTCCATAGGACACGAAAAATTCGTGTTTGACTGGATGAAATTATTTCCTCAAGTGTAGACCGGAATTCCTCTCACTATGGAAGATAAATTTACATTCCATTGGTGGAAATTCCCATTTCCATACATAAAAAATAATAATTAAAATAAATAAAGGATTAAAATGTAGTGTTTTCTTAAATAAGGACTAGAATGTAAAGGGAGAAAATGAAGAGTAATTTAGTTTTTTAAACTCATAAAATCTTACAAACTATATACTAAATTTATATATGAAAATTGCATATTAAAACTATATTATAAGCTATATACGAAGAAGAACCAAAAAAAAGTGGAGAAGACCATAATTTTTACTAAATTCATATATTAAAACTACATACTAAAATTATATATGAAAATTGAATTAGAAAGTTTATAATAAAATAAATATATATTAATATTGTATGAGAGGTAGAGTAATTGAAGAAAGCAGGAAAATAGATTATATGAGAAAATTTTGAGGAAATAATGAGAATGTGAGTGATATTTATAAGAGGAAAAAAATGACGAGTTAAAAAATAAAAGAATAAAATAAAAGCTGAAATCATCGGAAGCCAATGGAAGGAACAGTTCCGTATAATTTCCACTGATTTTCGCTGGTCAACTGAAGAGATAATTCCTTCCATGCATTATCAGTGGAAGAAAATTTACATTCCTTTAAATTGATCAGAAGGAATGGAATTCCATCCCATTTCTATTCCTAATGCCTACGTTTAATCACAACTCTAACGAAAATGATTGTCGTTTAGTATGGTTACTCTCTCTCTCTCTCTCAAGGGTGTGTTTGGACCAAAGCTTGAAATTGCAGGGTTCCCGCTCGAGAACCGTCCGAAAACCGGAAAATGAAGAAGACCGGCACCGGTTCGTTCAAGACTCGTTTTTTCCACGTAAACTCAAACTTTAGACTCTAAACGCACCAAACTAGATCATATTAAAAATTTAAATATTCTTTTACTCACGTTTCCAATGAATTCAAGAGCATATTCAAAAAATATTTAACTACTCGATACCCTACTAAAAAAATAGCTTTGCAAGAGCGCAAACAATTTTTAGTCTTTGACAAAGCCTAAATAAATACCACAAAAATAATTCCGGTGGAGAGTCATACTGACACAACAAACAAAAATAAATAATTATACTATTTAATTTTTAGTCTTTACTCGCCTCTTATAAAATAAGTCATTATGATAAAAGAAAAAACTTCTTTTTTTTTTTTTTTTTTTTTTTTTTTTTTTGCTGTAGGAACGCAAAACGTACTGAGAGGATCAGATATTTTGAAGGAAGACCCGGCTAGTTTTTCGTTTTACGCGGATGGGGTTAAAAAGAGACTCATTATGTGGATTGCATTTGCATGATTCTACATTTGCAGGTTCTTTTTCAATTTATTTATTAATTTTGACTGTTGCATTTATAATAATTATATGGCAGGCATTTACGGCAAAAATCCGAAACGTGGGACCCACAATCCCGTTCCTTTTGTCCTAAAAACACACTCGGCGACGTAGCAGATCCCTATGCCCTGTGTGTGGGATTCATTTTGGAGTCTCCAAGTATGTTGCCTTCAGGGGCAAAACCGTCCTTTCACTGTCGACCACCTTCCCAAAAAAATAAAAGTCATTTTTAATTTATTTTTTTGTGTGATCATGACGACGTTGGCGTATATAATCAGAAGAATTGAATTTGAAGAGAGAGAAAGGGAAACAAAGGTCAAACCGAAGCAGTTGTAGTATGGCATAGGGTAATGATTTTACTAAAAAGAAAAAGAAATTGAAAAAAGAAAAATCCTCGTGAACATTTCTTTACAATTATTATTATAGATATATATATATATATCGATAGAGATAGAGAGAGAAAGAGTATAGCATAGTATAGCAGTACAAGAGCAGGCAATGCAGAGGGGTATTATCAGAGTCCTTAAGGAATTTACAGAGCCTCTCAGCTTCGTCTTTTCCTTTTCTCGTGATCTCTCTCTCTCTACACTCTCTCTCTTTCTCTCTCTACCTCTTTTAGAGTGCTGTAATTCGGAAATTCTTCACCTTTATTTAAAAACTTTTTAGAAGGGTTTGTTTTGTGCATCGCTTGCTATAAAATAGTAGTCCAGTAAGATCGATATAGATAGAAGTTAGAACAGAAGCATAATAGAAGAACAAGAAGAATAATTATATATGTGAACAGAGAACCAGAAAGTGACCAAACCAACGAGAGAGAGAGAGAGAGGTCTTTTCTTCTAGAACCGAAACCCAATAAGTAAACATCATCATCGACATCAGAAGGAGAGAAGAACGAGAGAACGAAGAGGTTTCTATTTTGTGGAGTTGTTTCTCGGCAAAAAAAGAAAAAAAAAAAAAAAGAAAGAACGAAGGAAAGATGACGAATAGTAATGAAAGCTGTGGAAGAAATGGTGTTGTGAGGCAATATGTGAGATCGAAAGTGCCTCGTTTGCGATGGACTCCTGAGCTTCATCACTGCTTTGTTCACTCCATAGAGAGACTCGGAGGGCATAAGAGTATGATTCTTTTGTATTATGATTTGTTTTTTTTGTCAAATATTTTGTATTAGCACCAATTGTTTGTTGACAGTCTTCTGAAGATTTTTTTTTTCAAAATTTCTTTGATCTATTTTGTAGAGGCAACGCCAAAGCTTGTTCTTCAGTTGATGGATGTGAAAGGACTTACTATTTCCCATGTCAAAAGCCATCTTCAGGTTTTTTTTTTTTTTTTTGGGCTTATTTAAACTTAATAAACTTTTCTTCTAACCCTTTATTTTATTTTAATGTTTGGACATAATAATTGCAGATGTATAGGAGTATGAGAGGTGATATAGGCAGACAAGGTATATATTTTCTTTATTCATTCTTACAAATTATTTGGTAGCTTTTTTACTTGAATAACTTGAATTAGTACCCACATCTTAGAACATTCCTTTATATAGATCGGTTCTTTAAACAAAAACCTAAGTTTACGTACTTCCAATATTTGCAATATTTATTTGTCTCATCTTTAGATCTTAATGAAGATCATTTAGCTTCATTTATTTGGTTATTATGAGTCCTTTTCTTCAATGTTATCCACTCACCACTATGCCAAAATTAGATGAGAGAAACAGAAACCATAACACGCTCCAAATCTTCTAATATTGGAACTCATATTAATTGATGAAACCCACAATCTCAGTCACATCTGTCATTACCTTGTAGACACCCATTATACATTTTTTTTTTTGCTACATTATTATGTATGTCATTTCTAATTTATTCACCATTTTCTATATATATATTCAGATCATAGAAACTCATCCAATCAGAGAAAACAAAGCTTCGAGGAACATGACTATGACTATGATCACATAAGCAGTCACATGGGTTTTAACCCATCCTCAAGACCAAACCGGGAATCAGATTCGCAGCTCATTTACCCGTCAAAAAGGTGATAAATCAAATAAAAGAAAGTTCTCAAGACTTTTGCCCCAAAAAATAATATTTTATAAAAAAGTCTATTTTACATGATACACACGTAGGGTTTTTTGTTTTATTATTACATCCTTACTCGCTGGTATTATTATTCCCTTATCCGATATTTGCATATAAATTGCTGATGTATTTATATATTTGTAGATATCGAGTAGAGACAACAAGTTCGATGTCTGAGCTGAGCCTGCAAAGCAGCCAAGAAAAGAAGAGAATAAAATTACCTTCGTCTTCGTGTGATAATACCATAGTAGCGAGTCCGTACAGCGTGGATGGTTATAATAATCTCATGTCTTCTTTGGCTGATCGCTCAAAAGAGACGACTCATAATCATCACAAAACAGCCTTACTCTCAACTCTAGTGCCTCAAAAACAACAACTTTACTTCAATCTCAACCCTTTCAAATACGCAGTGCAAGAGTCTGACTTCTTCAAGGTACTACCATATTTATATATATATTCTTGCTCTTTTTAAAATATAAAGCTTTTTCGAGTGTCCTTACTTTAATTAACCAAACCGTAATTACCGTGAGAATATGACTATATTCTAGCTGTTTATTTTTAATTATTATTATTACTAAATATTCATTTATTGTTTGGTCAATGAGCGTTATTGATTGTGAAGTTGTTTTTTGTTTTGCGTCTTGTAAATTAAAATTAGTTTTTTTTTTTTGTCCCTTAGGAGGTAGGCTAGCTGGTAGAGTATATATCTTGTTATTATTTCCGTCTATAAACAAAATCTCTGTGTCTGCATGTGGGAATGAGAATAATGGAATTTTTTTGTGTATTTTATAATTTCTTAACCTTGTTTGATACGTTTTCTTTATTAATGGGCGGGCTAGAAGAGACAAAGAAAAATCCTTGCGAGCACAGAAAATGAGTCCTAGACTTTCTTACCGTTCCCTTATCTCTTCCACATTTAGATGTGTTTTATTTGGATTAATATACCCACAACTGGCATTTTTCCCACTTTGACCATTTTCTAATAGTAAATGTGCCATAATATCAGCATGTCTTATTTTTATTTATTTATTCTTTTATTTTTATTGTCGATTGATTATACCATATCTTACAACTTTCTACAACATTATTTATTATTATTTTGAAAGGTATTGTTCTACTTAGAAAATGGAATTCGCACAGTCCTTTGATTGATGGGAATTGTAATTTATGAGTTTATTATTTATCTTATATTCTCTCTTTTTTGTGGTCCCTTTATGACTAGTCCTCTAGGGGACCCCCTCCCTAAATGTGGTTGGCCAAACTGGAATTAAATTTCACTATTTCTCACCTTTAATTGTATTCAAGCTATAAGATGTAGTACAATGGTGCAGACAAATAATGGTCTTTTTTTTTTCCTCATGACCAAATTTTTAAACCATTCATTGGATTGGAGAGATTGTCAGCATTGAGTAGTTCAATTTAAAATATAATTTCATGGGCCCATAGTAAAGTAATTGTTATGAACAATCAAGCATCTACATTTCACATCTCACTACGTCTTTGATTTTAATTCCTTCCACATATTTGACGTGTTGCTATTTCAATGCTCCTCTAAAAATAAAATTAATAATATTTAAACTTAGCTCTAAAAAAAAATACTTTTGATTGAGCAGGTAAATGCGCAGGTTGATCCGAAACCACACGAGAAAATTAGGGCATGCCCGGAAGAAGCAGAAACCGAGTGTTTTCCTTTATCGTTATCGATTCCAGAACATCGATACCGCTCTTTGAATAGAAGCAACAATGGTTCATCGTCGAGCGAAATGAGCGAGGCGATTTCTTCGTTCTCTATGGCTGCATATAAAGATTGCTCAAGCTCTTCTTCCGCCAAACCTAATCTTGATCTTGATCTCTCTATCGCTCTGTGTGGCAACTGAAGATAGGAATTTTCAGATCCTTTTTTTTTTTATTATTATTAATGTGCTTGGTAGTTATCTTAAAGTGTGATCTTTTATCTTTTTTGTTCCCGGAATATTAACTTTTTACCTGAGAAGTTCCACTTGTTTGGGATCTTTTGAGCTCATGAAGCCTTGTTTTGTATGACTAGTCTAGTTAGTAATTAATAGCAGCTCTATGTTTATACTAAGCAGTATTACTCTTCTTTCTATCCGGTGCGGAAAATTCAAATGTCTTAGATTCTACAAAGTACTTTAAGGCTAAATGTCTCTCTTGACATTAATGTCCTTGAAAAGTAAAGGCTTTTTGGCACCGGAAAAATACATTTTCCATTTAAGTTTTAATTTCGGCATACATACTGACCTGAAGAAGTTCAACAAATTAAAGTTGTATATTTCTTTAACACAAATAATTTCAATTGATTATTATAGCAATATACATAAATTATTGCGTCGAGTATTTTACTGAAACTAAGAATTACAGGTAGGTAACTTCGTTGGATAATTTTTTTATTGCTTTTAATTTCATTTAATATTTCATGAAATCATTAGTGGGATTATAAAAAAAAAACACACTCAAATTTAGTCGTAAGCTTGGAATATACATTTGGAATTTGGACGAGAATATTAGCAGTATACAAAATTTTTTTAGAACAGTTTTATTATAATATAGAATTTAAGAAGTACGAATGAAATGGTTTAACTTTGATAAGATTAGTTTTATTATAATATAGAATTTAACTTGTCTACATAAGTTCGTACCAAAAAGAAGAAATACTTTACTTACTCGGGTGATTTTGGTCTGGTAATAATTCCTCCACACCATATCGAAAGTGACGTCGGGAGTAAAATCAAGTTAAATATTTGACATGTATTTAAATATACCATGTGTTTTAAAGTTGATACTTGATACATAGCAGTTGAATAAGAAATGAAATTTAAAATGTTAGAGCAACAATCCAAAAAAAAAAAAATTATAACTAAATTGTAGGATCAAAGTCAAACAAAGGAATTTGCAATTAAACAACAATGCACAAGAAGTCCATATAAGCGGGACTAAGCAATAACGTACATCGTTTTTTTTAATTAATTAACATTCGATTATCCATTTCTTGTTAAATTATTCTTCAGCTGTTAAAAGTATCCTTCACTCGACATCAGGATTGACTTTTTAGACGTTAATCTACCAAAACACACAATAAAAAATTGTATCTTTAAGTAAATTAGTCTTCGACATTTTTGTTGATATCTTTAGATATTTTAATCATATTAAGTTTTTCTGGATGAGTTTGCTTCCACATTCCTATTATACTTAAGTGGGAAAATATTAGCGATATCTCATGTGTTTAATCGAAATGCAAGATTTATTTACTCAATTTTCAGAAATATCATATATCTCTATTCAATTTAATACAAATGATAAATATCTCCCCTAAAAGTATGTTATATTGCAAATAACACAATTTCGTTTATTTTTACAAAAATAAAATTTGAACTCTCCAAAATACCTTTAATAAAATAAATATTTATTGCTATTTTATATATAAAAAAAAATCAAAACCTCTCTTTAAACAAAAACCCTTAAATTTTTATAAAGAAATATTTTAATTTAATTATATATAAATATATAATAAAGAGTTATTTCATTAAGGATATTTTGGGGAGTTAAATTTTTTTTTTAAATAAACGAAAATGGTGATATTTGAGATATTATATATTTTTAAAGGAGGCATATTTCATTTATATTAATCTGAAAAGTGATATATGATATTTTCAATTGAACACAAAGGATAGTGTTGACATTTTTCCTACTTAATAATGACAGTGTTTGACTTAGCTTATTAAGTCTACTTTTAGCTTTTTCTAAAAACCCAACCGTTTTAAAGTGTTTGGTAAAAATAGTTTTAGTAAAAGTTGAAAAGTGTTTTTTGTAAAATATAGAATAAAATTGAAAAGCTTAGGTTCTGTTTGGTTGTCATCTCCAAAACAGTTTTTAACTTTTCAAATGACAAAAATAGAAAACAAAATGAAAAAAGCTGTTTGTTTCTTCATTTAGAAATCTAAACTTGAGTTGTATTGCAATTGCATTTTTCTTCATAAAATCTGAAAAGTGTAAAAGGGTATTTTCATTTTTTTAACTCTTTCCAAAACTCCTCTTTCTGTCTCCCGTTCGTGGAGTTCTTTCTCTCTCCTTGCCTCTTTCTCTCTCTTCTTCACTCTCCACAGTCACCGAGCCAACTCCACCGCGCCACTGCGAACCACCGTCCTCTCCGGTTTCCACCGAGTCAACCTCTGTCGATCTCCCCGCTCACTGCCTTCGCTGATCTCCGGTCATCTTCACGGTTGTCTTCTCCGCTCGTCTTCTCCGGTTGTCACTGAGTCAACCTCCGCCGCTCTCACCGCCGTGTCCAGATCGCGGATCTGTCGGAGAACCGTCGCGAGCATCCGATGAGGCAATTGAAGGTCCAGATTGAGGGCATGAGTCTCATATCGGTCATGGCCTGAAGTTTTTTTTTTTTTTTTGTCTGAAGTCTTTTTTTTTTTTAATGTTAAAAAATGAAAACAAAATGAGAGAGAGAGAGAGAGAGAGAGAGAGAGAGAGAGAGAGAGAGAGAGAGAGAGTTATACGGTACCAAACAACTTTTTGAACATGCTACACAAATATTTTTCACAACAATTATAGAAAACTAAAAATGAATTGAGTAATAACCAAACAAAACCTTAGATTTTCGTAACTTTTGGAAAAAATATTTTTTTCAAAATTTGAATCTAAAAACGTTTTTTGTTTTTTAAAGCAAAGCTATGCTAAACCCAACTAATATGATAATATCTATTTTATGCCCTTTTTTACACGCAAAAAGTCAACCAAAATGGTGAAGGAAAAAACATTATATATTTAACAAAACATAAGAGATAATTTACCAATAAACGGTTAACTCTGGGTTTAGTTTTGATCGACTTTAAAATGCAACGTATACATACAACATTTGAATAAAACAAGGGGAATATGGATCAATATTTTTCTCAAATTCAAATCTAATATATTTCTTCATACAGTGCTCGTTTTCGGGGTCTACATATAAGACTCCAAAAAAATAAAAATAAAAAAACAAAAAAACAAAACTTTCACAAGCTCAACCCTTGAACTGTCTCCATGTTCTTGATAAAGCTACCGAAAACTGGCCTCAAGAGGTTTACGGTAACAAAAGCTAGTTGTAAATACGATTCAAATCAAGAAATGGTGCGCTTACCGTGAAAAAACAGTGCAGGGAATATAAAAGACATTTCGTTTCACGCTTTTGCTTTTGCACTTGTAACCAACGACTTGACGGATAGCCGTGGCTTTGTGCGGACTAGACCCTCTGGAAGAACTGACACGCCCACCACAAATGACCCGTTGGGTACCCCAGAAAGTGGTAAAAGCTCAACAAGAACCGAAATCTGTAGATTTAAATCGGAATATTAGAATCGGAGCTTTTAATAACAATATCACGAGTATCATATATGAAATCTTTAGATTTTTTGTTTTATATATTTTTACCTCGGGAGATTTAAGGTCAACGACTGAATGAGCGACGACACCATTGACCGCGGACCCAACTATCGAGAAGCAAGCGTTCCGGTCTAACAAAGTTGATGAATTCGAAGATTTCGAAGCGCCTTTTGGCAACTTCTTCGCCTCTGTCTCTTCATAACCTCGTCTGTTGTATCCAACTGCAAACTACTATAGATGAATACTCTGTTACCATATGTCAACATCATATTCATAGGGGTGGGAGTACTATTATTAGTTATGGATTGATTTCGGAATAGAAGTTATAAATAATCATTTGGGGATGAATATATATGGGAGGAAAGCTTAGGCTATTGGCAGAGTTCCAAGACTCTCAAATACCTGTTTATAGGTTCTTATCACAAATATATATATATATATATATATATATATATATATATATATATATATATATATATATATATATATATATACCTTTAGTGGCCGAGCAAGTGAGTAATGCTTGTCGCTAACAAAATCGCAGACAAGCTTCGAGACAGTAGCGCTTAGTTCCTTCTCATTTAAGCTACAAGTTGCCTGAATAGGAAAAATCCGATGACACCACCTGCAAAATATATAAATAAATTTCTTCTCTGCTCACTGAAAAAAGATGCGATAAAGAATTGAGGTGATATCGAATGTGGAATTTAACTTGAAACCAAGACTTTTAGGACCTTAGTCCTTCGAACCAATTTTATTTATATACTTGGTGATGATGGGGTAGTAGAGTTCATTGCCATACTATTGTGCCCCAGATAAGATTTTAACTTATTCATCTATATTATGAAAATTTAATCCAATGGATCCATCAAATTCAGTACTTCATTTGATCTCTTTACTTCATTTGTTCTTACAACTGTAGTTATATTATATATACAAATGACAAACCCATTTAAAACATTACAAAAATCAACATCAAAGCTTGCTCGTCCTCGAATCTTACATGTTACCTTAATTAATAGATAATTTGACTCGTGATTTTGTTGACCAAGAAAAATATTACCAAATGTTGATCAGTTAGCCTAACATTAGATCTTCAATATTAAAAGGGCGAATAGCTATTATAAGACATGTGTTTCAGCAATGCGCATATTATCAACCCAATCAATAGTTTCGCATTCAGAGAACTTCATTTCTTATTTTATATTTTCTAGCATAAAATCTGATAAAAAAACACCGTGTAGATTGATGTGTATTTATGCTCAAATGGTTTATAATTCAGACTCTCGAGCAACAATAAGAACTCACCAAACTCACTAAGAGAACTAACAATATTCATAAGAGATTCCAGGATACTGAAAGTTGAACCACCATGTAAAGATATGATAACATATATCATTAAGCCATTTTCATTAAAAGAGATTGGTTTCCATGTCCATTAATATTTTATTTTTAATTTTCTTTTGTAGTGAATACTAGGGATAATCAGTCCTTGATGTAATGTTCTTCGGGGAAAAAAACATAGCTTCTTTTCAATTGTATTATTTCTACTCAATATTGTAAAAGAGGAATCGACGACTTACTGTGGTGAAGCAGAACCTTCAGACTCAAGGGATCGAAGAACATCCGATACAACACTAACAGTATTGAACGAGGTGTCTCTACTGAAGGTAAAGAGAAGCAAGCCACTCTTTGTCAGCTTCACTAGAGAAAGCACGGAATTTCTCTCACTCGTTTCCACCGTTGCAGACAATAAAGAATTACCTTCCATTTACAGAAAAAGTCAAGAGTATAAATAAATAAATCGCTATACCTACAAAAAAAAATATCTGAAACGAGAACAAAATTACCACACTAATATTTCACCAGAAAAAATCTACCTGATTGATCACCATCACCGTCACCATTTTCATTATCATCAGCCTTATCAGCCATGTCCTCTGTGCTTGTCTTCCTTCTCTTCAAAGCTGTACTTTCACCAGAATTATCCGAACTAGTACATGACCCAAGATACTGAAGAAAAAAAATGAAGGAACACATTATTTGTCGAGGAAATAGTTTAAATCCACATCTTCTGACGCATAGGACACCATTTGTTTCACATTACATGGCACAGAAAACCTCTGGCAGAGAAGGAACAATAACTAGAGCTGCGATTCTTAGAAGCAGCTTATATTAGCCCTTCTGAGTATCACAAACCAAATTATAACTAAAGATTCGGGAAGAGCTATGGGCATTGAAAACTGACCTTCCCAAGGATGGACATTGCTTCTTTCGTGGCGCTTTTTTCCCTCACTGTAACAAACAAGTTTCAAACTTGAGTAGGAAAATAAAAAAGCGATTAAACAAGTTTCCATTTCTTCACCCACAAAATCCCCCAATGAATCACAATCCAACACAAAGCTCGATGAGATTAAACAAGAATTTCCGGAATGTAAACTCGGCAGCATAAGCAGGCAAGGACTATGAGATTTTCTATCATATGCATCAAATTTTGAAGCAAACACATAAGAAGCAAGAAAAGATGAGAGAGAGAGAGAGAGAGAGAGAGAGAGAGAGAGAGAGAGAGAGAGAGAGAGAGAGAGCAGACTGATAGTGCAGGTGATGAGGAAGCCGGAGAGGGAGTGAGAGAGGAGAGAAGAAGGAGCGTTGTAATCAAAACGAGGGATGGTAATAACTCCACCGTGCTGTTCCCATGGCTTCATCTCTTCTCCGTCCCCCATCTCTGTTTCTGCTTCACTCCAGGAAGAGAGCGCAAATTAGAATTTCGAAGAACATAAATTTTTATTTTTTATTATTTTTTTATTGGGCCGAGTTGCCCCCGGGAATTTTAATTGTTAATCAAAATTTATTTCCTTTTTTCTCGCCGGATCCATTCGTTCTAAAATTTGGATTCCGTGGACAATATGGATAATTCGGTTTCGAAAACTAATGTAAAAATTACAATTTGTGCTACATTAAATGTGGTATTAACTTATTTTCGCTAGGTAAACTCAACTTGCAAACTTGTTGAGACATCATGGTCACCACGATCAGATGCCGTGATACTTTATTTGGTTTAGTATTGTTCACAATCGTTAAAATTGAGGGAATCAAACTCTTGGGTGAGTGTTTAAGTTGAAATGAAGGGATATCATATTCAGAGGGAGTTTGAGTTGATAATCATGAGTAGTAATAGGAAAGAGGCTCTGTCTTGATCATCATTCAAATACGACTGATGCGTATTATTGACTATTCTTCAGTAGTGAATTTATTTTCCGTTGAGAATCCGCCCACCAAGCATAGTTGTACCGAAGTTAACAATTATTTATATCTTTATTTTACCCATCATCTTATTGTTCATCTATTGCATCGAAACATCTTGTCACACACTTGTCTTATCATTGTGTGTGACATCTTGTTTCTTAGTAAATATAAATTCAATTGGTACTACAGCGTGTACTCAACACTTTTGTATGTGTTCGTTGTGTGTCAATTCCTTTATGTTTAAGAGGGACAATCTCAAGGACGACGATCTGTTAGTCGTCCACCAATGCTTGATGAGACAAACTACGCCTACTTGAAGGAACATATGAAAGCTTTCTTTAAGTCTATTAACAACAAGAATGGAAAGATATTCTTGCTGAACTCTTCCCAATGTCAAAGCTGCTGAATCTATTTCAAAGAAACTCGAGAAGGATGGGAATGCTGCAAAAGATTAGGCGACTCTTCGGAACTTTCACACTCTTAATGCCATTTATACTGATGTTGACAAGATTGTTTTCTAACTCATCAACACTTGCAGGAGCCCTAAGGACGCTTGCAAAATTCTCGAAGTTTCTCACGAGGGAACTTTCAAAGTCCGCATGTCAAGGCTTCAAATTCTCACCACAAATTCAAGAATCTAAAAATGCTTGATGAATAGACTATTATTGAGTTCAATGTTCGTCTTTGCAATATTGCTAATGAGTCGTTTTCTCTTGTAAAAAAGATGCATAAAGACAAAATTGTGGTGAAAATTATGAGATCCATCCCCAAAAGATTTAACATGAAGGCGATTGTTACTGAGGAGACAGGATATTCCAAAGATGAAGGTTAATGAACTTATTTGGATCTCTACTCACATACCAAATGTCCATTAATGACAGCCCGAGAATAAGAACATAGGGCTTCAAAGCTTCCACTTCTAAGCAAAGATAGCATGTAATTAATGTGATAGATGATAATATTGTTGAGTCTATTTGCAATGCTTGCCTAAATTTTAGCAGGTAGGAGACTTGATAAGAGATCAAGGAACAATGTTTCTCCCAATGTCAAAGACAATCAGCAACATAATCTTAGAAGTGGCAATTCTCAGCCTCGTGGACGAGATGGTGATAGGCATAATACTAGTTAATAGATCTAAAGGAACTCAATGTCGTGAGTGTGAAGGATTTGGACACATACATGTTTAGTGTCCAAGTTTTTTAAGAAAGTAAGGAAAAATCTACAACACCACACTCTTCGATGATCAAATCTTTCATAGATACAAATCTCGTATAGTTTGAAGAATGACAATCGGGAACTTTGATAGACGCAAACCATTTACACAACTTCTTTTTCTCATTCCAATCTAGAGTGTACTTTGCCGCTGGTAATTTTGTTTTTTGTCCGCACTCCTCGTCAGCATGCTAAATATGGGAATGATGCCAACATTGTTGAGACTCTTGCCTTTGATGCTCCTTCTATAGTTGTTGATAATACATGTTGTAATACTAGTATTTTCATTTATGATGATAAACTAGACAGAGTTCTTGTTGAATCTTATAAGACTCTTCAAATGAAGGAAATTGAAACTTTCCTTTCGAGAAAAAAGACTTTTACTCACATCTTTAAGCTAATGAATGAATTGGACGCCTCAACTCTACACTTAAGGGCATGGCCACATTGTGTTTGTATGCTTAACTCTGGTACAACCAATCTTGATGAGATCCTGAATCTTGGAAAGCCAACTAAGAATATGAAGGGAATTTGATATATTGTTGGTGCTTCCATGTCAAAGACAATATTCGGTTCTCCAGCTCAAAAGATCGAAGGAAAGATGCTTATGAGCATGATATCTCAAACGTAACCTTGCAACAACAATATTCTGAGCTAATCACTTGTTTTCTAATTGCAAAGAAGAATAATGAGTTGCTGATAAAGAATCACCAATCCCATCTAACATGTTCAAAAGCGTTACCTGAAGTAAATGTTGTCAAATCCGAAGAACCTGAACAACATAAGTATATTTTGGGTCGAAGACGAGGTCGAGGTCGTGGTCGTGGTCATGAACGTGGATACGGACGCGGTCGAGGTGGTTATAATCATAACCATTCTTACAATGCCACAAAAGATTATCATAATATGCAACAAGATGAAAAGGATCACGACCATCCCCACAAAAGGGAAAATACACAAGTTCTTCCAAGGGTAGTGAAGATGTTTGTCATAGATGTGGCACAAAAGGGCATTGGTCTAGAGATTGTCATGTCCCTCAACATTTGTGAAATTTATATAAAGCATCCTTGAAGGGGAAAGAAACGGAGGTCAACTTTATTGATCAAGAACCTTTAGATGACTCAACTCATCTTGATGCTTCTGACTTCGATGGTGATTTTGCGTACGCTGTTGCTGGTTCTGCTACTTTCATATAAAACTTCAATGATGTAGATTAATGATGCATGTCTATTTTTCCCATGCTTGGGAATGAAGCAAATTGGTCCGATGTTTTACTTGGCTACTTAAATATGTATAGTATGTGTAATATGTTTCTTTTTCCAAGACTATGTTATGTAACAAACTCGTATTGTATAATATAAGTATGTTTTCCTCATTAGCTTTATTTTATTTTAATTTGAAATGATCAAATGGATAAAGCTAATTGTGAGGCAAACCAAAAATGGTTGGTAAATGAGAAATTTGCATACCGGATAGTGAAACAACGCATACTATTTTGAATTATAAGAAGTTTTTCTCGGTGATAAAACCAACGAAAACTTTTGTGAATACAATATCAGGTCATGTAGATCTAATTGAAGGTATTGGTAAGACAAATTTTTCACTGCCAAATGACACATAATTCACTGTAAATGATGATTTATTTTCACCGAGATCCAAACAAAACTTGTTGACTTTTAATGATATATATTCTCGGATTTGATACCCAGTCTATAACTGAAGGTACCGTGAAATATATGTGTCTTATGACATCCAAATTTGGAAAGAAACAAATTCTAGAAAAACTATCAATGCTCCCTATTGGATTGCACTACATGTATATAAATGCAATATAATTAAATTCGGTAGTTATTGATTCTTCAATTTTAACTACATTGCATAATCGTTTGAGTCGTCTTGGTTCAATTATGATGCGAAGAATTATTGAAAATACACATGAGCACCCATTAAAGGGCCAGAAGATCCCTAAGGTAATACTTTCCCATGTAAAGCTTGTTCTGTTGGAAAACTTATCATAAGACCTTCACCGAAAAAAGTCGAAATAAAATCACCCACGTTTCTTGAACGTATACAAGGTGACATATATGGGCCTATTCACCTACCATCTGAACAATTTCGATACTTCATTGTATTGATAGATGCCTCTAGCAAATGGTCACATGTCTACAATTTTGAAATTACTTGCTCAGATAATTAGGCTCGACAGTGCCGGTGAATTTACATCCCAAACATTTGACGATTATTGTATGTTAGTTGGGATTGATGTTGAGCATCCTATTGCTCATGTACATACACAAAATATTCTAGTTGAATCGATAATCAAGCGCCTCCAGCTTATTGCTAGACCATTAATAATGAGAACAAAGCTCCCTGCTTCGATATGAGGTCATGCAATATTACACACTGCTGCATTAATTTTCACCCGACCAAGTGCATATCATAAATACTCCCCTCTGCAACTTGCATTCGGCCAAGTACCAAATATATCTCATCTGATAATTTTTGGATGTGCTGTTTATGTGCCTATATCACCACCTCAAAGAACAAAGATGAGACCTCAAAGAAGGCTTGGAATTTATGTAGGTTATGAAAGTCCGTCTATTGTTTTAGGTATCTAGAACCTCAAACTTGTGATGTTTTTAAGGCACATTTTGTTGATTGCCACTTGATGAAGAGAATTTTCTAGTATTAGGGGAAGAAAGAAAACAACTGGAAATGGAAATTACTTGGTATATACCAACATTATTGCATCTTAATCCTTATACAAAAGATTGAGAATGAGAGGTGGAAAAGATTGTACATTTACAAAGCTTCCTGATGCGTTTACAGATACAAATAGAATGAATAAATCATACATTCCAGCTGCAAATGCTCTTGCACAAATTCATGTTCCAAAAGGTCAATTTGAAAATAAAGTCACTTAAGAAGTCACAACAGCCTGAAGTGTGGAAGACTATTCGGTTCCAAAGATAAAAATCCTCAGAAAAGAAAAGGAGCAAAGAAACAAAATGACCCCAAAATGGAGGAATGTATTCCAGAAATAAAAAACGAGGAAAATCGAGAAAATTTGATTAGTTATGCCAATACAGGTATACAATGGAACCGAAGTGATGAAATCAATGATGTATTCTCATATAGTCTGACATTTGATGTCATGGACGAAAATTATGGAGATCCTGAACGAATGTCTGTTACTGAATGTAAAAATAGACACGATTAAGATGAATGGAAAAATGCAATTTAAGCCAAACTTGACTCGCTTAACATGCGCAAGTTTTTGGGCCTATAGTACTCACACCTGTAGATGTGAGACCTGTTGGATACAAATGAGTATTTGTATGAAAGAAAATGAAAAAAAAAACGAGAATGTGAGATACAAAGCTTGACTTGTTGCCCAAGGTTGTTCTCAAAGGTCTGGAATTGATTTTGAAGAAACATATTCCCATATAATGGATGGAATTATATTAAGATACTTGATCAGCCGTGCATGAGAAACTAAATATGCATCTCATGGACGTGTTACAACTTATTTATACGGATCGTTTGATACTCAAATATATATATGAAGATCCTTGTAGGATTCAAGATGCCTGTAGCATCTAGTTCCAAGCCTATAGAAAAATATTCCATCAAATTATAAAGATCTTTATATGAGTTAAAGCAGTCAGGACGCATGTGGTTTAATCGCTTAAGAGAATATTTACTACAAAAGGGTTATGTCAATAACTCTCTTTGTCATTGCGTATTCATTAAGAAAACAACATCCGGATGTGTGATCATCGTTGTTTATGTTGATGATTTAAACATCCTTGAGACTGATGAGATCAAAGAAGTAATCTCGTACTTAAAGAAAGAGTATGAAATAAAAAAATCTTTGAAATACAAAATATTGTTTTGGCTGACAGATTGAGCATGTGAAAAATGAAATATTTGAGCATCAATCAAATTACACAAAAAATGTGATAAAACGTTTCTATATGGATAAGTCAAATCTTTTAAGTACCTCAATGGTCGCCAGATCCCTAGATGTGGTAAAAGATCCGTTTCGTCCATGTGAAGAATCTCAACAAATTCTTTGTCCTAAAATACTGTATTTATGTGCGATTGGAGCTCTTATGTACCTTGCTAATTGCACTCGACCATATAAAGCTTTTGCAGTTAATTTATTAGCAAGATTCAGCTCAGCTCCTACAAAGAGACATTGGAATGGGGTCAAACATGTGCTTCGTTACATTTCACGGAACGATTGATTTAGGATTATTTTATCATAACAATACGAAATCATTTTTGATTGGTTATACAAATGCATGTTACTTATCAGATCCACACAATAGGAGATCTCAGACTGGATATGTGTTTATGTGTGGAGGGATTGCGATTTCTTGGCGTTCTTAGAAGCAAACGCTTGTCACCACATCATCAAATCATAATGAGATTATAGCACTACATGAAGCAAGTCGTGAATGTGTATGGCTGAGATTGATGACGCAACATATTAGAGCAACTCAATGGAGAGTGTTATAAATAAGTGTGAGTTGCTCTATTATTGAGTTATAACATTTAATGTAATATTGACTTTGATGCCCAAAATCACCTATAAATACATGATGTGGGTGAAGTAAATATTTATCCTGAGTTCTATTTTTTACTCTCCATATCTCTATCTCCCTCTCTATCTAAATCTCTTACCTTTAATACTTATTGTTATAGTTGTTCTTATTTTAGTTATCCTTACCATAAAAGTTATCCTTTACATATTATTTCCTCATTTTGTGATTTCGTTCATTTTTATAGATGATTTTTTTTTCTTTAAAAAATTAGGTAAATATCCAACTAAAATGTTTGGAATTACTATATAGCTAAAGGTTTAGTAAATTTTAGGTAAATTGCCATAGTTGCTATTTACCTAAAATAACTATTTAACAATATAAAAAATGTAACTATTTATCTAATGGACTTTTTTTTTTCTTTTTCCTTTTTCTCAAATTTACTTGCTAGTTCTATTTTCTTACCATAATTTTTTTTTTGTGCGGTGGGGATTGAACCCACGACCTCCACACAAGAGGTGGTGTGGAATTACCACTAGGCTATGCTAGGTAACACTTCTTACCATAATTTTTACAAATCAAAATCTTGGCCGAGAGGTAACATACAAACAGAAAATAAAATGTCTGATAACGATTTATGGGATGTGGTTTATATATCCTTTAAATACATCACCTTTAAAACTATAAATACAGCACTTAGGCACTATAAATCCGCACATGTGACACAGACATCACATTATTGTTACATTAAGAAAACTGAACCACCATTTGAATTGAAGCTCTCTCTTAAAAGTTAAAAAAAAAAACAAAAAAAATGCTTTGACATACATGCACAGCAGGAATAACAAAACGATGGCTCGACAGAAGAAACCCTTTTTGGGCATGGCGGTCTTGTCCATGGCCGTCTCGCTTTGCATCATTTTCATCTTTTTGGACTCCGCTTTTCTCACCCAAACCCACTTCATCTCGCACTTTCCCGCTTTTTCCGACGATGATAGATCTCCGGTGAGTCCTCTTCTTTTCTTTGTTTCTGTTAAAATTCAAATGCGTTTCTGGGGTTGTTTAGTTTCTCAAAATTTGCCTGTAGTCTTTCATGCCATTGGTTTTCTTGTGGTTTGCCAGTCCTTTGATCGAGTTACTGTAATTAATTATGCACTGGCATAAAGATCTTTTTTTCCCCCTTTTTTTTAGTTAAAGGAAGAAAATATGCGTTTTTAATTTAACATGAAGCTGGTGTGGGGTTATTTTTTGTTGAATATATGAAGAGAGGAACGAAAGTAAGAAAAACCTTGAACGTTTAGGAGAGTCTTGAATGGTGTTACAGTTTGATTGTAGATATGAAAGGCCTGATTAAAGAGGTAATAAAACGTGCTAGGTAGGCGAAGTTCGAACGTTGGAGAAGACTCTGAGAGACGCTTCGATGAACGGAACGGTCATTTTGACGACGCTGAACGAAGCGTGGGCTGCTCCGAATTCCGTCATCGACCTCTTTCTCGAGAGCTTTAGAATTGGAGAGGGAACACGTGAGCTGTTGAACCATCTCGTGATTGTTGCCTTGGATGAGACGGCGTTTAGAAGGTGTTTGGTCATCCACGAGTTTTGTGTGTCTCTCGTGACTGAAGGTGTTGATTTTCGCGGAGAGGCATACTTTATGTCCAAGGATTACCTGAAGATGATGTGGACAAGGATTGACTTTCTTCGATCCATTCTTGAGTTCGGATATGACTTTGTTTTCACGGTAACGTGTCCTCAAGCTTTTAACTAATGGAATCTGAACCCTAAAGAGCCTACATAAGTTTTTTTCTTCTCAAAAACTTCTGGGCTAATCGAATTTTCAAACTTGATTCTTTTTTTTTGGCTGTAGATCATAGGGAAAATAGTTACCCAACCAAATGAATTTTAGATATCTATGATTCAGAATTCTCATACTGTTCTGAGCTAAATTTTTAATCTGTTTAGAAAGAAAATGAATTCCCTCTTGGGTCTTGTTTCTTTTTCTACTACAGGATGCTGATATCATGTGGTTCAGAGACCCGTTTCGTCGGTTTTATCTGGACGCGGATTTTCAAATTGCTTGCGATCATTTCTTTGGGAATCCCGAGAATCTGCACAACAGGCCCAACGGAGGGTTTATGTATGTGAAGTCCAACAATTGGACGATAGAGTTCTACAAATATTGGTACGCGGCGCGAGAAAGATTCGGGGAACTCCACGATCAAGACGTCTTCAACATCATCAAATTCGAACCGATCGTCATGAACGCTGAACGCAAAATACGGTTCTTAGACACGGCTTACTTTGGAGGGCTTTGCGAACCAAGCAGAGATCTGAATTTAGTTTGTACGATGCATGCAAATTGTTGCTTTGGATTGAGTAGTAAGCTTAATGATCTTCGGCTTATGCTTCGGGATTGGAAGCTTTTTGTTTCGTTGCCGCCGACTTGGAAGAGCTCTCCTACTATAACGTGGAGGGTTCCTGAAAATTGCAGGTAATAAAGAATACATGCCATAGCAATACTCTGATAATCGTCGCGGCTCTCTGTTTCTCTAGTACTCAGATATTGATATTGGTGTGTACAACTTTATTTCAGCCTCGATGCGCTGCACCTCTATGATGCCCGTTCCCCGGTGGAACGTTGACTTGTGTAAGTTGGCTCATCTTTTGGATGACTTTCCAGTTCCCTGGGCTGGCCCCATCTTGTTTTTTTTGGCCTAAACGAGGCCAAAGAATGGTGATGAGATCGTCTCAACCGCATCCAGAAAAGTAAAGGAGGGTGAAAAACCAAGTATTAATAATATATAAAAATAAAAACCTCCGGAGCAAGACATGTTGGAGATCCACATAAAGAGTCTTTAGGGGTGATATTGGGCAGACGTTGGCCATTTGATTGTAATGCGAGGAGAGGGTATTTCGGCATATTTTTACATCGTGGCGAAATGGTTGGGTTTTTTTTTTTTTTTTTTCACAATTACTGGTAAACTTTTTCTCTAAATTTCAGAATTCGTGGAAAGTGTAACCATTTGCATATAATTGATATTGGGTCCAGTGGCTTCTAGCTAGATGAAACGTTAAAATTTTTATAAATAGCTAACGTTTCGTTAATTTTTTGTAAATAGTCACGTAAATCTATTTACGCCGAGCAAATTTCTAGTAAATTTGTTTAAACAATGTTGGTTACGTCATATTTTTTGGTTATTTACGAAAAATTTATAAAACGTTGACTAAAATGCAAATGTTTATTTTTTGTGGTTTTTATCGCTAAATATGTAATTGATATTTCTATAAAGTGAAACTACTTACTGGTATACCCATTGCTAAGGGGTATATGTCGATATTTTAGATTTCTCTAATAAAATTCATCACCATCTATTAGAAATGTAGTCAAGTCAAACATAAATATCGTGGACCGTCTTATACGAGTAGTTGTAATTAAGTCTTGTTGATGTCGAAAACGGTTTCAACAATCATGAAGAATTTTCAGTTAGGATGTCATTTTGAATATATTTGTGGATGTCAAGATCTTATCGTACAAGAATAAAGTTAAACTTTTGTTGCGAAATATATGAAAATTTTGAATATATTTGTGGATCTCAAGATCTTACCGTATCGTATAAGAGTATAAGAATAAAGTTAAAGTTTTGTTGCTAAATATATGAAATAAACTGAAGATTATATTTTATAAGACTTAGGAAGATGATAGAAATAGTATATATTATTGAAATGGCGAAAGAATACAATTTGTTGAGCTCGACTACTTCAGCAGAGAGGTCGAACTGAACAAGACTACAATAATCTCTTCTATGAAAAATTGTCTCCATTTCTCGTGAAATGAAATAAATTTACAGGCAACTTAAATTATTCTTCGTCTCTTCATTCTCGGAAATGCATTGGTGAATCATCTCCCTCATTTCAAGGTCGTCAGGATGTGTGTCCTTCTAGATCCGAGGAGTGAGCGATGACCTGATGAATGAGTCTGGGTCTTTTAGCGAAGACCGAGTCTTCCGGGTTTATGGTGCGCTATGTGATCTCTAAAGATCTAAATGAGCTGACCTCGCTCGACAGATTGGGCTTCCAAGCGCAATTGACTTCTTTGAATACGCCGAAAGATATAATCTTAAACTACTAGTGCTATGTCGTTTAGTCATATTATATATCTCTCCGATGATTGAAGTGGATCAAGTTGACTTCGAGAAAAAAGAGTAACTTTAAATTCATGGGCTTTGGGCACAATAAAGTTTAAAATTAAGTGAAGAGGTCGATTCCTACACCCACTCATATAAAATAAGATTGAGGGATTCTTTCGAACCCCAATCTTTGTTGGAAATTGTATACAGAGTTTGAAAAATTAATAACATATCACAATATGGCGGAGTTTAATTTTTTTTCTCATATCATTAAGATTTAGTGACAATATTGTCACTAAATCCACTGATTTTGTGAGAGCATTATCATTAAATCTAGGTAATTATTGATAGTATTGTCACTAAATCCATTGATTTAATGACAACATTGACACTAATTCAGTCATTTAGTAACAAATTTATCACTAAATCAATTCATTAAGACTCTTCAATTTTCTTCTGTAATGTCGCTCACAAATCCATTCGTGCTTTTTTCATGTATATGCTTAGTAATTCTCTTGCTTTAGTGACAAACTTGAAACTAATTCTAGAATTCTTGTTGAAATGAGTCTTATATACCAAATGTGATATTTGTATTGATGAAATTTATATTGATGAATTTTCAACAAGGAGGTTGTGCTCATGTCGTTAAGTTTACCTTACAAGCTTGTCACTACCTCCGTGTTGCGTGCAATTATGAATCTGCATATATCCAAAGACTTGTAGATTAAATCAACAAATTTACGATGGTCAACCATAAAATTTTGCTTCAATTCGTCATAACTAATAATCATCAATATAGATTTCTTCTATATAAATAATATCAGCGTCTTTGGTATTTAAGAGTTAAACAAGAATTATGGTATTTAGTTACAGATTTGTAACTAAACACCATGGACTTAGTGACAACAAGATGTTAATAAATCCATACAATTCTCTGTAATTCACTCATCATAACTTGTAATTATCAATATAGATTTCATCAAAATATAATCTTCTGAGTTAAGACTCATTTCATCAGTACAAATATCACCTTTACTAAATTTTAGAGAATTAGTTATAAGTTTGTCACTAATTCCGGAGAATTAGTTACAAACTTGTCACTATTTACAACATATTAGATACAAGTTTGTCATTAAATACACTAAATTATATGCAAACTAACAAAATTGTAACTAAATCACTTAAATTAATGACAACGTTGTTATTAAATCACGTGATAATGTTGTCAAAAATAAAAATACAGCCATGAAGTGAGTCAACAACAACATACACAATTAAATAATAAAATTAAAAGCAAAATCTACAAGTAATAAACGAAGAAAGTGCACCGCCACCGAAACGATGCAGGCGAGGATGGCTAGCGCCGTTCAGGATGTCACCGTTCTCCAGACGCTCGATTGGTCCACGCTTGATTTATGAAGCCACTATATGAAATTAGTGACAAATTTATTACTAAATCCACTAAAATCAATGAATTAGTGACAACTTTGTCACTAAATCCAGTGAATCAGTAACAATGTTGTCACCGAAGCCAGTGAATTAGTGACAAAAATGTCACTAAATCCAGAGAGTTACTATCGATGTGGTATCTACATTCAATTCATGGCAAATGAACACTTAGAATTATCATAAATCATTGGAATGAGTGAAAATATTGTCACTAAATCACTGAATTAGTGACAATATTGTTACTAAATCACTGGAATTAGACAGTATTGTCACTAAATCATAAAATTTCTTTTAACCCAATTTGTGTAAATTCAAAAAAATGATGAAGAAATGGGTCATATTTTGTTTTCATTTACACCAATTTAACTAATTCGTGTAGCGTAGATATACAACACATACAAGAATTTAGTGGGGATATCAGTTGTGCTAAATAAAAAACCAAGAAAAAAATTGATTTGCTTAAAAAAATGTTAAATACATCAATTTCATCAAACAAGATTTTGGCCAAGAATGCATCATGTACAAACATGCGAAATTAATTTGGATAAACAGACAGCAACAAGCTCTGAAAGAAGATGCATTTGAGTAAAAGAATTGAAACTGTTGGAGATGTGGAGCCTAAAATAATAGGAGTGAAAAAATTCCTACATGGGAAAGGAAGAGCAACTATGTGAACTAAAAAGTGTATAAATATGGGTCCATAGGGTGTATTCTATTCATACTAGCAAGAAACATTTTAAACTAAGTGAACCACTATAAATATTTGTGTCCTTTATTTGCTATTGTTTAATTTCGTTTTCTATTTGTGAGAGGGGTTTCGACGAAGAAATCCCAACAGCAACTGCACCATAGACTGCTTTTTCTCACTAAGCATTCTGCTTGTAGAAGAATCATTTCTACTTTCTATATCCTTGACTTCTCTATCAAACTTTTTAATAAGCCTGAATATACAACACACAATAATGTTGAAGTTGAGAGAGATAGTCGAATCTGGAGAGAAGATGAAGAAAGAGAGAATCGGAGAAGAGAGAGAGTGTTCCGAGACTTTGAATATTTCTTATTATGATTATGAAATTGTATCACCTATTTATACATATGGTGGATACACGAGAGTGTAATAAATACATGTAATAATTCTATCTAGGAAATAGAAAGGAATAAATGTTTACACAGAAAAATAAGACATAGAAAATAGATGACAAATAAATGCAACACATTTTCCCATGTGATATGAGTTCCAAGGAGTGAGGACTTCCAAAGCACGCTTGTCAGGAGGAAGGGCGAACTGACGAGCTGACGAAGTGACACGGGAGGCGAGCTGGCGAGCTTGTGATCTGGCGGACTGGCGAACTAGCGAGCTGGCGAACTGGCGAGTTGGCGAACTGGCGAGCTGGATTTCAACACTCCCCCTCAAGCTTGACTGTATATGTTGAGGAGGTCAAGCTTGCTACATAGCTCGGAGAAGGTTGCTCGAGGAAGGGCTTTGGTGAGAATGTCGGCGAGCTGACGACCTGATGGAACGTACTCCATATCGATTATTTTTTCTTCAATCTTTTCACTGATGAAGTATCGGTCGATCTCGATATGTTTTGTTCTGTCACGATGGACTGGATTTTTGGCTATGCTGAGAGCAGCTTGATTATAAAAAAAAAACTTGATAGGACCTTCGATGATGATCTTGAGGTCGTCGAGAACTCTCTTCAGCCGGATGCCTTCACATACTCCGCTTGCTAAAGACCTGAGCTCGGCTTCAGCACTACTCCTTGAGACAACAGACTGCTTCTTGCTTCGCCATGTAACAAGATTTCCCCAGACGTATGTGCACATGCCTGAAGTTGATCGTCTGTCTGGAACCTGTCCGGCCCAGTCTGCATCTGTGAACACTTCGACACCTCGACTTCGTCTTTTCTTAAAGGAGAGACCAGTCCCCGGGGCAGCTTTGAGGTATTGGAGAATCCTCATAACTGCGTCCATGTGAGTTGTCGAAGGATTACTCATGAATCGACTTACCATACTCACTGCGAATCCAATATCAGGTCTAGTATGAGTTAGGTAGATGAGTTTTCCCACGAGCTGCTGAAACCTTTCTTTGTTGGTGGCGGCCTCGGTGGTACGAGCTAGAAGTTTCACATTGGCATCCATCGGAGTGTCAACTGGTTTACAGCCAAGCATGCCAGTTTCTTTGAGGAGATCCAAAGTGTACTTGCGCTGGGAAACAGAGATGCCCTTTTCAGATCGAGCTACCTCCATGCCGAGGAAATATCGTAGGCTGCCGAGATCCTTGACTTCGAACTCAGATGACAAAATTTGCTTCAGTCTTCTGGTCTCTTCTAGGTCGTCACCGGTGATGATTATGTCGTCCACATACACGCTCAGGATGGTGTGCTTGCCTTGTGTTGAGATCTTTGAGAAGAGTGTTGGATCGGCTCGACTCTGCTCGTAGTCGCAACGCTTGAGCACATTGGTGAATTTTTCGAACCATGCTCGTGGGGATTGTTTTAGACCGTATAGAGACTTCTTGAGTTTGCAGACTCTGTTGGCATCTTGATTATTTTTGAATCCTGGTTGGAGTTGCATGTAGACTTCCTCTTCCAGTTCGCCATTCAGAAAGGCATTCTTGACGTCGAGCTGACTGAGAGGCCAATCTAAATTGGCTGCTATTGAAAGGAGGATTCTGATGGTATTGAACTTCGCGACTGGAGCAAACGTCTCTTGGTAGTCGATGCCATAAGCTTGAGTGTACCCTTTCGCGACAAGACGGGCTTTGTATCTCTCAACTGTGCCGTCTGGATTATGTTTGATGGTGAAGAGCCATCTACATCCAACAGTTCGCTTGCCTGGTGGTAGCTCGACGATATCTCACGTATCATTCTTTTCGAGGGCTTGGATCTCAGCATGACTTGCGTCTCGCCACTCGGGACTTTGAAGGGCTTCCTCAATGGAGTTCGGCACTTTTCCTTCATCTAACTTCGCCACATAGGCTTGGTAGCCCGTAGATAAGTTACCATAGTACACGTAATCCTCCATCCTGTATTGACCACACGACTGAGCAGGTTTTCTCACTGCAATGGGTAAGTCTGGAGATTCGATGTTACCTTGTTCAATAGTGTCGTGGTTCAGGTTCGGAGAGACATCTTGGTCGCGAGCTTGTACCGGACTCTGGGTGATATTCAGTTCGCATGGAGAGGGTTCAGAGGCTTGCGAGCTGGGAATATGAGTTGGACTGGGCGAGCTGGGAATTTCTTGAACAGGTGAGGTCGGACTGTGGGGCGAGCTGGGAATTTCTTGAACAGGTGAGGTCGGATTTTGAGGCGAGCTGAATTCAAGGTTTATGATGAGCCAATTTGGGAAGTCATTTTCATCATTCTCCCCCTGATGAGCTGAATTGGCGAAGTAAGGACTGAACTCATGAAAAGATACATCCATTGAGACTATGAATTTTCGTGATCGGGGTTCATAGCATTTGTAGCCTTTCTGGGTTGCTGAATAGCCAAGGAAGATGCATTTGAGCGATTTAGGTTCAAGTTTACCTTGACCATAAGAATGAGTGAAGACTGAACAGCCGAAAACTTTCGCATGTAGGGTTGAGATGATTCGACAATGAGGGTATGTCTCTAGAAGGACTTGAGATTGGATTTTATAGCCAAGGACACGAGATGACATTCTGTTTATGAGGTAGGTGGCTGTGAGGACTGCTTCTCCCCAAAAATGAGATGGGACGTTTGAGGAGAACATGATGGCTCGGGCGACCTCGAGAATGTGTCGATTTTTCCGCTCGGCTACCCCATTTTGTTGCGGGGTATGAACGCACGAGCTGGAGTGAATTATGCCATGTGTTTTCAAGAAATCGCCGAGCTCAGAATTAAAGTAATCTCGAGCGTTGTCAGTGTGGACAATTTGAATGGATGTGTCGAACTGTGTTTGAATCATTTTGTGAAAAGTTTTGAATAGATTGGATGTTTCAGATTTTTGTTTCATCATGTATATCCAACTGAGTCTAGTGTGGTCGTCAACAAAGAGAAGGAACCATCGAACTCCAGTGATATTGGGAACTTTTGAGGGCCCCCATATATCACTGTGAATCGTGGCAAAAGGTCGAGATGGTTTGTACGAGGTGGGGTGATACGAGCTTCGAGAATGTTTGGCGAACTCACACATGTCACACTGAATAGAATTGATGTTTTTATTGATAAACAAAGAAGGAAATAGTCTTTTGAGATACATGAAATTTGGATGTCCTAGTCTAAGGTGATTGAGCATGATCTCTTTATACTGGGGTGATTGTTGGGCGAGCTGACACATGGCGGACTGATCTGACTTGATGACATAGAGTCCGGTACTCAGCTCAGCATTACCAATCTGTCTCCCCGTGACCTGTTCCTGAAACACACATGAACTTTCATCAAAAATAGTTCGGCACTTAGAGTCTTTGTTGATCTTATGCACAGATAAGAGATTGCATTGTAATTGGGGAACAAATAACACCGATTCTAGCCTCATAGACTTCGTTAAGACCACGGTGCCAACACCAGTGACTTGAGTTTTGGCTCCGTTGGCGATGGTGACTGATATGCTTTTATTACAAGCGGAGTAAGTTGTGAATAGACTTCGATTACCAGTCATATGATCAGAGGCACCGGAGTCGACAATCCATGATGTGGGATTCTCTGAGCTTACATGGAGGGCTCTAGGAGAGTTACCTAGAGGACCAACGCTGGAGGTTTCTCCACTGAGTTGGACTTGTTGGATAAGCTTTTGGAGAATAGCGAGCTGGTCGTTGCTGAAGGGAGAGTCCGAGGTCGAGGTCGAGGTCGAGGCAGCGGACGAAGTGGATACTAAGTTTCCGACTGAGTTCGGATCCTTAGTGTCTCGGGTTGACTTCGAGCTCGGTGGTTTCCCATGCAGCTTCCAGCAGGTTTCTCGGAGGTGTCCAGGTCGTCTGCAATGATCGCAGTAGGGGCGAGGTTTGCGAGGTCTCTCTGTTGAGACGCGGGCTGCAAGTACTTCGTCTCCATGCGTGGTGAGGGCGGACGAGTCTGAGGATGAGCCCGGAATTGAGCTCGATTGGATAACTCCCAGCATGAGTTTCCTCATGCTTTCCTCGTGTCTGACCGCGGAAAAGGCTTCACGGAGATATGGTAGTGGTTTTGTACTAAGTATCCGACCTCTGACCTCATCAAGGTCTTGGTTGAGACCGGATAGTAGTTTAAACACACGTTTGGTCTCCACTGTCCTGCGGTAGAGTTTTGAGTCCTCGGGGCAGGTCCACTGGTGTTGTTCGTAGAGGTCAATCTTCTGCCATAGATGTGTGAGAGAGCTGAAGAACTGAGTAACAAACATCTCTCCTTGACGAAGGTCGTGGAGAGTGTTCTTAGTCTCAAACAACTCGGACACATCTTCGGAGTTGGAGAAGATTTCTTTAGCTGCTTTCCAGATTTCTGCTGCAGTTGGGTAAAGGAGGAAGGTTTCTCCGATTTCGGGAAGCATAAAGTTTATGAGCCAGGACATTACCATGCTGTTGTCTGCCTTCCAACTCTTAAATGCTGGATCCTCGGTCTTTGGAGATGTAGCCACGCCTGTGAGGTAGTCATCTTTACCACGTCCCGATATGAACATGAGCACGGATTGAGACCACTGTAGGAAGTTGTGGCCATTGAGTTTGTGACTCGTGATATGTTGGGAGAAGGATTCAGATTGAGACTGAGTGGGCGTGGTGGTGTTCATGGTGATTGATTTTCTCTGCTCTGATACCATGTTGAAGTTGAGAGAGATAGTCGAATCTGGAGAGAAGATGAAGAAAGAGAGAATCGGAGAAGAGAGAGAGTGTTCCGAGACTTTGAATATTTCTTATTATGATTATGAAATTGTATCACCTATTTATACATATGGTGGATACACGAGAGTGTAATAAATACATGTAATAATTCTATCTAGGAAATAGAAAGGAATAAATGTTTACACAGAAAAATAAGACATAGAAAATAGATGACAAATAAATGCAACACATTTTCCCATGTGATATGAGTTCCAAGGAGTGAGGACTTCCAAAGCACGCTTGTCAGGAGGAAGGGCGAACTGACGAGCTGACGAAGTGACACGGGAGGCGAGCTGGCGAGCTTGTGATCTGGCGGACTGGCGAACTGGCGAGCTGGCGAGCTGGCGAACTGGCGAGCTGGATTTCAACAAATAATATTATTATGGAGAAAAAAAAACCTTTACCAGACAAATAAAAAAAAACAAACAAACAAACACCAAGTCCTTGGCCAATACCTTCTGCAATATGGAAAAGCAAAACATAGCCTTCAAATGAGCAAAGCAAACTACCCAAAAGTTCGGTGATTACTACGACAAAATTCTAATTGAAGCAAACCTCAGAGCTCTAGTGCCTCCATCGAGTACACCATCTTCTTCCTCTTCTTCTTCCCAGCGATCGTCGTCTTCTTTGGTGATTTCTCTCTTGTTTGAGAGAGAGAGAGAGATAGAGAGAAAGAGAGAGAGAGAGAGAGAGAGAGAGAGAGAGAGAGAGAGAGAGAGGAAGAGAGATAAAGAAAGAGAGTAAGAGATAAAGAAATAAGGAGAAGGTATTAAAATAAAAAGGGAAAAAATGGTATTAAAGTCTCTAAGTTAAAGACAGTCAAGCTCGGTAAATTTTTTTTATTTTTATACGAAAAACTCAATTTAAAAAAAGAGAAGAGTCCTAGTGTTGGCAATTTCTCTCTATATTTTTGAAATATTTATCTCTCTCCAATAGACACCTGACCATAAAATCATCTTTAGTTGACCGAGAATTCCAAGTAACTATTGACTAAGAAAACTGATTTGTAGTCACTTAATCCACTTGTACGGTCACACAAATCTTAGACATGTTTTTTTAGTTCATTTGTAGATTTTTTTTTGTAGTTGCTCATGCACGTCTTCCAAGACCAAGAGGAGAGGGGAATTCAAAATTCCTAACACTTTTACAAAGTTCAAAAAGGATTGAAATCTCGCGCGAGATGAGGGTATCTCGCGCGAGATCTCGTTTCTCACAGTGGCGCGAGAGAGAGATTAATATATCTCGCAAAATATGTTAAATTTCGCAATTCTCGCGTTTTCCGCGCGAGTTGATCAAAATCTCGCGACAAGAAATAAAAAAACGTAAATAATCACGTTAAAAAAAGTTTAAACTGTATTTGGGCCGTCCATTTCAACGGGCCTATCTACAATTTGAAGGTTTAACATTAGGTAAAGTTCTCTTCTTTATTTATAATGCCCAAAACTAAGATAACTCAGTTTACACAAACGACGTGGGACTTTTTTTTTTCTCCACAAACCTGCATACATGTGTGAGATAAAAGTTTCATCATTGGATAATGATGTGATGTCAAAAAAATAATGTGTATTCTCTATTTCTCTTCAGCGTGGTAGTGTTATTGCTTTTATATTATCTCACAATTTTTTATTCCAATTCCACTGTGACTCACATCATCATGTACATTTCTCTACAGCCAAACTCAAACCATATACGAAATTTTATAGCTGTACACAAATATTAATGTGTAAACTGTAAACAAAACAAACATACATATATCTAATATGAAATATATTATTAACTTTATTATTGGATCTTAATATTAATTTTATATATACTAATTTGTAATACCTTTTAAAACAATTATTAAGTTTTAGTATATATATGAACTATGCTTATGAATGATAATTATATATATATATATATATATATATATATATATATATATATATATATTAATTTGTAATACCTTTTAAAACAATTATTAAGTTTTAGTATATATATGAATTATGCTTGTGAATGAAAACTCTTTGCGAAACTTTTTTGTTTAAATTTATGTACATATGAAAATTAAAAAATATTTTTTCAAATTGTATTTTTTGTTTAAATACCCCGCGGAATACCCTTTTTTTGCGATATATCCCGCGGAATGCGGTTTACCACACGGTACGAGATACCCCGAACGTTCATCAAATACCGCGGAATACCATGGTACGAGACGAGATACCCTCAAAATTAGAAGTGCGGTACGACCGCGAGATGCGAGATTTCAATCCATACGCTACACGAGATTGGTATTGCTTTGCATATTTTATGCATCATTCCTTAGGTTTCATCAACCAGTGTTGCAAAACACAAAGAGGGTTCTTCAATTATTCAAAGTTCGTATGTCTAAATAGATCAACTTCGAGTATCATTGAACCAAAATAAAAATCGAAGTGAAGAAAATCAAGTAGAAGATAAAAAGAAGAAGCTGTTGAGCGAGAAGAGAGTTTCATTTCCCATCATTCCACCTTGGTAATGCGGAAACTTGGCTGGTGGGTATTGATAGGTCCCCGTGAGAGTAACTCATATTCAAAGGAACGGGATGAATGACCCAGGACCTTCACCAGCAACGTAAAGAGATGTTGGGAACAAAGGAGCAAAGATGGTCTATTTTGCAGCAGTGAAAATTGGGGACAGTGTAAATACCATTTATATCGGCTTTATATTTTGGACAGTGTTCATGCATTTTGGTTGCATGAACTGTGACTTATCATTAGTCACGTTCTGATTGAGAACTAAGCTTTTAATGGATGGTGAGGTCGCCAGAATCATTTTGTAAGCTTTTACCATTTTTCGTATTTTGAGTAGTGCAAATGGTCCCTTAAAACCCAGTCTCGTGTTTGCCTTTTGTGCACAGTTATTTCTGGATTTCAGTACCACATTATAAATACAATATTACCGGTTCTTATTCCTAGATGTGCCCAGTACAAGTTGATTGTTCTTTAAGAAATTATTTAGATCCTATCGTGATGCTATGTACAAATAAATTTATATTTACAAGTCGTTGAAGATTACACATCACGTATGTCACGAGTCCAATGGGCAACGAGTCACAAGAACACCATGATCCCAGTTCTCTGCATAGCTGCAGATTAAAAAAAAGAAAAAAAAGAAAAAAAAAAGAGACAATTTTTTATCAGTCAGACGTGATTAGCATAAAAATCCAACAATCCATGACATTCGATGCTGCATGAAGCTGTACCTATAATGCCTTGGTAAATAACGACTACATTAACAAAATTCTCTTGATTGTTATTCATTAAAAGAATGGCACGGCTAACATTCTGGATTTTGTTCCTTATTTTCCCAAGATCTTTTTAGCCATCATCATATAAACAAAAACAAAAATTTCTTCGCCCTTATAGGGGAAAGAAAAAGAATGAGGAAATGCGTGAGAGAAAATGTATTTAAAAGGTGAAGATTTCTCGAGGAAAATTGCATAAAAGGTGGAGGAACTGGTAAAGAATGAATCATGATAATAGTTCCACTTCAAAAAACAAAAACAAAAAAACTATTTACGAATTTCCCAATACATGTTTGTGAAATTGTATCTCAGAGGTGCAGAGGCAATACATGGTTTCTTTGAGCCGTAGAGGACAAGTTTTTATTTTTGTTGTGGAAACGAGAGAGAGACTTTCTCTCCTTTAATCCCTTTAATTGTTTTTAAGAAACAGGGACATTTTATATTGATATTTTCTTGAGAAGTTTAAGGTTTTAGGTTACAGTGTCTAATCCCTGGGAATGTCAATATCACAGGTTGAAAGAAGACGTTCCTGGGGATAAAAACCAAAAACCCCGATCTAAAAGGAAGATTACAATGCACTGGGCCAGTCACAAAGCGAAAAGGATGAAGGAAAATCCTTAAATTCTTCTGATAACCATAAGGATCTGAAGTAGTGTACAGATTCCGAAAGGTCTTCTACGTAAGTGTTGTGGTCTTTGAAGTTTTGCATGTTCCACATGCACCAGATTGTAGCTAGGCGCTTGTTTTTGCAGCCGAATGCCATTTGAGTTCCTTCTAGAAAGGAAGTGAAAGTGGAAAATTTCCTGAGAGAGAGAGAGAGAGAGAGGCAAATCAATCAATTAAAAGCAAAGCCGATAAGAAGCTTCCTTTTGAGGGAGAGCCAGGCTGTAGAGTTGAAGGAGCAGCTGAAGAATACTGATGCGGATTTCTTATTTGGATTTCTACAAAGACCCTTGGGAGGAACATACAGTCTCTGATAGTGTTCCTTTGAGTTTATCTAAAAGGAGTTTGGCACTTATCTTGGGGAGAGAAGAGATCGAACTTATAGGCCGGAAGTCAGAGACCTTTCTGGAACTGATCTTCTTTGTAATGAGACATAAGTGGGTTTCGTTTACGATCTTATTGATTATTCCGTCGTTCAAAAATTCCTGATAAGACATAGAGAAGGTCAAGTTTGATGACGTCCCAAAATTCTTGAAAGAAAGCGGAGGAACTGTCGGGGCCACAGGGAATTTGTCACGCGCACAGCCGAAGACTGCAGCACTGAATTCTAACCAGTCGAACGGCCGACAGATGGTTTCAGCGCTTTCGAGAGTAATGGGACTCCAGTCAAGACCAGTCCAGTCCCTGAGGTTGCCGTGATTGTATTTGTAAATCTAGGAGAAGACTCTGTTTATCTCCTTAACGATTTTAGATTCACTAACCCTTAAATCACCGGTCCTCTACTCCAGTTTCCAAGTCAAGATTTTTGCTTCCGGGAAGTCAAGAGGATGTGGAAAAGTTTGGAATCTGCACCACCCTCCTTGGCTCATTTAATTAACGTTAGGACCCGGGTTATTAGGGGTATTAGAGTAATTAGTAGATATGTGGGAGTTAGTAGGAAATATCTAGAAATAAGGTTAGTCTACAAATAAGAACTGGTAGAGAAAGGTATCAAAGAAGAATCTGAAAACTGTTTAGTCTTTTGTAAGGAATAGAATTCTAATTTGAAGAGCACGGACCTCTCGACTGTTGGATATCTCATTGTAGTTCTTTCATTCATATTCGAACAATACAAGAAATATCTCGGGGCGCATCAAGTTGGTATCAGAGCAGTTATGAGCCTGCAGATGTGGAATCGGATTCCGACCTTCAGCGGTCATAATCCGGCAGCGTGGATCTCGTCGGTGGAGAATTTCTTCACTTTCTACAGTTACTCAGATTATGAGAAGTTGCAGATGCATATGAGTCCATGATTTGAGAGGCGAGGGGCTGGTTCCAGTGGGAGGATAGTCACCAGCCATTCCGAACTTGGAAGGAAATGAAGAACTGCTTGCTTGACTACTTTTAGCCGCCGGATGAAGAATTAGCTCACTGGCAGCCTCTTTCGGAAGCTGAGCGGGACGAGATTAAGGAGAAATAATTCGGATCGGCTCATAAGGCGCTCGGATCGGTCAGGACGGAGATGGACATGGGCAGGTTCGCAACGAGATTTAAAGAGAGTCAGCGTGAATCGTCCATTCGATTCAAACATATTCAGCGTGAATCGACTGATCGATTCGATCAGATCACGTGAATGAGGGAACAACCGTTCCGAGCTGCACAGATCGCCAATCGACTCAGGCCGGAGAGTGCGTTCGCAGCGACGGAGGAAGGCAGAGACGCGACGACTCGCGCGACCATGTCGATTGCAACATTTGGCGACATTCTTATTTTGACACCCTCTTTTTTTTCGGACAGAGCCCATTCTTGTATTTTAACTTTCAGCGACTGCGTTTTTCCACAAAACCAAAGTCATTCCAGCTGGGGCTAGAAAAGTCTGCCCAAGAGTCAGACACCAACTTCATAAATTCTTTGTTTTCAAGACAACAGTTATCCAATCGGAATGGGACTGCGGGAATAGTGTGGAGGGTGATGGTCTTAAACGTCCGGATTTGGTTTTTCCTGTCTACAAAAGGTAATGAGCTCCCTCCAGCTCTCTGTGAAAAGGAAGTGGTCTAATCTGTAGTGAGGTTGATCTTGGAAGTTTGACCAAGTGTGAGTTCCATTCACAAGTGGTGGATCAAGAAGTTCAAATTCTGAAACTACCTCGTTAAAATTCCTCATATTTCGGAAATTTCTAGACCAGCTGTTTCTTTCTTCAGCAAATCTGGTCATGTTGAAATCACCGCCAATGCACCATCTATTTCCGCAGATCGCACAGAGCTGGGCCTCCCAAAAAGCTACGCAAGCACTCAATTCGCACTCGTGAACGCATGTGTACAACCAAGGCTGAACACTGTCATCTATAAGGATTCATACAGAGGCTTCACCGACCTTCGATTCCGATTCCAACCATTCTGAATTGCTATTAGATTCCCATCCCATTGAGAATCCAGGGACTAATTTTACACGATTGCTACTTGTCTCTTGTTGATGAGGATGAAGGAGTGTTTTCTGAAAAAAGTGTGCAAGAGATCGATGTTTTTTACTGAGAACCATAAGCTTTGCATATTCTTTTTATAACTGTGGTGTCCGTGTTGGACCCGACTACAATCGACGAGGACCAAGTTTGTGTGTATGTTCCTTACTTTCTCCTCAATTTTTCCTCCTACACAGCCTAGAATTTTTATTTTCCCTTTTGTATTCCCTCATATTTTCATTTTCCCTTGTATTTTCACTTTCTCTCCTATTTTCCAGGTTTCAAACGGAGCCTTAAGGACGCAGCTCAGAGCTCGGAAGAGATGGCCCCCTCCAGACCGCCCGATGCCTTCTGGTACAAGGCATTTCCTATCGCCCTGCTATCTAAAGAATTCTTACGAATTTACATTTTTGAGATTTTCCATGACGTCAAACAGGAGTGTTACTCCGTTTCCTAGTAGTTTCCTCCTAAATGTGGCCGCGTTTTCTGTCTTTAAGACCTCCACTGAGATGTCGCAAATCCATGCTCCAGAACCTCTTTGCAGAAACATACTCAAAATTATGTCCCTTCTCCTTTCTTCCACTCGGACAATCTTACCATCTCTCTCAAGAGAGGTTTGAATTTTTTTATATTCTAAGAAGAAGAAAAAACTGAACTGATTCACGTTGATCTTAGCCGTGAAGAAGTTTAATCAAGACAAAAATCAGTTTAGAAAAATAAGGGAAAAGGGAGAGAGGAGAGACCTTGGTTATATAAGTACTTTCTTTAAACTATTTTCCCCCCACCTTTTAGTTTAGTTCCAAGCATAGTTCGGATATTATTCTCTGCTGAAAAATGTCTCTTACAAAAAATCAGTATGAAAATTATGGTGCATCTAACTCGACCAAGCAAGGGCACACATGAGTGGTAAGACATATAATCTTATTAACTTATTAATGAATGACAAAGAAAACAAACCTTTTTCCATCAACGTCTATACAAATGAACTTCCCATGCCGCCATCCATCTTGGAAATGGCCGAAAAAGACATTGCCGGACTTGGAATAGAAACGGCCTTCACCATTGGCCTTACCCTTCCAGAAGTTTGCAAACCATCGATCCCCCGTGTGAAAATAAAACCAACCCTACATATAGATAATACAGCAATTATCAAAGAAATTCTTCTTCCTGACACCCAGAAGAAAAAAGAAAGAAAAGAAAGTCTGAGATGGCAATACCATTCTTCCCAGATGACAAATACTGTTTTTTTTTTTTTTAAACACTAATTCCTTTGTATTAACAGAGGCCAAATCACGTAATTACAAAAATGGGGAACTGGGGTACAATCACAATAGAAACTCCCACAGACCAGGAGAAGAAAAAACACAAATTCAATGGCAATGATGTTGCTATAAATACAGCTACAAATTCAATGGAAGAGACAAACCTTTCCGTGCATCACATCATCTCTCCACGAACCCTGGAACACATCTCCATTGCTGAAGTATAATGTACCTGAACCTGATCTCTTTCCATATCGCCAAATCCCATCATATATGCTTCCATCTCCAAAGACCAGACGGCCCTGAACAAATTCAATTAATTACCTTTCTTCAGAAATTAAAAACATCCCTGAACCTAGTCACTGAAGATCAAGGGTGACAAGTACCTTTCCTTCAGGAAGACCTCCTTGGCATCGTCCTTTGAAAATTCCTCCTCGGTATTTCATTTCCACAGAAGGATTCCACTTTTTTGGCGTCTCTCTCTCTGCTTCCTGAATTTAAACAACAATTAGAAGTTCTTCCTGAATTAGAGAGATTATCTCAAAATTCAGATGATAACAAACTTTATACACTCTTGAATTCCCCTTTCCAAGAGTGGCAGTGAGTAAAAATATAAATTGGTACACAAAAATCAATGAAATTAATATCACTGCAGAAACACCTAGGGGGAAGGTTAAGATACCATAAATGCCAAGAGCTAGAGAAAAAGCATCAGCATATGTGAAGTGGAGTTCACAGGGTGTGTGTGAATATAGAAATAGACTTGCACATAGCAGAAAATAGTGGAAATGTGCAACACAAGAGCAGAGAGATTCAAGACATTAGCACAAACAGACAACTTTAGAATATGAAGACTAATCGCAAAGAGAAAATTACCAACATAGAAGCTGCACGAGCAGAAAGAATTCCTGGCGTTTTAGGAGGATCTATAGCATTCGGTTTTAACATCGCTGAGGCTGTATTATAAAAATCCTTCACAGCTTCAATTCCTGTATCTGTTAACTCATTCAACGAACGTGTGTTCATATTGACATTTGGTTTTGATTTTATAACAGCCTCACTACTCAGTGGTGGAGATGATGTATTGAATCTATCTTTAGATTCTTCTGAAGGTCGCACGCCAACTGGAAGGCGAAAGATGCTCAATTTATCAAGTGTCGGAGTAGCTCCAGCTTCGGTGGCCCTTTCTTTGGCCCATTCCCGTGCAATCTGATACCCCGTCCCGGAGTTCCGACCAATGAGTTCCTCTCTTTGAAAAGCAGAATGTTCTGACAATACATGTTAATAATTAGTCAGATGCATGAATTTATGCAGCCTCTATAAATTGTGAATCTGGAAGAAACTCTGGTAGTACCTTCAGCTGTAAGATTGTTGAAATCAGAAGGTTCTATAACAGCCTCAAAGATTTCACTGTCAGAACTCCGTGATAAAAGTAAAATCAGCTTTCTGTAGTCCGCAGGACACTAATCTATGTTAAAACTGAGAAATTGTCACTACCTTGAAGTCTGGGAATCATTGAAGATGTTGCTCTTTACTGTCTGACGTTTTTCATTGTACTTTTCCTCAGAAATGGCATCAATATCACTTATACTAATAATCTCATCTGGCAATTCTTCCCCAGAAGTACGCTCACTCTTGATTCCACTGCTTCCCTGAGTTTTGCTTGATGAATTTCCTCCCCACAAAAGCCCGAGAATGAATGGAAAACGCTGGGCCAATCTTGTCAATAAGCCACTTTTCTGAGAAGCTTCTCGTTCAGTAAAACGGGTACTTCAGAAGACAAATTCGGAATGGAAAAAAAAAAAAAAAAAAAAAACCCTTATTAGAATCCAAAATACAGCCAGAAGGTTACAAACAAAACAAATCCTTGAAAGACCACTGCCTATGGACTATAAGCGATTAAAGTGGACAAAAGTCAGAAAAGAAAGCAACACAAATAAAAGAATCGTGGGAGCAGGAATACAATGAATAAAACTACTGCGGGCCCAAGGAGAAAAACAAAGGAGAAAGTTAAAATGAATCTCTAATGAAAATCCTAAATTCTAACGACAGTTGTTACGAACTTACAAAACAAAGAGAATACTAAGTATTGTAGACAAGGGGCGCTTAAGACCCAGTATGTACTGGCAAAGTCAAATACATAGACAGTGAACTGAGACCTTCTCCTAAGTAAGAGTCTTACCCAACAGCGAGAATTGTTGTCACGAGCAGGTTGGGCTCCAAATTCGGTTCCTGGACTCTAGAAACTATGATTTCCTTTGTGTATTCTGCTGTTTGACGAAAAGTTCGCAAAAAAGCATCTACATCGCTTTCATTGATGGCATCTGAACTAGCCAGAACGCATATAATCATGCCATCCAAGTCCTAAGCACAAATAAAAAGGTTAAAATTAATTAAAGCACTCGTTTCTACAACATTATTAATGCAGACAGCAGAGGGAACTACCATAAGATTAAATGGAACATAAAACTTATCACAAAAATTATAATAGCAAAGTGGACTATGAGATTGAGAGAGATAAATCATAGTGAGTACAGCCACTGGCTGACAAAATAAAGTCTAAAGCTTGTGTTACAAGTTCGAGTCAATGTATCTTTTAAAAACTTTCCAAGATGTTGAATCTGTTGTACTTTAGAGCTAAAAAGCATGAAAAACATTGAAGCAAATAATTAAGCCATCAAAGTCAACGCATATGTTTGTAATAACAGGATTCCATATATTCCCATATTCTGAAGTTTAAAGGTTATCTTTGTAATGTGTACTTCAATGTATTGATTTTGTATTTTTGCTACATAATGTAAAGAACGAAATATTTTTTTTTAAAAGAAACTTGGCCTTTATAAATAAAGCGGCTCAGCCAAATAGATTACAGCATATAAAGAACGAAATATTCAAATACAAAAAGATATATCAATGCAATATCTGGTACAAGTAAAAAAACATAGGAAAGTAACCTTAATTACATTTAGAGCAAGTAGGTTTTACCTTGACACCCATACTGAGGAACGGACAATCGTAAATAGCCTGCGATATAGAACTTTTAATGTTGTAACCAGAACCAAATCCAAGTTTTGCTTCTTTATATCTTTCTAGAATCTGCATATGACCGTAGTTGCATTAGCCTTCTAAAGTACCAGGAGCATTATGGGTTAATTTAAATATCTATAAGAAAAAAGAATTTGAGGAAGCATGGACATTGACATGAGATGCCTAGTCTATAACTAACTAATTGTGAAAAAAGAAATTAATAAAATTTAGCCATTGGATAATATCTTCCCAGATTCTGCTTATAATGAAACAAGACCTATTAGACTCCCAAGGACAGATTTAGTGATTCTGTAATGTAATAACTTTTTAAGTATATACATACGTCATTGGAGGGTCTCATTAGGGTTTCATGAGAAGACTTGTCAAAGTTATTAGTATTCTAGTAGTAGTTTATCTGTAAGAGATTGATTTCACATCTCGAACTGTGAATCAATACCAATATTAGTATTATTAATTTACTCCCGAGTCCTATCAGATAATAGTTGCAGTATACTTAAATAGCACAAGGTATATAACATTATTACGTAGCAGAATGGAAATCGGTGGAAAATGAGAAAATGAATAATGAAGCAAATACATGTGACTAATTATCTACCAATTATTACGACTTAAATTTTGAATTCATATCATCATTTCTCCACGAAAATTGAGCCACTATATCATCAAATAATAACAACTACCCCATGGAAAAGGGTGGTTATGGAGACTTACTCTGAGGACTTCTGAAACTTCAATGTATTTTACAGTGTTGCACGGTGACACAATAATTGTGCGGTTCAAATCCTAAAATTTCACAGAAATAATTAGATCATCCAGGGCGTCATGAACCGGAAACGAATAAGGTCCAAACCGGAAGTAACTCACAGATTTAAGAGCTGCTACAGCAGCAGTGGCTAGTAGTACAGCATTATTGGCTGTCTTTACTGCCTCATCTAGAGTAACCATGTCCTTTTTCAGAAGCTTTTCAGTGTCAAGATCTGCATGTAGAAAAAAGAAAATAAAAAAATCTTGGCATGAATGACTAGATCGGATACATTTACAGGAAATAATTAAATAAATTAAAAAAAAAACTTTCGCTGGAAATGACTATGAGATATAGTAGTGGTTTGTAATGGACAGGAAAAAAAAAATGAATTACCAAGCAGAGGAGGAAATGACATATATGATCATATAAACATCTTTAATTGGATATAAAATCTGTTATTACACAGTGGGGTATGAACCAGAAAACATTATTTTCCTTTTCATTCTCTGTCAAGTGAATATTAAACAGTGAGCATAATTCAATTTTGCAATTGTCACCAATGTTTAAAACAAGTACGATTCTCTCAGATAGCAGAATCATGTGCCCTTCGGTGACAAATGTCAACAGAGTCAGCTAGAGTACTTGCGTCGGAATTAATGGACATTTCAATTAAAGGGTATCATAAGCTATATAAATTTCTTTTCTTCGTCAAGGTAAAATAAAAATGCAAAATTTCAATGAAACATAACACTTACCAATTATTAAGTTAGTACGCTCATGAAGTTTTTCCATAAGTTCTATAACCTGCGTGCCAAATTAGAAAAGATTACTGTCAGATACGTTTTTATCTACCAACATTGAGATCCTATAATTTCATCGGTTTTATACTCCAAAAAATGAATTACACATCATAACCAAAAAGAAGATTTCCTAAACTTCGAAGTTAAATGACTACGATAATTGCAACCACCTCATCCTGTCTCTTTTGTCCTTCAAAGATGAATGGCTTCAAGATTATAGCAACGGTAAATCCATTGGCAGATCTTACAGTTTCTAGAATGTCAATGGCTGATTTATGGTCCATGCCGTAACCTGCACTTGCTACCTACATGGAAATTAGGTTGGGCTTAGAATGCTAAATGATTCTAGCACATGACTAGAAAAACATCTAAGCAACTAAGCATTGCATTAGTCCGTTTCCTCTGTGATTTCCTCTGATAGCATAGTTATTAGTTGATCAAAAGGATAGCAACTGACTTTTCCTTTTTCACATGAGAACCGGATATAAGCAAAAGAACAATATAACAGGTGAGTAGCATTATTATACTCATGAAGATACAATTAATGTTGAGACATTTTTATAAGTAAGATCCTGTTTTGATGGCAAAAGTCCCAAAAAAAAGGTCCAAGTCTTCGGTTGGAGGCTTGCTCTCCTAAAGGTCAACACTGCAGACCTTGTTCAGCGGTGCAATCCTCATTGGACCCTCCTCCCTAACTGTTGTCCGCTTCGCAGCGGAAGACATCCAACACCTTTTTTTTGGATTGTCAATGTTCTTCTCGTCTTTGGGATTAGGCCTTCACCAAGTTCTCGATCGCAATGATTGTCCTTCCACTGTTAATGACCTGTTATCATCGCCTGTTGCTTTCTGTCGAAGTCCGAAGTGGGTTTACGAGTTCAAGATAGCGAAATTGGCTACGGTATGGTGTTTCTGGGGGAACCAGAGCAAGATTTTCTTTGAGGATGAGAAATGGGATCTCAGCGCGGTTTGAGAAAGCCTTGATTTGTATAGCTCTTTGGTTGCATGTATATTGTAAAAAAAAAAAAAAAAAAAAGAACAGTGTTATCTCATTTTTTGTTTTTTCAAGGGACTGGGACACTGCTTTGTATTGTGTGTAGGGTCTCCTATTCAGTGGGCTGGCATGCGGTCGATTTCTGGGTTTTCCTCGCTCTTTCCCGGTTTTGTATTTCTTTTTTTTATTGCTTCTGCCAGTTTCTAATAAAAAGTCCATGATTCCTCTTAAAAGAAAAACTAATATTGAGGCAAAAAGATATGGATAAGAAATGTACAAACAAGGATAATAGTCTTTGACGGCGATGCTAAAGATGGCAGAGCTTCAAAAGTTATTGGATTTGGATCTGCAACAACAAAGTAAAGTGTAACTATATTTGGCCTGAGAACAAAGTGGTTATTAACTAAGAAAAGAAGACAAATTTGTATAAATTTTTTTCTCTCTCGGAAATCACTCAATGGTTTTTCCTTCTTACCGCTGAAACCAATGCGCGAGGGAACAAATTTGAGGATTGGGTTGCTCAGGATTATGAAAACCACTTTTTTTTTTTTAGTATATTTTTTAGTTCCAAAACAATGCGTCTGACTGCGCTACCCGGCATAATTTCTTATCATTAGTCTATACAACAAAAGTGGATATGTTATTGGAAATACAAAGGCAAACGAAAATGCGAACCTTTTCCAAGGATTCTTTGTTGCAATAGCACATTCATTGAGTCCTTAGAAACAATACTCCTGCAAAAACACAAACCCCAAAAATGAAAAGAAAGAAAAAATAAAGCTAAGCTCAAACATTTATATATCAGGCCATGAATACAATAGGAAGAGTGATAAATTCAATTGCTAACCAAAATCGTAGCGAGAGGGACTGAAATGGCGAGTCGAGGCAGAAGGTGAGAACCGCGTCCTTGCGACTCCCGATGCCAATCACCTCGACAGCCTTCGAGTCAGTCCAGAACTCGCCGGAGCTCTCCGCCGTCTCCGTCTGGCCGCATCCGCTCGGCGTAGGGCTCCTAACGGCGGTCCGGAACCGGCGACGGTGGACGGAGCCAGTGCGGAAGCGGAGGTCAATTAATCGCCGGTGGAGGAGGAGGACGGAGGCGCTCGGCGGCGAGGAAGAGAGTGAGGGTAAAAACCTAGACGAAGGACAGAAGCTGGAGAAAACTTGAAGTTCCATGGGAGATTGGTTACAGCGAGAGACAACTGGAGCGTGTGTTACACTTACACGCTCGTCATCCACAACTGAATTTTAATTTCGTAATCTATGTTTTGTACGAAACTTTTTTTTACAAAAACAGTATGAAACGAGTGAAGATATTTTTGTAAGAGAAAAATGTCGTTCACGCTCGTTGCATATATATAAACTAACGAAAGGTTTCATAACTCTCTAAATTACCAATTCTTAATCGGAATAATAAGTATGGATTTTTCTGTTAATTGGTTCCAAACAGACGTCAACAAATTAGAATTGATTTGGTGTTTTAGTGGATAGGATTTTAATTGTTATTGAATTGTTGTGTATAATTGTGTTTACTCTCACGTGTGACTAATGACTCCTAAAGAGAGGTCGAAAGCGAATGGTCAAAAGAGATCCCCTCAAAACCTCAAAGTTTTATAGGGAGAGGCAAGCGCCGGACGAGGAATCAGAAGAGGACGTCACATATGACCGAAAGATTTTTGTTAGCTTTTTTTTTTTTTTTTTTTTTTTTGAAACCTCTACGCCCCCCTAAGGTGCGACGCTATTAGAGTGTGTGGGTTGTATTAGTATTAGCTTACGTGTACTAGCTTGCTTACGTGTATTGTATAATAGCCTGTAGTCTGAAAATATCTGTAACAAAATTAGTTACGCTTACACTGTTACATTGATGAGCTATATATGCTCAGCGTGTTGCATACGCAAACTAAGCTTGAATAAACATTTTCTCAGATCTCCAGATATTCTCTTTCTCTCTCTAGAAATCTTTTATGGTATCAGAGCGTTGAATCCGGCTTCGGAATTCGATCCTCATTCTTTCCGCCATGGGAGATCGTTCAAGCTCAACTTTGGGAGGTCACAGCAATCCGGCTCATCAGCCGAATAATCCATGGCCGTCATTGAATCCTCAATTCAATCAAGCTCAAGCTCAACCACCGGTGACGAAATTCGCACCGATCACCTTCACAAATCCAATTCCATCGAAGCTCGATCAGAACAATTTTCTGATTTGGCAAAAACAAGTCTCCACCACCATTAAAGGTCATCGTCTCCAAACCTACCTCTCGGAATTGTCACCTCGACCTGCTGAATTTGCGTCAGAGGCTGATGAAAGGAATGGAATCCAAAGCACAACTTTCTTGGACTGGGAGCAACAAGATCAACTCATCCTGTCATGGCTCCTTTCCTCAATGACAGAAGGCCTTTTGTCCAGGTTCATCAATTGTGAAAATTCTTCTCAAGTTTGGTCTCAATTACAAGTATACTTTGCCACTCAAGTTCGTGCCAAACAAGCGCAATACAAAACCATGCTCGAAAATACCAAAAAGAACTCGTTGTCCATGACTGAGTTTCTACTGAAAATCAGAAACTGCGTAGATCTACTGAATATGGTAGGCACTAAGATCACCTCAAAAGAGCACATCACAGCTGTGTTTGATGGATTGCCAATTGAGTATGAGACGTTCATGGTTGCTGTGAACTCAAGACTTGATCCATACACTGTGGATGAGATTGAGTCGCTTCTACTCGCTCAAGAGGCACACATTCAGCGGCGCAACAGAAACAATGATCTTGCTCTGGATCAACTCTCACTTGACAGTCCTATGGCCAATCTTGCCTACTCAGGATTACAAGGCTACAACAACAGAAGAAGAGGCTCACATCAGTCAAACTACAACAACAACAATCAGCAAGCCCAGCGGTTCAATAACAACAACAGCTACAACAGGAATTTCAACCAACAATCTCGAGGTCAAGGGAGAGGGAACTTCAAAAGTCAAGGCAGCAAGATGCAATGTCAACTATGTGGAAGGATTGGTCACACTGTGATGCAATGCTTCTACAGGTTTGATCATAGCTTCACAGGACCAGGTCAATTGCAGCATCAAGGCAACAGAGCTCAGGGAAACCTTGCAGCAATCTCCTCACCAACAGGTCTTGAAGCTGATGTGCAAAGTGATGAGCAGATGTATGCAATGATGGCTGCACCGGATGATGGAGAAGGAGCTTGGTTCAACAGCAACACTGGATCAGAATGGTATCCAGACTCTGGTGCAACCAACCATCTCACTGCTGACTCAAGAAACTTCAACAACAAGTCAGAGTTCTTTGGCCAAGAACAAGTTCACATGGGAGATGGTAAGGGTTTATGTATTTCTCATATTGGAAACTCTAGTTTTAACTCACCCTATGTTGCATCTAAGACTCTAACCCTCAACAAGCTTCTCCATGTCCCTAAAATCACAAAGAACCTGCTGTCTGTGTCTCAGTTTGCAAAGGATAATAATGTTTTCTTTGAATTTCATCCATCCTTTTGTGTTGTCAAGGATCTCAACAACAGAGCTACCTTAATGAAGGGGATTGTTAAGGCTGGCCTGTACATGTTTGACCCGTCTCAAATGCCTCTATCTACACCAGCCAGTGGACCACAAACAGCCTCACCTATTGTTCAGTCCAAACCTCTACAGCAAAGTGTCTCCTGTCTTCTAGCTTCTACTAATTGTACTCAAGAATCTGACTCCAAAAACTACTTGATTTGGCACAACAAACTAGGGCATCCCTCTGAACTGATTGTAAAGAAAGTGCTTCAGTCTTGTAATCTCAAAACAGTCAATAAAGATTCTCATTTTGTGTGTTCAGCTTGTTGTCGTGGTAAAATGCATAAAACACCCTTTCCTAGTTCTCTCACTACACATTCTAAACCTCTTGAGATGGTATACTCAGATATTTGGGGTCCATCTCCAGTCATGTCCAGTAGCGGTTATAGGTACTATATTCACTTTATTGACAGTTTCTCTAAGTACACATGGATATACATGATCAAAACCAAATCAGAGGCTCTAAACACTTTCATTCTATTCAAAACACAAGCTGAACTACAACTTGGTCACAAAATCAAAACTGTCCAAACAGACTGGGGAGGAGAGTATAGAACCTACACTAAATACCTTGACTCCCAAGGAATTCATCATCAACACCCCTGCCCTCACATTCATGAGCAAAATGGAAGTTCTGAGAGAAAACATAGACACATAGTTGACTGTGGACTAACTCTTCTTGCTCAGTCCTCTATGCCTCTCAAATTCTGGGATGAGGCCTTTAGAACTGCTGTATACCTGATAAATAGATTACCATCTGTAGTTCTAAACTTTCAAACCCCTCTGTTCACTCTCTACAAGAAACAACCAGATTACTCTACACTGAAAACCTTTGGATGTCTATGCTTTCCCTATCTCAGACCCTATAACAACCATAAATTTGATTTCAGATCCTCACCCTGCACTTTTCTTGGATACAGCTTAAAACACAAGGGGTTCAAATGTTTAAATGACAAGGGCAGGTTATTCATTGCAAGAGATGTAGTTTTTGATGAACTGTCTTTTCCCTTCTCAAAACTCAAGTCTTCCACCTCACATCCTACACCCACACCTACCTCATCTTTACCACTTCTAGTCCTGCCCCAAACTCATCAAAATCAAACACATACCTCACCTCAACCTAGTGCCTGTCAAACTCACCCATCTCACACTCACCAGTCTCAGAATTCCACTGAAAACACAAATCCTGTACTCCCTGCACATACACATCAGACCTCACCTGTGTCAACCCCACATCAGATCTCACATGTGCCAACCCTTGATGCAACATTAGGGTCTGATAGAGCTATTGAGTCCACTATGCAGGTACATGTGCCATCTCCATCTCCCACTGTGCAGGTCCAACCTCTTGATGCTCCTCCACAGCTGAATACTCATGGAATGCAAACAAGGTCCAAGAGTGGCATTCACAAGCCACGGGTCTTCATAGCATCAGTAGAGCCTTCCATAGTCACAGAAGCACTCTCAAATAATGACTGGCTTTCAGCTATGCGAGTGGAGTACAATGCCTTGATGAAAAATGGAACCTGGAGTCTGGTGCCTCTTCCACAGGACAGAAAACCAATTGGATGCAAGTGGGTGTTCAAAGTCAAAGAAAACTCAGATGGTACACTAAACAAAAACAAGGCAAGACTTGTTGCCAAGGGCTTCTCACAAGTAGCAGGCTTTGACTTTACTGAGACCTTCAGTCCTGTGGCAAAACATACTACAATCCGAGTAGTTCTTACAGTGGCACTGAGCAGAGGTTGGTCAATCAAGCAATTGGACATCAACAATGTGTTTCTAAATGGAGATCTCAAAGAGGAAGTTTACATGCTCCAACCAGAGGGCTTTGTTGATCCATCAAAGTCAAATATGGTCTGCCGTCTACACAAATCCCTCTATGGTCTGAAACAAGCCCCTAGAGCCTGGTATGACAAGCTGAGAACTGCTTTAACTGAGTTTGGCTTCACCTCTACCAGATGTGATCACTCCCTATTCACAAAGTTCACTTCTCAGTCAACAATATATGTCCTAGTCTATGTTGATGACATCTTGATCACTGGGAGTCACAGCAAAGAAGTACAACTCCTCATCACCAAACTGAATTCTCAGTTCTCTTTGAAAGATATGGGAGAGGTTGACTATTTTCTGGGAATCCAGGTCAAAAAGACTCCTTCAGGAGTACTACTTACACAGACCAAGTATGTTCAAGACCTACTCTGCAAGACTAAGATGCAATTTGCTCGGTCTATTGCAACACCACTCTCTACTGGAGTCAAGCTCACGACGTATGGTAGTGATCCAGTTGCAGATCCCTCCTTGTATCGGAGTGTGGTAGGTGCTCTCCAATATGCCACTATCACCAGACCTGAGCTTGCCTATTCTGTCAACCGTGTCTGCCAATTCATGCAAAACCCACTGGAAGTTCACTGGAAAGCAGTCAAGAGAATTTTGCGTTACTTGGCGGGTACTCCAGATTATGGTCTTCACATGAAGAGATGTTCTGAATCTGAGATGGCTCTTGTAGGCTTCTGTGATGCAGATTGGGGTGCTGATAATGATGATCGCCGTTCGACCTCTGGCTACTGTCTGTATCTTGGTCCCAACATTGTGTCCTGGCAATCTAAGAAACAGAACACTGTCTCAAGATCATCTGCTGAAGCTGAGTATAGAGGACTAGCGACTCTAGTTGCTGAGATTACGTGGGTGAAATCTCTTCTTGGCGAGTTACGTGTTACACAAGCAACCACTCCAACAGTGTGGTGTGATAATCTCAGCACCATCATGATAGCTGCCAATCCAGTTCTCCATGCCAGAACTAAGCATATCGAGCTTGACTTGTATTTCGTGCGAGAGAAGGTGATGAGGAAGGAAATTGAAGTCAGGCATGTGCCATCCGTGGACCAAGTTGCAGATGTCTTTACAAAGGCTACAGCAAGTCCAAGCTTCATCAAGATGCGTTCAAAACTCACACTCGATTGTATCCAAGCTCAAAATACTACTTCCTAGTATTCTGAACTTGTGGGGGAGTATTAGAGTGTGTGGGTTGTATTAGTATTAGCTTACGTGTACTAGCTTGCTTACGTGTATTGTATAATAGCCTGTAGTCTGAAAATATATGTAACAGAATTAGTTACGCTTACACTGTTACATTGATGAGCTATATATGCTCAGCGTGTTGCATACGCAAACTAAGCTTGAATAAACATTTTCTCAGATCTCCAGATATTCTCTTTCTCTCTCTAGAAATCTTTTAGACGCAGAGGAAAGCGCACCCGTTACCTCGAATAAACTCAAAGACCCGAAGGTCAAAAGACGATTCCGAACAGGGGTCGGAATCTCCCCGAAATTACAAAAGCCCGAAACGTGATCTTTAGCCGCCCATTTACATAAAACATGGGCGACGACATTCACCTTCCTAGAAACCCAACCAAAAGAAATAAACTAAAAAAAAACCGCTTGATCTCGGATAGCTTCAAAAATCGGGAGACTTCTCCACTCCGGGCACTCACTCCCGTCCCTTAAACTGAACATAATGCCTTGGTTATCTCCCTCAATCACCACTCTTTTTATACCCCTGAATTTGGCCAACAACACCGCCTGCAAAACACCGATCAACTCAGCCTCCGTCACCGAGTCCGCCGAGACCGGACTCCGCCAAAACCAAAGGCACGTCCCTGCTGAATCTCTGGCCACTACTCCGACTGCGGCACCGGCCGGAGAGAACGCCGCGTCCGTATTGATCTTCACTACCCCTGCATCAGGTGGCCTCCATTGCTCACCCCCTGTAGCCGCCGCGCCTTCACTCCCACAACGCTGGACTTCGCTGCTGTCACGCTCCGCAATACCGGCAAGGATTGCCGCTACAGCCTGGTGAATATCGGGAGGCACAGCCGAGAACAGCGTCGCGTTCCTCCACCTCCAAATGGCCTCCAAAATAACACATGCTCTCGTGATAAATCGCCTCGGACCCGCTGCCCCGACGCTCCAAAAACGGCTCGCTGCTAATACCCCTCGCACAATCTCCAAACCAGACGCCCCGGCACCGAAATTCCAGACCACCTCCGACTCTTCGCAGCTCCACAACTTCCTCGCCGACGCACAAAGAAACAGGGAGTGCGCCAGCGACTCGTCGCCGTTGCCGCAGACCCGGCACCCCGTCGGAATCAACAACCCTTTATGCGCCAGCTTCGCCGCCGTAGGGAGCACCTCCGCCGCGATCCTCCACAACAAGAATTTATATTTTTCCTGAATTCGCAACTTCCAGATCTCTCGCCAAGTCTCTTCCGCAGGGGGCGTTAACTCCCGGCGCGCCGCCGCCACCGCCGATCGAACAGAGAAAGCTCCAGATTGCGTCCTGGACCAGATGAGACAATCTTCGCGGAGTCCCGGCAATGGCCGAATATTAACGATACGTCTCGCCACCTCTTCCGTAAAGAGACTTCGAATCACGTCCTCCTTCCATTGACCGCCACTGTGGTCCAAAAATTCACGGACCCTCATTCCCCGGTTATCCTCGACCACCGGCCTTAGCAGCAGATCTGGGGCCACCCAAAAATCACCAAAAACTCTCGCTTTGCTACCATCTCCAATAACATAGCAAGAGTTGTGCCTAATGAGCTCTTTGGTAGACAAAATCTCTTTCCACGCCGTACATTGACCACCTTTGAAGCACACATCGAGGAAGTTCGAATTGTGACAATACTTAGCTTTGAGAATATGAACCCACATAAGGTTTGAATCCGCGGCAATGTTCCATCCTATCTTCGACATGAGAGCCATGTTCATGTCCTCAAACTTACACAACCCAAGACCACCCATGCTTTTGGGTTGGCAAATCTTGTCCCAACTTCGAAGCGCTAAATATCTTCCTTCGCCATTTCTTCCTTGCCACCAAAACCTCCTCGCCATTTTGTCTAAGGATCGACAAAAAGAATTCGAAAGTTTGAAAGTAGACATGGAGTACGTGGGAATACTTTGAATGACGGCTCTCACGAGGGTAGTCCTTCCCGCTCTCGAAATCGTCTTGGCCATCCACCCTTCAAGCCTCGAGTGAACTTTTTTCTTCAAAAAGTCGAAAGCCTTCGATTTACTACGACCGATGAGCAATGGATTTCCCAAGTAGGTGATATCCTCCGAGCATTCCTCCATACCGAGCCTTAAGAGAGGTCGAAAGCGAATAGTCAAAAGAGATCCCCTCAAAACCTCAAAAGTTTTATAGGGAGAGGCAAGCGCCGTGTGGACGAGGAATCAGAAGAGGACGTCACATATGACCGAAAGATTTTTGTTAGCGAAGACGCTCAACGATGCTACTTGAAATTTCGTGCACGTCCGATTATTCTAGAACGGGACCTAGACATACCTCGAGACTTCGCATCAAAGAGTGCAAGTGGACTAAGTATTGCAGGAATCCCAAGTATGATGCAAGCATCATCCTCATGCTAATGATGATATGTATGAAATGATTAATAATTTGGAAAAAGATGTCGAATGACCGGATTTGTTTGAGTTAATATTGAATAATGTCGAGACACCATTATTTGATTGGTGTACAAGCTTTACAAAATTATCATTTCTATGACGTTGCTCCATATTGGAAGTCTCACTACGTCCGTCATTGTTTGAATGTTATGCATATTGAGAAAAATTGAAATTCTATTTCTTTAAAGACAAGATGCCGCACACAATGTAGAGTCAATATATGCGACAATCTGTTCCGATGCAATAGATGAAACAATAAAAGCGTAAATAAATTGACACAAGTAATGATAACCCAGTTCGGTGCAACGTCACCTACTCTGTAGGGCAGTTTGCCCAGTGAAAAAGAAATTCACTAAACAATAAGTAGTCAATAGTATAACAGGACTTATATGAACAATCCTTGCTTCAAGACGTTTTTCCTATTACTATCCGTGAATTCCAAGTTAGGCTCCCCTAAACTGAGATTCATTTAATTCCACTCTCAAACACTCTCCCATTGTTTGGTATTCTTCATGTCAACGCTCGTGAAAACTTCAATCACGAAATCACAAAACCCAAAAGAAACTCTAACGCTTAATAAGAAGATGAATAGCATACATAGTATTACACCACAACCACCACATAATTAGTTTCCTAGTCCTCTGGTCGTGCACGTCTAAAAATCGTAATTGTGTAAATAAATGCGTCAAAGACTACTAAGGGCAGATACTCTCTTTTATAGTGGTCATACATCTCTGGAAGTCGAAATAGAGTTTCCTTACACATTCACGCGATGAAAATATATGAATAAAGTTTTCCTTTGACAATTTTCACGAAACAAGAAACCTGCCGAAATTACAGTTATGCGCACAACGACCAAGATGTCTCAACATATCCTGGAGCATGTTGCAAGACATCTTGCCGAACAAACTTGCAGTAAAAAGTTAGCAAACAACACACGTAACAACAAACTCCCCTTTTGGCTATTTTTATGTAAGCACTTCCAGAGCAGTACTCATCGGTCAAAAGTCTCAGTAAAAAATAAATTGACACTCCATAAAAATGACACTTAACTGCCTTTTCCCTTGATTGCCTAAAAAACAGACCAAAGACAAGGATCAACCAAAACAGAGGGAGGCACGAGATTTAAAAACACAAAGAATACTGAAGCAGATAGCATAAGCAAACACAAATCTGGAATGAAGATTACCAAACACACAACTAGAAGTAGAGAGACTGATCAACACAATTCAGCCATAGAGAAGAGTGTAAAACAATACTATCACGTCCCGGGGGAAATGAGGTGTGATTATTGAATATAAAATAAACTAATAAACTTTATAGAACTATCCCACGGTGCATATTCAGTTATTTACTTTACAAGTCCAAAGATAAAAGAAAGAAAACTTGAAATAAACAAACTTTTACAAGAAAAAACTCATTTATTGACCTGCTAGATGTACTAAACCGAGACTTCAAAACACTTGACGACGCTAAACTCCGAAGTCTTCCTAACCCTTCCTCTCGTTTTCTGATTATAAGAAAAATTTGAGAAAAATAGAGGTGAGCCTGAGGCTCAGTAAGTGCTATAGTAATGGTTTGAGTAAAAAGATTTTCGAAAATAATACTTTACTTTATAATAATAATATTCTTATCACATGTAAATCACCATATACGTACAAGTATAACTTGCGGAAATGTAAATTGCAGGAATGTAAATGACAGAAATTTAAATGTGTCTCTAGATACATATAAACGTGTACTATTTCCTGAGCCGCCCTACCAACTTAACCCGTGGCAGTCATCTGATCAGAGCAAGGTGCACTCTCCGCACCGTATATGTGTTTGTGTGAATCCGGCTTATCCAGGATATACGAAACGTTTTCTTTTGTAAATATGGGATATATGTATAATATTGAAAATATTTTTTCAATTTCACAATCGGATCTCCCGATTCAAAATTCCGCCACATTTAGAAACGATTTTTGGGTTTCGTGGCACGTCCGCAACCATTTTCATTTCGAAAATAATATATACTTGAGGCCAAACCATAAAATCAGGAGATAAAGGTTATATTAACCTATTTCGAGATTAAACGTCTATACCGCTCGTCCATGAGATGTTCACTCGCTCCGTGAACCCGAACATTCACTGACACCGAGAATTCAGACATTCACTTACACCGTGAACCCTCTAAACGGCTTTCAGCCTCGAGCCCTATTCCGATAAATCTATGTCAAATTAGATTCCCAACAGAACCCATAACCTTTTATCAAACAAAAATAAAGCACGAAAATAACAATTCAAGGAAATTTTCGATTTCTTATCACGTAACTCGGATCAAGATCAAGAATCACGTATCAAATCAATTCGAGTTCGGATTTCAATAATTAATTCAAACACGAGTCTCAAATTCACAGTTCCATTTACGCTTGTGAAATCCTCAGAAACTCGCTCAACAAATCAATAAATTCTCAACTTGTCAACAAATGTTACAAATAAATCTAAAACAAATTTCCAAATTCTTCGATATTAAACTCTATCCAAAATTCTTATTACGAATTTCACTTCAATCAAACGAGACTTAACGAATTCCCAAACATAATCATGAAATTTGAGAAAGAGAATGTGGAATCAAGGATTCATTGCCTTGATGTAAATCCGGTGAGCTTCTTTGCACATTTGGCCAATTTTCTTCATTCTCGTCGCCGAGCCGCGCTGCTGAGAACTCAAAGACAAATACCCCAAATAAATTCTACATTCCAATTCAACCAGAACAAAAACTCAAATCAACAAGAAACGTAACGTAATTCTCAGATTCGGTTAAGGTATTCACAATTTGAGTAAGGTCCGAACAATACGAATGACTCAACTCATAGTCCGACCGAAGCTCACCCGAAACATGAGCGGCCCAATTCAAATTTCATCCACTATGACCATATCAATAGCCAACCAAGTGACAGAGAATACATATCACTTTTAGCCAAACAAACACAGCAAAATAGATTCAAATCCAAACGTACAGAGAAGTATAGGCCAAACCAACAACAACGAGAGAAAATCTCAACCCGAATCATCATCAAACATAACGAACCCAACAACTCCTTTTCAGAGCAAGACACACTTCAAATACAAGCCATATGAACAAACAATTTCGGACAGAACAGGGGCACGAGACTAACATTGGGAAAAATTTCAAAAATCCAATTCAATACACATGGCCAAACCCTTCAGAATCGAATCCAAATAATTCTGAAACTCATAATCGATGACGACAACAATTTAGAACAAAATTCATCAAAAAGTGAGACTTAATCTAAATCCTGAAGTGATCACGGACTTCCAGGTTATACTAGTGGGTTCTTTGACTCATTTGTTTGGCTATTATCGTGCCAAAATACTTATGTCTTGGGAATTCAGGATATGATCTGAGCGGAAAATGATTCACAGATACGGAATCCATCCTTCCTGAAAGAAGGTCAATGTTCACTCACCTAAGGGTTGACTTCATAACCGATTGATTGTACACACTTTCGTAGTAAGTACGTACGAAAAAATCTTTCGTTGGGGAAGCAACGGTGCTTAGGGCTCATATGTATCAAGATAGGGTATAAAAGAATAATTGACTTTTCTCGCTACGAGTTGAACCTGAAGGATTGAGATCATGTACTGACTATATCAGTGGACGCTCTTACGATGAGTAAAATATAATTCTAGTAAAAAGAAGAGTACAGTCTTGAACTATTTTGTGGAGTATCCCCAAGATTGACGAATCGATTAAATTAGAGAAATGACTGTTTCGTCTATTTAATTGGAGGTGTAGGAGCTTCTGTTACTAAGTCCATAGTCCCCGATTCAGCTCTGATAAAGATGGATAAGAACTCTCTAGTAATAATGAAAATTATTAATTATTATAACCTCACAGCTGTAAATTGTCTAGCAGCATTCATTCAAAAAAATTTCTATTTGTCGAATTAAATATTTATTGTGCATTTAATTAAATATTAATAAATTAAATTTTAAGTTGGACCTTATGGACACTGTAAGATTCAAAAATTCCTAGGCCTAGTACCATTAGTTGGGCGCCTACTTTAGGGTAAAAATACTCAATATTTTCTCTTTAATTAGTTGCTAGATTTATGGAAAAGAAATTGTTGGAATAGATCTAGGATTAAGAAAAGTTTAACGCTTCTTCAAGCGGCGTAATTTAAAAATTTCTTTAAAACAAGTAAAAACAATTTTTACTAACCTAGACAAAGAGCAAGCACATGTTATTTTAAATTAAAACTATCTAAGAGCATTTACTCGTTTACTAACCTTTACGTAGCTTGATCGTTGAGAAGCTTGTGGAGGTTGAATCGCTCGTCTCCCCACGCAACTCGCCTTTCTTCGTTCTTGGGAATTCGAGTAACCACGAAAGTTTCTATCACATGAATCACTCGAGGTAAGAAGGATCTAGTGTGTGGGCACTTTTAAACACGACGACTCAAGAACAAGTCTTAGAGTCGAAGAGCTAAATCAAAACGCTAGGCCAAATGTGGACCTAGGTGCCAAAACAAAAACGAAATGGGTTAGAGAGAGAGAGAGGGGCGACCAATTCTAGAGAGAGAAGCTCTCAATCTCTAAAATTTTGGGATGAGAAACAATAAGAATGAGGGCTCTATTTATAGGAGAATGATTACCTTCAAAAGGTAGTTTCCTCTTTTCTATAGAATATCACATATTCATGAGCAAATATTTGCCTCTCTTTCTCCCTCTTGGACGTGCAACGTATTGCTTCTAGAAGCAAATTTGTTTCCTCTTTTCCTTGCTCTCTCCTTGGTTGGCCGTGTGACTCATTTCCTTTTAGAGGAAATTTGTTTCTTCTTTTTCTTTTGGCAAGTATCTTCATACATTAATGCACAAAATAAATCTCTTTCCCTCTCTTGTTTTGGACGACCAAGGGCTTCTAGAAGGAGCTTCTAGATGTTTTTTCATTTGTTCATGACAACATAAGAAAAGCCCATTAAGAATTTTCAATTAAAATTCCATGAAATGAAATTAATCCTCAAGGCCCAATTTTCTCAATATGTCCGAGTGATCTAAGTCAATTGTCATCATATGACAATGTCAAAAAACTTATTTACTGTCATTCATTTCATCACATGTCCAAAAAGACAAAATTACCCTTTAAACAATTTTCGTAAAACTTGTCTAGTTCTTGTTTTGACTTAGCTTCTAGTTTAACTAATCCTACTCGAAATGACAAAACTTGTCTATGTTCCTTTGCTTTGAGAGAGGCAGGACAGTTTTTCTTTTCGGCTTTGTGAGTTCTCTTCTTAGATCCAGAGGTGGAGGCTTTGTGCTCAGTAGCATGAGCCTCTCTTTGATTCCTCTTTCTCTTAGTGAGACCTTTAGCAATGTGAAGCTCCTTCAGAAACTCAGTAACAGTGTACTCTAGCTTGTTCATGGAGTAGTTCAGCTTGAAGGTATCAAAAGAATCGGGGAGAGTTGCCAAGATCATATCTATTTTGGTCTCCTCGTCAATCTTAGATCCTAGGATTTCCATCTTATTCAGGTAACTAATGATCAGCATCATATGGTCCCTGACAGGAGTCCCAGCCTTCATGCGACAGTTCATAAACTGTCGGACTGCTTGTTGCCTTGCTTGACGCCTTTGCCCTCCAAACATCTCAAGGAGATTGTAGAGCATGTCGACGGCAGTCTCGATGTCATGATGTTGTTGTTGCAACATATTGTTCATTGATGCTAAGATATAGCATCTCACAATCTCATCGGATCGGAGCCAGGCTGCCAAGGCGTCTTTTTCCTCTTGTGTCGAATCATCATTCGTTAGAGGAGGACACGGGGTGGTGAGTACCCATTTGTGCTTGTTAATGGTAAGGATGATGTCGAGGTTACGTTTCGAATCTACGTAGTTTTCGTTTTCGAGTTTGTTAGAGGAAATGATGAAAGAGAGAGGGTTGAGAGACATATTGCCTATAAAGTTGAAACAAGTTTATGATTAGTCTTTTGGTTTAGGATTTAAGTTTGTTTAAGACTTGATAAAATCCAAAGGTGTTATAAACCAAATGATAATTTACTCCCTCAAGAGAAGGCCGTAAAAAATCTCCATTTATAAGTAAATGACACATCATTAATGCTTAGCCAAGATGTCAATACACCAATTTTGACTAGCCACCTTGTAAATTGGTTTGATCACTCATATCCTTTCGCAGAGCCTCGAGGGAGGATTACTAGAGATTAAGTCTAAGTGTGTAACCAACCACTTAGTCCAAGAGATCGACTTTGAAAAAACAATCCACCGAGGGGAGGCCTTGTCTCATTGTCTAACTTTCGGACGTAGCTCATTGAGCAATGATCAAAGCAAAGCGCCGTTGAGTACTCTCATTTAAGAGAGGGCCACGAGGGTGACTCTTAGTCTGGCAACAATTACTCCTTTCATTAGTGTTGGGGATCGTGGGTTACAAACAACGAGTATAACCCTCCCACTTAGTTTTTGGAGTTGGTACATCGACTCTTATAATTTCGGAAACGGATTTCCTAGTTACAGAGTGACAGAGCGGACAACTAGAAAAGAATCCTAGATCTTCATGTTCAGAGCAGTATTAGTGCATAAAGGCACAAGGTACATACTCGGATCTTTTCCTATTTTCTATTCGGGAAAGTGCATGAGGGAAGTGTGAACTTCAACTCACTCGAACACTTGAAAGTTTGAGATTACACATCTTTTTATTTTTTCGGCTTTGTCTACGAAGAGACCTCTCACTCAAATTTTCAAGAGCATATAGATTTTGAACATATGTGATATATATATAGTTTTGAAAATATTTTGAAAACTTATTTGATTTGGATGACAAAATATTTTCAAGTTTGAAAATGAAAACGGTTTTTCAAAATTCAAACTAGTTTTGTAAAAATTCAATTTCAATTTAACTTTCAAAAAATCAAAACATTTTAATCTTTCACATCATGTTTATAATCTTATGAAAAACATTTTTGCTCAAGAAAATATCCTCATTAGAGTTCTATAACTCATGGTAGTGGGGCTGAAAATCCGTGTTTCTAAAAAACTGGACTTTCGGAACAACCGCGCACCTCGGAGTAAAATCGCCATAACCAGCGGTTCCGATGTCCTTTTGACTCAAAACCGGTGGCATTGGAAAGAGGACAGACAGACCTTTAATTTGATTTAAGAATAATTAAATTTCGAATTCTGAGAAGAGAGTTATGCCACTTTTACTGCGGGTTTTACTCCAGCTCGAAGAAAACAGAAATAATTAAAGTTCGGTCTTTTAGTGCGTAAAAAGAATCGAGTGTAACGGAACGTTTTAGGAAGTTGTTAAGGCTTTTATTTGTGTTTTATTAACAAGGTAATAACCTGGTATAAAAGAAATAACAACAAGCATAAAACGATTCAAGTAAATAAAAGAAACTAGCAAGACAATATAACTAGTCACAAAATTTACTCGAAATTTTATCAAACTTAAAAACACGTTTTTTTAATATAAAAAATTAAAAAAATTTAGAACTGATTCTAATGTGTTTTAATAACATCCCAAACTCATAGAAAATCAACATGCTTTTTTAATTTAAAGGCAAGAGCAATAACTTAAAAAAATCTAAGAAAACAATTCTAACTTGTCACAAAATTAGTAAACTTTCGAAAACGATTTTCAAGCTCATAATTTTAATTACATGTACATGCATATCTTTGACCATAGCTCTGATACCATTTGTTGGAATTGATCTAGAGTTTAAGAAAATGTTTAACGCTTCGAGTAAGCGGTGGAATTTTAAAATTTTTCTTTTGACAAGTAAAACGATTTTACTAACCTAGACAAAGAGCAAGTACACGTAAATAAAAACTAGTATGAGCATAATAAATTTACTAACCTTTGAGAAGCTTGAACGTTGATGAGCCTTCGGAAGGTTGAAAACGTTCGTCTCCCTCGCAGCACGTCTCTCTTCTTTCCTCGCCAACACGAGCAACCACGATGGTTTCTATCACAAGGATCACTCGAGAAAGAAAGGAATTAGTGTGTGGGCACTTTATAAACACGAAGACTCAAGAACGAGTCTTAGAGTCGAAGAGCTAAAACACTAGGTCAAATGTGGACCTATGTGAGACCCGACTTTTGTACACGTCAGCTTCTGTAAAAATTTCCTCTTATCAATAAATAAAGGAAATTTTCTTCTCTCTCCGTGTTGAATGAATTATAAGAATTCACAATAAGGAAATGGTGAGTTTCGATAATCCGAATATAAGGAAAGAGATTTTTGAAAGCACTTGAATGTTGGAATAAAGTTAAGTGCTTGAGAACGAAGGAAATAATATTTGAGGGTGATGAAATTTCGGAATAAAGATATTCGAGTAAACCGGATATTATTTTCTGAATAAAATTACTCGGAATGTACTCGGAGATTAAAAATCTCAAGAGTGAAAATAAATTCTGAAATCCCTTAAATATATTCAAGGTAACGAGAATTAATGAGAATTTTCTCGGTTATTTTTCGAGATTATTTTCAATTAATTAAGGACAAGATTGTGAGATTTTATTTTGGAAGGACTTATGTGCAACGTTTTGAGGGATGAAATTGAAAGAAAAAGTTGAAGAAGGGCTGTTTGGAGAGCTACGTGTCAAAAATGGGGTGGGCCATCTGTCCACATGTGGCTTAAGGAATGGCTGCCACGTGGTTTTGGTTTCTCTCCCTCTCCCTCATTTTCGGCCACACTTCTTTTTCTTCTTCTTTCTCTCTTCTTCTTCTCCTGACCCGCGCGAGAACTCCATCTGCAGACAAACACAGAAAAAAAACCCCTACGGTCATCTCCAACCTCACCGAGCCCACCATCACCGCCATCTCCTTTTCTCTTCTTCTTCTTCCTTTCTTCTTGTCGCGCGCCATCTCCGCCGTGAGTCCCCGTCGCCGCGCGCTTCTGGCTGAGGAGAACGAGACGTCGCCGCGACGCCGGACCGAGAGGAAAGACGTCGGGGAAGTGGGAGAGCTCACCAAGGACGCCTAATTTCACGATTTGAGATCTAGACGGACGAACGGAAACCGGACGAGGCGAAGGCGACGAAGCCGGTTTTGAAGATTCTAAGAAAGAGTTATCGAAATTAAAGCTCGATTAACTCTTCTCTCGACGCTCCAGGACGTGCTAAAGGTCTCGGGAGGCGTGTAAAGCAAAGTGTCCTCCGGAATTCATCGAGTTCTCCGACGAACTATTCCGGGTAAGTGGGATTTAAGTTTGAGGCGCCAAAAGGGGAATGGTGCCTAGTAGAATAATTGTTTATGTTTCTTCGTTTAATCCTAAAACAAAGAGAAACCCTCAGTTAGACAAGATGACCGAATAAGGCTTCGGCCACTAACTAATAAGATAATAAAATGATAGGATTAAACGATTAGCGGGTTAAGAACCTTGAAGCCTTTTAAACTATGTTGAGCTTCTGTTATAGGTTTTACCCCTTCGTCCTGATGAAGAGGACAACAGGAGGAGGAAAGACGGTGTCCTCAGGATTCAATCCTGAGAGGAACTGTTCTAGGAGAAGGTCCAGCCTCACAGCTGTCGACAACTCCTTGTAAAATACTTAAAGAGCCATACAGTGAAATTAATAATGTTAATGACGGGCTTTATCCCGATAAGATCTCCTCCTGTATTAAGATAGGCAGGTAGGCTGTAGACAGCTCCTGTAAAACATAACGAACTCTTGTCGGCAATGTAGCGAGTGGCATTCCTGAAGTCCCTTTAATGGGAAGTCGATGGGTGGCTTCAGGTAAGTCGATGAGTGGCTTACCTGTCCTGAGGGAAATATGAAACCCTGGACCAACCAGGGATTGGTGAGGGTTTGCTCCCCTCTACCATACGCGCGTCAAGGCCCTCCTACATGTGCTAGTGGATCCCAGACATTAAAACTTCGGCCTTCTGAGGACTAGGCTCAAGTTCTCAGAATGGTTTACTCATCTCTCATGAACGGCTGCGGACTGAAGTGTTGATTGGCCAGTCCACTGATGTAAGGCGCCGGTATGAGCGAGATGGATGAGTTTCTAGGAAGACGGTTGTTAGCCGGATTCCTATATGATTATGTGTTTGATTGTTTTAGAACGGGGTTCTAAAACTGAATATGTCTATGTTGATTGAATGATATTTTTGTTATCCTGTTTGAATGATTGAACTTCTTTATTCTTCTGAATCTATCACCTGCTGTTATCTGCATTTTATCATCTGCAACCATGCATCTCATGTAGTGCTAGGTTAGATATCCTGCTTACTGAGTCGGTGTGACTCCCCCCTTAAATCCCTCTCCTTGTAGATAAAGGAAAAGCTCAGGCGAAGCAGGAGTGCTAGTCAAGGTAGATCTCATGACGACCTGTGGCATAGGAAATGTCTTTTTGGGAAATGGGTATCAGGTTTTTGAAAACCGAGCTTGTATGCTCGTGAAAGTTTTATATAGCTTTTGGAAGAACTTTTAGTATATCATAACGTTTAGATATTCGGTCCGAACCTCTTTTTACGTTTTGAAACTCGGTTAGCACGATTATGGGCCTGTGCTTATGGATAGCAAGCTAGGGTAGTCCGCATTTTTGTAACTCTTCTAAAAGCGAAAAATTTTACCAGTTTTTAGCGGACTAGCTCTAGGAACCCTTGTTATTCCTTATATGTAAATTAAATTTATTTCCGCTGTTGTTCAATAAACGTTTTGTAAATGACGTTTGAAAATGTTTTATGTTCATTTCGTTTGAAAATATAAATGGTTATGAAAATGTTACGAGAAAGGTCGCGATCCGAGGGCGACGGGTGTCCTGCGGGTCGTGACAGAGTTTTTGGTATCAGAGCCACAGGTTTAGTCGTTTATGTAGACTGTGAGATCTATTAGTTGACTGAGCATCTTGTTTACGGTCTGAGTGTCTACATGTGTGGCCTTTTTTTATGGTTACTAGGAGTATGAGGGTATCAATGTGTCGGTGTGCTGTGTTTCCTGTTTGGATCCGTTGAAGAATATGTATGATATCTTGAGCTTTCTGGCGTCGTTCAGTTTCTGACCTGGCTATTGTCATGTGACTCCTTTAGAATCTGGAAGTAATGGCGGAAGAAGGGGAAAGTCTTGACGCTCGTATCGCAAGGATAGAGCAATCGTTGGAACGACAGGCTAGAGAAGCGCAGCAAAGGAATGAGCAAACGGAGAGACAGAATCGTTTGATGGCATTGCTGCTTGAGCGAATGGATCAGCAGGTTCAACCGGATCCTCCTCTAGCTGCCGAGAACCAACCTCAAGAACCTCTTCCAGCCTTACCGGTAGTGAGAGCGGAGGAGCTGAACTACCGTATTCCTGATGTAGCCCCTGTTATAGGAGAGCCAGTGTACGAACGATTCCGGAAGCAGAAGCCACCAGTGTTCGAAGGAGGTCCAGACCCTGTAATGGCTGAGAATTGGATCAAGAAGATCCAACAGATCGTCAGCTATATGCAATTGTCCGACGCGGAGCGCGTAGCTTGCGCGATCTACCAGATGACCTCTGAGGCTCGAAGCTGGTGGGAGGTAACTGTCATGTCATGGGTACACTTCATCAACCTCTTTCATGAGAAATACCTGAGTGAGGCAAGCACATCCGGCAAGATTCGAGAGTTCATGAATCTGCGTCAAGGGAAGATGCCAGTAGCGGAATACGTTGCGAAGTTCGACGAGCTGGCAAAGTTTTCTCCGTCCGTGGTTCCGACCGATCAAGCACGGAAGACGAAGTTTATGCATGGTTTGAACGTTGGAATCGTGAAGCTGGTAGAGAGCGGAGACACTGGGCCAAGAACCTACGCTAGTGCGGTTCAAAGGGCATTGAGGATCGACGCTTGGCATGGAGACGTGGCAGTTTCTGCTCCAACTCCTCTTACTATAGTGCCGCCATCACAAGCTGGTTCGAATACAGGGAATCAGTTCAAGAGGAATCGTTTCCAACAGCAGTCAGGACGCCGTAATCCGACGAACTATGGAAATCAGCCTCAGCAGAGGAATCAGTCGGGAGGCGGAAACTCGTATGGAAAAGTTAAGCGCTTCCAGAAAGGTGACCAGAACGTCGATAACAAGCGTGCCAGACCTGACAATCAGAACATCCCTCAATGTGCGAAGTGTGGGAACCGACATCCAGGCGAGTGCCGAGCCAATAATGTTACTTGTTACAATTGTGGCCAAGTGGGACATTATTCCAGGACCTGTCCAAACCCGAGACAAGGAGATGTACCAGCCAAGGCCCCACCGAAAGCCAATGCTCGAGTGTTCACTATTCGTGAAGATGATGTGCGTGCAGGAACGTCTACTGCAGTTACAGGTCAGCTTTCTGTGGGAAATCTTTCAGCTTATGTACTCATGGATTCAGGTGCTACGCATTCATTTATTGCATCTAGAATAGCTGAAAGGTTAGGAAGCGAAGAGTTGAATTTTTCCTACCCGTTCATAACCGTCAGTCCGGCAGGAGATCTGTTCGAATCTAAGTCATGGTTTAAGAACGTACCAATTCACGTTCAAGGTAGAGAGCTGATGGCTCATCTGATTGAATTTGAAATGGTTGACTATGATGTTATACTCGGGATGGATTGGTTGAGCAAGCATCACGCAGTGATTAACTGCAATAAGAAGGAAGTTAAGTTTCAAGCTCCTGGGAGTGAATCGTTTTACTTTCATGGGTCATCTCGGAAACCAGCCCTTCCAATGGTGTCAGCGATGAGAGCTTAGAGGATGCTACATAGTGGATGTGCCGGATTCCTGGCAAGCGTAAGAGATGTATCGAAGGAACAGAAGGTAGAGCCGAAGGATATTCCAGTCGTAAAGGAGTTCCTAGAAGTATTTCCTGAAGATCTACCAGGGTTGCCACCTGATCGGGAGATCGAATTCTGCATAGAATTGATTCCTGTAACTGCACCGATATCGAAGACCCCATACCGGATGGCTCCAGCAGAGTTGAAAGAGCTTAAGACGCAGTTACAAGAGTTGTTGGATAAAGGTTTCATCCGTCCAAGTCACTCTCTGTGGGGAGCGCCGGTGTTATTTGTGAAGAAAGCAGATGGTTCTCTAAGATTATGCATCGACTACCGAGGATTGAACCAGGTAACTATCAAGAATAGATATCCGCTTCCTCGTATCGATGATTTGTTTGATCAATTAGCAGGAGCGTAAATCTTCTCAAAGATCGATCTACGTTCGGGCTATCATCAGCTTAGGGTCCGAGGTGAAGACATTCCGAAGACAGCGTTCCGAACTCGATATGGGCATTATGAGTTCTTAGTCATGTCCTTTGGATTGACGAATGCTCCTGCAGCATTTATGGATCTAATGAACCGAGTGTTTGAGGCGTTCTTGGATAAGTTCGTGATCGTTTTCATAGACGATATCCTCATATACTCGAAGACCCAGGAGGATCATGAGCAGCATTTAAGAATCGTTCTAGAGAAACTCCGAGAAAAACAGCTCTATGCCAAGTTCTCGAAGTGTGAATTTTGGCTTGACAAGGTAATCTTCTTGGGTCACGTTATTGCAAAGGAAGGAGTTATGGTCGACCCAGCGAAGATTCAAGCAGTTAAGGACTGGAATAGGCCGAAAACAGTAACGGAGATAAGAAGTTTCCTAGGTTTAGCTGGCTACTATAGGAAATTCGTGGAAGGATTTTCTAAGTTGGTCATGCCTCTGACGCAATTGACGCGAAAATGAACCAAATTTGAATGGACAGACAAGTGTGAAAGCAGTTTTCAAGAGCTAAAGAAGCGCTTAACGATAGCTCCAATCCTTGCAATCCAACAAGGAACTGAAGGTTTCGCAATTTATTGTGACGCGTCGAAACAAGGCCTAGGAGCAGTGCTGATGCAACGGGGCAAGGTGATCGCCTACGCATCTCGACAGCTCAAGGACTACGAGACAAGGTATCCAACGCATGATATGGAGCTCGCAGCTGTGGTTTTTGCACTCAAACTTTGGAGGCATTATTTGTATGGAGTACACTGCGACATTTACACGGACCATAAGACCCTCAAATACCTCTTTACTCAGAAAGAGTTGAATATGAGGCAGGGACGTTGGATGGAATTGTTGAATGATTACGACTTTGAGCTTCATTATCACCCTGGAAAGGCGAATAAGGTGGCTGATGCCCTTAGTCGAAAGACCGCCGCAGTAGCTGCGAATCTAGTTGGACAGTCTCCTCAGCTCAAGTCAGAGATAGAAAGGTTGGAGATGCAGCTGATCACTGGGAGATTAGCAGCTCTTAATGTGCGACCAACCCTTCTTGAGCAGATAAAGGAGGGACAATACGCGGATGATTTCTTGCTTGGGAAGATGTTTGACGCCCAAGGGAATCAAGAAGGTGAATTCAAGCTCGACGATCGGGAAATCTTGAGATGTAACGGTAAGGTATGTGTGCCTGCCGATGATGATCTCCGACGCCAATTGCTGCAAGAAGCTCATGGGACTCCATATTCGATCCATCCAGGTGCGACGAAAATGTATCAAGATCTCAAGAAGATCTATTGGTGGCCGGGTATGAAGAGAGATGTGGTGACGTTCGTCCAAAAGTGTCTTACATGCCAGCAGATTAAGGCTGAGCATCAGAAACCCGCAGGGATGTTGCAACCCTTGGAAGTTCCACAATGGAAGTGGGACCAGATCACGATGGATTTCGTGTCGGGTTTACCCAGGACTACGACAGGGTATGATGCAGTCTGGGTGATTGTAGACAGGTTGACGAAGTCGGCCCACTTTCTTCCCATAAGGACCACTTATTCAATTGATAGATTAGCTGAGCTATTTATCAAGGAGATAGTGCGCCTGCATGGAGTTCCTTTGTCGATCGTTTCAGATCGAGATACTCGATTCACTTCGAGGTTTTGGCAACGTCTCCACGATGGCATGGGATCAAGATTGAAGTTCAGTACAGCCTTCCACCCTCAGACTGATGGGCAGAGTGAGCGCACCATTCAGATTCTGGAAGATATGCTCCAAGCCAGCGTGTTAGATTTTCAGGGCTCGTGGAGCCGTTACCTTCCCTTGATAGAATTTGCGTATAACAATAGTTATCAAGCGACTATTGGAATGGCGCCATATGAAGCACTCTATGGAAGGAAATGTCGATCCCCTGTCCACTGGGACGAAGTCGGAGAGAACAAGCTCGTAGAGCCAGAGATGCTAGAACAAACTGCGGAAGGAATCAAGAAGATCCGAACGAGGATGAAGGCTTCTCAGAATCGTCAGAAGAGCTATGCAGATAAACGGAGACGACCTCTTGAGTTTCAGGTCGGAGACAAAGTGTTTCTGAAAGTTTCACCAATGCGCGGGGTAATGAGATTCGGCAAGAAGGGTAAGCTGAGCCCAAGGTATACAGGACCTTTTGAGATCCTGGAGCGCGTTGGAGTGGTAGCTTATCGTTTAGCTTTGCCACCGTCAATGTCTCATCTGCACAATGTCTTCCATGTTTCCATGTTAAGGAAATATGTGGAGGACTCTTCTCACGTTCTTCCGGTCCATGAAGTCGAGGTTTCAGAGAATGTAAAATATGAAGAGCCAACAGTTGCAATTCTCGACAGGAAAGAGAAGGTTTTGAGGAACAAAGTAATCCCCTTGGTGAAAGTGCAATGGAAAAGGCACAATGTCGAAGAAGCGACATGGGAACTCGAGGAAGAAATGAAGAAAAAGTACCCATCGCTTTTCTAAGTTTCGAGGACGAAACTTCTTTAAGGGGTTAGGGGTTGTGAGACCCGACTTTTGTACACGTCAGCTTCTGTAAAAATTTCCTCTTATCAATAAATAAAGGAAATTTTCTTCTCTCTCCGTGTTGAATGAATTATAAGAATTCACAATAAGGAAATGGTGAGTTTCGATAATCCGAATATAAGGAAAGAGATTTTTGAAAGCACTTGAATGTTGGAATAAAGTTAAGTGCTTGAGAACGAAGGAAATAATATTTGAGGGTGATGAAATTTCGGAATAAAGATATTCGAGTAAACCGGATATTATTTTCTGAATAAAATTACTCGGAATGTACTCGGAGATTAAAAATCTCAAGAGTGAAAATAAATTCTGAAATCCCTTAAATATATTCAAGGTAACGAGAATTAATGAGAATTTTCTCGGTTATTTTTCGAGATTATTTTCAATTAATTAAGGACAAGATTGTGAGATTTTATTTTGGAAGGACTTATGTGCAACGTTTTGAGGGATGAAATTGAAAGAAAAAGTTGAAGAAGGGCTGTTTGGAGAGCTACGTGTCAAAAATGGGGTGGGCCATCTGTCCACATGTGGCTTAAGGAATGGCTGCCACGTGGTTTTGGTTTCTCTCCCTCTCCCTCATTTTCGGCCACACTTCTTTTTCTTCTTCTTTCTCTCTTCTTCTTCTCCTGACCCGCGCGAGAACTCCATCTGCAGACAAACACAGAAAAAAAACCCCTACGGTCATCTCCAACCTCACCGAGCCCACCATCACCGCCATCTCCTTTTCTCTTCTTCTTCTTCCTTTCTTCTTGTCGCGCGCCATCTCCGCCGTGAGTCCCCGTCGCCGCGCGCTTCTGGCTGAGGAGAACGAGACGTCGCCGCGACGCCGGACCGAGAGGAAAGACGTCGGGGAAGTGGGAGAGCTCACCAAGGACGCCTAATTTCACGATTTGAGATCTAGACGGACGAACGGAAACCGGACGAGGCGAAGGCGACGAAGCCGGTTTTGAAGATTCTAAGAAAGAGTTATCGAAATTAAAGCTCGATTAACTCTTCTCTCGACGCTCCAGGACGTGCTAAAGGTCTCGGGAGGCGTGTAAAGCAAAGTGTCCTCCGGAATTCATCGAGTTCTCCGACGAACTATTCCGGGTAAGTGGGATTTAAGTTTGAGGCGCCAAAAGGGGAATGGTGCCTAGTAGAATAATTGTTTATGTTTCTTCGTTTAATCCTAAAACAAAGAGAAACCCTCAGTTAGACAAGATGACCGAATAAGGCTTCGGCCACTAACTAATAAGATAATAAAATGATAGGATTAAACGATTAGCGGGTTAAGAACCTTGAAGCCTTTTAAACTATGTTGAGCTTCTGTTATAGGTTTTACCCCTTCGTCCTGATGAAGAGGACAACAGGAGGAGGAAAGACGGTGTCCTCAGGATTCAATCCTGAGAGGAACTGTTCTAGGAGAAGGTCCAGCCTCACAGCTGTCGACAACTCCTTGTAAAATACTTAAAGAGCCATACAGTGAAATTAATAATGTTAATGACGGGCTTTATCCCGATAAGATCTCCTCCTGTATTAAGATAGGGAGGTAGGCTGTAGACAGCTCCTGTAAAACATAACGAACTCTTGTCGGCAATGTAGCGAGTGGCATTCCTGAAGTCCCTTTAATGGGAAGTCGATGGGTGGCTTCAGGTAAGTCGATGAGTGGCTTACCTGTCCTGAGGGAAATATGAAACCCTGGACCAACCAGGGATTGGTGAGGGTTTGCTCCCCTCTACCATACGCGCGTCAAGGCCCTCCTACATGTGCTAGTGGATCCCAGACATTAAAACTTCGGCCTTCTGAGGACTAGGCTCAAGTTCTCAGAATGGTTTACTCATCTCTCATGAACGGCTGCGGACTGAAGTGTTGATTGGCCAGTCCACTGATGTAAGGCGCCGGTATGAGCGAGATGGATGAGTTTCTAGGAAGACGGTTGTTAGCCGGATTCCTATATGATTATGTGCTTGATTGTTTTAGAACGGGGTTCTAAAACTGAATATGTCTATGTTGATTGAATGATATTTTTGTTATCCTGTTTGAATGATTGAACTTCTTTATTCTTCTGAATCTATCACCTGCTGTTATCTGCATTTTATCATCTGCAACCATGCATCTCATGTAGTGCTAGGTTAGATATCCTGCTTACTGAGTCGGTGTGACTCCCCCCTTAAATCCCTCTCCTTGTAGATAAAGGAAAAGCTCAGGCGAAGCAGGAGTGCTAGTCAAGGTAGATCTCATGACGACCTGTGGCATAGGAAATGTCTTTTTGGGAAATGGGTATCAGGTTTTTGAAAACCGAGCTTGTATGCTCGTGAAAGTTTTATATAGCTTTTGGAAGAACTTTTAGTATATCATAACTTTTAGATATTCGGTCCGAACCTCTTTTTACGTTTTGAAACTCGGTTAGCACGATTATGGGCCTGTGCTTATGGATAGCAAGCTAGGGTAGTCCGCATTTTTGTAACTCTTCTAAAAGCGAAAATTTTTACCAGTTTTTAGCGGACTAGCTCTAGGAACCCTTGTTATTCCTTATATGTAAATTAAATTTATTTCCGCTGTTGTTCAATAAACGTTTTGTAAATGACGTTTGAAAATGTTTTATGTTCATTTCGTTTGAAAATATAAATGGTTATGAAAATGTTACGAGAAAGGTCGCGATCCGAGGGCGACGGGTGTCCTGCGGGTCGTGACAACCTAGGTGCAAAAAAAAAACCGAAAATAACAAGAGAGAGAGAGAGAGAGAGGATCGGCCACAAGGTCTAGAGAGAGAAGCCCTCAATCTCTAACTTATGTGGAATGAGAAAAATGAGAAGAATAATGGCTCTATTTATAGGAGAGGTTTTACCTTCAATAAGGTAGTTTCCTCTTCTATGGAATATCACATATTCATGAGCAAAAATCCCTTATTTCCCATTCTCTATTTGGACGTGTGGCAGTCTTCTAGAAACAAGATTGTTTCCTATTTTGCTTGCCTTGACCTTGCCTTGGCCACCCATCACAATTTCCTTCTAGAGGAAATTTGTTTCCTCTTTTTCTTTTGGCAAGTATCTTCATACATTAATGCACAAAATAAACTCTCTTTCACACTATGGCATGAACTAAATTCAGCCTTATTTTCCTTAGTTGGACGTGCAAGGCTTCTAGAAAGAGCTTCTAGATTTTTCTTCATTTGTTCATGACAACATAAGAAAAGCCCGATTAGAATTTTCATGTAAAATTCCATGAAATGAAATTAATCCTCATGGCCCAAATAACTTATTATGGCCGTGTGGTTTTAAGTTTCATTTGTCATCATATGACAATGTCAAAAAATTTATTGACATTCATTTCGTCCTATGTCCAAAAAGACAAATATACCCTTTAGACAATTTTCGCAAAACTTGTCTCGTTCTTGTTTTGACTTAGCTTCTAGTTTAACTCTTCCTACTCGATATGATTTGTGACAGTGACCTCATGGATCCAAATGAACAAAGCTTGAGCTAAATACTTGGACTCAAAAGTTCACAAACCTTTTCCAAGTTTAGCTTAATGTCAACTGACTCCACTAAAGAGTTGACACTGAAAATCTCTCGGTTCAAATGAATTTATTTTCTACTCAAGAATTCAACCAAATTATGATGAGCGGATCCACTGAATATTATCTATGTTTACCCTTCATGAATATCATCAGCTAGTCGAGATTTACAAAATTACCATTTTACCCTTCTAGCTGTTATTTCCTCAACTCCTTTGTCGCTTGTGAATAAGTTAGAAACAATGTATTGACGAAGAGCTAACAAGTCACATTGTTTCATCCAAAAGATTCAAGAATCAATTTGGACACTGACCAGTTCATTTATTCACATTCCCAGGAATAAAGCATGAGGTGATATACATTGCATTTCAGCAATCTTGTACATGAATTCCATATCTATGAGAACTTCACAAAGTTAGATATGACATCTTCACAACTTAGTACTTCACCAATAGGTCCTGTTCGGAATCACATAGTGAGTCCGAACTCTGACTTTCTCAAATCAGAATACGTAAGCTGTGAAATGGCACGTCTCATTTCAGGATTAAGGTAAGCACGATGCAATTCATACGTAGTGACTTCGAGACATAAGAGGTTAAATGGTTTGTTCTTATTTTGTCTCTAGAAGTGCACTGGTCAATTCAGTACCTTCGGAAGATACCTAGAAGAACTATAGAGTCTCCAACTCTCAATGCCCCATAACCAGACATCATAGATTCTCCTAACAATCGTACTGAGGTCAATAGTCCTTTGACCCTTGAATTGCGAATATATCGTTTTAAACAAACTACGAAGAGTTTGTTCATGCAAATCTACATTTGTCTCTTTGTAAGTTGTTAAGTTTGTTTATGGACTAAAAACTAATGTTTTATCATAAAGCTTCAAACAGACAAGGAAGAATGAATGAACGTTTCAACTTTTTATTAATGAATAAGCAATTACAAGCAAGAGTCTTCGTGAGACTTTATTACATCAAATGTACAAAATAAAGACTACAACTTTTCTTGTGGGCACCATTGACAACATAGTTTGGCCTACTTTAAAAAACGATGCCCGAAATAAAGTTCGAAAATGCGCGAAATGCCAGAAGTTCTCGAATATCCCACGGCTCCCTCTTAATACATTCACCACACTTACATGCCTGATACCATTCGCAGAGTGGGGAATCGACCTAATCGGAGCACTACCAACAGGGAAGAACGGATGCAGATATTGGTCGTAGCTATATATTACTTTTCAAAATGGGTTGAAGTTGAACCATTAAATAAAATAAGTGCCTACAATATCGAAAAATTTGTCTGGAAAAATATCAGCACAAGATTTGAGATCCCGGTCAAAATTATTTCCGATCATGGAACACAATTTGACAGCGAAAATTTCCGAAGTTTTTGTGAGAAATATGGAATTAACAAAATATTCTCTACTCCAGTCCGACAACAGTCCAACGGATTAGTGGAAGCAGTCAACAAAACCATCAAACATGGTCTTAAGACAAAGCTGGACAACCATAAAGGGGAATGGGTAGAGATGCTCCCAGATGTGTTATGGTCATATCGGACCACCGGCCACTACGCAACTGGAGAAACGCCTTTCTCCCTCGTATACGGTGCATACGCGGTTATTCCGACAGACGTCTTTATCCCAACACTTAGGAGGAAAAAATTCTCCATGGAGGTAAACACTTCGAATCTAAACCTAATTCTCGATCTATTAGAAGAAAGACGAGAAAGAGCATGACTAAAAAACTTAACTAATGAGCAAAGGGTTGCTCGACATTTCAACACGAAAGTCAGACCCCAAAACTTCAATATCGGTGATAAAGTCCTCAGAAAAGTTTTTCTCCACACAAAGAACCCGCAAGATGGAGTTCTCAGAGCTAACTGGGAAAGGCCATATATCATCAAAGAAGATATCGGAAGTGGGGGATACAAGATCCAGAATTAGACGGGAAGATGGAAAAAAACCCCTGGAATGCCGAGCATTTAAGAATGTTTTATGTTTAGTTTTTATTTTCAAAAAGCGGCTTGGTCGCCCTAATTGCAATTTAATATTCAAAAAATGACTTGGCCGTAATGCTTGTAAATTCTGAAAAGCGGCATGGGCGCCTAGATTAATGAAAGCAGACTATTAATCATATTAGTTCTTTTTATTTTTGGTTTTCTTTTAAACCCCAATCTAACTTATTTTCAAACAAGGTTTCCAACACCAGGTACGCAAACGTATCCGTTCTTCAGTCTGTAATTTATAGTCGGCGCTTGGCCGATTACCAAAACTCGTAAAAAATTCACCAAAACCATAATAATAAGTAAAAAGTTTGCAATAAAGTAAAATAAGGCCCAACAGAGCCATGTGAAATATATTACAAACCAGTCCGACCTCAGACTATGAGTTCAAAAAGCCATCGGGCTGAACAAAAAAAAACAACATCGATAGATCCTTATGGCTGCACCCCGACCTCCGTATCCTCCGCCGCCGCCTCCGTAACGGTCTCAGACGACTCCATGTTGGCGTCGAAATCAGTGGTATCCAGATTAGGATTCCGCTTCCGAATGAGCTCTAATCCGTAGTCCATCCCAGCCGAGTAGAGGTCATCCATCATATCTTTGTATTCGCGGGAAGCCTTGTAAGCCTCCACGGCTTCGACAGCCGCAGCCTCTCGAACTTTCTGGATCTCGGCTCAGACGGACTCCAGCTCAGCACTCCTGGCCCGAAGCTCGACTTTAGCCTTCCTCACCTCAGCCTTAGCCACCTCTTTCTATTCAAGGTGATGTTCGTTGCGAGAGCGAATGGAAGCAAACTCGGACCCGACCGTGCCGGCTAACCGAACCATACCGACAAAAGCCTGCAACGAGAAAAAAACGATTAAAAAAATACACAACTATTTAAATGAATAGATTCATTTACCTTGGCAGAGAGCTCGGCATACACTAGTACAAAAAATAGCATTGGGCGCGATTTTTTTCGCACCTAAAAGTCAAAAGTCGCACCCAATAATACCTTTAGGTGCGACTTTAGGTGCGACTTTTCCGCACCCGAAAGTTCGCACCTAAAAGTCTTGGGTGCGACATTTAGGTGCGACTTTCCGCACCTAAAATCGCACCTAAAATGTCACCCAAATCCGTGGAAAAGCGGGTAAAAGAGCATTGGGTGCGACTTTGTCGCACCCAATACTTTCCCGCCATGACAAAAAATAGTGCTTTAGACGTCACTCTATTATAAAGTGACTTTAAATCGTAATTATTATCAATGCTTTAGTTGTCACCTGATTTAAAAGTGACTTCGATTCTTAATTTATTTATAAAAATAAAAATCAATTAAATACATTCAGCCTCAAACTTTGAAACACATCCTCAACATACGTATGAACAAGTTGATGAAGCATATACCTCGAGTACTCATTAATATCCTTTTCAGTACAATCCATTTGAAGTTGTGGTAATAGTGAATAATCAAAGTACATGTCACTTATGCAAGACATTAACACATGCTGCAGAATATATGTATCAATGCCAAGAGGAACATTAATAAGAAGAGAATCTAAATGGGAAACAAACAACTACAAAAAATCTTAAGCAATCAAATTATATGTTTAGTGTTCCGTCTGTAAGAATCGTTCTAAATTCACAAATGGAAAAATGATAAATACATAAATAAATAAATAAAAACACCAAAACAAAATCGGTTCAACGGGAACCAGAACACATCGAGATCCTATTCAGTATTGAATACATTTTTCTGATCTGGGCTGGCCTAAACTGTAACTTATAAATAAAATCCAAACTCATACTTAGTGTACGTATACACAGGGTGTAGATTAGAATGTACAGAACAAAGAACCTTCAGCGTAGCAAAACTGGAAGCTCGCGGCGACGCATATCCTATAATTGCCCTTGCACCCTGAATTCTTCGGCCACTGGTAACACCAAAAGCAAGCTGAAATTAGAGGTGATCGCTTATATTAACCTGAAATTTGATCCCAAAAAATTAACAAAACCCCGAATCGAACCTTGTAACGAGACTAAACATGTAAGGGCACAAAATGAGAAGAGATGACTGACCTTTGGAGTCGGAGAGAACAACGACGACTTGCATGGTGACATTGTTGGGAGGGAGTTGGAGGCGGAGAGGGTAGAGTTTTCCGTTGAGAGGGCTCCGAGTGCACATCACGATGCCTTGGATTCCGGTCTCTTCCTCAGTTATTTTATGATACCTGTGGAAATATTATCCCATAAATGATTATGAAACCTAGAAGGAAATAAATAAATAAATAAAAATTATAATGTTGTAGTGATGTGTAGCTTTCAAGTATTTCGACACTTTTCAATGAAGAATTCAAGCAGATCAAAGAGTGAGTGTCTAGAATTTCCCTTACCAGTTTTTCAGACAAGGAACACAATATCGTCGCCTCTTACACTTTTGGCATCGGACAACCCGGCCTTTGTCATTTCTTTGACATTGATGGCACATTAAAGATACATCTTCAATAAGTTGCTCGTTGAACATATCGGAAACACGACTCTGAGTGATCTCAAGTAAAATCAAACAAACAAAAAAACATATAAAGAAACGAAAAGAACTCTTACTCCTCGATTGTGCAGACACGCATTAGAAAAGAGAGTCTAAACGAGCCACAAAACACTCCAGAATCATCAAACTAATCTCAGAAAATAAAAGCCCCAAATCATAATTCCTCAACCCTAATTTTTTTCCAATTTTCGGCCAAAAATTCAAACACACGCTCAGAATTCCCAGCTTTAAAACCCTGTTTTCAAAAATTCATAACTCACTCAAATCTCAACGGATTTACACGTTCTTGGTCATTTTAGAAAGCCCATAACGTCTACTTTCCAGGAAAAATATCGAAAAATCCAAATTAAATCGGTACTGATCTGACCACGTCAATTTACAGAGGCTGTTCACAGCGAACTCACTTGACCTCCTTGAGTCCGTGGCCGAATTACAAAAACGTCGGGTCCGTGGCTCCTTCCTTGTAGTAAGCAAAAACCACACCACAATCGTCGCCCATGCTCTCTCCGACAAAGCTGAGGGGGAAAAAAAGTTAGTCAATTCATAATCGCTAACAAAACATTAACAAATAATTAGAATAAAAACTGATTAAGAACACCATACAATTGAAGGTCTTTGATCTTCCCGAGCAGGTATTTCGTCGCTCCCTCGACGCTCTTCTTGAACTCCGATTGCTGCTCTGGCGAGAGCTTGGCAGTCAAGTTCTTGATGTACTTCTTCACCCACGCGACAAACTGCTTCTTGTCGAACGGTGGTTGCTCCTGCAAAAGAAACACGCGTTCCCGTTCAGCAAACAATTTACGTATTCAATTTTATTTATATAGAGAACGGAAAGAGAGAACAAGAAAAAAGAGCTGTGATTGAACGGAATACTTGAAGCCTGAAAGTGTCGACAATGTCGACGACCTTCACAGCCTGGTCATCGACGCCCTCGTCGTCACCGCCTCCTTCGGCGGAAGGGTTGGCACCAATGTCCACGTCGAGCGCTCCTTGAACAACCCACTGAACATAAATAGCGATGAGAGTCATTGACGAGCAACGATTAGCGATTCATATAAATATATGCTAATATCCACTCTCTCAAGTTTTGGAACCACCAACACGGAATAAAAAAAAACAGCTTTTTCATAAGTTTTTACCAAAGAGAAGAGAATGTATTACCAAACAGATTCGCAATAAATAAATAAAAAATACAGCCGGTACAATGTATTATTTAAGTTGCGTCGTTTTTTAACATTAAGGTTTCCTAAAAGGCTTAAAAATAAGCAATTACATATTTTTTTTTTCTTAATTCAGAACAGCCTCCACTGAGGCTGGTTCTGAGCCGAATTTTTTTGAGGCGTAAAGTTGTCAAAACGTTTCGGTTCTGCACAAGCAATACAATCCGAGCACCAAAATGAGCTCAAACTCACTTAAATTCCACAACCCAAGCTCAGAAATCAAAAGCCCCAAATCCAAACTAAGAACCCTAATTTTTTCAAAAATCCATTTCGGGTAATAACTTTTCTTACCTTGAGTTCGTGAAATTTCTTGTTCCCGGTGCTCTCTCGTCCTTTTCCTGGGGGTGACTCATGGTCGGTGTGCTCCGGTGACTCGCGGCCGTCGTGGCTCGTCGGTCGGAGCGCACGCACAAGGAGGCTCTGGTGGCGTGCTAAGGAGAACAAGGACAAGAAGATGAAGATGAGAGGATGGTGATGATGGTATGGCCGAGTTGTTCTTGTGGCCGAGAGAGAGTAGGATAGAGTGAGAGAGAGAATGTGAGAGAGTGAGAGCGTGAGAGATAGAAAAAAGACTCAGACTGAATTTTTTTTTTTTTTTATAACATTGACCTAGAATTTGGGTGCGACTTTGTCGCACCCAACAGGTCTTTTGGGTGCGAAAAGTCGCACCCAATGGACCTTTTGGGTGCGGAAAGTCGCACCCAATGTTTTGATCGGTCAAAATTTTATAAAAAGGGGGGAAAAAGACCGCTTAAAACATTTGGACTTTTGGGTGTGATAAAGTCGCACCCAAAAGGTAACCTTGATTTTTAGGTGGTAGTAATGAACTTTTGGGTGCGAATTTTCGCACCCAAATCTAAAAAAAATCAGCGAAAGTTTTTAGTTGCTTCAATGTCTTTTGGATGCGACTTTTCGCACCCGTAAGTCTTTTTTGGTGCGACTTTTAGGTGCGAAAAGTCGCACCCAAAAGTCATCCGCACCGAAAGACTGTATTTGTAGTAGTGATACAGGGTCATGGCCTCCTTGGTGGTTTTCTCGCACTGAGATTCCACCTCCTCGGCATGGATTCATTCCTGAAGGAACAAAAAGGTCGGGGCAAGGTGTACTTGGGCGCCGGAAGGCTCCGGCGCATCAGGGAGAGGACCACCACCGGAGGCTCGGATGGCTTCGATGCGCTGGAAACGAGGCCTTTGTCTTCTTCTCGGGAAGTTCCCTACCCTTAAAGGAAGAATTTTTTCTTTTCGGGTTCCTCGGAACCTCTTCAGGAGCATCCCTCATTCCCATATCTGAAAGAGATCGAACAAACCTCACTAATAAGAAACTAGTAATAAGAACACATTAAAATAAGGTTACTTACTACGATAAGGCGGCCGTAAAACTTGTCCAGGAAATCGGGGTCAAGAACACGATTTAAACACAAGTTAAAAGGAAGGGGCACGATTTTGTTATTTCATCGAGTCGGTCGGTCATGGTACGATTCTAAGCTCGGGTTTAGAGTGTTAAAAATGAGTCTTAATCCCTCCTATAACATTCACTAATCTCTCTCGAGTCTTTAGGAATCTAGCTATGTGTCGAACTTACACCTCTCGGTTTGGGTTCTATTAAAACACAAAACCGTATTCAGCCTGGGATTTCAATCAACTACATCTACCTCGTAGTCTTTCTATAGCTCTAGGAAGGTTAAAGATGGGATGGGTAGATCTCACTCGTTTATTACCTCTCGGTGTCTAAACTTGTCTAAGATTCACTAACTAGGTAGCTACTCTAGTTAGCGCTAACACACACCCTATACCCATAGAATTTCACTCTCAACCCAACCATGAAGCACCAATCTAATCCAAATGTTTGACCAACCAACTCAACTACTCAACTACATCGCACCCCAAATCAACTTAGCTACTCATGATTAAGAATAAACAAAGTAAAATTGAAATAAGTAAAAGAAGTAAAGCAATACAGAACAAGACATTGAATGCTAATCTCAACAACCAAATTAAGATTTCATTAAACTCAAGCAATACTTCAATATTCCACTTAGATAAAGCAATAAAGTTAATATCACAATATTCAATGCTCAAGAGATAAAGGTAGTCAACAAAAACTCAAATAGAATACTTGAAAGCTTAAAATGTGTTCAACAAAGCAATAAATGAAGTAAATAAGTCAAGAACAATAAATAAAAGAGATACAGTTAAGGATGAACAAATGGAGATGATGAGGATGATGAAGGTTGTCACTTCTCCCTCTTCTTCTTCACTCCCAAGCTTAAGAATAAAATGAGAATCAAACCCTAGCTTTCTCTCTCTAACTCTCTCTCTCAAGTGTTCAAACAAAAGTAAAAAGTGTTCTATGATAAAGATGATTTTTTTCCCTTGAACAAGTGTATATGAGGGTTTAAGAGAGATTTTCGGAGCAAATATGGACCTTTGGATGAGATCCAAGGGCCAAAAATTATTTAAAAGACGAGCTCCAAAAAACACCGAAAAAGTAACAGGCGCGGCGCGCCACTCGTAAAATTTTGAAGTCGCGTCGCGCCTCTCTCGCGCGTCGTCTTTTTGAGCTCTCTGTGTAAACTTTAAGCACCAGAGAGCGGCGCGCCATCGAATAGGTGCAGCGCGTCAACATTGAAACGTTGACTTCTTTGTTGACCGTCGTTAACTTTTGTTGACTTGATTTCAAAAGGCCATAACTTCCTCGATTTAGCTCCGATTCAGCCCATTTTCGCACCACAGCCTTCTCTCACTCTCTTTAACCTGTAAACATAATAAAAACTACAAAATAACATCAAAAACACTTAGAACAAGTTCCGATTCTTATCTAAGAGCCATAGATAAGTGTGAATGAATCTGACTTATCAAACCCCCAAACTTGAACCGTTACTTAAACAAGACACAAAGCTATACCAAAGAATAAAAGAAGTTATGCTACGCTAAACTTAAAAAAAATGAGTGTTGAAAGTGCTATGGCCTTGGTTTCGCATGAACTTCTCTCCTAGACAAAATCAACTCTATAGTAAGAAAAATCACATGTAAAGCTCAATTAATACAAGTCTTCAACCAATTCTCGTGTGGCTTTACCTAGCTTGAGGCTTCCCGTGTAAAAGTTTTCATTGAGTCGAAGTCAAGTATCTTCGGAGTTTTTCCCACCTTTTCCTAGCATGCAAACTCAATAAGGATATTCAATGATGAATTAGGAACACCATAAGGCTTTCACCAAACACTCTCCACTCGGTTTAGGAGAGTAAGCATAGTCCAAAGGTCTTTCAAGGCTTGGAACGTTAGGCTTGGGTCAATGGTAAGATATGGAGTTTTTAAGTGACTAAACACGCTACCCTAGCGACTCATACTCACCAAAAGACCAATATTCACAACTTTATTTTACATTCCTTTCTTCATTAGCACTAAGCTTCACAAATACCCCCAAACTTAGACTTTTCAAACTCTAGTCTAGATTATGTGCTTGGTTGTCTAACAAGAAATGTTGCACGGCGCCAAATACAAACAAAAAATAAATAAATAAATAAAATGTAAAAGAATATATGAATATGTACATCTCTTTACTAAGCAAGATTGTGCCTTTTTTATTATATTTTCTTTTTCTTTTCCTCTCTTCTTCTTCTTTTTCTTTATTTTCTCTTTTTTTTTAATTTGAAGAAATAAAGGAAAATAAGAATTTACAAGAGTATATACAAAAGCCGGCGCGGCACAAATTTCGACAAGTAAAGAGAGCACACATTCCACAAGATATAACACACACGCTCAAAGAGTCACTCAAGAGTCGCTAGAGCACGGAGTTCTTTGTGGGAATTTCAATTCATTGGCTAGATTTCTTTGTGACTAGGTAGCAAGAGTTGATTTATGTTCGGCTTTATGTGAATAGGGTTCTAAGTGGAAGTAGAACGGGTTGGCTTTTGGCTCGATTGGCTATTCCTATGTCTTTTTCATCCTAGCGTTCCTCTCCTATGATCATTGAGCATCGAGGAAGGATCAAACGGTTCTAGTGTTCTGAGATGCATTCTTGCTAAGGCTAGACATTCAAATCTCCTAAATACTCTCTATGGGCTCGAAACGTGCAACGTGAGATGAAGATTCATCGGGTCACTAAAAGCTAAGCAAAGTCACCATAGAGTTTTGGTCAAGCACAAGTCTTGTAGCGCAAGAAAGATACATTGCTATTACTCCTAAGTCTCAAGACTCTATGGGTCATCAACATTCATATTCTACAAGCAAAACCAAGGCATTTCACACATCCAAACACTAAAAAAAAAAAAAATAATTATTATGAAATTAAACTACTTAAGATCAATATTCACTAAAATTATGGAAAACCTAAAAAAATAACTAGGTTAAACTAAAAAAACACATAACGCAACAAACTTAAATTATCCAAAACCAAATATGCTACGAAAGCGAAAATAAAGCAATAAAACTTAAATTATCCATAAAAAATGAGAAAAGAGAGCAAATAGAGTACCGACAAGCCCCTGCAATTTGTAGAAACACCCCCCCCCCCCCCCCCCCCAAACTTGAACTCGACATTGTCCTCGATGACGCGCATTGGAGGGGGCGGAGCTAGGTGATCACATGGCGTTGTCACCATCGTTGTCCGGTGGTGGTGTGCTGTAGTAGCTTTGGTATCTGTAGCATGGCGAGAACAGGTCGAAGAAGCCGCCGGGGAGACTTGACAAGGCACCGGATCCACTTGTGTCGGGGTAGCTTCCGAGGCTCCTCCCGGAGTCCATTGGTTGTAAGCGTTGTAGCCGAACTCCCCGTGGTCGAGAACCACGAGTTTGATTCTCGACATAAGTAGCGAGTGAGTTGTGCGCCTCGCCGAGTTGATCTATGCTCCACTCGAGTTGCCCAAATCGAGCCTCCGATTGCTCCTACCTTTGGTCTTCTACACGACGTCGTTCCATCTCCTCGCGCATGAATTGAGAGGTGTACTCTCATCTTTGATTGTCTTGTTGGCGCGCTCGGCTTCTCGACGCGTGAAGTCATCCCACCTTTGGTCCTCGACTTTGTACCGCTCTTGAGAGGCGACACCAAGGTTTTCTATCATTGCAAGCACTTGAGCGTATTGTGGCTCATTGATGTCGGGCTCGGGCATAGGCGCTTCCGAAGCCGCTTGTTAATAGTGGACGGGTTCCTCGGGGTCGGGAGCCATGTTGATGAAGCCCCTTCCATTCGCCTCCGCTAGCCCGGCCATTTGAGGAAGACCGTTGATGAAGGCGGAGTCGATCTTATTCCCTTTCAGCGCCCTCTCTTCGTCATCATATATCTTTACATTGGCCTTCTCACACATCTCCGTGATAAGCCCGCCAAAACCGAGACCGCCGGTTGTTGAACACTTTGCCGCATCGAACATCTTTGCTCGAATTATTTTCCCGACGTTGACACTTCGCCCGGTGATGATGTAATACAAGAGCACTGCTTTAGAGATTGGGAGGCCATGGGCGTACGTGCTTGGCATGATGTTTGAGCTTATGAAATGAGCCCAATTCTTTGCGTACTTGCTCATGTGTGTCGTCTTGAGCTCGAGCGGGTCTCTCGCTTGATTGCGCTTCCACAACGCTCCGGGGCCGTACAATGTAGTCAAGATATCGTCGAATGGAGGGTTGAGGGCTAAGTTGTGGAAGTCGTCATTGGATATGTTAGGGAGGCCGAGATTCTCATTGACTGCCCTCGACGTTACGCTCACGAGAATCCCATGAACCGTTACCGAAGGGCTTGTTTCTTTGGAGGCCCCAAGGTTCGCGTAGAATTCGCGAACAATATCCATGACAGCGCGGGTCTCGATGGTCACTAATTTGTCCATCCGCGCTCCTTGATTTGAGTTTTAAGGCATCTGTTGTCGGGGTTCGGTATGAATTTCCTCTTTGGGATGAAGTTCTTTTCTATAATTTTTGTCCATTTTACTTCGCCTCCTTCGATAAGCCTCAACAACGGAGTACCACGGGATGACGCTGCTCTCGCTTGCTTGCTCGGTGCCATTCCTGAAAATATAACTCGGTACGACATTAGATTCACAACGGACCACGGCGTCTGGGAAAGGGTCATGATATGGAAACATTAAACATCGACCAAACGCCCAAATATTTCTAACCAAAACTCATGTACCACACCACAAACTTACATGAAGACACTTACTATCACAAACGAGACCTAAACACAAAAAAATGTCAACAAACTCTCTCTCGGGAATTTTTACGAACACCTAGAGTGCATAAATTTTACTATGAAAATCACACTATCCTAAAATTTCGATCACCCAAACACATCTACAAACATCCTACACACATTATTCAACCAATATCCAAGCTCAAAACGTACATTAAACTCATAAAAATTCGAAATCACACTCACCTCAAAAGTTGAAATTCGGGTGAAAATATGCCAAAAAGAGTCAAAATCGAAGATGAAATCCGAAGTAAATGCACAATTGATGATGTTGTATGCAAGATTTTGAAGAGATTTTGTGTTTGGAATGAGAAATTTCGAGCAAATATGTGTAGGGTTCGGAGAGAGAGGGACAAAGTTTGAAAAAATTTGAAAAATGAGTGTTTTGGGCCAATTTCGGGCTATAAACACAAGTAGGCGCGCCGCGCCACTTATATGGAGCGCCGCGCTCAAATTCAAAAATGGGAAGGTGCGTCGCGCCGAAGAGCGCGCTTCAACGCGCTAGCTCCCTATATCTTTTTTTTAAATGGTTTCAATTGCGCGGCGTGCCAATGTAATGGCGCAACGCTCCCTGTCATGAGCAGCCTTTTTTTATGAAAAACTTAAGGAAATGAAAACAACGAATGAATCGTGGGTTGCCTCCCACAAGCGCTTAATTTAACGTCTAGAGCTCGACGGGGTACCGATTTGTTGTTCATTGTTCTGGGGCGAGGAGAGTGACTACCCGCTCACTTTCGAATACTCCGCCATAGTATGACTTCACTCGTTGTCCATTCACTTTAAAGGTCGATCCATTGGCGGCCTTGAGTTCCACCGAGCCGTATGGGAATACTTGAATGACTTTGAACGGGCCGGACCATCGAGACTTCAATTTCCCAGGAAAGAGTTTCGATCGAGAGTTGAAGATAAGAACTCTTTGTCCCACTACAAACTCTTTTCGCACGATATGCTTGTCGTGCCATGCTTTAGTCTTCTCCTTGTAGATTTTAGCGTTCTCGTACGCGTCGGTCCTTAGCTCGTCAAGGGCATTGAGGTGAAGAAGTCTTTGTTGCCCCGCCGCTTGGTAGTCAAAATTTAGCTTTTTCATTGCCCACAAAGCCTTGTGCTCAAGTTTCACGGGTAAGTGACAAGTTTTCCCGTAAACAAGTCGATATAGGGACATACCTAAGGGCGTCTTGAACGCGGTTCGGTAGGCCCAAAGAGCATCTTGGAGCTTGTTGGAACAATCCTTCAAGGGCCAAAAATATGGACCCTTGGATGAGATCCAAGGGCCAAAAATGATTTAAAAGACGAGCTCCAAAAAACACCAAAAAAGTAACAGGCGCGGCGCGCCACTCGTAAAATTCTGAAGGCGCGTCGCGCCTCTCTCGCACGTCGTCTTCTCGAGCTCTCGGTGTAAACTTTAAGCACCAGGGAGTGGCGCGCCATCCAATAGGCGCGGCGCGTCAACCTTGAAACGTTGACTTCTTTGTTGACCGTCGTTGACTTTTGTTGACTTGACTTCAAAAGGCCATAACTTCCTCGATTTAGCTCCGATTCAGCCCGTTTTCGCACCACAACCTTCTCTCACTCTCTTTAACCTGAAAACATAATAAAAACTACAAAATAACATAAAAAAAAACACTAAGAACAAGTTTCGATTCTTATCTAAGAGCCATAGATAAGTGTGAATGAATCTCACTTATCAAACTCTCTAAAACATTCATGTTACACTTGATTCTTTTGCAGTCAAATCCGGACATTAATTATATCCAGTTTTCTTCGAGTTCGAGAAAAACCCACGGTAAAAGTGGCATAACTCTTTGCTCAGAATTCTAAATTTAATGATTCTTGAATCAAATGAAAGGTTTGTTTATCCTCTTTCTAATGCCGTTGGTTTTAGGTCAAAAGGATGTTGGAACCGCCAGTTCTGGAGATTTTACTCCAAGGTGTTCGACTGCTCCGAAAGTCCAGTTCTTTTAGAATTTTTGAATTCCGGATTTCGGACCCCACTCCATGAGTTATAGAACTCTAATGAGAAAAATTCCTTGAGAAAAAATGTTTTTCATAAGATAATAAACATTATGTGAAAGATTAAAATGTTTTGATTTTTGAAAAATTTACTTGAATTGAATTTCTTTAAAAACTAGTTTGATTGTTGAAAATCGTTTTGACTTTCAAAACTTGAAATTTTTTGTCATCCAAATCATTTATGTTTTTCAAAAATGTTTTCAAAACTATATCTATATCACATATGTTCAAAATATATATGCTCTTGAAAATTTGAGTGAGAGGTCTCCTCGAAGACAAGCCGAAAAAATAAAGATGTGTAATCTCAAACTTTCAGGTGTTCGAGTGAGTTGAAGTTCACACTTCCCTCATGCATTTTCCCGAATAGAAAATAGGAAAATGTCCGAGTACGTACCTTGTGCTTTTATGCACTAACACTGCTTTTCCTTGAATATGAAGATCTAAGATTCCTTTCTATAATTTCACTCTATCGCTCTATAATTAGGAAATGTGCCAACTCTAAAAACTAAGTGGGAGGGTTATACTTGTTGTTTACAACCCACGATCCCCAACACTAATGAAAAATGTAATTGTCGCCAGACTAAGAGTCACCCTCGTGGTCCACTCTTAAATGAGATTACTCAACAGCGCTTTGCTCTGATCATTGCTCAATGAGCTACGTCCGAGAGTGAGACAATGAGACAAGGCTTCCCCTCGGTGGATTGTTTTTTCAAAGTCGATCTTTTGGACTAAGTGGTTGGTTACACACTTAGACTCCATCCCTAGTAATCCTCCATTGAGGCCCTGCGAAAGGATGTGAGTGATCAAACGCTTTTATAAGGTGGCTAGTCAAATATGATGTATTGACATCTTGACTATGCATTAATGATGAGTCATTTACTTATGAAAGAAGACTCGTTGCGGCCTTCCCTCGAAGGAGTAAAGTGTCATTTCGTTCATAACACATTTGGATTTTCCCTGTCTTGTTCATCCTAAAAACTTAAACAAACTTAAATCCTAAACCAAAAGACTAATCATAAACTTGTTTCAACTTTTCAGCATAATGTCTCTCAACCCTCTCTCAACCATCCTTTCCTCGAATAAACTCGAAGGTGAGAATTACGTCGACTGGAAACGTAACCTCGACATAGTCCTTACCGTGGACAAGCACAAATGGGTACTCACCACCCCTTGTCCTCAAACGAATGATGATTCGACACAAGAGGAAAAAGATGCCTTGGCGGCTTGGCTCTGATCTGATGAGATTGCAAGGTGCTATATCTTGGCAACAATGAACAATGTGTTGCAACAACAACATCATGATATCGAGAGACATGCTCTACAATCTCCATGAGATGTTTGGAGGGCAAGGGCGTCAGGCAAGGTAACAAGCGGTCCGACAATTTATGAACTGTCGCATGAAGGCTGGGACTCCGTTAGAGACCATATGATGTTGATCATTAGTTATCTAAATGAAATGGAGATCCTTGGATCTGAGATTGATGGTGAGACCAAAATAGATATGATATTGGAAACTCTCCCCGAGTCTTTTGATACCTTTAAGCTGAACTACTCCATGAACAAGCTAGAGTACACTGTTACCGAGCTTATGAAGGAGCTTCACACCGCCGAGGGTCTCACTAATCACTAAGAAAAAGAGGACTCAAGGAGAGGTACATGCTACTGCCTCCACTGCAATGAACCTGGTCACTGGCGTAGGAACTGTCCTGCCTACCTCAAGACTAAGGAAAAAGGCATTGTACTTATTACCGAAGCTTACTTAGTAGCTGATAATGTATCAACGTGGATTCTTGACTCCGCTGCTACTAACCATATTTGCTGCTCCTTGACTGGTTTTAGGAAACACAAAATCTTAGAGGAAGGCGACTTCTGCTTCAAGTGGGGTGATGGGAGCTTAGTGTCTACGAAGGCTGTGGGATCCGTCACGTTATCTTTTGAAGACCGCACTTTAAATTCGAATAATGTTTATTATGTTCCTTCCTTTGGGAAACTGTTACTTTTTGAGCAAGATTATTGTTTAAAGTTTTTAAAGAATGGAATTCGTATTTCTTTTTCAAATAAGAATGCTCTCTTTTACATTTATCCCACGCAACCTTCTCTTTTAGACACTGAAATAGATAATGATCTAGTTAGGGAGCCAAAGAGGATCAAACTTTATGATTCCTCCGATCTAATAAAATCAACATATCTCTAGCACTTAAGACTTGGTCATATCAGTCTAGACAGGATTAAGAGACTTGTGAGGGACGATCCACTCCAAGCCTCTGCAATAGGTTCACTACCTACTTGTGAATCTTGTATAGAAGGATAAATGACTAAGCGACCTTTCACTGGTAAGGGTCGAAGAGCCACTGAGTTGCTGGAACTTGTACATTATGATGTATGCGGTCCGCTCAATACACAGGCACGGGGAGGATACGAATACTTCTTTACCTTCACCGATGATACTCAAGATACGGTTTTTTTATTTGCTCAAACACAAATCCGAGACCTTTAACGTATTTAAGGTCTTTCGGGCTTTAGTGGAAAAGCAAACTGGCAAACAGATCAACACCCTTCGATGACTTTCTTAAAGAATAAGGTTTTGCTTCTCAGCTTACAGAACCTGGCACACCTCAACAAAACGGAGTGTCAGAGAGAAGAAACCGAATTCTAATGGAGATGGTGAGATCAATGATGAGTTACTCATCGCTCCATATTTCCTTTTGGGGATATGCCCTCGAAACAGCAGCCTACATTCTGAACCAAGTTTCGTCTAAAACGGTGATCGATACTCCTTATGAACGATGGACTGGCCGTAAAGTAAATCTAGACCACATGTGCTAAGGCAAAAGACTAGCAAGTTGGCTAGTAGGTCAGAATTGTGCCTGTTTGTGGGATATCCAAAGGAAACAAAAGGTGTCACATTCTATAGTCCCGAGGACAACAATTCTTTCGTTAGCACGAACGCTCGTTTCCTTGAGGAGGACTTTATGAAAGATGTAAAACCAAGAAACAAAATTGGGCTTGAAGAAAAGTTGGGTGAGGATGCTTCTACCTCATCTGTAAGAACTGTTCTTACCCCAACTGAAACACAACCTAACTCATCAGAACTTCGTCAAGTAGTACTTCGACGTAGTGGGAGGGCTACTCAAAAGCCTGACAGGTACATGTCATACGGGGATACTCTCGTAGCCGTGTCTGACATGGATGACCCTGCTTCCTACAGCCATGCAACGGCTGGTTCTGAATCAAACCTTTGGCTTGACGCCATGCAAGCTGAAATGCACTCGATGTATGTCAACAAAGTCTGGAAACTTGTAGACCTTCCCAAAAGGATTAAACCCGTAGGGTGTAAGTGGACATAAAAGAAGAAAAGGGGTCTGGATGGGAACGTCGAGACATTCAAAGCACGACTAGTGGCTAAGGGTTATACCAAAAAAGAAGGGATTGACTATGAAGAAACCTTCTCGTCAGTCGCGATGCTTAAATCCATCCGTATGTTTCTATCCATAGCTGCAGCTCTCGATTATGAGATCTGGAAAATGGATGTCAAGACTGCCTTCCTGAATGGCAATCTTGAAGAGCACATTTATATGGCTCAACCAAACGGTTTCGTGAAAGAAGCTCAAGAGACCAAGGTTTGTGAGTTACTTAAGTCCATTTATGGATTAAAGCAAGCATCTAGGTCATGGGTCTATTAAATCAATCCGTACTAGAACTGATATGTTCTTAGAAAGAATTATAATTATATGCAATATTAGATTCGATGAAATTGTGAAGAGCTTCGGCTTTGAGCAGTCAATAGATTAACTGTGTGTTTACAAGTTAATACACGAAGGCAAAGTTGTGTTTTTGGTACTATATGTCGATGATATATTATTCATAGGTAATGATGTGGGTAAGTTATCTGAGGTTAAGATCTGGCTAGAAAAGCAATTTGATATGAAGGATCTAGGAGAAGCCGCGTACGTTCTGGAGATCCAAATCTTTTGAGATCGGAAGAACCGGACTTTGTCGCTCTCTCAAGCATCTTATATTGATAAGGTGATGGATCGCTTCTCGATGCAAGACTCCAAGAAGGGCCAAACACCCTTCAGGCATGGAGTCTCACTCTCTAAGGACCAGTCTCCCTAGACTACACAAGAGATTGAGGACATGAGAAAAATTCCTTACGCCTCAGCCGTAGGAAGTCTCATGTATGCTATGCTTTACACTAGGCCATATATTTGTTTCGCAGTTAGCGTAGTTAGCCGTTTTCAATCCAACCCTGGACCCGAGCACTGGATTGCTGTTAAGCATGTTCTTAAGTATCTTCGGAGAACTAGGAACTTGATGCTTACATATTCAGGTACTGACTTGACTATGACGGGATATACCGACTCCGATTTACAAGCGGATAAGGATTCCAATAAATCCACTTTGGGATCTGTGTTCATCCTTAATGGTGGAGCTGTTGTGTGGATGAGTATTAAACAATCTTGCATTGCTGACTCCACAATAGAAGCAGAATATGTGGCTTCTTGTGAAGCATCCAAGGAGGCTGTATGGCTTAGAAAATTTAAGTATTTTGAAGTTGTTCCAAACGTCGACGAGCCCATGACCCTTTATTGTGATAACAGTGAGGCTGTTGCTAACTCAAAGGAACCTCGAAGCCATAAGCGCTCTAAACATATTGAGAGGAAATACCATTTGATTCGAGAGATCGTGCAACGCGGAGATGTAGAGGTGAAAAAGATCTCAACGATGGACAACTTGGCAGATCCATTCACCAAGGCCCTAGCGAACAAGGTCTTCGACCAGCATCGGGAGGGATTAGGCATGAAGGACTACTTACATCTTCTTTGAGTCAAGTGGGAATTTGTTGTCAATGGTGCCCACAAGAAGAGTAGTAGTCCTTACTTATGTACATTTGATGTAATAAAGTCTCATGAAGACTCTTTCTTCTAACTACTGAATCATTAATAAAAGTTGAAACGTTCATTCATTCTTCCTTGTCTGTTTGAAACTTTATGATTAACTATAGTCTTTAGTCCTTAAACAAACCTAACAACATATGAAGAGACAAATATATATTTGCATGAACAAACTCTTCATGGTTTGCTTAAAACAATATATTCGCAATCTAAGGATCAAAGGACTATTGATCTCAGTACGATTGTTAGGAGAATCAATGATGTATGATTATTGGGTATAGAGAGTTGGAGACTCTATAGTTCTTCTAGGTATCTTCTGAAGGTACTGAATTGACCAGTGCACTTCTAGAGACAGAATAAGAACAAACCATTTAACCTATTATGTCTCGAGGTCACTACGTATGAATTGCATCATGCTTACCTTAATCCTGAAATGAGACATGTCATTTCATAGCTTACTTATTCTCATTTGAGAAAATCAGAGTTTGGACTCACTATGTGATTCTCAACAGGACCTATTGGTGAAATACTAAGTTATGAAGATGTCATGAGTAACTTTGTGAAGATATCATAGATATGGAATTCATGTACAAGATTGTTGAAATGCAATGTATATCACCTCATGCTTTGTTCCTTGGAATGTGAATAAATGAACTGGCCAGTGTCCAAATTGAGTCATAACTCTTTTGGATGAATCAATGTGACTTGTTAGCTCCTCGTCAATACATTGTTTCTAACTTATTCACAAGCGACAAATGAGTTGAGGAAATAACAACTAGAAGGGTAAAATGGTAATTTTGTAAATCTCATCTAGCTGATGATATTCATGAAGGGTAAACATAGATAATATTCAGTGGATCCACTCATCACAATTAAGTTTAATTATTGAGTAGAAAATAAATTCATTTGAACTGAGAGATTCTCAGTGTCAACTCTTTAGTGGAGTCAGTTGACATTAAGCTAAACTTGGTAAAGGTTTGTGAACTTTTGAGTCCAAGTATGTTAGCTCAAGCTTTGTTCATTTGGATCCATGAGGTCACTATCACAAGTCATTTCGAGTAGGATTAGTTAAACTAGAAGCTAAGTCAAAACAAGAACTAGACAAGTTTTACGAAAATTGTCTAAAGGGTATTTGTCTTTTTGGACATAGGATGAAATGAATGTCAATAAATATGTTTTTTGACAGAATTGATCCACACGGCCAACTTAAAGAATTTGGGCCTTGAGAAGTGATTTCATTTCATGAAATTTTACTTGAAAATTCTTAATGGGCTTTTCTTATGTTGTCATGAACAAATGAAGAAACATCTAGAAGCTCCTTCTAGATGGTCTTGCACGTCCAACCCAAGGAAAAAGAGACTAATTTTGTGCATTGATGTATGAAGATACTTGCCAAAAGAAAAAGAGGAAACAAATTTCCTCTAGATAGAAAGAGGATGGGTGGCCAAGGCAAGAGAGGATGCAAAAGAGGAAAAAAATCCAAGGCTTTCTAGAAGCTTACTTGGCCGTGTGACATGAGGAAGGGAGGGCAAATATTTGCTCATGAATATGTGAAACTCGTCCGTCGGGCTCATCAGGCAGCTCACTGTCGATATTTTGCTGCTTCCCAAGGTGCCCTTGCTCGTCGAGGTGGACTAGTATCGTCTCATGGCCCAACGATCACCTCGGTAAGTTTGTGAGAGTTTTTAGGAAAGGCGGACTGAAAAATTTGGGGATTTTTGTTTAGATTTTGGAAAAAGAGGAAACTACATTTTGAAGGTAATCCTCCTCCTATAAATACCCCACCCCATTCTCATTGTTTTTCATCCCAAAATTTTAGAGATTGAGAGCTTTTCTCTCTAGAATAGCCCCCTCTCTCTCTCTTTCTCTCTCTCTCTCTCTCTTTCCTTTTCATTTTTGTTTTGGCACCTAGGTCCACATTTGACCTAGCGTTTGTTTTAGCTCTTCGACTCTAAGACTTGTTCTTGAGTCGTTGTGTTTAAAAGTGTCCACACACTAATTCCTTCTTACCTCAAGTGATTTATGTGATAGAAACTTTCGTGGTTACTCGAGTTCCCGAATGACGAAGAAAGACGAGCTGCGTGGGGAGACGAGCGATTCAACCTCCACAAGCGTCTCAACGATCAAGCTACACAAAGGTTAGTAAACGTGTAATTTCTCGTAGATAGTTTTAATTTTAAAATAACATGTGCTTGCTCTTTGTCTAGGTTAGTAAAAATCGTTTTTTACTTGTTTAAAGAAAATTTTTATTTTCTGCCGCTTGCTAGAAGCGTTAATTTTTTTTTTCTTAACCCTAGATCAATTCCAACACCTTGAATGGAGCTTGAGCGTTGAGAAGCCTTAGGAAAGTTGAATCGCCCGTCTCCCCACTCAGCTCGCCTCCCACTAGTCTTCTTGAACCTGTGAGTAACCACGAACGTTTCTACCACTAGAGTCTTTCGAGTATGGTTAGGATTTAGTATGTGGGCACTTTTAAACACTATGACTCAAGAACTTGTCTTGGAGCCAAAGAGCTAAAACAAAACACTAGGTCTAATGAGGACCTAGGTGCCAAAACAAAAGAACAAGAAGAGAGATAGAGAGAGATGGGTGGCTACAAGTCTAGAGAGAGAAGCTCTCAATATCTAAAATTGTGTGTTGTAAATTGTGAATGAGATAGGGTATTTATAGGAGGGGGTTTTGCATTGAAAAGGCAGTTTCCTCTTTTCCATTGAATATCACATATTCATGACCAAATCCTTGTTTTCTCTTTCTCCCCTCTTGCACATCCAACATGCCATCAAGGCACTTGGATTTGTTTCCTCATTTGCTTTGTCTCTCTCTTTGGCCGCCCAACATGTTTCCTCTTTAGAGGAAATTTGTTTCCTTTTTTTCTTTTGGCAAGTATCTTCATACATCAATGCACAAAATAAACTCTCCTTCTCTCTATGGTATGGACAAAAATGAGCTTCTAGATGTTTCTTTATTTGTTCATGACAATATAAGAAAAGCCCATTTAAAATTTTCACATAAAATTCCATGAAATGAAATTCAATCCTTAAGGCCCAATTTCTCAAGTTGGCCGTGTGACTAAATTCATTGTCATCATATGACAATGTCAAAAAACTTATTTATTGACATTCATACCATCCTTTGTCCAAAAGGACAAAATTACCCTTTAGACAATTTTCGTAAAACTTGTCTAGTTCAACATTTGAACTTGTTTTGACCTAGCTTTCTTATTTAACTAATCCTACTCTAATGGCTTGTGGTAGTGACCTCATGGATCCAAATGAACAAAGCTTGAGCTAGCATACTTGGACTCAAAAGTTCACAAACCTTTTCCAAGTTCTAGCTTAATTTCAACTGACTCCACTAAAGAGTTGACACTGAAATCTCTCGGTTCAAATGAATATATTTTCTACTCAAGAATTCTACTTGATTGTAATAGTGGATCCATTGAATATTATCTATGTTTACCCTTCATTAATATCATCAACTAGATGGGATTTACAAAAATTACCATTTTACCCATCTAGTTGTTATTTCCTCAACTCCTTTGTCACTTGTGAATAAGTTAGAAACAATGTATTGACGATGAGCTAACAAGTCACATTGATTCATCCAAACGAGTCGTGACTCAATTTGGACACTGGCCAGTTCATTTATTCACATTCCAAGGAACAAAGCATGATGTGATATACATTGCATTTCAGCAATCTTGTACATGAATTCCATATCTATGAGATCTTCACAAAGTTGTTCATGACATCTTCATAACTTAGTACTTCGCTAATAGGTCTTGTCTATATCACATAGTGAATCTGGAACTCTGACTTTCTTAAATGAGAATACGTAAGCTATGAAATGACATGTTTCATTTCAGGATTGAGGTAAGCATGATGCAATTCATACATAGTGACTCTGAGACAAAAGATGTTAATTGGTTTGTTCTTACAATGTCTCTAGAAGTGCACTGGTCAATTCAGTACCTTCAAAAGATACCTAGGAAGAACTATAGAGTCTCTAACTCTTTATGTCTCATAACCTGACATCATAGATTTTCCTAACAATCATACTGAGATCAATAGCCATTTGATCCTTAGATTGTGAATATACTGTTTTAAGAAAACCATGAAGAGTTTGTTCATGCAAATCTTTATTTGACTCTTCATTTATTGTTAGGTTTGTTTAAGGACTAAAGACTATAGTTTATCATAAAGCTTCAAACAGACAAGGAAGAATGAATGAACGTTTCAACTTTTATTAATTATTCAGCAGTTATAAGCAAGAGTCTTCGTGAGACTTTATTACATCAAATGTACATAAGTAATGACTACTACTCTTCTTGTGGGCACCATTGACAACAGCTACTTTTACTTGCTTTTTGCATTTAATATTTTTATGTTTGAGAAAAAAAAATGCACGAAGCTTCCATTAGACATAGGGTAAGATATCATCGAATACAAGAGGATAACAACTTACAAGGCACACCAAAGATATAAGTCGAAGTAAATCTAATACGGAGTGCAAGTAATCGTCCATTTTGTGCATGCTTCAGACAATGGGAAGAACAAAAGACACATTAAAAATCGAGCACAGATAAAGCTCTTTAAAAATACTCAAAATAGTTGGTAGATAAATCCATTCAACCGAGGTCCGATGACCATGAGGAAGATAACTCTTCAGCCTGTATAGATTTATATCTAACATGAAACCCAAACTAAGATGAGGGATGACTGTTAATTCGTCTCCCATGAAAACTAGACCTAGAAAAATCCAATAACAAAATAAAGTGTTCATCAACACCATATAACTGAGAATATAGACCCATAAAGCAACAAGAAAAACAATCAAACATAAAATTAAAAGTAGATCCCAATAAACATTGGTCGTCATGATCCAAAACCCACCTTAAGTTCGTCGCCAATCCACCTCCGGTCTTTTACGCTCCTCGATGGGGACAAAAGTTCAATCTTTGCAAAACTCCACACCATTTTGGGCAGTCACTTCCTACCGCTTCGTGAAGATGGCAACGCCGAGAAAGAGCACGGAGTCGCTGAAGTAAACCACCACCGACCATCCAAGGCTACATCTAATGGAAACTCGCGCCATCATCGAGCAACCGGCCGCTGCAGCCACAACGAGGATCTTAAGATCAGCCGGGAAAGGTTCGCCGGAGAAGACGATTGATGGCAAAGAAATATGAGAAACCGGAGGAGAATCGAGGGGAATAGACCCAGAAGGTGGGAGAAAGAATGAGCGATCAAGAGTTGTCCCCCTCCTAGGTCGGAGCCACGTCGGGCTTCCGGGACCCAGGAGGGAGCACAGCGGCGGCGGTTGCTGTAGAAGAGAAAATTATTATTATTTTTTTCTCTGGACAAACGTATCACTTATTTATATGTATTATTGATGGAGGTTTAAGAGGCCTAATTTTTGTTGGTTTTAACTTTTGCATTTTAATATTGTTTCAACTCAAAAACACAAAACTCCATTTTTTTCATAGTCATATATGAATATTTAAACTAGTTTATGCAGAATACTAATGATATGTCTAAAATTTTGAAGTAAAAAATAAAATCATGTATTCCACCAATTAAAAAAAAAACCCATCACTACTTGAATTATTTGTGTCCAATCCCCTAGTGTTTTTGTCATGAGAATCCCAAGACCATTTGGTTCTGTCATATTTTTACGTTATTATTCCACAGCGATGACTGATATATTTATTTTATTTTTTTTCTATAGATAGGTGAATATTTGGTAGGGGCCCAACTTTATCATAATTGCAATTAAAAAAACTATTATTCATGTAATTCTTAAAATATATAAATGTATCTGCGGGGAGAGTACATTGAGTTGAATGTCATTAACATGCAATTACATTTTTCTATCCCTAGAGAGTTGGCTGGGATAAAGGTCAAAACCTTATCGTTGCCAATTACTTTATGGTCAACAATAATTTGCTAATTACCTTTTAAGCTTCGAAAAATTATATCTATTCCTTAAGAGCTAGTTTGACAGAGTATTTTCTTCTATTGTTTCATGCCAAACGAATTAATATATATATATATATATATATATATATATATATATATATATATATATATATATAATATATTATATATAGCCAATTACTTTATGGTCAACAATAATTTGCTAATTACCTTTTAAAGCTTCGAAAAATTATATCTATTCCTTAAGAGCTAGTTTGACAGAGTATTTTCTTCTATTGTTTCATGCCAAACGAATTAATATATATATATATATATATATATATATATATATATATATAATATATATATATATATATTATATATATAGTATATATATATATATATTATATATAGTGGGGTTTCTTTTACATCCAAAACTCAATATTTTTATTCTTATGTTTGAAATTTACATAATCTTCTTCATCAACTTTTGAGATCAAGTAAGGAATGACTTGAATCTCCATATAATATTTTAAGGGCGTAGAAATGGTTACGGACTGATATTATATTGAATTTTCTCGTTTTGCAAGGTTTGCTGATGCATTGGAGATAATGTCTATTGCTTACCATTGAATGTGAAAGAGGCTATCGAGGTAAACATTATCACCAGATTTGATTCGTATGTAAAATTCTCTAATTACTCAATATATGATTTTATTATTATAAGTAAAGTTAGTCATATAGAACTCGAGACATGAGATCCTCTGATCTCGTTCCATATTTTGCGGAAATTGGACTCTCGGAAGCATTTTTCACGCGATCGGGATTTTTCGATACCATATCTTACCGTTTAAGGAGTCACATATTTTCATTTTCTTTTAGTTTTTTTTTTATTATCTATTAATTATTTCAGTTAAAAAATAACTTAGATTAGTAAAATATATTTATAAATTAAAAAAAACTAATACGGTACTAAATCTAACCGGGGATCCTAATTCCGTCCCAGCTCCTGGATGGTACCTGGACAAAATCCCGATATCGTACTTTAAAATATGATTTTGTTTTTTTTCTATTTACTACGTGGGATCCAACATGATCCAATGTGACCAACTTATAATTTATAAGTAGTAGTTTCTTGTTTACTCAATAAAGTCTTAATTTCTCATTAAAGAGTTCATTTTCCGACGTGAGTTGGCCGCAGTCATGTTTTATTCGGTATCTCCTCTTACATCCCAAAAACAAAATACAAGAATTTGTTACAACTAGTCATTTCTTTACCTCTTTTTAAGATTTTAGCCACAATTTCATTTTGTTAAAAACACAGTCCACCGTAGTAAATTAATTAACTAAACAATAAATTGAATTTACTCTTTAGTTAATTACTTTACTGTGGGCATAGTAAAATATTTTTTTTTTATACAATGAAACTTGTGCTATTTTTAAAAAGAGAGTAGACTATTGAGCTAATGACCTAAGTGCCCCAATAAAATAATTCATGTAATAATTTTTTAATTATTATAAAAAAGAGATACGAGATAAATGAAAATTAATGGGTGACGACTTGATATACTTTAATCGGAGAAACATACATGAAGACATGAAAAAGGACAAAGGATTGTGTTCCTAAACTAATTATTTCTCAAAACTCTAAATATTTGACCCGCCTTTTTGTTTCATTTTAAAAACATTGCATACATATTATACTTCATCAAAGATGAGAGCTTCGTAATCGTCTGCGGCTTAGGTCCGTGGAGAAAGCAAATTTAGGAACTAAATTGCAGTCTCATGATGATGGTGGTGAAGAAGAAACTCATTTGTAGCAACAATAGAAGAAAACCCAATAAATAACTTTTTTAAAATAAACTTCAACCTCCTCCTCCAAAGTTGAGACATAAATTTTGTCTTGTTCATGGCTCCATAATCATTTAAATAAATAAATAACCCAATCAGTTTTGATTTACCTATTCTATAGAACTCAATCACAATAGCATACAAGTCAAAATAAAGGTAAGTAACTCAACAAAGATACATGCTTCCCTATAAGAAAATTAACAAAACGTTGTACTAGAAAAATATACCGATATATCGGTCGTTTTTTTAAGTTTGTGTGTAACATTCTTTCTAGACAAAAGTAAACAAAAATAAAATGAAGTTACTTTGATAGTGCAATTAAATGAAATTTTTGGTTCGTGGCTTGATTTAGATAAATTTTTTTAAAAGAAACAATAAGAAACTTTTATTTGATAAAGGGTAAAATACCCACAAATACATATATTAAACACCAATCACAAAGAAATAGAAGACTTTTCAATTAAATAAAATTCAAAACTAGAATAGATTGATGGCACATCGTGTGTGTAAACAATCGCTATGTTTCGAGCAACTCAACGACTCATTAATGAATGAATATAAACACTCGAGGGTCACCCCACCACGAAAAATGATGTCTGAGTATCTATACGACCAAACCTCAAGTAGAAAAATCCGAAAGATGACAAATACGTATTTGGGATATAAACCCACAATTGAAATATGAAAAAACAAAACAAAAATTTCAACACAACAACATATATTTTTTAAAGAAAAACATAAAAAAGCATAAATATTGTACTTATTGAAGACGAAAGCTTGTAATTGCCAGCGGCTTGGGTCGGTGAAGAAAGTAATTTTTGTTACAAAATTGCAGTCCCATGACGATGCTCGTGAAGAAATGGTGGAAAAGAACCCATTCATTTAACACAACAAATGAACAAACTTAAAAAAATTTATTTAAAAATAAACCTCAGCTCCCTACCCCAAAGTCGAGACACAAAGGTCTCCAAGGGGCGAGGTGGCGTTCAAAGCAAAAAAAAAAAAAGTCTGGTAGAAAGAAAAAGGGAGAGAGGAGTGAGAAAATGTCAAACATCAAAAAGTAGGATCCAGTAGTTGCTTGATTTAGATAAGAGAAATTACCCAATTCGTCACCAATTTCATAACATTTTTCCACTTTCCACCAAAAGACTAATTTGACCCAAAATGCCACCGATATGTCAACAATGTTGACATCAAATAGTGAATGGCAAAAATAGATGTCAACATTGTTGACATAGATGGTGACATTTTGGGCCAAATTAGTCTTTTGGTGGAAAAATGAGAAAATGTTATGAAATTAGTGGCAAATGGGGCAATTTCTCTTTAGATAATTAGTTTATCATTTGTTTGGTTTATATATTATGTGAAATAGTTTTGTCAAGAGTATTCCTTCCCAAACAAATCTCTCTTTGTACTCTATTTTTGTTGCGTTAAACAATATCTTAATTCTAAGAGCGATGAAGGAAAATAGTCAAATATTTTTTTTTATTAATTTTAAAGGGTATTGAAATTCTGATTAGTCGCGAAGACAAGATGTCGCACACAATGTGTTGACAATGTGTCTGACAACTTGCTTGAACACAGATTATGGATAAAAAACAAACAGTTCAAAAACAAAGTACACACGATATGGTTACCCAGTTCGGTGAAACACACCTATGTCTGGGGGCACTCTGCCAGTGGAAAGGATTTCACTATCTTGTAGTCAATAGTACACGCAAAGTTTATATACGATTACAATCATCAAATCGATAAAACCTAGAGACTATTACCACCAGTGAATACCTAGTCAGGGACTCCCCCTGAATTTGAGCTCCGTCTCAATTCCACCCTTCGAGCAACCGCCTGGCTCGGATGGCTTTCAGTCTTCAGCTGTTCGTGAATCTTCAATCACGCGAACACAAAACCCAACTCTCACAGACACTCAATCTTTGTGGAATAGTGTTTGAGAGATTTCACCGCAATCAACAAAACACAAAGCCTCCCAGTCCGTCGGTCTTACACGTCTAAGAGCTCTAAGTGTTTTATCAAAAGCGTCAAAGCTGCTAAGGGGGAGCGCATGGCTTTTATAGCAGCTTCACAAGCCTGGAAGTGAATCTAGGGTTTCCTTACGTACCCAGTCTCATACGAATATCTCATAATCAAGTCACCAGCGAGGCAAAATGACAAAACTGGAAACTTGCCTGAAATAAAGTTTGCACACAGGAGAAAATATGTCACACCGAAAGTAGAAGCATAACGAACAACATCTTTCCAAACAACTTGCACTAAAAAATAAAGCCAACATATAACGTAACAACATGTATAATTATGAAACTTTTACGTAAATATTCTCTTAGTCAAATAGATAAGACTAAAATATCGTTGATTTAATATGAAAACTATTAAAAATAAAATTAAAAGCTCGTAAATTCTAATAAGTAATTTCGAACTAAAAAAACAACAATTCATACAACATAAAATGAATAAAATTCAAAATAAAATATCGATTTCGAAACTAATTAAAAGTAAAAAATATAGGAACTAATTACAAAAAAAAAAAAAAAAAAAAAAAAATCAGATTATGATTTTACAGCAACAAACACCTTCGTTTGTAAACAAACAACAAACAATTACACTCACTAATTTTATTTTTTAAAAAATTAATAACTGTATGTATAAACAAACAAACAAACAAAACACAAGTATTGATAAAAGATGGTTATTTTTAATCAAACAAACCATTAAACAAACACTTCGTTTCGTTTTCAATTTATGAGTATTAAAAGCTTTCTAAAATAAAAAATTCAAAATTTAAGATATTAACCTCATCCTAATTTCAAACACCTTTAAAATAAGAAATCGGTTGTTTCTTAAAAAAAAATTGCCAAGAAAAAAATGTCAACTCTTTTTAATTTTATATAAAAAAAAATAATGCCAATTAATTAGTTTTTAAAAAAGTACCAATTAAAGAAGGATAAACAATAAATTGAAAAAGTGTATCCGCATATCTATTACTAAACATGTCATAAAATCTAATAAACTTGTCATATTCTTATCACATAATCATGTTTTTTATTTATTTATGATAAAAGTATGCTTAGAGTACATGACTTGGCACATAAAAAGATCAACACTGAAGGTTATCACGAAGGTTTTTGATAATAAATAATGAATTGAACAATGCATGATTCTAATTTTTTTATAATTAAAATAAAAAATGCTCTTTCTCTTTTTTTTTTTAACTTGTCAAAAATTCTTATAAATTCATCACAAAAGACTTTTTTTTATAACAATTTTTTTGACAAGTTTGATAAGGGATGTGTCAATTATTATTATTATTATTATTATTATTATTATTATTATTATTATTATTATTATTTATTTATTTATTTTTTGTAAAAATAATTAAATATAGTAATAGTAATGCCCAAATCCCTAGTTATACATATACTTTAGAATTCTAAAATAAAATAAAAAACGAATCAGTGATTCTTCGAAAGAGACACACAAAAGCCCTGAATTTAGCTGCAATGCCAAAAACATGGATTATACTCTTCATGGGATTGATTTTTCTGATCTGTCAGTGGAGCAACATATATATATGACTAATGGTTTATATAGATATATGATAGTCTTACACTTTCAAACTCAATATGAAACAAAGTCTTTATCTTTTACGATCAAGCCACGTATAGAAAATTTTGGCCTATCACTTTTGCTTATTAAATTCTTACTAGATCCTCTTCATCTATACATGCTTAGTATTGCAACACCAGATTTTAATCCTCTATCTTTGTCACGCTCTAGTTTGCAAGCATGCCTCTTTGAGCAAAAAGATAAATGAATACATTCATATAAAAAAGGAAAAAATTATACATACCTTTTATTTGGTTTTTAATTAATAAAATTTTAACCGATTCATTTGGTGTAGCACTTGTCCAAATAGAATGTTCAAAGCTAGCCTTGTATTATGTAGTTGGACTAATTGACTTTCCAAGTTTTCTTATCAGTAACCTACATACACATATATACTGCAACCACTTCACCATATATGTGTATATACATATAAACTTGTTTCTTCTTCGTGCGTCATGATGGTACCATATCCACTCTGAGGCCCTCTAAATTTAAATGACGCACATTGCCTTACCAATTGCTACCCCGTGAATTGTTAAACCTGTTTAGCTTTTTGTCCTATGTATATATATATGTGTGTATGTGTATGTTTATATATTTGTGTATTGGATATTTTTTTTCCAATATATTTCCTTCATATATGCTGTACGTTTTATTAACACTAAGATGAGGCTGGCTTTGCCGAAATTGCCAATATTTTGGACCACAACTTCTACTTTTTTTAAGATCCCTTTCTCCTAAAAAATTCAGGCCATTAGATTCCTTTTCCCCAGGAAAAAAAAAGTTTATGTTGTTCTTAAATACAAAAGTTTACTTCTTGCCTAAAGCAGTAAAAAAAAAAAAAAAATTAAATACAAAACTAAGACCTTACTCAAAGCCCATCGTCGTCTTCATCATCGTAATAAACTTAAGTTATAGTTTCTTATATTTAAATAATTAATTTAGTTAAGGGCAAATATAAAGCAATGGCATGTGAAACCCTTTCTCTATATATGTCCCGTTCCAAAGACCGTCGTAGGAAACGAATTGACCTAATACTCCTATTCCATATGAATTATAAACTAGGTAGAGTTAGGGAAAAAAAAACTTAATATACTTATTCAAAAACTGTTGTTGATAAGAGGGGGGTTGTAGGGAAATTATAGGAAAGTTGGTGGGCTTCTCAGCAAAATTTGCGAAAATATTTGCTACCGTATGTTGAATAGAAGCGTGTCCGTGCCTAAAAATCATCGTCTTCGTGTTAGCCAACAGATTGTGCATTGTTGTCATTGTTGTCACTGTTTTATCAGTGAATGTGCTCTTTACTATTATTACACAAGCCCTAGACTTTTCTCTCTTCTTTTTATAAAAAGAAATAAAATAAATTGGTTTCTCGGTGGGAGCTTCAAATTAAATGCGGGGTTTTGACAACTTCCTCATGTAACTGAAACTTTTATTTTTACAACTCTTACTTGAATTCTAGAGCTTTGATGATGTAACTTTTAGTGTATTTGTTTTTCTTCTTTGATTATATCATCATGCCTCCAGGTAGTCCAAAGTACACGTTGTTGTCCGTGTGTGTGTATATATACATGTACATACACATATTCTATATACTATTTATGGTTTAGCAATAATCTTTATGATATTTTGGTTTCTCTAATTTGTTCTATTTGGAAAAACAGTACTAGTTTCATTAATTTAATAACCAAATACGTTGAAATACCTTTATAGTATATAGATATACTAGTATATTTTTTCAATATCGCATTAAATTAATTCTACAATGTGTCATTTTCATAAATAATAACAGATATATAATATTATGAATATGTCGTGGGATCAAATTATCTTATAAATAATTGAAAAGATGCATATATGATTCAAATTCAGCAATATATATATATATATATATATATATATATATATATATATATATATATATATATCTTTTATTTGATTTAGTCTCACTAAGTGGAGTACTTTTTCCAAACAGAAAAATCCAATTATGGAAATATCGGCAAGAATCCTTTGAAAATTTAAAAAATATGATACATATTGGAAGTATAATTGAGTTTATGATATATATATATATATATATATATATATATATAATTATGTACATACAGAACACGTTGTTATAGTTATGCTGTCATTGTTTTTGAGAATGACTATATAGTATATAGCTGATCAACTGAACTCTATCTTAGTAGAAAAAGAAGAAATAATTAACGTTCTCGGAAGGAATAAAAACTGTCATTCAAACTTTGAAAATAAAAGGGAAACAATTATAGGTATTATAATTAAAAGGAAAACGAAAGCTGTCTTAGTCGAGTATTCAAATTCCAGAAAGCAAAAACTGCAGTTTACTTAATGATGACACCATATATATATATTAACTTGAGTAATTAATCAATGGTGGAGTAATTAATATGGCTTTAACTAATTTTTGTAACCTTGTAAAATGCTGACTGTCTGTGACTAATTGCAATTGTGTCACAGAAAATCATATAGTTGGTACTGATAGAAACAATTAATGAAATTAGGATGCAGTACTTTGCAAGGGCTCAAAAATTAGTGTGGGGATGCTTGTTTATCTATAGTGGTTGGATTAGGTCGTTTGATTGTGATATATGTCTAATATAAACTCCTTCATAGCAAACAAATAATAATTTAATTTCTATTTTTTTCATACTTTGATGTGACTGCAAATATGTATTGCATTTGCATGTAACTGAACCAACCAATATTTTAAGCACATCCCCAGCAAATGAGTCTGACCCCATTTTAGTTCTCTGTCTCTCTCTCAATCTCTAGCTATGTGTGTGCATATATATATATACACACACATTGTCGTTGCTGACCCAAAAAGAAAGGCTCTCAAAAAGGCTAAACTGTGCATATACACTGTTCTTACATTAAGCTAAAGTCTAAGCAAATAAGAATTACTCTAGCTACCAATCTTCATGTGTCTTTTAATATCCATACATAAGTAAAGATCAGTGAGCACATCTTACGTACATTGCTAATTTTTTTTTTTTTTGGTGTGTGAATTTTATTTGATCAATGTCCAATATTATATATTTATGTATATTCTCTACTGGCCTTGTTTTGTTTTTTTTTAATTTATAAGTTTTTGTTTTACCGGGAGGCCCACTTGGAAACGGTGATGCAGGAAGGTTTGTCTTGAAGTGAAAAGAAAAGATACGAAATGAGAGAGAGAGAGAGAGAGGTTTTATTTTAGCGCTGCTCTTCACACACACCACTCCATGTCGTTAAGTGCAAGGATTGGGTCCACCGACCTGAAGGCCTTACCGTCTCTCTCTCTCTCTCTCTTCTCCTTGTCCAAAATATTTTTTATTTTTTTTTTCATATTTCTAAAATTTATTTTGTATATCTTATTTTAGGTAACGAAGAAACTAAAAATGAAATAAACCCGCAAGGAATATATCTCTTATTGAGATAAAATAGATATGGGAATATATATAAATAAGCATAATATATAAAAGGAAAATGGTGAATATGTGTTAAAGTGCCTGCATGACACCAAATCTCATTTGGTTTCTCTCTCTGCTGGCTAAAAGTTTTATCACTTAAAGCAAAACAGAAAAAGAAAATAGAGAGAAGAGAGAGTTAAGGCATTCAAAATATGAGTCCTTTACCATGGAGTTGATTCCTTTTCCTCTCTGTCCCAACCCAGTGCTCTTAATTGTTCTTTCATCTCAATCTCTTTAAATCCACTTAGCTTTCTAGATTTCCTCATTACTCCCCCTCAAAAAGTTTGTAATTATCACAGCCAGCTTTTTGGGTTTTGTTTTTGTTTTCCTTTTTTCTTTTCGATTTTCGGGATAAGATTTCAATAGAGAGAGAAAATAGAGAGAGAGAGGGAGAGAGATTAGCTAGCTAGAGAGGCTCATAAAAATAGATTTTTTTTTTTTTTTTTTGCATGTGGGGTTGTGTTAGTTTCTCTTTAGAACTCAGGATTTTTTGCTTTGGTGGCTGCAGAAGAGGAAAAGGAGAGAAAAGAGTGACATAAAAGCAGAGAAATCAAACTCAAACAGAAGAGAAAAAGAGAAGAAGTTTAAGGAAGGAAATATAAAAATATAAAAGAAGGTTTTTTTGGTCTTCATAAAAAAAGGCGAGAAATATGGCGGCGGCGTCTTCTTCGTCGGCGCAAATATTCGGAGTCAACAGAGAGCTCGAAGACCAAACTCAGATTATGAAACAACAACAACAACATTCCTCAACTCCAACAAACTCATCCTCAGCTCATCAGCCACCGCAACAAAAGAAGAAGCGAAACCAACCCGGAACACCAAGCAAGTGTATCCAAATTTCTGTTTCATCTCCATCCCAATCCAAGATCTATATATATATATATATAATCCCCAATTTTCATTTCTCTAACCCTAGTGAATACACATGATTCCCAAAAACCCTAACATGTACTACATCGTGTGTTTTTCTTGGCGTTAATTAGATCCGGATGCGGAGGTGATAGCGCTGTCCCCGAAGACGCTAATGGCGACGAACCGGTTCATATGCGAGGTTTGCAACAAAGGGTTTCAGAGGGAGCAGAATCTTCAGCTCCACCGGCGAGGCCACAATCTTCCGTGGAAGCTGAAGCAGAAATCGAACAAAGAGCCGAAGAGGAAGGTCTACCTTTGCCCCGAGCCCACTTGCGTCCACCACGACCCCTCGCGCGCTCTCGGAGACCTCACGGGAATCAAAAAGCACTACTCTCGAAAGCACGGCGAGAAGAAGTGGAAGTGCGAGAAGTGCTCGAAGCGCTACGCCGTCCAGTCCGACTGGAAGGCTCACTCCAAGACTTGTGGGACCCGCGAGTACCGATGCGACTGCGGTACCCTCTTCTCCAGGTAACAATCATCATACTAAGCTAAGGTGATATTTGATACATGTTGTCATCGTGGTGTTTCTTTTTTTTTTTTTATCTCATGTGATCATGTTATTTGTGTTTGGTTTATGTTTTGTGTCATTTTTTTGGAATTTTGGGTGGTGATATGGGTTTTGATGAAAGAAAGGAGGAAAGAGAGACAAGGGCACATAGTACTTAGTACCAATCAAGTGGTTTGCTTGCCTTTCTTTGGCTTAGGGCTTATCTAGTGGCTTAGATTCCTTCCCATCTTCTTCTCTCGTTCTCATGTGTTTGTTTCCGGGGATTTTTTTTATATTTTATTTTATTTATTTTTTTTACTTTTCTGTTTTCTAACAGATGGGATTTGTTTCTTGGAAATTTAATTTAGTTCGTACGGCTTAGAATGAAAGAGGGGGAAAAAAATTAGCAGATAACATACTCCCACGTGAATAATCTCTGTAAACTGCCATTGTCGAAGAGGTTTCAGATTACCCTAAAAAAAAAAAAAAAAAAAACACCCGTTTTCTCTTTTATTTTTCGCTTTGTTGATTATTTAAAAAAAACAAAAACAAAACAAAACTTCTCTCAATTCATTTGCCTCGGGAACACCGTCCTTTTTTTTTTTCCTCTTCCTTTATTTTTTCTTCTCGGGCCTCACCTTCACGTGTTGGCATGCCATTTTAGAATGGTGTAAGATTTGTTATTTATTTTTCTCTTATTTTAACCGCGATTTGTTCTCTTATGGGTTGGCTAGTTGTGATTCAGTAGTACTGTGGTCTTTGCAGCTATATTTCTTTTTCATGATAACATCAAATCTCTCTCTCTCTCTCTCTCTCTACCGCTTTTCTCAGATATTCTTTGCTGTTCATAACATATATGTGTGGTTCTTGAAGAGTTTCCAAGTCCCGTGGTGACACAGTTCATTATTTGGTATTAATTTGGGAATTTTTTATTTTTTATTTTTTACTTTGGAATATCTCAAATTGACGTTTCACAAGTTTTGCATTCATGACGATGATGACCAAGAGCCAAGAAGTTTTACTTTTAGTTCTTTCTTTATATTTATATTTTTTACTATTTCTATATTTATATATTTTTTTTCTTCTTCGTTGGCTTGGTTGATTGATTCCCCACATAATTATTTTCAACGTCTTTGAGTACATTCCCTTGTTGCATTTATTGAACCCCAGTTCCTGAAAACGGCACTTCTCTTCCTTGATTGAATAATCATCTTTTTTTCCGAAATTCAGGGTTGTCATTAATTCTCACATTTCTCTCCTTTATTATCTCCCTATCTTATTTTGGACATTTTAATTGAGCCTTTCTCTTGCACAAGTTCTTACCATTAATTGTCCGGTCGCTACTAAAGTTCCTATACCACTGAAAACTATTTTAATGCTCAATAATACCAACCTTGCCCTTAGATTTTTATATATTTTCGTTGTTTGAAATGATTCTATTTAGTATTTACTATAAGACTTAATTAGTAACGTTAAAATTTTAGCATATACAATTTCTGTTCCAAGAATTTAGACTTTAAATAATATTTCGCAAAATAATTAATAATTTAGCCTCTAGGAAATTAATAATATATATAATCCATTTAAATTTATTTATATTTCGAATAATAATTTATATCGCCAGACTATAATTATAAAAAAAATCATGATTTATCATTGATCTCAAGAAAAAAAATGAACAAAATTTAACCTATATTCAGAAAAACTTCACGTACCTGAGTTCAGCAACAATAATATCATCATTGATAATCACAAACAATGATGTGAATTTGTGCTTCCCAATCCCATTATATATTTCCTTGCCTGTACATGTACATATTAGTGGGTCCATCAATTCGTTGGGGTTTCAAAAGGTACATCGAACATGATCGCTCACAAGCAGTACTTTGTGAGTTAAAAAAAAAAAAAAAAAAAAAAAACTATTTCATTCATATCTCACTTCCGCTGAAAAGTCCTTGCCAAAACACCTTGATCATCATTATATTTTCATGCGTTTGTACGTACATTCAGTGAAAATGGAATTTATTCATTCATTAATTCATCTAGCCTTTATTTATTTTTTTATTTTTATTTTTTGAATGAATTGGCAGGCGTGACAGCTTCATAACCCATAGGGCGTTCTGTGACGCGTTGGCTCAAGAGAGCGCTCGTCACCCTCAGAGCTTGGGTCAGATCGGAAACAGCCTGTACGGATCGTCCAACGCCACCAATCTCGGCCTCTCCCAGCTGGGCCCACACCTCATCTCCTCCCTCCAGGACCAGTCCGCCGGCGCCGGCGCCGGAGCATCGGCCGCCGACATCCTCCGCCTCGGAAGCGCCGGAGGCGGGCCCCACCACCGGCAGTTCGAGCACCACATGACTTCGTCGTACCGGCCTCAGCCGCCGCCGCCACCTCAGCAGATCCCGAGCTCGTCCTCCGCCGGATTCTTTCTCCCGGGGCCCGGCGATCCCAACCCCTATGAGCACCACCAGGAGTTTCTTCCGAACAAGCCTTTCCATGGCCTCATGCACTTCTCTGACCTTCACTCCAACAACCCTCCCAATTCCGGTACCAATATATTGCCCATCACCGTATTTTAGTAATCATATTTTCACATAATATACTAATAATTATACGCACATTGTTAATCAATGAATTAATATGGATTTGCTAAATTCCAACAGAATAATTGTCTTACAAAGATACATTAATATATAATATATATGATATCTTCATGTCTGTCAACCACATGAAGTCAATTAATCTAACATGTTTATTTATTTTCGTTTCTAAAAAATCTCAGCACTACTGATTAATTTCCAATAATTGATTAAATGATATCATTATAATTACATGCATGTACCTTGTTAATAAATGTATTAACATGCATTTGTTTAATTTCTTCAGAATAATTCTGTTTCAATGATATATTAGAATAGTCTATCACGTGATTTGTGGACCATTAAGAATCTCACCCCACACACAACACAACAGAACAGAAGATCATGGATTACTCCTCTCATTATCAATTAATTTTTATTTATTTTCATTTTTTCGAAAACTCAGGCCTATTGATTTCCAATAACTTCGTGGGCGAAAACGGGGCATCCTCGGAAGGTCAGGCGGCGGCGGCGGCAGCAACGAGCCTGTTCTCGGGGAACCACCACGGGATGGTGGGACAGGAAATGGGCGGTGGTTCGTCAACGCCACTCTACGGGTCGGCGGCGGGGTCCATGGCCCACATGTCGGCCACGGCTCTCCTCCAGAAGGCGGCCCAGATGGGGTCCACCACCTCCGCCAACAACGGCTCCGCCTCTCTCCTGCGGTCCTTCGGCGCCCCTTCCTCCTCCTCCTCCGCCGGAATCTTTGGCGCCGCGGAGGATCAGAGCCACCTCTTCGCCGCCGGCTCGTCCATCTTCGGGATCGAGGATCAGAATAAGCTCACCAGGGATTTTCTCGGGGTGGGTCAGATGGTGAGAAGCGTCAGCGGAGGAGGCTTCGCTTCCAAACGCTCGACGGTTCCGCCGCCGGCGAAGGCGGAGCAGCACCACCGTCGAGAAATGCCCGAGGCAAACGCTGCGCCTTCAAGCCAGTCTTATGGCGGATCAGCCGGGAATTACCAGTGAAAAACCCAGGTACATATTGATATAATATACTAGTAGTGGTTTTACTACAAAAAGAACGTGGGTGGGTAGGTACGTGAAAATTAGGGACGTACGTGAGTTTAGAATAATAATGGTTATGCGTGATAAAAAGTTAGTGTGAGTTAGTTTTCTTTGGTAAATGTGCATTACGTCGTTTTTTTATTATTATTTATTTTCTTCTTATTTTCCTTTTCTCTTTCTGAAACTATTCCTTGAAAGAGAAATTGGAAATATTAATATCTGACACATTGTCTTAGATTGGGGCAGTCACGCCTCAAGGCCTGGAATACATGTAGGGTTTTGTCTTTTTTCTATTCCTTTTTTCTTATTTCAATTTTTTTTTTTTCGGCACTTCAGTTTTTTTGTACTATCTTTTTCTTTCTGATTTTCTTTTATCTTGAGGACTGGCAGAGTCACGAGAGTGTTTTCATCGGTTGTTGTGGGATGGTTGATAAAATATCTCATCAGTAAATAAAATATTTGTTTACGTATACATATGCTTAAATTACAATATGGAATATTCTTCTTCTCTCATCCGAGGGTTAGAATAGCAAGAAAAATACACGGTCAAAAGCTATTATGAGCTTTTTATCTCCCATTTATTACTTTCCTTCTAAGTCTGTCATAATCATTTATTAAAGATATTAATATTTTCTAACTTCCTTGTTTTGGCTTCTTTTGCAGGAATTTATACTTTGTTAAAGAATTAGAATATCATACTCGCCTCAAACTCCAACAAAGAAACCAATTTCTTTGTGACCAGTACATGATAAAGAAACTTTCGAAACTCTTTCTGCATTTGTGGAGTTTTTTTTTTCTTCAACATTTCAAAGATGGACCAGAAATTCAAAGCCATGACATGCCCTATCTTGAACATTGGCCGCGCCTAGCTAGCTACAGCTTTCTTTTTCCTAGTTTTTCTTTTTATTAATTTCCTTTTTTCCTTTTAGAAGACAAGAGTCTTTTTTTTTCTTCTTTCCCGATTTCATGTTGAATCCTTGTTACTTTATGCATTAGTTGTTACAAGTAAACTCCAAGCAGATAGGAACTTTGCTAAATTCCAAATACATCCGAATGTCATGTCAATAGAATTTGAAGAGAGACCCGCTGAAGTTTTTGTCAAATAATTTAGAGGATATAACATGTTGATGGAAAATAAATGTCCAAAGAAAAAATTAATCTACTTTACTATTGATTTTTGTGTGTGTGTGTGTGTATATATATATATATATATATGTATGTACATATAATAGAGCAAAAGATTAGCTAATTGGCATAAAAATATTGCAAATCTTTTCTATTTTTATTTTTTATTTTCTACCTAATATTTTAGCCGGATTTTTAAATTTTTTTTTATTGTTGTGCATTTTTTTTTTTGTTATTCTTTAGCTAATCTTTTATCTATAATACATATATATATATATATATACACACACACATATATCCAATGTTTATATTACATGGTATGTTTATCACAAAAAGTTAAACCTCGTTGCATGTACATGTTATTATCACTACAACAAACAGTGGCAACAGCCACAGTTTTTATTCTCGGGAATAGCCACGACTAGTCGTGGCTAAATAGCCGCGACTTTAGATGCTACAGCCGCGACTTGTCGTGGCTGTTGCTATTTTCAGCTTTTCATTAGAGCGGCCTTATTTTCGCGCTTATTATTTGGGATTTTAGTATAGCCACGACAATTGTCGTGGCTAAATACTCTACAGCCTCAACAATAGCCGCGACTTGTCGTGGCTGTTGCTATTTTCAACTTTTTATTAGAGCGGGCTTATTCTCGCGGTCATTATTTGGAATTTTACTCTACAGCCTCGACATCAGCAGCGGAAAGTCGCGGCTATTATTAGGTTTATTTATTTTTAACTTTCCTTCTCTTCTTTATTTCGTCTGAAACACAAAAACGCTATGAAACACAAAAACGAGCACCCTCTGTAACTATCTCTCTCTCAACCTCTGTAACTCTCCGACCCGGCCCTCTCACAACAAAAAAGCTCAGCTCCGCCATTCCATCCCTCTCCACCACGACTCTCTCTCACCCTCCGTATCTCTCGACTCTCTCTCACCCTCTGTAACTCTCGGACCCTCACAACCAAAACGCTCAGCTCCGCCATTACAAATCCACCCCCAAATCCAAATCCCCGACCATGACCAGACCACACCAAATCCAAATCACCCCTAATCAGTTCAAACCCCACCAAATTGAAGTGGAAAAATCTCACGTTGGTTTGTGTGTGTGAATAGATATGTGTTTATATATCAGTTGAACTTCTGCACTTAGTGCCAATTGGTTTTAAGATGAAATTTAACATGGTATCATAGTCTTATCCATTCACACAACTTGAATTTGGCCCGGCCCATGCGAAGCGCGGGGGGATTGTTACTCGGCCTAGTCACGCTACGAGTAAGAGGTAGTATTGAAGTGGGAAAGTCACACATTGCTTGTGTGTTTATATTGACATGTGTTTATATATCAGTTGAGCCTCTCCACTTAGTATCAATTGGTTTTAAGATGAAATTTAACAATTATTACTTTCTTCACTCATTCAAGTATCGTCATAATTTGTTACATAATCACGGGCATACGATCGGTATCAGAGCTCCGATTCTGACGTAAACCACATCTGGTCGTTAATAGACCAGAAGATTATGATAAATAACAACGGGAAATAACGTCCCACTGGAACCGAAATTTCCAATTCCTAGACCGGAAATTCTGAATCTCGGTCATACTGCATTTTAATAACCGATTCAACGTAAAACGACATGAATCTTAAAATAAATAAAAATTAACGATCTTGAGCGACAAAATGTAAGAAGATGCAATATGAGACGTTAGATTTCATATCAAATAGTCGAGAATTAATAAATAAAAAAAGAAACACAAAAGGTATTCTGTGGGACCATTTTCGTTTTCGACAGTCTCGGAAGTGTTCCTTTTGATATCGTCTGTTATTGGAACAGTACTTATGGTGGCGTAAATTTAAGTATCGGAATTGAAATTTATGATCTGTTCTAGTTCCAATATCCAGGAGTGTTATTACATTCTGTTTAAAATTTATGTTATATACATATAAATATAGATATAGATATATATATATATATATATATATATATATATATATATATATATATATAACATATTTATGTATATATATACACACACACATAACCAAATGAGTCATGAAAATAATTGATATTTTGCAAGATTTGAGCCATGACAGTCTCTTAATAAAAAACGAATTTTCCTTTCATGATAAGAAAAGTAAAATGAGTTTTTAGGACTGCCTTGGATACCATAACCGAGTACATGTTACAAAAAATAATGAACAACAATTATTTGTTTGTACATGTATCCATGCCAGCAAGTACTCCAAGAAATCCAACAACTAATGGACAAGCTAATTTAAAGAATAATATTGACTGATGAACTGTAGTGCTAAATTATTATATATTTGAGGGATCTATCCAGTTTTATAAATTTAATTGAATGATCGGTACATAAATTACTTCGTTGTATGTATGTATAAACATATCATTTTAATTTTGACCGACCGTACGTGACATGTGACATAGTTACTCATACTTTAATCGATTTTTTAGCTGCTATTTCAAATCTTCTAAAAATGAGTGTTTTTCAAATGGTAAACAATTATTTTTCTTTTAAATTAAATTTTAAACAGTAAATAAAATTCTAAATAAAATTGAATAGAGTCTTAAACAGCAAACAAGTTCTATTTTTTTTTTTAAAATTGTAAACATCAAGAAAAATGACGGTTTATAATTCTTGTTAAAAAACACTATTTTTCATAATAACATATTACTTTTATGATAAATTACAAAAATAGCTATCAAAACAAATTCCACATAAACCAAAGAAGAGCATATAAGTATCAGGAGATACGCCAGCTAATTTTTTGTAACTTTTTTCCGAAGAAAGCTATTGAAATCTTACCACTTTGGGGAAGTAGCAGATTTGTAATAGTTATGTATAAGTAAAGGCCCAAAAAAAAAAAATTAGGCCCTTAGCAGGCTCGGGACTAAGCCCAACCCGGCCCAATAATGAAGGTGTCTTGGTCAGCCCAACCCAAAGTAGAGAACTATCAGGACCAGCCCGAGCCCAGGCAAGGCCCTCTGAGTCACAGGTCGGACATGCTCTTGGGCCGGGTCTGGGCTTGATTTTGGACTTGGTCTTGGGCCTTGTTTGGGGTTTATTTTGAGCATGTTTTAAGTTGTTTTGGGTTTTTTTAAGGGTCATGTTTTGAGCTCTTTGTTTTTTAATTGTTTTGGCTGCTTAAGGGCTCATTTTGATTGATTTGTATTTGTTTTTCATATAAAATATGGATAAATTGTAACAAAAAAAAAATTCCTAAAAAAAAAAGTTTATTTGATAAATATAAAAAGAATTACAATTCTTAACTGCCTTCATTAAAAACTTTTCTAAGTAAAACCCGGGGGATCATGATAAAAACTTAGTGAAGGAAAAGAGAACGGTTTGAATAAATAAAAAAATTAGGCCTTCTTGCATCCTCCCAATCCTTCAAACACGTTAGGCCTTCTAGAATATCCGGACTCATTGCTGATCTTCTGTCCCAAGAACACGGTTGGTTGCACTAAATGCTTGCTCTGACGCAACACTTGATACCAAAGTGGCAAGAATGTATCGGACAATTATGGACAGTGTCAGAAAACGCTCTTGTTTATTTTTCCACCTTTCTAGAATATCCAATTCGTCCGGATTCTCTGTGTAAAATTCACTGTCCAAATAATTCACAAGCTTGGAAGATGATGTTTGATAAGATGATGACGACAAATGATGTCTCGAATTATGAATCAAGTTCCATGACGCGTTGGTTGGATTTGATAAAGAGAGAGAACTTTTTTGTTGTTGTGGTTGTCGTTGATCTCCACCTGTGTCAAAATTTTCACTGTACAACACAAGAAATTGTTCTAATACAAGCGATTGTTAGTCTCAAATCATCATTCAAATTTTTGGCAATACCTTTTATTAAACCATTAAGACTAACTAATTGACATATAGGATCTAATAAAGTTGCAATGACATATAAAAGCAGTACTCCTTCCCAATAATTTGTAAAAAAAATTCCATAGGTAACAAAATTGGCTTAAATAGATCATATTATCTATAAGTAGCAAAAGCGTTTGATAATTTAATAATTCACGTAATGCAAGATGAGCAGTTAGATAGTATACACTTACAATACTTCTGTTGCTTTGCAAAATACTTCTAAAATACAATATGAGCAGGCTGTCGAGGACACTCTTTGCTTTCACGCCTTCAGAATCTTCATCATTAGCCTCTCCAATGTTGCAGATATCATCCACGACGGCGCGCCTATCTCTACCTTTCGTGTTCTGAGCCTCCTCGCCTTCTTTGTCGTCGTTGTCATCGTTGTACTCTGCTTCCTCAAGAAGAAAACGTTAGTCATCACCATCCCCACTGCTTTGTTCAGACATCTTCGATGGGGATTACGATTTTGATGTTCGTTTTGTGAATTTAGGGTTTTTTTGATTGTCGACGGTTTGAGAGTGATTTTTGAGGATTCTTTGGAATGTCGAGAGTTTTAGTTTTATTCTCTTTTATATTATTAAATCTTATTTACATATTAATTTAATTTTCCAAATAATTGTAAACAAAATACAAAACTAAGAAAAATATTAGTTGTTCAATCTTGGCCGTTCATTTTCAACTTAACCGTGAAAGTTGTTACGGCGCCACTAAATATTAACATGTGGTATTTTTGCCACATAAAAAAAAGATTGAGTATATGAGTAGTGTTTTGACTAAACATTGAGTATTATCGCCTCCATTTCCTGTTAATAAAATCATTCTTATTCCGTATTTAATTTAGCTTTCTTTACTTTTGAGTTTGTTATTGTTTCTATACGACGATACTCAGAGATTTACATTCTAAATCTAAAACAACACATACACTTTCTCTTGTATTTCTTGTGATTGTTGAGCCTCGAATCCGACATCAAACCCATACTTCAAAACTACCCACTGACGTCTGACTCGAGATCTCTCTGAATCTGAGTCCCCTCACTTCCACTCAACACACTTACCAAGTGGTTGACCAACGTTTATAATTGTACGTGATCTACAATACAACGAATGCAAACTCAACTCTGTCACTCGCACGAATAACGGCGGAAAAGAAGAAGACATATTTAATAAAAAAAATCGCACAAAGAAAAAGTTATTTCGGTCAAAGATTCTTACGAAAAACATTAAGTGCGCAACCAAACTCCTATGGGCATACTTTCTGTTTTATAAGAGTTGAACCCTAGCATTAGATTTCTAACTAGGGTTTCCATATTGATCGGCTTGATCTTATTCGGTGTAGACAAATCCGGAAGCGTATCAATAATAAAATCAAACTTGCGCGTAATAATATCAAAATCGGATTTGTTACGATCTTGCCAAGTAGCACATGTTTTTCCAAGATGTCAGGAATATGTTGTAGAATATCTTAGAGACAGTAATGCCAAACTACAAAAGAACCAATCAACATAACAACACAAAGAAAAACCTATCTTCCTAATCTTTGTTACTTGAGGCGTTGTAGCATCCAACGGTACCTCGATTAGCTTTTAACTTGTAGAAGCAAATTAAGGGTATTTGGAGGATCACAATAGTAGAGCATCATCCACAAAATAACTAAACCGACCATGACTTGGTAAACATCCGGATTCAACTTAGTTGTAGCAAAGTTGAGAGAGATTTGAGGGTAGAGATGATGAACGGCCGGGCGAAAATAAAATATCGCAAGCCACGTGAAGTATCAGGGCATTTAGCGTGACCATGCCTCATGAGGGGGCGTGGGCATCAAGTAGGATTTGGTAAACTCATTTAGAAAGACGAGGAAAGCTTAATTATGTTCGGTATGCTGACATAGAACTCTCCCTCAACACTGATTGAAATAATTTGGCCAAATAATCTATCGAATTTTGCTCCAAAATAGCCCTCAGATCCCGTGGCCTCCCTAGAACTCGCTATGGATCGAATTTTATCGAGCATCACATCTTGTTAAACCTCATCTTCTCAGTCTTCTACTAAATCACCTCCCCGACTAGAGCAGGTACAAGATTCGAAAAAAAAAAATTCATCATTTGTCCTACATATAAGACTAGGAGGGTTAGAACTCTTCCAATCATCACTAACTTTGACTATTTTAATTTTTCCCTTTTATGGGGCAAGATCACGTTGTAACGGTTTGGCGATGACCTAGCATTCCCATCCATGAGAATTTGTATTTTCCACTCTTTAGAATACATGAAATACACTTTCTCAATGGTATACAGTTGATATAAAAATTCAAGATCCTTAACGGGTCGAAGATGAATAGAATGCCTGCCAGAATCTCAACATCGACCTCCCTAATAAAAAAAAACTATTATTTTCTTTATCCGATGTCTCCAATATACCGAACTTGTGAATAAATTTGAAAACATCTCAAACGCATGAATACACACTATAAAAAACCAAAAAATAGACATCTAAGAGGCAAAAAGCAGGAAGAAAAACAAGAACAGATAACAACAACAAAAAATCCTTAAAGGAAATGTGAATAAGAGATGCCAGTTTCGTCATAAAAAATTTCTTAAATCTTTGAATCTCGTCGTAAAAAGAAAAGCAACACAAGAGAACAGTAACACGATTTTGAAAATGAGAAAATCCGAAAGGAAAGACCTATTTATAGGGAATTTCGTTAACGGTTGAGATTAAAGGTTTTCTAAGAAGCCTCAGAATCTACGGTTAATACTAATCGCTGCATCCAATCAATGTCAAATCACACCCATAAATGCGTAATCATAAAAATTACACAAATTCCTAGAGAAGCGACGCTTCGCATTACAAACTATTCGAGATCTATTCGATCAAAACGATGAATCAAGACATACAAAACACAATTTGGTGCACCGATTACATTTAAAAGTTTCTTAGATAATCAACGTTTTCATCGGTGTATGTTTCTGAAGCACTTAGCATCTAATAAATGTCTCTCACTATCCTAATAATATACTATGAAACTCATGGGTAATGTTATACAGTGATTTTCACCTGATACCGAACTGGCAACAAGAGGTTGTTTGGTACCTAATAACAAGGAAGTCCGATCCATAAGTGGGTCGACGACAATAATGAAATGATCAAAACCATAAAGTAAGGTCCAGGCTCCACCGAACATAATCGAGAAGATAGTATAAGTATTGGGATAAAAGACTAGTCATATACTCAATTTACAGGATGAAGGTCACATCCCACCACATGACAACCTATGCCACAAGACAGGGCATTTATAAGTCGATATATATTCAAATAAAAGAAACAATTATTATATGAAGGGTATGAGAAGACGTGGAATAGCGGATATAGATATAACCGCAAAAAACGTGGGTCTGTTCAACCCACGTTCTAGGTATTCGGCGACTATAAAAGACAAGGAAGATGGCTAGACATCACACACACACACACATATTCGTAGCACATTTTTGCAGTTCATTTAATTTACTCTTTGTACTCAAGATACGTATCGTATAAGAAAAACTCCGTCTAAATAATTAATCATTTCTTGTTTGATCATATTTTCAATCATAAAATTATTGTACAGATTTCGACATCAACCCATATAACAATTATAATAATTTTTTTGTCAATTCATATATTACTATGCCGAATCATATCGATTAAAATCATAGAAAAGTAGATTAATTATTTATCTATGTACTTGGTATATGTAACTCAGTAAAACGTTACCAACCAAATTAACCGAGCCTCTTCAGGCTTTCAACCATACCACAGATGCATTAATGTGACGATATAGTATAATATAGTAATACAAAAGTTAACAACAATCGAACTAAGTGCTAACAGTGAAATAACGGTTCTATTTCACGTAACAATATATATATATATTATTAAAATATAGTCAACATCACAGTCTCATCATCCGCCTCTCTTCGTCGATCATTGCAACGTACCGGTCCCACCAAAAAGTTGACTCTGCTGCGTTGACTTCAACTGTGGGTCTAGATTGCTCATAGCTCCAATGCCTCCACCACCTTGCATGTTTCTAACGATCTCTCCAACGCCAAGAAAATCCAAAGTCAGTTTGTCAGAGCCTCCAAAGCTCACATGGTTACCCAAACCCTGATGCATTTTGTTGGCCGTCCCATCCATATCACACACACCTCGATTTTCGTGACGAGGCTCCATAGAGACCCCATCTTCGCTAAACCCTCCATAAATACTGCAATGGTTTGCATTATTACCAGTATTGGCCAGGGAATTCATTAGCCCTTGCAGATTGTGGTGGTGGTTTTGGTCGATATTGCTCGGAACGGAGCTTCGAAGGCTTCTCAGAAAAGATGATGTGTCGCCGAGGTCCAAGGTCGTCGAATCTATCTGATCCGCCTTTTGAAGCAGCGACGAGGCAGACATGTGGGGTGAAACTACGTTACTACCCTCATTCCTTGACGAGAGGCCGTTACCGTTATTGTCGCCGTAGAGCGGTGAAGACGACATGCCGTGAAACATCATTCCCTGGTTCGTCTGCCCCGACCCGTCCCCATCGACTCCACCGCCCGAGAAGAATCCGAGGCTAAAGAGGTCGGCCGAGGAATTATTATTCGCATTGCTGCTCGGTTGAAGGTCGGGGAGTTGGGCGAGGCCGTGCATCAACGGCGGCTTGCTCAAGAAGTGTTGGATATTGTGAGGACTAAAGAGGGACTGGTTGTTATTGGGGCCGCCGGAATCAGAGATATTGAAGAAAGCCGAGGGATTGTTGTTGGCGAAAGAGGTAGGGTTTCCAAAGCATGGCATAGGGTTTGAGGATGAAATGAAATGCTCTAGTTTTGGGGTGGTTGTTATCCCAATGTTGCTCGTGGTAGTGCTTCCGAGCCTTAAGAGGCTTGTTGGTGGGTGATTTTGTAGCGAGGGATACTGGGAAAGCCCTAAGTTTATGTGGTTGTTGGACCCGAAAATCTGGTGGTGACCGCTGATCGAGCTCAGTCCTGTTATCGGATGCCTCACCGTCTCCTGAGCAAGCGCGTCGCAGAATGCCCTATGTGTTATCAGACTATCACGCCTGCAAGAAAAAGTGCATAATTTTTAGATATATTAGCAAGCTATATAACCCATTATGTAACGGTAATTCTATATTATATATCATATACGACAGTCCAATTATATATATATATATATATATATATATATATATATATATATATAAGTTTCCTCTTTAACCGGTTATTTGGTTAACATTTAAATTATGCCGAAATAAATCATATAAAAGATAAAAGCTGTAATTAGCTGTACATGTCCCAATCCTACATTTCAACAACATTTTGATTTTGACGAATAATTATAGGTTTTCTCGTCAAAACCTGATATAAAAAAGAACAACTAACATACGCGCTTGCTAAAATCAACTAGTAAGAATTTCTGATCGAATGCATGAAAAATAATTGGTATTGTACGGATAACTGTAGAATCTGTGAGTGAGCACAAATTATATATGTGAATGGATTGTAGACTACGATGAAGTAACTGAACCCCCTATTTTTGATAAATTAGTCACCAAAATCTAAGAATTGCTAAATAATCAACTTTTTGTAAATTTTTTTATAAATAGTCACGTCAACTTATTTACGATACTAAAAAAAAAGAAAAAATACCCAAAAGCATTCCCGTCTATTTAGGGTTTTTTTGTCTTTTTTAGTATCGTAAATAAGTTGAAGTGGTTATTTACAGAATTATTTACAAAATTTTTTTTGGCTATTATACAAAACGTTATAAGTCAAATGGCTATATAGCTAAAAGACTTTTATGAGTATAGAGTGCTGAAATTGAATCTAATATTTATATGTCGGAACCTTTGATATGTTGGCATAATATTACTGCAAGCTTACGAAATGATATATATATATATATATATATATATATATATATATATATATATATATTGGATTTAAACTCGATTCAGTAACTAAATATAACAGCTAATTTTTACAACAGGTGAGTGGTCAATTTTTATCCTGTTGGCATTCACATTATGTTTAGACCTTCTCGTGAGGTTAAATTGGTTTTTAAGTATATTCCAAATAAGACTATGTTTTAGAGATTCAAAACGCGTGGGCCCAAAATTAAAGTTCTTTAATGGAGTCGTTAGCGAAGGAAGGTAAAAATATAACATGAATATGGTGAGCAGATACATGGAATTTTTTTTATATATAAATATATATAAACTAAGAGCACTACACTTAAATTAATAACGTAAATTTAAAACACAGGATGTAGAAAATTCTTTCTCCGCTAGAAATGAAAGGGTCAGCGGTCAGGGCTTTTTCAATGGTAATGTGTTAGTTTGACGTTTTTGAAGAACTAGTACGCTAAGTTTTCCAATCATCATAAAACGTGAACTCGGACTTAAAGGGTGAATTCTTACAGACTCACGAGAGAGAGAGAGAGAGAGAGAGAGAGAGAGAGAGAGAGAGAGAGAGTCTAAAGCGAAGACTATCCTAAAAATATTTAATGCTCAAGGAACTGAAGTACTAAAAGAGCTCAGACCCGAAAAGATAATTAGTAGAGAGCCAATGAAGAAAGAAACAAATACAGTAGAATGAACATGTCCAACGCATATGAAAACAAAAGCCAGCAACAATATGCTTCCTTTTTCTCACCATATAAAATACACGTGAACGCAAGAAAAAGATAAAAGAGAGCGTTGTTTTCGAGGTTAAGAGTAAAAAACTGGATAGAAATATTAAAATGATGATGATCATGATGATAATCATCATCATCATCATCATATGTGATTTTCTTGTCTTCGTTCATGTCCCCCCAATTTTCTCATTTTCGAAATTCAAAATCACAGCACCAATCAAATGTTCAACTCTCGTTCACACAGATTAGATAGATAGATATGAGAGAGAGAGAGAGAGAGAGAGAGAGAGAGAGAGATTATTTTTTTTCTTCAAAACACTGCTAGGAGATGAGTACGTGCATATCAAAGGATCCAACATATAAAATGTGTCAAAAGAATTCAGAATTTGTATATAATTCAAACAGAAAATCCAATTGATCCTACTCATTCCATGTAAGAAAATTCGTAAATCAATTCAAAACATACCGGAGCTAGCTAGCTATATGAGTAATAGAATCGTTTATTTTTAGAAAAAGTAATAAATATTCATATTCATATATGTATATATATATATATATATATATATATAATTTACCTGGAGAAAAGAGTACCACATTCACATCTGTACTCTCTAGTCCCACAAGTCTTGGAGTGAGCCTTCCAGTCGGACTGGACGGCGTAGCGCTTCGAGCACTTCTCGCACTTCCATTTCTTCTCGCCGTGCTTTCGAGAGTAGTGCTTTTTGATTCCCGTGAGGTCTCCGAGAGCACGCGAAGGGTCGTGGTGGACGCAAGTGGGTTCGGGGCACAGGAAAACCTTCCTCTTTGGTTCTTTGTTCGATTTCTGCTTCAGCTTCCATGGAAGATTGTGGCCTCGCCGGTGGAGCTGAAGATTCTGCTCCCTCTGAAACCCTTTGTTGCAAACCTCGCATATGAATCGGTTCGTCGCCATCAGGGTTTTCGGGGACAGTGCAATGATCTCCGCATCCGCATCTATTGACCATAAGAATTGAAGAAAGAGAACTGTTAGGTTTTGTTAATAGGGTTAGTCTCAGATATATTTGGGATTTAAGTATATCTGACCATTCCTAGTTTAGGTATGTTGCTCATAGGTATCGGAATATAAACTTGAAGAAAAAAGGAATAAAATGAATAATACGTTTTCTTAGATTTGATCGATTGGATATAGGGTTTAGAGATACTTACTTGATTGTGATTGATTCCTTCTTTTCTTTGGAGGAGCTGAGGTTGAAATAGCCATAGATGAGGAATTTGTGAGGGTGGTTGTTGAACTTGAAGGTTGTTGCAGAGTTGAGCTCATTTGATTTTGAATCTCTTGATGATCTCTTACTCCGAAAAAAGGAACCGATGATGAAGCCGCAGCCATCTAAATTTTTCTTTTCCTTCTCTCTCTACTGTGAAGATCGATTTCAGAAAGAAGAAAAAAAGAAGAAGAAAAGAAACCCTTCTTGAGAGCTTTGGTCTAATTTTGTTCTATCTAGTTTTTGTACTAAAGCTCAAAGCACTTATTGAAACCTAACAAAGAAAAGTCAAGTCAACCTTCTCAGCTTTTATATCATATAACTGAAAAGCCAAAGCGAACAAATTGGCTATCTGAGGAGACATGGAAACAAAGAGAAGTGTAGAAAACAACAGTTAGATAACCTAGATATTTTTTTTTTCCTTTCTCTCGTGCACGCGTTTTCTGATCTCTCTTTTGCTAGCTTGCCGTTTTCTTCATAATAATGAGTATGAGAAACGGAAATGAAAGGAGAGAAAAATATCAATAATACTGAAGCAAAAGACACATATGAGAGTAGTCTTAGTTGTTCCTGTAAAAACAATCAATAATTCAGTGTCAGCTATACAAACAACATATGTGCGTGTCTACCAAAGGTACCATGCACACCCATCTCTCTATCTCTAAAGATAATTCAGTTTTCTCTCTTCTCTGTTTGTTTCCAGTAGTGGAAATGTCTTAACAGACAATAATGTGTATATATAAAGAGAGGGCATATAATAATAAGGGTAAGAATAGTAATAATAATTAATAAATAAATAAATAGCGATATATATAAAATACATCGATCGATGAGAGGGAAGGCGCTGGGGGTCGCTGTTCATGCAGCTACATACGCAGCGACCCTAACTGTCGTCTTCTTAAGCAAATTGGCCTCAGATGGGCCCCACAAAACAGCAAGGCTCTCTCTCTCTCTCTCTCTCTCTCTCTCTCTCTCTCTCTCTCTCTCTCCTTCGCTAATTTCGTATCCTCTTTTGCATGCTCCAAGACAAATCCCTTCTTCCCTCAGCTGCGCCCACCATATGGTAGACCACCTTGGCGCCACGTTAGATTAATCACTTTCTCTCTATCTCTCTCTCTATATATATATATATGTGTGTGTGTGTGTGTGTAAAGTATGGTAACTTTTTGCAATAATATATATTCTATAAATGTGAACCTTTTAGTTAGGCTATTGACAATTATAGCAATTTATAAGTACGATCGACTGGCATCTGCATTCTTTTGCAATACATGATAAAGGGTTCTCGATGATAAACGTAAATAGTTTTATCTTTCATTCCAGTAATGAAATTTCAAAGTGTTTGCCGTAAACTCTTAAATCAAAAAGCAGTTTCTTAATATGCAAATATATAAGCTGTAACGCCCCCGCTTAAGGGTTCCATAACCGCGAACTCGTGGCTCGTAGGCAATTAGAGATGACAAAGAGTAGAGTCTTGTTAGAGTCCTATAAAACTATATATTACCTATATAATTTTTTAAAACCATACCCTATTCATATCTATTTATTTTTAATGAGTCTGAATAATCTGAATAAAATCCTAGAGAGTACAAGGTAACTCATGGGTATTTTTTTATCCATTTAATATTATATTTATTAATAAAAATTAAAATATAATAAATAATTAAATTAATAAATACGTACACTAAAATTTGCTTAAAATTCATAAATGTAGTAACAATTTTAAACAGATAGGGTATGAGTAGAGTATTGGGTAGGATACTTAAAAACCATACACTACCCATACCCATATAATTTTTATTGGATAATACTCATACTTTATCTATTACTCATTTATTTTGTTAAGACCCTACCCATGGTGACTAGGATCTTGTGGATACGTGGGTGCATGGTTAAAGTTACCATCCCTATAGACAACTATATGTCACTATAATTCTTTTGAAAAATTTCATAATTTAGATACCCTAAGTTAGGAAATATTAAGATTAGACTTCTTACTTACAAAATATTCAAAAATTAATTATTGACACAAAAATAGACAAAAATGCCATTTCAAGGCATTTAAACTGAATTAAAAAAATTAAATTCTATTATTATAAAAATATTAAATTTCATCGTATCTTGTCGTAATTTAGAGGAATTAATAAAAAAAATAAAGATAAATTGAGAAAATAGCGACTATTTTTTTGCAACAACGACTACAAACAAGAGTCGTTGCTGCTTGTATTCAAATAAATTTCGATAAAATACGATGATTTATGATAATCTTTGAATATCATCTAATCATATAAACAACGATATATAAGCCTTCTTAGCATATTTTCTGCTCACTCACATGCTTTTCATTAAAAGTTAAAACTTCCAAAGAGGTCACCCAACTTGAACTACTCCTCTAGAAATAAAGTATTTGATGTTGGTAAAAAACTAGTTGATGTGGGTAACTTTTAGAATATTATATTTAGATTTAAAAATATTAATGAACATGTTTACAAGCCGGAAATTCACAAAATTTATTTATTGTAACTAACAAGTTGTAGAAAATCATAAAAAAAAAAAAAAAAAAAAATTTGCAATTTTACGTATCAAGATATATTACACGTACTACAGATGATACAACTAACCCACATGTTGGAATTACGGATCATCTTGATTGCTGTCTATATGCGATTCAAACAATATTCAACACCACCGAGACAATCACGAATAGTGCATCAACACTATAAACTCAAAAGTAATTTCATACGAATTTCAATGTAGGCGCGCTTTAGTGAATAATGCGGCTTAAAAGCAAATTTTTAAGCCACCAAAGCACGATGGTTAACTCGGCCAAAAAAAATAAATACATTAGTTAGCTCCCTTTCTCTTTCCTTGACCGATATACAAAAAAAAAAAAAAAAAAAAAAAGAACCATTTTGAGCTCGTACAATGTGTGATGGTATCCAACCTATAAGCATCTTTCATACACCACTTTGGCTAACTTCCACCTCATCCATATCTCATCTTGCACGGGGCTAGATCTAGAAATCATGTTACTGTTGATGTCGATTTCAGGATCGCCAACAATCACAAATTATAATATGATAAAATTTGATTTATTTAAATATGGGTCTCAGAAGACTTCGTGTAACATACAAAAGTGGAATAAAAAGAAATGAAAAAAGAATTTAATATCTTTATTGATGATCAATTGTGTTACAAAGAGGGGCGAAGTGTCGAACTCTAGCAGGCGAGCTAAACAATAAAATAGCAGAGAAATATTGAGAATAATTGCATAGGCTTGTGTGTGTAAAAATCAGCATATCGACTTCTATTTATAGCAAAAGAGAATTCGTCGCAGAGGACACGTGTTGATCAGCTCGGCTCTGTCACGTCGCTGATCGAAGTCATCTCGGATCCGGTCTTCGCGACGAGGTCTTTTATCTGAGGAAGACTGAATCCTTCGATTAAGTCAACACAGTCGACTTATCCTTCTTTGGCGACCTGGGTTGCTGACTGGGCTTGGGCCGGCCTTCAAGAGTCGGACTGGGCTTGGCCAGGCCTTCGAGAGTCGGACTGGTCGGTTGGTGGGCTTTTGATAGAACTAAAGCCCAACCAAAATGATTGTGTTTTAGAAAATTGATTTTTTACCCCCACAATTAGCCCCTGAATATTTTTTTTTTTAAAATATTCAGAATATTTTTTGAAAATATTAGAGCGAAACTTTCAAAATTTCCGAAGTAAAAAGGGGGGGGGGGGAATAATCCGATTTTTTTTTTTGGCGCGTGGCACGCATATCCGAAATATTTTTGACACGTGGCGCGATATCAGCCGCGCTTCGATGGTCAAAATCGAAGAGTCGAGTGTCAGTTGAGATTTTAAATTATTTTAACCGACATAATATTTGATTTGATTCGTAATCATTAGATTTTATCAGAATTCAGTTTAATATAAATGGTTATAAATAAGAGTAATTCGAAAAGACTTCTTATTCCATTTATATTTCGAGCGACTTCGGTGAAAAGGTAACTTCTCTCTTCTTTCACTTTCTTCGAAATACTTATTTCTTTTCTCTCTAAGACTTTCAGCTTTTTCGTGAGTTCGACTTTGAATGTCTTATAGTTCGACCAGGAACTTGAACAAACCCATAGTTTTAAACACTTCTCCTAAGTTCGGCTAGCGAACTCAAACAAACTTCAAACCGTCAAACACTTTAATATTTTTTCTTTGAATTTAAATGTCTGGGTCCGGGGTTCCTCAGTCGGGATCCAATCTTTGGGTAATGAGGAGGACATCCCCATGCCTTCGGCTGTTAAGAGCTCGGACCTAGTAGACATTCGTCGTAAATATCAGATGGCCCCCGAGATCGATCTCCTTCTTCCACCAACGCTCACTACAGCGGAATCTTTGGTTGAGGGGTACTGCTGTATTTACGAAGTGTGGTTGGAATCGTGTGGGCTTCGATTTCCAATCCATTCTATTCTTTTCGATTTTGTCGAGGCCTTGGGGTTAACCCTTCCCCAGATGTGCCCCAATTCTGTTTGGATGGTTATGGGTCTTTTAGTCGTGGCCCATGAACAAAAGGTCGACCTCGCTCTGATGGACTTAGTCCGTCTTTGCGTGGTCAATGCGAACTCAAAACATGACCCCAAATATTTCTATCTTTCGAAGGCCGCGGACCGGGGAGTGATCTCTGATCTCCCTTCGAAAGATAAAAATTGGGGACGGCGTTATTTTTACTTCACCGTTAACGAACAATCCCTAGAGAGCCAAACTCTCAATTTCTCAGCGAAGTGGGCGAGCTCACCGAGTACGCGGATTTTCTTGTGTCTTAAAATTTTAATATTATTTGGTTGATTATATTAACGTTTTTCTTTTTTTTTTGTATAGGAAAAATCAAGGCTCCTTTGATCGCGGAGTTTACTGCCAAGCTCGCCCTAATTCAGGAAGGTCGCGGTGATTGGTCGAGCTTCACCCCGGAGCGTTTCACTTCGGCCAGACTTTGGCCATCTTCTCCGACAGTTGTTCTTGAAGAAGGTTAGTTCGGCCGAAATTTATTCTTCTTTTTCTATCTCTCTTTAGTCTTTTGACTAAGAATTCTCTATCTTCCCCTTTTTTTATAGATATCGAGGACAGCATGAACGTGCCTGTCAGCGCTTGCGATGCGATGCATAACAAGAAGGCCGCCATGGATTCCTCTTCGACTGATGCGCCCTCGGGTCCTTCTCAGGACCCCGAAGTCGAGGTCACCGAGGAGCGTCTTTAGGCCGACATCCCGATTATGGATGTCAAGGCGGTCCCCACAGGGACCGGCGATATGCAGGGCGATCAAGCCCTTGGGTCTGTTTCGGCCGTGACGGCTGGGCAGGCCGACAACTCGGCCTACGCCGCGGCGGCTCCAAAAAAAGGAAGCTGTCAGCGGGCTGGAGAGGGGGCCGAAGTTAGGAGGATGACGCCCCTCGTGAGGGCGAGTTGAGGAAGAAGAAGAAGAAGAAGAAGAAGAAGAGTAGGTGCAACGGGGGTAGGGACCCGGAGCCCGTGGTAGCTGCAACCAGGTCGGAGAGTAGAGCCCCCGAGGCCAAAGTGCCTCAGGGGAACAAAGGGGAGAAGACCCCGGCCGGTGGGAGCGGTCCGGCGAGGCCTCGCGGCGGTCTGGCGAGGTCTCGTGGAGGTGACCTTGGTGCCTCTTCTTCGAAACCGAAGAAGGCGCACTACGTCAACTTCCACTACAACCAGAACCACCTGCTTTGCAACGATCTCTACTCGTCCGTAGGTTTTCTCAGGCAGCTGACCATAGAAGGTCACGAGCTGCCTAAGGTCCCCGAGCTAACGGAGGTGGACTGGTACCGCCGTATGGTGTCAACCATCACCGGGGTAAGTTCTCTTTTTACTATCATTTTTATTACGAGGTCGAACTGGGATACTTAGCGATATTTTGTGTGCAACTGTCGACTCAGTTCAACCGAGGGGTGTACTGGTACGAGAAGCGCCTCCGGAAGGCAAACACTGCTCTCGCCGAACTGGCTTCGGTGAAGAAGGGGACGGAGTCCCTTCAGGCCGAGCTCAAGGAGGTGGGCGGCAAAGTAGCTTCCCTTGAGGAGGGCATTGCTGCAAAGGACGCCCTCTTGGAGAAGTACAAGGTCGCCCAAGTAGATCTAGTGGCAAAGATCAAGGCTTTGGAGGCTGAGGTCGAGAAGAAAGAGACCACGATTGAGCAGTGGGGCATTCACTCGGCCGAGCTGAAGAAGAAGCTCGAGTGGCCGAGGCCAGGGTGAGGAATCAGGACAGGGACCTGGAGGCTGCTCGGGACGAGGCGGTGAAGCTTAAGAGGTCGGCTAAGGCCGAGAAAGAGAAGGCGGTCTTAGCGGCGAGTAAGGCGACCTCGCTGCGGTATCGGGAGCAGATATTGAAGTATCGTGCTCAAAAGGAGAAAATAGACGAGGCTGTCCTCGTCCTAAAGAAGCTCGAGCAATGTTAGGGCAACAAAGAGTTGATCTCGGAGGCGTTGAAGGGAGATATCTCAGACTGGGCCGGCGAGCTAAAGGACACTGAGGATGACATTGCTCAGTACGAGGTGGAATACGCAGCCATCGCCGTTCCCAAAGTTGATGATATCCCCTTCACGCCCTACGCCGACCGCTCCCCTTCTGAAGCTCCGCCTCCGACATTCCTGTCGAGGTCCCAGAGCCAGAAGCTCCTCCGTTTGATGAGCATGCATCAATGATGGGTGTGACGGACGAGGCCTTGAACCCAATTCCGGAGGGCAACGAGGACGCGCTGCCATTTACCCCGACCCCATACCACCCCGATGCCTAAGCTCGAAGCCTCGCTCTCCACGACTCTTTTTTTGTTTTGCTGTTATGATTATTATCTTTTTGTTTTTGGGGCCCGCTTGTTTCGGACGAAGTTTCTATTCTTTTGGAACAACTATAGGGGGCTTCAGTACCCCTATTTTATTTAACTTATTCTTATTATTTTATGCAATTTCATTTCTTAAATTTAGCTAAGTCTTTTAGCTCGCCAAATTCTGGGGGCTTCCTTCAAATGTTACTTAGTCAGAGTCTTAATCAATTCGGGTTTTCTAAAATTTGTTAAGTCTTTTAGATCGCCGAGATCCAAAACAATTCCCTTAAGATTTTAGGCCGAAGTCATATAATTATATTTTCAAATTCACCAAGTCTTTTAGATCGCCGAAATATCTAAAACGTTTCCCTTAGGCCAGAGTCACGTGGACATATGTATTTTATATTTGCTAAGTCTTTTAGAACGTCAAATATCCAAAATGTTTCCCTTAGGCTGAAGTGATCAAAAATGAATTTTTCCCAGATGTTGTCAAGTCTTTTAGATCGTCGAGATCTAAAAAGTTTCACTTTATTTTTCTTGGGCGAGGTCGAACTTGTCGAGGTGCGGCTTCTAATTCAGATGTCACGTGAGATGACGAAGTGAGATTTCGGATCTCGCCTCGATTGTGAGGTGTTCACACCGTAGTCCTAATTCGAGGTCTGGACCTCTCGGACGAAGTGTGGGCTCCGGAGCCCTATTATCATTTTTTTTTGTAGTTTTCTCAAAATGAGAGGTTTCAGTATTTTTTTTATTAAGGTGGGACTGTGCCTTTGCAAAGAAAAGCTGCCTGCGTAACCTTATATAGGGATCAAGTCGGACGTAGTTCGATTCTTACTGGTTTTAGCAGTAGTACTTTTTAAGGTTTGAGACGTTCCATGACCTTAATTTTTCGGGATGTGTTTCAAGTTCATAGACGCCGGGATGTGTGATCTTGATGACTCTATAAGGGCCTTCCCAATTTGCGCATAGTTTCCCAGTATTATTCTCGGCAGTGTTTTGAAATATTTTCGGAGGACTAAGTCTCTTACTTCGAATTTTCTAGAGCTTACCCCCTTATTATAGAATCTGGCAATAGATTGTTTATAGTGGGATAGCCGTATCAAGGCCGACTCCCACTTTTCATCTATAAAATCCAAGGCATCATATAGAGATTGATCATTTTCTGGCTCATCCTCGTGTGCGTGCATTGTCCTTAGAGTCTACACTTGGTGTTCGACCGGGATGACTGATTCGACTCCATGTACTAAGGAGAACAGAGTTTCCCTTGTCGGCCTTCACGGGCTGGTTCGGTAAGCCCAGAGCACACCTGGTAGTTCCTCTACCCATCGTCCTTTTATAGCCGTGAGCCTCTTTTTGATGGATTTTACGATGGTCTTATTTGCTGCATCTGCATGTCCGTTTCTCTGAGGGTATCGTGGTGTTGACATCCTCAGTTCCACGTTATTATTGTAGCAAAATGTTTTGACTTTTTTGGATATAAATTGTGACCCATTTTCTGCCATGATCTCGTGGTGAGTCCTGTGGCGACATATGATATTTTTCCAGATGAATGCTTCGACATCGACGTCTTTGATCAAGACGAAGGCGCCTGCTTCGACCCATTTTGAAAAATAATCCGTTAAGATTAACAAAAATCTTAGTCCACCTGGGGCGGCCGAAATTGGTCTCACGATGTCCATAGACCATTTCAAGAATGGGTATGGAGCCAAGATAGAGGACAACTCTTCTGCGAGTCTTTTTATGTTAGGTGTGTGGCGTTGGCATTGGTCGCAGCGGCGCGAATGTGCATTCTGCCAACATGGTCGACCAAAAGTAGTCTTACCTCTTTATTTTGATGGCAAGCGCTCTTCCCCCTGCGTGACTTCCGCATTCTCCCTCGTGTATGTCTTCTAGGATTCATTTTGACTCATCCGTTCCGACGCACTTAAGGTATGGTCATGCGAAGCTTCTTTTGAACAGGTTTTCGTTAATCACGGAGAATCTTGCACTTCTTAGTACGAGTTTGTGTTTCGCCATCTTATTGGACGAGACTGTACCAATCGTGATGTAATGTGTATGATTTCATCTTTCCAATCCCTCATTCTATAGTTATGACTGCAGTAACAGTGATGGCTATGGAAGGTTGTTTGATTGTTTTGACTGGTATGATCCTTTTAAGGTCCGGATCTGAAGTGGACGCTAAAACGGCCAGCGCATCTGCCGAGGTGTTCTCACCCCTAGGGATTCGCGTTAGAGAGAATTGTTTGAACTGCGTCGTAAGGTCTTTTACGACCTTCAAATAGGCTTCCATTCGCACTTCCCGCAGCTCGTATTCGCTGGAGTATTGATTTGCTACGAGCTGAGAGTCGCAAAAAGCTTGCACTGCTTTGCTCTGATGGCCGTAACCAATCTTAGTCTGGCTATTAGCGCTTTGTACTCGGCCTCATTGTTGGATGCAATGAAGTCGACTGAATAATTGCTCGATGATTTTTCCGTGGGGGGATGTTAGGTGTATTCTTACTCCTGCCCCTTGTTTTGACGATGCGCCGTCCACTTTTAGTGTTCAGGTGCCCTCGTCTTTGGTCACAACGTGGTCTTCTCTTGGGAGTTCGACAAGGAAGTTTGCTAAAACCTGGTATTTAGCGCACGTCCTAATTCGATACTCGATGTCATATTCGCTCAGTTCTACGACCCATTTGGTCAATCAGCGGTTGGGTCGTCATTACTATTATGGAGTGGGATTGGAAGTACGGCAGGAGCTTTCGCGCAGCGGAAACAACAGTTAAAGCCATTTTTTCCATAATAAGATATCGAGTTTCTGCATCCACTAATGACTTACTTACATAGAATATAAGTCGTTGGTCCCCTTGCTCTTCCCTGAAGAGCACTCCTCTAACCGTTGCTTGGGAAACGGTGACGTAAAGGTAGAGTGGTTCTCGAGCCACAAGCTTTGCTAGGATCGGGGGTGTCGATAGATATTCTTTTAATTCTTTAAATGCATCTTCATATTTCTCGTCCCATTCGAGTTTCTTATTTCCTTTGAGGAGTTGGTAGATTGGGAGACACTTGTCCGTGGATCGAGAGATGAAGCCATTAAGGGCGGCGATTCGGCCTATCAGCCTCTGCACCTCGCATTTGTAACGAGGTGATGGCATCTCTGGTAGGGCATGTAACTGATCTGGGTTTGCTTCAATTCCTCGTCGGGTGACTAAGTACCCGAGGAATTTCCCGGAGGACACTCCGAATGAACACTTGGCGGGCAGTTTCATTTAATACTTATTCATTACCTCGTAACATACCTCCAAATGTCCTACGTGGTCATTTTCCCTTAGGGACTTTACGAGCATATCATCGATATACACCTCCATTGTTTTTCCTATTTTTCTTTGAATATTTCGTTGACTAACCTTTGATAGGTGGCGCCAGCGTTTTTTAGTCCAAATTGCATGACCTTGTAGCCATATGTGCATCGGTCTGTTATGAATGCCGTTTTTTTCTTGATCAAGATTTGGTTATATCCTGAGAATGCATCCATAAACGAGAGTATCTTATGTCCCGCGGTTGCCTCGACCAGTTGGTCAATATGCGGCAAGGTGAAGCTGTCTTTGGGGCATGCTTTGTTCAGGTCCGTGAAGTTAATGCATACCCTCCATTTTTCGATTTTTTTTACGACGACGGTGTTTGCTAACCAATCCAGATATTTAACTTTGTGGATTGAATCGGCTTTGAGGATTCTTTCAACTTCGTCGTTGACCACTGATGCTCTGTCGGGACCGAGCTTGCGTCTCTTTTGTTTTACTGGTTTGAAACTAGGATCAACATTAAGTTGGTGAGACGTAACGTCGATACTAATCCCTGTCATATCTTCCATCGTCCAGGCGAAGGTAGATTTGTTTTGTTTTAGGAAACAAATAAGCTCTCGCCGTATATTTCCATTGAGCTTGGCTCCGATCCCTACACACTTGGAGGGGTCGCGGCCATCGAGTTGTATTTGTACTGTCATCTGAGTAATTGGCGAGTCTTACTCATCTAATTTAGAGCTTTCTTTTTTAGCTGGCTCTACGTTCATTAATTGCTATTGTTTCTCGTTGGCCTCTTTAGTATTTCGCTTGTGGCTAGTAAGATAGTAGCTACGGGAGGTTGCCTGGTTTCCTCTGATATCTCCTATCCCTCCAGGCGTGGGAAATCGGATACACTGATAAAAGGTTGAGGGAACAGCCCTCATCCTATGTATCCATGGTCGTCCCAAAATGATGTTGTAGGGGGAGAGACATTCCAGAACCAGGAATTCAATTATCTTGTTTATCCCATTTGTTTTTACGGGCAACTTAATGGTCCCTATTGATGGAGTAATCGATCCATTGAAGCCTATTAATTGGGTCTGTTCCCTCTCGATCTCATACTCTCCAATCCCCATCCTTGTGAGGGTGTCTTTGAAAATGAGATCTACAGAGAGCTTCCTCCATCGATCAAGACTCGGGCGACCTCGCAGTTAGACACGTCGATTATTATCACGAGTGCGTCGTCATGCGGGTCTGTTGTCCCCGAGGCTTCCTTTTCGGAGAACAAGATTTGGATATCATGTTTTGCTCCGATCTTGATGGTCTTATTCATCAATTGACGTTGGATGAGCTTTAATCGAGTTGACGGAGCTGTTTCAAAATTTTGAACCGCCCATCATGAAGTCCACTCGATGTTTTGCAGTGGTCGACGGGGAACCAGGTTCTCCTTCGTCGCTGGGCCTGGATCTCTTAGCGAAGGGGTTACCCCTCCCTTGGTTGTTTCTGAAGGCCTTCTTTTTGGGCGGGGGACCCAAATCGACGTTTTTTAGTTCCCCATTTGCATATTTTTCGGCCAAGACTTTACGCATAGTTTCGCAATTTATCATGACGTGGTCGTTGGCCTGATGGAAATCGCAGAACGCGTTCGGGTCCCTTGTCCACTTTTTCGCTTGGGGACCTCCCTCCTTGCTTTCATCTCCTATCTTGAAAGCGAAACCCGGAGGGGCATGCTGCTTTCTGACTTGTGGTCCGGCCTCCTGCGGGTTGGGCCTTCGGGGATTGCCCCCAAAGCTTGCGGGCCGCACCGATGTGTTCCCTTGTGACTTCTTTTCGGTCGTACGCTGTTTTGCTGAGGAGGCAAAATCCTCTTCGGCCTTAGCATAGTTTGCGGCCTTGTGGATCGCATCTTCCAATGTAAGGGGACGGTTTACAGTCATCTCTAGTTTGAATCTCGACTAATTCCACAGACCGTTTCTTAGAGAGGTTATGGTAGATTCGGGATCAATGTTAGAGATTTTTGAGAGAACATCCATGTAACAGACCATGTAGTCATTCAGGCACTCGTTCTCCTTCTGCTCGACCCCCCACAGATTTGCTATCGTGAGTTCGTCATCTACGAACATCTAGTAATATTTTAGGAATGCTGTCGATAGTTTGGCAAAACTATCGATATAGTTAGGCTCAAGTCTGGAGAACCACTCCAAAGCAGCTCCAAACAAACTTTCAGCGAAGAGTTGGCTGTACCCCGCCTTTTGTTCTCCATCTGTCAGCATAGCCTTTCCCATTGCAATTCGGAAGGACATGAAATAAGCCTTCGGATTCGACGTTCCATGGTACCGAGGAAGGCAGACCTTCCCAGCATCGCCGATGAACACGTCGGTGATATTTTTAACGAAATGAGTCCTTCCCGTTTTTGCGAAGAATCGTTCTATTTCGGGGACCGAGCTGGTCGTACTGTGAAATTTTGAGTGGACTGCTCTCAGTTCGGCCGTCACCGATTCCTTGAATCTTTCGAACTCATTCATGCTGGGTTCGCCCTCTTGAGAGGGGCGAAGTCACATGCGTACTGGGGTGACTGTAGTGACTTCGGTCTGATTGTACTGTGTCTGGTTCTGCCTGCCAAAATATTGGGGGGTGAACATCCAAGAGGTCGTCGAAGGGCGAGGTCCGAGACTTGCTAGGAAGGATCCTGGGGGTGCTCCTACCGGCGGGGGCGGGGGCAGTCCGGCTGGATCGATTGTAGCTTCAGTGGCGGCCTCTTCTGCAGTCCCTCCGAGCCGGGAGCTCAGACCCGGGGACTGATCTATCCATTGGGCGACCTGTATCCCGGTAAAGTCAAGGCGGACTCCAAGAGGAAGAACCCGCCTCATCTGTGTGGCTGGCGCCGGTTCCGAGCAGATTCTGAGGCGGTCATTTCGCAGGATCCCGCCTGGGGATCCGAAGTATCCTGAGGGATCAAGGGGGAATCCAACGGAGCATTAAGAATCCGGTTGGTTTCTTCTTGACTTTCTATTTTTTTGTTCAGCATATCCAGGATTTCCCTGATCCCTGCAGGGATTTCCTCTCCTGATTCATAATGAGTCGGAGTTGAAGACATGGTGTTTTTTTGTGGTGAACTTGCGTCTTTCGAGGTTGGTCTTTCTGAAATTTCCCACAGACGGCGCCAAATTGTTGATGTCGATTTTGGGATTGCTAACACTCACAAATTATAATATGATATAAATTTGATTTATTTAAATATGGGTCTCAGAAGTCTTCGTGTAACAAACAAAAGTGGAATAAAAAGAAATGAACGAAGACGAATAAAAGAATTTAATATCTTTATTGATGATCAATTGTGTGACAAAGAGGGGCGAAGTGTCGATCGAACTCTAACAGGCGAGCTCAAAAATAAAATAGCAGAGAAATATTGAAAATAATTGCATAGGATTGTGTGTGTGAAAATCAGCATATCGACTTCTATTTATAGCATAAGATAATTAGTCGAAGAAGACACGTGTTGATCAGCTCTACCACATCACTGATTGAAGTTGTCTCGGATCCGGTCTTCGAGGCGAGGTCTTTTATCTGACGAAGACTGAATCCTTCGACTAAGTCAACACGGTCAATTTATCCTTCTTTGGCGACCTGGGCTGCTGCAGGGTTTGGGCCGGCCTTCAAGAGTCATACTGGGCTTGGCCAGACCTTCGAGAGTCGGACTGGTCAGTTGGTGGATTTTTTTTATAGAACTAAAGCCCAACCAAAATTATTATGTTTCAGAAAATTGATTTTTTTGACCCCCACAGTTACTCAATTGTGAGTTGACACGCTAGGATTTCATGACTTGGTAAAATCGTCGTGGAAAGTTTCCACGACAAACTTTTTGTTCGAGAATTCACTATCATGGTAAGTTTTTATGGCAGAAAATCTTTCGTGAAAAGTAGTTTAGACACAAAAATTATAACTTCAGTTCATAGTGAAAAGCCGTTTTTTCGCCAATTAATCCTCTTGAAGAGTAGTGACAACTCATTAATACTCTACAAAAATTCAAATAATGAAGAAATGATACATCTAAATGCGTAGCATAACAAGTAATGACAGCTCAACTTATTAAAACTATTAAAAAATTTCATATAATGAAGAAATTATGTGTAAATTTGTAGCAAAACAATTTGTAGTAAGAGTTAATAGCGACAAAAATCCTTAAAGTTTTTTCAAAACGATACTTATATACCTAAACTTTTTTTTTTCTGCGGCAAAAGTACTTGATGTTATGATTTCGTAGGGCCGTTAGTGCTTTGGACGTTATGTTTAACAGAATTACACGTGTAGGGACCTGGTTTTTTTAATTAATGTTACACGGATTTTTAAATTCAATAAAGGACACAAATAAATTATTTTGATCGAAAGTACTAAAATAAAACCAAATTTCAACACTGAATCCCTAAACTCATTGAAATCCCTAAACTCATATTTGGGGGTTAGGTTCGGTTTCTCTATGGCATCAAAAAATTCGTGTTCATCGTACGAGAGTCAAGTTCGATGGCGAGGCTCATCTTCAGCAACAACAGTGGACATGAACTCGGGTTCGATGGCGACACAACAAGGGAGATGCTTTTGTGACGTGCCTTGGGTTGAGAGGACGTCGTGGACGGATTTGAATCCCGAGAGGAGGTTCTTAAGCTGCTACAAGATATAAGGTAAGGTGAAGATCTTCTGTTTTTTCTGTATTGTAGGGTTTAGTTTATTATTGAAATCGTTTGTTTTTGCCTTCAGTAAAATGGGGGTTGCGATTTCTTTGTGTGGATTGATCCAGAGATGTGCGAAAGATCTAAGCAAGTGATTCCAGGCCTGCTTAGACGAATTAATCAACTACAAGTAGAGATTGAGGAAGTTAGAAACATTGAAGAATTGAGTGCAAACAATGAAGACTTGAGATGAAGTAGCACCATATTCGAAAGTTGTAAACTATTTGTATTTATGCTTGTGCTTTGTTTGTTGGTATTTTGTTTGGGTTTGTTATGTATGTAGAAGTAAGGTAATGTACTTTGTGCTTTACTGGAAGTGTAATTGACTCTTTTCAGATGATGTAATTGACTCTGTTATGTATGGTTATGGTTATGCTTTTCAGATGATGTAATTGACTCTTTTCAGATGATGTAATTGACTCTGTTATGTATGGCTATGGTTATGCTTTTCAGATATGTAATTGACTCTTTTTTGAATGAAATGGAAGTGTATACTTCAGGATTGCTTTGCTTGATTGACTGTGAATTTAGCAGGATTTTTTTTGCTTAATTTATGTAATTGTTTTTGTAATGTGAGAGTGACATATTTTCAGGTTCAACGAGACTAACTTCATTACATATTTTCAGGTCCAAAAAAGATTAATTTCATTACATATTTTCAGGTCCAAAAAAGACTAACTTCATTACATATTTTCAGGTCCAAAAAAGACTAACTTCATTACATTTTTTCAGGTCCAAAAACGACTACCTTAATTACATATTTTCAAGTCCAAAAAAGACACACACAACTATATTCATATCGAAGGATTAAACACAGTTAAACTTGGCTGAGATGCTCCTGACTGAGATGTAATTGGCTGAGATGAACTTTGCCTCATTTGTTGTCTCTTCCTTCGTTCGGCTCTCTTGATTGTCTCTGGATTAGGGTTAACCTTGACCGGTCGGCCTCTCTTTACTATTCTTGTCTGAAATGTTTAAATACAATTAGTAACAACTACTTTAATAGAACCAAAATTAAAAATATAACAATACATACCTGTTCTGCAACTAGATTAGGACATGTCAGCCTTGAATGTCTTGTTTGCCTACACTAGCTGCATCGATTCACTTGGCCTTTTCTTGAAAGTTTTGTTGCTCTTTCGGGGAACGGAAACCCAGGAGGTGGCTGGTCATTGGACTTGTTTCTCTTTTTCTTTGGCCTTCCAGGAAGTGACTGATCAGGTGGTGGCAGGATAGGGTTTAGGCCAACCTCTGGCCATTCATCAGGATTGGTCTTAGGCTCAATAATACCACTGTAAGCTGCAGTGTATGCTTCTTTTTTGTTCCACTCATCAACGAAGTCGAATACATCAAGATTTGATGACCATATACATGACAGTGCATGTGGACAGGGTATGCCACTTAATTGAAATGCCCTGCAAGTGCATACCTTGGCTCTTAAGTCAACCACAAACGTCTCCCTTCCCATAAATGCCACTTGGAACTTGCCATTTCCAGCAAAGCTTGCTTGACAGTACCTGTAATCACATACAAACCCACATGTGAGAACAATTATCTAACAATCAAATATAACATTATAGCATTTATCTCACATACCTTGCTGAACAATTATCTAACAATCAAATCTAACATTTAAGCAATAGACCGTTGCGATCCTTTTTGACGTTGGCGTACAAATGCCCCACACAAAACCTTATCTCTGCTCCACGATAAACATCAAACAATGCCTTCTCCAACCCTTTTTGTCTGTCGTTTATCATCGTGAATCTACTTGGATTCTGAACATCTAAATCCTCACTAAAAAGCTGCAAAAACCAAGTCCAACTAGAGGTGTTTTCTTTCTCCACCACAGCAAAAGCCACAAGATATTGTGAGTTATTAGGATCTATACCTATAGCGGCAAGCAACATTCCCTTGCAATACCCTTTTAGAAAACAGCCATCGAACCCCAACAAAGGCCTACAACCCTTGTTGAACCCATCTTTACAAGCTTTTAAGCAAATGTAAATCCTTTGAAACACTCTATTTCCATTCACCAAAGTAGTTTTAAGGAGGGCTGTTATACCTGGGTTTGTAGATGTGAGTTGTTTACAATAGTCATCAAGAATTGCATATTGGTCCTTCACCGAGCCTTCTAACACCTCTCTAGCTTTTTTCTTGGCATTATAGAATCTCATCTTCGACACGCTGCTGAATTTGGAACTAGCACCCACCTCTTTGAACCACTTATAATCCATGTTAGGATTAAGCCTAAAATGCTCTAGAAAATGCATCGCTAACCAGGGGCTTGTGACAAGCCTGTTGTCAAATACTATGCCACATTCATGCTTGTCGACCAACGTATTCACGATCTAACTGTCTTGTTGTCCTGAACCTTCGCATAAAGAATCCAGTTGCAACCCTTTGCTTTGCATTTAGCCCTTAATCTAGTTGTGTCATTAACCACGTACTGAAATTCCCTATCAGCCTTAATGAATACCTCTCTCAATACATGTCTCAAATCACCAATAGTAGGGAATTCCATACATAATATGAACTTGAAATCATCCAAACTTGAACGCGGGTTGAACTCCCTCCTGCTCTTCGTGATCGTCTGTTCCTCATCGTCACTATGCAGGCTGTCGAGGTCGCTGTTTGATCTCACCCCATCAGAATCACCATCACCAACGTCTCCATTATTGCAGACGTCATTCACAATTGAGCGCCAATCGCGTGTCTGGGTGTTTTGAACATCTTCATCTTCGTTCGATTCTTCCTAAGCATACTCTTCTTCTTGCAGACGAAACGGTTCCTCGTCGCCGTCATCGTCGCCCCCTTGTTGTTGTTCTAACGTCTTCTTCTTCAATCGAGTCCGGTTTCTGATTCTTGGTTTTAGGAAATTAGGGTTTCGATGTTCTCTTTTAAGTTTGGGAAACTAATTATAATTTATCAGTATATTTTCTAATTTAAAAAATATTAAATATTAATAAACAATAACAAAAATAATTAAAACCAACATATATTAGAAGCTTTACATCCTGGCGGTTCAATTTAAACTTAACGTCCAAAGTACTAACGGCCCTACGAAATCATAACATCAAGTACTTTTGCCACAGAAAAAAAAAATTAGGTATCTAAGTGGCGTTTTGAAAAAACTTTAAGGATTTTCGCCGCTATTAACTCTTATAGAAATTATAGCTCATTGATGACAGCTCAGACTTATAAGAAACCTAAGCTCTAACATATTTAAAACTTATTTCTAAAATGAGTTTTATATTTCTAAATGTCCATAAGCATAACATTTTACTTCTGTCTATTGTTAAGACCTCATGGACCCATGTGAACGACCATCGAAATATTTAGTCCATTATTTAGGACCTCACTAGCTCGCGAGTAAAATGAACACGATGCATTACAATAATACGTGTCTAACTTTATGATTGAGTTAAAGGACTACACGCATTTAAATGATTTTCTCTTTGAGAAATTACATTTCTCGAGCTTTATTTAATAACTGTATTTAAGATATTTAAGAGTAACTCTAGAGTCACAACTCTCTAAATTAATCCTTCAATCATCATAATTGAATGTTGTTTTATTACTAATAAAAAAATGTTTTCTTGCGATTATATATTTGACTCTTCATTCCTAGTGAGTTGCTTGAAAATGTAGACCTACGTTATCGAAATGGATATTTCAACTTTATTTACTCTTATTCAACATAACATATCAGTTTCGTATAGATATATAATATAACTTCTTTGCATATATTCTTAGGCATCAATATCAATAAAAATCCTACTTGAAGTCATATGAGATGCGAGTGATCAATAACACCATCAACATATTTGTATTATAGTTATTATTCATGTGGTATGTGTTATATCGTGTAGTTAAAAAAATATTTGATATGTCCATTAACATTTTTACGACAAAATATATAGCTACAATAATCGTCTCGACGGAGATAAGTGTATGTCTAATAGTCTCGGTCGATACAACAATGACTAAGGTGAGATTGTTATTCTATTAGATGAAATCTCAATATAAGAAATGTTAAATACACTAAAAAAAAAATATACGCGAATTGAAGATGGTGAGAATAATCTTTTTTGCCTCTTGATTATGTGTGTGTCTACAAGATTATTCTTGGGTACTATCTGCTTTTTATACTGATTGATAGGGGTAGATCATTGGTTGATCTATTCCCACGGTTGAGCGGTTATTCTAACAATCAATGACTTATTTAATGTCATGGCAGTTGAACTGATAACTGAGTTACTTAGTTGGTCTTATGGCCTCAATGGTAGAATCAGTCGGGGGCCTGGGAGGACAATTGTCTAAGGTGCTAGTGAAAGAGTTACCACTAACTTCTGTGATCTTCTCGATTTTGAAAAGAGGTTATTAGACTTAGATTATTGTCCTTTAGTTTCTGATTTGGTGAATCTCTTGTTGCTCGGAATCAGGATTTGGCAACTTGGTGTACATTTGGACATGTTAAGTTTTACTCTAAGAATGGACATATAATTAAATAAATTTGGATAGCCGATTAAAATATATATATATATATATATATATATATATATATATATGAGCAACTAAGCCACATCAAACTTATTGTTTGCTAATAAGAGATACTTTCAGAGATGCAGGACAAGGAGAAACTAGAGTTCACAGACTCTCTTCCATGATCACTTCGACTTCGCACAATCTTCCTAGTACTTTCACCTTTTTCGCGCTATAGGCGATGCATAAGGCTTCAACCACAACAAAAGTATCAGAGTTCTTATAGCAACCCAAGTATATCTAGAATAGTCATCCACACAGAAAAAGACATATTTCTTCCCTTGAAGACTTTTTACTTGCATTGGACCCATAGGATCCATGTGGAGTAATTCGAGCACGCATGACGTTGTATGATGTTGCACCATGTTGTGAGTCATCTTGACCTGCTTGCTCATCTGACACTCACCACCGCTCTTTTCTTCTTTGATCTTGAGCTTAGGAAGGCCCACAATATCCTTATCAGAGATGATCTTCTTCATGCTTCTCATATTCATATTCAAAGATGATCCCAACTTGGTTTCAACTTGGAAATCTTAACTGAGGGACCAAATGTAGCAATTGTCATGGGACCGAATTCCCTTCATAAGCTTGACCTATTGCTTGTCAGGCACAATACACTCATCATGAGTAAAGTAAAAAAGAAAGTCTTGATCACAAAGTTGAATAATTCTAATAAGATTAGCAGTAAGACCATCAACTATTAAAGCATCTATCAAATATGGGAGACCAGGGTAATAAAGCTGACTTTTACCAGTAATTCTAGCTTTAAAACCATCGCCGAAGGTAACATGGAAATTTAGTAAGGCTTTATGTTGGTCAAATAGCTTTTAATACTTGTCATGTAGCGAGAGCAACCACTATCAAAATATCAATCTTTATTGGTTGAAGCATGGAGAGAGGTATAGGCAATATTAGTCCGATAATCAGCTTTAACTTTCCAAACTCTGTGGTTGTTTGAAGTTTGCACATTCTGAGGTCTATGAGAGAATTGAAGAAATGAAGATTTCTCCCATAAAGATGATAGCAAAAAGGACGTATATAACTACAACCACCACAATAGTGACAGATCCAACAAGGTCTATTGATAGGAGACCTCATTGATCTAATAATAGCTAATGATGAAATTTGCGTTGATGCATGTCAGCGCCAGATGTCTGAGGCATCTTGGGAGGCATCTATCCAGCTCTCTTATGAGTAGGAGAAACAAAGGTGGTCTCGGAGCTGAAACCACCATGAGTGTAGCCAAGCCCTTTCATGTTCTTTGCAGGCTTGCCAACAGTGAGAATTTTATCAAGATTATCAATGCCTGACTTTAGCATTCTCACATATTTAGTTATCTTCTCAAGCTCAAAGTCAAGATGTCTCACTTCATGCTTCAAGTCACAAATAGTCTCCAAGAGTCTAGTCTTGTCCTCTGTGAGTGACTCAATTATTCATTTCTGATTTTTCAAAACCTGTGATTCTTCAATCCACTTAGAGTAAAAAAAAAAAAAAAACTTTGTAAGATTCTGCAAGAACTTCATCAGAAATTTCATCATCGTCATCAGTGAGAACATGATCATCAGCTAGATAAGAAGAACTGGCTACAACAAGAGAATCATATGTACTATGATTAATGACATAGAAAGTGAAGGCAATGAAATTGCTTATCTTATCGAATTCACTTTCTTCGGACTCATCATCGGACAGTGTAGCATTGTAGCCTTTCTTCTTCCTCCTCAAGAAGTTGGGGCTTTATTTATGTATATGTCCATACCATTCACATTCACGGGACTGAATTCCTTTGGATCTGTTGGAATCATTGAATTTATCACCATCACGCCCATTTATCTGAGAACTTCTTCCTTTCTGGTACTGATGTTGAGGTAAGTTGTCTCTGACAACAAGAGAGACATTCTTCACAGGCAGCTTGTCAAGTCTTCTCAATACTGTGTTATAATTCTTGGCAAGCAAAGCAATGATGTCATTAACTTAATCATCAGTTTCAGAATATAACTTCTCCTCTTGATCAGAATTAGATCTCTCTAGAGACAAGCCCTTGCTTTTCTTCTCATATTTGGGAAGAGATAATTCATATGTCATAAGAGACTCAATTAGCTCATCAACTTTCATCTTTGAGAGATCATGCACTTCTTCAATGGCTATGACTTTCATTCCAAATCTCTCAGGAAGAGATCTCAGAATTTTGCAAACAAGTTTCTCATCATTCATAAGAACACCAAGAGAGAAAGACTCATTAGCGACATCTCGGATGCGATTAAGCAATGGTATCTTCTATAAGCATGTTCATGCCCTCAAATATGGTGTCGAGGAGCTGGAGTCTTTGACTACGCACTTTGGAAGTACCTTCATGAAAAACTTCAAGAATCTACTAGGCCTCTTTGGCAGTATTACATGTGTTTATGAGCCTGGAAATATTCTTGTCAACACCATTATGTATAGCATTAAGAGCACGAGAGTAACCCAGGGCTGCTTCATCCTCAGCAGTGTCCCAATCTTTCTCATCTTTGGTGGACACAACAACGCCTTTATCAACTTTGACAGTGGGAGCTGACTAGACATTTATAACACCTTTCCAAGTCTTGTTGTCAATAGACTGAAGAAAGGCACTCATCCGAGCTTTCCAGTGCCCATAATTCGTCCCTTCAAGAACCGGAGGACGATTGACAGATCCGCCTTCCCTGGCATTATCCATCTTAAACAGAAAAGGTCTATAACACAATAAACACACCTTAAGATCTAGGTATTCGCTCTGATACCTATTGAAATTCTGTTTTTCAGAGACAAGATCTCACACACAATGTAGATTCAATGTATGCGATAATTTGTTCCGATGCAATGGATGGATTAAATAAGGCAGTGTGTAAAAGTAAATAACACAAAAAATGATAACTCAGTTCGGTACAACGTCACCTACTCTGGAGGGCAGTGTGCCCAGCGGAAAGGAAATTCACTAATCAATAAGTAGTCAATATTACAACAACGGACTTACATGAACGATCCCCGCTCCAAGGCCCCTTTCCTATTACTACCCGTGAATTCCAAATCAGGCTCATACCGAATCTGAGGTCCCCCTCAATTCCACTCTCAAACACTCTACCAGTGTTTGGTATTCTTTGATGTCAACGTTCGTGAAAACTTCAATCACGATGTTCGTGAAAACTTGCTTAAATTACAGTTTTGCGCACAGCGACCAAGATGTCTGATCAACATATCCTAGAGCTTATTGTAAGACATCTTGTCAAACAAACTTGCAGTAAAAAATAAGCCAACAATACACGTAACAACAAATTATCATTAATAAAATCGATGGTTAATTAACTAATCAACTAAATGTTAGCTATTATACAAACTTAAAATTTCTTATCTATAGAATTATAGAACCAATATATATATATATATATATATATATATATATATATATATATATATTGGTTCTATATTTTCTGTGGATAGCATCCTTTACTAGATATGTCTTTGTCTCCCTCTCTCTGTGTGTATGCCTATTAAGAATGTAAAGATAAATAAGGGTTTATGTGTTCTGTGAATATACAGAGGAATATATAGATATTTATTTGCGTTGAAAGGACCACAGAGTTGCCATGTTACCAACACTAGTAAGCGTCATGTGATTTAATTGCTAGAAAACTAAGGACGGGGAGTTCTTGTCTTATTTTCTGTCGTTGCACCAGCTTCTGAAGTATTGTTATTGCACCCTATATTCTGGTTTTTTTTATTTCTTTTTATTGCTTATGATTTTAACCGATATACATTTGTGCTGGTTAATCCGCGGTTACATATTTCATATTAAGTTAAACTTCTTTTGTTCTTCTTTTGTCCAATTTCAAAATTTATTTTGGAACGCCTTAGCAGACTTTTGAATTAATTTATTATATAATTAAATATTATGAATTCAATTTAACTATGGTCCTTTACACAAGATCGCCAAACACACACACACATAAAAGAAATGATGACTGATAGTGGAAAAAAATCGTGAAGGGAAAAAATAAAAAATAAAAACAAGGACTGAATCACATGTTTTGTTTGAGCAAAAAAAATAAAAATAAAAATAAAAATAAAAATTCACATGTATGCTTAAATGTGGTTGGTAGGACAAGACAGGATGGTGAAGTTTACTCGTTAAACTATTATTCTATCGTTTATTAGAAAACAAAAAGGAATATAATTAAAATGAAAGTACTTAAAACATGTAATAATCATTTTTAATATACAATCTTGAAGTCTCTAATTTCATATTATTCTTTTATTAGAAAACATAAAGGAACATAATTAAAATGAAGGTACTTAAAACATGTAAAATATTTATTTTTAATATACAATCTTGAAGTCTCTAATCTCATTTTCCTATGTGGAAGAATGAAAATGAATTGGTTAAAATATACTGTAAATTTGAACTATCTTTTTTAAATCTTTCCGAGATATCATTCAACTATATTCTTAATTCACCCGACATTCCATACTCACCTAGCTCCTGAACTATTTTGTACCAAAAACAAACTTGAAAGTGGATTCAACTAAGACTGATGGATTTCATGCTAGCTTGATCTTTCAATTAGTGTTGGTGATGAAGGCACTCTGAATAAATAGTTATAACTTACAAGCCATTAATATCTAATGAAGGAATCCAGAGGGTTGATGAAGAAAACTTTAGTTTCCGAAAATTATTTGCCTTGTTTTTCTTATTCTATAGGAACATATTACCATTTCTACAAAATTTAGAAGTGGGGATTTTATTTTAATGATAAATAAAGGGTGATTTGGCTAAATAGCCGATTTAAAGTTAAGGATTAGCAAATAATCAAGGTTTGTCTAAGATTGGAATAATGGTCAAAACGTACAGTAATACATTTTCAAAAATAAAATTAATCTTATGATTAATATTTTTTAAAATGATAAATTATTTGTAATAATTATCAAAAAATTTAATCTTGGTGCCAAATAAATATTTGACATTGAATGAGATGCAGATATGGTCAAGAAATTATCACTTATTAACATTAGCACGCTCATCCTTTATAATTCATTTTTTTGTTTACCCCGCAAGGTTCATTCAGGAGTAATAAAATATTCTTTTTTTATTATATCGAATCTATCAAATTAGCATGTTAATATGCTTTTGCTTATTCAGCGCTTAGCTGGCAGCATTTGTTCACATTTCTGGTTACAATAAGATTTAAAACTAATATATGTACTCCTATGTAATTGAGATGATATAATATTGTTGATGTGAAAAATCACCTTAAAGCAGTCTCGATTATTCGTGATAAAAATAAGTCGATTTAGATTTATAGAGATGTGCTTTAGAATTCTGTAACAATATTAAATCCAATTCCGAAATAATGAATTAAATGAACGAACGAAGTTAAATTGACAAAAGATGGCTCTAGGTCGTTTTTATCGAATATGAATGTTGAAGAACAATAGGTAAGCGATTGAAAGCTACAAAACAACGAGCTCGAGAACACATGATCAATATGGAAAGTATCAGCTGAATGTCCCATTCGAAAATATGTTCCACGATCTCGTATTTATAGTTGCAGGAGATGGTTGGTGAGCTCCGGTCTTGTAGGGCCACGTCGCGCGTTAAATGTGGATCTCATCGGTCTTCTCGAGGCCACGCATCATCTTCTGACTCAGTCTAATAGGGTTGAAGGGTTTGTGTTTGGTTGGTATGCGTTGTCCGAGTCTTCGGGGAGACGGCTCCGTTACCATGGATTCCCTACGCAACCAACCCCTCCAGCCCCCACACCATGCTCTTGGCTTTTCCAGGACGTAGGGTGTTGGGAGGCCACGTACAAGGGAGCTCACCTGAAAAATAATGGGCTGGTTTTCAAGGATGAGCAGTAACAGCCTATTCTTAGATCAGTTTCACTATAGTCAAAAGAGCTTCCATGAAAATGGGGTTAATGTTATTGGTTAAAAATCAGCCCATATAAAAAGGAGAAATGGCGACGGAATTCAAGGAATAGAATCATTCATGATCTCAGCATGGAGAGTCTACGACCAAAATTTACGAGACCTCTAGACTCTAAGCAAGACCCAGCCAAAAAGGGCAGGTCTCGCCAAAGGCACCAAAGCCAGGTCCCGGCAGCATAAGGTCTCGCCATAACAGGCGAGATCTCGAGAGCACCCAAGCGAGGCCTCGCCACCATATGGTGAGACATAGGCTGCCCGCGTGGCCCCGCCACATGGTCTTGCCGCACCTCGTGGAGACAACATCCCGTAGGAGATACCATCATGGTCTCGCAACCGACGGCGAGACCGGCCTCCTGCAGGCGACCCATTCCCAGTATCCACAATAATTATGGACGCCCTCATTCACAGCAAGTTAAGTCATTCACACCCTTGGAAAACCCAAAATTCAAACATTTAGTCCAAAATGCTTTCAATCTAGAGGACGTTTTCTTCTTCTCATTTCACATTACACTCATACTAATGTTGAGCGTTGGTGATGGCGCCGATGAAAAACTCTTCGCACCAATCTATGTTCATTGTTTACTTTCTCATAGGACTTAAGTCGATGAACTCTCGCTTGTAAGGTCGGTGATCCCAGACGTTCGACAACACCCAACTTACGTGCAACGTCATGTTGAGAACTCGGGTCAAACAACGGAAGGCTCTCTAGTGTTTGCCCAAAACGGAAGGCATTAGAGTTGTTGGGATTATTTTGAATTATGAAGATTCGCCACTTGGGGTTCGCCTTCTGCACAATGACCATGTTTGCCACAAACTCGGAAAACTTTGCCTCATTTACGAAATGTGTAACAATTTGCTTCGTCGCCGATTGTCAAGTATCTTTCGATGCTGAATGACCATCTTGGTTGGATTTTTTTAATTCATTTGTGGGTCGACATTGAGACTGTGCACGATGATCTCTTGGTCGATCCCAAACATAATGGCGTGAGTCCATGCACAAATTTCTTCGTGTTCTTAGTGTGTGTCCATGCAAAATTGTCTTTGACTTCATGTCATCTAGTAACACACGAGTGACGTCGACCTTCTTTTCGGGTCACTTCGTCCCATGTGCACAGCCTACTGAACACGCAAGCATCGCCGATTTCCAAAGGGTAATCATCAATTCAGAAAATTGTTCCTACCAACTTTCTGAGTGCTTACTTTGTCGCTTACTTCTTGGATGTAGTACTCTTAACATCTCGGATCGGTTTTTCCAATCGTCGACCACTAGTATCTTAGATTGAAAATATTTTATATGCTTCTTTGTCACCCATTATTGAAGGAAAAAATAACTTCTTAAAGCCATAAGAGTTCTATCGATACCAAACAACGTGACAAACTGAGTTACTAGCATAATACCTAAGGCCAATTAACTCTGAGTTAATCCAGGCATCGAAATCGGAATAGGACCGGAATTCTGGTTCTGATGCAACGTTTTATGCAACCAAAACATTTCTTCTAGTGCCGGGACATAAATGGAAGCAACCCTTCCATAGAATTGGCCGTTCCGAAAACTTCGACCGATTCATCCTAATAATTAGGGACCCTATTGTCTGTATCAATAGTTCCAACACTAGGGTAGACGAGCTTAAGAGGCAATTTTTATTTAACGAGGCCGTTTTCAATAATTAATTATTCATCATCTCACTTTTACATTTTAGTCCTTGCTTTAAAAAACTTTACATTTTAATCATTTACAAAACTATTAAAAATTTTGTGTGACAAATCTTCACACTAATCTCGATATCTCATTGGCACGGTTCGGCATAGTTTTACATTTAAAAAAAGTGCTTTTATTCTGCTTTTGAAAGAAATTGATTTTTTCAAAAGCCAAACAAGTATTTGATGATAAACTATTTTTAAAAACAGTTTTTGCTGATAACAAAAGAAGATTTATCGTTTGATAAAATATATATAATTATGATTAAAAAATATATCAAAATAGACATCTCTTGAAGTTAATAAAAATTATTAATATTTATATGTAAAAAAATTATAATTATTAATTGAAAGATAGAAATAATCATATATATATATATGTGTGTATGTGAGAGAGACTCATATTTTAGATGTTTTGTATATAGTATTAATATTAAGACTGATGCGATACATATATATATATATATATATATATATATATATATATATTTACTAATATTATTATCTCTGCATTTATAATCAGTGTCCAATTTAAAATAGATATATATATATATATATATATATATATATGATAATTTAAAATAGTAAAACTGTAGACTTATACATCTATGTAATTTACAACTCATAATATAATTAAATAAAACATTGTTATCTATCACCATTGACCACCAGAGTACGTGCACAACTTTATATAAGAATGAAACAAAATTTTGACATTTAATTTTGTTTAATGTTTAATAAAAAAATTGTGTTGAATGATTAAGGACGAAATCGTAATTTAACATAAAATAGAAAATACTTTTCCTAAAAACTACGAAAATCTTGCCTTTCATTTTCTTCTATATTTTGTAAAAACACTTTTCAACTTTTACTAAAAGCTATTTTACCAAACATTTTAAAACGGTTGAGATTTTAGAAAAAGCTAAAAACATGCTTAATAAACTAAGCCTAACACAACCATAAATTTATAGCATAAAAATTAACTGATAGTATTTTCCTTATATGGTACTGGATGTATATTTATGAATATAAGAGCTAGTTTTGTCACGTATACGAAGCTTAAAAACTAAATAATGAGATGTTATTAGCTTAGTAACCACTCTACCACTCGGCCGGTAAGCTTGTGAGTTTAATTTGTTTTTCTCTAATTTTTGAGGTCATCACTTATTATAGCCATGTGACATTTATGGAATAAATTTAGTACTTTTTACCATTAATATAATACAATTTTCTCCAATCAACTACGCTGTATACATCGTCAGATTTTCTATTCACAAATTTCAATAAATCATATAGTTTTAGGGTAAAAATATAAAAATTAATAACTTTTAGAAGTAAAAAAGTATAATATTCAAAATTTCAGTAGAAGCATTTGCCATGATTATTAGCTGGCGGAATTCTTATTATATTTGGCATGAAAGCATTTAAAATTTGTGAATAGAAAACTGAATCTGATAATGTATATAACAATTAGTAAAGGAATTGGTATGGCATCAATTAGAAATGTACACAAAACAGAATGAAACCTGTTATTATGATGGATAATAATTAAATAGTACATATCTGGCGGTTAAGAGTATGAGTATTTAGTTTATTTTCTTTAATTTGATAAAAAAAAAAAATTATTTATATTTTCTAACAAATCATCACGACGCAATTAGAAACACCAAATTGACGGTTAACGTGCAATTGAACTCAAATAAAATACGTAAGGTCGGATCTTACCGTAAGTGATGTGCACAATTAATTTATTTGTGCGATATTTATTTGTCTATCAGCACAACGACAAACTAGTTTGGTGTGTCATGATGCTTATACCTGTAATGAGGGGAATTGAAATAATTTACTTACACAATGAATTTCTATAAATACTTAAATATTGTTGCAAAAATGTTAAATTAGTAGCCTTTTTTTCTTTCTTCTTTCAATAATCTTATATATAACTCGCATGCATTATACCATGGAATTTATGAACTTATGCTTGCACCTCAATGTTACGAGCTAAATACCAATGATCTCATAAAGAGATTCTATTGAAAACCTTTTGCTTTTCAAAAAAATATTTTGATATATTCATTCAAGATAGTGAACTTCCTTGTACTAGAATGCAGGGAAACTTCTTACAATATATGTCACGACAATCTCTTGTTGTTGGCTTGTGAGACCCAAAAAGACTCTGTGATGTTTCCTCAGTCAACCTCACTCATCAAAAAGTCCTTTAAGTTGTAGTAATCATCTTTATTCCCTTTTTCACATATTAGTGCACACAGCAATATGCGTAGTGCATATATATAAAGTGGGGCCAAAATAAATATAAATTTTTAATTTAATATTCTAATTAGGAAACTGGATCCTAACTTCAAAGGGACACTAGTCCTTACTTTGAGAGGACACTTTTTTCCCAAAAAGCGGAACGCACTCCAAGTGATTGATTACGCTCAAAACATCAGATCATGGAGTCAAAATGTCATCCTCAAAATTATGATTTATTTGAATAATCGGCAAATTTCATTTGTGACTTCAATAACAAACATATATTGAAACTTGGTGAGTTATGGTCAGGGGGGTTCTTGTATATGAGTATCGAAACAGCTATATCCAGCGGCTTGTTAGCTTGTACACGTAGATATAACATTATTTGATTCATCATATAACAGACCAAAAGAGCTGTGATCTGTGACTATATGGGCTATGAAGTTTATTAGGACAAGGAAAAATGATGTTGTTGTTGTCGCTCGATTTCGTACAACTATTTAGTGGTAAGAGTGGTTCAATCAAATGCCGAATTAAGTGATCGCGCTCGAACATGTTCGTCAAATGATCTAAAACAAGGAAGAACAAAGATGAGCTTCAAATTGGACTCAGAGACAGTGTCTCTTATTATATCTCCAATGCTTAACATTAGTATGGTTGAAATGGATTAATTACGATATTTTTTTAGTGTTTAGAGTGCATTTCGAGTGAAACGAGCTTCAGTAGACCTTCAGGTGACATTTCGGTACTCAAATATTTGTTACATTGGGTTGTGTGTTGAGCCTTGTATTTATAGGCACTGAACAAGGAAATAGACTCATCTTCCTTGTTTGGAGCGCGTCGGCTGAGACCCCGTGGAGCCAAGCAGGACCTTGTAGGTCGCAACCTTCCCGAGCCGAGACCTAATGAGCCGTTATGGGCTTCCCAGGCCGAGACCTCGGAATGGCGGCCGAGACCTACCGGCCGAAGCCTTCTCGGACCGAGACCTCTTGGGCCGCAACTTCCCTGGCCAAGACCGCTGGACGTCGGCCAACACCGCTAGACATCGGCCAGGACCTCCTGGGCCGCAACCTCCCGGGCTAGGACCCATGGGCGTCGGCCGGGACTTCATGGGCGGAGGCCTTCCCGGGACGGGACCTCCGGACGTCCACCGAGACCTCATGGGCCGAGGCCTTCACGGGCTGAGGCCTTGGTGAAGCGACCGAGACCTTGGAAGGATTGAGGCCATGCGCGTGTGTGACTGAGACCTTGGCAGGATGGCGGCCACGCGCCCATCTCCACTGGTCGTTCGGGCCCATTGGTTCATTTTGTGTGGGCCCATGGTTGTAATTTTGCAACAGACCAAATTAGCCCGGTAACAGTTGCATAACAATGTTCCGTGAGATATACACCTACAAATGTGTATTTATACAATATTTCATTCATGGAATTCTAATTGCATAAAATTCGCAGGAGAATCTCAACTAAGCGTTATTTTTTTACACCAAAAAGTGACCCACCAGCGAAAAAAATGAAACGTGGCGAGAGTCACGCAAAGCTACATCCGGGACACAAAGATTACACAGAGAAGGCTCTTCAATCACTCCCCGAGTCCATGAGCTCACAAAGACCCTTATCATTCACTAAGAATTCATTCATTAAGTATAGGGCCCGGTTTATCCATCCACAACAATGAAAAACAAATCATGAGGTCATACACATTGCATTCCAGTAATCTTGTACACGAAATTCATATCTATGAAACCAACAAATCCAACGTACGAAACTAAGACATAGCACCAACCATTGGATTATCGACCCACTACATAGATTCTTTTTTATTGAAAAAATAAATGTTATGAAGTGTCACATGGAATTGTGTCTTCCCTTAGGCTTAACGTAACTACGAAAGTACTCTTTCATTTGTGAAATTAAGACAACGACCATTTAAACGATTTGCACTTTGAACTATGAAACACACTTGTTTAGAACGTCTTCGTTAAGATGTATGATAGAAACTCTAGAGTCCCTACTATTATGTCGAAAGATCTGGCATCAAAAGTTTGTTCCAAAAATTGTCACTTGAAAATGCGAATGTCCATTCTAAACTAACTATGAAGAGGTGTTTTGCAAGTCTGTACTTTCTTCTTCACCCGTGTGAGTAGTTTCATGGAAAATTATCTAAACTTACATTAATATAAAGAGAATGCACCCTTTAGCTTTATTAATAGCTTATTCAACATTACACATCAATGTCCCAATAGACAGAATAGTCATACTACAGAGAACAATTATACTATATAGAGCAAAATATGCGCCTTTCACATTTTCTTGTGTTCATAAATCCCAACAACCAAACTTCTACTTCAAGTTCATAGAGGATATTCATGACATGTAGCCCAATTGGTAGATCTTCTAATAAAGAAGGACGAGTCATGGGATTGGAATGCTTGCTATCAAAGTGCCTTCAAAGTTCTCAAACGGACCATGATGCAAGATCCAGTCCTAGCCCTACTTATTGAATACCACAAAGCCTATCAAAATAAAAAAGACGCCTCATAATATGCCTTAGGCCGAGTTTTCGTTCAAGAGAACGAAGATACGCTGCCCAAGAGAACGAGCTCGTGGCGATAATACAAGGTTTTTTAGGTCGTGATACTATCTCTTGGGTTCGAAGTTCGTAGCAAAGAATGGCAACTCCTTGGTGAGCCACTTTTTCACCCAACAAAAGCTCACCCCGGAGCGATGATATGACAAGAGTTGGTGGCAAGACTCGATTTCCACATCGAGCACTGGTCAAGTGCACTAAACAAGCTGCATATGCTTTGAGAAGAAAGAACTCACTATGATAAAGATATATAAAAGCTCGCTTTGAGAATAAGTGTCAAACCTAACCTTCTTTTTACGTCGATCATAGTCGTGTTGCTTGCCTTCATCCATTTTGTGGTTATATTAATTGGTTTTTCATGTCACAAATTCATGCACCGATCTAAGACAAAATCGGACGAGGCTCCCAAGCTCACTACTATCTCGTTATCTAGAAATTATATACAATAACAACTGTCATTAGTTCATCAATTATTTCATACTTAATGAGTAGGGGACGGCTATTGGTTTTAATCAGGCTCATAATCTGAATTATTAACCTAACTATGAGTAAATTGGTCCATAAGCCTAAGCCAAACCCTTTGGGTCTTATTTGCGATGAGAACTAATCTATGTGAATGCACGTCAAACTCGGGTTTGGACACATCTAGTCTCGATCAATGAGCTAAGGTGTAGCTAAGTGAGGGCCAGACTTCGCGGAAGACCATACATTAAAATTGAGCCGTTCAAACTACTGTGCATGTTTCAAACTGAGGAACAAGCGTCCTGAGTTGATTTGTCTGGAGAAGACCATTTCAACCATAACATATCTTTCACGAGACAGAAAGCTCAAACGGGAGAGACATGTATGATAAATAGACTCGTACCATGAAATTAAATCTAAGGTCAATCTTATTTTTGTTATTTTATTTCCACTGCCCTCTGTATAAAAGCCCCCGAGATCGCAAAAACATGTTTTGTTTGAATTCAATTAAAACCTTAAACACTATCTGACGTTAACTCTCACACCGATTATATCATTTTGATTAATTAGCACGGAAAAAAAGTCAACTAAAATATTTATTAGATGATACTTTTTTATCTTTAATTAAAACATAAGAGATAATTTATCAATAATCAGATAAAGGTAAGATTGTGATATTATAAAATTTAAAAAATAAAAAAATAAAAAAAAAAACGCAAGTTTAATGCAACGAGTAATTATATTATATTGTTTATTAAATTAATTTAGGACTAAGTTATCAGTGCTATACTAGGTCATGGAGTATTTTCGTAACCATTTACAACGAGCACAACACTTGTTACTACGTTATTACGTCTCTGTAAAAATATTGTAAAATAATAATAAAGATAGTAAACAAAAAGTTTAGATGTAAACAAGGAGCAAATGTTAAAAACCTGTTCATATATCATTTATATATACGTGACAAAGTAAGCTGGAGAGAGCTTTAAATGAGAGCCGGAATAGAGTTTGACCTGTTTTGTTAGGTCGAATATATCTAGTCTTCCCCCCCCCCCCCAACTGATTCTTAAAGCGTCGAAAAGATAAAAAGTGGAGTTGAGAATACTAATTCGAGTATTATGCAACAGTGTCACTACTGAACCAAAAAAAAAAAAAAAAAAAAAAAAAAAAAAAAAAGATAAATATGCAATTTCTCCTGGCGGAATCTTCTTCGAAATCATTTTAAGGGATAAGAAAAAGACGATCGAAGATATCAAGTACAAAATTACCAGAATCTTCATTAATCGTGTAGTTCAACCAAGATTTTGGGAAAGCAGAAAACTAAAAATTAAAAATAAAATAAACACGTATGGCACTATATTGCATGAATGGTGTACTAGATTTCTGTTACAGCTAATATATAAGTGACAAAATGTGAGTTACATGGATACAAAATGGACACTTTTGCCTAACCAAGTAAAAGCGACGATAAAATCTCCCCCATAGTTTTCTCAGGAGCTGCGCCGCCTTCGTTATCCATCTCCATTCCATTCTCGAGCACTGCCGCGTCCAAAGTCAGCTTTCTCTTAGCGATCTCATAAACATTCTCATCCACAGTGCCCTTCGCGACCAATCTGAAAACAAAATTGATTACATAATAGAATAAAATAAAGGCATCTTAGCAAGAATATCCTTGAATTATAATGCAACCATTTTTACTCTTAAATTAATTTTTCAAGCAAGCTAGTCTACAAGCTAGTTTAAATAACTTGTTTATAATTTTACATGTTTATAATTTTGAAAAAAAAAATCAAAGAAACCCGGGACATTTTTATTGAACAAACGGTGAAGCCGAAAAGATACAAAGTTAGTCGACGGAGTTTTAAAGAGGATGGGAGCGCACGCGAAACGAACACGCCACCCCAATACCTAAAAAAAAAACCCTCATCCGACCAAGTTTATAATTTTCAAATTAATAAAATATTTCTCTCTCCTCTCCGTTTTTCTCTCTTCTCTCTCCAAAATACTTGGGAGTTTTGTCTGGTGCTTGGCTGTGGTTTAAAGATAATGGAGTATCTGTTGTGTTTGATGTCTTCGAGAATAGTAGAGGAAGACGTTTGTGCATACTGAAGATGCTTTGTGGTGACAGCAAAGGTGTTTTGGACGGTGGGGATGGCAGAATCTGATCAGAGCTTTCAGTTCCGCCATCAACGGATGGTCTAGTTCACGTCTCGGAGGTGTTAAAGTGTCTGCGTCGCGTGTCTCAAACAAGCAAAGGTATAAAGAGGCACTTTCTAGTAATCCCGCCCCTCTTGTCCGGGCGTTGCGTTTCGAGGGATGGGGGAGCGGATCGTTCGAAAGAGTTTCATCAACCCTTCAAGACACTGGACTCGAGAAGCGATTAGATGGAACGACACCATGGAACACCAAATGCGACGCAATTCGCTTCACGGTGGGAAAGGATATTGACTGTTCCCCTTACTCAAGAAACAACGCCATCATATGGAATCGGTGCTAGTCGGATCTCAAGAGCTTTCTAAACGGAAATATGGGAATCAATGGAAACATGATCTAATTTTCGTAAGAGTAGTTGGGTTAGTATCATAGGCTTACCGCTTAACTTCTGGAATTTTCATACTCTGAAGACCATCGGTGAAGCAAAAGAGACTCTGAAATTGTCTTCCTTCCCGGTGGCAAAAATCAAATGCAGAGGCCCTGTTTCGGGTCTGATTCCTCCGAGAGTGGTTTTCCTCTACAAAGGTTCATCCATTCAGATTGGCTTCTGTAATATGAAGGATTCACCTCGGGAAGCTTTGTTCTGTTTTAAGCACAGATCCTCTCTCTCCGGATACAGTTGTAGCAGGAGGTTCTCTAGCGGCAGTTCAGGTTATGCCTAGAGTAACATGGATAAAATCGGGGCCTGACACGAATGAGTATTTTCGGAGATAGGGAAAGTGCTGATTCCCAGTCCTATTGATGACGATTTTAAAAAGAAGAGGGAAATAAGTGATTTCCAGTCCAAGTGAATAGAGTCCAATTCTTATTTGGAAGTCGCCAGTGCCATCTAAGGTCCGACTCTTCGGATGATTGGTTGCTTTAGATAAATTCGATACAGCCGGGATAAAATTCAACTCTATCTTCTGTATTGATGAACTTTTTACCGTTTACCTCTCAAGGTGAAGGAATTCGAGGTGGACAGCGGCGGTTAAAACAGGTGTACTGGCTGGATGTTGGAATATATGGAAGGTCGGAAACGGTGCTCTCTTCAACAACGAAGAATGGGACATGAGCAAGATACTGGATCTAACTAATCCGAGTATCGCTTTATGGTTGCGTTCTTTATGTTCTGATTTTCGTAAATATTCTCTATGTCAGTGTCCGTGGGAAAATCGTCATGGGTCGAAAGGTCGAGGGAGTGTGGCATAAAATACTTGCTAGAGACCAAAGGAGAAAGGCGGTCTTGGTATCTATAGATTAGCGGATAAGAACACAGAGCTCCTAGCGAAATGGCTATGTCAATTCCACTCGGAGAAAGAGGCTTTGTGGCACAAAGTCATTAGGCGTCTTTATGTGGCAGCGAGTCGCACTTACAAAGCTCCATACATGGTGGTCGATCTGCTCGATAAAAGACCCCTTCTACATTAGGTGTGGGTGGAAAATTCAAGATGGTTCTGTGATCATATTCTGGGAAGACGAGAGGTTTGGGGAGTAAAATCTCTGCAAGATTCCCGAGTTTAGTTCGCCTTTGCCTGACGAAAACTGATACAGTGGCCCATTTTGCGCTTAAACGAGTTTACGGAAAAGGTTGATTGGGTTTTTAAATTTCTAAAGGGCTGATGCATCTTATAGAACCGATATCTATAGAATGGCTTTCAAGATCGAAGAAAGTGGCTCAATGGCGAAATTGGTCTCTTCACTAAATCTTTGTACGCTGACATTGCTTCCTCTGCGCCAGAACACGCTGTGCCCGACCCTATTTGAGTCGTAAAGTCCTGAAAAGGTTCAATTTTCCGGTTGGAGCCTAGTTCTTCTCGAGGTAAACACTGCTGACCTTGTTTAGCGGTGTAATCCTTAATGGACCCTACTCCCTAACTACAGCCCGCTATGTAGAGGCGCAGTGAAAGACATCCAACGCCTTTTTTAGAGTTGCCACTGTTTTTCCAATTTTTCGGATCGGGTATTTTCCAGGTTCACGATCGGCAACAATAGACCTTCCACTATAAACGAACTGCTCTCATCGCAAGCCGCCTTTAGTCAAAGCTCAAAGTCTATGTCCGAATTCAAGATTGCGAGATTGGCTCACGTGTAGTGCCTATGGAGGAAATGGAACAAGATTTTCTTTGAGGAAGAGGAATAGAATCTCAGTGCAGTTTTAGAAAGTCTTAATCATTGTATTGCTCTCTGCTCAAATGTAAACTGTAATATAGTGATTTCTCAGTTGTAAAGGGACTTGACTGCTGCCTTGTATTGAGTGTAGGATCTTCTTTTCAGTTTGGTTTGCGTGCGGTCCGCTGTCCGGGATTTCCTTACTCTTTCCCAGTTTTGTATTATTTTTTCCAGTATTCATGGCCTTTGCCAGTTTTCATAATCAAGTCCATATTTCTTAAGTTATAACAAAATGTTGCTCTTAATATGTTTATTAATTATAACAAAATGTTGCTCTTAATATGTTTATAAATTCTTTTTAGTTTGTAAATATGTTTTTAAGTTATTTAGTATTTGAATTTCATAGAATAAAAAAGTTTTAACTTTTTAGGAAAATGACTAAACTCTTACAAAATCAATAGTTTGAGGCCATTTTTCTCCAAAAAAATTAGTTTAGGGACCCAAATGCCACTCACGAGGGCCTATATACTATAATAACCTAATATATATTATTAGGTTTAATATCAATGGACAAGAGTGACATTACCTATATATTGTAACAGGCTTTGTTTGACCAATGCGGTGACAACGGTCCTCGGCCTGTCGGTCGATTTGTGGGTTGAAATCCATGTCATGAATGACAACTGTATCTGCGCCCGTCAAGTTCAGCCCTTGCCCTCCGGCTCTTGTGGACAGCAAGCACGCGAATATCGAAGTGTCGTTGTTGAACGTATCAACTATGGTCTGTCGTTCTGTTACCGGCGTACTAGGAATTGAGGACCCCATAAAGAGTCATATGTAAGATTCGGAAAGAAAACAATAAAAATTACAAAGACCGGATGATCAAGCTGCTCTAATACTAGAATTGGAAGAACATAAAACGAAATAAGAAAATACCCAAAAACCAAATGTTGGCCTGAATTAGGATTTACCATCCGCAACCAAAAACCCAATACAGTTTCAGCAAAAGTGTGTATTCTTTTTCTCAGGCTATTGCCTTGTTGTCAACAAAAGTTCGAGTGTTTCTTTAAAAAAAAAACAAATAAAAATTTTCAGCAACAGAAAGACAAACTGAAAATACTACGATCGAGAGAGAATTGTAACAATGGGAAACGAACATAACAATGGGAAGAGAGACACTGATGAAAATGCAACCAACTAATTTATAAGCTGTATAGTATAATGGAAAGGATAATATGTATGCAATCTTTAAGGAAAATCAAAGCATCTGAACCAACGGATCACTGCTTATCAGAGTCAAAGAATCACTAAGCTAAAACACACAATTCCTAGTACCAAAGTGTGATAGTAAATGTAATAGAAAAAAAAATATATGGTTCAATTGGAAACGAACAGAAAATACCTTCCATCAAGACGACTATATGTAACCCCGATGACATCCAATGTCCACTCCAAAATATCAAGCATCGATGTCCACTGGCTAAAAATCAGGACACGGTGCCCTGCTGTTTTAAGTGAAGGTAGAAGTTCTGACAGAGCCTGTCAAAGGCGGTTATTGGAAATTCGGTTTTCTTTATTCAATGGAAAAGTGGTTTTTAGAATCAAAATCATACCTGACATTTTGCTGACAACATCACATGTTTGTCTCGGAGGACGCCTTTTGAATCATTGACAGCATGAGAAAGTAAAAGCTACATAAATATAAGAGAAAAAATCCTTATTGTGATGTGTTATTATTAATATGTTGGATTTAACACGGCACTTGTTCCAGTAACTTAACAGTAACACACTTGCAGCAACTAAGATACGGTACATTTACGCATCCAACCATACAGTGTTAATTGAATCCCACTTCTGCGACTATAACAGCAATGCTAGGCATAATATTGCATTTTGTGACCAGAAATCATCACAAATAAAGAACTACATTCGATGTTCTGCCAGCTATTTTGTTTCTTTTGAAAAAGATCAACTTCAAGTAGGAAACAAAGAGTGCCTTGTCTATCCTGTACGTCAATGGTCAAAAGCAATGATAGAATATGTACAAAAATTTACCCTGTGGATAGAGAAGTCATTACAGTTCTTAAGTTCTCCAATCACTCTGTCAAAAGTGCACTCAAATCCAAATGCACCCATTGGGTGTAACTTTCTAGCAAAACGAGTAACGTCCTCATCACTGTAGATACGCCTCACCAATAAAGGATGATTTGCAATCTAGAAACAAGTGAAATAATAAAGGACCAAAGTTCAAAATTAAAATTGGCTCAATGTCTTTTCAATCATGTTTGAATGATGAAAAAGGTCAAGAAACGAGAAAGCATACCTTACGAAACTGAACGAAGTAGTTAGAGATTTGCTTTTTCGGAAGAAGCACAGAAACATTGCTCACATTAGCATCTGTAGGTTTTCCCATTCGAGCATGTGAGGCAGCACGATACTCCTCAATGGCTTCTGTATACGCTTCTGATTGCTGCTTACTCATTTCTACATACTTAACCTACATGCAAATTATCAGAACCGTTATATCCCAATCATTAGTTTGGAGCAAAAAGATACAACTTACCGAAACTAACACCGGAAATGTAACAGCTAACTTGTATGAAAAACTCACACACGTATACCTTCTGTATTTTTGGAACAAGCTGTTGTATAACATCAGATTTTAGACGTCTCAATATGAATGGTCCAAGAATGGACTTCATTCGGGCAACTAAATCTCTATCTTCAGCATTTAATAATTTTTTCAAGTCAACATCCTCCGTATTAAAAAGATCAGGCATCATAAATTCTAACAACGACCACAGTTCCTGAGAGAAAAAAAGCAACAAAATTACATTAAAGAACCCGTATCACATTAGAAGCTCCAGCCAGAAAAGTCTAATCTAAAAAATAACAAACAAAAAGATTCGAGCAACCCGCTACAGAAGAAAAAGAAAATATAAATTACGATTGCAACCACATTAAAAGAAATCAACTTGATAACTTCTTTATGCATATCCACAAAAGCACTCAAAAATACCAATGTTATCATGTATTCCTATGACTCTTTCCCTTTACCGCATGCCATGCATCCATAGTCACATAATTGGCATATTAAGGGCTTCTAATCCCTACATGTAGCTCCAGTCCTCTCTCAGATAGTATCGCATCATTTTACACAGCACTTCTACATGTTTCAGTGTATCACTTCATGGAATTTTGAGATTGAAACTAAATGACAGGTTAAATGCATAAACTCAATAATAGGTTTAAGATACAAAATCTTCTAAAAAAAACTCATCTTTTGAAAAATACAAGAAAAGAAAAATAAGGCTTTTTACGTAAAATACCCCTTGAATAGTCGTGAGTCGTCCAACTATTAACTTTGTGGAATTATAGTCATTTTTGTAAAATATATCAGACATTTTCGCAAAAAAGAATCTTATCTTCTAAAAATATTGTTTATGTTACTTAGGGTTGGCTTTTGTCGAAAAAATTAATATTCTTTTTAAACAGATTAAATGTTACAAAACAATAGTTTGATGACTGTATTACTCATGAACATAGTATAGCAACCAAAATGCCACAAAATAGTTCAGCGACTATTTGCAATAAAAAAAAAGGCAAAACATTATCCCGCTGCTACATGGTCTAAGGAAAAATTATTTGAATTGGCACCTGTAAATCATTTTGTAGCGGAGTCCCAGTCAGCATTAGCCGCTGACTGGCATTTCGTGCGACAGACATAAGGTTTTTCCACCTATAACTATTCTTGTCTTTCAAAGCATGGGCCTCATCCATGATGACACAGCTCCATTGCCAGCGTTTAAGAATTTTACGATCATCCTTTTGTTGTGCACTGAAACACCATATAAAGCGTTATGTATAATATTGACCATATATATATATATATATATATATATATATATCGTATTCGAGAATCGAGCATGTTTAGAAGGAAACCTGTGTCTTTCAAATAGCGAATAGCAAACTAGAAGAACATTAAAAGGAGGTGGTAGTCCAGCTTTGGATAACGAATTCAACTCTTTTGCATATGACGATCTGATAGCTCCATGGAACTGAATAACAGAGAATGACGGGCACCATCTTTTTAATTCCCTTTCCCAGTTTTCCAACACTGAAGCAGGACATACAATCAAGTGTGGACCAGGATCATCGTGTAAATGCTTCAACAGAGTCAAATATGTAATAGCCTGCCAGAGAAGGAAATTTCTATAATCTGAATATTTAAACCAGAATCAACAAAGACAAACTATTAGACAGTAGTGAAAAGACCGATGCCTAAGAAACCTGTATAGTCTTCCCGAGTCCCATCTCATCGGCTAATATTGCTGCATGCAGTTCAGATTTCAGTAAGTACTTCAAACCAGTTGGAGAGCTCAAATATGTGATTTAAAAGAAGAAAAAAAAAACAAGTTATTTCATAGTACTATCTTTTCGGTATCACAAATAGTAAATCTCATAATAAAAATCAAATGAATCTCCCTCAGCTAAAACTAAGTTTTTAAATGTGCTTATGGTCCAAATGAAAATCTATGAAAATTTTAAGGAGGTAAAGCAATACCTCCCCCAATACCCTTCCTCTGCAACAGAAGAAGAAAGTTTACACCCACAAGCTGATAGGGCTTCAGAATTGGCTGAAAATCTGAATCCTCTGACACACACGCTGCATCAACATCGTCCTATGGAAAATAGAAGATATCGCCTCAGTAGAACACATCATATGTAATGTTAAAGTAAAAAAGAAAAATGCATTCCACACAATTTATTCCACTTAACTAAACAAATTTCATATATTTATTGACCCATGTACTAACTAACATAGAGATTCAAAAAAACAAAATTGGGGAATTTCAACTTAATCAACTCGAATTCTGATTTGTACAACCCATAAAACATGAACAATCCTGAACTACGAAACCCAAATCATTCTCTGGTCCAGTACCATTTTTTCCGTATGACATACATCACCCAAAATGACTCGCGTCCCCAGTTCTGAACTCTTAACCCAATTGGCGAAACTAATTTAACAAAAATGTAAAGAGCTTTCACAGCCTCAACGCACACACCTGGGTGACGATTCTCACAGAAGAAGCATCCACTTCGGCGTACCGATCGCTCGCCACAGTAGCCGAAGAAGATGAGCCGTAAAGCTCACGCCTTAGCTCCGCAGAGATCTTTGCGCACTTCTGCAATGCCTTCAAGACCACGTCGTCCTCTTCCTCTTCCTCTTCAACCTCTACTGGTTCTTCTTCGTCACTCGTCGACTTGACGACGACCACCTCCGCGAACTCGCCGTCGCTCTCGTCGTCGTCGATCACGAACCGCCGGCCGCGCCCGGCCGGAGGAGGAGGTCCGGCGACCTCATCCCCTACGTCGTCGTCCTCCAAATCATCGCTGACATCGACAACGGCGCGCTGGCCGAAGGTAAAGGACTCGATCGGCGGAGGAGGAGAATCGGGGCTCCGCCGGCGTTTGGAGAGTGCTCGAGAAGGCTTGAAGGAGTGATTCTCCCACTCGTCGTCGGAGATTTCTAGGAACTCGCGCTTCATATCATCGCTTTGCTTATTGACTCTTCTCCTTTTTCAAGCTATCGAACCCTAAGGGGAGAGAGAGAGAGAGAGATCAGAAGGAAGGAGAAATGAAGCTGTGAAAATGAAGCGGCATTCGGAATTTGTAAAGGCAACGACAAGGGATTTGAGTTAGAAGCCGGTACGGTGGAGCGCGCGGACACTTCTTATTCGTGATTTATTTTCTCTCCTCTTAAATTTTTTTAATTTTATTTTAGCTCAAATCTATCTTGTTTTTTTTTTTTTTTTTTTTTTTTTTGGAGAGAGCTCAAATCTATCTTGTTGTTTAGTGATATTTGCCACCCTGATGAATTTATTTTGGGGGAATTACCAAGTTATTTCAATAATTTTTTCACATTACTACAAAAATAAAAATAAAGACTGATATATTACAGTATTTTGCGATAAAAAAAAAATATCACTAATCTCTACGAAATAATGACAAATTTATCACTAATTTCTGTGATAGCGAGTAGATGATAATGTCCTCGGCCACATTAGTGATGAGAAAGATGCGAGTTCTTTGTAGAAAGAGCTTGAGGAATTATATGCGCGAAAGACCGGAAACAATAAATTGTTTCTGATCAAGCAGATGATGGGATTGAATTATCAAGACGGTATGGCCATGACAGATCACTTAAATACATTTCAACGGGTCATTAATCAGTTAGTTGGGATGAAGATAAAGTTCGAGAAAGAGGTTCAAGGCTTGTGGTTATTTGTTATGTTACTAGACTCATGGGAGACGTTCTTAATGTTATTGTCGAACTCAGCCGTGGCTGGCATCATGACTATGGACTTGATGAAGAGTAGTATCTTGAATGAAGAGATGCGAAGAAAAAATTAAAGCTCTTCTTCACCATTAGATGTCCTAGTTACGGAAAGCAGGGGGGTGAGTATGCGTATAAGTGAGAAGAAGGGCGACACAAGCAAAAATGGAAGTAACACTTACGGCCATGTCAAGTGTTATCACTGCGATAAAATTGGGCATATTCAGAAGTATTGTTGGATCTTCAAGTGTGAGAACAACAAAAACAACAACAACAAAAATGGAAAGTGGAAAGAAAAGCACAACATCGATGACAACGATGCCGATAAAATCATGGTGGTTATCGATGACTTCATGGTTATGTGTGATGAAAAGTCATTAGTATCATTTTTCAAGAGAGAAATTAGGTGATTAATAATGAGCATCGATTCATGTTACATCCCGTACGGATTTCTTATCGTGCTACATGTCCAGTGACTTTGAAAGTGTTAAGATGGGTAACAATGGTGTGGCCAAATCTGTCGGAATAGGAGATGTGTACCTAGAAACCACCAATGACACTACTTTACTTTTAAAATATGTTAAACATATTCCTAACATTCACCTGAATCTGATTTCCACGTGTAAGCTCGACGATGAAGAGTTTTGCAACACTTTTCGTGATGGCCCATAGAAGTCCACCAAATGTGTTATGATTGTAGCTAAATGCAAAAAGTATTCCTCGTTGTACGTGATGCAAACAAAGATTGTTGATTTGAAGATCAATAACGTGGATGATGAAGGCATAGTCAAGTTGTGTCATAACCGCCTTAGTCACATAAGCGAGAAAGGTTTGATGATTTTGGTTAAGAAGAATCTTCTTTCGGGTTTGGAGAATGGTTCTTTGAAGAGCTGTGCTGATTGGCTATCAAGAAAATAGGTGAGCGTGACATTCAAGAGGTCTCAACCGCAAAGAAAATTAGGTATACTTGAATTGGTGTATTATGACGTGTGTGGTCCTTTCATGACTGATGGCTCCTTGAACTTTGTGACTTTCATAGATGATCAGCCAAGGAATAGATGCGTTTATACCTTGAAGATGAAAAACCAAGTGTTGGCGTGTTTCAAGAGTTCCATGCTCTGGTTGAGAGACAGACAAGCAAGAAGTTGAAGTGCATCCGATCCGACAACGGCGATGAGTATTGTGGTCCTTTTGATGAATATTTCAAAAACATGATATTCTACATCAAAAGAAGCCTCCGAAGACTGCTCTGCTTTATGGATTAGTTGGGAGGATGAATAGGACACTCATAGAGGGAGTTTGATATTTTTATCGCTGTCACGGTTGCTGAGATCCTCATGGGTGCAATTTTGGGCACAATGCTGCACGTTTTTAATCTTAAGTCATGTGTTCCTTTGTAGTTCAAAGTTTCCAATAGAATATAGATAGAGAAGGCAATTTCTTATGATCACTTACGTGTCTTTTGTGCAAAGCATTTATTCACATTCTGAAAGATGAGAGGTTTAAGCTTGATGCGAAGATAAGGTTGTGTGTGTTTATAGACATTGGTATGGATGAGTTTGTCTATAGGTTTTATGATCCAGCTCAGAAGAAGCTTGCAAGAATAGATCAGAACCTTGATGGCGAATTTTCGTTATAAAGAAAATCCTCACGACGCAAGCGCACGTGTCATCAAGTAGTATAAGCGCATAAAAGCACGAATACAATCCCACGTGGAATTCTTTCTATTTTTCGATGTAAAATAACTTGAAATTCTAATGAGTTATGAAATGCAAAAGAAATGGTTTTTTTATTTGAAACTAATTAAAATGAAAAAAAGACCAAAAGCAATTAGCAAAGATTTGACAAATGATAAGGAGAGCGAAGGGGCGCGACTTCGTTGGGTTTTTCGATTTGGTCGGTTCTAAGGATTATGGTAATAGCTATTGTTTGGGTAAACCTAGTATAATTCCCTCTTGAATACCCATTAATCTTTCTCGAGTTGAAACATGCCTAATTTTTTTACGAACACCTCTCGGGTTGGATCCTATCAAAACAATAATTTCATTTGCTTTGGGAACTCAAACAACTACACAAACCCTATAGTCTTTCTATAGATCTAGGTAGGTGGGTGAGAAAATGAGTTGAACACACTCGATTACCACGTCTCGATGTCTAAATGGGTCTAGACATAGTAAGCTAAGCGAAGCAATGATATTAATCACCCCAATTTTCTTGATTACCACAAAGCAAACCTCATTTAAGCATAATTCTTTCATAATCTACTAACCGAATCAATTCACCCAACTCATCGCACCTCTCGTGTATGTTTATCTATTCATGATTATAATCAAGCAAATTAATAAAGAAATTAGCGCAAGCATAAACACAAGGAGAGACATATTCATTCAACAATTAATATTTCACAATCAATATCCACTTCAATGGAATACAAAATTTAAATTAAGATCAACAATAATTATCTCAAAAGACTAACAAGATTCAACTAAGAAATGGAAAAGATAAACGAAATATAGCTTAAGCACAAGTAATGAAAAATAGGTAGGGATAAAAAGGATAAAACTATGGAGATGATGGTGGTGAGGAATAGATTGGAGAGAGTAGTCACAACCACTCCCATTCTTCTTATTCTTCTTCCACTCCAACAAGCTTCAATGGCTTCTTCTTCTCTCTACAAGCTTTCTTAGCTCTAGGTTTTTCTCTCTAAACTCTCCAAAATCAAATCTAGACCTAAATGAACATAAACCCAAAATATATTGGTGTTTTTGGAGCATTCGAGGCCCTTGGATGTGATCCGAGGGTCAAAATTAGTTCAAAATCGCGAAAAATTAGAATTCTTGTAGCGTCATCAACGCGTCGCGTGAGACTCGGTCCAAAACGAGTAACAAATTTGAATTGGTCATAACTTCTTGCTCCGAACTCCGAAGATGGAAAACGAATATGTATTGGAAATCTAAGAGAAATATCTATTCAGTTTCTGGAAAGAACTTTTCCAAAATCGCCATTAATGAATCTCCAAATCGTGTAGAAGAAAGCGGTTGATAGGTGCGTTAATCACGCGTAAAACTCCTATTTCCCGAACCAAAAACCGACGAGTCCTCAAGTATTTTAATGGTTTTAGTAGGTTTTTTAGTAGTTTCAGGTTCAAAAGAGCAATAGAGCGTCTACAATCAATTTCGTGGAAAAAGGACGGGATTTGGAGACAAAACGGTCGAAAAAGAGTCAAAAAGAGATAAGCAAGAAGTTGGCGACCTCGCACGCCGCGCACCCACCATCGCGCGCCGCGCTAAGGCAAAATCCGAGACCGCGGGCCGCGCAGAGACAGTCGCGCGCCGCGCATCCCGGGAACGCAAACATGAAAATGCACAGAGTCTTATGCGCGCTCCGCGCATAAGCTGAAATCTGAACCGCGCGCCGCGCGCTCTTCGGGTTTTGACGGACTTACTTTCCGTTTTTGATGTTTTTGGGCGAATTAAGCCATTCCAAAGGCCCAATATGCTCCGAAAATCACCCATTGACCTATATATTAGACTCTAAGCTCTGAAAACATAATCTTCCTTTTTTGTTTTAGTTTCTCTTTTATGGTTTGGTTGTTCTTGAGAGCTTTTGAAAGAGGAAACGGCGTTCTTCAACGGAATTGACAACCCGACGAGTTCTCCTTCTCCGAATTCAATCGTTCTTCTTTCTTCCCTTTCTTTTATTTATTTTATTGCTCTAAATTATTGTTGAACATCAATTTTATTTAATATGAGTTCTGTGTTGGTTTCAATCTTTATTTTAGTGCTTTTAATTATTCTGTTGTGTTTAGCGTTGATTATGAATTCCATTAGAGGCTAAGTTTCTTTTGGGGTTGCGATGTAGCCGGGATTGATAATGGTTGGGGGGCTTGTTAGGGTTAGATAATTATTGTTTGCTTCATTATTATGGATTGCTTGATATGAATTGTTCCTTATGCTTTCTGATTCTTGATCACCATTAGAACTGTTATCTAGGATTGTTTAGCTACTCGAGAGAGAGTAAATAATCGTGCTTTTGTTCATGTCGTCATAGTTGATCCTAGGTTATAAACTCTAGGCAATTTATGTAATCGTTTGAACTCTTGTTTCACTACGTGTGATTGTTTTAATAGGATTAGATGCCGAGAGGATAATAATCTGTCAATTACATAGGTTTGCTAGAACACTCGAGAGAGGCTAGTGAATAATTTTGATAGAGTGAGATTAGTATCCATAGGAGTAGATTTTGTTGTTCGAGCCCGAAACCCCCGTCCTAGTTAGTTCCGGTGAAATCGTGACCCCTACCTTCTCGTCTTGCAAAACTCGTATTTAACTCTCTGCTTTAGTTTTATTATTGCTTTTGTTACAACCATCTTCTTAATCTTACTTGGAATTGATTAGCATCAAGTTTTAGAAAATCGCTAGAGTAACTAGTCTCTGTGGGATCGATATCCGTTACTTACGTAACACTATTACTTGTTCGATACGTCCGCTTGCGTGCTAGTTATAAAAATATCGCAACAAGTTTTTGGCGCCGTTGCCGGGGACTAGTCTACAATAGCGATTGAATTTACTTGCTCTTGCTATTTAATTTCTTAATTTTTGTTTTCTAACTTTTTGTGTCACTTTCTTGCTTTTGAAGGTGTATGCGAAAAGACGGGTCATCAGCTCTCGTTCCAATCAACCCTGAGATCGAAAAATTTTGCAGAAAAAATCGAAAAGAATCAAAGGAACGAGCAATGAAAGAGAACAGAAACAACGCCGACGAGCCCAAGACCCTATTCCAATACGGGCTGCCACCGACCGATGCCACACAATCGGCCATTGTTCTTCCGGTACTAGCGGGTAATCAGAATTTCGAAATCCAGACCGGCGTGATCCATATGGTGCAACAATCCCAATTTTCGGGATCACCGGCCGAAGACCCGCAAGACCATCTCACCAACTTCATCGAGATCAGCAATACGTTCAAGCTAGAGAGAGAATCTCTCAATCTCAAAAACTTGTGGATTCAACATTGTGAATGAGGTGTGGTATTTATAGGAGGAGGGATTGCCTTGAAGATGTAGTTTCCTCTTTTCTATTTTTATATCACATTGTTACCGGTCCGTCCCGGCCCGGTACAGCGACGACATCATATGACGGCTTCCCCGAGCCTCTCCCGGCGCACGGCCACCTCAAGGCCGGCCATGGCCTCCACGGCCGAGTCAGAGCCGGCCATGGCCGGGTCAGAGCCGGCCATGGCCTCCACGGCCGAGTCAGAGCCGGCCATGGCCGGGTCAGAGCCGGCCATGGCCCCCACGGCCGAGTCAGAGCCGGCCATGGCCGGGTCAGAGCCGTCCATGGCCGGGTCAGAGGCGTCTCTCGGCCAAGGGGCTGTCCACGACGCTCCTTGGTCGCCTATAAATACCAAGGTACCTCCCTTGGTCCAGGTAATCCGATTTTGAGTACTGAAACGCTGTCGAACTCGTACCTCGCTCGTTTCTCTCAAGTCTCGACCTCTAAACACTAAACCCTCTACAAACCACCTCAATCCTACTAATGTTGAGCGTCGGAGAGGTAAACAGAGGCTACCCCTCTGTTTCCCCTTTGTAGTTCACACCTTTCTGTTCACGTTTCAGGTGCTTGGACGAGATAGAGATCACCTACAGCTAAGGGACGGCTTGGGATACCAAGCCCGACACGCTCGAGTCGAGACGAGACCACTTGGTCCGGCCTTGGGTCTAACCGTCTGCGACTCCTAAATCGTTGTCCGAAAAACTGCGACAACATTTTGGCGCTAGAAGGAGGGGATCTCTCGACCTTGACGACGCATTCTCTCTACCAGTTTTCTCCCTTTGTTCTCACGACTCTCGAGAGATGAGTCACATTCCCACTACCTCCGCGGGTACCCGAGCGACGAGCTCGAGGTACGGTCTTCGACGCCTCGCACATCGTCTTGAAGGGCAACCTCGCGATAGCGAGAGCCAGCCCCAAGACCCGATGATTGACCCCGAGGCCGTGCTCCGAGAGGACACGGCCCGGCGGCTTGCGGAGCTCCTTGACCGCCCCGGCGTCGACGGTACGCTCATAGCCGACCTCCTCGGCTATGACGTCGAAGATAGGTCCGCCAAAGACTACTCCGACTCCGAATATGTGGGGGAGTCGAGGACCAACGAGGCAACACCTAGCCTCGCCCCTTCGCGGCCCGAGAGGCCCAACGACGCTTTGGCCGGGCCGTCGCACCTAGCGCGGCAGCAGGCACGGTCACATTCCCGGGGACTCGCCCCCTCGGTTTCAAGAGGCGGCCGGACACGGCCCCTCGCCGAGGAGAGAGCGACTCCGGTAGATGATGGGGCCGACAGTCGAAGCGCCCGCCGGACGGTCCGACCAAGGGCGACCTCACCTCGCCCCGCACCGAGTGCGGACCTTAGAGAGCGCTTGACGGCGCAGAGAAACTCCCGAGGGGAGGATCTCCGCCAAAGGCTAAACTCTCGAAGGGACGCGCTCCCCGCCGCAACTCTCGGCCGGCCGCAGGCCAATGTCGTGGACCAAGCGTCCAACGAACGCCAACCGGTGACTCCCGTGGCCCCGACGGTCGGCCCCGCTAACGGGCTCGACATGGTCACGATGATTCAAAGCCTCCAGAATCAAATCATCGAAATGAGGGAGTCGGGGAGGCAAAGGCCGTACGGAGGGATCGAGGAATCATACTCTCCCTTCGCCGCGCAAATCCTCGCGCAACCATGCGTGGGGAACTTCAAGTTACCGTCCATTCCCCCCTACGATGGACGTACGGACCCCCACTTCCACGTCCAACACTATGAGACGTGGATGACTATGCAGGGGCAGGCGGACGCCACCCTCTGCCAAGCCTTCAGCCTGACCCTCACAGGCTCGGGGTTTGAATGGTTCCGAAGCTTGAGACCGGGAAGCATCCCGTCTTTCCGGGCCTTGCGAGAGGCTTTCCTCGCCCGATTCGCCACCCTCGTGGCGCAAAAGAAGCCGAAGACCCACCTCCTCTCTATCCGACAAGGAAGAGACGAGACGTTGAGGCAATACCTCGCTCGCTTCACCGAGGAGTCTCACAAGGTCGAAGGGTTCGACGACAGGGACGCCATCACGGCGATCACCGAGGGAGTGCGCACGAGCGACTTCCTCAAGTCTATTGTTGGCCAAGTCCCGCGTGACATGGCGGAGCTGATGACAAGAGCCCGCACATACATGGGAGTCGAGGACTATCTCGATGGCCGAGATGGCCGAAAGTCAGGAGGACAGGGGAGTCGCCGCCGCGACGATCGAGATGAAGATCGTCCCGACCCCCGAAAGAGGAGGAATAAGGGAAGCCAGGCCCCCAACGACCGTTCCCTCCCCGGGCCGAGGCCGTCGCATGTCGACAGCTTCCGAAAGTTCTCGCCATTCACTCATCTGAACACTCCGTCGGAGCAAATCCTAGCTCTGCACCGTGACAAGTTGGGGAGCCCAACCCCGCTCACGAAGGATCCCGCCAAGAGGGATCAAAGCAAGTACTGTGACTACCATCAAGATCACGGGCACCTGACATCCGAATGCTATCAACTCAAGCGTCAGATTGAGGCCCTGATTCAAGATGGGAAGCTGAAAGAGTACGTCCTGAGAACTATCGGGACGGCCGCGGTGCACGGAGGTCGCCCGCGGCAAGGGAAGAAAGGTCCGGCGACGGTGACTGTCACGGACCGCGCGACAAACGAAGAGCCGGAGAGCTCGCAACTTCACGTCGTGGGTGCAATCTTGGGTGGCCCGGAGTTCGGAGACTCGGCTACGCAAAGGAAGAAGTACGTGCGCGAAGTTTCCCAAGGGAAAATAGCGCACTACATCAACCATACGTACGAGGTCCCTCCTCCGGCCCCCTTCGAGTCCATGTTCTTCACCGGACAAGAAGCGGCGCGAGTTCTCCATCCGCACAACGACGCGATAGTCGTCTCTGCCCCGGTCGCCAACAACCTCGTCCGGAGAATCCTGATCGACAATGGGAGCTCCGCCGACATAATCTTCAAGTCGGCTTTGGACAGGATGAAACTTTCCGGGGTAAGACCGACCCCGATCTCAACCCCGCTCTTCGGCTTCTCTGGGGAGAGGGTTATGACGGAGGGAACTATCGACCTTCCGGTTACCTTCGGTACGCTGGGGGGGCTCGAGGTTACCCACATCGTATCGTTCCTAGTGGTGGATCAGCCCTCGGCTTACAACATCATCGTCGGCCGCCCGACTCTCAATCGGTTGAAGGCCATAACGTCCACGTACCACCTGATGATGAAGTTCCCGACCGAGAAAGGGATCGCCGTGATGTTGGGAGACCAATCCATGGCGAGGATGTGCTACATCCAGGGCGTGGACGGAAAAGGGAAAGGGAAGATGGTGAGCACCGTCTTCCAACTCGGAGACAAATTCCTGTGCAAGTTAGAGGAAGGAGGCACCTTCGGAGAGCTAGACCAAAGGGACGAAGTCGAGCGTCGAAAGGTGGAGACACCGGACGACCTCGTTCCCGTCGTGTTGGACGACGCCAAGCCTGACCAAGTAGTCAAGGTAGGCGCCCAACTCCCGTCTGAGACCCGAATCGAGCTCGCCGCTTTCCTCCGAGAGCACAAAGATGTCTTTGCGTGGACACACGCCGACATGCCGGGAATCGACCCCGAGATCATGGTTCATCGTCTCAACGACGACAAGAGGGTGGCCGAGCGCGTTCAACCGGGACGGGCATTCAGTGGGGAGAGGTACCAAGCCATTGGTGAAGAAGTTGACAAACTTCTCGCCGCCGACTTCATCAGGGAGGCGGAGCACCCCAAGTGGGTGTCCAACGTGGTTATGGTCAAGAAGCCAAACGGGAAGTGGCGGATCTGTATCGATTACAAAGATCTCAACAAAGTCTGCCCGAAAGACAGCTTCCCTCTCCCGAGGATCGAGCAGCTCGTGGACGCCACGGCGGGCCACGAGTTGCTGAGCTTCATGGACGCCTATTCAGGCTACAACCAGATCCGCATGCACGAGCCGGATCAGATCAAGACCACCTTTGTTACGAACCGCGGACTCTACTGTTACAAGGTCATGCCATTTGGCCTCAAAAACGCGGGAGCAACGTATCAAAGGTTGGTGAACCGCATGTTCGCCAATCAAATTGGCAAGACTATGGAGGTCTACGTGGACGACATGCTTGTCAAGAGCCTCAAAGCCAACGACCACGTTCGAGACCTTAGGGAAATGTTCACGATCCTGCGGCGCTACAAAATGAAGCTCAACCCCAACAAGTGCGCTTTCGGGGTCGAGTCTGGAAAGTTTCTGGGCTACATGGTGAGCCGCCGCGGGATCGAAGCCAATCCTGAGAAGATTAAAGCGATCTTAGAGATGAGGTCGCCACAAAAGGTCAAAGAAGTTCAAAGCTTGACGGGAAGGATCGCCGCCCTGACGCAATTTGTTTCCAAAGCCACTGATAGGTGCCAACCATTCTTCAAGGCACTGAAGAAGACCGACGGGTTCGTGTGGACGGAGGAGTGCGAGGAAGCATTCCGCGATATGAAAGCCTATTTCACCTCCCCCCCGTTCCTCGCGAAGCCAAAGAATGGCGAAACCTTGTTCCTCTACCTCGCGGTTTCCGATAGGGCCGTGAGCGCGGTCCTCATACGCGAAGAGGACAAGGTACAATGGCCGGTCTACTACGTTAGCAAGGCGCTCCTCGACGCCGAAACCCGATACCCCGAAATCGAGAGACTGTCCCTCGCCCTCGTCATGAGCGCGAGAAAGCTCCGGCCCTACTTCCAAGCGCACCCCATCGTGGTCCGCTCGGGGCATCCCATCGAGAAGGCCCTTCAAAAAGGGACCTCCTCTCGAATGGCGATATGGTCCCAAGAGCTGGGCGAATACGGGGTCGAGTTCCAACCGAGAACTGCCATTAAGGGTCAGGCCCTCGCCGACTTCATCGCCGAGTTCACGAGCGCGCCCCCAACCAACGAGGGCGACGAGAGTAGTAAGACCACGGAAGACAAGGAGGACGACCATGGCGAGTCGTCAAAGAAGAGAACCAACGACCCGATAGGGCCGGTCTGGGACTTGCACGTGGATGGCGCGTCAAACGCCCGGGGGGCTGGCACCGGCGTTGTGCTCACAAATCCAGATAGGGAAAAGTTGAGATACGCCCTGCGGTTCGAGTTCAAGGCTTCCAACAACGAGGCAGAGTACGAGGCTCTGATCGTTGGCTTGGAGCTAGCGAACAAGTTGGGCGCCCAAAACCTGCGCATCCATTGCGACTCCCAATTGATCGTGAATCAGGTTAAGGGCGACTACGCCGCAAAGGAGCCACACATGATCGCCTACTTGTCCAAGGCCCAAAAGAACTTGGAGGCCCTGTCGTGGTTCGAGATCGTCCAGGTTCCTCGAGAGGCGAACGTTGACGCCGACGCCCTAGCTCGCCTCGCGTCTGGGATAGACGAGGAGGGCGAGGGCAGCGTCCCAATCGAAGTGTTGACCCGACCCTACGTCTCGAGAGGCGACGTAGGGGTCATTGACGAGACTCCGCCTCCCTCATGGATGACCCCGCTCGTGGAATTCCTTAAACGAGGAGTCGTCCCCGAGGATAAAGAAGAAGCCAGAAAGCTGAGAAGCCTGGCCCCAAAGTACACAATGAGGGAGGATAGCTTGTTCAAGAGAGGCTACTCCATGCCCCTTCTCCGTTGCCTGACCGAGGTAGAGGCGAGGAAAGCACTCTACGAGGTGCACGAGGGGGTGTGCGGTAACCACGCCGTCGGGCAATCTTTGGCATTGAAGCTGCTGAGACTTGGATATTTCTGGCCGACCTTGAAAAAGGACTCCCACGAGTGGGCCAGGAAGTGTGACAAGTGCCAAAGGTTCGCCCACATTCCGCGCCAAGCACCGGCCCCTTTGTGTCCGATTATCGTGCCGCGACCTTTCGCGAAGTGGGGAATCGACCTCATCGGCGAGCTACCTACGGCCCCGAGACAATACAAGCACGCGATCGTGGCTATCGATTACTTCACGAAGTGGGTAGAGGCTGAGCCGCTAGCAAAGATCACCGAGGCGAACACGACAAGCTTCATTTGGAAAAGCATCATCTGCCGCTTCGGGATCCCTGCGTCAATTGTAACCGACAACGGAAAACAATTCGACAATGCGCGCCTTCGAGAAATGTGCGAACAGCTTGGCATTAGCAAGACTTTCTCCTCTCCCCGCCATCCTCAAGCCAACGGTCAGGTCGAGGCGGTGAACAAGACGATCAAGGAGAACCTGAAGAAGAAGTTGGAGGCAAGAAAAGGGGCTTGGGCCGACGAGCTCCCCATGGTCTTATGGGCATATCGCACCACCGCTCGAAACGCGACCGCCGAAACCCCTTTCGCTCTCGCGTTCGGCGTCGAGGCTGTGGTACCCGTCGAGACCAAGCTGCCAACCTTGCGCATCGAGGAGTACGACGAAGCCGCCAACGACGACGCGATCAGGCTCGAGCTAGACCTCATAGACGAAAGGAGGGCGGACGCACTCACCCGGCTTGCTGCGCAAAAGAGGAAGGTCGAGAAGTACTACAACTCAAAGATCAAGCTGCGGAAGTTCGCCGACGGGAGCCTCGTTCTTCGAAGGGTGTTCCAAAACACCAAAGTGCAAGGTGCGGGAGTTCTAGGCCCCACCTGGGAAGGCCCGTACCGTGTGCGCCGAGCCATCCACAATGGCACATACGAGCTCGAGAACATGGAGGGACTCGTGTTCACACACCCGTGGAATGCGGAGCACCTTCGGCAATATTATCAATAGATGTTCATTCATCCATTTTTACGCTTTGTTGTTCTCATGTAACTTTCGATTCTAGCAAAGTCAATTTTAAATTTCAAGTTTGGCCAAAGGCCTGGGATGTAATTTTTGAACCATTTCGATAATTTAATGAATTACATTTCACTTCAAAACATTGTATCTTAGTTTCTAGCCTCCTCTACGAGCACCCAAGAAACTCGAGGGGCTAATGGGGATAGGGCGAGAGTAACGAGCTCGCTTACTCCACTTTCCACGCGCCAAGCGGTAACAAAACACCCATAAATCGGATCCGCGCACCGGACCTCCGACTTCGTACCCTCCTCGTGCGACGCTCTCGCACGGGTCGAGGCCGTATGCCGAGAGATAGCAAAATGTCGATGAGTTGGATCCGCGCACCGGACCTCCGGCCTCGCACGCCTTTTGCTGCGACCCTCTCGTGCACCGATGCACCTTGCGCACCGATAGGCGGCAAGGCATCGATGGATCACGTCCGCGCACCGGATTGTCGATCTCGGCAGTCAAAACCCAAAACGTGACACGTGTACCAACGAGTACCACGCTCACTGGGAGCTGCAAACCCATCCCGATACGCACGCCGATAGGTAGCGTACTCGCCGGAGGATGAGCGCGACGGCCACCCAGCTCGCGCACGCCGATAGGCAGCGAGTCACAAATGGATGGCCGGAAATCACACCCGCCGGATGAAACTGGTCTAGCCAGCATCCGCGGGGAACTTCGCCGCCAAATGCGGCAGTAAGCCGTGCCAACCGGTTACGCTAAGCATAGTAAGCCGGGCTCGTAAGACACGCACTATTCAAATTGCGCAAATCGATTATACTAAGCGTAGCAAGTCGAGAAAATAAGACGCACGATGAAAAGAAAGCTTCAATCAAAGCAAAACGATATTGCGTAAACAACCCAACAAGAAAAGTACGAAAGTACGACGCGAACATAACAATAATCCGAAAGAAAGCATAAAGCGAGCGCTAAACAAGTGCGCGAAAAACCAAGGAAAACTCAACTAGTCCGAGCCAAAGTCGACTTGCTCTTCATCTCCTTCGGGGTCAGGGGCGCCAAACCCGCCAACGGCTTCTCCGTCAGGCTGGTGGGTCGTCGACTGAGCAGCCTCGGCGGGGATCTGTGGATGCAAGTCGTCCTCCGGCGGCTCGTCATCATAAGGAGGGAACATGGCGTTAAAGAAGGAAAATGTAGTCCCGCGGGACGCATTCTCCTTCGCGGTCACGTCTCGGACTCGCCTCGCCGCTTCGTATCGGGCCGCCTCCAACGTCAAGTCCCAGTCGTCCTCCAAGTCCGTCTTGGATCGCACGGCATCTTCCTTCTCCTCGACGAGCGTTTGCATCTCCGCCCGCAAGGTGTCCCTCTCCCTCTCCACCTTGACTCGAGCAATCTCGCTCGCCGATAGCCGAGCATGGACGATGCTCAGCTCCGCATCCCGGCTCGAGAGTGCCGCCTGGAGTTTCTTCGTTTCCCCCAGAAAGGTGTCAGCTGCTTGCTCCGCCTTCTCGCGAAGCACTTTCTCGGCGGCCGATTCTCCGCGAGCTCGCTCCAGCTCCTTCTCTAGCGTCGCAAACTCTTGGGCGGTGCGAACCTCCGTTAGGGCGGCAGCGTGCGCGGCCGTCATGCTCGCCTTCTCCTTTTCCATGATCTGCATGCGTCGTAGCATGTCTCGGAGAATGCGATCGCTCCGCTCTTGGCGTGCGAGCATCTGTGGAAACGAAGGAAACGCGTATAATCACAATAAGCACGACAACGATACATAACACATGAAAACGAGTCATACCTTTCGGGCGTCGCCGATCCCGTTCTGGAAGTGCTCAAGATCGCTCGTTGTCAGCAGGCCCTTGAAATCCCACAAGGAGGTCTCAAGGATCCCTCGGGAGCACTGGTCTCTCAACTCTGCCGCCTCCGCTAAGAGCATGGAGTCCAAACTGTCTGACACCGTCGACGTGTGAGCGCGTTTGTGTCCGGACGGTGACCCGAGAGAAACCGACGATGATGGTCGCTTGTTGGAAGAGATCGCCTCGTTCCTCGCCCGCGGTGGTGACCCCCCGCGACGGGCCTCGGCTGGGGGGCGAGCCGCGATCGTAGCGTCGTCAGCGGGCATCGCTCTCGGCATTTGTGCGCGCGGTCGATGACGTCGAGCCATGGTACCTACAGAGGAGAGAAGAGCGTTTGTCAGTTAAAACATGACGACAAGCACAAATAATGGGAAACAACGATAACACGATAACACGAAAGTATGTGCGTGGCCAGTACCCCCCGCGTCGGGGGATGGAGCTGACGACCCCCCCGCCTCGGACTCGGGATCCTCCGGGACCCCCGCGTCGAGGTCGGGGCACAGAGGAACGTCGTCACTAGGCACGAACCACCCCGTCCTCGCCATTAGGTCTGGGGACTCAAAGAGCGTTCCTTGCCGCCTCGATTCTGGGACCGCTCTGATCACCGCGTCAAGCTCGGATCCTTCGATGTCACCCATGGGTGGAAAGTCGGCCACAAGACCGATAACGAGGGGCGCGACCCCGAAAGACGATTCGGACACCCCTATGCTTCGAGTTCACCTTGGTGAGAATGGCGAGGCGCTTGCGGTGCGACGCCAGGTAGAAGCCAGGCTTCCCAGGCACCCCTCGCACCATCATGAGGTTCTGAATATCGTCGGCAGTGATGGCCCTCTTCTTCGCCCGAAAAAACATCATGTGGCACGCCGCAACCACCCGATAGAAGGACGGGGACATCTGCGAGGCGTGCACCCTTAAGCGAACCAACAATTCTTGGATGACCGGCTGAAAGGGAAGCCTTAGTCCTCCGCGGAGACTCGCCTCGTGGACCGCTGCGTACCCCTTGCGCGGGCGAGTAGGAAGGTCGTCGGGTAATGGCCTCAGGATCGACACGCACTCTGGGATACTGTAACGCCTTCTTAGACTCGTGAAGTTGATGATCGAGAGCGAACTCGGGACGTCGATGCCCGAGCAATCGAGCTCGCCCCGTATGGCCGACTCTCCAACCGGGAAGGCCGAGGCTCGCGTTTCTTCCCGCACGGTCGAGGAAAGCGACGCGGCAGGTGCATCGTGGTGGTTGGGCGAATCACTCGAACGATCGGCGCCGCGACCCGCGCTTGGACAAGGTGGGGCCTCGTCATGGCCGCCCTCACAAGCCGGCTGGCTCCCCTCGGCCCCGGCGTGCTCGCTCGAGGGCGCGCCCGATCGCCGCCCGGTCGGTCCACCGTCGTCGGCCCGGCTCGGCTCCCGGCCGACCGTGCTCCCCCCAGCGTACGCGTGCAGCCCGAGGACCCAGCCCGTCGCTTGGCTGGGTGGCTCCTCCATGCGCGGGCCCGGCGCTCCCGACGCATGCATCTGGCCCGTCGGCCCGGCCCGATTCCAGGCTGGCCAAGCCTTCGGCCCGTGGGCTCTGCCCGGGCGCCCCAGCGCTCGCCCCGTGTGCACCCGGCCCGGCAGACCGGCCCAGGCCCCGGCTGGTCGGGCTTCCCTCGCGCGCGCATGGCCCACCGGCCCAGTCCGGCCCCTGCCCGGCCGGGTCCTCTTCCCGCGCGCCTGACCTGTCGGCCCGGCCCAATTCCCAGCCGGCTGGGTCTTCACCACACAAGCCCGGCCCATGCGGGCCTAGGGTTTCCCCAGGGGCCAGGCGAGCCGCCACCTCCTGCCCGGCGTTGCCAGGCCGGGCCGCCTCCTGCCCAGCGCTGGCGCCTCCACGGGCGGCGTCCCCCGGCGCCGGCGATTCCCCGGCGGCGCTCGTCCTCGCCGGCGCAGTTGGGCTCGAGGGGCTCTCCTCCTGGGCGCGGTCTCCAGGGCACCCGGTGACCTCCCCCACATCGGGACCGGCACAGAAGGCGCCGACGCCGGCCGACGCGCCCCCCCCCCCCCGGCGCTGGTTTCGCCGTGCGCGGCTTCCCCGAGGCCGGTCGCTGCGCCCGAGCGGCTCTCCCCGCCAACGCGACAGGCGGGCGTCCCGACGGCCTCGCCCGGCCGGGTGAGGGTTCCCTCGAGGTCGGGGTCGACCCAGGCCGTGCCTCCCGTGGCCGAGGCGCCATTCCCGCGGCCGACCTCCTCCGGCGCGCCCTTTCCAGCGTCGGCCGCTCCAGGCGCGGCTGCCTCCGGCGCGCGCGCGCCACCCAGACCACCGGTGAGCGCCAAGGCGCTGTCCCTCGACCCGAGCGGGTCTTCCTCGACGTCTCCTGGGCCGCCGGTGCCGCCTTGAGCCCGGCCGCCTCCTCCGGCGCACGCATCGTCTCCGGCGTCCACCTGCCGGCGCTGGCCGTCTCCGGCCCGAGCGCCCCCTCCATCACCGGTCAACCACGCTTCGACCAAGGCAAGGTCTTCCCCGGCCATCGTGACGACGCTGCTCGTGCTCGATGAGTGAGGCGCGTTAGCAACGCTCGGGAGAGATTAAAATTGAGTCCAAAAAGTTTCCAAGTCCACATGTTGATCCCCGAACAAATGAAACAAATCATCTTCAATGGTCCCACACCCCGATAGGCGGTCGATGGGGTCCATGGGCGCGAATAACGAGACGAGAATGACCGACAAAAAATAAAATAATAATATTAAAGGGCGCCGGGACGTACCTCTTGGCGACGGGCTATTCCGGTGGGCCAATGACGGCGGAGGCTTCGAGTTTATCACACGAGTTACACTCGATAATAAACTCGGGGGGCTAATGTTACCGGTCCGTCCCGGCCCGGTACGGCAACGACATCATATGACGGCTTCCCCGAGCCTCTCCCGGCGCACGGCCACCTCAAGGCCGGCCATGGCCGAGTCAGAGCCGGCCATGGCCTCCACGGCCGAGTTAGAGCCGGCCATGGCCGGGTCAGAGCCGGCCATGGCCTCCACGGCCGAGTCAGAGCCGGCCATGGCCTCCACGGCCGAGTCAGAGCCGGCCATGGCCGGGTCAGAGCCGGCCATGGCCTCCACGGCCGAGTCAGAGCCGGCCATGGCCGGGTCAGAGCCGGCCATGGCCCCCACGGCCGAGTCAGAGCCGGCCATGGCCGGGTCAGAGCCGTCCATGGCCGGGTCAGAGGCGTCTCTCGGCCAAGGGGCTGTCCACGACGCTCCTTGGTCGCCTATAAATACCAAGGTACCTCCCTTGGTCCAGGTAATCCGATTTTGAGTACTGAAACGCTGTCGAACTCGTATCTCGCTCGTTTCTCTCAAGTCTCGACCTCTAAACACTAAACCCTCTACAAACCACCTCAATCCTACTAATGTTGAGCGTCGGAGAGGTAAACAGAGGCTACCCCTCTGTTTCCCCTTTGTAGTTCACACCTTTCTGTTCACGTTTCAGGTGCTTGGACGAGATAGAGATCACCTACAGCTAAGGGACGGCTTGGGATACCAAGCCCGACACGCTCGAGTCGAGACGAGACCACTTGGTCCGGCCTTGGGTCTAACCGTCTGCGACTCCTAAATCGTTGTCCGAAAAACTGCGACAACACACATATTCATGAGAGCAATCTTTACTTCCCATTCCTATCATAATACCAAGGTTGGAAATTTCCCTTTTTCCTCCTATGTTGGCCATCCATGTGTGTAGCATCATGCTACAAATTTGGTTCCTCTTTTTTTCTTTTGGCAAGTATCTTCATACATCAATGCACAAAATAATTCCCTCTTTCTCTTGATGGTTTGCACGAAATTCTCATCTAGAACAAGCTTCTAGATGTTTCTTTATTTGTTCATGACAAAACAAGAAAAACTCATGTAGTATTTTCACATAAAATGCCATAAAATAAAATTCATTCCTCAAGGCCCAATTCTCATTTATGGCCGTGTGGATCAATTTACATTTTCATTCATATGAAAATGTCAAAAATCTTATTTTGACATTTATACCATCTTATTGTCCTTATGGACAAAATTACCCTTTAGACAATTTTCGTAAAATTCGTCTAGTTCAACACTTGAACTTGTTTTGACTTAGCTACTAGTTTAACAAATCCTACTCTAATGACTTGAGGTAGTGACCTCATGGATCCAAATGAACAAAGCTTGAGCTAGCATGCTAGGACACAAAAGTTCACAAACTTTTTTCAAGTTCTAGCTTAATGTCAACAGACTCCACTAAAGAGTTGACACTGAAAATCTCTCGGTTCAAATGAATATGTTTTCTACTCAAAATTCTACTTAATTGTGATGAGTGGATCCATTGAATATTATCTATGATTACCCTTCATGAATATCATCAACTAGATGGGAGTTATAAATTACCATTTTACCTTTCTAGTTGTTATTTTCTCAACTCCTTTGTCACTTGTGAATAAGTTATAATGGCCAGTTCATTTATTCACATTCCAAAGAATAAAGCATGAGGTGATATACATTGCATTTCAGCAATCTTATACATGAATTCCATATCTATGAGATCTTCACAAAGTTGTTCATGACATCTTCATAACTTAGTACTTCATCAATAGGTCTTGTCTATATCACATAGTGAATCTAAACTCTGACTTTCTCAAATGAGAGTATGTAAGCTATGAAATGACATGTCTCATTTCAGGATTGAGGTAAGCATGATGCAATTCATACATTGTGACTTTGAGACAGAATAGGTTAAATGGTTTGTTCTTATATTGTCTCTAGAAGTGCACTACTCAATTCATTATCTTTTGAAGATACCTAGGAAGAACTGTAGAGTCTCCAACTCTCTATGTCTCATAACCAGACATCATAGGTTCTCCTAACAATCATATTGAGATCAATAGTCATTTGATCCTTAGATTGTGAATATATTGTTTTAAGCAAACTATGAAGAGTTGGTTCATGCAAATCTATATTTGACTCTTCATTTGTGGTTAGGTTTGTTTAAGGACTAAAGACTAAGGTTTATCATAAAGCTTCAAACAAATAAGGAAGAATGAATGAAAGTTTCAACTCTTTATTAATTATTCAGCAGTTACAAGCAAGAGTCTTTGTTAGACTTTATTACATCAAATGTATATAAGTTATGACTACTACTCTTCTTGTGGACACCAATGCCAACAAAGATTTGGCCAGAAGAAAGGCATCGATTTTAAGAAATATTATCTCATGTGATGAAATTTTCATCTATCTGAGTTGCTCTCGATTTAGTGGCACATCTAGACTTGGAGATAGAGTAACTTTATGCGGAATTTATTCATGGTGATATGGAAGAAGATATCTATATATAGCAACCCGAGGGGTTTCAGGTTAGAGGAAAATAGCAACTTGTGTGCAAGTTGAAGAAGAGCTTGTATGGGCTTAAACAAACTCTGAGGCAGTGGTGCAAGAAGTTTTAATCTTTCATGGCAAGCCATGGATACACGCAAACATTGTTTGACCACTGTGTGTTTATGAAGAATAAGATGACTTTATTATCAAGTCTTTTGCGATAAAAGACTTGGGATTGGAGAAGAAGATACTCGACATGAAGATTTTTTTTCATGATCGAAAGAACGGGATGTTATGGTTGTCTCAAGAAGCCTATGTCGAAAAGGTTCTTGAAATACTCAAAATGAGTAATGCCAAAGCAGTGTGTACTCTATTCGCAAGTCACTTTCAACTTAGTTCGAAGCAGCATTCTGTTAGGAATTTTTCCTCACGAGAGATAATGAATAAATCATAAATGAATACTAAATAAAATAATGATTTACTTTATTAGCATCATATGATTAGTAGGTTGAGCTCTGAATATCAGAGTCAATAGCAACTATCAGCCGTAGCCTCCGTATCCAAAGTGAGCTAAAACATGGTCGATGACTAATACATGCCTGGATAGCTGTATCCAAAGTCATATATACGGAACACTGGTTGTAGATGTGTCGTTTAAGTACCGTTACGACACACTAACCGGGGTCGCTATGATTGTCACTGTGAAACTTGATCTAAATCCTGAAGTGATCATGGATACTGGATCATGTTACTACACTCTTTGACTCATTCGCTAAAAGGCTACTATCATGCTAATCGCAGCTTATGTCTTGGGAGTTTCGGAGCTTGATTCGAGTGGGAAGTGGTTCATTGATACGGAATCCAATCTTCCTGAACGAAGGTCAATGTTCACTCACCAAGGGTTGATCCAGAACCGATAGATTGCCGACACTTCCAAAGTATGTACGTTCGGAAGAATCTTTCGCTAGGGAAGCAACAGTGCTTAGGGTATATATATATATATATATATATATATATATATATATATATATATATATATATATATATATATATATATATATATCAAGAAAGGTATAACGGATTAATTAACCTCTCTCGATACGAGTTGAACCTGGAGGATCTTGATCACGTACTGACTAGATAAGTGGACACTCATCACGATGAGTAAATATAATTCTAGTATAAAGGAGAGTTCATTCGTGGCGTACCTAGGTGGAGTCTGACCAAGATTAGACAAATCAATGTGGAAAAGAGAAATGACTTTTTCGTCTTTTCATCGGATTTGTTAAGCTTCTATTACTAGGTCCATAGTCCCCGATTCGGCTTCGATAAGACGAATAAAGAACCTCTCATAATAATGTGTTTTCATTATTATAATCTCACTAGCTGTAATTGTAATTGACAGCATCAATTCTGAAATATGGGTATTTGCAAAATTAAATAATTATTTATGGTAGCATTAATTATTTATTGTTTGATCAAGTAAATAATTAATCAACTACTTAATTGTTTATTATTGGACCAAACATATAAATAATTAATTGGGCTTTAAGCAATTAGGCCTTGCACAAAAGTGAAAGTCGAATTTTAGGATTTGGCAACAAGGAGTCGAGCAAATCCTTTGGCCAAGGGCCATAAAATTCGTCCACTACCATATCGGTAGTTACCAATATTTTCTCTTTAGTTGTTTAAATAAATGAGAGAGAAAAATACATAAAAGGAAATAAGATATTGTCATTTATTCTCTCTCATGAATATTTAGAGATGATAGTATTTAAATGGAAATTTAAAAGGAAATAAGATATTGTCGTTTATTCTCTCTCATGTATATTATGAGAGAATTATATTTAAAAGGAAATAAGATATTGTCGTTTATTTTCTCTCATGAATATTATGAGAGAATAATATTTAAAAGAAAATAATATATTTCATTTATTCTCTCATAATTAAATATTCTTTATTTAAACATAAAATAAAATCTCATAGATATTGATCTGATGGCTAAGAGGGAAAGTAGAATTCATGAGATGAGATCCAAGGGCTAAGTTTTGATTCACTAGTGTGAACACAATAAAAGGAAATAATATATTTTAGAAACTACCAAGAATATATCTATTGCGCTACTATAAATAGGAGTTCATGAGAAGAAGAAAAATAAGCTTTTCGAAGACCAAAATTCGCCCAACATTGTGTGTGCCTCAGTATTTTAGACCAAAGAGCTCTCTCTCTCTCTCTCTCTCTCCTTGGAATTACTCTAAACAAGAGTGTGATCTTGAAACAACATTGATTCTTGATCGTGTGAGATTAAAGAGTGTGGTCTCATGCCGTCTTTCTTTATTCGTCCGGAGATTACGTTTCGGAAGACTACAGTGTCATCAAGAGGAGTGTGAAGATCTGAAAGCTTGAAGAAAGAGATCAAAGGCGTTTGAAGATGGATTGAGAAAGCTTGAAGTTTCTATTCGTGAGCTCAATTCGTAAGTTCTCTATGAACCTTGTTCTTTGTTCTTATTGGTTGCTTGACATGTTTGAATACTTTCATTATTTAATTAACAAAGTAAATCTAGATCTTGTTAGATCGATAACCATGTTAGGAATTATTGTCCACGAGAGATAATAAATAAATGATTACCAAATAGAATAATGGTTTACTTTATTAGCATCATATGATTACTGGGTTGAGGTCTGAAGATCAGAATCAATAGCAACTATTATCCATAACCTCCGTATTTAATCGAGTCACGTGCTAGGCACGTGATTTCGGTCGGTGTTGCTAAAACATGGTCGATGACTGATACATGCCTGGACAGCTGTATCTAAAGTCATATATATATATATATATATATATATATATATATATATATATATATATATATATATATATATATATATATATGGAACATTAGTGAAGGTTGATCACGACGTGCGGGCATTCTACACTTGTGGTAAGTGTACGACCTGGACAGACTTTGGTTGTAGATGTGTCGTTTAAGTATCGTTACGACACACTAACCAGGGTCGCTATGATGGTCACATTGAGATTTGATCTAAATCCTGAAGTGATCATGGACACAGGATCATGTTACCGAACTCTTTGACTCATTCGCTAAAAGGCTACTATCATGCTAATCACAGCTTATGTCTTGGGAGTTTCGGAGCATGATTCGAGTGGGAAGTGATTGACAGATACGAAATCCAACCTTCCTGAAAGAAGGTCAATGTTCACTCACCTAAGGGTTGATTCCAGAACCGATAGATTGTCGGCACTTCCAAAATATGTACGTTGTGAAGAATCTTTCGCTGGGGAAGCAACAATGCTTAGGGTATATATGTATCAAGAGAGATATAACGTATTAATTGACCTTTCTCCATACGGGTTGAACCTAAAGGATCTTGATCACGTACTGACTAGATCAGTGGACACTCGTCACGATGAGTAAATATAATTCTAATATAAAAGAGAGTTCAATCTTGGCTTACCTAGGTGGAGTATGACCAAAATTAGACAAATCGATGTAGAAAAGTGAAAGGATTTTTTTTCGTCTTTTCATCGGATTTGTTAAGCTTTTATTACTAGGTCCACAGTCCCTGATTCGGCTTCAATAAGACGAATAAAGAACCTCTAATAATAGTGTGTCTCATTATTATAATCTCACAAGCTGTAATTGTGATTGACAGCATCAATTCTGAAATATGGGTATTTGCATAATTAAATAATTATTTATGGTAGTATTAATTATTTATTGTTTGATCAAGTAAATAATTAATCAATTAATTATTTATTTATTGTTGGATCAGGTAAATAAATAATTAATTAGGTTTTAAGCAATTGGGCCTTGCACTGAATGAGGTGGACGATTTTTTTAGGATACTGGCACAAGATTGGCGCGAATTTCCTCATTGGCCGTGTTCCAAAATTCGTCCATACCACATATTGGTATTTACCAATATTTTCTCTTTAGTTGTTTAAATAAAGGAGAGAGAAAAATATTTAAAAGGAAAAAAGATATTGTTCTTTATTCTCTCTGATGAATATTAAGAGAGAATAATATTTAAAAAGAAATAAGATATATTCATTTATTCTCTCTCATGAATATTAATGAGAGAATAATATTTAAAAGAAAATAAAATATTGTTCTTTATTCTCTTTCATGAATATAAGGAGAGAATAAAATTTAAAAGGAAATGAGATATTGTCCTTTATTATCTCTCATGAATATTAGGAGAGAATAATATTTAAAATGAAATAAGATATTGTCATTTATTCTCTCTCATGAATATTAATGAGAATAATATTCAAAAGGAAAGAATATATTGTCATTTATTCTCTCTCATGAGAGAATAATATTTAAAAGGAAATAAGATATTTATTTTATTCTCTCATTAATAAATATTCTATATTTACACAGGAAATAAAATCACATAGATATTGATCTGATGGCTAAGAGAGAAAGTAGGATTCATGAGATAAGATCCAATGGCCAAACTTAGATTAAATAGTGTGAACATAATAAAAGGAAACAATAATTTTTGGAAACTATCAAGAATATATCATTTCCACTATTATAAATAGGGGGTTCATGAGAAGAGAAATACACACTTGTGCATTTCAGAAAATTCGACCAAGAGCTCTCCCTCTCCTCTTGGCCGAATTCTCCCTCTCTCTCCCTCTCCCCTTGGAATTGCTTTATTCCGTTCATAGAAAATAAGAGTGAGATCTTGAAACAATATTGGTTTCTTGATCGTGTGAGATTAAAGAGTGTGGTCTCACGCCGTATTTCTTTATTCGTCCGGAGATTACATTTCGGAAGACTACGGTGTCATCAAGAGGAGTACGAGGATCTGAAAGCTTGAGGAATGAGATCAAGGCGTTCAAAGACGAGGATCTGAAAGCTTGAAGAAGGAGATCAAGGTGATTGAAGACGGATTGTGAAAGCTAGAAGTTTCTGTTCGTGAGCTCAATCCCTAAGTTCTCTATGAACCTTATTCTTTGATCTTATTAGTTGCTTGACATGTTTGAATGCTTTCATTATTTAATCAATAAAGTAAATCTAGATCTTGTTAGATAACCATACTTTTAATTAGCTCTTGTTAGTGTAATTAATTTATTCCGCAACTTATATGATTATCAATGTGAGCAATAATTACAACAAGTTGTATCAGAGCGATTATTCGTGTCTGATACAACTCGTTCATCACCAACAAGTGATATTGGAGCAATTGTTCATGTCCGATACTGCTCGTGTTTCTCCAACAAGTTGTATCATAGCGATTATTCGTGTCTGACACCTACTTACTTTTCTCAACAAGTGGTATTAGACCGATTGTTCGTGTCTGATATCCCACATGTTTCACCGACCAGTTGTGTCGGAGCAATCGTTTGTTTCTGATACCCCCATCGTTTCCCTACAAGTGGTATCGGAGCGACCTTTCGTGTCTGATACCACCACCGTTACAGCAAGTGGTATCATAGCGATTGTTCATGTTTGATACCAGTCGTTCGTTTCCAACAAACCATACATTTAATTAGCTCTTGTTAGTGTAATTAATTTATTCCGCAACTTATATGGTTATCAAGGTGAGCACATAATTACAACAAGTGGTATTGGAGCGATTGTTTGTGTCTGATATCGCTCGTGTTTCTCCAAAATTGGTATTAGAGCGATTGTTCATGTCTGATATCCTACGTTCTTTACCGACGAGTGGTGTCGGAGCAATCGTTCGTGTCTGATACCCCCCCTCGTTTTCCAACACGTTCTATGAGTGAGTAACCAATGAATATGAGCAGAGTTCCTTTTACATCTTTGGTTGGCAGGTTGATGAATACAATAGTGTGTACGAGGACTGATATAGGTCATGCGGTTGGAGATGTGAGTCAATTTCTCTCTGATCTCAACAGAAAACACTGGGGAACAGTGAAATGTATATTGGGATATTTGAGAGGTACTTCTAGAGTGTGTCTGTCTTTTGGTAGTGATGAGTCAGAGCGTGTTGGGTACACCGATTGATATGGTAGGTGACTTTAATACTAGAAATTCCATTTCTACAAAAATGTGTGGCATTATCTACCACGGAAGCTGAGTATATTGAGATTATTGAAGGTTATAAGGAAGCTTTTGTTGGTGATTATTCACCTCATCATAATAACCATGCGGAATAAATTAATTACGCTACTTATCTAATTAATTAAGGTTATTTATCAAGATCTAGATTTATTTAACTAATATCAAACCATGAGGCAGTTATCAAGCAACCGAAACAAATAGACGAGTTATCAGAAAAATTACGAGTTTCTCCTTAAGCTTTTGAAACGGTTTCACATTCTTCTTCTCCAATCTTTAAGCTCGATCTGATCTCTGGGATTTCGAATCTCTTCCTTGGATGACACCGTAGTCTTCCAAAGCGTAATCTCCGGACGAACACCAATACAGTGTAGGCACACTCTATTAATCTCACAAGATCCGCTTATGGAGTTTCAGATCTACTCTTATTTTCTAAGAATGGAATCACAAAATTCCGAGGGAAAGGGACGTAGAAGAAAATTCTTCCACCTCTATGATGTTGGGCGAATTTTTGTTTCTTCTGTTGTGTGTCTATTGTGTTCTCCTTGACCCCTATTTATAGTGGTAGAAATGAGATATTCTAGGAAGCTCTTAGAGATATTTTATTCTCCTTTATTCTTTCCTATTTTGTAGTTAAGCATGAACTGTTGGATCTTGACTACAAATCCTACTTTTTCTCTCACTTATCATATCAGAATCTAGGATATTATATTGCCTTATTTTTCTCCTATATTTAAGGAATCTAGATATTTGAGAATTATGAGGAAAATATCTTATTTCCTTATTCAATGGAGATAATATCTCTACCATTATTATTCTCCTAGATATTAGGAAATTAATTATGAGAGAGAATAAATGGCAATATCTTATTTCCTTATTTAATGGAGAAAAAATATATCAACCATTATTATTCTCTCTCTTATTTAATTAGTTACCTGATTTTTTTTTTCCACAAATCTAGCAACTAATTAAAGAGAGAATATTGGGTAATTAATACCCATAGTAGCGCCCAACTTCATGGTCATGGACCAAGGAATTTCGAATTTTACAGTGTCCATAAGGCCCAACATAAAATTCAATTAATTGTTTACTTGATCCAACAATAAATAATTAATTCTACAATAAACATTTAATTTGGCAAATAGACAAATTTTCGAATGAGATTGTAATAATAATAAATAATCTTTATCTTTATTATTACTAGAGAGTTCTTGTCCACCTTAGTCAGAGCCGATCGGGGACTATGGACCAAGTAACAGAAGCTCCTACAAATCCGGTTAAAAGACGAAATAGTCATTTCTCTTTTCAATCGATTCGTTCAATCTTGTTTAGTACTCCACAAAGTAATCCAAGACTGCACTATCCTTATTACTAGAATTATATTTACTCATCGTGACGAGTGTGTCTAGTCAGTTTGTGATCAAGATCCTCCAGGTTCAACCCGTATCGAGTAAGGTCAATTATTCTGTTATACACTTCTCGATACATATATACCATAAGCACCGTTGCTTCCCAGCGAAAGATTCTTCCGTACGTTACTTACTACGAAAGTGCTAGCAATCTATCGGTTTTGGAATCAAACCGTAGGTGAGTGAACATTGACCTTCTTTCAGGAAGGCTGGATTCCATATTTGTCAACTACTTTCTTCTCATATCACATTATGGATTCCAAAGACATAAGTATCACAGCGTCTCAGTAGCCTTTAACGAATGAGTCAAAGAGCCCGGCGATATGACCTAGAAGTCAATGATCACTTCAGGATTTAGATCAAGTCTCACTGTGACCATCATAACGACCCTGGTTAATATGTCGTAACGATACTCAAACGATACATCAACAACCAAAATCTGTCCAGACCTTACACTTACCACAAGTGCAGAATGCTCCCACAAAGTGATCAACCTTCACTTGTGTTCTACATATATGATTTTAGATACAGTTATCCATGCATCTATCAATCATCGACCATGTTTTAGCTCACCGTCCGAACGCAGATGCCCATCATGTGATTCAATTTAATGTGGAGGCTATGGATGATAGTCGTTATTGATTCTAATTCAGAAAACAACCCAATAACCATATGACGCTAATAAAGTAAACTTCTTATCCAATTCAGTAAACATTTCATGTTTATTTATTATCTTCAGTGGGCAGTATTCCTAACAGTTTTGTGGATGAAAAAGTTTCTCGAAGAGTTAGGCTTGAAACAAGAGAAGTATGTGATCCATAGCGATTGTCAGAGTGCTATCCACCTCTCAAAGAACTCCACATTCCATTCAAGATCCAAGTATATTGAAGCATATTTGTGATGTGCTTGAAACAAAACAATTGCACTTGGAGAATGTGCATGACAGTGAGAATGGATCCTACATGATGACAAAAACTTTGCCGAGAAGAAGCTTCAAGCTTGTAGGCAAGAGCAAGATTGCAAGAGCCCATGACATGTACCTGAGGGGAAATTTTGTTGGGGTTATGCTCACTCGTGAGCTTGGCAAGTAATAACGGCAAAAGTCCATTACGAATTAAAAGAAGAAGAAAAAAAAAATATATGGATGAAACATGCATTTGGTTTGGGTCTTTATATGCACATGAAAACAAGAAAAAAAAAATAGATCGACAAGCACATTCAAGAAAAGAGAAGGATAATCTTTCCGGTTTGCTCTCTAGATACCTAATTTGGATATCCCACCATTTGGTGAGACTGCTCCTCTTTTGTGTCGTCTTTATTTAGATGATGATGTTGCTGATGATGATGAACCTATATGTGTTGTAGATGCCTTTGGTATACCTATTATATTGGTAGAGGAAGGTTTATTAAAACAAAAAATTGGCTACGTAAGTCACCTAAACTATAAGAATTGTAAATTAGCCAACCTTTGGTAAATAATTTGTAAATAGCCAACTTGCATACGTGGCAGCCTATTAACTACCTAAAATATATGTTTGGTTGTGTTAAATAAAGCTTTTATTAATCTGTTAATAAGTTTACTTGGTTATTTACAAGAAATTAACCAAAGGTGGGCTATATCTCAATCCACTATATCCGTGTGGCTATATAACTTAATAACCCTTATTAAAAGGCTTATGGGTCCCGTGGTTTTTTTACCACATCTTAAGGATTTTTAACACTAAAATTGGTTGTATTCATTGTTGTTGATTATTTGATTTACTTTGTGTTTGGCTTTATATGTTTGCGGTATTGAATTTATTTGTGCACAAGAAGGTTAAGGAAATTCATATTACACATTGTTTTAAGTGATTTTTCCCAACGCATATTTTCTACAATTGATTTATTTTACTCCTTGTATTGAAGATTCGTCTTATATAAGGAAAACTCGGTCTAGATAATTTATTTATAATAGTTTAGATTATTTAAACTAAGATCTTATTTTCGCCAGACAATTGTTGTACATATTTTTTTCATCAAACAGTTTTGCGTGTTACCGGTCGTTTTCGGAAAACCGGAAAAATAAAAACAAACGGCGCCGGTCGGATCGCCTACTGGGCCTCCGGCCCATGCACGCGTCGGCCTGTGCGCGCGCCCTGCGCCCTCGACCGAGCCTTCGGCCTGGGCGTCCTGTTGGGCCTCCGGCCCGTACGCGCACTCCCTGCCGGCCCACCGGCCCGCGCGCGCCCTGCTCCCCCGGCCGAGCCTTCGGCTCGCGCGAGTGCACCTCACCGGGCCTCCAGCCTACATGCGCCCTGCACCCTTGACCCGCGCGCGCCCTGCCGGCCCGCGCGCGCCCTGCTCCCTTTGCCGGGCCTCCTGCCCGTGCGCGCGCACCCTACCGGCCATTCGGCCCGTGCGCGCGCCCTCGATCGGACCCCCGCCCGCACGCGCCCTGCGCCCCTCGGTCAGGCTCCCTGTCCGCACACGCCGCGCGCCTGCTGGGCCACCGACCAGTGCGCGCAGTCCGACCCTGCCGGGCCTCCTGCTCGCGCACCTGGCGCTTGCCGGGCCTCCTTCCACGCACGCCGGAGCGCCCCTATCGGGCCGCCTGCCCATGCGCGCGCCCCGGGCCCAGCCAAGACTCCTGCCGGCGCGTGCCCTGCGCCCTGCCGGGCTTCCTGCATGCGCTCGTGCCCTGCGCCCTGCCGGACCACTGGCCAGCGCGGTCGCCCGCGCCAGGCCCTTCCAAGGGCTCTCATGAGGGTCGGACCATAGCCTCATCAATATCTATAAATACCCCATCTCTTCACTTGAGAAGACCCTTTTTTTTAGACAATTCTCTCTACTCTCAAACAGTTCTCTTGTGACATTCCAAGAGTTCTCTCTTCCTCTCCAAGCTCGGCTCAGAAATCCAAGAACCCCCTTTGACAACAGGGAGCGTGTTCCAATTTTGAGACCCGAGTATTCACCACGCACAAGCTGATCCCTTGCTTCTTGACCCTTGAGTTAGAACGCTAAGCCACGAGTATAGCGACCCCTCTAAAGCCTTCAATAGAAGCTACGAACGAGGTCATTCTCTAAAGTCTTAAGTTCTCAACCTCCGAGTCCAAGATAGCCACAACCACCCCATTGAACTACGTTCTGACCTGATCCCGGACCCCGGGTACGTAGGCAGCCAACATTTGGCACGATCACAACTTCCAAAACACACCTCTGGATTTGGAGGGTGCAACTCGGCCTTCGAGTTCACACTTTGACTCGGGTGCGATTACTTGGTTTGGCCTTTGATTGAACCGCCCGTAGTTTTAAATCATTGTTCATTTTCGTGCGACAACATTGCGTTAGAATGGGGGGAGAGCTAGAACTCTCTGATGGCGAGTTCATATGCAGAACTGACCAACACCACCGGTGATGACCTTACAGCGAAGGAGCGACGAATGATTGAACGACCTAAAAATACACTGCCGATGACTACAGAGGAACTTGATGATGAACATCATCCTTTAACTTTGAATGCATGAGTAGTACATAGTACTGGTGGCGAGGCTTGATCTGTTAGAGAAAAAGAATAAAGCCCTTGAGGAACAACTTAAGGAAAAAAAAAATGATTATGCGAAGTACCATAGCGATCCCAGAGAATGATCCTCTTTTGAAAAGAGCATGAAAAGAAGTTCGGCACTTTGAAACAGAGCTAGAACGAAAAAAAAATCTCAAAGACATGCCAAAGATCAGTTTGAGCGAGATAAAGATCACGAAGAGATGAAGAAATTGTTAACCTAGTTTGATGCAATGCCACCTATGCCTAGAGGGATGTTGCTCACTGGAAAAGAAATTCACTAAACAATAAGTAGTCAATAGTACACAATGGTCTTAAATGAATGATTACCGGTTCAATGTCATTTTCCTATTACCATCCGTGAATTTCAACTCAGACTCTCCCTGAATTTGAAATCAACTCACCTAATTGTTTTTCTTTCGATCGCAATGGGCTTGAACAATAATCAAGAATTACAAAACCCGATCTATATCACATACAAGTAAGTGAGAACACAAGATAAAGATAAACGCATAAACAACACACACGGATTTTCGGCACGCTAGTCGAACACGCACAGAATGCATGAGTAATGCTTAGAAAAGACCAACATGGTTACGTCGAATTAGGTTTTCATAACCATTAACACCAAGAAAATATTTGTAGCCGACTTTAGCAAAACTAGAAAACTTCCAATAATATCGGATCGAATAGAATATCATGAGATCTGAATGTAGCGATCAAAATGTTTCAACATATTACGAGGCATATTGCAAGATATCTTGTGATGTGATTCCCAATAAAAAAAATAAGACAATAATACAAGTAATAACAAATCAAATAGTTAGAAAAACATGGCTATATAATCGTTGGTATATATATATATACACATATATATATATACACATATATATATATACACATATATATACATATATATATATATATATATGGACAACAAACAAAAGAAATACATGAAATAATCAACAAGGAAAATTCAAGAAGTTTATAAGTATTTTTTAGGAGCACATAAGTATCATGGTAAAGTACTACCTCAATGATCATGCCACGAACAAGTTGCGGAGACGGATATAATAGTGTTTGACACTAATTATCATATGTTTTTTCTAATGGCATTGAATTCATCTATACAAACAACCTCTGTATGTTGGTGTCCAAAAGTCGGATCCGGTGTTTTCACGATAAACTTTAGGCGTACACAAAACCGGAACCAAACAAAGCCCTTGGCTCCTGAGGTCGACTTTCATATGGTGTTGATTATGATGGTGATGAAGATTATGACTATGATGGTGATTATTATGATCTGCTTTGATGACATGGTCCATCTTTCTCTCGAAGCTTCCCCAATGACCCTGTCATTAGTACTCCATTATATTAATTAAACTAATTATATAATTAAACTGATTTAATAAAACTTTTTGTGTTTTATATATGTACCTTGTGTGACTTCGTTTTCATGTAAGGATTACTAAACAGCTGCGAAGAGGAAAACGCGAAATTGTCAAATAATTGTTAGCAATTCTTCTTTTATACAATTGGGTCAAGCAGCAAAAGAAAAAAAACAATCGAACTCCAATTAAGTTAGCCCCTTTGAAAAGATTAACAAACCAATGTTGATTTGATTGACAAAAGACCCTTCCACCTAACCTATGATTATCATATAGAACGATTGAACGAATAATTACAAATATTCATAATAATATCAAATAGTACGTAGTGCTAGTAGTACGTACTTCTTTTATATAAACCTAAAGCTATTATTATCACAAGTGCTTAAGAAGCAGTTGTAATTTTTTAATTTTAGACAGGTTTCTATGTATGTTAAATATATATACTAGCTAGTTTACTACAGCATCCACTAGTAATTTTGCGTTCTTAGATGCACATTTTAACAAATTAATTTTTTCCCATTTCATCATTGATTTCAAATTAAGATCTAACTCACCCAAGTGAATTTCTAGCTGAATACTGTAAATCTCTATGTTAAAAATCTAGTTTTATCTACATCTTAACAATAAGAAAATAATTTAAATTAAGACAAAAAGCGTATAGTACGTACTTACTATGTGAGACGTATTACTAGGGGAACCTCGAGCGAAAATTTTCAGTTCACATTCAGTACAAATTTATCATTAAATAAGCAATAACCATAGAAACATATTATTAATATTTTTTAGATTATCTAATTTCTTTAAATAAATATCAATTATCCAATTAACCTTCCTGTTAAACAAAGAGTTCAAAACAAGGATTTACTGTTTATTTTTTACACCTGTAATTTCCACCGATACAAATGGATGCGAAAAATTAGTAAAAAATTGTCAAATTTTACCACCATTACCTCGAGCCGAAGTCCGGATTTCGTGCCAACATATATATATATATATATATATATATATATATATAATATTATATATATTGTATGTATGTACTATGCGTATATATACATATACACATTCATTAAAAAAATAAAAAATAAATATTTTAATTAAAGTTTCATCTTATTAAAAAAAGAATATAGCATGCTGAAGTAAATTAAATTAACTAAAACAGTTAATTAAATTTACTTCAACCTGCTATATTATTTTTTTAATAAAATAAAATTTTGACTATTTAAAAAAAAATGTAAACTATTAAAATACTGACGTATAATTGTCCTTTATAAAATACATTTAAACATAATATAACTATTATTAAAAGATTAAACAACATATAAAATAATACACACAAAAAAATAAGATTGTTCAATTCGCGCCGTGATCCAAGAACATCTTGTACGGTTATAAAAAAAATTAATTGCTAATCTCGGGTAGTTAAAAACAAATAATCACCTGAATTTGTTCTTCTAGAAATTTTATGTATTGTATTGCTTCGTACAGAACCGATGCTGTGTCAGTCTGAGGAGAATGGGAGCAAAACAAAATAGAAATCTAAGAGAGCTTCATATAAAAAATAAAAAAAATATATAAAAGTGTTTCTACTAAGAACAAATAAAATGGAAGACTTGGCTTAATTAATTACCTTCCCAAAAGGGGACACGATTTGCTGAAGAGCCGTGATTTTATCACCAAGCTTGACTTTTGGTGCCTGAACCTGTTTGATTAGCCAAAACAAAACCAAAAAAAAATTAATATATTATAACACCCACTGAGCTAAATTATTGATTAAAAAAACAAACTCTTCTATAACCTTTGTTGATGAAGCTGTAGAACCTTCTTGCTTTGGTTTTTTCAAATTCGTTTCTGAATTATTACTAGTGTCATCATTCCTTTTCTTTTTGCCTTCATTACTACTCGTACTATTTCCTGATCCACCAGTGCTCCTTGTGATCTGTGTATATTATACATACAACGATCGGTTAGAAAAAATAATAATCATAGAGAATTTCTTAATCATATAAATATATACATCGTAAACACACATGCATGAAAGTAGCTAGTCTTTGGAAACCTTGGTTTAAATGGCACTTTGTCTAAATATCCAATATAGCTATGATAAAGTATGAAAAAAAAACGTCACAATCATGCAAAAATAGTTAATATAGAAAAAGAAGAAAAAAAAAAACATGTAAATTACCGGAGGAGAAGAAGACGAAGATCGATATCCTTGTTTCTTGGAGTCAGACAAACTCGAAGACTTTGTTGCCCCACAAGACTTGTTAATATTATTAATACGATCTCTGTGAATATCGGAAGTAGACTTCCCTAACCGACCCGAAAAGGATATGACGTCAGCGAAATTCTTAGCTGAACCCTCCCCGGGAATATAAGAGTCAATCGGATTGATGATCTCATAGCTGTTATGGCTATGATACTTAAATTTATCAGTATTATCTTCAACCATGTTATTCATGAGACCAACTTGGCACGGACTCTTCAGCGAAGCTCCGGGTCCCGAGGGCTCGACGAAGAGTCCAGGAGTGTTGTTCATCAAGAATCGGCGGTGATGACCGTCGCTATTCGACGGAGACTTCAACGAGATCAGAGAGTGTGAAAAATGGCCGCGGTTCTCGGTCGATTCTGGCGGAGCGATGGACCAAGTGCTGACGAGGTTTGAGAGCTTCGTCTCGGCGTTGTTTTGGAGATTGTGTTGATTATTGCTGTTGTTGAGGACGAAACTCTGGCTGTTCAAAGTGGTCGGAAATTGGTGATCCCAATTGCTTGAACCGTCGAGTTTTTTCAAGTAGTCGCTTTCGAACATGTTCTTAGAAGACGATAACATGTCGAGGAAATTCTCTCCCACGTCTTGGTGCAAATTATCTCCGTCACTGCTTCCAACATTTCTGCCACAAATTGGTATAACATTCATTATTATTATGTGTATTTTTTCCTGGAAGAAAAGAGACGTATAGAGCTCTTTTTTTTTCTTTTTTATTTATTTATTAATGAACAAAAAGATTCTTCACTCCACTAAGACCAATAAAACCAAAGAAGACCAATTAGTGGAGGTTTCAGTGACACAAAACAAAATACTTATCTTCAACTAAGCCTTTAGACCTATATATATCTTTACCGGCAATACTTTTCAAAACATCAATCTAACCTAGCTAGCTAGCTAGCAATATCGTTGCAATTAAATTAACCCGTTTTGTTTATCAATAGAAAATAAAAATGATAAATGGACTCACGAAAATACTTGGCCCCAAATCTGGTCTGATCCGGTTCGCTCCGGCGGGTCGATAAGGCGGCTCGAGGATTCGACGGTGAGGCCCGAGTGGTTCGAAGTGAAGGAGGTCGAGATCGACACGTCCTCTTCTGAATTATTCGAATTTGGATTTGGCATACCAAGATGTTGCCATGGAATATGATTATTATTATTATTATTATTATTATTACTATTGTTGTTGTTGCACCATGAAGAGAGAGCTGAGCCTGGTTGTCCATGTAGGTCCCACCAATTGCTCGGCGGTGCCGAAGATGACTCTGGCCCGGAACAGCTCTCTGCGCATTCCTCAGCCATGTTTTTTTGTTTTTTGTTTTTTAATCTGTGATTTGCTTTCTGTTTGGGTGAGTGGAGAGGAAATTTTGGGATTTAAGAAGAGTGACACGTTCAATATATATGATACTATATATATATACCTTGGTGGGAACTGCTGACGTAAATTTTGCCCTCTACTATTTCAAAAAAATTTACAAGCACTATATACGTATAATATAATTGGAAAAATAGCAGACAGACTAATTTGGTTCGTGAAGAAGATAGTGTTTGTATGTGTGTTGCCTAATCAATAATGAGGGGACAATTAAATATGCAAGCCTGAATATGCCACTCAAGTTTGTGGAATCGTGTGAGATATTACTGTCACATGAATAGTTGGATCATGAAGAGTTTAAGACGTTCCAGGTTTTTTTTTTATATTCCTTTTCCCATTTTATTTTCTTCTTTTGCAAGAGGTAGTTGAAACTTGTAATATATCATGGCATTTTAGACTTAAAAATAATTCAATGAAACGAAAACATAAATATTAAAACCGAAATGAATAATATAAAAACAGTTTAATTAAGGGGTGAATCAATAAACACGTGAGATCTTATTATGATATAGAGTGTACTGCTAAAATTTATATACCAAGATTTCATATCTTGATTCTTTACCTATATTTATTGTTCTAACAATAGTAATAATAAAGCATGTGCCTTTGATTTACCATATGAGATTATTTTTACACTGGATCTCCTCAAAACTTTAGGATCAAAATACAATAAGTCAAAATTAATCCAAAAGTATAACATTCTTATATGTGTTGGTACAAAAATATTATTATTGAAATATCATTTTATTTTCTTTTGTATTTACTTTTATTATTTTACTTAATGATCACAAAAGCAAAGTTAGAGATCATTTTTCGTTTGGTCTATGAAGTTTTAAAAGAAATCTGAAAAAAAAAAAAAAAATTGGTTTAAAAAATTTGGAAATTCGTTTGAAGTTTTATTAATATTTTGTATTTTTATTGACATAAATGTCAATAAATCTTCAAACGATTTTGGAAATTTTTTTGAAAATTTATTGACATCGTTGTCAATAAATTTTTTGGATATCCATAAATCTTTAAAGATGATTCAGAAGTTTCAAAACAAGATATATCAGGCCACAATATGGACAAGTGTTACAAGATCATGACTATTGGACATGGTACAATTAATGCTTCAAGACAAGCAAATCTGAAAGAAAAAGCTCAAAGCAGATCAGTCTTGAATAGTTACGATTTGAATTGCATTGAACCGAGCGAAAAGCAAGGAAAGGGCTTTACATATTAGCCAATTAATACTCCACACACACAAAAAAAAGAAAAAAAAAAAAAAAGCATATGCCAAGTCATTAACCTAAATAACTTGAGTAATCCATGAAAGAAAATAAAAGAAGAAATGGACTAGAACATATCATGAACTCTCATTTACTCTCTTAAGATTACATCCTCTTTTCAGTGGAATCTGAGATTGTCATAGACCTGGAATCGGATAAACACACCACAACATGTGCCTTTTTTATCATCTTCCTCAATATTTATGGTCGTTTACGTATGGTTTCTAAAGAAAACTCTAACTATCATGGAAATAACTTGTATAAAGTGAATATGAACCTACTTGTTTATGAAAAAGCAATCAATATCGATAAGATTCTTCCAATGTTAGACTTCTTGTACGATAATCAATGCTTTATATAAGTGCCCAAGGTTCGTTCGGGAGGAACCATTTTTGGTTATTCCATTCACTTAAATTGGAAAGAACATATATTCAACAACTTTGATGATATCGACTCTCCTATTTTGACGAAACATGATGGTGAAGTTTTCCTAAAAAATATTAAGAAAAGGAATTATTAAAGGGAAAATATTAAGAAAAATAAAAATTATTTGTTGTGTGTGGAAGTCATGAGAGTGAGGAAGAAAGACGAAATTAAAGTGAGAAATTAGTGACAAACGTGAGTGGCCACCACATGTACAAATTTAGATGAATTTCACATTTCCCCTAATTTGTTATGCAAAATAAAATCCATTTATTAGTTATATATTTTTTTTCCTCATATTTTTCTTTTCCAAAAATATGGGTGAAATCTTTTTCTTTTCCCTCTTATTTTTCAGGTTGCAAATAATTACAACTTCAGTAAGGCTTTCAAGCGTTGTTTTTTATTTTTTATTTATTATTATATTTTTTTATCACATTGAACTGACTTTGTCTAGATTTAACCATACTTTTAGCCCAAATAAATCGGTCAAATAGGCTTGTCATTCCGTCTGGCTTATATTATAGAATAAATAAAAATTATATGGTTTTGTTTCAAATTGCCCAATTATCTTGAAATTACAAGCTATACTATTTTTTTTTAGTACATTTCAAATATTAATTACATTAATTTTTTTTTTACTTATCTTAAGCTTTTTAGATTTTAAATGCAGCTTTGATTCATGATTTTGTCACTTTTAATAACTTACATCAATTTTTAATATATAGTCTATCACTTAATTACTATATTGGTTATCTTTTAACTAAGGGTAATGTAGCTAAATAGTCAAATTAAAGTTATGAATTTGCAAAATAACCAAAATTTATCTTAATTTAGTGAAATAGTCCAAATGTGTAGTAATCTGGTATCAAAAAAAAAAATTTAACCCAAAGATTAATTTTTTGGAAAGTGATAAATTACTTATAATAATCGTCAAAAATTTTAATCTTAGCTGTCAAAAAAAATTTGAAAACGTAAATTTGACTACTTTGCTGAAAAGTTGAAACTTTGACTATTTTGCTAATAAATAAGTTTCAAATAGCTATTTTGTACAATTTTTTCTTTAATTAATGGATCTCTACTAGTTTTCAATATATAGTTTACCACTTAATTACTATATCGGTTATATTTTAATTAATGTATCTCCACTCTCCTCGTTCGAATCATGTACCTTTTTTTTTTTGCTCTGAATTCGAATCATGTACTTGGAAAGAAGGGAAAAGGCCTGAAATTGGATTCAGCCAATCACACCATGTTTCCGCAAGAACCCAAAGAATATCCCCGCAAACACTACAAGCAAGAGTTTGGTTTTATTTTTCCCCCACTCTTAGGTGGAGCACAAAGCTATATATGATTTTGTTATATTCTTACATGTACAAATTTTTAGTGGCTAATATTCCACTTGATAAGATACAAATTGACCACTAAGCCAAAAAGCTGTTACAAAATAAGATATAACCAAACATTTTAAACAAAACATTATATGATCCAAGTTTCGTTTATAACTAATTAGAGCAACCTAGAAACTTTGAGTTAACTAATGTTTATTGTAAAGTTATGTTAAAGGCTTATTATTATTAAACCACCGTCCTGTATCTTCCCTCAAATTTCCCAGGGAATAAAATAAATATTTTTTCTACTCAATAACACTATTCCATGTGTGCACGTAGTCAGCATAATATATTTACGCACTTCCATTTCACATCTTATGTTGTGTAATTCTTTGAGGTTTAAACGTTTGGACTTAAATCACGTATGATATGCATTTTTTTTTATAGTAACTCTTGCATATAAAAAAATTTTGAAGGTCGCGAACAATAATATCACAAGATATAACAAGCTCGAATTCGAATAAACCAAAATGCAGTGTAATCTGAACGTAGGCAAGAACAATTTTTGGAGAACGTGTTTGAGAGAGAGAGAGAGAGGGAGGTAGGTTCGAAAACTAAGTGGCGAATTTTAGAAACCCAACGTGATTTATATAGAAATTCGTACATGTACGTTTGAACGACAGTTATAGTCGCAAATGACACGACCGTTGGCCAAACGACCGTTCGTTTTCAAATGACCCAAGTGTTCGTTCAAATAGACACTAAAAAATAACCACCATGCTAGAATACACGATCGTTGGTAAGACAACCACCACGATGCCTACGTGGCGTCATCCTAAAATGTCTAAGTTCACCTACAAAGAGACACTAAAGCCTCTACACCCGAGCCCGACCCCAACGACGACGACACCGCGCTTGCTTACGCAAGCAACGCGCGAGAAGTGGTACTTTCTAGGTTCCATAAGATTAGTAATGGTTAATTAAGTGGAATATATATATATATATATACAGTATATGTATATATATATATATATATATATATATATATATATATATATAAGGAGCTCAATTTTTTAGTGTCCGTTCCATGTGGAACTCTTTCCCACTTACATTTCTCATACACAACACACTATTTCATCTTTTAGTGAACATCTCGAGGTCGATTTCACCAAATCTCTTGCAATATGTTTAGTGAATGGATCTGCTATATTATAGCTTGAACGAACGTATGTGAGTAAAATAATTTCATCATTGATCAATTTTCTCACATAATCATGTCTTATACTTATGTGTCTAGAATTTTCATTATCCGCTAAAGAAGATTGACTATCACAATGTATTGACACAGTAGATACATTGTCTTTAGCCAATGGAACTTCCAATAGAAGATCCATCAACCACTCAGGCTCTTGTTCTGCGGAAGCAAGAGCCATAACTCTAATTCCATGGTCACATGAGTAATACACGTTTGTTTCTTGGATTTCCAAGAAATTACACCACTAGCAAGTGTAATCACCCATCATGTCATAGATTTATTATTTTTTACTCTCGATTTCCAACTCGCATCAGTATATCCTTCTAATACGGCATGGAACTGTCTGTATTAGTGGCCAAGAGTACTGGTCTTGAAAAAAACCAAGAATTCTTCCTATAGTCTTCCAATACTCGTCACTTGTATTGCTAGTAACTCTATTCGTTTTACTAACAACAAATGATATATCTGGTTGAGTACATTGCATTAAGTACATGAGACAACCAACATCACTAGCGTATTCCAATTGAGCCACGACGCTTCCATCATTCTTTTAAAGTTTGACACTTGGATCAAAAGGGGTGTTCATTTCCTTGAACTTTAAATATTTGAATTTGTCAAGCATTTTCTCAACATAGTGTGATTGACACTAGGACAAAATACGTTATCCGGTGCGACGAATGTCGCACCCAATGCTTCAAATGTCGCACCTAAAAGTTTATTCGGTGCGACATTAGGTGCGACAGCGTCGCACCGGATAACCCGTCGCAGAAGATATTGGGTGCGACATGTCGCACCTAATAAGTACACATTTAGGTGCGACACTTTCAGGTGCGACATGTTGCACCTAAAGTCGCACCTATTTTCCTGCCAAATTTTATAAAATTGGCGGGTAAATACATATCGGGGGCTGGGCCGAGGGCTGTTGTGCGTGAGCGAGGGCTGAGGCCGTTCGAGGTGATGGTCCTGCGGCGGCGCTCCGACCTGCAGAGTATTGTGCGTGAGCAAGAGAAGCAGTGGATGGAGTATTAAAGCAGAAAGAGAAGAGAGTGATCAGAGGCGTATCATTACCCACGGATTTGGGGGCTCGAAGTTCAACGGGACAAGTGGTGGTTGAGGAGACTCGGTTTTCGTCCGAGAGAGGACGAACGCGTGTGCGAACGGAGTCGGGGCTCTCGGTTTTCGTTCTCGGTGGTGTTCGAGGAGGGAGCGAGGTGGTGAAGTACCGGGGAGCAAGGCCGGAGCGGTGTACGAGGTGAGGACTAGTTCGCCGGAGGATGTTCGGGTCGTTGTTTCGCCGACCAGGCTTGAGTTCAGCTTAAAGGAGAATCAGGTCGGGTTGGAGAATCAGAGCTTGGCTTGGGTTTCGTCTTCGAGGGCTTCGACTGAGGTCGGGTGGGTCGGGCCTGGTCGGAGAGAGACAGAGTGAGATTGACGGAGAGAGGGTGAGACAGAGAGAGAGAGAGAGAGAGAGAGAGAGAGTGAGGCGTACCTTGGAGGACGGCGAGCTTCACGGCGGAGGGGACACAAGTTGCCGGAGAAAGGCCGAGTGGAGGCTGGTCGGAGAGAGAGAGAGAGTGAGATTGAGAGAGAGGGTTTGAAACTCGGGTAAGGAAGAAGGAGTCTCGGGTATTTATAATACCCTAAACCTATTGGGTGCGACATTGTCGCACCTAATACACATATTCGGTGCGACATGTCGCACCGAATATGAAATCCGAAACCCAAAAAATTTAGGGGGAATATGGCTGACAACTTCGAATTTTAAAACTATTGGGTGCGACAACCGTCGCACCTATTAGTATTAGGTGCGACAATGTCGCACCTAATGGCATTAGGTGCGACAAAAACATATCCGGTGCGACAAAGTCGCACCGGATACCACTTAAAATTAGCGAATTTTTTTTATCATCTGGTAGAGTATCCGGTGCTACAAGTCGCACCTTATATTAGCTTAGGTGCGACTTTTAGGTGCGACATGTCGCACCCAATATGTTAATTTGTAGTAGTGTGACTAAGTTCATAACCCTCACTGGTCCTCCGTATCTTGATACCAAAAATAGTATCAATTTGTCCAAGATCTTTCAATTTGAATGTGGGAGATAGAAACCTCTTCATTTCTAATATACATTTCATCTCGTTGCTAATGATCAACATATCATCAACAAAGAGACATAAAAAAAATCACAATGTTACCACGCACCTTTGTGTATATACACTTATTACAAACATTAGGGACATAAGTATGATCGAGTCAAACTTTTGATGCCATTGTTTGAGTGCTTATTTTAATCCATATAAGGATTTGACAAGCTTGCAAATGTTGTGCTCATTATCCAGAAGCACAAAACCGTCTAGTTGCTCCATGTAAATCTCCTCATTGAGATCTCCATTTAAGAATGTCGTTTCTACATCCATTTGATGAACATTCAGGTTATGCAAAGAAGCCAAAAAAATAACACTCTGATTGTTGTTGTCCTTGCTACCTGTGCATATGTGTCAAAACAATCAATTCCTTCCAGTTGTTAAAATCTTTTGGCTACCAACCTAGCCTTGTAGGTGTTAAGAGTAACATCACTATAACACTTCTTTCGGAATACCCACTTACACCCAATGGGTCTTGACCCTTTGGGTAGATTGATAATATCACAAGTGTGGTTTGACATAATAGAATCCATTTCATCTTGGATAGCATCATTCTAAAAGGCAGAGTCTTGAGAAGCTACAGCTTCCTTATAACTCTTAAGATCATCTTCAACTAGAAGAACTATAGGAATCTTTCGAGAAAAATTCTCTCTATTTCTCTCTACTAGGTAAAAGGAAATAAGTTGAGAATCTATTTTTTCCAGGTCATAGATCCTTAGTCTTAAGGTCTCTCTTGCTTATCCGAAGTTCGGGTTGTTCTACAACAACCCTAGAAGGACTCTCCTCTCAAGGTTCTTCGTTAATGGAATTTTGAGACTCCTTTTCTTTCGATCTAAGGTTCTCAAAGAATTTCACATATCGAGATTCTACTATGACATTAGACTCTAAATTTAGAAGTCTATATGCCTTGCTCTTCGTATCATAGCCAATAAAAGCACTTCGTATCTCTCGAGGACCCAATTTGGTCCTTTTTGGATTCATGTTTTTGAATAAAAGCACTTCGTATCTCTCGAGGACCCAATTTGGTCCTTTTCGGATTCATGTTTTTGTAATAGGCTAGACACCCCCAATCTTTGAAATACCAAATATTCGACTTTCACACTTTCCATATCTCGTACGGAGATACTTGGTTTTTCTTTAGGGGAATCCGATTTAAAATATGACATGCAAAAAATAAAGCTACATCCCATAAACTTAAAGGCAATTCATAATGCATTAACATAGCATTTATCATCTCTTCAAGTGTCTTATTTTTACATTCGGCTAATCCTTTTTTTTGTGGTGTACATGGTGTGGAACATTCATGAACAATATCATTTTCTTCACAAATAAAGTAACTAGTAAAATATTCTCCACCCCTATCACTTTTAGGGACTTTAATATTAATTCTTAATTGATTTTCTACTTCTGCCTTATACTCTTTAAAATCATTAAAAGTCTCATCTTTATGTTTCAATAAATAAACATATGTAAATCTAGAGCAATCATATATAAAGGTAATAATATATATACATATCTCCCACGGGTTAACATGCCATTAAATTCACATATGTCCGAGTGTATAAGATCTAGCAACTTATAATTTCTCTCTACACTATAAAAATGTTTTTTTAAAATCATTTTAGATTTCACACAAATTTCACATTTATTAAAATTGTCACATTTGCATGATATTAAACCACATTTAATTAGTCTTTTCATAGTACTAATCTCAGTTGTGCTAGTTTATTATGCCATAAAGAAATAGAATGAAGCATATAAGCAAAAAGGGAAATTTCAATAATAATATTGTCAATGATACCATTCCTTCACTAGAATAGCCCTTGCCAACACATACACCATTACAGGTCAAAGTAAGTTTGCCCGATTCATACACAGACTTGATCCCTGATTTGCCTAAGAGATCACCACTAACAAGGTTTCTACTCATTTTCAGGACATGTACAACATTGGTCAAGGTGATCTTCTTCCCGGAGGTGAAATTGAGATCCCCGTTTCTGATGATGACAACCTTAGAGCGATGCTCATTTCCAATCTAAACTTATTTTCCACCGTTGACTTCAGAATATCTGATGAAGGAACCCTTATCGTAGGTAACGTGGACTGTAGCACGTGTGTCGTACCACAACCCTTTAACTTTTCTCTGGACCGCCATGAGTTTGCTCACCGTAGCAACTATTTCTCCATCGATTATAGCGGTGTCGATTTCTTTTTCACCCTCCTGCGGTGTCGACAATCTCGAGTATAATGATTGGGTTTACCACAAGTGTAGCATCCCCGTTTGGCCCCTTTGGACGCGGACTTGCCGGAATGCTTGAATTTCTTAGAGTCCGTTTTGGAACTCGAAGAACTTCATTTGTCATCCCACTTCCTTTTGTCTTTTGTGCTCACCGCATTGGCCTTGGAAGTTCTGGCATCCGTCATCTTCTTTCTCATCCTCAATTCCTCCTCGATTTTGGTCAAAAAGACTGTTGTGAAGAAAGTTCTTCCGATTGCCTTTCCACGAAGTAGGCAACTTTGCAATTGCGCCCACTTGGAAAGTCTCAAGAACATATATATTCACGGCCCTCAACTTGTTGACAATAACTTGCGATTCATGCACTTGAGCAAGAATAGGCTTATCATCAAACATATTGAAATCAAAATAACTCGAGATAAGAAACTTTTTGATTCCTTCTTCCTCCACTTTGAACTTGTAATCAAGCGCCTTCCATATCGTCGTCGCAGATGGATTGTCGGTGTAGATATCATATAGCGATCGGATATGATGTTTAGGATGTAGCCAAACGACCGTTCATTTTCAAATGAAATAAATGTTCGTTCAAACAGATACTAAAAAATAACCACCATGCCAGAGGACGCGATCGTTGGTAAAGCAATCGCCACAGCGAGATTGCGACGAGAATGGCCGTACAAAATCAAACCGAAAATTGGATAAAATCGATAACCGAGCTGATCCAAAACCAAAACTCGGTGCCACGTCATATAATCGAACTTCTGGTTATCCAATCTAGTTTCAAAAATTGGACTGGATAATTTTGGAAATATCAGATATCAGAAAATTAACCGATTATTTTTATTAAAAACTAAAATAACAAATAAATAATCACGCTAGGATTGTATGAACCATTATTATTGAATTTTGATAACTGTAATAATTTTATAACCGAGTATGGATTCAAAATTTAGTTTCAAAGTGATTACGGATTTTAAGAACTCGATAACCGGTTTCTTTAAACCGGTTTTAAAACTGGATCCCGATTTTAAAGAACTAGATAATCAAATTTTGAATATTGGATAACAAAAGATGGATATTGGATTTAAAAAATTGGATAACCGAATTTCGATTTTGGACTAAACTGGACCGGTTATTTGATCAAATTTTTTAAAACAAAAAATTCGGATTCGTATATGAAAAATGATTAAAAAAAAAAAAAAAACGTACTGATTCAATTTAAGCCCTAGCCGCGAGAGAGCTCGTGAACCGTGCTGAAGTGTTTAAGTGTGCCTACAAAGAGACGAAGTGCAAGCAAAGCACAAAAGAGTGACAAATGGCACTCTTTAGGCTCTATAATATTTAATAATGATAATTAAGTGTAACATATATAAGAAGCACAATTCGTTAGTGTTTATTGCCAAACTTTTTCTCACTTATATCTTTCATCCACAACACATTATTTCATTTTTTAGTGAACAATTAATAAAAAACCACCATTTATTAAAAGAAAAACTTTTTAATATATGTAGTTTTTCAAACATCTTACTCTTAAGAAAACGTTATATATTAAAATTAAAGTCCAATAAAAAGATAAAGTACGTCCAATTAGACGTATTTCAGTGCCCTAAAAGCCCAATACGATAAGAAGTCCATTATTGTATATACTCAGTGGAAACCATTATCTATACATTTTTATTTGAACTTTCTTTATAAAATGCTCAATTAAAGGGAAATTAAGATAGACAACAAGCGTAAGGATTGCACGAGTCGTCTACTTTTATTAGATTATTATTTTATTTCCATTTTTTTTTTTTTGTGCTTTGTAAAAGAAATTGGAAAATTCAATGCTACGCGACAAACTATATAGGATCGTGCAAAGGCACGCCAAACCTTTTCATTTTTCTGATATGAATCAAAAGGAAAATTATTGATGTTAAAGAATAATTATAGTAAACATGTTTGGTTACTTTTCTGATCATTTCTTTAATTTTTTTAGGGGTGCTTATTGGCTGTTCTCAAATATAAAAACTGCCAACCAAACCCCACGATAGCGATAAAAATAATTCATGTTGACCTTATTATTATTATTATTATTATTTTTTTTTTGTTATTTAATAGCAGCTCAAAGCTTTCCATTAAAAAAAGGTATAATACCAAAATGTACAAACATTCAACATTTTTTAACAAAAAATAATAGATAATAGTACCTCTAGACAACAATGTTTCAACACTAAATTTTGATGAATTCACATTAGGGATGTTCATCAAAACCGCTAAACCGAACAACCCGATCATCCAAACCAAACCGCACTCTTTTTTAAACCGCCCCATTAAAACCCGATGAAGTTTGAGTTGTAACCAACCCAAACCGCAATTATTTCGAGTTGGTTTGATTTTTTATAGTCGTGAGATTGGGTTGAACCAAACCAACTCGATAGTGTTAATTATTTCATTTGAGTAAGATTGCAAATATTTTATATGTACTATTGTTAAAAAAAATATATATTTTTGTTAATAATATTATAATTAAATAAATAAAAAATACTCAGTAATATACTTTATTATTTACGACTACATGAAAACTTGGTAATTAAAAATATGCGTAATTTTTATTTTAATACGTAATTTTTTTAACAAAAAATTGGCTACGTAAGCCACATAAACTATATGAATTGTAAATTAGCCAACCTTTGGTAAATACTTTGTAAATAGCCAACTTGCATACGTGGCAGCCCATTAACTACATTTTTTACATGTTTGGCTAGATTAAATAAGTCTTTTACTAATCTGTTAATAAGTTAACTTGGCTATTTATAAGAAATTAACGAAATGTGGGCTATATCTCAATTCACTATAACCGTGTGGCTATATAACTTAATAACCCTTTTTTTAAAGATATGTAAAATTTTAATTTTCTTTGATAAAACGTTCTAGATATAATATACGTATATGATTTTCATTCGAGTTACTCAATTGTCATTCCCCCAGTTTTTTAACTTTGAGTCCAACTTCACCAGGGTTTGAAACCCCTCCACGATGACCTACCACAAGTAAACTATTTGTCTTAATTTGTGACTTGGACATATTTCTTTTCTTTTTTCCTTTTGTTCGTATCAACTCTTCATGTTGACATAACTTATAAATATATGGTTGAATTGGAACACAAACCTGCAGCCTTAAACAGTATTTCGGGATGATAATTAACAATTGGAATAAACGTGATTGAGGGAATAGAATTGAGTATTTTTGTTCATTGGATGCCAAATATAGATATATAGGCTGACTACATGATAGAGATACCTAAAATAATCTAACTAAATGCATACAATCAAGAAAGAATAAATATCTCGTAATTGATACAAAATATTATGAGGACATATCTACAGAATATTAAAATAACTGGTGATTGATTTGCTGCCTAACTCAATGTCGTAGGTGTCTCTAATACTCCCCCTCAAGTTGGTGTTGGGTATGAAATGTCTAGAACAACTAACTTGCCAAGAAAACGCTGGTATGCATCGCCGCCCAATGGTTTTGTAAAAATGTTGGCTAATTGATCATGCGAACGTAGTACTCAGGAAAAATAAGTCATGTTTTTATTTTGTCACAAACAAAATGACAATCAATTTCAATATGTTTAGTGCGTTAGTGAAACACAAAATTTTCAGTAATATGTATTGCAGTTTGGTTGTCACAGTGAACAAAAATTGGTTGAGGATGATCAATTCCGAGATTAGAGAGAAGGTATTACGACCATTGTATTTCAACAGTGAGAGCTGCAAGAGAACGATATTTTGCTTCAGCAGAAGATCTAGAAACAGTTGGTGGTTTCTTGGTTTTCCAAGAAATAGGACTAGACCCTAACATGGTGAAATAACCACTTGTAGAAACAACGAGTGGTAGGAAAACTTGCCCAATAAGAGTCGGCATATCCAAACAAATTGATAGAGCTAGAGGCAGAAAGAAATACTCCTTTGCTAACACTACTTTTTTTTAAATATCGAAGGACTTGTGTAGCTCCAACGAGATGGAAGGAGTGTGGAGAGTGCATGAATTGATTGAGAGTGTTTACAACATATTGAATGTTAGGTCGGGTAACTATGAGATACATTGTTGGATCGGAAATGGGAGTACCGAAATCAGATAGGATATCAAGAGTATTTTTTTTACATATAAAAATCATTTATGTTACCAAGAGACTTCGATACCTAAAAAATATCGAAGCAAACCAAGATCTTTAATGGAGAAGGATTGAGCAAGATACAGTTTTATGTTAGAAATAATAGCTTCATTGTTACCGGTGATGATGATATCATCGACATAAACGAGAACAAAAATAGATGTTATGAGAATAAGTGAAGAGACTATAATCAGAGGTAGATTGGTGGAATCCTCTGTTGAGAAGAGTCGAAGAAATTTAGAAAACCATTGGCGTGAAGCTTGTTTGAGACCATAAAGAGATTTTTTTTAATTTGCAGACACGAGTCTCTCCTTAACGGGAAAATAGGTAGGAATTTTCATATATACTTCTTCAAGAAGATCACCTTGAAGAAAAGCATTGTTTACATCAAGTAGGAATTTTCATATATACTTCTTCAAGAAGATCACCTTGAAGAAAAGCATTGTTTACATCAAGTTGATGTAAATGCCATTTTTTAAAAGCAGCGATTGAGAGAATAAGTCGAACAATGACCAATTTAGCCACGGGGACAAAGGTATCATGATAATCTATACCTTAAACTTGAATATAACCCTTGCCAACAGTGCTTCATGTCGTTCGATGGAGCTATCAGAGCGATATTCAATTTTCTAAACCCATTTACAACTGATTGCTGATTTTCCAATTGGAAGGGGACATAACGACCAAGCGGGGTACAATTCAAGAGCTTGTATTTCTTTGGCCATTGCATCATGCCAGTCCATGGGTTTAGTGGCTTGGGAATAAGAACATGGTTCTTTATTTTCAAGGACCGACATTAGAAACGCTTGATGGGATGCACTGAAAGCGGACAAAAAGAACTAGTTTTCCAATGAAAAATCAGTAGAGAATGAAATGTTATTACAAATGTAACAGTTGAGATGTTGTGGTGGACACAAGATTGTTGAGGGTGATATCAAAGGTTGAGAACAATATTTGCAAGGGGAAGATTATCAGTTTTAGTAGCGCCAGATATAGATATAGGCTCATCGGGATTAGCATGTTGAGATGATGATGGAGTTGTCACAATGATGTCACGATTATCATCAATTGGTGGACTACATGGATCATCATCGATATGGGTCTTGATCCTAATTGAATCAGAAAGTGAGCAACGTCATAATATGAAAATATTTTTTTGTGGAAGACAACATCATGAGAAACATATATATTTTGAATTTACATATCATAGATACGATATTCTTTTTTACCAAATAGGGGATTGGAGTTGCAAGACGCCAGTGGAGGTGGCCGAAAAAATGTGTTTGAAGCCGGGAAAACATTGATCGGAAAATCCGGGTCAATGTATGTGTCTTGAACGAGATAATTTCACAAAATTCTCGTCTCAAGACACGAAACTGCCCGAGGCAACACGTGACCAAGAGAATTTCAGAAAATTAAGGACATGATGTTGACCGGGCCAGGATGTGCCGAGAAACCTTGGCGACATACAGTTGCTGTCCGTGAAAAACTCTTAATAGATGCGTGTCAGACTAAAAATATTTCATTCCACTCGAGCCAAAAATTAATAAAAGAATAAATAAATTGTACATAAATTAAGAATGTATACGAAAATTTTGGGGAAAATAACACGGGTAGCTTGGTCAATCTCCATCCCCTTTATTTAAGTGACATGTTTAACTTGTCAAAAGAAAATCCAAATTTTCTAAAGGGCTTAACTCACAAAATACAACGGCTATTGACATGACTATTTTTCTTGAATCCTTAGGAAAACAGATAGAGCATTTCTTATGTCGAAAATTTTTTCATGAGAACAAAGCACCATATTAAAAAAAATCCATAAACCCAAAATTGCTTGGTTTTGAATAGAACAAATTTTCAATTAAAACAACTAAGCCATCATGTATGCAATGAACTAGCTCTCTGATACAATTGTTGAAAATTACATATAGGGTTTTGAAAAGCTTTTGACATATCAAGATATGGTGGGAAACAATTTTTTTTCTCATCTCATAAAAACTTGGTTTCACTTAAAGCAACACATGATGCATGAAAGAATTTAATGTGACTAGCCTTTTTGGTTCTGGAATAATGCTCTTGAATTCTTGACTCTTTCTCCCCGCACGTCTCCTCCTTCAAGTTGAAGAGAAACAACAACAAAAATCTTCACCGATACAAAACAAAACCATGTATATTTGTATGTGAGCACAAGTGAATCTGAAATTGAATTCCAAACCACAAGACTACTTGGAATGTCTCAGTATTGAATCTATAACATCAACACCGAGTGCCAAATAGAGAGAAAGAGTGAGAGAGAGAGAGAGAGAGAGATTTTTCCAAGCAAACAAGCTTGACTCAAGCGTTTTTGCCGAATGCGAAATAAAGGGTATCTATAGCTTTCATTTTCGTGTGAAACACTTGTCCAAGAACCACAAATAGTGGTCCATAACTTACACAACTCAAGGCATAAGCATGATCTCATTAACTCTCCTTAGTCAAGTCACGGACGTGACTTCACTTCCTTGATCCAAGGAAATAGACCAATGAGAATTAAATACATCTGAAATCATTTTCTTTTGTTCTTAAGAAAATTAACAAAATGCATGTGTATCTAACTTGTCATGACCAAGTCTTTACTTGCCAATAAAGGGGGAGAAATATATTATTATCTATGTCATTAATTCAACAAATAATTGGCTACGTAACCATCTTAAACACTAACAATTTGATTTTAATCAACCTTTCGTTAATTTCCCGTAAATAGTCATCTTGCTTACGTGGCATCTTATTAATTGAATTAGTTTTACACCTTTGCCCTTATTTAATTCGGTCGCTATTTTAATTAGGAAGTTTTTTTTTTAATTTCGAATCAAATATTGAAACCGAATATGGAAATTTTCAAATTTGAAATTTGAATTTTCCAGCAGATTTTGAAAGTTTCCAGCGCATTTATTGTTATATATTTGGAAGTTTTCAGCATCGACTTTAGTTAATTAGTTTCTATTTTCGTAGCAATTCATTAAGGATAAAATATGTAAATATATTATTCATTTTTTATATTATTTTGTCTTCCATATATTCATAATTTTAGAACGTCCAAAATATTTCCAGAATTTTTTTCTGTTTATTTACACGAATATACTGTAAATATGCTTTGTATTTACAATGAATATACTGTAAATATGCTTTGTATTTACACGAATATACTGTAAATATGCTTTGTATTTACACGAATATATTGTAAATATACTTTGTATTTACACGAATATACACCATCCGAAAAAAACGAATCATCATATTCTGTACAACCAAATAACCATTGAAACTCATCTTCCTCGTCACGCAAATCACCGACCCATCTTCCTTGGGCGTCGGAGCCTTCTCGCAGGCTTTTGCAATCCCGACCATGTAACAACCTCGAATCATGGTGTTCCACATGTAGGCGTTGGGGCTATGGAGCCACGGGAAGAGAGCTCGCGCGTGAACACCAATTTTTTCCCTTCAATTTTGAAATGCAGTTCATCTCTCTTTCCCAGATTGTGAACCTAATTTCAGCGGAAAAAACCATCTCATACCGAAGAAGAACAACCCATAAAAAAACAGTATCATGTACAAACACACCCATACTTTCATCTCTCTTTCCCAATTCTTATTCTTTACAAGCGACAGAGAGTCCTTCATCGCAGGAGCATCGTCGCTCAGACACCGAGACTCACCTCTCCTATTAGGGTTTTCGTTAGAAAGGGGTTTTTTTTTTGCTGCGTGAAGATTTGGGTTTGGTCAGATGGTTTAATATCCCGTGTTAATTGTATCCCTTAATTTGCGCGATGTAGTTATGGCCGATTAATTTTTTTCCTTTTTGATTCATGGGTTGAAAATTCTGGACGGGATTTGACTGGATTCTAATTAATGCACGATTTTTTTTTAATTTTTGGGGTGAAAATGGGCGGGAATTATTTGAGGTCATCCAAGTCTTTTAACATGCTGTAAATAGATTGTTGTGGCTATTAACAGGAAATTAACAGAAGGTTGGCTAAAATCAAATTTCCCTATAGCCGTGCGGCTATTACCTATATAACCCTTAATTCAACAACCAATCACAATGTTCCATCTCATTAATTCTCTTAAATTAGTCTAGCTTAAATATGAAGATGATGTGAAAAATCAATGATTAAGTTTGCCTTAAACCTCTTAAAATGCCATAAATATAAATCTAATTTATAACATATGGTATTAATTTGTTTAGCATCATATGTTAAACATCAAAATCAAATTTTGATAAGCTGGAAAGGCTAAGTGAAAAACTATTTTTCATTTCAAGTGACTTATACAAGTAAATTTTTCAAAATGTTCTTGATTCAATGACTGAATCTCAGTCCAATAGTTAATTCAACTAACATACTTTATACAGCCTGTTGTATAAATCTTTTGGGCCCATATGAGCAAAGCTTAAGATTGAACCATTGAATACAAAAGTTGTCCAACCTTTTCCAATGTTAATTTCTAATGTCAATTAACTCCACTAAAGAATAAAACTAAAAATCTCTTGTCTTATATATTTTATTTTTTCTAATCTATGTGTTACAACATAATACATTAGGATCCACTAAATAGCTTACATATTTACCCATCATGAATGTCATTAACTAGATGGAAATTCCAAAATTACCGTTTTACTTTTCTAGTTTTTATTTCATTTAACTAATTTGTTATTTGTGAATAAGCACAAGCATTCTTAGTAAGATATCTCACAAAATAAGACACAATTCTATCAAACCAAAATCTAAACTCAAACCATAAACTAAAACAGAATTCTAACTTCACTAAGTCAACAATTCTCACAAAATAAGACATAATTCTAAACTTCACTATGTCTCACAATTCAAAACTAATCAATTCTAAATTTACAAAATCAATTCCACATCATCAATTGAACAAAAATAAAAGAGAGAAATATATCCTGCTTTGAATTTGGACTATTAGATGCGACTATTGACATCCATTAGTCAATACTCCTACTTAAATGAACGAGAACTTGTAGATTCTTGGATTCGCGTGTAAAAGCAGACGACGCCAATGACCCAAATAATCCTAGTGACCATGTATAATAAACAATCTCACAACAAAATAAAAAAAATCTCGCAACACAATTTCACAATCAACTTCAAACTTCAATTCTAATTTCTCAATAAATTGAACCATAAATATGAGCACCGTTGAGCAAATCAATTCACCACATAAACTCAAAACCCCAATTTCAAACCAAATTCGGCCAAAAACTCAACTTAAGAAAGGATTCCGAAATTGAACACGTAATTCATCAATTTAATTCTAAGAAACAAATTAAAAGATTCAAGCTTCAACAACATGAAAACCCCAAATTGAAACCTAGAAACAAATTCAAACCAAATAAATAATATCTTACAACCATTAATCACATCCGAATGTCAAAAAACTAAATAAAATATGGACGGCACAGGTTTTGGGGTTTCTTACATGGTTGACGAAGGCGTGGACGAACAAATGAAGATATATATATATATATATATATATAGAGAGAGAGAGAGAGAGAGAGAGAGAGAGAGAGAGAGAGAGAACACGTGGAGGAGAAGAGCACGTACCCTCGCACGGACGCCCTGGAGCGCACAGAGAGAGACGCAGAGGCGACATTGGAAGGAGGAACACGATGGAGAGTGAAGAAGGAAATAGATAGAGAGACAAATCGCGCAAGAGAGAGAATTTAGGGTGACAGAGTAGGGTCACGACGAAAATGAGCGAAAGAGAAAGAAATGATAATAGCTTAGGGTTTTTTTTTATAAATCCATAGGTATTATCGCCTAGGCAAAATATACAAGTCGCAACGAAACAATTAAAAACTATTTTGAAATTACTTCGTCATGACAAGAAATTTTCATGTCGTGACGGGAACTTACTCAATCTATGAGAAGTTAATCTTTTGTCGTATAATCAGTTCATGCCGCGGCGAGAAATTTTCACGTCGTGATAGTAGAAGAAGGAAATTTTATTTTTTACTATTTATCTAATTTATTCCATGACGGGGATATTTTCTGTCATGGAAAGACTTCCCGTCACGACGAGAAAATTTATCGATGTGAAGAAAACTTTGTTAACAACACTTTTACCATGATGAGAATATTTTTTGTCGTGGAAACCTATCCTACCACGACGAGAAAGTTACAGATCGTGACGAAATACACCAAAAGCATAATTTTTTCTACTACGAGACTCATTTGCGACGTGGAAGCGCACCAAAAAAACACTTTTTCCACGACGTAAGTGAAAGACCGTCGTGGAAAGTCAAGAAAACCACACACTTTCCACGACGAACATTATATCCATCGTGGAAACCGTCACGTTTGGACTTTCCACGATGATTTTTGAAGACCGTCATGGAAAGTCCATCGTGCAAGTGGACTTTTGTAGTAGTGGATAAAGCAACTATCTCACAATGCTTGATTCAATGAATAATCTCAATTGAATATTGTGCCCAATTAATTTATTTAGATTCTCAATAACAAAGTATAATGTGACATACATTGCATTTCAGCAGTCTCTTACATGAATTTCATATCTATGAGGCGTATAATCCTACTATGAATAAGTCATTTCACTAACTACCTAATAAGAGGTTCTTAGAGAATGATCTTAATCATTGGCTCGTCAAATGAAGATTACTAGTCATAAGTGACTATGTCTCATTTTAGGATTTAGGTAAGTATGAATGTATTCATACATAGCGATTATAACAGTATAAGAGTTAAATGGTGCATATACTCTTGGAAATGCCCCAGCCATATTCAATATTTGTATAAGATATTTAGGAAAAACTTTAGAGTCCCCAACTCTCTATGTCTCAAAACCAGATATCATAGGTTATCCTAACAATCATTACTTGGATCAAATACCCATGTGATTATTACATTGTAAATATTTCATTTCAAATAACTATTAGAAGATTTTGTTTTTTAAATTCACAGTTTGGCTCTTCTTGGGTTGTTAGTGACTTTATGGTTATATCTCATAATCACATATTACTTTAAGTTGCGTTGAAGAAGGAATTATTACTCTGAAAATAATTCTATGATTTTACATCTACTTGTGGGCATAAAGCTCAATACTGTGAAGTTTTGTAGCTTGTCGTGAGCGTTCTCTTTACTTGGAGACGGATCTTTAAAATCGCCAAGATACTCGTGATCCATGGAGTTGTACAAAGCAATGTGCATCCCTTTATTCCCACTTAAATCTCGTTCGACAATTGGCTCCCCAATAATCAAACAGATTTGATTCCTTGCCATGATGAACCTAATGCGTGTAATTCCTCGTAAACCCCTCAAACTTACATGTATGTCGACAACTCCGATTACCTAGCATAGTTCACTATTTGCAAGGGCACTTGAAGTTCCCTTGTCTATTTATATTGGTACGGAAAAGACGTATGAACTAAGCCATGCCATTCTTAAACACTTGACTTATTTTGTCATCCCCATATATCCATTCTTTATTTTGTAATGACATAGTCCGAGAAATTTTACTGGAATTTTGATTGAGTTTTCCATGTAAATATAAATCCAAAAAATTAAAATTAAAATATTTAACCACTAGAATCATTCTTAAAATTAACGAACTAAAAAACGAGCCTCGGTGACTCGGTCGCAACAATCCTAAACCAAAAAAATTTCAAATATGACATAAACAAACTAAAAATTAAAAAATCTAATTGAATAATTTTTCAATTTATGATTAACATTTCTACAAAATTAAAATCTAACAATCTATACAATTTAACAAAAGCAAAATCTAACAAATCTAATAACAATAACTAACAACTATAACCATAACTTAAAAAAAAAATCACAATTTCAATTAAACAAATCTAATGTATCAATAACTAACAAATCAATAACGATGAGTAACCAATCTAACAATAATATCAAAATCAATAACTAATAAATCTAACAACTGAATTAAAAGTACTTTGATAACTTAATCTAACAATTCCTAAAACATCTAACAATTTTTTATCAATTTAACTAATTTAAAATTTTAAGTACATCGAACTAAATCAGAGTAATTCAAACTAATTAGAACCAAATTACCTCAAATTTGGCTCGGTATGCGACGGAGACAGAAATACAACGTGGCTCTGGATGATCTCAGGACAGACATTGGCTGTCGTGAGGGCCTTATCCTGAATTTTAAAAACAATTGTCCTTATACACACTTACAACACCAAACCCACACTCAACACTAAACCCACGCACACTCCACACTAAAACCACACACTCACTCACACACACAGACTCAACACCACAGACACATACACACACACACACACACAACACACAAAACATGTGCTCGAGGAAAAAGAGTTTAATATTAATTTTTTCGACAAGCTTAACTCCTTTTAAACTCCTCTTTCTGGCATAGTTCAGTTGTGGTACTTAGACATGTAACTTTAATGGAAGTCTTCAAGTAAAGGTTGTCGAGTGTGTTGTCTCTAAGAATGGTTTATGTGTAAACTATGGCAAAGTCGTTCGAGGGTTGACCAACCACGAGCATTTGATGAGAGGAAATGCACGCAAGGTCTCGAGCATTCAATGAGCGAAAAGGTAGTAACTTGATGTGTGGTGAAGGGCGGCTAAGTGACTGTCCCTGGGCGAAAGGGTTTTTGCGAGCGTCAGCAAGATGTTGAGAGGTTGCGAGCATCACTAAAAGAAGACGTTAGCATAGTGAGACTCACGTGTTGCGTTTGTGACTGTGGTTGTCGCAAGCGAAAAAAAAACGGGCTTCTGCTAGTGAAGAGAGGCGGTTTGACCTTTTTAGGGATCTTGGGTGATCGATAAAAAAAGGCATTTTAGACAATAATTTTTAAATTAAAAAATTAAAAAACAAAATTTACAATTATGATATATAAATTTATTTTTATATACCAACTTATAATACAACTAAATTCATAGTCGTGTGTATCAATTAGTGGGTATGAACTAAATTTATATATATATATACACATATTTATATATATATATATAAATATGTATATATATATATATTAAGATAGGGCCCAAAGTACATTACAATTTATATGAGAGCAACAAGTAGAAGGGTTCTATTCTCAATTTTTAATTCATAAATATATAGTCTCTGAACCTCTTAAAATTCAAAGAAATTTTTATATAATGTCCATGTGCTCTTTATTTATGAAGTAGGCATGTTTCTTTCAAGTCAATAGAAGAAAATATTGGGTCTTGCACAATTCATATTGGGTCTTATTCAACGCGCTCAGTATACAAACCAGATCAACGAGATGCAAAAATGAGTCTAGCTCTGCGCCGCCACTTCGGAGCCCGAATGTCTGTGGGAGGCCGTCTCTGCCATAATCGTGGCTCCGATTCTAACACTATACAATAATCACATTATCAATATATTGTATACAATATATACGCCATAGTCGTGGCTACAACGCTCTTCTCCGACGCTAACAGTATACCATAATCACATTATCAATATATTGTATGCAATATCTCCACTGTCGTCGTAACTCCGATGCTCCTCTTCGATGCTAACAGTGTACAATAATCACATTGTCAGTATAATGTATACAATATCACATAATTAGTATACTGTATACAATAACCAATACGTAATTAAATAAAATATATATGATATATATATATACTAGTGATGAAATTATATATCTATACTGTATGTTAACTGTATTTTGTGTACGCTAATTTTATTGGACAACGACAATCAACGCAACAAAAGAAGGCATGACCGGAACAAAACCGAAGAGCGCCTATGAAATAAGTGTAGTAAGGGCAAAACTAATCATTCACATTTAAAATCCGCTATTTTCGTAATGTCAAACATTCACTCGTTGTTTTTGTAAAAAAAGACTAAAACACGCTATAATTTCCACTTGATATAATCTAATGGATAATTAGGCCTTGTAAAATACTAAAGCAGTATCAAGATAATGAACTTTTTTTTTTCTAGAATGGGCCTTGGGTTTTAACCAATGTGTGGACATGATTCACAACTTGGGTTTTACTGAAATGAGATTAGCCGGTTGTATATATTTGAAAGAGACATACACTACAACAAATGCCAAAAATAGCCTCAATGACTTTTATATACATCAATGAAAGAAGGAACGGCAACGACAAAAATTCTTTGCACTCGGGGTCATTACCAGAAAATTGTTTAACAACTACAGTTTTAATATTTTTTTTAAATACATTTTTGCCTTAAAATGAAGTCTGCTAACATAGACTACAGTCAGTGACGGAGCTAGTATAGGCCCAGGGGGGGCTTAAGCCCCCCCTCAAATTTTTGTAAATTTTTTTAAAATTTTTTTAAAATTTTTTAAAATTTTTGTAAATTTTTAATTTTTGTAAATTATGGGCTGCCCAACAAAGCCCAATACATTAAGTAGAAATATTTTTTTTTGTAAAGTTTGGGCTGCCCAACAAAGCCCAATATACATCAGTACAAAGAAAATAAAAATAAAAATAATAAAGCTTCTATTAGAAGCTACGAATTGAACCAACCTTTCGTCTCCTTTCTTTTTTCACTCATTTTCTCTGTTGCTCTGCGTAAGAAACTTCAAGCTGTGTCTGCTTGGTTGCTACGTGCAAGGTACGAAAATAATATTTTATTTTTTGAGTTTGTGCTTTTCGTTTGACGTTGGAATAATGTTTGTTTCAAAACTGCTACTAACTTTTTTTTATAAACTATCACAAGCAGTACTGATAAAAAAAGGAAGTTCCACGAATAATGTTAAGGTTTTTCAAACGAAAAGCGGATGAGTCTTCAGACTACATAGAGACAAATGACAAAAATAGAAAATCAAGTAAGGCGGATTTCGACCCTAAAGAGTTGCAAACTGATCCTGGAATGCGAATTCCAATTTCAGAGTATCATCATACTATCCGTGATCAAGTTCGGCGAGCTTACATTCAAATGGGTCCTTGTCAACCTCGAGACCAGAAATTTCCATTAATTAAATTTGGAAAACAATCAAGACGATTCAATGTAGCTTGGTTTGATGAGTATGCCAATTGGTTAGAATATAGCAAAAAAGAGAATGCAGCATTTTGTCTTTGTTGTTATTTGTTCAAGCCAAATGTTGGAGAGCAAGCCGGTGGAGACTCTTTTGTTGGAAAAGGGTTTCAGAACTATAAGAAGAAAGAAAAAATCCAAGAGCATATTGGGGGTCCTTCAAGTTCTCATAATCGAGCTTGGAAGAAGTTTGAAGCCTTGAAGAACCAGAGACAACATCTTGAGGGGATTTTCGCTAGACAAACAGAAAAATGTCACAACGAGTATAGACACCGATTGAATGCTTCAGTTGATTGTGTTCGATTTCTTTTACGGCAAGGTCTTGCCTTTCGGGGTGATGATGAAACTGAGAATTCAACCAACCGCGGTAACTTTCTCGAGCTTTTGCAGTTCTTAGCTGATCACAATGATAACATCAAATCTGTTGTGTTAGATAAAGCTCCTGAAAATTTGAAGCTAACCTCACCAGATATTCAAAAAGATATTGTTAGTGCTGCAGCGGCTGAAACTATCCATGTTATAATGGAAGATATTGGTGATGCATTCTTCTCACTTTTGGTTGATGAGTCACGTGATATTGCAATGAAAGAGCAGATGGCGGTCATATTGCGTTACGTGAATAAGAGTGGACAAGTTATTGAACGTTTTGTTGGGATTGAACATGTTGCTAGCACCACCGCTTTATCATTGAAGGCTGCCATAGATAAATTATTTTGTAGACATGGATTAAGTGTGTCTAAAATACGAGGGCAAGGTTATGATGGGGCAAGCAATATGCAAGGAGAATTTAACGGTCTCAAAGCACTTATTTTAAAAGAAAATCAAAGTGCATTTTATGTTCATTGTTTTGCTCATCAACTTCAATTGGCTCTTGTGGCTCTTGCAAAGAAACACATTCAAGTGGCGTCTCTTTTTATGTCAGCTATTAGCATAGTGAATATTGTTGGATCTTCATCGAAACGTTGTGATATTCTTCGGGCAAAGCAAAAGGCAATAATTGTTGAAGCAAGCAAAGACAGTGAGATCTCAAGTAGGCGAGGTTTAAATCAAGAAATTACTCTCAAACGTCCAGGTGATTTTTTTTTAATTTAACCTACCGGTTATATAGATTTTAAAAAAAATTAATCGAACTTTCCATCTTTACAGGTGATACTCGTTGGGGCTCACATTATGGTACTTTAGTCAGTTTGATTTCCATGTTTTCACCAATAATCGAGGTACTTGAAACCATTGCAACTGAGGGTACAAACTCCGAGCAAAGAGTGGAAGCAAGTAATTTGTTGGATGTGATATCGACATTTGAGTTCGTCTTTAGTTTGCATTTAATGAGAAGCTTGCTAGGTGCTACAAATGAATTGTCCAAAGCTCTACAAAGAAAAGATCAAGACATCGTGAATGCTATGAATTTAGTGAAAGTTTGCAAGCAACGACTACAAACGATGAGGGAAAATGGATGGACTTCTTTGTTTGATCAAGTTTGTATTTTTTGTGGAAAACATAATATACTTGTTCCAAACATGGAGGATGCGTTCATACCGCGAGGCCGATCACGACGTAAAGTTCAAGAGGTTACAAATTTGCATCATTTTCAAGTGGAGTTACTTTATGCCATCATCGATATGCAACTTCAAGAACTGAATAATCGTTTTAATGAGGTAAACACAAAATTGATTCTTTGTGTAGCATGCTCAAGTCCGAGGGATTCATTTTCAGCTTTTGATCAAAAAAAGTTAATCCAATTTGCTGAGTTTTATCCTGAAGATTTTTCTGCAACAGAGCTTGTTAGACTTGAAGACCAACTTCAAACTTATATTCTCGATGTTACTTCTAATGAGCAATTCTTAGAATTAGAGTGCATTGGTGATCTTACACAGAAAATGGTTCAAACGGGAAAAGATAAAGTATATCCATTGGTTTATCGACTTTTGTCATTCGCTTTAATTTTACCAGTTGCTACCGCTTCAGTGGAAAGAACATTTTCTGCTATGCATTTTGTAAAGAATCGTCTACGTAATCGGATGGGAGATGAGTTGTTAAACGACATCTTACTCGTTTATATTGAAAAAGACATCTTTGATAGTATTGATAATGAGGTTATTATGAAACATTTTCAAGGGATGAAAACCCGTAGAGGAAAATTGTGATGTAAGGTTATTTTGTATGGAACTTATGTTATATTATATTGTCAGTTTTATTTAAATTATTGTTGTAGTTATTAGCCCCCCCTGAAAAACATTTCTGGCTCCGTCACTGACTACAGTCATCATTTTTAGGAGATATAATACTCCACTTGAATATAAAACTGATGTTATTAGCTTTATTTTCACCACAATCAGTATAAAAAGTAGCGTAAACCTAAGAAAAGAAAAACAAATGTGCTACAATTTTCGTTATACATAGAAAAGAGGGAATTTTCCCACTTCTATTTCATTTAAGCGGTAATCTACAAAACTTTATAAATTTTATTTTTTATTGTTCCACATTACACAACAAAATCTCATAACACCAAATGAACTTAACATGTTCGTTCTTTTCAGACTTTCCAAAAAATAAAAATCTTTGATGAAGAAAGGAAGGAAGAGGCCGGAGTTCGCGATGGGTAGGTCTTGTCTTCGTCTCTACGCTCTCTCTTTCTCTTCTTCTCGATTTCACTTAGCAATATTCTAGGGTTTATTGAGTTTCATTTTTTGTTTTGGATTTTTTCTCGCTTCAAAGGCTCGGAGCGCGCGAATCAAAGAAGGAGAAGAAGAGGAGACCTCGTCGAAGTGAATTCAACAATTTTTGTTAGTTTATGGTAGGTTCTTGGACTCCCTCGTCTAATATTTGTTCTATTCTTCGATTTCACTCTGAATAAATCTGAGGTTTTTACCTTCACCTTCGGGATCAGCGAAAAATTAGGGTTCTCTCCTTTCCCTCGTCCTCGCGACCCATGCAAAAATCCCAAATTTTTGGAGATCTCGCCACTTTTTTTTCCTATTCAACGCTTAGTTTCTTCTTCCCTCTTTTTCTCAACTACAACCTTAAATCTCGAATCTCAAAAACCAAAAAACTAAGACCTCATAATCCCTAACTTTCCTAATACCTCTCCATACGACTGTGCATTCTCTCTCTGGTCGCCGCTCACACTTCACTCTCCGTGACTTCCAACTTGTCACCGCTTCATCTCCATCCCGGTCTCAACTCGCCGCCGCTCTTCTCTCCATCTACAGACACTCTCAAACGCGATTTCTTCCCAATCGACATAATTTCTCCTTTCTTTTTGCTCTTTTGTAATTTTAGTCTGTGTAGAGTGGAACAAAAATAGCAATTAAAAGCACTTGGCTACGGAGACACTCTGTTTTACAATCAACAAATATATTTTGCATAAAAACACTCATTGTTGTTTCGTGTTTTTATTTTAATTTGTTGTCAGGGTGCTTGGAAGAGCGACTACGGGCACTTCTTCCCAGCTATGTGAATTTCATGCCAAAGGTACCTCAAGTTGCTTCTTTAATTTTAAGTTTTTTGGTTTTAATTTGAATGTTGTGCAATCTAATGTTATTTGTTGTGGGACTGGTATATAATAGTGATTCAATTATGGTTATTCAAGATGATTTCTCTTTTAGCTGAACTTTGAAAGTTTTGTGTAGACCCGTTATTCATAGTCATGCTTCTACAGGTAAACCCTTTTCTCCTTTAATTCATTCTCATCAAAAATGTCTTTTAGTGTATATTTAAATATGCTAAATATATTTAATTTAAAAATTGAGTTTCCTTTGGTCTATAATACAAATATTTATGTACGCCAACTCTTTTTCAGCACTCTAAAGAACTCACAATTAGCTTAAATACATGTACTTTTACCCTTAATTTTTAAGTTGGAAGTTTGTGCCTCAACAACAAAATTATTACTATTTTTTAGAATGATAAACACTTCAAGATTGTTGAACATAGAAGATTTGCTTAATCTTACATTGTTGAACTCGAAAGGAAGGTATAGTTTACAACTCGTGTCACTGAGTTATTATAGCTGTCACTTTCAACGTTGCTTTGTTTTTCTACTTAAATGCACGAATATTACAAGACTGTCAAAGTGCCCACTAGAATGTAGCATAATACAATGAATATTTACAATCTTGTGACTTTATTAAGGTACGTCTTACAAATGAATTTGACTAAAAGTTCGTCTTGTTATTCTAATTGATAGACTTTTACTACTTGCAGTGGTTCTTGAGATTGTAATAAATTATTTCTTCTAATAATAGATCACTCGGTGATGAGAGTTGAACAAATGATATATTGAAGAATACTTTCATACCTACATGAAAAAACTAAGATAAAGAAATTGAAGCATGAGAATGAAAGGTTACGTGGTCTGACTATATTGGTTTAGGATTGGAAGTGTCATTTTGCAGGCTTTTTTTACTTACTTCATTCTTGGTTATGTATTCTATACCCGATCTTGATATTGATTTGTGTTGAGTTACTACTTAATCCTCTTTTATCAACGAGTTGTCAAACTCATAATGAATCATCATTTTTTTCCCATAAAAGTAAAGAGTTTATATTTGTTATATCAACACTGTGACTGTTGTCACTTTCTATGTGTCAAGTTGTAGGGTCTGTATGGTTACCCATACTAATAATGTTAATTAATATGGTGAACTCGTGTCTTATGTCATTATCTAGGAAAATTTGATAAGTTATGCATTTTTTGTAATTCTGAATTCCTTTATTGATTAACTTAGATATGAGAGGTCTTCAGGGCCGATTTGACTGTCAGGTTTTACTCAACTCTCCGTAAGTGATCTACATAGTAAATTTATGTTGACATCTTGTTTGTTATTCTTTCATTTAGCTATGCGCTGGTTCCGGATCGGATCAGAATAAGTAAACAAAAAAATAGTGTAATGTTATTTTTATGTGATTCAACTTTGAAACTCAAGGTATTCAATCAAGTTATGCATGTGGATTCGTCAATATTTCTTTATCATTTTACTTTTCTCATGTGCTTCTTGTTGGTTAACGATTGGAAGTTGTGTACTTCCAAGCGGTAAATGGACGGGCTACCTTCAATGCAAAATATACATACATATTCAAGACGAGCTCAATGTGAGTCACCAAGAATGGGTGGGCTACCTTAGCTAATTGTGTACTTAAGCAAAATTAAAACATGGGTTACGTATTTTGATGAAGTGTTTTGGAGTTGCATGTTGGTAGGGATCTCTTTGATGGTATTAGATACTTATTTGGATGTTATTAAAAACTTGTTCGGTGGTTAGCAGTTGCTCTTTTGAAACTATTATATTATAAGTGTGTTTTGTTTTGAATTTATTTAAATATATATATTTTTATTAAAAAATTTGCGTCTACATAAATTTACTACATAAATGAGGTGTAGTCTATATTATTAAAACATAAATACTTAAATATAAAATCACTTTTTACAACCATTGTCCTTAAGTATATATTAATTGAATTATATAAAACTACTTTCTAACACCGTAGTTTTAACTGATGAGGTAAGCAAAAACTACATGTATAAATTGTAGTAAGTTTGACAAACTACGTAAAAATACCTGGAGTCGTAGGCAAAGTGAAAAGGCTGCAGTACGATAAATGTCAGTCGCGAAACTGTAGTCGTAGAATAATGACTACAACTTTCTAATTCCAGATACGCGAGGAGGTCTTGCATCTGATCATGAGCGCGCTCTTCACTCGTGGATGGTTCTTCAAAATCGTTAGGATCGCTGTGGTCGAAGGTGTCATACGAAGCACCGTGCATCCCTCCATCTCTGCTTCCATCCCGATCGACACTCGACTGTTCAATAACCAACGGAACTCGTTCTTTACCGTGATGAACCCAACGTGTGTAATTTTGTGTAAATCCCGTTAGACTTAGGTGTATTTCCACAAGTCCGATGAGCTTGTATCTTGCATTGTTGCACTGCTGGCATGAAGACATGACCTTCCCTTGACTATTAACTTGGTTACGAGCAAGAACCATAAACTCAGCCACGTCATCCTCAAACTCCGAACTCATTTTTATCATCCTCGGATGTCCATTCTCTATTTGGATTAGACATATTACAAGAAATTCTAACGAAATTTCGATAGAGTTTACCATATAATATCAATAACCTAAAAACATGCTATTCAAATATTTAAAATCCAGAAACAACCCTACAAACAAGCAAAAAACCGAGTCTCAATGACTATATCACATAAATCATAACCTAAAAATAAAACTATTTCTAACAAATTTAACAATTTCAAATATAGCAAGTTCAAGTTTTTCTAATTTCAAATATAAATATATAAATTTCATATTAAACAATTCTAAATTAAAAATTAAACAAGTTCTTACAAGTTCTAACAAAATTAAATATTTCAATTATACAAATTCAATTATTTTACAATTTCAAATATCACAAATGCAACTTCATAACAATTTCAATTATTTAAATAAATCTAAAATTGCTAACACATTTTCAATTCATAATTATTACTAAACAAATTCTAACAATTTCCAAAAATTTCAATTATTTAAACAAATCTAAAATTGCTAACACATTATCAATTCATAATGATTACTAAACAAATTCTAACAATTTCCAATTTTTTTATGTTTCTGAAGAATTACCAACAACAAATATTATTTAACAACTTGATTTCTAAAAAAATTCTCAATCTAAAAATTTAATTTCAAGCCTATTTTTTTAAGACATATAACTTAAACAATTCACTATCAAACTGAAACAAATTAAAAAAAAAAACCTTTTTCGAGTCACTGGGTGATCAACTTGTTTTGGAATGATAGGGGAAGTCTATGCCGCGTTCGGGAACTTGAAACGAAAAAATAATTAATTAAAACATATACACACCTACGGGAACACAAATATACACATCCACAATGCATAAACACACACCACACATATACGAACAATAGACAGAGATAGACAAAGTAATTAGACAATATGTACTTTACAACCCCAAACTAACTTTGTAGCAACTTGAACAATATGGAGATCTATACATTAAAATCCAAGCGTCAACAACACAACCTATCTACACGAACCTCCCTCGATATCGAGATCGATCTTCCTTCAGTCCTTGCCCCGCTCCTCCACCAGAACATCCCTCGGCTTGGCATCCCCGAAAAGGGTTCACCTTTGGATAGCAGTCAGACAAGCAGCGGTGTGGCGGGACATTGGACTGAAATTAAAAAATAAACACACACACGCAGACAGACTCAAAGACAAACATATATACACAAATAGAAAAATCAGAGAGAAATAAAGGGAGAGAACCTGAAAGAGAGGCAGGCATCAGGTCTGATCGAACGAAAAGAGATAAAGAGTTGTGGTTGTACAAACACACAAACACACACACACACATATTCTTGTCACACACATAAACACACGAGTCAGATATATATATATATATATATATATATATATATATATGTATAGAGCGAGAGAAGAGACTCACAGGGCTCAGGACACGGCTGAAGATGGGCTAAGGTGGAATGGGGTCAGGCAGGGTCTGAGAGAGTATGAGAGAGAGAGAGATAGATAGAGAGAGAGAGAGAGAGAGAGAGAGAGAGAGAGAGAGAGAGAGAGAGAGAGAACGTACGTACCTGAAACAACACGACGTGGTAGGTCTGAGTTGTGCACGATTGGTGATGGGTTAAGGTGGAAAAGGGTCAGGCAGGGGCTGAGAGAGAATGAGTCAGAGAGTGAGAGAAAGAGAGAGAGAAATGACACGACGTTGCGGGTCTGAGTTGTGGCTTGCTGAAATTTTCTTTAGTCTGCGGCGGGTATGAGTTGTGGCTAGCTTGCTGAGTTGGAGATCAGACACACAATAAACACACATGCGCCGATATACATTAATAGAGACAAACACACACACACACATTCACGGACACATAAATACATACATCACGAACACACACTATGTTTACACACAAAGACACTAACACACACACACACATTCACGAACACACACACGCACAAGGTTGTCGGAGAGAGAAATCAGAGAGAGAGAGAGAACTCGAACGACGCATAAGTAAAAATTTTATTTGAGAAGTTTGGGTTTTTTCACGGACGGTGGTGGTATTGATTTAGGGAAGAAATTTCTAGGATTTTCGCAGTGATGGTGGTTGTGGTCGATTGGCAAAGTGGTGGTGCATGGTGCGCGGTAGTGGTCGTGGTCGATTGGCGGAGTGGTTGTGCATGGTTGCGGTGGTTGTGGTTGGCGGAGTGATGGTCGTGGTCTCCATGATGGTGCGCGGTGGTGGTTGTAGCAGTATCGACTCAAAGGGATGGCAAGTAGGGCCATTGCCCAAGGCCCCTCTCCCAAATAATGCCCAATTATTTTTTCAATAAATATATTAATACATCTAAAATTATTATATAACTTAATTTGTAGTTATAATTTATTAAATTAATTAATTTGTAATTATAATTTTATTAAATTTGTATTAATCTGTAGTATTTATTTATAGTAATTAATAAGATATTTATTAGTATCTAGTCTCTTTTAAGAGGTAAGATTAAAATAGTAGCCAAACTATCAATTTATTTTAAAAGATAGCCAACATTGATTAAAATCCCAAAAATACCTTTCTCTCCCACACCCAAACACCACACCCAAATACCCAAACACCACACCACAATCTTCCTCTTCGATCCACCGGATCTTCGCCGGAGACTCGCCGTCACCGGCGACGAAGAAAGACTTAGGACTCGATCGCCACCGCCTCATGTCCCCTCCGGAGAAGCTCGCACCGGTTCTCCTCATCGGTGGTTCCGAGGTTGATTCCGACGTGGTTGTCGCTCGGGTCGTCAAATTCCGAGTTAAATCGTGTGTCGAACTCGAGGGCGGCAGAGGCAGGGCCAGCGCACGCGGTGGTGGAGGTGCGATTTCAGATTCTAGGGTTTTTCGTTCGACAGTTAATCAGATTAACTATCACTATTAATCTGATTAACTGTCTGTCACAGTTAATCTGATTAACTGTGAACTTCTTTCGAAAACGATTTCGAACATCGACGAGTCTCGCGGTTGCGCCGATCCGACCGTTTGAAGGTTGCAAGTTCAGTTCTGCATATTAACTGTGATAGTTAATCGGATTAACTGTGAAAGTTAATTCGATTAACCGTGACGATCCTCCTCCGAAACGATCTCGAACATCATCGAGTCATGCGGTTGCACAGATCCGACCGTTTGAAGGTAGGGTTGAGATTTCGCCGTTTGAAACTTTGATGAAAACTCGGATTCCGGTGCCAGAGACGGCGGAGATGGAAGTTAATAAAATTTATTGTTGTTCTTGTTACAGTTAATAAGATTTACTGTTGTTTTTGTTACGAGTAATGAGATTTACTATTTTCTTGTTACCGTTAATATTATTTACTTTGACAATTAATAATAACAACGCTTAAGGGTATTACCGGAATGTTGGAATGTTATTATAACAAAGTGGCTACTTTCCTAAATATGTTAATAGTTGAGCTATAATTTTAAAATAGATGGGCTGTTTGGGCTAGATATCTAGTCCGCTCTATTAATATTTCAAATATTTTGTATTTATTAATAATTTATATGATGATAAAATTATTTTTTTCAAAAAAATTGGGCCCCTTAAATGAAATTTTGCCCAAGGCCCCGGATATTGTCGAGTCGGCTCTAGTTGGTAGAGTGGTGATCCAGATTTAAGAGAGAGAGAGAGAGAGAGAGAGAGAGAGAGAGAGAGAGAGAGATGAAATAAATAAGTTTATACTAAAGTTAATCAAGCTTCAACCGCGATTTGTCGTGGTTATTGTCGCTGTTGTAAGTGTTCAGCCGCGACATAAGTCGATGCTATTATAAAATTTTCAAATACTAAGCGCAAGAATTGGTCCGTCTAAATGAAAATTTGAAACTTAAAATAGCTGCGACTTGTCGTGGCTATAGCCTAAATGTCGTGGTTATTTAGCCTCGATTTGTAGCGGCTATTCCTTAATATAAACATTGAGGCTGTTGAGTGTATTTGTTGTAGTGATAAGACTGCAGTATTGTGTTCCTCGTCAAGGTCCTTGTTGTCATTTGGGATATGAAGACGGTTATCCCATTTTTTTTTAGTAGGGGCACTATCGGCCAAGATTACATGATATATTAGCAGTGCAAAGCGCATGTGGTACTATCGGCCAAGATTACATAGTAGGTGGCACTATTGGCCAAAATTACATACTTATTAGAATAAATACTAGGGGCATGTATTTCTGCATCCCATGGGGACTTGAACCCATGACCTCTCCGTCGAGGTGAGGGTGAGATTACCGCTAGACCAAGCGAGTTACCACGTGTTATCCCATTTTTTCGAGCGACAAATATCTATATCCCATCGCATTCAAGTTTATTTCCAAATTGATATGCTTGTTACGGTACGTGAGATACTGGGAGAAATCATGCATAGAAGCAGATCATTATAAAAGAAAACGACATACCGTTTTTGCTTTTAACAAGGGCTAAGACATGTCGTTTCCTTTGGCTTAAAGAAAATGGAAATTACCCCAGGGAAACGAAAAGAAGAAAAACTATCCATAAATCTAACTCCAATGGCTCTTCATCTAACCCTACAAATTGAGCTCGAGGAGTGAGAGAGCCAAGTGAATGTTGTTCGTCTAGAACTCGAATCAGACCACGAATCCAGATCAGCAATGGAGAGTATTCTCTCTCCCGCCGATCAGCAGACATTGGTCTCTTCGTTCTTGGAAATCGCCGTCGGTCAGACCGCCGACACCGCTCGCCAATTCTTGCAGGTTCTTTCTATGTCGTCTTCGATTACTATCTCTTCGCATCGCTCCGGTTTGGTATGAGATCAAAAGATTAATGATTTCTTGTTCAGGCCACGAGTTGGAAGCTCGACGAGGCGATTCAGCTGTTTTACGTCGGCGGTGAAATTGGCGGTGCGGCGGCGGGATCGTCCTCGGATCGCGCTCCGCCGGTAGACGGGTTCGAGGCTTTACCGGAGGGAACTTCTCGGTATGGGTCATTATTGATGGTGGATTTGTGATGAGAGATTTAGTTGCTTTGGTTAATGGGTTTGGTTTTGTGATACAGTGACGATTTGGGACACTTTGGTGATGGTGATGAAGTTAGGGCTCCTTTACCGGTGATCAGGGAAGCTCTATATGATGATGCAATGATGTATGTTTTTTTTTTTTTTTTTTTTTTTTTTTTTTTTTTTTTTTTTGATCTTTTAGTACAAGTACTAATCCAAATATTACATATACACTAATTTAGCTGTGATTGTAATGTAATTCGTTTGACTGTTAGAGTTCTTGAGAAACCCTGTGTTTGGCTTGAACGCTGACCTTTCTTGTTGTTGCTAATTTCAATGTTTGACTTCCCAATTGGCACCATTTCTAATTATGTGGTGACTGATTTAATTCTTTCTCTTCTCAATGCTTGTCTTGTAGATGAGGCACTGCTAGTTTCTTTGGTTAGTTTGTAATGACTTGTGCTAATGTGCTTGTCCTAGTTATTTTTTTTTTGGTAATTTTGCGAATGAAAATGCAAGTAGGGCTCCTTATCGCAATCTTTTCTTTTGCTCTGTTGTTGTTACTTCTAAAAATGAGTTTGCATGTATTTGTCATGTCTTGTAGTTCATCAAGTGCAATGAGACTTCCAGCAATTGAATCCAGTTCCGTGATTGCTTTCCGTAATTTTAACGAGGAGGTGAAACGCCCTGGAGTTTGGGAATCGGAGCAGGGTGTTGCATCAACCCCAGAAAAATCAAGAGATAATCTTGCTTCCTTGTATCGTCCACCCTTTCATCTAATGTTTCAGGGATCGTTTGAAAAGGTATCTATTATATAAGAATCCGTTATTCATTTCTATCATATCCGTATTGCTATCTATATGAACAACCAAATGAATATTGCTTTTGGTTCATTGTTTTGTTCAGTAAGGATGTTGTCCTCTTCTGCATTGTTATTGGATGCAATGCAAAGTTGCTTTCAACTTTCTTTCTTCCTTGTCAGATATGCAATTTACACACGTATATATAGTAAAGTATTGTAGCTATCTCTTATTCGTAAAGAGTGTTGATCCTGTTATCTCAAATTTAAAATAAGACACAGTTCTCTCATATTGTGAGAGTGATATATAACAATAAGGTTTTGATAATATTACAATACACTTAAGTTACCAATTAGATTAGTGTTTTGTTTTGTAATAGGTTTTCCGATTTTATTCCAAAGGGCTTCATGTTTGAAACAGGAATGAGATTATGAAGGGTACAATATAATTGATTTTACCCTTTTGTTGTTTCATAGGGTAGAAGGAGAGAATTAAAGTATATTTTCCTACTCTCAAAATATGATAAATTAGTAATTTTACTTTAAAATATGTTGTGGATATTATACCTTACAAATATCCAACCATATTTTCAGGGATGAATAATGATGGAATCTAAATTGCATTGAATATGAATGTGTAGTTGCCTATCTTATGTAAACTAAGCCAGATTGTATTTTTGCAGGCTAAAGGCGCCGCCTCTTCTCAGGACAAATGGCTTCTCGTGAACTTGCAATCTACGACCGAATTCAGTTCACATACGGTAACTTCATTTGGCTGCTTTATTTTGTGATTTTAGCCGAAAACAGTTCTTATGAAAACGTACAGTAGATTTATGACCATTTTATGTATTTATTTATTTATTTGAAGCTTAATCGAGATACATGGGCGAACGAAGCTGTCTCTCAAACTATCGGTACTAATTTCATCTTCTGGCAGGTTTGTAGCCTATTTACTTGAGTGTTGAGTTTTCCCATGTGTTAATTGCAACGGTTAATACAGATGTGTTATATTTTGTGTGAGAAATATGTTCAATATAATCGAATAACATGGCAGATATATATATATATATATATATATATATATATATATATATATATATATATATACTGTTCTAACTTGTGGATCACATCTGATGTTGAATTAAATTAAATTCAATAATCAGTATGTTAACTCTGGTTTTGATCAACATTTTATACTAATCTATTTAGTATCACATATTGTTTTAACGTCAGTCTTTGAAATTAGGTTTATGATGATACAACTGAAGGCCGAAAAGTCTGCACATACTACAAATTGAGCTCAATCCCTGTAGTGCTAGTTATTGATCCCATCACTGGTCAAAAAATGCGGTCGTGGAATGGAATGGTTCAACCAGAACGCCTTCTAGAGGTAAATCATGATCATTTTATTAATTTTATTTTCTGTAACTCCAAAGGGATACTCAAATTTTGTTGTGGTTATTATACTTATTATATATAGAAGAAGCATAATAGATTAAAAATAGAAAAAGAAAGCTCCATCTAGAAAGAAGCAAAATACATACTACAGAAAACTTGACTAATCTCGAATGATATCAGTCAGGCTATCAGAAGTGAAACCGTAATTAAAAGTCCAAATCAAAATACCTATAGGCCTGAAAATAATTTCCCAAAGGTCTTCAGATTGAATTGTTTATCGTTGTATATACATCTGTCCGTTGTTTCCGAATACCCAATCAAATGGCCTAGATTGCAACCCTAACTGAGCTTTGCTAGTTCAAGGATCTGCCGGGGGTCTTGGACTAGAGACATCAAACGTTCATGTGGTCACGTGTGATTTTTCATGTTTTCCTTTAGGATTTGTTGCATTATATGGAGAGTGGCCCAAGGGATCATCATGTGACTTTGTCACACAAACGTCCCCGAGAAAGTCCTTCAAGTCAGCCTCAAAAGACAAAAGGTGTGAAAATAACTCCTTTAATTCTTTTTTTTCTACCTCTGTCCTATTAAGTCTTTTTATCGACGCAATGTGAATGTCAGAAGGCTTTTTTATTTACTTATTTATTTCTTTTGTTTATGTATGAAGAAGTTAATGCCTTCATACTAGAGGTTAACCTTTTTGATCTTTTTTTGGGATTTAGATTAAGGTTAACTGAAAATCCCATGTTTACTTCAGATGCTCTATTCGCTTGAATCTAGTTTTGATTGTTATATATTGTGTTTCTCATGAACCCCGAGGGGTTGGTCTAGTGGTTCGATTCCCTCTGAAGTCACTGAGCATTCTCCTGGTCAATAATGCCATTGTCTTGTATTTTGAATTGGGATTAATCCGGACACCACAGTTGTGAAAAAGAAAATCACTGATTCTCATATATAAAACTGTTAAACAGCTTCGGATGTCCCAGTAGTTGCAGAAAAGACAAGTGAAGAAGACGAGGAAATGTTGCGAGCGTTGGCAATGTCCATGGAAGCCGTAAAGGAAACTGGTGAAGAATCGAATTCCAAGGACGAAGTTGTAAATTGTGTGGAAAAGGATAAGAGAGAATGCCCGGAGGAGAAAAAGCCAAGCTATCCACCTTTGCCGGAAGAACCCAAGGGTGTTGATAAGACTCTTCTATGTAGGGTTGGAGTTCGTCTTCCAGATGGCCGAAGGGTTCAGCGGAATTTCAACCGAACTGATCCGATTCAGGTAAGAACTTAGTAAGAAATAGTAAATGTGAATACTTAAAACTTTAGTTTCCTGAGTGATTCAATATGAATAGGCTTATACCCATTTTAATATGAATTTAAAATGCCATCTATTTTTGGCTAAATTGAAAATACCCAATCTTATAATAACAAGTACATGATACTAATTGTAATCAAGTTAGACAAATTTCGACTGACTTCATCTACGGAGGTATAGTTTGCATGATTTCAGATTGATATTAGAGTAATTTCTTCAAAGTCTTGATTTAAACCAATGATCGAAATATTGTTACCGATGTTGACCCCGAGACTTAGATTTTGTTGGGTTACCGGGAGATACCAATAGCTTACCGGGGTATCCAGTGTGGGTACGGGTAAACTATACTGATGAAGTTACCGTTACCGACGTGGTTTAACGACAAATACCGGATTTATCGAGGGGTATCTAGTGAACACATCATTATAAAAAAGTGTTTTCATACCTAAGATAAAAATATAAATAGTTTACAATATTTTCATTACAATACATCACGTTTTGCAATTCAACACTCATTGTAGCTCACGATCATGGCCTTAAAATTTCAAAAGTTGGCCTATGATTATTGGTTGAAATTTTTTAAAATTTAAAAAAAATTGGCCCAATTTTTTTAAAATTAAAAAAAATTGACTTGGTTTTCGCAGTTTCGGTAACCGATTCGGTTTTCTGTTGGTAACCGGTGTTTTTCCCGGTATCTAGCTGTTTTGTTCATACCGCCGGGAAGTGCCAAAAACTGATATACCGACCGATTTTCTCCCGGTTTTGCCGGTATTTCAATCCCTGATTTAAACCCTGATTAAAAATGGGTAAAATTTAGGTATATATTATAAAATCTCTGCTTTTTTTGCTAATGTTAGGCCGTTTCAAAGCAAGCATTTAGAATCCCCGTTAATTGTGGGTGTTAGTTAAATTAATTTTGAACAGAGCTAACCGTTTTTCATTTTCTTCTGCAGATGCTGTGGTCGTTTTGCTGCTCTCAGGTAAAGGAAGCTGAGACAAGGCCGTTCCGGTTGACTCACGCAATACCAGGAGCTTCAAAGGGCCTCGATTACGAGAGTCAGTTGACTTTTGGAGAGTCGGGTCTTGCCAACTCCATGATTTCGGTAACGTGGGAGTGAAGTCACGGTAATTTACTGTCCTGAACTTTCAAGTTCTCTTTTGTTTAGGTTCGAGTCTTTTTTTGGCCATTCTTGGCCCGCTTGAAAGCCCGTCACTAAAATGTTTATTTACACCCTTAAATATGTACATTCTCAAGCCAGACTAGAATACACGAGACAACTATTTATGTTTAATGGCCAGTTTCAAAAGTCCCATGTATTGAACATATACTCGCATGACCTGAATACCAAGTTTTAAGTCAACAATAGAAATCTGAACATATTCAATGCCGTTGAATCTTATAATAAAATGAATTATTCTACATCTTTATGACTGTACCACTACGCAGTCATCGTTCTACTGCTTTAATTTTCATAACTGCGGGATATCAAAACCTAATTATCTTTTGAAATTTCATTAGTCTCTTAAGATCAACTTGAATTTATTTTAATGAAGTTAAAGATCAAGACTTTTGTTACTGTATACTCATTAAAAAAAACGACTCATGGTAGAAGCCAGCCCGATGTACATAAAAAATGCAAGGTGGAGGGTCATTAGTCCCAACTCACAGAATTGATCAGCCGAATCTTTTTACTGCTATAAAGCGTGCAATATGCGAGAAAAAAAAAACCTCGAGTAAAAATACTCGTGCTCAAACCAGGGTTACCGCTCAAGAACGCCTCGCTTGTGACTCGACGTGTTTGCTTTATCTTCTACGAAGTCTGATTTGGTGTTGACAAAATCTTCTCATAACACTATATATAATATATATGTGCAATTCTATTCCAAACAAACTTATGGTTTGATGAAAAAATATAAATTGTCGCAGTGGAGATCAGTATATGTCGAGTATGTCCGGTTGATACAATGGTGATCTAGGTTAGATTGCTCTTGACGTCTTGTAATTATGCTCGAGTGTGTTTCCAAATGATGTTTCACCTTTTGCCTCCTTTTTATAATGTTGTCTGAGGTTAGATTACAAGTTTATCAGACCCACGTCTCTCAGTAGTTACTTTAATAACTCCGTAGTCTTCTATACTTACGTAAGCTATTTTGATAACTGAGTAGTTATTTAATAACTCCGTAGTCTTCTATACTCATGTTAAGTTATTTTGATAACTCAGTGACATGCGTTGGTCTTAAACTGTTACACGTGTTTACGTTGCCATTATAAACATTTGTTTTGACTAGTCTTTGTGTAACCTCTAACTTCTCCGATTTCCTTGGTTATATTCAAGGGTTATTGAGCCTTGATTTATGAACCTATTCTTGCTTGAACAATGAGTTCGCGACACGTTTTAGATCGTCAACAGAGTTTTGAGAAAACAGCTATCAATAATTAAGTAAAAATTAAATCACTTACGCTTATGTCGGTTTTAGAAACATTTAAATTTTGTCCATCAAGCCTAGTGGAGTAAGGGTTGGACGTTCAGTCCCAAATAAATTATAGGGCTTGTACTTTTATTTATTTATTTAAATCTTGGAGGTTAAGATATTTTAGGAATAAAATAAAATAAACTAAAGTGCCTAACATTTTTTTTATTGTTAGGATTTTGGAAAACTATAAATAAAGGATTGGGTAAACCTCAAATTCGTCCAACATAGAGCCAGAGAAACTTTTGAAAACGATTTCCCGCTTTCTCTTTCCAGAAATGACTCTTCAAAATATTGTTTTTTTATACACGTCTTTTATTGGTTGTGTTTGACTTAGTTTATTAAGCTTGGTTTTAGCTTTTTCTAAAAGGTCAACCGTTTTAAAGTATTTGATAAAAGTATTTTTTAATAAAATTGAAAAGCGTGAAAACTATAAATGAAGGATCGGGGTAAATTCCAATTCGTCCAACATAGAGCCAGAGAAACCTTTGAAAACGATTTCCCTCTTTCTCTCTTCAGAAATGATTCTTCAAAATATTGCTTTATTATAAACATCTTATATTGTTTGACTTAGTTTATTAAGCTTGGTTTTAGCTTTTTCTAAAAAGCCAACCGTTTTAAAGTGTTTGATAAAAGTAATTTTTAGTAAAAATTGAAAAGTGCTTTTGCAAAATATAGAAAAAAAAATTAAAAATCAAAATTTGCGTAGTTTTTGGGAAAAACAACTTTTTTTTCAAAAGCATAATCTAAAAAAAAAACTTTTTTAAAAGTAAAGCTATGTCAAACGGTGTCATTGTTTCAATGAACATCTCGTTGACTCAATTAAATCAAATAACGAGTTAGCCTATACTATATGTCCCCCGTCCATTTTGAGAATGGCATGGATGGTTAAGGTGTTTGTTCGTGGAGAAGAAGGAGCACACGGGGAATCAAGAAACTTTAGAAAGGTGAAATACCTAATAACTAAATGAGATTCAATAGTTCTTCCTAAACAACTTATAGAGACATTAAATAAGTGATTGCGGGTCGAATTCTGCATCCCAATCTGTCGGTCCAACTTCAGAGGGCCGTATCTTTTTACTCGGTTGTCGGATTTTCGTGTACATCATATCAAATCGTAGAGAAAGACGAGATCTTTATTATATGGCGCACAGTTTGTTAAAAATCGAATCCCAGACCCAATTTATTCTGCTTCGAAATATCTCGGCCCATTTAATGTTTTAACAATTTAATTGTGTGACTTTTGGGTTTGTTTGTCCTTTGGTTTTCTTGTCTTTTGGGTTTATTTTGTACGTTGATTTTCTTGTCTTTTGTGTTTCTTGTCCTTTGGACTTGTATTTAATCACCATTTTCAACCTTGGTGGTCAGAGATTAGAATGAATGAAAATTAAAATCTTTGTGTTTTTATCTCCAAATTCGTGTGTTCGTGTGAGGACCCGATTTGATGCCCGAGACCTAGTATTCGTGAGTGAATCAATAGGCGAAGGAAGGTTCTTCGATTGGGTATTCGTGCGTCGAATCAACAATCGTAGTCCATTTGTCTCATCAACAAAAAACACGCTGCATCAATAAGACTTCTCAAGACTTAAAGTTAAAATCATTTATAACTCTTTGTCTTGAAGCCACTATGTACGAATACAATCATGGTTAACCTCAAGATAACTTATGGCTACATAATAAGCCATTAATCAAGATTCCTTTTAGTAAATGTTTGACTACGTAGTATGTGAAAGGACTTTGTCATGTTTGGTTTATATATTAAGGATCCATTAGGAAAATAATCAACGTTAAAAAAAAAACAATTATTAGATTTTGGTCCAAAACTTTCTAAAAATCATAATTCAAGAATAATCTCAATTAAAACCCCTTTAAGCCTAAAACAGCTCTGCCGACACAGGCCCACCAATTCAGATATTTCCATACTTTTCTAAAAGCTTTTTAATTTTACTTTTTTATTTTTTATTTTTATTTTTAATTTTTTTTATCGATGCATCATCTGTTTTTAAAGCCTAAAATAGTACTGCCGACAACGCTCCATTGATTCCACACCCACACCACATTACATATTTATATCACGAGAATGGTTCTAACAAAATTACATGAGAATATAATGTTGTGGGTTTAATTCTCATTTCTCATACAAATATTTTCCTAACCAAATAAAAAAAGGCAAAAAAAAACTCTCATTCATCCAAATGAATATTCACTCGTGATAAATTTATTTATATTTTATAGCAATAATAGTGTGTTTGACCATCTCCACTCACGAAGTCTAAAATATATTTATCAGACCAAACGGTTTTTTAGCTCTAATCAAATATTTCATTTTTAACATTAATGTCTTTTTGTTTGAACTTTGAAAGAAATATTTATCTGTAGGGTTAATATACATATATATATATATATATATATATATATATATATAAATTTATTTAGAGGTGATTGAAATGTGTCAAAGTTTTTCTTGCTTTTGCAATCTGACAATATGCATGTACAAATATGGCGTATAGTAACTCGTGCTCTGAGGAGAGACTGCTAAGGAATCAGTAATAATGGAGTGTTTAACGTGGCGTGTGAACCCTATAAGGCAAAGAGATGTGTCCAAACATTCAAAAGCATTAATGTGATCAAATCAGATATTGTGATGTCAAAAGCCATAGGAAAGAATCACACACTTTAGTATATAGTGCGCCAGGTAAGTGTAGGAGTATCACTATAACATTGTCGTGGGAAAATGATTCATGTCTTATCATGTCACGGATTGTATTTTATCTTTTTTGATCTTCTCAATTTATTATTTTGAAAACTTTCTTTCATTATACGTGGCTAACATGCATTACTAATACTTTAGGAATCTTAATATCTTTCTTTCTCTCACTAACTCCGAAAGAGCCCTAGTTCGCAATCGCAAGTTGAATAAAAAAACTCTATATAAACCCTTTTGAAGTGCCTTTCTTTCTTGCAAACATTCATCTTCAAACCCTCTCTCTCTCTCAATAAAAATAAAAAATCTCGACTCAGAAACCAAGAAAAAAAAACATGAACCGTTCAAGGAATCTACTATCTGCTTTTTTCCTCGCAATCCTTCTGCTGATAGCTTCTGGTAATATACTTTACTCTCTTATTTTTATCTACTCTATCATGGCCGGCTAGGTTAGAACTTAGAAGTCTAGAACCATCAAATTTAATTACTACCATAATCTTATATTTTATACTTATGAAACAGAGATGAAAAATCAGTTTGGAACTTCTTTTGTTAGAATACGTAAATTTAAGGGCAATATCTGAAAGCTATGATCATAGATGTACCAATAACATGTCTCTCTCTCTCTCTCTCTCTCTCTCTCTCTCTCTCTCTAAATGGTGTAGGGATGGGCCCACAAGTGGCGGAGGGGCGGACGTGTGAGTCGCAGAGCCATCGATACAAAGGGGTGTGCGGAAGGGGCAGCAACTGCGCCAATGTCTGCCGCAACGAGGGCTTCCAAGGCGGTCGCTGCCGTGGCTTCCGTCGCCGTTGCTTCTGCACCAAGCACTGTTAAAAATGCACATGACAGTTTGTGTCCTATTATCTACTCTTTGTTTACGTGATCGAATAACTATGTGCGTTTCTGTCTGTGTGTCTCTTGTTTTTAGTTCATTTTTCCTTTGTTTGTTTGATGTTGATGTGTTTCTCAATTGCGATCGTTGATTAATGCAAGCTTGTTTTAGTTTGGATTTCCCTTCCTCAGAAGCGATAGATGTAACAACTTTGCCCAAGGGTTCAAGGTAAATTGGGCCTTGGTAAAACCTTCCGAATCATTCCTTTTTGGGAAGCTTGGTAGAGGAAAAGAGCACCCTTGCATAGGAATTAATCGGCTTTCGCCGTATAATCCAAAGCAATCGTTACGATAAGCCCATTGACAAAGACCATTCGCAGCCCCGTTGTTACATCTCTGGGGTCCATACAAACGAAACAGTAGTGAAAGCCTTAACGAACTCTAATACATTCTAAAAAAAAAAATTCCAAAAAAGGGCATAAAGATGATTTGGTTAAGCTCTCCATGATGAGTTTATTGTCACTTTAAAAAATTACTTTCTCAGCATTCCTAAATTTTGCAACCAGAGCTGCCGCAGTGATGGAGCACGAAGCGAAATAAAAGCTAATCATGTTGGGTAAATTTGAGAAAAAAAAAATTCAGAAAGGGCAAATTTAAAAAGCAAAATTTCAGTTGGGGCTAATTTACAAACTTTTGGGGTAAATTAAAAAAAAAATTAAAAAATGGGCAAAAAATGAAAAAAAAATAAAAATTGAGGGGGTCACTGGGCCTCGTATAAATCCGTGCCTAGCCATATAGACACAGCTTTAAGCTCCGCCTCAGCCACATAATTAGCCCTTGTTTTGTTTCTCCACAACCAAACAACCTTCCCTTCACGATCTCTGGCAATGACTCCCACTGCGGCTTCACCATCCTCGAATGCGGCGTCTACATTAATTTTCAACCATCCCTTATCCACTTTACTCCATCCTTCTCTTAGAACCTCTATCTCCAAAGTTCTGAGTCTCGCTGTCGTCCCGAACAGCGGTGGCAATTTGATAATGCTCACTAATCTGTGAGAATAGCTTTTAGATCAAAGAATCCTTATGACAAATCAGCCTCGAGAAAAGTTTCTCATTCCCAAAATTTTCGAATATTTTCCATAATTAACCATGCTCTAATCAAGAATTCATTTTTAGCACCCATGGTCGAATTCAACTCATCGTTCAGCGCAAATAGAGACTCTACGATTGTTACCCCATTGATGTATGGCAAAATAGATTGCAGTTTTTGGAGACTTGCGATTTCCGTAATAAAAATGGATAAAAAAAGTAGTGTTTTCTGAGTGGAAACGGTCTTGTAAACAATACCCACGTATTGGGGTCTCGGGATTTTAGCCAAAAACAGACGTTTAGCCTCTCAAAACGACCGTTTGTGTTCTGTCCGTTTTAATTTCGTGTGTTAAGCAGTTTTAATTATATGTATTAATTTCTTCAGTTTTAGATTGTGAAAGGTCTCAAGATCCACTATAAATCTTGGTGACTTGTTTTATATTGAAAAAAAGATTTTGATGTTGATGAATACAAAATTCGTGAGCGACCTCCGAGTTGATGCCAGAAAGCCGGCATTCTTGCGTGAATCAACGGTGATTGGATACCCTTATTCTAGAATTCGTGCGCGAATCAATAGGCAAAGGAACGTTCTTAGATCGGGTATTCGAGAGCGAATCAACGATCAAGTTCGACTATCTCGTAACGTTTTCCTTTTATTTCGGTTCTTAGATTAGTTTTTGATCTTTATATTCTCTACTGCATCACCCATCCTCGTCTCCTTCCCAGCTCCATCTTATGCCCAGTCATATTAGCCAAGTCACTGGAATGGCTAGTTAATAGCCAACTCAGCCAAGACGTGTTAGGCACGTTATCTCATCTTATGCTAGTCACAGGTAGTGGCATTATTGTAATATTGTATAAGTTCTTGTTACAGTTAGTTATAGCGGATTCGATATATAAATACAGTTAGTCAAAGCGCATTCGATGTATTATAATTAATGAAGTCGATGATCCTTTCTGATCATCTTCCTTCTCTCTCTCTCTCTCTCTCTCTCTCTCTCTCGTTCGTTCATTCTTTCAAACATTTACATGGTATCAGAGCGGGTATATTCCCAAACCTTTTATGGTGCAACTTCCAGAGATTCCATGGCAGCAATTCGTTCTGCAACGCCTGTTGTCTTCACTTATCCATTGCGACGAAACTTGACCAGAATAATTTTCTCTTGTGTAGGAAACAAATTATTCTTGCTATCAGAGGACATTTCCTTCAAAATTTCACTCTACCACTTTCTGAGCACCGATGAAATTCCTCACTCGCGAACATGAGCTCGTCGACAATATTAATGTCGATTTTTGGATTGGGAACAACAAGAATAGCTGACTTTGTCTTGGTTGTTCTCTTCCATGAAAGATAATCTTGTATCTAGGTTTTTGAATTATGAATACAACGTGCAAGCTAAAGTATTGCAATAAAAATTGGCATTGCAAAATTCAAAGAAGCCGAGTTTGACCATCAATGATTTCCTAATGAAGATTCAGATCTACGTCGATCTTCTTGCTCTAGTTGATCTACGTCGATCGTCGACAATATTAATGTCGATTTTTGGATTGGGAACAACAAGAATAGCTGACTTTGTCTTGGTTGTTCTCTTCCATGAAAGATAATCTTGTATCTAGGTTTTTGAATTATGAATACAACGTGCAAGCTAAAGTATTGCAATAAAAATTGGCATTGCAAAATTCAAAGAAGCAGAGTTTGACCATCAATGATTTCCTAATGAAGATTCAGATCTACGTCGATCTTCTTGCTCTAGTTGGTCACGAAACACATTGATGCATTTCTAAATGAGTTCCCTGAAGAGTATGAGATGTTTGTTACTTCAATCAATCTCCGTATTGAGCCTTATTCGGTCACATATCTCAGTCTATCATATTCGACCATGAAGTCATGTTGGAGATAAAGCACAATGAAAGCGAAACTCTTGGTTTATCAGCAATGATGTATCTTACAACGACAAACCAACAATCACGAAGACCCAACAATTACAACCAACCTTTCTCGGGGAATTCAAGTCAACAATAACGATCATCATTTCCTAGCCAGCTCTACAACAACAATAATGGATGAGGAGGTCAATCAAGCATAGGAAATTCCCAACCACAACAAGGAAGAGGAAAAAGATTTTTGGCAAAATAGCTGAGTCCAGTGCCAAGTATGTGGAAAGATTGGTCACACAGTGACTCAGTGCTACTATCGCTTTGACCACTCTTTTGCAGGACCAAGCCAACTACAAATGCCGGGCTTTTCCAATCCCATTCAAGGTAATGTTTCTCACCTTTGTCAGAGTAAAGGACGGTCAATGAATGGAACTTCCTACCCTGATCTGTACTATCGAGGAGATGAGAGGTTCTATTAGGGCAAAGAGTCCGCACTGAAACAACAAATGCATTAGGAGTTTCATGAGACACCACTGGGAGGACACGCGGGGGTCGTTCGGACTCTAGCCCGTCTTAGCGCAAATTTTTTTTGGCAGGAATCTGTCGCGATGTCAAGCATTTTGTGGAGAAGTTTGTCATGTGCCAAATGGTGAAATACTCGACAACGGCCCCGAGTGGCCTTCTACAACCGCTCGAGATCCCGGAACGAGTTTGGGACGATTTAGCTATGGATTTCATCGTGGGGCTACCAATGTCTAAAGGTTACACTTGTATTTTTGTGGTGGTGGATAGACTTACCAAGTATGCTCATTTTGGTCTTCTCCCTACCGAACACACGGCCTCTCGATTCGCCGAGTTATTTTGCTCCATGGTGATAAAGCTCCACGGCCTATCCCGCTCCATTGTGTTCGACCGTGAACCAATATTTACGAGTCAATTATGGAAAAATTTGTTCGACATGACGAATACTCGTTTAAGGATGAGCTCGGCGTATCATCCTCAAACGGACAAACAATTGGAAGTGCTTAACCGCAGTCTCGAGCAATACCTTCGCACCTTCACTTCAGATAATCCTAGGAAATGGGCCGACTGCCTTTCGTGGGCTGTTGAAACTGTTGGGCATAGTCCCTACAGATTAGTTTGTATGAGTTCTAATGGTTTAGAGTATCTAGACGTGGAGTTAGAGAAAGGTCATTTGTGCAACTTTCCTCGACAACAAGAACTGCAAACAAAATTTGGTATTTTATTGATGAGATTAGGATTACATAGTTGCAGCATAGCTTTGATCACTTTATCTGATAAGTGACCAAGTCTATTATGCCAAATTTGAAAAGTAAGACTTGTTGAGACACAATTACAAACCAGACTCCTAGTTTTAAACTCTGAAAAATTAGAACTTCAAACATTGACAGTTTTGTTGGGATTTTGATCTTGGCTTGACTCTGAGGACTCTTTTGATATTCCAATGGCTTCTTGACTTTGACTAGACTTGTGTATGTTGATCTGTGAATTGTCAAAGACGTGTAGCCCTTCCTTAAATTGAACTTTCATCGAGACTGTACAACTGGCAATATCCTTAAAAAACACACATGAGGTCTAAATTCAAAGAAAACTGAATTATCTTTGGAAAATTTTGACATATCTTTGGAAATTTTTGACACATACATGAGTTTCTTTATAGTTTTAGGGACTCTTAAAAGTTGTTTTAGAAAAAGGACACGATTATGCAAAAATGGAGAATGAAAACAAGCGTAACCAATATTCTGAATACAAATACCCATATCATCTCCCATGTGCACTTGATCAATGCTTTGGAATTCAGCTTTTGTTCAAACATTTCCAAGATCAATTGTGATGTGGTTGGTTGCACATGAATCTGGATACCACTCATGCTCCTCTAGTGTTTACCAGCCTTAATCCTAAAAGTTTTGTGTTATTGCAGCCACTGTATGTGCTCCTTGGTCGTGGAAGGCTTCTGATCCTCTAGATACGCGGTCAACATTGGGGTTCTGTGTCTTTCTATGGTCAAATCTGATCTCTTGCCAGTCAAATAAACAATCAAAACATAGATGTGTACCTATTTCAAATTTTTTCCAAGCAGAGGCAGAATGAAGCATCGATGGAAATCCCTCTAGACCTCCAGCAACGTGCCCGGGAATCCATTTTACCCCAATCTACAGATCCACGCTTTCGCCCTCTCGTGAATCTTTAATGCCTAAAGCTTCTTCCAGATTCACACGGTCAGATCAAAAGGGGCTCAAGGTATGGCTTTTATCGTTGATTGCATGGAGAACACACCAGCTTAGCTCGGGACTCACCAGTGCAAATCCTCCACCGGCGAACAACAAATCCGCATCTTGGTGATTTCACGAGCCTTTTCATTCCCATACACAGTGTTTAATTTCTCAAAGTCATACTCTATTTTAGTTTGGACGAAGTAATTTTCCACTGTGACTCGCTGAGTCGACAAAGAAGATGTAGTAGTAATATTAGACAAATCCACTCCCCATTTATCTCAAAAAACCAATGTTTTTTCCACTTCCCAAAACAAATTTCAAATTCTCCCTTATGAACTCTTTAGTGACCAAATGTCTCTCTAATATTTTGAGGCCGTCTCCTTTTTCTCGGAGTTGAGAAAATTAGAGCGAGAAAAGTGCTTAGCCTTCATAATTTTGACCCATTTAAAATTTGATCTTTTGACCAAATGCTTTCCAAGCTTTGCATAATTTATCCCACGCGATGGTGGCCAAATATCTTTTGGACCCGAAGTAACAAAATTTAGACCTAAAAAAGCCGAATTAGGACTGAAACAAGCCGAATTTGAAGCCATAGTAGCCGTTTTGGCCACCAAGAAGCCCACATGTGGCCAAGGCTCCTTCCAACTCCGTGGGCACCACATCATACAAAGACTCTATAATACGACATCCACTCAAGAGTAAATTAAGTGAACTTATTCTCAACCAAGGCAAAACTATTTGAAAATCATTTCTCAAACTCTCTCTTTCTCTCTCTTTACTTTCTCTCTCCAAACTCATAGAGAAATGGCCAAGATTATCCACCTCACATAGTTATCAGACTAATGTTAAACGTCGTAGCGCGTGCCAGGGGAAATCCCTTTGCGCCCCTTAGCTTATTTCTGTTTTGTTTTGTATATGTGTGACAAAAGTTGTAGCTCAACCACCAGACGAGAGAAAGGTGAGAAGCGCAACGATAACCACCACCCTCAATCTTCTTCCTAAGGCCCCTTGAATATTGTGGCTTGTAGGTCTAACTCCAATCCGCCATGGTCTTCTCGCGACCAACAAAAACATCCTCCACCATACTCATTGTGATTCCAAGGTTATTCTAGAGAAAATGAAATTCGAGGTTTCCCCAATCGATCCTGGCGTTCTTGAAACTATCGAGAAAGTGACACCGAGAACCTCGAGCAAAGCCAGTGAAAGTCTTCATTCCGCCACGTGTCTTACAAATATTATTTGAGAAATTACATTAACAAGAAGTAGTTAATAAACTAATATTATTGGCCATATGATTCCAAGGTTAAAAATTGTTGGAACATGAATATGTGTGTAAGATCAATGATGATCCTCCATAAAGGCTCTTCATGCCCTTTGTAACAAAGCTTCAAGAATCTGCAAGAGCATTAAACAACCACGAGTAAGAATCATCACTATAAACTCAAAAAATTTATGAAAGGTTTATTAGTGTGGGCTAATCGTGAACATAAGTGTTTATGAAATTAAAATTTTGAGTACGCTAAAGCACAAAATCTATCTCAAAGTAATGAATTAATCAACTATTTTCTCTCTTTTTCCCTTTAAATACCAAAAATCCAAAGTAGTTTGAATTTTGCAAGGCGTCTTTTGATCCAACTATTTATGACTCAACCAAGACCTCTTAGGCTGAGCTCAAACGTCTTATTTAGTCCGAATGTACGGCAACAACTCCTCACATTAATTCATGAATTACACTTGAGCTGACATCTAATTAATTCTCTTCAAAATTACAAATTAATTAATGAAGAAATTCACAAGTGTCTTTTTGTAGTAATTTATTAGTCTTTTCTATTAATCACTTTTTCCTTATAACATTAATTATATGCACAACCATATATGTGCAAATAAAAATTTTGACGAATAAAAATGATATAAAAATTGTCCCACAAATAACACTAAGTTACAAGCACACTAGATGCTGAGCACTTACAAATTCTAGACATGATTGTCCATAATTAAAAATTCTAGGGAAGATAATGAAAAAGTGTTCTTGAATTTGCATTCAATTGTCCCATTCAATGCTCTAGTACTAAAGACTTTTAGAAGCGACATGTCGCATCTAAAATATTCCCACGTTTTGGTAGGATGATTTTTAGATGCGAGAAACGGACCAATTCCCATGTTTTGGACGGAGCTTAGATACGACATGTCGCATCTAAAAAAATTAGATGTGAATATTTAGATGCGACGTTTGTCGCATCTTAAAACACTTTTAAATGCGATATTTAGACCTTTAAATGCGCTATTTGTCGCATCTAAAAATCCTTTTTATTCAAGTGATGGTTGCTCCATTTGCCTTATATAGAGATGTATTTTAGGGATCATAAGGTGATCAAACTTAAGACTTGACAAATATCTAATAAGTGTCCTTATACCCTACTTGAGTGGGTATTAGGACACTTACATTTGTAACCACTGTTGGAATCGATCTAGGGTTTAAGAAAAAGTTTAACGCTTCGTTAAGCGGCGGAATTTTAAAAATTTTCTTTTTAAGTAAAACTAGTTTTTACTAACCTAGACAAGAGCATGTACATGTAAATAAAAACTAATATGAGCTATTAAAGTTACTAACCTTTCTTGAAGCCTGAACCTTGTAGAAGCTTTTGGAAAGTTGCAACGCTCGTCTCCCCTCGCAGCACGTCTCTCTTCCTTTCCTCGGCACCTCGAGCAACCACGAAAGTTTCTATCACTAAATCACTCGAAAAGAAGGAATCAGTGAGTGGGCACTTTTAAACACTACGACTTGAGAACGAGTCTCGAAGTCGCAGAGCTAAACACTAGGTCGAGTGAGGACCTAGGTGCCAAGACAAGAAAAAATCGAAAAATAAACTAGAGAGAGAGAGAGAGGATTTCGGCCACAAGTTCTAGAGAGAGAGTCTCTCAAATCTCTTAAACTTGGATGAATGAATTGTGAGGAAATGAGGCTCCTATTTATAGGAGAGGTCTCACCTTCAATAAGGTAGTTTCCTCTTCTATAGAATATCACATATTCATGAGCAATTTCCTCTTTTTTCCCTTTGAGATACTCGGCCAAGCTAGGGCTTCTAGAAGCCTTGATTTGTTTCCTATTTTGTTCAAGGCTTGCCTTGTCTCTCAATGTGGCCGATTCCCTTGTGCATCCTTATGCAAATTTGTTTCCTCTTTTTCTTTTGGCAAGTATCTAAATACATTTATGCACAAAATAAAACTCTTCTATTTCTCTATTAGGGTAGGCGCCCAAGTCTCTCTAGAAGGAGCTTCTAGAAGCTTCTTCATTTGTTCATGACAACATGAGAAAGGCCCATTAAGAATTTTCAATAAAATTCTCATGAAACGAAATTAATTCACAAGGCCCAATGATCAAGTCATGGCCGAGTGAAACATGTCACAAAATGACCTTGTCAAAAAATTTATTGACATTCATTTCATCCTTTGTCTCAAAAGACAAAAATACCCTTTTAACTATTTTCGTTCTTGTTTTGGCTTAGCTTCCAGTTTAACTATTCCTATCGATGTGATTCGTGACAGTGACCTCATGGACCCAAATGAACAAAGCTTTAGCTAAACACTTGGACTCAAAAGTTCACAAACCTTTTCCAAGTTTAGCTTAATGCCAACTGACTCCACTAAAGAGCTGACACTGAAAATCTCTCGGTTCAAATGAATTTATTTTCTACTCAAGAATTCGACCTAATTATGATGAGCGGATCCACTGAATATTATCTATGTTTACCCTTCATGAATGTCATCAGCTAGTCGGGATTTACTAAATTACCATTTTACCCTTCTAGCTGTTATTTCCTCAACTCCTTTGTCGCTTGTGAATAAGTTAGAAACAATGTATTGACGAGGAGCTAACAAGTCACATTGTTTCATCCAAAAGAGTCAAGACTCAATTTGGACACTGGCCAGTTCATTTATTCACACTCCAAGGAACAAAGCATGAGGTGACATACATTGCATTTCAGCAATCTTGTACATGAATTCCATATCTATGAGAACTTCACAAAGTTACTCATGACAGACTCACAACTTAGTACTTCACCAATAGGCCTTGTTCGGAATCACATAGTGAGTCCGAACTTTGACTTTCTCAAATGAGAATACTAAGGTGTGAAATGGCATGTCTCATTTCAGGATTAAGGTAAGCATGATGCAATTCATACATAGTGACTTCGAGACATAAGAGGTTAAATGGTTTGTTCTTATCTTGTCTCTAGAAGTGCACTGGTCAATTCAGTACCTTCGGAAGATACCTAGAAGAACTATAGAGTTCCTAACTCTCAATGCCTCATAACCAGACATCATAGATTCTTCTAACAATCATACTGAGGTCAATAGTCCTTTGACCCTAAGATTGCGAATATATCGTTTTAAGCAAACTACGAAGAGTTTGTTCATGCAAATCTACATTTGTCTCTTCGTAAGTTGTTAAGTTTGTTTATGGACTAAAAGACTATGGTTTTATCATAAAGCTTCAGACAAGGAAGATTGAATGAACGTTTCAACTTTATTAATGAATGAATAGGCAATTACAAGCAAGAGTCTTCATGAGACTTTATTACATCAAATGTTCAAAATAAAGACTACAACTCTTCTTGTGGGCACCATTGACAACAACCACATGTTACGTTGAGCGAGATTATGATGGGGTAATTAGCCGTCGAATCTGTGTGCTAGGATGGTTACCATTTTTCTTCAAATTGTAGTCACGTTTTCTTAGTTTTACTCAGGAAGCGCGACTAGAACACGCTGAACTCGGCACTTTTTGACCGTCTTGTCGATACTTATATGATAATACAAAATTATACTTTTTTATGTTAAAGAATGTCTTACGACTGGAGATTACGAAGAACGTCATAAAAAGTCAAAAAAATATTGTACAATAAAAGTGAAATCTAATCTAATAGGTGGTGGTATAGACCGTCCCAAAGCTTGATATATTCTTTTGTAACCAGTTCTTGAATGTGAGTTGACTTGATAAATTTTCCTTTTTTAAGGCAACTTTTGCTGCGAGTGCAGATTGAATCCACAACCTCCACTTTGGAGGTGGTGTAGAATTACGAACTAAGCTATGCTAGGTACCACATATAACTTTTCCTTTAAACTTTGATATCAAGAGGTAAAGAATTTTATTGCGTTTTATGATTGAGAAACAATCGATGGTAGGGATGGCAATGTATAGGTCCTACAAAACCAGACCCTACCTACGAATTTTTTTAAAACCATACCCTACCCATACCCATTTATTTTTAATGGGTATGAGTTTGGGTAAAATCCTAGAGGGTACAAGGTGACCTATGGGTATGTTTTTTACCCATTTAATATTAGAATTATTAATAAAAAAAATACTTAACTAAAAATAAATAAATCTAAAAAATACTTCAATTAATAAATACGTACATTACAATTTGCTTATATAATTCATAAATAAAATAATAATTTCAAACGAGTAGGGTATGAGTAGGGTCCTGGGTAGAGTACCAAAAAGTCATACCCTATCCATACCCATATAATTTTTGATGGTTATTACCCGTACCCTATCCATTACCCATTTAGTAATTTATTCGGGTAAGACTCTACCCGTGGTGAATAGGATCTTGCGGGTACGTTGGTACATTGGTAAAATTGCGATTCATAATCGCGGGGGTAAATAAATATCAGATCATGGATTGTATTGGGAGAGAAATAAAAATTTAATGACACATCAGGGATATTTTTATCCAAACGATAAAATACACATAATTTTAAAATTTAACAATGGAGATGTGAGGTCAACAAAATCAATTTGGTATTCGCAAGTATATTATCTGAATTTTTCTTGTGTGATCTTTACTAAAAATAATACTGAAATTCAATAAAGAATTCTACCATTTCCTCTAGATTTCTTTATCATGAACCTACTTAAATTTGTCTATTTGTCTTCACCGATAGAGAGGGGGAGAAACAAGTACAAATCGTTCTTGGATGAAAGCGTATCAAACCCTAAAGAAAACCTAGGCGTATCAAACCACGAACGAGATCCTGAAACAGATAGAGAAAAAGAAAAAATTCATCTCCTTCGATTGTATATGTGTTCAGTCATCATTGTTCACGGAGAAAGAAGAAAAAAAGAAAAAGGATAGAGGATATAGATAAGTAGTAATGGAGAGAGAAAGAAGCGGGTTTTTATGTCAAATGGTTTTCTTTACAAATAAAATCTCGGCTTTATCTCAAGTTTTTATGTCGTTTGAAATTAATACACAAAAGGGGAGTTGTTTTTCTTGGATGTGGACATGGGCCTTAACGTGAGAAGAACTGTTGATAAACTTCCAATGGCCATGGGCTTGAACGTGAGAACTTTTGATAAACTTCCAATGTAAGGAATGGGAAATGGCTTCAACTAGTAGCAATTTTGATCATTTGGACAAAAATAATAGCAACTATATTTTTAGACATTTTTACTAGTAACTGTAGACATATATATCTATAATTGTTGTTAATTGTAGACTTGTAAGTCTACAGTTTATGACAACTGTATACTTTCATGTCTACAGTTACTAGTAAAAGGTCTCTAAACATAGTTGCTATAATTTTGGTCCAAATTATAAAAATTACGACTAGTTAAGACCATTTCCCATTTTTCTTATGGTCTAAATAGTCGATCAAGCTTTGGAACAGGACGCATTTAGTTCCCTTGGCGTAGAAGCAATTCTCCGCTAAGCACCGTAAAACCTCCTCTTAGTGTGCTGCGTGCAAGTGGTGATCCTTGCTAAACCAACATATCATCGAAGAAGACAATGATGAATCGACGGTGAAATGGCTTAAGGAGTTGGTTCGTCGCTGCTTGAAAATTTGAAGGGGCGTTGGAGAGACCGAATGGCATCACGAGGAATTTGTAATGTCCGTCGTGACTTTGAAACCCGGTCTTATGTACGTCTCTCCAATCCGTCCTGATTTGATGGTATCCGGACCGTAAATCAAGCTTGTAGAACACCACGGCTCCGCCAAGCTCGTCGAGGAGCTCATCGATGGTGGGAATCGAGAAGCGATCCTTGACGGTTTTGGCATTTAAGGCATGGTAATCCACACAAAATCACCAAGTACCATCTTTGTTCTTGACTAACAGGACCAACGACGAATATGGACTATTGCTATGTTGAATGAACCCGTCGTCGAGCATATCACGTACCAACTTTTCCATTACATCCTTCTGAAAATAAGGGTATCGATACGGCCTTACATTCACCGTAGCGGAGCCCGATTGTAAGAAGATTCTATGATCAATGGGACAGGCATGCGGCAATTCATGGGGTTTGTCGAAGACCGCCCGGTATCATTGCAGTAAACCCTTAGCTTCTAGTGGTAGCTGGTCTTCAAGCACGGTGAACTCATTCGGGGTTGTGGCTTGCTGGTGGGGTTCAGTCGCCGAGGAAAGTTCGTACATGGTGCTGATCGAGTCACTGCAAAGCATAGCCGTGAACTGAGGGTACAAAACTTTCCTTGATTTGCTCGGTTTATTCCCTTCAAGCTTCATCATCTCGCCTTGCCACATAAATTCCATGGTGAGCGCGTCGTTGTCATGTAGACATGGGCCCAAGGTCAGCCACTGATTTTCGAGGACGCTATCGAGCCATCAAATTGGTAAGACAAACAGGTCCACCAGAAAATACTTCCCTTGCAGCAACAACGAAACCCCGATGCAGCATTTATTGCAAATCAAGTACTTCCCATTGCCCATATACACTTGGAAACGCTTAGTCGGTTCCCTAGTCATTTCAAGTTTGTCAACTAATGCCTCTTGGATGAAATTGTTATTGCTCCCACTGTCGATCAAAACTTCAAGGCGCTCGTTGATGTGTGTCGTGACGATATGAAAGATGTCCGGGTTTGCTGAATTAGTCGAGGCGTTCAAACTGACCTCGACCTTGTCGTCATCGTCGGAGTCTGGAGAGAGCAGCTTGATTTCCTCACCAACAAGGTCCGAAGGATCTTCGGTCATCATCATGAACATTCGATTCTTGCACCGATGGTTGAAGGTGAACTACCTTATTGAAGGTAAGACCTCTCCTATAAATAGGAGCCTCATTCTTCTCATTCCATTCATTCCACACAAGTTAGAGATTGAGAGACTCTCTCTCTAGACATTGTGGCCGAAAATCCTCTCTCTCTCTCTCTAGTTTATTTTCGATTTTTTCTTGTCCTGGCACCTAGGTCCTCACTCGACCTAGTGTTTAGCTCTGCGACTTCAAGACTTGTTCTTAAGTCGTAGTGTTTAAAAGTGCCCACTCACTGATTCCTTTATTTCGAGTGATTTAGTGATAGAAACTTTCGTGGTTGCTCGAGGTGCCGAGGAAAGAAAGAGAGACGTGCTGCGAGGGGAGACGAGCGTTGCGAACTTCCCAAAAGCTTCTTCAAAGTTCAAGCTTCAAGAAAGGTTAGTAAACTCTTAGCTCATATTGATTTTTAATTACATGTACTTGCTTCTTTGTCTAGGTTAGTAAAAACTGTTTTTACTTGAAAAGAAATTTTTTGAAATTCCGCCGCTTCCCGAAGCGTTTAATCTTTTTCTTAAACCCTAGATCAATTCCAACAAATGGTATCAGAGCTATGGTCAAAGATATGCATGTACATGTTTTTAAAATTATGAGCTTGAAAATCGTTTTCGAAAGTTTACTAATTTTGTGACAAGTTAGAATTGTAATCTTAGATTTTTTTTTTAATTTAATGCTCTTGTCTTTAAATTAAAAAGCATGTCGATTTTCTATGATTTTGGGATGTTTTTAAAATACATTAGAATCAGTTCTAAAAGTTTTTATTTTTTTATATTGAAAAACGTGTTTTAAAGGTTTGAGAAATTTCGAGTAAAATTTTGTGACTAGTTTTGATATCTTGCTAGTTTCTTTTTTTTTACTTGAATCGTTTTATGCTTGTTGTTATTTCTTTTATTTTATGTTATTACCCTGCTAATAAAACACAAATAAAAGCTTTAAACAACATCTTAAAACGTTCCGTTACACTTGATTCTTTTTCGCACCTAAAAATGACCAAGCTTTAATTTATTTCTTTTTCTTCGAGCTGGAGTAAACCCGCATTAAAAGTGGCATAACTCTCTGCTCAGAAATCGAAATTTAATGATTCTTAAATCAAATTAAAGCTCTGTCTGTCCTCTGTCCAATGCCACCGGTTTCGGCTCAAAAGGACATCGGAGCCGCCAGATATGGCGATTTTACTCCGAGGTGCGCGGCTGTCTGAAACTCTAGTTTTTTTTAGAAATCCGGATTTTCAAACCCCACTACCATGAGTTATATAACTCTAATGAGAAAATTTTCTTGAGCAAAAATGTTTTTCATATGATTATAAACATGATGTGTAAAGATTAAAATGTTTTGATTTTTGAAAGTTTAATTGAAATTGATTTTTTACAAAACTAGTTTGAATTTTGAAAAACCGTTTTCACTTTCAAACTTGAAAATATTTTGTCATCCAAATCAAATAAGTTTTCAAAATGTTTTCAAAACTATATCTATATCACATATGTTCAAAATCTATATGCTCTTGAAAATTTGAGTGGGAGGTCTCTTTGTAGACAAGCCGAAAAATAAAAAGATGTGTAATCTCAAACTTTCAAGTGTTCGAGTGAGTTGAAGTTCACACTTCCCTCATGCACTTTCCCGAAATAGAAAATAGGAAAAGATCGAGTATGTACCTTGTGCCTTTATGCACTAATACTGCTCTGAACATGTCGATCTAGGATTCTCTTCTAGTTGTCCGCTCTGTCGCTCTCTAACTAGGAAATTTGTTTCCGAACTTATAAGAGTCGATGAACCAACTCCAAAAACTAAGTGGGAGGGTTATATTCGTTGTTTGTAACCCACGATCCCCAACACTAATGAAAGATGCAATAACGTGGGACTAAGAGCCGCTCTTGCGACCCTCACTTAAATGTGAGTACTCCAAGGCGTTATTGCTTCGATCATTGCTCAATGAGCTACGTCCGAGAGTGATGCAATGATGACAAGGCCTCCCCTTGGGGGATTGTTTTTCAAAGCTGATCTTTTGGACTAAGTGGTTGGTTACACACTTAGGCTCAATCCCTAGTAATCCTCCCTTCAGGCTCTGCGAAAGGATGTGAGTGATCAAACTAATTTACAAGGTGGCTAGTCAAAATGATGTACTGACATCTTGGCTAAGCATTAATGATGTGTCATTTACTTATAAAATGAGATTTTTTGCGGCCTTCTCTTGAGGGAGTAAATTATCGTTTGGTTTATAACACCTTTGGATTTTATAAAAGTCTTAATAAAACTTAAATCCTAAACCAAAGACTAATCATAAACTTGTTTCAACTTATATAGGCAATATGTCTCTCAACCATCTCTCTATCTTTCTTTCCTCGATCAAACTCGAAAACGAAAACTACGTAGATTCGAAACGTAACCTCGACATAATACCTACCGTTAACAAGCACAAATGGGTACTCACCACCCCGTGTCCTCCTCTGACGAATGATGATTCAACTCAAGAGGACAATGACGCCTTAGCGGCCTGGCTTCGATCCGATGAGATTGTGAGGTGCTATATCTTGGCATCTATGAACAATGTGCTGAAAGAGCAACATCGTGACATCGAGACTGCCGCTGACATGCTCTACAATCTCCTTGAGATGTTTGGAGGGCAAATGCGTCAAACAAGGCTACAAGCAGTCCGACAGTTTATGAGTTGTCATATGCAGGCTAGGACTCCTGTTGGAAACTTCATGATACTGATCATTAGTTTTCTGAATAAAATGGAAATCCTAGGATCTGAGATTGATGGGAAGAATATCATAGATATGATCTTAGAAACTCTCCCCGCATCTCTTGATACCTCCAAGATGAACTACTTCATAAACAAGCTAGAGTACACTGTTACCAAGCTTATGAAGGAACTTCACACTGCTGTAGGTCTCACTAAGAGAAAGAGGAATCAAGGAGAGGCACATGCTACTGAGCAAAAGCCTCCGCCTCTGGAACTAAGAACAGACCTCACAAAGCCGATAAAAAGAACTGTCCTGCCTATCTCAAAGCAAAGGAACATAGTATTGTACTAGTTACCGAAGCATGCTTAGTAGCTGATAATGTATCAACGTGGATTCTTGACTCCGCTGCTACTAACCATATTTGTTGTTCCTTGAATGGTTTCAAGAAAACCAAAAGCTTAGAGGAAGGCGAGTTCTGTTTCAAATGGGGTGATGGGAGCCTGGTGTCCGCGAAGGCTGTGGGATCCGTGACGCTGTCTTTTAAAGACCGCACTTTAAACTTGAATAATGTTTATTTTGTTCCTACCTTTGGGAAGAACTTAATATCCGTTGCTCGTCTTCGTGAGCAAGATTATTGTTTAAAGTTCATTAAGAATGGAATTCGTATTTCATTTCCTTATAATTCTTTTGTCACTGATGCATGTATGAAGAATGCTCTTTTTTACATCTATCCCACTCAACCTTCTCTTTTAGACACCGAAATAGATAACGATCTAATTAGGGAGCCAAAGAGGATCAAACTTTCTGAATCCTCCGATCTAACAAAATCAACATACCTCTGGCACTTAAGACTTGGTCATATCAGTCTAGATAGGATTAAGAGACTTGTGAGGGATGGTCCACTCCAAGCCTCTGCAATAGGTTCACTACCTACTTGTGAATCCTGTATAGAAGGAAAAATGACTAAGCGACCTTTCTCCGATAAGGGTCGAAGAGCCACTGAGTTGCTGGAACTAATACATTTTGATGTATGTGGTCCGCTCAACCAACAGGAACGTGGAGGATACGAATACTTCGTTACCTTCACTGATGATTACTCAAGATATGGGTTTGTCTATTTGCTCAAACACAAATCCGAGACCTTTAACGTATTTAAGGTCTTTAGGGCTTTAGTGGAAAAGCAAACTGGCAAAGTGATCAAAACCCTTTGATCCGATCGAGGTGGTGAGTATATGTCTGGAGAGTTCGATGACTTTCTTAAAGAAGAAGGTATCGCTTCTCAGCTTACCGCACCTGGTACACCTCAACAAAACAGAGTGTCAGAGAGAAGGAACCGAACTCTAATGGAGATGGTTAGATCAATGATGAGTTACTCATCACTCCCTCATTCCTTTTGGGGATATGCCCTCGAAACAGCCGCCTACATTCTGAACCAAGTTCCGTCCAAAACGGTTCCTGGTACTCCTTATGAACGATGGACTGGCCGTAAAGTGAATCTTGGCCGCATCTGAATTTGGGGTTGCCCTGCACACGTGCTGAGGCAAAAGACTAGCAAGTTGGCTAGTAGGTCAGAATTGTGCCTGTTTGTAGGATATCCGAAGGAAACCAAAGGTTTTACTTTCTATAGTCCCGAGGACGATAAGACTTTCGTTAGCACGAATGCTCGTTTCCTTGAGGAGGACTTTATGAAGGATGCGAAACCTAGAAGCAAAATTGTGCTTGAAGAAAAGTTGGGTGAGGAAGCTTCTACCTCATCTGTAAGAACTGTTCTTACCCCAACTGAAACACAACCTAACTCATCAGAATCTCGTCAAGTAGTACTTCGACGTAGTGGGAGGGCTGTTCAACAGCCTGACAGGTACATGTCTTATGGAGACTCTCTCGTAGCCGTCTCCGACATGGATGACCCTGTTTCCTATAGCCAAGCGATGGCTTGTTCTGAATCAAACCTTTGGCTTGACGCCATGAAAGTTGAAATGCACTCGATGTATGTCAACAAAGTCTGGAAACTTGTAGACCTTCCTGAAGGGATTAAACCCGTAGGGTGTAAGTGGATATACAAGAAGAAAAGGGGTCCTGATGGGAACGTCGAGACGTTCAAAGCACGACTTGTGACGAAGGGTTATACCCAACAAGAAGGGATTGACTATGAAGAAACCTTCTCGCCATTCGCGATGCTTAAATCCATCCGCATACTCCTATCCATAGCTGCAGCTCTCGACTATGAGATCTGGCAAATGGATGTCAAGACAGCCTTTCTGAATGGCAATCTTGACGAGCGCATTTACATGGCTCAACCAGACGGTTTCGTGGATAAAGGTCAAGAGACCAAGGTTTGTGAGTTGCTTAAATCTATTTATGGACTAAAGCAAGCATCTAGGTCATGGAATATTAGATTCGATGAAACTGTAAAGAGCTTTGGCTTTGAACAGTCAATAGATGAGCCTTGTGTTTACAAGTTAATACACGAAGGCAAAGTTGTGTTTCTGGTACTATATGTCGATGATATACTACTCATTGGTAATGACGTGGGTAAGTTATCTGAGGTTAAGGTTTGGCTGGCAAAGCAATTCGATATGAAGGATCTAGGAGAAGCCGCATACATTCTGGGAATCCAAATCTTTCGAGATAGGAAAAACCGGACCCTGTCGCTCTCTCAAGCATCTTATATTGATAAGGTGATGGATCGCTTCTCGATGCAAGACTGCAAGAGGGGTCAAACACCCTTTAGGCATGGAGTTTCACTCTCTAAGGACCAGTCTCCCAAGACTGCACAAGAGATTGAAGACATGAGGAAGATTCCTTACGCCTCTGCCGTAGGAAGCCTCATGTATGCTATGCTTTGCACTAGACCTGACATCTGTTTCGCCGTTGGCGTAGTTAGTCGTTTCCAATCCAAACCTGGACCCGAGCACTGGATTGCTGTTAAGCATGTTCTTAAGTATCTTCGAAGAACTAGGAACTTGATGCTTACATACTCAGGTACTGACCTGACTATGACGGGATATACCGACTCCGATTTTCAAGCGGATAAGGATTCCAGGAAATTCACTTCGGGATCTGTGTTCATCCTTAATGGTGGAGCTGTTGTGTGGAGAAGTATTAAGCAATCTTGCATTGCTGACTCCACAATGGAAGCAGAATATGTGGTTGCTTGTGAAGCATCCAAAGAGGTTGTATGGCTTAGAAAGTTCCTTAAGTATTTGGAAGTTGTTTCAAACGTCGACGAGCCCATGACCCTTTATTGTGATAATAGTGGGGCTGTCGCTAACTCAAAGGAACCTAGAAGCCATAAACGCTCTAAGCATATTGAGAGGAAATACCATTTGATTCGAGAGATCGTGCAGCGCGGAGATGTGGAAGTGAAGAAGATCTCAACGGTGGACAACCTCGCAGATCCATTCACCAAGGCCCTAGCGAACAAGGTCTTCGACAAACATCGTGAGGGATTAGGCATGAAGGACTACACACACCTTCTTTGAGTCAAGTGGGAATTTGTTGTCAATGGTGCCCACAAGAAGAGTTGTAGTCTTTATTTTGTACATTTTGATGTAATAAAGTCTCATGAAGACTCTTGCTTGTAATTGCCTATTCATTTAATAATAAAGTTGAAACGTTCATTCATTCTTTCTTTGTTTGAAGCTTTATGATAAAACCTTAGTCTTTTAGTCCATAAACAAACTTAACAACTTACGAAGAGACAAATGTAGATTTGCATGAACAAACTCTTCGTAGTTTGCTTAAAACGATATATTCGCAATCTTAGGGTCAAAGGACTATTGACCTCAGTATGATTGTTAGAAGAATCTATGATGTCTGGTTATGAGGCATTGAGAGTTGGGGACTCTATAGTTCTTCTAGGTATCTTCCGAAGGTACTGAATTGACCAGTGCACTTCTAGAGACAATATAAGAACAAACCATTTAACCTCTTATGTCTCGAAGTCACTATGTATGAATTGCATCATGCTTACCTTAATCCTGAAATGAGACATGCCATTTCACACCTTAGTATTCTCATTTGAGAAAGTCAAAGTTCGGACTCACTATGTGATTCCGAACAAGGCCTATTGGTGAAGTACTAAGTTGTGAGTCTGTCATGAGTAACTTTGTGAAGTTCTCATAGATATGGAATTCATGTACAAGATTGCTGAAATGCAATGTATGTCACCTCATGCTTTGTTCCTTGGAGTGTGAATAAATGAACTGGCCAGTGTCCAAATTGAGTCCTGACTCTTTTGGATGAAACAATGTGACTTGTTAGCTCCTCGTCAATACATTGTTTCTAACTTATTCACAAGCGACAAAGGAGTTGAGGAAATAACAGCTAGAAGGGTAAAATGGTAATTTAGTAAATCCCGACTAGCTGATGACATTCATGAAGGGTAAACATAGATAATATTCAGTGGATCCGCTCATCATAATTAGGTCGAATTCTTGAGTAGAAAATAAATTCATTTGAACCGAGAGATTTTCAGTGTCAACTCTTTAGTGGAGTCAGTTGGCATTAAGCTAAACTTGGAAAAGGTTTGTGAACTTTTGAGTCCAAGTGTTCAGCTCAAGCTTTGTTCATTTGGGTCCATGAGGTCACTGTCACGAATCACATCGATAGGAATAGTTAAACTGGAAGCTAAGTCAAAACAAGAACGAAAATAGGTAAAATGGTATTTTTGTCTTTTGAGACAAAGGATGAAATGAATGTCAATAAATTTTTTTGACAAGTTCATTTGATGACTTAATGTCACTCGGCCATGACTTGATCATTGGGCCTTGTGAATTAATTTCATTTCATAAGAATTTTATTGAAAATTCTAAATGGGGCCTTTTCTTATGTTGTCATGAACAAGTGAAGAAAATTCTAGAAGCCTTTTTCTAGACATAATAGGCGCCCACTACCCAAAGAGAAAGGGAAATTATTTTGTGCATAAATGTATTTAGATACTTGCCAAAAGAAAAAGAGGAAACAAATTTGCATAAGGATGCACAAGGTATTTCGGCCAAGAGAGTAATAGGCAAGCCAAGGAACAAAAAAGGAAACAAATCCTAGTCTTCTAGAAGGCTGCCTTGGGCGCCCAAATGGAATAAGAAATAAGGGTTATTTTGCTCATGAATATGTGATATTCTATAGAAGAGGAAACTACCTTATTGAAGGTAAGACCTCTCCTATAAATAGGAGCCTCATTCTTCTCATTCCATTCATTCCACACAAGTTAGAGATTGAGAGACTCTCTCTCTAGACATTGTGGCCGAAAATCCTCTCTCTCTCTCTCTAGTTTATTTTCGATTTTTTCTTGTCTTGGCACCTAGGTCCTCACTCGACCTAGTGTTTAGCTCTGCGACTTCAAGACTTGTTCTTAAGTCGTAGTGTTTAAAAGTGTCCACTCACTGATTCCTTTATTTCGAGTGATTTAGTGATAGAAACTTTCGTGGTTGCTCGAGGTGCCGAGGAAAGAAAGAGAGACGTGCTGCGAGGGGAGACGAGCGTTGCGAACTTTCCAAAAGCTTCTTCAAAGTTCAAGCTTCAAGAAAGGTTAGTAAACTCTTAGCTCATATTGATTTTTAATTACATGTACTTGCTTCTTTGTCTAGGTTAGTAAAAACTGTTTTTACTTGAAAAGAAATTTTTTAAAATTCCGCCGCTTCCCGAAGCGTTTAATCTTTTTCTTAAATCCTAGATCAATTCCAACAAATGGTATCAGAGCTATGGTCAAAGATATGCATGTACATGTTTTTAAAATTATGAGCTTGAAAATCGTTTTCGAAAGTTTACTAATTTTGTGACAAGTTAGAATTGTAATCTTAGATTTTTTTTTTTAATTTAATGCTCTTGTCTTTAAATTAAAAAGCATGTTGATTTTCTATGATTTTGGGATGTTTTTAAAACACATTAGAATCAGTTCTAAAAGTTTTTATTTTTTTATATTGAAAAACGTGTTTTAAAGGTTTGAGAAATTTCGAGTAAAATTTTGTGACTAGTTTTGATATCTTGCTAGTTTCTTTTTTTTACTTGAATCGTTTTATGCTTGCTGTTATTTCTTTTATTTTATGTTATTACCCTGCTAATAAAACACAAATAAAAGCTTTAAACAACATCTTAAAACGTTCCGTTACACTTGATTCTTTTTCGCACCTAAAAAGGACCAAGCTTTAATTTATTTCTTTTTCTTCGAGCTGGAGTAAACCCGCATTAAAAGTGGCATAACTCTCTGCTCAGAAATCTAAATTTAATGATTCTTGAATCAAATTAAAGCTCTTTCTGTCCTCTGTTCAATGTCACCGGTTTCGGCTCAAAAGGACATCGGAGCCGCCAGATATGGCGATTTTACTCCGAGGTGCGCGGCTGTCTGAAACTCCAGTTTTTTTTAGAAATCCGGATTTTCAAACCCCACTACCATGAGTTATATAACTCTAATGAGAAAATTTTCTTGAGCAAAAATGTTTTTCATATGATTATAAACATGATGTGTAAAGATTAAAATTTTTTGATTTTTGAAAGTTTAATTGAAATTGATTTTTTACAAAACTAGTTTGAATTTTGAAAAACCGTTTTCACTTTCAAACTTGAAAATATTTTGTCATCCAAATCAAATAAGTTTTCAAAATGTTTTCAAAACTATATCTATATCACATATGTTCAAAATCTATATGCTCTTGAAAATTTGAGTGAGAGGTCTCTTTGTAGACAAGCCGAAAAATAAAAAGATGTGTAATCTCAAACTTTCAAGTGTTCGAGTGAGTTGAAGTTCACACTTCCCTCATGCACTTTCCCGAAATAGAAAATAGGAAAAGATCGAGTATGTACCTTGTGCCTTTATGCACTAATACTGCTTTGAACATGTCGATCTAGGATTCTCTTCTAGTTGTCCGCTCTGTCGCTCTCTAACTAGGAAATTTGTTTCCGAACTTATAAGAGTCGATGAACCAACTCCAAAAACTAAGTGGGAGGGTTATATTCATTGTTTGTAACCCACGATCCCCAACACTAATGAAAGATGCAATAACGTGGGACTACAAAGGGAAAACATAGGGGGTGCCTCTGTTTACCTCTCCGACACTCAACATTTGTAGGATTGAGGTGGGTAAAAGAGGTTAGGTGTTTAGAGAGTCGAAGCTTGAGAGAAATGAGTGAGTTATGAGTTCAGCAACGTTTCGGTACTCAATTTCGGATTAACTGATTCGAGGGGCCGAGCCTCGTATTTATAGGCGACCCAGGGATGCTTTGGAAGTCCCTTGGTCGAGTAAAGGTTCAAGACCGGCCGAGTGTGACGGCCCAGGGCCGGCCGAGCGAAGTCCCAGGCCTGGCCAATGGCCGAGTGCCGGTCCTGGGCCGGCCATTGGCCGAGTGACGGCCCAGGGTCGGCCGAGCGACGTCCCAGGCCCGGCCAATGGCCGAGTGCCGGTCCTGGGCCGGCCATTGGCCGAGTGACGGCCCAAGGCCGGTCGAGCGACGTCCCAGGCCCAGCCAATGGCCGAGTGCCGGCCCTGGACCGGCCATTGGCCGAGTGACGACCCAGGGCTACCCGAGCGCCGAGGGGAGTTCCAAGGACGGCTGCTATCGCGGCCGTTGTCGTTTCATCGGGCCGGGACGGACCGGTAACATTAGCCCCCCGAGTTTATCACCGAGTGTAACTCGCGTGGTAAACTCAAGGTCTTCGTTGTCGCCGGCCTATCGGAGCAGCTTGTCGTAAAAAAGGTACGTCCCGGTGGTTTTTAATTATTATTTTTTATTTCACCATTCTATTTTCCCCTTTTTGTCTCGTTCTTTGCGCCCATGGACCCCACCGACCACTTATCGGGGTGTGGGGCCGTTGAAGATGATTTGTTTCATTTGCTCGGGGACCAACACGTGGATTTGGACAATTTTTTGGTCCAATTTTCGTCTCCTCCAACCATTTTTAGCGCACCGCACTCATCGAGCACAAGCAACGTCGCAGAGATGACCGGGGGAGACTTTTCCATGGTTGAAGCGTGGTTGGCCGGCGAGGGAGAGGCCGCGCGCGCCGGAGACGGCTCGCGCCGGCAGGAGGACACCGGGGACGACGCCCACGCGGGCTTGCTCGCCCAGGGGGTCTCCGGAGGAGATACATCAGCCCTGGGCGGCGCTGGTGGAGGCGTGCCGGTCGAAGACGGCGCCGAGGGGGGGGGGGGGTGACGGTCGGGGGCGGCGCGATCTGGGTCGACCCCAGCGTCCAGGAGGTCCCTACCCGACCGGGTGGGACCGTCTGGCCGGCCACTGGTCGCGCCTGCGAGGGGGAGCCGCCTGGGTGGAGCGTGCGAATCGGGAAAGGTCGCTCCGGGCGAGATCGGCGCCGGAGGAGGCGCGCCGGCCGACGTCGGCGCTGACCGGGTCGATCCCGGCACGGGGGAGGCCCCTACCCGACCGAGTGGGGCTGCTGGGTTGTCTGCAAGTCGCGCCCGAGAGGAGATCGGCCCGAGCCTGGCCGCGCTGGAGGAGACGCGCGCCGTTGGGGAGCCGCCGGCGCCGGGCGACGCCGCCCATGGAGGGGCCGGCCCGGCCAGGTGGCACTGGCCAGGGGGCGGTGGCTTGCTTGTCCCCTGGGCAAACCCTAGGCCCGAGCGGGCCGGGCCTGCGCGCTGGAGACCCAGCCGGCCGAGGATTGGGCCAGGCTGCCGGGCTGAGTGCGCGAGACGAGGGCGAGGGGCCGCCCGGGCCGGGCCCGCACGTGGAGGAGCCTGCCGGCCGAGAGCTAGGCCGGGCTGCCGGGCCGAGTGCGCGCGACGAGGGCGAGGGGCAGCTCGGGCCGGGCCCGCGCGTGGAGGAACCAGCCGACCGAGAGCTTGGCCGGGCTGCCGGGCCAGACGCGCGCGAGGGGGTTGAGGGCCCGCTCGGGCCGGACTTGAGCGAAAATGACCCGGCCGGCCGAGAATTGGGCCGGGTCGTTGGACTAGACGCGCGCGCGGAAGGGAACCTGATCAATCAAGGCCTGGGCCGGCCCGAAGAAGGGAGCCCGGTCGGCTGGCAGCCGGACGCGCGCCCGAGCAATCTCGTCGGCCCCGAGGGGAGCCGACCGGCTCGATCAGGCGACTGTCAGGGGGTACCACCTTGCTCGAGAAGCGTTCCCGACGTCAAGCGTTCGGGCGAGTCGTTGGGCCGCCATGCCACACCGGCTATGATGCTCTCCCTAACTGCGCGGGAGGAAGCGCGAGCCTTAACCTTCCCGGTCGGAGAATCGGCAATTCGCGGTGACATCGATTGTTCGGGCGTCGACGTCCCGAGTTCGCTTTCGCTCGCTAACTTCATGAGTTTGAGGAAGCGCTGCTGCATCCCGGAGTCGATGTCGATCCTGAGGTCACTACCCGACGATCTTCCTACTCGTCCGCGAAAAGGGGTATGCCGCGATTCACGAAGCGAGTCTTCACCGGGGACTGAGACTGCCTTTCCAGCCGGTGATTCAGGATTTATTAGTTCGACTGGGGGTGCACGCTTCACAGATATCCCCTTTTTTCTACCGGGTGGTCGCGGCATGCCACATGATGCTCTATCGAGCAAAGAAGAGGGCCGTCACTGCGGACGACATTCAGGACCTCATGGTGGTTCGGGGGGTGCCCGAGAAGCCGGGTTCTTATCTAGTAGCACACCGGAAGCGCCTTGCCATCATCACTAAGGTCACTTCGAAGCACAGATATCCTTGGGTGTGGGTGTCTGAGTCTGCCTTTGGGGTGACGCCTCTCGCGTTTGGTCCCGCGGCCGACTTCTCACCTGCAGGCGATGTCAAAGACTTTGAGCTCGAAGCGGTGATCAGGGCGGTCCCGGATTCGAGACGACAAGGGTCGTTGTTTGAGTCTCCGGATCTAATGGCGACGACCGGATGGTTTGTGCTCGGCGACGAAGCTCCTCGACGTCCTATCCCTGGCGCGGAGGTCGCGGAGGACACCGAGTTTGAGGCCGAGGGTTTCGTCCGCTCCCCTCCCCGACGTGGGGGGTACTAACCATATATGTGTTTTTGTTCTATCGCAGTTCTCTATCGTTTGCGACCATGTTCTAACCGTTTATTGCTTTTTTTGTGACAGATACCATGGTTCGACATCGTTCGCGTGTGCGGGTGCCTAGGGTGCAACCTACCGCCGAGGCCGTTGCCGTGGCCCGCTCTCGAGTTGAGGCTCGCCGTGGGGGATCGCCGGCATGGGCGAGGAACGAGGCGATCTTGTCGAGCAAGCGACCATCGTTGTCAGCCTCCCTCAGCTCACCTCCCAGTCATAAGCTTGCTCACGTGTTGGTGGCGCAAGACGGCATGGACTCGATGCTCCTCTCGGAAACGGCGGAATTGAGGGGTCAATGTTCCCAGGGGATACTCGATGACCCCTTGCGGGACATTAAGGGTCTCTTGACGACGAGCGACCTTGAATATTTCCAAGATGGGATTAGCGACGCTCGAAAGGTATGACTTGTCATTTGGCTTGCGCATGATCGTCTTTTTTTACTTAACTGCTCGTATGCCACTTGCTTTTGTAGATGCTTGCACGCCAAGAACGGGGCGATCGAATTCTCTGGGATCTGCTGCGGCGGATGCAGGTTATGAAGACGGACATGGAGAGTGCAGCGGCCAACCACGCCGCCGCACTGGCAGGGGTTCGGACCGCCCATGAGTTTCAGGCGCTCGAGGAGGAGTCGAAGCGGGCCCACGAGGAGGTGTCTCGTCTAGGCGCGGAGCTAGCCACCGAGATGGAGTCCCGGGAGAAGGCGGAACAGTCGGGTGACACCTTCCTGAGGGAGACGAAGAAGCTCCAAGCGTTGCTTTCAGTCCGAGATGAGGAGCTAAAGATCGTCCATGCTCGACTGTCGGCGAGCAAGATCTCTCGCGTCAAGGCAGAGAGGGAGAGGGATTCTTTGTTGGTGGAGATGCAGGCCCTCATCGAAGAGAAGGATGACGCCGTGCGATCGAAGGCGGATCTAGAGGACGATTGGGACATTGCCCTAGAGGAGGCCCGTTACGCAGCGGTCGTACGCGTTCGCGACACGACCGCGAAGGAGAACGCGTCTCGTGGGACCACTTTTTCCTTTTTCGACAGTATGTTTCCTCCCTTGGATGATGTGCCACAGGTGGACGACCCTCTTCCCCAGGTTCCCGCAGAGGCTGCTCAATCGACAAACTGCCCGCTCGGCGGAAAGACCACCGATGGATCGGGCGCCCCTCTGCCCGAGGCCGAGGAGGAGCAGATTGACTTTGGTTCTGATTAGTCGAGTTTGTTTTGGTTTTCTGCGCAATTGTTTAGCGCTTGCTTTCTCTTCCTTTCGGATATTTGTTCTATTTCCTTTTGTTGGATATCTGTCGTATTTTCTTTTCTTCTCCGTTGGGTTGTTCATGCAACATTGCTTGTTTTAGCTGAAGTTTTTTTCGGTTTATCACGCGTCTTATTTTCTCGATTTACTATGCTTAGCGTAATCGATTTGCGCGGTTCAAATAGTGCGTGTCTTACGATCCCCGGTTTACTATATTTAGCGTAACCGGTTTGCACAGCTTAGTGCCGCACCTGGCGGCGAGATTCTCCGCGGACAATGGCTAGACTAGTTTCGTCGGGCGGATGCGAGTCTTTGCCGTTCATTTGTGACTCGCTACCTATCGGTGCGTGCGAGCTGAGCAGTTGTCGCGCCCAATTTTCGGCATGTATGCTACATGTCGGCGTCCATGTTGTGTGCCAGAACGGGCTTGAGGCGAGCATAATTTCCAGCGAGTGCGATACCTGTCGGTACGCGTATCAAGTTTCGGGTTTAGGCTGCCAAGATCAACGGTCCGGTGCGCGGACGCGATCAGCCGACGCCCCGCTACCTATCGGCGTGCGAGGCGTAGAATGGCGCCGCAAGATCGTGAACATTTCCCGGAGGTCTCGAACGTGGTCATGGGCCTTGAGGCTTTTGACTAGCATGTCGTCCACGTAGACCTCCATTGTTTTGCCAATTTGATTGGCGAACATTCGGTTCACCAATCTTTGATACGTTGCACCCGCGTTTTTAAGGCCAAAGGGCATGACCTTGTAGCAGTAAAGTCCGCGGTTCGTAACAAAGGTGGTCTTGATTTGATCCGGCTCCTGCATGCGGATCTGATTGTAGCCTGAGTAGGCGTCCATGAAGCTTAGCAGCTCATGGCCCGCCGTGGCATCCACAAGTTGCTCGATTCTCGGGAGAGGGAAGCTGTTTTACGGGCAGACCTTGTTGAGGTCTTTGTAATCTATGCAAATTCGCCACTTCCCGTTTGGCTTCTTAATCATTACGACATTGGACACCCACTTGGGGTGTTCCGCCTCCCTGATGAAGTTGGTGGCGAGAAGTTTGTCAACTTCTTCACCAATGGCTTGGTACCTCTCTCCGCTGAATGCCCGTCTCGGCTGGACGCGCTCAGTCACCCTCTTGTCGTCGTTGAGGCGGTCGACCATTATCTCGAGGTCGATCCCCGGCATGTCGGAGTCTGTCCACGCGAAGACGTCCCTGAACTCGCGGAGAAAGGCTGCGAGCTGGAGTCGGATTTCGGGCGAGAGCTGGGCGCCTATCTTGACTACTTGGTCAGGCTTGGTGTCGTCCAGCACGACGGGAACGAGGTCATCCGGTGTCTCCACCTTCCGACGCTCGACATCGTCCCTTTGGTCCAACTCCCCGAATGTGCCCCCTTCCTCTATCTTGCATGGGAATTTGTCTCCGAGCTAGAAGATGGTGCTCACCATCTTTCCCTTTCCCTTTCCGTCCACGTCTTGGATGTAGCACATCCTCACCATCGATTGGTCTCCCAACATTATGGCAATCCCCTTCTCGGTCAGGAATTTCATCATCAGGTTGTAGGTGGACGTTATGGCCTTCAACCGATTGAGAGTCGGGCGGCCGATGATGATGTTGTACGCCGAGGGCTGATCCACAACTAGGAATGACACGATGTGAGTGACCTCGATCCCCCCGGTGTCCCGAAGTAACCGGGAGGTCGATAGTGCCCTCCGTCATGACCCTCTCTCCGGAGAAGCCGAAGAGTGGGGTCGAGATTGGGGTCGGTCTTAGCCCGGTCAGCTTCATCCTGTCCAACGCTGATTTGAAGATGATGTCGGCAGAACTGCCGTTGTCGATCAGGATTCTCCGGACAAGATTGTTGGCGACAGGGGCCGAGACGACTATCGCGTCATTGTGCGGGTGGAGCACCTGCCCCGCCTCCTAGTTGGTGAAGAACATGGACTCGAATGGGGCCAGAGGGGGAGCCTCGTACGTATGGTTGATGTAATGTGCTATCTTCCCTTGGGAGACTTCCCGCACATACTTCTTTCTTTGTGTGCTTGAGTCCCCGAACTCCAGGCCGCCCATGATTGAGCCCACGACATGCATTTGTGAGCTCTCCGGTTCTTGGTTCGCCGTCCGATCTGTGACGGTTACCGTCGTCAGACCTTTCCTTTCTTGCCGCGGCGTTCTCCGTTTGCCACGGCCGTCCCGATTGTTCTGAGGACGTATTCTTTCAACTTCTCATCTTGGATGAGGGCTTCGATCTGACGTTTGAGTTGGTAACACTCGGACGTCAAGTGCCCATGGTCTTGGTGGTATTCGCAGAATTTACTTCGGTCCCGCTTCGCGGGATCCTTTGTGAGTGGAGCGGGGCTTCCTAGCTTGTCGCGTGCAGAGCTAGGATCCGCTCTTGCGGAGTGTTCAGATGGGTGAATGCCGAAAACTTTCGGAAGCTATCGACGTGCGGGGGTCTCGGCCCAGGGGGGAGTGACCGTTAGGGGCCTGGCCTCCCTTGTTCCTCCTCTTTCGAGGGTCGGGACGATCTCCGTCTTGATCGTCGCGGCGGCGACCGCTTTGCCCTCCCGACTTCCGGCCGTCTCGGCCATCGAGGTAGTCCTAGATTCCCATGTAGGTGCGGGCTCTCGACATCAGCTCTGCCATGTCCCGCGGGACCTTTCCAACAATAGATTTGAGGAAGTTGCTCGTGCGAGCTCCCTCGGTGATCGCCGTGATGGCGTCCTTATCGTCGAACCCTTCGACCTTGTGAGACTCTTCGGTGAAACGAGCGAGGTACTGCCTCAAGGTCTCGTCACTCCCCTGCCAGATAGACTGGAGGTAGGTCTTCGACTTCTTTTGTGCCACGAGAGTGGCGAAACGAGCAAGGAAAGCTTCTCGCAAAGCCCGGAAGGACGAGATGCTCCCTGGTCTTACACTTCAGAACCATTCAAATCCCGACCCCGTGAGGGTCAGGCTGAAGGCTTGACACAGGGTGGCGTCCGACTGTCCCTGCATTGTCATCCACGTCTCGTAATACTGGATGTGGACGTTCGGGTCCGTCCGTCCGTCGTAGGGAGGGATGGACGACAGTTTGAAATTCCCCACACAAGGCTGCGCGAGGATTTGAGCAGCGAAGGGAAAGTATGACTCCTAGATCCCTCCATAAGGCCTTTGCCTCCCCGACTCCCTCATTTAGATGATCTGGTTTTGGAGGCTCTGGATCATCATTACCATGTCGAGCACGTTAGGTGGGCTGACCGTCGGGACCACGGGAGTTGCTTGTTGGCGCTCGTTGGATGCTTGGTCCCCGACGTTGGCCTGAGGTCGGCCGAGAGTGGTGGCAGGGAGTGCGTCTCTTTGGGAGTTGAGCCTTTGGCGAAGATCCTCCATTCGGGAGTTTCTCTGCGCCGTTAGGCGCTCCCTTAGGTCCACACTCGGCGCCTGGCGGGGCGAGGTCGCCCTTGGCCGAATCGTTCGGCGAGCGCTTCGGCTGTCGGCCCCATCGTCCCCGAGGACGGCTCTCCCTTCGGCGAGAGGCCGTGTCCGGCCACCTCTTGAAACCGAGGGGGCAGGTCCTCGGGAATACGACCGTGTCTGCTGTCTTGCCGGGTGTGATGGTCTGGTCGGGGCGCCATTCGTCCTCTCAGACCGTGACTGGGCGAGGCTGGGTGTTGCCTCGTCGGTTCTTGACTCCCCCACATAGTCGGGGTCGGAGTCGCCTAGGGCGGACCTATCCTCGACGTCGTAGCCGAGGAGGTCGGCGATAAGTGTGCCGTCTACGCTGGGACGGTCTAGGAGTTCGGCGAGCCTCCGAGCCGTGTCCTCTCGGAGTGCGGCCTCGAGGTCGTACGCCGGGTCTTGGGGCTGGCTCTCATTATCACGAGGCTGCCCACCTAGACGGTGCGCGAGGCTTCGAAGCCGTACCTCAAGCCCGTCGCTCGAGTGCCCGCGGAGGTAGTGGGAATTTGACTCATCTCTCGAGAGTCGTAGAGGTAGCAAGGAAAAGGATTGGGAGGGAGAGCGTCGCCAAGGTCGGGAGATCCCCTCCTTCTAGCGCCAAAATGTTGTCGCTCGTTTTCGGACAACGATTTAGGAGCCCCAAACGGTTCGACCCAAGGCCAGACCAAGTGATCGCGTTCGGGCTCTAGCGTGTCGGACTTGGTATCCCAAGTCGTCCCTTAGCTGTTGATGATGCTTGCCTCGTCTCTACACCTGAAAAGCAGGAAAGAACGTGTGAACTACAAAGGGGAAACAGATGGGGTGCCTTTGTTTACCTCTCCGATGCTCAACATTAGTAGGATTGAGGTGGGTAAAAGAGGTTAGGTGTTTAGAGAGTCGAAGCTTGAGAGAAACGAGTGAGTTATGAGTTTAGCAGCGTTGCGGTACTCAATTTTGGATTAACTGATTCGAGGGGCTGAGCCTCGTATTTATAGGCGACCTAGGGACCCAGGGACGCTTTGGAAGTCCCTTGGCTGAGTAAAGGTTCAAGACCGACCGAGTGACGGCAGGGCCGGCCAAGCGACGTCCCAGGCCCGGCCAATGGCCGAGTGCCGGTCCTGGGCCGGCCATTGGCCGAGTGACGGCCCAGGGCAGGCCGAGCGACGTCCCAGGCCCGGCCAATGGCCGAGTGTCGGTCCTGGGCCGGCCATTGGTCGAGTGACGGCCCAGGGCCGGCCGAGCGCCGTAGGGAGTTCCAAGGACGGCCGTTATCGCGGCCGTTGTCGTTTCATCGAGCCGGGACGGACCACTAACAGTTTTCAAACTGCTGCCCAATATATATTTCTTTTGAGCTACCTGTTACTTTCAAATGTTAGTCAAACAATAATTTAACAGATTTTTCTTGAAAATTTAAATCCACTTAAATTACGCCTGTATAAGAATGACTTGGATAACGACTCGGTTCTTCCTTCACAACATCATCGGCGGTGAACTCGGGTGCTTTCCATGAATAACGAACGATAGGTGATCCGATCATCGGAGACTTACACTGTCAATGACCCGATGGTTCACAATGACCCGTTGGTACTGTAAAAGTTTCCACAAACTCTTCATATTCTTCCAGATTGGCGAATTATTCAAATTCTTCACCTCTACCATTGTTATCTCCATAATCTCTGTCACCTTCGTATTCATCACCTTCGCCACCATCGTATTCATCACCTTCTTCACTATTGTGTCCATCATATTTGTCACTGTTATAATGATTACAATCTCTATCACGCCTGTATACTTCTCACCGTTTTCGGCACCCTTGTACTCGTTAATCAAGTCATCGTCACAGCCACCGTCTTCATTTTCAATTATAGGATCATTTTTTCGATCCTCGATAACAAGAATATTTCGTCTCTTCTTCGGTTCATTGCAAGACACCTTCCAACTTCCACAACTTTCCATTTACATACTCCTCGATACGCAATAGGCGTAATGATCTGTTTCGGTACCAAACTTACACAAATGGAAATCTATTACGATATTTATGCTTCATAAAATGCGAAACATCACCATTGTCCTTCAAAATGGTAGGACCCAGCGGAATTGTACCCATTGTGTGTGGGACTTCGAGTTTTCAATCGAACACGAATCTGTCTAACTCGAGCTTCTCTTATATAAAATCTACTAACTCCGTGTACATTCTCTTTCGAAACATCGAATGCATGCGTATCTGCATTGGTGAACCTCCATAGGTGTCCTTCCTTCTCCCAAGTGCCGTTTACCATGATAAAAACTGCAAAAAACAGTCAAACTATGTAAAACTAGCTTATCCATCATACATCATCGTACAACATTGCATCGTATAGAATCTTATAACATCGTACAGACTATAATTTTTTCCCCAAATTTCATCGTACAAAAAGTTGAATCTCATCATACCATATCGTATACCATCGTACAAAAAAATTAAAACCCATATTTTTTTACTATGTTTTTTAGATCTGATCGATTTTTATCGTTACATTCTATCATATACAATCAAAAACTTATTAAAAATGATTATGTTAGTAATATTACCCATGATTCTTTTGAAATCCACTGAAGTAGAGAGGATTCGAGAGTGAGAGAGAAGATTGAAGTGAAAAACTGATGAGAAATGAATGAGTGAATGAGGTATAGAGTTCAGAAGGATATTTTTGTCCGATTTTGGGTCAAAAGTCCAGTTTTAGATATTTTTCAAAGTTAAGGTCTAATCTTGATATTTAATCAACTATTGAGCCCAATTAATGAAATTTCTCAACATAAACTAACGTGTTATTTAGCAACAATTTATATTAGCTTTCTCTAATGAATTAACTTTGAATATTATAATTCTTTCTTAGAATATGAAATTAAACTCGAATAGGGTAAAAATGATGTTCTATATTCCTTAGATTGTGTTCTATTCATAGAATAGATGCTACTGATAATTACTCGGCAAAAGAAAGTACAATGGATCGTTTTGTTACTTTTTAAGGGGCAGCTTAGATGTATCTTTCTTTACAAAAATGTAAAAACACAAAAAGAACAAAGAAAAACTTACAAGCATGCAAATTTCTATATAAAAGAGAACACTATATGTTGTCACAAAACATTGTAACGACCTAGCTATGTTGATTCAACCATTATTAGCGGTACTACTTCAAACCGGATTAACATCCTTTGACGCCGTGTTCTGCTCCCCGTCGTCGTTCTCTCCGGTCAACTCTTCCAGCGATTTTCCCTTTGACTCCGGCACCAAGAAAGTGAACAACATTCCCAAAAAGTTAATGACTCCGAGCATGATCAAAGAGTTCTTGATCCCGATCCCGGTTGGGTAACCTGCATCCACCTTCTTCGGATCCGTGCTTTGCGCTGCATATAGGAACCCAAATGCACCGACTATGGCCCCGGCTTTTCCCGAAGCCGCAGATATTCCGTGACAGGTTGACCTAAGCCTGGCCGGGAAGATCTCGGCCGGGACAATGAACGTGGTAGCGTTGGGACCAAAATTAGCAAAGAAGAAAGTCAACGAGTACATGATCACAAACCCTATATGGTTATCCTTCTGGGTCCAGTGGTTGTAAGGGATGGCTAGAGCAAACATGAAGACGGTCATGAAGAAGAAGCCCATGAGTTGGATCGCGAAGCGGCCCATGTAGTCGATGAGCGCAACAGTGAACCAATACCCGGGGACGGTGCTGAAGAGTGCGATAAGAGTTTGGGCTCTGGCGATCTTGTAAACCTCGTGGATGGCGTTCATAGTGTTGGCCGGCGGAATCCAACCGATCCCGGTGAAGATGTCCTTCTGGAAGAGGTTCTGACTGTAGAAGGCGATGTCCAAGAGGAACCACGTGGTGGTGGTCCCGAGCAAGTGAAGGCCGTGGCGGCGCGCGAATTGCGGGGAGAAGAGGCCGAAGCTGTTGGCGGTCGAGGTGGCTAGCGCTTGGACCTTCTCTTCGTCGGCCTCGAGCTCGACTTGGAGGACTTTGGACATGTCGGCCGCGGCCAGCTGGGCGTTCTTTGCCACGAGGGCCGTGTAACGGGCAGTTTCCGGCATCTTCATGCGCCAGTAGTATGTGAGGGCCGCCGGAAAGGCACCGAAGATGACAATAATGCGCCAAATGTAGTCCGCCTGTGGAGGCAGGGACGCCACCCGGTCGACTGCGTACGGCGGCGCCGGAAAACTCTTGTCAAATGCCGTCGACACGATCAGGGCCACAATCCCACCACCTGAAAGATATTTATTATTTGTTTAGTATGATTATTGTACCAATCCTCATGATTGAAATTAAAAAGAAAAAGAAAAAGGGGATATTCAAAGTCAAACCCAGAAAGCTATCAAAACAGTGCTATGGCGTATAAGAGAATAAAAACGTTACCTAGAATTCCGAAGCCCTGCATCGCAAACACAGCAGCGATAAACGCGCCACGTGTCTTCTTATTGGCGTACTCGGACATGATCGTGGCGGAGAGCGGGTAGTCACCGCCGATGCCGAAGCCAAGCCAGAACCGGAAAAAGCAGAGAGTGGCCACCACGGCCTTTGGCGTGCTTCCGAGGGAGAGCCCCGATCCGACGGAGCAGATGACCATGACAAGAAGCGTGAGTCCGTACACTCTCTTCCTCCCCATCTTATCGCCGAGCCACCCAAAGAAGAGCTGCCCCGCCAGAGTCCCGCAGAAAGCCACGCCGTTCACCGCCGCCGCCACGTTTGGCGGGAGCGAGCCCGGCTTCTCCGACGTGAGGTCGGTGTAGTAGATCCGGCCCAGGAGCTTGGTGACGAGCGAGACGCAGAAGAGGTCGTAGGCGTCAGTGAAAAATCCCATTCCGGCGATGACTATGGCCGTGAAATGGTACCATTCAGAGGCGGACCTATGTAGTCCACGGGGGTGGCCTGGGCCACCCCCAACTTTTGGAAAATATTCCATTAATACCTCTCTTGCAGATGGTAATGTTATAAATAACTATACTTTTATTTAATTTCATAACTATCGCATTTGTTTTTATAAAACTGTATAGCTATCTCATTTTTTTATTTTAAAATAATTTTTCCTAGACTATAAATTACTATAAAAATTTAAATAAAATAGTAAAATAATTATTTAATAAGTCTAGTAATATTATAACTTCATGATAAAACTAAAAGATAATGAGTTATTTTCATAATAAATGAAACGTTCTCATAATTAATATGAAAAACAATTTTATAATATAAGTTTTATGTTCAGATGGTTCGACACTCATAGATATTTTTTTGACATGTTTCTACTTAATTGATCAGCAAGTTGCGGGTCCTTTTTTTTTCTTTCTTTCTTTCTTGTTCTTTCTTTTTTGCTTTATTATATTTTTCGTTCAACAATTTTTTTTTTTTTTACATGTCTAATTATTTCCCTAAATTTTTAGTTTTTTTCCAAATGTGTGTGTGGGGTTTAGAATTGCTTATGTTCCTATAGTTTTTTTTGGTTCATTAAATGATATTATTAAGCTGATTATATATTATATACGGATCTATGGTATAATGTGTTGCATATAGGGATGTGTTTCGAACATAATTTAATTCATCTAAACATTTTCTTTCTTTTGATTATTTTGACTTGTGTGGAAGAATTTGTTTACCGATTTATTTAGAATTTAGGGATAATTTAAGAGATTTAAAGATCTATATTATAAGTTTTATATGAAATGAAGTCGATTTATATTTTGATTTAAATAACGGATACATTTTGAAATATTTTAATTTTTGTTATGAATTTAATTTAGATATTTTATGTATTTTATTTATCTTTGGCCACCCTCGATTTCAATTCCTGGTTCCGCCCCTGGTACCATTGAGTTTTCGCCACGTCGAGTGCGTTAAGCACTCCCATCGTTTGTTCTCCCGCCATGACTGATTGTGATCAGTACTGTCCGTTTCTCTTCCGTTTTTATCTGTATATTTTGACAAGAAGATTAGGTTATTTTATTTTGCTTATAATTTCTGGCAGATAAGCTTATGGGTTTAAGATATGTTGAAAAATTAAATGAAACACCGTAACTTTATTTGACTTCGTGTTTTGTTTTCTTCTAACTAACTGTTAATTTGATTATTAATTTATTTCTTTTGAGGGTAATGAAAATTATTTTAAATATTGCAAGATTCCAGTCGCTGATTGACTTATTTGTTCGAGTTATTTCTATTACTTAATTAATATTATTACGGAAATTGAAAAATGATGAGTCACCATGAATCATGCGATGCAGTTAATCGACTTGGTCAACTAGGGATATTAAAACAATTAGTAACTACATATAGCTGTGTTTGCGTGCAATGTTATAATAAATGCTTCTGTATATATATAATGGATAGAATACCATGGAGTATAGTAACTACAAGTTACAACTATTGATAAGCACATCAATCTATATAAAAGAATACGTAAATAAAATTAAGAATCTAAAATAACTACCAAGCTTATCGCTAAAAGAATTAACTGCGTCTCTTGTATATAGAATAAGAAAAAGCACCTAGGACGACAAAATCTCACTTTGGTATATCATTAAATCGTAAAAACACTCGAGAAATATAGAAATAAGGGAACTAATAAATTAACCCTAGTCCAAAGCTATTCTTCAATAAAAAAAACAGAAAATTAAAAAAATAACGTATTTAAATGTTTGATATTATTAAATAACCAACGTTTAGTAAATCTTAGATAAATAGTCACTTTAAGATGTAAATATTAAATAAATAGTCAATGTTTAATATATGGAAGTGTCTATTTAACAATGTCAAACGTTTTCCTAATAAACTCTTAAAAAAATCATTAAACCGAATTATCGTAATGGATAAAAAGGAATACAAATATCAAATCTTTTTAAAACCATTTTTGCATTATTTAACTATATCCTCTAGAGATTTCGTTGTGCATGAACACAACTGGAATCCAAAACAAAATATCATAGCGCGATTGAAGTTTAATATCATTGAAACAATCAAGTCAGGACTGAAAAATAGTTGTGTTTACAATGTACGACTTCCAAATAATGTCAGGTAATCTAAAAACTTGTGATGTTATTAAGTTAGATTAATCTGAATAACAACTTAATAGTTGTTAATAGTCAAATAACAATGTATGGTAATTATATATATTTTTGGGAAAATATTATTAATAAATGGTAATAACTAAGTTTATAACCCACTTTACAGGATTGAAGTGCGGTCCGATACCTAGAACCCAAGACAGGTCTCCTATTGTTAACATGCCTCCTATTTGAACATTCTTATTTTTCTTAGTTGAAAACTCCTGTTTTTGAATTTGGTTAATAACTATTAGTAAGTCACCGGGTAGTAACTGTTAATAATACATTCAAATAATAAAAAATAATAAACAAAGTGCATCATTTACAACAACACTAATGTTGTTGGAACCGTAAGTTTGGAATAATAAAACTTTTGTTTGATTGGGAATGAAAATTATAGGCATGTTAAAAACGAATTTTTCTGATATCTAAAAACGAATTTGTAAAAACAAGACCTTTATTTAAATATTACTAAAATGTTAAAATTGTAAAATAAAATAAGAGATTTGTAACTAATTAGACCACTTTAAACATGTGGTTTTGGATCTAGCCTATGTTTGACAATTTTTAGGGATATAGCCAAATGGCTTATGTGGCAATAATTAAGGTCTTATTTGCCCTTATTTATTAATAAATTCGTCACTTTTTCTCTCCTATTTTTTTTCAAATAATTTTTTTTTCATCAAAACTTCAAAAATTTGTATCTTTCTCATACGAACTCGAAATTGAGTGATTTTAAATCCTACAAATTCGTGGCATCGAGATCTTCAAATATAGACCCATTTATTTTTTTTTTGATAATTTCAAAAAATTTCAGTTATTTCCATATTTAAGATAGATTTTTCTACATCTATGGTATTAAACATTATTTTTCATCAAACACAATGGATCTATTTTGAAGATCTCGGCGTCACGAATCTGTAAGATTTAGAATCACTCAATTTCGAGTTCATATGAGATAAATATGGTTTTTTTTTAAGTTTTTATGTAAAAAAAAATGTAGGAAAAAAATAGGAAAGATAAAATGATGAATTTATTAATAAATAAGGGTAAATAAGACCTTAATTATTGCCACATAATCATGTTGGCTATTTCCCTAAAAATTGTGAAACATAGACTAAAAACAAATTTTATAGTTTCATTTTGGCCATTTCGCTACAATGCCCATAAAATAACATGAAAAAAAACCAAACAAGTAACAAAGTTTGAAAAAAAATATAATCAAACGACAACTAAACAGCTTTGCAACCCCTTTTGTTGTGACCCGGCTTCTCACAACTTCCACAACGTACATGGTATGGTTGGAAAAACTCATGTTTGGATCGATATCTCTTCATCTTCGGACGACCAAATTGCCTCTTTAAATTTGGTGGTGGAATTACTTCGTCGTCATCCAACAAATGCCAATCACCATCGTGTTCTATTGGAAACACATCTTGTGAGTAGATAGCTTCGTAGTTCTTCTGTGTGTAGTAATCAGGCACAAAATCAATTGGCTTCAAATTCCTCCGATACAATGTGACGGCCGCATTAGTGCAAGGAAAATCATCTAACTGCCAAACACAACAAGTATTTTGTTTGCAATATCAACAATCCTGTGGAAACTACCCTCGATCATCTCGAACTGGTTATCATTAATGATATTGACCTACAATTCCATAAACAATTAACAATTAATACGCGTAATTAATAATGATTTCACAAAAAAATCACAGAATTATACTTACCTCTATTGTTCTTGAATATTCTTCAGAATTGAATAAAGCTCCAAAATCAAGTTCGGTAAGACCCGATGACAACAATTAGTGCCCTTTTTCATAGAACCATTTTTGAACTTTACAACGCCAATACAACACTAAACAAGCACGAGATAGCTGCGAGCTTCCTTTAGCACCGAGTTTAAACATTCAGAAATGTTAGTCGTCATACCATTGAATCTCCTACCCGGGAATTGACTTCGAGTCCATAAAGTAGGATTTGCATCCATGAGATAATTTTATAAGTCAGGGCTTGTCTCACCAATTTCATTCAACCAGTAATTGAAATCTTTGTGCGTATAAGCCTTAACACAATTATAGAACAATGGCTGGATAAAAGATTCAAACTTTGCTTTAACGTTTGCCCACAAGTGTTGCAAACAAACATCATAGGTTGCCTCCGGAAATACATTGCGGACAGCTTTCGGGATCGATGAATTCCTATCAGAAACAATTACCACCTCATCTCTAACATTGAACGCACCACGAATGTGAGTCATGAACCAATGCCAAGCTCTGTCATTCTTAGAATCAACGATCATAAATGCCAACGGAAATAAATGATTATCTCTGTCTTCAGCCGTGGCCAAAAACAAAGTCCCATGCGATTTTCCTTTGAGAAAAGTGCCATCAACAGATATTACCAGGCGGACATACTTCCATCCATGTATAGAAGCACCAATGGCTAAGAAAAAGTATTTCAAATTCCCATCATCATCGGTTTCAGTAAGTGTGCATGTTCCTGTTATGCGTGGGTAATAACTGTTAATAATATAGTCAGATAATAAAAAGTAATATTCGAATTGCATCATTCAAAACCTTCAGATAATTACTGTTAATAATATATCAGATAATAAAAAGTAATAAACAATGTGCATCATTCAAAAGTAATAACTATACCTAGATTTTTTTTCCTGAATCATCGATCCCACAGTACGTAAATGTGAATATGACTTCTCAAAATCAACCCGAAGTTCATTCAAAACTTTCACACGCACCTTCCATGCCATGAAATAACTAATTTCTACATTGAATTGGGTACGCATAATCTCCGCCACACCCTGTGGTATAATCATGTCTGCTATACAACCCGAAAAATCAGGTTTGAGACACTTATTGATCAGGGACGCTGAAGCTTGTTTATGGCGATGAATAATGTTCTTCCCAAAACAAGAATGCACTTTCACAAAAGTCCTAACTACCCAGAATTTAGAATCCGGACAAACATTAGCATTCAACTTCCAAGAACAGTCAGAATTAATACATGTGACACTATACAATGTCTTGCTCGATCTCCTGACTCTAAACTGAAAATTGTTTCTCATCGCCAACATACTAATAGCCATAACCAAAATATTTTTACTCATAAACAGATTATTGACATTGAAATCAACGTTCATGGGTAAATTTTTCAAAGTCTTGTCATCAACCAAAACAATATCATCGTGAATTTCATCATGCTCAGAAGATAATGAATTGGCTTTAGAAAAACACTGATGATCAAACATCTTCACTGCAAAAAACATAAAACACCAACAACAAACGTTAACAAAAAAACCCTTAACTGATATACATCACAACCGAAAATAATGGATCACGTAACAAAAAATACCTGACTCGCTAAATGAACTACTTGAACCATCCATCGTGAAAAAAACTACGATGACCTTACTGTTCGTTTGGCCTTTATTTTTTTGGGTAATTTAGCAAAATAGCCAATTTAAACGTTGAGAATTGCTAAATAGCCAAGGTTTGGTAAATATTAGGTAAATAGCCATTTTTATATAATTACAACCGTAAATATCAAGTAAATAGCCACTGCCATATTAAGTCACATCATCATTTATGGTTATTTACCTAATATTTACCAAACCTTGATAATTTAGCAATATCAAACATTTAGGTAGGCTATTTTTCTAATTTTTTGTTTTTTTTAACGGAAAAAGGTAAATAGGCGCTGAGTTTACTACTAGTGCTAGTGTAGAAAAAACGAAATTAAACGTTCAAAATCTAACTTCTGCGATTATAAAGGAAGAATTCAAAAAAGAAATAAAACAAGAACGCGTTGCGAATATAAAGGATGAATTAAAAAGCGAATTGCAACTATAACGTGATAGCTAAACGTGAGAAACTGAATCTCTATAATTTCCACCATACGCTCCGACATCCCAACATTTTTTAGACCCTTGAGTATAAAACCCCATTCAATTAATTTCAACTTAAATTATCAAAAAATAAAAACATTTTAATCTTACACATCATGTTTATAATCTTATAAAAAACATTTTTTCTGAAGAAAATTTTCTCGTTAGAGTTCTATAACTCATGGTAGTGGGGCTGAAAATCCGGATTTCTAAAAAACTGGACTTTCGGAACAACCACGCACCTCGGAGTAAAATCGCCATAACGTACATGTATTTAAAATTATGAGCTTGAAAATCGTTTTCGAAAGTTTACTAATTTTGTGACAAGTTAGAATTGTTATCTTAGATTTTCTTTTAATTTGTTGCTCTTGCCTTTAAATTAAAAATCATGTTGATTTTCTATGAATTTGGGATGTTATTAAAACACATTAGAATCAGTTCTAAAAGTTTTTAATTTTTTATATTAAAAAACGTGTTTTTGAGTTTGAGAAAATTTCGAGTAAATTTTGTGACTAGTTTTCTTGTCTTACTAGTTTATTTTTTTTACTTGAAATTGTTTTATGCTTGTTGTTATTTCTTTTATATCATGTTATTACCATGTTAATAGAATACAAATACAAGCCTTAACAACTTCCTAAAACGTTCCGTTACACTCGTTTCTTTTTACGCACTAAAAGACCGAACTTTAATTATTTCTGTTTTCTTTGAGCTGGAGTAAAAGCCGCAGTAAAAGTGGCATAACTCTATACTCAGAATTCGAAATTTAATGATTCTTTTGAAGTTGTTCGAAGAAGAACTCTTTTTTATGTTTAATATATGTTTTTATCGTTAAATACAATATTGAAATAGGGTGATGTAGTTAAATAGCCAATTTAAAATTATGAATATGCGAAATAGGCAAGGTTTGTCTTAATTTAGTAAAATAGCCAAATGTGCAGTAATTTAGTTTTTCAAATATTTTACCCCTAGAATAATTTTTTTAAAGTGATAAATTGCTTATAATAATTGTCAAAAATTTTAATTTTTGCTGTTAAAATTTTTTTGAAAAGTAAATTGGCTATTTTGCTGAAAAGTTAAAACTTTGGCTACTTTGCTAATCAATAAATGTTTTTAAAAACTACAAATCAATAAGTTTTAAATAGCTATTTTGTACATTTTTTCCTATAAAAATATAAAGAATATCAAATTAATTTTATTGGCGTTAGTATGGTTTGTGTGTGAGTATGTGAGAGAGGTGATTATTCCAATTAAAAAAATGACTTACAAATGATTTTACAAATTTATCCCTAATTATTATTTCACATAAGCATTAAACGTTTAAAATCGGTTAAATACTTAACATAAGAGGTGAATTTGTTGCAATGTAGTATTTTAAGATCTGTCATGTACGAATTCAGATTTGAGAGGGTGAAACGCGACGAATGAGATAGTTGAGAGAGAAACAATGCAATTGATCCAAAAATTAATTATTAGATGTGCATTAAAAAAAAATTGATGTTGTCACGACTGACGCACACATTATACACCTGTGTTTCAACTTTCATCATCAAATGAAAGAGTGCAAAAGTTGCAGTTTAATACTATTTAAACATTTTTAATTACTACTATATGAACGTCTCAGAAATCTTCTAGTATTATTTAAGCCTCTAATTCTGACCAGGTGAAACGTTGACACTAATTGGGTTATTTAACATGCTGTAGGTGTAAACACAAACAAGATTAGTATTAAATCTTACCTGATGTGCATTAGCATCTCTATTATTCAACTAATAATAAAAAGAATATATATTATTCAATACGTACTACTATTCACGTACTAAAAAAAAGTCGCTAAGTGATTCTGAATTAGGTAATTACACTTAATTATTGAGCATATTCAACCCCCTAATTAAATATATAACACCTCTTATAAATTAAAATGCATAATATATACTATGAGTGTATATTATGTGTATTTACAATCATTTGCACTTAAATATATTTAATATATATATATATATATATATATATATATATATTCTAAAAACATAATATTCATTTTATTTTAAATAAGATATTTCACAAAAATAACATTACTTAACTACGAAACAATACAAGTATTTGTTGCAACTACTCAATTCTCTACCTCTTTTTAATGATATAGCCAAAGTTTTATTTTATTAAAAACATTAGTCTAATAGACCGAAGTAAATTAAATTAATGTAATTATTAATTAATTTACTTCAGACTGGTGAGTTATTTTCTTATTAAAATTAAATTTTGATTATTTAAAAAAAATGTGAGTTATATTGGTTTACTGACCTAATTGTCCCAAAAAAATAACTACGAAATAATAATTAATTAACTATATGTTCAGAAACCTTTGATCTTCCATACACAAAAAATAAGTAAATAGATCCAATACACAGATGAAAAAAATCAATAGTTCAACTGTTCAAGGATATATATATATATATATATATATATATATATATATATATATATATATATATATATATATCAACTAAATATTAAGAACCAAAATGTTAATATCAAAAAATTTTAAGACCATGTTTGGAATCCAAATTTTACAATAAGAAAAAGAAATTGAAATTTGAAATAAAATGTTAGGTTGCATCGTAAGTTACTTTTTATTATGTTTGGAAGTCAATAAAATGTAATTGATGAGGGATAGTAAGAAAAGAAAATTCACATATAGTTCACAATTGCAAATTTGCCAAAACTCTACCCATGTTTTCAAAGAAAATAAAATCTCATTATTAGTCATATATTTTTCTTCACAATTTTTTTTTTCAAATAACAAAACAATAATGAATTCTCATTATTTTTCGCAAGATTTTTCATGTTCCAGGCTAAAGGATCGCTAAGAGGGGAAAAAAAAATCTTGAAAATTATAAAAGTTATTGTTTATACTTTGTATACACGTCAAGCATAATAGTGTAAATTGCAAATTATTTGTTTTTTCTCCGATCTACATGTTTGACATTGGCTCATGCAGTAGCCCTTGCAAGGATTAAAATATACTATATTTTGACTTAATTTTTAAAATCAATAAGTCAAAACTCAAAATATATTTGTGGTACTTAGGATAGCCTAGTGGTAATTCCACACCACCTCCTGTATGGAGGTCGTGGGTTCAATCCTCACTGCAGCGAAGCTGTCTTAAAAAAAAAAAAAAACTCAAAATATATTTAAATAAGACTATGAGCGTGGCTTTTGGTATAACCGAGAGTTTCAAGTTGTAGAAACATGAATCGTGTACGTTATATATAACAATAATAATAGTGTAAATTGCAAATTATTTGTTTTTTCTCCGATCTACATGTTTGACATTGGCTCATGCAGCAGCCCTTGCAAGGATTAAAATATACTATATTTTGACTTAATTTTTAAAATCAATAAGTCAAAACTCAAAATATATTTAAATAAGACTATGAGAGTTTCAAGTTGTGGAAACATGAATCGTGTACATGTCAACATAAGGATACGGGACGGACGGAATATTTCAATTTTTTTCTATGAAAAACATAATAAAATAAGGGGTACATAAAAATAAAAATAATGCTAAATTTTTGGTTTCACATATTACTAATAAAAGTTATATTTATAATAATAAACTACAAAAGGTAATGATATACTAATAAAAGTTATATTTATAATAATAAACTACAAAAGGTAATGATATGGTTTAAGAAACTTATTTTTGTTACAAACTATAAATTTGCTTCGTGTTTTATTTTAATTCTATGTCAATTGGCTGATTGATTTGGCCTCAATTATTACATCATGAAAGTGGGTCATTTTGATATCACCAAAGCTAAAACTAGCATGCATTTTTTTTTTCAAATGGGGTTGAACCCACGACCTCCACACGGAGGTGGTGTGAAATTACCACTAGGCTATCCTAAGTACCATAATTAGCATGCATTATATATTGGAAAAATATCAAGAGCATCGCTCGTGTTAATCGAAATCCGAAATTTATTTATTCGATTTCTCGAAATATCAGAGATATCATTTCAGTTTAATATAAATGACATATACCGAAGAGGCGGGTCAATTCATGCGCCCCCAATTCATCACAAATTATGAAATGTATATTATATGTGATGTTATATTCAATACAAACAAGTCCAATGATTATATTATTACGTTGAGGTTATATGATTCTTTTAGCTGGTTCATAATTACAAAAATATCATAGATAATATCATTTCAAACGGTAATATTGCTACTCAGCCAACGATTTAAATATATATTCCAATTATTACCACTAATTCTGATGTGGCATCAACATCTCATGTTTAAGGAAAAAAGCCCATTTATGAGGCAGTTAAAAAAACCCCAGATGCTACTACTAAAAGGAAAAATGAAGCACTAGACGCATGTGGTTTGAATTCAAAGTCAAACTACGTCAACTCTAAAAGGCTTCACAAACGACTAGCAAGTAAGAAAGAATCAAAAATCCAAAAAATATCCAAACTAGCCGTGGGATTCAAAATGGCTTTTAATCAAGGAAAAACTAAGAGCAACAAGGGGAATGTATTTCTACGAAAAATCCTCAAGGCTAAGCGCAAGGGAAGGGGGATCAACAAGGGTGAGAAAAAGAAAGCTGGAGTCCTAGGGAAAGACAGAGAAGATGAGGTGTCATCAACAATTACTCTGAGCTTTAAAACCGAGGAGGCGGGTCACCTCCCCCCCTCTAATGTTAGTCATCTCTTGGAATTTTCGAGGTCTCAATCGAGACTCGACGGAGGGAGCCCATAGGGGGCTCGTGAGGAGAGGTAATCCGGACATACTTTTTCTTATGGAAACTAAAATGAGTTATGGTTCTATGAAAATTTTGAGGGCTAAGTTAGGATATTAGGGTGGGGAAATAGTCTCGGCCAATGGTTTAACTGGGGAAAATGTGTATTTGGTGGAGGAAAGACATTAAGTTAGATATTTGAAAAATCACAAAAAATTATGTTTGGGCGGTGGCTAGAGGGGAAAATAGTAGAAATGATTGGGATTTTTTGGTGTTTATGGGCCTCCCTACCTTGAAGAGAGGAAGGTGTTTTGGGAGTCTCTTGGGGGTGTTGCTAAGGTTGGGAGGTCTTGGGTGGTTGTCGGGGATTTAAATCGTGTGTTAGAAGCGGGAGATAAATAAGGAGGCATAAAAGTCACTTGGGCGAGAGCGGGATTCTCAGAAATTTTCTCCTTTGCATCGGGGGAATAGATTTAGGGATAAAAAATGGAATACTTGGTCTTATGGAGAAAAGAGGGACATAGAGTTAAAGTTAGGTTGTACAGGCTATAGTGTGTCCTACGTGGCTTGAGTTTTTTTGTAAGGCCGGGGTTCGATTGTTATCGGAGTGTGGTTCGGATCATAATCACATTCTCTTATATTGTTTTCTTCTAGACGAGAAAGGAATAAAGCCATTCCGTTTCTATGAAGCTTGGAGTGATGACCCAGGGTGTAGAGAGAGGATTGAGCTTTTTTGGCACCAACCGGAGCTTGGGTCAATAAAAGAAGATTTTAGGAGGAAGAGTAGAGGAGTGGGGGCCTTTCTTAAAAAATGGAAAAAAGAAAACCGGGTAACTTCACAAGCCTACATCAAGAGATTGGAAGACGAACTCTTCAGGGTTCAATGTAAAGACGCGAGAAGAAGAGCTAGCGGTTCTTAATGCTAAGGTGGAGAAAGTTTGGAGGCAAAAGTCGAGAGAAGCTTGGCTCAAAGAGGAAGATGCTAACACCCGTTTTTTTAATACGGCTACGATTATCCGGGAAAAAAGAAATTACATAGGCCAATCGGTGGATGATAGCAGTTAAGTGCTCGGGGCTAGACAAACGATTGGGAGGTTATCGAACCTCAAATTTGGAGAGCTTTTCAAGACCCATTTTCCATCATCGCCAGAGAATCTCGAAACTCTTATTGAACCCATATTGGGGAGGCATGATAATGAGAGAATGGAAGCCATTCCGACATCGGAGGAAGTCAAGAGGACCGTATATGGGAAATGCCCGCTCTCAAAGCCCTGGGGCTGGATGGGCTTCAAGGCGTTTTCTACAAGAAATGTTGGACATAGTGGGTAACTCCTTGGTTACTTTCATTCAAGAATTTTATGGGGTAAATTTCTCGATCCCGAAGTGAGTTTCGCCCACGTAGTGCTCACCCGAAGAGTAATGGAGCGGATACCTTGGACAAGCTTTGCCCGATAAGTCTATGCAATTTTAGCTTCAAAATTATCACTAGAATCATCACGGCTCGATTAAGGTCATCTCTTGAAGCTGTGATTTTACCATTCCAATCGGCGTTTATCTTGGGGAGGTGGATAGCGGAAAAAACTTTAGTGGTGAGGGAGATCATGGATAAGATGAAAAAAAAGGTAAAGGAAGGCTCATGGGGATCGAAATAGACATGAGCAAGGTGTACGACAAAATCGCGATAGTATCGAACTCGTCACCGAGCTCTTACTCGTATCCCGTCGTTTCCTTCTTCCTATTTCTCCTCTATTTTTGTTTGTATCTGACGCCATAAAAAATCTTTGGGCTGCCGTTGGAGCCACCTCAACTCCGCGTCGTTGCTAATTATGGCTTCGCCAATAACAACGCCGTTGAATTCGGCTCTTCCAATCAACCGTCTTTCTCTCCCCAATATGCCACCAAAACCCTATTACTAAAGCTCTAAATCAAAACAATCAAACCACAACGTATCAAACACAAAGCAAATCTCATCTACCAAATCAGAAGAAAAAAATACCCATAGATTTATACACAAAAATCCTCATCAAATGCTTTACACATCAACAATCAATCACCAATAAACTTGACTTCTTCAGAGGATTCGGGGTCGGAGATGGAGAAGATCGATATCACCATGTTCTTTCTTCAAAGGCCAGAGAGAGAAAAGACGAGAGAGAGAGATAGAGAGAGAGAGAGAATGCTTCGCTTAGTTGTGAAAACTGGTCTCGAAACCATGGAAGCCATTGTTGATCGACATTGACCTGAGCTCTGACTCCTTCTCCGGTAACTCTCATGTCATGGAAGCCCTGATTTTTTTTTTATCTACGATCGCCCGTGAATCATGTCTCTACATTCTCTCTCTCACTTGCGCTGTGATTTTTTAATCTAGCATCGTTTGGTTCGAAAATTAACAAAAGATTGGTACTGTTTGTTGCAAGTTCTCAAAGGAGGAGGAATGAAGTTTGAAGATTATAATTTTTTTAAATTTTTAAACATAATAATAAATACATAAAAAGCATTGGATAAAAAAAGTATTATACTATTTTATCATTAATTGTTTAACAACGTCACAAAAAATTGTTCGAAGATCCAACATATTGGATTAAAGATCCAACATCCGAATCATTCCTTTTTGGGATGCTTGGTAGAGGAAAAGAGCACCTTTGCATCGGAATTAATCGGCTTCCGCCGTATAATCCAAAGCAATCGTTACGATAAGCCCATTGACAAAGACCAGTCGCAGCCCCGTTGTTACATCTCTGGGGTCCATACGAACGAAACAGTACTGAAAGCCTTAACGAACTCTAATATATTCTAGAAAAAAAAACAGATTCCAAAAAAGGGCATAAAGATGATTTGGTTAAGCTCTCCATGATGAGTTTATTGTCACTTTCAAAAATTACTTTCTTAGCATTCCTAAATTTTGCAAACAGAGCTGCCGCAGTGATGGAGCACGAAGCGAAATAAAAGCTAATCATGTTGGGCAAATTTGAGAAAAAAAATTCAGAAAGGGCAAATTTAAAAAGCAAAATTTCAGTTGGGGCTAATTTATAAACTTTTAGGGTAAATTAAAAAAAATGGGTAAAAAATGTAAAAAAAAAAATTGAGGGGGTCACTGTACCTCATATAAATCCGTGCCTAGCCATATAGACACAGCTTTAAGCTCCGCCTCAGCCACATAATTAGCCCTTGTTTTGTTTCTCCACAACCAAACAACCTTCCCTTCACGATCTCTGGCAATGACTCCCACTGCGGCTTCACCATCCTCGAATGCGGTGTCTACATTAATTTTCAACCATCCCCTATCCACTTTACTCCATCCTTCTCTTAGAACCTCTTTCTCCAAAGTTCTGAGTCTCTCTGTCGTCCCGAACAGCGGTGGCAATTTGATAATGCTCACTAATCTGTGAGAATAGCTTTTAGATCATAGAATCCTTATGACAAATCAGCCTCGAGAAAAGTTTCTCATTCCCAAAATTTTCGGATATTTTCCATAATTAACCATGCTCTAATCAAGAATTCATTTTTAAAACCCATGGTCGAATTCAACTCATCGTTCAGCGCAAATAGAGACTCTACGACTGTTACCCCATTGATGTATGGCAAAATAGATTGCAGTTTTTGGAAACTTGCGATTTCCGTAACAAAAATGGATAAAAAAAAGTAGTAGTTTCTGAGTGGAAACGGTCTAGTAAACAATACCCACGTATTGGAGTGTCAGGATTTTAGCCAAAAACAGACGTTTAGCCTCTCAAAACGACCGTTTGTGTTCTGTCCGTTTTACTTAAATTCGGTTTTTAATTTCGTGTGTTAAGTAGTTTTAATTATATGTATTAATTTCTTCAGTTTTAGATTGTGAAAGGTCTCAAGATCAACTATAAATCTTGGTGACTTGTTTTATATTGAAAAAAAAATTATGATGTTGATGAATACAAAAAAAAATTAAAACTTGAGAGTTTTCCCCAAATTCGAGCGTCATGAGCGACCTCCGAGTTGATGCCAGAAAGCCGGCATTCTTGCGCGAATCAAAGGTGATTGGATACCCTTATTCTAGAATTTGTGCACGAATCAATAGGCAAAGGAAGGTTCTTAGATCGGGTATTCGAGATCGAATCAACGATCAAGTTCGACTATCTAGTAACGTTTTCCTTTTATTTCGGTTCTTAGATCTGTTTTCGATCTTTATATTCTCCGCTGCATCACCCATCCTCGTCTCCTTCCCAGCTCCATCTTATGCCCATTCGTATTAGCCAAGTCACTGGAATGGCTAGTTAATAGCCAACTCAGCCAAGACATGTTAGGCACATTATGCTAGTCACGGGTAGTGGCATTATTGTAATATTGTATAAGTTCTTGCTACAGTTAGTAATAGAGGATTCGATGTATAAATACAGTTAGTTAAAGCGCATTCGATGTATTACAATTAATGAAGTCGATGATCCTTTCTGATCATCTTCCTTCTCTCTCTCTCTCGTTCGTTCATTCTTTCAAACAGTTACATGGTATCAGAGCGGGTATATTCCCAAACCTTTTATGGTGCAACTTCCAGAGATTCCATGGAAGCAATTTGTTCTGCAACGCCTGTTGTCTTCACTTATCCATTGCGAAGAAACTTGACCAGAATAATTTTCTCTTGTGGAGGAAACAAATTCTTCTTGCTATCAGAGGACATTTCCTTCAAAATTTCACTCTACCACTTTTCGAGCACCAATGAAATTCCTCACTCGCGAACATGAGCTCGCCGACAATATTAATGTCGGATTTTTGGATTGGGAACAACAAGAATAGCTGACTTTGTCTTGGTTGTTCTCTTCCATGAAAGATAATCTTGTATCTAGGTTTTTGAATTATGAATACAACGTGCAAGCTAAAGTATTGCAATAAAAATTGGCATTGCGAAATTCAAAGAAGTAGAGTTTGACCATCAATGATTTCCTAATGAAGATTCAGATCTACGTCGATCTTCTTGCTCTAGTTGGTCACAAAACACATTGATGCATTTCTAAATGAGTTCCCTGAAGAGTATGAGATGTTTGTTACTTCAATAAATCTCCGTATTGAGCCTTATTCGGTCACATATCTCAGTCTATCATATTCGACCATGAAGTCATGTTGGAGATAAAGCACAATGAAAGCGAAACTCTTGGTTTATCAGCAATGATGTATCTTACAACGACAAACCAACAATCACGAAGACCCAACAATTACAACCAACCTTTCTCGGGGAATTCAAGTCAACAACAACGATCATCATTTCCTAGCCAGCTCTACAACAACAACAATGGACGAGGAGGTCAATCAAGCATAGGAAATTCCCAACCACAACGAGGAAGAGGCAAAAGATTTTGGCAAAACAGCTGAGTCCAGTGCCAAGTAAGTGGAAAGATTGGTCACACAGTGACTCAGTGCTACTATCGCTTTGACCACTCTTTTGCAGGACCAAGCCAACGACAAATGCCAGGCTTTGCCAATCCCATTCAAGGTAATGTTTCTCACCTTTTTCAGAGTAAAGAACAGTCAAGGAATGGAACTTCCTACCCTGATCTGTTCTATCGAGGAGATGAGAGGTTCTATTAGGGCAAAGAGTCCGCACCGAAACAACAAATGCATTAGGAGTTTGATGAGACACCACTGGGAGGACACGCGGGAGTCGTTCGGACTCTAGCCTGTCTTAGCGCAAATTTTTTTGGCAGGAATCTGTCGCGATGTCAAGCATTTTGTGGAGAAGTGCATCATGTGCCAAATGGTGAAATATTCGACAATGGCCCCGAGTGGCCTTATACAACCGCTCGAGATCGTGGAACGAGTTTGGGACGATTTAGCTATGGATTTCATCGTGGTGCTACCAATGTCTAAAGGTTACACTTGTATTTTTGTGGTGGTGGATAGACTAACCAAGTATGCTCATTTCGGTCTTCTCCCTACGAACACAAGGCGTCTCGAGTCACCGAGTTATTTTGCAACATGGTGATAAAGCTCCACGGCCTATCCCGCTCCATTGTGTTCGACCGTGAACCAATATTAACGAGTCAATTATGGAAAAATTTGTTCGACATGATGAATACTCATTTAAGGATGAGCTCGGCGTATCATCCTCAAACAGACAAACAATTGGAAGTGCTTAACCGCAGTCTCGAGCAATACCTTCGCACCTTCACTTCAGATAAACCTAGGAAATGGGCCGACTGCCTTTCGTGGGCTATTGAAACTGTTGGGCATAATACCTAAAGATTAGTATGTTTCAGTTCTAATGGTTTAGAGTATCTAGACGTAGAGTTAGAGAAAGGTCATTTGTGCTCCTTTCCTCGACAACAAGAACTGCAAACAAAATTTGGTATTTTATTGATGAGATTAGGATTACATAGTTGTAGCATAGCTTTGATCACTTTATCTGATGAGTTACCAAGTCTATTATGTCAAATTTGAAAAGTAAGACTTGTTGAGACACCATTACAAACCAGACTCTTAGTTTTAAACTCTAAAAATTTAGAACATCAAACATTGACAGTTTTGTTGGGATTTTGATCTTGGCTTGACTCTGAGGACTCTTTTGATATTCCAATGGCTTCTTGACTTTGACTAGACTTGTGTATGTTGATATGTGAATTGTCAAAGACGTGTAGCCCTTCCTTATAAATTGAACTTTCATCGAGACTCTACAACTGGCAATATCCTTAAAAAACACACATGAGGTCTAAATTCAAAGAAAACTGAATTATCTTTTGAAAATTTTGACATATCTTTGGAAATTTTTGACACATACACGAGTTTCTTTATAGTTTTAGGGAGTCGTAAAAGTTGTTTTAGACAAAGGACACGATTATTCAAAAATGGAGAATGAAAACAAGCGTAACCAATATTCTGAATACAAATGGATACCAATAGTCGTTAGATCAATTGTGATGTGGTTGGTTGCACATGAATCTGGATACCATTCATGCTCCTGTAGTGTTTACCAACCTTAATCCTAAAATTTTGTGTTATTGCAGCCATTGTATGTGCTCCTTGGTCGTGGAAGGCTTCTGATCCTCTAGATACGCGGTCAACATCGGGGTTCTTTGTCTTTCTATGGTCAAACCTGAACTCTTGGCTATCAAATAGACAATCAAAACATAGATATGTACTTATTTCAATTTTTTCCAAGCAGAGGCAGAATGAAGCATCGGTGGAAATCCCTCTAGACCTCCAGCAACGTACCCTGGAATCCATTTTACCCCAATCTACAGATCCACACTTTCGCCCTCTCGTGAATCTTTAATGCCTAAAGCTTTTTCCAGATTCACACGGTCAGATCAAAAGGGGCTCAAGGTATGGCTTTTATCGTTGATTGCATGAAGAACACACCAGCTTGGCTCGGGACCCACCAGTGCAAATGCTCCACCGGCGAACAACAAATCTGCACCTTGGTGATTTCACGAGCCTTTTCATTCCGTACACAGTGTTTAATTTCTCAAAGTCATACTCTATTTTATTTTGGACGAAGTAATTTTCCACTGTGACTCGCTGAGTCGACAAAGAAGATATAGTAGGAATATTAGAAAAATCCACTCCCCATTTATCTCTAAAAAACCAATGTTTTTTCCACTTCCCAAAACAAATTCCAAATTCTCCCTTATGAACTCTTTAGTGACCAAATGTCTCTCTAATATTTTGTGGCAGTCTCCTTTTTCTCGGAGTTGAGAAAATTAGAGCGAGAAAAGTGCTTAGCCTTAATAATTTTGACCCATTTAAAACTTGATGTTTTGACCAAATGCTTTCCAAGCTTTGCATAATTTATCACACGCGATGGTGGCCAAATATCTTTTGGACCCGAAGTAACAAAATTTAGAACTAAAAAAGCCGAATTATGACTGAAACAAGCCGAATTTGAAGCCATAGTAGCCGTTTTGGCCACCAAGAAGCCCACATGTGGCCAAAGCTCCTTCCAACTCCGTGGGCACCACATCATACAAAGACTCTATAATACGACATCCACTCAAGAGTAAATTAAGTGAAGTTATTCTCAACCAAGACAAAACTATGCAAAAATCATTTCTCAAACTCTCTCTTTCTCTCTCTTTACTTTCTCTCTCCAAACTCATAGAGAAAAGGGCCAAGATATCCACCTCACATAGTTATCAGACTAATGTTAAACGTCGTAACGGATGCCAAGGGAAACCCCTTTGCGCCCCTTAGCTTATTTCTGTTTTGTTTTGTATATGTGTGACAAACGTTGTAGATCAACCACCAGACGAGAGAAAGGTGAGAAGCGCAACGATAACCACTACCCTCAATCTTCTTCCTAAGGCCCCTTGAATATTGTGGCTCGTAGGTCTAACTCCAATCCGCCATGGTCTTCTCGCGACCAACAAAAACATCCTCCATCATACTCATTGTGATTCCAAGGTTATTCTAGAGAAAATGAAATTCGAGGTTTCCCCAATCGATCCCGGCGTTCTTGAAACTATCGAGAAAGTGACACCGAGAACCTCGAGCAAAGCCCGTGAAAGTCTTCATTCTGCCACGTGTCTTACAAATATTATTTGAGAAATTACATTAACAAGAAGTAGTTAATAAACTAATATCATTGGCCATATGATTCCAAGGTTAAAAATTGTTGGAACATGAATATGTGTCTAAGATCAATGATGATCCTCCATAAAGGCTCTTCATGCCCTTTGTAACAAAGCTTCAAGAATCTGCACGAGCATTAAACAACCACGAGTAAGAATCATCACTATAAACTCAAAAAATTTCTGAAAGGTTTATTAGTGTGGGCTAATCGTGAACATAAGTGTTTATGAAATTAAAATTTTGAGTACGCTAAAGCACATAACCTATCTCAAAGTAATGAATTAATAAACTATTTTCTCTCTTTTTCCCTTTAAATACCAAAAATCCAAAGTAGTTTGAATTTTGCAAGGCGTCTTTTGATCCAACTATTTATGACTCAACCAAGACCTCTTAGGCTGAGCTCAAACGTCTTGTTTAGTCCGAATGTACGGCAACAACTCCTCAAATTAATTCATGAATTACACTTGAGCTGACATCTAATTAATTCTCTTCAAAATTACAAATTAATGAAGCAATTGACGTGTCTTTTTGTAGTAATTTATTAGTCTTTTCTATTAATCACTTTTTCCGTATAAGATTAATTATATGCACAACCATATATGTGCAAATAAAAATTTTTGACGAATAAAAATGATATAAAAATTGTCCCACAAATAAAACTAAGTTACAAGCACACTAGATGTTGAGCACTTACAAATTCTAGACATGATTGTCCATAATTAAAAATTCTAGGGAAGATAATGAAAAAGTGTTTTTGAATTTGCATTCAATTGTCCCATTCAATGCTCTAGTACTAAAGACCTTTAGAAGCGACATGTCGCATCTAAAATATTCCCACGTTTTGGTAGGATGATTTTTAGATGCGAGAAACGGACCAATTCCCATGTTTTGGACGGAGCTTAGATACGACATGTCGCATCTAAAAAAATTAGATGTGAATATTTAGGTGCGACGTTTATCGCATCTTAAAACACTTTTAAATGCGATATTTGGACCTTTAAATGTGCTATTTGTCGCATCTAAAAATCCTTTTTATTCAAGTGATGGTTGCTCCATTTTCCTTATATAGAGATGTATTTGAGGGATCATAAGGTGATCAAACTTAAGACTTGACAAATATCAGATAAGCGTCCTAATACCCTACTTGAGTGGGTATTAGGACACTTATATTTGTAACCACATGTTACGTTGAGTGAGATTATGATGGGGTAATTCGCCGTCGAATCTGTGTGCTTGGATGGTTACCGTTTTTCTTCAAATTGTAGTCACGTTTTCTTAGTTTTACTCAGGAAGCGCGACTAGAACACCCTGAACTCGGCACTTTTTGACTGTCTTGTCGATACTTATATGATAATACAAAATTATACTTTTTTATGTTAAAGAATGTCTTACGACCGAAGATTACGAAGAACATCACAACACTTCAAAAAAAATATTGTACAATAAATGTGAAATCTAGTCAAACAGGTGGTGGTATAGACCGTCCCAAAGCTTGATATATTCTTTTCTAACCAGATCTTGAATGTGAGTTGACTTGATAAATTTTCCTTTTTTAAGGCAACTTTTGCTGCGAGTGCAGATTGAATCCACAACTTCCACTTTGGAGGTTGTGTAGAATTACGAACTAAGCTATGCTAGGTACCACAGATAACTTTGATATCAAGAGGTAAAGAATTTTATTGCGTTTTATTATTGAGAAACAATCGATGGTAGGGATGGCAATGTATAGCTCCTACAAAACTAGACCCTACCCACAAATTTTATTAAAACCATACCATACTCATACCTATTTATTTTTATGGGTAAACTAGCAACGTAGCCATTTTGAAACATGGTTTTTGGAATCTAGCCAACGTTTGGTAAATTTTGCAATTTAGCCATTTACTGAAATTTACAGATATAAAATACCTAATTTACCCTTTTTCTTATACTTACTTGATCAAAACACTAGCCCACGTTTGACCGGTTTGAATTATATACAGACAATTAATTTCATATTTTTTCGCAATTTAATTGGATATTTAGCTAATTTAATAGGAGATTCAGTGATGTGATTAAAAGAGAAAATTTAATGCAATAAATGCACAAAAAATTTACTATAATTAACAGAAATTAACAAATCAGCAGAGATTAACAAAAATTTACAAACATTTACACTGTATTTGCTTACACGGCTATAATTTCAGCAATTTAATTTTAGCTTTTTGAATTCATAATATGAGATTCGGTGATATAATTGAAAGGGAAATGAAATATTTATTTGATTGAATAAGTCAAACAAGATAATGAATACACGTAATTATGATAAAATCCCGTTCAAAATTAAAAAATAAATTTGGAAAACAAAAATAACGTATTAAATGCGTATTAAAGGAAATGAAAGAAATCGGCTCTACCTGCACATATGTAAATTTACCATAATTAACAGAAATTAACAAAGCAACGGAGATTAACAAAAATTTACGAACATTTACACTGTATTTGCTTACACGGCTATAATGTTCATTAAAGAAAAAAACGCTCAACAACCAACTTTCCCAAGTATAGAATTTTTTTTAAAATTCGAAATATAAACTGAATATAACAAATTCGGCTACAAAACCAAGTATCAAAACGTCGGCTAGTATTTTTGAAGCCAAACCAAGGTTGATATAGTAAATACCATCTTACATAAATATGACACGTCATCAAATTTGGCTAGATTCGAAAATTAAACGAAATGTTGGTTAGATTACAATTGCAACGTTTGATATGGCTTGGATCGACTAATTTTTCTATTTTTAATGGGTATGGGTCTGGGTAAAATCCTAGAGAGTACAAGGTGACCTACGGGTATGTTTTTTACTCATTTAATATTAGAATTATTAATAAAAAAAATACTTAACTAAAAAATAAATAAATCTAAAAAATACTTCAATTAATAAATACATACCTTAAAATTTGCTTATATAATTCATAAATACAGTAATAATTTCAAACGAGTAGGGTATGAGTAGGGTCCTGGGTAGCGTACCAAAAAGTCATACCCTATCCATACCCATATAATATTATATGGTTATTACCCGTACCCTATCCATTACCCATTTAGTAATTTATTCGGGTAAGACTCTACCCGTGGTGAGTAGGATCTTGAGGGTATGTGGGTACATTGGTAAAAAATTGCGATTCATAATCGCGGGGGTAAATAAATATCAGATCATGCATTGTATTGTGAGAGAAATAAAAATTTAATGACACATCAGGGACATTTTTATCCAAACGATAAAATACACATAATTTTAAAATTTAACAATGGAGATGTGAGGTCAACAAAATCAATTTGGTACTCGCGAGTATATTATCTGAATTTTTCTTGTGTTATCTTTACTAAAAATAATATTGAAATTCAATAAAGAATTCTACCATTTCCTCTAGATTTCTTTATCATGAACCTACTTAAATTTGTCTATTTGTCTTCACCGAAAGAGAGGGGAAGAAACGAGTACAAATCGTTCTTGGATGAAAGCGTATCAAACCCTAAAGAAAAACTAGGCGTATCAAACCACGAGCGAGATCCTGAAACAGATAGAGAAAAAGAAAAAATTCATCTCCAAAGATTGTATATGTGTTCAGTCATCATTGTTCACGGAGAAAGAAGAAAAAAAGAAACAGGATAGAGATATAGATAAGTAGTAATGGAGAGAGAAAGAAGCGCGTTTTTATGTCAAATGGTTTTCTTTACAAATAAAATCTCGGCTTTATCTCAAGTTTTTATGTCGTTTGAAATTAATACACAAAAGGGGAGTTGTTTTTCTTGGATGTGGACATGGGCCTTAACGTGAGAAGAACTGTTGATAAACTTCCAATGGCCATGGGCTTGAACGTGAGAACTTTTAATAAACTTCCAATGTAAGGAATGGAAAATGGCTTCAACTAGTAGCAATTTTGATCATTTGGACAAAAATAATAGCAACTATATGATTAGACATTTTTACTAGTAACTGTAGACCTATAAATCTATAATTGTTGTTAATTGTAGACTTGTAAGTCTACATTTTATGAAAACTGTATACTTTCATGTCTACAGTTACTAGTAAAAGGCCTCTAAACATAGTTGCTACAATTTTGGTCCAAACTCTAAATTATCAAAATTACGACTAGTTAAGACCATTTCCCATTTTTCTTATGGTCGTCGATCAAGCTTTGGAACATGACGCATTTAGTTCCCTTGGCGTAGAAGCAATTCCCCGCTAAGCACCATAAAACCTCCTCTTACTGTGCTGTGTGCAAGTGGTGATCCTTGCTATAAACCAAAATATCGTCGAAGAAGACAATGATGAATCAACGGCGAAACGGCTTAAGGAGTCGGTTAATTGAGGCTTGAAAATTTGAAGGGGCGTTGGAGAGACCGAGTGGCATCACGAGGAATTTGTAATATCCGTCGTGAGTTTGAAACGCGGTGTTATGTATGTCTCTCCGATCCGTTCTGATTTGATGGTATCCGGACCGTAAATCAAGCTTGTAGAACACCACGACTCCACCAAGCTCGTCGAGGAGCTCATCGATGGTGGGAATCGAGAAGCGATCATTGACGGTTTTGGCGTTTAAGGCATGGTAATCCACACAGAATCACCAAATACCATCTTTGTTCTTGACTAACAGGACCAACGACGAATATGGACTATTGCTATGTTAAATGAACCCGTCGTCGAGCATATCACGTACCAACTTTTCCATTACATCCTTCTGAAAATAAGGGTATCGATACGGCCTTACATTCACCGTAGAGGATCCCGATTGTAAGAAGATTCTATGATCAATGGGACAAGTGTTGATGTCGATTTTTAGATCGACCAACAATCACAAATAGGAAAATGGAATAATGAAACGTTTTAAAGGGGACATAGAAAGATGTCGTATAAGAAACAATTTTATAACAACAAATTACAATAATATACGAATATTAATTGATTTTATTGATATAAGGAGAATTACAAAGGGACGAGGTGACGAACTCAATAAGTCGAGCTCAAGACTGTGAATACAGGAATACAAAAATAGAATCTATTGGAAAATGAGAGCTTGCGTGTGTGAAAATTATCATCTCCTCTTCTATTTATAGGCGAAATGGAACCTTCGGGCCGAAGACACGTGTTCTCAGAACCATATTCCTCGCCAAGGCTGAAGTCGTCCAAGATCCGGTCTTCGCAGCGTAGTCTACTCTTTGATTGACCGATCCTTCTGATCGAGAAGACGTGGTCGAGCTGGAGTCCATCGAAGCGGGAAGTGTCGCTGATCTTGGGCCGATCTGCTGAGAGTGAATTGGGCCCGTAATTGATTTTGTGGGCTGGTCTTCAAACTGACTATGGGCTTCAGTTGGGTCAAAGCCCAACTCGAAATAATATTAAACATTTGAATTTTTATACCCCCACAATTAGCCCCCAAATATTTTGAAAATATTTTGAACATTTTGAAAATATTCAACACAGAGAGTTCGAATTGTTTCGAGTAAAAAGGGGGGAGATCAACGATTTGGGACCATGTGGCGTCGTGAGAGAGCGCGTCTCTTTTACACGTGGCATGTTTGTAACCGTGTTTCGTAGGTCGAAGTCGAAGAGTCGGGAAATCTGTTATCTTTGCGGTTATCGAGAGAGATTTGATTTGATTTGTTTTCCGAAATCATTAGATTTTCTCGGGATTTTGGTTAATAATGAAACGTATAAATATGCGGGTCGGGGAGCCATCTCTCCTCATTTATATTCTCATCGTTCACATTTAAAAAGGTAATTCCTCTTCTCTCTAACTTCTCGCTCTTTCTGATTTCGAGTTCTCTCTCTACGTTCTTTAGCTTACTTGCACTTCGGCTATTATCGATTGTCAGTTCGACTAGCGAACTCAAACGTATTCATAGATCTAAACACTTCGTCCGTAGAACATATTAGAACCAAATGTCAAACTCAGAGTTTCGTCCTTCGGGATCTCAGCCTTTCGGGAATGAGGATATCTTGTTACCCTCAGCCGTGACCTCAACCGATCTTCGTAGAATTCGTGAGAAATACCAGATCTCCCCAGAAATTAATATCCTTCTTCCTCCTCCTGGGGCTACAGTTGATGCCGTAGTGGAGGGTTATTGTTGTATATATGAATTACGGCTGGAGAAATACGGTTTGAGATTTCCCATTCATCCTCTTTTGTTCGACTTCGCCCAGACTCTGGGGTTGACCCTTGCCCAGATGTGTCCGAATTTTGTTAGGATGGTGATGGGTTTGATAGTCGTGGCCTACGAGGAAAAGATCGAACTCACTTTGATGGATTTAGTCCGTCTTTGTGTGGTAACGGCGAACTCGAAACATGATCCAAAGTGTTTCTACCTCTTGAAGGCCGCGGGCAAGGGTGTGATCTCGGGCCTTCTTTCGAAGGACAAATTTTGGGGACGGCGATATTTTTTCTTTGCCGTGAACGAGCATTCACTCGGGGATCGAGCTCGTTCCTTCTCGTCAAAATGGGCGAGCTCGCCGAGTATGCATAAACTTTAGTTCGCCTGTATTTATACGTTTTTTTGCAATGACGTTTACTCATCATTCATCATATATTTTTTTTGTAGAGAAAATAAAAGCGCCATCCCAAGGAGTGGAGTTCACCGAGAAATTATCATTACCGCAGTTGGGCGAAGTAGAGTGGTCGAGCTTCACCCCTTACAGATTCATATCAGCCAAAGTTTAGCCTTTTCCACCGAATTTGTCAGGAAATTTAGAGGAAGGTTAGTTCAACTCGACGTCGTCCTCATTCTTTTGTTCGGTACCAATCGTCTTCGTTGTTTTCTTAAAATATATATTTATATATACATATATTTTTTATGCCCGGGAGGCGAGGAGACAAAAGAAGGGTCCCATCGCTGCGACTTTGACCCAGACTCCAGCTGCTCCTACGGACACTCCCGATGTCGAAGTGACCGGGGTTCGGTTGGTGTCCGAGATCCCAGTTGTTTTGGTGCCTTCTGACGAGGTACCTGAGGCAGCCGAGGACGTTCCTACAGGTGTCCAAGGAACCGAGGCTCCTGAGGCCAAGGAAGATCAAGTCCCAGAGATCGAGGATGACTGTCCTTAGGTGGCCAAGGTCGCGGGCGCGGCCAAAAAGGGGAAGATGCCAGCGAAACGAGTCCTTGAGGGGGGTGCTTCCGGAGAAAGGAAGAAGAAAAAGAGGAAATAGCTGGTTCCCGAGTCCGTCAGACAGAATGAGGAAGGGCCGACCCCTGAGGCTCATGTAGCTGTGGTGACTAGGGCAGACAAAGGCAAAGCTGCAGCTGAAGGAAGCAAGTCCTCCTCGAAGTCGAGGTCTGGAGGCCGAGATGATTCTGCCCCATCGGCGTCCCGGAAGAAGAAACACGTCATCAACTTCCATTACGCGCGGGATCACCTGTTGTGCGACGATATTTACTCCTCAGCGGGACTTCTTGACGGCAAGGTCGAGCAAGAGAAACTTGCCGAGGTTCAGAAGGGGACGGAGTCCCTTCAGGCCGAACTCCAGGGAATGAACGACAAGATTGCCACCCTCTAGGACGATCTCATAGCTAAGGATGCTTTGCTGGAGAGGTCGCACGGCAAGATTGAACGCCTTACCGACAAAGTTCAATTCTTGACGGTCGACCTAGAAAACAAGAAGGAGAAAATCAAAGGAAGGGCGGCTCGTTGTAGCGGCTTCGAGAGGGAGAGAAACAAGCTGGCGGCCGACTTGGGGGCTCGGGATAGAGAGCTCAAGGACGCTCTGGAAGAGATCGCTCGATTGAAGAGGACTGCGAAGGCAGAGCGAGATCGGGTGGTGCACGCGGCGAGGAAGGCGACCTCGCATAAGTATCGCGAACAGATACTCAAGCACCGAGCGCAGAAAGAAAAGATGGATGTGGCCGTCCTTATTCTCAAAAATCTCGAACAGTGCCGGGGGAACAGATAGCAGATTTCGGAAGCCATGAAGGGGGAGATCTCGGACTGGGTGGCCGAGATGAAGGACACTGAGGATGACATTACTCAGTACGAGGCCGACTTCGCGGCCGTTGCGATTCCTGCGGTCGATGAGATCCCGTTCACCCCATACTCCAACCGCTCTCCTGCCGACGTCTCTATGGCCGAGGACGAGACTGTCCTTAACGAGTATAGTTTGATGCTTGGCCTTTCTAACGAGGTTCTCAATGCGATTCCGGAGGGGAACGAAGAGATGGCGGCGTTCACGCCTACTCCGGAGCGTCGAGATGTTGAGGCCGAACCCCGCAACCAAGCCTGAGCCCGTCCTGCTATAATTATTTCTGTTTTTCTTTTTTTTAAGTATTTTTTTGTTTAGGGACCCGTGTGTTTTGGGCGAAGTTTTAATTGTTTTTTATACAATTATAGGGGGCTTCGGTACCCCTATTTTATTTGAATTTATATTATTCTTATATGCAATTTCGATTTCTATTAATTTTTGCCAAGTTTTTTATCTCCCCAAAATCTATTACGAATGCCTGGATGTTTATTCTTTCATTCAGTTCGTCCGGCCGATCTGAATACCATTAGTGTTTGATCCTGAGACAACTCGGATTGATATAATCTGTCAAGTCTTTCAGGTCGCCTGTAGGCCTAAAATGTTTCCCTTAAGTTTCAGATGATTTGCTAGGTCTTTTAGATCGCTAAAGAACTAAAAAGTTTCCTTTAGGCTGAGGTTTTGAATTGGTTCGTCGTTCGAGATCTGTTAATTTGTTCGGAGTATCGCCTATCCGAAGCGTTTCCCTTTAGATCTGAAGCCGAAGTCCACAAATAAATTTGGTTTTTAAGTCTTTTATACCGTCGGGGATCTAAAAAGTTTCCCTTAATATTTTCGGACGAGGTCGACTCGTGCGTGTGCGATCTTTGATGACGCTGTGAGATGTCGGCTCTCGCCAGAGTCCGTGAGGCATTTGCACTGCTAGCCTAGTCCGAGGTCGGGGTCTTTGGCCGAGATGCGAGCTCCGTGGCTCGAGTGGATAGAGGGACTGTGCCTGTGGTAAGAGGTTGCCTACGTACCCTTATGCAAGGATCAAGTCGGACGTAGTTCAATTCTTACTGCTTTCAGCAGTAGTATTTTTTGAGGTTCGAGACGTTCCATGATCTTAAAACCGGGATTCCGTTGAGTGTTTCAAGTTCATAAACGCTGGGATAGGTTACTCTGGTGACCCTATAGGGGCCTTCCCATTTTGCCCCGAGTTTTCCTGTGTTTGCCTCAGTAGTGTTTTGGAAGATTTTTCGGAGGACCAAATCCCCTATATCGAATCTTCTTGTGTTAACATCTTTGTTGTAGAATCTAGCGATGGATCGCCTATAACGGGATAACCGTGATAGGGCTGAATCTCGCTTTTCTTCCACAAGGTCTAAGGCATCGCATAGGGCCTCGTCATTTTTTGGATCATCCTCAGGTGCGAGTTTTACCCTAAGGGTTTGCACCTGATGTTCAATTGGGATGACAGATTCAACTCCATGGGCGAGGGAAAACGGAGTCTCCCATGTCGGTCTCCGCAGGCTGGTTCGGTACGCCCATAGCACACCTGGCAGCTCTTCTGCCCACCGCCTTTTCTTGGCATCGAGCCTTTTCCTTATGGAGTCGACTATGGTTTTATTTGTTGCTTCCGCGTGCCTGTTTCCTTGAGGATATTGTGGTGTTGACATTCTTACCTCAATGTTGTTATGGGAGCAAAACTTTCTAAACTTTTTCGATAGGAATTGTGATCCGTTGTTTGTTATGATCTCGTGGGGAGTGCCCTGTCGACAGATTATATTTTTCCAGATGAATGCGGTGACGTCGACGTCTTTTATCAAGACGAAGGCTACAGCTTCCACCCACTTTGAAAAATAATCTATTAAGATTAATAGAAATCTTAACCCGCCAGGGGCGACCGGCATTGGTCCCACAATGTCCATAGACCATTTCATGAACGGGTACGGAGCCGAGATAGAGGACAATTCTTCTGCGGGTCTTTTTATGTTGGGAGCGTGGCATTGGCATTGATCGCAGCGGCGCGAATGCGCCTCGCAGTCTGCCAGCATGGTCGGCCAAAAGTAGCCTTGCCTCTTTATTTTGATGGCAAGCGCTCGCCCGCCTGCGTGATTTCCGCATTCCCATTCGTGTATGTTTTCCAGGATTCGTTTAGACTCCTCCATCCCGACGCACTTGAAGTAGGGTCCTGCGAAGCTTCTTTTAAACAAGCTTCCATCTATGATGCAAAATTTCGCGCTTCTTAGCACGAGCTTGCGTTTTTCCATCTTATCGGACGGGACCGTACCAGTCGTGATGTAATGTAGAATTTCATCTCTCCAATCCCACTTTTCTATTGTAATGACCGCGGTAGTGGTTATGACAATGGAAGGTTGTTTGATTGTTTCGACTGGGATGATCCTTTTGAGGTCCGGATCCGAGGTGGATGCCAAGGCGGCCAACGCGTCGGCTGAAGTATTTTTCACCCCGAGGGATCTTAGTCAGGGAGAATTCTTCAAACTATTTTGTGAGCTCTTTTACGACTTTTAGGTAGGCTTCCATTCGCTCATCCCTAGTCTCGTATTCTCCGGAGTACTGGTTTGCCATGAGTTGGGAGTCGCAGAAAGCTTCTACTTTCTTTGATCCGACTGCGGTAGCCAACCTCAGTCCGGCGATTAGCGCTTCGTATTGGGCTTCGTTATTTGATGCGACAAAGTCGAGCCTGAATGACTGTTCTATAGTTTCACCGTGAGGAGACGTCAAGTGTATTCCTACTCATGCGCCCTGTTTTGATGACGCCCCGTCCACTTTAAGTGTCCAGGTGCCTTCGACTTCGGTCGTGGTGGGACTTTCCCTCGGGAGTTCGATGATGAAATCCGCTAAAACTTGCGATTTAGCGGCTGTTTTCACTCGGTACTCGATGTCGTATTCACTCAGTTCCACGGCCCACTTGGTTAATCTTCCCGATTGATTAGGGCTGTGCAGGAAACTTCTGAGCGGATGTGATGTCATTACTATTATGGCGTGAGATTGGAAGTATGGTCGAAGTTTTCGGGCAGCGGAAACGATGGCCAAGGCCTCCATGATAGGATATCGAGTTTCAGCGTCGACTAGCGACTTGCTTGTGTAAAAGATCGGTCTTTGGTCACCTTGCTCTTCTCTGACGAGTACTCCACTGACTGCCGCTTGAGATACTGCGACGTATAGATAGAGGGGCTCCCCTGCAACGGGTTTTGCCAAGATTGGGTGTGTCGATAGATACTCATTCAATTTTTTGAACGCCTCTTCGCATTTGTCGTCCCATTCAAGCTTCTTGTTTCCTTTAAGGAGCCGACAGAAAGGAAGACATTTATCTGTAGACCGAGAGATGAAGCGGTTGAGGGCAGCGATGCATCCCGTCAACCTTTGAACTTCACGCCTATTACGGGGTGAAGGCATCTCTCGCAAGGCGTGTAATTGATCCGGGTTAGCCTCAATTCCTCGCTGGGTCACTAAATACCCAAGGAACTTGCCGGATGATACTCCGAACGAACATTTGGTGGGATTGAGTTTCATTTTATATTTATTCAGTACCTCGAAACATTCCTCCAAGTGTCCTATGTGGTCATTCTCCCTTAAGGATTTTACCAACATGTCATCGATATACACTTCCATCGTTTTCCCTATCTTTTCTTTGAACATTTCGTTGACTAACCTTTGATAGGTGGCGCCAGCGTTCTTTAGTCCAAAGGGCATGAACTTGTAGCAATACGTGCCTCGGTCGGTGATGAAGGCTGTTTTTTCTTGGTCATCCGGATGCATTAAGATTTGGTTGTATCCTGAGAATGCATCCATGAATTAGAGGATTTTATGCCCCGCGGTCGCTTCGACTAGCTGGTCGATGTGAGGCAACGGGAAGCTGTCTTTGGGGCATGCTTTATTTAGATCAGTGAAATCGACACATACCCTCCACTTCCCATTTTTCTTCTTTACAACGACAGTGTTTTCCAGCCAATCCGGGTATTTCACTTCGCGGATTGAATCTGCATTGAGCAATCTTTCAACTTCGCCGTTGACTACCCGTGCCCTGTCGGGACCGAGCTTTCGTCTTTTTTGTTTTACAGGTTTAAAACTGGGATCGACGTTAAGTTGGTGAGACGTGACGTCGATGCTTATTCCCGGCATATCTTCGGTTGACCAGGCGAAGGTGGATTTGTTTTCTTTTAAGAAACAGATCAGTTCTCGCCTGATGCCACCTTTAAGCTTAGTTCCGATTCTGACACACTTGGAAGGATCGGAACCATCGAGTTGTACTTGGACCGTTAACTCAGTGCTTGGTGTATCAAGGGAGTCGGGGTTTTCTAGTGCAGATACGCTCTCAACCGACTCCACATTCATTAATTGCTATTGTTCTTCTTTGATTGTTTTAACGCAATGTTTATGGCTAGTGAGATAGCAGCTACGTGAGGTTGCCTGGTTACCTCGGATCTCTTTTATCCCCTCAGGCGTAGGGAAGCGAATACACTGATGAAAGGTTGAAGGCACAGCCCTCATCCTATGTATCCACGGTCTTCCCAAGATAATATTGTATGGGGAAAGACAGTCTAGTACTTGGAATTCTACTATTTTATTGATTTCATGTGTTTTTATGGGCAACCTGATCGTTCCTAAGGACGGGGTAGTGGAGCCATTGAAACCCGTCAAATGGGTTTGTTCCCTTTCAATCTCGTCTTCGTTGATTCCCATCCTAGCTAGGGTATCTTTGAAGATAAGATCTACTGAACTACCTGTGTCGATCAGAACTCTCTCGACCTCACAGTTAGACACGTCGATCGTGATTACGAGTGCGTCGTCATGCGGTTCGGTTGTCCCTTTTCTTCTTTCTCGGAGAACGAGATTTGAACATCTTGTTCTAATCTGATTTGGGTGGTTTGGTTACTCAACCGAAGATGATGTATTTTTATAGAGTTAACCGTTTCGTTGCAAAACTTTGAGCCGCCCATTATGAAGTCAACCCTGTGTTTTGCGACAATCGGCGGGGAGTTTTGTTCCCCTTCCTCCTCGGGTTTTGCTCTCTTGGGGGAGGGGTTGCCCCTTCCCCTGTTGTTGCTATTGAAGATTTTCTTCTTTGGCGGGGGTCCTAGATCAACATCTTTTAGTTCCCCCTTTGCATATTTCTCGGCTAAAGCCTTTCGCATGGTCTCACAATTAACTGTGTCGTGGCCGTTAGCCTTGTGGAAACTGTAATACGCATTGGGGTCCCGTGTCCATTTCTTAGCCTGGGGACCTCCCTCCTTAATGTCGTCACTGACATTGAGCGTATAATTAGGAGGGGCGTGCTGCTTTTTGGTGTGAGGTGCAGCGTCGTGGGGATTAATCCTGCGAGGGTTATTCCCAACATTTACGGGCATCACCCATGTATTGGAGGGTGGTTTCTTTTCGGCCGCACGTTGCCTCTCGTAGGAAGCAAATTCTTCTTCGGCATTTGCATAATATGCGGCCTTATGAATTGCATCCTCTAGTGTGAAGGGGCGGTTGACAGTCATTTCCAATTTCAGCTTTGAGTCGTGTCTTAATCCGTTTCTCAGAGAGGTTATGGCAAACTCGTGGCATACGTTGGAGATTTTCGAGAGTACGTCCTTGTAACAGATCATGTAATCCTTCAAAGATTCGTTCTCTCTCTGTTGGATCCCCCATAAGTCTGCTATGGTCAGATCGTCTTCCACGAACATCGAATAATGTTTCAAGAATGCAGCCGATAGCTTATCGAAACCATCAATGGAGTTTGGTTCGAGTTTGGAGAACCATTCCAAGGCGGGTCCGGACAAGCTTTCAGCGAATAGTTGGCAATACCCTGCCTCTAATTCTCTCTCGGAGAGCATAACCCATCCCATTGCGACTCTGAAGGACAATATAAAAGCTTTCGGACTCGAAGTGCCATTGTATCGTGGAAGGCGAACCTTTCCGGTATCTCCCAGTTGCACTTCAGTGATATATCTGGCGAAATGAGTTCGCTTGTTTCTTCAATAAGACGATCTATCTCGGGAGCCGAGCTGGTCGCAGAATGAAATTCTGAACGAACAGCTCTCAGTTCGGCCGCTATAGATTCCTTGAACCTGTCCAGGTCGGTCACACTGGGTTCGCCACCACGAAAGAGGCGAGGTCCCGATTGTGCCGGATTGACCGCGGTTGTATTTATCGGGCCATGACGGGTCTGATTCGTCATGCCAAAACGTTGGGGGTGAATGTTTGATAGGTCGCTGGAGGGTGAGGTCTCGAATCAGTCGGGAAAGACCCGGACGGTGCTCCCCCGAGCGGAGGTGGAGGGAGTCCGGAAGGATCGATCGTGACTTCTGTCGCGACCTCGCCAGAAGTCCCTCCAAGCTGAAAGCTTGTGATGGGCGACTGGTCTGTTCCTCGGGTGACCTGTATCCCAGAGAAATCCAGACGGACTCCGGGAGGGATAGCTCGGCTTTGCACAACCGAGGTTGCTTGGCGAGCTGATTCAGAGGCGGTCATATCTCCGGATCCCACTTGAGGATCCGGAGTGTTTTGAGGAGTCGAGAGAGTATTCAACCGGTCATTAAGAGCACGGTTGGTCTCGGCTTGCTCATCTATCTTTTTGGTCAGCATATCCAGGATTGCCCTGATCCCCGGGGGGATCTCCTCTCCGGATTCGTAATGAGTCGGAGTGGAAGACATGAAAATTTCTTTTTTCTACGAACTGGTTCTTCCGAGGTTGATCTTTCTAAAAATTTCCCACAGACGGCGCCAAATTATTGATGTCGATTTTTAGATCGACCAAAAATCAGTTTAAAGGGGACTTAGAAAGATTTCGTATAAGAAACAATTTTATAACAACAAATTATAATAATATACGAATATTAATTGATTTTATTTATATAAGGAGAATTACAAAGGGACGAGGTGACGAACTCAATAAGTCGAGCTCAAGACTGTGAATACAGGAATACAAAATAGAATCTATTGGAAAATGAGAGCTTGCGTGTGTGAAAATCGTCCTATCCTCTTCTATTTATAGGCGAAATGGAACCTTCGGGCCGAAGACACGTGTCCTCAGATCCATACTCCTCTCCAAGGCTGAAGTCGTCCAAGATCCGTTCTTCGCGGCGTAGTCCACTCTTTGATTGACCAATCCTTCTGATCGAGAAGACGTGGTCGAGCTGGAGTCCATCGAGGCGGGAAGTGTCGCTGATCTTGGGCCGATCTGCTGAGAGTGAATTGGGCCCGTAATTGATTTCGTGGGCTAGTCTTCAAACTGACTATGGGCTTCAGTTGGGTCAAAGCCCAACCCGAAATAATATTAAATATTTGAATTCTTATACCCCCACAACAAGCATGCGGCAATTCATGGGGTTTGTCGAAGACCGCCCGGTATCGCTGCAGTAAACCCTTAGCTTCTACTGGTAGCTGGTCTTCAAGCACGGTGAACTCATTCGGGGTTGTGGCTTGTTGGTGGGGTTCAATCGCCGAGGAAAGTTCGTACATGGTGCTGATCGAGTCACTGCAAAGCATAGCCGTGAACTGAGGGTGCAAAACTTTCCTTGATTTGCTTGGTTTATTCCCTTCAAGCTTCACCATCTCGCCTTGCCACATAAATTCCATGGTGAGCACGTCGTTGTCATGTAGACATGGGCCCAAGGTCAGCCACTGATTTTCGAGGACGATATCGAGCCCCCAAATTGGTAAGACAAACGTGTCCACGAGAAAATACTTCCCTTGCAGCAACAACGAAACCCCGACACATCATTTATTGTAAATCAAGTACTTCCCATTGCCCATATACACTTGGAAACGCTTAGTCGATTCCCTAGTCATTTCAAGTTTGTCAACTAATGCCTCTTGGATGAAATTGTTACTGCTCCCACTGTCGATCAAAACTTCAAGGCGCTCGTTGATGTGTGTCGTGACGATATGAAAGATGTCTGGGTTTGCTGAATTAGTCGAGGCATTCAAACTGACCTCGACCTTGTCTTCATCGTCGGAGTCTGGAGAGAGCAACTTGATTTCCTCACCAACAAGGTCCGAAGGATCTTCGGTCATCATCATGAACATTCGATTCTTGCACCGATGGTTGAAGCTGATTTTCGTCGCACTTGAAGCATAAACCCTTCTCACGATTCGCTAGCATCTCCGTTGGGCTCAAACGCTTCATTGAAAGCCTATTTTTTGCCAGCGCCCGTCGATATGAGGGAAGGAGTAGCGGGCGTACCGCTCAAGAGTCTCGGAGCCCCACATCTGCCCGGAGCGTCGGCAAGAGTCCGAGATCCATCACGGCGCTGGCCATTGATCCAATCATCATGACGATCTTCAAACAATTGAGAGTTCATCATTGCATGGGGGAGTGAATGTGGTGGGTTCAGCAACAACTCCTGATGGATCTCCGGTTTCACACCTTAAATCAAAAAATTCATAAACAATGAGTTAGTTATTCTAGTGATTCGCAACATTAGAGCTTCAAAGTTGCATCGAAATTGAGCAATCGTACCTGTTTGGTTCAGTTTGGCTATGCGACCCAACGGGTCATCCTAAACTGACAAACTGAATCGAGCATGAAGCTGAGTCAGAAACGCATCCCACGTGGTAAAACCACCGCTGCGCTCCATCCACTGATACCACATTGAGGCGTTGCCGTCGAGATGAAAGGAGATGACAGAGGGACGAGTAGCTGGTTGGACATGATGCAGATCAAAGAATTTATCAATCTTGTATATCCAATCATCCACGTTGGAGCCATCAAAGCGAGGATCCCACGTGGTAAAACCACTGCCGCGCTCCATCCACTGATACCACGTCGTGGCTTGCCGTCGAGATGAAAAGAGACGACAGAGAGACGAGTAGCTGGTTAGACATGGGGCAGATCGAAGAATTTATCAATCTTGTATATCCAATCATCCAAGTTGGAGCCATCAAAGCGAGGAACGTCCACGCGAAGGATTCGCATCAGCGGGTTTAGATCTGGGCTTTGAGGTTTGGCGATCGATGGTTAGCGCATTCTGACTACCGGTCAAGGTGCGACCACCACCGACGGAGGCTCCTCGGTCGGTGAAGAGCTCGCGGAAGCTCGATCCGGGCACTGTGGGGTCGAGAGCTGGGAGATCTGAGCAACGGTCAAGGTCCGGTGAAGCTCCACCATCGCTAGAAGATGCTCCTGTTGAGCCATCGACGAGGATCCGTGCTCCTCCAACAGCGTTGTGAAGTGTTCACGCTGCTCGTGACGTTGGGCGTGCGATATTCGCAGAATTTGGCCTCCATGGATTGAACCAGAGCAATCACGGGCTTCACATCTGCGGGTCTTTGGGGAGCGGTTAATTCCAGCTGGCATTTGAATCATCTATCAGGCTAGAGATTTCACTCTAAGTTCAAAATTATTTTTCAACGCGTATAGGTGGATATGTTTCTTCAATTCAAGTTTGTTTTCAAACTGCTGCCCAATATATATTTCTTCTGAGCTACCTGTTACTTTCAAAGGTTAGTTAAACAATAATTTAACAGATTTTACTTGAAAATTTAAATCCACTTAAATCACGCATGTAGAAGAATGACTTGGATAACGACTCGGTTCTTCCTTCACAACATCATCGGCGGTGAACTCGGGTGCTTTCCTTGAATAACGAATGATAGGTGATCCGATCATCGGAGGCTTACGCTGGCAATGACCCGATGGTTCACAATGACCCGTTGGTACTGTAAAAGTTTCCACAAACTCTTCATATTCTTCCAGATTAGCGAATTCTTTAAATTCTTTACCTCTACCATTGTTATCTCCATAATCTCTGTCACCTTCGTATTCATCACCTTCGCCACCATCGTATTCATCACCTTCTTCACTATTGTGTCCATCATATTTGTCACAGTTATGATTAGAATCTCTATCATGCCTGTATACTTTTCACCGTTTTTGGCACCCTTGTACTCGTTAATCAAGTCACCGTCACAGCCACCGTCTTCATTTTCAATTATAGGATCATTTTTTCGATCCTCGATAACAAGAATATTTCGTCTCTTCTTCGGTTCATTGCAAGACACCTTCCAACTTCCACAACTTTCCATTTAAATACTCCTCGATACGCAATAGGCGTAATGATCTGTTTCGGTACCAAACTTACACAAATGGAAATCTATTACGATATTTATGCTTCATAAAATGCGAAACATCACCATTGTCCTTCAAAATGGTAGGACCCAGCGGAATTGTACCCATTGTGTGTGGGACTTCGAGTTTTCAATCGAACACGAATCTGTCTAACTCGAGCTTCTCTTATATAAAACCTACTAACTCCGTGTACATTCTCTTTCGAAACATCGAATGCATGCGTATCTGCATTGGTGAACCTCCATAGGTGTCCTTCCTTCTCCGAAGTGCCGTTTACCATGATAAAAACTGCAAAAAACAGTCAAACTATGTAAAACTAGCTTATCCATCATACATCATCGTACAACATTGCATCGTATAGAATCTTATAACATCGTACAGACTATAATTTTTTCCCCAAATTTCATCGTACAAAAAGTTGAATCTCATCATACCATATCGTATACCATCGTACAAAAAAATTAAAACCCATATTTTTTTACTATGTTTTTTAGATCTGATCGATTTTTATCGTTACATTCTATCATATACAATCAAAAACTTATTAAAAATGATTATGTTAGTAATCTTACCCATGATTCCTTTGAAATCCACTGAAGTAGAGAGGATTCGAGAGTGAGAGAGAAGATTGAAGTGAAAAACTGATGAGAAATGAATGAGTGAATGAGGTATAGAGTTCAGAAGGATATTTTTGTCCGATTTTGGGTCAAAAGTCCAGTTTTAGATATTTTTCAAAGTTAAGGTCTAATCTTGATATTTAATCAACTATTGAGCCCAATTAATGAAATTTCTCAACATAAACTAACGTGTTATTTAGCAACAATTTATATTAGCTTTCTCTAATGAATTAAGTTTGAATATTATAATTCTTTCTTAGAATATGAAATTAAACTCGAATAGGGTAAAAATGATGTTCTATATTCCTTAGATTGTGTTCTATTCATAGAATAGATGCTACTGATAATTACTCGGCAAAAGAAAGTACAATGGATCGTTTTGTTACTTTTTAAGGGGCAGCTTAGATGTATCTTTCTTTACAAAAAAGTACAAACACAAAAAGAACAAAGAAAAACTTACAAGCATGCAAATTTCTATATAAAAGAAAAAATATATGTTGTCACAAAACATTGTAACGACCTCTATTGATTCAACCATTATTAGCAGTACTACTTCAAACCGGATTAACAGCCTTTGACGTCGTGTTCTGCTCGCCGTCGTCGTTCTCTCCGGTCAACTCTTCCAGCGATTTTCCCTTTGACTCCGGCACCAAGAAAGTGAACAACATTCCCAAAAAGTTAATGACTCCGAGCATGATCAAAGAGTTCTTGATCCCGATCCCGGTTGGGTAACCTGCATCCACCTTCTTCGGATCCGTGCTTTGCGCTGCATATAGGAACCCAAATGCACCGACTATGGCCCCGGCTTTTCCCGAAGCCGCAGATATTCCGTGACAGGTTGACCTAAGCCTGGCCGGGAAGATCTCGGCCGGGACAATGAACGTGGTAGCGTTGGGACCAAAATTAGCAAAGAAGAAAGTCAACGAGTACATGATCACAAACCCTATATGGTTATCCTTCTGGGTCCAGTGGTGATAAGGGATGGCTAGAGCAAACATGAAGACGGTCATGAAGAAGAAGCCCATGAGTTGGATCGCGAAGCGGCCCATGTAGTCGATGAGCGCAACAGTGAACCAATACCCGGGGACGGTGCTGAAGAGTGCGATAAGAGTTTGGGCTCTGGCGATCTTGTAAACCTCGTGGATGGCGTTCATAGTGTTGGCCGGCGGAATCCAACCGATCCCGGTGAAGATGTCCTTCTGGAAGAGGTTCTGACTGTAGAAGGCGATGTCCAAGAGGAACCACGTGGTGGTGGTCCCGAGCAAGTGAAGGCCGTGGCGGCGCGCGAATTGCGGGGAGAAGAGGCCAAAGCTGTTGGCGGTCGAGGTGGCTAGCGCTTGGACCTTCTCTTCGTCGGCCTCGAGCTCGACTTGGAGGACTTTGGACATGTCGGCCGCGGCCAGCTGGGCGTTCTTTGCCACGAGGGCCGTGTAACGGGCAGTTTCCGGCATCTTCATGCGCCAGTAGTATGTGAGGGCCGCCGGAAAGGCACCGAAGATGACAATAATGCGCCAAATGTAGTCCGCCTGTGGAGGCAGGGACGCCACCCGGTCGACTGCGTACGGCGGCGCCGGAAAACTCTTGTCAAATGCCGTCGACACGATCAGGGCCACAATCCCACCACCTGAAAGATATTTATTATTTGTTTAGTATGATTATTGTACCAATCCTCATGATTGAAATTAAAAAGAAAAAGTCAAACCCAGAAAGCTATCAAAACAGTGCTATGGCGTATAAGAGAATAAAAACCTTACCTAGAATTCCGAAGCCCTGCATCGCAAACACAGCAGCGATAAACGCGCCACGTGTCTTCTTATTGGCGTACTCGGACATGATCGTGGCGGAGAGCGGGTAGTCACCGCCGATGCCGAAGCCAAGCCAGAACCGGAAAAAGCAGAGAGTGGCCACCACGGCCTTTGGCGTGCTTCCGAGGGAGAGCCCCGATCCGACGGAGCAGATGACCATGACAAGAAGCGTGAGTCCGTACACTCTCTTCCTCCCCATCTTATCGCCGAGCCACCCGAAGAAGAGCTGCCCCGCCAGAGTCCCGCAGAAAGCCACGCCGTTCACCGCCGCAGCCACGTTTGGCGGGAGCGAGCCCGGCTTGGCCGACGTGAGGTCGGTGTAGTAGATCCGGCCCAGGAGCTTGGTGACGAGCGAGACGCAGAAGAGGTCGTAGGCGTCAGTGAAAAATCCCATTCCGGCGATGACTATGGCCGTGAAATGGTACCATTGAGTTTTCGCCACGTCGAGTGCGTTAAGCACTCCCATCGTTTGTTCTCCCGCCATGACTGATTGTGATCAGTACTGTCCGTTTCTCTTCCGTTTTTGTCTGTATATTTTGACAAGAAGATTAGGTTATTTTATTGCTTATAATTTCTGGCAGTTTGTTGATAAGCTTATGAGTTTAAGATATGTTGAAAAATTAAGTGAAACACGGTAACTTTATTTGACTTCGTGTTTTGTTTTCTTCTAACTCACTGTTAATTTGATTACTAATTTATTTCTTTTGAGGGTAATGAAAATCATTTTAAATATTGCAAGATTCCAGTCGCTGATTGACTTATTTGTTCGAGTTATTTCTATTACTTAATTAATATTATTACGGAAATTGAAAAATGATGAGTCACCATGAATCATGCGATGCAGTTAATCGACTAGGTCAACTAGGGATATTAAAACAATTAGTAACTACATATAGCTGTGTTTGCCTGCAATGTTATAAATGCTTCTAGTTATTAAAAAAAAGTATAGTAACTACAAGTTACAACTATTGATAAGCACATCAATCTATATAAAAGAATACGTAAATAAAATTAAGAATCTAAAATAACTACCAAGCTTATCGCTAAAAGAATTAACTGCGTCTCTTGTATATAGAATAAGAAAAAGCACCTAGGACGACAAAATCTCACTTTGGTGTATCATTAAATCGTAAAAACACTCGAGAAATATAGAAATAAGGGAACTAATAAATTAACCCTAGTCCAAAGCTATTCTTCAATATAAGACAAGTGCACTCAAATACATATTTGAAGATATGATAAAAGAGAATAAAAGATTATTTACAATATATGTGTATAAAGGTAATGACGCGAGACCTTGTATACGTACTATTACACTTTATTGAGGTTTAACAAACAAAATAATCCAGACAACCATGGGAAATTTATTTTTGACATCTTTCAATTATGCACAAAAAGCATCTGAAAAGAAACAATGTTGTTTGAAAAGAATGAAAATAAAAAAGAAAAATCAAAGAAGAGACGCTTAAGAGAGAGAAATAATTGGAGCCACATGTAGACTGACCTTCTATTCGAGAGAAGTGTGTACGTATTTGAATGACTCGTGGAAGAGATATAATTCTCTACTGCTCGGAGACATATATATACTGGAGCAAGGTCATTTTATAAATATATGTTTATATACTGGAATCATTTTGGCATCTAATGGCTAAAAAGTCAACACCCCCCCGGATCTCTCACGCACGTTAAAAAAAACAGAAAATTAAAAAAATAACTTATTTAAATGTTTGATATTATTAAATAACCAACGTTTAGTAAATCTTAGATAAATAGTCACTTTAAGATGTAAATATTAAATAAATAGTCAATGTTTAATATATGAAAGTGTCTATTTAACAATGTCAAACGTTTTTCTAATAAACTCTTAAAAAAATCATTAAACCGAATTATCGTAGTGGATAAAAAGGAATACAAATATCAAATCTTTTTAAAACCATTTTCGCATTATTTAACTATATCCTCTAGAGATTTCGTTGTGCATGAACACAACTGGAATCCAAAACAAAAGATCATAGCGCGATTGAAGTTTAATATCATCGAAACAATCAAGTCAGGACTGAAAAATAGTTGTGTTTACAATGTACGACTTCCAAATAATGTCAGGTAATCTAAAAACTTGTGATGTTATTAAGTTAGATTAATCTGAATAACAACTTAATAGTTGTTAATAGTCAAATAACAATGTATGGTAATTATATATATTTTTGGGAAAATATTATTAATAAATGGTAATAACTAAGTTTATAACCCACTTTACAGGATTGAAGTGCGGTCCGATACCTAGAACCCAAGACAGGTCTCCTATTGTTAACATGCCTCCTATTTGAACATTCTTATTTTTCTTAGTTGAAAACTCCTGTTTTTGAATTTGGTTAGTAACTATTAGTAAGTCACCGGGTAGTAACTGTTAATAATACATTCAAATAATAAAAAATAATAAACAAAGTGCATCATTTACAACAACACTAATGTTGTTGGAACCGTAAGTTTGGAATAATAAAACTTTTGTTTGATTGGGAATGAAAAGTATAGGCATGTTAAAAACGAATTTTTCTGATATCTAAAAACGAATTTGTAAAAACAAGACCTTTATTTAAATATTACTAAAATGTTAAAATTGTAAAATAAAATAAGAGATTTGTAACTAATTAGGCCACTTTAAACATGTGATTTTGGATCTAGCCTATGTTTGACAATTTTTAGGGATATAGCCAAATGACTTATGTGGCAATAATTAAGGTCTTATTTGCCCTTATTTATTAATAAATTCGTCACTTTCTCTCTCCTATTTTTTTTCAAATAATTTTTTTTCATCAAAACTTCAAAAATTTGTATCTTTCTCATACGAACTCGAAATTGAGTGATTTTAAATCCTACAAATTCGTGGCATCGAGATCTTCAAATATAGACCCATTTATTTTTTTTTTGATAATTTCAAAAAATTTCAGTTATTTCCATATTTAAAATAGATTTTTCTACATCTATGGTATTAAACATTATTTTTCATCAAACACAATGGATCTATTTTTGAAGATCTCGGCGTCACGAATCTGTAAGATTTAGAATCACTCAATTTCGAGTTCATATGAGATATATATGGTTTTTTTAAGTTTTATGTAAAAAAAATGTAGGAAAAAAATAAGAAAGATAAAATGATGAATTTATTAATAAATAAGGGTAAATAAGACCTTAATTATTGCCACATAATCATGTTGGCTATTTCCCTAAAAATTGTGAAACATAGACTAAAAACAAATTTTATAGTTTCATTTTGGCCATTTCGCTACAATGCCCATAAAATAACATGAAAAAAAACCAAACAAGTAACAAAGTTTGAAAAAAAAATATAATCAAACGACAACTATTTGCAACCCCTTTTGTTGTGACCCGGTTTCTCACAACTTCCACAACGTACATGGTATGGTTGGAAAAGCTCATGTTTGGATCGATATCTCTTCATCTTCGGACGACCAAATTGCCTCTTTAAAATTGGTGGTGGAATTACTTCGTCGTCATCCAACAAATGCCAATCACCATCGTGTTCTATTGGAAACACATCTTGTGAGTAGATAGCTTCGTAGTTCTTCTGTGTGTAGTAATCAGGCACAAAATCAATTGGCTTCAAATTCCTCCGATACAATGCGACGGCCGCATTAGTGCAAGGAAAATCATCTAACTGCCAAACACAACAAGTATTTTGTTTGCAATATCAACAATCCTGTGGAAACTACCCTCGATCATCTCGAACTGGTTATCATTAATGATATTGACCTACAATTCCATAAACAATTAACAATTAATACGCGTAATTAATAATGATTTCACAAAAAAATCACAGAATTATACTTACCTCTATTGTTCTTGAATATTCTTCAGAATTGAATAAAGCTCCAAAATCAAGTTCGGTAAGACCCGATGACAACAATTAGTGCCCTTTTTCATAGAACCATTTTTGAACTTTACAACGCCAATACAACACTAAACAAGCACGAGATAGCTGCGAGCTTCCTTTAGCACCGAGTTTAAACATTCAGAAATGTTAGTCGTCATAACATTGAATCTCCTACCCGGGAATTGACTTCGAGTCCATAGAGTAGGATTTGCATCCATGAGATAATTTTATAAGTCAGGGCTTGTCTCACCAATTTCATTCAACCAGTAATTGAAATCTTTGTGCGTATAAGCCTTAACACAATTATAGAACAATGGTTGGATAAAAGATTCAAACTTTGCTTTAACGTTTGCCCACAAGTGTTGCATACAAACATCATAGGTTGCCTCCGGAAATACATTGCGGACAGCTTTCGGGATCGATGAATTCCTATCAGAAACAATTACCACCTCATCTCTAACATTGAACGCACCACGAATGTGAGTCATGAACCAATGCCAAGCTCTGTCATTCTTAGAATCAACGATCATAAATGCCAACGGAAATAAATGATTATCTCTGTCTTCAGCCGTGGCCAAAAACAAAGTCCCATGCGATTTTCCTTTGAGAAAAGTGCCATCAACAGATATTACCAGGCGGACATACTTCCATCCATGTATAGAAGCACCAATGGCTAAGAAAAAGTATTTCAAATTCCCATCATCATCGGTTTCAGTAAGTGTGCATGTTCCTGTTATACGTGGGTAATAACTGTTAATAATATAGTCAGATAATAAAAAGTAATATTCGAATTGCATCATTCAAAACCTTCAGATAATTACTGTTAATAATATAATCAGATAATAAAAAGTAATAAACAATGTGCATCATTCAAAAGTAATAACTATACCTAGATTTTTTTTCCTGAATCATCGATCCCACAGTACGTAAATGTGAATATGACTTCTCAAAATCAACCCGAAGATCATTCAAAACTTTCACACGCACCTTCCATGCCATAGAATAACTAATTTCTACATTGAATTGGGTACGCATAATCTCCGCCACATCCTGTGGTATAATCATGTCTGCTATACAACCCGAAAAATCAGGTTTGAGACACTTATTGATCAGGGACGCTGAAGCTTGTTTATGGCGATGAATAATGTTCTTCCCAAAACAAGAATGCACTTTCACAAAAGTCTTAACTACCCAGAATTTAGAATCCGGACAAACATTAGCATTCAACTTCCAAGAACAGTCAGAATTAATACATGTGACACTATACAATGTCTTGCTCGATCTCCTGACTCTAAACTGAAAATTGTTTCTCATCGCCAACATACTAATAGCCATAACCAAAATATTTTTACTCATAAACAGATTATTGACATTGAAATCAACGTTCATGGGTAAATTTTTCAAAGTCTTGTCATCAACCAAAACAATATCATCGTGAATTTCATCATGCTCAGAAGATAATGAATTGGCTTTAGACAAACACTGATGATCAAACATCTTCACTGCAAAAAACATAAAACACCAACAACAAACGTTAACAAAAAAACCCTTAACTGATATACATCACAACCGAAAATCACTACTACAAAATTGATTTTCTGATGCGCAAGACTATCAGATGCGACTAGTCGCACCTAAAAGTCGCATCTAAATGACTTTCAGGTGCGACTAGTCGCATCTGATAGTCTTTCAGAAGCCGAAAAAATTCGCTCAAATTGTCTTTTGATTTTGACAATCCGATGCGACTAGTCGCACCTGAAAATATGTTGAAACTTTCAGGTGCGACTATGTCGCATCAGATAGTTTGAAAATTTTGAGCGGGCCTCATCTCCCCCTCTTTTATTTCATTAGTCTGACGTGGCGAATGAAATTTTTATTTTTTATTTTTATAATCAGGTGCGACTAGTCGCACCTGATGACTCAGCAGATGCGACTAGTCGCATCTGATAGTATTATCAGGTGCGATTCTGTCGCACCTTATTATTAGGGTTTTGTTTAAAAACCCAGGTCGCGATCTTTTCTTCTCCAGCCGCTCAAACTCTGTAAAAAAAAACGCTCTCTCTCCCTGCGAACTTCTCTTGTTCTCCGGTTGTAAACTCATTAGCCCACATCCATCTCCTCCGTCCCTCTCTTCTCCGACTAATCCTTCGCCTAAGAACACTTCGCCGACCACCACCGGACCACCACACCGAGCTCTGCCGAGTCCCAGCCACACCGAGCTGCGCCGCCGAGTCTCAAGTTCCGCTGCCTCCGAGTCCCAGCCACACCGAGCTCCGCCGCTGTCGCTGCTCCATCTCCTCCGTCCCTCTCTTCTCGGCCTCTTCCTTCGCCGACCACCACGCCACGTACCCGTACCCGGCCACCGGACCTCCGCCTCATCCGGCCACCGGACCTCGCCAGTCACCACTGCCTCTCCCTCTCACTCGGTATTTCTCTCTCTCACTCCCTCTCTGCCTCGCTCCCTCTCTGCCTCGCTCTCTCACAGCTCGGTTTAAACTCACAGCCGTACGTCGTCTCGTGCCTCCGGACCTCGCCGTGCGCTCAGCCCCGGCCCCGCTGCCTCCGAGTCACCACCGACTCTCTCTCTCACTCGGTATTTCTCTCTCTCACTCCCTCTCTGCCTCGCTCTCTCTAACTCGGTTTAAACTCACAGCCGTCGTCTCGTGCCTCCGGACCTCACCGTGCGCTCAGCCCCGACCCCGCTGCCTCCGAGTCCCAGCCACACCGAGCCTCTGTCCCCGAGTCCCAGCCTCCGAGCCGCTGTCCCCGAGTCCCCGGCCGGCCGTCCTAGGTTAGTGTATATATATATTAGTGTATATATATAATATGTTAGGTTAGTGTATATATATAATATGTTAGGTTAGTTAATTAATGTGAATTATGTAAGTTAATAATAATGTGTAACTTAATTAGTATTAATTTGATAATTAATTTAACATGTTTAGTAATTTGATAATTAATTTTGATAATTTATTGTAAATTAGTTAGTATTAATATGATATATGGTTAAAATAAGTTTGATTTTGATAATTAAGTTTAATAATGTGATTAGTTTATATTAGGTTAAAATTAAGTTTTAGTTGTTTTTTGACATGTTTTGAAATATAGTTTGTGACATTTTTAAATTTTTTGCTTTTAATTAATTTAGATTAATTGTAAGTAAATTATTACCTAGAAATTGTAATTAGTTTAATAATTACATTTATGTTGCTTAGTTTATAATTAGTTAATTAATTTGTGATAAGTTTACGTAGTTGATTTAACATGTAATTAAATTGTAATTTAAATAAGAAAAATAGTTTTGTGACATGCTTTGATAGTTTGTGACATGTTTGATAGTTTGTGATATTTTGTTTATTTCGATTTTTCATTTATAAATGTTGTGATCGAACCACGGAGGTTCGGTTTAGGGCTGAGCTAATTTATAGGATAGTTCTGGATGGTTTGTGTATGTTTTTAAATAATTTTGCAGGTTTTTGGTTTGTCAGTATAATAGGGGAAACTCTGCCGAAATTTCGGTAGAGTTTCGAATTAATTAGTTTAAAACCTCCCAACTTATTCAATCCGAGCTCAAAATAACATAGAATTCATAATCTCTCTTTCATTTTGATCTCCGTCGTCCTTTATCAATAACTCTTCCAAACTTTCATTTCTCGCTCTCATTCAGCGAAATGTCCAATCCAAGTAGAGATTGGATCACGGAGAATAATCGGGTGACATTGCAGTACAAAACCGGTGTTAACGAGTTTATTCGCGCTGCAAGAAGATTCCCGAACGAAATTGGCAAATATCGGTGTCCTTGCAAACCTTGCAACAACGTGAGATGGCACGACATCGGGGTTGTCAGGAATCATTTGCTGAACAAGGGGTTTACCCCAGGCTACACAAAATGGTATCATCACGGCGAGCTCGAGCGTGTCGTACTTCCTCATGAAGAAGATTCCATCGGAGGAACAGATCAGAGAGGAATAGGAGGATTGCACGGTGCTGTGGAGGATATCAGGGATCACGAGGATTTCGACGATGCTACGGAGCCGACCCAGAGCGAGGTACGTGCAGAGGAGCAAGTGGAAGACCTCTTCGCCGAGTTGGAAGCAGAATTGTACCCTGGATGCAAAGAGTTTTCTTCTTTGTCGTTCTTGGTTTCGTTGATGCACCTCAAAGTCACGAACCATTGGACGAACAAGTCTTTTACAGAACTCTTGCAGCTCTTGAAGAAGTCTCATCCAGCTGGTAATCGAATTCCGGAGAAGCATTACGAGGCAAAGGCGAAGCTGAAGCGTTTTGCCATGGGATACGAGATGATCGATGCGTGTATTAACGATTGTGTCCTATTTCGAAAAGATCTCGCGGAAGTCGACGTGTGCCCAGTATGCAACGAGAGCAGATGGAAGCCAACTGGGAAAATGATACCGCAAAAGATTTTGCGATATTTTCCCCTGAAAGATCGATTGAAGCGGTTGTACGCGTCTCGACACACGTCGCTTTTGATGAAGTGGCACAAAAGAGATCGCGTCAGGGAAGTTGGTGTTCTACGACATCCTGCGGATGGTACGACGTGGAAAAACCTGGACGAGAGATACCCAGGCTTTGCTGCAGAGCCTCGAAACGTGCGGCTTGGACTAGCTGCGGATGGATTCAATCCGTTCGGAGAAATGAGTTTATCGTACAGCATGTGGCCTGTGGTACTAACTGCGTACAACTTGCCGCCTTGGTTATGCATGAAAAAAGAGTACTTGATGCTGACGCTTTTGATCCCGGGGCCTCACTCACCAGGAAAGGACATGGACGTGTTTTTGCAGCCAATTGTCGAAGAGTTGAAAGAACTGTGGGAGACCGGATTCCGCGTTCGAGATGGCCCCAACGATGAAGTGTTTCGATTGCGTGCCGCGCTACTTTGGACGATTAACGATTTTCCAGCTCGATCCTATTTATCGGGATGGAGTGGCCAAGGGTATCTCGCTTGCCCGACGTGCAACCTTGACACGCCGTCTTTGAAAGTCAGAAACAGGATCGTCTACTACGACCATCGTTGATTCTTGCGTATGCGTCACCGATTGAGAAAAAGCACCGATCACTACAAGGATCGCCACGAGAAACGCAGTAAACCTGAAAAGTTGACTCCGCAAGACATACTCGCTCAGTTGGCTAGTGTCTCTTGCACGACAACTGGCAAACATGCTGGCTCTGTGGGCAGAAAACGAAAGCGAGCCGAGTGCGAACTAAATTGGGCCAAGAAAAGCATCTTTTACGAGTTGCCGTACTGGTCAGATTTGGAGTTGAAGCATAACATGGACTTCATGCACATAGAGAAGAACGTGTCCGAGAATCTTCTCGGAACCTTGCTCAGCTTAGAAAAGAAGAACTATGACACAGATAAGGCGAGGTTTGATTTGATGGACTTGGGCATCAAGACCGCTCTCCACTTGAAAAAACAAGGGGATTCTGTTGGAATCGATCTAGGGTTTAAGAAAATAATTAACGCTTCGGTAAGCGGCGGAATTTTAAAAATTTTCTTTTACAAGTAAAACAGTTTTTACTAACCTAGACAAGTGCAAGTACATGTAATTAAAAACCAATATGAGCTAGAAGTTTACTAACCTTTCTTGAAGCTTGAACTTTGAAGAAGCTTGTGGAAAGTTTGCAACGCTCGTCTCCCCTCGCAGCACGTCTCTCTTTCTTTCCTCGGCACCTCGAGCAACCACGAAAGTTTCTATCACTAAATCACTCGAAATAAAGGAATCAGTGAGTGGGCACTTTTAAACACTACGACTTAAGAACGAGTCTTGAAGTCGCAGAGCTAAACTCTAGGTCAAATGAGGACCTAAGTGCCAAAACAAAATCGAAAATAAACTAGAGAGAGAGAGAGGAGTTCGGCCAAAGTTCTAGAGAGAGAGTCTCTCAAATCTCTTAAACTTGGATGAATGAAATGTGAGGAATGAGGCTCCTATTTATAGGAGAAGGATTACCTTCAAAAGGTAGTTTCCTCTTTTCCTATTGCCTTGCACGTCCAACATGCCTCATGAAGGCTTAGGATTTGTTTCCTCATTTGATTTCCTCTTAGTTGGCCGAAAATGCACTTTCCTTCTTAAGGAAATTTGTTTCCCCTTTTTCTTTTGGCAAGTATCTTCATACATCAATGCACAAAATAAACTCTCTTTCCCACTATGGCATGAACGAAATTCAGCCTTATTTTCCTTGGGTTGGACGAAATTTGAGCTTCTAGAAGGAGCTTCTAGATGTTTCTTCATTTGTTCATGACAACATAAGAAAAGCCCATTAAGAATTTTCAAGTAAAATTCTATGAAATGAAATTAATCTTCAAGGCCCAATTACACTAATATGGCTGAGTAATATTTATTTCATTTGTCATCATATGACAATGTCAAAAAAAAATTTATTGACATTCTTTTCGTCCTATGTCCAAAAAGACAAAAATACCCTTTTGACAATTTTCGTAAAACTGTCTCGTTCTTGTTTTGACTTAGCTTCCAGTTTAACTATTCCTATCGATGTGATTCGTGACAGTGACCTCATGGACCCAAATGAACAAAGCTTGAGCTAAACACTTGGACTCAAAAGTTCACAAACCTTTTCCAAGTTTAGCTTAATGCCAACTGACTCCACTAAAGAGCTGACACTGAAAATCTCTCGGTTCAAATGAATTTGTTTTCTACTCAAGAATTCGACCTAATTATGATGAGCGGATCCACTGAATATTATCTATGTTTACCCTTCATGAATGTCATCAGCTAGTCGGGATTTACTAAATTACCATTTTACCCTTCTAGCTATTATTTCCTCAACTACTTTGTCGCTTGTGAATAAGTTAGAAACAATGTATTGACGAGGAGCTAACAAGTCACATTGTTTCATCCAAAAGAGTCAGGACTCAATTTGGACACTGGCCAGTTCATTTATTCACACTCCAAGGAACAAAGCATGAGGTGACATACATTGCATTTCAGCAATCTTGTACATGAATTCCATATCTATGAGAACTTCACGAAGTTACTCATGACAGACTCACAACTTAGTACTTCACCAATAGGCCTTGTTCGGAATCACATAGTGAGTCCGAACTTTGACTTTCTCAAATGAGAATACTAAGGTGTGAAATGGCATGTCTCATTTCAGGATTAATGTAAGCATGATGCAATTCATACATAGTGACTTCGAGACATAAGAGGTTAAATGGTTTGTTCTTATATTGTCTCTAGAAGTGCACTGGTCAATTCAGTACCTTCGGAAGATACCTAGAAGAACTATAGAGTCCCCAACTCTCAATGCCTCATAACCAGACATCATAGATTCTTCTAACAATCATACTGAGGTCAATAGTCCTTTGACCCTAAGATTGCGAATATATCGTTTTAAGCAAACTACGAAGAGTTTGTTCATGCAAATCTACATTTGTCTCTTCGTAAGTTGTTAAGTTTGTTTATGGACTAAAAGACTAAGGTTTTATCATAAAGCTTCAAACAAAGAAAGAATGAATGAACGTTTCAACTTTATTAATGAATAGATAGGCAATTACAAGCAAGAGTCTTCGTAAGACTATATGACATCAAATGTACATAAATAGACACTACTACTCTTCTTGTGGGCACCATTGACAATAAACTCCCACTTGACTCAAAGAAGATGTGAGTAGTCATACATGCCTAATCCTTTTCGAAGTTGGTCGAAGACCTTGTTCGCTAGGGGCCTTGGTGAATGGATCTGCCAGAGATCTATTTCACCTCCACGTCTCCGCGTTGCGCGATCTCTCGAATCAAATGGTATTTCCTCTAAATATGTTTAGAGCGCTTATGGCTTCTAGGTTCCTTTGAGTTAGCGACAGCCCCACTATTATCACAATAAAGGGTCATGGGCTCGTCGACGTTTGGAACAATTTCCAAATACTTAAGGAATTTTCTAAGCCATACAGCCTCTTTGGATGCTTCACAAGCAGCCACATATTCTGCTTCCATTGTGGAGTCAGCAATGCAAGATTGCTTAATACTTCTCCACACAACAGCTCCACCATTAAGGATGAACACAGATCCCGAAGTGGAATTCCTGGAATCCTTATCCGCTTGAAAATCGGAGTCGGTATATCCCGTCATAGTCAGGTCAGTACCTGAGTATGTAAGCATCAAGTTCCTAGTTCTTCGAAAGATACTTAAGAACATGCTCGGGTCCAGGGTTGGATTGGAAACGACTTACTACGCCAACGGCGAAACAGATGTCAGGTCTAGTGCAAAGCATAGCATACATGAGGCTTCCTACGGCAGAGGCGTAAGGAATTTTCCTCATGTCTTCAATCTCTTGTGCAGTCTTGGGAGACTGGTCCTTAGAGAGTGAAACTCCATGCCTAAAGGGTGTTTGACCCCTCTTGCAATCTTGCATCGAGAAGCGATCCATCACCTTATCAATATAAGATGCTTGAGAGAGCGACAGGGTCCGGTATTTCCTATCTCGAAAGATTTGGATCCCCAGAATGTACGCGGCTTCTCCTAGATCCTTCATATCGAATTGCTTTGCCAGCCAGACCTTAACCTTAGATAACTTACCCACGTCATTACCAATGAGTAGTATATCATCGACATATAGTACCAGAAACACAAATTTGCCTTCGTGTATTAACTTGTAAACACAAGGCTCATCTATTGACTGTTCAAAGCCAAAGCTCTTTACAGTTTCATCGAATCTAATATTCCATGACCTAGATGCTTGCTTTAGTCCATAAATGGATTTAAGCAACTCACAAACCTTGGTCTCTTGACCTTTATCCACGAAACCGTCTGGTTGAGCCATGTAAATGCGCTCGTCAAGATTGCCATTCAGAAAGGCTGTCTTGACATCCATTTGCCAGATCTCATAGTCGAGAGCTGCAGCTATGGATAGGAGTATGCGGATGGATTTAAGCATCACGACTGGCGAGAAGGTTTCTTCATAGTCAATCCCTTCTTGTTGGGTATAACCCTTCGCCACAAGTCGTGCTTTGAACGTCTCAACGTTCCCATCAGGACCCCTTTTTCTTCATGTATATCCACTTACACCCTACGGGTTTAATCCCTTCAGGAAGGTCTACAAGTTTCCAGACATTGTTGACATACATCGAGTGCATTTCAACTTTCATGGCGTCAAGCCAAAAGTTTGATTCAGAACAAGCCATCGCTTGGCTATAGGAAACAGGGTCATCCATGTCGGAGACGGCTACAAGAGAGTCTCCATAAGACATGTACGTGTCTGGCTTTTGAGTAGCCCTCCCACTACGTCGAAGTACTACTTGACGAGATTCTGATGAGTTAGGTTGTGTTTCAGTTGGGGTAAGAACAGTTCTTACAGATGAGGTAGAAGCTTCCTCACCCAACTTTTCTTCAAGCACAATTTTGCTTCTAGGTTTCGCATCCTTCATGAAGTCCTCCTCAAGGAAACGAGCATTCGTGCTAACGAAAGTCTTATCGTCCTCGGGACTATAGAAAATGAAACCTTTGGTTTCCTTTGGATATCCCACAAACAGGCACAATTCTGACCTACTAGCCAACTTGCTAGTCTTTTGCCTTAGCACATGTGCAGGGCAACCCCAAATTCGGATGTGGCCCAAACTTTCTTTACGGCCAGTCCATCTTTCATAAGGAGTACCAGGAACCGTTTTAGACGGAACTTGGTTCAGAATGTAAGCGGCTGTTTCGAGGGCATATCCCCAAAAGGAAAGTGGGAGTGATGAGTAACTCATCATCGATCTAACCATCTCCATAAGAGTTCGGTTTCTTCTCTCTGACACTCCGTTTTGTTGAGGTGTGCCAGGTGCGGTAAGCTGAGAAGCGATACCTTCTTCTTTAAGAAAGTCATCGAACTCTCCAGACATATACTCACCACCTCGATCAGATCGAAGGGTTTTGATCACTTTGCCAGTTTGCTTTTCCACTAAAGCCCTAAAGACCTTAAATACGTTAAAGGTCTCGGATTTGTGTTTAAGCAAATAGACAAACCCATATCTTGAGTAATCATCAGTGAAGGTAACGAAGTATTCGTATCCTCCACGTGCCTGTTGGTTGAGCGGACCACATACATCAGAATGTATTAGTTCCAGCAACTCAGTGGCTCTTCGACCCTTATCGGAGAAAGGTCGCTTAGTCATTTTTCCTTCTATACAGGATTCACAAGTAGGCAGTGAGCCTATTGCAGAGGCTTGGAGTGGACCATCCCTCACAAGTCTCTTAATCCTATCTAGACTGATATGACCAAGTCTTAAGTGCCAGAGGTATGTTGATTTTGTTAGATCGGAGGATTCAGAAAGTTTGATCCTCTTTGGCTCCCTAATTAGATCGTTATCTATTTCGGTGTCTAAAAGAGAAGGTTGAGTGGGATAGATGTAAAAAAAAACCATTCTTCATACATGCATCAGTGACAAAAGAATTATCAGGAAACGAAGTACGAATTCCATTCTTAATGAACTTTAAACAATAATCTTGCTCAAGAAGATGAGCAACGGATATTAAGTTCTTCCCAAAGGTAGGAACAAAATAAACATTATTCAAGTTTAAAGTGCGGTCTTCAAAAGACAGCGTCACGGATCCCACAGCCTTCGCGGACACCAGGCTCCCATCACCCCATTTGAAACAGAACTCGCCTTCCTCTAAGCTTTAGGTTTTCTTGAAACCATTCAAGGAACAACAAATATGGTTAGTAGCAGCGGAGTCAAGAATCCACGTTGATACATTATCAGCTACTAAGCATGCTTCGGTAACTAGTACAATACTATGTTCCTTTGCTTTGAGATAGGCGGGACAGTTCTTTTCATCGGCCTTGTAAGGTCTCTTCACAGTTCCAGAGGCGGAGGCTTTTTGCTCAGTAGCATGTGCCTCTCCTTGATTGCTCTTTCTCTTAGTGAAACCTATAGCAGTGTGAAGTTCCTTCATAAGCTTGGTAACAGTGTACTCTAGCTTGTTTATGGAGTAGTTCATCTTGGCGGTATCAAGAGATGCGGGGAGAGTTTCTAAGATCATATCTATGATATTCTTCCCATAAATCTCAGATCCTAGGATTTCCATTTTATTCAGAAAACTAATGATCAGTATCATGAAGTCTCCAACAGGAGTCCTAGCCTGCATATGACAGTTCATAAACTGTCGGACTGCTTGTAGCCTTGTTTGATGCCTTTGCCCTCCAAACATCTCAAGGAAATTGTAGAGCATGTCAGCGGCAGTCTCGAAGTCACGATGTTGTTCTTTCGGCATATTGTTCATAGATGCCAAGATATAGCACCTCACAATCTCATCGGATCGAAGCCAGGCCGCTAAGGCGTCATTGTCCTCTTGAGTTGAATCATCATTCGTCAGAGGAGGACACGGGGTGGTGAGTACCCATTTGTGCTTGTAAACGGTAGGTATTATGTCGAGGTTACGTTTCGAGTCTATGTAGTTTTCGTTTTCGAGTTTGTTCGAGGAAAGAATGAAAGAGAGAGAGTTGGGAGACATATTGCCTATAAAAGTTGAAACAAGTTTATGATTAGTCTTTGGTTTAGGATTTAAGTTTGTTTAAGACTTTATAAAATCCAAAGGTGTTATGAACGAAATGACACTTTACTCCTTCGAGGGAAGGCCGCAACGAGTCTCCTTTCATAAGTAAATGACTCATCATTAATGCATAGCCAAGATGTCAATACATCAATTTTGACTAGCCACCTTGTAAATTGGTTTGATCACTCACATCCTTTCGCATGGCCTCGAGGGAGGATTACTAGGGATTGAGTCTAAGTGTGTAACCAACCACTTAGTCCAAAAGATTGACTTTGAAAAACAATCCGCCGAGGGGAGGTCTTGTCATCATTGTCTCACTCTCGGACGTAGCTCATTGAACAATGATCAGAGCAAAGCGCCCTTGAGTACTCTCATTTAAGAGAGGGTCACGAGGGTGACTCTTAGTCCGGCGACACTTGCACTTTTCATTAGTGTTGGGGATCGTGGGTTACAAACAACAAGTATAACCCTCCCACTTAGTTTTTGGAGTTGGTTCATCGACTCTTTTAACTTCGGAAACAAATTTCCTAGTTAGAGATCGACAGAGCGGACAACTAGAAGAGAATCCTAGATCGACATGTTCAGAGCAGTATTAGTGCATAAAGGCACAAGGTACATACTCGATCTTTTCCTATTTTCTATTTCGGGAAAGTGCGTGAGGGAAGTGTGAACTTCAACTCACTCGAACACTTGAAAGTTTGAGATTACAGATCTTTTTATTTTTCGGCTTGTCTACAAGGAGACCTCCCACTCAAATTTTCAAGAGCATATAGATTTTGAACATATGTGATATAGATATAGTTTTGAAAACATTTTGAAAACTTATTTGATATGGGTGACAAAATATTTTTCAAGTTTGAAAGTGAAAACGGTTTTTCAAAATTCAAACTAGTTTTGTAAAAACTCAATTTCAATTAATCTTTCAAAAATCAAAACTTTTAATCTTTACACATCATGTTTATAATCATATGAAAAACATTTTTGCTCAAGAAAATTTTCTTATTAGAGTTCTATAACTCATGGTAGTGGGGTTTGAAAATCCGGATTTCTAAAAAACTGGAGTTTCAGACAGCCGCGCACCTCGGAGTAAAATTGCCATATCTGGCGGCTCCGATGCCCTTTTGAGCCGAAACCGGTGGCATTGGACAGAGGACAGGCAGAGCTTTAATTTGATTCAAGAATCATTAAATTTCGATTTCTGAGCAGAGAGTTATGCCACTTTTAATGCGGGTTTACTCCAGCTCGAAGAAAAAGAAATAAATTAAAGCTTGGTCCTTTTTAGGTGCGAAAAAGAATCGAGTGTAACAGAATGTTTTATGAAGGTTGTTAAATCTTTTATTTGTGTTTTATTAGCAAGGTAATAACAAGGCATAAAAGAAATAACAACAAGCATAAAACGATTCAAGTAAAAATAAGAAACTAGCAAGATAACAAAACTAGTCACAAAATTTTACTCGAAATTTCTCAAACCTTTAAAACACGTTTTTCAATATAAAAAATTAAAAACTTTTAGAACTGATTCTAATGTGTTTTGAAAACATCCCAAAATCATAGAAAAACAACATGGTTTTTAATTTAAAGGCATGAGCAATAAATCAAAAAAAATCTAAGATTACAATTCTAACTTGTCACAAAATTAGTAAACTTTCGAAAACGATTTTCAAGCTCATAATTTTAAAAACATGTACATGCATCTCTTTGACCATAGCTCTGATACCATTTGTTGGAATCGATCTAGGGTTTAAGAAAATAATTAACGCTTCGGTAAGCGGCGGAATTTTAAAAATTTTCTTTTACAAGTAAAACAGTTTTTACTAACCTAGACAAGTGCAAGTACATGTAATTAAAAACCAATATGAGCTAGAAGTTTACTAACCTTTCTTGAAGCTTGAACTTTGAAGAAGCTTGTGGAAAGTTTGCAACGCTCGTCTCCCCTCGCAGCACGTCTCTCTTTCTTTCCTCGGCACCTCGAGCAACCACGAAAGTTTCTATCACTAAATCACTCGAAATAAAGGAATCAGTGAGTGGGCACTTTTAAACACTACGACTTAAGAACGAGTCTTGAAGTCGCAGAGCTAAACTCTAGGTCAAATGAGGACCTAGGTGCCAAAACAAAATCGAAAATAAACTAGAGAGAGAGAGAGGAGTTCGGCCAAAGTTCTAGAGAGAGAGTCTCTCAAATCTCTTAAACTTGGATGAATGAAATGTGAGGAATGATGCTCCTATTTATAGGAGGAGGATTACCTTCAAAAGGTAGTTTCCTCTTTTCCTATTGCCTTGCACGTCCAACATGCCTCATGAAGGCTTAGGATTTGTTTCCTCATTTGATTTCCTCTTAGTTGGCCGAAAATGCACTTTCCTTCTTAAGGAAATTTGTTTCCCCTTTTTCTTTTGGCAAGTATCTTCATACATCAATGCACAAAATAAACTCTCTTTCCCACTATGGCATGAACGAAATTCAGCCTTATTTTCCTTGGGTTGGACGAAATTTGAGCTTCTAGAAGGAGCTTCTAGATGTTTCTTCATTTGTTCATGACAACATAAGAAAAGCCCATTAAGAATTTTCAAGTAAAATTCTATGAAATGAAATTAATCTTCAAGGCCCAATTACACTAATATGGCTGAGTAATATTTATTTCATTTGTCATCATATGACAATGTCAAAAAAAAATTTATTGACATTCTTTTCGTCCTATGTCCAAAAAGACAAAAATACCCTTTTGACAATTTTCGTAAAACTGTCTCGTTCTTGTTTTGACTTAGCTTCCAGTTTAACTATTCCTATCGATGTGATTCGTGACAGTGACCTCATGGACCCAAATGAACAAAGCTTGAGCTAAACACTTGGACTCAAAAGTTCACAAACCTTTTCCAAGTTTAGCTTAATGCCAACTGACTCCACTAAAGAGCTGACACTGAAAATCTCTCGGTTCAAATGAATTTGTTTTCTACTCAAGAATTCGACCTAATTATGATGAGCGGATCCACTGAATATTATCTATGTTTACCCTTCATGAATGTCATCAGCTAGTCGGGATTTACTAAATTACAATTTTACCCTTCTAGCTGTTATTTCCTCAACTCCTTTGTCGCTTGTGAATAAGTTAGAAACAATGTATTGACGAGGAGCTAACAAGTCACATTGTTTCATCCAAAAGAGTCAGGACTCAATTTGGACACTGGCCAGTTCATTTATTCACACTCCAAGGAACAAAGCATGAGGTGACATACATTGCATTTCAGCAATCTTGTACATGAATTCCATATCTATGAGAACTTCACAAAGTTACTCATGACAGACTCACAACTTAGTACTTCACCAATAGGCCTTGTTCGGAATCACATAGTGAGTCCGAACTTTGACTTTCTCAAATGAGAATACTAAGGTGTGAAATGGCATGTCTCATTTCAGGATTAAGGTAAGCATGATGCAATTCATACATAGTGACTTCGAGACATAAGAGGTTAAATGGTTTGTTCTTATATTGTCTCTAGAAGTGCACTGGTCAATTCAGTACCTTCGGAAGATACCTAGAAGAACTATAGAGTCCCCAACTCTCAATGCCTCATAACCAGACATCATAGATTCTTCTAACAATCATACTGAGGTCAATAGTCCTTTGACCCTAAGATTGCGAATATATCGTTTTAAGCAAACTACGAAGAGTTTGTTCATGCAAATCTACATTTGTCTCTTCGTAAGTTGTTAAGTTTGTTTATGGACTAAAAGACTAAGGTTTTATCATAAAGCTTCAAACAAAGAAAGAATGAATGAACGTTTCAACTTTATTAATGAATAGATAGGCAATTACAAGCAAGAGTCTTCGTAAGACTATATGACATCAAATGTACATAAATAGACACTACTACTCTTCTTGTGGGCACCATTGACAATAGATTCGTGGTACAAACCGCGAGCATCTTACACCTTAACCCTTGTTCAGAGGCAGCGATTTACCGAGTTCCTCCAATCTGTCAAATTTCCAGATGGGGTTGCTGGGAATTTGAAGAAAAATGTGACTGCTGATGGAAAACTCACAGGTTTGAAGTCGCATGATTGCCACGTGATCTTGCAGAGGTTGTTGGCTGTTGGTATTCGTCCTTTTGTGCCAAAAGAAATACATCAGACGATCTCCGAGCTTTGCAACTTTTTCAAGCTGATAAGTTCGAGAACCTTGAGAGTAGAAGATCTTGAAAATGCGCAAGAGTCTATCATCGAGATCTTGTGTAAGCTTGAGATGATATTTCCACCAGCTTTTTTCACGATCATGATTCACGTGGCGATTCATCTACCAGATGAAGCGTTGTATGGCGGCCCGGTGCATATGCGGTGGATGTACCCATTTGAGAGATACCTTGGGACATTAAAACATTTTGTCAAAAATAGAGCTAGACCAGAAGGCTCTATTGCGGAAGCTTATGTTGTAGAAGAAGCTCTGACGTTCGTTGCAAGGTATCTTGAAGATAAAAAAAGTGTAGATGAAGTTCAAGTGCAAGAGCTCTCTGTTTTTCGATCCGAGATGTGTGTGCCTTATGGGATGATGAAACCGATAGTATTAGACGATGAACAGAAAGAGAACGCGGAGTGGTACATCTATACCAACTGTCCTGAAGTGGATCCATATTTGACGTAAGTTATCGTTGGGAATGTGTTTCAATTCATTCTTTTTTATATATTGCTATTGAAGTAATGTTTTTAATAACAGCGAGCATTTGGATCTCTTGAGCGAATCCGGAGTTCGCGATATTGAAGTGGAGCATAGAAAGAGGTTCAAAATTTGGTTTGAGAAGAAGGTAATAACACAATATCAATGCAATTTTTTGATAAACGCACAAGTGCTAATCAATGCTTTCTTTCGTAATCAGATTTTTGATATGAAAGCTAGTGGTTCTGACGTGTCTGACGAGCTCTATTCGCTTTCTATCGGTTCCCTTCAAGTCGCCTATCAATATCCGAGCTGCTTTGTAAATGGCGTGAAGTTCATCACTCGTCGTCGCGATAATCAACGAGTCACTCAAAATAGCGGTGTATGTGTACTTGTGGATGATTTCACTTACTATGGTCGAATGGAAGACGTCATCGTCGTGAACTATAGGCATAACTGTAGTGTTGTATTGTTCAAATGCATTTGGTACGGTGACAAGTATCATGCAAACCGACTAGTGCACACCGATAAGACTACTGGAGAAACGAGTGCTTATACTGCGAAACAGTGGTTTAAAGAGGAGCCGTACGTACTCGCGACTCAAGTGAAACAAGTTTTTTACATCGAAGATCTTATTAAAGGCGGCGACTGGGAAA